>NC_064925.1:249580511-252080511 GCF_023897955.1 Schistocerca gregaria
TGACCAAAGAACTGTGTTCTAGCTGGTGCAAAGAGGACTCGTAGTGTGAGTGTTTGCAGTAATCACCAACATTTGAAGTTCATGTTGGAAGGTGCCAGGTTGAGAGACTTGACATGTGACACTGACTGTCAACTTAACAAGTACAAACAGTCACAGAAATAAGGAATACCAACAGCAATATTTTGTGTAAAATACATTAATTACGTGACCAGTTTTGACACTCTACTAGTATCATGTTCAAGCCCCTATGTAAACTATATGATGATATCCAGCCCTCGGTGCAGAAGGACTGATACCATGTGTATTCCCTGATTTCATGCACTTCCAAGTATATGATGTGTGCACTTCAGCCATCTGAAATTTTGTTAAATAGCCATATACACTGAAGATCCAAAGAAACTGGTACACTTGCTTAACATTGTGTAGGGCCCCTGTGAGCACACAGAAGTGCCACAACACTATGTAGCATTGACTCAACTAATGTCTGAAGTAGTGTCAGAGGAACTGATGCATGAAACCTGTAGGGCTGTCCATAAATTTGTAAGAGTATGATTGGATGGAGATCTCTTCTGAACAACACGTTGCAAGGCATCTCAGATATGCTCAATAAAGTTCAGGTCTGAAGAATTTGGTGGCCAGCAGAAGTGTTTAAACTCAGGAGAGTGTTCCTGGAGCCACGCTGTGGCAATTCTGGACGTTTAGGATGTTGCATTGTCCTGCTGGAATTGACCAAGTTCGTCGGTGTACATTGGACAAGAATCGATGCAGGCGATCAGACAGGATGCTTACATATGTGTCACCTATCAGAGTCTTATCTAGATGAATCAGGGGTGCCATATCACTCCAACTGCACACACCCCACACCATTATAGAGCCTCCACGAGCTTGAACAGTCCCATGCTGATATGCCGGCTCCATGGATTCGTGAGGTTATCTCCATACCCATACATGTCCCTCTACTCGATAAAATTTTAAATGAGACTTGTCCGACCAGGCAACATGTTACCAGTCATCAACAGTCCAATGTTGGTGTTGATGGGCCCAGTCGAGGCGTAAAGCTTAGTGTCATGCACCCATCCAGGGCACATGCTTGGGCCTTTGGCTCTAAAAGCCCATATTGATGATGTTCCATTGAATGGTTCGCACGCTGACACCTGTTGATGGATCAGCAGTGAAATCTGCAGCAATTTGCAGAAGGGTTGCACTTCTGTCATGTTGAACGATTCTCTTCAGTCATCATTGGTTCTGTTCTTGCAGGATCTTTTTCTGGCCATAGCGATGTCAGAGATTTGATGTTTTTCCAGATTCCTGATATTCCCAGTACACTCGTGAAATGGTCATATGGGAAAATCCCCACTTCATCACTACCTTGGATACGCTGTGTTCCATCGCTAGTGCACAGACTATAATACCATTTTTCAAGCCCACACTGTCAGAAAGGCAGTGTTTACTTACCACAAGGAACAGTTCCAGCCATTTCTTTCGCCAGCCCTAGCATTATAAACAGTCACTGTAGCATTTTAGTAGCATATTGTATTGTGTAATTAGTAGAGTAGATTTTGGTCAATATTTTCTTCCATTGTCATGTTTCCTTATTTGGTTTGCTACCACAAAAGTTGTGGGGTTTTCCTGTTGTTCTTGCATTTAAAACTTAGTCGTATGCCAGGAAGTCATTTCTTTTTCAATTATAATAAAATATATTCAAATTGACTGTTAGTTCTTTCCTGCTGACCACAGGACACTACAACAGGTGTTGTTGATGGCAGTGCCCTATTCTTCCCGTTTACATTTCTGTATTTGAATATGTATGCCTGTACCAGCTTCTTTGGTGCTTCAGTCTATATTCACTGATCTAAAGGATTTCACTTTACATTATATGTGCTCTCCAGCCACCTAACAACATGAGACAACAAGAGAAATCCATAAGAGCAGTGAATATACATGGTACCTGTCATAATGCACCGAGAGTTGGATATCACCATTTAAGTTGTCTGAGGCCTAAAGATGACACTAATGTAGTGTGAAACTGGTTTAGTAATTAATATATTTTATAAAAAGTATGTCTGTTAGTATTCTATATTTCTACAAGTTTATGATCAGAAACAGTCCCACACCCACTTCAATAATGGACCATCTAAAACACAGTACAAACATTATCTCACTCCTATTATTTGTAATTTCACACAGCCAAGGTGTTACATGTTATCATGAGAGAACTCCTCAGATGTACACTGTTTCATGACATACCTAGGAGATTTGCTCAAGGAAACTGGAATTCATGAAATAACATACATACCGTGGTCATCTATAGACAGAATAACACTCTGACTTGTCTGTCTTCTGTGGAACACTTCTTGGAAAATTGTGTTGATATATTTAAAAAATCTGCATTCCAATTCTTGACAGCCTCTGTCTGAATTTCTGTCACAACTGAAAGAGATGCTTTGTGACAAGTAATACAATGGAAAACCCATCAAATGGCCGTATACTGAGGAAGAGGAAAGCAGCAGTTCCATTCCATCTCAATGATTTTTTGCTGAAGGGCTACAGCAAACCCACAATAAGGTAAGTACAAGTGTAATGTTCTTACACATTAATACGAGTATGTGGTCTCTTAAGAACAAACTTAAAGAACACCAGTATTCGCTTGAAAACTTAAACTGCACTGTTATTTCAATAAATGAACACTGGATTAGCAATGAGGAACTATAATTATGTGTACCATTTGGATATGAGTTGGCAACCAGCTACTGTAGAACAAGCATAAACATGAAGGTGTATCTGTATATGTTAAAAATAGTGTGAACCTAATCTACGGAGTCATAGATGTAAGTGGACTGTGCATATAAGCACAATTTGAAGCTGCGGCCATAATGTTGCCAAACCAGGAAATCATAATAGCTTCAGTATACCACCCCCCCCAAACACAATGAAGACCTGTTTGTGGACCTTCTGGAGAAACTGATACTCCTGCTACTCAAACAAAAAACTACAGAGTACTAATATTTTGTGATATCAATATAGACATTAGGTTTATGAACAGAAAGGTTGCTCACTTGCTAAATACAATAAGATCCCTTAAATTCAGTTGCGTAAATGACAAACCCAGAAGGCAGGAAGCCTGTCTAGATAACATAATTTTTAATTTTCATCTAAACAAAGCAGAATTCAACACAATCAAGCTAGGCATTTCAGATCATGAGGGACTATGGCTCAGACAAATTCATAACAGTAAAGCAAATGAAACTTCCACAGACGGTAGAAAAATTATAAAACCACGTATGAATCAAAGCTAAACAAGTTGATAAGTAAATTGAATTTAATTAAATGGGATAAAATAATAACAACTGCATGTGCAAATGAATCTATCAACAAATTTCTAGAACTGTTAACTGAAAATTTTGAATGATGTTGTCCTAAACACTGCAAGAAAATATCAAAGCAAAATCTTTACACCAAACCACAAAACCTAAAAAGCTGGTACACCCCACATCTAAGTAGAATAAGAGTCATAATGCTACTCTATCATGATAGGTCCAAGCACAATAATGCTGACAAGGAAATGTACATGAAAGTGAAAAAGATTTACAGGTCTGAAATCAAGGCAGCTAAGTGCAAAGCAAATGATACATATATACTGCACTCAGTAAATAAATGCAAAGCTGCATGGGAAATTATTAAAATAGAAGCTAACTGTGATGATAAAGTATACCAGACACCAATTTCACCTGATATTCTAAATTTGCATTTTGTCTGTCCTCAGTCAGATAACAGCATAACGGAGAATATAAGGCAGAGGCACTGCTGCCAGAAATGAACAGTAAGCAGACAGACAGCTTTCACTGGACTTGTGTAAGTGAGAATATGGTCAATGAATCAGTAGCTAAGCTCAGTAATTCTAGAGCAGCAGATTACTATGGTCTCCCAAATTATGTTATTAAATATATCAGAAATCAAATTGTAACACCACTGGCTAAAATAATCAACAAAATTTTAAATGAAGGTAATTATCCAGAATGTTTAAAAATATCTGTAGTTAAACCAGTACATAAGAAAGAAGATATAGCATCACCAGATAACTATCAACCAATATCCCTTGTACCCATAATATCAAAAATAATAGAATACTGCATGCATAAACAGATGAGTCAATATTTTGAACATAATGATATACTCACCTCCTCACAGCATGGTTTCAGATGTAGCCTTCCTACAGTCAAAGCTGTCAAAAGTATGGTAGCAAAAATATACAATTGTTCTGAGACTAAAGATATTATCTGTGCAACACTGTTAGACCTCAGGAAAGCTTTTTATATGCTCTTCCATAAAATTTTAATACAAAAGCTCTACCACTACGGAGTGAGAGAAAATGCTCTATACTTAATCCAGTCATACTTGAGGAATAGGAAACATTTAGTTGAGGTAAATAACCAAATGTCAGAATGTCTCCTGGTTGTAAAGGGTGAACCTCAAGGATCTGTTCTAGGAACTTTCCTTTTCATTATTTATATAAATGGTTTACCTGCAGTTGTATAATGTGATGCAGTGCTATATGCTGATACAACTCTCATCACATGTGATACCAATCTTGAAAATGTCCAACACAGCATGGCAGTGGCAATGGAGAGGTGCACTACTTGATTTGAGGCAAATGTACTGCAGAAGAATGATAGTAAAACTGAAGGTATTGTATTCAATCTGAATGCTCCTAGTCTTGATAACAAAACAGTAAAATTTTTGGGATTTCATATAGATAAAAAACACAGTTCGGTTACCCACAAAGGGAAGATATGTGGCAAACTGGCATGTGCCATATATCTGTTGTACAAGCTGAAGACCAGTGTCAGTAAAGAACTTTTGTTGTATGCATACAACAGTACTACTACAGTAGTACAAGTTTATATGCCAACTAGCTCTGCAGATGATGAAGAAATTGAAGAAATGTACGATGAAATAAAAGAAATTATTCAGATAGTGAAGGGAGACGAAAATTTAATAGTAATGGGTGACTGGAATTCGAGTGTAGGAAAAGGGAGAGAAGGAAACATAGTAGGTGAATATGGATTGGGGCTAAGAAATGAAAGAGGAAGCCGCCTAGTAGAATTTTGCACAGAGTACAACTTAATCATAGCTAACACTTGGTTTAAGAATCATGAAAGAAGGTTGTATACGTGGAAGAACCCTGGAGATACTAAAAGGTATCAGATAGATTATATAATGGTAAGACAGAGATTTAGGAACCAGGTTTTAAGTTGTAAGACATTTCCAGGGGCAGATGTGGACTCTGACCACAATCTATTGGTTATGACCTGTAGATTAAAACTGAAGAAAGTGCAAAAATGTGGGAAATTAAGGAGATGGGACCTGGATAAACTGAAAGAACCAGAGGTTGTACAGAGTTTCAGGGAGAGGATAAGGGAACAATTTACAGGAATAGGGGAAAGAAATACAGTAGAAGAAGAATGGGTAGCTCTGAGGGATGAAGTAGTGAAGGCAGCAGAGGATAAAGTAGGTACAAAGACGAGGGCTGCTAGAAATCCTTGGGTAACAGACGAAATATTGAATTTAATTGATGAAAGGAGAAAATATAAAAATGCAGTAAATGAAGCAGGCAAAAAGGAATACAAACGTCTCAAAAATGAGATCGACAGGAAGTGCAAAATGGCTAAACAGGGATGGCTAGAGGACAAATGTAAGGATGTAGAAGCTTATCTCACTAGGGGTAAGATAGATACTGCCTACAGGAAAATTAAAGAGACCTTTGGAGAGAAGAGAACCATGTGTATGAATATCAAGAGCTCAGATGGCAACCCAGTTCTAAGGAAAGAAGGGAAGGCAGAAAGGTGGAAGGAGTATATAGAAGGTTTATACAAGTGCGATGTACTTGAGGACAATATTATGGAAATGGAAGAGGATGTAGATGAAGACGAAATGAGAGATACAATACTGCGTGAAGAGTTTGACAGAGCACTGAAAGACCTGAGTCGAAACAAGGCCCCCGGAGTAGACAACATTCCATTAGAACTACTGACGGCCTTGGGAGAACCAGTCCTGACAAAACTCTACCAGCTGGTGAGCAAGATGTATGAGACAGGCGATATACCCTCAGACTTCAAGAAGAATATAATAATTCCAATCCCAAAGAAAGCAGGTGCTGACAGATGTGAAAATTACCGAACTATCAGTTTAATAAGCCACGGCTGCAAAATACTAACGCGAATTCTTTACAGACGAATGGAAAAACTGGTAGATGCAGACCTCGGGGAGGATCAGTTTGGATTCCGTCGAAATGTTGGAACACGTGAGGCAATACTGACCTTACGACTTATCTTAGAAGAAAGATTAAGAAAAGGCAAACCTACGTTTCTAGCATTTGTAGACTTAGAGAAAGCTTTTGACAATGTTGACTGGAATACTCTTTTTCAAATTCTAAAGGTGGCAGGGGTAAAATACAGGGAGCGAAAGGCTATTTATAATTTGTACAGAAACCAGATGGCAGTAATAAGAGTCGAGGGGCATGAAAGGGAAGCAGTGGTTGGGAAAGGAGTGAGACAGGGTTGTAGCCTCTCCCCGATGTTATTCAATCTGTATATTGAGCACGCAGTAAAGGAAACAAAAGAAAAATTTGGAGTAGGTATTAAAATTCATGGAGACGAAGTAAAAACTTTGAGGTTCGCCGATGACATTGTAATTCTGTCAGAGACGGCAAAGGACTTGGAAGAGCAGTTGAACGGAATGGACAGTGTCTTGAAAGGAGGATATAAGATGAACATTAACAAAAGCAAAACGAGGATAATGGAATGTAGTCAAATTAAATCGGGTGATGCTGAGGGAATTAGATTAGGAAATGAGACACTTAAAGTAGTAAAGGAGTTTTGCTATTTAGGAAGTAAAATAACTGATGATGGTCGAAGTAGAGAGGATATAAAATGTAGACTGGCAATGGCAAGGAAAGCGTTTCTGAAGAAGAGAAATTTGTTAACATCGAATATAGATTTATGTATCAGGAAGTCGTTTCTGAAAGTATTTGTTTGGAGTGTAGCCATGTATGGAAGTGAAACATGGACGATAACTAGTTTGGACAAGAAGAGAATAGAAGCTTTCGAAATGTGGTGCTACAGAAGAATACTGAAGATAAGGTGGATAGATCACGTAACTAATGAGGAGGTATTGAATAGGATTGGGGAGAAGAGAAGTTTGTGGCACAACTTGACTAGAAGAAGGGATCGGTTGGTAGGACATGTTTTGAGGCATCAAGGGATCACAAATTTAGCATTGGAGGGCAGCGTGGAGGGTAAAAATCGTAGAGGGAGACCGAGAGATCAGTACACTAAGCAGATTCAGAAGGATGTAGGTTGCAGTAGGTACTGGGAGATGAAGCAGCTTGCACAGGATAGAGTAGCATGGAGAGCTGCATCAAACCAGTCTCAGGACTGAAGACAACAACAACAACATATTTTGCATTCTTCCATTCGCACCTGAGTTATGGAATACTATTATGGGGCAATTCTGTAGGCTCAAAATTAGTGTTTATATGGCTATAGAAAGCCATAAGGTGCATAGCAGAACTTAGCCCATATGAATCATGTCAAGATTATTTTAAGAAACTAAATATAATGACAGAGCCTGGCCTGTATATTTACAACTGCCTTGTCTTTGTTAAAGAGAATCTGAATAAATTTGACTTCAGGAGAACAGTTCATGACCATGACATAAGAAGTAATACGCCATATGCTAGACTTGCAAAGACACATAACAGCTACAAATATCTTGGTCATATATACTTCAACAAATTACCTGAACATGCCTACACAGTGCCAGTAAATAAATTTAAAACTATTCTTTTTAGTTGGATCAAAAGTATAGTAATTTAGTCTGCTCAAGAGTTCCTTGAGTATGTGACAAATGACCCACTTACATTATGAGAATGAACTATAAATTAACTGCAAACTATACATATGCCACACTGTGCAACTATTTTATTACTGTTTCATGTACTTATTTTTAATTATCTGTTTGATTATTTATTTGTCATTCGCTGAACTGTGTAGTTCATTTATCTTCTAATTGATCTATTAGGAAACTTCTTGTTGTCATTGACATTTGCACAAATATGTTTTGTGGCCATCCTGGATTATTATATTGTAGTTAATAAAATTTGTCATGTCAAAGTTTATATTATTATTATTGTTATTATTATTATTATGTAAACATTGACAACTCCAATTGCATGTAAATATGCTCAATGGTGGAATAAAAAAATTGTAATTGTATTTGTTATATCTGTTTTTCAGAAAATTATGCATTTGTCCTAGAGGGTGAGGTTCAGCAGTTTCACTGGAACAATACAGTGGATGTCATTCATCCATTTGTTGTTTATTATAGACATCCACTAATCCCATGCAACTGATCACATTTCAATTCTCATTGTATCAAAATGACTTAAACATGGCACTGTGAATGTTCATGTTTTCCATCAGCATTTGATTAATGTCACAGTGTCATATTTCCAAAGAACACACTTGTACATTTATTATTTCTCAGGTGATGCTGAAACCCAGTATCAAAATCATAAGACTTTTGCAAACATGTCTCTTCATTAGATTGATTTCACTAACTGCAGACAGGGGCATTTCTTTGCCACACCACATGCCAAAGGACCATGGAATTGTATCACTGGTGCACAGACTTGCTTCCCATGCCAGTTTGCAATACATCTACAACAGTCAGATGATGACACCCAGATACTTATTTAAAAGCTGTTTCAAGAACATTACGGAATGCCAGTTTTATCATAAAACTAACACTGAGTATGATGAAGAACCATCTCTCTTTCAAGAGCAGTTTGCATGCATTTCTCATTGCCCATAAAAAATCTGAACAATAGTTTTCTTCAATTCACCAAACGTTAGAAATGGATATCTAACACAGACTCAACAAGAGTCATACCTGTGTGATATCATTTGGTTTATTGCGTGTATGTAGGAAGGTTTCTGTTTGTTTGGATGCTGATACAGAGTAAATGTTTAAATAAACCAAACAGCTAAGGTCATCAGTCTCCTATTCACTCCCCAGGACAGAAGCAGTGTACTCAATTTGTCTGCATATAGAGCAAATTCTATGTGCAAGCAGTAGATAAATGTTTGTGTAGTGTGTACCTGAGGTACAAATTGAGAACCAACTTGATATTCACCTAGTGAGATGTGGGAAACTCCTAAAAGCCACATCCAAGCTGGCCATCACACTGACCTCCTGTCATTACTCTGCCGGGCTGATTCGATCCGGGGCCAGCATACCTCCCCATTCCAGAAGCAGGCACATTAACACATGAAGCTAGCTAGGCAGGTTTGCTTGGATGTGTTTTGAATTCTGATGAAAATATCAGTGGGGTTACAATTAAATTACTACATTCACATAATCTTCACCTTCATTTAAATACCCCAAGAGACGTGACATCTTTACTGTGGACAAAAAAAGATATTCTTGTAAACATTGATGTGAGAACAGCAACAGGCAAAACATATGTGCTGTTGACAAAAGATGTACAAATTGTATTATGACTTGGTACCCAGTTGTGAAGTATGTGAAGTCCAGATGATACATTGTCACTGTATTTATCTGTGTAAATTTGAATCTATTTGCCATGCATTCCATATGTTTTACACGGAAATTATATTGCGTTTTGCAATAAAGAAGCTCAGATAACATGGTCTGTTATACCTTGCATATTACAAAAGCTTGCTATTGGCTTGCTCATATTGCTACATTATTACGCATTGCTCTCACACCATCGTTTTATTAGTTACCGTTTTTAGTACTTTATGCCAATTCGTTGCAGTCTGCATTGCTTTATTGTAGCACATAGCAGCAGATATTAATTTATATCTCCTAATCCAGATGTTATCCCAACTTGATTTTTCACTCTGTTGTCTAGCGTAACATGAAAAATCAAATATATTTTTTAGAGAAATTTTGAAGGTGAGATGTTTTGAAGTATTTGAGGTTAAAGGTCAAGGTCACTGACCTTAATTATGCACCATAAAATGGAGATGCCTCGATCCTGGGTGGAGGGAGGGGTGTAACTTTAACTCTGAAACAATATTCACTCCTGTCTAGCACCTGTTCTAATGAAGATTTCAGAACTGTTTTGATTCTGTCCAACATTTGACAGTTTCTACTGGCTCATATGCTTGAGTTATTCTGCTGCTCGCTGTCTTGGATATCTTTTGCTAACAAAATCAGTACTACTATATTTTTGGGGCAATTTTTGTCAAGAGAAAGTGGTATCTTGCTATCAAATGGCTCTGAGCACTATGGGACTTAAAGTCTGAGGTCATCAGTCCCCTAGAACTTAGAATTACTTAAACCTAACTAACCTAAGGACATCACACACATCCATGCCCGTGGCAGGATTCTAACCTGCGACCATAGCAGTCACGCGGTTCCGGACTGAAGCACCTAGAACCTCTCGGCCACCGCAGCCAGCTATCTTGCTATCAGAAGACTACTATAATAGAAGGCAAGTGACATTCATTTATGTGCAAAAATTAGTTATTGTCTAAATTATAAACACGAAATCGTAATCAACACATCACTTAAAATTGTACAATTGAAAGCAGCTGTGAAGGCTGTTTTTTTTTTTGGGGGGGGGGGGGGGGGGAGTAAAATGCAGCAACTTTGCACCACTAACAAATTGGATCAACATAGCTCGGCAGTATTTTCTTTACATTGTTTTAGTCTTGATTCAGCTCTAAAATAATCTTATTACGTTGACAATTGGTTCTGCTAAGAGATTAGAGTTGTTATAAAATGTTATATAGCCTGTGTCACAAATGGGAGCAAGGGCCTCGCCAATATGCAGCTTACAGCACTGAAAATCTGAAAGAATGCCTGGAATCTATAAGAAATGGAATGTTTACTGGAAATATCACAAAATGTGTCTGAAGCAGTGCCAGGTATTAGTAAACAACTTCAGAGGAGAGAAATGCAGACAGTGCTTGATTATGCTAGTGATGAAGACCTTTTAGAAGTACAAATTCTTGTTGAAAATTAGGACAAAGATTGGTAATCGTACAGGAGAAATCAAGTAGAATTGCTAGTACAATGTACAGAAATGAAGAGCGACTATCAGAAAGCTGAAACCAATCAGCATGAAGATTGGTGCACTTATGGTAACACAGTATGAAAATAAACATTACCCTACTGTTCCTGACAGCTGTATTGAAGTTTGTGCAACTGTTAACATCATGCTACCACCTCTTGATAACTGGAAATCATCTGTAAACAAACACCTACTATTTTGCAATTGGGATGATATACCATTTGTCCACGATAAATTGATGATTGGCGCGGTCTCTGACGGGAACAGCCGTGCACCCACATCAGGCTGGCGTGGGGTGACAAGCGGTGAGAGAAAGCAGAGCTTGCACCACTACCTGTGTTTTGAACTTAACACAAAATCGCAGGCGGGACTCGAGAAATTATTGCCCGCTTAACCCTTTCAGGAGCAAAATAAAAAAAAAGTTAATTTTTAATTTTTCCTTGTTTTTATTGTACTAATTTTCATACAGCGAGACAGAAAAATGTAAAAATTAAATGAAATATGCATAAACTGAACATATACAGGGTGGTTTTAAATGGAGCCACTGCCCGCTAAATGTCATCACTTTTGATGATACAGTAAAAAGCAATTCCTTCCTGCAGATAAGCGTGTGGCTACCTGGCAGTGACTACATGTCCATCTGCTTCTGTGGGGTTCTTTCTTTGTGCTGCAGTGCACACAGCGCCTTGTGGTTCCATGTTTTGGCATATGTTTTGCTTCCGATATACGTTTCTCATGGGGAAGAAGAGTTTTGAATTTTTTTGCAGATGGTTCTGACGGTGTACTGGGATGGCCAGGACTATCTTTGAAGACATTACTGACTACCAGGCCTGTGGCAACACGTCTTAGAAAATCCCTTAGCCCTTGCTTCACTGTTGGATTTCGTAATCGAAACATAATAAATTCATTTCTAATAGAAATATCAACTATATACCAAAATAATCTTAGCCACCACCTTCGTAATTTCTTGATTATTGCATAAAAACTGTTCATCATATCTGCCTTATCGACACATCCCATATTTGCATCATATGATTTCACTATTTTTGGGCAAGGTACCTGTGTGATTTTTCCATCCTTTTCTTTATGGCTGACTTCTTCAACACATACAGGCGAATCAATTGTAGACAGCAACATGACTATACATTTGTCTTTCCAATTGATGCAGGCAGTGCCATCAGAACAAACTGACCAGTCAAACTCTCCTCTTCGCAACTCTTTGTCTGCTTTAGCGTAGGAAGTCCTTTTCTGTGCGATCTAATTGTTCCACAGGCAAAAAGTCCATCAACTTTCAGCTTCTGAAAAAGTGAGACACTGGTAAAATAAATTGTCAGAGTATATGTGGTCTCCCTTTCCTTCCAAGCCTTTACACATACCTCTCACAATTCTCTCTCCTAAGGATTTTTCCACTATGCCTTCAACTTTTCCAGTATAAATCTGAAAATCACAAATATATCCAAGCTTATCACCTCTGACCCAGATTTTCTGTCCCCTCTTGATTGGCTTTTGGGGCATATGTTGTTTGAATGCTATTCTTCCTTTGAACTTCACCATGCATTCATCTGTAGCTTGCTCCTCAGTAGGTGTACAGAATTCTTTGAAGTTTATCAGTATCTGATTGATTAATGGGACAGATTTTATATAATTTGTCATACTTTCTGCTTTCCCTTAAAGGCATAACAGCGTTGTCATTGATGTGAATATGTGTCAAAATCCAGCTGAACCATTTTACCTACATTAGTGAGGAAATGTGCTCATCTCGAAGTTCCTCATGGAATGCCCAGCAATCACGATAATAACAAAGTTTCTTGATTCCCATTAGAATGTTTATAGCCAAAAATACTTTTAGGCCTGAAATTGCCACCTTTCTGTGATGCATACAGGTTAGGCTGGAAAACTATGTGTTCTAACATAGTGTCACAAAACAGACACAAAAAATCTACTGGTTGCATACCTTCACTGTCATTTTTAAGTTTTCTTCGTACACCAGCTTCCTCTGAAAAATTGGAAGCAAAGTTCATTGCACTGACGTCCTTTCTCCATGAAAAATTCGCAATGGAAGACAGTGGCAAATCGTCACTAGTGCTGAAACTATCATCACTGTCATTGTCAAAAGGTCCTTATTCTCACTTTGCGAAATAAACTGCGATAAAACAGGTGTTTTCATTCGCTAATCCAGATCACTATCTTCAGCTAGCACATCACTTTCACTATCACTGCCGGTGTCAATCTGTGAGTCTGGATCTGAAGGAATATCTGCGAAAAGGCACTCCAGAATTTCCTCATCCTTTACTCTGTGAGAATACATCACGTGAAACTGGGGGAAAAAAAATTCTTCACACCTACTAATGCTGCTGTTACAGCAGCAGTGGTTTCAAATGGAACCACCACAACATTCACGGAAATAAATGCATTATTTTGGTTATTAATGCAGTACATATAGTATTAATGTAAACAGAACAGTATTCTGCATTTAATACATGCATAGAAGTTACCTAATGCAGAAGAAGACAGTCACAATTTGAAAACAATGACGTTCGCTCACAGCGTACAAAAATGGCTATCCAACTCGCCTCACTACTTGCTAATATTTACAGATTTTGAAGCGGTTCCAGTGACAGCCGCTAGAGGACAGCACGAACTAGGCTGCTCAATGGTGTCCCCAATCGTAGACACTGCCCTTTTGCCACAAAATGAGAAAATTGTAGGTGGTTTCAAATGATACCACTTCCCCTGAAAGGATTAAGTGACACTTCCGTCGGATCGGAAATTACCTAATTTGCTGACATATTCATGCTAGACAGTTTTACCTGTAACTTATGTTTTAGATACGTATTGAAAACAATGAAAAATGAATGTAGATGAATGTACGGCTTACGACACAACTCAACAGAGGAAAGTCCACTGGACCTGACAGAATACCAATTCGATTCTACACAGAGTACGCGAAACAACTTGCCCCCCTTCTAACAGCCGTGTACCGCAAGTCTCTAGAGGAACGGAAGGTTCCAAATGATTGGAAAAGAACAAAGGTAGTCCCAATCTTCAAGAAGGGTCGTCGAGCAGATGCGCAAAACTATAGACCTATATCTCTGACGTCGATCTGTTGTAGAATTTTAGAACATGTTTTTTGCTCGAGTATCATGTTGTTTTTGGAAACCCAGAATATACTCTGTAGGAATCAAAATGGATTCCGGAAACAGCAATCGTGTGAGACCCAACTCGCCTTATTTGTTCGTGAGACCAAGAAAATATTAGATACAGGCTCCCAGGTAGATGCTATTTTTCTTGACTTCTGGAAGGCGTTCGATACAGTTCCGCATTGTTGCCTGATAAACAACGTAAGAGCCTACGGAATATCCGACCAGCTGTGTGGCTAGACTGAAGAGTTTTTAGCAAACAGAACACAGCATGTCGTTATCAATGGAGAGACGTCTACAGACGTTAAAGTAACCCCTGGCGTGCCACAGGAGAGTGTTATGAGAACATTGCTTTTCACAATATATATAAATGACCTAGTAGATACTGTCGGAAGTTCCATGCGGCTTTTCACGGATGATGCTGTAGTATACAGAGAAGTTGCAGCATTAGAAAATTGTAGCGAAATGCAGCAAGATCTGCAGCGGATAGGCACTTGGTGCAGTGAGTAGCAACTGACCCTCAACATAGACAAATGTAATGTATTGCGAAAACATAGAAAGAAGGATCCTTTATTGTATGATTATATGATAGCGGAACAAACACTGGTAGCAGTTACTTCTGTAAAATATCTGGGAGTATGCGTGCGGAACGATTTGAAGTGGAATGATCATATAAAATTAGTTGTTGGTAAGGCGGGTAGCAGGTTGAGATTCATTGTGAGAGTCCTTAGAAAATGTAGTCCATCAACAAAGGAGGTGGCTTACAAAACACTCGTTCGACCTATACTTGAGTATTGCTCATCAGTGTGGGATCCTACCAGATCGGGTTGACGGAGGAGATAGAGAAGATCCAAAGAAGAGCGGTGCGTTTCGTCACAGGGTTATTTGGTAACCGTGATAGCGTTACGGAGATGTTTAGCAAACTCCAGTGGCAGACTTTGCAAGAGAGGCGCTCTGCATCGCGGTGTAGCTTGCTCGCCAGGTTTCGAGAGGGTGCGTTTCTGGATGAGGTATCGAATATATTGCTTCCCCCTACTTATACCTCCCGTGGAGATCACTAATGTAAAATTAGAGAGATTCGAGCGCGCACGGAGGCTTTCTGACAGTCGTTCTTCCCGCGAACCATACGCGACTGGAACAGAAAAGTGAGGTAATGACAGTGGCACGTAAAGTCCCCTCCGCCACACACCGTTGGGTGGCTTGCGGAGTATAAATGTAGATGTAGATGTAGATCGAAAGTAGTAGTAGTAGAGTATTCATCCAGAGATATTATATATTCCATGTATATAAAATAAATTACACACATAAGGATGTAGTACCCTACAAATATAAAGGTTCGCAGTACTCTGCACAATCTTACATTAATACACCACATACAACTTTGATTAATTGCGTAAAGGTTATTATTCTTGGATTATTGTTAAGATTTAGATAAAAAAACACATAATAGTAGTAACGCTTCTGTTCAAAATGCGAATTCTGTTCATAGCAAACATTTGACTGAAATACTATTGACATTGACTATGGCTGTAGTATCAACATAGTACATGAATATAATTACTTGCTACTAGATTGTTGAAGGTATTCATTTATACTGCAATAACACTTGGCCATTAAAAATTTGAATATTGCTTCCTTAAATGTAGACGATATTTTCATTTCTTTTATATTTGTTGGAAGTTTGTTATACAATTTTGTACCTTGAACGTTTGTTTGTTTTTGTGTAGTAGCCATATTTACTCTTTTTACATGGATATCACTGCACATCCTTGTATTATGTATATGAATGCAGATCTGAGTTGGTTTTGGAATTTTGAATACACCTTTTTATGTTAGTTACACTTTTTTGTATGCAGAGGCACAGTAAAGGTAGACTATTTAGCGTTGAAATAGCTGCTTGAAGGGTTTTGCCTTGAACTATCCGACATAGAAACATGACCTTTGGAATCTGTTTGCACATTGCATTTATTTAACGCAGACAGCAGTTATGTTTACAAAATGTAATTAATTGTGGCTGAAATAACTGTCAAAATGATGTTCACTAAAGACCACTGTGATTTGTGTTTGTTTCAATATCACCATCAGCATCATCGCTTGAGGGCATAGTATCGACGATAACTCCATCTCGTCTCCACATCTCTTACTCCAGTATTACCAACGACCATATCAGCAACCTACCACTTCCCCTTCCCCATGTACATCCGCTAGTTTCGCCAAATTCAAGAAGTTCCCAAGTTAGTGGAAACAGTTTCTTGCATAGAACATCCTGACAAACTAAAACCATGTCCCAGATCGGGTTCCCAGGTTCACGTCTAGGTCTGGCACACACTCTTAATTTGTAATGAAATTTGAAACCAGAGCACACTCCCCTGTGGGGCGAAAATTCGTCCTAGTTTGTTGCATCTTGTTACTAGTAATTGCCGAATTTGTCTTTTCGTGGAAGTTGTTTTCAAATTTACAGTAGCCGTGTGTGTGTTCAGTACCAGTGAGAAAGGGCTGAAAAGAGGAAAGGCACAAAGACAGATGGGCCTAAACAAATGTACCACTGGAACACGAAAACACACATAACTGGTACCATCAGTCAAGGAAGTGCGATATGAATTTATCAGTCAATTTGTTTCACCAGAAGGCAAAGTAGAACGGCACTACAGACGTCTTTAAATTTAAGCTGATTTTTTATTTCTTACTGTAAACATAAATGCATTACATTTGTGATAAAATTAGTAAATGCTGCTTGCAAAAATAGACGGTAGTTAAAAAGCAATCTCTTAGTGAGATACTGCATCCCATTTTTGTTACTGAATACTTGCTTATACAATAGACAAGAGATGTTTGAAATTTGCATACGACATACACAAAGTTTTTAATCTAAGTTAAATCCTTCGATTTTAGTCAACTGAATAGTGTTTCTTGTTAAGATCAATATCTACTCCTCTCACATTTTTGCTGTTTTTTTTTGTGTTCATCACAATTTTCATTCATTAATAATAATGCAACAACAGTGGCGACTGCTCTGCTTTTTAAGAATAACCGCTCTTCTGTAAAATGTACTTGCGGCGAGTTCCTGAAATAAACTTGCTCCAGTGACTTGAAGAAATAAGCTTGAATAAGTTCTTGTTCTACTGTAAACTCCTCGGCAAGTGTTTACAGAAGTTATTTGCTAGTGGACGCAAGCATTTTGTAATGCATCGCATCTAGAGGCAGCTTGTCGATGGTAGTGGTCGGCGCCAAATGAATATCTTTCAAGTAGTGCCGATTTTCTCCGGTTCTGGCAGCACTAGCGAAATCGTCAAGGTGTCATGACCAAACAGTAGACACCTCTCAAAACGGGTAAGCGAAATACGCGTTTTCTCAGTCCCATTGTTGATGTTGTTCATGAATTTGCGCAACATATGTATTTACCCAGTTTAGTCACTGACATTTGACACACCAACATACCTTCTGAAATATTGGCCTTTTTTTTATAACAAAACAATACTAAATTTCGTCCACGTTCGTTACTTTTTTACGTCCCGTATTATTTTGTTGCTGGCCGAAGCTACCCCATTTCCTGGGAAACGTCGGCAACAACTATACATTTTATATTTTATTTATTTATTTATTTATTTATTTGATTCTTGTTCTGTAGACCCATTAGCGATAAACCGCTTGGGTGTAGAACGTGTCATTTACATAGATTTGAGACATTTGTTTATAATAATAGGTTGTACAATGAATAATATTACATAGAAAAAAATGTTTACAAGAATCGTTTTTTGTAAAAAGTTACAAATTACATCGAACAGACTTACAATAGATAAAAATCAATTCACATATTCTGATACATTAATTCGTCCAGTGAGTAAATAGTTTTACTTAGAAGACATTGTTTAAGTTGATCTTTAAATGTAAGTGGATCAGTAACTGACATTTTTATTGCCTGAGGGAGAGCATTAAATATTTTTATCCAACAGTAGTGTACTCCTTTTTGCACCATACTTACATTCTTTTGTTCAAGATGTAGATCATTTTTTACCCTAGTGTCATAGTTATGATACATGCTGTTCATTTCAAAAAAGGAATGGTTTTTACACAAGAAACACATGGGAGACAAAATTTACTGAGATACTGTTGTGAGTCTTCACAGCTCTTGGAAAAGTTTCATGCACGAATGTCTGTAATTAACACCACACAGAACCCTAGTTACTCTTTTCTGGGCTATGAGGATTTTGTTTGCCTTTGGTTGGTTTCCAAAATCCTCATAGCCAAGAAAAGAGTCATTAGGATTCTATGTGGTGTCAATTACAGACATTCCTGCAGGAAACTCTTCCAAGAGCTGAGAATACTCACAACGGTATCTCAGTACATTTTCTCTCTCATGTGTTTCTTGTGTAAAAACCATTGTCTTTTTGAAATGAACAGCATGTATCATTACTATGACACTAGGCCAATAGCAAACAAAATGCATCCTGACAATTACCTTATCGTATGATGTTGCGTAGTATCCCGTGGAGAATGGTCTCTAATTTAAAATTTAATTTTAATCTCACATTAACATTCACCGAAAACTTAGGTGGACCAAGTAGCCCATTTTACGCTACATACTGAAAATATTATATCATCATAATCGGTGGAGGCACTGTTTATTCATACTGAATTTAGCAAGATCCAGAAGATCTTCTACCAGCAATCTCTCTCTAAAGTTTAGTAATTGAGGATCTTTCTTAGAAGTGATGTTGCAGTTCCGAGAAGTGGCAAAAGTTGTATGCACCTTTGAGAAAAAAGGTGCCTTTGTTTTGGCAGTATCTATCAATATGAGATCGCTGACGTAGCTGTTGCCTACACACCGATAAGGGCGAATGACTGCAAAAATGGAACTTCGAGGCGTTTGAGTATGATAATGGTGTTAATGATGAGGTCCCATACTCCGAGGAGCGTAGAGGACGATGCTGGAGACCCGCACCGCCAACTAGGCAAGGTCCTAGCGGAGGTAGTTTGCCACTGCCTTCCTCCGACCGTAATGGGGATGAATGATGATGAAGACGACACAACACCCAGTCATCTCGAGGCAGGGAAAAATCCCTAACCCCGCCGGGAATCGAACCCGGGACCCCGTGCGCGTGGTCTTGCGGTAACATTCTTGCTTCCCGCTAGAATGCTACCGCAAGACCACGCGCTACGGACGGTACGTCAATTAATTTGTTGTACGCAATACCGCTACAACATTTCTGTAAACAATGTTCAGCCCAAAACACCTTTCATACTAGACTAAGTGTGCGTGGTTCAACATTTTTAGCTTTCTCTAGGATACTGTGCAGTTCCATTAGAAATAATAAAATGTAGTTCTACCTGTATTATTTCCATTTATCGTGCAGCCATCATTGGGTCCATTTCCAGACAAACCGCATCTGTCTGATGTAAGCGATTCATCGAAAACGCAAAGTCCACTCCTCTTGATATCAACGTCTATTTCATTGTAAGCATTAACGTCGATTTCTACCAACAGGTTAACATCAGTCTTTGTTTCTGACGTAGTTCGAATAAACGCCATTGCGATACGAATACAGATTCCGTATTTTTTATTTTCATGTTTGGTAATACGACTCCCACTCAGTAATCGAAACCATTGTGTGGCGTGGTATGTTTGTGTTTATTCCTTGAACTGACTTATGGGAGCGCTTAGAAACAACTGAAAAGGATGCAAAAAACACTTGAAGTATGTAACATATTTTTTAAATTTATTAACGGTTTTTGGGTATCACTAATATGCTACGTTTACTGCGACACGTCTTCCGGAAAACGAAAACGAATTTCGGAAACCGTTTTTTATTGTCGTGTTTACATATTGAAGGTCTGAAGCGAATTTGCTAGCCCAATTAAATAAGGCGTCTGGAAAACAGCTGCTGAGTTTCTCATTTAGTCAACACAATTGCTATATATCTTCTCTTAAAAGTTAGAGGTAGCTTCATGCTCGGTCTAATATTCCAGCTTCTCATTCACTGTACCATAAGTCTCTCTGCACATATTAGTAGAATATTTTGAAAGAAAGACGTAATCTGACAGCTCAAACACGTTTAAAAAACGTTGTGAGTTTACATGGGAGCGAATATCGATTGTGGAAGTGGAAAACGGGCAGCTAGAAATGGATTTCCAGAATCAATTTTGGATTGTTTGCATAACCAGCCAGAAGCGGTACCAATAAATCTGTTTTCGAGCGCACGTCAAGATAAGTTAGCATCAGACCATTAAAAACAATTGTCTGTGACGTTCATTTAGACTGAACTTAACTAAACAATGTAAGTAAATTAACATATTCAATATAACGCAGAAAATTCTTTCCGTCTGCATTCTTATTTGACAGTCTATTATTAAATCATATTGGAGTTAATCAGATGCTGTAATAGTTTTGTGGTTCTTTTGTGGCAGCTAAAGAAAATGTTATTTACGTCTTCCTTTGTGCCGCATTCACATGAAGAAGATGTGACGATGTTGAGGCGGTAGAGATGTTGCCGGGACCTCGCGTGACTGATGCAAAGTCACGCTATTGCCAGTATAAAGTTTCTGTTGTATCTGCAGTTTTGGTACAAAGGACTTGACGGGAGACTGGGCACCCCTGCGGCGTAGTGCCTTCCTTTAATTTCGTAAGACTGTTGGAGATCTTCACTATCGGGCCCTTATTACAATCCTTATGTTGGGAAGAATATTGTCGGATGCACTTTATCATATCCACAGAACCAGTGCACAAAGCTTGCTTGGCCAGTGTGTGGTGGCAGCTTCCACGAGACTGAATTTGTCACCTCGATTAGTCTTGGCATGTATAAATGCACTTTCTGCCCCATCTCTTTGTTAGATTCATTGTGTACATCTGTCTTGACTGCCATGCTCCTAGGTTGTCAGCTAAATATTTCTTATTCAGTGTAACTCCGCTGAATGGAAGGCGCATCTTATATTCAGCTTCACTAAGGCGTTAGCGTAGGGTGAGCTCAAGTAGCTTATAATTTGGGATGCAGCGGTGCATTCACGGAAAGTCGAAGCATCGAAGTAAAATTCTGCTAAGGATGGTATTTTCTCCTTAATCCAGTACCTCCGTGCCTAGCACGTTGTAGTCAGATCTCTAATCCTTGCTAATAAATTGTCATTTTAGAAGCGAAATAATTTGACCGTGGTGTATTTCCTGGGTAGCTCTAATGGCATTTCATTCACTTCTACCAGCAAAGTGTTAGTTTGAATCGGTTTGTATGCTACAGTTCTGATAGCTGCATACTCGTACTTATCGAGTTTCTCTAGTCTATT
Organism: Schistocerca gregaria; assembly: GCF_023897955.1. Taxonomy (NCBI): domain Eukaryota; kingdom Metazoa; phylum Arthropoda; class Insecta; order Orthoptera; family Acrididae; genus Schistocerca; species Schistocerca gregaria. The sequence continues at coordinate 249,602,025 of NC_064925.1, forward strand.
TTGCGTTGCTGAACCGTAGCAGATACATCCGTAAGCCATATATTGTAGCGCTAGAGTTCATAGTGAACCTTGGCCTCTTCAACAGTCCTGGGCAGTCCATTCGGCATGTTGTTGGGCCCATTTGTACTGCACTGCATGGTCTCGTGGTCGCAAAGATGGATCTTGCCATGGACGTCCGAAGTGAAGTTGCGCATCATGCAGCCTATTGCGCACAGTTTGAGTCGTAACATGACGTCCTCTGTCTGCACGAAAAGCATTATTCAACATGGTGGCATTGCTGTCAGGATTCCTCCGAGACATAATCTTTATGTAGCCGTCATCCCCTGGGCGGCCTGAGCGAGGTATGTCATCGACAGTTCCTGTCTCTCTGTATCTCTTCCATATCCGTACAGCATCGCTGTGGTTCATTCCGAGACGCCTGGACACTTCCCTTGTCGAGAGCCCTTCCTGGCACAAAGTAACAATTCGGACACGATCAAACCGCGGTATTGACCGTCTAGGCATGGTTGAACTACAGACAACACGAGCCATGTACCTCCTTCCTGGTGAAATGACTGGAACTGATCGGCTGTCGGAACCACTCCGCCTAATAGGCGCTGATCATGCATGATTGTTTACATCTTTGGCCGGGTTTAGTGACATCTGTGATTAGTCAAAGGGACTGTGTCTGTGATACAATATCCACAGTCAACGTCTATCTTCAGGAGTTCTGGGAACTGAGGTGATGTAAAACATTTTTTGACATGTGTATAAATTACTTACGAATGGATGAGAGTGTATTTCTGCATTTGTTCAGTAAAGTGGCTTCTCGTATTACAAAAGAGAATAGGCTTACTCTATTGAGAAAAGCTATATGCGCAGAAGATAGGCAAACTGTGACACGGCGATTTCTTAATACATGAGGGAGCTACTCTAGTTTACAACATAGCACTCGAATATCACATTGCCCATTAATCAAAATAATTCCAGAAACGTGTGAAGCGATTTATAAAGTACGGGTACTGAAGGGGGTATATGTGAAGGTAAACAAATGGTTAGTATGTGTATGGGCAATAAGAACTATTTTTCATTTTGAATAATTTAATTAATGGAATTCGTGTTCCAAGGACAACAAAATTACTACAAAGTACGAAACAGATGAAGCGCTTTTTAACTTGTGGCATCCAGAATCCAAAAACAAAGTAGGATGGAAAGTTAAGAAAGATTTTTTTTTATTTTGCATTGTGACCACATCCTCTATTTCGGCTTGCTGAAAAGCTGCCTCGATGTTTCCAGATGTAGAGATGGTTGGCTGTAGCTGTAATTGTGGATATGAAGTCGCCTGCAGCATATTCCACCTGTCCGTCAACACACAATTAATGGCATGCACTGTAACCGCTGCTAATCCCCACCCTAGTCGAAGCATGTTTATATAAAAAAAAATAAAAAAAAGGTCGAAGGAACAAACCAACTTTGAAGTCATGTTTACAGACCCACTGCATAGGCGTCAAATAGCTGTAGCAACTCCAGCGCTCGAAGCGGTTACATTTCACATTGCACTGAATAGAAAACGAACGAATTTTATGATCAAATCTGAAGACTGAATTTTCGTCAAAAGTTCTAGTCGCAACGAAAAATGCCTTGTTTTAATTATTGCCGCACAGTTTACTTACCACATCCGTGGCGCTCACTCCTCTGTTTCACGATAATACAAAACGAGCTTCCTTGAACATTTACGACATCCTTCATCAATTGTATCTGGTAAAGACTCCGTACCACACAGCAGCACTCTAATAGAAGGTGGACAAGTGTAGTGTGAACAAGTGTAGTGTAGGCAGTCTCTTTAAGGAATTTGTTGCATCCTCTTAGTGTTCTGGCCATCAAACACAGACTTTGGTTTGCTTTCCCCACAATGTTACCTATGCAATCATCCAAATTAAGTTACTCATAACTGTAATACATAAGTATTTAGTTGAATTTACAGCCTTTCGATTAGTGTGGTTTATCGTCTATCCAGAAATTAGTGGATTCCTTTTAGTAAGCAGGTGAAAGACTTCACACTTTTCTTTATTTAAAGTTAACTGTCACTTTTCACAACACTCCGATATCTTGCCTAAATCATTTTGTAATTGGCTTGGAGTATGCGATAACTTTACAAGACGGCAAATGACAGCATCGTCATGCCTCCTAAATCAATAATATTTATTAGGAACAGCAAACTGCCTATAATTCTTTCTTGGGGAACGCAAAACATAGCTTCTGTTTTACTCCATGACTATCTGTTAATTACTACAAACTATGACATTTCTGCCTGGAAATCACAATCCAGTCGCACAACTGGGGAGTGAATTTGAGATCTCCTGTTGATATCACTCGTTACTTCATGAGAATAAAGCATTAGTTGTATTACACCAGAACGATTATACAGAACCCACGCTTTTTTCGCGGTAGTTCAGAATGGTCGAATATGCTATATGTTCTAGAATGCTACAGCAGATCGATGCTGTCCATATAGGTCTGTAATTCAGTGGATCACTCATTTTTAATTCCTCGAGTTCTGGTGTGACTTGCGCAACTTCATGTCTTTAAGTACAGATCTTTTCTCAAGTGAGCGGTTGTATATGATTTGCTATATAGGGAGCTGTTACATCAGCATACTCTGAAAGATGCCTGATCGGTATACAGTAGTATTGGAACAATGCCGCCACCAGCACGTTTTGTTAGTGCAGGTTGCCTACATCGGAGGATGATATGGACTCAGGAGCAAACATTTGATAGACAGGCCATTATCCTATTGTTCTCCTTTGATTGACAGGTTCTTAACTTATTGTTCTGCTAAAAGGATTCTTCTTTTTGATTGACAAGTCCTTAACTTATTGTTCCTTCACCCCCTCCCACTCTCCAACCCCCTCAGGAAACCACTAACCCACTGTCTCCCCCTCACTGCTGCAAGTACATTTTCAGATCTCAGTTATTGGAATAGCCCTTATCACTCTTATCAGTTTGATTGACTACTTAATTAAATTGATCAATTAATTAATCCCTCTGGTAATCCTCCCCCCCCCCACTCCCACACTCCCTTCCAGAAATTGATGGGAAAAAGACTTAGTTGATCAGTGATTTGGAGGGAATTCGATTGCAGTGAATGGAATATTGTTTAAACAATTCAGGCAATGTATATAATATCCTCCCTCCCCTTTCCCCTCCCCTTCCCAGTCCTCTTTCTCAGAAAATGTCAGGAAGTTCAAATTCCAACAGGACAATGCAACACACCACAGCTACCTCCATTAACTTAAGAAAATGGCAGGAAAGAAGGTCACCTGGGCCACCTCCACTAATGTAAGTCATCCGACTGCCACCTTTTCCTAGGAATTGGCGGGAAAGGACTCAGCCTGTGCTGGATACAATGGATGTAAGACTTTATTTTCAATCTTTATTTAAACAATTTGAGGCAGTCGCTCCATCCAGTGTGTTCACCATGAGGTCCAGAGTCCAACTGACCTAGTACACAGTACTGCCAGCAGAGGGCACTGTCATCCCTTCTGTGTTGTAATCCAAGATGGCGGTCTGGGGGGAAAATTGTGGGGAAAGAACTCAGCCTGTGCTGGGATCTCACTTTCAAAGACGTGACGTCAGTATGGCCACTATATACAGGTTACTATGCCCTGGCACAAAGGATATCTTGTGAATGAATGGAGCATTATGATGGGTTCTTACTGAAGTTACCCAGAAAACTACTGATGCTCCTGGTGTGGAAGCAGTGCCCGCCTTTTTCTTTCCGCAGATGATACTTTCAGTGGCAAAACTATTTTGTACAGATGACCATATTCCACTGACAGTTAAACCATGCAAAGTGGCCTACAGATCACCAAATACGAAAAGACTCTTTCTCAATTACACTGCTCTGCTAGTGAAGATGGAAGCTTGAATATTTGAGCGTGAAACTGATCTCCAACCCAGCAACATATCACTGCATACCGTGTCGATATAGTAAACACACAATTTGTGCGCTGCGCCATACAAAATCGCCCCTTCTGCATCATTTATATAGCTATCGAGTGCCAGACACTTGTACATACACTGCAAAGACAGACAGCATAAACACTGCTCTGCCTCTGAGAATGGAAGCTTGAATAGTATAGTGGGAAACTGATCTCCAACCCGGCAATATATCACTGTGTACTGTGTCGATGTAACAAACATACAATCCGTATCCTGCGCCATATGAAATCGTCCCTTTTGCATCATTCATATAGCTATCGACCGCCAGACACTCGTATATATACCTCGAAGACAGACAGCACCATAAATATTCCTCGCACCACTAGATATTTCCCACGAGGCCGGGCGATCACAAGTCATCCACTCCCGACATGTGACCAGAGAAAGTCACTCTCTGAACTATTCTACAAAGACAGGCTCGTTTCCCCTCGGCAAAAAGGCGTTACTGTTTGTGTTCGTGACCTGCATGCTTGCTTGCTTTCTACACCATCTCCAGTCTCTGGGATTACAAGAACATATGTAATTTCACAATGTTTGCCAGAATATCATACCATTTACGCAATACTTCTCGATATCAAGCACACACCAATGTCGCTTGGATAGCAGTAGTATCTCTCACACAGTATAATTCTGAAGATATAGACTGGAAATTATTTCTCAAGAAACGCGAAACTTTAGCGAGGTGTAGCGTGCTGTGAACCACTGAGCAACTAAAAACTTATCCCGTCTACGAAGACCTTTACATGAGAACTCGAAAAACAATAGAGGAAACTCATATTTCCACTCACGAATACTGATGTTGGTGATATAACAGATTCCAAATAATTATTATAGTTTACAAAGTCATCTAAGGTATTTCTCATGTATAGAGAATCAGCAAATGTGTCTTCCACCTGTCTTTCACCTGCTAGATGCACACACCACAATCGATGTTCTCTCAACTAAATAAAGGCCTGAGATGTACACAAGCAATCAGTCACGCAATTTACATGGGAGGGAATAATTGTACAGTGCAAACACACGTCCATATTGAATCTTCTCAAATTTCCATGTGATCATGAAAGCTGTTCAACACATACTAAGTATTAATGCGCTATTCAGCCGCCTAGAAGACGACATGGTTAATGCAGCTTCATTTCTGCATCCTAACAGGCCTCTCCATTTTGACAGCTCCTACCGTTAGCCAGAAACATGAATCACTCCCGCCACAGGTCACCGCCAATGTACGCCATACACCCCCAGACAGAATCATCATAGGAAACTGACCACATATATATTTTATCACTGTACTTACAATTAAATATTACTATTTTGGTCTCAATTGGACGACACTCGACAGTAAGCAAAGTATCAGAAATACACCCTGCTGATGGCTGCGGCTCTGGAAATGGAAATATCTGTATCATTCTTATGACTTGACATACTCTTTGCTTTGCCGTCACAGTATTCCACATCAAATCTATACCTTCCTTACGACTGGACATAGTCATTTCCTGTGCACATGTCAGAACACACACACACACACACACACACACACACACACACACACATACACACACACACACATACTTTATAAGCCTGATGCTCAAGTCGAACCTATCACGCATCCCCTACTACTAAGTATAATACTTCTCCAATAACTGATTGCTGCAAATGCGAAATAACACTAAGAGAAAACCGGGGATGGGTGGACATGTCTCATAAGTTTTTTTGTGAGTGGTAACGCTGTGTCTTAGAAAGAGAGACGTAATCGTCTTACAAACCGCCAGCTGTTAAAAAAAAAGACATGGTCGCAACGACCATATTACTATCACAATCGGTCTTGATCTACAGGTGCACACAAGTATCCATGTTAAAAACTATGCTGGCTTTATAAATCGAGGTATGGAATTACCTCTAAATGAAGTGGTTTTTCAAGACAAATACCATTACACTGAATACAGATGGTGATCGCCACAGTGTATACTATCAGACCAGCAGTGCAACCGCATGATAAAATCACCGAATATGGAAAGTGATTCAGCTAAGGAACATCGTATGAAGCTGGTATTTGCAACTCCCTCACGCTGCCGCTAGATATTTCTCCAGTATTTGTAATGCATTCTGTCTCAATGCCACATCAGTGGTTCTGTGATATATCGACTGGGTTATAGTCGATGGTTGATAGAGAAGGATCACAAACAGTAGATGGTGTGCTGATTGAGGTCGTAGGAAATGTACACCAGCTTTTCAGATCTCCAGTGTTACACTTTCAGGTAGAAATGATGTCTACGATTTGGAATCAAGTCTTTCCATTCAACCACACACCTGCTTTGTATCCTATGGAGAAGTCCTTTAATGGTTACAGCCACTGGTGAATCATATTCCTGGCACTCTCATATCTCTAAACGAGTCACCTTTTTCGAACCTTCTGCCACAGTAAAATTTCACATAGTCGCTATGCCTCTTGCAACTTCTCTCGTTTCTGCAGCTTTGCACATGTGATCATTCCAATTTAAATAGGAACTGAGTAGAAGTCAGAGAGAGCTATGTCCACCACCTTCTGCAATCCATGTAGAAACAGAGTGACCTGAGTTAGTGTGACAGGATTGTGTTTTGACCATTCGGTGGAAATGGGAACAAATTGTCGTAGCTCTGCCAACAGTGTATGACGTGCAAATGAAGCCAGGTCCTGCAACACGAGATAGTATAAAAGACAGTACAGGAACTGGGAGAAGGACGAGGATTTTGCTACTGCATTGTGGTGTGTACCCAGACTAAATACAGATACAGCAGTCCAAAGCAGATCCATGTGCCTCAGAGGCTATTCACGTCTATCGCCCCAACATGCTTTCATGTACCATCCGACAGAGAAAAATTACGAACTAAAAATGCCCCACTAACATCATCCGAGAGAGAACTCCAAAAGATTTTTACTGCATCTCTCTCCTCTCATACATCGAAAACAAATACTGTCTGCATGCAGACATTGAGCACATGTGATGATACTATTAAATATGCAGGTATTGATCCATTGCACAGACCAGTGTAAAGTTGCATCGCCTGTGCTGTAGGAGTATGACCGTATCAAACAGACTATACTACGAGGGTCACTCCAACAGAAATGCACACTATTTCTTTTAAAATCCATCTTTTATTCTATGTGTTTGAAAGTTTTACAGTGTGTAGATACATTCTTTAGGAACAATATTTTCATTTCTCCACATAATTTCCATCTTTCTCAACTGCCTTACGCCATCTTGGAAGCAGCTCCTGTATACCCGCATGGTAAAATTCTGGACCAACCTGTTGGAGCCACTGTTTGGCAGCGTGCACAATGGAGTCATCATCTTCAAACCTTTTTCCTTGAAGAGAGTCTTTCAGTTTCCCAAAGAGATGATAGTCACATGGAGCCAAGTCAGAACTGTGAGGTGGGTGTTTCAATGTTGTCCATCCAATTTTGTGATCGCTTCCATGGTTTTTTTGACTGACATGTGGCCGTGATTTGTCGTGCAACAGCAAAACATCCTGCTTTTGCTGATGTGGTTGAACACGACTCAGTTGAGCCTGAAGTTTCTTCAGTGTCGTCACATATGCATCAGAATTTATGGTGGTTCCACTTGGCATGATGTCCACAAGCAAGAGTCCTTCGTAATTGAAAAACACCGTAGCCATAACTTTTCCAGTAGAAAGGTGTGGTTTTGAATTTTTTTCTTGGGTGCATGATGCCACTCCATTCACTGCCTCTTCATCTCTGGTAAAAAATGATGGAGCCATGTTTCATCACCTGTCACAGTTCTTCCAAGAAATTCATCTCCACCATTCTCATACTGTTCCAAAACTTCGCTGCATACCGTTTATCTTGTTTCTTTGTGAGCCACTGTCAACATCCTGGGAACCCACCTGGCACAAACCTTTTTTAATGCCGACACTTTCAGTGTTCTGCAAACACTTCCTTCCCCTATCCCAGCGTAGCGTTACAATTCGTTCACTGTGGTGCGTGGGGTGCGTCTGTCAGCAGTCACCAATTCGTTAACTCGCTGCACGTTGTCTGGAGTCTGTGCAGTACGAGACCTGCAGCTGCGAGGACAATCCTCAATATTGCCATGCCCACTTTCACCACATAACCTGCTTGCCCACCGACTAACTGTACTGCGCTCGACAGCAGCATCTACATACACATTTTTCAACCTCTTGTGGATTTTACCCACTGTCTCGTTTTCATAGCACAGGAATTCTATGACAACACGTTGCTTCTGACGAACGTCAAGTGTAGCAGCCATCTTGAAGACATGATGTGATGATCCCACTCACAGGAATAGGTTGAACTAAGTTTGAAAACAAAGGGGAAGGATATTTCTACACACTGTGCAACTTTCCCACATGCAGAATGAAAACTGTATTTTTACAAAAATAGTGTGCATTTCATTTGGAGTGACTCTCATATAAGTCGCAAGAGAGGTTCCCTGTGACCCTGTGTCATTGCTTGAAACATTGTTTTTTCTGCTGTAACACATTTTGTACACTGCCGTACATGTGTTTTTCCTTGTCACTACTTTGAGATCTGTGTCAGGTTCTAAACTGACATTAACACATTCTGATCCATTGCTTCTCACAGAAAACTAGCCATCACATGGTGTAAATAGTGTTGTTACTGCTGCTACCATAACACACCACACACACTAGATAATTTTAAATAAAAGATAGTTACAACATAAGGAAACTCGAAGAGTTTGGCGGCATTGTGGAGCGTTTCCAAACTGCAGTCCAAAGGTGACTGACAACCTCTACATTTAACCTCATCTGTCACAGTGAGGGAATAGCTGATGGCTCTGCATTCCATTTCGACCTATTCCTTATATTGCAGTCATGTACGCGACCACTGTTTTGGTACTAGCCATCCCAGAAGGTGTTGCCCCTCCACCAAATCTCTTTGCCCATCTCAAACAAAAGATGTCAGTCAATCATTATGTGGTAACCAACAACATACCAGTGGACGGATGGGAGTATTATTGTGAATGCTGATAGATGACTGTGCAGTACATCCGTTCATTGTTAATTTCCGAACATGTACATCATCAAAGTATACCAGACAGCGCTCTACATATTTATAGCACCTCGAGCATAGTGCTTAATTTAGATCTATCTCTATGCAGATGGGAGTCACAGAGCATTCTTGCAGTCTTAGGATAAAATTAGAGACTGAAAGACCACCTATCACTGTTTTTGGCCAACCCGCCCTACAGCACCATTACCGATTTAATCTGCAGCCCACCAGAAGTAGAGCGCTACATTCTGCGACTTGTGAATGAATGGAGCTTGCTAAGTCCTCGTCCATCCAAGTGCACAAGATTTTTCCAAATGCACGCATGTCGAGGACGTGACTCCTTATCAGTGTATGGTAACAGATTTGAAAGTGTTGTGATGTAATAGCAGGCAGTTAAGAAGAACAAGAAACCGGTGATTTTTATGCATGATGGAGCTCCAGAGCTGTCCTAATATGAAAAATTGTTACGCTTTGTCACCTTAATTTTTCCCCTTCTACTTTGCAATTAGTTTGGTATCCCGGTCTGACAATTTGGTAGCCCGCCAAGAGGCATGGATGCAGACCACAGCTGCTAGGCGGCGCCCCTATAATCTTCGAGAGCTGCTGTCGCCACCACACCCGCCGCATCAACCTACCGGCAGTCATAGTAGTCCTATAAAGCCGGTAGCGCAGGGGCTCAAACCACAGCATTAATGGTCGTTTATCTATTCATCCTTCCTCTGGTCGCTGACAATTGGTACTTCTTGGTATCCGATTCGGTTTTAGTATTTCGCTGTTTTGTCTGTGTTGTCAGTCATCCCTGTTGTGTGTGTCTGTGTTGTACCGGCGATTCCCCATTTGACGGCATTGGCCTGTCAGCAGGTGCACTCTGTTGTCGCTCGGTTCTGGTTACTAGAATTGGCGATGATGTAAAAGATTAACAGTGCATTATGGATGCAAAACTTGTACAACTCATGCAAAAGCAACAGCTACACCTACAGCAGGAATGGCAACAGCTTTTCGTTGAGGAAACGGATCTTTTGCGCCAGAAAATTCAGATTCTGTCAGAACAATTACAGGTACAAGGTTCGCAACCTTTCCAGGCTGTGGTCACCTCCTATACTGAGTCCATCTACCCACATTTCCGCTGTTTAACGATACCAAGGAGAATTGAGACATGCTTCTGCAATCGCTGAAACAGCACTTCGCTGCGTTTCGTGTGCTGGCATAAGTTGTTGCCAGTACACCGGTCGGCAAATAAGTTGCAAGACGATCGACAAGAGACACTAAATCAAGTGCACCAATCAGGAGAGAGGGCAAAGACAGACTTGCAAGCAACACGCCCCCAGTGCCCTCTCGTCTGCCAGTATTTAGACTGCCGCCGCAGACTGGAGAGACCAGTCAGTCACAGACAGTAAGTCCAGTTGCATACAGAGAGTCAGAGTCTCAGTTACTAGCTCAGTTATTATTCTAGTTGGCATCTGTTAGTTCATGGCACCAGTCACAAGAGTGTAGTGTTTATAGCAGGATTTGTACTTCTCCAGTGGTGAGGCTAATGTGGACTATTATGGAAGAGCTTGTACCACAACAACTTGCTTAACGATACATAACTTCTTGTTCTTATGAACAAAGAACCATGTTAATACACGTGTGTAGTTCTGTTGTAGAAAGAGGATACCAGCCACCAAACAACAACCTCTCCTTGCTTCTCATGGTGAAAGACTCCACTTCCTTTCTTGGGCTTCCCCAGAGACATTTTTCCAATTTCAGCAGTTCAAAAAAGTGGTTCAAATGGCTCTGAGCACTATGGGACTTAACATCTTAGGTCATCAGTCCCCTAGAACTTAGAACTACTTAAACCTAACTAACCTAAGCACATCACACATATCCATGCCCGAGGCAGGATTCGAACCTGCGACCGTAGAAGTCCCGCAGTTCCGGACTGAAGCGCCTAGAACCGCACGGCCTTGTGGCCGGCAACTTCAGCAGTTGGCTCCACTCTCAGACCCGTTGTACATTCGGAGAAATGTGTTCATTGGTGTTGAATTGTTATTAACAATGTGTCCAAGTGGTCGCATTGTGCTGCGAGTTCCTTCAATACCATAAGTAAATAGGCCAGTCTTCTCGCTCTTGGGTGACAGATCTGCAAGGTCTGAGTCGTTGCAACACCTCATATGCCGATCCCCTTATTCGTGACATAGTGGTCCAACTGGCTCCTGATCCAAAAGTTGGCCCGGCAGCCCTAAAGTTGGACAATCCTTCCAGGGACGACATGTTGAAAACTGCACACACTTGAGATCGCGCAAGCAGCAAATGAATGTCTTATGGGCCGCCCCCAGGATGCAGCGGTCTAACCACTGCCAGAGGGATGGCTTCTTCCCGACAACAGGGGTATGATTCATCACATTCAGACATTTGAATGTCCTCTGAGCAGCCTGTCCAGCCACGTTGGCGCAAACAGTGGGGTCTGCCTTCTTGTACTGACTGTTTTGTGATGCACCAACATGCAATGTACTGACTGTTTTGTGATGCACCAACATGCAAACTGACCTGATGGCTGGGTGCACTGCCTCCGTCGTGGAAAGGATGAACATTTCCAAACTGTCGCAGTCAGGCCTCAAGTCAAGCAACTTACGTCACGGTATGAAGCACGAACTTCAGAGCATCTTTCCACAGGACAATACTTGCATCCCCAAGTTTATTGATCTCACGATTGTTCATCAGGACTTTCATTTCCACGTCGACATGGAGCGACAATTTCCCTGCTCAGTCTCCTGATGTAAGCTCATCAAGGGTTACCTGCGTTGCCCCCGCCCTCTCGCAAGTTTGTTGCATATGGTGGCAGCTCTATTTCCCTCAGAGGTCAATTCACCATTACGGCGACATACAGGATAAGTAGGCGACCACTTTTACTGCATGTTGTCAACAGTTATTCAGCTGGCAATATTTTCAGCCTGGACGCATTCTCGCTGTTTAGTTCTCCATCAGGGACGAAGTTCAGGTCATCTCAGGCATAGTCCCCCTCCAGGAACTTGATGACCTTTCCGCCTCTTTCACGTCTCTGTTTGAGCCTGGCCTGAGAGATACATATTTCTTTATGACCAGATGCAATGCCCCATATCTGTCGAGCATGTCTTCCAGTCTCCTTACAGACAGCCGTTAAGCTCAAACTCGATTGTCTTCACGACGCTTGGCTCATAGAACTGATCAATTTAGCGCTTGGAGAACACTCCTTGTCATGGTGCAGAAGCAAAATGGCTCGCTCCATCTTTGTGGAGATTTTGAGACGAGTTCACTGTCCAAGCTGGTGGAAAGCTACCCCATACCACGTCAAATGGACCTCCTCTCTAAATTTGCTGGAGGAGAATGTTTTTCGAAAGCAGACCTTGCTGACGCTTATTTACAGATTTCACTAGGTAAGGAATCTCGACACATTGTTGTCACCAATATACATTTTGGCTTATACAAATAAAAGCATTTGCCTTTTGGGATCTCTACTGCTCCAGCGATCTTCCATAGATACCCAGCACAGTTACCCATGTCGATGTTGATAACTTAATTGTTATGGGTACTATGCATCAAGACCATCTGCATAACCTATGTACCAACTTTACTAAATTGAGTGATGGAGGAATCAAGTGCTATCTGCACAATTGCCAATTTTTTCAGGAACAAGTAGATTACCTTGGCCAAAGTTCCTTCTGCAGTCACCACACATAATGTGTCCCCTCAATCAATTACAGAAGAAAGACAATCCTACTCAGTGGTTGGTGGCCTGTGGGCAGGCCTTCACACAGATGAAGCTTATGTTACTTTCTGCACCCTGCCTTACCCCATTTCCCCTGTTATGCCCCCTTATATTGGCTGTGGACGCTTCTCCCTATTGCACTGGTACAGTGCTGACAAACTGTAATGATGATGGTGGTATGGAGCAACTGATTGCCTATGCATCTAAAAATGCTGCCCAACGCAATTACTCCCAGATCAAGAAAGAGTTGTTGGTTATCATCTTTGCCATGAAGAAATTCCTTCTTTACCTATTTGGGACTCGGTTTAACCTCATTACAGACCTTAAACCATTAGTATCACTCTTTGAGCGACATTCTTGGCTTCCAGAGCAGGCTTCCCGAAGGCTCCAGTTTTGGGCTCTGTTCCTTAGCCCCTACAATTACACGTCAAGTACAAGCCGACTGCAAAACATGCAAATGTGGATGCCCTCTTGCGTTTAACCTCAGGATCAGGCCCAGCATTTCTCCATTGGAGATCTCTGTTTCGACATTGATGTGTAATGGCAACATACTTAGGATGAGTTTCCCGTTACCACTACTCAATTTGCCGTGGACATGCATAACGACCCTCTTTTGTGGTGTGTCATACACTATGACTCACTGGGTGGCACACTTATTTTTCGTAGTCAGCTGATCACGAGCTCTGGGCCTGGACTCACCTCTCTCATTGCTTTTCTGTTGTCTCCAGTGTGCTTCTGCTGGATGCAGGCGTAGGTATTCACTGTGTTGTCATCCCAACTACTTTACATACTGGGTCTCTGAACTCCTCCACTGAGGGTATTTGAGGATTTTACTGATGAAAGCCCTTGCCAAGCGACATGTCTACTGGTCAGGACAGAACAACGATGTGGAGGCTATGGTGCATCACTTTTCATGTCCTCACCATCAGGCTGCCACACCTCAGTCTTTCACCTACTTCCCATCACCCTTGGGCTTGCATTCGTCTCGACCTTGCTGGCCCCTTCCTCAGCTCTATGTGGCTCATTGTTATGGACGTTTATGCAAACTACCCCTATGTGGTCTGGATTGCACCCATGACCACAGCTGCCACACCCAATGTCCTTCTGCAGATTCTCGCCATTGAAGGGCTGCCCCACACCATTGTAACTAACAAAAGGGCCCACAATTCACAGCAATGGCCTTTGAACAGTTCTGCACCACCAATGGCATAAAACACGTGGATAGCCCTCCATTTCACCCCTCCTCCAATGGTGAGGCAGAGTGGATGGTGTGCACACTTAAGCAACAAATGTTGAAGACTGTGGGTGCGTCTACCATGACAGTGGCACTCTCGCTGTTCCTGAGTATCTACAGGTCGACCACTGTCCATGACTACAGACCAGCTGACCAACTCCATGGACGACAGCCGCATACAATCCTCCATCTGCTGGCACTCCATTCCAATGAACTCCAGACCTAACATGCTGGATGATCCTTCCAGGTTTGGCTGTTTAGGCATTTTCCTAGGGAGCAAAACCGTCATGGGTGCTGGCTACGGTAGTGGCCACTCATGGGTGGTGCCTTATGATGGTTTATATCTCGAGAAGTTTGGAGTGTTGGCACATGAACCAACTCCATCCCTGTCTCCAGCCTACACCTCCACATGTGGATTGCTCTTAGTTGGAGTCTCCATCCTCACTTGTTCCTATGCCTCACAAGTATCATTAGCGCTCCAGGACATCATTGTCAGCTTCTGTGGGCAAGGGTATGGAGGTCAGAACATCACCAAAGCCCCATCTGCACTGTGGTTACCCCCTGCACTGCTGTTCCCCACCACAGTACCCAAAGTATCTCATTCCTTCTATCAGCTGGCAGCATCCACCGATAGGACACCACTTGATCAACTCCCAAAACATTCAAGTCACTGCAGGTCCTATTTTCCCATTTCGGGAGGGGAAGGGGATCTGGTATCCTGGTCTGACAATTTTGACAGCTCACCAGAAGGTATGGAGGTAGACAACAGCCGCTAGGCGGCTCCCCTATAATCTGCAAGTGCTGCTGTCGCCACCACAGCGCTATGTCCGGGCCACGCACAGGCCTATCGGCTCTCACAGTGATCCTACAAAGCCGGCAGCACCGGGCTGAGGCCGCAGTCGTGATCCGTCAGCGTTCGTGATTGTGTATGTAGTCATCGTTGCATTGGTCGCTGATAATTGCTACGTCTCTGTATCTGATTTGGTTTTGTTCTCTGGTCTTGGTATTTCGCCGTGTGGTCTTTGCTGTCAGTCGTCTCTGTTGCGTGTCTGCATTGTACCGGCGATTCCCCATTGTCGCCGTCGGCTCGTCGGCTGGTGCGCTCCAGTCTCGCTCGATTCCGGATACTAGAATGACGACGGTGATATGCAGAATTATAGAGGAGTAGTCCTACTACGTAACTCTTGCCCCACTGCAAAGAGTGGTGATACAAATATTAGTGTCAATAGTATTGAGAAACAGCTGAAGTCGCTAAAATTTCATAGAGCTTTGGCACCTGGTGGAATGACTGTCAAGATTCTGTATAAGATTTCCGTCTGAAGTGTCTCCCTTTTAACAATAATCTATAACAGATTTCTTGAACAAAAAACGGTTCCCAGTTGTTGGAAGAATGCTCAGTTCACACATACACTCCTGGAAATGGAAAAAAGAACACATTGACACCGGTGTGTCAGACCCACCATACTTGCTCCGCACACTAAGGGAGGGCTGTACAAGCAATGATCACACGCACGGCACAGCGGACACACCAGGAACCGCGGTGTTGGCCGTCGCATGGCGCTAGCTGCGCAGCATTTGTGCACCGCCGCCGTCAGTGTCAGCCAGTTTGCCGTGGCATACGGAGCTCCATCGCAGTCTTTAACACTGGTAGTATGCCGCGACAGCGTGGACGTGAACCGTATGTGCAGTTGACGGACTTTGAGCGAGGGCGTATACTGGGCATGCGGGAGGCCGGGTGGATGTACCGCCGAATTGCTCAACACGTGGGGCGTGAGGTCTCCACAGTACATCGATGTTATCGCCAGTGGTCGGCGGAAGGTGCACGTGCCCGTCGACCTGGGACCGGACCGCAGCGACGCACGGATGCACGCCAAGACTGTAGGATCCTACGCAGTGCCGTAGGGGACCGCACCGCCACTTCCCAGCAAATTAGGGACACTGTTGCTCCTGGGGTATCGGCGAGAACCATTCGCAACCGTCTCCATGAAGCTGGGCTACGGTCCCGCACACCGTTAGGCCGTCTTCCGCTCACGCCCCAACATCGTGCAGCCCGCCTCCAGTGGTGTCGCGACAGGCGTGAATGGAGGGACGAATGGAGACGTGTCGTCTTCAGCGATGAGAGTCGCTTCTGCCTTGGTGCCAATGATGGTCGTATGCGTGTTTGGCGCCATGCAGGTGAGCGCCACAATCAGGACTGCATACGACCGAGGCACACAGGGCCAACACCCGGCATCATGGTGTGGGGAGCGATCTCCTACACTGGCCGTACACCTCTGGTGATCGTCGAGGGGACACTGAATAGTGCACGGTACATCCAAACCGTTATCGAACCCATCGTTCCACCATTCCTAGACCGGCAAGGGAACTTGCTGTTCCAACAGGACAATGCACGTCCGCATGTATCCCGTGCCACCCAACGTGCTCTAGAAGGTGTAAGTCAACTACCCTGGCCAACAAGATATCCGGATCTGTCCCCCATTGAGCATGTTTGGGACTGGATGAAGCGTCGTCTCACGCGGTCTGCACGTCCAGCACGAACGCTGGTCCAACTGAGGCGCCAGGTGGAAATGGCATGGCAAGCCGTTCCACAGGATTACATCCAGCATCTCTACGATCGTCTCCATGAGAGAATAGCAGCCTGCATTGCTGCGAAAGGTGGATATACACTGTACTAGTGCCGACATTGTGCATGCTCTGTTGCCTGTGTCTATGTGCCTGTGGTTCTGTCAGTGTGATCATGTGATGTATCTGACCCCAGGAATGTGTCAATAAAGTTTCCCCTTCCTGGGACAATGAATTCATGGTGTTCTTATTTCAATTTCCAGGAGTGTATCTGCAAGAAGTGTATCGGAAATGAATCACAAAACTAACGTACAATATCCTTCAGATCCATTTGTTGTAGAATCTTAGAACATATTCTGAGCTGAAACGTAATGACTTATCTGCTTCCTGACAAACAACATGAATTCCGAAAACATCGACTATGTGAAACCCAACTCACAGTTTTTCACATTAAAGCTTGAATGTCATGGATCGAGTCAGTCAGGTAGATGTAGTATTTCTCGATTTCCAGAAAGCATTTGACTCATAACATATCCACACTTGGGATCAAAAGTAAGATCGGATGGAATATCAAATGCAATTTGTGACTGGATTAAAGATTTTTTGGTAGGGAGGAATACAGCAAGTTGTTTTGGATAGAGAGTAATCAACAGATGTAGAAATAATTTCAGTATGCCCCAGGCAAGGACAGTCATGAGCTTGTAGACATTATTTTAGTAACCTGAGACTTTTCACATGCGACGTTGTTACCTTTGAGGGAGTGCCTGGAAAAACAGTTGCACCAATATTCAGCTAGATCTTGATGTGATTACAAAGTGGTGAAAATATTGAAAACTTGCATTAAATATTAAAATGTAAAACGGTACACTTTACAAAACTAAAACAACGTGGTCTTCTATGATTACGGTGTCAACAAGTCACAGTTGGTATCTGTCAACTCATACAAATACCTGGGCTATCAGTTTGTAGGGGTATGAAATGGAACATCAAATAGGCTCACTGCTAGGTAAAGTAGGGGGCAGACGTCAGTTTATTTCTACGATACTAGGCAAAGGCAGTGAGTCTACAAAGGAGACTGCATACAAATACTTGTGCGAACCATCCCTGAAAAACTGCTCAGTTCTGCAGGACACATACCAAATACGGTGAAAGCCCGCCCGGCTAGCCGCGCGAACTAACGTACTGCTTCCCGAGTGGGCAGGCATGCCAGTCCTCGGTGCAAATCCGCCTGGCGGATTAGTGTCGAGGTCCGGTGTGCCGGCCGGCCTGTGGATGACTTTTAAGGCGGTCTTCTATCTACCTCGGCGAATGTGGGCTGGTTCCCCTTATTCCGCCTCATTTACACTATGTCGGTGATTGCTGCGCAAACACTGTCTCCACGTATGCATACACCATAATACTCTACCACGGAAACATTTAGACTTACACTCGTCTGGTATGAGACGTTCCTGGGGAGGGGGAGGGGGGAGCGAGCTGCACAAGGTTTGGTGTGGGGCAGTGGTGGGATGGGTGGACTGCTGTGGCCTGTTGAGGGCTACGGCGGGATGAAGCCTCTCCGTCGTTTCTAGGTCCCTGGTTCAATACGCAATACTCAAATATGACGAACAGGGGGATGTTCAACGAAAAAGAGAGACGCAGCACTAATGGTCACTCGTTTCTTTGACCAGCGAGAGAGTGTTACAGAGAAGCTGATGACACTGAACTAGCAGGAGCTTGAAGATGGAGGCAAACAATCGCAAAAAAGCCTCGTTAGTAAGCTCTAAATTGTGAATCTAAGGATATACTGCAATCCTCTACGTATCGAGCCCGTAGAGATAGTGAGGACAAGTTTAGACTGATTACAGTGTCCACTATGGCGTTTATGCTGTTATTCATTCCACGCTCTATTCGTAGATGGAACATTACGAACATTAAAAACAATTATTATGGGTAGTACACTTCGTCGAGCATTTCACGGTGGTCCACACAGCATGGAGGTAGATATAGAATTATTGTTATAAATAAAATTGTTTTCGTGTTTTTAAGTTTCACGCACTCAAGTAGTGCAAGGAGTGGGAGAAGACGCTATGTAAAACTTATACCACCTACACAGGATACCACCTACACAGGATGAACTCCACAGATAAAATTTCGGAATTTGTTCACAGATATTTTCTGAGTTATTTTGGTTAAGCACTCGTGGGTTCCGGTGTCTCACTTAAAAAGTAATAACGTAATTATAACTTCAATAAACTTAATATACTTTGCTATCGGAATTACTATTGTCGCTGTGATAATACTTTCACAACAGTAAAAAAGCCTATAATACGCATTCACCAAAACGTTATAGCTCGAAAGGATCCTGTTATTCGTCGGCACCTATGTACAGATGCAGAACTGCTTTTATGTGGTTGCCGTTGCTGCAGAAGCAGCTGAGCATACGGAGCATACGACATTGTGCCTTTTGTGCACTGCATTCAGTAAACCCTTAGACGAGATGCATATTGGCCTATTTTGCATAGGTAAGCCTGACTGACCACACTGCTGTGTGTCACTGTTAACGTACAAGTAACACTGCCGGAAAACTAACTCGAGCCTGTATCGAGCAGTAGAGGAGGCTGGGGGTAATACGTCATGTGGGTAGCCACATGCAAGCTGAATTACGCAGTTTGATTGGCGCGGCCTTTGCCGCATTGGTGCTGCACCCTGCTGGAAGGTGTAACAATTACAGTGCCACTCTCGCCAGCCATTTTCCTGTTGCATTGTGACAGCAGTCAAATGAGGTTTATTTCCAGTTTGTGTGATGTAAATTTTGTCAGTCGTATTTTGCAACGTAAGTGCCACTGTAAATTGCGTTAGTATAATATTTTACATATCAACCGCTACCTCTAGATGTAACCTTTCATTTATTGGTAGAATTTTCCAGGTATTTGAAATAGGAGCTGAGTTCTGTTTAGGTTAGTTAGTGAGCTGATTTTGGGGTATTCCCCTTCTGATAATTGAACTAGTAGGCTATGTTTTCAATTCAAACGAGCTTTTACAAGCTTTCTTCCTCATCTTCTTTCAATCAACCGTTTGGAGGGTACGATGAATCAACTTTGGCTACTCTTCATTGTATTAGATTTCCTTAGTTTCCAAATTTCTTTCATCCTATTAGAGGAGTCCACTTTAGTCTAGTTGTTTTCTTTCTCTCCTAAAATTCTGCCTTTTGAACTGTCTTTCTGAAATGTGTTCTGTTTTTTATTGTGTCTATTGTAATTCCAGCGTTCTCCTTGTCCTTTTCAGTATCTGTGAACCATGCAGGCTTGGATTTGTAGCTATTGAGTAATGTGAATATCCGCTTGGTTAGTCTGTTGTTATCCATTCTGAATAAATGTCCAAAAAACTGTAATCTGCTCTTCCTCATTACATCAGTTAGTTTTTCAGTTTTCAAGTATAGCTCTCTGTTTGGTCTTAACCTGTATTTAGCATCACTGTGACTTTTAGCTCCCAGGTTTTTCCTTCAAATTCTTCTCTACTTTCTCAAGATCTTCATTTCTTGTTAGTTTAAGTGTTTCTGCGGCATACAGAGCTTCAGGTCTGGCCACTGTTTGGTAGTGTCTTAATTTTGTGTTCCAGGACAATGATATGAAACACTCTTCCCATTTTCTGCACTCTAGTTTCTATAGCTGTCTTTTCTTTTGCATTGTTTGTAATCCACTCTCCTAGGTATTTAAAGGAATTTATTTTGTTATTGTATTGTTGGCAACTGCAATATTTTGAGGAGCATCACAGACGTTTGCCATGAACTTTGTTTTTTCAAAGGATATTTGTAGTCCTACTTTAGCTACTTGTTTACGAGCCTTTTTTATATAAGATAACTAAAGATTACAACAGAATAACCCAGAAGACAAAATGGATCCAAGAGGAACTTCATAAGGCCCTAGATGCCATAAAATCAGGAAAAAAGGAAGAGAAGTATCAAGGACACTTGGGATTCACAAAGCTACTCTGTGTACGAGACCTTCACAAACGTTATCCTTGAAGACAAACAGCTTCAGAAAGCAACACATGGAAATAAGGTGGTTACTCATACAAAGGAACCAGATATCCCACAAAGGAGTCAAGGATAGTTTGCTGGATAATTGGCAGAAGAAGTTCTACTTTCGGTAGAAGAAGTCTCAACAAAACCAACTAAAAGCTCAACTATCAAGCATGTTAGTGTGTTTGAGATACCTCCTATTCCAAAACAAATGAAAGCGTAAAGGAACAACTACAAATGGAGTTGTCAATAACGAAAGAAAAAAGCTATGAAAAAAACGTAAGGGTAAAGAAGAAAAGTGCACAATTCTACAACTTACAAAAAGCTGAACGAAGAAACAGGGTTCATACAGTAAGACATCATACAATAAAAATTTCAAACTAGAAAGTGAATGTAGCAGCGAAGATAACCTACACTCGACTTAAAGGACGTTTGTGATGACAGTGCAAATGGATGATATTAATCCACTATCGTTTTTAGAAGATATCTGTTTAGTGGTTCAAATGGCTCTGAGCACTATGGGACTTAACATCTGAGGTCATCAGTCCCCTAGATCTTAGAACTACTTAAACCTAACTAACCTAAGGACATCACACACATCCATGCCCAATGCAGGATTCGAACCTGCGACCGTAGCGGCGGCGAAGTATGGTTTCAATGTGTTTCGTATAGTAGGTGGAGCCAGAAAGAAATTAGCGGCTGGAACACTCCAGTGGATTACAAATGTGATGTTTGCTGTATAAGAACAAGAAAATGAACACTTTTTACACCTATAAAAATTGAAAAAAATTATAAGAAATGTTTACGAAACATCATTATTCTGTTACTTAATGTAATGTTAAGTACATTGCTGCGAACTTGTTCGAACACTGTTCGTAATTGTTTTTCTTTTTTACTACGCTGCGGATCACCTTCCATGTATGTTATTATGTTTAGTACCCGCTCCTTGGGCAACGATTGCCCTCCGCTACGTTTCAATGGAGACGGGATTATTGGCTGAGCTCATCCGGCTCGTATCGACTGCAGACTTTAGATCGTATCTCTGATTCTTTTTCCCTCTGGTCTGCTACATCTTCCAGTCTGAAATACACTATGTGCTCAAAAGCGTTTAGATACTTGGCTGAAAATGACATATAAGTTCGTGGAGGCCTTCATCGGTAATGTTGGAATTCAGTATGGTGTTGGCCCACCCTCAGCCTTGATGACAGCTTACACTCTCGCAAGCTTACGTTCAATCAGGTGCTGGATGGTTTCTTGGGGAATGGCAGCCCATTCTTCAAGGAGTGCTACAGTCAGGAGAGGTGGCACTGTCGTTTGGTGAGGCCTGGCACCAAGTCGGCGTTCCAAAATATCCCAAAGGTGTTCTGTAGGATTCAGTTCAGGACTCTGTGCAGACCAGTCCATTACAGCGAGTGACCACTCCGCCACAGGCTGTGCATTATGAACAGGTGCTCGATCATGTTGAAAGATGCAATCGCCATCCTCGAATTGCTCTTCAACAGTGCGGAAGCAAGAAGGTGCTTAAAACATCAATGTAGGCCTGTGGTGTGTTAGTGGCACGCATAACAACAAGGGTGCCTGCCCCCTCCATGAAAAACACGATTACTCCGTAACACCACCGCCTCCGAATTTTACTGTTGGCACGCTGGCATATGACGTTCACAGGGCATTCGCCATACCCAAACACTGCCATCGGATCGCCACGCTGTGTACCGTGATTCGCCACTGCATACAACGTGTTTCCACTGTTCAATCATCCAGTGTTCACGCTCCTTACACCAAGCGAGGCGCCGTTAGGCATTTACTGGCGTGAAGTGTGGCTTATGAGCAGCCGATCGACCATCAAATTCAAGTTTTCTCACCTCCCGCCTAACTGTCATAGTACTTGCAATGGATCCTGATGCAGTTTGGAATTCCTGTGTGATGGTCTGGATTGATGTCTGCCTATTACACATTACGACCCTCGTCAACTGTCGGCGGTCTCTGTCAGTCAACAGACGAGGTCGGCATGTACGCTTTTGTGCTGTACGTGTCCCTTCACGTTTTTATTTCACTATCATATCGGAATCAGTGGACCTGGGAATGTTTAGGAGTGTGGGAATCTCGCATACAGACGTATGACACAAGTGACACTCTATCACCTGACCACGTTCGAAGTCCGTGAGTTCCGCGGAGCTCTCTGTTCTGCTGTCTCACGATGTCTAATGACTACTGAGATCGCTGATATGGTGTACCTGTCAGTAGGTGGCATCACAATGCACCTAATATGAAAAACGTATGTTTTTGAGGGTGCCCGGATACTTTTGATCACACAGTGTATGTTTGCGAGGCGGGCGCTCGAGGGAATAGTCAGTCACTGGGGATGAGGAGGGAGGAAGTCGGTTAGAGGAAACGTGTCATCGCTCTGAGAAAACCGTTGTGACGGGAAAGACTTTGGTTATTATTAGATAATCCCGCTGCTAAGAAAGGGCACCTCTTTCCTGTTATTGGGCCGTGTTGTGTGGCGGCGTTAGCAGGCTCTGTTGTCACTGCCCTGCGCTACGTGATTATTTGCTGAGTTGTAATTTTATGCTTTGCAGGAAATCAGAAAATTTGGATCCGCTATAGTGTGGTTTCTATCGCTTACATTAACTGTTTGAGCCTGCCCATGTCTGTGTTCGCTGAGTGCTCTGTGTTGCTTTCCTGAAAAGTAACTTAGTTGTAATGCCCGGGTGTGACGATTGTGGTGATAGTTTATTGTTTGGTTTTAATAATGTTTCCCCTTGCCAAATGGTGCCTAACATTATTGTTGTTTCCGTCTGCGCAAGCAATGGGAATGTGGCGGCGGTCGCAGGAACTACTGGTGCTGTTATGAACATTTATGATTTATGTGCTCTTTTAATTATGTTTTAGATTGTGGTCTGGCCAGATCTATTACTATACCGTGTGCACTGTAGGAGAGATGTAAAATTTTGTGTTGGCAACCCTGGGTGTTGTAAGGCGACATCTCTTACCTAACTCTTGGAGCTTGATTGGGTCTGCAGGCCGTCCTGTATGGGTATCTAACCTTATTTTCTTAATACAACCAGCAGTTACCCCGGGAGGGGAAGTTCAAATGGTTGTTTAAAATATAGTTAAACTATATTTCTAGTTTTGTTATGTTAATATGCTTATTCTTTACTCTTGTCAGTGTTTAAATCGTACTATTTTAGAAATTCTTAGTTTAATATGTTAATCGGCGTTTGTCGGGGTTGTTGTAGCTTATTCTGGATTGCTTGAATAGCCAGCTATTTGTTAAAGGGTGTGTTAACTTACTAATTGAGCTGTTGGTGTTTCTGGGCATTTTCTTGTCCCATGACGCTTATTTTACGAACAACCTACTTTTGCTTGATGGGTCAACAACTGTTTCTGTAGTCCACGCGTGAAATTGGCCTGACCAGACGAGGACAGCAAGATATTACACAGCATTTGGGATTCGCCGCTGCCATTATCCTGTGTGAAGCAGCTCTATGACACGCTGACTGCCGTTTAAGTTTTTGCTTCTCTGGTTCGCGTGGGTCTATTTTCAGAGCTCGCGTATTTTTGTCTTTTGGCTTGGATGCCTTTTGAGTCGTGCCATTCCTGTATAAAGTTTTCTCTAGCCAGCAGGGGCACTTGCTGGCTCTTGTATCGTTTAAATAAGTCAGCGCTCTCAAAAGAGCGTGTCAAATTTTACCTATTAATAAAATTGTGGTAGTCGTTGTTGCATTTTACCTTCAGAAATTTTGCTTTAAATTTGTCAGGACCACTTTAAATCTTGGGTTTATAATTTAAAACCACTTTGTTAGTGTGGAATCATTTTGCTGTTTCTAAAAGATTATTTCATTGAGTCTTACTAATGTTGCCTTTTTTAAAACATAATGAAAGATGTAACGTGGGCCCTAGCCCTTCTATGCCGCTTGTCGGAGCACAAATGGTAGCCCATCGCATGGTTATTTCCTAGTGGTTGGGTGGGGGCGCAGTGATAAGTTGTTTTCACTTCTCTGCATCATTCATTGTTCGAAATTTGAATTGTTTTAATCATTATTTTCTTGTTTCTGTATTTTAACAGATTTGTTACGGGGAAACACAGGGGGACGGGGCATACAGAGATCGTCTTGGCCTGACTAATTTAAAACAGGAGTAGCTTCAGTATGAGCTCAAGTTATGGCAACAGCCGACTACGGGCAGCGTTGCGGGACTGGCATCACGCTATGCACATCGTTCGGCAGTCCTGTTATTTCCCTTGACGTCATTGGAGAAGTAGGTGCTGGTATTTTCACTTGCTCGTCCGCTTTGAGCAAATTGCATCACAATATTCAGGTTATCTAGAATGCTCAATCTGCCTGTAATCAGATATGTAGGGTTCAGGCCCAAGTTTTTCATTCTCGCCGATCTCATCTTCTGCTTAGTAGGGAACAAGAAGATGCAGTTAAACAATTGCTCATTCAGGTGAAGGTTGAAAGTTAGTGAAAGCACACTGGGTTTAGATGAGGAGTCGAGCAGTACAGAGGATTACAGTTTCACTCCATTTCGATCAGGCTATCGAGGACATAAATGCTCAAGGTGTGAATATTTCAGTCTTATATTTTTTTGCTAAGTCACTAAATGAGATTACACATTTGCTTCTAGGTATTTCGGAACTATCCACCGATAAGTTGGCCCTGGTTGAGATGGTGATGATGTGACTGATTGTTCATTTTAATCTCCATACTGCAGCTTTAAAATTTCCCATTGTTATACATCATTTGTTGTTTATTTTGACTCGATGGTTCTTGAGCGGCGTGTTCTCCGAAATAATTCTGGTTTGAGGGATTCTATAATACAACTGAAGTTATTGCCCCGCATTCAGATGAACTGGAGCGTCAACATTATTGGCGAGTACAAGTACCTATCGAGATCTTGGTCGAGTATATTGGGCACGTCTGGACAGATGACGTAACTTTACAGATAGGATTAACGGAACATGATAGTATTTTAAACGTTTTGCGGATAATGAGGTCAGAAGATCGTTTGCGGATTACGGTCGTGTGATAGCCCCCACCTTTATTGAGTTGAGTGAATTGGTTTCCTCTATGGAGGCTTTTAGATTTGCCGACGAGCAGCTTGACCGACACAAAGGGCTAGAATCCGCACCTCCATTCAGAGTTAATAAGACTCGTGATTCGCCCCCTAATTCTTCGGGTCGCCGAGGTTGCTTCCGATGTGGGAGAGGGGGTCATTTTGTGCGAAAGTGCCCCGTAGAGCGAAGTCCATGAATTAATAGATGACGCCACCGAGTGCGAGCGAAGCCCGTCCCCAGCAAGCCTCCTGATTACTGCATTACTGCACTCGCGTTTTCGCTTTTAACAATTCTTCCCTTCCGTACATATGTGCTCAGCTCAGAACTTGTTTGCGATCTTCTGGATTCGGAGAGTTTTATTTCGTTACTGTACTAAGAGTGGTAATTGTACGAGGGTCATTCAATAATTAAAGATACAAATTGGTCTGGGGAAAAAACTGTTAGAAGGGCAAGTTTGGTACTTTTATAGCTTTCAGTTGGCCTCACTGAGATGAGTCCTGATCAGCTGATGTATCAACATTGTTGTGTTTATAAACTCAAAAATACATTTTAAGATGGCGAGTCCGCTTCAAACGACCACATTAGTAGAACAACGTTCTGTTAATCGTTTTCTACTTACTGAAGGCGGGAAACCAGTTAACATATACTGTAGAATGTCTAAACTTTATGGTGAAGGTTGTGTGATTCGTGCAAATTTTTACAACTGGATAGACCAGTTCAAAAATGGTCGCGACTCAGTGACTGACGGACACCATTCTGGCCGACCAGTTGCAGTTGCAACTCCCTCACTTGAAAGCCGAATTGATGACATTATTCGTGCCGACTGCCGTGTGACTGTGGAAATGATAGTTGATAACCTTTAAGTTAGTACTGGTACAGTTCATATCATTATCAGTAACAAGCTGAAGTACCGCAAAGCATATGCAAGATGGGTCCCAAAGGAGTTGACGTGGCTACGCAAGGAAATAAGCTTGAGAGTGTACACAGAGCTAAAGGAACGTTATGAAAGAGAAGGTGAGCACTTCCTCAACACAATTTTAAGTTTTGATGAAACTTTGTTCACTATTATAAGCCAGTATCAAAAAGACAGAGCGTGGGGTGGAAGCACACCAACTTGTCAAGAAAAAATTCAAAACCCAAGCAGCAGCAGGAAAAGTCACGTTGACGGTTTTTTAGGATGCTGAAGATACCGTTTTTTTGTGATTACCCTGAAGAGCAGCGTACAATGACCGGGCAGTACTACTCGGATTTTCTTTTAAACAAGGTGAAGCCAGACATGAGAGAGAGACGTTGTGGATCTCACAGAAGAGGTGTGATTTTCCAGCAAGACAACACACGTCCCCATATTGCTCAACTAACCCATGAAACATCGACAAAATGGGCTGGGAAGTACTGGGTCATCCCCCTTACAGTCCTGACTTAGCATCTAGTGATTTCCATTTGTTTGGTTCACTGAAGGAGTCATTACGTGGGAAGAGGTTCCAGGACAACGAGGATGTGAAAAAGTTTGTGGGAAATTGGTTCAAACATCAAGATAAAGAGTTCTTTGCAGTCGGAATGAAAAAGCTTGTAGCCCGTCGGAACAAGGGCATATATGTCCAAGGGGATTATGTTGAGAAGTAGAAACAGTATTGTTTTGTAAAATCAAACACTTTTTTCCCCAGACGAATTTGTTTCTTTAATTAATTGTTGATTGAACCTCGTAATATCGTGGTTTATACAAAGTGCCTCCCTTGTACCCCAGTTGTCAGAGGTGTCGGGTGGTGAATTGGTAGGAGTTGCCTCTGATAGGTGAGGTGCTAAGGAAATCTATTTGTAACTTTTCTTGGCCTATTACATTAATACTTGCTAATAATTTGTCATCTTACTTCCCCATTGTGACTTTTCAGCAGACTGGTTTGGTGCTGGATTTTGACAACAAGACCTTCTCGCTTAAGGGCACTTAATCAAAATGTGATTCTGGAATCGGTACAATTTTCTGATCTGTACAATTGTTTTACTTGGTTCTCTGGGCCTTGTTATTTTACCAAGTCTATTACCAGATACCTTGACAGAGGTTTCTAAGCATGATACTCCATTTTGCACCTATATGAGTTCAGTCGGCTTATCCACTGGGGCTTTGGCTTATCCATTGGGGCTGTTGTGCTGCCTTACATGTTGCATCATCTTCTGGACGACCTTAAGTTCAAATGTATTTATAAATAACTTGATGATATTCTTGTATATAGCCGTACATTTGACTAACATTTGTGTCATCTCACAGAAGCGTTGTTATGGCTTTGGGCAGCTGGATTAGCCGTTAAGCTGCTACGGTTACACTGGTTTAGACTGGTCTAAACTTCATACTAGTTACTACTCACCTTCCACACAGAGCGCTTCCGTATCTCACCACTGACTTCTAGTATCAGCCACACGCAGTTAACGTCAACAAGTGTATGGGCCTGAAGATGACGTTATTACAACGTTGAAACTACTTGCCAAAATAAAATAGACACCCTAAATACAGCTGGAGGAATTTCTTCATTTTTAATCTAACTATGGGATGGTTCTAAACGTTAACAGCCAGGCTTTGAACAATGTTCTTCTATTGACGCGTCACACATGGGACTTAGGTACTGATTCTTTAATACACTCCTGGAAATTGAAATAAGAACACCGTGAATTCATTGTCCCAGGAAGGGGAACTTTATTGACACATTTCTGGGGTCAGATACATCACATGATCACACTGACAGAAGCACAGGCACATAGACACAGGCAACAGAGCATGCACAATGTCGGCACTAGTACAGTGTATATCCACCTTTCGCAGCAATGCAGGCTGCTATTCTCCCATGGAGACGATCGTAGAGATGCTGGATGTAGTCCTGTGGAACGGCTTGCCATGCCATTTCCACCTGGCGCCTCAGTTGGACCCAAACATGCTCAATGGGGGAGAGATCCGGAGATCTTACTGGCCAGGGCAGTTGACTTACACCTTCTAGAGCACGTTGGGTGGCACGGGATACATGCGGACGTGCATTGTCCTGTTGGAACAGCAAGTTCCCTTGCCGGTCTAGGAATTGTAGAACGATGGGTTCGATGACGGTTTGGATGTACCGTTCACTATTCAGTGTCCCCTCGACGATCACCAGAGGTGTACGGCCAGTGTAGGAGATCGCTCCCCACACCATGATGCCGGGTGTTGGCCCTGTGTGCCTCGGTCGTATGCAGTCCTGGTTGTGGCGCTCACCTGCACGGCGCCAAACACCCATACGACCATCATTGGCACCAAGGCAGAAGCGACTCTCATCGCTGAAGACGACACATCTCCATTCGTCCCTCCATTCACGCCTGTCGCGACACCACTGGAAGCGGGCTGCACGATGTTGGGGCGTGAGCGGAAGACGGCCTAACGGTGTGCGGGACCGTAGCCCAGCTTCATGGAGACGGTTGCGAATGGTCCTCGCCGATACCCCAGGAGCAACAGTGTCCCTAATTTGCTGGGAAGTGGCGGTGCGGTCCCCTACAGCACTGCGTAGGATCCTACGGTCTTGGCGTGCATCCGTGCGTCGCTGCGGTCCGGTCCCAGGTCGACGGGCACGTGCAGCTTCCGCCGACCACTGGCGACAACATCGATGTACTGTGGAGACCTCACGCCCCACGTGTTGATCAATTCGGCGGTACGTCCACCCGGCCTCCCGCATGCCCACTATACGCCCTCGCTCAAAGTCCGTCAACTGCACATACGGTTCACGTCCACGCTGTCGCGGCATGCTACCAGTGTTAAAGACTGCGATGGAGCTCCGTATGCCACGGCAAATTGGCTGACACTGACGGCGGCGGTGCACAAATGCTGCGCAGCTAGCGCCATGCGACGGCCAACACCGCGGTTCCTGGTGTGTCCGCTGTGCCGTGCGTGTGATCATTGCTTGTACAGCCCTCTCGCAGTGTCCGGAGCAAGTATGGTGGGTCTGACACACCGGTGTCAATGTGTTCTTTTTTCCGTTTCCAGGAGTGTAGTTATAATCTGAGTTACAGTTAATGACGATGATGTGTCCAACATTGTACACTTACACTGATGCTTTACTAAATATGATCTGAAGAAGGTTGTTAATCAACCAAATCAGTAATCAACAAACTGTGATTATATACTTTTTACTGCGATCGAGACTTAAAAATTTTTAACAGTTTATGGGAATAGTTTCAAACCACATTTGACAATCACAATTTTTTTGTCGATTTCTTCGCTCAAACGCATCTGTGCGATCGTCTGTAGTTTCTTCCTGTCATTAAATATGAGAATTATTTTTAACTGCTTGGTCACTGTGTTGATAGAAGATTTAGCTATAATATTTTTTCTGTTATTATTTCATGCTTTTTTACTTTAATTGGTAGTTTATATGGTTTGTAGCACGTTAGTTCCAATAACAACACTATTGTTTAGGAAGTTGGGCGACAAATTTATTAAAATCATTTAAACTATATACATTACGAGAGTCTTTTAATTTTCAAAATTCTCCAGGCAATGGTCAATGGGTTTTCACGAGAAACGCATCGTTTCGATATCTTCTTAGGACACCTTCAGAACGGGTCGTGAGCCGTATGTACATCCAATTCACTTAGTAGCTCGCTATTGACAAGTTAATATCTGCCGCCGCACACCTCAATGCATAGATGAGACTTCACTTGTATTGCTATTTGGAGTGCTATTTGACCATTTCATTAATCGATATCGTTCACCATTGGAAGAATGGTCGCTGATGCACCTCCCCTATTGTCGACAATCAGCTGTCACTAAAGTGTCAGATCTTTCTCTTTCCAATTAAAATTATTGGTGGGTATAGTAAGTAGGCCCTCTTTAGAAACCACTGTAGTATCACACTGTGGCAGCCAGAACCTGGGTCTTAACATGTGATATATTGTGGTTTCGTCTGTGCGAAGTGTGCCAATTACAAGTGATTTAGCCATTTACTTCCTTTGACTGTTGTTTTCGTTTTCAACTATTCTCTTCGCAGCAGAGCATAGCTGTTGACCTCCAACAAACTATGGACCTTAGTGATCGAATATCAATGCATGTCGTATTTTCTGTTTCCCCACTTTTAGTTTTCATTTTAGTTTTTCATTCTTTTACATCTTTCTTTCGAACACCATGTGTTCCCTTGCCATTGGTGACTCCGCGGCATTGCCCCAGTTGCCCCCACTTAGTTGCGCTCCTGACCCTGTTCCTATGCCAGATGGTCGCGATCCAACCCACTATCAGTATCTGATCTTCTTTTGTGAAGTCATTACACAAAGGCCCTAAACCCTGTATCACCTGATTCTCCCCAGCACTCTGGCTGAAGATGCTAATGATGTGACACTCTTACTCTTTGTTCTCTAATTGGGAGCCTACGCCTCAAACGCAACAACTACTTTGCAGCAGTATTCTCTTTTACCTAAACTGAGTGGTGTTCCTTGTCTTCTTACTCACTGGTAACGCCTGCTTCACATTTCGTACGTTTTACATCATAATAAGGCTCCTCTCCCCTCAACTCTGGCAGCTAGATACAACAAAATTTCCAGACCGCGTCCTCGTCTTCCCACTATTTTTACCAACTCCCTTCTCCCAACCACCCCTCGCCACTGCCTTCCCACATTCTCACTAGTTGTTTACTAGCTTCTTCCAGCTGTAGCTGAAGGTCATAGATCTTCCTGTCCTTGCTCCCCTATGGACCTGTTCCTATTGCATATTTTGCAGTTCTAAGAGCAAGCGCCAGTCACTACATTTACATGCGACACATCTTCCGAAAGACGAAAAGAGAATTTCGAAAACCGGTCTTCTCTGTCGTTACATGTGAAGATCTGAAGCGGATTGCTAACCCAGTAAAATATGACGCCTGGAAAACAGCTGATCCAGTTTCTGATACAGTCAACACAATCGATATTTCTCTTGACTTGATTATTACATGTAGACAGCTTCATGCTCAGTCTAATATTTCTGCTTCTCCTTCACTGCACAAGAAGTCCACATTCTGAAAACAAGACATAACTTGACAACCCAAGCACGTTTCAAAACCGGTTGCGTTTACATGGGAACAAAAATAGATTGTGAAACTGGAAAAAGGGCAACTAGAAGGGGATTTTCAAAATAGATTTTGAAGTGTTTACATGGCCTCTGAGAAACGATACTGGGAAATCTGTTTACGTTATCCTATTTTAGGAGCCCCATGCAAACGGGCGACTGTCTTAGATAGGTTCTATCTACTACATGGGCACCGATACCGTGGTTAGCCCCTGTGCTTGCGCATGACCACGAATTTTTTTGTGGTGCTCAGCAATATTGGGAAGGAAAATAGAATGAAGAAAAAAATCGGGAAAAATTCAAATCTGTCAATTATGCTGATTTTGACGCCGTTCTTTCGCGTTGGCTCACATAAGCACAGCCTAGCGCTTCTCATGTCAATCCTCGAGAAACAATTGACTGGTCAGCGCTACTCTTTCGCGAAAACGCAACGAAAGTTTTTGAATGTTCCGACCAGCATGAAACGGCTGGTATGGATTTAAGTCGCCTCCTTTGCGCGCTTTGTGGAGCAGTTAGTTTTAATTTACATTTTTTGGGAACTACAGTAAGGATGTAGAGGCTTATCCCACTAGGGGTAAGATAGATACTGCCTACAGGAAAATTAAAGAGACCTTTGGAGAAAAGAGAGCCACTTGTATGAATATCAAGAGCTCAGATGGAAACCCAGTTCTAAGCAAAGAAAGGAAAGCAGAAAGGTGGAAGGAGTATACACAGTGTCTATACAAGGGTGATGTATTTGAGGACAATATTATGGAAATGGAAGAGGATGTAGATGAAGATGAAATGGGAGATATGATACTGCGTCAAGAGTTTGACAGAGCACTGAACTATCTAAGTCGAAACAAGGCCCCGGGAGTAGACAACATTCCATTAGGACTACTGATGGCCTTGGGAGAGACAGCCCTGACAAAACTCTACCAGCTGATGAGCAAGATGTATGAGACAGGCGAAATACCCTCAGACTTCAAGAAGAATATAATAATTCCAATCCCAAAGAAAGCAGGCGCTGACAGATGTGAAAATTACCGAACTATCAGTTTAATAAGTCACAGTTGCAAAACACTAAGGCGAATTTCTTACCTACGAATGGAGAAACTGGTAGAAGCCGACCTCGGGGGAGATAGGTTTGGATTCCGTAGAAATGTTGGAACACGTGAGGCAATACTGACCCTACGACTTATCTTAGAAGAAAGATTACGGAAAGTTAAACCTAAGTTTCTAGCATTTGTAGAGTTAGAGAAAGCTTTTGACAATGTCGAGTGGAATACTCTCTTTCAAATTCTGAAGGTGGCAGGGATAAAATACAGGGCGCGAAAGGCTATTTACAATTTGTACAGAAACCAGATGGCAGTTATAATAGTCGACGGCCATGAAAGGGAAGCAATGGTAGGGAAGGGAGAGAGTTGGGGTTGTAGCCTATCCCCGATGTTATTCAATCTGTATATTGAGCAAGCAGTAAACGAAACAAAAGAGAAATTCAGAATATGTATTAAAATCCATGGAGAATAAATAAAAGCTTTGAGTTTCGCCGATGACATTGTAATTATGTCAGAGACAGCAAAGGACTGGGAAGAGCTGTTGAATGGTATGGACATAGTCTTGAAAGAAGGATACAAGATGAACATCAACAAAAACAAAACGAGGATAATGGACTGTAGTCGAATTAAGTCGGGTGATGCTAAGGGAATTAGATTAGGAAATGAAAACTTAAAGTAGTAAAGGAGTTTTGCTATTTGGGGAGCAAAATATCTGACGATGGTCGAAGTAGAGAGGATATAAAATGACTGTCAATGGCAAGGAAAGCGTTCCTGAAGAAGAGAAATTTGTTAACATCGAGTATAGATTTAAGTGTCAGGAAGTCGTCTCTGAAAGTATTTGTATGGAGTGTAGCCATGTATGGAAGTGAAACGTGGACGATAAATAGTTTGGACAAGAAGAGAATAGAAGCTTTCGAAATGTGGTGCTACAGAAGAATGTTGAAGATTAGATGGATAGATCACATAACTAATGAGCAGGTATTGAATAGAATTGGGGAGGAGTTTGTGGCATAACTTGACAAGAAGAAGGACCGGTTGGTAGGACATGTTTGGAGGCATTAATATTGGAGGGCAGCGTGGAGGGTAAAAATCGTAGAGGGAGACCAAGAGATGAATACACTAAACAGATTCAGAAGGATGTAGGTTGCGGTACGTACTGGGAGATGAAGCAGCTTGCACAGGATAGAGTAACATGGAGAGCTGCATCAAACCAGTCTCAGGACTGAAAACCAAAACAATAGCAACAACAGTATTTTTTATAATTATTTACACTTTATTTTATTTCTTTGCTGTCGGAGGTTTTTGTAATGGATAATAAATTCATTGTTCGCTGGTCAATGAAGAAAAGTGATTCGGCTGCGACATACGCAAATATAGCTTCAGGTCGGTCCGATTCAACTGCTGTATCGAATGAAACAAAGATGACTGGTAATGTTGGTGGTGACCCTTCACTCCGAAAATAGTGGAAAGACAAATATTAGAAATGTTATAAGACGAGAAGTGTTGTTTTGTTCTGTATGTAAGGAAATGAGTTCTTCTAAAGGGCCCTTTGCGAAGTAAACTAAGCAAGACGAGGATGTGACAAAAGCAATCCTTGAAGTCATATTTTCACTTGGAACAAAGCTTGTCAAGAGAAGTCAAATTATCATAAGTTTTGCTGTAGCAGAAAAAGAGCAGCTGATAAAGGTGTGAACGTGTAGTATGGAGGAGTACCTTTGTTTGCAAGAGTATCTTTGTTCAGAATGTTATCTTCACTGCGTTATCTCGTGCGGGGGTTACCAATCCGTGATCACACAGGTGGAGATTCTAGTTATAATGGACTGTCAGAGATGGTTGATGAAGATAACGCCTATTTGTGCTCTTGACTTCGTCGCACAAAGTACACATGACTTTCGCACGATAGAACAAATGTCGTAGGTTACAAACTTTGATAAAGTTTATAAAATAATCTCAATGCTATTCGATAATAGTATATGAATCTAGCGACAATGTCGACACGAGTAAGTTTAGATTTGCTTTCGATGTTTCAGTGGTGATAATTTTCAAATTAGGCTAATAATTTTTTTTTGTTTCTATCACACTGTATCTACTAAAGCTGGAGTATTCTTCAAAATTTTAATAAATTTCTGTAAATATTTTACACGACAGGCCTGTTTCGGCTTATTGCCACTATCAAGTGACGTCTAGCTGGAAGTGACGACCATATTGCATCTACAGTAAATATTTTCTACCATGTCTCGGTAAAAATCTTATTTGTTGTAGTTGCAAAACGCAAAATTACGTAAAATAAGTATACTTTGTAAACATATAGCATAGTAGTATAAGTGGACTCTCAAAATATCTAACAAAACGTATTTTTACGTTTTTAACTACAAAAGTAATATTCTTATCAAGAAATGACAGAAAAAAATTACTATATATGCTATATGGTCGTCGTTTCCAGCGAAACGTCACTTGATAATGGCAATATGCCGAAACAGGGCTGTTGTGTAAGATATTTAAATAAATATATTGCCTTATTGCAGCTAGTTTTGGAGCACTCATTTTCATTATGTCTTATACTGACGTATGCTATGCTGCTAGCACAACGGAACGAAAAATATTTTGATGCATGTTCTCACTCATATCTCTATAGACTTCAAGTCCTGCAGAGGTATTGATACAGATGGGGGGGGGGGGGCAAAAATGATCGACGCTTATTCTGAGTTGAAAGCAAAAATCAGAAACTGAGTCGCGAGTTCTGCATCGTCACTGTTTGGACCATTCTTTGAACCGTATGACCCAAGAGGAAATGCAAAGAGAGACAATGGCGAGAGCCCACCTTTGAAATGTGAAAGAATTGACAGTCTGTGCGCGGGTTCCCCAAGCGTCTAGCAATATTCGATACGATATTGCAGTGCCTGTGTTATTCCGAATTACGACACGCTGTTCCGTCGGACATGTATATATGGATGTTCGAAGGAACCGTGCGTCATAATTCGGAATAACACTGACACTGCAATATCGTATTTATCCGCCGACACCGGGCAAGCGATTTTCAAGTAAAATGCCTCCCCTGTACGGGAATATAAGTAATGGATGTACGAGTGTAGGTTGTAGAACATGGTTGACAACGTATGGAATTCCGGGTCTGGCTGTGAGTCGTGTTCAGATAGGCTAATGTAAGGCGACCGTTTGCGATAAGGGTGAAATCCGGAATCGAGTTCCGGTCCGGCCCAAATGTTCATTGTCATCGTTCCATCATACAGCTAATGATTGCCCGTATACGCATACATTTCAAATGTAATAATATTAGAGTCTCTGCAAGCTGCCGAAGGTACTAGCTGTATTCATCCTGTAGCTTTTCGGCTTTCTTGCACTGTCAAGTGGTATTGTACGGCAAGTTCGTTGACAACTATTTTCCAGAATTCAATGCAGTTAATTTTGTTCTTCGTTGAACTAGAGCTCGAAAAATTTGATGCAGGTGGTAAAGCTAAAGCTTGACATCTCGTTGAATCGGGTGTACTGCCGGTGATTTGCGTTTTTCTAACACAATATTTCGACGTCGTACCTCGGCGTCTTCATCAGGTGCTTCCTGTGACCGCGCGACAGACTTTTTTTTTTTTTTTTTTTTTTTACACTTTTCATTTCCTTCTCTTAGGGAGAAGGGCGGGCTGTTCTAGGGCTTGCTGTATGCTATTTTCAGCCATAGGGTTTCATATTTTATTTTTATTTTACATTTATTTATGTGATGCAATTCAGTGCATATTTCATATTGATAATACAATTTTGTATAACATAATAGTTTCTTTTAAATATTTGCTTAACGCAATGATACTTCTTAAAATGCTATTGCTTGATTAATATTGTACATTTCCTACAATTTAACAGTTTAAATTTTGAGGTATATTTGTACAAGATATACATCAGGTCAGTTTAAATCCTGATGATATTTGTCTAAGATATACATAGGGTTTGCCGTGTCCCGTGTTTATGTCACCAAGCGAGGTGGCGCAGTGGTTAGACACTGGACTCGTATTCGGGAGGACGACGGTTCAATCCCGCGTCCGGCCATCCTGATTTAGGTTTTCCGTGATTTCCCTAAATCACTCCAGGCAAATGCCGGGATGGTTCCTCTGAAAGGGCACGGCCGACGTCCTTCTCCATTCTTCCCTAATCCGATGAGACTGAAGACCTCGCTGTCTGGTCTCCTTCCCCAAAAAGAAACCACCTCGTGTTTACGTCTGGACGGTGTCTGGCGTTCCCTACGCCGTCCGCTCCCGCTGCGACCGTGTCGGTTGGTCGCCAAATGTTCCGTCAACCGCCCGCGCCCGCTTCCGCTGTTTTCCCCGGTGGCGGCCGTTTCATGGCGTACTCTACTAGGTCTGCGCCCGCCAACCGTGGTTCCTCGCACTGTCGACAGACTGCGTTTGCTGTTGGCGACCGTTCCAACTTTCTCCAGCGCCCCTGTCATTCTCCTGGGCTTGTGTTTTCTTCTGTTGTTTTTGTAATAGATTCAAAGCCGGGTTCCACGCCGTGCTGAGTTGGTATCCAGCTTCCCGGTTTATCAAGTTCTCTGTCATCTTG
Source organism: Schistocerca gregaria (assembly GCF_023897955.1). Taxonomy (NCBI): domain Eukaryota; kingdom Metazoa; phylum Arthropoda; class Insecta; order Orthoptera; family Acrididae; genus Schistocerca; species Schistocerca gregaria. The sequence goes on from NC_064925.1 coordinate 249,639,260, forward strand.
ATTTCGATCGATTCAGTGATGACGCTATCCCAAAATTTGCTGGTCTGAGATAAGATCCTGGATTTACCATAATTAATGGTGTGCTCAAGTTCCAAGCAATGTTCTGCTATTGCCGATTTAGTGGCTTGTCGTAGCCTGGTGTGCCTTTGGAGGTATTTAGTAATTTGCCAGACCCGTGATTCTTGACGGAGAATTTATTTTGAAATAGTAGATATTGTGATTCAGTGTTTCGAGGATCAATTTTCTAAAGCTACTATGATTCACTTCAAAGAAATGGAAACATTTCTTCTTTCTAAATCTAAAGATTGCAGCTGTGTAAAGAAATGTGTGTGTGTGTGTGTGTGTGTGTGTGTGTGTGTGTGCCGGCTGAAGTGGCCGTGCGGTTCTAGGCGCTACAGTCTGGAACCGAGCGATCGCTACGGTCGCAGGTTCGAATCCTGCCTCGGACATAGATGTGTGTAATGTCCTTAGGTTAGTTAGGTTTTATTAGTTCTAAGTTCTAGGCGACTGATGACCTCAGAAGTTAAGTCCCATAGTGCTCAGAGCCATTTGGACCATTTGTGTGTTTGTGTGTGTGTGTATGTGTGTGTGTGTGCGTGAAGCAAAAAATTATTTCGTTGGAAGTACGAAAGACTTAGTTAATGCCCCGCTTGTCTTTCAAATACGCAAGTCGGCGAATCAATTCCAGTTCCTACACGTACAGAAGGACGTTCTTTCTCCGCCCTTAGAAGGACCTCATAGATAATATTGTCGGGAAGGCGAGCCAAAGGTTGCGTTTCATTGGCAGGACACTTAGAAGATGCAACAAGTCCACTAAAGAGACAGCTTACACTACACTCGTTCGTCCTCTGTTAGAATATTGCTGCGCAGTGTGGGATCCTTACCAGGTGGGATTGACGGAGCACATCGAAAGGGTGCAAAAAGGGCAGTTCGTTTTGTATTATCACGTTATAGGGGAGAGAGTGTGGCAGATATGATACACGAGTTGGAATGGAAGTCATTAAAGCATAAACGTTTTTCGTCGCGGCGAGACCTTTTTACGAAATTTCAGTCACCAACTTTCTCTTCCGAATGCGAAAATATTTTGTTGAGCCCAACCTACATAGGTAGGAATGATCATCAAAATAAAATAAGAGAAATCAGAGCTCGAACAGAAAGGTTTAGGTGTTCGTTTTTCCCGCTCGCTGTTCGGGAGTGGAATAGTAGAGAGATAGTATGATTGTGGTTCGATGAACCCTCTGCCAAGCACTTAAATGTCATGTAGATGTAGATGTAGAAGATTAAAGAAAAGCTTACCTGTGCAACACCATGAGGCAAGAGAAATTGAATGACATCGACATCACGCATGTCCATAAACAAGAAGAGCAAAAAACTTGAATCTTGACGCTGTGGCGGAAGTTTTTTTCCCCCAAACTATCCACTGTTTGTAGGAACTCATTCTTTTTGAGTGAGGCTTAGAAATTACGCAGATATTTGAAAATAATAGTTCTCACTTGCCCGATGAAAGAAGGAAGTACAAAAATGTTCCGGGAAATAAGAGTCACTGAAGAATGAAATAAATGGGAAGTGCAGGGATGCTAAAACGAAATGGTTGCATGAAAAATGTGAATAAATCGAAAAAGGAATGATTGTCGGAATGGCAGACTCAGCATACAGGAAAGTCAAAACACCCTTCGGAGACATTAAAAGCAAGGATCGTAACATTAAGACTACAACGGAAATTCCACTGTTAAATGCAGAGGACAGGGCGGCTAGGTGGACAGAATACACTGAAGGCCACTGTGAGGGGGAATATTTGTCTGATGTGATAAAAGAAACAGGAGTCGACTTAGAACAGAGAGGAGATCCAGTATTAGACTCAGACTTTAAAAGAGCTTTGGAGGACTTAAAATCAAATGAGGCAGAAGGAACACTCCATCAGAATTTCTAAAATCATTTGGGAAAGCGGCAACAAAACGATGGTTCACGTTTGTGTGTAGAATGAGTCTGGCGACATATCATTTGACTTCATCATTCACACAATTCCGAAGACTGCAAGAGCCGACAAGTGCGAGGATTATCGCACAGTCAGCTTAACACCTCATGTATCCAAGTCTCTGACAAGAATAATATACAGAAGGATGGAAAAGAAAATTAAAGTTGTGTTAGATGACGGTCAGTTTGGCTTTAGGAATGGTAAGGGCACGAGAGAGGCAAATATGACGTTGTGGTTGATAATGAAACAAGACTAAAGAAAAATCAAGGCAGGTCCATAGGAGTTTTCGACCAGGAAAAAGCGTTCGACAGCGTAAAATGGTGCAAGATTTTGGCAATCCTGAGGAAAATAGGAGTAGGTGGTAAGGAGAGACGGGTAGTATACAATGAGTACAAGAAGAAAGGGGGATAATAAGAGTGGACATCCAAGAAAGAAGTGCTCGGATTAAAAAGGGTGTGAGATAGGAATGTAGTCTTTCACCCCTGCCGTACAGTCTGTACATCGAAAACGCAATTACGGAAATAAAAAAAAAGTTTCAGGAGCGGGATTAAAATTCACGGTGAAAGGATATCAGTAATACGATTTGAGGATGCTATTGCTATCCTGGGTGAAAGTGAAGAAGAATTACACGATCTTCTGAATGGAATGAACAGTCTAGTGAGTACAGAATATGGACTGAGAATAAATCTGTTGTGTCCTTCCTACTCGTCAAATATGGGGTGCCTAGAAAACCTTTTTTCTCAGATTGCTAGACAACAATTCACGCAAATCGTATTAATGATTTTTTATTGCAATAAGATAAATGACAATACTTGACTTTGGAAATTTACAACGGTGTGTCGCAAGCAATTGGCGACGGTCAAAAAATAAGTCTCTTCAATGTATACAGCTCCTAACAAAAGTGAAACAATGCAGTTCATAAGTCGCTGTTGGGTCACGGCCAGGTGGTTCAAATGGTTCAAATGGCTCTGAGCACTATGGGACTCAACTGCTGTGGTCATTAGTCCCCTAGAACTTAGAACTACTTAAACCTAACTAACCTAAGGACATCACACACATCCATGCCCGAGGCAGGATTCGAACCTGCGACCGTAGCAGTCGCAAGGCTCCGGACTGCGCGCCTACAACCGCGAGACCACCGCGGCCGGCAGGCCAGGTGGGTCGCGGTTATTTGCCCCCACATTGACAATAAATTAAATTGGTCTTGCCATACTTTGGACTTGAGAAAAAGACTTAGTTCAGCAAATTATGCTCTATGTATTATAGCAACAAATGCTAATAGTGATGCTGTTAAGGCTGCTTATTTCGGCTATTTACATTCATTGTTATCCTATGGCGTAATATTCTGGGGTAAACAACCAATGGCAAATAAAGTATTTGTAACTCAGAAAAGAGCAATTCGAATTATAAGTGGAGTTAACAGGAATCATTCATGCAGAAATCTTTTTAAAACGCACAAAATATTAACAATGACCTCACAATATATCTTATCCCTTATGGGCTTTTCAGTTAAGAACCTACACATGCACAAAACCAGTACTTCTTATCATGACTATGACACAAGAACAAAACATGACTTTCATGTTGACAGAAAAAGCTCGAGTCTGATACAAAAGCATAAAGGTGTTTAATGCACTCCCCTCTGACATAAAAAATCTTACCAGTGAAATGCCAAAATTTAAGAGTAAATTGATGGAATATCTTCTGGAAAAAGCGTTTTACTCTCTTAATCAATTCTTTAATGTAACATTGTAACTTAGATGTAATACTTTACTTTCAGTATTTGCTATTGCCATTTTGTAACTTAATACATCTTACACCAGTATGGGAATCCGTGTTCAGCTAATTGGCACTATCAAATTCCTGCTAATGTGTAGTTTGTTACACGGAAAATTGTAATTTATTATTTTGTCGTTTTAAACCTCTGTTTTACCATAGAAAAGCTTAAGCCTGAAACAATTAACTTACTTTGTTTCTTATACACCAATTGCAATTTACATTTGTTAGCATATACAAGTAGGGTACGGTGTTAATTTATATTGTGACTCGTTCCATATCCATGCAATTCTTTTGTATACCGGATCTACGGAACACGAATAAATAAATAAATAAAAATGTTGATGCCGCTGCTGTCTCGCTGTCGTCTCAGAGAGGGGTCGGTCAGCGTGCTATTGGCTGACGCTGTCTCAGAGCCCCCTCTGCTCTAATGTTCTTGACCGTCGTACCGGCACTTGACTTTGCGCCGGAACAAAATGGAAGAAAGACGAATGTAATGAGAAGTGGCAGAAATGAAAACAGGGAGAAATCCAACGTCACAACGGGGATCACGAAGTAGACGAAATTAATGAACTGTGCTACCTAGGCAGCAAAGTAACCACTACAGATGGAGCCAGGACATAAAAATCAGGCTAGCAAGTGTAGAAATGGCATTCCTGGCCATGAGAAGTCTACTAGTATCAGAGGTATGCCTTAATTTGAAGAAGAAATTACTGAGAATGTAAGTTTGGAGCACAACATTGTACGGTAGTGGAACGTGGCCTGTGGGAAAACCGGAACGGCGGAGAATGGAGGCATTTGAAATGTGGTGGTACAGACGGATGTTGAAAATAAGATGGACGCATAAAGTAAGGAATGGGATTCTGCACGGAATCAGCGAGGAAAGGAATACGTGGAAAACGCTGACAAGGAGAAGAGACAGGATAATAGGACACATGTTAAGACATCAGGAAATGACTTCCGTGATACTATAGGGAGCTGTAGAGGGCAAAAACTGTAGAGGAAGAAAGCCAAGTTGATTTTCCAAAGCCGGTGTCCTGGTCTAATACACTGCGGTCAGTGAAACCATTTGCTAGAATGCCGCTTCTCACTTTCCTCAGGCCTGGCGAGACAACGGCGCCTGGCAGCGTGGCCGTAGACAAGAGCGACGAGGGACGCTACACGGGAAGTGGTTCCCACAAAGCGGCTCTTAGCAGTACATTAGCAAGGTGAGTTTGCCGATTTTCTTACTGTAAATCATACTGTATGTAAATGAAGCAAAGCTACATTAAATCGTGGAGTTAGTTTTTCAGTACGGATTTACCTTTTCCTTTGAAACATTAAAAATGACATCTTTCCGATTTGTGCGTTTTCCTCATTATATATATATGGGGTGTTCTAACACCAGCCTCCCGATTTTTCAGATGGAAGTGGCGTCCTCGTGGTACCAAGTTGTTCATGATATTGTACCTACCAGCGTGCGACTTTTTCGTATTGGCCTCAGTGTAACGGATCGCTGCGATCGTTGCCTCGGAAGCGGCTATCTCGGGGGAGATTCTCGTGCGTCCCGATTCAACCTTCTTTCCTCGATCGAAGAACGATACCGTCATGTGGCTTGTTGGCCATTGTGTCCACTACGTGATGGTGAGTGGCTATGACGAAGATCCGTGTGCCTTTTCCCCATAAATGGCCAACCCGAATGTCAGGGAGGCACAAACCTCCCTGCAAACGGTGCCGCGCCATGACTCCATAACGCACGCGAAATACAGAGTGGCACCAGATAAACGTGCCAGTTAAACTTTGCAAGTTGCGGGACATCATCGCAGGAAGTGGAAAGATTTGTGCAATAAAATAAGCCTTACTTAACACATACGTTTCCATGGCCCGAACCTTAGGAAGACGTGAGAGGGAGCGACGCTCGTGTTCAATGATTGCACCCTGAATCTTATCCGTGACAGACTGCCAGTTTATCGTAGCCATCTTTAGCGGACAGCTGTCAATTATAACACACAACGATCGATATCGGGTGACCTTCGAAGCCCATGGAATTTCAACATCGTCAAATCCTCGCAAACTGAGTAAACGACATTGCTGGTCATTAACCCGTGCTCCCGTAAGACGATAAAAAGCATCCAAATCTTCCTTCAGCAGTGGTATATCATCATGGGTACGGAGAAAAACCATAACGTCATCAGCATATGCACGAACGGTAAACCTTTTTCCCAGCAGCGACCAGCCACTCAAACGAGCAGATATAGTTCGCAATAATAGTTCCAGAAACAGCACTTAGAGCGACATTAAAGGATGCCATGACACACCGCGATGGGGGAAGTAAGACGGCCATTTACGTCAATGGACGCCCGAATACCAGTGATTAGAGAGCTAAACACCCGTCGTGCAGCATTGTTAAAACCAACAGCCGTCAATACTCGCATAAGGAATCCATGATATACGCGGTCGAACGCTTGGTGAAAATCAATGAAAAGCAAAGCGCTTGGCACGGGAATGGTGGAAGTAATCGAAATTAAGTCTCGACATTCAACAACGGGAGTCAAGAGAGTACGACCCGGAAGACAACTTTGATGACTCGCGATGATGGTAGTCAACAATGCCAATAATCGGCTATTGACCGCTCGCGCCACTATTTTGTAATCATAGTTGAAGAGGGTTATTGGGCGGACCTGATCCACACGCAAACGTCTGGGCTTTTTGAGAATCAGGACTATTTTATCAACCTTAAAGCTAGGCGGGAGAAGGCCTCCCTGGAACACTTCATTCGCCATGGAAGTTATCGTATATCCTATTAAGGGCCAAAATCGAATATTAAATTCTTTGGGAAGGCCATCGGGGCCAGGTGATTTGTGGGAGGGAGAACGATCCACAATATCAAGTGTATCACGGCGATGGAATACAGAGAAAAACTCTTCCAGGAGAGCTGGTGTAACAACACGATCAAGGAGGGAGGTGAAATCAAGAGACAGTGGACCGTCTGAATCCACGTCAGCATAAAACTCGGAATGGTACTGGTAAAGTTCACGCATGATATCAGATTGGGAGGACCACTCACGCCCATCTAGAGAACGAACGGTAGAAAGACACGTCCTTTGAGATCGCATGTGAAGCCGGAGATGATGATAGAGAGAGGTCAATTCATCCTGTTCGATTGAACGAGGCTGGGAACACAGTCGGACCCCATCCATTTACCTGTGGCTGGGAACACAGTCGGACCCCATCCATTTACCTGTCGACGTCAACGACCCTCAAGAGGGCATCACGAGTATTATCGCAAAGATCGCGAAGGACTGCATAATGAAATTTCCTAGTGCGCTTTATTTCAGCCGCCTTTTCAGCCCTAAAATGCTTGAGTGTATTTCGAATCTGGGGTTTAGCACTAGACCACCACAGCAGATATGAAGCAGATCCCACTGGCTGCGTTCTTGAGGCACTGAGTTGTGGCGGCTGTTCGGTAGGTGGCAATGACATCGTTTTCACAACTTAACTTTGACTCGCCATAATTCAGACAAGTTGTACGAAAAATCTTCCTCTTAGCCGACATATGCAGATGAGCAAGTTACTTCAATTTATATAGGGTGTCCCATTTTAATCTGTGCCTCTGGAGCGGCGGCACAATTCTGCAAAAAAAGTCTCTAGTAAAAGTCGTGAGGTTTGAAGGGGGTCATGGTGTGATTATCTCGAAATAACCTGAACCCTATTTTCAGGGTAAAACCAAGAACAAGTTCATTTTGGAAATGTTAACTCCTGTTTTTTTTATTCCATATTCGTGTTAAACGTGAAAAAAATACCCATCAGGCGGAACTTCATTGTAACTTTCCCAGGTTACCAGTATCTCGAGAACGAAGTGAGATCAGGAAAAATTTTCAATGAAAATCTTGTATGGTTTCGGAACTCTGTCCACCATCGTGAACTTGAAATGGTCTTGAAATTCTTTAGTATGGATTAAACTGAAAGCAAACATCGTCAGCATTAGCGGAAACCAAGTGCACTACATGGAGGTTGCCCAACGAACTTCGCACATCGTTAGCCCTGAAAAGGGCTGATTAACATGGTTCTCGCTGGAAATTTAGGATCTCAGAAGCAACTGCTCATTTTGCCTAATGCCTATTGGAAACTGGTCTCAAAAATCATTCAATGGCTGATGGGTGATTGCCTGGAAAACAGCCACAATCCTTTCTTTCATATCTTCTGGCGTCGTCGGAGGAGTGTGCGTTATGGAGATTGACTCCTCCCACGTTGTCGAAGTTTGCCACGTCTGTAAAGAGAGTGTGTGCGGAGAAACAGATATCACGACGTATTTGCGTATCGGCCCATCGACAAAATGTCAGACGTATCTCAGGATCCCCAGGGTCAATTGCTTGGGTGACATGTAAGCGATATGGGAGGAATTTAAAGCATCTTAAAACACGAGATACCGTTGATCGAGGCTCGCCGTGCATTCGCTGAACCTACAGCGACGGTAGCACGAACTCCCAGCGCAGTCGCCTCTCTTTCTCGGCCTTTTCAAGGTCCCTCTTCCAGCTCATCTTACCAGAGACCTAATTGTAACCTTCGTGAGATGACGCGCTTCGGGATGCCTATCGGCATACAATCTTTGCCTAGCTGCATAATTATCGCGACACTCGCCAAAAAATTTTATCATTCTCACTATATCTAACGGCATGTAATCAGCCATTTCGCAGATTATAGTCGAAAAATATTTTTGCTGACAACTTTTACTATTACTGGTTTTCTTAAGTTTTCCCTTCGACGAAATATCCGGCAAGCGTGTTGCAGCACAACTGACTTATCACAGTGTACGCGACCCGCTTGTTTACACGCTCGCTGTTATTCACTCCACAACGTGAAGCCAAAACATAAAGTATTCAAGTGCGCTCTTTAAGGAAATTACTTTTGTAGCTAACGGATGTGTGTCTTTCAAGAGGGCACCTTCACATACCTCGATATTGGTGTAAATAATAAAATAATGAAATACCCCATAGTAAATCGACCTTTTCAACTATGGGGAGAAGGCAGAAACGAAAGACGGACCCGAAAAAGTCGAATACGGGACAAGGTGACTCAGATAAATTTTTCTCTTATGGGCTCCAAACATTCGTGTTGAGAATAATTTCGCTTGTACAGATTTGAAAAAATTTCACTTCGCAGGAACTCATTAGAGTCTCGCGAGATGAGATTGTTCTGAGGGGAAATTTATTAGAGTTCGACGCGGTGGAATTTTTCTAAATCCCTTAACACACATTTTTTCTAAGTCCATAAGAGAAAAATTTATGAGAATCACGCCAGTGTAGAACCATTCTGAGCACAACCGAGAAATTTTCGGAGTCTCCAAAGCTAAAATTTCTCAACTCCAGTCATGATTTCAGATTCCCCGACAATGACGCTTATTAGTTAGCCTCAAAGCTCCATCCTTCTCTTCTTTTATTTTGCCAGCACAAGGACAGTGCTGGTGTCTGATTCGGCACCTTCCAAGTGGCGCACATTGGGTTCCACTAATGCTGACGGTGTTTGCTTTCTGGTTAATCCCCACTGAAGAATATCAAGGCCATTTCAAGTCCACAATAATTTCGCCAGTGTTCAGAGCTCAGAAGCCATACGAGATTTTCATTGAAAATTTTTCCCAATCTCGCTTCGTTCTCGAGATCTGGTAACCTGGGAAAGTTACAAAGAAATGCTCCCTGGCGACAAACCATTGGTTTTTCGGAAAAAAATGTTCCTTACAAACAATGTGTTATTTTTCACATAGAATACGAATATGGAATAAAAAATAGGGATTACCATTTGCAAAAATGAATTTAGCCATATTTTGACCTTGAAAACAGGGTTCAAGCTCATTTCGAGGGAACCATTCCATGACCTTGCAACATTTACTAGAGACTTTTTTTTTGCAGAAATGTGTCGTTCCAGAGATATCGGCCGATATAGATTAAAATTGGACACCCTGTTTACAGAGAGAGAGAGGTGTCGAATGAAGGCTTCGGTTGTTAGTGTTAGAATTAAGCAGGAGAAGGACCATGTGAGGCATGTAAATAAGACACATAATTGGCTTACATGAAGTCTGATTTCAACAAAGGTAACGGCTCCTTCGCTTTTGTAGGTGTTGCTTCCCGTACTGATCACATTGTTGCTGAAGTAGTTGCAGTATAGCTCTTAGATGCGTTAAGTTGTAATATGCACTAAGTGATATCCAGTACTTAATACTGTACTGTACTTCACTAAGTTTTACGTAACACACATTGCATGTGTGAAAATTAACATTGTTTAAAAAAATATTTTCCTTTTGAATCAGTTTAGCGGCTATAGTCTTCCATGCTTCGGACTGCTTCAAAATGTTTTTACAGGATGACACACGGGAGAAGGACGGTTTTGAATGGAATAATACTCAGCTAACTTTAAAATTAATGCATGTTTATTTGCACAAAATCGAAGCTCATCATTTGCGATTTTAGTTAACAAAGTTATTTGTGAAAAATAATGTCGTGAAGGTGATGTCCATCATTTCGAATGCAGGACTCAAGTCTCTTCTCAAAATCCCCCATCACACAGACTAAAACCTCTGCAGGGATGGCAGCAATTTCTTGAATGATGGCATTCTTCAACTCGTCCCAATTTCGTGGTTTGTGGTTATAGACACAGTTTTTAAGGTAGCTCCACAGAAAAAAGTCAGATACTGACAAGTCGGGAGACCTGGGAGGCCAAGGAACATTGCCAAAACGTGAGACAATCCGGCCAGCAAACATGCGTCTAAGAACTGTCATTCAAGTGTTTGCGGTGTGCGATGTTGCCCCATCCTGCTGGATCCAAATGCGTTTTAAAGGAATTCGTCGTCTTCTTAATAAGGTCCAATAATGCCAACAGAGCCAAGAGCACACCAGACTGTTACTTTTTCTGAGTGTAGAGGACGCTGGTGGATAAGGTGTGGATGCTCTGGAGCCTTGTAACGTAGGTCTTGCTTATTCACGGTCCCGTTTAAATGAAAATGAGCTTCATCGCTCATCAATAAAATTTCATTTTTATTCGATTCCAAAATCACTTGCATTCTGTAAGTGAAGTCTTCTCGTACAGCAAAATCAGTTTCCTTAAGTTGTTGGACAATGAGCATTTTGTAGGGATGGAATTTTAATTCTTTATGTAAAATTCGTCTAACCGATTCACGATTCATTCGTAACTCAGTATCATGATGTCTAGCTGACCGTCCTGGGCTTCTGACTGCTGCCCTCCTTACCCTTTCAACATTTTCTGGTGTCCTAACTCTGCGTCACCTGCCAGGATGCTTCTTATCCAGTATGTTTCCAGTTGATCTTAAGTTTTCCACCCATCTGAAGATTGTGTTACGGCTCGGAACAGCTCCACGTCGACCGACATTAAACCGCACACGAAACAATCGCTGCGTAGCAATAACAGACTCACCACTTTTCACGAAACTGTTGCAAGTCCCACTGCTCCATAGTGAGTAAGTAAATTATCTGGCGTCTGGTGTGGATCATAACTATCCCCACCACGACCACCTCCTACCACCGCGCTCTCAGTGCTACGCAGTTCCAAAACGTCCGTCTCCCGTGTGTCACCCTGTATAACCTGCATCGCCTGTGTCGTACTAAAGGCTGTGCTTCCTCACCCCTTCGACAAGTTTTGCCGTTTCCTCATTTCCACTGTGTGCAGTACGCGGTCACCGATAAGACAGATCTGCGTTTCGCCGTTGTCAGAGCGAGAACATTGCAAAGAAAATGCGCCTGAAGGCGTACACAGCCACCGGCCGCAGCGGCGAATCTGTTTTGGAGGCAGCGTGACGCTGGCTGAGGCAGCATCCCGGTGTCCGTCGCCTTGAGCCTGCTCTTTGATAAGATGCAATCCCGTAACCAAGGACGCAGCCTGGCAGACGCGGCTCAAGGTCGCACGCGCGTTCTGTCTGGCCAGCTGCGTTCGCAGTGGCGTCAACGCCGTCGCCAAAGGCCAGCCCCGGATCTGCGATATTTCCAAACCGGAGAAAAAACTTGACAATGGCGCCCCTCCTCCCCCCCAAACCAACCACCCCTCGCATGTTTGATATAGGACTCAAAAAATTTTAAAAATGTCGATTTTTCAAAAATATGTTCATTTTGTAGCGCACATCTTTCTGAAGAGATTGATATATCAAACATGTATGCTCGAGGAAATGTAAGATACGTTATTTGATATTAAGTGTGCCAAAGTGCAGGGCCACGCCTCGTCACTCACCTTTCTTATATTACAGGTCACTGAATTTCGCTCTGTGAAATTCAAATGTGTGTATTTTGTAATGGAAGCCATCAACCCTATATTCAGGACAGTGGACATTAAAATGTCCTGTTGTGCTTCTCCTGCTCCCAGTCGGCCGGTTTGATATCCCACTCCTCTTTAAAAAAACTCACAGTTAGTACTGTTTGGGCTTATTTGTGACCGGGAGAATAATTCTTCAGAAAATGTGCACTCGTTATTGCCTATTAGCTAATAACTTTCTCTTTTGTGTGACACAGATAAAGGAAACATAAAGCGAGTGAGGACGAGAGACAAGCAAAACAGCACACATTTCTTCAATCCCTAGGACCCACCATTTTGTTATCTCTTAATCTTACTACCGCTTAATACGGCGAGCTTTCCTTTCTGCAAAAGAATCACTCATCAAAGTTCGTCTTATAGGCAATTTTATTTTCAATGGCTAGGACGTTTCTGACTCGCTTCGCTCACAGCTTGCGGAAGCCGTCGGTAATTTGCAGTATATTCTTAAGGCTATACTAATATTAGGAAAAGCTTCTTGTAACTCATGCTTCACAGATGTTGTAACAAGTCGAACGCACTCGATTTTTCATTTTAAAAAATCGGTTACTAACTTTTTGAATACGGTGAGTTCCAGGAAAAAAAATCAACTGTATTCAAGTCTTTCGATATTTTTGCGCTAGATCGGATTTTTTTCTGCAGATGCTCTGTAGACATACGAGGGTTGGAACTTGAATAGTGGCAACTATTTATTCACAACCGGTACAAAAGAGTTGCATGTTTGCAACTGTTAATGTCCTTCGAAGTATACACCAGCTTTGTGTAGAACCCGTTGCCAACGATACGGAAGGCGTAGTATACCGTTAGCAGAGACTGTTCTGTTGGTGCGAAAGGAACGGTCTGCTGCCTGTCGAATCTCTGGAACAGTTCTGAAACAATTGCCACGAAGTGGTTCCTTCATCTTCGGAATCAAATCAAAGTCACAAGTACTTAAGTCCGGGGAGTACGTTGGATGGTACAGTACTTCCCAGTCCCACCGACCGAACAGACCAGCCACAGCTTGCGCTGTATGCGCCCGCTCAATGTCGTGCAAAATGATGGTTGGGTTGGGCAGAAAGTGTCGCCGCTTCTTTCGCGCAGCTGGTCGTAGATGATGCTCCACAAACGAACAGTAATACTGTACATTGACGGTCTGCCGTGGAGGAACGTAATGCGTTAGGATAAACATCACCAAAGCCGTACACGAGAATCACCATAACTTTAGACCGATCCATTCGCACCATCAACAGAAAAGTCTCTGCTACCGGTATACGACGCCTTCCACATCGCCGGCAACGGGCTCTACACAATGCTGGTGACTACTTTGAAGGACAGTAACAGGTGCAACATGTAACTATTTAAGTTGCAGCCCTCGTATTTAAAAATGAGTAGCCACTGAGTAAGGCGAAATTTTCATGTAGACTGTTTGCGCTCTCTACCCTTGTTTCAATCAGTATTAAAATTTTGTCAAATACTGTTCTTATATCTTTGGGAAACAGCTTAGTCCGTTCTAGGGTTCTTGATTCGTCCTCGCAGATTTTGTCGTGCTGCCTTCTCTTTCTGGAAGTTCGTTCGCTTTTGAGGACAGGCTCTGCTTCCAACTTTTTTGAAATAGGTATAGCTTGTTCTAGTGATTTCTCTCTTAACAAGGCCTTGCATTAGCACCACAGAGTGCGAAATAATAACGTCCTCGTTCTGTATTTCGAAGTTCACTCTTTTAACTTCTTGCAGAATACCAGCCCAGTTGCTGAGGAAAAATTTGAAATCCATCACCGTGTGTAGATTAGATTAGATTTACTTTCATTCCAATTGATCCGTAGTAAATTACCAGCTTCATATAGATTCTACGGCAAGGGAGGAATCTTCAGTATTTTCGGAAGCTTTGACAACTTCCCATAAATTATTTAATAGAGCTGTAGCAGCTAGGTGTTTAGCTAACCATCTTGCTTCACTACTTCCTTTTGAGTTAGTTATTGTACCCGTTTGCATTATTTTCCACCTTGTGGCGATCCGAGAAAAACGCAACACAGTTTATATACAACCCCATATAGGATAGCTGTTTCTGAACATGATGACGCAGTATGCATGCTCCCAAGACTTAAAGAGTGTGCTAGACATAGTACAAACTCTGCTAGCTCTTTCATTTCCATAATTCTGGATCGGACTGCTTGATATATCCCAGCCATATAACATACGTTATATTAAGAGTATCCACGACATTTTTGCACATCCAAAGTATCACCTAGGTTTTCTATTATTCGTTGTGTGATGTATTCTTCAGTCTTTCCGCCAACTTTCATACAATCATAAAATCTTTCCTTTATTTCATATTCAGTTTCTGTTATTTTTATATGACGAATCACTTGACTCATTTGTTCTGTGTGAGATACATCTGGACTGCAGTCAAACATTAAGATGAAATAGCTGATTTCCTTGATTTAACCGATAATGGTATTTCGAACTTTGTTTGCAATTATATTGATGATTTTCGTGTATTGTCTTTGACAAATGGGATACCTGTCCCTTTTTTACGTGATCTAACTGGTACTTAAGAGTAGGATTGTATTTGGTGAGCAGAATTATCAAATTAAGAAAATTTCCTTGAACTAGATCGAGGAAAGTTTTCAGTGAGATCACTCGGTGTTCCTTTAGAATTTCTGAAAGCAAGACAGTTTGTGGCATGATACATGGCAGCGTCTAAATATGTCTCCATTTTTCTTTCTCATAGTGAATTAATCTCTCAGTCTTGAGAACGATTCCCTGACGCGATTTCATTTGCTGCTGACTGGTTTTCCATTTGATAAAACATTCCTTTTGCTGTCAAAAGACTTGGAAGAGCAGTTGAACGGAATGGACAGTGTCTTGAAAGGAGGATATAAGATAAACATCAACAAAAGCCAAACGAAGATAATGGAATGTAGTCGAATTAAATCGGGTGTTTCTTAGGGAATTAGTAAAGGAGTTTTGCTATTTGGGGAGCAACATAACTGATGAAGGTCGAAGTAGAGAGGATATAAAATGTAGACTGGCAATGGCATGGAAAGTGTTTCTAAAGAAGAGAAATTTCTTAACATCGATTATAGATATGAGTGCCAGGAAGTCGTTTCTGAAAGTATTTGTATGGAGCGTAACCATGTATGGAAGTGAAACGTGGACGATAAATAGTTTGGACAAGAAGAAAATAGAAGCTTTCGAAATGTGCTGCTACAGAAGAATGCTGAAGATTAGATGGGTAGGTCACATAACTAATGGGGAGATATTGAATAGAATTGGGGAGAAGAGGAGTTTGTGGCACAACTTGACAAGAAGAAGGCACCGGTTGGTAGAACATGTTATGAGACATCAAGGGGTCACAAATTTAGCATTGGAGGGCAGCGTGGAGGGTAAAAATTGTAGAGGGAGACCAAGAGATGAATACTCTAAGCAGATTCAGAAGGGTGTAGGTTGCAGTAAGTACTGGGAAATGAAGAAGCTTGCACGGGATAGAGTAGCATGGAGAGGTGCATAAAACCAGTCTCAGGACTGAAGAACACCACAACAACAACAAAACATTCCTTATGTGTTTGTGACGTTTCGTGCTCAGACAATCTTTCTGGAGCTTTTTTTCAATTAATGTGTCCCTCCCTACACAAAGCAAATGTAGAAGAGCTACCGCATAGCTTGCATGCAGTACAGTAAATTACATTTTTGCTTTCGGATAAACGAGCCAGGATTTTCCCATAGTTTTCTGATTTGCCGTTGTTCGGAACCATATGTGATATGCCAAATGCCTACCATTGCGTTCAATGGACCTAAACTCTATGTTGCATGACTGTTTATCATTTAGTAATTCAGCTTGTTTGATGTGAATGATCTTTGTTGACCTATAATCTTTCGTAGTCCGGCCATGTACCTGGATCCATTAGATCTATAATTTTGTCTTTGCTACCTGTCTGCAATAAGTCAGCAAACGCTAGCTTAACGTAATCTTCCTACTGAGAATACCGACGATGAAGACTGTCTACCATAATCTGAGACTTGAACCTTCGACTGTTCAGTCGAATTATCTTGAATGTCCAAATTACAAGAACTGTTCGAAATACCTGAAATCACAGTATCAGATGTATCAGTTGAGCTTAATGATGCGCCTGCTTCTTGAAGCCATTTTCTCATCTTAGAAGCCGATTTATTTATTTTTTAAATTTTATCCATAGTTCTTTTCCTCTTTTGAGTACCAGAAAGCTTCTTTCTTGGTGAGCTCACCACTTGCTCTTTACTGCCTGAAAACATAAATAAATATGTTTTAGCGCTGACGTATAGTTCCTATACACTAAATTTGATCATGTTTATGAGTCTTACGTGCAATATGCCCGCATTCAAAAATCAACTTGTGGTTCGTTCAGAATTCTACTTACAATGTGTTAAAAAATGTTAAAAAACCAATTGAGATGCGTTTAAAAAGGTTATATTTTAACCTCCAAAGACGGAATGGATACCATGGTGCCTCTGTGCTTGGAGACGAGTACTGCAGTGCGGCTTATGCTATTAAAAGGTGCATGTAAATGAGTTAGATCTGTCTCGAAACGAACGTGGCGAGTACTGTACATTCTGTCCACAGTTACTGAAATTACCAGACAAGCTTTACAAATATACGAGGTGAAGGGAGAAACACGATGTCACAAATGTTAAAAACGCTTTAGCTTCGTGACGCCACTTTCCTCGTCTCACCAGAGATTACCGTTAGAAGGGACCACCGCCTCTGAAACGAACAGGCCGTAATTCATGTTTTCCATATTTATATCTGTGTATTACGAAAATATGTAGTTTCAATGATACTCTGCAGTAATTATCTCTCCAAAACACGTTGTTCAGAGTGTTCTTTACTATGCTACAGTGGCAGGATGTGCGACTTCGGTGTGTAATGTTTTTGCCTATGAGGTTATGAGCATACAATGGTTAATTTACATGGTGAAAGTACGTATTTTTATTACATGATGCATGGATAAAATATGTGTGTAAGTAATCAAATATTATCTAATTAATGAAAGGTAGATTTGTAGCTTCACAATAGCTCATTTTATTCTAAAAATGGTGAAAATTAATGCAGTACTAGCAGGATGGTTAGATAATCGGGTTCTAGTACACTTCACTGCTCTCCAAATACTTGTCCAGTTAATTTGAGCAAGGAAGTAACAATATTCCTTCGAGAAGTATTATTTCAGACTGAGTGTTGGCTATTAATAAAGAAAGTCAACAACATTGCAGTGTCTTTTAGTGCACTTGCACAGCTCCAAAATTCGGTATAGAATAAATAATAAATTTAATGGTATAGGTATTTGAGGTCCAAGAATGAAAATATTAGATTTTAAATTAGTATTTAGAGCATCGTAAATAACATACAACATATAATACAAAAAACTGTGAGAATCGGATTTTTAGTAGATCTCGACTCACACTTCTACAAGTAGGGGCCTACTCGGAATCTGTTTTTTCTGAATTTATTTAACATTGTGCAGGCATACTTCAATTAACCTTCTCTGACTGTCGTTCAGTATACATGTGAAAGACAAACACAGAGGTAAGGCACACTGAACGCCTAAATCACTGAAAGGCCGAAACACGTACGTACACCACATCTGCAAACCACTTCATGTAACATAATCACCATCCTACTGTCACGAAAACAACGCCAGTAAGCAGCAATAATAATTTGTAGACAGCTGATGTACACCTACCACAACCCAAAAAGATCCACTGCAGTACCTTTAAGCAAAAGATAAGCCATCCGTGTCACTTGAACAAATTATTTTTCCAGCTTATAATGCACACATAAAATTTCTGGTAAAATTTTTGCCCACTTGTGGTTTCCAATAAACCTACGATTTCAGTCCAAAGATTCCGAACTGTATCCCAGTTATGATGTTTTTCATGTTCAGGATGTCACAAACTCCGTCTTTGACTAAACTTATTAGTTCCATGCAGTTCTACTAAGCCCCCTATAAAACCTCCAGAAGTGTGTAACATGAATTGTGAAACACCCTGTATAGCTCACCTCTGCAAGAACAGGGACGCAACTCAAAAATGCAATACGTCAGAAAACTCTGCTTGTAGCTTTCTCATTGCTTTTGACTTTGATAGAACGGTACTCAGGCAAGCTGTCTGTGGTTACAGGTGGCTTGAGAAAATTACTTTTAATGCACAACTAAGCGAATTACAGTCATCGTCTCTTTAATATATGGGTGAGCAGACTCGTGCGTGCTACCATTAAACTCGTAATTTTATTTAACCTCCCTCTCTTTGTTTAGGGACTTTGCTTGACCGCTATAGAGACTTCGATACTTGCTTTAAACGACTCTGGGAAGTCCCTCTGTTATGAACTTCAAGAATTCTATAAAATGTGTATTGAAATAGCATCACTTTCCTTTAAATGTGAAGTAAATGTCGTTGGCAATAAATTACATCATAATTTTTGTGCATGGTAGGGAGCTTCACGCTTATTTTTCAGTGACATAAACTAAGAATTGCTGTTCTTTGAGTTGTGTCACTATTATTGCCGGGGCGCGATATGTAAAGTAGCGCGGATGTACACAGTTCGTTGCGAGTGCGAGTTCAACGTGTAAACTAGTCAGACCTATATACAAGGTGTACAACTTTGCTTCCGCCGTCTTTTCCCCAACATTTGAGTATTTAATTAAACAAATTGGTTACACATGTATCATTCAAAGTGTTTTCCATCGCTGGCCACGGCTTTCTCCCATCTTTCGGGCGGCGTACGAATCACGCGTCGAAAAAATTGTTCATCTTTCGAATAGATCCACGAATCGATCCAATTTCTGATTTCTTCAAGACATCGGAAGTGTTGGTCAACCAGGCCATGCGCCATTGATCTAAACAGGTGATAGAGGGAGCATTGTCTGGAGAATACGGCGGGTGGGGTAGGACTTCCCATTTTAACGTTTCCAAGCACGTTTTGGCCTCTTTTGCAATGTGAGGTCGAGCGTTATCGTGATGCAAAATCACTTTATCGTGTCTCCCGCTATATTGCAGCCGTTTGTCTTTTAATGCTCTGCCCAAACGCATAAATTGCTTTCGATAACGAGCACCTGTGATTGTTTCACTTGGTTTTAACACCTCATAGTGCACAACATCGAGCTGGTCCCACGAAATGCATAACATGCTCGCGGAGCCGTGAATATTCGGTTTGGCCGTCGACGTGGAAGCATGGCCGGGATATCTCTAAGAATTTTTGCGTTTAGAATTATCGTATGGAACCCATTTTTCGTCCCCGGTCACAATGCGATACAGAAATCCATTCCGTTTTTGCCTCTGAAGCAACTGCTCACAAACACACAAAAGCCGTTCAACTTATCTTGCTTTCAGCTCACACGGGACCCAAGTTACTTCTTTTCGAATCACGCCCATAGCCTTGAGACGTTTTGAAATGGCTTTCTGTGTCACTCCCACTAATCGTGCCAATTCTTCTCGATTTTGACGCGAGTCTTCACTCAGCAATGTCTCCAATTCTGCATCTTCGAAAACATCCTCTCTTCTACCTCTATGCCTGTCTACGACGTTAAAATAACCGTTCTTGAAGCGTTGAAACCCCTCACGATAGGTTATTTCACTAATAGCGTCCTTACCATATGTACTTGAGAGCATTCGATGAGACTCAGCCGCTGTTTCCTTCATATTGAAACAAAACATAAACACTTCGCGCAAATGACGAGAATTAAGCTAGTAAACTGACATTTGCAATTAAGAACAACTTTATGATGCAGACACAAATCGACTAATGTTTGAATGAAGTTATATTGAGCGAGGTCCAAGCTAACTGCCTGACGTCTGCGATCTGTTTCTTTCGACCGCTACTTACCGTTGTCGCCACCTTTCGGCAAACGGCGGAAGAAAAGTTGTACGCCTTTTAGGTCGAGCTGCCGAATGCGTTGTCTTACTACAGTATGATTTAGTAGAGTAGGAGTGACAGTTACAGTCGTCTTAGCGCAACTGCTATTCGCATCTACTTCAAGTAATCATGTAACACTATTTAGTATATGTCTCTATTGCAATGTCTCTCTGTGTGCTCAGCTATAGATTAATACTGTTCTCACCCGCAGAGGATAGCGCTACGCAGCTTCCGGGCCACCTACGAGGGATTTTCTTTCGCCGTCTCGACTATAAATTGTGCCTTTCGGAAATTCCCCACAGTCGTTTAATGAAGAAAGTAAGAGCATATGGACTAACAGACCAATTGTGTGATTGGATTGAAGAGTTCCTAGATAACAGAACGCAGCATGTCATTTCCAATGGAGAGAAGTCTTCCGAAGTAAGAGTGATTTCAGGTGTGCCGCAGGGGAGTGTCGTAGGACCGTTGCTATTCACAATATACATAAATGACCTTGTAGATAACATACGAAGTTCACTGAGGCCTTTTGCGGATGATGCTGTAGTATATCGAGAAGTTCTAACAATGGAAAATTGTACTGAAATGCAGGAGGATCTGCAACGAATTGACGCATGGTGCAGGGAATGGCAATTGAATCTCAATGTAGACAAGTGTAATGTGCTGCGAATACATAGAAAGAAAGATCCTTTATCATTTAGCTACAATATGGCAGGTCAGCAACTTGAAGCAGTTAATTCCATGCATTATCTGGGAGTAGGCATTAGGAGTGATTTAAAAGTTGATCGTCGGTAAAGCAGATGCCAGACTGAGATTCATTGGAAGAATCCTAAGGAAATGCAATCCGAAAACAAAGGAAGTAGGTTACAGTACACTTGTTCGCCCACTTCTTGAATATTGCTCGCTAGTGTGGGATCCGAACCAGATAGGGTTGATAGAACAGATACAGAACCAACGGAGAGCAGCACGCTTCGTTACAGGATCATTTAGTAATCGTGAAAGCGTTACGGAGATGATAGATAAACTCCAGTGGAAGACTCTACAGGAGAGACGCTTAGTAGCACGGTACGGGCTTTTGTTGAAGTTTCGAGAACATACCTTCACCCAGGAGTCAAGCAGTATATTGCTCCCTCCTACATACACTCCTGGAAATTGAAATAAGAACACCGTGAATTCATTGTCCCAGGAAGGGGAAACTTTATTGACACATTCCTGGGGCCAGATACATCACATGATCACACTGACAGAACCACAGGCACATAGACACAGGCAACAGAGCATGCACAATGTCGGCACTAGTACAGTGTATATCCACCTTTCGCAGCAATGCAGGCTGCTATTCTCCCATGGAGACGATCGTAGAGATGCTGGATGTAGTCCTGTGGAACGGCTTGCCATGCCATTTCCACCTGGCGCCTCAGTTGGACCGCGTGAGACGACGCTTCATCCAGTCCCAAACATGCTCAATGGGGGAGAGATCCGGAGATCTTGCTGGCCAGGGCAGTTGACTTACACCTTCTAGAGCACGTTGGGTGGCACAGGATACATGCGGACGTGCATTGTCCTGTTGGAACAGCAAGTTCCCTTGCCGGTCTAGGAATGGTAGAACGATGGGTTCGATGACGGTTTGGATGTACCGTTCACTATTCAGTGTCCCCTCGACGATCACCAGAGGTGTACGGCCAGTGTAGGAGATCGCTCCCCACACCATGATGCCGGGTGTTGGCCCTGTGTGCCTCGGTCGTATGCATTCCTGATTGTGGCGCTCACCTGCACGGCGCCAAACACGCATACGACCATCATTGGCACCAAGGCAGAAGTGACTCTCTTCGCTGAAGACGACACGTCTCCATTCGTCCCTCCATTCACGCCTGTCGCGACACCACTGGAGGCGGGCTGCACGATGTTGGGGCGTGAGCGGAAGACGGCCTAACGGTGTGCGGGACCGTAGCCCAGCTTCATGGAGACGGTTGCGAATGGTCCTCGCCGATACCCCAGGAGCAACAGTGTCCCTAATATGCTGGGAAGTGGCGGTGCGGTCCCCTACGGCACTGCGTAGGATCCTACGGTCTTGGCGTGCATCCGTGCGTCGCTGCGTTCCAGTCCCAGATCGACGGGCACGTGCACCTTCCGCCGACCACTGGCGACAACATCGATGTACTGTGGAGACCTCACGCCCCACGTGTTGAGCAATTCGGCGGTACGTCCACCCGGCCTCCCGCATGCCCACTATACGCCCTCGCTCAAAGTCCGTCAACTGCACATACGGTTCACGTCCACGCTGTCGCGGCCTGCTACCAGTGTTGAAGACTGCGATGGAGCTCCGTATGCCACGGCAAACTGGCTGACACTGACGGCGGCGGTGCACAAATGCTGCGCAGCTAGCGCCATTCGACGGCCAACACCGCGGTTCCTGGTGTGTCCGCTGTGCCGTGCGTGTGATCACTGCTTGTACAGCCCTCTCGCAGTGTCCGTGGCAAGTATGGTGGGTCTGACACACCGGTGTCAATGTGTTCTTTTTTCCATTTCCAGGAGTGTATATCTCGCGAAGAGACCATGAGGATAAAATCAGAGAGATTAGTGCCCACACAGAGGCATACAGACAATCTTTCTTTCCACGAACAATACGAGACTGGAATAGAAGGGAGAACCGATAGAGGTACTCAAAGTACCTCTGCCACACACCGCGAGGTGGCTTGCCGAGTATGGATGTAGATGTAGATGTAGAATTCATTGTGCTGTGCAAGTAAGGAAACTAGGAGTACAGAATGATTAAAAAATAACAAATTCAATTGCTTATTACAAACTATGAAAGACATAAACAAAATGCACGTGTCACTGGACACAAGAAGGTTAAAAGTTTTATGCTCACACAAATGGAAATGAGCGTTTCGCGTCATTGGCTGGAAGGCCCCTTGCGGGGTAGGTCCGGCCGCTTTGGTGCAGGTCTTATTACATTCGACGTCACATTGGGCGACCTGCGCGCCGGATGAGGATGAAATGATGATGAAGACAACGCAACACCCAGTCCCTGAGCGGGGAAAATCTCAGACCCAGCCGGGAATCGAACCCGGGCCCGTAGGACGGCAATCTGTCACACTGACCACTCTTTTTTGTATCTCAATTAGTTCATCATAGATCCATTGACTCGGTTTTTTTTTTTTGATTACAGAGGGCAGTTAACCCTCTGGCCGAACACGCTGAGCTACCGTGCCGGCAGCTATACCGTACTCTCATCGTGAGCACCATACTTCGCTCGAGAAACATCGAAGCGATAGTCCATTACATTCCACATACGAATCAACAGGACCCTGGTTATTGAATCGACAGCTTTCAACCATTTCATTTCTCAGCTCTTGAATAGAAGCTCCACAGGTGGAACCAAGATTCTGTCTTTTATGTACCCTCACAGGAAAAAAAAAAAAAATGCAAGGTGTGAGGACTGGTGACTCGGGAACCCAAAAACAATGAACAAGAACTTGTCCTCTATTAATACAACGTTTTGGGATGGTGTTGTTAAGATAACGACGCATCTCCAGGTGAAATTGAGGTGGGTCACCGTCATGCATAAAAATGCAATCCCTGAAATCTTCGTTAAGTTAAGAAAACAACCCATTTTGCAGCATGTCCAGCTACGACATTCCTGTCACAGTTTCCTCCACGAAAACGAGAGGTCCATAAACTTTGTGAACAGAAGCGGCACAAAACATATTCTTATTTGGTGAGTCTCTTGCATGTTCGGCGACTACACCAGGATTATGTGACCCCAAAATTCGTACATTATGGTGGTTTACTTTAGCAGACAGATGAAACGTCGATTCACCGAAAAGATGACTCAATCGGGAAAAAAGGGAACTCTCCCATATTCGTACCTTCTGTTATGGTCGCCGGGACGCAATTGTTGAATTAAATGGAACTTTATTACAAAGCTCTATATCAAGGCGTCGTCTCAGAACACGCCACCCTATCGTTTATGAAACTTCCTGGGCTGCCTGTCTTGTGAACTTCCCAGGTCTCCGTGTGAACGTCATCACGGATGCGCTCGACATTTTCGTCAGACGTGCGTGGCCGATAGTTCAGATGCAAATGCAACCAACTTCCAAGAATTTCGTGTCCCAGTGATAAATCTGCATGTACAGAGGCGACTTCTTATTGAACCGACGGCGGAATGCACGTTGCACTTGGACGATGGATTGATTTCAAGAAAATGGTTCAAATGGCTCTGAGCGTTATGGGACTTAACATTTATGGTCATCAGTCCCCTAGAACTTACAACTACTTAAACCTAACTAACCTAAGGACACATGGCTTAGCCACGCCTGGGGAGGTTCGTGTCTCGGTCCGACACACAGTTTTAACATTCCAGGAAGTTTCACATCAGCGCACATTCCGCTACAGAGTGAAAATATAATTCTGGATTTCTCTTATGTTGTAATCACCATGTTGCTACAAACAGACAACAGCGCAGCTGTGTCGAAACTTTGAACAAGAATACTTATTACAGTCTTTCATAGGTTGTTTATAATAAGCATTTGAAATATGTTTGAATCGCCCAGAATACCTCATTCATGTATTTACTTCTCTCTACGCTACATTAAGGCAACATTAGGCTAACTACAGCGCACACGGAGGCATTTAAGCTATAATTCTACATAATCTCCAAACGACCAAGGAACGGGAAGAAACTTTAATAGGTGGCACAAGGAGCCCTCCATCATACACTTCACCGTGGTTTAAGAAGTATAACTGTATAGTGCGCTAACGGCTGAAATTTGTTTTTGCTGCTTATGTAAGACATCGAACACCGTAACCACAGTCGTTTAAATTTTCATACGCCACAATGCAGCGTATATGGATCCATTTTTGAGTCATTCGTGTGCATGGCCTACCCTTTTACTACACTCACAACTCTGTAGGCACATACATTTTATGTTAGTAGAACATTCGTGTCTTACGGAGTCGTTTAGCGTGGGGCCTGTGTACAATCTTGTTCTATTGCTATATAAAAAAAAGAAAATTCACTTCGAGTTTGTGGATAAAATGTTTCGTCTTAGTGCGAAATCCATAGTGCAGTAGAAAAAAGTACTTTGTATGACACTATGTTCTTGTAACAATCATTTCTGCAGTCCGGTGAACAAGTATCGTATTTGAAAAAGGCTAAGATCTTAAGGACCTTGACGTTATTGTTCTATTGTGGGTTCATGTTTATCTCGGTTTAGTGGGCGTGAGATGATAGCGCGTTGTTCAAAGAAATTTTTTTCCAGACTGGATTCTGTAGCAGATAGTGTATCTGCGGCGGTCGTTGGCTGTAAAGAGTCGTAGCGTATTAGGGACCAGTGACGTCAGTAACTCGACGAATGCAGCTCCGTTATGTTGATTGCCTCACAAAGCAGCAGTTAAATAGTCTACGGAGGGGGGACGTAAACCAGTGTATGTGAACAGCTCCAGTGCAACCGTTGGACTAGTTGATGAACCTTAAGCATGTCTACCAGAAACCAGGAAGTAGTAAAATTTTCTGACCTTCGTAAGTGGGACATGGTGCCCCAACATTTTCTTATAGCCAACACGTAAACCTTTACTTCATTTTAATATCGTTAATAATTATTACCTATTATTAAATACTTTTTATTGCAGACTCAGATATTCAAGAGCTCATCAGAACAGCTGTTGCTTATCGGCAGAAAGCGCACTGCCCATACAGTAATTTCCAAGTAGGAGCAGCGTTGAAGTGTGATGACGACTCTGTATTCGGTGGTTGTAACGTTGAAAACGTTGCTTATGGGTGCACGATATGTGCTGAACGCACTGCAATTGTGAAAGCCGTAAGTGAAGGTAAAAAGGTGTTCAAGCATTTTGCAATAACAGGAGACGTAACCGATGGATTTCTATCACCTTGTGGCTCATGTCGTCAAGTGATTGTTGAATTTGGAACAGATGTGAAGGTCTATCTGGCAAAGCCCGATTTTTCAGATGTCCTAGTGACGGACATGGACACTATATTGCCTCTATCGTTCGTTCCAACGTCAATTCCCCAGTGACGTACAGCCACGTTAATCACAGGAAAGAAAAATGCAAGCCTTTATGAACAAATAATTGTTATCTTTGCTCTCAAACTGTAATACAATATTTCTGTAAAATTGTTTGTGGGTTTGGGTATATAAAAATATAGAATTTTATGAACGGTGACAGTGTTCCTTCGTAACATGTCGTCTGTCCGCTGCTCTCATATTGGCTGCGTAGTGCTTATGGACATACCAATTGACCAGTGCCATCTAGGCATATAACTGAGTTGACACACCATCTTTCCTTTCCCACATAGAGTAAATACTCTATGCTTTCCCAGTAGGCATGTATATAACGGCGAACGCTGACAACATTGCGGCACGAAAAACGTAAGTACGCCAATCGCAGTGATCTAGACCTTTAACCACATTTTATATGAGTAGAAAACTTCGTCTTTTTACGGAATAGTTTAGCTTTATTTCTATACAAACTATAACCTTTTCTTTTACTATAAAAAAGAGCTTTCGCGACAGAAAATCATTGAATCCGTCGATTTTTTGGCGTAAAAGATTCACTTTATGGGCAAAAACCTTTTGTTGAAAAAATAACTACTTCATCTGCAGTCTGTGTTCTCGAACGTATCATATCTATGCTCTGGTGAACAAGTATCGTATCTGAATCAGGTGATGAACTTTGGAGGTGAATGTTACTGTTTTTGTTGTGTTTGTGTTTATCTTAGCTAAACGGACGCGAAAAGACAGCGCGGTGCACGAGGAAACTGTTTTCTGCACTGCACTCATTTGCGGATGAAGCATCTGCGTCTGTGATTCTGTGTAGCCCTTTCTGTGTAACCTTGGTATGTAGAGTCGTGGCAACATGTACAAGGAACCAGTCTCGCCAGTGCGTCACCGTACTTTGCTACGATGTGCTGATTGCCTCACAAAGCAGCAGTTAAAGAGTCTATCCAGGGAGAACGTAAAAAACTGCTGTATGTCAACAGCTCCAGGGTGACAGCTGAAGTAGTTGGTGAACTTTAAGCATGTTTGCAAGAAACCACGAAATAGTGAAGTTCTCTGACCTTGGTAAGTAAGGCGTAGCGTCCCAACCATTTTTCTGGTCGTTTCTTTTTAATTTCCGTGACAATTATTACTATAATAACTTTTTTTAAATTACAGACTCAGATGTTCAGGAGCTTATCAGAACAGCTGTTTCTTATAGGCAGAAAGCTCACTGCCCATACAGTAAATTTCCAGTAGGAGCAGCGTTGAAGTGTGATGACGACTCTGTGTTCGGTGGTTGTAATGTTGAAAATGCCGCATATGGTTCCAGTATATGTGCTGAACGCACTGCAATTGTGAAAGCCGTAAGTGAAGGCAAAAAGCTGTTCAAGCATTTTGCGATAACGGGAGATGTAACTCGGGGATTTATATCGCCCTGTGGCTCATGTCGTCAAGTGATGGTTGAATTTGGAACAGACGTGAAAGTCTATCTGGCAAAGCCAGATTTTTCAGATGTTCTAGTGACAGATATGGACACTATATTGCCTCTAGCGTTCATTCCACTGTCAATGCCTAAGTGAAGTAAAGTGTACAAGGCTATGTTAATCACAGACACTTAAAGAAAGGAAAGATTGATAATTGTTTATTGCAGTAATATCTGCATAATTTTGTTTTGACAGTGTACCATTTAAAAGAGCATGATCTGTTATAATAATGCAGTATCTCTGTAAAATATTTTTTTGTGATGGTTTTGGCATATGATACAGAATTAATTATGAATTGTGTCTTAGTTATTTTCGTACCTAGATATCACTCGTAATGCATGGAATGCTTGTTTTAATTTGGCATGTAAGGTGGCCACTGTGATGTGGCATGTAGAATAATGCTGTGACACTGTTGCATTTGCCTTACAGATGTAGATTTCTGTTCTTCTACTATCTCTCAATGCTCAGTATGGCTGTGTATCTGAATTCAGTGACACATGTTATATGACATCCAAGAGCGTTTGTTATTGCTCTCCCTTCCTCTTTCTTTGTGATACTGTATTTTGCATCACAGGTTATCTGTGGATGTGGAATTATGTTGGTGACAGGGTGATAATATTGTAAAATGGAAAAAAAAAATGCAACAAACATACTATAAACTACATTCTATTAGCAATAATCATGCTATTGCCATTATCTCTTGTGTTAAGTGTAACTACACTGATGTTCTCATCTTAACAGTTGAACAAATGCCATTATAATTTTGCAGTAAGTAGTAAATGGCACAGAAGATGAAATAGGCTGAAAAATGTTTTTCAGTGCACTTCGGAAGTGGAACAGGTTTTCATATTGATACGTACTGCTGGAAGAATAAAGGAATCATAGCATTGTAAGTAGTTTGAAGCATATTAAACAGGTGTGGATTCTTGATGCCTTGATTGTGTTGGTTTAAGCCAAATTATTTATCTCCGTTTTTGTCTCCTGCTCAGTTTAGAAGTCTTCCACAGTTTTTACTGTGTTTTGACTTTGGTGTCAATACAGTGTTGGCTGGAGGCACCATCTGCTACCAATAGCACCTTCTCAGCTTCAGACGCTGCAATTCATGTACCATTTTTGACATACAATGTTGGTGGTAAATTTCTCTTGCTCATGAAACTGTAAAAATAAATAGTGATGCTACCACTCCAGTGCTTCATATGGAACTAAATAGTAGAGCACATTTTGAAAACTATTATGTGTAGAGAAGGTGGCATTACTATTTATTCATCATATATTATGGTATCAGGAAATTGGCATAATTACGTTACTTGGATTGTTCCTGTTGGTAATAATCAGGCAGCCAACAGATGGTCTGTTGGTACTGTCGGTAAGTAGTACATATCATTTGCCCCCATTAGTAGTCTTGCTGTTGATGTCGGTGAATGATAATGGTTTAGCTATTGAGACTAGCAGTTATCCAAAATTAAAGTCTCTTCATATTTACATATCTTTGGTTTTTATTGTGACCAGTACATTGAAAGGGCCTTTGTGATAGTTAAATTGAGCAATAGCAAGCTCTTCAGATTTCTTCTTTTATTGCTGGTATTTATTCGGTACCAAATAATGTTCCTAGTGATAATTATTATGATTGTTCAGTTAATTGAATTGCTGTTGGTACAAATTATGAAACACTTAGTGGTCAAAAACGAACTTTCTCTTGAGTAACAGTGATATTACCTATTTGACAGATACTGTAATACATTTTATTCAAATGCTGGTTTTAGAACTGCTGCACCAGCTAATATTATGGAAACACAAATATGTCTGCAGTTTGAGTTATTGTGGAAGAGACTGTGAGAAATAATTTGAGAAAAGTAGTTGCTGATCAGCTTGAAAAACGAAAAGTCAGAAACAATAGCTTCACCATGGTACATCATCCGTGTCGAAAAGATGTGGAAATTATTGAAGAAGTGAGGTAAAATAATGTACCCATTGTGTTAAAGAAAGTTGCATTCTTGGAACAAAGCATACAATGCCATTACATTCGGTTATTTTTGTGTTCTCTTAGTTCATTTTTTGTACCTACACCTAACCATACTTTCATCCCCTACTTCTTGTTTGCAATATTCGGTATGCTATAAATTAGTATTGAAGTTTTATGTAAAATACTATCCTATTTGTACCTAACAGCAATAGTAATTGGTTCTGCACTGAATATAATTTTCAAAATTTCAAGAGGTCCAGGATCACCTATCCTGATCAGTCATATATTTGCTCATTCTCTTAATCTATAATTGCATGGTTTTGTTACACAAACTGGTATTTTCCATGTCTGAGACTGTCGTTCTAGTAGATGTAGGTTTATATGAAGTTATATTAAAAACAAAGATTCCAAGACTTACCAAGAAGAAAAGCGCCGGCAGACAGGCACAATGAACAAAACACACACACAGAATTACTAGCTTTCGCAACCGATGGTTGCTTCTTCGGTTGGGAAAGCTAGTAATTCTGTTTGTGTGTTTTGTTCATTGTGCCTGTCTGCCGGCGCTTTTCCTCTTGGTAAGTCTTGGAATCTTTGTTTTTAATATATTTTTCCCATGTGGAAGTTTCTTTCATATTTTATTTATATGAAGTTAGATTCTTTGTGATAATTTTGTATCTACTCATCCTATCACTCCGTAATTTGCTTGTTTCTCATTATTATTACACTCCATGTGCTGTGTTAGCACAGTTGAACGGTTAGGGATAAGAAAAAGAGAATTATATAGATAAGCTTCCAGTTTTCAGTATAGCGATCAGTTCCTTGGTGTACTTCCAGAAGTAACTTAGTGTGCATGCTTGTGGAACATATATGTCTACATACTTTCATGTACTAAAACATGTTTGTTACCTCTTTTAAGATAGCGTGTGTTGGGTAATAGATAGCGGTGGTGGTGAACAAAGAGTACTTCCTTTGATCGAGAACACCGTTGCATTCACAACCAATACAAAGAGAAAAAGCTGTGTGAAACTGAACTATTCATGTTAATGGATACATCCAGATATAATCCCACTTTGGTTCAGTTTCATACACAGAAAAACATCATTTACTTTCAGAAGTGTTTGAAGAAATAATTGATTGCCTGAAAGAACCCATTCAGTTTGAATCTAGCAGATGATGGGATACAAACTATTATTGCAGGAACCTTTAATATATCATAGATGCAATACAAATTAAGTCAAAGACTTAATGAGCTACCTAGTAATATACTATCTCCTCCTAATGATGATTTAATTAGTGTCATCCTGAATGGCATCATTGTAATCATTTCCTGAATTTTGATGACAATGGAATATCTTGGCCATATTACATGGAAAATGACAGAAATATCAAGTGGAAATTTACAGTTATTACTAGAGAATTCACAAATGTGAGACTTGAATATAAAAAAAAAATACATTTTGTTTTTAACACTGTGATCACATAGGAGCACCAATGTTTAATAGTGTTCATTGTCATGGCTTATTTGCATTATGTAACAGATAATAGTAATGATGGCCACATAAACAACTTTGAACTTTTACATGCACTAGGTGACAGCAACTAAAAATATATCTGTGATCAACCAGTATATCTTCATTACAAATTAACTCGAAAAGAAAAAGACCGTGTTGATCTTATTAATTACTTTAAAACTATTGTTAATGTGAGCCAAGACTGTTTTCTAGAATATGTTGAAAAGTTTGTTTTGGAGTCTGAATTACTGGACATCATACAACTAGATTTCTTAGAAACTTCAGCGAAGTCCTTATACAAACTGTATAAATACCGATTCTTTCAGAATTATGACAGGTGTAGACATAAAAATTCAATCCTTTCACCCTCATAAAAAGATATTGCTGTATTTTTGTTTGTATATTTACTTTTTTAAAACCACCAATTAAAGAGGAAACTGTGCCTGTATATTCTTCTTTGAGTGATTGCTCAGATGCACAAGATACACCAGATTGACCTCCTAAAACTGTGAAAAATATGTAAGAGGAACAAAAAAATTTGTGTGCATCAAAAGAAGAATGAAAACAACTGGCACAACTAAAACAAGACAGCGTTTTCATCTGAACCACCGGCAGCAGTACAAGTAAATCTTCAGACTGATGAATGTGATGGCACTATTATTGGTAACATACATGATATTGTAAACATTTTTTGTAAAATTTGCTCTTTTTCTGATGACCACAAGCAATGTATAAGAATCTTAGTTGGTGTAGTGTCTTGTTTAAAAAGAAATGTCAGATATGCAACAATGAAAATCTTCTACTTGATACTGGATGTAGCACCGAATTACTACACCTGGTCAGAAATTTATGGAGAAATCCAAACACAAGAATTTCATTTTTATATAGATTTGAACAATCGCACCAATCATAGGAGTTGAGCACTTGTTTTTCAACATTAGTCTTACCTGGATAAGTACAGGACCTAAGGAATTCGTTTAGACTGAGAAGGTACAGCTTGTGAGGGTTAGCTATTTTCATACAAGATCACGTTACAGTACCAATAAACAAAGTCCATCATATGTGTGTTTGGTGTCAATGTAAGAAACTGTGTACTTGCAGTTACAAAATTTGGGAAAACTTAATAACTCAAGTTGACATTGTTCTCTCTCTCTCTCTCTCTCTCTCTCTCTCTCTCTCTCTCTCTCTCTCTCTCTCACCCTCACCCCCTCTCTCACCTGCAGCTTTCTTGGGCAACAGATGTTCATCCTGCTGTACAATTGTCTGCGGCCTCTGATTCATTAACATTAACATAAAATGTTCATTATATTGTCTGCATGAGCCAGTTGTGAAATGCGAACCCTTAGGTCCACATTTTTCAATAGTCACGGCTCTGATTTTCATCCATTATCACTTCCTAAGTTTGCTTTTGTTAAAGCACTGACAATCTTTAAGAAAACTGAATTACAACAATGTGTTGTCCACTTGGCTCCCTACTGCTGAATCAACCTAAACAGGACCACTTCAGTTTAGCAGTGTCAGGCTTGAAAACCAACATTTCTCTGGAGCAATAAGTAGTTAAGTCCTGCTGTTAAAGAAGTTGTTTTGTTTATTGTGTCTCATTTCAAGTGTTCTGAGCAAATGTGTTTATGGCAGAATTTGTCTCTTGCAGAAATGTTTTGAGTATTTGTCAATTTGTAAAGCCAATTTAATTCTGTCTACAGTTGGATTCATGCAAACTGCAGTTTAAGTGTCGTAGATAGCATTCCCATGATTGACAGCAGTAATGCATCCCCAATGCATAGTGGGGCAGCTATGAATGAAGATGGTATTAGCAGTTGGTGGAGGAGAGGAGGCTCCAGAGAAAGACAGCTGCAAATGTAATAAGTTCTTTATTGACATATCTGTGCTACCTGATACACTGTGTCGTAACTGACTGACGAATGAATTCTGCTGGGCTGGCTGCCTGTACAGCCTGCAATATTGATGTTGATACTCCACAGTGTGTCAGTGCCCTCGTTATATCAGCCAACCGTGCAGCCCTGCATCAGTGTCATGAACTCGAAGATGACGTATCTGCTGTGGCCCCGGATGATGCCAAGCTGCATCGAAATGGGATGCCCCCATGTTGAGACACCCATCTGGTGATGGTGAGTGATGGCTGGTGTGCATGCAGTGTGACAGGCTACTTTCCGGGGAACAGTTCGCCATGCCACTGAAGAAGACCAGTGAGGGCCAGCTGCATCTTGGCACTAAGGCTAGGTGGGGATTAAGTGCATAGAGCTGTCACCGTGCTGTGACCTAGAACCGGTAACTTCTACTGTCAGATATATATGGCACCCTCATCCTGCACAGCACTGTCATTGTGATAGGGCTGTGACACCAAGAATAATTCCATTACAAAAATGTCCAAGACTTTTAGTCATCAGAAGTGTGCTTGTTGTGCATATGTGCCACTACCACTCACTTAACCTAAAACACCACTGCCGCCATCAGGGTGGAAATTTGCCTTGGCTCTTGCTTCACTAGTCTGTGCAGTACCACGAGTTCGCTGTTTCAGCAAGCCTACCTTCCTCGCAACATTGCATTGGCCTTATTCTTCAGCTATTATGGTGACAACAGCTTGCACTCACCTACTATCAATGTTGCTGCAGTACACTGCTCAGGCTCACACTAATATGTCCATACATGGTCAGTATGCTACAGTACAACAAAATTAACTATCCACTCATCATTCACCTCCCCACCTTTGCCTACTGCTTGGCCAAGCTGGCAACACTGTTCCCCCTCTGGCCCTTCCAGAAACATAAAATTAAATCTGTGTCTGACATCAGTTATCAAAGTTTCATCTGCACATGAAATGGGCACCGACATACATACATACATTTTCATACACTGTAAAAATATTGACTTAAGCAACAATAACTTCACCTGTAAATGTAAGATGACCCAGTATTTTTCAAATGATAAATTTCAGGGAAAACTTTGTCTTATAGTAGTGTTACACAGTACTTAACAAACAAACTGGAGAGAAAGAACAGTTTGACCACTGATTCATTGATTCACTTACGCATTCCTTGCAATCGAATGAAATGCTGTTAACACTTTATTTTTTGGGACAAAGCTTCAGAAGGGCTAAGGGGCTGGAATACACATCAGAGTACTTGAGACATTTTCAATATTGTGACCTGTATCCAAATTAATTAAGAAGCAAGCAAGTGTATAGATGAACAAATTATCCCATCTTCCAGAATTCAGACATATGAAGCAATGAAAATTTGTAGATACCCTACTATTCAATAGTACTTCACACTTGCGTAACTGACATTATTATTATATTTAAAAAGAGTGTTATGTAGTTTTAGTTGACAGTCAGTAAACCACTAAACAGTAAAGCTAAGCAATGTACTTTATCACATCAGTGTCATTCTAAACTACATTTCTTGCTGTAGCATATGTTTATCCAGATAAGTGAGCAATAACTGTGGACAGTGAAATTGTGGTTCTCAGTGAAGTTGGAGGACTTTAATAAATATTCTGCACAACTGTTAGGTTGAACACTTAAGTTCCAGAATTGCTGGTACTTAGCTCATACTTCTGTAACTTTGTAGGGAGTCATTAAAATATGTTCTAGTTTTTTGCAGTTTTTTTTTAAATAAGTGATTTTAATATAGCATAATGTAGCTTTACTTGTAGCTGCATGGGCTGCTTCACATGAGAGAGAACAGTGGTAGTGATAAGATTTCACTGGGAGCAGCACCAAGCAATAACGATGGTGCTGGACTTATTTGCCCATTACGACATTGCTCTGATAATGCTACACAGTTTCTGATGACTTCCAGTGATGTGCTGCCCATGCAACTGCTGTGCTTTAAGATTGCAAGCCATTCCATTTGGAGGTGACATAGCAATAACAACACTTAAAATGCACTAGAAAATTCATGCAGTGCAACTGCCCTTACCTAATATACAAGAGAAGAACACATCTTCTGTAGGTAACAGGTAAGCCTCTTTATACTACACAAGCAAGAGGGTTTCCAGCAGGCTTAAGACAACAGAGGCCACCCCGCCCCCCCTTTCCTAAACTAACACGTTGTGAACATATTATGACCCTAGAAAGCTTTGAAATCTCCATTTCATTCATCCTGTGGGTGTAAGATAATTTGATAATTTTGTAAGATAATTGGGAAGCATTTAAGATGATTTAAAAATATAAAAGATGTACATATGGCATGTATTTCCTTTTCTCATAAGTGTAAATTATATACATTAGAGGAAGAACAATAAACCATTTTATCTTTGGTGAAATAACAAGAGTCTTGAGAGCAATGTATTTATAACTATTATTGTTCAAGATGCATTGTGTAAATGCATCCATACCACACTTTCAGTTCATTGTCTCATCAGCTATCTGTCCCTGCAGAAATAATTTGAAACTTTATTTGTGATATGCTAAACATGAAATGTAAGGATACATTTACATACCTCAAAGAGATTACTTTCATCTGCTCAATATTCTATTTCTTTTTTTAACAAAAGATTTCAAAGATGTAATAGAAGTCATAATTGATTTATCTGATCTGTGTTCATTATTAAATTAATGATTTTTTAATATATATGACTTCTGCATGTTCTCTAAAATACAGTTCAAATCTCATCTCTTCCCTATTGTGAGTGCCAGAGTAGTGTGCCATTAAAAATGGACCTCTTTCTGTTTCACTAACAAAGAGTTCCAGAGTTATCACAATATTCTCAATAAAAAGTTCACCTGTATTGGAAATTAATGTGTGTTTTCACAAATCGTTTCACTAGCCTGAGTGCAGCAAATGATTTGTAGGAAGAAAGTCTCCACCGCAACAGAAAATAGCATGCAGTCCTGAAGATGATGATAAATGCAACCAGACCAGCAATATCAACCCAGATATTTGCATTCTCCATTCCAGTTTGACGTAGTAGTTCCCTTGGGTCACTTAGTTCACAATATGTTTTATGATCTGGACAGTGCAGTCTTTTCCGTCCAAAGCCATAGATTGCCAGTGTCAGTCCCTCCAAACCATACCTCAGGTAACTAAAGTACATTGCAATCTTCATGAAGAATGGTACGTGTGCATTAGGTGTTCCAAGACCATGGACTGCTAACAGCATGAAAGGAACTGACATTGAAGGGGCAACAAACATGCCATTCTGTGAAAAAAGGTAATCTTAAATTAATTTCCAGGGATTATATAATAACTGTGCTGTTATTGTTAATCTGAAAATTAAAGTAATTTAATCTGCATTGAGCTAACATATTAAAATAAAAAAAGAGGATCACTGAGAAATAATTTATAAGAAGTGACAAAATGTATTTTTTGTTGTAATAAATGAAAATTTGTGAAGTGATAGACATTAGCATTGGAATATAATGTATGATACCAACCACTATGCTAAGAGTTGAGGAAACAAGAAGACCAAAGCTCTCTGAGACAAATCCAATCAGAAGACAAATGATGATGAATATTGCACACCGGTGAACTTCCAGTGGCTGGTCAGTCAGTACATATACCAGCCATACATATGTTAGTCCGAGGGCCACCTGAAAACAGTTTTTTGTCAATGTAGTTTTATTTATTTGAGTAACAATCACTTCACTATAACTTTCATTTGGCTTGAGAATGGAATACACTTTATACTGTGCACTTAAGTAATGTGTTATGCATGACTGATTTTTGTTTGGAAATTGCACTTAAAAATATGTTTTGCTACTGTGATATAAAACCAACATTCAGATATTTATTACCAGTCTTTTGTTTATGACATATACTGAACATTTCTGAAAAACAGTTGTGCATTGAGAGGCAAAATGTATGCTTTATTTTACATATTCTTCAGCATTCCACAAATGACTCACATCTTTTAATTGAAATGATGTGCTATTGTAAGTATTGAAACAAATGGATTTGATCAAAACACTGTGCAACTGAAGTGGAATAGTCTGAATAGAGATTATAGTCAAATGTGAATGAATGTTACACAAATATATTTCTTCTCTTTAGGAAACAGGGTACTGAAATTCTGTGAGGTTATGCTGTTAACTACACTTAACAGAAGGTGTTTTCTGTTGTGACCCATGATTTTTGCTGTATTTAGAGGGACAGACTGATGCTGTAGTGTCATCTTTGGCATGGTAATGTAAAAGGTGTCACAAAACCAGCTAAGTGGAAAAAAATGCACTTTTCACATTTAGTTACACATATTTGCTGACTTTTCATGTCATTTTTCCCAGTTTTTCATTGACTGTATCAACACTCACGCCTGTGTCATGATATATTGTGAATTCTTGAATTGTGAGTGCTGCAAGAAACATAATTCATACTGTATCATCAGATATAAACTACATTTGCACTTTCTACAAATTTTGGTGATGAAATTCTCAACAGAATAATCACTCCCCCTAATCTTGCTGTATACCTACATGAATCAGGTGTATGTTTCAGGATTTTTGAACGTTTACAAATGTTGTGCATAACATATGTCTGTAATAAATTTATGGATGTTAGTTACAAATGCACGTTCTACTAATTTTGAGAACCATATCTTGTTGAGAGATTGTTTTCTGTTAATTGTGGTGTAAGTACTTATGTAATTAATGTAATCCTTCTACCTCTTTCCATTCATCGAATAATTTGTTCTTATAAAGTACTTGAAAATTTTTGTACATCCTATGAAATTGACTGCCATATACTGTTCCATTTAATTTCCCCTTCCAACAGTAGCATATGCCGTCACCATAAATTGCCACAATTTTCAAGTTTGTTGCTATGAAAACAAGAGTTGCAATTAGCTTCAGGGAAGCAGTAAATTTTTATCCCAGGTTTTTCTCTCATCAAAACAGAAAACTAATTGCATGAAAAAAGGAAAATGTAACCTTTGTAATACAACAGATCGAGACATTAAAAGAGAATCGGTAACCTTACTTCTAATTGTTTGCTTACTGTTTGTAGTGATGAGGGAACAGTGAACCAGTCCCAATGAAACCCCACTGTTAACTTTGTTCTCAAAC
Source organism: Schistocerca gregaria (assembly GCF_023897955.1). Taxonomy (NCBI): domain Eukaryota; kingdom Metazoa; phylum Arthropoda; class Insecta; order Orthoptera; family Acrididae; genus Schistocerca; species Schistocerca gregaria. The sequence goes on from NC_064925.1 coordinate 249,677,139, forward strand.
ATGAGATGAGTTAAGTGTTGCTCATAAGCAGCAGGACACTGCTCTGACTTCTCTCAAGAGAAGCTGTTGTGATTAGGTCGAGGGGGTAACAGAGATACATGTTCCAAAGATACCAAAGGCACATCAAATACTATCTCCATCTGTATCTGCATGATTACACTGCAATACACAATTAAGTGCCAGGCAGAGGGTTCATTGAACCATCTTCAAGCTGCTTTTAACCATTCCACTCTCAAACATGATGGAGGAAAAATGAACACACAAATCTTTCATTGCGAGCTCTGATTTCCCTCATTTTATTGTGGTGATCATTTCTCTCTAAGCAGATAAGTGCCAACAAAATACAAGAGACATTCAATAAGTAATTCAACACATTTTTTTCGCAGCCAGTTTTGGTCAAAAATATGCAAAATTCGTCATGGGACATGTGGAATATTCCTGCTTCACACTCTATAGTTCCAGTAGCTGACAGTGCTATGCATAACTTTTGAAATGGCATCCGTAATGGAAGTGCATTCCAAGCAGAGAGTTGTCACTGAGTTTTTTTCTGGCAAAAAACCAGAGCATCACAGATATTCATAGGCACTTCCAGAATATCTACTGGGACTAGGTAGTGAACAACAGCATGATGAGTCATCGGGGAAGATATCTGTCATCAATGCAACAACGTTTTGCAAACCTGTCCAGTCTCCCTTGTGTCAGGTGGCTGCACACAGCTGTGACTCCTGAAATGTTGGCACACACTCATTCGAGGTGATCAATGGATCATAATCAAACACCCTGCTGCACAACTGGACATCTCCGTTGGAAATGCTGTCACACTTGTCCACCATGGGGTACACAATGGTGTGTGCCTCCTGGGTTCCTCGCTGCCCAACAGAATGCTGTAAAGGGCAACAAAGAACGATCTGTGTGGAATTGCTTGTGCATTATGAGGCTGTTTGTGACAGTTTTTTTTGTCAAACACCATCACAGGCAATGAAATGTTGGTTATCACTTTGAACCGGAAACAAAACAGCAATCCATCTCTCCTACAAAGCAAAAGTTCAAAGCTGCAACCTCAGCCAGTAAAGTCATGGCGACAGTCTCCTGGGAGTCTGAAATGATTATTCTGTATGATGTCATCCTTCATTGTGCAATGATCAACTCTGAAGCTTACTGTGCTACCCTCAGGAAACTGAAGAAATGACTTCAGCATGTTAGCCACCACAAAAATGCAGATGGCTCCTCCTCTTCCGTGATGACACAAAGCATCACAAATCTGCACACCTGAGAGAAGATCAGAAAATTTAATTGGAATTTTCTTCATCATCCACTCTACAGGCTGGACCTCTCACCATCCGACTTTCACCTGTTTGTCCCAATGAAGGGTGCACTCAATGAGTAGTAGTCCATGGATGGTGGGGAAGTTTTTGATGCAGCAAGACTTTGGTTCTGGCATTGACCAGTAGAGCGGTACCATACAGACATACATGCCCTCTCAGTAATGTGGCATAGCGCCACCACATTGAATGGAGATTATACTAAAAAATAGCATTTAGTAGACAGAAGAGTGGGGAAAAATATGGTGTATTGTAATCCTGAATAAACCAACCTGCTTTCAGAAAAAAAGTGTTGCATCACTTATTGAATGCCCCTCATATTTTCACACTCTGAGGAGAAAGTTCGTGGTTGAAATTTCACGAGAAGATCCTCCTGTAACAAAAAAACCTCCTTCATTTTAATGAATAGTATCTTGTCCATGGTACCCTCTCCCATGCTTTGGGATAATACAAAATGAGCTGCCCTTTCCTTCATCAATCCCGTGTGATGTGGCTTCCATACCATGCAGCAATACTCTAGAAGCTGGTGGGCAAGTGTAATGCAAGCAATCTCATTAGCAGACCTGCTGCATTTTCTAAGTGTCCTGCCAATAAATTGCTGTCTGTTTTCTTTCTTTACCGTAGCATCATCTGTGTGACTGATCCAGTTTCAGTTATTCATATAGGTAATCTCTAAGTGTTTAGTTGAATTTACAGTCTTCAGATTTGTGTGCGTTATTGTGTAACTGAAATTTAGCAGTTTCTATTTAGTAATTCATGTCGATGATTTCACACTTTTCATTATTTAGTGCCAACTGATACTTTTTGCACCATACAGATATCTTGTCTAAATCATTTTGCAATTTATTTTGATCATCTGGTGACTTTACAAGACAATAAATGATAGCATCATCTGCAAACAATCTAAGAGGGCTGTTCAGATTGTCTCCTAAATTGTTTATGTGGATCAGGAACAGAGGGGGGCTTATAACTCTTCGTTCGGGAATATCAGATATTACTTCTGTTTTATTCAGTAACTTTCTGTCAATTATTTTGAAGTGTGACCTTTCTGACAGGAAATCATGAATCCAGTTGCACAACTGAGACAACACTACATAGGCATGCAATTCAATTAGAAGCCACTTGTGAGGAATGATGTCAAAAGCCTTCTGGGAGCCTAAAAATATTGACTCCATTTAACATCCCCTGTCGATAGCACTCAATACTTTGTGAGAATAATCCACGAGAATGATATTTTCTGAATGTGTTGGCTATTTGTCAATAAATCATTTTCTTCAATGTAATTCATAATGTTCAAATGTGATACATCTTCCAAAATCCAGCTGCAAACAGATGTTACTGATACGGGTCTGTAATTCAGCAAGTTACTCCTATTTTCTTTCTTGGGTATTGGTGTGACCTGTACAAATTTTCGTTGGTTACAGATCTTTCTTCAAGCAAGCAGTTGTTTATGACTGCTTAGTATGGAGGTACTATATCAGCATATTCTGAAAGGAACCTGACTAGTAAGCAGTCTGGACAAGAGACCTTGCTTGTATTAAGTACCTCAAGTTGTTTCACTACACCAAGGATATCTGCTTCTAAGTTACTTGTTGTTGATTCAGCTTCTGGAATATTTACTTCATCGTGAAGGAATTTTGGAAAACCTTGTTTAGTGACTGCTTTAGTAGTGCTGTCATCAATAACATCACCATGGTCATCATGCAGTGAAGGTACTGATTGTGTTTTGCTGCTTGTGTATGTTATGTATTACCAGAATCTCTCTGGGTTTTCTACCAAATTCTGAGACAGAGTTGTCAAAACTATTAGAAGCTTCTCACATTGAGGTTCATGTTAAATTTCGAGCTTCTCAAAATTTTGCTAATCTTGGACTGATACTGCCTCCTCTCCAGGAAATTCAGTATCTATCACCACTCATCCACATCATGGTCAGTGGCAAGCCATTAATAGGTTTAGCAGCATGCCTGAACAGGGAAGGCGGGGCCAGTGAGAACCCATCCCCCAACCCACAAGTTTAAGGTACTGTCTTCCACTGAAATTGAGCCACTGTGACACACTTTACCTGGTGGGAAGCCGGCTGTGTCCTCTATCAATGCAAGTGGAGAAGGGCAGGATCTGTTAATCTACAGCAGTTTGAATGTGCAGTGAATAGTGGTACTCTTTAGTGATAGGTAAGAACACCTTGTGTAGTGATGAAACAGGATGCAGCCAGCTGTAGATTGTGGGGCTCACTGAAATGAATTACAGCTATTGCCTGGAGTCCAGTGACATATTTGTACTGTTTTAGTATCTCACACAGATTATTAAGAAGAACAGCCTTGCAAATCCACCTAAATGGAAACTGAAGACACATGCAAGATTGCTTGGGCAAGGAACAGTGATATAAACTTGTAATTAGGTCCTTCGGTTGAGTGCCAGACTAACCCCAAGATATAACCTAAAATTTTAGTGAAATGCCAACAACCAAGTGGGATTGCTATGGTTTTTAAGTAGTGGGCACGACAGGACATTCTGAAAAAATAATAAATGTTTTCTTCTAAACTTGCCAAGAATAGATAGATCAGAAGCCCACTCATGTCAAAATCACACATAAAGACAACATATTGAAAATGGTATTAGTGACCCTAGGCAGTTGTAGCAACATTGATTACAAAGCACAAAGAACAACTTAAACAAGGAGGGAAATTTATAATATTCAGTAAACAAGAGAAATAGGTACTAATGCGATATTGGAAGGAAACCTTAAAACATTTAGCTCTGTACAGAAGTTTTGTAGGGGTGCTGGATAGATACGTACTTAGCACTTTCATAATGATGAAGTACATTTCATGATGGAATCTTCTAAGTACACAGTAACTGCTACACGACAGGTATGTAAGAGTATAGCACAGTAGATAGAGAGATCTAAATGAAATGTGTTCAGCTATCAAAAGAAAAATGCATGAAGTCTTCAATTACTAATATAGAAGATTATTATCTAAAAAACTCTCACAGAATCCAAAGAAATTCTGGGAACATGTTATGTCTGTCAGTGGCCCAAAGTTCAATCACTGGCACCTGGAGGTGAAACAGGAAGTGGAGCTGAGAGTATCAAAGCAAATACAAAAATTCTGAATTGAAACTTCACCTGTTCCTTTACAAAGGAGGATTAAGGTGTTCATCTCCAGCTCAATTATTATACCACTGCAAATATGAATGATGTAGATCTGAGTGTTAGCAGCATTGAGAAAGAGCAAAAATCGCAAAAACTGAAAAAGGTACCATCATGAAATAGTATCCTTATCAGATTATTTTCAGAATTTGTGCAGGTGTTATGTTAGGTCCATTAATTAATTAATTAACACATCAAGTTCTGTCATGAAGGAGAGTCTTCAGGGATGCTAAATGAGTCAAGCTGTACATCAGTAGGCAGAAGCAACCACTACTGGAAGCTTATGTGAAGTGTACCAACAACAAATTATGGCTGGTGCTTTATATTCAATTTGCTAATTGTCATAATTCTAGATTATTTGATATATGTATGTCAGGAGAAGAAAAGCTGCTTTTAAGAAAGGCTTAGTCTTTCTTCTGCACTGCTCAGTTGCCATTATTATCTAGTGCTTCAAACATAGCATTTAAATTTTACGCAGGTGTTTTGGCAAAATAATGATCTTACACAAATATTACACTTCAGCAGGATTTGCATTCCTTAGTTCAGTCTTTTTGCCAGTCAAGAAGCAGTGACAGTAGAAGGTGTCAGTCAGTATAATTCAGTGACTTTCAATTTAGACTAGTTATTGGATGTCATTTGAGTAACAAATCCATCAGTGACAATTTCAACCCTTCCAAAACTGTCCAAGTTGGCTGTTGCTGATGTGTTAGTAAAGTGGAAAAAAAGGAACACGAACAATTAAACCATAACCTGTCGGACCTCATGTACCTAAGGACAGGGAACCTCAGGCATTGGAAAAAAAAAGCATGAAATCAGCATAAGGAATCACTCATGAGTTCAAAAGTACTACCAGCAGTCCAACTAGCACAGTGTGTAATGAGTTAAAGCAATGGGGTACAATGGTCAGGCAGCTTCTCATAATGCTTGAAGTGGTGTAAAGAGTGCTACAACTGGATATTGGTTGGCTGGAAATGAGTGGTTTAGTATGACTCATCATGCTAAAGGTTGTGGCAGTCTGTACTGTAGAGGGACAACTATAGGAAGAATGGGTTGCCATTCTTCCACAGACATTCAGACACCTTACTGAAAGTATTCCCAGCAGAGTTCAAGCCATCATATGGGAGATGGATTTACATACTGCATATTTCTATCCACTAATAGGTCCAGATACTTTGGATCAGATAGTGTACTTGGTATTTTCAATTTCCTGTGTGATGTCCACTGTCAACCGGTTATGGTCTTTCTTAGCAGAATGTAAAACACTGTTTACAACCCTAGGATGTGATCCTAGCATGTATGGAAATTATTTCTAACTGTAGTATTGTGGTTGTGAATTGCAAAATTCATCCTAAATTTACTCTTGTTATGAGCCAATAATGCCATTAGGCAATACCAGTGTTGGCATGTAAGTGTAGGAATCCCCAGGTCCCTGAAGAGGCTCCTACAACATGTTCAGGTATTAACTTCACACAATGTTCTTATTACATGCGTCTGTAGAATAAATCCTTTTTCACCTTAGCTGCAATGCCCCAGAAGATTGTGCCATGGGCCAGAACAGAGTGAAACTGTGCTAGCAACCTTGTCTGTAGGTTAACACATAGCGAGAGATTTTTGAGAGCAAAGCAGGCAGAACTGTTCATTAAAACTATAGTATTATTTGTAATGGTGTTGACATTGCAGTGTGTAAAAGCCTTTATTTTCAGTGACTAGTTTTGGACATGACGTCTATTATCAGACCATCAAAACCATCATAAGTGTTGACATGTAATACAACCAATACATTTGCATAAGACACAACAGGCAATCATGAGTAACATGTACAGACTCATTTACAGTGTATTATCAATGCTTCTTTCCAAACAGTGCCAGAACAACTTTTTGTACTTGTTACTCGTGATTTCCAATTGTGGCTATTTGCAAATGTACTGGTTGTCTTATGTGTTAATACTCCGGATGAAGGCAGTGTTTTGATAATGGATGTCATATCCAAAACTAGTCACTACAAATAAAGGATTTTTTCTATCCACATCTTCAACAGAATTACAAACAATAGTTTTAATAAAAGTAAGTTGCTGACCCATTTTTCCTGCATCATGCGGGAGGTTCATAAAGAACTATTAGTGACACCTCAATATATTATCCAGTGGATGCTCATTGATCTGTATTTCTGGTACTTGCAAGTGATTTTTATGTGTTTGAAATTGTGTGATATGAGTTTTGGCTAGACTGAGTGTTAAGATGATATCTGTGAACCAGTGAGCCTGTTCTGTTATTCTTCTGGCTGTGTCTGGTATGGGCATGTTTTTATCAATAACTTTTGTCATCCAGCACACAATAAAGTCTAGGAAGACTCCTCCTAAGTCCCTGGTAAACCATTTATCTCGACCAAGAACAGGATTGGCCAATCACTGAACTTTGCAGCACACTATATTTAAAGTTTCCACACTCTGAATTTAATCTTATTCCTGTTGTATCATTGGCTGATGAGGCTATTTGTTTTCTATTGTTAAAATGATTACAACCATGCAAGGAGAAGACATTTAATGCCATACTATTTTAGTTTCCATAGCAGAATTTTGTGATACACAGTCAAATGCCTTGGCAAGACGATAAAAGATGCCATCAAGGTAATTTTTGGCTCTTTCAAAAGCCAAACTGAGCTTCATTAAAATGTTATTCTCAGGAAGATGGTTCATCATTGTGTTTTAAGCCACATTCTCATAAATGTTTAGGGAAATTAGAAGTAAGATTGTCTATAATTAGTCAGTAGCTTATCTGCATTTTTGTATGCTGATATTACTACTGCATATGTCAGTCCTCCAGGCAGCAGTTCTTCATTCATCAATTGATTACAATGGTAACTGTAAGATATCACTACCAAGTATGCACAAGATTTTAGTACTGTGGCTGAGATTTAGTCAAAGCCAGAACAGCGCTACTTTTCAGTGGCCTAACACTTTTTCTCGTGTCTCTGGCAGATGAGTGAGCTATACTTAAGGTGGAGTATGCATTAGTGGTCTAAGTAAATTTACTGGATCTGCTTTTGATGGATAGTTCTTTATCTCTATGTTTTTAACTACTGTTAAGAATAATTCATTGGCTTTAGTAGCCAATAATTTTAATTTCATATAATCTGTCTCACTACTACTGCCATCTGAAAGTTTGTTACCATTTACCTTGTCAAGTTTATTTGCACTATGCATAATAATTAGGGATCTGAAAAATATATATGCTAATTCTGTGTCATCATGAAAAATTACCTAATGATGCTGTTTTATGAAGAGTCATATCCAGCTAAACTATTTTATCAGAGACAATTTGAACTAGGTTTATTTTCTGCAAATAAATATAGAAAATGTAACCAATTTCCAGTTACTGGCATTGCACATCATCTGATAAAGTTCAATCTGGAAAAATAATTAGTGTAAGAACATGTTTTCAAAATAAAATGTACATGAACACAGTGATGTAGCAGTGTGCTTGATTCTCTGGTGCCATGCCAAGTTGTGAGCAACAGAATGATCGTATAAGATAAACACCACACAATGCATCTTAGCACTCAGCTGTGGAACCTAGCAGCTTAGAATAGAAAAACACAGGTCTGCCAACTACAGTTCAAAAGTTGATATAATGTGGAAACTTTTAATGTGGCAGTTTAAGGTGGCAGAAGATGTGAAATGTGATTGCATCAAATACTGCTACAGATCAGGCCTGAACTGTTTGGTTTACAAAATGCATCATCCTCAGCAAGCAATTGCGTAGTAGCCTTCCCTTGCTCACTGTTTTTGAAATGAGTGAAAAAACTAATTTAGTCAATAATGGATTTTGATTACAACACCAGAAGGAATCCCCAAACCCTGTTGGCAATGTGTCAGTTCTGTTTTCACAGAACATGGGTGCAGGATGCCGATCTGCATAAGGGAGGTGGGGCTTGTTTCTCTGCACCATTCGTTTCCTTTCTGGTGGTCAAAAAACTATGCCCACAGTCATCTGCAAATTTACGGTGTCTACACTCTGCACTATAACTACTGAAAAATAGAACATGTCTACGTATTTCAGTGGCAACATAGTTATTCCCCTAATGTGTGAATAGAGTTATTTTTGGTTGTCTCTATGTTCATCTAGTATGTGTAGTTAAGCTATGAATGCTCGGAAAAAGTCAAAATTAATATTCTATATGTTTTTTAAGTATCAAATTGTGCTGGAGAGAAAAATAGTGTCAAGAAACACCCCAAATCTGAGATGCACTAGCCGTACAGAGTGGCTGCATGGTTACAGGCGCCACATCATGAATTGCATGGCCCTCCCACAGGAGGTTTAAGTTCTCTCTAGGGCACGGGTGTGTGTGTTGTCCTTTGTTAAAGTTAGTTTAAGTAGTGTGTAAGTTTAGGGACCAATGACCTCAGCAGTTTGGTCCCTTATGAGTTCACACACATTTGAACAGTTTGAGATGCATTCTGTTTGTTGGTGGGAAAATCCTGCTGCTTCTCACCAGAACAATCATTTGTTGAAAACTTTAAAGCCAAAAGAAGAAAACAAAGAACATTTTGGGGAAAAACTATTGAAGTCTTTGCAAAGACTACTATTTTTTTAACAGTCATTTTCAAAGCATTAGGGCTTTGTCTTCATGCATATAACATGGCAAATGTTTAAATTTGTGCATCCAATCATTTGCAAAAAAAGTAAATTGTACCAAAAATACATGCAAATTTTGCCAGAAATACATGCTACATTTTTTGGACCCTATTAATGGGGTATCTTGTACATATTTACCTTCTCCACAACAGTTAGCATGGATTCCAAAACTATTGGTAATGTGAAACCCAACTCCCACTTTCCTTGAATGACACCCTGAAAGGTATAGATCCTGACAATGGGTTGATGCACTATTTCTTGACTTGAAAAAAGCATTTGACTCTATACCAGACAAATGCTTGTTTATGGAAGAATGATTGTATAGAAAATCAAATGAAATGTTTGACCTGTCCAAGGATTTTCTGGTAGGGATGATGCAGCATGTTATCTACTTTGGGGAGTAATCAACAGATGTAAAAATAACTTCAGATGTGACCAAGAGAAGTGTTTCAGGACCATTGGTGGTCTTGTTGCATATTAATGACCTAGTAGACAATATTAACAGTGGCCTCAAACTTTTCACAGATGATGCAGTTACCTATAATTAAGCACTGTCGTGAATAATATGCACAGGTTTTGATAATATTTCAGTATGGTGTAGATACTGACAAAGTGTTTTCAAATGTTCAAAAATGTTAAATGTGATCTTCACAAAGCACAAAAGATATATTATGACTATAATATGAGTAAGTCTCAGTGGAATCACTCAACTCATACAAATACCAATGAGTGAAAATTTGTGGGGATATGGCATTGAATGACCACTTAAACTCAATTGTAGGGAAAGCAGATGGCAGAATTCAGTTCATTGCTAGGATACTGGAAAATAAAATCCTTCTGCTAAGACAACTGCTTACAAAACATCTATGTGACCCATTCTAGAATATTGCTCAAATCTGTGGGATGTATACGGGACAGGACCAACTCATAATAGGTTTGTTTGAATCATGGAAAAATGTTATGGATATATTGAAGAACATAAACTGATAAGTTCTTGATGGTAGTCATCAACTATCTTATGGAATACTATTTACATGGTTTCAGAATTAAGTGAGGATTCTATCCATATACTAAACCTTGTTTGTATCACTACCTTGGGGAATGTAAAGGCAACATTAGACTAATTACCAAATGTACAGAGACATTTAAGCTGTCCTCCTTCCTGCACTCCATCCTCAAATGTAATGAAAGGAAACAGTTGTGGTGCAATGTGAAGTACCCTGTCATGCACTTCACAGTGATATACAGAGTATGGGTGCAGATGATGTTTCCCATCTGAAGGAAATGTTTGTGTTTGATTGACTCACAATTTCATATCATACATTCCTTAGCCATGGCAGGTATCAAATTTTATAAGCAGCATCTTTTTCAAAGTATTTCAACAGCTGCACATTTCAGATGTATTATAATATGACTTAGTCAGTTTTAAGATTCATTTTCACATTAGAAGAAAGCAATATGTCTTCAGAAATTTCTTGAGATCATTTGGTTTTGGGCCAGGTATCTTATATTGAAAAACTCCATGTACGCAAAAGCTTTCAGTTGATTGTCTTTTGTGTTATTGATACCATAAATTTATTCATATGAAATGGCATCCCATATAACTATATGTGATAGAGAAAAGACAGCACAAGTCAATATATAATTAGCGAGAGGAAAAGCAGCTTGAAAACAATAACTGCTGCCATAACATTGCAGTACATGAACTGTGTTCTGTGTATCCTCTGGAATGAGGTCTCTGGGATAAGGAAAGAAATGAAGAAACTACAGTAATTTATGTGCAATAAAGTGAAAAAGAAACTGTTTATTTAGCTATTTTTCAGCAAGCTGGAGTCATCAACTAGTTAATGACAGTCTAGTTTTTGTGTAATCCTCCGTACTCCACCCCATAGGCCACAGAGGACCCAACAGTACTGACTGACCACCATGTCGTCCTCTGCCAGTGGCATCATCAGATGTGGTATGGAGGGGTGTGGGACAGCACTCCTCTCCCAGCTATTGTCAGCTTTTGTGACCTGGATCAGCTACTACTCAGCCCTGTAGCTTCTCAGTTAGCCACACAAGAAGGAGTGCACCCTGTACCAGTCCTTCCGCCAAGTAAAAATCCCTGGCAGTACTGGAATTGAACCCAGGTCCTCCACATGGCACTTGTCTGTGCTATCCATTCAGTGAAGAAGGTTGACTGTAATCCTCCTTATGTATGCAAATTTATCTGTATTTGGTTAAAATAAAAATTCACTTAGACTGAATATTTTCCAAGTTAATCTCGATAGTTCTCTTTTCCTTCTTTCCCAAACTCAATTATGTTAGATGTATAGCTGAAACTGATTCTTAAGAAGATGATTTCTACCGAAAAAGTATATTTTATTTCACTGCTTTTCTTAAGAAGAACTCGGTTACGTTCAAGAAAGTTATTTAATTGGCATCTCGCTCTATTTACCACTTCTTGCCATGTTTGAACGTGGCAACAACAAAAGTTTTTTGGGTCAGTTGAAGGAGAAGTCACAAAACTTTCACTCATAAATTACTCTTATGAAGGAATAGTTCATTTCCAGAAGAAGAGTTCAATTAATTCAAAAAATTATGAATACTGCTGAAGGAAGCTAGCCAATGAAGACATAAACTGGTGTGCATTAACAGGTCTGTAGGGAGGCCCGATTTAATAGAAAAAGTGCTTCAGTGCATTGACTTGCAATTCGTTAGCTCGGCATCCGCCTGCTTAGCTGTGTGCAGCTGACACGGTAGCACAGCGTGTTCGGTCAGAGGGTTTAGCTAAATTTTAAAATATGAGAGAATGGACATAAATATGGAAGGGGCACAAGAAAATGCCTTTAAAGGAAGCGATGCATCTATGTTTCACAACAGAAAATAGCGTATATTTATTTACTAATTACTTAAAATTTTGATAGTTTCATTCAGTATTTAAAATGTTTAAAATTCATATGCATACAACATGACATTGTAATGTTGAAGAGATTAGTTAATTTAAGATGTAAATACAACAATTCACCAAATAGTTGAGATGCTGAGTTGTTGGCACATAAGAGAGGGAATTTTGCTTGCTCATTTGCCTATTGATGACTTGGTGCCTTAGTTATTTGTGGTATCATTACATTTACTCCTTAAATTATTTATGTCCACCAAGGACTTTACATTAACATGTTGTGGAAAATATTACTGCATATGGCCCCAGATTAGTCTATACTGACATTATTAGCATCAAGAACTATGTAAAGAAGAAATTGAAAATCCCTAAGATAGTTGGTCTCTTCAAAATTCACAAAACAACATAAGACATGAGGTTAATACATGCAATAAAGATGCCCAATTGACTTGGCATGCAACACAGTGACCAGAAGGTATACGGAAGAACTTGAAAATGTTCATGGACTCAATTTGTGTGCTGGTACTCTAATGATGGCATATAGAATGCCAGTACAGGGTGTGGTACCCAGACAATACAAGATTCTTATCTAGTCACCATACTGAGCATCAAACCATCCTGTTTGATTTTTAGTAATGGCTCCCATTGTTGGTCATGTGCCTTCTGAAGGTCAGCAATTGTGAGAGAAACAGTTATATAGTCTAGAGCACGTTCAGTTGAATTTAAGCAAAATGAGTGAGCTGGCACATTACAGATGTGAAATGTCCATGTATTGGAGATACTCTTCCAACAAGCCACACTTTTTATCCATTAGATTGATTACCAGTCCAAATGCTAAAAAATAAGGGTGTACAAGCCACTTTCAGATGTTATCCCTGAAGACCACAGCCATTGCAGCAACTCAAAAAATGCACACGGTGGCATACGTTTTCTTAACATCACAATAGTACTGCCACTGGCACATTGCATACTTTCTACAATATTGGCAGGGTTGCATGATGCTCCACAGTTGGGCCACATAAAGAGATGGTTGGAAGTGCTCTTCAGGCTGAACTGAGACTCACCCTTGAAGAGGATTCTACTCTGCTGCAGGGTCTGCTCATTGTTGGTAAGGTACCATGTTTACCTAACTATGCAGTGTTTTGTGTGAGGGGAACACATATAATATGTTTCTAAGAATGCACCGTAACCTCCTGAAGGGAGTGCCAGAGTTAGAAGAAGGGTGTGTGAACAGAAACTGTTGTGAGATCTGTAACCAGGGTAGCTGCTGGTTCAAAGCCTTGGGACACTTAAGGCTAGATAACAATCCTAGAAGTTTGGTTGTTACATCAGGGAAACTTTGCCTGAAAGTCAGTTAATGTTTACTTCCTCCTGCGTTATTCTCAGAACCATGAAAGGGCCCTATGGGCAACATTGTAGTGTGTTCAGAGCACCCACTAAGAACCTTTGTCCATGTGCAGTGTCACCAATGTTACTGCTGGGAGTTTTTGTGGCAGAAGCAAACCAAAATTGTAGCTATGTATTTTGTCAAGTGCACTATGATTGGGCTGCCAGTCAAAATTTCTTTTTTCCTCGCTGCACTGTTTAAGTGCACGTTTTCAGGGTGTGCTTTGAATTCTGAGTTCCTATTGATAATTTTATCTGTTGTACATGGGCTATAAGTGAACAAATTAAGAAAGAACATGAAAACTTATGGTAGATTAAAACTGTATTCTTGACCAGAACAGGAACCTAGGCCCTTGCCTTTTATGGGCATAGCTATTACTGACTGAGTTATCAAGGCACGATTCTGCTGCAGATTGAAAGATTCGTTCTGGATGCCATTCCTAGACTGTGCTTAAATTATTTATTTGTGGTACCATTCTTTGAGGATTTCTAGTCCCATAAATTATGCAGGGAAGCTTCTGCAAAGTTTGAAAATAGAAGATATGCAGTGGCAGAATTGAAGGTATGGGGTAGGTCATGAAAGTCATTTCTGGATAGCTTCACCAGCCAGTCACACAGTATTAATCACAAGTAAATTTCAAAACATTACTCCTTATTAAAGAGTAAAAGATTCAGTCTGTCTGTTAAAATTAGTGGCAAAATGGGAATGACAAGTCTTTGGTAGAATACAAGCAGGAAAGTAGCTAAAAAAATTATCTGCTGGTTACATGATATTACTTGTTATTACTTACATAACAGTGCTGATAATACCCTATGTAAGAATGGTTATTTGGTCATAAAGAGTACACTGCAAATGGTATTTGTTATTTTAAATAATCATCTAACTTCTTCATTCAAACTGTGTTTTCGAATAGTTTTTATGTAAGTCTACATGTAAACTTTTGATGAAGAAGTGTATAAATGAGGGAAATATTGGATTAGTCCTTTACTGTATAGTTAACAATATATCATGTCTTACCTGAAGTGGTATTTTTGAAACAGTTAATGCAAAGAAATATGCATTAAGCCCATACCAACGATTGAAGTATTCACGTTTCAACAGCTGAACTTCCCCTGGAACTGGATATATATGTAATTTTAGCACACACTGTATTTTTGTTATTAATTTTGTGTTGCAAATAAAAAAGAATTACTTTTGCCATTAAATTTCAAACATGATATGAAAAATATTAAGGAAACACCATGTTTCTACTTACAATCTAGTAGTACAGGCATCATTGGTATGTACAGAAAAACAATAATGCATGTGTAGCAAAATCCAAAGTTGAATATCGTCTTAGAACCATCTTTACCAAAATTGTAAAAGAGCCCACTAATTATTGCAGCAACGAACAGGTACATCACAATCTTTATTTTCAGGTAAGTCTGAAATCAAAATAACAAAACATATCATGAATGCTATATTATGATTTTCTGGCAAAAGAACAACATAGATAAATAAAATGGTCAGATGCTGCAAACCATCAGAAAATGAAAACAGTTTGGGGTGATCAACTAACTTTAAAGGAGATGCTTTTTAGGAAACTGGAGCATGAATGAGTTGTAAGGAGAGCATGGAATGGTTGTAAAGTTGACTAGGGAAAGTCTTAAGTTGACAAACGATAAAATGACACCACACAGCATAAGGGGAAAGGCCTCAGAAAAACATAAATGGCAGGATTTAAAGAACAATAGACGGGACTTCTTGAACTAGCAATTAGTTATTGTGACTGCTTCATAGATGATGGTGCTATTAACCTTTACATATGGTATAAAATGAATATGAGTAGATAGGGAAATATGTCATAGCTTGTGGCAGAATCTCTTTTGGTATGGTTTGATCTTTTAGATCTTAAACCAGTGGAAGCAGTGAGTGTGACAAGTCACACTATTTTTGTGATATTGAAATTGTTCTCAATGATCATTAGGCCAGGAAGTCTCACATACTGTTTCAAATGTCCCTTTGCTTCTCCCATTTATACCGACAAAATTCCTACTGGCAGTTATGTACACTGTCCCACTTATTACTATGTTATTCACATTATTATGAATCTCTCTCATCTCCAGCTCTGCTTTTGACCTCTTCACTCTTCAGTTTTATTATGTGTTTGATTTGTTCCATACTGTTTCCTACACAAAAAAAGAGGTGAAGGAAGATAAGAACAAAATCCTTGAAGTAAAAAAGACACAATGGGAGTAGAAAAATGAGGTTTCAGAGAAAGCAAATGCTAAAGTAGTGGGGAAAGTGCTTAGTAATGGGATTTTGTTACATTACATTAATACTTGTTCCACAAATCATGATTACGACATTTAGTAGTGATGTGGAATGTGTCAGTTTAACGTAAGTTTTCATTATGCAATATAATTATTTTTTGTTTTGAGTTACTACTTCATATTCATCTATTGAATAGGAGGAGTTGTCATTCAGAAATTCTTTTAATCTGTATTTAAATGTTGGTTGGCTATCTGTCAGACTTTTAATGTTATTTGGCAAATGACCAAAGACTTTTGTGGCAGCATAAATCACCCCTTTCTGTACCAAGGCTCTTCTGAGGCTATCGGTAGTTCTAATGGAATCCTTTTACTGTAGAGAATTGTATGCACTGTGTTTCCTTAAGTTTAGTGAGAGTCTGTTTGCAGAGAACCACTTAATAATTTTCTGAAAGACATTATTTACAATTTCCTCAGCTGATTCTTGTTTGCTGTGTGTGATTACTATACTTGTATCATCAGCAAACAAAACTAGCTTTGGGTCTTCATGAATACAGAGTGGCAAGTCATTAATATATATTAAGAATGATAAGGGACCCAAGACTGAACTCTGTGGCACATCGTTCTTGATACATCTCCAGTTAGAGGACTATGCTGACTTTTGCAGACTATCTGTACTGTTAATTTAAACGTTCTGCATTCTTCCAGTTAAATATGAATTAAACCATTTTTTGCACTGTCGCATCCATACCACAATACTTAAGTTTATCTAGAAGAATTTCGTGATCCACACAGTAAAAGCATTTGAGAGATCACAAAATATCCAAATGAGTGATGTTGAGTTATTCAGAGCATTTAATACTTGATCAGTGAAAGCATATATAGCATTTTCTGTTGAAACGTCTTTCTGAAAACCAAATGGACTTTAGGACTTCATTTTTACAAATACAAATATGTGATTCTACTCTTGAATGCATTACATCTGGAAATAGTGAGGAAGGCTGCTAAAAGATAGTACAAAATAGTAAGGAAACAACAATAAGTAACTAAGTACAAAAGTCAAGTATATTGTGTCATCAAGTACCCCTCAGTTAAACCTAGGTGCCTGAAGTTAACTAATTATTAGGCTGAAGATGATTCTAGCCAAAAATGTCAGATTTAATGCATGTGTTAAATTTCATATGAAGTGAAGGTACTCTACTGATGGAATGTGTCTTTCCCTAAATAACGGATATTGCCACATTCATGTTATTCCTATGCAAAATAGTCCACAGCCAACACAAATTGTCTGAATGATAATATTTTACCACACTGGGTGCCACTGGATGGATAAAAAATACCTTCATTTTGTTTTCATTGCCACAGCTTTAGCTATGAAGCCCTTTTTGAATGTTTGCATGGAACAGACCATCAAGAAGGACATACTGTGGCCAAAGTCCAAAAACTCAAGAGTGGTGAAAACACACATATTTAACTAGACTTAATGATTATAGACAGAATGCTAAGTCTATTGAGAACAGCAGTGGTATAACATTCTAGTTAGGGGTGTAAAAAACATACTGACTTTATATAGTGACATTTTATAGTCCAGTTTATTTATACCCTAAATGCTGAGAACAGTAACAGCAAAGATCTGAAAATGTTTTGTTGGGGAGGATCCTCCTAAAAGTTTTGTTACTGTAGAAATTGGCATATTTCATCTGACCATTTCCATGAATTGTTTTTACAGTGCGAAATCAGCAAGACATTGTTTCAAGGTAAGTTATTGCTCATGGTGTCAAGCAGTGGCAATAATTGACACAGTATTGGACTGGATGTGACTTGGTGATTTGCATGTGTTAGTGGTTGAATTACTTTGTACCTGACAACCTGATATGAGCATTTTGCCTTCATGGCAGTTCAATTATCTGTTTTCTTAACTGGCACTTTTCTTCCAGTGTTATCTTTGAATGCATATTGTCATTCATCACATTCTTTTGATTTTTGATGTCTGTCATCCTTTTTCTGTTTTTGTTTCTAATGCTATGACCTTTTTTGCATTGTTAAATTCAGACTGACTGTGCTGAGCAGGATAAAAGCTGTATTGTTCCCAACCTCCTAATCTGTACTGATCATTCGTATAACTTGTTGTTGTTATTATAATAATTATTTTATTATTAAAGAAGGTGCTTTACTGATCTAGTGGTTAGCATTGCTTTTTATGAAGGTGAAGGTGTCAAGATTATTTCCATTGAAATATTTTTACAGTGAACAGTGTGTTCAGCCTCATGAGACTAACTGAGGAGCTGCTAATGCAGTGTCTGGTTGAAAGACTTGGATTAGACTGTAAAGCATGAGTTGGAACTGGGGCAAAATTGAAGAATGCCTAAATTAATGGTATGTTTAATAGTGTTCCATTAATCTTGTTATCTCCAAAAGCACATACTTTCTAAAAATTGTATCTGGATGTTACTTGCAAACGAAATTTCAGAAACTAAAACTATATACCCAAGTTTTTTATGTTTATTACATGATACACAAAATGTTAGAAAAAAATTGTTGTTGTACAACTCTTTTAGTGCTGTATATTTAAAAATGAACTGTGCATATGGGAGTTATCCTTACAACACATTCTCTGCTTCCATAATTATCATGACCTCAACCTACGGTAACATACTGTCCTCACACCCTCCATCCAACAGTTTCCACAGCCTCTATCCTATCATCTCCTCCTCATTCTTGTCTCCCAGCATCTATGTTTGCCCCCTTTGTCAGCATACCTGCCCATCTTTTCCTGCTCCTCTTCTTTTCTCTCCTTTTTTTTTTCCCGAAGTCGCTGCCCCACGACCTCCTGATACTGCAACTCCCTGAATACTGCACCAGACAACATTCATCTGTCCTCATACATGTACTCTGCTATCCCTTCCCCTTCCCCATCCCCTCTAGATCGCTGCTATAATTGCACGTGATAGCTGCATTCAGGCATGAGATGTAGGAGTTAACAGTCACTTGTGTGTGAGGTGTGCTTGCTTATATGCATGACTAGTGTGTGTCTCTCTCTTTTTCTTTTCTACTGATGAAGGCTGTGGCCAAAAGCTTTGCGTAAGTGTTTTATAATTGTGCCTGTCTGCAACTTATGTCTTCCTTATGGTTAGTAGCAGTCTATATTTTCTTACATAATTAAAAATGATATAACATTTTATTTTAAATTATTAATATTTTGTAAAGCAGTGCAAACTGCAAAAACCAAAAGCAGTCCAAGTGATTTACTTACAGAATTTCTCCATGTCTGCAGCAACATCCTGTATGTTAAGATGCGAAACTGTGCCCAACCGGAACTTGCAAAACTGTACTGATTCTTTGAAGTTTGCAGAGGTGTTGTAGATGAATGTTCTGTATCTGCAAAATAAGTTATATTGTTGACATTTTCACAATATTCCAGTCATTATCATTTCTGAACAATAGCTTGTAAAGAATGAGACTGATTTTCACTTCATTCCTTCCAGATCACTAACAGGATGAGATCCAGATTGAATTCTATCAGATAGGTGATCCAGACATTGAAATTTCTGTATGAATGTGCATGATTACAACAAAAGAATAAAAGTTTTAGTTTAAACAGTTGTCTGAATGAATTGTGATTAATACACAATGAGTGGTATAAAGTGTCAAAATTTTACTTTGACTTGCAGAAATTTAGCTCTACAATCTAAATGAATTAATGCAAATTCTTACGACAGTGTGTATTATTATTTATTTCCTGGTCATTTCATGGATGAAGCTTCAGAATAATCCTTTTTTGCACACTGTTATTAGTCTGATGCTACATGGTTTCTTTGGTTTTTGGAATTTTCAAACTAAATTTTCATTATATATTTGTCAGCCTTCTTCCACTCTATGCCAATTAAATATGTTAATCAGTTTCTCAACTGTAAAGTGGTTTATTGTGTGACAAATTTTGAATAAGAATTGTGTAAAACAATGAAATAAGATGAAATACTTCTTTCCCATAATACAATCCATCCAAGGAGATTTATTATTTTGTGTTCTGCCCTCTTGTTAAATATTAAAAACTGAAGTACTTGATTCTGAACAGCACATATTATGGTCAAAGATAAGGAGCAATGCTGAGTGACTTATCAGATTGAACAGTAATACATTTTTTTAAAGCCACAGTCAATATTATAGTTATATTATTAGCACAATCTGTGAATGGAAAATCCAGGGTGTAAAAATGACAATATTAAAAAGGATGGATTACCACTCATTATACAGCAGAGAAACTGTGTCAAAGAAGTAAGCTTTCAGTCACAAAGGCCTTCATCACAATTAGACAAAAGTGCCTGACGAGAGAAGCAATCTATTTGGTGGGGGGTAAGGAGAAGGCTCGGGTGGGGAGGGGAATGGATAGCAGGGTAGGGGTGGGGGATGGTAAAGTGCTGCTTGTGGGAGCATACAAAGACTTGGTGGAGAGAGGGTAGGGCACCTAGCTGTAATTGGCAGGTTACTCAGAGGGGAAGTGGGAAAGGGGGGATAGAAAAATGTGAGAAGTAAAAATACTGTGAGTGCATTGGTGGAAAAGAAGGGTGTGTAGGAGAATAACAAAGGATGACGCCAGGAGGAGGGCTATGGGAACCTATGATATACTGCTGGGAGAGTTACCACTGGCACAATTCAGAAAAGCTGGTGTTTGTAGGAAGGATCCATTAGCACAGGCTCTGAAGCAGCCATTAAAATGAAGAACATTGTGATTGGCAGCATGCTCATTTCTTGACTACAATTTGTCAGTGGCCATTCATGTCGACAGACAGCTTGTTGGCTGTCATGGCCACATAGAATGCAGTGCAATGGATGAAGCTTAGCATGTAGATCACATCACTGGTTTCACAGGTAGCCCTGCCTCTAATGCAGTGATGTTCATGATTGGACTGGAGTACATTGTGGTGGGAGGGTGCATGATACAGGTCTTGAATCTAGATCTATTACAAAGATATGTGTCATGAGACAAGGTGTTGGTAGCAGAGATTCTGTAGGGATGGATGAGGATATTGTGTAGGGTTGGTGGGTGGTAGAACACCATTGTGGGAGGAGCAGGGAGGATAGTGGGTAGGACATTCCTCATTTCAGAGCATAACAAGAGGTAGTCAAATCTCTGGTGGAGAATTTGATTTCAGTTGCTCTGGTCCCAGGTGATACTGAGTCATGAGGGAAATGTTCGTCAGTTGCCAGACGATGGGACTCAGAGCTGAGGGGGATGATTGGAAAGATAAGCCATGGGAGATCTGTTTCTGTACGAGATAGGGAGGGTAATTATTGTGTGGAGGCCTCAGTGAGACCCGTGATGTATTTTCAGTGGGACTGCTCATCACTACAGATGCAATGGTCTTGTGTGGCTAGGCTGTATGTAAGAGTGTGGAATGGGTGGCTGCAGTCAAAGTGTGCTAATTTATAACTAAATGGAATGCCAGATTAGGACAATAACTGGATTTACAAGGGGAAAAAACTTTCTTTATTACTAACAGTCACAAATTTTTCAGCATAATATACTCATGCATTATGCAATGTCACAATGGAACACTGTAGCCAAGTATGTCCTTACCATTGTTGTTTACAGTCTGGGTCCCATTTTCTAATTTTTTCCATTTATAACAACGGCCATTGTCAATAGCAGCTACCATTTTATCAATATGTTGTTCTCCATATTCTCCACTTGATACCTCAATAACTGGGAAGAAAATTGATTCAATGCTTGTTAATGTTTTTTACAATACAGTTAACTTGTTAATCTTATAGAAAATGGAGCTGCTTAAAAATAAATTATGACAGAACAATGATTATAGAATAAAGTGGGATTTAATACAAATCAATAATTGTAGTAGCATAATTATTATATTTAAATTGTTGTTGCACCGAAAAGCAGTATTTCTCATAAAAAAGTATCTTAACTGTTAAGACAGCTATACTCTTTTATGCAATCAAGTTGTTTACATAATGTGAAAAATAAATTTGGAAATTACATCTACATCTACATCTACATCCATACTCCGCAAGCCACCTGACGGTGTGTGGCGGAGGGTCATCTAGTTACATAGATAGCTTACAATATATGGAGACAAGCAACCTATTTAAATGATTTGTTCTTACAAACATCATGTTCTGCAGAACCCACCATGAAGAGAAGAACCTTCAGGGATGCAACCTGAGATAATGCACAGCTTATCAAGAAAAACAGCTGACAGAAATGTGTTGTCGATTAGCTATTATAAATATAAGGGGTGATCAAAAACTTTCCATGTAAGGCCATTGCTGCAGTATATATGCAAAGGAGGATGACTCTGATGTGGATATATAAGCAACAACATACAGGCAAGGAATTAGTGTGGCTTTCATGCCTTTCCAACGTGTGTGCGATAAATGCAGAAATGTGAACTATGATAGTGTTCTTCCAAATGCGGGAAAAACTTTCTTTTGGCTACAGAAGTATGAACACCAATAGACATCCATTGGAAAATGGTGGTGTGTAATGCTGGAGAAATTACAGTGCATAATTATGTCAAAGTGATTAGGAAAACTACAACAAGGGGTGCTGCTACTTCGTGATAACACATGTCCTCACATTGTAAATATCATAACACACAAGTTACGCCAAGTCAAATGGGGACATCAGCAGCTACTCTATAATCTTCATCTCTCCCCATGGGATTATTATGCCTTCAGTCCCTTAAAAAAGGGTCTTGAAGGATCGGCAATTCCTGTCAGAAAAGAATGTGCAGCAGGCTTTTACAGACTTCTTCGTGCAGTAAGACATAGCGTTTTATTAGTCACTTATCTTCAACCTGGTGTATCAGTGGTACTATTACCTCAATGATCACAGTGATTTTGCCTAATTGGTATGCCAATTTTGGATTGTACAGACTTCAAATGGAAACTTTTTGATCTCTCCTTATAAATATCATGTGGTTCACTGGTGAAAGGTTTCTCCCTAGAATTTTTTTGTCTCTTATCACTTTTTTATCTCATGCAATGATTTGTATATGTGGAAAATGCTAAGTCACACAATAATTCTGACTCCAATTTAAACAGCAGAAATAACTGACTGGCTGGATGAGTCAGTTAAAAAATCAAAGGAAGGCAAGGGCTATTAAAACACTGCATTGTTCAAACCAACCTTTGGGTTGAGGACAGTTTTGATTAATAAATATCCTTTGACTCTACTTTAGCAGCACGAGTGCTGTAGAACCCTTTACAGAACATTATACCCATAGAGGAACCTGAAGTCATCACCAAGAATTCAGTCCAGACCCTCTGCGACAGTAGCCAGTGATGCATAAATCTACTCCACAAGAGCAGTCTATAACTGTAATTAGTCTCCAATATTCTGTTGTTCTTGCCATGTTATAAACAAAGACAGTTAAATTTGCAGAAAAATTTATACACTACTGGCCATTAAAATTGCTACACCAAGAAGAAATGCAGATGATAAACGGGTATTCATTGGACAAATATATTATACTCTAACTGACATGATTACATTTTCACGCAATTTGGGTGCATAGATCTTGAGAAATCAGTACCCAGAACAACCACCTCTGGCAGTAATAACGGCCTTGATACGCTTGGGCATTGAGTCAAACCTAGCTTGGATGGCGTGTACAGCTACAGCTGCCCATGCAGCTTCAACACGATACCACAGTTCATCAAGAGTAGTAACTGGTGCATTGTGATGAGCCAGTTGCTCGGCCACCATTGACCAGACGTTTTTAATTGGTGAGAGATCTGGAGAATGTGCTGGCCAGGGCAGCAGTCGAACATTTTCTGTATCCAGAAGGGCCCGTACAGGACATGCAACATGTAGGGTTTTGCAGTGATCGAATGAAGGGTAGAGCCATGGGTCGTAACACATCTGAAATGTAACGTCCACTGTACAAAGTGGCACCAATGCGAACAAGAGGTGACCGAGACATGTAACAAATGGCAGCCCATAACATCACATCGGGTGATATGCCAGTATGGCTATGATGAATACACGCTTCCAATGTGCATTCACCACAGTGTCGCCAAACACAGATGCGACCATCATGATGCTGTAAACAGAACCTGGATTCATCTGAAAAAATGACATTTTGCCATTTGTGCACCCAGTACACCATCGCAGGCGCTCCTGTCTGTGATGTAGCATCAAGGGTAACCGCAGCAATGGTGTATGAGCTGATGGTCCATGCTGCTGCAAATGTCATTGATCTGTTCGTGCAGATGGTTGTTGTCTTGCAAACGTCACCATCTGTTGACTCAAGGATTGAGACATGGCTGCACGATCCATTACAGCCATGCAGATAAGGTGCCTGTCATCTCAACTGCTAGTGATACGAGGCCATTGGTATCCAACACGGCATTCCGTATTACCCTCCTGAACCCACTGATCCATATTCTGCTAACAGTCATTGGATCTCGACCAACGCGAGCATCAATGGCGTGATATGATAAACCGCAGTTGCGATAGGCTACAATCCAACCTTTATTAAAGTCAGAAACGTGATGGTATGCATTTCTTCTTTTTACACGAGGCATCACAATAACATTTCACCAGGCGATGGCGGTCAACTGCTGTTTGTGTATGAGAAATTGGTTGGAAACTTTCCTCATGTCGGCATGTTGTAGGTGTTGCCAATGGCGCCAACCTTGTGTGAATTGTCTGAAAAGCTAATCATTTGCATATCATGGCATCCTCTTCCTGTTGGTTAAATTTCACAACTGTAGCACGTCATCTTCATGGTGTAGCAATTTTAATGGCCAGTAGTGTATTACGAAAAAAGTCCAAGGATGTAACTGTTCCTCACAGAACTCCATGTTTGATTTTAGCACTTTACAAAATTATCCCAAGTGCTCCTAAGGTGTAAATGGGCAGCAGCAGTAACAATAAACTCAAATTAATTTGACGCTCATGTCTTGCAGTAAACTGTTGTTCCATAATTTTTGGAACATTGGTCCACATGGTGATTCAGGACTTCACCAAAGACTTAAGAAGATTATAGGTTACAAACAGATGAGACAAGTGGCAATGGAGGAGATGGTTGTTACTTCTATAAACACTGATTTCTGAACAGTAACATTCAGACCATAGTGCCCCATTTCAATGGATTAATGAGAACGACAACAGTTACACTAAAATACACACTGATCCCTTGGCTGCACACCATCAGTAAATTTCAAAAGCTGAATTGTGATGCGAAGAAGCAACCAATTGAGAATGGAGGAAGTTACGTCTCCCCAACTACCCCAAGACCTTCCAGTTCATATGGTCTTAGATGATCCTCCTCAAGACCACTTGATATCATGGTCTCCAGTATGTCACAATGGAAGAAATAGCAAGAAGTCTGACATGTACGAAGACTGGTGCAAGAGATGGAATGCTGCAAAAATAAAACATCAAGGTGTTCTGTCTGCCCATCTACCATGATTTTATCTGAAGAAAAGCGAGTGGATGAACAGAATAACTGGTCACACCAGGTGAAATGCTGTGGTGCACAAGTGGGGTCTCAGGAGCTCTCCAGCCTGTGGTCGTAGGGCCCAGGAACAAACCATTTTTATAGACATTCAGATTAGGTATTAGGCTTTGAACTGTTGACTGTCCTTGCCATGGCACTACTGAAGAGATTTTGTGTGAAATAATAATTTGATTTCATTATAAGGTTTTGCCAAATAGTACTTACCAAAATCTGATGGATTATAGTGTATTGGGCAGTTAAGTCCAACTGATGCCATAAATGGAACAATGTCAAATCCAGCTCCCTGGTAAACACACTGGCCTTGTGCTACTACATACACATGATCAAAAAGTTCAAAAAGACGTGCACTTGGTGTATGCACTGAGCAGATCACAGTACGTCCTCCCTGGGCAAGCATCTTTAGAAGAAGAATGCACTGAGAGCTGGACAAGTCATCAAGTCCTCTGAAACATCCAGAAGAAAACATTTCATTAACAGAAATTCTAAGATGGAAATAATTAAAGAAAGAGAAAATCAACCATTCATCTTGAGATGTGGCAGTGATTTGCTACCTCACTGATCACACTTGTTGTCCACTATTTAAGTTACAGAGTCAAGTCATTAGATTAAGAGAAGGAACAATAATGAAAATTATCTTTAATGTGTTCATTCTTAAATTTGAGACTGATTGGTCCAAAACACATTGTAATTTGATCTTTGGATTGGCAGATATTTAAATATTAATTGAGCATTAGCATCAGAATTCACTGGTGAGCACGGAGACTGAGCCCAACCATTGTTGTGGGATGGGCTGCTGAGGACCTGGTAAAATGTAAGGCACCTGTGAAGCAGCTAGAACGGATTGTCAGAAGGTTTCTGGAGTCTTGGTGTGAAGATACGAAGGGAAAAACTAAAACTAATGAGCAGTTTGTGCAGACAGACATCCCTTAGCATCAAGAGTGTGGTGTCATCTCAAGCACTGAAACCAGGGAAAAAAATGTAGTCCATCCAGGAAATTACATTTTTAATGAGTTACTGTTGTTGTCAAATTATTTCAAGCTGTGTTATCAAAGATTTGCCACTGGAGAAACCAGCATAGATGTAATAACATGAAAAGTTTAAATGTTAGAAAAAGTGATGTGTCTGACATCACAATTGGCAGAAAAGCTGTAAACAGGAGTCACAGGCAATTATTTGAGGCAGAAGGTGTCAAGTCTTGGCTAAGTCTGCTCCAATTATGCAATAAGCTTTGTAACTGTTCATTTTATGTGAACTAAGTTAGAATATGAATAATCAAATACACATTGACTTTACTTGGTGTAGCGAAGTTACAATTTTGATGGTGACAATACCTACAGATGTAGACATTGGTAGCAGAAATGAACAAAGCATGAGCCATGTCTTTATGTCATCTATCATCTTTCTGTTGGTGAAGTCAAATGGCGCTTATTATCTTATTGTGAACTTTTCCATTTTGTATTAAATCATCACTGATGAGCTTCTGGTTGCAGCTATGTAGGTCAGCAATTTTATTATCTTGCAGAATATCATGTATCTTGTAGCCAAGTATGTTCAGAACAGTATTCGTGTTTTGTTTTTCCAGGTCCTGCATGGCAGAAGCATTTCTGAGTTGCTAGTAAGTTAACTTTAACAGTTTTATGATCATTAAGAATAAGTGTCTACTGTAGAGACTCCACGAATTCTAGTGTGTGGAAATTGTATCTCAGCATTTTTCTTGTTACTAATCTACATCAAACTATTGGTTGATGTAGAGTCTCAACGGTACAGTGTTTTTTTACCAGAGCAGCGTGTTATTTATTTATGGTGTATGAACATCTTCCTTAGTTGTGTTCTGATATTGAAAACACTAATCACACCACGCCAGAAAGACCACTACATAAGAAGCAACCCAGGCTGGCAAGCTGTAACAGGTCAAGTACATATAGATGGACTGCGAGTACCCAGAACCAAAAAGTTAGGTCTCTATCTGCACCACTTACAGTTACAGGCAGTTTGTTCTGATGTACATGATGCATATTAATCCTAGTCAGTTAAACTGCTGTAGTAATTATGAATGGCCAGATAGTATGAGAGGTTTCTGATCAGTGTAATTCTTGCTGTATGCACTAAGAATATCCTAATAATTAGTGAGAAGTACAGAATAACATCACAAATTGACACATCATGTTGCTGGGAAGTAGAGTTGAATGCTGCTATGTAATCAATTAGGGTAATTAGTCTGTAGAGAATTCTACAAGCAGAAGAGTTTTAAAAGCAACCCTGAGATGGAATAGTTAGATTTTTGGCTCATCCTTTTTAAAGTCAAAAAGAGAGAGCTCTGGCAGACTGTTCACCACTCTGATTGATGGAAGATAAGATTCCCATTTGGTAAACTTGTGGAGGAGACATATAGCTGAAGCCAAGGGCCTGCTAGAGACATGCTGTATGCAGTGAGTTGCAGTTCTGGGAACATGCAGTGGTATGACAACCCACCCTAGAAGTGAAGACTGACTCTGCTTCTGCAAGCTATGGAGAAGGAATCACAAGCTAAGTGCTCAAATACTTTTCAAACTGCTGGACACACTTGACAGAACAGAATGGATGATAGTAATAGGGACCCAGTAGACCCTACATAGAAGGTATCTCTGATATTGATAGAATTACAAGCAAACTTAGCACTACTGAAGATTTGAATCCTGATATGTACTCTGCTTGTTAACAATATGGAAATGAAACTGTCACCAAATCTCCAAGTCTTTTTTCATTAGCTCAAGTTAAAAAGGAACCAATTGTGCTTGAGCTTAGCAATTCTGTACCTAGTTGTACTGATGACAGTCATGTAATGATAGAATCAGTGGAGGAATTGGTATTTCCCGATGTCAGACCTGATGAACAAAAATGTTTTAATGTTGTCATTAACTGAGATATTAAGTAATCTAAATACTGAACTGCAAAAGGATAATGTCAAGATAAATGCCAATATTGCTAAGGTAAATTCCAGTATAAAAACTGAGATTTATATGACAAATTGCAGTGTAAAAACAGAGATTAAAATGTAAAATAAAAGATTGATAATGTGCTAATCTATGTGCCAATGAAAATTTCAAAGTTGAAATCATAAGTAAAACAAGACAATAAATAAATACTTTGTCCAGTTAAGTGTACAGTTGCAAGCCATTGTTTCACAGATAGATTCAGAAGTTGGTAGTGATCACAAAAGCTGTGAAACATGCACAAAAGAATCAGCTACAAATTGCAAAAAGGTTGGAAGCCAATGAAAATAACTGTTGCAATTTCATTGGGCAATTAGAGCTAATGCAAGCAGTACATGAATGGACTGTGTAAGAAACTGACTAGTATAAGTGATACTATAATGTGAGATCAGTGTACTAATTTTAGTAATGATGTAGCAGATACAAATTGTATGCTGACTGCTGCGTAAAAACTGCATGATTTATTTCGACAGGAGCAGATGGCCCATAATAATTTTGGTGATGAGACATTGCTTGATACTTACAAGAAGTTTTAAAGTTGCCTTAAAGTGTAGCAGAACACTTCCCTGTTCACTCAGTGGCTTCATTACATGTCACAAGTTTAATTGTTTCAATCTTCCAACTAATGTGAACCCAAGTTGTTCATACAGGAATTTATGGACATGTTCCTGGTCTCTTGGTTGGCATAGGAACACTTTTTTTGTGAGACATTTAAAAGGTGCTGTAGTTTGCAGAGTGAATGGCATTTCAAATTCTGGTGTAAATTTGAAAGAGCTTCATGATGAATTCCTAAAGAAATATTGATGTTCAGAAATTCAGAGGGAGTCTTCAGTAAATTCTCAAATGGAAATAGATACGCCAGATAACATAACAGTGAAATGTTATTGTGCGAACTGGTGGAAGCACGTGAAGTATTGACAAGGGAGTTGCTCAGAATCATTTGCCACTGGTACTGTGTGGACATTGCCATTCCATATGGTGTAGGGAGTTGACTGCAATGGTGTGAGACCCTGGTAAGGTCGTAATGGCTTGCTTTCTTCTTCAACTGGTGGGGCCGATGGGCCCTCTGCTCCTCAAGTTATATAAGTGTGGAACCACTATCAGTATACTATTCTATGAAGACACTTTGCAGAAACTGCAACACAACATAAAGTCAAAATGTCCAGTAAGGCTGCCAGGTGGAATCGTTGTGTTGCATGATAATGCTCACACCCCACGCTGCCAATCAGATGAGGGCTAACCTTCAGTGATTTGGTTTGAAAACACTGCAACATCCTCCATACAGCCTGCATCTTTCACTGTGTGAGTTTTACATCTTTGGTGACCTAAAGAAAGACGTTCATGGGTGTCAGTATCAGTCAGATGCGGAACTGCAAGAGTGTGGGTGGTTATGGATCTGTCAGTGGCTGACCATGTTTTATGGAACAGGAGCTGATTGTCTCATCTCCCAGTGGGATAAATATCTTAACATGTGTGGTGATTACCTTTGAATGGAATCATTCCATGGTCCCATTGTGGTGAGCATTTTGTTTTCATTTGCTTGACCCTTTATAAGAAAGTATTAAAAACTTGATTCATGTCCAGTGAATTATATTCAATTGAAGAAATCTTAGAAATCAGTAATTTTAAAATATATTTTACACAGGGAAAAGATAATTCTTTCTTTGTTTGTACATGTAGTTGTTACATAAAAGTATGTGAATACTGAACAAAATTTATGTTTGGATTTCAGGAGGAAATGCACTATTTTCTCTGCAATCATTTTCCATTATTATTTTATGTCACATGGTCCTTTTTTAGTTCTCCTTATTACATGCCAAAGTGCTGCTAATTAGTATCCAACTGCAATGAGGATCATCAAGTATGACTGGAATCTCAACATAAAATAATGTTTTGATCCTGCACTTGAATACACAATGTTGGAAATGAAATCAATAATGTACAAAGGTTTCAAACATATTTAAAATAACAGTACATACGTTGTAGGTTCATCCAGGAATATAACTGGTGGGTTGTTAATGAGTTCCAGTGCTATTGACAGTCTCTTCCTCTCCCCACCAGACAGTCGTAGTGTCTGTGTAGCCTTTGCTCCACTGAGACGAAGCATATCAAGGATCTCCTCAACCTAATTGAATGATGAGAAGAATTTGTTTAGTTGTTGGTGAGCATCAGGAAACTCACCCATTTAATGTGATAAAAGCAAATTAAGTTAATGACAAATAAAATTACTTTATTGTAAGCATATATGATTAAAAACTGTATGTGTTGTTACTGACTTAGCTGCAGGATCTACAAGAAACACTGTCTTGCTTGTTATAAAATTTTAATAGTAACAGTAGCAGTACTACTACTACTACTACTACTACTACTACTATCATTAGTGTTAGTAGTATTATTACTGTTATTCTTATTATTATTGTTGTTATTATTATCGTTAAAAAGAAGACAAAGATGATGGCCACGCGGGGTAGTCGTGAGGTCTGAGGCACCTCATCGTGGCCCGCGCGGCTTCCCGCGTCAGAGGTTCAAGTCCTCCATCGGGTATGGGTGTGTGTGTTGTCCTTAGTGTAAGTTAGTTTAAGTTAGATTAAGTAGTGCGTAAGCTTAGGGACCGATGACCTCAGCAGTTTGGTCCCATATGACCTTACCTCAAATTTCCAAAATTTTACGTAGATGATGAAACAAAGAAGCTAAATAGTGTACACATATATAAAACCTTACATTTCAGTGATAAACATGGAAGAATGAAGCACCATAGAAACAGGCAACTATAATTGAGAATTAATATATTTTCTTTCATCTTTACATGTACACTGTTTGACATAAATCCCGGCCACTGGCTGGCCACCTCGAGGACTAACTTGAAGTCATTCATCACGTTCTCTTCATCGATGAATGTCGCATATACCTTCAACCGGACACTCGTCGGAGACTTGTTTGAAGGCAACCCGGTCGGGCTGAATGCCTTAGACACACTGTCCAGCGAGTTCAGCAAGGTGGGGGTTCCCTGCTGCTGTGGGGTGGCATTATATGAGGCTGACGTACGCCTTTGGTGGTCATGGAAGGCCCCATAACAACTGTACGATACTTGAATGCCAATAGTCGAGCATATTGTCGAGGTATTTGTCTTCATGGACGAAAATCCGCGCCCCCATCCTGCACATCTTGTGAATGACTTCTTTCAGGATAACGACATCGCTTGACTAGAGTGGCCAACATGTTCTCCAGACATGAACCCTGTCAAACATGCCTGGGATAGATTGAAAAGGGCTGTTTATGGACAACGTGATCCACGAACCATTCTGAGTGACCTACACCGAATCGCCATTGAGGAGTGAGGCAATGTGGACCAACGGTGCCCTGATGAACGTGTGGATAGTATGCCATGACGAATACAGGGATGCATCAATGCAAGAGGATGTGCTACTGGGTATTAGAGGTACGGGTGTGTACAGCAATGTGGATCACCAACTCTGAAGGTCTCGCTGTATGGTGGTACAACATGCAATGTGTGGTTTTCATGAGCAATAAAAGGGCGGAAATGATGTTTATGTTGATCTCTATTCCAATTTTCTGTACAGGTTCCCGAACTCTCGGAACCGAGGTGATGCAAAACTTTTTTTATGTGTATTCGATATGTGAATCTGAGTGCAGTGCCTATTACTTGAAATAACCAATGGTCACCATATATCAGAACAGCGAGCTGATTGTTTTACTAAAAGTAACATAGACAGGGTGTTAAAATAAGTGTCGAATACTTTAAGACTTATTACTCTTTGAAACGAGAAAAACATGGGTTCAGAAATGCATACTTCTTCGCGATAAAAACGTGTTTACAGGAGGTGTTCAACGTGGCGTCCATTCATGACAAAGCCCTCCTGCGTAAGGAATAATGCACACTTTGAAGAATACTCGGTAGCTGTTGTACCTGGCGGCACACACTGAAGATGCAATCCTGTAGTGTTCGCACATTGTTGATTGACGTGGCGTAGACCAATTCCTTCAACTGTTCCCATAACCAAAAGTCTAGGGTATTGAGGTCTGGGGAACGAGCAGGCCAATGTACGCTCCCCCCTCCTACCTCAGCCACCTGATCAATGCAGCGGTCCTGAAATTTCTGCGTTAGATGTTCGCGGACATTGTGCCGAGTGTGTGCTGGTGCGCCATCATGCATGAACCAAAATTGTATTCGTTGCTGCAGTGACACAGCCACTAGCAAGGTAGTTAATTAATGAGAAAGTCCAGATAATGCGCCACAGTTAACCTTTGTGGTAGCATGTACGGCCCCATTAACCTGTCTCCAAGCACGTCTGCCATATGTTGTTTGAGAATCGTCGATGACCTCTCTTCTGAATTACTTGGGGATTTATATCTGTACGTAGATGCTTGTTATGAAAATTAACAACACCATCTCTTGTGAGTCTTGCCTCATCAGTAAATAAACTCGTGGATGTGAACAGTGGATCTGCAGCATAATTTTGTAATAGCCATTGACAGAACCGCTGTCTGCCAAAATAGTCTTAGGGGCTGCATGGTCTTCCATGTCAGGTGTGCGGAATGTGCGGGGCCTTCCACTGTCTTCCGATGTGCAATGGTATGTGTGTCCTTCAAACGCTAGAAATGAGGGCACTCTGTGAATATTTTTCGACGTAGAGGGCTCCGGCTAGCAGGTTACGTCCTTTTGCTAAACCACGGCAGAATATCATATCCGCCATTTCACTTGTAGAGCAGCAGGCTTCCATTGGCAACGAGTGGTGGAAGAGAGAAAATGTAAATGTAGTACACCATTTGTACATATAAAATGCGCAATAACAGTAAACACTTAATTGAATCCGCCTTTGGAAAAAGGTAAAACACCATGTTCGTATCCGCGGTAGACAGTAATGTACAAGTAAGGCACACAAACACGACGAAAAGTAACGTAGCCTACAACGCAACTCGAACCACACAACCGACTTGAGACCACCTAATTGTGGTAATGTCCTGCCGACACACGTGACGGAGCGCGAGTGTAACGACTGAGCTACACTACTGGCCATTAAAATTACTCCACCACGAAGATGACGTGCTACATACGCGAAATTTATTCGACAGGAAGAAGATACTGTGAAACGCAAATGATTAGCTTTTCAGAGCATTCACACAAGGTTGGAGTCAGTGGCGACACCTACAACGTGCTGACATGAGGAACGTTTCCAACCGGTTTCTCACACGCAAACAGCAGTTGACCGGCGTTGCCTGGTGAAACATTGTTGTGATGCCTCGTGTAAGGAGGAGAAATCCGTACCATCACGTTCCCGACTTTGATAAAGGTCGGATTGTAGCTTATCACGATTGGGGTTTAGCGTATCGCGACATTGCTGCTCGCGTCGGTCGAGATCCAATGACTGTTAGCAGAATATGGAATCGGTGGGTTCAGGAGGGTAATACGGTACGCCGTGCTGCATCCCAACGGCCTTGTATCACTAGCAGTCAAGATGACAGGCATCTTATCAGCATGGCTGTAACGGATCGTGCAGCTACGTCTCGATCCCTGAATCAACAGATGGGGACGTTTGCAAGACAACAGTCATCTGCACGAACAGTTCGACGACGTTTGCAGCAGCATGGACTTTTAGCTCAGAGACCATGGCTGCAGTTACCCTTGACGCTGCATCATAGACAGGAGCGCCTGCGATGGTGTACTCAACGAAGAACCTGAGTGCACGAATGGCAAAACGCCATTTTTTTTGGATGAATCCCTGTTTTGTTTACAGCATCATGATGGTCGCATCCGTGTTTGGCGACATCACGATGAACGCCCATTGGAAGCATGTATTCGTCATCGCCATACTGGCGTATCACCCGGCGTGATGGTGTGGGGTACCATTGGTTACACGTCTTGGCCACCTCTTGTTCGCATTGACGGCACTTTGATCAGTGGACGTTATATTTCAGATGTGTTACGACCCATTGCTCTATCATTTGATCCCTGCGAAACCCTACATTTCAGAAGGATAATGCACGACCACATGTTGCAGGTCCTGTACGGGCCTTTCTGGATACGGAAAATGTTCGACTGCTACCCTGGCCAGCATAGTCTCCAGTTCTCTCACCAATTGAAAACGTCTGGTCAATGGTGGCCGAGCAACAGGCTCATCACAATACGCCAGTCACTACTCTTGATGAACTGTGGTATTGCGTTGAAGCTGCATGGGCAGCTGTACCTATACACGACATCCAAGCTCTGTTTGACTCAATGCCCAGGCATATCAAGGCCGTTATTACAGCCAGAGGTGGTTGTTCTGGGTACTGATTTATCAAGATCTATGCACCCAAATTGCGTGAAAATGTAATCATATGTCAGTTCTAGTATAATATATTTGTCCAATGAATACCCGTTTATCATAAGCCTTTCTTCTTGGTGTAGCAATTTTAATGGCCAGTAGTGTAATACCCGTAACCAAGCATCGAGCAGCCCTTCCAATAAACACGTGTTTATCTCAAAAAGTATGCGGTTTTGGACCCATGTTTATCGGACTTATTTTTCTTGTTTCGATGAGTACTATCTACTGTCAAAGTATTCGACACCTTTTTGGAACACCCTGTACAACCAATATCTCTTTAGGTGCATAGAAGATGGTAATATTTGTTATGCAGTTATCCGCAGAATTAATGTACTCGTAACTTTCACAGTGACGAACTCCATAGTCATTCCTGTATCATTAAAATCTCATGAATTAAGAACTACGTTATTCATATCAAATTATTCAAGCTGGTGCCAAATACCAGCAACTTTGTTAGCTTGATTTTGGGATATATTTGGCAAACAGTGGTATGTAATTTAACAGCAACGTGGGCAATAATTTACTTATCCTGAGCATCGAGTACTAGGTTGAGCAGATAGACAGGTGTTTCTTTTTAATGTTAGGCGTTTTTGGTTCCACCCTCTGCTTGCTCTTGAGGGCAATGTGAGGCAGTGTAGCACGGTAGGTATTGCTATTCAAAAATATGGGCCTAGTGGATTCTAGCTTGCGGAACTGGATGAAATACACTCCTGGAAATTCAAATAAGAACACCGTGAATTCATTGTCCCAGGAAGGGGAAACTTTATTGACACATTCCTGGGGTCAGATACATCACATGATCACACTGACAGAACCACAGGCACATAGACACAGGCAACAGAGCATGCACAATGTCGGCACTAGTACAGTGTATATCCACCTTTCGCAGCAATGCAGGCTGCTATTCTCCCATGGAGACGATCGTAGAGATGCTGGATGTAGTCCTGTGGAACGGCTTGCCATGCCATTTCCACCTGGCGCCTCAGTTGGACCAGCGTTCATGCTGGACGTGCAGACCGCGTGAGACGACGCTTCATCCAGTCCCAAACTTGCTCAATGGGGGACAGATCAGGAGATCTTGCTGGCCAGGGTAGTTGACTTACACCTTCTAGAGCACGTTGGGTGGCACGGGATACATGCGGACGTGCATTGTCCTGTTGGAACAGCAAGTTCCCTTGCCGCTCCAGGAATGGTAGAACGATGGGTTCGATGACGGTTTGGATGTACCGTGCACTATTCAGTGTCCCCTCGACGATCACCAGAGGTGTACGGCCAGTGTAGGAGATCGCTCCCCACACCATGATGCCGGGTGTTGGCCCTGTGTGCCTCGGTCGTATGCAGTCCTGATTGTGGCACTCACCTGCACGGCGCCAAACACGCATACGACCATCATTGGCACCAAGGCAGAAGCGACTCTCATCGCTGAAGACGACACATCTCCATTCGTCCCTCCATTCACGCCTGTCGCGACACCACTGGAGGCGGGCTGCACGATGTTGGGGCGTGAGCGGAAGACGGCCTAACGGTGTGCGGGACCGTAGCCCAGCTTCATGGAGACGGTTGCGAATGATCCTCGCCGATACCCCAGGAGCAACAGTGTCCCTAATTTGCTGGGAAGTGGCGGTGCGGTCCCCTACGGAACTGCTTAGGATCCTACGGTCTTGCTGTGCATCCGTGCGTCGCTGCGGTCCGGTCCCAGGTCGACGGGCATGTGCACCTTCCGCCGACCACTGGCGACAACATCGATGTACTGTGGAGACCTCACGCCCCACGTGTTGAGCAATTCGGCGGTACGTCCACCCGGCCTCCCGCATGCCCACTATACGCCCTCGCTCAAAGTCCGTCAACTGCACATCCGGTTCACGTCCACGCTGTCGCAGCATGCTACCAGTGTTAAAGACTGCGATGGAGCTCCGTATGCCACGGCAAACTGGCTGAAACTGACGGCGGCGGTGCGCAAATGCTGCGAAGCTAGCGCCATTCAACGGCCAACACCGCGGTTCCTGGTGTGTCCGCTGTGCCGTGCGTGTGATCATTGCTTGTACAGCCCTCTCGCAGTGTCCGGAGCAAGTATGATGGTTCTGACACACCGGTGTCAATGTGTTCTTTTTTCCATTTCCAGGAGTGTAGGTAGAGCTTAATCAGTGTTGTTACCGATAAGAAGAGACAATGACTCAGGTCGTCAGCACAAGACTTAGTGCGCCACCGCTACCACCGTTGAAAGAAGCCAGACAACGGGACAGCATTTACTTGCTGAGCGCCCATACCATTCTGATCGTATAGTTGTTTGAATCATCTACTCACAATGAGTACAATATTACTGTTGCTGATGCTTTGCCTAAAAAAAAAAGGAAATTCTCTATTTGCAGTACGTCCAGGACAGACTAACCCCCAAAAAGGCACAGTTTTACACATTTCCTCGAGTTCTTAATTTAGTTCCTGATAGTCACACTAACGGCTTTTTTAGGTTACCATACTATATGCGCAGGAATTATCCAAGTGTAATTGCTAGCAAAAAATGGTTCAAATGGCTCTAAGCACCATGGGACTCCACAACTGAGGTCATCAGTCCCCTACACGTAGACCTACTTAGATCTAACTAACCTAAGGACATCACACACATCCATGCCCGAGGCAGGATTCGAACATGCGACCGTAACAGCAGCGCTGTTCCTGACTGAAGCGCCTAGAACCGCTCGGTCACAGAGGCCGGCAATTGCGAGCACTCTACCACATTAAGTAGTACTCCACTTTGCGTTACATATGAGACGGAGAGCAACAATAATTAGGTTTCCAGTCCATCTCCTGACAACTTACTG
Organism: Schistocerca gregaria; assembly: GCF_023897955.1. Taxonomy (NCBI): domain Eukaryota; kingdom Metazoa; phylum Arthropoda; class Insecta; order Orthoptera; family Acrididae; genus Schistocerca; species Schistocerca gregaria. The sequence continues at coordinate 249,714,369 of NC_064925.1, forward strand.
AATGATTTGTGAATTGCTATGACTGTTGCATAGGCTGTCCTGTGAGTCTGTAAAGTGTTTGTGGCTGCGGGTAGTTAGTCCGAATGCAGACGTGCGCAGAGATCGTCACAGGTAGAGGAGGTAACCCTACTTCGCTGCATGTTTGCTACACCGTAGTTTGTAAAATAACCTAGGACTCATGCTGCTGAAAACCTCAATAACAGCAACTTCTTAAATCAGATTCTGTGAGCGTTGAATGGGAACATTGTTGGATGGAAGCAAGGAGAGCTCCCTCTTTTTAAAACGTTTACGCTAGGAAAATGTAATGACGCCAACTACCGTGTGTTACTATGTGATGGATTTCTGATATAAAAAAACAGTTATATAAAATACAGTTAAACTTGTCCTGTGTACTTGCAATACGTATTTACAGTAGTTTAGTTAGATTCATATTTATAGATTGATGCTTACAGTTTTTTCATAAAATAAACTATTAGTGCAAATAATACTACTGAAGGCAGCTTGCTTCACACTTTTATTAGCTGTTAATGATTTGAGTTCATCGTTGTGGTGATAACATTCATACAGATAACTGCATAACAGATATTATCGTCCATTATGCAACTTCCTTTTCAAACACTGACACACACACACACACACACACACACACACACACACAAAAAGAGAACAAAAATCACAAACACCTCTGAAAGATTCAGACCAACTGCCAGGAATACCTTCAACTGTTCCACTGTCAGACATCTTGTTTTTACACCTTCAATTGTTCCACTGCCCGCCATATTTGTTTTTACAGATGGTAAAGCAGTGAAACAGTTACAGTGACAGTGACAATTCAGTATATAGTGTTTGACAGTGATGAAGATGATTAAAAGGAAAATGTAAGCGAAACATTATGTAAATAGACACACACGTGGAATTAAATAATTTCAGACATAGAAATAACAAGTTTTCAAATCGTAATTTTTGTCAAACAATTTGTCTACTTTAAGGTATAAGTGGTTGCAGATGACAAACTGTGCAAAAAAACAGTCACTGTAGAAAGACAACAAATCAGAAAAACCACACCATGTGATAAAAAGCTATGAATTCGTAATTTATGTTTTTTCAAATATCTGTAATCACGATTTAAAAAACAAATAGCTACATGTATACAAATAGCAAAGAACACTCTTTATCTTTAACAGATGGAAAATAAAAGCCCACTGAAGATGCTGCAACTGCAGTGAAACATGTCTGGGTTTAAAAACAAAAAATGTGTTTTGCTAAAGGCGGACCTTATCCAAAAACATACATATTGTTAAAGCAAACATGGAAGAAAAGAGCTTCAGCCCAAGATGATGAAGTGACATTTATTACACAGGTTCTATATTTACATTTAACCGCAGAATCACCACTTGTATTACATGTTTCTGTTTGGATAGTGATCGATTCAGTTAATATTTTAGATGCACATTGTACTTCAGGATGAGGGCTAAGAAACTCCTGTGTTCTCGAAACTAACAGTCATGTTTCTTTTTATATTTATAAAGCTTTTAGGAAACATGGACGATAAATAGTTTGGACAAGAAGAGAATAGAAGCTTTCGAAATGTGGTGCTACCGAAGAATGCTGAAGATTAGATGGGTAGATCACATAACTAATGAGGAAGTATTGAATAGGACTGGGGAGAAGAGAAGTTTGTGCCACAACTTGACCAGAAGAAGGGATCGGTTGGTAGGACATGTTCTGAGGTATCAAGGGATCACAAATTTAGTATTGGAGGGCAGCGTAGAGGGTAAAAATCGTCGAGGGAGACCAAGAGATGACTACACTAAGCAGATTCAGAAGGATGTGGGTTGCAGTGGGTTCTGGGAGATGAAGAAGCTTGCACAGGATAGAGCAGCAAGGAGAGCTGCATCAAACCAGTCTCAGGACTGAAGACCACAACAACAACAACAACAACAACAACAACAAAGCTTTTAGAGGAATAAACATGAATACACCAGGATCCTTAAAAATGAGGTTATCGTACTGGTACTAACCTAATTAAAATTTCAAAGTGTATACATTTGCTGAAGTTCCGTAATTGCGTTACTATTTCATTTTCATGCGAAAAAAATTTAAAAAATGGTAGGACCGACAGAGTAAGATATTATTTGATCAGAGACTAGTACGTCTAATTTGGCGTTAGAAAATTTTACGACACAATCGATAGGTGCAGAAGGATGTTCAAAAGATCAAACACACATGAAATTTGTTACAGAAGGAAAGTATAAATTCGTCACGTAATTATCTAAAGGCAATAGATAATAAAAAAAAGAAGGCGTTTGTTTTCATAGCAACTTTATAGAAAGATCAACGGGATGTAAGAAGAGTTGTAGCGAGATTCCTCACGGGATTCAGAATCACAGCTTCAGGCCAACATAGAATACTTTTTTAATCGAATAACATGTTCAAGAATTTAATTTAAATTTTGCTCTGGAGTCTGTGCCATAATGGAACTTCATGAAAGCTCAAAAGTATATGTCACAAGGTTATAAACTTGAGTCCTTGCACTCAGTAAGAAATGGCGTTGCCACCATTGTTTTGTTTCTGTGACGCCATCTGAGCTGGGAAAAATGTGATCAAAGTGAAAATGTGACCAAAGCGAAAAATGGAAAAATACAATAGCGCACAAGAGGGTAAAGTGCATGGTTTTTGGTCGCATCGAAGAAGAAAAATAACAAAAAAGAAAGTGACATTTAGAAACATAATGTCTCTGATACGTGCGGAGACGCCAGCGCCAGTTGCTTTCTCCATTCGATTCACCTGGATCGATTGTTTCTCTCTGGAGTTGCTTATCTTTGCCTCTTTGGCCGGTGGTGGTGCTGGTGGGCTGGCGGGCAGACTGGGTTTTGACTTTGGAACGGCTGATACGCGTCGCTGCTCTGAGGGTGAAACTTGTGTTTGTGTGGAGTTAGCTGGATTTGACAGGTGTATGTGGCTCAGAGTGTGGAAGTGGGCCTGTTATTGCAAGTTCTTGAGGCGTGACTGGGCCATGGTCTTCTACACAGGACGCTGAGCAATGTGTTATTCATTTTGGAGTATAGCTATGTACCACGCAGTTGTCTATTAAAGAAGTAGACATTCAAGCTTTCTAGTTTTGCAATTGGACCTACCTGTGTTATCACTAGCTTCTACCTTTGCTTATGAGTGTCAGTATTGTATTGGAATTGCGACATAATGGTGTAATAATATTATGCTTTGTATTATCATTGCCGTTTTAAAACTTGTCTGTTTGCAGTGGCGCAGTTTTACATATTTTGTAATTTGAGGTCTACAGTTAATTCTTTTAACCATTTTAAAATTTGCCTTTGTCTTGATGTGATCTATCTTTGCAGAATTTTACCGTACTATATTCTGGGGCTGTTAACATTGTTTCTTTTGGCTGTGGCTGTGTGTTTGTGCTTTTCTGTTGCAGCACTGCAACAGGCACCTAGTCCATGTCTAAATCGATGTCCAGAGTATGACACCTTGACCGACCAGTACCGGAGAGAACGGAGGTTCTTTTGGCCGCGGGGGAAATGGCAACCGATACGGCGGCCACTGAGTTCTTCTGGTTGCCATGAGTGGGGATCTTGCATTAAGTTATGTTTCCTCTCATTGGGACGCCAAGGCGTCTGTTCTGTTTGCTATACTGCTTATATATTTACTTTCAAAACCATAAAGGAAGGAGACTAGTGTTCTGAATTATACCTTACGTGCAGCGGGAGTTGAACTTGGAGAAATACTTGATGGGTAGCGGAAATTGGAAATGATGTGAACTGTCCTATTGTGTTTACCCAGGTGACCTATTTAAAAGAAACTTATTTTACCTTTATTATTCAAGTGTCCTTTGTTAAATGAAACTGATTTTACCTTCTTTATTGAAATGGTTACAATTAGTATAGAAGTTACAAGAAGTTCTTGTTTGCAAGTATTTCAATCAAAAAGGTTTTGTGTAATGTATTTTTTTTTGTCTTGTGTATCCTGTTCAAAAGAAACTTGTTTCACCTTTATTATTCAAGTGCCCTTGTTAAATTGTTAAATGAAACTGATTTTACCTTTTAGTATTGAAGCGCTTATAAGAAGTTCTTGTTACCACCTAGTTCAATTAGAAAGGTATTGTGTAATGTATTTTTCTGATTTGTGAATGAAATACACTTGTACAAAGTTTTTGAGTAAATACTGTGCCCTTTGGGTATTAAATTAGTTGTATCTTGCAAGTCCCCTGTACTTATTATTTCACTTGTCACCGGTTTGCACGTAACCACCATGATGCAGTATCATAAAAGCAACAACTTGAAATGCCAACAACTCAGACTATTTTGTGCGAACAAAGGAAGCGACTCATGAAAACAACTCGCTACTGATGAGAGTGCCTACCTGCGAATGACGATGGTTCAGTGCTGCTTTCAGGTCACCATACATTTTAATCTGTTAAGAAATTTCGTGCACAAGAATACTTACCAATACAGACTGCCATAATCTGAATCTGTGGCAACATTTTTTTTTTCTTTAAAATCGAGTAGTGCGCGAAACAGCAAGACTCACGGCTGTGCGCTTCTGGCTCCTGGTGAGGTGGTTGCCCAGCTTCAGGTCAGCAGCGATGAGCATGGCCTCCAGTACAGAGAGGTGGGGCTGCACTAGGTCCTCCTGCATGATGTAGCGCGACATCTTGCGGAACTGGCGCAGGTTGCGTGGGGACCCATTCGTCAGGATGGATCCTGTCACCTCAGAACACCTGTCGGCAGGTGAAGGCACGTTTGTCATGGCAATGCACGCACATATACACCAGCAACAAAAACATTTCTCACCATCCTATTCGACCAGTGCACTCCTAGCTTACTTGATTATTTTCTTTTCTTTCTCCTTTACAATGGTGGTTCCTGCAAAATTTTACCGATGTGCTATTGTATGTTTTATTCTATCATTGTGATAAGGGCGACTTATTTTTTGCGATATTAGCTTTACCTAATGCACTAACATCAAGTACGTTGTTTGTATGTTTATGATTACAGCTTTGCTTTTTTATCAGTGCATTAATATCTTTCACGCTCCTATACCCTGCGCATCACCATACCCAAACAGCAAACACTGAAAGCAAAGAGGTGCATTATTAACATGACATCTGTGATCTAATTCTTTTCATACACTTTCACACTAAATTTCCTCGCATCTTCGTTTATCTTATCGCCATCTATAGCCTTTTGATTTATAAAGGTAGTAATCGTAACTAAATTGGATATATTAATTTTACATAAATGAAGTGAGCTGTTTAAATATATTCGTATTTTATAAGTAATAGTTCAACATTGCAAGAAATAAAATAAAATGAAAGAAAAAAATCTTAGCATCAGGATTCAATTCTGGCCCGACATATTGCCATTCTGTGCACTTTACGACTGCACCGTGGCACAGATTCATGTAGGACTGAAAAGTCCCTCATACCTTATTCATAAATCTCCAGAGAGCATTTTACCTCTGTTCCTACGACCTACTCAGGCAAAATATTCTACAATCTCACTTTAACCCTTATTAGATTTAAATTGGTATTAGGTCTACCTAACTCTTTAACTCATACTTGCTCTTCCACAGATCCAGTAGAAAAGGACCTCTTTAGCAGATCATCTACAGAATTAGAGGCGGCAAAGAATTACGTAACTGACAGAGAAACAGCAGTTACTGTAATAACAGCTCACCTGTTTGTAGCAGTTAATTTACTAACTGCCAATAGTGCGTGCTCCCATCTGTTTAGAGTGTAAGTAGAAACATCGGGTTTCCTTAATTAATTTCATATCACGTTTGAAATTTAATGGCAAAAGTAATCTTCTGAAGTGCGAACTATGCTCTCACAATATCTGAGATCTGACCACGTAGCAATGTAGCAATGAACAGACTGGAAGGATTGACCATCTGTATTCTACAGCTCATATAAATAACTGTCAGATTGCGTGTCACATGTTTATCAAAGTGTGTACTTCAGTTTCGTGCTAACATAAAGAATTCATGCGATTATGGAAATAACAATCAGCAGATGAGTATATTTTTCTGTGGGAGTTATGGGCTACCGCTACAGGTAACCTGGAAGTTGGCAACTGTGTTCCCCAGCAGACGATGATATATCCAGAGAGGATAGATAGCCGAGTGAAAGAAGCATTATCATACTTCTACGGAAATAACCGCCAGCTGTCAGGAAGGTTCTACAGAGTTTACAGATAACTGGATTGTTACTGCCCTTAATGTGATCCACATATCAGCACACGTGCAGTTGCCATAACCTGTATGCAGTAGCTGTTAGCCTGGTACTCCATACGAGGATCACCTTGAACGACTACCAAACCAAATAAAAACAGACAAATATCTCAAACCATGTTTCGCAGATTTAGCTATATGATCACAAGTAAATAAGAAACATAGAAAAACGTACTGTGACGTTACACAACTGGGCTAGCACCTGACGTGTCACTACCAGTTGGCGATGTTAAGAGACCGGACTTCCACCAGTGTCTAGAGATTAAGCGACAAAAGTTAAATACACTACCATAAGGAATGTATTGGACAGAAATGACTAAATTAGCGCGCCCGTGAGCTGAGGGAAATGTAGCAGCTCGCGTTTTGCAGGACCTCAAAGCTAACTGTGCCCCCGTCTGAAGAATTCGACGGTAAAAATACGTGACAGTTATAAATGACTGTTAAAACTAACGTTTAAAAAATAACCATAATCGCGACGATTGATACCCTGAAATAACCGTTAGTCCAACTTTCAGCACAAACAAATACATCGATCGTAATGCTGTTCACAGAACTGTGGTGCATCCGAAAAGTCGGCGTGGTGGCCTTCCTGCAAGCAGTTTGGTCGATGGGCGCCGTGGGCGCGGCCCTCTATGCAGCCACAACTCAAATCGCAACAACGGTCGCCTTCCTGACAGTACATTGTGCTCCAGTCATTGTCGCTCAGTCCGTTTGGATACCTCTCTTGCTGGAAACAAACCTATTTCCTGTGTAGAGGTACGTGTCATAGCTGTACGATCCTGCACGGCCAAGAGAATATGTCTGTCCTCTTGGGCGCTAATCGCGTGGGGCCGTTGAAATCTATCATGGCGCTGAGTACGGCACTACTGAGCCCATAGATTCCATATTCATAAGATGATCGTGGGGTGCGACCGACACGAGAAGGAATATTGCGAAACGAAAAACCTCAGTGTTGGTAGGCCACGATCTTGTCACAGTCGAACTCGTACACGTTCTGTCACAAAATTTTTCCTTACATGAAGCTAGTACGATCTTCTCACAAACATCCAAAATTCAAATGTGGTTCCTGAATGAGAAATCCGCTGTGTAATATTTTCTTATTGAATGATGTAGATCGTTACTCCTGCCTACCTTACGCTGTTGTGCTAAATTCTGACCTTTTGCGTTTCCAAGCAAGCAGTATGCCTCATATCAGTCTGAGATTAGTTTTTGTACACTGCCTTCGTGATGTTGCAGTGATAATATCCTTTTCTTCTTCTTCTTTCGCGCGCGCGCGCGCGCGTGTGTGTGTGTGTCTAATGACAGATTTCAACTGAAGGCTCTCCATTGTACCCTGTTTTGAGCACCTTTCTTCATCTTTTTGTACTTTAGTCCTCTTCTAATGTCATCCATCACTCCAAATCTTTTGCTACCTCTTCCTCTCATTCCTTCCATTTTTCCCTCTATAATTCTTTGTTCCAGAAAATTCCTACGCAGTATATGGCCTAACCAAGACTTTTCCTTCTTTCTGATGACTTCCAATAATCTTCTTTCTTCCCCTATTGTCTTCATTACTTCTTCACTCTGACGTCTGTCAGTCCTCTTCATTTTAAGCGATCTTCTTCATAGCTCCATTTCAAAACTTTCTAAATCGCTTTCTTCTTTCTTTTTAACTATCCACAATTCACCGCTGTGTGACACTACATTCCAACACAACTTTATCAAATCCCTTCCTCAGCAGTTGGAATTCTTGTGAACTTTGGAATCTGCTTCGCCTTTTCAAATGCTCTCTCTCCCACAGATATCCTCCTCCTTATTTTTTCGGTACAACTTCCGTTCCGTGTTATTAAACCTTCCAGGTAAAAAAAGGATTTTACTTGTTCTGTCTTTTTTCCTTCTTGCTTATTCTCATCACTTTTGTCTTTCCTATATTTATCTTCATTCCATCCTCCTCGCCCCGTTTTGTAATACACTTCAATTTCTTCTGCAGCTTTTTTTCCGATTCCGCTAGCACTGCTTGATCATCCGCATATTGTACTGTCTTCATCCTTTTTTCTCGAATTACAACGCCTCTTGTGTTCTCCATAGCCTTACCTATCAATTCTCCATGTTTGTTGAACAGCTTTGGTGACAATGAGCATCCTTGCCTTGCACGCCTTCCAATGCTCATCTCTTCTATCCTCTCATCCGCCTGTCGTGTCATTTTTTCCTTTTACGGATCTCCTTTATTAACCTTCTACCTTTCCAGTGTGCCAGACAGCCGTATACTATAGTGTAGATAACTCACATGGTGCAGACGGCTACCAAAAGATTTTGAAGTTAGTGTACTCATCTCCCATTACGTTTTCCCCTTAAAACTGTTTATTAATAATTACAAAATTCGTTTCGAGCTGAACTGCGAATTACACGAACACAGTACAAGAATCAAAAATAATTTTTATGTGGACTTCACGTTCTTGTTTGCGTTTGTGATTAGCGTTTAATATTCTGGCGCAATGGTTCTGCAGTTACCTGTCTCAATATATAAAGCAAGAAATTGGTGATCTAGTAATCTAAATGAAAATTACAAATATTTCTTATTAGAAACTACTTTACAATCTAAGAACGAAGACTTCCGTTAACCGCTTGATAAGTAGTAATGTGTATCGTAACCAGGCGTTTGTTGTTATCAATGCAAACAACTGTTGTGCTATGCTCTTCACGGGTATACTGCCGGATATGGTCGTCTTCACTACACGATATTTCACTGAAGATGGCGGCCAGATGAATCGCCGAAATATCGTGTAGTGAAGACGATCACATCCGGCAGTATACCCGTGAAGATCATAAACATACAAGACACTGGGAAAACCTACGGAATCACAACTGTTGTGCTACATTAAAATGCTAAGTGATCATGTAGATACTAAGTCTTTACAGCAGGTATTTAATATAACAGAGAAAACATCAGTTTTTCAAGGTAAAGGCATTACTTCTATTTTGATGTGTTACATGTAGCCTGAGTGAAGCCAAATAATTTGTAGAAGTTCAACGGTAGTTAATCTGTAACACAGTTTCTGACAAATGCTCCTTTTTGTTTATGTAAAACTTCACTCGTTCCACATTTCTAAAGGTCCTCGTGTAAGATGAGATGTACGAAAATAGTGAATGGGTATCTGGTATCATACGTTCTTAGGTGGAAGCAGTTTGAGCCTTATAGATAGCATACCTCGAGACCCAACTACATCAACGGTTGCATAAGACGCAGGCGTTCATTCACTGCCTCGAGCTGTAATGTTGTCCAGCGAACGGAGAAACGGCACAAATATGCCGCGAAAACCCTATTCATCAGAGTGTGAAGAATTCGAACGTAATGATCATTTGTTTTGAGTGACATGCTGTTGAAATTCACTGTTATCAGCTTAGCGGATCTGGATTAACTTCTTTTTGCTGACTGATGATAATTTTTCTCTTTTGATGTCGGATACAGATTCACCAAGGCTGACCATTTAGTACGAAATCTCGGACGGCTCTGGAACTCACGTACTGGCTAAGTGTAGATAAAAGTTTGTCAGTTCTTTGTTGTGGTCTGCTTTGAAATGCTTACTCAGATAGACGCTATGTACCGATGGCCTGAGGGCGCCTCAGGTGTTTTCCTTCAGACTGATATCAACCAAAATTGGTGACCAAAGCATCAACGTGAGTGGCCTGTCATGCTTCCCAAACGACCGTAGCACAATTATGGCCCAGTGAAACGGACCGTTTTTCTGCTCGGACGTGCCATTCGTCACGGAACACATCAAGCATTACGGGATACACGTGGTCTGCCATAATGTTCATAGACAAAATGATTTGTAGAGCGTAGCGATCTGTTGCTATACTTTGGTCAACACAACAGTCGAGATCGCAAAAACGTTTGCTTATTACGACCGGTTTCGGCTAATGTTAACTAATGTTAAAGCCATCCTCAGATTTTTTTAGCCCTCTATGGCTCGTGCTGTACAGTGTACGATCGTGGAGTCACATGAAAAACTGAGAAGCCGCCAGCACCAGCCACAGGAAGACCAAAAAAATCTGAGAATGGCTTTAACATAAGACGAAAACGGTCGTAATAATCAAATGTTATTGGGATCTTGACTGTTGTGTTAAACGAACAATGTTCATATAGCCCACAGCTGTCATGGTGCCTTCGATTACTACCATAGATTCCATGAAGCCCAGCGGAGTGTCCCCCACAGCGTGTTACTGTTCTCACTCTCGTGCATCACTAGGTACAACAGGAATTTTTTGAAGAGGGGGATAATTGTTGGTTTTGATACAACTGATTTAGTGAGTTTGAAATCGTGACGTGTCCCAAAAACTAAGTTTGACCAGAAATTTACAAAACATATTCTGTCTCAAAAGATCGATAGATACCTACTTAGTACACTAATGTTTGTAGAAAGTGAAACACACAGAAGTAATGGGTTGCAGCACGCCAAGATAAGAGGACGTGTACAACAGCACAGCCATAGTAAATAAATGGGAGGGAAGTGGCGCATACATAGGTCCAACAGCGTCCATTATTGTGTGACCGCATAGGTCAGTGTTACAGTACGGATCTGTCATACGAAGTGGAAACTTGTAACCCGGTGCCACAATGCCTCGCCGACATCACAGGGTGGAATATCAGCTTGTGAGTGCATTTTAACGCGGTAGAATGATTGGTCTCCGGGAGACAGATCTGTCGTTCCGTGACACTGCAGCTCGTACAGGGCACACTGCTTCAACAGTGAGATGTATATGGAACCAACGGAGAGAAGAGGACCGCACCCAGCGCCGACGGGGTACTGGATGACACAATGTGACCACAACGCGAGATGACCACCTTCTTGTCAGTTTGGCCGTAACGGACAGAACAGCTTCGTCCTCAATGATGTCGCGATGTTGAAGCGCTGCAACGTGTGTGGACAAGTCTGCATCGACGGTTCGACGCCGCCTTCCGCGGGCTGGACTGTTGGTAGGCATGCCATTGACTCGGCTTCGACTGACCATAACCTGCCAATGCCGCAGACTTTAATTAGCACGTGAATGTCGACACTGGCATGCTGAGTGGCGAAATATAGTATTTTCGGACGAGTCCCGCTTCAGCTAGCCCGAAAGTGGTGGCCCCTTACGCGTTAGACACACTGGGGCAGACTATTGTTGGGCGGCATAGCGGACAAACGCCAAGTGTTCAAAACGGTTCAAATGGCTTGAGCACTATGGGACTTAACTTCTGAGGTCATCAGTCCCCTAGAATTTAGAACTACTTAAACCTAACTAACCTAAGGATATAACACACATCCATGCCCGAGGCAGGATTCGAACCTGCGACCATAGCGGTCGCGCGGTTCCAGGCTGTAGTGCCTAGAACCACTCGCCACACAGGCCGGCAAACGCCAACTGTAATCGTTTGGAGTGTCACTGCCTATAAACACGATCTCGCCTTCTTCGTTTTGAGGGCAATCTGAGCAGCTAGCGCTACGTCAGGGAGGTTTTACAGACCGAAGCACTGCCCCTCCTCCAGGCTAGTCCACGTTCCATATTTCAGTATGACAATGCCCGGCCAGATGTAGTGAGGAATGTGCAAGCCTTCTCCGACGAACGACGGACACCACTTCTTCCATGGTGTGCATGTTCGCCTTATACCTCGCTCATCGAATATTCCTGGGAAGGAAGGAAGTCTGGTAATACACTATCACATTTCTTTGTCAAAGATTTGATCAAAGATGTGATCCAATATTTCGTCAAATACATTTGACAAAGATCATTGATGTAGCGCTAGAAGGGGTGTTACACTGTCATCAAATTTTTCGTCAAAGTTCAAGATGGCTGACAACAACAACTTGTTATTAACCGCAGAAGTTGCATGTACCATAATTGCACTGTGTGCACATACGGAAGAGAAGCGGGGGGCGGGGGGGGGGGGGAGGGAGGAAACATACCTGGGTGAAGCCGTGGGTTTTACGACGACACGATACAAGCATTCAACGAAACTTGTTACGTGAGCTTATAGTGGAGGACATCAAGTCGTACATCAATTACTTAAGAATGGATGAGCATACATTTCTGGATGTGCTCAGTGAAGTGTATTCTCATATCACAAAGCACAATATTTACTTAAGAACTGCTACATCTGCAGAAGACAGGCTCACTGTAACACTCCAACTCCTTGCTACAGGAGAGGGTTAGGTTAGGTTAGGTTAGGTCAGGTCTTCAATCTTCTTAATCTATTTTTGTATTCAGGGTGCCTCGCGTTGTAAAGCGCCTCATGAGCTTCATACATCTCTTTTAATTTTGTAGTTGTCGGCACACACCAATTGTGTTTACCGGCAACAAAAACACTGCAGACGACAGAACGCTGTAGCGATGCTAGCGCTCCATGTGGTAACATGTCACATTGCAGTGAACAGAAGACAAGCGACTTCTTTGGTCAAATCTACAGCGAGGCCCTAGATTTGATCAAATATTGGACGGCAAAGTTCCCTATTACACCATCAAATATGTTTGACAAAGATATTTGACAAAAAAATTTGACAGTGTAATACTGGCCTAAGGAAGGAAGGGAGATTGGGTTTAACATCCCGTCGACATCGAGGTCATTAGAGATGGAGCACAAGCTCGGATTGTGTCAAGGATGGGGAAGGAAATCGGATGTGCTTTTTCAAAGGAACCAGCCCAGCATCTGCGTGGGGCGATTTCAGGAAATCACGGAAAACCTAAATCTGGATGGCTGGACGCACGTTTGAACCGTCATCCTCCCGAATGCGAGTGCACTGTGTTAACCACTGAACCATCTCGCTCGGTAATGCGAGTATGTCTTGGATATGTCTTGGATATGGTTCAAGAATCACAAGAGGAGGAGGTATACTTGGAAAAGGCCGGGAGATACGGGAAGATTTCAATTAGATTACATCATGGTCAGACAGAGATTCCGAAATCAGATACTGGATTGTAAGGCGTACCCAGGAGCAGATATAGATTCAGATTACAATATAGTGGTGATGAAGAGTAGGTTGAAGTTCAAGACATTAGTCAGGAAGAATCAATACGCCAAGAAGTGGGATACGGAAGTTCTAAGGAATGACGAGATACGTTTGAAGTTCGCTAACGCTATAGATACAGCAATAAGGAATAGCGCAGTAAGCAACACAGTTGAAGAGGAATGGACGTCTCTAAACAGGGCCATCACAGAAGTTGGGAAGGAAAACATAGGTACAAAGATGGTAGCTGCGAAGAAACCATGGGTAACAGAAGAAATACTTCAGTTGATTAATGAGAGGAGGAAGTACAAACATGTTCCGGGAAAATCAGGAATACAGAAGTACAAGTCGCTGAGGAATGGAATAAATAGGAAGTGCAGGGAAGATAAGACGAAATGGCTGCAGGAAATATGTGAAGTCATCGAAAAAGAAGTGATTGTCGGAAGGACAGACTCAGCATACAGGAAAGTCAAAACAACCTTTGGTGACATTACAAGCAACGGTGGTAACATTAAGAGCGCAACGGGAATTCCACTGTTAAATGCAGAGGAGACAGCAGATAGGTGGAAAGAATACATTGAAAGCCTCTATGAGGGTGAAGATTTGTCTGATGTGATAGAAGAAAAAACAGGAGTCGATTTAGAAGAGATAGGGGATCCAGCATTAGCATCGGAATTTAAAAGAGCTTTGGAGGACTTACGGTCAAATAAGGCAGAAGGGATAGATAAAATTCCATCAGAATTTCTAAAATCATTAGGGGAAGTGGCAACAAAGCGACTATTCACGTTGGTGTGGTGAATATATGAGTCTGGCGACATACCATCTGACTTTCGGAAAAGCATCATCCACACAATTCCGAAGACGGCAAGAGCTGACAAGTGCGAGGATTATCGCACAATCAGCTTAACAGCTCATGCATCGAAGCTGCTTACAAGAATTATATACAGAAGAATGGAAAAGAAAATTGAGAATGCGCTAGGTGACGATCATTTTGGCTTTAGGAAAAGTAAAGGCACGAGAGAGGCAATTCTGACGTTACGGCTAATAATGGAAGCAAGGCTAAAGAAAAATCAAGACACGTTCATAGGATTTGTCGACCTGGAAAAAGCGTTCGACAATATAAAATGGTGCAAGCTCTTCAAGATTCTGAAAAAAGTAGGGGTAAGCTATAGGGAGAGACGGGTCATATACAATATGTACAACAACCAAGAGGGAATGATAAGAGTGGACGATCAAGAACGAAGTGCTCATATTAAGAAGGGAATAAGACAAGGCTGTAGCCTTTCGCCCCTACTCTTCAATCTGTACATCGAGGAAGCAATGAGGGAAATAAAAGAAAGGTTCAGCAGTGGAATTAAAATACAAGGTGAAAGGATATCAATGATACGATTCGCTGATGACATTGCTATCCTGAGTGAAAGTGAAGAAGAATTAAATGATCTGCTGAACGGAATGAAGTCTAATGAGTACACAGTATGGTTTGAGAGTAAATCGGAGGAAGACGAAGATAATGAGAAGTAGTAGAAATGAGAACAGCGAGAAACTTAACATCAGGATTGATGGTCATGAAGTCAATGAAGTTAAGGAATTCTGCTACCTAGGCAGTAAAATAACCAATGACGGACGGAGCAAGGTAGACATCAAAAGCAGACTAGCTATGGCAAAAAAGACATTTCTGGCCAAGAGAAGTCTACTAATATCAAATACCGGCCTTAATTTGAGGAAGACATTTCTGGGGATGCACGTCTGGAGTACAGCTTTGTATGGTAGTGAAACATGGACGGTGGGAAAACCGGAACAGAAGAGAATCGAAGCATTTGAGATGTGGTGCTATAGACGAATGTTGAAAATTAGGTGGACTGATAAGGTAAGGATTGAGGAGGTTCTACGCAGAATCGGAGAGGAAAGGAACATGTGGAAAACACTGATAAGGAGAAGGGACAGGATGATAGGACATCTGCTAAGACATGAGGGAATGACTTCCATGGTACTAGAGGGAGCTGTAGAGGGCAAAAACTGTAGAGGAAGACAGAGATTGGAATACGTCAAGCAAATAATTGAGGACGTAGGTTGCAAGTGCTACTCTGAGATTAAGAGGTAGCACAGGAAAGAAATTCGTGGCGCCTACAAACCGTGTGGAAGAGAGCGTTCCACAGCAGGATATTCAGGTGCTCTTTGATCCTATTCCACAACGTCTAGCGGCTCTGATAGCAGCACGTACAGCATGTACAGGTCTGTAATGCTAATCACGTGTGTAGTGTCATATTCATAATCGGTGGAATAAATTTCACTGTGATCACATCTCTCGGTCTAGGCGCTTAACTTTTTCCAAACAGTAGCGAATTTTTAAGGTAGATACTTTGGTACCTAAACGGTAAGTATATTTCAATATTATATGCAAAATACAACTTTTGCTTTTTTGGGTATGAACGTGAATGCCACATTTTTCATTCAGTAATCTGAAATTACGTTCGTATATAATTTAATCCAGGGAATCCAACGAGCTATGGAATAAAGTTACAACATTTTCACAAAACCAATCTGGAAATTAAAAACTGTAAATAGAAAAACGTTAGCAAAACTGTGGAAATGCCATAACAATTCCTCTCGATATGGAGGAACAGAGAAAACAGAGAATAAACTTACAAAAAAGGGTTATTGAACTTTGATGCCATCTGTACTACACTGTTTGCTTATAAAACTCCACATCTGATGAATTTAATGTTGGTGCCATGTTTATGATGTGTGGGCAACTGGCGACAGAATCAGTGAGCCGTTATGAGAGACCGGTCCCTCTGTGCAGCTCAGTGAGGGCTGAACGAGGAAGCAACAGAAAAAGATTGCAGGCATTATTTTGGCACTCTTTTGTAAAGGCTCATATCCAGCTTAACTGCAGAACAGTTATGAAACCGCAGCCGCACCCAAGCAATAGGAACAGTTTCCCGTGAACAGATTGACAACTAAGAAACGTCAAGATAAGTACTGTAGTGATTGCTAAAGCTGCAGTACTTGTTGCCGCCACTGACAATTTTAAATCTGCAGTTTAGTGGAGTCGCAGACAAATGATTGCTAGAAATTCGTGAAAATTCAATGAATTAGAACGTATACCCTGACACCAGGAGGCGCAAGTGAAAGATTAAACAAAGGTGTTCAGCACTGAGATCACTACATAGGACTGGAAAAAAACGAGTATTCACAGCAGTTGACTTAATTCCATTAACTAGATCGATAACCACTTTCAGTATAGTGTTCAGTTTCCTAGGTAAAATTTTAGAGGCTGGGGCTTGTCTGCGGATCACACAACTAGAGCCGGGACGGCGAGTAGAAAGGCGAGGGTGCAGTGGGTGCTGGGTGGTTCTACATGAACAATAATTTCAGATGACAAAATTTATTCACAACATGTAAATCGAATCTTACACTCCTCTCTACTGAGCATTTGAAAATTCTTAAAATGCACACCTGATAACGTCAAACACTCTTAACACTTTAAACAACTGTAGACATAGTCAAAAATAGGTCAGCTATTACAATAATAAATTAATCTCTCTCAACTGAGCTCTTAACCAGTTCAACTAATAAAAGGTAAATGTAACAAATAGCAGTGAATTATGATTAGCTACTGCTGAGCTTTTCAATTAACAATCTTAGATTAATTCTGGCGTACATTTATCTTATGTGGAGAACTATCGAAAATTTGTATCGCACTGTCTTTAATGGAACGTTTATAAGCCGATGTCCTTACTGACTAGCAATGGTGCCCTCCTTTTTGCCTTATAACATGTTCAAGGATATTGAAGTTTTTATTTATGTACGCTACAGACAGAACAGAATGACAAGCATATGACAAGGGAGGAATGGGTGTTTTAATAGGGCTAACGCATGAATTTTAAGCCTGCTCATTTCGTAAACAGCGTGAATTGCGAGCCAGATATAGGCGCTGGAGCGCACTGCGATTCCTTGTAACACGTTGAGGCACACGTAGCGTATGCACAAGTCGCATCGCGCCGTGCATTCAAGCAAT
The DNA here is from genome assembly GCF_023897955.1 of Schistocerca gregaria. Classification (NCBI taxonomy): domain Eukaryota; kingdom Metazoa; phylum Arthropoda; class Insecta; order Orthoptera; family Acrididae; genus Schistocerca; species Schistocerca gregaria. The sequence continues at coordinate 249,731,604 of NC_064925.1, forward strand.
ACGTTGAGCTCGGCACGCTCAACGTTGACTTTCGAAAGAACGACCCGTATGTCGACGACGTTACGGCTAGCGGTATTATTGCGAGACGAATACACCGATGAAAGCAGGGCCACGGCGCGGCGGATATTATAGTGCTACGGCGAGAACTAATTTGGTCAGCGAGAGAGGTGAGGTACAGACTAGCGCTACGGCACAGTAATACATAGGGTCACGGACCTAGCCGCTCTGCCTAGAGGCCGTGGTAGGTATCCATGCTTCCTGGTGAGCTTTCATAGTAGTCGTAGAGCCGGGATACGAGAGTTACAAAATTTTGCACATAGCTCCACGTTCAGAGACCGTGAATAGTTACAACCTTGCGTGGTGCAGGTTGTAAAAGTCCGTTTACAACCCGCACCACGCAAGTAACGAGCAGCCCTTAGTGGCTCGCCATCTTAAATACCTTTGTGACTAATGCCCTTTTGGCATATTTATTATTTTATAAATGACATATAAGATTGTAACAACTACAGATGTATCTCTTTAACCAACGTTGTGGGTAAAATCTTCTCAGGTATTGTTGAAAGGAAAGTGCGAGTATTAGTTGAGGACAAATTGGATGAAAATCGGTGTGGGTTTAGGAGGCCTCTTAGAGGTTGTCAGGACCAGATCTTTAGCTTACGGCAAATAATTGAGAAGTGTTATGAGTGGAACAGGGAATTGTATCTACGCTTTATAGATCTAGAAAAGGCCTATGACCGAGTTCCTAGGAGAAAGTTATTGTCTGTTCTACGAGATTATGGAATAGGAGGAAAACTTTTGCAAGCAATTAAAGGTCTTTACATGGATAGTCAGGCAGCAGTTAGAGTTGACGGTAAATTGAGTTCATAGTTCAGAGTAGTTTCAGGGGTAAGAGAAGGCTGCAACCTGTCTCCACTGTTGTTCATATTATTTATAGAAAATATGTTGAGAACAATAGACTGGCTGGGTGAGATTAAGATATGTGAACACAAAATAAGCAGTCTCGCATATGCGGATGACTTTGTTGTGATTAAAAGTTTGCAAAGTAATATTTCAGAGCTAGATCAGAAATTAAGGACTATGGTATGAAGATTAGCATCTCCAAAACGAAAGTAATGTCAGTGGGAAAGAAATATAAACGGATTGAGTGCCAAATAGCAGGAACAAAGTTAGAACAGGTGGACGGTTTCAAGTACTTAGGATGCATATTCTCACAGGATGGCAACATAGTGAAAGAACTGGAAGCAAGGTGTAGCAAAGCTAATGCAGTGAGCGCTCAGTTACGATCTCTCTTATGCAAGAAGGAAGTCAGTACCAAGACTAAGTTATCTGTGCACCGTTCAATCTTTCGACCAACTTTGTTGTATGGGAGCGAAAGCTGGGTGGATTCAGGTTACCTTATCAACAAGGTTGAGGTTACGGATATGAAAGTAGCTAGGATGATTGCAGGTACTAGTAGATGGGAACAATGGCAGGAGGGTGTCCACAATGAGGAAATCGAAGAAAAGCTGGGAATGAAATCTATAGATGTAGCAGTCAGGGCGAACAGACTTAGATGATGGGGTCATGTTACACGCATGGGAGAAGCAAGGTTACCCAAGAGACTCATGGGTTCAGCAGTAGAGGGTAGGGGTCGGGGCAGACCAAGGAGAAGGTACCTGGATTCGGTTAAGAATGATTCTGAAGTAATAGGTTTAATATCAGAAGAGGCACCAATGTTAGCACTGAATAGGAGAACATGGAGGAATTTTATAAGGGGGCTATGCTCCAGACTGAACGCTGAAAGGCATAATTAGTCTTAAATGATGATGATGATGATGACATATAAGTACTGCCAGTCTTTTACGATAATTACGTACTTATAATTTGTATCATAAGTTTTTAGTCATAATTCTGTGACCATGTTATAGACCATTCTTTAGTTTAAGTTCTGAGGAAGACACTCCTAGCAGTGTTGAAACCCGGTTAATTCGTTAAAAATTAGTGACCGAGGGCAGTTTCCTTTAAATTGATTCCTTAGTTAAGAGTTCGCCTCCCCACAGCGCTGCCTGTATGAGCGGCAGCACGCCACGGCTAGCATCCCTACCTGTAGCCCGCCAGGATGTTGAGCAGGGTGCTCTTGCCGGCACCCGAAGGCCCCAAGATGCCAGTCAGCTGCCCAGATCGGAACAGGCCGCTCACCGAGCGCAGGATCTTCTTGTTCCCTGCAACACACACGGCAGTCAGTATGCAGCAGCCTCAACGGAACGGAACGGATACTATGATAATGCGAACGGCAACAAAAGAAAGACAAGAGTAAAGGATTGCAGTCGAATGAAATCGGGTGACATTGCAGGAACTACATTAACAAATGAGACACGACAAGTTGCGGACGAGTTTTGCTCTTAACTCAGGAAATAACTAATGATTCTGGAAGTAAAGTGAAATTAGGAGATAATTGTTAACGTCTAATAAAAAATTGAGTACAGGCCGTAAGCTTTACCGGCTCCCGTCCTATCACACAACACTCCTTCCCAACAACTCATGTACAACACTACATTGTGGAAGCATTCGCCACAGGCATCCACTTGTCGCTGGTGCTTGGCACACTTCTGTGAGTGCAACATCCTGACCTCCTAGTCTTTAGGTACATTTAACGAACACTCGTGATAACGGGTCTCTATGTTCGCATTCTACGGGCATGACTTGGCAGGAAGGCAAGGTTTCGTCCTTGTGTGCTGTGCTGTTTGCGTTCCCATTAGCCTTCAGGGAGCCGTTTTAGATGTGGCTGCCGGCTGAATGAGCAAATTTTAAGATTTATTGTAACAAAATGTAAATCCTGTCTCTTCTTACTTACACAACTGGATGTCTGCGTACATATTATCGTTAATATCGTGGTCTTAATGACTGCTAACTGCCATAACGTTAAACTTCAGTTTTGAAACAACAAGCCCGCTAATAACATATGACAGATCGCTATACATGCAATAAATTGATGACGATTATTAGAAATTACACATAAAAACGACGACTCAAATTTATAATTGTTTCATTCGAAGTCACGTGTTTATGTGGTTATACTGTCTAGCCTGATGGTGATGAGACGACCATTCCAAAACTGTACATACACACTCCTTGTTCTCGATGATCTACGAGAATAAGAAGACTGCACATGTAACAAGTAGGGTGATTTTTAAATACTCTATCCGTTCACTTAATATTAATTTTTTTTCTTCAAGTTATTCTTTTTGTCAGTTTTCTGTGAACCTGTCTCCCTGCTGCGAGTAATTGGTACCTGCTCGTGCATAGAAAAAATTTATTACAAATTTTTATACTTTGATATACTGTATCTACAGGGTGTTTAAAAAATGACCGGTATATTTGAAACGGCAAAAAAAAATAAAATAAACGAGCAGCGATAGAAATACACCGTTTGTTGCAATATGCTTGGGACAACAGTACATTTTCAGGCAGACAAAGTTTCGAAATTACAGTAGTTACAATTGTCAACAACAGATGGCGCTGCGGTCTGGGAAACTCTATAGAACGATATTTTCCACATATCCACCATGTGTAGCAATAATATGGCGTAATCTCTGAATGAAATTACCAGAAACCTTTGACAACGTGTCTGACGGAATGGCTTCACATGCAGATGAGATGTACTGCTTCAGCTGTTCAATTGTTTCTGGATTCTGGCGGTACACCTGGTCTTTCAAGTGTCCCCACAGAAAGAAGTCACAGGGGTTCATGTCTGGCGAATAGGGAGGCCAATCCACGCCGCCTCCTGTATGTTTCGGATAGCCCAAAGCAATCACACGAGCATCGAAATATTCATTCAGGAAATTAAAGACGTCGGCCGTGCGATGTGGCCAAGCACCATCTTGCATAAACCACGAGGTGTTCGCAGTGCCGTCTAAGGCAGTTTGTACCGCCACAAATTCACGAAGAATGTCCAGATAGCGTGATGCAGTAATCGTTTCGGATCTGAAAAATGGGCCAATGATTCCTTTGGAAAAAATGGCGGCCCAGACCAGTACTTTTTGAGGATGCTGGGACGATGGGACTGCAACATGGGGCATTTCGGTTCTCCATATGCGCCAGTTCTGTTTATTGACGAAGCCGTCCAGGTAAAAGTAAGCTTCGTCAGTAAACCAAATGCTGCCCACATGCATATCGCCGTCATCAATCCTGTACACTATATCGTTAGCGAATGTCTCTCGTGCAGCAATGGTAGCGGCGCTGAGGGGTTGCCGCATTTGAGTTTTGTATGGATAGAGGTGTAAAGTCTGGCGCATGAGACGATACGTGGACGTTGGCGTCATTTGGACCGCAGTTGCAACACGGCGAACGGAAACCCGAGGCCGCTGTTGGATCACCTGCTGCACTAGCTGCGGGTTGCCCTCTGTGGTTGCCGTACGCGGTCGCCCTACCTTTTCAGCACGTTCATCCGTCATGTTCCCAGTCCGTTGAAATTTTTCAAACAGATCCTTTATTGTATCGCTTTCCGGTCCTTTGGTTACATTAAACCTCCATTGGAAACTTCGTCTTGTTGCAACAACACTGTGTTCTAGACAGTGGAATTCCAACACCAGAAAAATCCTCTGTTCTAAGGAATAAACCATGTTGTCCACAGCACACTTGCACGTTGTGAACAGCACACGCTTACAGCAGAAAGACGACGTACAGAATGGCGCACCCACAGACTGCGTTGTCTTCTATATCTTTCACATCACTTGCAGCGCCATCTGTTGTTGAAAATTGTAACTACTGTAATTTCGAAAGTTTGTCCGCCTGAAAATGTACTGTTGTCCCAAGCATATTGCAACAAACGGTGTATTTCAATCGCTGCTCGTTTAGTTTTTATTGCCGTTTCAAATATACCGGTCATTTTTGAAACACCCTGTACAAAGTGAGAAAAGCTTTATCAGCGAAAAATGAAATTATTAATGTAACTGTAGTCATTCAATAAACTGCATCTTCGTTTAGGTCGGAAGACATATCAGTTGATAACAGGGGGGTATTGGAAGTTAACGGAACTTTATTGGCTTCAGTAATGCAATACTGTTAAATAAAGGATGGTTATCTCAAAATTTTGCGTCATGAATCCTATAATGTTGGGAAATTACATTCTTCTCTCTCTCTCTCTCTCTCTCTCTCTCTCTCTCTCTCTCTCTCACTCACTCGCACGTGTGTGTGTGTGTGTGTGTGTGTGTGTGTGTGTGTGTGTGTGTGTGTGTAGAGAAGGTGTGGGAGGGGGGGGGGGGGGGGGAGTAGTTGCTACTCTCTCGGAACAGGATTACACAGAAAGGTAGCAAGTTTTCTTTGTATTTGTGTGTGCCTATCGACGAGTCAACGCCTCTTCTTTGCGGTGAGTGGTCTCCTTAACTTCCATAGTATTTCTCTTTCCGTTTCTGGGTTTTATGATATACTTGTATGACACGTGTGCTCAAAAGCCTAATTTGATAGATGGAAGTGTTACGTCCTCTCACCCTTACAAACATACACCGCGCTCGCGCGCCCGCCCACCCGCACGCACACACACACACACACACACACACACACACACACATACACACACGCTCACACACACACACAGATTCTCGTGGAGCCCTGGATGGATATGATCATCCGTTTCGTAATACATGACCAATTCTACGCAGATGCACAGTATCTAGGCACTGCAATTTTAACCAAGCAGATTTTATGATGGTGTACAACGGTTTATACTCTAGTGAGAATAATACTGACTGTTTGTGCACATTTTATCGATATCTGTGGTAACAATCTTTGGTATACAATGCATCGAATCGACGTATGTTAACGCAATGAAGATTGCACACATAACCGGTACAACTTCCATTTTGCTTCATCACGACAGTGTGACACACAAATCGCCGAAGTGGTGTCCATTGAAAGCCTTTCAGTAGGCCGTGTAGCCGTTGTTAACCGTTATTATCGTCAGGACAGTGAGAAATTCAGAACTCAGAGCGGAATCAGGAAAGAATATTCCATATCATCAAAACTGATGGCAGCACCTCAACAGCAAATTTTCAGATCACTGAACTGGGAAGAAGACGAAGGAATACCTGTTGATGGGAACACCTAAATTATCTTCGTTTTGCCATGACATCACGCTGTTTGACTGTATCGCAGATAAAATTAGCAACGAATGGTAGATCTTAGGAGAATACGTCTGAATGTAGGCCCGAAAATCCGTTATAATTAAACCGTTATTACATGCGTACAAGATATAGAACAAACCTTGTACAAATTGACAATCAGAGCATATAACGTGTTGATAACATTTTTTATTTAGGGTGGCTAAAGACAACAAATGTACGATACAGATATAAAGAAACATGTCCTGGAGTATTTGAGGTTAACTAAATTTTTTGAGTCTTCTGGCTTGATGCGGCGCGCTACGAATTCCTCTCTCGTGGCAACCTCTTCATTTCAGAGTAGCACTTGCACGTCACGTTCTCAGTTATTGCTTGATTGTAGTACAATCTTTGCCTTCCGCTACAGTTTTTATTCTCTGAAGCTCCCTCTAGCAGCATGGAAGTTATTCCCCGTGCTCTGATGTACAAATTGAACAGAACAAGCGGAAGGCTACATTCCTGTCTTACAGTCTTTTTAATACGAGCACGTCATTCTTGGTCTTTCATTCTTATTTTTCTCTCTTGGTTCTTGTACACAGTGTGTATCAGTCGTCTTTCACTACGGCTCATACCTATTTCCCTGTGAATTTCGAACATCTTGCTTTTTACATTGTCGAACGCTATTTCTAGGTCGGCACATTCTATGAATGTGTCTTCATTTTTCTGAAGTCTAATTTTCATTATAAAGCGCAACGCCTGGACTGCCTCCTCTGGTGATTTAACCTTTTCTAAAATCAGAGGAAGTCCTTTAACGTATCCTCAATTTTCTTTATCGTTCCTGTGTATATTATCCCCATCACTAACTTTGATGCATGAGCTGTTAAGCCGATTGTACGATAGATCTGACTCGTACATCCCCTTGCTGACTTAGGGATTGTGTGGATGATGTTTTTCCGAAAGTCAGATGGTATGTCTGCAATCATAGATTCTACACACAAACTTGAATCGCAGTTTGTTTGCCACTTTCCACAACGATTTTATAAATTTCAAAAGTATGTTATGTAAGCCCTCCGCCAGAAATTACAAGTTGCATTTATTTAGACACAGACAAGTTTTTATAGTAAAACAACGCTGCGTTCAGAAATATGAAATTAAGTATGGAGAGTGTAGAGCCTGAGGTCCATAAGCTAATCATAGCACAACGGTGACGCTGTGTTTGTGCTCAGGCGCGATTGGCAACGAAAGTAACGAGTAAGGTATGCTTAGTAGTGGTACGTAACTTGACAGTATCGAATAGGTACGATTTAAATGTTAGTAGCGATTTTTAATGGCCTAGGTAAAAGGCTATAGTTGTAAATAGAACAGAGGAGTCACACGCAGTCGCGTCTGGTACCCTTCCTATGTAAGACATTGTAGGTGGGCTATGTTAGAATGCAGCCCAACAAAATAACATAAACATGCACTCTGATCTGTACCTCCCAGTTGCCGTCGATGAAAATTCTATCATTGACTGCCACTGGATTGCACTAAATCTCAGCGGTCTAGCGAATGTCATGGTGGCGTTCGACCAGAGGTCACGTAAAAGCAGGGCACTAAATCAGAGCAAAACGACTTTGTATGTATTTCGTAATCGCGGTAGAAAAGCGATACGAGACTGCGTGCAAGGTGGTTCTACTGTTTTGTAGATTGCGCTTGTTGTGTGCAAGCTATCTTGAACCATATGTGATTGCACAAGGATAACTGGTCCAGTGTCGGCACTGACCAAATGCGAGAATGTTGCATGTTCTGTTGTATGCTGCTGAAAACATTTAACCTAGTTGTCGTGACTGTTTGTTGTATTTACAGCCAGATTTATTTTCAGACTGATATATTTAGCTCATGCTTGCGAAACTGAATAAGATGTAGATACCGTGAAGCATTGTTGGTGTTGCTGTCGCCTTACAACAGGAATACAAAGGGTGGACAAAAACAACAGAATCACAGCACATTACCATACCTAATACGGTGCAGGAAATCCGTTGGCATTCAGAACAGCTTCCAGTCGTCTCGGATGAATAAATACGTATTCCGTAAGGTTTTCAAGGCCATCTTGCACCATTAAGCCTGTGAAATAGTGGCAAGTCCAGGCAACGGCGACGGAGATGTATAGCGACCACGCGTCCTTCTCTCCAAAATACACCACCAAAGGCCGGATGATATAGAGATCCGGTCAGAGACCAGGGGCAATACGAGAATTCATCCTCGTGATCACAAAGCCAGTCCTGGATGATGCCACCTGTGTGAACAGGGATCATGTCTTGGAAGAGAGCATCACCACTGAGGAACAAACATGGTGTCATGGGATGGACGTGATCGACCAAAATGGTCACATAATCCTTGGGAGTAATGTCACCTTCAACATTACCCTTGGGGTCCATGGAATACCACGACATAGATGCGCAAATCATCACCGAAAGCTCGTCATGTTCCACTGTTGGGACGTAAACTCGCCCAAAAGGTGGGAACAGATTGAAATGGGATTCGTCTGTCCAAATGGATTTCTTCTATCGTTCCATAATCCAGGTTTTATGGCTTTGGCATAAAGTTTTCTTGTTGAGGACATTTGAATCATTGATGTCAGTTCGGCCTGCAATTCCCTACTTCTATAGCTCGCTTCGCGTTGTTTTGATGCTGACTGGGTTCACGAGTACGACATTCAGTTCTGCAGCGACTTTTGTAGGTTTTATCCTCATATTTTACATCATAGTCCTCTTTAATGATCGTCTGCCACGATCTTGCAACACACATTTTCGTCCGCATTAAAATGGGTCTGAGCAATATGGGACTTAACTTCTGAGGTTATCAGTCCCCTAGAACTTAGAACTACTTAAACCTAACCAACCTAACGACAACACGACATCCATGCCCGAGGCAGGATTCGAACCTGCGACCGTAGCGGTAGCGCGGTTCCAGACTGTAGCGTCTAGAACCGCTCGGCCACCCTGGCCGGCTTTTCGTCCGCATTGCGACTTTGCAGATGATGATTTCCCCGCTGTCCCTGTACGCGGTATAAATATTCGATACGGTCCCTCTTGAAACACTGAACACCTCGGCTATCTTGGTTACGGAAGCCACAACCATACGATCACCAACAATTTGCCAAATCTCGAATTCACTCACCTCCGGCAAATGCACTCACAACTACACGAACACTGTTCTGACACTTGCAATGCACTTGTGGTGAAATACAACAGCGAAAACTGCAGGCTTGGCTGTCATTTGCATTTATGATCAAGCATACATTTCTTGCTGTGTTTTCATATTTTTGTCCACCCCCTGCACATCGGCATTGCGCAAAAGGCTTTATGTCCTGTGAGGAGCAGGGCAAGACAGCAGCGTAGGGCAGTGTTTATGTTTTCATTAAATAAAATGGAATGGGGTAAACTGAGTGTCGATACGTAACCCACTTTTCTCGAAACATACCAAGAGCCCACCAATTTGTCTTCGCTGTACAGAGGTGTGTCACCAACAACAAGAATAAACCACTGTTGTGACATATTACTAGTAATACAACTTTGCTTCCGCCGTTTCTTTTCAAACTTCGGGGCTTTATTGTGAAAAACTTGCAAAAAAATTATGATTCACAATATTGCCCATCGCTGGCCACTAATTTCTCCCATCTTCCAGATAGCATATGAATCCGGTGGCGGAAAAACTGGGCGCCTTTCGTGGGGATCCATGAGTCGATTCAATTTTGCATTTGTTCATATGATCGGAAGTGCTGGTCAGCCAGACTGTATGCCACTGATCGAAAAATGTGGTAGTCAGAGAGAGCAATATATGGAGAATACGACGTTTTTATGTATATTTTGACGGGTTTTGGGACATGGGGTCGAACACGGACCTGCTGTAAAATTACCTTTATGTGTCTATCGATGTACTGTGGCCGTTTGTGTTTCAGTACTGGGGTCGAACGCATCAATTGCTTTCGATAATGATGTTCTGTGACTATCTTCGTCTGTTTCAGTAGCCACGAAAAAGTTCTGTGTTCCCCGCCATGCCGGTGTTCGACATCAAAATCACCGTTCTTAAGGCGTTGAAAACATTTTCTGCACGTTCTCCCACTAATAGTTCCCTCTACACCCAGCATTTTAAGAGCCACAGCCGCAGATTTCTTCATTTTAAAGCAGAAAATTAAAACTCAACGCAAATGGCAAGAAATGGGAACGTAAGTTCACTTACTTAATCTAGAATAACCTTATGATGCAATCACAAATTGATTAATATTTTTATGGCATTATGTTTACAGATGCCTATGCTTATTGTATTACACCTATGACCAACCACCTGGACCCCACTTGCCGCTACTGCCGTCTATTGAAAAACGGCGGAAGCAAAGTTGTAGAACTAATACCATGACCATCTTCTAGGACTGAAGTCAACAACTCATAATTTAAGATGTGAGTTACACGATCTACGCTAACAGAGTAGATATAAACTGCTGAAAGAAGTTTTTTCACCATTTGCTTAATTTGAAGAAGCGCGAGCTTAGACTGAAATGGAACAGAGATTGAAACAACATGCTTTAAGAAATAAAAAAAGTAAGTTTTATACGAAATAAAAACAAGACAATGTCTAAATGAGAGATAGTCTGTTGGGCAGTACACTTTTTTTGCGCATTTGCGAAACCAGAATGTGCTGCTGGGTAGTATTCAGTGCCATGTTAACCCACTTCGTACGTTGTAAGACGCTTATACTTTTCGTATCAAATTTTCGACAACGCCGTCGAGACGTTTTCACCCGTTCTTGGACGGTGGCACTCCTAGGATAATTCAGCACGTGTGGAAGGTACCTGAGAGGACGGACTGCAAAGGTTACACTAGCCCTAAGCATGCTCAGTCGGGTTCACGCCAGCGGACACCGCGGGCCATTCTATTAGGTTGACTCCTGTCTCTTGAAGGAAAGGTTCAAAACGTGTGTGCAGTGAGCTCGTGCATTACTGGTTTGAAAGACGAACCTACCACCGAAGTGCTGGCGTTGCCTGGACAATCGTTTGGAGGGGTCTGACTCGACACAGTACAGCCCTCGGCATCGATGGGAGGCATCGGATACCGGACCAGAACGTGACGTAAGCACTTCCATGCTGAACTTCGTACCTGAGACGCGAGTTGGTAGATGGCCACCCACTTTTCTTCGACGATCATTAGGAGTCAGACGCAATCTGTCCAGTAATCATCCTTCCCTCTAACCATTCGCGAATGGGACAGGAAAAGGGGGGTGTGATAGTTGTTGGACAAATATGTGCAAACACCGAAGGAAATGCATGCTTGAACATAAATGCTAGCCAAGCCTGCAGATTGTAGCGTTGCATTTTACCACGAACGCAACTGTGTAATGTCCTCTACACGTTATGTCAATCATGGTCAAAACAGTGTTGTGTGTAGTTATGAGTACATTATGTCGGAGTTAAAGAGAATTCGAACGTGGGCAACTGGTGCCCTTGTGGTGGGTACTCCCGTAACCTAGGTAGCCGAAGTTTCAAAAGGCACTGTATCGAAGAAATACAAGGCATACAGGCAAAGCGGAAAAACGTTATTTACTAAGTCACAACGCGGACGAAAATGTGTGTTGTGTGGTCGAGACGGACGACCTTTGAAAAGGATTCTGATGACAAATAAGAGGACAGCAGGTGCAAAAGTCACTGTAGAACTGAGTGCCCCACTCGCGAACCCTGTCAGCACCAAAACAACACAGAAGGAAGTCGAGAAGCAGGGAAATGCAGGTCGAACTTCCATCAGTGATGCAAATTCCTGTACAGAAAAATGTTGTGTCGAAAACATAATACCTGGACTGTCGAACAGTGAAGAGAGTTATTTGTTAGGACGAGTCTTTTAGCATACTGTTTCCAACTTCTGGCTGTGTTCGCGTCTTGAGAGCGAAATATGGCGGGGGTTCGGTGATGATCTGGGCTGCCATATCTGGTATTCCTCGAGCCCAATGGTTACTCTCCAAGGTCGCATTACAGCCAATGATTATGCGACCGTTGCGGCTGATGAGGTCCATCCCATGGTACAATGTTAGTTCTCCAGTGATGATAGTGCGTTCCAAGACGATAGGGCCACTGTTCATACAACTCACGTCTTCCACGGTTGGTTTTGTTATCATGAGGATGAGTTTTCGTTTCTCCGTGGCCACCACAGTCACCAGATCTCAATGTTTTTGAGCGTATATGGTCTACCTTGGACAGAAGGATGGACTATCGCAATCAACCTCCATCATCGTTACCTGAACTTGCCTCTATTTTGCAAGTAGTATCATACTCTAATCAAAAACCACACAGGACCTGTATTTATTCGTTAGCAGACAAATGGAAGCTGGTGATTAAAATTCTTCTGGGTACGATCCCGCGTCATTGATAAAAACTAACAACAATAATAAACTAAAACCAAACGCTATGTACGACTACAACAACACAATAAAGCGACGACAGCGGAACACCACCGTGACTGTGGACAACCTATCAGGTTCCAGGAAGCCCGAGTACTGGAGAAAGAATCGTGGATACGAGAACGCAAAATACTGGAGGCGATCGAAATTACTAAGCAGCCTGAAAACTTCAACAGAGAAGATGGCCACAAACTCCCGGCGTCCTGGCTGCCGGCCATCCCAGTCCAACGGGCCACGAGCGGTCGCAGGGCAGAAGCTACACGGGACACGGATGTATCTGCACAAACAGCTGCAGAGCAACTGTCAGTCCATTTCCGCGCACACCAGGAGGAAAACTTGCCGACCAGAAGCCGAACGCTAATTGGCGTACAGCTACCAATCGTTGACGACATGGACACCCACGAATAGCCACTTTCCTTCCATGTTCCCTTACTTCATGACTAGCCAATCATATTAGTGGGACAATTAAACGTTTTACAACAGTGCCGTCAGACATCGATAGTCTGTAATAAATAGAAGCACCTATCCCCATGCAAAACTAGTCGTGCCCTCAGGAAGGCCGTTGCAATTCGGCCGAAACGTCGGTTATAAATGGAAACTGTTTTGAGAGTCAACTGGTTTCCTACGTCGTTTTGTGTTTTTGGTATTTCCATGTGTTTGTTCACCCCCTGTAAATGTAGATGTAGAGAAATCGTGCACTTATTGGTGAAGGAAACCCCACACCATTGGTCTGGGTTCTATTGCAGCCGCCGCCCGGGGTAGTCGCGTGGTCTAGGACGCCTTGCCACCGTTCACACAGCTCCCCCCGTCAGAGGTTCGAGTCCTCCCTCGGGATGGGTGTGTATGTGTTGTCTTTAGCGTAAGTTAGGTTAGGTTAGATTAAGTATTGTCTAAACCTAGGGACCTATGACCTCAGCAGTAAGGTTCCATAGGAGCCTACCACAAATTTCCACTTTTGTATTCCAGCTGTTTTCTTGCCAATCTTCTTAGCGACCCATGGTTCTGCGCGGTTTGTACCGTTGTTCGTAATGAAGATCTAGAGACCAAGTTAATCGTCAGGAGACAGATACGTACTCACTTGACTGTTATATCCCATCCAGCGGCCTCTAAAACGGCAGCGCTGTATTCTGCTGCAATCTTTTGGGGGTTTAGTTTCTCCTTAACTGCCACTCCAAACATTCCATAACCGTTTTTAATCTGTTTTGTGTATTCTAGTCTTTGTCTGCTCTCACTACTTTTCCCTTCTACCGCTGCTTTCAATGTCACGTTAGTTATTTCTGGATGCAGTACGAGATATTCCTTCTTCTGCTGACGGTTCTCTATTGACTTCTTTCCCCACCTATGCTTTCCAGTACTCCCTAATTTCGCGCCTCATAAGTCGGGTTGATTTTTAACACCCTTCGATAACACCTCAAATGCTTCCACTTTCTTCTCCGCATTTCTGGGCGTCCGCATTTCACTTCCATATAATGCTGTGCTACAGACGTACAATTTCAGGCTCTTCCTAAGTTCCATATCAGTATCTGACACCAGTAGAGTTATTTTGTGCAAGAAAGTTCTCTTCGTCTATGCCATCTACTTCTGGTATTACCTTGTTTTAGCCATCGTTTGAGACCTTGCTTCCAAACTAGGAGAATTATTTCATTTCTTACTCTATTGCATGATTTCCATTTTTAATTCCTAACACATCTCTAATCTCGTTCCTGCTGCCGTGCATCATCGTCTGTGGTTTGTTTATCCTTAAGTTGTACACCGTGTTAAGTATATTCCTCATTCCTTTCAGCGGATCCTGTAAGTCTCATATTCACCCTGAGACGCTATCTCGTCAACGAAAGTTGGCATTCGTATCTGTTTCCATTGCTTTTGTCTTCACCTTCAGAAAATTTCTTTTACGTCGTCCATTGTTTCATCGACATGCAAACTGAATACAAGCGGTCATGAACTGCAGCCTTACTTAACACGAACTCAGCATCTTCGAATAGCACCAAAGGTCGCCGACTGTAACATTTCTATCCAACAGATGAATCACAGTAAAAAGTGTCACGTGATGTATGTAGAGATCTATAATTGAACCCAGGACACTGGCGTACAGTTTGTTAATCAGGAACTGAACGCGACAGACTCTTCTGACATGCCAGACATATTATATAGGCGACAAAAAAAGTTTTATGGTCTGAAGGGGGAGACAAATAAAGAGAGGGGGAGGAGGACGTGTAGATGAAGGAGCAGATAGACAGAGAAGGGGAGAGGGAAGAGGTGGGTAAAGATGGGAGAAAGAGGAGATGGACAGAGAGGGAGGGGGAGGAGATGGGCAGACACAGGGGGAATGAGAAAGCGGACTAGCAGAAGACTGCAATAAATACAAACACGAGCAATGTCGGGTGCTCGGCTACTTTAACTGTAATGTCATGTTATTAACTTCTGTCAATCCTATAGCAGGAGAAATCAATTCGTGAACTCTAATGGTCAACAGATGTTGCTATAGCCATTTGTCAGTTTTCAAAAACAATTTAGTTTCTATAAAATATAAATTACACATATACAAATTATTAATTGTGCCAGTATCAAGCTGCGGATCTGAATCCTGGACTTCCACATAAAAACAAGGAAGGAGCTTTAAGACATTTGAAGGCAAGATTTTAAAGAAAATATTTACATATTGGACACCTAAGAGATAGTAACGGTAACGACTGGAGAATAACTCGTAATGATGAAGTTTACAATTTATATTACTAGCAAGATATAGTGAAAAAAATTAAAGGCTAAACATTGCAGTGGATATGGCAAGTTAGTAGTGCCCCACAAAACAGGACAATCAAGACAGTGAAAGAAGAGTTTCCCACTGGACGACGAGCTCTTGAATACTCACATAAAAATACCGTGACACTGTATTATGTTGGAGTAGGCCCTCGAAGAATCTGCGAGAGGGCAAAGGTGGCTCAGTATCGTCCATTCTTTAGCGAAAAGCCTTCATGGGTTCATAATAATAATAATAATAATAATGAAATCAAATAGTTGCACTTAATGCTTAGCGACCTCGACTATACAGGGTGATTTTGCTAAATGCAGACAAACTGCAGGAAACGATCCTAGAGAGGATAAAGAAAAATAGATCAGATGCACACATGCCCACAAATACGTTCCAAAGAAAGTACACCCACTTAAAGGTGGAGAAAAACATCTTTGACAGTGATTACTCCATCAGCACCAGGCAGGTAGCCTACCGCCAGTATTTGGTAACCCAGACGACCATGTGGAACATTCCACACGATAACTTCCACAATCCGGAGCACTTACATCGACTGCATGCCTCATTACCTACGGATTTGCGTTCGTAGCAACGGGTTTGTCGCTCGGTCGTTGCAAAGGTCATCACAGTGCTGTGATTTGTTCATCCATCCTGTCAACAGATGAGGCTAGCTTTACGAGGAGCAGTATTGTAAATCTGCACAATAACCACCTTTAGGCTACGGAAAATCCCTGTGGTATGGTGGTTGCGAACCATCACACCAATCCAGTCTCAATGTGTGGATGGAATTATCGGCTGCCGTCTTGTCAGACCAGACATCCTAGCACAAACTTCACTTCCAGCAGGAAACCCTGCCCCCACTGCTGGAAGATATCCCTTTCGTAAGAGTAATGCTAGTGCTCCAGCTCAGTGCCGCCTTCCAGCAGGAACCCCTGCCTCCACTGCTGGCAGATATGCCTTTGGTGAGAGTAATGCTGTTGCACCAGCTCAGTGCCCCCCTTCCAGCAGGAAACTCTGCCCCCACTGCTGGAAGATATCCCTTTCGTAAGAGTAATGCTAGTGCTCCAGCTCAGTGCCCCCCTTCCAGCAGGAAACCCTGCCTCCAGTGCTGGAAGATATCCCTTTCGTAAGAGTAATGCTGGTGATCCAGCTCAGTTCCCCCTTCCAGCAGGAAACCCTACCTCCAGTGCTGGAAGATATCCCTTTCGTAAGAGTAATGCTGGTGCTCCAGCTCAGTTCCCCCTTCCAGCAGGAAACCCTGACTCACCTACTGAAAGATATGCCTTTGATAAGAGTAATGCTGGTGCTCCAGCTCAGTGCCCCCCTTCCAGCAGGAAACCCTGCCTCCAGTGTTGGAAGATATCCCTTTCGTAAGAGTAATGCTGGTGCTCCAGCTCAGTGCCCCCCTTCCAGCAGGAAACCCTGCCTCCAGTGCTGGAAGATATCCCTTTCGTAAGAGTAATGCTGGTGCTCCAGCTCAGTGCCCCCTTCCAGCAGGAAACCCTGCCTCAACTGCTGGAAGATATGCCTTTGATAACAGTAATGCTGGTGCTCCAGCTCAGTGCCCCCTTCCAGCAGGAAACCCAGACTCCCCTACTGGAAGATATGCCTTTGATAAGAGTAATGCTGGTGCTCCAGCTCAGTGCCCCCTTTCCAGCAGGAAACCCTGCCTCCACTGCTGGAAGATATCCCTTTCGTAAGAGTAATGCTGGTGCTCCAGCTCAGTGCCCCCCTTCCAGCAGGAAACCCTGCCTCCAATGCTGGAAGATACCCCTTTCGTAAAAGTAATGCTGGTGCTCCAGCTCAGTGCCCCCCTTCCAGCAGGAAACCCTGCCTCCACTGCTGGAAGATATGCCTTTGATAACAGTAATGCTGGTGCTCCAGCTCAGTGCCCCCTTCCAGCAGGAAACCCTGACTCCCCTACTGGAAGATATGCCTTTGATAAGAGTAATGCTGGTACTCCAGCTCAGTGCCCCCCTTCCAGCAGGAAACCCTGCCTCCACTGCTGAAAGATATCCCTTTCGTAAGAGTAATGCTGGTGCTCCAGCTCAGTGCCCCCTTTCCAGCAGGAAACCCTGCCTCCACTGCTGGAAGATATCCCTTTCGTAAGAGTAATGCTGGTGCTCCAGCTCAGTGCCCCCCTTCCAGCAGGAA
This sequence comes from Schistocerca gregaria, assembly GCF_023897955.1. Lineage (NCBI taxonomy): Eukaryota > Metazoa > Arthropoda > Insecta > Orthoptera > Acrididae > Schistocerca > Schistocerca gregaria. Next base: position 249,749,010 of record NC_064925.1, read on the forward strand.
ACCCTGCCTCCAGTGTTGGAAGATATCCCTTTCGTAAGAGTAATGCTGGTGCTCCAGCTCAGTGCCCCCCTTCCAGCAGGAAACCCTGCCTCCAGTGCTGGAAGATATCCCTTTCGTAAGAGTAATGCTGGTGCTCCAGCTCAGTGCCCCCTTCCAGCAGGAAACCCTGCCTCCACTGCTGGAAGATATGCCTTTGATAACAGTAATGCTGGTGCTCCAGCTCAGTGCCCCCTTCCAGCAGGAAACCCTGACTCCCCTACTGGAAGATATGCCTTTGATAAGAGTAATGCTGGTGCTCCAGCTCAGTGCCCCCCTTCCAGCAGGAAACCCTGCCTCCAGTGCTGGAAGATATCCCTTTCGTAAGAGTAATGCTGGTGCTCCAGCTCAGTTCCCCCTTCCAGCAGGAAACCCTGACTCACCTACTGAAAGATATGCCTTTGATAAGAGTAATGCTGGTGCTCCAGCTCAGTGCCCCCCTTCCAGCAGGAAACCCTGCCTCCAGTGTTGGAAGATATCCCTTTCGTAAGAGTAATGCTGGTGCTCCAGCTCAGTGCCCCCCTTCCAGCAGGAAACCCTGCCTCCAGTGCTGGAAGATATCCCTTTCGTAAGAGTAATGCTGGTGCTCCAGCTCAGTGCCCCCTTCCAGCAGGAAACCCTGCCTCCACTGCTGGAAGATATGCCTTTGATAACAGTAATGCTGGTGCTCCAGCTCAGTGCCCCCTTCCAGCAGGAAACCCTGACTCCCCTACTGGAAGATATGCCTTTGATAAGAGTAATGCTGGTGCTCCAGCTCAGTGCCCCCCTTCCAGCAGGAAACCCTGCCTCCACTGCTGGAAGATATCCCTTTCGTAAGAGTAATGCTGGTGCTCCAGCTCAGTGCCCCCCTTCCAGCAGGAAACCCTGCCTCCAATGCTGGAAGATACCCCTTTCGTAAAAGTAATGCTGGTGCTCCAGCTCAGTGCCCCCCTTCCAGCAGGAAACCCTGCCTCCACTGGTGGAAGATATGCCTTTGATAACAGTAATGCTGGTGCTCCAGCTCCAGCTCAGTGCCCCCTTCCAGCAGGAAACCCTGACTCCCCTACTGGAAGATATGCCTTTGATAAGAGTAATGCTGGTGCTCCAGCTCAGTGCCCCCCTTCCAGCAGGAAACCCTACCTCCACTGCTGGAAGATATGCCTTTGATAACAGTAATGCTGGTGCTCTAGCTCAGTGCCCCCTTCTAGCAGGAAACCCTGACTCCCCTACTGGAAGATATGCCTTTGATAAGAGTAATGCTGGTGCTCCAGCAAAGTGCCCCCCTTCCAGCAGGAAACCCTGCCTCCAGTGCTGGAAGATATCCCTTTCGTAAGAGTAATGCTGCTTCTCCAGCTCAGTGCCCCCCTTCCAGCAGGAAACCCTGCCTCCAGTGCTGGAAGATATCCCTTTCGTAAGAGTAATGCTGGTGCTCCAGCTCAGTGCCCCCCTTCCAGCAGGAAACCCTACCTCCACTGCTGGAAGATATGCCTTTGATAACAGTAATGCTGGTGCTCTAGCTCAGTGCCCCCTTCTAGCAGGAAACCCTGACTCCCCTACTGGAAGATATGCCTTTGATAACAGTAATGCTGGTGCTCCAGCTCAGTGCCCCCTTCCAGCAGGAAACCCTGACTCCCCTATTGGAAGATATGCCTTTGATAAGAGTAATGCTGGTGCTCCAGCTCAGTGTCTCCCTTCCAGCAGGAAACCCTTCCTCCAGTGCTGGAAGATATGCCTGGTGCTCCAGCTCAGCTCAGCTCAGCGCCCACTTCTTGAGTGTGGAGCTAAAACACGAATACAGGCCGAACATTCCGAATCGTGTGCTTTCAATTACTGAAACGTACACTATCAAAGATTTTTTTAATCTCCAATTTTCAAGTGGGCGTACCTTCCTTGGAATGCGTTTCCGGAGACCGCCTCCGTAGTTGAATGGTTAGAAATACACGGCTAGCCTCGCTGTCTACTGTGGGAGAGAACCTCGGCGCTCCCGGTACCTACCCGGATTTTTTTTCTGATGAAGAGAGGTATGGAACTCGGTCCACTTAGCATCGTGAGGTCAAAAGAGGAACTGCTTGAATGGAGAAGCCGCAGCACCATCTAGTGGCAATATTCTGATCAAACATCCCACGATCATAGATCGCTCCTTGTACTGCCTTGCTGGCAGCAGTTGGCTAGTCGTAACAGGCTTAAAGCATAACCCACGAATGGTATTTTTGTAATTTCTTTATTCTTAATCTTTATAGTGTACACATGCAATCCACCACATTACATGATTAGTGGGTCTATGATGATACAATGTCATCATTGTTAGCAGCTAATTCAAGTTATTACAAGAGAGCTACAGTATAGTTTTACAACGGGCAATTTCTATTCTATTAGTACCCTACTTAGTTCTAATGGCTACTTATGACTAAAACCCTTTACTGCCTGCAGCGGCACAGGTGTGTCAGTGATTGTATAAATCTACTGTGTGGCCTTGCTCACCGAGCTAACCCCGATGAGCGTGACCCTGAAACTAGGCAGGCCGAGGATGACTTGAATCGCTGCAGGTTCCTATTTGCATTTCCTCTTTCTAAGTCCTACTAACTAAGATACTATCCTACGTCAAGTCCGCTGCATGTCCCACTTCGGTTTGTTGTACCCAATCCTCCTAGTCCTACACGTGGCGGATTACAGCTCTATTGTGAGTCGATCTATCCACGCACAGGCGGTACTGGATCAGGGTACTGGGACACATTTAGTTATTTGCTATTTTCCCTCAGATATTCTGTTAAAACTTTCCGCGATACCTCGTTGTCTAGATTATTTAGAGTTGGAAATGTCTCCTCACGTCTTAGTAGGGAGTATGTGTCATTGTCGGGTAGCTGAAGTCGTAATGCGACAGCTACGTCATTGAAATGGGGGCACTCGTAAACCACATGGTCGGGAGTACCCTCCGGTGCTCCACAGTCACACGCAGGCGTAGCCCTCCTCCCAGACCGACATAGATATGTCGGATGGGGCCCATGACCAGTGAGAAAATGGAACAGACCCCGAGTTGGCTCAAAGTACTTCATGCCTGACCTTTCTTTCACATCCGGCAGAAGTTGAAATGTTCTGCGACCAGTATCATCAGCCTCCCACGATTCCGGCCACAGTTCCTCACATCTCCTCCTAATCACACCCTTGTTCCCAGCCCGAACACCCAATATGCCCTCTTCTTCTTCTTGTTCTTCTTCTTCTTCTTCTTCTTCTTCTTTATCGTCGCTTTGCCCCACGTCACATAGGTTCGGTGTTGCTCTTCTGGATCCTTCTCCTCCGTAGTACTCTATCCATTGCCTCTTCCTCCTTGATCCTTTCTCCCTTAGGTCCCTGGATATCTTATCCTTCCACCACAACTTCGGTCTTCCTCTCCTTCTCGCTCCTTCAATCTTTATATTTTCAACTCTGTTTCCGATATACTCTTCCCCTTTTTCTCTGTAAGTGTCCGTACCACCATTAAGTACAAATATTTGATTTCATTATTATTATTATTATTATTGCTGCGGTTGTTGTTGTTGTTGTTATGAAGCAATTAGTCTGCTGTCTTGTATCCTTTTCCCCATGGATCCCACTTTCACAGCTCCTCTAACAAATTCATTTCTCACCCTGCCCTCCCTTGTTACCCCACACATCCGCCTCAGCATCCTCATTTCCGCCACTGCCATCTTCCTTTCCTGGGCTACTGTGATTGGCCATGTCTCTGTCCCGTATATCATAGCAGGCCTCACCACCGACTTGTACATTTCCCCTTTCATCCCAGTGCTCACCTTCTTGCCATGCAACACTCCACTCATTTTTCTCCAGTTGTTCTAACCGCAATTTATTCGGTATTGTATCTCACTTTCCAGTCCTCCGTCCCTCTATATGTACGACCCCAGGCATTTAAATTTGCAGACCGATTTCAGCTCATCATCCTGGATCTTGCGGGACCTCATCTGCACATCCTTCAGTGCTAAATATTCTGACTTTGTCCTGCTAATTTTCATCCCTATTTCTTCTAGTGCCTTCCTCCAATCCTCCACCTGTTCCTCAAATCTGTCGATGCTCTACTCACAAAGAACCACGTCGTCCGCAAACATCATATTCCACGGCGCTTCCTTCTTCACATCCTTCACCAGCACATCTATAATCAGGTCAAAGAGGTAGGAACTCAGCGCAGACCCTTGATGTAACCCTACTTTTACTGGGAACTCCTTTGTCATGCCCACACTACTTCTCACCTGTGTCATTACTCCTCTTTACATTTCCTTCACTACCCAGAATGTCCTCTGTTCTCTCAGTATCCCGTTTCTTGCTGTCTGCTCTCCAATTCTGATGTCCAGAGGACAGAGCCTCATTATCACTAACAGGGCCATACCTGGAGATGTCCTATAGTCCTCCACTGACCTTAAAATCGTATTCCTCTACACCCTTCTCACTGACATGGCGGGCCTGTAAGCTCAGACTCGCGAGCCGTAACCCACTATTGACGTTTCAAGTCCTCTTTCAAATTCTAAGGGTGGCAGGGGTAAAATACAGGGAGCGAAAGGCTATTTACAATTTGTACAGAAACCAGATGGCAGTTATAAGAGTCGAGGGACATGAAACGGAAGCAGTGGTTGGGAAGGGAGTGAGACAGGGTTGTAGCCTATCCCCAATGTTATTCAATCTGTATATTGAGCAAGCAGTAAAGGAAAAGAAAAATTCGGAGTAGATATTAAAATCCATGGAGAAGAAATAAAAACTTTGAGGTTCGCCGATGACATTGTAATTCTATCAGAGGCAGCAAAGAATTTGGAAGAGCAGTTGAATGGAATGGACAGTGTCTTGAAAGGAGGACGTAAGATCAACATCAACAAAAGCAAGACGAGGAAAATGGAACGCAGTTGAATTAAGTCGGGTGATGCTGAGGGAATTAGATTAGGAATTGAGACACTTGAAGTAGTAAAGGAGTTTTCCTATTTGGTGAGCAAAATAACGGATGATGGTCGAATTAGAGAGGATATAAAAGGCAGACTGGCAATTGCAAGAAAAGGGTTTCTGAAGAAGAGAAATTTGTTAATATCGAGTATAGATTTAAGTGTCAGGAAGTCGTTTCTGAAAGTATTTGTATGGAGTGTAGCCATGTATGGAAGTGAAACATGGACGATAAATAGTTCAGACAAGAAGAGAATAGAAGCTTTCGAAATGTGGTGCTACAGAAGCATGTTGAAGATTAGATGGGTAGATCACATAACTAATGAGGAGGTATTGAATAGAATTGGGGAGAAGAGGAGTTTGTGGCACAACTTGACAAGAAGAAGGGACCGATTGGTAGGACATGTTCTGAGGCCTCAAGGGATCACAAATTTAGCATTGGAAGGCAGCGTGGAGGGTAAAAATCGTAGAGGCAGACTAAGAGATGAATACACCAAGCAGATTCAGAAGGACGTAGGCTGCAGTAAGTACTGTGATATGAAGAAGCTTATACAGGCTGGAGTAGCATGGAGAGGTGCATCAGACCAGTCTCAGGACTGAAGACCACAACAACAACAACAACATGCTGTTGTGATACAGTTTTATCACATGAGGTGGAATTACTTGTGACGAATGGAGATACGGTTCTTAAGTACATGTAGGGCTCTTTGGGTTGCGATTTCAATGTGTTTTCAGTCGACCACTGTGGCCGAGCAGTTTTAGGCGCTTCAGTCCGGAACTGCGCTGTTGCTGCCGTCGCAGGTTCGAATCCTGCCTCGGGCATGGATGTGTGTGATGTGCTTAGGTTAGTTAGGTTTAAGTAGTTCTACGTCTAGGGGACTGATGACCTCAGATGTTAAGTTCCATAATGCTTAGAGCCATTTGAACCATTTTTCGATGTGCTTTCCATAGTTCCACGTTTGATCAATGATGATCCCCAAGTAGTGTGCCTCGCGTCGCGGAGATCTGGCGAGCCCTCAATTCTTACTGTGGGGTTCCTTATAAGTTGTCCTTTTACCAGAAGATATGTGGTTTTATTAAGTGACATTGTCATTTTTGTGTTCCTGCACCAAAGTTGTAATTTTTCCGTTGTCCTTTCTATTTTTGGTTCCATATCTTCGCGGCTACGTTTACGTTTCTCCTCTCAGGGATCATATCCTGCAAAGTCATCCTGTAAAAGGCAGCTGTGAGGAGAGAGTAGGAACCGCGGCCTTGACAACTGGGCGGTGGCAGGGGAAGGTGTGTGGACAGTAGTGTGTCGTGCACTGACCTCTCCTCTGCTGTAGGCTGGCCACACGTGACTGGCTGGCCAGCGCTGGTCACGCGACCAGAGATGCAATGCTCAGAGGAGAGCGGCGTGGCGCAGGAACCAGTTGCCGGCCACGTAACACCATGCAAGGACACGGTGTGGCCTCGCCAAACAAAACAATTCGCTCCAGCCGTTAGCCCGAGTATCCCGTAGTAAACCAGTTGGCGCTTCGTTGGTTACGCCCACTGTCTGTATACTTAGTCATCATTAGAGGCTATAGTAGTGGCAAGTTACGTGCGGTTTAATTTGAATCAACAGCATTTGTAACGGTCTCTTGGGGTTCTCTGTTTCTTCCTAAGTTCTGCTGGTAAATACCTCGATACACTTTGCCGCGCACAACGAACTCAACCGTACTACAACCTCTAATCTTTTCCGTCGACTACAGTTTTTCACGTTATTATATCCTTCTCTCCCAGTTCAGATACTGAAGTTCTCCACTAACGTAACCCTTCGCCTGTTAGTTGTTCTTCAAAAGCACCTGTCTTTCACTACTTTCTGTAACGGGGTTTCATTGTGTAGATTATCATGTCACTTAATATCTACCATCTGGTGAGCAATATGTATGAGACAGGCGAAATACCCTCAGACTTCAAGAAGAATATAATAATTCCGATCCCAAAGAAAGCAGGTGCTGACAGATGTGAAAATTACCGAACTATCAGTTTAATAAGTCACGGATGCAAAATACTAACGAGTATTCTCTACAGACGAATGGAAAAACTGGTAGAAGCTGACCTCGGGGAAGATCAGTTTGGATTCCGTAGAAATATTGGAACACGTGAGGCAATACTGACCTTACGACTTATCTTAGTAGCTAGATTAAGGAAAGGCAAACCTACGTTTCTAGCATTTGTAGACTTAGAGAAAGCTTTTGACAATGTTGATTGGAATACTCTCTTTCAAATTCTGAAGGTGGCAGCGGTAAAATACAGGGAGCGAAAAGCTATTTACAATTTGTACAGAAATCAGATGGCAGTTATAAGAGTCGAGGGGCACGAAAGGGAAGCAGTGGTTGCGAAGGGAGTGAGACAGGGTTGTAGCCTCTCCTCGATGTTATTCAATCTGTATATTGAGCAATTAGTAAAGGAAACAAAAGAAAAATTCGGAGTAGGTATTAAAATCCATGGAGAAGAATTAAATACTTTGAGGTTCACCGATGACATTATAATTCTGTCAGAACGGCAAAGGACTTGAAAGAGCAGTTGAACGGAATGGACAGTGTCATGAAAGGAGGGTATAAGATGAACATCAACAAAAGCAAAACGAGGATAATGGAATGTAGTCTAATTAAGTCAGGTGATGCTGATGGAATTAGATTAGGAAATGACACACTTAAAGTAGTAAAGGAGTTTTCCTATTTGGGCAGCAAAATAACTGATGATAGTCGAAGTAGAGAGGATATAACATGTAGACTGATAATACCAAGGAAAGCGTTTCTGAAGAAGAGAAATTTGTTAACATCGAGTATAGATTTGTCAGGAAGTCGTTTCTGAAAGTATTTGTATGGAGTGTAACCATGTATGGAAGTGAAACATGGACGATAACTAGTTTGGACAAGAAGAAAATAGAAGCTTTCGAAATGTGGTGCTACAGAAGAATGCTGAAGATTAGATGGGCAAATCATATAACTAATGAGGAGGTATTGAATAGGATTGGGGAGAAGAGAAGTTTGTGGCACAACTTGACAAGAAGAAGGGATCGGTTGGTAGGACATGTTCTGAGGCATCAAGGGATCACCAATTTAGTATTGGAGGGCAGCGTGGAGGGTAAAAATCGTAGAGGGAGACCAAGAGATGAATTCACTAAACAGATTCAGAAGGATGTAGGTTGCAGTAGGTACAGGGAGTTGAAGAAGCTTGCACAGGATAGAGTAGCATGGAGAGCTGCCTCAAACCAGTCTCATGACTGAAGACCACAACAACAACAACAACAACAATGTCTTGTGTTAGATAAATCCTTCCCCAGATTAAGCTGTTATAACATGTTCATGTTGCATTTCCCATATTTTAACTGAGGTGACAAAAGACATTGGACAACGATATGGCCACATACAGACGGTGATAGTATCGCATACAGACAGTATAAAAGGGCACTGCACTGGTGGAATTGTCATTTGTACTCAGGTGATGCACGTAAATAGCTTGCCGGCGTGGTTATGACCACACGACTGGAGTTACAAGACTTTAAACGCGAAATGGTAGTTGGGGCTAGGTGCATGGGACATTCTGTTTTGGAAATCGTTAGGGAATTCAATGTTCCGAGAGCCACAGTGTCAAGAGTGTACCGAGAATACCAAATTTCTGGCATTACCTCTCACCACGGACAACGCACTGGCCGACGGCCTTCACTTGACGACTGACAGCAGCACCGTCTGCGTAGAGTTATCAGTGCTAACAGACGAGAAACATTACCTGAAATAACAGCAGAAATCAATTCGAAGGTACAGTGAACGTTTCCGTCAGGACAATACGACGAAATCTGTCGTTAACCGACAGTGGTAGCAAAGGACCGATGATAGTTGGTTTGGGTTGGGTTGTTTGGGGTAGGAGACCAGACAGCAAGGTCATCGGTCTCATCGGATTAGGGAAGGACGGGGAAGGAAGTCGGCCGTGCCCTTTCAAAGGAACCATCCCGGCATTTGCCATGAGTGATTTAGGGAAATCATGGAAAACCTAAATCAGGTTGGCCGAACGCGGGATTGAACCGCCGTCCTCCCGAATGCGAGTCCAGTGTGCTGGCCACTGGGCCGCCTCGCTCGGTTTCGATGCGAGTTCCTTCGCCTGTTGCGCCACTCCTGAGTTCGTGAACGTATCAGTTGTACTCTAGACGACTGGAAAACCGTGCCCTGGTCAGATGAGTCTCTATTTCAGTTGTTAAGAGCTGATGTTCGGGTTCTAGACGGGCGCTGACCCCACGAAGACATGGATCCAGGTTGTCAACAAGGCACTGTGCACTCTGGTGATAGCTTCATAACAGCGTGGCCTGTCCAGAGGTTTGGAAGGTAGGAGGCGAGGTACTGGCAGAACAGATGCTGTGAGGATGGGTCGTGAGCCGTGCTTGGGTATCTCAGATGGTAGAGTGCTTGGCCGCGAAAGGAAAAGGTCCCGATTTCGAGTCTCGGTCCGGAACACAGTTTTCTACATCTACATCTACTTTCATACTCCGCAAGCCACCCAACGGTGTGTGGCGGAGGGCACTTTACGTGCCACTGTCATTACCTCCCTTTTCTGTTCCAGTCGCGTATGGTTCGCGTGAAGAACGACTGTCTGAAAGCCTCCGTGCGCGTTCGAATCTCTCTAATATTACATTCGTGATATCCACGGGAGGTATAAGTAGGGGGCACAGTATATTCGATACCTCATCCAGAAACGCACCCTCTCGAAACCTCGCGAGCAAGCAACACCGCGATGCAGAGCGCCTCTCTTGCAGAGTCTGCCACTTTAGTTTGCTAAACATCTCCGTAACGCTATCACGGTTACCAAATAACCCTGTGACGAAACGCGCCGCTCTTCTTTGGATCTTCTCTATCTCCTCCGTCAACCCGATCTGGTACGGATCCCACACTGATGAGCAATACTCAAGTATAGGTCGAACGAGTGTTTTGTAAGCCACCTCATTTGTTGATGGACTACATTTTCTAAGGACTCTCCCAATGAATCTCAACCTGGTACCCGCCCTACCAACAATTAATTTTGTATGATCATTCCATTTCAAATCGTTCCGTACGCATACTCCCAGATATTTAACAGAAGTAACTGCTACTAGTGTTTGTTCCGCTATCATATAATAATACAATAAAGGATCCTTCTTACTATGTATTCGCAATACATTACATTTGTCTATGTTAAGGGTCAGTTGCCACTCCCTACACCAAGTGCCTATCCGCTGCGTATCTTCCTGCATTTCGCTACAATTTTCTAATGTTGCAACTTCTCTGTATACTACAGCATCATCCGCGATAAGCCGCATGGAACTTCCGACACTATCTAATTATTATCTGCCGCCGGCCGGCGTTGCCGAGCGGTTCTAGGCACTACAGTCTGGAACCGCGCTACCGCTACGGTCGCAGGTTCGAATCCTGCCTAGGGCATGGATGTGTGAAACGTCCTTATGTTAATTAGGTTTAAGTAGTTCTAAGTTCTAGGGGACTGATGGCCTTAGAAGTTAGGTCCCATAGTGCTCAGAGCCATTTGAACCATTTTTTAATCTGCCTGGAATTTTCAGCATGGGCTGTGTTTACATGAAATGGACTGTGTTCTCTTAGCTCAAAAAATGGTTCAAATGGCTCTGAGCACTATGGAACTTAACATATCAGGTCATCAGTCGCCTAGAACGTAGAACTACTTAAACCTAACTAACTTAAGGACATCACACACACCCATGCCCGAGGCAGGATTCGAACCTGCGACCGTAGCAGTCGCGCGGTTCCCGACTGAGCGCCTAGAACCGCTAGACCACCGCGGCCGGCGTTCTCTTAGCTAACAGATTCGATCAGTGACTGGAAATGGTTATGTTCGGCTACTTGGAAAACATATGCAGCCATTCTTAAACTACATGTTCCCAAACAACGATGGAATTTTTATGGGCAACGGTGCGCCATGTCAAAACGTTCTGGACAATTCGAGCGAATAATTTGGTCAGCCAGATCGCCCAAAATGAATCCCATCGAACTTTTATGGGCATAATTGACAGATCAGTTCGCGCACAAAATCCTGCACTGCAACACTTCCGTATTAATGGAAGGCTTTAGGGCAGCATGGATCAGTTTTTTTACAGGATACTTCCAATGACTTGTTGCGTCCTTGCCACGTAGAATTGCTGCATTAAGCAGTCCAAAAGGAGGTCCGACATGTTATTAGGAGGTATGTCGTGAGTTTTGTCATCTCTGTATATAGTACGCTTTTGTCGAGCGTGTCAGCACCGTTGTTGGAAGAGTTCATTTTAGTGCCATCAAGATCCGAACTTATGTTGTGGATTTGTCACAGATGAATAACTGTTAAAATAAGAGAGAAGCAACACATAATCCTTTCGTAGTCAAGATGGTAAAGCAAAAAAATTAAAAACACTCGTAACTAGATTCGGTTAAAAAAGTTAGCCGTTTTCGGATCAAAAACGATAAACGAATATAATAGGCTATAGATTGCATCTCGGGCAGGTATTGTGGAAAAGGATTCAATCATTGAGATTATGAAACGATTTTAAATCAAAGAAATCTGAAATCGGAAGACTTCTGAAAACTTTTTTTGTACTGCCTCTCCTGCCCTCTGACCAAATTGAAGACTGCTTCCTCGAAGACCTAATGTGTCGCAAAGCTAACAATGAACCTTCGGATAACTTTTTGATTATTTACTTCATTCCTATACTCTTCAAGATTGTGACTTTCCGTTCGTTCAGTAGCAGTTCTGAACGGAATACTACTGCTGCGAGGCATTCCTCTCTACCCTGACTGATCAATTTTACTCTTCCCATCCCAACATTTTCCATCTGTTAGAGACATTAAAAGGTGTTCAAATTGAAACTTACTTTAAAATGAAGAGCGAGAAGAAAATTAATGCCAAAAGATGCGGGACAAATAAAATTATATAAAAGAACAAATGGAAAAGCTGTCTAATTCAACCATTACCTGGTATGAGTATTCCAAAACCTTTGCTACAAGTTTCTCCAACCTATATAATCTTATTACTTATGTGATTCTACAATAGGAAGCGCCTGAGGGAGGAGCGGGAAGGGGATTGTCCTATATATACATGGCGCCGGCCCACCGCCGGTCAGTACATCACCGCACCTGATAATGGAAACGTGGTCGATTGCCGAAATATTGTGTCCTATGCACACTCATACCGGGCTGTTCACCCGAGATTTATTTGGTCTTATTACTTATGCTTGACAATTGCAACTTTGCTTGTACTGCACTTATATTACGAAATATAAAAAATACCACACATTTTAACCACAATATTTTAAAAACGTGTGCTACATGTTTCTCAAATCTACTTAATTTCATTACTTGTGCTTGACAATTGTAACTTTACTTGTACTGTACTTATGAAATATAAACAATACCAAACATTTTAACCATTCCTACAGCATGCAAAGAGTCCTAAGTCTGTGTAAAATGGAACTGTTAATAGCTTATGGGACTCAACACATTCGCTATGGAAAAATAAGATGGTCATCAATGGGAATCAGTACTACCGCGGTAGGATGAATACAGTGGCAGCTAAAGGGAATAGAGATGTATGTTTCGAAATCAAATCAGGGTCAGCCAGTGCTGGAAGCAGGGAAGCAGGTCAAGTCAGATGGCTGGTCAGAGGTACGCCAGAGGCTGCATGCCGATGTAGCAAGAACTGCTGCCGAAGCGTCGAGGTGGTTAGTCACGTTGTCGCCAAGCAGGGGCCAGAAGCGTACATAACGCCAACACAGCGGAAAGGCAAAGACATCGCGGCCTGGATGGCCCGATTACTTCACTTCTGAGCCGCAGTTCTATTGTGACTTACGTGATGTAAGTCGGTGCTATAGTAGAACAAGAGCGGGTCCTGCCCTCATAAATATTCCTCGTTTCCTGCCAGAGGTACTATGGTCGGCCGGCGACCAGCTCCGAGAATGGCTCTGCGGTCCACAGTCTGTGAGTCTTCCAGACCTAGTTGCTGACAGCTGCGGCACTGCTATTCGTGCCAGGTGCATTGCTACCTGAAGCCTTACCCCAGCTGCTGCCAGTCTCCTCTCTGGTTTGGGTTGGGTTGTTTGGGGGAAGAGACCAAACAGCGAGGTCATCTGTCTCATCGGATTAGGGAAGGACGGGGAAGGAAGTCGGCCGTGCCCTTGAAAGGAACCATCCCAGCATTTGTCTGGGGCGATTTAGGGAAATCACGGAAAACCTAAATCAGGATGGCCGGACGCGGGATTGAACCGTCGCCCTCCCGAATGCGAGTCCAGTATGCTAACCACTGCGCCACCTCGCTCGGTCGCTCTCTGGAGGTCTAGAGCTGTACACGGGGTTCTGTTGCCATCGCTTGTGCAAGCAAATTCATTGGTACCTGCTCTGTTCGTGTGGGCAGACTGTACTCTTGTCAGCGGCCCTTCTACATCGCCTGGCCACTGTGTTCTTCTGTGCGTCACAGCGCGCTGGGATGTAGACAGCGTGTTCTCTACAACGCCTTTCTCGCCGGCCGTGTATCGCTTACGTCTTGCAGGTGTTGGTTTCCCAGGGCAACGACACTTCCACTGTCATACGGAGTAAAAAACGAGTGGTATTATGTTGCTGTTTCTATGAAGACTTGTTGGACATCTGCCGGGCACTTTCACTGCTCGACTATATCCTACCCTGGGTGGTGGACTTCAGGCATACTGACCACGATCTACCCAGTCTCACCAAACACCATACCGGCGGCTACGCCGGTCGCTATAGGGCATCATTCAGCTACCCCTGCCGATGTCGTTTTATGCAGTCCGCAATGATGTTATATCTGGTCTTCACAAAACGACGCGCGTGATTTTCATATTCTCTCCCTAGCTGCGGGCAAATTGCTAATCCTACATAAAAAATAAGCAGTGCCTTTTTGTAGGAAATTTAATGTAGTTCTCGCTGGAGACCATGGCTCTCATGCTATTCAGAAAGTGACCTTCAAACGCCCTTCCAACCTCACATTCGTCCCTCACCAGTCACAATATTGTTCATGGCACTCCTTCCTACCACTAAATAAAAACTTCCGACTACACGAACTATTCCCGATATTTGACCTTTGTGGTCTCTGTTGATTGGGTTATTACGCCACCAGTATAGTCGGTTATTTCGTTAACATTATTCATTTTAATGTGCCCTTGTGGGTAATAAACAGAAACTATTTTTGTAAACGTTACGATAAAAATAATTACGTTGACAATTCAATCCAAGCTTAACCCTTACAAACATAGTAGTTTCGCAGTACAATACAACAATGTAATTGTTTATTTAGTGCTGTTAAAATTCACGTAACTTTTTAGAAAAAAATTACACGAAAGTCAGTTTTGCGATTTGTGGATGCTCGACTAAGTCGGTGACGTAATAGGATCAGTCAATGAAGACAAAAAAAGAGATCGAATGTGGGAAATAATTCGTCCAGTTGCAAATTTTTGTACAGTGCTGGGAGGGAGTGCCACGAACAACGTACTAAAAATCCTGACTGGTGGGGGCTGAATGTGGGAGTGCGGATATACGTTTGAAGATAACTTTTGTACATTGCTTTAGTAAATCGAAAACTATGGTCTTTAGCGAAAACGTATCCCAACACAAAATATAACCACATTAAATTTTCTACAAAAATGTCCTGTTCTTTTTTCTGTAAGACTACTAGTTTGCACGAAGTGAGCGAGAGGACGTGAAAACTACGCATGTGGTTTACGAATGCCAGATGTAACATTGAGACTTGTATTAAATGACACCGGTAGGGCCAGCCAGGATGGCCGAGCGGTTCTAGGCGCTACCGTCTGGAACCGCGCGACCGCTACGGTCGCAGGTTCGGATCCTACCTCAGGCATGAATATGTGTGATGTCCTTAGGTTAGTTAGGTTTAAGTAGTTCTAAGTTCTAGGGCACTGATGACCACAGCAGTTGAGTCCCATACTGCTCAGAGCCATTTTTGAACACCGGTAGGGCCAGCTAACTCACTCCGTATATCGAAGAGACATACTAGAAATGAAAAAAAAAAAACCATCGAATGAATTTTTTTACATTTGGGGAAGTTGAAGTTACTCGACACACAGCAGAAGAAATAGACAGAAAATTGGTAACAGCAATGAGCTGTTTTCGTAAACAGGGTTTTCAAAACAACGTCCGCGCGGGATTAGCGGAGCGGTCTGAGGCGCTTCAGTCATGGACTGTGCTGCTGGTCCCGGCGGAGTTTCGAGTCTTCCCTCGGGCATGGGTGTGTGTATTTGTCCTTAGGATAATTTAGGTTAAGTAGTGTGTAAGCTTAGGGACTGATGACCTTAGCAGTTAAGTCCCATAAGATTTCACGCACATTTGAACATTTTTGAATAAAACAACGTTCCCGACCCGTCTGAAAAGTTTCAAATGGCTCTGAGCACTATGCGACTTAACTTCTGAGGTCATCAGTCGCCTAGAACTTAGAACTAATTAAACCTAACTAACCTAAGTACATCACACACTTCCATGCCCGAGGCAGGATTCGAAACTGCGACGGTAGCGGTCGCTCGGTTGCAGACTGTAGCGTCTAGAACCGTTCAACCACTGCGACCGACTTTCCTGTTGCATTCGCGTATGGTTCGCGGGAAGAACGATTGCTGGTAAGCATCCGCATAGGTTCGCATCGGTGTAATTTTATGGTTCGAAATGGCTCTGAGCACTATGGGACTTGATTTCTGGGGTCATCAGTCCCCTAGAACTTAGAACTACTTAAACCTAACTAGCCTAAGGACATCACACATATTCATGCCTGAGGCAGGATCCGAACCTGCGACCGTAGCGGTCGCGCGGTTCCAGACGGTAGCGCCTAGAACCGCTCGGCCACTCTGGCTGGCCCTACCGGTGTCATTTAATACAACTCTTTTACATCTGGCATTCGTAAACGACATGCGTAGTTTTCACGTCCTCTCGCTCACTTCGTGCAAACTAGTAGTCTTACAGAAAAAAGAACAGGACATTTTTGTCTGAAAAGGAATTACTAGTATTGACTAATGAAAGTGCGATACTAATTTATCATGAGAAAATCATCCAATAATTGACACTTGCCCAGCGAACAATACAGAGATACACGTTGGAACTTACTAGAAGAGGAAGGTCAGGGGCAAATTGGAGGTGGAAGACGTAATTATGACCGCAATGAAAATGAAATAGAGATGGGCCAAAAATGTAACCAAGTGAGTGGGCGGCAGCTGGGCTAAAGAGGTTCTCAGCTGGTTTTCAAAAGATAAGAAAAGATGCAATCGGTGACCTAATGGATGGTGCTAGACAACATTAGAAGATATGCAGGGGTCATATGGGTAATTGCAGGTGAAGACTGTAAAGCATAAAAAAGTTGGTGGTTTCCTTTACCAGGCTGTGGATCTCAAAAAATAAACGACTTAAGTCATGTGGTTATGAGAATGGCATTGAAGGAAAATAGTCGGATTTTGTTGTCGTAGCTGTGCAATTAATGCGGTTGATTGTATCTGTGGTGGCTGTATCCTCAGTTAGTATGGTGTCACAGGTAGGACAGGCAAGGCCACAAGCGTGGCACGTGCATTTTGTTCTTCCTTTTCCAGCACCGCCGGCAATCAGACCGAGGGCAGAGACAGAACACGTGAAAGCATGACGTAAGTTTCCTATCATCACGGCTCATCGTAAATCATGCAGCTTATTGTGCGGATAATCAAAGACTGATGAAACAAAGGAAGAAATAAGAGAAAGCCACGTCTCGCAAACATCTGCCGAGATGCGAGATGATGCCTTGGGAAGGGAGACCTCACTGATATTATCATTGCAGAAATTGAGCCTGTGTGATATGACGTCACAGTCTCTAGCTATCTGCTAGTGATGAGACAATCGACTGATTTTAATAATAGATTGCCAGTCGATTGTTTGTTCGTTCAGTTGGTTTTTTTAGTCGAGAGAAACTAGTTCTATGGCCATATGAGCTATATGAATGCTGTAACTCACTCTCTGGTTTTAAGTGGTTTCATTTGATATGAGACAACCGAATGTCACAAGTCTCTGATGTTCATGGCAGTAAAGTGGATGTTTTCCCTCAGTGTCTGTGGTTAATTGATTTTATTTTCATGCTTTTTTATCCTTTTCGATTATACGTGTTCCATCATATACAACCGCTCGCTCACCGATAGATCTGTACCTAGAGATTGGAAAATTGCGCAGGTCGCACCAGTGTTTAAGAAGGCTAGTAGGAGTAATCCATTTAACTACAGACCTATATCATTGACGTCGGTTTGCAGTAGGGTTTTGGAGCATATACTGTATTCAAACATTATGAACTACCTCGAAGGGAACGATCTATTGACACGTAATCAGCATGGCTTCAGAAAACATCGCTCTTGTGCAACGCAGCTAGCTCTTTATTCGCACGAAGTAATGGCCGCTACCGACAGGGGATCTCAAGTTGATTCCGTATTTCTAGATTTCCGGAAAGCTTTTGACACCGTTCCTCACAAGCGACTTCTAATCAAGCTGCGGAGCTATGGGGTATCGTCTCAGTCGTGCGACTGGATTCGTGATTTCCTGTCAGGAAGGTCGCAGTTCGTAGTAATAGACGGCAAATCATCGAGTAAAACTGAAGTGATATCAGGTGTTCCCCAGGGAAGCGTCCTGGGACCTCTACTGTTCCTGATCTATATAAATGACCTGGGTGACAATCTGAGCAGTTCTCTTAGACTGTTCGCAGATGATGCTGTAATTTACCGTCTAGTAAGGTCATCCGAAGACCAGTATCAGCTGCAAAGCGATTTAGAAAAGATTGCTGTATGGTGTGTCAGGTGGCAGTTGACGCTAAATAACGAAAAGTGTGAGATGATCCACATGAGTTCCAAAAGAAATCCGCTGGAATTCGATTACTCGATAAATAGTACAATTCTCAAGGCTGTCAATTCAACTAAGTACCTGGGTGTTAAAATTACGAACAACTTCAGTTGGAAGGACCACATAGATAATATTGTCGGGAAGGCAAGCCAAAGGTTGCGTTTCATTGGCAGGACACTTAGCAGATGCAACAAGTCCACTAAAGAGACAGCTTACACTACACTCGTTCGTCCTCTGTTAGAATATTGCTGCGCGGTGTGGGATCCTTACCAGGTGGGATTGACGGAGGACATCGAAAGGGTGCAAAAACGGGCAGCTCGTTTTGTATTATCGCGTTATAGGGGAGAGAGTGTGGCAGATATGGTAAGCGAGTTGGGATGGAAGTCATTACAGCATAGACGTTTTTCGTCGCGGCGAGACCTTCTTACGAAATTTCAGTCACCAACTTTCTCTTCCGAATGCGAAAATATTTTGTTGAGCCCAACCTACATAGGTAGGAATGATCATCAAAATAAAATAAGAGAAATCAGAGCTCGAACAGAAAGGTTTAGGTGTTCGTTTTTCCCGCTCGCTGTTCGGGAGTGGAATAGTAGAGAGATAGTATGATTGTGGTTCGATGAACCCTCTGCCAAGCACTTAAATGTGAATTGCAGAGTAGTCATGTAGATGTAGATGTAGATAGGGTTGATAACATTTTTTAGAGATAAATGACAATATTATTTCAAGGAGAGTCGAATAAAAGGTATATTTTAAAAATAGAGTATTTTCAGTATTTATGTACTTATTCATTTCTCGTACTTTTGGCATTAATGTGGATTTTCGGATGGTAATACACTATACACTTATCTTTAAATAAATGAACAATTACTTTTTTATTTTAAATTATTGAAGCTTTGCCTGTCTCCTTCTGGTAGTATACACCCATCATCGACAGTTCTAATCCGGTATAATGCCCAGATCATGTCAATACAGAACGTATAAGACACAATTTTTTAAATTCTTTGATGACGTAATCACTCACTTTTTAAACATGTGCCCTCACTTGTCGAAAGTATTCTCTCATGAGAAATGTTTGTTTCCTCCGAATTTCTTTAATTAATATGCTTTCACACTACGAATCATCTTTGAAGATACTGCATATCTCACTGAATTTTTTTGAGGGTCACTTCCTATCCAGGCATACGATTTCTTCTATTCCCGCGCATCTGAACTTTTCGGAATTCTGGTCCAGGCATGAAGTTTATTAATAAGAAAACACCTGTCCATAGAGATGGACAAAAAATTGAACAAAATGCTACTTATTGACACTCAACAACAAACCAATATCAAAACAGGAATAACAGTGAAGACAGGCGACACGACAGTGCGGACAACAAAAATGCTTTAAAAATGTCAAATGAATCGCATGTTTCCGCTCAGTACTGAATACGACAGATTGCGCTGACTGGTTCCACTCAACAGAATGAATGCATGAGTGAATAATTCTACCGATATGTAATACTACAACCGAGTGAGTCGATTGTTTTTGAGCAGCCGACTGAATCGGTTGTTTTCATTCGGTTGTTTCCATCACTACTATCTGCCCACTGTAAAAAAAAAAAAAAAAAAAAAAAAAAAAAAAAAAAAAAAAAAAAAAAAAAAAAACTGCTCTGCAAGAGGAGATCATAAAGTTTTAATTAAAATCTTGAGAAAAAAGCAGCACCTATAAACTTACTGATGATGTCAGATTTCCTTACTTATTTTTGAGCGACGGATGATTCGGCGGATACCTTAGCACCTTAGCTGTATCATTTGTATATTGGCAGTTCAGAAAACGTTTCACAACAGCTTCTTCATCGGCGGAAAGGGGAAGAAGTAACTGGATGCTATGTTACTAGAATACGGGCTGAGGGGGTGGGTGAAAAAAAATTTGATAGCCGAAAGAAGTCATCATGCGAGGCTGTGTCCTGACCAGTCAGCCCAGGCAGTTTTGTAAAGCAGCAACATCCCCGTGGAAGGTGGGATGTTCCACTGGTTCTTCGCCATGATATTGCGAGGAGAAATCTGATCAGGAGCTAAGACTTCCTATTAGTTGTTATTCTTGGTTGATCACGTTAGTATTGGGTTGGTGCATAAGTTCGTGACGTTTTTCCATAAGTTTAATAAACAGAAAAGATACGCGTTACAGAGATTTTAGTTATTAATAATACTGTCGCAGAAGAAGCTGAGCAGCACAGTTACCGTGGTGTAGTGGTCCTGAGACCGGGACCTAACATAGCCGGCACGGTGGCTCAGCGTGTTCGGTCATAGGCTTAGCAGCCCTCTGTAATAAAAAAACTGAGGTAATCGATCAACAACGAACTTGAACGGATGTCTTACGACGTCCGCCCTGAGCAGATAGAACGAACAAAAATCAGATAAAAAAAATACTTGACTGTTGCATGGAGGGTCGTGAGTTCAAAACCCACGTCAACTGTGAAATTTTAATTTCTATATTCGGTTCGAGTACATTCTAGAAAATCCGCAAATGTCAATAATCATTGTAGTGGAATGTTCTGTAACTGTTTACATACCGTATGTGGTCTGGCCGGAGGCAGTTCCCTCTGCGCTCTTGTATGTGCAAGTGCTGAATAAACCTTCGTTAAGTGAAGTTAGAGTTCGTCGTTCATCTAATTACTCCTTCTTCTACGTGACAATATATTGTCCTCCATTATGTACAACAGTCTGCCAGTGCTGGAGATACGCAGAACGGAGATTGCAGTTATCACTAACATATTGTCCTCCATTATTTATAACAGTCTGCCAGTGCTGGGGTAACTTTTCGATTCTGCGACCATAGAAATCACTCGGCTTTGAGAATTTGTCGGTCTATGTTCAGAGAGCCTTTTCATCTGGAAAGGAAGCCTCTTGAAGGTTGTTCGACAGAGAGCGGAAAAGGCGGAAATGTGGGGGCGCTAGATCAGTTGAATAAGATGAGTAGGGAATGACTTTCGAACCTAACTCCTATATAGTGTTTTTTGTCAGTCTATCAGAATGCGGGCGGGTTCAAAATGGTTCAAATGGCTCTGAGCACTATGGGACTTAACATCTGTGGTCATCAGTCCCCTAGAACTTAGAACTACTTAAACCTAACTAACCTAAGGACATCACACACATCCATGCCCGAGGCAGGATTCGAACCTGCGACCGTGGCGGTCACGCGGTTCCAGACTGAAGCGCCTAGAACCGCACGGCCACAACGGCCTGCTGCGGGCGAGTGTCATCACTTCACGCGGTCTTCTTGATCGTTGTTCTTAGATTGCGTCTACAAGATATCTCGGATGTTGACAATAAGTATCAGCAGTGCTGGTTACACCTCGGGAAAGCAATTCGTAGTACACCACACCGTCGCTGTTGCACCACACGCATAATACTAGCGTTTGTGGATGCGCGCACGTCTTTGGATAGGAAGTTGCTGCTTTGTTTGGCTCACCATTTCCTTACATTAGTTAAAAGACAGCATTTCTCGTCACAAGTAACGATACTGGATAGGAATGGTCTGTGTTGTTCACAAGCCAATTGATGATGATGCACATATGGCCACCAGCTGCTTTTGTGATTTTGGGCAGGCCGCTGCGGCCAAGCGGTTCTAGGCGCTTCAGTCTGCTGCTACGGTCGCAGGTCCGAATCCTGTCTCAGGCATGGATGTATGTGATGTCCTTAGGTTAGTTAGGTTTAAGTAGTTCCGGGTGTAGGGGGACTGATGACCTCAGATGTCACATAGTGCTCAGAGCCATTTGAACGATTTTGTGATTTTGGATTAGAGCAGGGCCGGCCATGGCGTGCCAGACTCCATTCGCACAGGGAGGGCATGCTGTGTACAGGCCACGACATAGCCTGTCCCAGATTTACCCGGTCCTTCCCTGGAGTACCTGGAACAGTGCGACATTTCATTTAACATTGCGGTGTGGCATTTTTCGGGCGGCATAGCTCTCTTCATTTCGGCAGAATGGTGGTGTCAGAACTGTTTACCCTTCGCTATTCGTTCATGGTATGAAAGACGTTCATAGATCTAGTGGTTGTTTGCACAGGAAGAGGCAGTCTAGAGATCAGTCGCCGCAATCCTCTAAGAATGAATGTGGAAGACAGAAGAGAGAGATGAGAATTCTCAATATATATTATGCACTCACTTAAGCGACGGGACCTGCAGATTTGCGATGAGACGACATTGCAATATCGGCTTTGCGCTGTCGAGACTGCTATATATCCTTTACACTGCTGACACGTCCAAGCCTCCACCTTTTGCACATCCGCTCCGGTGTGCCAATGACACTGTCTTCCTAACCATCTTTTCTACTCGCCAGAAATCCCAACTGATCCTTCAGTTAGATTTAAGACATTTTACCTCCTCCTGCTATCCGTGGCTCCTCGAGATAAACCGGAAGAAACTCTGCCAATAATTATAGGTATAACCAGATGCAGATTCTGTATTCATTACTTTTTCCTAAGCATTTACGAGTGTTCTATCTAATTAACTTGGGCCATACTGCGAGGTCGATAACTCGCGCCCGGCGATTTGAAAACTTTCTTTGCCGGTTCGAGGGTCTTTGGTCTCTCTCGGTGGTAGAAAGGAAAGAGGTAGTCGGAGTGGACGGTTAAGAGTCGTATCCGACGGAGCATACGTGCCTCTTGTGGAAGAAATCTTCCTGGATTGTTGTTGCGAGCGTCGTGAGCTGGCGTTTACCGCATAGCACGGTGCGGCTGTTGTGATGAGTATGGCGAGGCTGCCCCGGTCCCGTCTGCGCTTGTTTCCAGGTTCCTCCTGGAGAGGTCAACGCGATTCGGCGAGGCCTGCGGATCGTGCTCTAGTCACTCGGAACGCCTTGAATCAAAACCTTTTTGGTTTTTCGGCGAGGACAGAGCCACGTCCTTCTTCTGTTTATGGGTGAGCGTCAGTTTTGTGCGCCGGGAACGTGTCCCTGTTGTCTGGAATTTGTGGCACATGCTCCCTCCCGTATCGAAATTGGCCTATCTCTCTAGAGAATTTTTTAATTTTTATTTATTTATTTTTTAATTTTGGGTGCGTATTTTTAAGTAAAAGTTCAAACTGTTGTTTTCTTGTGATTTTGATTTTAAAGGCCCTGTGGTCAATTTTAAGTTTAGATTTCATCTCGCCACTATGTTGAATTTAAGAATGCGGATACACTTTAATCAGTGGCAGTGACTTCATTCTTGGAATCAGTAGTACTCCCCCTCCTTACTCTTTAGCTGGATAAGTGGAATGTTTTATATGATACTCAAATTCTTAGTTCAAAGTATTGTCAAAAATAATAAGCAAATTATTCATTTCAATGAACCTCAGTGAAGAACAGTCACATTACGTACAAGATTTAAAATTAAACTTTCACTATTTACTAACTTAAGAGTTACATCTGCTTTCCGTACATCCATCGTTCACACAATAGGTAGTTACTTGGCTGTTACATCCAAGTGTTGTCAAAAATTAAAGTACAATAAATGTTCATTAAAATGGTCTACTGCAATTGTTGAGAAAATCATGGATGTAACACAAGGAGTTGGCCACCAAAAATTCTTTTAAATTATGTTTAAATTGTGCCTTGTCTGAAACTAAACTCTTAATGGTTGCTGGTAACTTATTAAAAATATGCGTTGCTGAATACTGGATTCCTTTCTGGGCAAGAATAAGCGATTTTAAATCCTTATGTATATTGTTCTTATTCCTATATTGATACTGTGTACTAAGCAGTTAGTTGGAAAAAGAGATGTATTATTTACAACAAACTTCATTGTTGTTATTGTGGTCTACAGTCCTGAGACTGGTTTGATGCAGCTCTCCATGCTACTTTATCCTGTGCAAGCTTCTTCATCTCCCAGTACCTACTGCAACCTACATCCTTCTGAATCTGCTTAGTGTATTCATCTCTTGGTCTCGTTCTATGATTTTTACCCTCCACGCTGTCCTCCAATACTAAATTGTTGATTTCTTAATGCCCTTAATGCCCTTCTTCTTGTCAAGTTGTGCCACAAACTCCTCTTCTCCCCAATTCTATTCAAAACCTCTTCATTAGTTATGTGATCTACCCATCTAATCTTCAGCTTTCTTCTGTAGCACCACATTTCGAAATCTTCTATTCTCTTCTTGTCCAAACTATTTATCGTCTATGTTTCACTTCCATACATGGCTACACTCCATACAAATACTTTCAGAAACGACTTCCTATAAGGCATAAATATACTGGGAAGCTGTGGTTAGTAGGCCCAATTCTTTGAATAGGTTTCGACATGATGTTCTTGGATTTACACTACACATTACTCTAATTAGACGCTTCTGTACTCTAAAACTTTTTTCTCAGTTTTTGGAGTTACCCAAAATATGATACCTTATGACATAATAGAGTGAAAATAAGCAAAATATGCCAGTTTTTTATATTTAAATCTCCTATGTCTGACATCATGCGCATTAGAAAAACAGACTTGTTTAGACGCTTTAGCAGTTCGTTTCCTATTACTTGCCTGTTTACACTACTACTGGACGATAGCACATAGTAAAAACTATATTGGAGTTTTGGTTGGTACTCTGTCGATATACAACGTTTGGTACCGATCTGATTGTCTGACAGCTGGAGGTTCGGGTGTTATGAACTCCTCACTTACCATTGCCCCACAACATTTTCTATGTGTTCCTTCCAATTTAAGTTGTTCGTAATTGTAACACCTAGGTATTTAGTTGAATTTATGGCTTTTAGATTACACTGATTTATCGCGTAACTGAAGTTTAACGAGTTCCTTTTAGCACTCATGTAGGTGACCTCGCACTTTTCGTTGTTTAGGGCCAACTGCCACTTTTCGCACCATTCCGATATATTTTCTAAATCGTTTTGCAGTTTGTTTTGATCTTCTGATGACTTTATTAGTCGATAAACGACAGCGTCAACCGAAGACGGCTGCTCAGATTGTCCCCCAAATCGTTTACATAGATAATGAACAGAAAAGGGCCTATAACATTACCTTGGGGAACGCCAGAAATCACTTGTGTTTTACTCGATGACTTTCCGTCAATTGCTGCGAACTGTGACCTCTCTGACAGGAAATCACAAATCCAGTCACATAACTGAGACGATATTCCATAAGCACGCAATTTCACTACGAGCCGCTTGTGTGGTACAGTGTCAAAAGCCTTCCGAAAATCCAGAAATATGGAATCGATCTGAAATCCCTTGTCAATAGCACTCAACACTTCATGTGGATAAAGAGCTAACTGTATTTCACAGGAACGATGTTTTATAAACCCGTGTGATTTTTAAAAAACTCTTCTTGGAATGTTAAGTTATCTATCGAATCACTTATTCCTAAGTTATCTAAAGAAAAACTAAAAGGGAAGTTTTGACATCGTTATTTATTGGGAATGCTCTGTGTATTGATCAGCATCTTCCTACTACTTTTCTGACTTGTGAAACAGATTTTCTTCCCTTGACGGTTTTGATTAATCTTATAACTTTCTTATGTTCTCTGTGTTTTCGCGACACTACTGTACCTGCACAGACGTTTTTGTATACCTATAGAATCCGCGAAAATAGGCGAATTTCCATCTATATGCTTGTTCCTTATCGTCTTCAGCCATGTGTGTGTGTGTCTGTGTGTGTGTGTGTGTGTGTGTGTGTGAGTGCGCGAGTGTGTACTTTTCTCCGGGGCCCAGAAAGTAAGAACGGGAGAACACGTTGCTTAGAGACAACTATTTTTTGTTGTCCTGAATGGCGTGTTCCTCAGATGAAATACATAGCTGGAGTTTTTCTGTCCGCTTACTAAAGGCATACTAGCAATACTCAATGAGGGTGCAATAAATCACATGCAAACGATTTCTCTGTGTGAATGTTTCCGACACGTGTGTATTTAACGCCACCAGTTCAACTTAGTGAGGGGCAATTAAATGTATGCAAACGATTTCTCTATGTGAATGCTTCTTGCACGTGTATATTTAATGCTACAGCTTTAGAAAGACTGTAACTTAAGGTTTGTACTATTACCGTAAATCGCTGAGGTAATCGCGGCTAACGTGGTCAGCTGTATACACAATACACGTAAGAGTAGTTACGTTGCAGCTCGTCTTCTAACCGACAGGTACTTGAAATGCAGCCAGGAAAAGACCGCTGCTCGTAAGCGCAAAAAACTGCAACTGGCGGGAGGGAACGGAGTTTTTTCTCGCTCTACAGGCTACGTCAGGTAGTAGGAATTCTTAGCGAGCACGATTGCGTAGTCAGTGCCTTTGAAAATGCGTTGATGAGACGGATAATTTGTGGGAAACCTCGTCTTTCCAGTTTGATGGACAAATACCTGAATTTAGTTTTCAGCTGTCGTTTGCTAACTGGGAATGGCTTTGGTAAGCTGGTTCTCATACCAACATGGATAGCCATACTCTTAAGTCATCGATGGTGCTGTGGTAAGAGTTGGTCGACAGATGGAACGGTTTCCTGTTGGTCCCCCCCCCCCCCCCTCCCCGATAGTTGCTATCTTCGGATAAAGTTGTGCTATAGACCTTCATGCCATTTTAAAAACTGTTCAAGATGTCGAAACAAATTATTTGGCCACTCATAAGAAGTAAGTGGTCGTAGAAAGCAGATACAATACTCCTGATACGCGGCGCCGTTTGCGCCAGTCGCGTCTCTGTATTCATTTAACATCTCTGCGGTCGATTCTATATCGCGTGGCCGCGGTTTTCCTCTTTGGTCACTTTTCGGCTATTTAAGCGCACTACGCTGTTGGAAGGTGGGTGGTGGTTCGCCGACGACTTCCGCCCGATCGCGGACGTCTTCGATGTCGACCACGTCCGTCTCGTGGAAGACCGCCTGCCGGTTTTCCTCGCCGCCAGGGCCGCTGACGATGTGATCGCACCCGTCACCGCCGATGAGGTTGGACTCCAGCTGCGCCGCCTCAACCCCAGGAAGGCGGGTGGCTCCGATGGTGTCAGGAACCGCCTCCTGCGGTTATTGCCGCCGGCACTCCATCAATCACTGGCGGCCACTTTCAAATGGCTCTGAGCACTATGGGACTTAACATCTGTGGTCATCAGTCCCCTAGAACTGAGAACTACTTAAACCTAGCTAACCTAAGGACATCACACACATCCATGCCCGAGGCAGGATTCGAACCTGCGACCGTAGCAGTCGCGCGCTTCCGGACTGAGCGCCTGAACCGCTAGACCACCGCGGCCGGCAGGCGGCCACTTTCAACTGCGTTCTCCGCTCCGGGATCTTCCCTTCCGCGTGGAAACACGCGGAAGTGGTGGCCATCCCCAAGGCCGGCAAGAATCGGCGTCGGGCGGAGCACTACCGGCCGATCAGCCTGCTCCCGTCTCTCTCCAAGATATTTGAGAGACTGTACGTGGAGCGGCTGTGGCGCCACGTCACTGCCGAAGGGCTCCTTCCAGCGGAGCAGTTCGGGTTCCGGCGGGGCCACTCGACCACGCAACAGCTATTACGCCTGGTAGAACAGGCGCTGCGGGCGCTGGAGTCGAGGGAGTACCTTGGGGCGGTACTCCTCGACGTCTCCAAGCTCCTTGTACATGGGGTCCCGACGTCACACGCCCTTCAGCTGCGATCCTACCTCGCGGACCGCACCCTCCACGTCCGGGCCGCCGGCGGCACCTCCACCGACTGGCCGATTCGTGCGGGTGTACCGCGGGGGTATCCTGCTGTACACCTTGTACACCGCTGACGCGCCAAGGGTGGCGCGCGTGGACTTGGCTCTTTATGCCGACGACACTGCGCTGTTCACCCGCAGGATGAACGTGGTTGCGATGTGCCGCCGACTTATACTAGCGTGCGACGTCCTGGGGGCGTGGTCCATCAAGTGGCGACTCAAATTTAACGCCGCCAAGAGCCAGGCGGTCGTCTGCACTCGGAGACGGCTGCCTCCAGACCTGCCGCCTGTCTCGATCTCGGGTGGCCCCATTCCGTGGTCACCGACCGGCACATACCTTGGTGTGACGCTTGACAGGCATCTCGCCTGGCTGCCGCACATCCGCGACATCAGGGGGCGGGCGATTGGGCGTCTCCGGGCGCTCTACCCGCTGCTGAACCCCTCATCCACGCTCCCCCCTCGGCATGGCCTGACCGTGTACTTGGCCCTCATCCGGCCGGTACTCGAGTACGCCGCCGTAGTGTGGGGGAATGCCGCTCTGTCGCACGTTGCGATGCTCCAGCGTGCCTAGAATCGGGCGCTGCCACTCGCTCTCCACAAGCCGCCTCGTTACTCCACGAGGCTCCTTCATGAGGAAGCTGGCGTCCCGTTGCTGCGGGATCGCTTCAGGCAGTTCGCTAGGGTGTTCTATGCCTTTGCAGAACACTCTGGCAGTCGTCTTATACGCGGACTGGGACACCAAGTCCACCGCAGGCCGACCACGCGTTGGCCTGATCTGCTGCGGGAGTAGTTTCTTCCGCGGCCCCCATGACGCTTTTGACGCAGCGTCCGCCCCCACGCGGCCGCTCACATAGGCCAGTCCTAACCGTGTGGCCAAACAATAGTTCTTGAGGTCCACACAGGAACAGCAGCTTCGCTGCTTAGCCTGTCTCACTCCTGGTAGATGTAACCAGAGATGTGCAGTGCAGGAAGATGGGTGGTTTGTGGCGGCTGGATGGCGCTCCGTTGTGCAATCCGGTCGTCAGCGGTTGCTCTTTGCGCATCCTCTGCCTCTTTCTGTTACGTGGGCTGTGGGGCTGGGGACGGAGACGTGCGTTGTGGTCGGCGAGTGTGTTCTGCGTCTAGTGAGAGGGCCATGGTCTCTCTCGTCTGTGCTGCTAAACGATGTGAACATGTGAATGTGGCTGCGCAATGTATGAGCCTGCAACCGGATACGCTTCAGAATCAAACGGTGGGGATCATTAAGGTTGTTAAGTCTTGCTGTATATATATATATATATATATATATATATATATATATATATATATATATATAGAATTTCGTGCTCTTCGAAGTTAACGGCTGTACCACTGTTTGGACGCCCATGTTATCTGGTTCGTATTGACCACTGATGCACAGTTGAACAGTGTGTGAATGAGGTTTGCCTGTGTTTTAAGCACTTGAGTAACGAACAGGGAGTGAACATCTAAGTGTGTGTCTGTGCACTCCGAAATAGCCACAGGTTCGATTTTCTGGCTCTGTGCCGGTATTTGGGTAATATGTTCAAAGGTAAACAAGCAAGGGGTTAATGATGAAAAATATATTGTGTGCTAGAGTCCTGTCGTAATTACTGAATGAGTGTTTATGGAATATATATATAATATAATTAATAGGCTCTGGGGTTACGTTACGAGTTACGTGTGAGTGATTTAGCACTAGGACCAACTTCTCAACTATTTTAGTGTATTATCACTTCCTGCTCTCGCAGTAATAAGCCTGTCTGCACGTGTTATTAATGAAAAGAAGTGCAGATATTTAAAATGGTGAATGGCTTGTGGGTATCTTGTGGCCGTATTCCTGTTTTGAAATTTTTGTAATGTTTTAAGGATTGTGTTACTCTGGATACTGCCCAGTTGCTGTGTGGTTCTATGTCGTTGTTTCAGTGGTTTAACTGGGGGCCGACGCCTTGGCGGCGGCCAGTTTCAATTGTAACCGATAGCGAGGTCGCTGTGTTTATCAGTAGGCTCCAGCTCTTCGGCGAATTGAAGTTGAGTATTTTATTATTTGTTCCTGGTGAGGCCGAGGCGTTCGTCTTTCCTTCTCCACCGTTCCTTTCCACTTTCATTCAGGCTCGATCTGAGTTATAGTTTCCGTGCACCACAGATGTTCTCTTACGTGTCACCGAAATTTTGTAATACCTCAAAGATGCCTTTAATTGTACTGGGTTTTTAATATCTTATTTAGAAAGAGAAATTATGAGTTGTTTCTGCTGTTATATCTTAAAAGGTGTCCTACTTCTGTGGAAGTTTTTCTCAGTAATCCATTTATTGTTTGTATGCTTCTTAAGATTTATGTAAAAAGGGTTTTAAAATTATTTGTTTGGGTTGGGCTTTGACTCCCGTAGACATTTTGTCTGTTTATTAACGTTTCAAATTGTGGGCTAATTATGTATATTATTCTGGGGTAACAGCACTTTGCTGCTGTCATGCATTGTTAAATAAAATCTGTTGGAAATTGCAAGCCAGAGTTTGTGTTTGATTGGTAATTATTGCCTTGTCTTTATTGAGGTGAAGTATCCTTGAGCGTGTATCCCACTTCTCAATTGTAGTACACATAACAGAACTTTAGTACAATACAAACTTTGATTACTGTTAACCTTACGATGAACAAGCTTGTTTCTTGACGCTTGATTCAAGAAATAGATTTTCGCAACTCTTTCGCTAATCTAATGTAAAAAATGCTGCAAATATAATGATTTCAGAACGAATCTAAGATCATTGGTTTCTGTACAATGGTCTTCGGACGATGCCCCTGGATTGCCATGAGCTGCAACAACTTTGTGTTTTAAGATCGTATATTCCGCGGCAGAGAGACAGGGCTGTCTTTTCAGATGCTCGTGTTTAATATCGACACTTTTTTTAATATTTTACGAAGATGCATATGAAACCTTGCGTCACTGCTCTCTCTCTCTCTCTCTCTCTCTCTCTCTCTCTCTCTCTCTCTCTCTCTCTCTCTCTCTAGGCAGATAGCTATTCCGACAGTGGTCCTTTCTGCTGTTATAATAAGAAGCGCATACAACACGTTCTTCTTGTTCATGGAAACGATCGGACGCATTCAGTTGGCATTCTGTCTTATTATCAGAGTAGCTGTCTTTGTTTTCAGTTTAAACATGTTTTTATTGAAAATTAGTGATCTAATAAACTGAAGGCCCTCTATGTTACATCATATCTGCTTAGTGTGCATTATTTATCTGTGTTATACCACTTCTAGACGTAAGGGTGGCAGCACTGTTTGGTTTCGTTCCCTGATAAATTACTTTGAGGCAAGGATCCCTTTCTGCCAC
Organism: Schistocerca gregaria; assembly: GCF_023897955.1. Lineage (NCBI taxonomy): Eukaryota > Metazoa > Arthropoda > Insecta > Orthoptera > Acrididae > Schistocerca > Schistocerca gregaria. The sequence continues at coordinate 249,779,731 of NC_064925.1, forward strand.
CAACCAAGCTTCGTATCCATTACAATGAATAGGTTGTTGCTCGTCGAATTAACCACTAAAGAGGGATACAGTTGTGTGAGTATTATCAAGTAGCAGCACACTGGACGCGGTTACATGTTCAGTACAAACTAATTTAAGATGATTAAAAAAGAGACGAATGCAATGATTTTTAGGTTCTAAAATTTCACCTAAGGTTTATTAAAAACGAAATACATCGATGGACTAGTTCACTGTTTTGTACTGATACATTAGTATTAATGTGTAGCACTCCGTCTTCAGGCCACGAGTGGCCTACCGGGACCATCCGACCGCCGTGTCATCCTCCGTGGAGGATGCGGATAGGAGAGGCGTGGGATCAGCACACCGCTCTCCCGGTCGTTATGATGGTTTTCTTTGACCGCAGCCGCTACTCTTCGGTCGAGTAGCTCCTCAGTTGGCATCACGAGGCTGAGTGCACTCCGAAAAACGGCAACAGCGCATGGCGGCCTGGATGGACATCCATCCAAGTGCCGACCGCGCCCGCCAGCGCGTAACTTCGGTGATATCACGCGAACCGTTGTAACCACTGCGCCAAGGCCGTTGCCTTGCAGTAATGTGTGCAAGAGATTATTTCGCTACCTTATTAAATGAAGCTGGAATATATCACTTACGTCTCTATCATACCACGGCACTGGAGCTCAGAGAACTCTTTCGGACTCATATTTAGCATGTTTCCCAGTATTATAGACATTTTCAAGCATTATGTTCCTGTAACCCTCCTTCAAGACGCATCTAACTTCAATGAAAAATGCGACATTCCATTTAAGAACTACATTTCCGTCAACATTCCTTTTATACAAGACTTGGAGTACAACCATAAAGCAAAATACTCGGTTCTAGGGGTACGTTTTAAAACAAATAAGGATCATATCGGCAGTTGGTACTGTCGCTATATGAAAACCGTTTGATTGTATCTTCTCCAGCATTGACCCGCTCATTTCGTGGAGTGGTCGCGTTCGAAGGCTGTCTCAGGGCTGGACCCTGGACGGTCCACAAGACGTCTACGGCTATGGATCGTGAAAACCCAATTTGCAAACTCGCGGGAGAGCACGATGGGTTACAGTATCTGCCGTACAATCTGAGAACGCCTGCAAAGGACGTTGATGAACCCTGCGAAATCCTGACCGAAAGCTTGCTGAAACCTGTAAATCAATGTCTTTGACCCAGCGGCTGTAGAACGTTGCGTCCATCTTTCCTTTGGGTGTCCTTACGTCTTTAAATATAGAGTCAAATTATATGAAAGGAAAGTGGTATTTCAGAAGGGAGTGAGATGAGCTGTACTCTGTCTCCAGTGTTATTCAATCTGTGATACATCTTGTATGAACTGCGGATGTTCCATGAGGATGATCGTGGGTGTGACTGTGGTATAAAGACAAGTCGTTACGTTATAAAACTGTAACGATATGGAGAAAGACTTACAGAGGGTTGATGCTTGGAGGAGAGATTGGCAGTTGACCTTCAACGTAAATAAATGCCACATGTTGAACATAAACAGGCGAAAAGACCCGATATTGTATGACGAGAATGAAAAAATGCTCCTGTTTTAGCATAAAACAAGGCGATTAGGTCTTAGGCTGAGTTAGGAATGTAAAAGAAAGGGAGCCAGCTTTCCGACTTATCTGGCAGCTTCAAAGACATTTAAATCAAAACACCTTGACATATTCGCGCTTTTTTTGCTTGGTAGCATTATATCTATGACAAGTACCATATGCATGATGCCAGGTAAAACAACGTGGTAGGTGACGTCAACCCACAGGAACAAATCCACTCCCTATCAATTTTATCCATTCAGAAAAAAACTTTATTAGCAATTACACGTAAGCTATTCAGCCATATGATAATATATATATCTTACTATAGCTGGTGACTCTTTTGGATTTAGGGCACAGGTTAAGGGAGTTCAGCCTATAAACTAAATGAGGCAGATATGCCAGCACCTTACAACTCAGAGTTCACTGCGCGGGTGAAGTAGGATTACTCGTAAAATAGCGCAAACATTTCAAGATGTTTTGATTTAAATGTCTTTGAAACAGCCAGATAAGTCGAAAAGCTACTTACCTTCTTTTAACCTCTAACTCTGCCCAGGGCATATTCGCCTTTTTCTGCTATGATAGCGGCGGTATTCATTCTGGCGCCTACCTTTATCATAATTTTGACATTAGACCGCCGCACCTTGGCAATAGATGTAGATTTTTGGTTCAAATGGCTCTGAGCACTATGCGACTTAACTTATGAGGCTATGAGTTGCCTAGAACTTAGAGCTAAATAAACCTAACTAACCTAAGGACATCACACACATCCATTCCCGAGGCAGGATTCGATTTTGGTAGTGGGCTGGGGCACCATCTTGTTGAAAGTAAACTCTTCCGTCTCCATACAAGTTTCGGATGGCAGGTAAAATGGATGTCTGAAGCTTCTGAAGGTACAACTCACCGGTAACTACGCAACTAAGAATAAAACACTGAATGTCTGGCGACTGTCATCTGACAAAACTATATAACGCAATACAACGCTTATGTGGCGATTGCCGGAACTACAAACTATTACACTACCAAAGATGAGACAACTCTGTCAATTAGTTTGCCAGTTATGGACTATTAAACAGTGGATACATTTTTTTGGACCTCTCTGTGTATGAAATTTATGATTTTCTTGTAAGTAAGGGATGTAACTACTGATGACGACTTCAAACCCAGAAGAGTAGTGGTACATCAAACTAAGTATAACCAAATGACTGTTATAAATCGTAGTATTTAAGTACAGCCACTGATGGAAATAAAATAACAGAAACGTACGTATCTGCTAGGTTGCGATTCTGCTTCATTGGATCTTTTCACAGATTCTACAGAGCATGCATAACTGAGCTGCTCGAAACGTAACAATGACAACTTTCGTAGCAGCTGTTACAGCTTTCTTTTCGGAATATAATTGCTCTGAAAAGATCTTCAATACATAACGAGTGATTGTTGTCATATGTTCAAAATGTTCAAATGTGTGTGAAATCTTATGGGCCTTAACGGCTAAGGTCATCAGTTCCTAAGGTTATGTGGCGATTGCCAGAACTACAAACTATTACACTACCAAAGATGAGACAACTCTGTCAATTAGTTTGCCAGTTATGGACTATTAAACAGTGGATACATTTTTTTGGACCTCTCTGTGTATGAAATTTATGATTTTCTTGTAAGTAAGGGATGTAACTACTGATGACGACTTCAAACCCAGAAGAGTAGTGGTACATCAAACTAAGTATAACCAAATGACTGTTATAAATCGTAGTATTTAAGTAGAGCCACTGATGGAAATAAAATAACAGAAACGTATCTGCTAGGTTGCGATTCTGCTTCATTGGATCTTTTCACAGATTCTACAGAGCATGCATAACTGAGCTACTCGAAACGTAACAATGACAACTTTCGTAGCAGCTGTTACAGCTTTCTTTTCGGAATATAATTGCTCTGAAAAGATCTTCAATACATAACGAGTGATTGTTGTCATATGTTCAAAATGTTCAAATGTGTGTGAAATCTTATGGGCCTTAACGGCTAAGGTCATCGGTTCCTAAGGTTACACACTACTTAACCTAAATTATCCTAAGGACAAACACACACACCCATGCCCAAGGGAGGACTCGAACCTCCGCCGGAACCAGCTGCATAGCCCATGACTGCAGCGCCATAGACTGCTCGACTAATCCGGCTGTTGTCATATGTATCTGGACTTCTACCTAGATGTTAGAGCAACAGCGTGTGCGTGTGTGTGTGTGTGTGTGTGTGTGTGTGTGTGTGTGTGTGCGTGGAGCTTACGGGCTCTCAACAGCGAGGTTATCAGATCTTTTACAAATAGAAAAAGAAACGAATGTGGATAAAATGACTAAAATTGTTGTCACACAGTGAGGAGTAAACCTATACAATTACACTTATTCACTCATTCAAACATCACTAACTCATACAATCACTCTACCTGATAATGGAGCAAGTGTGAAAGGTGCTGTACCTGGGATTAAAACAGACGTAAAACGACACAGAAGCTAAAAGGAAGGCACTGGGAAATATGCCTGGCTGACCACTTAAAAAAGACATGATTGAGCCGCTCAACCTGTTAACACATTAAGATCATCTCCCTGAAACTTCAGAAAACTATTTGGACAAATAACAAAACCTTAAAACTCACCACATTCGTTTTACGTGGTGATATTCAATTGTCTCTTCTGAGAAAATGCTTTCTTGACGGTGATAAGTTAAACTAAGTACCTCAGCTTATGCAAAGCGGTTACGTCCTGCAGTTACGGAGTATCAATTTGCGGCAGACGTCCGTGAAACTACTACAATTATCCTGCCGTAATGCGTTAACCTGCCGGTACCGTGACGATCATTGCTTCAACGGAATGGCAGTAGGCGTCGAGAATTACTCCAGTACCTGCCGAGCCAGCCATTGATCTAATTCTGTACAACTTACACGAGCAAATACAACTACTCACACTACCCCCTCTCAGACTACATGTAGTTTTTTTATGGAGACAATATTGTTCTTGCAATAAAGTAAAACCTACGTGTTTCCCATTTTTGACGAAGATACACGAAAAGTTTATCTAAGTTGCAAGGCAAATCCGTTGAGACAGCGTCAAAGCGATCGAATTTCGCATGCCTACCCTTCGGACTCTTCGGTGTCAGAAGTACTCTATGTCATCAGTGATAAAGCTCTACCAAGAATATTTCGGCCCGTCTGGGGTTCAAGATCTGAATACCACGAGTTCTGCCGTTGTCGGCCAAGATTTGATGGAGAAAATCTTATCACAATGCATCGAACCGGTTACCTCCTTGTCGGGTGCTGCTGCACTGCCTCGTTGTTAGTAATTTCGGCTACATTGTCCTTTTCTGACAGACTGAACTTCAGCAAAGATGCTCTGGCTCAGCTGATATGAAATCTACTTTCAGTATTAAAAATGGAGCAACACCTTAGCGTTGTGCAAAAGACAACATGTTCGCCTTTGACTCTAACATTATTTATGTGAACAACCCAATGTTGCAGCTTCGTCCGCAGGGCCGTTATCTAGTGGAAATAATTGTCCTTTAGTGAATGTCAAAATCTAACAATCATCTTACATACATGCGAAAACAGCCAAGATCTCATAATTATTGACGACAACTGTCGAAACCGGTTCACAACAATAAAGATGAATTTATATGATCTTGGCTGTCAAAAGCTTTTTTGCCTAGCGAAACCTAGTTCGCTCCTTATACGTTCGCAATATGAGAAAATTCATTCAAATGACATAAAAAAGCATGTCGCCGTCACAATCGGGCAGTACGTCTTTAACTGTCAAACTGCGACTGCTGTCTGGCCACAAGAAGCTGACCTTTCGCGCGGTGGCTTTCGGGCGCATGTCTTGCCTCCGTTTGAGGACTGCCGAATGGAGAATAGAGGTGAACGAAAGATAGCGCCAAATTTATTCCGCTGTATTGGCAGAATTACAAGTGTTTTGTACTATTACGAAAGATGCTGGATTCCACATGTAGAAATACTGATATCGCTTGGAGACAAATGAATATCTTCCGAATCTAACGGCCGACAGCATTGCCAGAAAGTGAGAATTTCAGATGTTGGTAAAATAGTAGCAGTATGGTATTCTGCCTTGCGGCAGGTCTTGTCGTGGGTTAAGCCTCTTCCACTTTTGTCTGTCCATAGCCAGTCTTTTCATTTCTTTTTTTTTGCCTCCTTTGATATTGTCCAGCATTGGATATCTTCTTTTTCCTCCACCATTCCTTCTATTCCTTCCTTCAATAAACAGTCCCTCCTCAAACAATGTCCGATCCAGTTCTGTTTTCTCTTTCTGATGACTTTCTACATGTTTCTTTCTTCTCCAACTCTTCTTAATACTTCATTCCTTACTCGGTCTTCCCATTTCACTTTTTCCAATCTTCTCCGTATCCACTTCTCTGGTGCCTCCAATCTGCTTTCATCTTTCTTCCTGAATGTCCAGGTCTCTGCACTATATAGTGCAACGCTCCAGGTGTAACATTTGGCAAGTGTTTTCCTCAGATCTTTGTTTAGTGGCCCTCATAGCATTTCTGTTTCCCCTATTTTCATACGGAATTTTCTCCCCTTTCCTCCAGTTACCACGCTTTTCGTTTTCTTCTTGTTAATCTTCATTCCATATTCTTCTAGTTTTGGATTAGATCATCTAACATTTGTTCCATCTCTCTTTCACTCTCTGTCATCACAAGCATGTCGTCTGCAAAACTTATACACTTCACTCTGCGACCCCCTATATAAACTCCCCTCCCTCCATGAAAACTTTCACTAATAATTTCCTCCAGATATATATTGAACAGTGTTGGTGATAAGCAGCGGCCTTGTATTATTCCTCTTCCCAGTACAATTTCTTCACTCATCACTCCTATTCTTACTCTTGCTCTCTGGTTCAAATATAAATTTATAATTAGCCTTCTATCCCTCCAGTCAACTCCACGTTTCCTTAGGATTTCGATCAGTTTGTCCCATCTGACGCAGTCAAAAGCCTTCTCAAGACCAATGAACACAACATACACCTTCCATTTCTTCTCCATGTACCTCTCCCCTATCACTCTCATTAGCTCAATGGCATCTCTACTTCCCACTCCTCACCTGAAACCAAATTGTTCATCTCCTATTACGCAATTCAGCTTTCCGTATAGCCACCTATTGAGCGTCCTCAGCAAGACTTTGGCTGCACGCGATATCAGGCTCACTGTTCTATGTTTCTCACACTTTTTGCTGTTCTTTTTCTTTTCTGTAAGAATGAAGATACTTTCTGTAAAGTCCTTTGGCCATTTTTATGTCATGTATATTTGATTGTTAGTAAAAATACCGAAAAAATATTAGCCGTCTCTGTTTGCAGTCTAGAATATGATGGAGTATTATCCAAAAGAAAAGTTTTGCTACCTGCTAATTTACCAGCCATCGGCTCTCCAGCGGTGTCGCCCTTTACAACACATCGCTTAGAACCAGGTCCGGGTTAACCTATGCGGAGGCCCGGCGTTAGACAAAAAATGTGAGTCATCTGCTTACTTCTTGTAGACCTAACACATTTCTGTGAAAGTACAACAAGAAAGGTACGAGAATACGCGTACTTTTATGACAGCAATTATCCCAGGCATTAGATGATGCTTTTACAGGACACGAATTGGAATATATCCAACAAATGAAGCTGTTGCGTGGAAGTGCTTCTTTGAGATGACGAGGTTGGAATAGTAGAAGAAGTCGCGACGAATCGCATGAAACCAAAGAGAACATTGATGACGCCCCAGATCCTCACCCCTCTCCCACCCCTCACCCCCCCCCCCACCCCCCACACACAAAAAAAAAATCCTTAGAAGGTAGATGGGGAGGGATACTTTTAAAGTGCCAGCTGCATGTACTGCAGAGCATAACTACATAGCTACATGAGATGTGTGTTGCATGTCGGTCCCAAAACACTTCATTTTACGAACAGGCAGCAGCAGTGACGCTAATCGCAACTTCTCTGATAAGTAGCAACGAAAGTACACAGCACACGCTGAACAAGACATCTCCCTTACACACATCAATGTGTACCTCCGTAACACACACACACACACGGCTATCGTATTCTTTTCCTGAACATAATGTCCCCAAAATAACTCCAATCTTCCCCCCACCCCACCACCGCCACGACAACTGCCTCCCTCTGCACCATTATCAGCTGTCCCCTTATTTTCCTGAGAAGATCTTGTGCCTATAACGGATAAAAACGACAACAGCCCACAATAACTTTAGGGTAGAGAATGAACAGTATTAATATAGAACTATTTCCGTCATAGAACTCACATTGTTCAACTCTTCATAGTATAATAATCCAGTGAAACATTGATCCTCTACGCGACGTGCCTTTATCAGCGACACGAAACGTGTATTTCATGCTAGATGGAGCTTCTCCTCAATTCATTGTTAATGGACTCCAGCTTTTAAATAACAGCTTACATGACAGATTGATAGGAAGAGTCTGCCTCTGCCCTGGCCTTTACGTTCTCTGGACTGAAGGCTCTAGTGTACAGAACTCCGGTATACAATGCAGAGTGTCTTGGTGCCCGTATTGTGGAAGACTGTCGGACCAAATGCAGTACTCTACGAGCACAGCAGCACATCCCAGATTGAATGCAAGTGCGGGTTAATATAAGTGTCAGCAACATTAAGGAATCGCGTGTTGAACATTCCTTCTAAGAATGAGTTTCATGTAATTATCAGATAAGTTCTATTCCTGTGTGATTCTTACGGTTAATGTGATGTGAAAACTTGAAGAAAATGAGTTTTAACACGTAAGAAAAGTTTCGTAAGTATCCTGGGAGATCGGCCATATCTCTTTATTGGACTCTATAAAGGAAAGAAAAGAGTGTTTCTTTCGAAGTGCATTCTACGGGATAAACTACACTCATGCTCATAAATTAAGGATAATTGCAGAATGTGGTGCAACACAACGTGGCACTACACAAAACTGGCGCTAATAGCATAGGCACATAGGGAACACACACGACACAGATCTGTAAGTCCACGGTATTGGTGATAAGTTAAGAAAACTGTCCCGAAACACATGTGCTACAAAAGCCACTGTTTCCTGCGCATGTACTCCCACATCAATATAGGATATGATCACCATGCACACGTATACAGGCTGCACAATGGGTTCGCATACTCTGGATCAGGTGGTCGAGCAACTGCTGGGGTATAGCCTCCCATTCTTACACCACTGCCTGTCGGAGCTCCTGAAATGTCCTAGGGGTTTGAAGACGTGCAGCAATAAGTCGACTGAGAGCGTCCCTGACGTGCTCGATGGGGTTTTGGTCACGAGAACAGGCAGGTTACTCCATTCGCCTAATATCTTCTGTTTCAAGGTACTCCTCCACCATGGCAGCTCGGTTTGGCCGTGCATTATCATCCATCAGGAGGAAAGTGGAACCCCTGAAAAGGCAGATATATTGGTGCAAAATGACGTCCCGATACACCTGACCTGTTACAGTTCCTCTGTCAAAGAAATGCAGGGGTGTACGTGCACCAATCATAAACCCACCCCACACCATCAAACCACGACCTCCATACAGGTCTCTTTCAAAGACATTAAGGGGTTGGTATCTGATTCCTGGTTCACGACAGGTGAAAATCCGGCGAGAATCACTGTTCAGGCTATACCTGGAATCGTCCGTGAACATAACCTGGGACCATTGTTCCAATGACCATGTACTATGTTCTTGACACCAGGCTTTACGGGCTCTCCTGTGACCAGGGGTCAGTGGAATGCACCTTGCAGGTCTCTGGTCGAATAAACCATGTCTGTTCAGGCGCCTGTAGACTGTCTGCACTCAACTGTTCCAGTGGCTGCGATAAGGTCCCGAGCAATGGTACCTGCAGTACTCCGTGGCCGTCTGCGGGCACTGATGGTGAGATATCGGTCTCCTTGTGGTGTTGTGCACTGTGGACGTCCCGTACTTTAGCGCCTGGACACGTTTCCTGTCTGCTGGCATCGTTGCCATAATCTTGAGATCACACTTTGTAGCACACGGAGGGCCCTTGCTACGACCTGCTGTGTTTGACCAGCCTCCAGTCGCCCTAGTATTCTAACCTTCATACCGTCATCAGTATGTGTTCTTTGAGCCATTTTCAACACACAGTCACCATTAGCACGTCTGAAACGTCTGCACACTTACTCGCTGCACCGTACTTTGACATGCACCAACACACCTCTGCGTATGTGGAATGCTGCCAGCGCCACCGTGCGACGACCGCAGGTCAAATGCACCGCATGGTCATACCCCGAGGGAATTGAAACTCGCAAGCCGGCCACCAGAGCGTTGTTTCATCATGTATCAGCATTATCCTTAATTTATGAGCATGAGTGTAGAATAGAAAGCGAATAGTGTGGTAACTAAATGATTAACGGTGTCGTTGGTGAAATCCAAATTTACAGTTATCTCCTATTATATCCAAGTGCAATGTAAATGTATACTGCACACGCTAGACGCTGGATAGTATATCGATCAATAATGAATGAACTGGACTCTGGATTTCTCGAGAAGACACGTACAGTAGCTGAATGTCAGAAAGTTGAAAGTCATTAGAGCATACGGACGATGACCCTAACGACGAAGGGAAGTTAGTGGAATCCACGCGAGATGCATATCGCACTCCGTTCTCCGATGTGTTACATAATCTGAAAAATACGACGCAGAACATCACTGAATACTGGAACTCTCTTCATATGTCTGGAATAACGTCAGAATAATACACTTTATCATAGAACGTAGGTCACATCCCGTTTTCCTATAGTTGAGATGTGTGTTTAACACATTCCCGTTTTCAATAGTTGTGGTACGCTAAAGGTCGTAGTTCGACGGAAAGATGCGGACTCGGTGAAAGCTGGTACACGCTTGCTGTGCCGAGTGTTTGCGAGCAGCACCGGTCCTCTCCATAAAAGAAAGCTTTGCGCAAAAAGCAACAAGTCTGCCGTTAACTGGAATTCTTGTGCAAATACGTGAGGTGCCGCTCCAAACGGGAAACAATGCTCTAGCCGCGCCATCTGAGAGATAATTTACACTTCCAACTTAACCAGCACAGAAACAGAATACGGTGTAATTGTAGCATTCTCCATCTTCAGTAAGCAATTGGTCTTCTTCACATGCACGCCTCCAGTTTTATCGTTCAAGGTGGAAAATATTACATATAGTCCACCAGGAACAACAGCAGACTCACGTAGTTCGTATTGTGTTTTAATGTCTTAACAGGTGGTCTTAGTTGCAGTCTCTGACTTCTCGCAGATATTGTGTATATGTACAAAGATAAAAGTGGAATTTTCTGGCCTGGTGATGAGAGACCTTGAAATTAGGTTTAAATGCCTTAATTTGTACAAGTATGCTCATTTTAGTCATGAATTACAATATGTTTGCATTCTAGTAGAATTTATTTCTGAAGCCCTAACCTCGAATGTCAAATTCAGAGAGGTGCGCATTCGGGAGGACTACGGTTCAAATCCGTCTCCAGCCATCCTGATTTAGGCTTTCCGTGATTTCTCTAAATTGTTTCAGGCAAATATCGGGATAGTTCCTTTGAAAGGACACGGCATGTTTCCTTCCCAATCCTTCCCTAACCAGAGTTTGTGCTCCGCCTTTAATGACCTCGTTGTCGACGGGACGTTAAACACTAACCTCCTCTTCCTCGTAGAGATGGGAATAATTGTAAACTGCAAGGTGCAACAGGATGGATGTTCCAACAACCCGTAGCTCTCGCGTTGCTACAGAAGTTTCCGTGGTAGCTGCCAAGCTGCCTTGACCTGGTTAAGGACTATTTCTTTGCGCTTGCAATCCACCCCTCTTCTCACCGTTTCTTGTGGAGTGCGGAGTTAGTATGCTGACTGTTTTGATGCGGTCCGACTTAACTTCCTCTTCCATGCCAATGCCTTTATCTCAAAGTAACACTTGAACCTAAAGTCATCAGTTATTTGTTGATTTATTCTAATCTCTATCGTCTCCTACAGTGTTCAAATGGCTCTGAAAACTATGGGCCTTAACGTCTAACCGAGCGAGGTGGCGCAGTGGTTAGCACACTGGACTCGCATTCGGGAGGACGACGGTTCAATCCCGTCTCCGGCCACCCTGATTTAGGTTTTCCGTGATTTCCCTAAATCGTTTCAGGCAAATGCCGGGATGGTTCTTTTGAAAGGGCACGGCCGATTTCCTTCCCAATCCTTCCCTAACCCGAGCTTGCGCTCCGTCTCTAATGACCTCGTTGTCGACGGGACGTTAAACACTAACCACCACCACCACCACCTTAACGTCTATGGTCATCAGTCCCCTAGAACTTAGAACTACTTAAACCTAACTAACCTAAGGACATCACACAACACCCAGTCATCACGAGGCAGAGAAAATCCCTGACCCCGCCGGGAATCGAACCCGGGAACCCGGGCGTGGGAAGCGAGAACGCTACCGCACGACCACGAGCTGCGGACGTCTCCTACAGTGTTAGCCCTTTATGGTTGCCTGCAGTACATGAAAGCTATTTGCTGTTGTCTTAATACATGTGCTATCCAGTCGTCCCTTGTGCCAATCGATGCTTTCCACACAATCCATTCTTCGTCGATTCTGCAAAGGACTGATTTCTTGTCTTATCTATTACTTAGCCCTCTGTAACAGGAAATGAAGGGCACTCCATATAAGCCGAAATCGCATTGTAGATACTTTTGTTCTTCCAAGATGACCGGTTTTAACAGTTATGCTCCCATCATCTGATCTTATGGAACTTGTTATAAAATTGCCAAAGTCCGATCGCGGTGTACAAAGTGTGTACTTAGTCATACAGATCGCCCTGCGACACAACATGTGTACCTTACCTTCCCTGGTTTACCCTCAGTCCACAATTAGTCGCATGTACTAGAGCCTTATCTCGTCGATGTTGTACGTGACAGGCAATAAGCCGATGCTGGGCTAGTGAGGGCAACTACTCGCCTCTGGCGTACCTCTTCAAGACATTCAAGAGGGGATGAGGCCTTCGTCACTCGTATACATACACGTCCTGCGAGCTGACATCTCAGAGGTGTTCGGGCTCATATGCGATTCCTCTTCGTCGAAATGTCTTGGCTCAAACTCGTCTAGGGAGTGAACCGCACGTGTCGCATTGTTGTTGTTGTTGTCTTCAGTCCTGAGACTGGTTTGATGCAGCTCTCCATGCTACTCTATCCTGTGCAAGCTGCTTCATCTCCCAGTACCTACTGCAACCTACATCCTTCTGAATCTGCTTAGTGTACTCATCTCTCGGTCTCCCTCTACGATTTTTACCCTCCACGCTGCCCTCCAATGCTAAATTTGTGATCCCTTGATGCATGTCCTACCAACCGATCCCTTCTTCTAGTCAAGTTGTGCCACAAACTTCTCTTCTCCCCAATCCTATTCAATACCTCCTCATTAGTTATGTGATCTATCCACCTTATCTTCAGTATTCTTCTGTAGCATCACATTTCGAAAGCTTCTATTCTCTTCTTGTCCAAACTAGTTATCGTCCATGTTTCACTTCCATACATGGCTACACTCCAAACAAATACTTTCAGAAACGACTTCCTGATACATAAATCTATATTCGATGTTAACAAATTTCTCTTCTTCAGAAACGCTTTCCTTGCCATTGCCAGTCTACATTTTATATCCTCTCTACTTCGACCATCATCAGTTATTTTACTTCCTAAATAGCAAAACTCCTTTACTACTTTAAGTGTCTCATTTCCTAATCTAATTCCCTCAGCATCACCCGATTTAATTTGACTACATTCCATTATCCTCGTTTTGCTTTTGTTAATGTTCATCTTATATCCTCCTTTCAAGACACTGTCCATTCCGTTCAACTGCTCTTCCAAGTCCTTTGCCGTCTCTGACAGAATTACAATGTCATCGGCGAACCTCAAAGTTTTTATTTCGTCTCCATGAATTTTAATACCTACTCCAAATTTTTCTTTTGTTTCCTTTACTGCTTGCTCAATATACAGATTGAATAACATCGGGGAGAGGCTACAACCCTGTCTCACTCCTTTCCCAACCACTGCTTCCCTTTCATGCCCCTCGACTCTTATGACTGCCATCTGGTTTCTGTACAAATTATAAATAGCTTTTCGCTCCCTGTATTTTACCCCTGCCACCTTTAGAATTTGAAAGAGTGTATTCCAGTCAACATTGTCAAAAGCTTTCTCTATAGTCTACAAATGCTAGAAACGTAGGTTTGCCTTTTCTTAATCTTTCTTCTAAGATAAGTCGTAAGGTCAGTATTGCCTCACGTGTTCCAACATTTCGACGGAATCCAAACTGATCCTCCCCGAGGTCTGCATCTACCAGTTTTTCCATTCGTCTGTAAAGAATTCGTGTTAGTATTTTCCAGCCGTGGCTTATTAAACTGATAGTTCGGTAATTTTCACATCTGTCAGCACCTGCTTTCTTTGGGATTGGAATTATTATATTCTTCTTGAAGTCTGAGGGTATTTCGCCTGTCTCATACATCTTGCTCACCAGCTGGTAGAGTTTTGTCAGGACTGGTTGTCCCAAGGCCGTCAGTAGTTCTAATGGAATGTTGTCTACTCCGGGGGCCTTGTTTCGACTCAGGTCTTTCAGTGCTCTGTCAAACTCTTCACGCAGTATCGTATCTCCCATTTCGTCTTCATCTACATCCTCTTCCATTTCCATAATATTGTCCTCAAGTACATCACCCTTGTATAAACCTTCTATATACTCCTTCCACCTTTCTGCCTTCCCTTCTTTGCTTAGAACTGGGCTGCCATCTGAGCTCTTGATATTCATACACGTGGTTCTCTTCTCTCCAAAGGTCTCTTTAATTTTCCTGTAGGCAGTATCTATCTTACCCCTAGTGAGATAAGCTTCTACATCCTTACATTTGTCCTCTAGCCATCCCTGTTTAGCCATTTTGCACTTCCTGTCGATCTCATTTTTGAGACGTTTGTATTCCTTTTTGCCTGCTTCATTTACTGCATTTTTATATTTTCTCCTTTCATCAATTAAATTCAATATTTCTTCTGTTACCCAAGGATTTCTAGCAGCCCTCGTCTTTGTACCTACTTTATCCTCTGCTGCCTTCACTACTTCATTCCTCAGAGCTACCCATTCTTCTTCTACTGTATTTCTTTCCCCTATTCCTGTCAATTGCCCCCTTATGCTCTCCCTGAAACTCTGTACAACCTCTGGTTCTTTCAGTTTATCCAGGTCCCATCTCCTTAATTTCCCACATTTTTGCAGTTTCTTCAGTTTTAATCTACAGGTCATAACCAATAGATTGTGGTCAGAGTCCACATCTGCCCCTGGAAATGTCTTACAACTTAAAACCTGGTTCCTAAATCTCTGTCTTACCATTATATAATTTATCTGATACCTTTTAGTATCTCCAGGGTTCTTCCACGTATACAACCTTCTTTCATGATTCTTAAACCAAGTGTTAGCTATGATTAAGTTGTGCTCTGTGCAAAATTCTACTAGGCGGCTTCCTCTTTCATTTCTTAGCCCCAATCCATATTCACCTACTATGTTTCCTTCTCTCCCTTTTCCTACACTCGAATTCCAGTCACCCATTACTATTAAATTTTCGTCTCCCTTCACTATCTGAATAATTTCTTTTATTTCATCGTACATTTCTTCAATTTCTTCATCATCTGCAGAGCTAGTTGGCATATAAACTTGTACTACTGTAGTAGGTGTGGGCTTCGTATCTATCTTGGCCACAATAATGCGTTCACTATGCTGTTTGTAGTAGCTTACCCGCATTCCTATTTTCCTATTCATTATTAAACCTACTCCTGCATTACCCCTATTTGATTTTGTGTTTATAACCCTGTAGTCACCTGACCAGAAGTCTTGTTCCTCCTGCCACCGAACTTCAGTAATTCCCACTATATCTAACTTTAACCTATCCATTTCCCTTTTTAAATTTTCTAACCTACCTGCCCGATTAAGGGATCTGACATTCCACGCTCCGATCCGTAGAACGCCAGTTTTCTTTCTCCTGATAACGACATCCTCTTGAGTAGTCCCCGCCCGGAGATCCGAAGAGGGGGACTATTTTACCTCCGGAATATTTTACCCAAGAGGATGCCATCATCATTTAATCATACAGTAAAGCTGCATGTCCTCGGGAAAAATTACGGCTGTAGTTTCCCCTTGCTTTCAGCCGTTCGCAGTACCAGCACAGCAAGGCCGTTTTGGTTAATGTTGCAAGGCCAGATCAGTCAATCATCCAGACTGTTGCCCCTGCAACTACTGAAAAGGCTGCTGCCCCTCTTCAGGAACCACACGTTTGTCTGGCCTCTCAACAGATACCCCTCCGTTGTGGTTGCACCTACGGTACGGCCATCTGTATCGCTGAGGCACGCAAGCCTCCCCACCAACGGCAAGGTCCATGGTTCATGGGGGGCGTGTCGCATTACATGCCATAAATTAAACATTTGTAACCCTTTGGTTAAATTGTCTGGCTGATGGCAAGTTTGCGAAATATAAAGTTAATATAACATATAATAACACTAATAATAATATCAAGAACTAAATTAAAGACCCATAAACGATGTAGGCCACACAGTTGCTATTTGGTTAGAATAATGTTTATTCAGAACGCAAACTAATAGCGAAAGTGGTCGTGTTTAGAGTTACTGTTACAGTTGAGCACATATCCACTTGACACAGTTCGATCATTCAGTCTCATCGCGAATTAGAAGTCCAATACTCCATCTCGTTAACTAAGCGAAAAGTTAGAGTTCATACCAGGCAAGCGGCTGTTCATCGCTCAGAGACTAAGTCCCGCAATACCACACAACGCGAAATTTTCCAACTCGTTTCACTTCCTAGCTACCTAAAGACCGACCGTCCGGTTTCGCGTCTCAATCCGAACTGTTCACTTTGGTGTCTCCAACCCAGCTGTCCGCCTTCGATTCTGCACCAGCAATGTCCTTCTGCCCGTCCCCGGGCGCTTTTTGCCGCCCGCCGAAGATCCTCGCTCAACTGACTAGTGCAGTTCCTTCTCCTGAAGCCGTCCATACGACTGGCTACAGCTTATTCTACATTACTTTACACATTACACATTTAAATAAGCGAAGCTTGAGCACTTTCACGTTCTAAACAAAGTATCAACAATATCCATTACTTAATAAACGTTAATTTCTTTTGCATGAAACCAATCCAATATCCTTCTTAACTTTGAATGTCACGGCCAGTAGACTTGCACCAATGTGCTTTCTGATAAATAAATAAAGAACAAAAGAAACTATTATGCACTAAACTTTTCTAAAAATATTCTGTTACCTAATGATTCAATAAGGTGTCATTCTGTCGTCGTTCAATGTGTTTTTTGTGAGGGAAATGATGATCTGATGCCTAACTGAAAATACTGATAATTTAAATTTGCTATATCTTTTAAACAAATAAAGTTACACAGTTGATATTTACAACGTTTGTCATTTAATGATGTGCTTCTATAGGAAATATCGATCGTTAATATCAACCAAAGCGTTCAGATTTTAGGACTCAGGTCTTAGTTACAAAATTATTTAAATTCACTTTAACATTAAGTCCTAAACTACTATAGATATGATCAATATTCAGGTTTTATGGGATCACAATGAAAATTTATGAGGGATGGTAGATTAAATTTTCTGTGGTTTCATTCCCTGAATCAAATATTTTCCATAAATACACTACTGTCCTTTAAAATTGCTACACCACTAAGATGGCGTGCTATAGACGCGAAATTTAACCGACAGGAAGATGATGCTGTGATATGCAAATGATTACCTTTTCAGCGCATTCACACAATGTTGACGCCGGTGGCGATACCTACAATGTGCTGACATGAGGAAACTTTCCAAACGATTTCTCATAAACAAAGAGCAGTTGACGGGCGTTGCCTGGTGAAACGTTGTTGTGATGCCTCGTGTAAGGAGGAGAAATGCGTACCATCACGTTGCCAGCTTTGATAAAGGTAGAATTGCAGCCTATCGCGATTGCGGTTTATCGTATCGCGACATTGCTGCTTGCATTGGTTGATATCCAATGACTGTTAGCAGAATATGGAATCGGTGGGTTCAGGAGGGTAATACGGAACGCCGTGCTGGATCCCAACGGCCTCGTATCACTAGCAGTCGAGATGACAGGCATCTTATCCCCATGGCTGTAACGGATCGTGCAGCCAGGTCTTGATCCCTGGGTCAACAGATGGCGACGTTTGCAAGACAACAACCATCTGCACGAACAGTTCGACGACGTTTGCACCAGCATGGACTACCAGCTCGGAGACCATGGCTGCGGTTACCCTTGACGCTGCATCAGAAACAGGAGCGCCTGCGATGGTGTACTCAACGAAGAACCTGGGTGCACGAATGGCAAAACGCCATTCTTTTGGATAAATCCATGTTCTGTTTACAGCATAATGACGGTCGCATACGATTTTGGCGACATCGCGGTGAACGCACATTGGAAGCGTGTATTCGTCATCGCCATATTGGCGTATCACCCGGCATGATGGTATGGGATGCCATTGGTTACACGTCTCGGTCACGTTTCGTTCACATTGACAGCACTTTGAACAGTGGACGTTACATTTCAGATGTGTTACGACCTGTGGCTCTACCCTTCATTCGATCCCTGCGAAATCCTACATTTCAGCAGGATAATGCACGACCGCATGTTGCAGCTCCTGTACGGGCCTTTCTGGATACAGAAAATGCTCGACTGCTGCCCTGGCCAGCACATTCTCCATATCTCTCACCAATTGAAAGCGTCTAGTCAATGGTGGTCGATCAACTGGCTCATCACAATACACCAGTCACTAATCTTGATGAACTGTAGTATTGTGTTGAAGCTGCATGGGCAGCTGTACCTGTACACGCCATCCGAGCTTTATTTGACTCAATGCCCAGGCGTATCAAGGCCGTTATTACGGCCAGAGGTGGTTGTTCTGGGTACTGATTTCTCAGGATCTGTGCACCCAAAGTGCGTGAAAATGTAATCACATGTCAATTCTAGTATAATGTATTTGTCCAATGAATACCCGTTTATCACCTGCATTTCTTCTTGATGTAACAATTTTAACGGCCAGTAGTGTATTTCTCTTTATGGACGATTTTAGGTCCACTATATTTAACACAGCTACATCTCCTGGGCCACAAACAGTTTCTACGGGGTTTCTCTATGACGTAGTTTCCCGTCTGTCTCACTAGCACACTACAGCACTTAGGCCTCATTCAGCACAATAGACCGTTTCCCGTCTCATGGCGAATCTGCACTCTTTGTGGCACCCTGTCGTGGACGAGAGGGTTCGTTTAACAATTCCTGGTGGTTGACGCTTTCGGCCATATACTTAAATTAGAGCGATATGCTCGTTGCTCACAAGCCCGATGACATGTGACGTATTACACTCGCGAGAGAGCCTCTCAGTAATTTGGTGCGTGGGGCATACAGGTCACAGTACATTTCAAAATGAGACAAAAAATTTCATGGGCTACTTCCTAACATCGTGTCGGGCCTCCTCTTGCCCGTCGTAGTGCAGCAGCAATGAATCAACAAGTCGTTGGAAGTCCCCAGCTGAGATATTGACTCATTCTGCATCTATGGCCGTCTGCAATTGTGAAAGTATTGCCGGTGCAGAGCGTTATACACGAACTGACCACTCCATTACATACAATAAATATTCGATGGGATTCATGTCGGGCAGTCTGGGTGGGCAAATCATTCGCCCAAACTGTCCAGAATGTTCTTCTAGCCAGTCACGAACAATTGCGGCTCTGTGACGTGACAGCGTTCTTTGGAAACATGGAGCCCGTGAATGGCTACAAATCGTCTCCAAGGAACCGGAAATAACCATTTCCAGTCAATGAGCGCCTCAGTTTGACCATTCCATTTAAACACAGCCCACACCATTATGGAGCCACCTCCAGCTTGCCAGTGCCTTGTTGACAAATTGGGTCCATAGCCTCGTAGGGTCTGCGCCACACTCGAACCCTGCCATCAGCTCTTACCAACTGAAATCGGGACTCGTATGACCAGGCCATGGTTTGCTAGTGGTCTAGTGTCCAACCGATACGGCCACGAGCCCAAGAGAGGCGCTGCAGGCGACGTCGTACTGTTAGCAAAGGAATTCGGGTCTGTCGGCTGCTGCCACAGTCCATTAACGCCAAATTTCGTATCACTGTTCTAATGGATACGTTCGTCGTGTGTCCAACGTCGATTTCTGCGGTTATTTCAGGTAGCGTTGCTTGTCTGTTTGCTGTGATAACTCTATGCAAACGGCGTTGCTCTCGATTGGTTAACGGAAGGCCGTCGCTCACTACTTAGTCCGTTGTGAGAGGTAATGCCTGAAATTTAGTATTCTCGATAAGCTCTTGATCATGTGGATCTCGGAACATCGAATTCCCTAACGATTTCCGAAATGGTATGTCCCACATGTCTATCTCCAACTACCATTCCTCGTTCAAAGTCTGTTAATTCCCGTCGTGCCGACATAATCACGCCGGACACATTTTTCACATGAATCACCTGAGTACAAATGACAGCTCCGTCAATGCACTGTCCTTCCATGCCTTCTACAAACGATACTACCGCCATCTGCATACGTGCGTATCGCTATTCCATGACATTTGTCACCTTAGTTGATTCTATTTTATTTTCAGACTAGAGGGCAGATCTACCTTCTAGTTATTAGAGAGACGAATATGGTACATGTCTTCAGATACTGCTTACTATAGCACTAGGAGTATATTTCAATGTGTTACCAGGGTGGTAGCCTGGTTTTCTGTGATTAATGAGACATGTTACATTTTCTGAGTTTTAATTTCAGCATTTGTGGTGTTATTCGTTCCTTATTTTAGCAAAATGAACATGTGTGTAGATTTTTTGTAGTCTGAGAAGTCTCGAAGTACTTTTGTAATGGCACTTATTAAGTTGCTTTTGAGCACTCTAAATCCCAAAACGCACACAACGATGCGCGAGGAGGAGGAAAGTAGCGGATCTAAAGGAGGGCAGTGCGAATAACTCAGAACTGTTTGGCCAACGGAAAAGAACTCAAAATCTCAACTAATGAGCGCAAGGCGAAATATGGCTATTGTCTAGCGAAAACTACTGCGAACTTCCCAATAACCACTGCAGTGAGTGGCAGCTACAAATCTCCTTACATGACGCTCCTGTAAAGGGTGTGAAGATAAGATCAGACAAAGAACAGCTGACAAAGAAACAACTTCTGTCGAACTTTATAATACGTACTATCTGCCCACGACAATTCGGCCCTGAGCCCTGTCTCGAAGCCACTAAACCAGGTTATCTACACCAGCTATCTCCCTAGCCTCAATCGGTCTTGTTCTACCTCAAGATGCCGGAAACAAAATGTACTGCTGATGATTTCTGAGCAGTATTTTGTCACGGCAGTACTATGTGCCAAATGCTTCTTGTTTTTTCTAGTTATCTCGGTTTTAATTTTTCCTACTGGTCTCATGTTTTTTTTTCCCTCTGCAATGGCTCTGACCTAAAAAAGTGGAAAATAGCACTGGGAATTGCTGTGACTCTGATATTAAAGATCCATGGAGCTTATAAGGGCCGTTTAAGAAGATTTAATATTACACCCATTTAGATACTAAATAGAAAATCTAAAATCAGTAATAAGTTCAAATGGCTCTGAACACTATGGGACTTAACATCTATGGTCATCAGTCCCCTAGAACTTAGAACTACTTAAACCTAACTAAGCTAAGGACAGCACACAACACCCAGCCATCACGAGGCAGAGAAAATCCCTGATCCCGACGGGAATCGAACCCGGGAACCCGGGCGGAGGAAGCGACAACGTTACCGCGCGACCACGAGATGCTGGCGCAGTAATAAGTATTAGACAGGTATTCATATCAGACTTCTCCAAGGGCCGTTAGTATGACTGCTACGAATGATAGACGTCGTCACCAAAAGTTATTGCTGTATTACGGAACGATCACAGAACGATAATTTTAATTTAAAAGTAGGAAAAAGTTGTCTGACAATGAGAGTGTTAAAAAGTAAAAAAAGGTAAATTATGCTGTAATGCATTTAAGAACGATTACATGTACTTATCGTTGATTGCCAAGATCCACAGTCTTAAATGATGAGACAGTAAGAGTTATTAAGGAAGTAAACCAGTTTATGCGATCTGACTAAAAAAACCATAATTACTCTAAGAAGCAAACTAGAGACAGCAGCACAGAGAGAAAACGGCTGCCTCAGAAACAAGTACATAATGTTAAGCACGTCTGTGACAACTGTTAAAAGAGCCTGGCAGATGCACTTACACACATCTTTACCAACTGCGATGAAATACCTTCCATATAAAGGAAAGAATCTTTCAGAATTGTTGGTTGGGAGATCCAGATGGGTTTTTCAGCTACCTAATTGCAATGTGTCTTCCCCAGCACCCTTTCCCAAGTGATGATTGTCTTAAACGTATATGTTGAGCATAGATGACTGCATTCGGTATGTACATATGCTGTCATATGTATTTTATGATGCTGGTAGACGGGTGGGGCGAAAGTATTGCCGCCTGATAGCACTAATGAGACCTTCGGGATTATCCTCCCCATCCGACTAGCCAATGTCAGATGCCCTCACTTAAGTGCGAGGTTGTTTTGAATTCAATCCTGGACACTGGTGATCAGGAACAATCACTTGTTCCTTACGGCCAATAACAGCGGGGAAAATTTCTTCACCCACAAAGATTGGAACTGATTACCCTAGTAGAGTCGAGCGCCATTGCGGAGGCATGTATTAGCAACCTCGGCTACGGAGACAGGTATTTCTGCGTATGTCCTCAGTAGTTATTTGAAGCTCATTGTCCCGCATATGACTTAAAGTAAAAGCAAACAATATGCGCGACGGGCGAATTTATCTAGCAGTCAACGAAATAAAGTGTTTCAAACAAGATCTGCGGGAAAATGCCTCTTTTCGATGAGTACCAACATTAGATTTTGTGCCCCGCTGTAGTTGAAAAGAAAGAATAGAATGTTACTTTAAAACGCCATTGGCACAGAAAACCACTTACTCGCCTGTACGAGGATAAGAAACAAAGGGACTTGTTCAAATATTCTACCTACGTTGTCCTCAAGGATTTTTTTAATTTAAGTTATTTATTTACTTAGGCTTATCTGATTAGGATCATCAGACCCTTTGTTACATCGAACCAAGGTTTCACATATACAGTACATTTTTCCTAAGAAATAGCACTATTGATATGGCAGATAGTATTGACATGTTTTGATTGTCTGAAGTGGCAATGCGAGTAAATAATACTGAGTATGAGCTAATATAATTAACACTGGCAGAACCTATGCTACTGCAGCTGCTGCCACTAATATTGGTGGCAATAATAATAATAGTAGTGGCTGATACAGAAATAATTTAAAACGTACGAGATGGATGTTCTCTGTTACAGCAAGCTCTGGGGAAAAGAAATTTAAGGAGAATGCAGCAGCTAAGGACACTGGAAAATGAGGAAAATTTGGTTAGGGAAACCTAAAGCAGAATAGCTGGAGAGAGTTTAAACCCATTTCCCTGAAGTACGTGGCATACACACTGCGCACTTCGCTTAGTAACGTGTTCGGACGACAGCTGGGACACTCTGCCGGATATTTCACGTGAATCGAAATATGTGCTCTGTTAAAATATTGTCATCTGATTGTGTGTATGGGAATAATTCTTCTTTCAAATCTTTTGACAAGCGCGATGCTAGTGTAGCATGTAGTGCAAAAGCTCTGGATTTCATATAAGAGTATGCGATGCACAGTTTTTAGTGTATTACTCGATACACTCTATCGAGAATTACGTTGTCAGATGGCTTCATTTATGTTTATCCCTTTCATATTTCTTCCTCCTTATTCAGTAATATTTGGAAGGACCAAAAGTTGTCTGAGTAGCGATGCTAAACATACCAACTCATTAACTAAATTGTAAATCTGTATAAGCTGAAACAACATAGTTATATATTCCACTTCGGTTAAAACAAAACTGCCAAATCCAAAAGAATAGTAAATTACATACTTAATGTAATTTTTGCATGAATTTTCGTATAGAAAATTCCAGAAAGACGGTACGGAAAAAATCAAGACTGACTGGTAATGTATGACATAATGTCCAAAATGCTTGTATAACAATGTAACTTCAGAGCTGAAACCTGCGCAAATGGTAGTAATCGAAATAGTTAAATTATGTAGTGGAGATTTGCATATTTTAAAAATAGTTGTTTAAAGTTTATGTTTTGCGAAGTTTTGTATAAAAAATGAATATGCAGTGAGGGAAAAAAATCGCAGCGCTAAGAAGGAATTGTGCGACATAGACGGAAGTTGGTAGGCGTGTTCCTACACCCGAAAGATAATGTCTATTCCAGTTTGGCGCCAATCACGTAAGAGTGACGTTAGTAGTGCCACTATGAGGATGAAAATCGGATTTGCTTTAAATACATGCTGTAATGATCGTGAGCGTTAGTTACCGTTGAGATTAGTCGTGGTGAGTTTATGTTAGTGAAGAATGTGTTTAGGGCGACAACAGATGCCGTTAGACGCCGTTATCAACATCTCATTGAATTTGAACGTGGTCGTGTAATAGGGCTATGGAAAACTAGATGTTCCTCTGCCATATTACTGCAAGACATCGCAGGAATGTAGCCACTTTACATGATTGCTGACAGCGGTCGTCACGAGGATGTACAGTCACATGAAGACTGGGCTTCGGACGGCCATGTGGCATTACCGAGTTGGAAGGCCATCATATTTTGCCAATATATATTTGAACATCAACATTCAATAGAGTGCACACGAATCTGGACAATCACCATCATGACACAAGCTCAAAAAAGTTGTTAAGATTAATTCCCCATTCTACTAAACTGTATAGCAATAGTGTTAAATGTATGAGAATCAAACTCTACAACTATCTCTTGATAGTAGAGAGTATTCAAAAATCAAAATTACAAGAAGAAAGGAAAAAAAACCTTAAAGCACTCCTAACAAAGCATTGCTTTTACAGCAAGCAAGACTTCCTTAAATATGTGATGTCTATCATAAATTATACAGGGTGATTTTTTTCTACTGTGTATAAACTCTAGGGACTGATTGGCGAGAGGACACAGAATAAAAAAGGTGTAATGAAATGCATGGTTACCATGCTAGAGACAATTTATTCATTCGTACAATGTTACAGAGACTGCGGTCTAATACATGCTGCATCTTGCAGCCACAGTTACAGTATGTGTTGTACATGGTTTCCATGTTCCTCAACACATGCGTGTACACACCATAGGATGTTCTGTCTCATATGTTCACATTGGCCAGGCTGCATGCGAACAGTGTCAGAGGCAGCATGAATATGCTGCTCCAGTATCTCCACACCTGGAACGGGCTCTGTGCGCATGAAACTTTTGAGATGGCCCCATAACCAGAAATTGCATGATTTTAGATCCGATGAATGAGCAGGCCATG
This sequence comes from Schistocerca gregaria, assembly GCF_023897955.1. NCBI lineage: Eukaryota > Metazoa > Arthropoda > Insecta > Orthoptera > Acrididae > Schistocerca > Schistocerca gregaria. Next base: position 249,804,776 of record NC_064925.1, read on the forward strand.
CAACTGGACCCCTCGTCCTGTCCATCGAGCAGGGAAGACACGATTGAGAGGCCGAGCGAGGTGGTGCAGTGGTTAGCACAACGGACTCGCATTCGCTGATAGTTCCAGCCTGCCAGGCGACATGGAGGGAAGACTGGTCCCAAAATATGATTGCCAATTATCTCAGCCCTTACATTCCGGCTGCATCGATGCTGACAATTCGCTGTCTCCGTGCCATGGGGGCTCTGCATATTATCCCCAGATGACTGTTATGAAAGTTGAAAATACCTCATCTGTGAATAGAGTAGATGACACAAGTCCCCGACCCATGGTTACCTGGTGAAGAAACCAGTGACAAAACTGCTCCCACTGAGGAAAGTCTGCCCCTAGTAAGCCCTGCACACGCTGTAAGTGATAAGGATACCAACAATGGTTGTCTGGCTTACCCTGAGCAGCAGTTGTCACCTTAGTGACACTACGAACTGTTACGAATCGGTTACTTCAAGGAGAGCTCCGAGCCAGCAGCCCTTCAGCGTGCATTCCACTGACCCCAAACTATCGCCATTTGCGACTTTAGTGGTGTGAAGCGATGGGCCCGCTGGAGGGCAGATATAGGTCTGTTGTGTTTTTTGATGAAACTTGGTTCTGTCTCGGTTCCAGTGATGGCCGTATTTTGGTTAGAATGAGGCCAGTTGAACGCCTGCAACCAACCTGTCTGCGTGCTAGACACACTGGACCAGCTCCTAGAGTTTTGGTCTGGGGTGCGATTTCGTATGGCAGCAGGAGCACCGTCGTGGCTATGCCACACACCCTGACCGCAGATCAGTACCTCGGCCTGCCTGTTGCACTGTCATTCGTGAACAGAATTTCACGGAGTGTTTCCAACAGGATAACACTCGCCCACATAGCGCTGTTGTAACCCAGCATTCTCTACAGCGTCTCGATGTTACTTTGGCGTGCTCGGCCGCCAGATCTGTATGCAATCGAGCACGTATGTAACATCATCGGACGACAACTCCAGCGTCATCCACAAACAGTGTTAACCGTCCCTGTGTTGGCCGACAATGTTCAACGTGCATGCAACTCCATCCCACAAACTTGACACCCCGGACCTGTACAACACAATGGATGTACGGGTGTATGCTTGCATTCAACTTTCTAGCGGTTACATCGGTTATTAATGTTCCAGCGTTTTGCATTTGCAATGGCTTATCTCGCGCATACATTAACTTGTGCTTACGCAATGTTGTGGTTTAAATATGATACCTAGACAAATGTATTCCCGAAATTTCATTACGCTACATTAATTGTAGTAAAGGAAACAAAAGAAAAATTTGGAGTAGGTATTAAAATTCATGGAGAAGAAGTAAAAACTTTGAGGTTCGCCGATGACATTGTAATTCTGTCAGAGACGGCAAAGGACTTGGAAGAGCAGTTGAACGGAATGGACAGTGTCTTGAAAGGAGGATATAAGATGAACATCAACAAAAGCAAAACGAGAATAATGGAATGTAGTCAAATTAAATCGGGTGATGCTGAGGGAATTAGATTAGGAAATAAGACGCTTAAAGTAGTAAAGGAGTTTTGCTATTTAGGAAGTAAAATAACTGATGATTGTCGAAGTAGAGATGATATAAAACGTAGACTGGCAATGGCAAGGAAAGTGTTTCTGAAGAAGAGAAATTTGTTAACATCGAATATAGATTTATGTATCAGGAAGTCGTTTCTGAAAGTATTTGTTTGGAGTGTAGCCATGTATGGAAGTGAAACATGGACGATAACTAGTTTGGACAAGAAGAGAATAGAAGCTTTCGAAATGTGGTGCTACAGAAGAATACTGAAGATAAGGTGGATAAATCACGTAACTAATGAGGAGGTATTGAATAGGATTGGGGAGAAGAGAAGTTTGTGGCACAACTTGACTAGAAGAAGAGATCAGTTGGTAGGACATGTTTTGAGGCATCAAGGGATCACAAAATTAGTATTGGAGGGCAGCGTGGGAGGTAAAAATCGTAGAGGGAGACCAAGAGATGAATACACTAAGCAGATTCAGAAGGATGTAGGTTGCAGTGGGTACTGGGAGATGAAGAAGCTTGCACAGGATAGAGTAGCATGGAGAGCTGCATCAAACCAGTCTCAGGACTGAAGACAACAACAACAACAACAACAACAACAACAACAACAACATTAATTGTTTGTTTGGTACTGCGATTTTTTCCGCCCGTCTACAGAAAAAAATTAATAAGTTCAAATGTTCACTGTAAAACTTACCAACACTGTCAAGTTTTTGTGTAAATACAATTTCTAATTACAGCTTTGTAAAAGTGTTAATGCAGTTAATACTGTATAATCATTCCACTTTTATATAAGTGCCGAGTTTGTTGCGGTTTTTGGTTAGTTGTTGCCATGTCAGACTTGGTCACTTGAGGCAGTTGAGCAAATATCCAAATAATTACAGAGGTCAAGAACTGTATCAATATATGTGAACATCACTATGAAATTGCGGGAAACAACTAGAGATGAAAGTCAGTGTTTCGTTTTTATAGTTTTGAAAATACGATCCTGGACGCTCGGAAAGTCTCTAGACGACGATTATGTTTCATCAGGTACGTTAAGTTTTTTAATGATAAGTGTCGTTAACATTAAGTGCTGTATGTGTTTACTTTAAGTTAAAGCAGTGCGCTATTGCGGTAATGATTTATATCAGAAGCTGATGTATGAGCTACTTCATCTCTTTTACAGTGTAGTTGAGGAGTATGACTATTGTCTTAATATTTGTCTCGTTTAACATCGCATTGCGGTGGGATGGTTTTAGTCACACGGCTACTGGCAAAGAGTTGGTGAAATGGGGAAACGAGCGAGACGATACGTGTTTTAAGTTATAATTCCAGTGTCCATCTGGGACAGCGACAAAACGTGGAAAACAGTGGACTGTTATTTAAATAGAGGCAACGTGTCACTGATATTTACGACAATCTCACTAGAGGTCATCAAATCGTGTTCATTGAGTGATGATAATTAAAAATGTTTAACTTATATCTCTTATTTCATGGAAATTACTGTAACAGTATCCAAGAAAACAACGATTAGGAATGAATTTTTATTGGCTGGATTCATTTTCCTCTAGACAAGGGCAACTTTCTGTTAAGACAGAAATAAATCTGTAAAGGTTTAACTAAAGAACACCTATTCGTAGTTTTGAGTAAACTTATTATATAATTGCTAGAGTAGTTATACTAGTGTTTCCTGTTTGTGTTCGGCACTAAATTCATCATTTTGGCAATGGCAGTGTTTGTCAGTGATGCATGAATGACCACTACGACGAACAGTGAATGGACGGAAGTGAAACGATGAAATTCCGTAGCTGAATTACTTACTTTCCTCTTAGCAGGCCGCAGCCGTATCACGAACGACTGACCTTTGCGTTCCTTGACTCACCTGCGAAAACAAAAACGGTATTTATTGTTTCCTTTTATACAATTACATACAGAAGGAAGCATTAACACTATGCAATGAATGTCTCAGAAAAAAATTGAAACTACTTTTAGAGCATATTCATTTTTTTGTGATGCTTTACGGCAGTGTATATACGCCAGTGTGCTATGCAGTGCACACTCTATGTGTAGCTGTAGAGGAGAAGAGCTGGTTTGGCGCTTGCGAAAAATGAGTCTACTCTCACCACGACTGGTAAAGGAAAAGTGCTAAGAATTCTTACATCACACAAGGGAAGCCCGTCAATTATTAATCACGGATTTGGACAAAGTTTCATTCAGATCTTCGTCATTCAAAAACTAAAACCTAAATTTATTTCGGCTTTGAATTTAATAATATGTAGCTTTTACGACTGCCGATGTACAGATTTTTTGTCACTTCAGTCGAGTTCAATCATTCTGCTCCGTGAACCGGTGGAACCTTTTTTTTAATAATAAATGAACATTTAAAGCAATTTTCAAAGAGAACTGACTCTTGGAAAATCGTTTCAACATTATTCACAACCAATACAGCGACACATAAAAGCACACCGTGGAATTTCGCATTGTTTGTTTACAATAAAAAAAATGGTTCAAATGGCTCTGAGCACTATGGGACTTAACTTCTGAGTTCATCAGTCCCCTAGAACTAGAACTACTTAAACCTAACTAACCTAAGGACATCACACACATCCATGCCCGAGGCAGGATTCGAACCTGCGACCGTAGCGGTCCCGCAGTTCCAGACTGTAGCGCCTAGAACCGGTCGGCCACTCCGGCCGGCGTTTGTTTACAAGGCTACCAAACCATATGCTCACCCAAGGACACAATGCATTATTCACATAAGCAAAATTTATCTTATCGTCCTCTTTCATGGATCTTTCCCCTCGCTGTGGTTATACGAATACAAAATATTCTCGCGGTCTTCGACTCTTTCATTTACCTAACACTTCCCCCAACAAGCGCTACTAGACTTCATCCTGCTCACAGCTTTTTTGCGAGTCAAGCAGTACGTCTCTTGCCAACTTCAGCTACATGCAAAGTATTGCTGACCCATGTGTGCGTCCGTCGACTGACTATTGCTTTACACTCGGTCAGCAGCGTCCAAGAATTTGCTGCCATGTGTTCCCCTTGTAGTCTAACAATTACTCTGATTTCGGTCGTCTACAGTGTTTTTATTTCGGCTTTGAGTTCAGTAATATGTAGCTTTGGCAGCCGATGTACAGATTTCTAGTGTCACTTCAGCCGCTTACAATCATTCTGCTCCGTTCTTCTGACAAAAATATGGATGAGAAACATTTGTCAAGTAATTTGAGCTTTCAGTTACTGGAGTGAGTTACGATTCGTTTCTTGCGGACGCCGAGACGATTTAAAGAAAGCTTCCCTTGGGCAGTGATGTTAGCATGTGATTTGTTCTAAAAGAGGCCAGGGATTAACTGTTTAGTGGCCTAGCGGTTCTAGGAGCCACAGTCTGGAACCCCACGACCGCTACGGTAGCAGGTTCGAATCCTGCCTCGGGTATGGATATGTGTTGTCCTTAGGTTGGTTAGGTTTAAGTACTTCTAAGGTTTAAGTACTAAGTTCTAGGGGACTGATGACCTCAGAAGTTAAGTTGGATAGTGCTCAGAGCCATTTGAACCACTGATTAACTGTTTAAACTAGACTTTGCATTCCCTTCGCGTTGAAAAAATGAAATGAGATGATCGTATGGCATTGTTGACCGTGAGGCCCCATGCGGGGAAGTTCGGCCACCGTATTGCAAGTCCTTTTGCCACTTCGTCGACATGCGAGTCAATGATGATGAAGAAAGAACACACAACATCCAGTCATCACGAGGCAGAGAAAATCCCCGGGACCCCGTGCGCAGGAAGCGAGAATGCCTCCGCAAGACCACGAGCTGCGCGCTATATTCGTGTTAATTTGCCAGCAATGTGTCCACTTTTCTGTGGGTAAAACGTGATCCGACACGACAAAAGCAACCCAAAGTCTCAAAAAGTTTGCATTTTTCTCTGCTCCGGAGCTCAAGAAGAATGCATGTGAAATGGGATATAGTAAAAACGCTAGGTTCTTTGTCACAAATACAATCGCTCAGATAGTGATTTTCATTTGTTATCTTTCCCGTGGCTATTCATCGGCAACGACTCATGGGAACTGATTACATGAATGCGAAGACGCGGTGAGATTCGAGAAGGAAACTGCCGACTTTGGTGACTCCCAAGCAGAAAAGCAAGAATAAAGAGCAGGGTCAAAATTCTACACCTACTCGTAGTCTCCGCAAAAGTCTTTGTGTGCGTATCACCCACGGTCTGTGTCATGACTGGGTGGCGCATGCGTTACGGTGATGCGACCAATTCTAGAGTATTACTCACGAAGTGATTATCAAGTAGGCTTGACGACAAACATTTTTATCGAACGAAATCAGAGACGCGCTGCTACGATCGCAGCAGTTCGATGTAGTCTGTATGGAAGTGTAACAAAATTGCTCGGGGAACGTAAATGGGAATTCTTGGAAGAAAGACGTAGCTCTTGCGAAAGTCAAGTTATAGAATAAGTTGATGAAGGGGGCTGTGACCATTACGCTGCCGCCATTGTATATGGAAAATGATAATGAGGAAAGCGAGATTAGGCCACGTACAGGGTCATACCAACAGTCACTTTTCCCTCGCTGAATACGTGAATGTAATGGGATACAAAATCAGTATTACAGATATGATGCACTGTACGGTGGCTTGTAAAAAGTGGTTCAAATGGCTCTGAGCACTATGGGACTTAACATCTGCGGTCATCAGTCCCCTAGAACTTATGTTAGATAGGTTTAAGTATTTCTAAGGACATCACACACATCCATACCCGAGGTTCGAACCTGCGACCGTAGCGGTCGCGCGGTTCCAGGCTGAAGCGCCTAGAACCGCTCGGCCACAAAGGCCGGCTAGGTGGCTTGCAGATTGTAGTATATTTTCAAGTACTGAGTCTTTCTACCCACGTTATTGGTATCATCACAACGCACATGACGTGAGCTGGAATATGGATTGTGGCTGAATATTTACTGGCATGATGAGGATGATATGAATGGCAGTAATACCGCGGCACGGAAGGCATTACGATACCACCACGTTATTTCCTAAGTGCAGCAACTATAGTAATTAAAGGTAATTAGAAATGTATATTGGAAGCAGTGGCAGTGGCTTTGTCGCAGTAGTAACAACTGTTCCCGTCAGATCACCGATTTTAAGAGCTGTCGGGCTGGGCTAGCACTTGGATGGGTGACCAGCCGGTCTGCCGAGCGCTGTTGGGGTGCACTCAGTCCCTGTAAGGCAAACTGAGGAGCTGCTTGATTGAGAAGTAGCGGCTCCGATCTCGGAAACTGAGATACGGCAGCGAGAGTGATGTTCTGACCAAATGCCTCTCCATATCCGCATCCAGTGACACCTATGGGCTGAGGATGATAAGGTGGCCGGTCGGTGACGTTGGGCCTTCATGGTCTGTTCGGGAGGAGTTTAGTTTAGTTTAATTTACATTAGAAGCAAACATTTTGGGAAAGAAAGATCACGAAAAAAATAATTGATCTACTGCAGATGACAAATTGTCAAATTTATCAACAAAACAGCACAAAATCGGTGGTTAATTATGATAACATCATTTTTCCTATAATTATTCTGTGTAATCATATTTTTTGAGTCAGTTTTCTGGTACTGCTCCAACCTCGGAAATTTCTGCTTTGTACGAAAAACATCAATAACTTCAGTGGTTAAGGAGACCCCCACATGTGCCAGCTAATTAGAGAATTAAAAATAAAAGACCAAGTTCCCCGTGCTGTATCCGACACAGCACTCAATTTCAACATGGCGTTGTTAAAAGTATCAGGGAGACAATTATTAACTATATGAAAAAAACGTAAATTAGTTACAAACTACTGTGTGCACACCGTTTAATCAACTCACTACAGATACTCGGATTTAGATTATGACACGTTCGATATTCCTGCCATCAGTGGCGATGATGTAGCGCAGATGAATAGCGAAATTGTGCATGACCACCTGAATGGATCTTTTCAACGCAGCAATGGTTGTGGGGTTATTGCTGTACATCTCGTCTTTAATACAGCCCCACAAAAAAAGTTGCATGTGTTCAGATCCGGAGTATATGGCGGCCAGAGTGCGGTCCCCGAAGTGCTCTTCCCGGCCATCAAACACTCTTCTGCTTCGGTAGGATCGCTCTCTGTCTTGCATGAACCACTTCTTGTCGAAATGAGGGTAACTTTGGATAATGGGGATGGAATCATCTTACAAAACCTTCACGTACCGTTCATTGGTCACGGTGCCATCTTGGAATATCACAGTGATTATTCTGTGAGTGGACATTGCACACCACACAGTCACCCGTTGACGGTGGCGCGGATTCTCAGTCACCCAAATGCGCCAATTTTGCTTATTCACAAACCTATGCAAATGAAAGTGGACTTCGTTGCTAAACCAAACAAATCAATTCCCAACACGTCCCGTGGCCAACCGTATAATTTGAACGTCCTAATGTAAACAGTTCAGAAGTTACGAAGATTTTATGTCATATAATTCAATAATTGTCACCCTGTAGATACTCTATAATAAAAACGAATGCTGTAGACTGAAGCTGTGTGAAATCTGACGACACCGGTTATGAATAAATAAAGCACTGCCCCATTTAATATTATTAATAATAATGTCTGCTGCCAGATACTACTATAATCAGCTTAATAGAAAAATCAGCATTGTTGTATGTTTTTAATTTTTGCGAATATTTGTTCGAAAAATATTCAGTGTATCAGACTCCCTCTTACCGACAAGGAGTTTTATTTGGTGTGCGGCATGGATCAGGTTCCATTTACGCTCGTGACAGGAGATGAGGAGCGACATAGAACAGTAGGAAAGAAGTTCGGTTTCGATCGCCAACACTAAATGTCGGCAAAATACTGTACTGATTATGAGTCCCTCCAGAGCCACCCTTAAGGAAATACAATACGCAGAGACCTGAACCAATGTCGGCCGACGGTAAAATAACATGTAGGATGACAGTGTCACAAAGTTTAGATCAGCGCGACATATTCAAAATACCAGAAAAAGGTAGTGCACTGGAAGAAAAGAAAATTTGCACAAACAACGCAGCTGTACCCATTACCGTGCTCAAAAGAGACAGAAATTCACACGACAGATTTGCGTACCTTATGGAAGATTAATTATCGTAATCGTTTTCATCATCAGCCACTTGACATTCATGTGGTCAATATGAGCAGTTGCAATATCCTGCAAATTACGTCGCCCAGAATTATTTCCTTGTAAAACTTAGACGAAAATGTGAGGTGTAATACCTTCATTATACAGGAATGGGACTCGCTGTTAATTTATCGAGCCGGAGTAGGTAATCATCACTGCCGTCGTGATCAGTGGGTTGAGCCACACTTCAATAACGTCTGCAGTTGTGTACCGTCTATGGTTGGGTTAATTCCGAAAGATGACTTCGTAGGAAGTTTCCAACGTTTTTTCCCCGTCCACATTTTCTAGAATTAGGTTTCTCAGCGTTTCTAGCAAACTCATATTTGCTCTTATACTAGTAACATCATTACACTAACAGTGGTTTCCAAACAGACTATTACCCCTGAATGCAATCAAACGGTAGTTAGTACCCATCGCCCTCGCTCCCCTTCCGTCTGTAGCATCCTCTCCTACACATTATCACCAACTTTAGCGCCTAACTAAACTGCAGAATGACAGACCTTTCTTGTGACACTTTTATTTTTTAAACCATGAAAGATGTGAAACATGAATGATGTACATGTGCGTGTGCATTCGTGTGTGTGTGTGTGTGTGTGTGTGTGTGTGTGTGTGTGTCAGAATGAACATCCATAATTATCCACAGTGAACGTAGACACGTATTACAAAACATAGTTCCTCTACATTGCATTACTCTTCTCCGTTGCGGCATTTGTTTGACCCGCACACTACATCCCACCTCAAAATCAAACAGGTTCAGGTGTACGCACAATACTTACTGTTTGTGAATCACTTTACTGCTGAACCCTTTACTTCCGAACTGGCACAAATTGGATGACTTCTTTTATATAATCAATATTACACTCCTGGAAATGGAAAAAAGAACACATTGACACCGGTGTGTCAGACCCACCATACTTGCTCCGGACACTGCGAGAGGGCTGTACAAGCAATGATCACACGCACGGCACAGCGGACACACCAGGAACCGCGGTGTTGGCCGTCGAATGGCGCCAGCTGCGCAGCATTTGTGCACCGCCGCCGTCAGTGTCAGCCAGTTTGCCGTGGCATACGGAGCTCCATCGCAGTCTTTAACACTGGTAGCATGCCGCGACAGCGTGGACGTGAACCGTATGTGCAGTTGACGGACTTTGAGCGAGGGCGTATAGTGGGCATGCGGGAGGCCGGGTGGACGTACCGCCGAATTGCTCAAAACCTGGGGCGTGAGGTCTCCACAGTACATCGATGTTGTCGCCAGTGGTCGGCGGAAGGTGCACGTGCCCGTCGACATGGGACCAGACCGCAGCGACGCACGGATGCACGCCAAGACCGTAGGATCCTACGCAGTGCCGTAGGGGACTGCACCGCCACTTCCCAGCAAATTAGGGACACTGTTGCTCCTGGGGATTCGACGAGGACCATTCGCAACCGTCTCCATGAAGCTGGGCTACGGTCCCGCACACCGTTAGGCCGTCTTCCGCTCACGCCCCAACATCGTGCAGCCCGCCTCCAGTGGTGTCGCGACAGGCGTGAACTGAGGGACGAATGGAGACGTGTCGTCTTCAGCGATGAGAATCGCTTCTGCCTTGGTGCCAATGATGGTCGTATGCGTGTTTGGCGCAGTGCAGGTGAGCGCCACAATCAGGACTGCATACGACCGAGGCACACAGGGCCAACACCCGGCATCATGATGTGGGGAGCGATCTCCTACACTGGCCGTACACCTCTGGTGATCGTCGAGGGGACACTGAATAGTGCACGGTACATCCAAACCGTCATCGAACCCATCGTTCTACCATTCCTAGACCGGCAAGGGAACTTGCTGTTCCAACAGGACAATGCACGTCCGCATGTATCCCGTGCCACCCAACGTGCTCTAGAAGGTGTAAGTCAACTACCCTGGCCAGAAAGATCTCCGGATCTGTCCCCCATTGAGCATGTTTGGGACTGGATGAAGCATCGTCTCACGCGGTCTGCACGTCCAGCACGAACGCTGGTCCAACTGAGGCGCCAGGTGGAAATGGCATGGCAAGCCGTTCCACAGGACTACATCCAGCATCTCTACGATCGTCTCCATGGGAGAATAGTAGCCTGCATTGCTGCGAAAGGTGGATATACACTGTACTAGTGCCGACATTGTGCATGCTCTGTTGCCTGTGTCTATGTGCCTGTGGTTCTGTCAGTGTCTGTCAGTGTGATCATGTGATGTATCTGACCCCAGGAATGTGTCAATAAAGTTTCCCCTTCCTGGGACAATGAATTCACGGTGTTCTTATTTCAATTTCCAGGAGTGTAGTCTAAGTATCTAGTTTCGTGTCTGAAACAGAATCAAGTCGTTGAGTTTTTACCGCCTCAGAAAATTTCATTTTACCCCTCGGGCGGTACTACCCCCAGGTTGGGAACCACTGATCTACGTCAGAGGAAAATAAACGTATAGAAAATGGAATGTTGTTAAGGCTTATTTTCTTTATTATATGGTTCAAATGGTTCTGAGCACTATGGGACTTAACTGCTGTGGTCATCAGTCCCCTAGAACTTAGAACTACTTAAACCTAACTAACCTAAGGACATCACACACATCCACGCCCGAGGCAGGATTTGAACCTGCGACCGTAGCAGTCGCGCGGTTCCGGACTGAGCGCCTTAACCGCTAGACCACCGCGGCCGGCTTCTTTGTTATACGTAAGAACTCATTTAATACGGCTAAAGGGCACTGCATTTCCAGCAAATCGGCATAATACTGCTCCCACCCCCTGTGCCTGTGTCAGGGTGTATGTTTGAAGCATCCATTCGTCTGGACGATGGGGTATCTGGGACGATCATCGATCTGGTGTAACAAGAAATGCGATTCATGTGATCAGGGGTCACGTTGCCCTCTCTATGATGGCCCGCCTGTTGCAGCTGACTTTGTAGTTGGGTCAGTATGGGTACACATAGAGTTCTTCTGCTACGGAGCCCCATGTTGAACAATGGCCTACTCAAGAACACCTTTGTCTGCAAAATCACTGTGCTCTGCCCTCAGATCTGCCACCGATCGCCGCCTATCCTACTTCACAGAGCGACAAGCGTCCGACCTCCACGTTCTGTTATGATGCGTGGACTTCCAGTACCTTATCTACTACTACGAAATTATTGCCTTCACCTGCTAACGGGCGTTGATATATGTCAACGGGGACAGGTGAAAATGTGTGCCCCGACCGGGATTACCTGCTTACATGTCAGACGCTCTGTCCAGCTGAGCCATCGAGGGCACAGACTGTATGTCCACACACTACATTCGTAGTGTCCCACCCCAACACACTCATTACTCAAGGAAGACATTCTTACCAAGAGTTCGAGGAATATGTGTGCATCCGCACAGAAGAAGAAGGTCAAGGCTGGTATTGCCAGAACTATATACTTTATAAATATGGTGTCCGTTCTTTCGGACATGTCCGAAAGAACAGACACCATTTACATAAAGTTATCGACTACTCATGGTTATGTCGCCGTTCAATCACTTCCCACAGATTCTCACGACGGAAGGATGGGGAAAGCCCACTAGCTGAGCCGTTTTGGAGGTGCTCGTTCCGAGGCACGGGACCATAACAATCTGCTTTTTCTCGAAGTTGCTTATATCCGTGTGATTTTCTATTTTCCCCTAGCATGGTCGCTAGAATGTTTCTCCATTCGTCTTTGCCTGGCTTACATACGTCGCTACGTATACCGACGATGTTACGCAACGTACCCCCAAAATCGCATCCCTCAAAAGACTGAGTAAATACACATATTTTTCTTGCAAGTGATGTTCCGTAAGGTTATTCTTACAAATTACAATTCTATAATATAAAGTACACCAACGAAAAGACAAAATCAATCCCCCATTGCCCGATAACGATGATGTCACTGATGACGGCGCCACTAAAGCAGAGATAATAAACAGTTTTGCGATATTCTAATGAAGACGAAGCAAGTATTCCAGAACTCCAATCAAGAACAATTGCCAATATGAGTAACTTAGAATCAGGTATCGTCGGTGTAGCGAAAAAGCTTTAATCACTTAATAAAGGCAAGGCATCCGGTTCAGATTAACACACCTGACAGGTTCCTTCCACAGTTTGCTGATACAATAGCTCCATACTTAACATTCATATACAACCGCTCGCCCGTCGAAAAGTTCGCACCTACAGACTGCAAAGCTGCACAGGTCACACCAATACCGAAGAAAGCAAACAGGAGTAATCCGCTGGATTACAGACTCACATTACTAATGTCGATTTTCAATGGGATTTTGGAACACATACTGTGTTCGAACATTATGAATTACCTCGATGAAAACTGTTTATTTACAGACGGCCAACGCGGATTCAGAAAATATCGTTCTTATGGAACACGACTAGCTGTCTGTTCACACAAAGTGATGAATCCTATCGACAGGGGATGTCAAACTGATTCCATATTTTTAGATTTCCCGAAGGCTTTTGACACCGTTCTTCAGAAGTGACTTCTAATCAAATTTTATGGCTACGCAGTATCACCTCAATTGTGCGACTGAATTCATGATTTTTTATCAGGAAGGTCACTGTTTGCAGTAAAGCCATTAACTAAAACACAAGTAGAATTTGCGTTCACCAAGGAAGTGTTACAGACACACTGCTGTTACTAATCTACGTAAACGATTTGGGAGACAATCTGAAAAAGCCCTGTTACATTGTTTGCCAGTGATGCTGTCATTTACCATCTTATAAAGTCATCACTTGATCAAAACAAATTCCAAAGTGATTTACATAAGATATCTGTAGGATGCTAAAAGTGACAATTGACTCTAAATAAAAAGTCGGAAGTCAACCACATCGGTACTAAAAGGAATCCATTAAATTTAGGTTTCAGGATAAAACATACAAATCTAAAGGCTGTAAATTGAAGTAAATACTTGAGGATTGCACTTATAAATAACTTGAACTAGAAAGAACACCAGAGAATGTTGTGGGGAAGGTGAACAAAAGACTGCGAGTTATTGGTATAACACTTAGAAAATGCTATTGGTCTATTAAAGAGACTGTGTACGCCAAGCTTCTATCCACTCTCATCTGGAGTATCACTGTGCGGTGTGGGATCTGTACCAGATATAACTGAAGGTCATCGAAAAAGTTCAAAGAAGGGCAGCTCGTTTCGTATTATCACGAAACAGGTGAGAGAGTGTCACGGATATGATACGCGAAATGGAGTGGCAGTTATTAAACCAAAGGCATTTTTCGTTGCTGCAGGTACTTCTCATGAACTTTCAATCACCTGCTTCCTCCTCAGAGTGTGAAAATATTTTGTTGGCGCCCAACTGCGTAGGAAGAAATTATCATCGTCATGAAATAAGGAAAATCAGACCTCGTATGGAAAGATGTGTTAGTTTTTTCCCGCGTGCTGTTCGAGAGTGGAACGGTAGAGAAGTAGTTTGAAGGTGGCTCGATAAACCCTCGGACAGGCACTTAATTATGACCTACAGCGTAATCATGTAGATGAAGATGTAGATAATGAGACTACCGCACCACACAACAACGAATTACGTTGGAATCTGCAAATGAAAAAAGAATTAGTGTAGTTACTATAATATTAACATTAATTTTAGAGAAATGTACATACATGCTGGCTGCACCATACGATAACAGGCCCGAATAAACTTTCAGGAAATGTTCTTTCAAGGGCTGCCCTTCCTTCTAATGGAAGATGTTTAGTTATTACGTCATCAGGGAAAGGCTGTTCTCTGCGATTGGCCGTTTTCATCAGATGCGCGTCGGGCAGTAGGCTGCATTGTCGGCTCTGAGCGGAAGAAATTTTTCGAGCGCGCGATTGACGGAGCGCCGATACCTGGCTCGGCACGAACGAATGTTAACGGTCTACTATGAGTACGGCGCCACGCCCGTGTGGTTCTCTTGTCTTTACCGACGATCTGACTGGCCCACATCGCAGGCGAGTGTCACAGGGATTTCTCCTGCAACTCTGCTCCTTTCTCCCGTTATGGCGATATACTAAAACAAGTGGTTGGTATGTGCCTGTACCGCCCTTATGGCTGTGCAGTGACGCTCTGGTAGTACTCCTGTATTCGCAAAATGTAGTGATTCTATTAATATAATAGCAACTATGCGAGCACATGCCGGATAGCTTTCAGTATGGCATCGAGGGACAGTGTTTTATAGACAAAAAATTTACTTGCACTGGCGGTTAAACGAAAGTCCACTACAAAGAAGACGCAAAGTTAGAGCTAAGGCTGTTGATAAAATATCGATACATCGACATACCAATACTTCTCCCAAAAAATATCAATATATACACTCATGCTCATAAACTAAAGATAATTGCAGAATGTGTGATGGTGGTGGTGGCTAGTGTTTAACGTCCCGTCGACAACGAGATCATTAGAGTCCGAGCGCAAGCTCGGGTTAGGGAAGGATTGGGAAGGAAATCGGCCGTGCCCTTTCAAAGGAACCATCCCGGCATTTGAATGAAACGATTTAGGGAAATCACGGAAAACCTAAATCAGGATGGCTGGAGAGGGGATTGAACCGTCGTCCTCCCGAATGCGAGTTCAGTGTGCTAACCACTGCGCCACCTCGCTCGGTAAATGCAGAATGTGGTGCCACACAACGTGGCATTACACAAAACTGGCGCTGATATCATAGGCGCATAGGGAACACACACGACACAGATCTGTAAGTCCACCGTATTGGTGATAAGTTGAGAAAACCGTCCCGAAACACATGTGCTACAAAACGCCACGGTGTCCTGCGCATGTACCCCGACATCAATATGATATATGATCACCATGAATACGTACACAGGCCGGAAGATCGGGTTGGCATACTCTGAATCGGGTGGTCGAGTAGATGCTGGGGCATAGCCTCCCATTCTTGCTGGACCAGTGCCTGTCAGAGCTCCTGAAATGTCGTAGGGATTTGAAGACGTGCAGCAATACGTCGGCCGAGAACATCCCAGACGTGCTCGATGGGGTTTAGTTCTGGAGAACAGGCCAGCCACTCCATCATTCGCCTGATATCTTCTGCTTCAAGGTACTTCTCCACAATGGCAGCTCGGTGGGGCCGTGCGTTATCATCCGTCAGGAGCAAGGTGAGACCCACTGCACTCCGGAAAAGGTGAACATACTGGTGCAAAATGACGTTACGATATATCTGAGCTGTTGCAGTTTCTCTGTCAAAGACATGCAGGTGTGTAATCCCACCCCATCCCACACCACACCATCAAACCACAACCTCCATACAGGTCTCTTCCAAGGACATTAAGAGGTTAGTATCTGGTTTCTCGTTCACGCCAGGTGAAAACCCAGCGAGAATCACTGTTCACACTATACCTGGACTCGTCCATGAACATAACCTGGGACCACTGTTCCAATGGCCATGTACTGTACTCTTGACACCAGGCTTTACGGGCTCTCCTGTAACCAGGGATCAGTGGAATGCACCTTGCCGGTCTCCACGCAAATGAACCATGTCTGTTCAGTCGTCTATAGACTGCGTGTCTGGAGACAACTGATGCAGTGGCTGCGGTAATGTCCCGAGCAAGGCTACCTGCCGTACTCCGTGGCCGTCTGCGGGCACTGATGGTGAGATATCGGTCTTCTTGTGGTGTTGTACATTGTGGACGTCCCGTACTGTAGCGCCTGGACACGTTTCCTTTCTGCTGGAATCGTTGCCATAATTATTGAGATCACATTTTGTGGCATACGGAGGGCCCCTGCTACGACCTTCTGTGTTTGATCAGCCTACAGTCGCCCTAGTATTCTACCCCTCGTAACGTCATCAATATGTGTTCTTTGAGACATTTTCAACACATTGTCAGCCGACCGCTGTTATCGAGCTGTTGTAGGTGCTTCGGTCTGGAACTGCGCGACCGCTACGGTCGCAGGTTCGAATCCTGCCTCGGGCATGGATGTGTGTGATGTCCTTAGGTTAGTTAAGTTTAAGTAGTTCTAAGTTCTAGGTGACTGATGACCTCAGATGTTAAGTCCCAAAGTGCTCAGAGCCATTTCAACCATCAACACAATGTCACCATTAGCACGTCTGAAAACGTCTGCCCACTTAGTCGCTGCACCGTACTCTGACATGCACCAACACAACTCTGCGTATGTGGACTGCTGCCAGCGCCACCGTGCGACGACCGCAGGTCAAATGTACTGCATGGTCATACCCGAGGTGATTTAAACCCGCAAACCGCTCACTAGAGCGTTGTTTCACCTTGTATCACCATTATCCTTAGTTTACGAGCATGAGTGTACATATGGGCTGTATTTTTTTTTTACCGATATATCGACATATCGATATAGGAAAGGCAATATCGAGTGCTGGTTTTTTATTTCATATTATATTATTTGGCAATTTCCGATAAATATTTGAAGTTATTCTTTTGAAATTGTTGCAGAACATAGTATTACTTTCACTGTGTGAAGGAGTCTTAGTATCTTTCGAGCTTTCTTTACGTCGAGTCTTTCTCTCTGGCTGTGTGAAGCAAATATACAAATATAGAGGCCACTAAAGAAGTAGTCCGACTGCACTGGGTGGGTGAGGGGGGTGGGGGGATTGGCAGTATGATAGGAATAACAGGATATCCGATGTGAAGAAATAGCACACCAGCTGCGTTAAAAAACAATTTTTAACGCAACTAGTTTGCTATTTCTTAACATCGGCATTATAGAAAAACATCTGCTGGAAGTCACGAACAAAAATCTAAATGACAATATCGGTCGTTGCGATGGGCAAAGACGTGTGAGCGGAAATGCTGACGAAATCAGCACTCGGCGCTACCAACGGAAGCTTACTCTTATAATTGCATGTTTTACGGGAAATATAGTTAATCAGAATTTTAGTCACCCATATTGTCTTCCGCTTCCAAACTCAGTTGAATAACAATAAATATTGACCTCACACCAAAGGAACTGGTTTTCCACGGTGGATGTCATTTAAAATTCCGATCTATTTATTCACGTCAGAATTTCGTCTTCAGCCAACAATGATGTTAGAATAGCTTTCGATTCATAAACTATGGCGCAGATAGCACTGTTATTAACGAGTACCGCTTCAGAGAGAAATTGAAGTTCCTGCTAATCTCTCTTACGAAACAGAAGTTCGTACGCCGTCGCCGTCAGATCGATGAACTGGCAAAATGCTATCCGTTTCGGTTAGTTTATTTCCTAGTTAAACACTAAACTAATATGTTGATCTGCTCTAACAGAGTAATTTAAAACATGGAACATGAGGACTTTTGATCCTAGAGTATGCAATTAAGTATAAGATAGTCTAGATGGCACCTGAGGGGTTTACCAGCTAAATGCGTCAGAAAACCTGTTGTAACCGGTCAAGAATGCACCAGTCTTCATCTCAACTGGTTCCAGCCTTTGGTGGTCTGGATTTTATACTTGAACGAGATCGAGTACGTATGTGCCTGCTTAGTGAGAGAGGACAGGTTTCGCAGAGCCTAACAGGAAAAGTGGATCTTGGTCGAGAATTGCTGACGTCCGCACGTAGTAGATCAGGGTCGTCACGGTGCAGTTCAACAGAGCGTACTGCCTTTGGTGTGACGTTAACATAATGCAGCCGTCACGAACCTGTGCTGCAGATATTCAAGCACCTCAGCAGATCTGTAAGAAGCCTGTTAGTGAGTGTTCGCTTCTAACAATAGCCAGCAATACTGGTATTGGTAGACTGTACGAACAGTCGGCGGGTGTTGTTTGAAGTGATCACTGTAGCAAGTAGATATCTACTAATACCAGTATTGGTGGCCCCTGCTTCGATCACAAGTGAGGTAGATTATTCCTACACGTCGGCCAGGGGCCTGAAGATGGCGTAATAAAGCGCCGAAACTGGTTACCTAATAAAATAAGGCTGAAAATTGGCGGCTGAAAGGTGTTGTATTTGACATCCTGAATCGAACAGCCGAGTCCCGCGACCGTCGCTAAAAATATGGGCATACAGAGACATATGTTTAGACGTCAGGGAATAACTTCCGCCGGCCGCGGTGGTCTCGCGGTTCTAGGCGCGCAGTCCGGAACCGTGCGACTGCTACGGTCGCAGGTTCGAATCCTGCCTCGGGCATGGTTTAATTAGTTCTAAGTTCTAGGGGACTAATGACCACAGCAGTTGAGTCCCATAGTGCTCAGAGCCATTTGAACCATTTTTGAATAACTTCCATGCTACTAGATAGAGCTGTAAACGGTAAAAACTGTAGAGGAAGACAAAGATTGTAATACATCCAGCAAATAATTGAGGACTTTGGGCGCAAGAGCTATTCTGTGATGAAGAGATTGGTACAGGAGAGGAATTAGTGGCGGGCTGCATCAAACCAGTCAGAAGACAGATGACTCAAAACGATTCTTTTTTCATATTTTTGAATCACAGTTATGCAATAATGTTTGAATGATATTCCGCTACTTGACTGCGCACCTTCCTTTACTTTATATTACTATCTTGATTTCGGCCTTAAACCACTACAAAGTACGGCCGGCCGCTCTGGCAGAGCGGTTCTAGGCCCTTCAGTCTGGAACCGCGCGACCGCTGCGGTCGCAGGTTCGAATCCTGTCTCGGGCATGGATGTGTGTGATGTCCTTAGGTTAGTTAGGTTTAAGTAGTTCTAAGTTCTAGGGGACTGATGACCTGAGAAGTTAAGTCCCTTAGTGCTCAGAGCCATTTGAACAATTATAAATTACAACAGAGTTGGTCTAATTATACCCAACATAGTTTTATTTTACGATGTCTTAAGGCTGAAATCATTATAGTAACGTCAAGAAAATTATACAGTCAAATGGCAGAAATATCATTCAAATAAAAAACAATTGTTCAGTCCGTTGTTGTGAACATTGGAGCGTTTCACGTAGGAAGAGCTTTCACTAGTTTAAGGGATAACATAGCCGGTATGCGTTACAGGATGACAAAAAGATCTACACTCAGAGCAGTATTGCGCCACGACAAGAATTATCATTGCCCAATCCAAGCAAGCAAATCGCCAAGCAATACGGCCACCTCAGTATAGCGATACATGATAATCACTTGTTACAAGTCGTTTAGAAGTTATGCAGAGACATTAAAAACTAAGTGGGCAGATAAAGTAGTGCATTGAGAGGTAGTTGAAATAGTAGGTAACTAGCGAACAATATAAAGAGCCACATCAGTAGGAAAAGGAGGTTAGGAGGACATCTACTCAGGGATCGAGGAATTATTTGTTGGTAATGGTATTTACTATAAGGGAGAAATTGTTGAAAAAGACGAAGATTAGATCATATAGAGGAACGTATCGCCTATTGTCTCGGAATATTCGGTTGACGCTTGCTTAACGACTTTTCTGACCTTCCGCCAGTCACTCGTAGTGCCAAATGACATAAAAATTGTCAAACAGACTTCGGCCGAAGATTCTGAGACGAAAGACAACAGACAGTAGGTCAACAATCGGCCACGAAAGCCTCAGTAGTCTTGTATCTGAAAGGATTCTCGGTGTTGTTGGTAAGTGCAGGTATAAAGATTAGCACGAGATAGGCAACGAAGGAGAGAACTATCACATCAGTACCAAGCATAATTACGTTTCCGGGCAGGTTGAAATCGTGCCATACCCGACTTGGAACCCGTAACCTTGTAGGAGAGAGGTACTGGCGGGTCGTGAGTGGTGCCTGGACAGCATTGCCTGAGAAAGGAACGGTTCCAGGTTCGAAACCCAATCTGTCACATTGTTTTACTCAGCTTTTTCCACACAACGCACACTCCGTTGCAGAGTGCAAGATTCGTTCTGAATGTTTTTTTACTAATAAAATAATTGTCAATGACATCTATAAAAATTTTATTCATTTAAAGGTCATTCGGTGAAGAAGCGTGATACAGACCATCTGCGAGACGTTAACGAGATCAGGCAGGAAAATATCTGACGGCATTTTGTATTGCTGAAGCTCTCGGTTTTTATATTGAACGGTGTAGCTCATACTTTCGCGATATTTCCACCGAGCTTTAGCTTGTCTTCTTCAGGCGATGGTGTCTGTTGCCGGAAGATTCCAACAAGGTGTAGAGAAACTTTAGATTTGCATTACTACATCGGGAAATTTTACCCACACCAACGGAAGTTATCGCGATATGTTCCACGTCGGGAGAGGTTAATACACTCATCAACTACTTTTTGATTATAGATATTCCACGCAAGTGGTGACACTTTCAGTAGTACGACGAGTTAGCTGCTGCCGCAAAACCTTCTCCTGTGTTTAATGGTAGCTACGGTTTACTTGTCGTCGTGACTGGCATTTGTTTCTGCGGTTGCGTGTAGCGGGGTGGATGCAATGACAAGGTGTCGTAGCGACAGCTCGCTTAATGCACGTCGTCGCTGCATACAATGCCGCACAATACAATAAGGGTCCCTGGGGTTATCTGGTCGCGGCTGTCACAAGTTGCCGTAACGGGCCGTTCAAAGAACCTGCGGCCGCCTGTCCTGTGTTGACAGTATCTTTATCTATATCATCACGGCAGCCGCGTAGCACGAAGCTGTCTTGTCGAACCACAACGCTCCAGATGTCTGTCGGCATTACGTCACGCGGACTACCTATCAGTTGCCCAGTTTGGTCAAAACCCGCTTAAGTCACATCATTGAGGCGAAAATCGCCTACGACCTTGATCCACTATGCCCAATTCCGCATGCAGAAAAGGTGAACGACAGGTTCAGAACTGCACGGCCCAGTCATTTCGCTAGAACTTGCACTCTGATAACAACAGTGGCCTCGGTTCTAAACGCAAAAAGCAGCGAGACGTTGTAGCACTCAAGAAATGCAGTTGAACTGGTGGGCTGGAAAAAGAATCACGATGTAGAAAGTAAATTTTCCAGGAGACGCAAAATCTGGTTTTCTACATAACACGTTTAAGCATCGTGACATGGAATTGCTGTGTAGCAACTGCTGCCAGGGTGAAACAATTTGCACCATTACAACATACTTAAGCCATCAATTCTTTCAGTAATCCAGTTTGAATGTATTGGAGATGACCCTTTTTCAAACCTGACGGTGTTGATGAAGCAACTAGCTTTCTGTTTGCAGCGGAAAGATTGTGCCAAGCAAGTTTACATTATTCGTATCAATTACAGTATTTCTCTGCCTCGTGATGACTGGGTGTTGTGTGATGTCCTTAGGTTGGTTAGGTTTAAGTAGTTCTAAGTTATAGGGGACTGATGACCATAGAAGTTAAGTCCCATAGTGCTCAGAGCCATTTGAACCATTACAGTACTCCAAGAGTGCCTTATGAGCACACAGGTTTATTCATAATGTACGCAAATACAATCACAATCAAAATACAGCAAAGCAGTGGTGGGTGAGCTTCATTTTTACCTTGTGCATACTTCACTGGCCACTGACAGATACAGTTACAAAACTGTATCTGCTCGTCAGGTGTGCATCGTAGTTTCTTTATATCGTCTAGTCACTTTTTTTTACGAGTAGAGTACGCGCTTGCTTATTTGGACATTACACCTTCTCTAACTCAATTCCCAAGTAACCAACACCTCTATTGACGGGATATGAACCCTTTTTACACCAAATGAAGGTCAAAGATGTTAAGCTAAGTTGTTTCCGGTAAACTTAATTAAGAAATAAAAGTGGACATGACCCCTTTTCCATCTCACTGATTCAATACTTTCATGCATTTGAAGCTGTAAAGAGTGTTGAAAGGTTCGCGTGCATTAATATCTAAAAGTGCGATATAATCTGCGGGTCCGGCCGGGTTGGCCAAGTGGTTCTAGGCGCTAGTCTGGAACCGCGCGGCCGCTACGGTCGCAGGTTCGAATCCTGCCTCGGACACGGATGTGTGTGATGTCCTGAGGTTAGTTAGGTTTAAGTAGTTCTAATTTCTAGGGGACTGATGACCCCAGATGTTAAGTCCCATTGTGCTCAGAGCCATTTGAACCACTTTTTGCAAGCCCCCGTACAGTGCATCGTATCTGTACTACAGATTTTTTTTCTCATTACATTCACGTATTCAGTGAGGAAAAAGTGACTGTCGGTATGACCCTGTAGGTGGCCTAATCTCGCTTTCCTCATTATCATGTTCCATATACGATGGCGGCAGCGTAATGGTAGCACAGCCCTCTTCGAAAACATGTTCTATAACTTGACTTTCGCAAGAGCTACGTCTTTCTTCCAAGAATTCCCATTTACGTTCCCCGAGCAATTTTGTTACACTTCCATACAGACTATATTGAACTGCTGCGATCGTAGCAGCGCGTCTCTGATTTCGTTCGATAAAAATGTCTGTAGTCAACACTACTTGATAATCATTTCGTGAGCAATAGTCTAGAATTTGCCGCATCACCGTAACGTATGCACCACCCAGTCATGACACAGACCGTAGGTGATACGCACACAAACAGACTGTTGCGGAGACTAGGTGTAGGTGTAGAATTTTGACCCTGCTCTTTATTCTTGCTTTTCTGCTTGGGAGTCACCAAGTCGGTAGTTTCCTTCTCGAATCTCACCGCGACTTCGTATTCATGTAATCACTTCCCATGAGTCGTTGTCGATGAACAGCCCTGTTCACTGGAAGATAACAAATGAGATAATGAGATTGGATCTCTGACAAAAATAATAGCGTTTTACAATATCGCATTTCACATTCGTTCGTCTTGAGCTCCTGAGTAAAGAAAATGCACAGTTTTTGAGATTTTGGGTCTCTTTTGTCGTGTTGAATCACGTTTTACTCAAAGAAAAGTGGACATGTTGCTGGTAAATTATCGCGAAGGGAAAGCAAAGTTTAG
The DNA here is from genome assembly GCF_023897955.1 of Schistocerca gregaria. Lineage (NCBI taxonomy): Eukaryota > Metazoa > Arthropoda > Insecta > Orthoptera > Acrididae > Schistocerca > Schistocerca gregaria. Next base: position 249,828,222 of record NC_064925.1, read on the forward strand.
TTTAAACAGTTAATACCTGGCCTATATGAAACGCAATAGTGCCATTTGAACCATCTGAAGATGCCGTCACTGTCAGGGAGGACATCGAGCATGAAGGGATGCGGGTGGTCCTCAGTAATGTTCACTTAGTCCACACTTCATGGCTCCTTCAGTTGTCCCATGAAAACCTATGTTAATGTTCCCGTTACGTAATACAGTCCCCATTGGCCTGAGTGCGTGTTTGGAGTAGCCGTTCACATGGATGACGGCGCATCCGCACACGACCATGAAACTGGTGTAACGAGAAACGCGATTCACCCGACTTACGTTGATCCGCGGTCCAGTCTCGATAATCCGTCTGCAATCCTTACTGACGATGACACTCGCACCTGCACCCTGTGGTCACGTCTGTCACTGATCTTCTCTATTCTGCTTTATAGAGCTGGAAGTTCTCCGACCTAGACGATATGTGATGAGGCGTGAAGCTCCAACAGCTGGTCGCCCATCTTGGTTTCAGCAACCTCGAGCCCCTTTCTGTAGAAGTTCACGATAGTGGGACGCAAACAGCAGACAAGCTGCACCGAGATGCTCCTTCCCAGGCGCCAGGCCATATCAATCTGGCCTTTGTCAAAGTCGCTTATGTCAGTGGATTCCCCTACATGCGGCTATCATCGTCTCTAGAATGATTCTTCATTCGTCTCTGCTCACCTCCTACAGGGTGTCCCAGATATGTTGCGACAAAGCTCGAGGGGATGTAAAGCGTGTCTTGAGGAACAAATCGAATATAGGAACCCGTATCCGGAAAGGTCGTGCATCGATGCTACAGAGAGTTGAAGTTGTAGGTTCCGGCGCCTGCTGCTAGCCCAGACCTTCATCAGCAAACGTGACTTTATACGCTGCCGGACCGTCTATCAATGTAAGTATCCAGTCATCGTGACTGATCACCACGATCGCCAGTTAGCTGCTGCCTAGACAGGCCCTGTGTTCTATGAATGCGATGCTCGGTTTCCTTGGTGGACCGAGCGAGGTGGTGCAGTGGTTAGCACGATGGACTCGCATTCGCGAGGACGACGGTTCAGTCCCGCGTCCGGCCATCCTGATTTAGGTTTTCCGTGATTTCCCTAAATCGCTCCAGGCAAATGGCGGGATGGTTCCTTTGAAAGGACACGGCCGACTTCCTTCCCCATCCTTCCCTAATCCGATGAGAACGCTGACCTCGCTGTCTGGTCTCATCCCCCAAACAACCCCAACCAAACCCTTGTTGGATGACGGTTTCGGGCAGGGGTTTTCATCTACAGTTCGTTTTTCTTCTGGGCCCCCTCTAAAATCACCAATATTTTTCGATACACATCAGAAAAAAGAAACTGCACATGGGAACTCGTGACCGAAATCGTCACCCACCAAGCTAACAGAGCACTGTATTCACAGGAGAAAAGGCCTGTTTACGCAGCAACTGGCTCCATCTTTTTCACTGGCTATCGTGGCAATCAGTTGCGATCACTGAATAACAAACGACATAGCGAGACGGTCCGTCAACATACGAAGTTACGTTTGCTGCAGAAGGAGTGACCTAGTGGCACTTTAACTTTGACAGTCTTTAACGTCTCAATATGACGTTTCCGAACACGGCTTCGTATCTACATCTACATCTACATGAATACTCTGCAAATCACATTTAAGTGCCTGGCAGAGGGTTCATCGAACCACCTTAACAATTCTCTATTATTCCAATCTCGTACAGCGCGCGAAAAGAATGAACACCTATATCTTTCCATACGAGCTCTGATTTCCCTTATTTTATTTTGGTGATCGTTCCTCCCTATGAAGGTCGGTGCCAACAAAATATTTTCGCATTCGTAGGAGAAAGTTGGCGATAGGAATTTCGTGAGAAAATTCCGTCGCAACGAAAAACGCCTTTCTTTTAATGATGTCCAGCCCAAATCTTGTATCATTTCTGTGACACACTCTCCCATATTTCGCGATAATACAAAATGTGCTGCCTTTCTTTGAACTTTTTCGATGGACCCCGTCAGTCCTATCTGGTAAGGATCCCACACCGCGCAGCAATTTTCTGAAAGAGGACGGACAAGCGTAGTGTAGGCAGTCGCCTTTGAAGGTCTGTTACATTTTCTAAGTGTCCTGCCAATAAAACGCAGGTTTTGGTTAGCCTTCCCCACACCATTTTCTATGTGTTCCTTCCAATTTAAGTTGTTCGTAATTGTAATTCCTAGGTATTTAGTTGAATTTACGGCTTTTAGATTAGACTGATTTATCGTGTGACCGAAGTTTGAGTTCCTTTTAGCGCTCATGTGGATGACCTCACACTCTCCGTTATTTAGGGTCAACTGCAACTTTTCGCACCATTGATATATTTTTTTCTAAATCGGTTTGTAGTTTGTTTTGGTCTTCTGATGACTTTATTAGTCGATAACGACAGCGTCGCTGCTAACAACCGAAGACGGCTGCTCAGATTGTCTCCAAAATCATTAATATAGATAAGGAACAGCAAAGGACCTATAACACTACCTTGTTCGTCAAGACACCCTCTACATCTTCTCGAAGTTTGTGGCAACATTTCTGGGAAACCCTGTATACCATTCTTCCCGCGTCACGTGTCTGTGGCGTCATGAGGTGACACCCAATCTCGCGGTAGGCGGTGACCATAATGTTTTGCGTCATCAGCGTAAATTACAGTGCTTTAATTCCTTGCTGATGACACAGTGGTTAAGAGGCCATTCTTGAAAGATCCAGAGTTTTTCCAGAACCAAAATGAAACCTTCCAGTTGCCAATTATCTTGAAGTTTTATTCACAAAACCGGTTTCGATTCAATTAGACCCACTCTCAAAGTGCAGGTCGGCTTGTGTATTGACGCAATAGGGGCAGGTGTTCTAAGAGCCTCGACACTTGAGAGAATGAGTCGTAATTGATTGTAAACCCGCTGCTTGTATAAAATTGCAACATAATTGGCAACTGGAGCGTTTGATTCCAATAAAAATCTTCGACTCTAGTGATAAAATTGGCCTTACTATTAAGTAATATTAAAAGAAATTACGAGCCTACAGGTGAACTACGTCACAGTCTATTCTGTTTCTAACTTCATGCAAATTCTACAAGACCCCAAGGTTCTACAATAAAAGTAGTATTTTTGAAGTTCTTTGTAACACTTTTGTCAAGTAATCAAACCCACGCTAGGATACTAACGAATATCTAGTAAAGTCTGTAAAGTTTACAACACAGTTAAACTCGAACAAGGAAATCGTTCAAACTCATGACGACCAGATGCTAGAATGTGAAATTTTCTCCTTGCCTGAGTGTTTATTACGTTTAAGTATGTGGCTGGACGCGTCAGTGGTTAAATGTTAGACTAAAAATCCATCAGTATGGAGTTCAATCATCAGGCGGTCCTATGATATTTTCTGCCTGTTACCGTTTTTTCTAGTTCTGGTAATGTCTTGTACATATGGAAAAAATGGCAAGGTCCACCGTCGTTCTTAGTCTACATTAAACTGTAGGTTCCCATAGAAGCCGACAAATTTAGCTCAAAGGTGGGAGGAAAACAAGTGGTATTAAAATCAACATTCTAGTTGGTGACAACTTTACTTGCAAGTTAAGTGCAAAGCAAATTTACTTGTGTTCTAATACATTATAAACCAGACCAAAAATACCATGACGATGTACAATGAAACAAAACTGTGATCCTTTTGATGACAATGACGCCGGTTGTTGAACGCTTTGTAGCGAAAGGCTGTGTAATATCACTTGGCCTACATGAAAACACTGAAGCACTACGCATTAGGCAGAACGGTGCTGATGAAATCATCTCCGCCACAACTTAAGAAATGTGTGAGATCGAAGAGTTCGGAAAATGATAGCGGAAAAAACCCCAAGAAACGGAGGAATGTCTTGCTAACGTGAAAATATTTAATTTTATGCTTAAATCGAATATTTGTTTTTGGGGGCCACGCGATAAGCATTCTCCTGCGTTTAGACAGTCACATTTCTATGTCCTTAAGCGCTTAGACACTATAACTAAAACGGATCATAATTTCGGCCATTACTGCATATGGCGTCAACGACGCCAAGATATTTTATTTTACATACCATTCTGGCTAAAACTCCTAAGAGAGTGGGTCTTACGTAATGTCAGTGATCACATGAAAATCATTTTCCAAGCTATCACTGACTATAACGGCAGAGGGTGACAGAGAGAAAATCGAAATTATGTGTTCAGTATTCCGCCAGTGTTTTATCCTCCTTGAATCATCGCATGACTGCCGAATTGGCAGAATCGAGATAAGTGACCGCGGAATAGAAAATCAACTAAAATTGCTCAGTAGTAGAAAGGCATCTGAACCGGAGGAGGTATCCGTGACATTCTTCAGAGATTATGTGAAAGAACTTTCTCCCTTTCTAGCTGAAGCAGCGAAGGATATCAATCAAATGGAAAAAACCACAGCGCATTTCTGTTTTCAAGAAGAGTCGTCGAACTGTTGCACCTAAGTGTAAGCCTGTATCACTGACGTCAGTCTGTTGCATAACTATGAAACGTTTTGTACGCTCAAGTATTATGACGATTCCGGAGAACGAAAATCTCCTCAATAAAAACCCACATGGATTCCGTAAACAGAGATCTAACGAAACATAGCTTGCTCTCTTCCTCCATGATCTCCACAGCGCCGTATTCGAAGGGGCGCAGCTTGGGTCCCAATAACCGCTTCAGCTGTATTTTGGTCCTTTATTATTGTACCATTACCGGATTCGCGGCACTGAACTTATGTCCTCAGGTGACATACGATTAAAACACTAGTGCGAAAAAGCTCGGAATCTTTTTTTCCCAACATTCGTTGTCCGTCAAAACAAGACACCGCTAAAAGATGGTATGTCATGGATTAAAAACTGCGAGATTCCAATATAATGGAGAGCACGCAACCGCGTCCCCTTGTAAGTAGGCTGTTTAAGTATTTTTATTGGTAACGCCAACACCACGTAGCGCTCTGTATGAAAAATCACTGGCTGTGCCGTGTGCAGTCTGTGGCTGGTTTGCATTGTCTGCCATTGTAGTGTTGGGCAGCGGCAGCTGGATGCTAACAGCGGGTAGCGTTGCGCAGTTGGAGGTGAGCCGCCAGCAGTGGTGGACATGGGGAGAGAGATGGCGGAGTTTTGTAATTTGTAAGACTGGATGTCATGAACTACCATATATATTTTGACTATTAAGGTAAATACACTGTTTGTTCTCTATTAAAATCTATCATTTGCTAACTATACCTATCAGTAGTTAGTGCCTTCCGTAGTTTGAATCTTTTACTTAGCTGGCAGTAGTGGCGCTCGCTGTATTGCAGTAGTTCGAGTAACGAAGATTTTTGTGAGGTAAGTGATTTGTGAAAGATATAGATTAATGTTAGTCAGGGCCATTCTTTTGTAGGGATATTTGAAAGTATAATGAAGAACGAAGGGAGATCTCCAAGAAGTAAAGAAAGTTTTATTTGCAAAATACTGCAGTAAAACAAACCCTGCCCTTTCCTTGTGTTATCCCACTATGTGTTTGTGTACCCTTGTGTATTTATTTTCTTCCTGTCTCTGTGTACTGTTTCATAGAATTTTTTCTCTTCTAATATTCAGCTACATTCACTACGATGAGGATTACTATGATCCTCAAATATAATTTGCATTAGTAATATCCCATTTTCTTTGTAAATATGTTTAGCAATTATTTATTCTGTTCTGTTTAATGCTCATGTGTGAAGTTGATGTTTCGAAATTTATTCTGATTTTTTTATGTATGTGCTCCTGTCACAATTCCTGTAACACTGGTGTATATGTTATTTCGATTCTTTTGTAAAGCCTGTATTACTGCAAAAGTTATCTGTACTGTTATGTTCTTTAATGATATATTTTGTACCTTTGTTATTGTATTCTTATGTTATAAAATTGTAATTGACACCAGTTCATCAAATTAAGTAACTTGTAAGTTACATTTCACTGCACACGTTTCTGTTGGTCATAGTATATGGACAATATGTGAGAAGTAGGGTCTGATAGTGTTTGCACGTGTGTTAATAACTCAGTAAGGGACTGGATAACAGCATTGCTGGTTCTAAGGACATTTCAAAAACAATTTTTCTGAGTGCACAAATGGTGGTTATGGACTTGTTATATTATCCGCAAGACTCTTCAATGGTGATTGTGCGCCTGCACAGTCAAACAGATGGCTGCTGGCCATCTCTACAAGGACTACAGTGGGTCTACACCTTTGATGACCCACCAATACCATTATTTCTACAAGGACTGCAGTGGGTCTGCACTTCTGGTGGCCCACCAATACAGTAATCTCTACCAGGACTACAATGGGTCTACTCTGTGACGACCTACCTAACAATATTCTTTAAAACTTCGACTGACTCTGCTGTGGGTTTGCTATTTTGTGGCCCATTACCTGTCTGCATGTCAAGAGTCAGCACTGTCTTTCCGTTGGAAGGACAACGCTACTTCTTCAAGACTGCATGGAAATCCACTACTTCCGTGTGCATTTTCTTTTACTACTCAGACTTTGAGAAAAACACTGCAATTTTACTTTGATGAATGATCATGACTGTCTTTATGGACTGTAAGAAAATTTTAGCTTTTGACCAACATTGTATCGATAAGTGTGTGCAATTCATTTCTTTGTTATTGTAATTATGAAAAAAAATTTCAAATCTGTATTGGCCACTGCCCAAAACAACTTGTAAATTTTTTGTGGGGAGCATGGGGGCTATGTAAGTAGGCTGTTTAAGTATTTTTATTTGTAACGCCAACACCACGTAGAGCTCTGTATGAAAAATCACTGGCTGTGCCGTGTGCAGTCTGTGGCTGGTTTGCATTGTTGTCTGCCATTGTAGTGTTGGGCAGCGGCAGCTGGATGCTAACAGCGGGTAGCGTTGCGCAGTTGGAGGTGAGCCGCCAGCAGTGGTGGACATGGGGAGAGAGATGGCGGAGTTTTGTAATTTGTAAGACTGGATGTCATGAACTACCATATATATTTTGACTATTAAGGTAAATACACTGCTTGTTCTCTATTAAAATCTTTCATTTGCTAACTATACCTATCAGTAGTTAGTGCCTTCCGTAGTTTGAATCTTTTATTTAGCTGGCAGTAGTGGCGCTCGCTGTATTGCAGTAGTTCGAGTAACGAAGATTTTTGTGAGGTAAGTGATTTGTGAAAGGTATAGATTAATGTTAGTCAGGGCCATTCTTATGTAGGGATATTTGAAAGTCAGATTGCGTTGCGCTAAAAAAATATTGTGTGTCAGTTTAAGCACATTCGTGTATAATTGTTCAAAGAGGACGTTTCACATAGACCAGTTTTGTATAATTGTTCAAAGGGGACGTGCACCCTGTACTCGGTTCCATATAGATCGGAGAAGCGATCACTATGGTACGATTTGTCCTGGACCCATCCATACAATCAAAGAGCAAGACTGGACGTGATGAAAGCTCGAATTCATACAAACAAAGTAAAGTTCTGCTACAGTTTCAAAAGAACAATTTCAAATGTTTAACGGAAATTGCAATAAAAATACAATATAAAATAAAAATATTGGCACTCGATATTGCCATATCGATATATCGGTGAGAAAAGGTCCACAATATACATTACTGGCCATTAAAATTGCTACACCAAGAAGAAATGCAGATCATAAATGGGTATTCATTGGGCAAATATATTGTACTAGAACTGACATGTGATTACATTTTCACGCAATTTGGGTGCATAGGTCCTGAGAAATCAGTACCCACAACACCACCTCTAGCCGTAATAACAGCCTTGATACCTCTGGGCATTGAGTCAAACATAGCTTGGATGGTGTGTAGAGGTACAGCTGCCCAAGCAGCTTCAACACGATACCACAGTTCAAGCGTAGTGACTGGCGTATTGTGACGAGCCAGTTGCTCGGCCACCATTGACCAGACGTTTTCAATTGGTTAGAGATCTGGAGAATGCCCTGGCCAGGGCAGCATTCGAACATTTTCTGTATCCAGAAACGCCCGTACAGGACCTGTAGCATGCGGTCGTGCATTATCCTGCTGAAATGTAGGGTTTCGCAGAGATCGAATAAAGGGTAGAGCCACGGGTCGTAACACACCTGAAATGTAACGTCCACTGTTCAAAGTGCCGTCAATGCGGACAAGAGGTGACCGAGACGTGTAACCATTGGCACCCAATACCATCACGCCGGGTGATACGGCAGTATGGCGATGACGAACACACGCTTCACCGCGATGTCGCCACACACGGATGTGACCATCGTGATGCTGTAAACGGATACATCCGAAAAAATGACGTTTTGCCGTTCGTGCACCCAGGCTCGTCGTTGAGCAGACCATCGCTGGCGCTCCTGTCTGTGATGCAGCGTCAAGGGTAACCGCAACCATGGTCTCCGAGCTGACAGTCCATGCTGCTGCAAACGTCGTCGAACTGTTCGTGCAGATAGTTGTTGTCTTTCGTCCCCCACCTGTTGACTCAGGGATCGAGACGTGGCTGCACGATCCGTTACAGCCATGCGGATAAGATGCTTGTCATCTCGACTGCTAGTGATACGAGGCCGTTGGGATCCAGCACGGCGTTCCGTATTACCCTCCTGAACCCACCGATTCCATATTCTGTTAACAGTCATTGGATCTCGACCAACGCGAGTAGCAATGTCGCGATACTATAAACCGCAATCGCGATAGGCTACAACCGACCTTTATCAAAGTCGGAAACGTGATGGTACCCATTTCTCCTCCTTACACGAGGCATCACAACAACATTTCACCAGGCAACGCTGATCAACTGCTATTTGTGTATGAGAAATCGGTTGGAAACTTTCCTCATCTATGCACGTTTTAGGTGTCGCCACCGGCGCCAACCTTGTGTGAATGCTCTGAAAAGCTAATCATTTGCATATCACAGCATCTTTTTCTTCCTGTTGCTTAAATTTCGCGTCTATAGCACGTCATCTTTGTGTTGTAGAAATTTTAATGGCAAGTAGTGTATTCGCTAGTTTCGGGACAAATATCGACATATCAAAATATCGGTATTTTATCAACAGCCCTAGATTGAAACGTGGACTTTCCTCCAAATCCCAGCGTTTATCATCGCTATCTTCCGTAGTTTCGGCTCTTGAGTAAGAATGTACTGCCATTCCTCCACAAAAATTCACACTGAAACTGTCCCCAGCAGGGTTCAAAAAAGGCGCACCGTGGACACGCCGTGTATTAATGTCCATTAATATGCGTTTGGATACTACTGATCAGATACTGCGTGTACGGAGGATAGTTTTAAGCAATAGACATTACTCTAGTGCATTCAGAATCACGATCAATTCCAAAAATCAAAACGGGAGCTATTAAATTAGGGAAATTCGCTAGGTGCGGAAGAATCAACCTTTGTGCCGAGATTGGCAATTACCGGTGGGGGGCTAAGGAGTCTATTAATTCAGATATCCTTTACTCCTATTGGTCCTATATATTTTTTCTAAAAGTACAATTGGTAAGCTTCTTATTTTCATTTCGTATAATAGTTTTGCTCTTAAATACCCTTCGACTGTCTTGTATATTTAATTAGCAGCTAAGACGTAAGTCAATTAATGACTTACTGAGGTTAACTTTATTAAATGAATAAAAAAATTGAAAGGAAATGTCAGAGGAAGATGTGTTGTTTAGAGGCTCACTGTTCCGGCACTACTTTTTTATTTACATCCTTCAAGTTGAACCCACCTCTGCAAACAAGTTCCAGAGGTAATGGGTTGGCGACATGAAAGGCACCCAGCCATACCTTACCATGCCATATCCCTTAATAACTTTGCAGATCCTGCGCCGATGTAGCACAAAAGAACAAGAAAAAGGAAAAGATGTTCCCTGCTGGAAAAAAAAAACGCTTTCTACGGATTATAATCTTAAACGATATGGATCGATGTTACTCCGACACATTTTAAGAGGTATTCTACACATCTTCCATTAACTTGTTGTCTCGTTTTAAATTTTTTACTTTGGAATCCAGCGACGAACTTCCTTGGCCTATGTGTCTCTTGTTTTGCTGTCCATCCAGTGTAAAAATTCATGAACTGGCTCCGCAATTTTATTATTAGTGCGTACAACTTTATTTTAGATGTAGTCTTTTTCATTATTTTAGTTGTCTATGTAAATATCACAATAGTGTAATGAAACGAAAACGGAAGCTTTAGCGTACATGAAACGAAAGTTTCAAGATGAATAAGTGACCAGAAAAAATTACGCTGTAAGCTATTATATTTTATTGTCTTTCTTAATTTATAACAGAGTACAAAGAATTAAATGTGTACCGTTCAAAATACTTGGTGGACGAGGAAGCTACGATGGACGGTTAGTGAATCTGGTGGAACTTTCTGTGAATAACTTCAAGGTCTTTGTGAGGCGTCCTCCCTCCCATTGGTGTACAGGCGGCAGTAGTAGGATTTCACTTGAGGAGGGGAAACTCCAGACGTACACTCGTAAACGAGGAACGTGGTTTTGTAACTTGAAAACCTGATAGACTCTGATTCTATAGCAATTGGGGAATGGCTGAATGACCGGCAATTTGTATGCTACCGATATTGCCAATGACCTGAATTAATAAATGCGGATAGAACTGTTGATTTAAGAACCATGGTAACAGCAGTTCGTGATTTACTCTGCACAGGAAACAAAGGAACCAGGAAGAATGATCAGCTCTTAACGAACAGTCGATGTGGAGGTTGTTAGAGGTGCGCTAGAGTAGTTGTAGCAAGCTGGAGAAACTAACAACAGTAGCTTCAAAAAAGAAAGAAACATCCCAGAGTTCACCTGGATGAAGTTACGGAAATCAGAAAAAAATTAATGCTCTTGCGCAACGATTTGAATGCCATGGAATTTGCTCATAAACATACAAGGTGATCACAGGTATTTAATTCGGAAACTTGTAACAAACAAACCGAGGATTCCAGTCGTAAGTGACGGTGCAACAAAAAGGTATCGTACCTTTTCGCCTCCTCGCGAGCAGTTACCGCGTGATCTTGTGAGGAATCAGCAAGATATGGAGGCAGATAGTGGCTAGTGTGCAATGGGAGACGCTCTAGAAAGTGCCTGCTGCAAGGTACCAGTGCTCCTACAGATCACACCCATCTGGAACAAGCACACAACATGGCTCGTTTTCTATTAAAATATGGTTGACAGTAGTTTATGATATGACTTGGTAACTAAACTTATTATTTAGCACTGGCTTTAGATAAAACTCGGCTACTATTAAGGTAGGCATGAATTTAAATTAATACAACCCAGTTAAAATGCCGTTATTTCCGTCGATGTCCTTACGGGTAACAATCCCAGGAACGCATTGTTCGTGAGTGATGAGGCTTCGCGGCCTCCTGCTCAGAGAGGTAGTCGCTCCGACTCGACAGCCTTTGAAAGAAATATCGCTGTCGAGCTGTCTACAGACTGATAAAGCACAGTTGCTCTTGTTCAGCTGGAGCTAAATCAAGTGCTATAGAGGTTGCAACCAGGTAACTGTGTACAGCTATGCTGCTGCAGTGTTCCTCAGGATGTAAGGAACGTAGTGTTCCCTTCCTGTCTATGCTAGATGACAGTGCTGAGTTGATATTTCTCTGTTCTTTGCCACAAAAATTTTTTTTCCTCCTTCGACATCTCATTGACTTCAGTAATATTGACACCAAAATACTTCTACGAATGTTGCAGTCTTGTTGTGTGTTAAAACGTCTTCGACTGCACTCTTGGCTACCTAAAACAAAGTGGTCATCTTTCGTACATCGGTGTGGCCGAGCGGCTCTAGGCGCTTCAGTGTGGAACCGCGCGACCGCTACGGTCGCAGGTTCGAGTCCTGTCTCGGGCATGGATGTGTGTGATGTCCTTAGGTTAGTTAGGTTTAAGTAGTTCTAAGTTTTAAGGGACTGATGACCTCAGATGTTAAGTACCATAGTGCTCAGAGCCATTTTTTCCTACATCCAAATTCAGCGCTTTTCACAATTGCTACTTCTGAGTAATTTTTACAACATGGAACCAACTTTAAACTGCTATACCATTCGCGTGCTTCGCAGAACCCTGTTTAAACAGCACTTCTTTTCTGGGCATGCATCCTACAAAATATTCAGACTACATCTTTTAACTAAACTCGAATCCATTGGATACCGGCGGTGTACGGCGACCATTGAATACCGAAGTGTAAAGGTCAGCAATCAATCGTACAGTCCACAAATAATTGCAGACCAAGATTTCAACTATAACATAGTCATCATCGATGCATTACCAGCAGTCATATAGGCACAATAATGTTAGAGCATAAACATGTGGCCATTGATCATAGCATTTTAATGGCAGCAAAAAACTGTTTTCTTTCTGCCATGTAAATCCTAGCCTCAATTGCCACGTGTTTATGGTCTCACATGGATGTGCCTATATAACTCTTCTGGTAAGTCACCGATGATGACTATGTTATAGTTGCAACCTAGATCTGCAATAAATTAACGAATCTGCCACAGACTACTGTCTTCTTCTTTGGATGTAAGAGCTGATGTTAGCAGTGTTATTGTACTCAGTTGTACGTCCAGTGCTGTCAAATCAGCGGCAATTGATATAAACCAAAATATTTGTCATACGTCTTTGCCTCGCTCGGAATAAAATCGTCTGCCACATCTACTCGGAAAGCAATGAATCCGCTTTCGTTACCTAATTCATTCATGTTACTTTCGAAACCCCCATTTCCTCCTGTACAGAATCTGCGAACAGAAAGAGAAGGAAAAAGGGAGGAGGAAAACATACAAGGAAATCCCCGCCGCATATTATGTTGCATATCTTGAATTATCAATGTAATATCTAGATTATTGTGTTTACTGGTGCTCCTCGTAGGATGTAACGCTTTATTAATTCTTTACTCCTCTTGCTTATTAATTTTCTAATCAGCATTCCGTAAACTGTGTACTGACTCACTGCATGAGCAAGTAGCCTTGGCTCGCATTGCCCCCTGGAAACTGATAAATAAAGGAAAACAAAATATAAAATGAACTTCAACCGACTTTAAAAAGAGTAATAGAGGAAACACAAACTCTTGTACAACCTATGCCCTGAACCGACGACAGTTGCATAACGTATGCCCTGCGGTGTTCTTTGTATATAAATGCGTTTATAGCGATGAGTATAGCTGTCTAATCGATAAAAATCTAAAGCTGCAATTCACATGACAGTCGCTTGTACGATCATATGGCTGCAGGAAAGGAAGGAAGGCAACTTTCTACGCTGTTACCCTCACTATTCTGACTCCAACTTGCTGAACTTTTATTTCGATTTCTGATCTCATGTTTTCGAGAAATATTACAGTGCAGAACCGCCGTACTAGTTAACGACTGAGACACTGTTCAGATTTCTATGATTAACGTGCAGTCCATCAAGAAACTGTGACATTGATCGTGAACCAGAACTCCGCCGACGAACTTTCGTATCTGGCAGTACGGACCAATGCAAAAAAAAGGTCCAGTAAACATGTACTCTAAAATGCATACCTTAAGACCTAAAAGCACTCTGTTCGGTAGAAGTGATTTGTCTCACAATAGCGAAGATGAACAAGTGATCATAGCTGTGGAGGGATCCGTTTTACAGCCCATGATTACTAAACATTTTTCTCATGTTTTGATCCATACTACCAGTTTGTCGCTTCAGTTCTGGTTCACCCTGTATATGTTACAGGGATTGTATGTTGCGACCAGAAGAGATTGAAAACAGGTTATTTATTCACTGATTATTTCAAGCTACTGAAAGATCGCTCTCTTCATTGAATTGTTAACATTTTTTGCACCATTGGTCAGCTGTTGTACCGAACATCGAGTTGAAACTAAATTTAAGACGCAATCTATTCCGTTCAATTGCTCTTCCAAGTCCTTTACCATTTCTTACAGAATGACAATGTCATCGGCAATCCTGAACATATCGCCCTAGTTTCTAATAGCTTGCTCAGTATCCCTTCGGGGATAGCCTACAACCCTGTCCCATTCCCTTCGCAACTACTTCTTCCCTTTCAGGATCGTCGCCTCTTGAATACTACCTGACAAAGAAGCGTCCAGAAGAGTAAGAGGCAACGAAACATGACGGTTTGAGAGGATATACGATGTTTTTTTAGTGATTACGGTATCGAGTCAAATATACAAAGAACTTGGCAGTATGAGCCCGCTTGTCAATAAGATGTTTTGCCTCGTATGGCCTGGATGCAGGAACTGATTTGGTTGGGACAGGTGTCATAAAGCCGTTGTACCTTCCCTTGAGGCGAGATGGTCCGCAACTGTCGTACTTGGTATTGGTATCCCAGATACTAGCGCTGTGACCGAGTTGATGGCCGGGTTGGCTCCACAGATGTGCTAACGGGGACAGATCTGGGGACCTTGCTGGCCGCAGGAGTACCTCAGCATAACGCACAACGTGTGGACGAGCATTATCCTGCTGAAATAATGGCACTACGATACTGTCGCGTGAGAGGGTACAAATGAGGACACGGGATGTCCGTGACATAATGTAGTGCCGTCAGAGTTTCCTCAAACACTACCAGCTGTGACCTAAAGTCATATCCGATAGCTAAATACACCGTTATTCCAGGACTAACACCGTTGGGCCACTCTCGAAAAATGGTTTCCACAGGCCGCTGCCATAAAATGGCTCTGATCACTATGGGACTTAACTTCTAAGGTCATCAGTCCCCTAGAACTTAGAACTACTTAAACCTCACTAACCTAAAGACATCATACACATCCATGCCCGAGTCAGGATTCGAACCTGCGACCGTAGCGGTCCCAGACTGTAGCGCCTAGAACCGCTCGGCCACCCCGGCCGGCGTCGCTGCCATAGTTGCCGACGATAGTCATCTGGGTTTGTGCAAAACCGCGATGTATTTATCAACGCATTGCGACACAACTTATGGGGAGTTCATTCCTCCAATCGCAGCTGCTAGTGTTGAAATGACGGCAGCCTACATTTACAATGCTAATTCCCTAATCCGGCTGCTGCTACTCATGGACCCATGGTGCGGGATGACAGAGAGTTGCAGCGAGTCGATTACGTGTTCTCGGATGTTAGACACACATGTGAAGGGGTCACCATGTGCTGGTGCACAACATGGCGATCATCCCTTGTGATGGTCAAACGTGGTCGACTGGAAGCTTGATGACGAATATGCCTGCCCATGCATACCCCTGCAGTACAACATCAGGCCACTGCCACAGATCTGTATACTGCAGATTCGACCAGCTGGCCAGACAGAGACCCACGATGCGGAAGCTGCTGCTGCTAGCGCTGCCTCACATGAGTATGCAGCATCTCCGTATCAGTCAACATCTGACGCTATTCACGTCACGTATACACCGAAGAGCCAAAGAAAATGGTACACCAACCTGATATCATGTATGGCCCCCTCGAGCATGCTGAAGTGCCGCAACACGACGTGGCATGGACTCGACTAAAGTCTGAAGTAGTGCTGGAGGGAACTGACACCATGACTCCTGCACAGCTGTCCAAATCCGTAAGAGTACGAGGCGGTGGAGATCTTTTATGAACAGCACGTTGCAAGGCGTCCCAGATATGCTCAATAATGTTCATTTGTGGGGAGTTTGGTAGTCAGTTGGAGTGTTTAAACTCAGAAGAGTGTTCCTGGAGCCACTCTGGACGTGTGGGGTGTCGCATTTTCCAGCTGGAATTGACCAAGTCCATCGGTAAACAGTCCCCTGCTGACATGCAGGGTCAATGGATTCATGAAGTTGTCTCTATACTCTTACACATCCAACGGCTCGACACAATTTGAAACGATACTCGTCCGACCAGGCAATTGTTTCCAGTCATCAACAGTCTAATGTCGATGTTGACGCGCCCAGGCGAGGCGTAAAGCTTTTTGTCATGTAGCCATCAAGGATACACGAGTGGGCCTTCGGCTCCGGAAGCCCATATGGATGATGTTTCATTAAAGGGTTCGCATTCGCATTCGCACGCTGACACTTGTTGATGGCCCAGCATTGAAACTTGCCGCAATTTGCGGAAGGGTTGCACTTCTGTCACGTTGAACGGTCCTTTTCAGTCGTCGTTGGTCTCGTTCTTGCAGGATATTTTTGTGGCAGCAGCGATGTCGGGGATTCGTAGTTTTACCGGATTCCTAAGATTCACGACAAAATGGTTCAAATGGCTCTGAGCACTATGGGACTTAACATCTATGGTAATCAGTCCCCTAGAACTTAGAACTACTTACACCTAACTAACCTAAGGACAACACACAACACCCAGCCATCACGAGGCAGAGATAATCCCTGATCCCTCTGGGAATCGAACCCGGCAACCCGGGCCATTCACTACACACTAGTGTCTGTATGCATAAACTAATTTCTTCGTCGTTTCAGTGTATATTATATCAGTCGCACAGTCTCCCATCTATAAGCTAGCCTCCAAACACAAAATGACAATTGAACTTTGCAGATGCATTGGGATGCCGCTATACTCTCGTGATTTATGTATGCAACATTTCCGATATCACCGCAACTCATCCCGACTAGATGGTGCGCGCCCGATGCTTGCGACACTTCGCTTTCGAAATGGTGCAGGAACAGAGCTTTTCACTTGCCGCAATGTTAATGATGTAATTGGGCAACTCGACTTCTGGAAAGCCTCCTCCCGCCAACGCCAGTTGCCGCCACCAACATGATATCGATGCCTGTTACCGTCGTTATCGGCTTATAAAAGCAAATCCGGCCAAAGCCATCAAGTCTGTCCTAAAAACCAGAGCCGGTTAGCAGCCATACCATCTAGAACCACCTCCTCACTATGGGATGCCGATGCGTTTGTTTTGAAACGTAGATATATAAAGAGTTCTAAACAGCGTCATCCAATATAACAATACTTTATCTTCCACATGGATGAAGACAGAACCTTACGGTGAACTTTAACTCAGGTGTAGGTCTATAAAGTTCCTACCAGGTGGTTATAATGAAACTGCATCTACTCACAGAAGGTCAGTGTGGACTATAATTTGTGTATGGCAGAGTAACTTGATAGATATTATAATGTGTCACCGTGGAACCGACCTACGCTGGAAAAAATTAATTCCAATTCTGGCCACCGGGTGCAAATCTGGCACTACAGAATCTCGGCGACGGCCCCGGTGCTCATATTGAACAAATTTTGCAAGCGGCCTTTCTCACTTGTTTGACGTTTTATGCCCATGTCTAATTCCTAATCCATTACATATGGAAACATTTTTATACGTATTTCTTGTTTTGACAGCGCTACATTTGCAATTTGTACCCAACATTAGAACTCACTTTTTCCGGCGTAAATCGGTTCCGCATTAATGCTTTACATTATCTACCAAGTTTCACAGCTATACGATACCCACAGCCCACACTAGCTGCACATTAATTATAACCACCTGGTACTTTCAAAACAAGGATACGATTTTATAAGGGTATTTTTCTTATATTTGTGCAGATACAAAAATGGGGTGGTTCCTACAATTACGTTTACGATGAAACTTTCACATCGATCGATGTGCTCTACACCAGAAGCACGACAGTCAACCCCACTATGGTGAAACTCGTTCCATACTTTGGCGAGCATATTTGGAGTTGTTGCTTTTACTGCTGTAGCTCTACGGCATCGCAGTTCACTCAGAGTTATTCGATTGGGAGAGACAAACCACCCTGGCAGCCAATAGTGCAATATTAGATCCCTGCATCCTTATAGCTCATGAAGCCGTATTGTCAACGAATACCGTGCTGCTCGGTTGTAACTGATCTGCACCTGTTGAAACGAATGACGCAAGTCGCTTTTTTTCCGTATTATTGTCATGTCGACTTGACACACAATGGGTGAAGAAGGAATGAGTGAGTCAACCAGTTAGCTGCACCAGGGATATTGTACCGGCAGCTTAAAACTAGCGCCTACGTAAACTTTTAATTTCAACGAGTCATTTGAAATCGACCCCAAGTTTCTGTCTTAGTAGCCGGCCGGGGTGGCCTAGCGGTTGTAGGCGCTACAGTCTGGAACCACGCGACTGCGACGGTCGCAGGTTCGAATCCTGCCTCCGACATGGATGTATGTGATGTCCTTAGGTTAGTTAGGTTTAAGTTGTTCTAAGTTCTAGGGGACTGATGACCTCAGATGTTAAGTCCCATAGTGCTCAGAGCCATTTTTCTGTCTTAGTTCGTGTAGAAAATATAGTCGTATGAAGTAGGATGAATCTTTTTGAAACACCCTACATGATTTACAACAAACTTTTTAAGGACTGAAGATAGTGAGTAGCCTTTTCTTATTTTATGCCACTAATGTCTGATAACATTCGCAAATAATGCGTTTCACAAATATTGTTGTTTATACGCTCAACAGAATTTGTAATAAAGTCGTGATCCGAAATTTTAACATTGCCACTCATCTCTGATTCATGTACGCTCTACACAACAAGTGCAAAACACTGGGTGCACTGAAGACGGTCACTACTTGAAGAAAACCTGTTTTCAGTGTAAAACAGTGCGACATTAGACATTACTGATAGACAGTAACGCACACAATATAAAGTAAGAGCCCCGCGAAGTAAATTTGCGATATGTCACGTGTAACAAGCTTCCAATCAGTTGAAGGCTGATGGCTTAGTACATTACTCTTCGCCTAAGGGGGAACTTATCGATCGGATGAGATGCTGAATAAATGGATTCCAACTTCCAGTATACAAACAGTAGAATAAATTCTATGGTGTCTGATTACAAGCTGAATGGGAGATTTGTGCAACACGTGACATTGTTAAAACAGCTGCTGACAGTAGTGTTTACTGGAAACAAGATGGACAGCCGGCCGCGGTGGACGAGCGGTACTAAGGGCCCAGTCCGGAACCGCGCGACTGCTGCGGATGCAGGTTCGAATCCTGCCTCGGGCATGGATGTGTGTGTTGTCCTTAGGTTAGTTAGGCTTAAGTAGTTCTAAGTCCTAGGGGACTGATGACCACAGCTGTTAAGTCCCATAGTGCACAGAGCCCCCGCCCAAGATGGACAGTTGAAATTAGTTTTGCAAAAAATGAGAGGAAGACTTTGATTCCGTGGGATAATTCTGCAAAAGTGTTGTACAAACTCATTCTAGACTGAAACCCCATTGTTTAGAGGTCCTGTCGAATAAACCTGTTACCGAAAATGAATGGAATTCAGGTAATCGCCACTACTATCGTACCAATTTGGTATATTTTGGAAGTAGCCTGTTTGTGTCTGTATGTGGGCAGCGCTATGTAGTGCTTTGCATTAATAACTCTGACAGCGCTGTGCGCACTCTGTAGAGACTCTGTGGTCGGACTAGCAGTTGGGAGTTAACAGTCAGCGGTGATGCAAGTTGGAGGTGAACAGCTATCAGTGATGGAGGTTAGAGGTTAATTATTAGCAGTGTTGAAGGTTCGCAGTATTAGCGCGAGCGGATTATCTGGACGTGTCCGATTTGGAGACTGAATATTATTCATGATTATATAAGTTTTGGACGTGGATGTCACGGAAGATTATGTATTTGTTTTGAATTGGATGTCGTACTATTAAGGTAAAAATACTTCGTTTACTTTGCAACAAAATCTTTCCTTTGATAACCACATGCGTATCAGTAGTTGAAGCCTTCAGTACTTCGAATCTTTTATTTAGCTGGCTGTATTGGTGCTTGCGGCATTGCTGTTGTTCGGGTAATGGAGATTTTTGTGAGGTAAGTGATTTATGAAATGTATAGGTTATTGTCAGGATTTCTCCTTATTCAGGGCCATTACTTTGAGTTAATTTGAAAGCAGTCAGATCTCGTTGAA
The DNA here is from genome assembly GCF_023897955.1 of Schistocerca gregaria. Lineage (NCBI taxonomy): Eukaryota > Metazoa > Arthropoda > Insecta > Orthoptera > Acrididae > Schistocerca > Schistocerca gregaria. The sequence goes on from NC_064925.1 coordinate 249,848,015, forward strand.
TATTGTGAGTTTTTAACGAATAGAAAAAGTCTGAATTCTGTTTGTCAGGGCAAATTCCGTAGGTCAGCGTTGAAATTATAAAGACAAGCAAAGAGACAGTAGACTCAGTACGTTCAGTTTTACTCAGCAGTTTCAGAATCAAATAACGTAGAAGTTTCACCGTCTCAGTTATTTCAATCCAAGTACGCAAAAAAAAAAATGTTAAAGAGATGTTCCGGGAACTTAAACAAGAATTTCTGGAAGAATAAGAGCGAAACCCGTTGCATAAATTTAGAGAGCAAATTGCAACGTTTCCTCACAAGACTGGAGACTGGGTCAGAGGAATAAAGACCGATTAGGTCTTGTACTGAGGCACACAATCACTTTTCCGTCACTTCATTCGTGAATACTATAAGATAGGGAGTGAATAATTTTGGAATGAAGTACCCTCCACGATAAACTGTACAAAGACTTGAACGAAATATTCGTGGATGCGATATCGTAAAGTCTCTAAATTTCAGTGTCATATGAATCTTCTGGTCGAAATTGTCTTTGAATTTTCCGCGCAACACTGTTATAACATAGAATCCTCGAGTGTGTTTTTAACTGCCAAATTTGTTGCAACAGGTAGCGATTTGCTCTAGATTTCTGTAAGTACTGGCATCTACCGTCATATAATACTCTCCAAAGGTTGAGAATGCGTGTTTTATGTTTTACAACATTACTGTCAGCACTGTTGTTAATGATCGCTGATTCTGTTGCAGCAAAAATGAAACATGTTTCCAATTCGAACTTTCTACATCATTAAAAAACACTGCTAAACTTGTTAATCTGGGTCCTTGGAACTGTCTTTCAGTTGCCTACTATAAAATAAGTTTTGACGGAAATGTCTTGCCCTTGCATTAGTAGACATTCTCACCATAAATGAACGTTCATCTGCTTTAAAGTACTTAAATATGCACTCTGTTCTCAAGCGTTTCCAAAATACAGCTTCTTGACCTGTCAGGAATGGACAGGTTGGCTGACAGTAAATTCACGATTGTTTACTTGTGTTCAAGAATACCACTACGAACTTCAAGCGATTTACGGTTTGCGGAGACAGCTTATGTTATTAATCGTATTTCTTCTCAGAAATGTTGTGCACCTTTCTAAATAAAGGTAGTGAATTGGCACAGTGTTTGAATCATTGATAAGTTTTGGCTGGAACAAGTCTCAAATTCCGTATGACTAACATTATTTAAGTTTCTCTGTGGGGGTTGAAAGACTACAGTACCGTCTCAAACGCACGTAAAATTTTCTGCTCAGCAGCTCGTGCACACAACTGCGATGGCACTCCCTCTATGTGATGTTACTTGCTTTCGCTGCATCACACTCACGTTACAGTAAGGAGTCACTGCACTGATTGGGCTGTACGAGCTCTGTGAATGACGCTTGTAAACTTGATAACTTTTACCACTACAGTCATTTCATTTTTAAGATGATATTCGAGCTTTAGAACTTTGTTAATTTATTAAAGACCGACTACATACCGTCATCCGACTGTTCTATGGCCGGCCGTCTGGCCATGCGGTTCTAGGCGCTTCAGTCTGGAACCGCGTGGCCGCTACGGTCGCAGGTTCGAATCCTGCCTCGGGCATAGATGTGTGTGATGTTCTTAGGTTAGCTAGGTTTAAGTAGTTCTAAGTTCTAGGGGACTGATGACCAGAGATGTTAAGTCCCATAGTGCTACGAGCCATTTGACTTTTCTGTATGTTCTTATTTTGGTATCAATTAAAATTAGTGAGCTCAAACACACTATCGGCATAAGAAATACAGAAATGGCTTAGCAACAAGGTAGGGCACAGTTTCCAGAGTTAATGTGCCAACGAATGGCAAGCTTCCAAGTCCAGGTCCAACATAAAACTTTAATCTGCCAAAAGGTTTTAGCACAGCGCACATTTCGCTGCAAAGATCCATTCTGCAAACAATGCCTTAGCCTGTGGATAAACAATACGCCCGCAATATCTTTTTTTTCTCCAGGAGCACTACCCCGCTATGTACGGAAGACAAGTTCTATGAAATTTGTAAAGTAGGTGCGATATCAATAATGTATGGCGCAATAACCTGATGGAAACTTTTCAATTGGACGCTACTGCGACTTGGGTGTTCCTGGACCAACTGCATCTAATTTTGTCAGGGACTGTAAAGAACTATGATAGTGTCTTGAAAAGAGGTTGTAAAAAGAACACCAACAAAGGGAAAACAAGGTTTATGGAGTGTAGTCGAATTAATGCCTCACTTCAGTTAATACAACGACGTCCCATAAGTTTTTTTTTTACTTTGTTTGTGTTTTTCTTACAGCCTCTTTTGAAGAGAGTAACCAAGTATTTTACAGTCCCTGACAGAATTACATTGTCGTCGACAAATTTTAAAATTTTACTTCGCGTCCCTTTCCGAATGGGGAGGAAATCAGTAGTTGCAATAGCTGTGAAGCACATGCACAGACAAATAAATGATTTCAGTTTCACAAAAAGTTGACGATTTATTCAACAGAAAGAGTTTCATAAATTACTGAGAAAGGTAATAACGCGTTGGTCCACCTCTGCTCTTTATGCAAGCAGTCATCGGCTTGACATTGTTTCACAGAGTCGTCGTATGTTCTACTGAGGTATTTCGTGCCAGATGCTGTCCAAATGGCGCTTTCGATCGTCAGAATCACGATATGGTTAGAGGTCCCTGCCAACAATGCTCCAAACAGTCTCAAATGGTTCAAATGGCTCTGAGCACTATGGGGCTTAACTTCTGAGGTCGTCAGTCCCCTAGAACTTAGAACTACTTAAACCTAACTAACCTAAGGAGATCACACACATCCATGCCCGAGGCAGGATTCGAACCTGCGACCGTAGCGGTTGCTCGGCTCTAGACTGTAGCGCCTAGAACCGCACGGCCACTCCGGCCGGCAGTCTCAGTTGGGAGAGATCCAACGACTCCGCCGCTAAGGTGGAGTTTGGCAAGCGCGAAGACAAGCAGTATAAACTCCTGTCGTGTCCGGGCGGGCATTATCTTGCTGAAATCCCCGCATGGCTTGCCATGAAGGGCAACAAAACGGAGTATAGAATATCGTCGACTTACCGCTGTGATGTTTGACAAAGAAAATGGACCTGCCATGAAAAAAAATGGCACCCTACAACTGGTTGTCGTATCGAATGGAGGGCGGTAGATTGGCATCCCACGACGGTCCGACACATCTGCAGATACGTCCTCGGCCTGCAACCTCACTGACTGGAGTAGAATTGTTTACATTGATGAGTTTCCGTGACCATTCAGATCAAAATACTCTATTGGCTATTAAAATTGCTACACCACGAAGAAATGGGTTCAAATGGCTCTGAGCACTATGGGACTTAAAATCTATGATCATCAATCCCCTAGAACTTAGAACTACTTACACCTAACTAACCTAAGGACATCACACAACACCCAGTCATCTAAACGGGTATTCATTGGACAAATATATTACACTAGAACTGACATTGATTACATTTTCACGCAATTTGGGTGCATAGATCTTGAGAAATCAGCACCGAGAACAACCACCTCTGGCCGTAATAACGGTCTTCATACGCCTGGGCATTGAGTCAAACAGAGCTTGGATGGCGTGTACTGGTACGGATGCCCATGCAGCTTCAACACGATACCACAGTTCATCAAGAGTAGTGACTGGCGTATTGTGACGAGCCAGTTGCTCGGCCACCATTGACCAGACTTTTTAATTGGTTAGAGATCTGGAGAATATGCTGGCCAGGGCAGCATTCGAACATTTTCTGTATCCAGAAACGCCCGTACAGGACCTGTAACATGCGGTCGTGCATTATCCTGCTGAAATGTAAGGTTTCACAGGGATCGAATGAAGGGTAGAGCCACGGGTCGTAACACATCTGAAATGTAACGTCCACTGTTCAAAGTGCCGTCAATGCGAACAAGAGGTGATACGCCAGTATGGCGATGACGAATACACGCTTCCAACGTGCGTTCGCCGCGATGCCGACAACACGGATGCGACCATCAAGATGCTGTAAACAGTACCTGGATTCATCCGAAAAAACGACGTTTTGCCATTCATTCACCCAGGTTCGTCGTTGAGTACACCATCGCAGGCGCTCCTGTGTGTGATGCAGCGTCAAGGGCAACCGCAGTCATGGTCTCCGAGGTGCTGCAAACGTCGCCGAACTGTTCGTGCAGATGGTTGTTTTCTTGCAAACGTCCCCATCTGTTGACGCAGGGATCGAGACGTAGCTTCACGATCCGTTACAGCCATGCGGATAAGATGCCTGTCATCTCGAGTGCTAGTGATAAGAGGCCGTTGGGATCCAGCACGGCGTTCCGTATTACCCTCCTGAACCCACCGATTCCATATTCTGCTAAACAGTCATTGGATCGCGACCAACGCAAGCACCAATGTCGCGATACGATAAACCGCAATCGCGATAAGCTGCAATCCTTTTTCAAAGTCGGAAACGTGATTGTACGAATTTCTCCTCCTTACACGAGGCAACACAACAACGTTTCACCAGGCAACGCCGGTCAACTGCAGCTTGTGTATGAGAAATCGTTTGGAAACTTTCCTCATGTCAGCACATTGTAGGTGTCGCCACCGGCGCCAACCTTGTGTGAGTGCTCTGAAAAGCTGATCATTTACATATCTCAGCATCTTCTTTCTGTCGGTTAAATTTCGCGTCTGTAGCGGATTATCTTAGTGGTGTAGCAATTTTAATGGCCAGTAGCGTATTTTACATTGTACTTATGGATTTATAATTGTCTCACTGCACGATGTTTGTAGCGAGTCCTCGAGAAATCTCAAGCGAAAACACATCGTATACATATTTTCGTGGATTCCCTTCACGTTCTACGCTCTACCGTTCTGGTCTCAGAAGTAACAATCGGAACAAACTGACCATCGTATCATCTTCAGGCGGTGGCGTCATTTGGATACGGTTTCTAGGGGGTGGGGGTTTAGGAGACGGCTCTCGCAGCCGTTGTCGGCTTGCGGACCTTGGAGCCGTCATCTCTCGTTCAAGTAGCTCCGCTATTACCAATAAGGGGCTCAGTGGGATCCGTTCCAATTCACCCACCAAGAGTACTGCGGTACCAGTTACTGAACCCGGATCCTCCACGTGGCTCTGTGCTACGCCGACCACTCAACTACGGTGACAGACGTTGCACTAAGTCGCGGATCAATTCATTCGGCATGCTGTTGAATGAAGATCGCGCTACATAATATAATTACCCTTGAGCATACCTCTGACCTTCCTTCCTTATTTATCAAAAGCAGCACAGGTGCGCGCATACAAGAACATTTGTCACTGCTGGGACAAGTGTCTGGAAGGTCCATGAGTTGCGTGGTGTCCCTGGCCCCAGCGGCCGTGACTGGAAGGAGCGCAACGCAACCGCAGCGGGTGTCAGCTGTCGTGTGAAGGCTGCGCTCGATGTCCCTCGCTGTTCTATTCGATTTATTTGTTTCGCCTTCAGTTCCTTCGGCCACACAGCTGTCAATCATTGCAAATATTCTCTACTAGGAACAAATCGAGATTAAAAATTATCAATCTAAGATGCTGCACGTATCGTAATTAACGCCGAAAATAGATACAGTTGAAAGTGTACGAGAGCAGTAGACATCTACAACTGCATCTACATCCACATCTACGCTCCGCAATCTACATCCACATCTACGCTACGCAAGCCACCATACAGTATGTAACCGATGGTTATTTGGGCACTGCTGTCATTTCCTCCTATTCCTGCTGGAAACAAAAAATCAAATGGCTCTGAGCACTATGGGACTTAGCATCTGATGTCGTCGGTCCCCTAGGACTTAGAACTACTTAAACCTAACTAACCTAAGGACATCACACGCATCCAAACCCGAGGCAGGGTTTGAACCTGCGACCGTACTGGTCACGTGGTTCCAGACTGAAGCGCCTTGAACCGTTCAACCACTGCGACCGACTTTCCTGTTGCATTCGCGTATGGTTCGCGGGAAGAACGATTGCTGGTAAGCATCCGCATAGGCTCGCATCGGTGTAATTTTATGGTTCAAATGGCTCTGAGCACTATGGGACTTGATTTCTGAGGTCATCAGTCCCCTAGAACTTAGAACTACTTAAACCTAACTAACCTAAGGACATCACACACATCCATGCTGGAGGTAGGATTCGAACCTGCGACCGTAGCTGTCGCGCGGTTCCAGACTGAAGCGCTTAGAACCGTTCGGACACTTCGGCGGGCTGTAATTTTATTTTCATAGTCTTCTCATCATATATGCGAAGGAGGAGGCAATATGTTGGTTGACTCATCTAGGAATGTACACTCTCTGAATTTTAATAGCAGGCCACCTTGTGATGCAGAACGCCTATCTCGCATCCGTATGCCACTGGAGTTGACTGATTATCTCCGTGCTTGCTAAATGAAGCTGCAACGAAACGTGCTGCTCTTCTTTTGATCCCTATTTCCTTTTGTTGGTGGACTAAGTTTCTTGAGAATTTATTCACTTGAAGTTCAGTCTCGCATCTGCCTTACCCACAGTTAATTTTATGTGGTAGTATCACTTCATATCTCTCCGTACACATACTCTCAGATATTTTAGACCAGTGTAATCATTCAATAAAGTGTCTTTTGCCTAAGTATGCGCAATACGTTACAGTTGGTTGTGTCGATGGTCAACTGACGCTCATTGCACAAAGCGTCGATCCTGTGCAGGTCTTTCCGCATTTCGTTACAATTTTCCAGCGTTGCGAATTCTCTGTATGCAACAGCATCATCCGCGAAAAGCGTCAAGGAACTTCCGACATTACCTACTACGTCATTTATATACACTGTGAAAAGTAGTGGTCCTGTAACACTCACCTGGAACGCCCTCGAAGTAGCTCTAACGTCCGAAGATCTCTCTAGTTCGGAATGATGTGCTGCATACTGCACGCTAGAAACTCTTCAAGCCAATCACACTGTCGCCCTGATATTCAGTACGCATGTATTTTGTTCGTCAAGCGGCAGTGCGGAGCTGTACAGAACGTCTTCTGGAAGTCAAGGGCTGCGTTGTGGGGCTCGTGGACGAACAGAGCAAGCTGGGTTTCACAGGCTCGTTGTTTTCGAAACTCATGTTGAATCCTACAGCAAAGAGTTTGGTCTCCGGAAATGTGTTCCAATATTATACAACATTTCACCGTGGGATATATAGCTCTATAGTTTTGTGCGTCTCTTCGATGCCTCTGGTGCTACAAGACGGTCAAGTTATTTCCCACACTCTGTATAGTATTGAACTGGTATCTCGTCAGGTCAGTGGCTTTTCCTCTGTTGAGCGATTTCAGTTGCATTTCCATCCCTCGGTCACTTATTTTTGATATCTGGCATTTTGTCGTTCGTGTGACGATGTAAATGAGGAATCACAGAGCGAGCTTCCTCTGTGAAATATTTTTGAAGTAAGTCGTTTAGTATGTCGGCCTTTTCTGTGTCATTCTCTGTTGCATTGCGATTATCATCAGAGAGTGACTGGGTAGATGGTTTCGATCCATATAACGATGTAGTATGTAGCCAAAACGTCTTAGGATTTTCCGTCAAGGCGGTAGATAGAATTTTACTTTGGAATTCGTTGAATGCTGCACGCATGACTTCCCTTACGCTAATTTTGGCTTCGTTTAGTTTTTCGGTCCACAAACCAGACGTGTGCGAGATAATTGCGAGTGTGTGGTTACGAGCTTCAGTATGAACGACAATTGTATTTGATTTGTAAACTTTTTGGGTCATTCCCTACCTAAATGGTCTCAACTGTCACGCACTTCCCACGGTTGTGGACTCTGTCAGATACATGATGTGTAATTTAACTATCTTAGCTCCCGCAGCTTCGTTAACGTAGACTGCATGGCTTGCAGGGATCTTTTGTTTTTTATTTTTATATAATCGAATTTTTTTGTTCACAAACTGCAACATCTTTTAAGCTTTTCGCGCTAATTAAGTCCGTATAACAATGATATTTCCCGAATTAACTTCTGACCAAAAGCGATTCTGTTAGCTGGTTTCAAAGGTTTTTCTTAATCATGTCTTTTGCATTCTTTTAGAGATATTTCCATAGCAACTTTCATTTCCAAACAAATATTTCTTTATATCTAGCCGAGAAGTGAAATACCAATTTTCTTGAACTTAGCTTTAAAATTTCTTAATGTAACTAAATATTTTCTTAAAAATTTGCGTCCCCTATTGCGTTCCCTTAGGGGATGAATTTTCAGAAACACTGAAACACGTTTCTTTTCATTTCTAACCGATAAGTCAAGTACCAATTCTCATAGATGTTGCCTTAAAAATCCTTTAGTATTTCTTAAGAAATAATTTATTTTCATAACCAATTACACCTATTTTACTCCCTTAGTGGTTGAATTTCCAATAATACTGAAACACATATTTTTTAGTTTTGAGAAAACAGAAAATCCAATTACAAATTTTCATGGACCTAGCTTCAAAAATATTTGCACAGTGAAATATTCCCATAAAAACTTTCATCCCCCGTATCACCCCGTTAGGGGTTAATTTCCTTACACAGTGAAATACTTTTTTTTCATTTCTAACTGAGAAACCAGATTCAAATTTTCAGATTTAGCTTTAAAAATGCTTGCATAATAAAATATTCTCATAAAAAATCTCATCCCTTTGTTCATCCCATTAGTGATTCAATTGCCAAAAAACACTGGAAAGCATGTTTTTTATTTGCAACAGAGTAGTCAGATACCAATGTTTATAAATGTGGCTTTAAAAATACTTTAGCAGTCTTTTAATAATGAAATTTTTCCAAAACTACTGAAAGACGCATTCCTTTATTTCTGACCCAGAAACCAAATACCACTTTTCGTTAAGTCTAGTTTCGAAGTTGGCTTAATAGCGACATAAAAAAAAAACCTTCATTTCGTATTTTATTCCCGTTACTGTTTTGAATTTCGAAAAAATCCCTTCTTAAACGACACCTACATTATAAGATACACACCTTCTCCCCTTTTGAAGTTTCTATCCTTAGCGGTTTAAGCTGGGCGGTGATGAATCAGTCGGTCATTCCGGACTTTGCCTTTTGTGTATAGAGGTTTAAGATGATGTATTTGTTTACTTTACCTGGTCTGATTCGGCCATCAGTGCCTGTCTTGTATCGGGTCAACTTTTCATACGTACCATACCTTCCTTTACATCGTAGTTACCTAAGTAATAACAAATTTAATCCGACAAACAGTATGAAAATGATTTGAGGGTGTATACTGACAATGTGAGTTAATGATATTGACCATGAACTAATAAAGTCAGTACTGTTACTACTTCTACTACTGCTGCTACCACTAATTATAATGATAATAATAATAATATTGACAATAATAACAATAATGGTAGTGGGAGATTTAAGAAGAATTTATATGTGTACAAAATGAAGTTGTCTGATCTAGTGGGTTCTTGGAAAAGGAAGTTTAAGGAGACTGCCCCAGCGAAGAATACCGAGAAATGAGGAAGATCGGGTTGAAAAGAAGGATGTACAGGGGCAACGAATGCGTACAGGGACAATCTGACAACTGTTGTTGCCTTAGTTTATATGTCATCTGAAACCGGGTATGTTATTCAGTTCCCTAATATAATGCGGGAGGTTATTCCAGAGTCGCGTTTCCGCTTCTGAGGACCTCGAGAAAGTGTCTGAACGATGGAGTGGAACAGAAAGGATTATGTTCTGCCATGAGTATTACGGTCCAGGAGAGATATCAGGTACATCGTACGAAGATAAGACAGTAGAGAAGACAAAGCCTATGAAAATCTGTGCCCTTCTCTGCACATTGCTGAGGATACGATAGAGAAACACGATCAAAAGTCGAATATCACAGATATAACGAACGAAAACACCCTCTTATAACCAGTTCCATGCGCCGTGAGCTTTCCTGAGAAAGACCTTTCAAGATGACATCGCTATAAAAAGACATCTAACGTTAAGAGACGTTTTTGTTTAGGCTTTACCGTGACTTGCTCCGAAATAGTGCTTTTGTTTTGTTACATGTACTTTGTAGTTCTAGCCGCCCTCTTTGTTTCCTCAATTTTTACAAAGTGTAATTGTATATGTTGTCGTTTTTGTGGTCTTCAGTCCTGAGACTGGTTTGATGCAGCTCTCCATGCTAATCTATCCTGTGCAAGCTCCTTCATCTCCCTGTACCTACTGCAACTTACATCCTTCTGAATCTGCTTAGTGTATTCATCTCTTGGTCCCCCTCTACAATTTTTACCCTCCACGCTGCCCTCCAATGCTAAATTTGTGATCCCTTGATGCCTCAGGACATGTGCTACCTACCGATCCCTTCTTCTAGTCAAGTTGTGCCACAGAGTTCTCTTCTCCCCAATCCCATTCAATACCTCCTCATTAGTTATGTGATCTACCCACCTAATCTTCAACATTATTCTGTAGCATCACATTTCGAAAGCTTCTATTCTCTTCTTGTCCAAACTATTTATTGTCCATGTTTCACTTCCATACATGGCTACACTCCATACAAATACTTTCAGAAACGACTTCCTGACACTTAAATTTATACTCGATGTTAACAAATTTCTCTTCTTCACAAACTCTTTCCTTTCCATTGCCAGTCTACATTTTATATCCTCTCTACTTCTACCATCATCAGTTATTTTGCTCCCCAAATAGCAAAACTCGTTTACTAATTTAAGTGTCTCATTTCCTAATCTAATTCCCTAAGCATCACCAGACTTAATTCGACTACATTGTATTATCCTCGTTTTGCTTTTCTTGATGTTCCTCTTATATCCTCCTTTCAAGACACTGTCCATTCCGTTCAACTGCTCTTCCAAGTCCTTTGACGTCTCTGACAGAATTACAATGTCATCAGCGAACCTCAAAGTTTTTATTTCTTCTCCATAGATTTTAATACCTACTCCAAATTTTCTTTTGTTTCCTTTACTGCTTGTTCAATGTACAAATTGAATAACATCGAGGAGAGGCTACAAACCTGTCGCACTTCCTTCCCAACTGCTGCCTCCCTTTCATGTCCCTCGACTCTTATAACTGCCATCTGGTTTCTGTACAAATTGTAAATAGCCTTTCGCTCCCTGTATTTTACCCCTGCCACCTTCAGAATTTGAAAGAGAGTATTCCAGTCAACATTGTCAAAAGCTTTCTCTAAGTCTACCAATGCTAGAAACGTAGGTTTGCGTTTCCTTAATCTTTCTTCTAAGATAAGTTGTAAGGTCAGTATTGCGTCACGTGTTCCAACATCCAAACTGATCTTCCCCGAGGTCGGATTCTACTAGTTTTTCCATTCGTCTGTAAATAATTCGTGACAGTATTTTGCAGCTGTGACTTATTAAACTGATAGTTCGGTAATTTTCACATCTGTCAACATCTGCTTTCTTTGGGATTGGAATTATTATATTCTTCTTAAAGTCTGAGGGTATTTCGCCTGTCTCGTACATCTTGCTCACCAGATGGTATAGTTTTGTCAGGACTGGCTCTCCCAAGGCCGTAAGTAGTTCTAATGGAATGTTGTCTACTCCCGGTGCCTTGTTTCGACTTAGATCGTTCAGTGCTCTGTCAAACTCTTCGTGCAGTATCGTATCTCTCATTTCATCTTCATCTACATCCTCTTCCATTCCCATAATATTGTCCTCAAGTACATCGCCCTTGTATAGACCCTCTATATACTCCTTCCTTTTTTCTGCTTTCCTCTCTTTGCTTAGAACTGGGTTTCCATCTGAGCTCTTGATATTCATACAAGTGGTTCTCTTTTCTCCAAAGGTCTCTTTAATTTTCCTGTAGGCAGTATCTATCTTACCCCTAGTGAGATAAGCCTCTACATCCTTACATTTGTCCTCTAGCCACACCTGCTTAGCCATTTTGCACTTCCTGTCGATATCATTTTTGAGACGTTTGTATTCCTTTTTGCCTGCTTCATTTACTGCATTTTTATATTTTCTCCTTTCATCAATTAAATTCAATATTTCTTCTGTTACCCAAGAATTTCTACTAGCCCTCATCTTTTTACCTACTTGATCCTCTGCTGCCGTCACTACTTCATCCCTCAGAGCTACCCATTCGTCTTCTACTGTATTTCTTTCCCCCATTCCTGTCAACTGTTCCCTTATGGTGTCCCTGAAACTCCGTACAACTTCTGGTTTAGTCTGTTTATCCAGGTCCCATCTCCTTAAATTCCCACCTTTCTGCTGTTTCTTCAGTTTTAGTTTACAGTTCGTAACCAATAGACTGCGGTCAGAATCCACATCTGCCCCAGGAAATGTCTTACAATTTAAAACCTGGTTCCTAAATCTCTGTCTTACCATTATATAATCTATCTGAAACCTTTTAGTATCTCCAGGATTCTTCCATGTATACAACCTTCTTTTATGATTCCTGAACCAGGTGTTAGCTATGATTAAGTTATGCTCTGTGCAAAATTCTAACAGACGGCTTCCTCTTTCATTTCTTAGCCCCAATCCATATGCAATTACTATGTTTCCTTCTCTCCCTTTTCCTACTGTCGAATTCCAGTCACCCATGACTATTAAATTTTCGTCTCCCTTCACTAACTGAATAATTTCTTTTATCTCATCATACATTTCTTCAATTTCTTCGTCATCTGCAGAGCTAGTTGGCATATAAACTTGTACTACTGTGGTAGGCATTGGCTTCGTGTCTATCTTGGCCACTATAATACGTTCATTATGCTGTTTGCAGTAGCTTACCCGCATTCCTATTTTTTTTATTCATTATTAAACCTACTCCTGCATTACCCCTATTTGATTTCGTATTTATACCCCTGAATTCACGTGACCAGAAGCCTTGTTCCTCCTGCCACCGAACTTCACTAATTCCCACTATATCTAACTTTAACCTATCCATTTCTCTTTTTAAATTTTCTAACCTGCCTGCCCGATTAAGGGATCTGACATTCCACGCTCCGATCCGTAGAATGCCAATTTTCTTTCTCCTGATAACGAGGTCCTCTTGAGTAGTCCCCGTCCGGAGATCCGAATGGGGGTCTATTTTACCTCCGGAAATTTTACCCAAGAAGACGCCATCATCGTTTAACCATACAGTAAAGCTGCATGCCCTCGAGAAAAATTACGGCTGTAGTTTCCCCTTGCTTTCAGCCGTTCGCAGTACCACAACAGCAAGGCCGTTTTGGTTAATGTTACAAGGCCAGACTGTTGCCCCTGCAACTACTGAAAAGGCTGCTGCCCCTCTTCAGGAACCACACGTTTCTCTGGCCTCTCAACAGATACCCCTCCGTTGTGGTTTCACCAGCGGTACGGCTATCTGTATCGTTGACGCACGCAAGCCTCCCCACCAACGGCAAGGTCCATGGTTCGTGGTATATGTGACGTATAACTTCGGGGAAGGGAGCCTGCGACTACTGGGAACTTCTTTTTGTTTTATTTATTTTACTTTCCGCTTTATAGTTTTGTTCATCCTTTAGTTAAATACCTCCACAAAAACATACTAAATGTTTTGAAATTGTGTACTGTTTTTCTCCACCAGACAGTACAATGGGATGAACATAAAAATTAAAAGTGTTCAGAAAACCTTATTCTCGGACATTTTAACAACATACAGAACAGTGGTGAATTATCATTCTGTAGCTTAACTTGCAAAACTGTTAATTACTTGTCTCTGTGTCTTCTTTGTAGTTTTGTCAATGTTTATTTATTGGCACAATGTATGTAGAAGTATTTTTCCTATTGGGAGAGATCTAGGATCGTTAATTTGGTTTTGCACAATGTTAAAAATGATTTGTAGCGAAATTTTTCTCTTGATCATTTCCATCATTTAATACTTTCTGTTGAAGAACTCGCCGTAACACACAAAAACGTGAGTTACAAAATTTTTTCTATAATAATGTCCGGCTTAACACGACATTGGCAATTAACAATACAGCCGTCTCAACAAGAACTAGTTAAAACGCGCCAAAAAGACAAAGATAAACGAAATATATAGCTGTACAAAGATACTGTTTAGACTCGATCCATACTTGCAACGACAGGTTTGTGTGTAGTTAATAATTTGGAAAATGATCACAGAAAACTGTAGGAATAGTAGACCTAATTATGAACGTTTTTCAAAATTATGTTCTATGTTTGACACATTTTACGGTATAACAATCTTCTCTCTCAAACAACATTTCATTAGGGGTTTTTACATTTAAATATATACAAATTATACCTTACCATCTGTTTGAACATAAATGAAAACCAAAATGTAATGGTGTGCGGAAATGTTGTTGGATCGGGCGGTGACCTTATTGAAGCACTGAGGTTGTATACTAAAAATAAAAGCGTGTCACTGAACTGTGTCATTTTCACAGGTACATCAAAATCGTAACACATCACATAGATGCCATATTAATCGACATAAAGCCACCTCATGATGGAGGCTTAAATCTTCGAAACGCGTTGTGGAATAAATAAACGGTGATCAGTAACAGTGAATTTCTTTATTGATGCTATGATTCAAAATGGATCTTCGAGCAGAACGTGTACCTTTCCTTTCACAGTCACCTGATCCCTGTTCTCCGGAGTTTCATATCTGCGGTTACCTCGGAATTGAAGTAACTGCACTTGGGTTGAAACGGTTGACGAACGGGAGGAACGAATTTTACGGATATTCCGCGGTGTTCGAAAGAATCCGTAACTCATTGTAGGCACGAGTTTAGCGCTGCATCCCAACGCGGGAACTACACCAGGAATAACTCCTTTAACAGATACGGGATATTCTACGTGTAACCTATTGAAGAATTATTGTATTCGCTTTTAAAATTTGCCACGGGTGAAATTACACGAGGAATTGATTTAGAAGTTCCTATTTTTCATTTAGTTTCAGACAGAGCCCATTTCACCAGATACAATTATTGCATATAATGATGCAAACAGTACATTCGCCTGATTTCATTACAAAATATAAAACATAGTTAAACGAGATAAGCAATCAACAGACTACATTAGCCTGACTACACAACACTGCAGTAAAAGCCACGAAGTTCTAACAAGTCTACATTTCAAATACATTTGTGCTAACAAGGACAATATTTCAAAATAAATCATTGGCGACACGTAACAACACATTTGCAATTATCTCACAGATTGCTTATTTGCGGAGAGAAGTTTCTTTTGTCGCTTTCTAACAATGTGCAGTCAGAATGAGCAGCAGACAGTGGAATTTGTAATTTTATTCTTTTAAGCTTGTCGGATTTCGTTGTTAATTAAGATACGCTCCTTATATAAAATGTTGTACACCCTTTCGCTCCCTGTATTTTATCCCTGCAGACCTGCCAATTTAAAAGAGTATGTTACACCCAACAATGTCGAAAAAAGTTTCCGAATCGACAAAAGCTACAAATACATGTCTGTATTTCTGCAATCGCTCTTCTGAGATAAGTAGTTGTGTCAGTACTACTTCACGTAGAGTGAGTGGACATCAATATGGAAACATCGCGAGAAATTGATGATTTAAAATAAATGCAGATGCTGGTCAAACCTGCAGGTTGCGCTGCTATATTGGAACACGAATGGCACATTTGCAATGTTCTCCGCACGTTGCAAGCGTCAGTCCCGGTCAGAATAGCGTTCTGTGTAGTGGAGTGGGCTACGTCGGAACTAAGTGAATTCGAACGGCCGCGCGGGATTAGCCGAGCGGTCTTAGGCGCTGCAGTCATGGACTGTGCAGCTGGTCCCGGCGGAGGTTCGAGTAGTCCTCCCTCGCCGCATGCGCGAGTGTGTTTGTCCTTAGGATAATTTAGGTTAAGTAGAGTGTAAGCTTAGGGACTCATGACCTTAGCAGTTAAGTTCCATAAGATTTCATACACATTTGAACTTTTTTTTTTTTTTTTTTTTAATTCCAACGCGGGCCAATTCTTGGTGCTCGTATGATGGGTGCCTCTGTCACCAAGGGTTTGGTTTTTCAAGAGGCAACGTATTCAAAATTTAAATACGCACGGTAAAGGCAGAAAAACATCAGCCGCTTAGTCACAAAGTGGACAAAGTTGTGTGTTGAGAGATCTTGGCAGACGACCATTGAAGAGGACTTTGACGAAAAACAGGACGACGACTCCTGCAAACGTCACAACAGGACAGAATATCGCACTCTCGAACCCTATCGCCGCCAAAACAACAAAAATGGCTCTGAGCACTATGGCACTAAACTTCTGAGGTCATTAGTCCCCCAGAACTTAGAACTAGTTAAATTTAACTAACGTAAGGACATCACACACATCCATGCCCGAGGCAGGATTCGAACCTGCGACATCTCTCTACGTTGAGATACGCAAGGCGTGGTGGAATTCCAAAACCAATCGTCAGTGACGTAAGTGACAATACCAGAAAACGTGGTGCCGAAGCCATAGCACCTGAACTATGGAGCAATGGAAGAATTTCATTTGGTCAGATGAGTCTTCTTTCACAGTGTTTCCAACTTCTGTCCGAGTGAAAGACGGCGGGAGCTGGGTGATGATTTGGGCATCCATATCGCGGTATTCTGCGAGCCCCATGGTTACTCTGCAAGGTAGCATTACGGCCAAGTATTATCGCACTATAGCGAAGGATTATTCGACCATTTTAGCTGATCAGATCTATCACATGATACAGTGTTTGTGGCCCAATGATGACACCGTATTCCAAAACGACAGGGCCCTCCTTTTCGCACAGCTCGCATTGTCCAGGACTGGTTTTGTGGGTACGAGGATGAACTGTCGCATCTCGCATATCTCAGTATTATTGGGTCTTTGTGGTATACTTATTGTTACCTCAAGTTGTCACTGTTATGCAGAGTGTGTGTTGAGTGTTCATGATAGACGACCATTCAAGAGGATTGCGATGAAAAACAAGTGGACTACGACTGAAAACGTCACTGCAGGACTGAATGCTGCACTCGCGAATCCTGTCAGCGCATAAGCAACACGAAGGGAGCTCCCTAAGTTTCCATGAAACCGTAGGTGACCTTTACTTACTCATTCCGAGACGACTCGAAGCTGTTTTGAACGCCAACGGTTTTCCTACACCGTATTAAACACGGTTATGTATATACCGTGTGTCCCGTTCAAACCTCCCTGATTTCAAGGACCCAGGAGAGAGAAACCACAGTAGATACGACAATTAAAAAGGCACCACATTGTAGAGCTTCTCGAAGAATTTATATTCCCGCGTCAGAAGTGCCAAGTATCGTCGCCAGAGTGCAGCATGGTCGCATGAAGTGAAAATGGCGACTCCACAGCAGCGCGCGCAAGCAGTAGTGTACTTTGCAGAAACAAAATCGCCGATTTCTATGAAAAAAAATTATCGTCGTGTGTATGAATGTGATCCATCTGATGTGAAAACAATTAAGGAATGGTATAGCGAAGTTTCTGGCAACGGGAAGTGTTCTGAAACATCCAGGCAGTGCACGTTACGGTGTTTCAAAAGAGACAGTGGAGGACATCAGACAAACGTTTCTTAGAAACCCACGTAACACAATTCGTCAAGCATATAGGCAACTTGATGTACCTCGATCAACAATGCATCGTGTAGTTCACCAGCATCTTCGTATGTTTGCTTACAAAGTGCAAATTCTTCAACATCTGACGCCGAACGACAAACCACGCCGACAACAATTTGCTGCAGATATGGCGCAGTGCACTGATATCGATGCCAGCTTCTTGTATAAATGTTTATTCTCAGATGAGGCAACCTTTCATATATCAGGAAGGGTTAATAGGCATAAGGTCGGATTTGGGGTTCGCAAAGTCCGCACATTGTCATTGAATATGTTCGTGATATCCCTAAACTAAACGTCTGGTGCTGGCTAATGCATGACAGGATTGTTGGACCGTTCTTCCTTCGGAACAAACAATGAATGGGTCAGTGTAGGTGGATCTGTTGGAGCAGTTTGTGTACCTTCAGATGCAAGACTTGCCACCCAACATCATTTTTCATCAAGATGGAACTCCGCCGCATAGGTCAAAGGCTGTTCGCAAGTTCCTGGATAGGAAAATTCCCAATCGTTGGATCGGATGTGGATGACCCATTGCCTAGCCACAACGTTCACCCGACATTACACAGTTTCATTTCTTCATGGGGCGATTGTTAAAGGAGTGCGTGTATGAGACCAAAATGGACGATATTCCTACGTTGCAATATTGTCACTGATGCGATTGTAACAGTAACAGAGGAAATGTTACAAAGAACTTGTCAAGAAATTGAAACTAGACTCGGTATTCTTCGTCCTACAAATGGTTCACATGTAGAGATGTACTGATGACAAATAAATAAATTCTTTGAGATGCTCTACAATGTGGTGCAGTATTCAGTCGTATCTACCCTGTTTTTTGTTTCCTGGTTATTTGAGATCAGAGAGGTTGGAGTGGGACGCCATGTATTTTCGGTGTTTCCATATTTTTGTCCACTCCCTCTATTTGCACTTTTCTGCAGAACCGAAAATGATCTTTCCCCGCCGGTCGGAGTGGCCGAGCGGTTCTAGGCGCTACAGTCTGGAACCGCGCGCCCACTACGGTTGCAGGTTCGAATCCTGCCTCGGGCATGGATGTGTGTGATGTCCTTAGGTTGGTTAGGTTTAACTAATTCTAAGTTCTAGGGGACTGATGACCTCAGAAGTTGAGTCCCATAGCGCTCAGAGCCATTTGAACCATTTTTGATGTTTTCCCACATCTCCATCTAGTAATCCACAGCCTGATGCACTCTTCTGTAAATAGTTCGTGTCAGTATTTTGCGACCTTGACTTTATTTCACAGATGATTCGGTAATATTCACGCCTGCTAGCATCTGCCTTTCTCACATTAGGATTAATGCATTATTCTTGAAGTCTAAAGGTATTTCGCCTGATTCTTATTTCCCGTGGCTGTTAAAAGGAGCGTGTTTAATCATTACATGAAGACTGCAGGGTCACCCCGTATGAAACTGTTAGTTTTCTCATGGTTCATTCACCCGAGCGCCTTGATAATTCTCAGGTAATTTAGTTTACCCTAGGTGCCAAATTTAGACTTAGTCCGTTTCAGTAATTTGCCAAATTCTTCCCGCCGTATGGCATTTCTCTATTGTTTCTGCTTTACGTTAATTAACTAACTGAGCTCATAATGTAGTCATATTCGTATGCTACGCGTTCAAATGCTCCGTTACTTCCCTTTACACATCATGCCGCAAATAAAAGCGATCTCTCTATTAGTATATTAGCATGGGCACCTCGGTGTTTGACCCATTTTCCGGAGGACTCAATTCAGCATTCCCACACGATCATTACGAGCGAGGATTTCCGTTGTTTCACCAACTGATTTCAGGCGCCAGTCGGAAAATTTCCTTCAGTAACGTTTTTGTTTTTACTATCTTTTTTCACTGATGTTAGCACTTCCCACTGATTTAACGCGCTCAGTCACAATTTCCTCTCCTGGGCCAACGTCTTCATTCCAGAGCAGCACTTACACCCATCGTCAATTATTTATTAAAATAACTCCACTCCATAACTACCGCTGTGGCACTGGTACAGCAACCATAAAAGATCTTTAGATACAGGAAAAACTGTCTTGGTTGCACAGATAGGTTTCTATCATCTTCACATGTGACGTGTTTTGCCTGTACTAGGCATACTCAGAAAATCGATAAAAACTCTTGATAATCGTGGCGAGGCGTCGAACGTAATTAAAGGCCTCAAAGACCTGGGAGGTAACAGACAGATAGCCACAGTCAACGCCTCATTAGCAGTAAAATTCTTTCTATTCGTAACCGAAGCGTCAAACGTAATTAAGAGTCTCAAAAACTGAGAGGAAACAGCCATATAGCCACTGTCAATACTCCTTTGCGTCTCCCATTATGAAAGCGCCACATGAACACAAGTATGGACTATGTACAACACTTTAAGCATGCGCTGTCATGCGGGCTTCTAGACTCTAGTCTAGTTACTGGCATCACAGGGCGTGCCCAAAGTTCTTATCGATTGTCTGATGATGCCTAGAACAGGTGAAACACGTCACATGTGAAAATTAAGTAAACCTATCTTGTGCAACCAAGTCTGTTTTTCCTGTATCTAAATATTATTCATTGGGTATTTTCCAATGTTTGTCTTGCCCTACGGTTTTGACATCCTACAGCTTCCTCTTGTTCCATGCTTTGGGTGACCAAACAGTCAGTATAAATTTCAAAACTGAATAAATCAAGGAATAATGTAGATAGACAGGTACAAACTGACACACATGCTTGGAATGACATGGGGTTTTATTACAATTAAAAAAAAATACAAAAGTTCAAAAAATGTCCGACAGATGGCGCTTCATCTGATCAGAATAGCAATAATTAGCATAACAAAGTAAGCTAAAGCAAAGATGATGTTGTTTACAGGAAATGCTCAATATGTCCACCATCATTCCTCAACAATAGCTGTAGTCGAGGAATTATGTTGTGAACAGCACTGTAAAGTATGTCCGGAGATATGGTGAGTCATTGGCGTCGGATGTTGTCTTTCAGCATCCCTAGAGATGTCGGTCGATCAAGATACACTTGCGACTTCAGGTAACCCCAAAGCCAATAATCGCATGGACTGAGGTCTGGGGACCTGGGAGGGCAAGCATGACGAAAGTGGCGGCTGAGCACACGATCATCATCAAACGACGCGCGCAAGAGATCTTTCAAACGTCTAATACAACCCCATGTATTTTTTTTATTCTAATATAACCCCATGTCATTCCAAGCATGTGCGTCAATTTTTACCTCTATGTCTACATTATTCAGTGGTTTATTAAGTTTCCAATTTTATACTGACTTTTTGATCATCCGGCATATTACCTCCTCCTGTCGCAACATAAGTCATATCACCCTGCACCTTATTTTGGCTAGTGATTTCCACACATTCTTTTCTTACCTTGTAAATGCGCTTAATTTTCATTAGTCTTCTACAGCACAGCATCTCAAGCGCTTCAATCGTGTTCTTTTCCGATTTTCCCACAACCAGTGATGCACTTCGATACAGTGCTATCCCCCAGACGTACTTGCTCCTCCATAATGATTTCTGCTGATCACGGAGCTACTTAATTTATCAGCAAAGGTATAGTGGCGAGATTTTGTAATAGGTTAAATCTGTGAGCTTGACATCTGCTGGCTTCTTGCGTAACGACTGAGATACCCACGCACGACTCAGTACTCGGCATGAAACCCTCAGTTCTATCACTACCTCTCATAATTTGCCTAACTTCCAAATACGCATTGTCCGCGACGAGCGAGGGACTGGGTTCGCGTCTCGATTCGACAGACAGTTTCGCAATGACTCTGTTGAGTCAGAGACTACGTTCGTCATCTTCTCCTCTCTTGCTCGTGTCAAATACTGCTCAAAGACCAACGACGTCGGCATGACGTTAGGTCGCCTGCTTCTTCCATCAAAGAGTTCCATTGTGCTGCCTGCTCAAAGCTCGATGTGACGACACATAACTTTTAGAAAGTGGCTGATAAACCCAGCTCACGCGGAAGGTCTTATCAAGGTCAGCCCGAGAAAGGCAACGCGCCACTCATTATCGTGTCCCAGTTACAGCAACGATAAGCGGCTTTCTAAAGATGTTTACCGTATCCGAGGAGTGGTATTAAATGTATTCTCACTTCGGTTCGGCTGCTAGTACAGGAAGCCAACGAGAAATAAGACTCAGCTGCTTCTTGAAATACTACTTGAGCTAAGTTGTCTTGAGTCTATTTTGCCAACTGTAGGTGCCAAGATGCTCGTGGGTGCTTAATTAACCCGGAGCAAATAACATCGCTGATTAGGTTCCGCACTATGAGATTAGCTTTAAGAAATTTCAACAGCCAATTAGTTTCCGTCCACTTGTCACTTGTGTGACCAACTTGCAGCTCTTTCTATGCATGTGTGAACACCTGCTTGCTTAGTTTTCAGCAAATGAAAACAGCAGCCTTAATGTCACCCAAGTAGCGTAAGAGCTAATCGTGCAATTTCCTGATATTTCACGCAAGCCTCTTGACTGTGGTTAAAGCTTACACTATCCACATTCTTGAAGAACAATTAAAACGATTTTGTTATGGTACAGTTAACGAGTGTCAAATGGTTCTTCCATCGTTTCTTGCCAGAACAGTTTCATATTTAAGGGAGTAAAAAACGGACTGCGATTTATTCTGATAATATTTGTAACAAACAATAAATTAACAAGTAAGTACAGTTAATAAATTATATTAGTTTATTTTGGGTGGAATATTTAATGTTACGCAATTTCTCTATTGGAAGTAAAGGTAACTAACGTATCCCTAAAATTTTATAAATAAGATGTGTAACAATCAATATCTATTATTATACCTGTCACTAATCCTGTTACATACTGGTAACATAATGAAAGTCCTCTATTTATTTAAGTCCAGTATTTATTTTCAATTTAATTAATAAGTTCTAGTAGAAAAATTCTCAATTAAATAGTTCAAAGTCTACCTCTTCTTAGAGGAAGCTGGTTCCTTGTGAAATATTATAAAGAGAGAGAGAGAGAGAGAGAGAGAGAGAGAGAGAGAGAGAGAGAGAGAGAGAGAGAGAGAGGTGAGATCTAAAACCGATACGTCAAGAGAGCCAATAGCTGGCTTCTTATAAAAAGATATAAATTTTCTTAAGACTGTCATATCTCCAAGACCAGTTCAGTCTCTTTTTATTATTTTTGTTCACTCTTTATGTGATGCATTCAGTTTATGGCAATATAGCAGTCGAAACATAATATCACTGAAACCTTCACTTTCACAACAAATATAGTTGAGAAATTTTGGATATGATGGCATCATATCTAAAATCTTTTCCGTATTCAAGACTCGCATCTGTGAATGTAACAAGTTACAGAATCATCATGGACTTTTTAAGAGATTGTAACAGTGCACTCTGAGTGCTATTCCCACTGTAATGGAAATATGCATTGTGCCAGCATTATTTAAGCAGTAAAACTTCAGATAATGGTAAATTAGTGATATTTAATACAAATTTATCATTCCCGTTGAAGTATATTGTCTGAAATCTCTATGTGTTGTTATACTCTATATTTTTATTTCCCATTTTGTCACTTTCATTAGGTAGACACGGATTATTCATGTAACATCAATTTAACCCTTTTCTTTGAACATTAAAATAATAATTATTCCGTATACAAAAGATTCCGGATAATTACTGAAAGGGTAGTACAGAATATAAAGGGAGACGAAAATCTAATAATCGTAGCGGACTGGATGGCAGTTATAGGAGAAGGAGTGGAAGAAAAGGTTACGGGACACCATGGGCTTGGGAGAAGGAATGAGAGAGAAGACAGACTAATTGAGTTCGGTTGTAAATTTCAGATAATAATAGAGAATACCCTTCTCTCGAAACATAAAAGGTGGAGTTATACTTGGAAAAAAATGGGTAGTACTGGAAGATTTCAGTTGGATTCCATCATGCTCAGGCAGAGATTCCGGAATCAGGTACTGTATTGTAAGGCGTATCCAGGAGGCTATATAGATTCAGATAACAATGTTGTAGTGTTGAAGAGTAGGCTGAAGTTTGAGAGCTTAGTCAGGACGAATCAGTAGGCAAAGAAGTGGGATATAGAAGAACTAAGGGATGATGGGACGCGTTTGAAGTTTTCTAAGGCTATAGATACAGCAATAAGAAATAGCTCAATGGGCAGTGCCGTTGAAGACGAATAGACATCTCTAAAAAGAGCAATCACAGAAGTTGGAAAGAAAAATATAGGCCAAAGAAGGTAACTGCGAAAAAACATACTCCAGTTGTTCGATGAAAGAAGAAAGTACAAGAAAGTTCAAGGAAATTGAAGAATACAGAAATAAAGGAAGTGCAGGGAAGCTGAAAAATGGCTGCAGCAAAAATGTGAAGAAATCGAAAAAAAAAAAAAGATTATTGAGAGCACTCATTCAGCGTACAGAAAGTCAAGACAAGCTTTGGCGACATTAAAAGCAAGGATAGTAACATTAAGAGTGCGACGGGAATTCTACTGTTAAACGCAGAAGAGAGAGCAGATAGGTGGAAAGAATACATTGAAAACCACTATGATGGGTAAGATTTTTCTGATGTGATACAAGAAGAAACAGGAGTTGATTTAGAAGAGATAGGGGATCCAGTATTAGAATTTTTGAGAGCCTTGGAAGATATACGAACATATAAGGCAGAAGGGATAGATAAAATTCCATCAGAATTTCTAAAACCGTTGGGGATGTGGCAACAAAACGACTATTCACGTTGGTGTGTAGAATGTCTGAGTCTGGCGACATACCACCTGACTTCCGGAAAAATATTATCCGCACACAATCAGCTTAACAGTTCATGCATCCAAGTTGCTGACAATAATAATATACAAAAGAATGGAAAAGAAAATTGAGGATGTGTTAGAGATGATAAGTTTGGCTTCAGGGAAGGCAGAAGCACCAGATAGGTGACTGTGAAGTTACGGTTGACAATGGAAGCAAGACTAAAGGAAAATCGAGACACGTTCATAGGATTTATCGACTCGAAAAAGCGTTCGATAATGTAAAATGGTGCAAGATGTTCGAAATTCTGAGAAAAATAGCGGTAAGCTCTAGAGACAGACGGGTAATAGACAATATGTACAAGAGCCAGGAGGGAATAAAAAGAGTGGACGACAAAAAACGAAGCGCCCGGATTAAAAAGGATGTAAGACAGGTATTTAGTCTTTCTCCCCAACTGTTCAATCTGTACATCGAAGAAGCAATGTTGGAAATAAAAGGAAGGTCCACGAGTGAAGTTAAAATTCAAGATGAAATGATATCAGTGATAAGTTTCGCAGATGATATTGTTATCCCGAGTGAAAGTGAAGGAGAGTTACATGATACGTTGACTGGAATGAACGATCTAATGAGTAAAGAATATGGACTGAGATTAAATGGAAGTAAGGCGAAAGTAATGAGAAGTAGCAGAAATTAGAACAGCCACAACTTAACATCAGGACTGATGGTCACGAAGTAGATGAAGTTAACGAATTCTGCTACCTGGGCAGCAAAACAACCAATGACGGAAGGGGCTTGGAGCAAACAAGAACTGGCAAAGAGGGCATACCTGACAACATAATTCTACTTGTATCAAACAAAGGTGTTAATTTGACGAAGAAATTTGTGAGAATGTACGCCAGGAACAGAGCATTGAATGGTAGTGAAACACAGACTGTGGGAAAATGGGAACAGAGGAGAATCGAAGCATTTGAGATGTGGTGCTACAGGCGAATATTGAAAATTAAGTGGTCTGATAAGGTAAGGAATGAGGAGTTTCTGCTCAGAGTCGGAGAGAAAGGACTATGTGGAAAACACTGAGAAGGAGAAGGACAGGATTACAGGATGTCTTTCAAGAGATCAGCGAATGACTTCCATTCTACTAGAGGGAGCTGTACAGAGCAAAACCTGTAGTAGAGGAAGACAGAAATTGGGATACATCCAGCAGATAATTGGGGACTTAGGTTGCAAGTGGTACTCTGAGATGAAGGTATTGGCACAGGAGAGGATTTAGTGGCGGGCCGCATCAAACCAGTCATAAGACTGATGAAAAAAAAAAAATGGTGGAGCGACATGACGAACAGCGCCGTGCATAATGGGCATGCTTGTTTTTCTGAGCACTTGATAGGAAATGTATGCGATGCTTCTCCGTAGACGATCACTCAAAATTTTGAATTTGTCAATATACTAAACGCTATAATTCTAAATATATTCTCAAATCCAAAGGCTTTCATAACTATCTTGAAGTATTGATTCCTGTATTTGTAGAATGCATTTTTCCAGTCTATTGAAACTTTTTTTGAGTGTTGGTGACCGTTGCATATCCGTACATACTCCATAGCTGCGTCGAATATTGATCTGCACGGTACGGCGCACGTTTAGCTTGTACTATTAATTTTGTTCATGACTAAGTTTGGATGACAGATGCGGGTACGCTGTCTCGTGCTGCTTCATCTGTATGCGAGAGGTCATTAATCATAATGGCTGGCAAGTGGTCACATGCTAGTCTCTCGCCAAACCATGACCAGGTTTGCAGTGCATGGGAGATCTGGAGAAAGTTCCGGCTAGACCAACAGTCTAACAACTCCTCTACCTAGGAAGATCAGGACAAGGGCAACATGCAGTCCTGCAAAATTTTGTTGAATGATAACGTGACAGAGACCAAGATAGAGCTCAGCTAATGGGTAACAGCTGCTGTCTATGCTAACCGGGATGGTTGTACTTCTTACTGTTACGCTCGGTGGTGGAACCGTACGACGATCCGATTGTGTTGGTAACGCTCGTTCTCCTCAGATTCTCCCTACATAGCGATGCTGTACGCGGAACTAAGACTCGCCTGAAAGGACGACGTGCTGCCACTCAAGTGCTGTCGTTGGGCGTATTACTAGCGGCGCACCCTCTCAAGGGAAGCAACTACAGCCAAGGTGCTAAAAGTTCTTGATATTCCAGACGTTATATTACTTTTTGTATGTCACGTGCTATATACAGGTCCACGTACGTTTACGGGACATGAGTGTATGATCCTGCACAGTCGAGCAAAAAATATGTCTGACGGCACTAGTCAAGTGATGTCGTTGGGATTCTACATGCCACTGAGTACAGACTTCCGGGACTGTTACCAAAGTGAGCTGTGCGATAAACCGCACTCTCAACAGGCGACGATCCTCTTGCTGTCGGAGTCCGACGTGTACTGGTAGATGTATCTCTGCTATGAGATCTTCACGGGTTATCAGCCGAGTGTTGTCGCCTTCTAGTCACAACGTTTCAATGGATTGCATATCCATCATGGTTCAAATGGCTCTGAGCACTATTTGACTTAACTTCTGAGGCCATCATTCCCCTAGAACTTAGAACTACACTCCTGGAAATGGAAAAAAGAACACATTGACACCGGTGTGTCAGACCCACCATACTTGCTCCAGACACTGTGAGAGGGCTGTACAAGCAATGATCACACGCACGGCACAGCGGACACACCAGGAACCGCGGTGTTGGCCGTAGAATGGCGCTAGCTGCGCAGCTTTTGTGCACCGCCGCCGTCAGTGTCAGCCAGTTTGCCGTGGCATACGGAGTTCCATCGCAGTCTTTAACACTGGTAGCATGCCGCGACAGCGTGGACGTGAAACGTATGTGCAGTTGACGGACTTTGAGCGAGGGCGTATAGTGGGCATGCGGGAGGCCGGGTGGACGTACCGCCGAATTGCTCAACACGTGGGGCGTGAGGTCTCCACAGTACATCGATGTTGTCGCCAGTGGTCGGCGGAAGGTGCACGTGCCCGTCGACCTGGGACCGGACCGCAGCGACGCACGGATGCACGCCAATACCGTAGGATCCTACGCAGTGCCGTACGGGACCGCACCGCCACTTCCCAGCAAATTAGGGACACTGTTGCTCCTGGGGTATCGGCGAGGACCATTCGCAACCGTCTCCATGAAGCTGGGCTACGGTCCCGCACACCGTTAGGCCGTCTTCCGCTCACGCCCCAACATCGTGCAGCCCGCCTCCAGTGGTGTCGCAACAGGCGTGAATGGAGGGACCAATGGAGACGTGTCGTCTTCAGCGATGAGAGTCGCTTCTGCCTTGGTGCCAATGATGGTCGTATGCGTGTTTGGCGCCGTGCAGGTGAGCGCCACAATCAGGACTGCGTACGACCGAGGCACACAGGGCCAACACCCGGCATCATGGTGTGGGGAGCGATCTCCTACACTGGCCGTACACCTCTGGTGATCGTCGAGGGGACACTGAACAGTGCACGGTACATTCAAACCGTCATCGAACCCATCGTTCTACCATTCCTAGACCGGCAAGGGAACTTGCTGTTCCAACAGGACAATGCACGTCCGCATGTATCCTGTGCCACCCAACGTGCTCTAGAAGGTGTAAGTCAACTACCCTGGCCAGCAAGATCTCCGGATCTGTCCCCCATTGAGCATGTTTGGGACTGGATGAAGCATCGTCTCACGCGGTCTGCACGTCCAGCACGAACGCTGGTCCAACTGAGGCGCCAGGTGGAAATGGCATGGCAAGCCGTTCCACAGGACTACATCCAGCATCTCTACGATCGTCTCCATGGGAGAATAGCAGCCTGCATTGCTGCGAAAGGTGGATATACCTTGTACTAGTGCCGACATTGTGCATGCTCTGTTGCCTGTGTCTATGTGTTTGTGGTTCTGTCAGTGTGATCATGTGATGTATCTGACCCCAGGAATGTGTCAATAAAGTTTCCCCTTCCTGGGACAATGAATTCACGGTGTTCTTATTTCAATTTCCAGGAGTGTACTTAAACCTAACTAACCTAAGGACATCACACACATCCATGCCCGAGGCAGGATTCGAATCTGCGACCGTAGCGGTTGCGCGGTACCAGACTGTAGCGCCTAGAACCGCTCGTCCACCCCGGCCGCGCGCATGTCCATCATCTTTAGGTGAAGACTTTGCCAAAAGATGATGGATACGCAATCTATTGAAACGTTGCGACTAGAAGAGGACGCAACTCGGCTGATAACCCGAGAAGATTTCATAGCAGAAATACGCCGAGATAGCCTGCAGTCGCGGATCTTCCCACAAACAAACAACATTCAAATGCGATATGTTCTTGAGAAACCCGCTTCGTATATACACCCATGTAGATGGTGTTAGTCCTACTATTTTAATAATCAGTTTGGAAAAGAAGGGAGTTCAGTAAGTAACGCAACACTTTTTTTCTGAGAGTAGGTTGTTTTTTTTCCCCATTCTTTTAGCTAGAAAATCCTATTTTTCAATATAATCTCCGTCCAATACGACGGCCTTACGCCAAATTACTTGGAGCGCCTGTGTGCCCGCATGGTACCAACCAACTGGTCGACGTCAGAACCAACGTCTTGAGCATCATTAGCCTCCATATCATCCATGTACTGCTTCCCTCTGGATGCATTCTTCATTGGGCCGAGGATGTCGAAGTCGGTAGCTCCGAGATCTTGCGTGTAGCGCAGCGAGGAACTCAACGGGTACACACCTTCGAGTGCCCCAATTGGTGGACGAGTGTGTCAGCACTACCAACAGGGACGTCCAGTTGTGCAGCGAGGTGTTTGGTTGTGATTCGTCGAGCACCTCGAATGATAGAGTTTTCACGTTCCAACACTAGGGGTCGCAGACGTGTGCGGCCGGCCGGCAAGCGGGAGATAGGTCAGGTTTGCGACACCTTGTTGCGATGATGACAGACGCCTCGCCCACCGACTCACCGCCCTTTTCTTCACTGCCAGGTCTTCATAGATATTCTGCAAGCGCCTATGAATATAGGAGAGACTCTGATTTCCACTAAAACAAATTGAGTGATAGCTCTCTGCTTGGAACGCTTCTTTGTTACAGACGCCATTTCGAAGGCTACATATAGCGCCATCACCTATCGGAACCTCATGAAACTATAGGGGCTGTAGCGGGAATATTCTACGATGCCCCACAACCAGTTTCACCCTTTTTCAACCGAAACTGGACGAGAAAATGAGTGTGTTGCATTTCTTATTGAACGCCCCTCAGTTACCCAGTGCGTTAACTAACACGTCACCTCGCTCGTGGCTGTAGTGGAAAGTTGATAGACGTTATGATTTAATGGTGAAGGTTTTATTCATATTGAATATAATGGGCAGCGATAGTTGTGCCGGACATTCTCCAGAAGTAGCCGCATGTAATTAGGGGGCGGAACGAATGCGGAAGGCAAAGGCAAAAGGCACGAGAGTGAAAGCCGTGTCCTGGGAGCCACACAAAGAGCAGACAGCGCCGACGGCTGCGTCACACACTGCACTGACTTCTGCTGTCTCATCCAGCGCCCATTATGTCGCTAACCACCACTCTGCACTAGAAAGTGCAACGTTGGCGATATGCACGCTGCGGAAGCTTGCGTGACACACGCAGCATCATGGGATGTCCATTAACGTGAATGTACTACACTCTTTCACATCCGTTCCTACGCTCGGAAAATGCATAGAGTCCCTTTGTCTCTTGTAGGGCGCATGAAAGAGAGATCTGTCTTACTGTTGGGGTAGACTTCCGTCCCACAAGGTGGGACGTAGTCGCGAATACAAACAGTGATCCAGGTACTGTCAAATATTTTTTATTTCAGTCTTCCCCAGAAGTTTTTAAATAGCGTGTTCACCGTCTGTCCACAAAGTTTCGAGAATGAACTTATAGTACTGGCCATTAAAATTGCTACACCACGAAGATGACGTGCTAAAGACGCGAGAGGATTCACACAAGGTTTGGTGGCGACACCTACAACGTGCTGACATCAGGAAAGTTTCCAATCGATTTCTCATACACAAACAGCAGTTCACCGGCGTTGCCTGGTGAAACGTTGTTGTGATGCCTCGTGAAAGGAGGAGAAATGCGTACCATCACGTTTCCGACTTTGATAAAGGTCGGATTGTAGCCTATCACGATGGCGGTTTATCGTATCGCGACACTGCTGCTCGCGTTGGTCGAGATCCAGCGACTGTTAGCAGAATATGGAATCGGTGGGTTCAGCAGAGTAATACGGAACGCCGTGCTGGATCCCAATGGCCTCGTATCACTAGCAGCCGAGATGACTGGCGTCTTATCCGCATGGCTGTAACGGAGCGTGCAGCCACGTCTCGATCCCTGAGTCATCAGATGGGGACGTTTGCAAGACAACAACCATCTGCACGAGCAGTTCGACCGCGTTTGAAGCAGCATGGACTATCGGAGACCATGGCTGCAGTTACATCGACGCTGCATAACAGGCAGGAGCGCCTGCTATGGTGTACTCAACGATGAACCTGGGTGCACGAATGGCAAAACCTCATTTTTTCGGACGAATCCCGGTTCTGTTTTCAGCATCATGACGGTCGCATCCGTATTTGGCGACATCGCTGTGCACGTGCATTGGAAGCGTGTATTCGTCATCGCCATACTGGCGTATCACCCGGCGTCGTGGTATGGGTTGCCATCTCGTTCGCATTTACGGCACTTTGAACAGTGGACGTTACATTTCAGATGTGTTACGACCCTTCATTCGATCCCTGCGAAACCCTACGTTTCAGCAGTATAATGCACGACCGCATGTTGCAGGTCCTGTACGGGCCTTTCTGGATACAGAAAATGTTCAACTGCTGCCATGGTCAGCACATTCACAAGATCTCTCACCAATTGGAAACGTCTGGTCAATGGTGGCCGAGCAGCGCTTGATGATGTGTGGTATCGTGTTGAAGCTGCATGGGCAGCTGTATCTGTACACGTCATCCAAGCTCTGTTTGACTCGATGCCCAGGCGTATCAAGGCCATTATTGCAGCCAGAGGTGGTTGTTCTGGGTACTGATTTCTCAGGATCTACGCACCCAAATTGGGTGAAAATGTAATTACATGTCAGTTCTAGTATAACATATTTGTCCAATGCATACCCGTGTATCATCTGCATTTCTTCTTGGTGTAGCAATTTTAATGGCCAGTAGTGTATTTTTTATTTCAGTCTTCCCCAGTAGTTCTTAAATAGCGTGTACACCGCCTGCCCACGAAGTTTCGAGAATGATCTTATTTCTGGCATGTAAGCGACGTTAGCACAGCGACTACGATGGTGGCTTGCAGTAACAACTGTACACACTGATACACATTTGGTCAGACAGCTGTGAGGAGGCAGTTTTAAGCAGTGGACGTGGGGCCGTAATGTGTCAACGTTGCTAAGTCACAAATAGCAATGGAGTAACATCTCTAAATCAAGTATTCAGTACAGTCTCCAGAAGGGTCTGAGGAGGGGAAGAGTGGGTGCAAATTTTGTCCCACACGCTTTGACTACCGAACAAAAACAACGACACGTGGACGCCTGCCGCGACTAGATTGAAACGCAAAACGAGGACACCTCTTCTGTGGAAAAAATCATTACCGGTGACGAGACTTAGTGTAATCAATATGAAACTGCCACAGATCGACACAGTGCATAAATTCACATGAATGGTAAACGCTCTGATGACGCAACAGACATTGCAGCCAATGTGACGTGACAGTTGAATAACATTCAAAGGACTTTTTTTGGCAGTTTTACATGTCTGTATGAACATTCTGTACGTTGTACTCAAGTGACGGGAGTTACCCGAAGCATTAACACTACCGTCTTACCTTTTCAGTATTTTTTAAAAACCCAGTCTGGAAACTTTATGGACTGCCTGAGTATGTACGTAGGAGCTGTGAGGTGGAAATAATGATACAGTGTGGATGGTTAATTCCAGGCTGAAGACTACCGGCAAATGAAGAGGCATTTAGACAAGGTATATGTAAAGAGAGAAAAGTAGAGTTATTTTCCAAGAGCAAGCATGTTCAACGTATTTCCTTAGACAAAATTTGGCGGATTTTTTTGCCCTGCAAAGTTCTCCTGATACAGTTGAGTTTATTAACGGAACATACTGAAAATGGCACAATGACGAAAACATTCGGTTGTATGATCAACGTAGCGTTCGTTGACTAAGAACAGTACATGGTTAAACATATATATTAAAATCCACAATGTGCTCACATTTTATTCAGAAATCGTTTTAGGGAGTTCAGACAAATGGTCAGGGAGGGTTGCACTTGCAAAGAGGCTTCTCGCCATTATGTGTTTACTGAGAAACAAATGATTTTACGTTTTGTTTTCGTCTAATAGCCAACCTATAGCGAAGGTATTGAAAATATGATTACGTCTGTATTTTGAGAATTTCCTGTGATGTAGACGTATTCTTCGGAATACTTTGCGATTCAAATCACTGCGCGAATGTATAATTAAACGATTACACTTAGTCATGAATAAATATGACGGTCGGAGTAAGCTTAAGTGTAATTACGTGTTTTGACGGGTGGTGCTTAGTCCAACTTGGAGTGCTCCATACTTGAAGGTAAATCCCTCGAACTGAAGAGAAAATCTCGACTAATTTTGATTAAAATTCAAACAATAAATTCGGTTCAGAAGCACAGTGTTATTTGTGTATCTCTTCGCCAAAATTATTAAGCAGTTACTGTTTTAATTTTAATCAAAATTAGTAGAGATTTTTCCTTCTGCTCGGAGAATATATATATATGTACCTTCGACATTAATGACGACAGAAAGTAGGGGTATATCATAACTCAAGCGTAGGACTATAAAGTTACTCAACAGAACCGTTAGATTTTACAAAGGTTATATATTTTATGCATGCGCATACCATAGTAGGGTTCTTTAGAATTAGATTTAGGATCAAAGTTTTGATTTGTATTCCTAATATGTTTATTGTGCGCTCCATCAGATGCACGACGAACAAGCTGACGAGAGTCAAATTAGTAATATTATCACGAAATATAGGAGAGAGAGTCACAGAAATAATACAGGATTTGGCCTGGAAATCATTAAAAGAAAGGCGTTTTTCGTTGCGACGGAATCTTCTCACGAAATTCAAATCACCAGATTTCTCCTCCGAATGCGAAAATATTTTGTTGACACCGACCTACATAGCGAGGAACGATCACTACGATAAAATAAGGGAAATCAGAGCTCGTACGGAAAGATATAGGTGTTCATTCTTTCCGCGCGCTGTACGAGATTGGAATAATAGAGAACTGTGAAGGTGGTTCGATGAACTCTCTGCCAGGCACTTGAATGTGACTTGCAGGGTATCCATGTAGATGAAGTGCGTAGCGATAGTAAACGCATCTGGCAACCCTATTCCATTAACAATGCTAAATCCAGATTTAGCAAACCGATCTGAGGACGAAAAGGTATAAGGATAAAGCAAAAGGAAAGGAAGAACAAGAGAAAATATATTTATTAGAAGCGACTGCGGTTTAGACGTCTTTTATTTTCATGAGTACATGTTAGCCTGAAGAACGAAGAAAAACGTCATAGTTGCTATCGCCGCTACTAAATATATTGACTGACATGAGCCATATCATGTTAAAAAATCTTTAGATACATTTCCTTCACTGGATGGTTTCAAGTGAGAATTGGCAGTACGGAATATACAAAACTGGAATTAAAAATAGATACTGAATTGTAAAAAAGTACAATGAAGGGTCGCATACACATGACAGGAGAAAAGCCCTCCCAGCCCTGCTTATGTTTTTACAGTAGTACCTTAAACGTAATTTCTTGCAGCGACTATGGAAGAAGATTAGATATCGAAGTATTGTGTCGAAAAGTACCCGCTGCCGGATGGCCTACTTTCATTCTTATTGTTTTGCTTCGGGTTCTATCATTCATTACGAAATCCCGAGTTTCCATAATCCCTTTCCCCTATGGTTCTGCGGATGTGTTAAGAGGTTACAGGATTCCATATGAACTTTCTGCCCAACACCGCTAGCTTCTGCGGCTTTAGTAGCTTTCCTCCAGAAGTAACATCGATAGAAAGACAAAGACCGCTTCGTAGATCACAGGCACTTCTGGCTCTTGTTTACTCTCGTTGGAGCAACTGGAGTTCATGTATATCTGAATAATCACTACGTGACCCAGATGTTATCGTTCCGAATGCTCCCATGTTTCCCGCGCTGCCACAACAGTGAAGGCTTTTCCGTTACGGACATGTTCAGCGCGTGCCAGGAATGCAGACTGTTACAATCAAAAGCTGTAGTGAAGTCAGCGGCGGATGCGGCGGTGCAAAGGGAAAATGAGGCTAGGAGGAGGGGAGAGAAAGCGGAGGGGGGGGGGGGGGTGCTCCGAAGGAGGCTGGGTAGGGACAGAAGAGGAAAACAGCCAAGGAGGGAATGCAAGGACTCAGGAAGGGAAGGAGGAACATCTGCTCTGGGAGAAGGAGGAGGAGGAGGAGGAGGAGAAAAAGGGGGCCCTGGGGAGGGGAGGAACAAGGCCCAGTTATAGTAGGTAGGAAGGGTATATGTCATGGCGAAGTTCAACATCCGGGAGGGGAAGGTGCTGGAAATTGCTCTGATGAAGGAGATGGAGGGCGTGAAGGTGGAGAGAGGGAGGGATACAGCGATAGAGGTGGGGTGACGAGCAGGGGGTGGAGAGGAAGGAGGAACCAAGAGGATAGGAGGGATCAAGCCTGCAAACAGTGTAAAGGATGTGGAGATGTTGGAGGAAAGGGAGGAGGTGGGGAAGGGGATGAGGTCATACAGGAGTCATATGGCGGAAGGAAGGCAGATATGAAAGGCAAGGCAGAGTGCATGGGGTTCAAGTATTTGGAGGGTCCTGTAAAAGTGGGAGGGGGCAGAACAAGGCAATGCTGGCCTAACGGAGGATAATGGCTCTGAGCACTATGGGACTTAACTTCTGAGGTCATCAGTCCCCTAGAACTTAGAACTACTTAAACCTAACTAACCTAAGGACAGCACACACATCCATGCCCGAGGCAGGATTCGAACCTGCAGTCGCGACCGTAGCGGTCGCGCGGTTCCAGACTGTAGCGCCTACAACCGCTCGGCCACTCCTGCCGCCAACAGAGGATAGGACAGACGGATTTGTAGGTGTGGAGGATGGTGGAAGGATGCAATCCCCATGTCTGGCCAGACAGGAGTTTCAGGAGGTGGAGGTGGGAATGGGCTTTCTGCTGGATTGTCAGGAGGTGAGGGGTCCAGGTGAGGTGACAGTCGAGGGTGAGGCCAAGGAATCTCAGGGTGGGGATGAGCTGCATGGGACGACCATAAATGGTGAGATAGAAATCGTAGAGATGGAAAAAGTGGGTGGTGCGGCCTATGGTGATTGCCTGGGTTTCAGAGGGGTTGAGACAACACTGGTTACACCAAGTAGTGAACTGGTCAAGGTGTGTCTGGAGAATTCATTGTGATCGTTGGAGGGTAAGATAGAGAGCTAGGAAGGCGGTATCATCAGCACATTGGAGAAGGTGGACAGGTAGGGGTGGCTTGGGCATATCGGCAGTGTACAGAAGAGAGAGGAGGGGTGAGAAGATGGAGCCCTGGGGGATGCCAGGAGTGGGATAAAAGATATGGGAGTTGGTGCTGTGAAGGGTGACATAGGAAGGACGACATGAGAGGAAGGAAGTGACCAGGCAGACAAAATTTATGGGCAGGGAGTTTATCTGGAGTTAAAAGAGGATACTGGGAAGCCATACGCGGTCATAGGAATTTTGGAAGTTGAGGGAAACAAAAATGGTGGAGCGATGGGAGTTAAGCTGGAGGGAGAGAAGGTGGACAAGGTTAAGGAGTTGGTCATCGTTGGCAGAGGAGGAAGCCACACTGGGTAAGGGGGAGGAGGTGGTGTTGATTAAGGTGCTGATGGATACAACAGGAGAGAATGGATTCGAAGACCTTACTGAAGATGGAGGAGAGGCAGATGGGATGACAGGGAAAGGCGATGGAAGGGGGTTTGTTGGGTTTGAGGAATAAGGGGACGCAGGAAGTCTTCCACAGGTCGGGGTAGAAGCCGGTATAGAGGATGACATTATAGAGATTGGCAGGGTCAGTCAGGAAGGAGAAGTGGCTTTATCTAAGGTGGCAGCAGATGACAGTCGTGAGCAGGAACCGTTTTGCATTTGGACTGGAGGATAAGTTTAATGCCTTGTGCTGTGATTGGAGTGTTGAATTCAGAGGGGGGCAACTGCCATAAGTACTGGAGACTAGGAGCAAGTGGAGCGACCGAGGTATAGGTGCATTCCATGATGGTGGGGAAAAGAGAATAGTCAAAGTGGGGATCATCAGGAACGGAAAAGAACTCAGAAAGGTGTAAAGCAAAGTGTTTGGCCTTACTGATGTTCTTGGGAAGGGGGTGGTCATTATGGAGAAGAGGGTAATGAGGTGCTAACTGGGCACAGTAAGGCGATGCAAGGTGGACCAGTACTTAGAGGCGTTGATAGGGAGGGTGGCATTGAGTCATGTACAGGTATGGCGCTAGTCCTGGCGTTTCTTTGCTGTAAAAAAGTTCCAAATATGTCACTGCATTTGCTGGTGGCGTTGGAGTGTATCCCTATAACGAGTGCATGGGAAGGAGTGACAGAGGCGTCAGGATTCGCGGAGGAGGAGAACAGCTCATGGAAGGAGAGTGGGACGGTGGGGATGGTTGGTTTCAGTAGGAACGTGGGCCTCCACGGCGTCAGTAATTGCCTTCTGAAGCAAGGACGAGGCATGGATGATGTCGTCAGGATGGTGACAGGTAAAAGGGGGCTTTCGACCTGGGTGGCGTTGGATTCCCGGTAGGCATCCCAGTTGGCACGATGGTAGTCATGGACGACATTGGGAGGGGCTGCAAGGAGGGGAGCCAGAGGGTAGTGAGCAGATGTTATGGTGAGAAGGGGGGGGGGGAGGTGTTCGCTACCTGTGGGGTCAAGGATGTCGACGGCGATAACGCCAGGCTCCAAATCGACGTCCTATATAGGTCTCCTTACCATACAAGGCGCATGCGCCACGCATCACAGTTACTGCCCTCCAAGACTGAGTAGGTGGCGCCGCCCTAAATAGAACACAGGCGACAACGATATATCGCACTCGGAAACGGTTTTCTAACACTCGGATTGGCTGCACCGAAGAACATTCTGTTTTAATGCGGGATGTTAGAGGATTCCAGGTCCTGCTAAGAGGAAATCCTTTGTCTCTCTTAATTAAATTATAGGCGAACATAATTTCAATTGCCTCTTCATAGCCACTGTTCCAAAATCCGCAAGTGTTGGCAACTATCATAGTTTAGTCAAATTTCATACCGTGCTCATTATTTAAGCTGTGTTCTGCTACAGCCGATATTTCCGGCTGTTGTAACTTCCTATGACGACGATGTTCCACATATCTGTCGTGAACTGTGCGAATCGAACGGCCGATGTAAGCCTTCCCACATTGACACGTAATTTTGTATACACCGGGATTCCTAAGCCCCAAATCATCTTTCACAGACCCGAGTAGTGCCCTAATCTTGGAAGGTGGACAAAAAACACTCTTAACATTAAAATTCCTTAAAATTCTTTCAGTCTTAAACGATATGCCTCCAGCATACGGAATGAAGGCCACCGATCTATGTTCCTTTTCATGTATCTACAGTGATGGTCGAAACTCCATAGCCCGACAAATCTGCTTCTCAGAGTATCCAATTTCCTTTAAAACAGTCATCAAATGCGCAAGTTCTTGGGTTACTCTGACTGCTTCGGAATGGCATACGCTCTGGGTACCATAAGTCCTAAGGACGCCATTGCGTTGGTGTGGTGGATGACAACTCTTAGAATGCAGATACCGATCTGTGTGCGACGGCTTTCGGTGAACACTATGTCCCAAAGAATCATCCGGTTTTTTGTAAACCATAACGTCCAAAAATGGAAGCATCCTTTCGCTTTCAACCTTCATGGTAAATTTAATGCTGGAATGAAGACAGCTGAAGTGGTCCAAAAATCTACTAAGAGCGTCACGTCCTTGAGGCCAGACGAAAAAAAGTATCAGCCACATATCTCCAGAAGCACGTCGGTTGCAAAGCCGAAGTTCAAATGGCTCTGAGCACTATGCGACTTAACTTCTGAGGTCATCAGTTGCCTAGAACTTAGAACTAATTAAACCTAACTAACCTAAGGACATCACGCACATCCATGCCCGAGGCAGGATTCGTACCTGCGACCGTAGCGGTCGCTCGGCTCCAGACTGTAGCGCCTAGAAGCGCACCGCCACTTCGGCCGGCAAAGCCGAAGTCATCCAAAAATAAATAGGAGACTGTGGGTGATAAACGACTACCCAGAGACACTCCGTCATTCTGTTCAAAAATGTTGCCGTCAAATGAAAAATACTCGGATATCAGCACATGACGACAAAGGTTCACCAACTATTCATTCAGTTTTTCACTAATCTTTCTTCCAGAGAGACTCGTGCAAACAGAGACACCACATCAAAACTCACTAATAAATCTGAAGGACCCAGCCTCAAAGATTTCAAACGTCGAATAAAATCCACCGAATTGGAGATGGTGTTCACATTTGCCAACATATGGACTGAGAACAGATCATAAGTACTTCGCCAGTTAAAAGTGGGTACACCCAAATTACTAACAATAGGGCTTAGTGGACCCCTTCGCCGGCCGGTGTGGCCGAGCCGTTCTAGGCGCTACAGTCTGGAACCGCGAGACCGTTACGGTCGCAGGTTCTAATGCTGCCTCGGGCATGGGTGTGTGTGATGTCCTTAGGTTAGTTGGGTTTAAGTAGTTCTAAATTCTTTCTTCTTTATCACTCGTTAATCATGGCTTCAACTATAACGAGTGATTCGAGTGCGCTTTCGAGGGCTTCCGCTGTGCCTGATCCCTCTCCACAAGACGAGGTGGGGCAGGCAGATGTTGATATTGAAACCGTCGCACAGAGGCATAACAGAATCGCCCTGTTGATTGATCAGAATGTGAAAAATGGCAAGATCAGTCAGGCCGCCTTGACCATTATTAAGAATGAACTTTCGGCCTGGGCTATTGCCCATGCAAAATTAGAAGGCCGTTTAGAAGAATTAGAAAAAGAAAACAGCAGGCTGCGAAAACAACCAGCCAAATCCTGGGCGGCAGTGGCTGCGCAAGCGCCCATTAAGCCAACTACCACAAAAGATACAATCGACAGGGTAGCAAAGAGACAAGACACGGCAGTTTTTCTTCGGACGCTGCCAGGACAGGACACAAGTGTAAAAAAGCTACAAGAACTTTTAACTACCACAATAGATCCTGTAAAGGACAAAATAAGAATCAAGAAAGTTAAACCCAGCAAGAACTCTGTAATAGTAGAAGTAGCCTCAGAAGAAGATAAGGAAAAACTACTAAAAAACCAAAAACTGAATGCAGTAATGAAATGTGAACCTCCACGGAAAAGGAATCCTTTGGTGATATTGTATGACGTGCCAACTATAATGACTAACGACGAGTTAAGCGAGACAATAAGGGGACAAAATTTTGAAAGCATGAACGCGGAAGAATTCAATAATAAATTCAAACTCAAATTCAAAACAGGACCCCGTGATCGGGACGTTGTCCATCACGTGGCCGAGGTAAATCCACAAATGTGGAAGCAAATTACTGGAATGGGCAGACTATATGTCGGGTTTCGTGCAATTAATGTAAGGGATTACATCGTGGTACCTCGTTGCCACAATTGTGGGGACTTGGACCACATTCTCAGGCACTGCACCAGGGGGTCGGCGTGCTCCAAGTGCGGTGACAATGGACACGTACGAAAGGACTGCAAGGCTGCCAGTGTTTGTATTCCCTGTAAGAGCAGAGGGAAAAAACCATGTGGAGCTACAGGACGGAGTTGCCCTACATACAGGATGTTAGAACAACGCCTAATATCCAGAATTGATTATGGTTGAGTCTGACACAACCTACAGGATGCCAAAGCGAAAATCCCCGAGCAAGAGAAGGAGGGATGCTATGAGGGCTCACAAATTCAGGGAATTTTTGAGATCGCTTTCGAGCTCAGAAGTCGAAACAGCAGACACTGCTGTCCAGACAGAGGCATTCATGGTAGACAAAGGACAGCAAACTGAATTTCCCATGCCACTCATGGCTCCCTCCCCTCGAAGCCGGGGATCTGAGCCGAAAACAGACCATCTACGGCAAGGGCATCCTGTGGTAGTGGCAACCCCCAAGGAGAAAATTGAAAAACCATCCATACAGGAAAATATAGTCACAAGTTCGAGTGTGGGTTGCACCACTGATACATCAATTGTCAGGCTTCCGCCTGTCGATCCGGTGAGGGTGTACCCAAACCTCGAATTTACGATGCAGCTGGCAAGACTGGAGCAGCCGGCAACCCTGACCACTGCCTTGAGACATGTGGTCCGAATTGGACATGAGAACGGTAGAAAGGTAACCTTCTCGGTGATGGAGGCTGTAGATAGAATACAGCTAAAGTCGGTGAATCTCCCCACGGACTTCGGAGCCCTGCGTGACCTGCTAAAGAAACTGTTTGAAAGACGAGGAGAGAAATTTGACTTAGAGGATATATACGTCCAATCAGTGTTGGCAAATGGAAGAATAACTTTCGATCCGAACAAGACCTGGCCATATGACCGAGTACACACATATTATCCATGACGACTAGGACATCTGTCGGCCAACTAAATACGCACAACAGTCGACTTGTGATGCAGGAACTCCGTAGGGAAGTGGAGGAGAGGAGACTGGATGTACTCTGTTTGCAGGAGCCTTACTCTCTGGCTGGCAAAATTGCTTTTGTGGCCACCACATGGCAAGTCATCAGCTGTGGGGATGCCCCCAAAGCAGCTGTGGTAATCACCAACAAAAAACTGCAGGCAACCTTACTTTCGCAGTACTCAAACAGTCACTGCAACGTCATAGAACTGCAATCTCCAGCAGGCACTATAATACTCATTAACATGTATTTTCAATATGGAGATGATATCGACATACATTTAGACCACCTAACAAGAGTAGCTATGGCGTTGCAGGGACGAAGAGTTGTCATAACTGCGGACATAAATGCGAAGTCCCCCCTATGGTACAGTGGCACAAGGGACGAAAATGGTGGAAAGGTGGAAGAAGTGATTATGTCGTTGCAGCTTGTGGTGGCAAACAAACCGGGAAACTCTCCCACCTATGCGGCGGGAGGGGGGCAAGGCACGAACATCGACGTGACCTTGGTCACGCCAAATGCGGCAAACCTAATACAGAACTGGAAGGTGATAGACAGTGCCACCACAAGCGATCACAACCTTATCACTTTTACCTTAGGGAGCAGGGAGTGCCACTGGGCCATGGGGTGGGAGGTGCAGTTGAACTTCAGGAAAGCCAACTGGGAACGCTTAGCCAGAGAGTGTGACATTCCTCCGTTACCGGATGGTGACAGACAAATTGACATTGACAACAGAGCTGAGGAACTGGTGTGTGCAGTGACTAGAGCGATGAAGGCGGCCGTGCCAACTAGGAGGAGGGCCATGGCGGCCTCGCCGACACCATAGTCTCCTGAGCTGCAGGAGCTGCGTCAGTCTGTCAGAAGGCTGCGGAGGCACTACCAGCGCAGTGTCGTCTGGTGGGAGAAGCAGAGATGGTTACTGCTATACCGGGAGGCAAAGGAAAGATTTCAAAAAGAATTAAAAGCGGTCCGAGTTAGAAGCTGGGAGACATTCGTGACCAATCAGCTGGCCTTGGATCCATGGGGGATTCCGTATAAACTAGTAAGAGAAAAGATCCGCTCCCCTATGATGCTGTCCACAGTCAGGCATGGGGATGGGATGACGGACTCATGGCAGGAGACTGCTGAGGTCCTACTCCGATCCCTGTTGCCTGACGACGACAGAACAGAGGATACTGAGGAACAGCGACGGTTGCGGGATTTAGATCTGGGCGACTATACAAATGATGAGGCAGTCCTCCCCTTCTCGGAGGAAGAGGTCGCTGCCCTCATAAAGACAATAAAGAGAGGGAAAGCCCCCGGGCCAGACGGCACTGTGGCGGAGGTGGTGCAGTTCTTGGCCCCACAACTGGTCGCTCCTTTAACCCAGCTGTACAACGAGTGCCTTCGGCAAGGCAAATTCCCGAGGATCTGGAAGGCAGCAAACGTTGTAATCATTAAGAAAGGCCCCGATAAAGATCCAGCTGAGGCAAAGTCTTACAGACCCATCTGCCTTCTGGATGTGCTCGGGAAAATCCTTGAAAAGCTGCTTGCTGATAGGCTGACTGCCCACCGAGTGCTGCACGGGATGAGCGACAGACAGTTTGGCTTCAGGCCTGGGCGTTCCGCATCTGATGCGATCGCCCTGGCGGCCGAGGTCTGTGGTTCGGCCCCGTGCAAGTACATCGTCGGCATCATGGTGGACATTAGTGGCGCCTTTGACAACCTGTGGTGGCCTTCGCTCTTCTCCTGCTTGCGGGAGAAAGAGTGCCCAGGGCCGCTATACGGTTGCCTTAGGAGCTATTGTGTAGATCGGGAGGTCTGGCTATCATCCCCTAGCGGGAGGATTGGAAAACCCATAACAAAGGGATGTCCCCAGGGTTCCGTCTTAGGTCCCCTATTTTGGGATATCCACATGGAGCCACTCTTAAATGCATTGCAACAAAATGAAGATGTGCTAGAGGTGATAGCCTACGCTGATGACCTCCTTCTACTGGTTGGCGGCCGAAGTCGCGAGGATATTGAACCAAAAATAGACAGAGCCATGACGCAACTACTA
This sequence comes from Schistocerca gregaria, assembly GCF_023897955.1. Lineage (NCBI taxonomy): Eukaryota > Metazoa > Arthropoda > Insecta > Orthoptera > Acrididae > Schistocerca > Schistocerca gregaria. The sequence continues at coordinate 249,891,015 of NC_064925.1, forward strand.
TCATGGTGCCGTAATACCAAGATGACCATCTCACCGACCAAATCAACCTATCTATTACTAAAGGGACAGTTAATAAGAAACCCGACTGTAAGAATTGAGGGCGCACCAGTACTCCGACGACGAGAGGGACGTTACTTAGGGATCATCATCGATGAAAGGTGGAACTTCGGAAAGCACATTGAAACCGTGACACAAAGAGCTCTGCAAATTCTCAATAACCTCATCACCATAGGTCATAAAAGATTTCATCTCCCCCCTCACCTTATCAAATTGTATCATAATAGCATACTAACATCAATAGTGGGTTACGGCGCGGGAGTCTGGGCACACAGGCTCACGAGGGTTGTGCCCGCCATGTCGGTGAGAAGGGTTCAAAGGAACATGATATTAAGATCTGTGGGGGCATACAGAACATCTCCGGGAGGGGCCCTATTAGTAATAATGGGGCTTTGTCCTCTGGATATCAAAATCAGGGAACAGGGTGCTTGGTATTGGGCAAAGAAAGGGGACATAGAAAAAGTAGAAGACATCTTGGGAGTTAGGGTTAGGGATAAGGGCGAGATACGGAAGAGGGGTGAAGAGCTATGGCAAGAAGTTTGGGAGGCAGAGGAATCCGGCAGAAGAACTTTCAGCTTCCTGCCGAATGTGAGGGAAAGAATGAGCATGGGTTATTTTGAACCAAGTAGGGGTTTGTTCCACTTTCTCACTGGACATGGGCCTTACCCGACGTATCTATGTCGGTTTGGGAAGAGGGCAACGCCTACGTGTGACTGTGGTGCATCGGAGGGAACTCCCGACCATGTGGTCTACGAGTGCCCCCTTTTCGATGATGTAGCAACTACACTTAGACAGCAACTACCCAACTATGACACTTATATGTTATTAAGACAAGACGAGACCTTTCGACTGCTAAATCAGTTGGCAAATGAGGTATCACGAAAAGTCCTAACACAATATCTGAGAGAGCTTTAAGACTTAAAAAATTAACATACTAGGTCAATACCCCAATCCCGTACCGCCTGTGCGTGGACTGGTCGACTGGTAAAGTTGGAATCCGCCACGTGCAGGATAGGGGGAGAGGGGCGACCATACCGGATTTGACAACGCACCGATTCTGACTTAGAATAGTTCATTAGGTTAGGAAATTAGAATAGGAATTAAAATAGAAACCTGCAGCGAATAAAAGTATTGGCCTGCCCTGTGCCAGGGCGCGTTCACCGGGGTTAGCTCGGTGAGCAAGGCACACAAGTAGGATTGTATATTTACTGGCATGTTTGTAACGCTGCAGGCAGTAGAGACTAGTGTAAGTAGTAATATTAGGAGTAGCAGATTTGTTAATTAGTAGGTCTGCCCATTCAACTAACACACTGTCTGTAGATTAGAATTAGAAATGTATAAGCTGTACCTAAGTAATGTATTATATCATGACCCACTAATTCATAAGGTGGTGGGTTTTATTGTATAAAATATTTTGTAAGAAATAAAGATTTAAAAAAAAAAATTCTAGGGGACTGAAGACCTCAAAAGTTAAGTCCCATAGTGCTCAGAGCCATTTGAACCCTTTGAAGCCCTTCCTTACGCAACGTAGGCAGACCATACAACCTACGCCGAACGGCAGTACGTAAATCTTCAGACAACGAGCTCGTTTCCAAAGTGAAAGTGTCTTGCGCTTAATCCTTTCTGTGGGATCACTAGATTAGATTAGATTTAATTTCATTCCAATTGATCCGTAGTGAGGAGGTCCTCCATGATGTAGAACATGTCAGAAAAACAACAATACATCACAAATATTTACAACTAAAACAAATAAGCTAATGTACCATTCCACAGGTCCCAAGTGGAATGATCGTCATTTTTTAATGAAGACTATATGATATAGTCATTTTACAAATTCTAATGCAAGGAATTTAAAATAAAAATTTTATTTATTTATGTATAAGGTAATAAACATGTAATACAACTACTATAATACTTATTTACAATGAACACATTACTGCACTGAAACAGAAGTTAGATTGTAATTAAACACACACACACACACACACACACACACACAAATATATATATATATATATATACATACAATGAACACATTACTGCACAGAAACTGTGCACACGTATATATATTTACTGAGAAATTCATCAATGGAGTAGGAGTTCTCCACCAATAAATCCTTTAGGCTTCTCTTAAACTGAATTTCATTGGTTGTTAAGCTTTTTATGGCTGCTGGCAAGTTATTGGAAATGTTTGTTTCTGAATAATGCACACCTTTTTGTACGAGACTAAGTGACTTTAAATCCTTGTGAAGATTATTCTTGTTTCTAGTATTGATTCCATGAATTGAGCTGTTGGTCTGAAAAAGTGATAGTCTTTACAGTGTAAGCTCATTTCGTTTCCGAATATTGATCAGTTAAGATATTTTTACTGTAGGACACCATGCCACAGAACATCTTATTAACAGTTCGCCCTGTGATGCAGCAAACTGATGATGAAGGAAAGCCGGTAATAGTAAGCAACATGGTAAACAACAAAGTCTTTAAGTTACTGGTTATTAGCTGTTTTTATAACATCTCATAAAACAAATGACGCTTGCTAGTGACACTTACTGCTGTAACGGACTGTACATACGTAACGGTTTATGACTTAGTATGCAGCCAGCCGGCTAGAGGCTGTTGGATAGAGAATGGTGACTCGCAGCAGGCAGTGTCACTTTGCGCCCATAGGGCCCGCTAGCGTCGACGTAACGGCCCGCCTGCATGTGGGTCATCGCGCTGCGTCTACCTTGCCGCGCCGCCTGACCTGTTTGTTTACTGCAAGGAGCGGAGAAAGGTGGTGCCCTCTCGCTGCAGCCAGGGATTATGGCGCGACAGGCATGCCGAAGCGCCTGCCACGGCTGTCCTACAATAAAAAATGTAAACACTTCCCAGCCTTCGAGATACTTCATAAGACCAGACCTGGATGAGTTCGTAGAAACTGCTGCTTCATGCAAGGTCTCTCAGGAGGAATGATCAGTATTCAGGGATACGAAGGGAATAGTCATTCGATGCAAAAATGTCTAATAAACATGGACTCTAAAATGCGTGGGTTACAAATGCCGGGATGGTTCCTTCGAAAGGGAACAGGGGCTTTCCTTCTCCACTCTACCCTAATCCGTGTTTGTGCTCGAATGATTTCTTTGTCGCCCGGACGTTAAACACTAATATTCTTCGAGAGGAATTCCGCCTTATGCAAGACATCATGGTAGTTTGGTTTTCAAAAATGGTTCAAATGGCTGTAAGCACTATGGGACTCAACATCTGTGGTCATCGGTCCCCTAGACTTAGAACTACTTAAACCTAACTAACCTAAGGACATCACACACAGCCGGCGGCTGTGACGGAGCGGATCTAAGCGCTTAAGTCTGGAACCGCGCGACCGCTACGGTCACAGGTTCGAATCCTGCCTCGGGCGTGGATGTGTATGATGTCCTTAGATTAGTTAGGTTTAAGTAGTTCTAAGTTCTAGGGGACTGATGACCACACACGTTAAGTCCCATAGTGCTCTGAGCCATTTGAACCATTTGAACATCACACACAGCCATGCCCGAGGCAGGACTCGAACCTGCGGCCTTAGCGGTCGCGCGGTTCCAGACTGAAGTGTTTCCTTCTCACATGGAGCTATTTGATATTTATGCTAGTAGCTTTAAGTATACTACACAGTTACAGCTTGTCATAGTTTTTCTGCTGTATTTTTACTTTTGCTTGTTGCTTTTGTTTATGTCGTTACACATTCATTTTATACGGTTTCTTGCCAAGCACAGAGTTTTCGCTGCCAGAAACAAGCTTGTTATCTGGACAGGAGAAAGTAAAAGCACCGCGGCATCAAACAAACTATGAAAAGATGTAGATGGCGTAGTAGACCTAAAGTTGCTAGTATCCAATAGATCCATGTGAGAAGGAAAATAAACAAACTCGCTGAAGATAACACAAAAAGTGCTGGAACTCATCTGGTTGAAAACAAAACTACAAAGGTGTCACACGTAAGGCGAAATCTCTCTAAAAGTTTCTTAGCAAGCACGGAAATAAGAACTGTAACATTCGCAAGATGATTACTGATCTCCTCCTTCTCTTACTTCATCATCTTCGACACTGCAAAACGAAATCTCTTTTGCTGCAAAACTGTTTGCTTTGCATATTTCAGGAGGATGTAGCATGGTACGAAACAGGAAAAAATTGTCTAGTAAACACGGGGTTACGAAGACGAACAAATACTAATAGCTCTCATGGTATGGACTTTTTTCTTGTTTTGCTCCACACTACCATTTTTCAAAATATGGATAGCAGAGAGCCTGAAGCAGAAGCAGACTGTATCGAAAATGAACGAATAGTCGTAGCTCTGAAGGTATGATTTTTAGGGTCCGTGTTTACTACAATTTTTGCTTCCTGTCATATCTCTTAATATTGACCATTCCTCCTGCGACACGCTGTATATTTACAAATGTAATGCGCTAGCTATTGTATGGTGTTTGGTGGAAGGGATCTCGTAACAACATGATCGATTCTTTTTTCCTATTTCATTCGCATTTTGACAGACAAAAATGACTCTCTACATGCCTCTGTACACACGCTAATCTCTCCTACTGTCATAATGCCTTTGCGAGATATACAATGGTGTCACTATAATGGTCGTCCAGTCTTCTTCGAAAATAAGTTTTCTAAAAAAATGTTCAAATGTGTGTGAAATCTTATGGGACTTAACTGCTAAGGTCATCAGACCCTAAGCTTACACACTACTTAGCCTAAATTATCCTAAGGACAAACACACACACCCATGCCCGAGGGAGGACTCGAACCTCCGTCGGGACCAGCCGCACAGTCCATGACTCCAGCGCCTTACACCTCTCGGCTACAAGTTTTCTAAATTCGTCCAGCAGGGTTTTACGAGAGCTATGTCACCTTCCTCCCAACGATTCCCATTTAAGTCCCCTAACATTTCTGTAGCACTTCTTTATAGAGCAAGACGACCTGTTGCAATCCGAACAACGTGTTTCTGAATTCGTTCGATTTCAATTGCCATGCCTGCTTCATTAATACAACAAACGCTGGAACAATAGAATCGGCATCACTAGTGCCTTGTGTGTGATTTTCTTTACAGATTTTTTCCCTTTTCTCAGAACTCTTTCAGCCCATCTACGTCTTCCACTCGCCATACCTGCTAATACTGATTTTTCGCTAGTATTACCCCTAAACAATTATACCATTTTATGTGCTCAAGATCACCGTCACATCTTTTATAATTGGGGACTTTCGCTTTTTGTCCCTGTGTTACATGCATTGAATTACACTTCTTTAAACAGAGATGACATTCATTACATCAAGAGTAAATTTTGTCAAAGTCTTGTAGCAATCCCTTACAATATTCCAACTAGGTCAGTATTACAGTGTTGCTGAGCCTATCTAATAAATTGTCTATGCAAACTGAGAACATTATTTGTTTTATTGCATGTCCTTGGGGCGCACTAGACGTTACTTTCGACACTGCGTGGAACATTTGTCATTCATTATTAGCACAACAATGATAAGATTCGCCAATGACATTGCTATCCTGAGTAAAAGCGAAAACGAATTACAGGATGCGTTGAGTGATGCCGGCATGGTAGCTCAGCGTGTTCGGTCATAGGGTTAACTGTCCTCTGTAATAAAAAAAAAACTGAGTTAATCGATTAACAACGAACTACAACGGATGTCTTACGACGTCCGCCCCGAGCAGATGCAACGAACAAAAACGAACGAAATGAGATAAAAAAGTGAAACGAACGGTCTAATTTATTTACTTTAATCGTATGGCTAGGGCCCCCTGTCGGGCAGCCGGGTGCCGATCTTTCAATTTGACGCCACTTCGGTGATCTGCAGTTGATGAGGATGTTGACAGCACGACACCCAGTCCCTGGGCGGAGAAAATTCCCCGACCCAGTCGGGAATCGAACCCGGGGCCAGAGGACTGACAATCCGTCACGCTGACCATTTTAAAAAAAATCTCATTTTGTTCGCTTTCGTTCGTTGCATCTGCTCGGGGCGGACGTCGTAGGACATCCGTTTAAGTTCGTTGTTGATCGATTTACTTAGTTTTTTTTTTATTACAGAGGGCAGCTAACCCACTGACTGAACACGCCGGGCTACCGTGCCGGCATCCATTCAGCTATCGGGGGCAGACAACAGTCTAATGAGTGCAGATATGAATTGACAGTAAATATAAGAAAGACTAAAGTAAAGAGAAGTAGCAGAAATGAGAACGACGAGAAATTTAACATTAGAATTGGAGTAGACTGCTACGTAGGCAGAAAAATAACCCCTGATGGATGGACAAAGGAGGACATAAAAAGCAGACTAACAGTGACAAAAGGGGCATTCCTGGCCAAGAGAAGTGTGGCAATTTCGAACATACCCCTTAATTTGAGAAACAAATTTCTGAGAATGTATGTTTGGAGCACAGCATTGTATGGCAGTGAAACGTGGACAGTGGGAAAAACTGGAATAGAAGAAAGTTGAAGCATCTGAGATGTGGTGCTACAGACGAATGTTGAAAATTATGTGGACTGATAAGGTAAGGAATGAGGAGGCGCTGCGCAGAATCGGTGGGAAAAGTGATATATGGAGAACACTGACAAGAAGAAGGGACCGGTTGGTAGGACAATTGTTAAAACTTTAGGGAATAGCTTCCATGGTTCTAGAGAAAGCTATAGAGGATAAAAATTGTAGAGGAAGACTGCAATACATTCAGAAAATAATTGAGGACATAGGTTGCAAGTGCTACTTTGAGGAGGAGAGAAGTGTTTAACGTTCCGTCGACATCGAGGTCACTAGAGGTGTATCCCAAGCTCGGTTTGGGGAGGGTGGGGAAGGAAATCGGTCTTGCGCTTTTAAGGGAACCATCCCGGCATTTGCTTGAAGCGATTTAGGAAAATCACGGAAAAGCTTAATCAGGATAGCCGCACGCGGGTTTGGGCCGTCGTCCTCACGAATGCGAGTCCAGTGGGCTAACCACTGCGCCACCTCGCTCGGGTGCTGCTCCGAGATAAAGTGGTTGGCACAGGAGAGGCATTCGTGACGGGTCGAATCAAACCAGTCACAAGATACATTACAAAAAATAAATAAATAAATAAATAAATAAAATAAAATAAAAAAATAAAAAGCGCACCTGGTTCTACTAGCCCATGTTCTTCTAGCCAATAATACATTCGCGAAAAAATGTGAAAAGTATCGAACGCCTTTCGGAAATATAGGAAGACGGAATCTACCTTTCAGCGTGAATTCGTCACTACGGGAAAGTAGCTGAAGTATTACAGAAACGATAGTAATTTCTGTCAGGTATTCCTATTGTACATATTTGTGACGTATATTGCGATTGTCTTATGCTCAGGATGTCAAGATCTTCTCCGTGAAAAACGAAGCACGAAAAAAACCTCGTTATCCACATCGTGGCGTTACTGATATCAATCTTCTATGGTGTTTAATTAATAATACTATCTAAGACGTGTTGGATCATGTGGTGTCAGGCAGTCTGCCATCTTCTTCGAAGTATAGGATGGCAAGGTTTTCTATGGTGGAAGAAATTCAAAGTTCCACGTGTTTGCCGTTTATAGCTTGTGGGCAAATTCAGGTTTCTACTTTGTTTTGGGGAATAACGTTACGTCTCGTGTAGAGTACCGCACTTTTCCAAATGAACATATGAGCAGACCACCCTATCTTTTAGTTACTTTTGCTGGGGAATTAGGAAACGTAGTCCAGAAAAAGAAAACCAGGAAGCTGTGACAGGTTGGAAGCAATCATAAAAACACGAGATAAACGGATGTGACAATCAAAATCAGTGCTCTCCAGAACGCCATAAAGTATACACAGATTCGTAATAACTGTGCAGTTAATATGAAAGGTAACGAAATGAAGTGATGCCTGATAAGAGTTATGAGAAAAGTTCCGTGACCTGGCCACGTGTGACAGCAAATCACTGAGCCATTTGAGCACTTAATATGGGCCCAACATCTCTCCAGAAAATTTAAACTTTTACATGGGTAACACATAATTTAGAAGCTACAGAGTCTTGTTATTCAGTCTAGTAGCCATGGCGCAGAGAAGTCAGAGTCCACGGCTTCACGCTTCACGCTTTTTCCGCGCAGCTGCCGAAAACCTGTTAATGAGTTTGCCTTCGCCTCCTCCAGCAATCTACATGTTAACAAGAATTCGGAACCGCCAGACATTTTCATTTAAGTCTCCCAAATGATTTAGCTCTGGGCCCTATTATTCTACCTGCGGAAGGAGAAAAAATTGTTGAGAAGGGGGGCTGTCATCAGCTTTATAAAAGCGTTACATTGCGTTTGCTTCTTTTTTCCTTAATTTTAAATGATCCATCGACAGAGAAGTCATTCTAAACTATGAGATGCTTCTGTCCTGAGGAATACAGGGCAAAAATGCTTCCTGCGTGTTAAGCACCCTAACGAGTCACCTCTTTCGATTACAGCGACTACCTTGCAACTGCAAGCATGTAAACAGGCTGTTAAACTTATTTGCAACTTCACGCCGATATTTATTAACGGAGATTTACTGGCGATAATTGGCCAAAAGTTAGAGTTGTGCCATTAGAAGATGCGCCTCCAATGTTGTGGATAGATGCGGCGTACAGCGCGGGTGTAGACGCGATAGCTGACAAGTTTATCACACGTGTGTGGTGAAAGTGGTAGCACATTGGAGGTTAACCGACTTTTTTTAAAATTTACTGGCGTTCGGGATGTGCTCATTCAGCTATCCCAATAGTGGAAGGCAGTTACAACACTGTGGTCCAACAGTTCAGAGTATTCATTTGGATCAAGCCGTACACCGCTATGAAGCTGCATTGGCGTAGACATGACACGTGGCACCATGCAGGCAATTTTCATGTCAGTTGCGATGATAAAGACAATACAACACCAACGAGCGGAGAAAGCCTCAGGCTCGGCCGGGAATCGAACCCGGGACCATTCGGTTAGTAATCTGCCGTGTTGACTCCGCAGCTACCGACGCGAACATTAACCGACTTTGAACGTGAGATGTAAATCGTTGGAAGTCAGTCAATGTTGGCTGTGAAGAACGAATTTCTACCAGGAGTGCACCACATACTCGTAGGCTCCAGCACTCGACGAGCAATTCCTGCCCCGCATCTTCTCACGAGTTTTGGCTATTCAGTATGCGTTAAGTGCTAAAGAGGTGAGCCGGTAATGGCATCACAACCGACATTTAATCTTCCGCCCTCTACGACGTCTGTTAGCTAACCCGACGGATAACGTGCTGACTCACTATTTTGGGAGCGTTCCTTTTCTGGCGTCTTTTTTTTTCGGCATGAGGACGGTTGTGACACCACCTACTTCGTATTGTCGCTCCACGGATTTATCGTTTTCGTGTTTCTAGTGACCTTGCATTTTCCTGAGACCATGTAAGAGAAACTTTTCAGTCATGGAGTTAATCGCACACTAGCGACATCATCACCATCATCATAATCATTGATAGTGACATCAACATCGTCATTGACATAATCATGATCCACATCATCCTCATCGACATCCACCTCATATTCATCGACATCTACATCCTCGTCATCGCCATTATTGATAATCGACTTCATCATCATCATCATCAGCACATCGACATCACCATCCTCATTGACATCACATCGGTGTCATCAATGTCAGCACTTACATCATCATCATCATGATCAACATCGACATCAGCAGTCATTCAACGTGCACCGCAGGATAAGGAAGTCATGTAGTCTAGATTGTTCCATGCATTACAGTTTTCAGGTATACTCATCAATATTGTATTTCTTCTGTCATCCACCCAAATTCTTTGAGGTGGTTCAAATGGCTCTGAGCACTATGAGAGTTAACTTCTGAGGTCATCAGTCTCCTAGAACTTAGAACTACTTAAACCTTACTAACCTACGAACATCACACACATCCATGCCCGAGACAGGATTCGAACCTGCGACCGTAGCAGTCGCGCGGTTCCAGACTGTAGCGCCTAGAACCTCTCGGCCACCCCGGCTGGCCTTTAAGGTGGTCATCTGGCTTTCCTTACCTCTCTACGCATAAATAAGAGAACTTCGTTGTGCCATTTAGCACTCATTCGCGTAGGTACATCATCTGCCTTCTCCATTTCATTGTCATTACGGCCTTAACTCAGCCTGTCCCAGTAAGTCCCGACGTGCATCTCTTCATTAAATGCCTAGAAAGCCTTGGGTTCTGAATGGTTATCGCCTTACATATTCATCTACACGCCCCAAGCCACCTTACAGAGCGTGGCGTGTTCTCTGTGTACTCTGTGCACCAGTGTGATGTCCCCCTTTTCTTGTACCAGTCGCCTGAGGTTCGGGGGAAGGACGAATGCTGATAAATATCCTTGTGGATTCGAAACTCTATAAATTTTTCTTCCCTGTCTTTTCGCGATATATACATGTGAGGAAGCAATATATTGGTTGACTCTTCCAGGAATGTACTGGACCATAACGTGATGCAGGACGACTCTTCCACAAGCTGCTGCTAGAGTTGGCTGAGGGTATCCGAGACGCTTTCGCGCTCGCTAAATGAACCTGTAACGTAGACCGCTGCATTTCTGTCGATCTTCTCTATGCCCTGTATTTGTCCTATCTGGTACGGATCCCATACCGACCAGCAATAAATGTGTGTGTGAACTCCTATGGGACCAAACTGCTGAAGTCATCGGTCCCTAGACGTACACATTACTTAAACTGACTTACGCTAAGAACAACACACACGCCCATGCCCGAGGCAGAACTCGAACCTCTGGCGGGAGGGGCGGTGCAGTCCGTGACATGGCGCCTCTAACCAAGCGGCCACTCCGTGCGTCGACCAGCGATATTCAGGAGTTGCTCGAACGAGTCTTTTGTAAGTTACTTACTTTGCTGATGTACTGCAAGTCTTGATGATTCTTCCAGTGAATCTCGGTGTGGCATCTGCCTCAGTTGCAGTTAATTTTATGTGGACGTTCTACTTCAAATCCAAATCATTCCGTATGAAAGCTCTGAGATATTTTATGGAAGTAACTGCTTCCAGTGATTGTTCTGGAATTTCGTTTCCGTACAATAAACGGTCTTACTGTCTATGTGCATTGCATATTACATTTGCCTCTGTTGAGGCTCAATTGCCACTTCCCACATCAAGTGTCGGTTCTCTGCAGGTCTTTTGGCAAAATAAATGGTTCAAATGGCTCTGAGCACTATGGGACTTAACTTCTGAGGTCATCAGTCCCCTAGAACTTAGAACTACTTAAACCTAGCTAAATTATGGACACCACACACATCCATGCCGGAGGCAGGATTCGAACCTCCGACCGTAGCGGTCGCGCGGTTCCAGACTGTAGCGCGTAGAACCGCTCGACCGGCGGTCTTTTTGCATTTCGCTAAAATCTTCTGCAGACAATAGCATCATCCGCGAAAAGCCTCATGGAACTTCCGATGTTATATACTGAAAAGTAACGCTCCTATTAGACTCCCGTGTGGCACTCCCGAAGTTACTCTCTCCGTTCAGAATGACATTCTGTGTTTTGTTTGCTAGGAACTCTTCAGCCCAGTCACACAGTTGGCCGGATATTCCACACAGAATATTTAAAAGCGCATGTCCCTCTCCCATAAATCAAAACTAGTGATGTAGGTAGGTTGTAAACTTCACTTTTCAGACAAGTCTAAAGCACAATTTTGGAAACTCTGTTTTACACACACAACAATAAAAGTCCATAAAAACAATTATTTCTTTTGTCAGATAAGAATTCCATTTATTATTATTATTATTATTACTGTTGTTGCCGGCCGGTGTAGCCATGCGGTTCTAGGCGCTTCAATCTGGAAACGCGTGACCGCTAGGGTCACAGGTTCGAATCCTGCCTCGGGCATGGATGTGCGTGATGTCCTTAGGTTAGTTAGGTTTAAGTAGTTCTAAGTTCTAGGGGACTGATGACCACAGATGTCAAGTCTCATAGTGCTCAAAGCCATTTGAACCATTTACTGTTCTTGTTGTTATTATTGGCAGTGGCTGCAGTTGTATGAACTTGTTGATAAGTAAAACTGTTATATAGTAGATGCTATTAATTTTACACTTTCAGATTTTTCTGAATCTAAAACTTTGTGAACACACGGAATGTACACTCGCGAGCCGCCACAGCTATTACGTTAATGTTAAGGTACACGCGCTAGAGAGGTGTCTGCTGCGTTAACTTGATGGACAAAGGGTGTCAGGGACGATAGAGTACATATGATGTCAGCATATTTCCGTGGCACGCAACTCTGCTACATGATAAATGGCCTGAAGGTACAGACAGGTTCAGGGAATTCAGCGGCCTGTACGGGTACGACACGCGTTAAGCAATTCATCCTTGAAAGTACGAGATTGGCGGGTGGAATATTGTGGCCAAGGTGCCGGCGCTTTTCAGACGGGGGCATTCGCGGGATCGTGTATTCTGCACACGTTCATGCGAAGTGGGTCTCCGACCGCTGATTGTTGTATGGGATCAGACAAGCGTGAAGGCATACAACTTGCTATAATCTAATTCAGAGGCGACTGACACCAACCGCCCTAAATCAGTTTAGTGAAAGTTGTATCTCGGAGTCTACGATTACAGGTAATCTTAAACACACCACTCAGACACAGCGCTGCGCTACGGTAATAGATATAAGATTGTCAGGTTAGCGCCTGTTACTGCAGGTGATGTCGCTGTTTAACAGCACATCTGACTTTCGTATATGGCGTGGAGTTGAAATTGAATATACGCGTAGAGGCTTTAACTCCAGGTGATGCCGTTATTTACCAGCATATTAGACCTCCATATATGGCGTGGAGTTGAAATTGAATTTAAGTGCTGAATTCCATATGTAGTGTGGAGCTGAAATTGAACATAGGTGAGCCCCAAACATGCACTGGGGGCCGAACTGCACAATAACCCTGGGTTCGGTGCGGGGCGGCGGTGGAGTGAGTGGACTGCTGTAGCCTGTGAGGGCTATGGCGAGGACGAAGCCTCTCCATCGTTTCTAGGTCCTCGGTTCAATACTTACATACATACATAGGTAGATAGAAGATGGTAGAGGGGGGAGAATCTCAGGAAAATACCAAGCATGCGAGTATAGGTCGTTGATAATATACGAACATTTAATGAACTGTGGATGAAGCCCGACCAACAGGCATTACATGCATTGTTAAAAAATGATAGTGCATTGAGAATGGCTAGTTTCTAGCTGATCAATTAAAAATTTCAAAAGGACAACTGGTAGATGAAATCTATTATTTACAAGTCAATATAACAGTCCGCTGCGTGCAACAGCCTTACTAATTGAAGTCAACCTGATGAATATACGAACAGTATGCCGAAATAAGAGCATTATCTGGCGACCGACACAGTAACTTTACGGGTGTTCTGATCCGTTACAATGCAAACAAGTATTCTTTGTAATATCCAAACATGTTTCAGCTCATTTGAGCCATCATCAGTGGGTACTTTTATTCACGTATTATTTTCTAGAATGTTAGGTTACGTAGGATCTTCTTTGTATTATTATGTAGTTTTCCATAGTTAGTTTCGTGGTACTTCCTTATTTGCATGATCTTTTGTTGTAGAAACACTTGCCGTAACACAGTACATGTGTTTAATGACCACACAGATAAGTTACAAATTCTAACTTCAGAAAATGCCATTTTCATGTTGCTGCTGAATGCTTGGTCACTGCACTAAAAATAACAGTTGTTTGCGTAGTAGGCGGATCTGAACTCCCATCTTTAGTCTGAAAACACGGTTACTGTTAGAGCTTCAAAACCAAACAATGATGGGAACAATAAACCCTTCAAATTTCGTGCTGGGATATATCCGCTGACATAGACCGCAGATGGTAAAGATGAGAATATGGTTACCTTCGAGTGTACTTACGTTTTTCCTGTGCCTGTATTCTTTGTCATATGTTATCGATTTCAGGGTAGTATGAAGCTGTCGAACTTGATATATATATGAATAGAACAATAAAGAATATAGCCGTAGGTAAACGGTTTGTGTAGCGTAACACTCAGCTAAAGACAACCTCTCACGGCGTACTCTTTCCTTAATAGTGAAGGTTGTTGTTGTTGTTGTTATTTTTTGTTGTCGTCTTCAGTTCAAAGATTTGATTGATACACCTCACACAGCACTAGTCTATCCTGTGTCAGTATCTTTATCTTTGGATTATTACTGCAATAACTTTTTTGACGTTCCGTCCTATAGGCAAAAGAAACGAGACTGCTGCTGGAAGTCTTTATGAATCTCATGACACTCACTTAACAGCTGTTGGCAATCGCCTTCAAAAATGTTCAGTGTTACTGAAAGGTTGTGTAATTCCAAATATTTTCAACCATCGGTGGTCGTTTCCAAGGCAGCTCACACACTTACGCTCATTCATGGTAATGTCCTCCCTCCAAGTCAATCTGTGGAGGGGAAAGGTAGCTAATATAAACCAATTAACCAAAAACCGAAAAAAAATTTGTTGTTGTTTTAAATAAGGTGTAATTGCACAAAATCTCACGAAGATGCGTTTTGGTGTAAACCTCGAAAATAGATTTCTAGCCAAAACGTCACGCAACGAGATAATATTTCCTGAGAGTTACAGTTAGAGAGGGTAAGAAAAGTAACAGGTAGTATTGGACGTATAACAAAATGTAGGCTTTTTCTAAATAAAAAGGTGTTTTTGTGGTTGAAAAACAAATTAATCTGCTTATTTAACAGAAGTAAAAGACAACAGAAAAGATGATTAAAAACCTTTCAACTTGTGGTCGATTGAACCTGATACTACGCATTAAACTTGTGAACTGAGGTTTCTTTTCTATTTGACGAGTCTGTATGCTTCTTCATAGTTTTAATAGAAATTGTTACCCGCAAGTTTCTTTTTTCTGCTATATTATGTGAGGCAGTTTTATATTTTCTGCCAAATAGTAAGCCAATTTTTGAAACTCAGTGTCAACAAGAGGCATTAACCTGGAATCTAAATATCTCGTGTGCTAAAAGCGTTTCTTCGTGACGTTGTTCAAATGTTTATTTGAAAACCTCGTCTGCGCTGTCACAGATACATGCTGAATCCCTACAATGATTTTAACCTCTTGTGCAGTGCAGTTCTGGAAACGTTAAAACGATCGGTCATCTCTGTTTCCGACCACTTGGAACCCCTTGCTTCTTTGCAGTCTCGCACCACTTTCCTCGACCTTTACCGGCACGCTTCTTTTACTTGACCTCCCCCCCCCTCCCCCACAACAAAAAAGAAACAAGTTGACGCTAGTATTTTTCATTGCACCTGACTGTCGCTGAGCAATAAAACATGACAGAAACAGAAATTGCATTCACTTAATTGAATTTCATTAATACGATTGAATCTTCATTAGCCTACATAAATTATTCCGTTCAGCACCTTTGACGATCAAAAGATGTTAATTTATCTATGATACAAACTCAACAGCTGCACCTCTCGAGTCCTAGACAATGGCGGAGTGATGTCTGCTCTTTATTCCAAGCACTGTATGCATCCGCTGTTCTGTGGTAAACTAAAGAAATGCCAAGCGGCCCATAATACTCTGCAGCCCATACTAACCTCCGAGAACTACCTATGACCAACAAACACCATACTATACGTCTCGCTTCCCGTATACCAAAGATGTGGACATAACAGCTCAAGGACAGATTTCTGAGCAGATAGAACAAAATCTGAAGTATGCCCCAAGCACCAAGTCAGAACACTAACAGCAAATTTACCTTAAGCCGAATCCCTCAAAAACACAAAGCAGCGCCTCCCTCATCACCCGAACAAGCAAATTGAAAGCTGAATGTAAACTGAAGTGGCATCATCCTGGAATACAAAGACAGAGCGACGTTCTTGGCCGGTCATTAAATATAAGCCACACAAAGCAGCCCGATTTACGAACTCCAATTACTGAAGGGCAGATCACGGACACCCTGAGAAGGTTAAGCATACGTTCTGTGAACACTACTCCTTATTTGGAGCTTCGTATGGACGTGGAAGACTTAAGTCCCCAACAGATTCCTGAACAAGGAATGCACCGAGCCCCCAGACCACTATGCACATCTAGAGAAAATTCCCAGCGGCGAGATCTGGACGAGCCTGAACCGCATCAGAACGGTCGTAGCACGAGTAAAATGCTCCAGTGGGGCTATATAGATGAATATGGTGACAGCCATGATTGTGACGAACATCACGATACAGAACGTCTCTTGACCTGTACTGAGTGTCCTAGTAAATGTACCATCGATGAACTTTCGCCAGGAAGCATTGGATGTGACCCAATTTTGGACTGCAAAAACTCTGGACTGCTTCAAAATATTTCGGTAGTTCATTTTTCGTGAGGTTGCACGGGAGCGCAGATGTTTTTGCCTTCAGATGGAGCACAAGAGCACGTACTGGGTGATAATTATTGAACAATACGGAAAAAGACATAAATTAGTTACAAACTACGGCGTGCACACATTTTTTTCAACACGTAAATATCACTACAGACCTTCGGATGTAGGTTATGACATGTTCGATACGGCTGCCATCATTGGCGATGATGTGGCGCAGACCCGCTGAAGTGTGGGAACATCGATAATGTCGATGACCTCCTGAATGGCTGTTTTCAGCTCAGCAGTGGCTTTGTAGTCCTACAAAAAGGAGTCGCATTTGTTCAGATGCGGAGAATATGGCGACCAATCGAGGCCGATGCCAGTGCCCTCTGGGTACCCCAGAGCCAGAGAGTGGTCCCCAAAGTGCTCCTCCAGGTCATCAAACACTCTCCTGCTTCGAAGGGGTCGAGCTCCGTCTTGCACGAACGACATTTTGTCGAAATCAAGGTCACTCTGGATAATGGGGATGAACTCATCTTCCAAAACCTTCACGCAGCGCTCGGTAGTCACCGTGCCATCAAGAAATATCGCGCCGATTATTCCGTGACCGGACATTGCACACTACACAGTCCCCGTTGAGGGCGGAGAGACTTCTCGATCGCGAGATGCGGATTCTCAGTCCCCCAACAGCGCCAGTTTTGCTTATTGACGAACCCAGCCAAATGAAAGTGGGCTTCATCGCCAAGCCAAACCATACAGCGCATACTATGCCCCATCTCGCCCGGCGGCCAATCGTGCAGTTTGAACGTCCCAACGCAAACCTTTAGAAGTTATTTTGTGTAGTTCAATAACTGTCAAACTACTCGTCTGCCGCCACTGTTCAGGGTCAAAAATCGGCCGTGCACTAATACGCCACTACAAACAGTTCCTTTGTAATGTAAGCAGAGGTTTTTCTTTGTCAGCCAGAATGAAGGAGGTGCGATGGAGGAGTAACACGGCTTTGGGGAACCTTTGTCCGGTTGGCCCGGCTTGTAGTACCATTTAGAGATCTTTTCGAGAGTTAACAGTGAACACTGCGGCAGTATACGAGCCGATGTGAAACCAGGCGCACATCATTGCGGCTCACAGTGTGAAAGCAGCAACCCTCTTTGTCGAGGGTGGTACGCAGAGAAGCTGCAGTGCTCGTAACGTCACCAGCGGACATTAAACTTACTGAATCCCTAAAGAAAAGCTCGTGTAGGACTGATTGCTTGAAAATTGCTGAAGTGGAACAGCCCAATAGGTCTACTCCCGATGATGATGTCAATCAGTGTTGCCAGATCTAATTTACAGATGATCGGGGCTTAGGGACTGGTGCTTTGAAAAATCATCAAGGGTATAAATGTCGGAGCAAAAACAGCTATAAATTTTCGATCTTTCCTAAGTATTTCAATAAAATATGTTATACACACTGACACAACAGGAGCCGAAACTATCATTCTCTCCATCAGAAATCCCAACTTTAGCCTGTTAATACTAAATTTCGGCGCTCTTCAGCATAACCCAACAAAGTATTGAAGCATTGATAATCATCTTTTAAGATTCATAGTCATCAACAGTTGATGTATGCGAACCCGCAAGTTTCTCTCGCCAGCCAACCTTAGCCGGTTTGCGGTCACTTTGATTGAACACGTGTACAACAACAAAAAAAAGGCTATCGTTAAGAAATGCCTACTCCTGCACGAGCGGCAAGAAAACCGGTTTTTAGCTGACTATAGCGGCGAGGTCGGACATGTATTCTTACGCTTTTATAATCAGAACGGATCAGGAAATGATAGAATTGTCGGTCTCCAACGGGCTAATGTATAACAAATTGGAGAAGCGATAAGAGTTACCTACGCTGTTTATCGTGCCCATTTGTAACAGAGCAAGTACACTGTTATGGGCATCGTTGACCATGTGCAGTGTAAGCGAGTATTGCAGTATTTTAAAAACGATAAAATTTGATTTTTCATTAGCCTTCCTTTCTTCAATGACTCATAAAAACACCTACAAAAATTCCTTAACACACGGCGGCAAAGAGAGACGGGAAAACTGAAATAATTAGAAAAAAAGGATACATACAAAACTATCTAATTCTGAAATGTGTGTTCCAGAAGAGTGGAAATTTCATTAGGCATTAATTTTTAAAGACTATATTTAAGTTTCGTCCATTCCACTGAACAGTTTCAGTAGGTCGAAACTCAAGATTTTGCACAATGTGTGTTCCTGGATGTTGGTGATGTTTTCTTCAGTCTGAGTCTTGAGCTGGGTAAGGTTAGGTGGTCTAATATGGTACTGGCTGATGATTAGGCCCGTTAGCGCAATTGCGTAATACACGCAACAAGCATGTATCTGTAATCGAATTGTTTGTATTTAATGGGTTTCGAAAAGGATATATCTATACTGCTAATCGGCTAAAATAGCCATCTGGTGCCAGTTACAATTTGTCCATCTAACATCTTCCAGGGGCAACAAAAATCTAAAATACAGTAGTTTATATTAATTGACTCAATTTAAACATGTAAAACGTTGGCACGATGCACTCTCTAAGATATATGATCTTACATTAAAGGATTAACACACTAAGTCGAGTATTATATGTAGTTAGAAACTGACTACATGTCTCGAATTTTTCATTATACTAAGGGTGAATAATTCGAAACTGATAAAAAGTTAATTAAGTTTTTGTCTACAAAGATTTTACAGGCTTAACCTCAAATATTTACCACGTTAACTCGTTCGTGAAGCCATCAGGCGTCTGAAGGTGTTGTATACACGGGAGCTCGATTCTTTACAGAATCGGGGGTAGGTGGGGCGATTACTGTTATTGCAGAATTACTTCTGAGTCGTATTTTCACATTAAATGAAGTGAGAAGGTCGAAGGACGTCGAACACCTAAGTCACCTGCGTTTTTTTTTCTCTCATTAAAAAAAGAATGCACGAGACGAACAATTGGGCGACCGTGATGCACGGTCAGTGCCACAGAATGGAAGAACTAATTGGCGCACCAAGAGAAGTCGCGCCATTCAGTGAGCGAGGAGGAGGGGCCACGGGAGGTCAAACGAAGATCTTCCAAAAGTCGTGTCTAGGTGGTAATAATACAATAATAGAAGCCACGCGATTGACTGTTTTTTCGAAACCGACAATTCGAGCATGCACTGACGCGTCGCTTTCGTTAATCGGCTGATAGTGACATCCTAGCGCATTGTATACAATTTTTCTTCGTTCCTGCCATCGACACGTTCAGAAGCTCGTTTCGGAACTTTAAGGTACTCAACTATTCTTGAAGTGAATACACATTACATCTCGAATTAATAGGAAACCGCAAAAGTTGGGATGTTTGGCGCCCGCATAATGCTTACTCGGAATGGGTGATGATATGCCTACAAATGGAGACATCTGCGAAAATAAGGATATCTAGCAACGTTAATGATATGATAACAGTAATAATAATAATAATAATAATAATAATAATAATATGCAGCTGAACAGCCTGGTGATGGTGATGATGATATTATTATTATTATTATTATGCAGTTGTTGAAAAATTAAACTTGGATAGTCAATATGAGCATAAAATATGAGGTAATCGTTAGAAACCAGCGCAGATATAGTTTAGCATAATGACTGAAACGCTACAAGGTTCGCCCAAGGACGAACCCGTGCCCTGCCTCATTTTGTCACTGAGTCGACCAAAGTTACGTAGCGATCAGGAAGGCGCCTACTTGATGTGGCCAGGTGGGTTGCAAACTCTACTGCCCTTCTTGCGTAAGAGTGGCAGCTACAGGCCGGCGTATATTTCACTTACGAGGCTCGGGGAGCACTTTCTCCTGATACAGGTGATCGCGTTATTAGAACGTAGAGTCTTCTGCGCCGGACCTTACGTTGGGACTAGTTCGGCGAAGAAATGCTTCCGTGCAGTCCGTTTGCGTTTTCTGCTTGCTCGGAGTGGCGGTTTAGCCGATAATTATTTTCCGCCTTTCGCTCTACTCGCCGGTCTCCTATTAGAGTTCCCACTAGCGCACGTGACTTCTGTGGGTAGCCGCAGGCTTCTGTTCAACAGTTAACAGCGGGGACGTAATTTCACAGCCACAAATTACACCGTATGCAGCTCTTCTCCATATGTGCGACTCTTCTGTCAGTTGTGTTATTATCTAAACTGTCGTAATGCAGCAACAAAGCTGTAGTAGAGAATGGTGCAATGTCATGTGCCGCTTCGCGACACATTGTCGTTGGCGCGAGCAGTGTGTTTTTTGGCCAGCTCCTGAAGCACTCCCTGTCAACATAAGCCGAAGAGAGAGGTTGGGGCGTCCACGAGACGTGCCGGTTGTGAGCCTACTAACAAGAATGACCTGAAGTGACACTTAATTGACTGCGGCAGTTGGCACTGTCGATAAGGAGTGTGGCTGCACTGTGTATTAAGTGGAGGGGTGCAGTGACGCGTCTGTTTACGATGGTGCTCGCAGGAGACGGTTGGTTTTCATCTGTACTGTAATTCGGATTAGTGTCCAGCACAGTGGATGCTCGCAAACAAGATTCTCAGCGCTGCAGTCCCCACAGAATACCGTGGCCGGTAGATGGACAGACGGTAGGGCACGCGACGGGAGAGCGGTAGTGGTGGGGGCTGTAGGCAGGTGCTATAGGGGAAATTCCGAGCGCTGGAGGGGAAGTGCCATTCTAAACTGAAGCCTATACTCTCATTTTTTGTAAATATCAGGCCCGGATCGGTGGGGAGGGGGGGTGGGGCGGCATCATTAAACAAACAAATTAAGAATCAAAGTACAAAACAAATATGAAAGCTAAATATGCGACTCGCTACTGCACTGCTGCTGCACTGATACTTCACCAGCAGCTGCTCAAGGCTCAGACTTCTTAAGTAATAGAACCCAGTCCTTTGTCCTCGATAATGAGTGTTCATAGTAGGTGAGGGTATCATCTGGAGTGCCCCAGGGAAGGGTGGTAGGTCCGCTGTTGTTTTCTATCTACAGAAATGATCTTTTGGATAGGGCTGATAGCAATGTGCGGCTGTTTGCTGATGATGCTGTGGTGTACGGGAAGGTGTCATCGTTGAGTGACTGTAGGAGGATACAAGATGACTTGGACAGGCTCGACACAGTGACGTCGATTAAATATTTGGGCGCAACATTGCAGAGCGATATGACGTGGGACAAGCATGTAATGGCAGTTGTGGGGAAGGCGGATAGTCGTCTTCGGTTCATTAGTAGAATTTTGGGAAGATGTCGTTCATCTGCAAAGGAGACCGCTTATAAAACACTAATACGACCTATTCTTGAGTACTGCTCGAGCGTTTGGGATCCCTATCACGTCGGATTGAGGGAAGACATGGAATCAATTCAGAGGGGGGGCTGCTAGATTTGTTACTGGTAGGTTTGATCATCAATTGAGTGTTACGAAATGCTTCAGGAACTCGGGTGGGAGTCTCTAGCGGAAAGGAGGCGTTCTTTTCGTGAATCGCTACTGAGGAAATTTAGAGAACCAGCATTTGAGGCTCACTGCAGTACAATTTTACTGCCGCCAACTTACATTTCGCGGAAAGACCACAAAGATAAGATAAGAGAGATTAGGGCTCGTACAGAGGCATATAGGCAGTCACTTTTCCCTCGTTCTGTTTGGGAGTGGAACAGGGAGAGAAGATGCTAGTTGTGGTACGAGGTACCCTCCACCACGCACCGTATGGTACATTGCGGAGTATGTATGTAGATGTAGATCATCAGTGCCAGGCAGCAATTTCAGGGAGGCTTCAAATTCATATTCTTGAAGAAAGAAATCTTGTTTCACAACACACCTAGATCCAGCTCAAAAAAATGTTCAGATTTGTGTGAAATGTTATGGGACTTAACTGCTAAGGTCATCAGTCGCTAAGCTTACACACTACTTAACCTAAATTATCCTAAGGACAAACACACACACACCCATGCCCGATGGAGGACTCAAACCTCCGCCGGGACCAGCCGCACAGTCCATGGCTGCAGCTCCCTAGACCGCTCGGCTAATCCCACGCGGCTAGTATCCAGCGCACGTTGGTCTAGCGATTAATTCATATGGTTTTAAAAAGCATTTCAGTTTCTTTTTCGTATTTGTACATATTCTAAGTTGATTTCTGAGTGAACTATAACCTGATTTTTCAATGTGTGCATAATGTATCTGATGTCTCATAAAGAAATAAAAAAACTTTTCCGCAGACAAAAGGAGACAGGGCTATACGAGCTGAGATGCATAAACCTGAACAGATGAATGACAATCACTGTTTGTTTATGTGGTTGACTGGGTGTGCAAATGATCAACTTTGTTATAATTATTTTTGAAATCCACAGATTCAGGCAACCAGAGTGGAAATAAACGGGTAATAAGCATAACAGGTAAGATAGATTACATATTATCTTCTCGGTGTATACAATAAAATGAAATTTTAAAAGAAAATTTTTGCCAGAACACCACACTACCAAGTATCAGCTAGCAGTCACTTAAGTTATTTTCTCGGAATACTGTTGAAAACGTGTTGTACGAACATATAAAATGCTTAACTGGAGAACATCCACAGGATAAATGAACCGGTGATTCTGGAAAAGTTAGTGAAGGTAGCGGGAGAATAAGTTTTGACAATGGCAGCAATTGTTATAGAATTAGTGATGATAAGGTTTTTTGTTAGAATGAGGAAGGAGAAGAAATGGGGACATCACACAAAAATTATGTGGAAAAGTATGACATTTCCTAATTTCTATAAAATTACATATTTCTACTTGTTGGTCTCATGCTTGACAAACTGGATCCTATGAATTAAATGTGAAACTATTTCGTAACATAAAACTTTTTGCTCCTAGTAGGCCTAGCAGGCATCTTATATTACTACTTTGTTAATTATATTCTGTCGTGTCATTCATGTGAATGTGGTGCATAAAAATGACCATTTGTACTGACACCTTCTCGCTTATTTCGCATCTGATACAACTGCTGCAATATTAGCATGATCTATTTCGTTTTATCTAGCAGACAGTGACAAAATAGACTTAATCAAATCGAGAAACCACACCTTTCTCAGGATTAGCCAACGAGATTTAGATTTTTCATGTTGCAACACGTTCCACGAACTTTACTGGTTGTATGATTCCTATATTTAATTTTATGAATCACAAAAGAGAAAGCTATTAGCTAATAGGCAATAAAGAGTGCAAATTTTCAAACAATCCCACCCAGTATTAATTGCGTGTTTCTTAATGGAGGGTAGGATGTCAAACAGGCTGACTGGGAGCAGGAGAGACACTACAAGACGTTTTAATTTCCACTGTCCTGAATATAGGTTTGTTGGCATCCATTACAAAATATGCATATTTGAATTCCACAGAGTGAAGTACAGTGATATGCGATAAAAGACTGCTGTGTGAAGAGGTGTGACACTGCACTTGGGCACACTTAAGACCAAATAACGTGTCTTATGTTTCCTTGAACATATATGTTTCATATATCCAACTCTTCAGAAGTACGTGGGCTACAATAAGAACATATTTCTGAAAAATCGATTTTGCTTTAAATTTCTGTCGTCCTATCTCAAGCACTCGAGGACGGATGGGATGGGAGGGGGAGTCACTATCAAGTTTTAGACTTGGTTCTGAAATATTGTAGATCCAGTGCTGGTAAATATTAACCAGGACCCCTCTACGCCCACACTTTCTTGGTCGCAGTAGTCAGTACTGACGGAGTTCGTTGCTGTTGTGGGTGTGTTGCGAAAATGGGACGTGATCATTAAAAGAAATGGTCTTTTGGCCGAACATTTAACGTCATGCTTCCAGTATTAAACTTACCTAATATTCTCAACCACAAGTGTGGCTAAAAAGTATTACAGTCGTCTTTAATTTAAACATGTACTTCTTATTTCTATTAATTGTATATGACACGTTATAAGATATTGTCTTGGGGATCTGAAAGCTAAGTGGAGCTTCACATGCTGGTTATTTTATGTAGTGTTATTTTGTTTTCCTTCTCTATGCCAATGGAACATTGAGGTAGGAGGGCACTGATGGAAGCCATGTTCACCTGCACGTGCTAATTACTTTATGAAGTATTATTTGGTTGTTCACTAGCGTGTCGTCTAGCTTTAAAAAACCATTCTGGAGTATGTTGTTGAGGTATGAACTATTTCAATTATTTGAGCAGAAGGGATTTTATCAGACATATGAAGGCCTAGTGACTCTACGAATAACAGCATTTTGTCTTGGCCAAAACCTAGTGTGATTCATTGCGTAGATCATCGTAGTATCCGCTGTACGTAACATTTTGTGAGTGGTTGCGAACGACCCTAAGAACTGGACGACTGTAACCGTTAAAAGAACGTGTTATAAAAGGAGCGAAGCAAGCCATTCATTGTAAACAGTCTTACGTTAATTTTTGTTATAGATAATTGTTTGAATTTTGATTTTTTGTCATTGGAATATTTTTAACTAACAAATGTTAAGCAGTCTTTCTGCACTTTTTTAAACCAGTTCTTGCTCCCACTAACAACCTGTGGTACAGAAGGCCTACACAATACTTGTGAGACTCGTAAGCTTAAGATAGGTCCTCTTTAGCAGACTTTCACATATTACAGAAATTCTCCGCGTAATATGAGCCATGTAACAGGGACTGAACTAGTATTGTGGATTTTTTTAAATAAGTCTCGCATCTCATAAAGTCGCAGCAGTTTTAGAAGGAATTTAGAAATTGGACGGTTCATTACTGACTGACATTGACTATGATAGATGTGTCATCATTTAACTATATTTTGGCTCGTAATGTATTTCATAGCAGCGTCATCAGCAATTGGCTTCTCTCGACCGTAATTCTCACCCTGATAACTGCTCTCAACATGTTTCAGTTGTGGTGAGGCAAATTTATAACTATTCAGCAGGTTTTGTTTTTATTTATTAAATGTTCATATTTTCCATTTAAATTCATCATAGCACTTGCCTCTAGGTGCCAGAAAATTAAAATTTTCTGAACAATAAATCAACCGCTGTCGTTTATGATTCATGTAAAAAACTTGCTTTTCATTGCAGATAATTTAAAATAAAGTACGTAACTACCTTGAATTTAAATTTCCGAGGCAATGACGCGCTCAAACATATGTCTCGTAAGACTTATTCGTTTGTCCTAAGTACGATACTTTTGCCTTATATCTGCCCCTGCCACAGAGCTGTTTAATGATATTCTTGCGTTGATGAGGAGACCTTTTGAAATCATGGACCTCTTAGTGGGAAAAACCCTAGTATCCCACCAGCAATGTCATTAGAGATAGTGCTCAGGCTCCAGTTGGGGAAGGAACCATTCTGGTTTTTAACTTAATCAAAAGGCCATACACTCCGGAATGGGTACGCCAAACACGCAAAATCGCCACGAGCGTTGAGGCAATGATCCCACTACTGCACCAAGCTGAAGAAACCCGTTTGGTAAAATACCTAGTCCTTGTGAGAGAAAAAGCCAGTAACTGCCAGCTGCATGTTCTCGTCCGACAGGAATCATCGACCCTCCAAGGCCCTTATTAAGAGACCGAAAGTGTGATAATCACATGGGGCGAGATCGGGACTGTAGGGTGGTGATCGAGTGTCTATTACTTGGCTTTGCCTCTCCCCGTATTCGCCTGCGACTTCTTCCTCTTTCGGTGGATGAAGAATTTCGAGAAATAGGAAGAGGTGATCTTCGAGGTCGTGGGTTTCCTTCTTCTTCTTCTTCTTCTTCTTCTCTTCCTCTGCTGTCTAGGGTTTTCACTGTTTTTCAGCCTCATTTCGTGGATGTACTCGACCGATGTGGCCCATTCTCTTGGCTGGTCTTCCTGCCAGTCGTTTTCTTTACTTAACTATTTTACAATATTTTTGGGGTCCATCCTTCGCATATGATCCTTCCAACATAATTTTCTTATATTCATGCATTTATTTATGCCTTGCTGTTCTCTTATCGATACCCCTGTTGTCTTGTTCCACTTGGTTTCTCCTTGGTTCTATCTTAGTACCTTCATTTCCACTGACGTTAGCTTTCGTTTCAGGTTTTCACTTCCACTCTAGTTCCTGTTGCATATGTCATAACAGAACGAATCACTCTTTTATAAATGTTGCTTTTCCCCTTGGTTGTCATAAATATTCCTCCACAGAGTATTTCGAAGGCATCTGGCTACCATTACTGCCTTTTTTCACTTGGTTTTTCACTTCCATGTAGCTGGTGATGATCGTCTTTAGATCATTAAAGCTCATCACCTATTTTATTCAGACACCATATATTTTTTATTTAAGTCTTACAGGTCTTTTTGATATAAAGCACTCCATTATTTTTAAATGATATTTCCATGTTATATAGCTCAGTTGTTTTATTCGAATTGGTGAAGTAACTTTTGTAAATTATTCTCATTACTTGCTATTACTACAGCATCATCAGCATGCCCGGCCGGAGTGGCCGAGAGGTTCTAGGCACTACAGTCTGGAACCGCGCGACCGCTACGGTCGCACGCTCGAATCCTGCCTCGGGCATGGATGCGTGTGTTGTTCTTAGGTTAGTTAGGTTTAAGTAGTTCTAAGTTATAGGGGACTGATGACCTCAGAAGTTAAGTCCCATAGTGCTCAGAGCCATTTGAACCATTTTTTTCATCAGCATGATGTGTAACATTTGCCACTTTATTTCCCATTTCATATCCTGGATTCTTTTAACGGCACCATTGATATCGTCTGTTACGTTGAGCAGGAGCGGGCTTAATGAATCTCCTAGTCAAATTTCTATACCTTTCATAATTTCATCGGTCAATCCTTTGTCTGTTTTAATCTTTGTTTATTTGCTCTATAAATATCTTCTATGATTTTTACACTACCCATTGGCAGTCTCAAGTCGATAAATATTAGAATTGATCTCTTTTCTAGGCCTATCAAAGACTTTTAACAAGTCCATAAAGAGGTAAGCTGGGTTATTAAACTCCATGGAGTTCTTCATACTATGTCTTAGAGCGATAACAGTATATAATGTGCTCCTGTTTTCCCTGGGTCCTTGCTGTTATTCTGCTATTTCTGTACCATTCTGTTTATTATATTTACTAATGTTAAGTTTTAGCGTGATGTCAAGCAAGATACATTTCCTGAACGACCAAAATGCGGATTCTACAAACAATATGTCCTCTATGTTAACGATCGTTGAGAAAAATTCGTTGTATTGAAGGGTGATTGGAGACCCAATTTTTAGGAACTGACATTTTCCACCTAGACATTCTAAAATATTATAAGTCTGGAACCGAGCAAACATAAAGTAATACAGGAGTAACACCGTCACCCAGTTTCACAACTGCAGCTTGATTGTTTTCAACTTAATAAATGAAAGTATTTGAGTACACCTCGTACAACCGGCCCACATGTCTTCCAATACGTACTGCGCCAGAGATATTGTTACAAGACGGTATCCGTACCACTGCATAGAGTTGACTCTGGTCCCCCGAATGTGATTCCAATACCTTATCAACAGTGTTGTCCAGCTCATGCGATGGTCAGTGTGCAAGTAGGCTATTTAGGTTTTTATGTTGGTAACACCATGTAGCGCTCTGTATGAAAATCACTCACTGTGCTGTGTGCAGCCTGTGGCTGGTTTGCATTGTTGGAATCTGATATTGTAGTGTTGGGCAGTTGGCTGTTAACAGCGAGTAGTGTTGCGCAGTTGGAGGTGAGCCGCCACCAGTGATGGATGTGGGGAGAGAGATGGCGGAGTTTTGAGAACGGATGATGTGGACGAGTGTCCATCAGAGAGAGTAAATTTGTGATACTGGATATCATGAACTGGTATATATATTATGACTTTTGAACACTATTAAGGTAAATACATTGTTTGTTCTCTATCAAAATCTTTCATTTGCTAACTATGCCTATCAGTAGTTAGTGCCTTCAGTAGTTAGAATTTTTTATTTAGCTGGCAGTAGTGGATCTCGCTGTATTGCAGTAGTTCGAGTAACGAAGATTTTTGTGAGGTGAGTGATTCATGAAAGGTATAGCTTATTGTTAGTCAGGGCCATTCTTTTGTAGGGATTTTTGAAAGTCAGGTTGCGTTGCGCTAAAAATATTGTGTGTCAATTTAAGCACAGTCATTTATAATTTTTCTAAGGGGACGTTTCAAATGATACGAATCGTGCGGGATTCCTTGAAAGCAGGCCGACATTGTGT
Source organism: Schistocerca gregaria (assembly GCF_023897955.1). Lineage (NCBI taxonomy): Eukaryota > Metazoa > Arthropoda > Insecta > Orthoptera > Acrididae > Schistocerca > Schistocerca gregaria. Next base: position 249,919,577 of record NC_064925.1, read on the forward strand.
GTAGCGCAGTCGCGAAGTAGTTCTGAAGGAAGTGTAGGCTATCAAGATGTGGGGCTCTTCAGAGTTGTGTCCCTTTTGTGCCAGTTGCACACCTTTCACGCCTCTAGGATGTATAAGCGTCGCTTTTCCTTTAGTGGCAGCAGGTTTCTGCTGTGAGATTGCGCTCTTCGTCATTACCATGGCGCTCCGAATAGCGGTGACATTTGTTTCTGTTCCAAGCCTCCCGCTGATCGTAGTTGCTACGATGACTTAGTGCTACTGATGTTCCAGTACATAATTCGATACATATTTCGTTTCGATAGGAAATCGAGTAATTGCATCGATATATCAATAATGTCGATACAACAAAATCGCATTTCGATCACCGTGTCTAGATATTTTTAAGATTTTGTGATGCGCTGCCCAAAAGTACTGCTCTTCATGTCTGACGGTATGCTGTTCCCCTGTCAATGAGTAAAGCGCTAGGAAACTAGTTTTTTTTCAGTTATCACTCGTCTGACTGGTTTGATGTGACCCTCTACGAATTCCTCTCAGTCCACCTAATTTTCAACATTCTTCTGTAGGACCGTATCTCAAATGCTTCTCTTGTGTTCCATGTCTCACTACACTACCATACAATACTGTGCTCCAAACAAAAATTTTTAGAAATTTCTTCGTCAATTAAGCCATATTTTCGATAGTAGTAGACTTCTATTGGCCAAGAATGCCCTTTTTGCCAGTTATAGATTGCTTTTGATGTCCTCCTTACTCCGTCTATCTAGGGTTATTTTAATGGCTAGGTAGCAGAATTACCTTGCTTCATCTACTTCATGATCCCCAATTCTAATATTAAGTTTCTAGATGTTCTCATTTCTATTACTTTTAAATATTTTCGTCTTTCTTCGATTTACTCTCAGTCCATATTCTGCACCCATTAGGCTCAATTCCACTCAACACATCCTTTAATTCTTCTTCAATTTCATTGAGGATAGCAATGTCATCGGCGAATCTTATCTCTGATACCCTTTGACCTTGAGTTATATTCCACTCTTGAAACTTTCTTTTATTTCTGTGACTACTTCTTCGACGTATAGACCGACCAGTATGGGAGAAAGACTCCATTCCTGTCTTACACGCTCTTAAATCCGTGCAGTTCGTTCTTGAGCTTCTACTTTTGTTCCCTCTTCGTTCTTGCACATACTGTATATTACCCGTCTTCCGTTATAGCTTATCCTTCTCTTTTTGCAGGATTTAGAACATCTTACAACATTTTACATTGTCAAACGCTTTTCACAGGTCGATCAATCCTATGAATGTGTCTTGAATTTTCTTCAGTCTTGCTAACAGTGTCAACCCCAACGTCAGAATAGCCTCTCTGGCGTCTTTATTTTTCCTACAGCCACACTGATTATGATCTAATATATCCTCAATTTTATTTTCCATTCTTCTGTATACTGTTGTTATCAGCAACTTTGATGCATGAGCTGTTAAGCTGATTGTCCGACATTTCTCACACTTGTCGGCTCTTGCAATCCTGAGAATTGTGTGGGTAATGGTTTTCGAAAGTCTGATGGCATATCTCACACGTTCTACACACCAGCATGAATAATCGTTTAGTTGCCCCCCCCTCCCTCCCTCCACCGCCCCCCGCTCCGATGGGACCTTATCTATCCGTCCTGCCTTATTTGATTTTAAGTCTTCCAAAGCTCTTTCCGCTCTCTCTCCTCTGCATTTAACATTGGAATTCCCATTGCACTCATAAAGTTATTACCCTAGGAACCTAGTAATGAAAGGTTTCCCAACATAGCATTCGATATTTTCGATACTCTGATATTTCTTATGATAGTATGAAATGATCGAGAACTCTATATCGATAGCGAACTCGTAGGTATCTAAACCAAAGTAAAGAAAACTGCCAATGCACTCACGAATACTACACTAAAACTGATTCCTCCCCCCGATGTCTTCAGCCTTCAGCCTCTTGTAACTCGTATTTCTCATCATGTAATCTACAACGAGGCTGTCGTCTGTATGGTTACGTGGGACCGCTCGTTAGTACCCTTACCAGTAAAGTTTTAAACGTAGCTGCGTGGTCAGCGACCGTCTACAAAGTAAAATTAAAGCAATAACAGCCCTCGATCGCAGAAATTAAGTATTTTTACCTGGTTTCGGCACTACTATGAGTGTCTTTATCAGAAGTAAAACATTTAAACTGGCATGTCACCTTTAGAATAAATATAAAGCGATAAAGCTTTAGTCACAGAATTGATACCTGGGGCTTGACGTGTGTGAGCAGCCCATAGTGGTTTGCCTTCCATGTATTCTTTTTTAAAATTTTCTGACTAAAGCTTTATCGCTTGATATTTATTTTATACGTGACATGTCAGTTGAAACGTTTTACTTCTGTTGAAGGCAATTTTTTGCGACAGAGGGCTGCTATAGCTTTAATTTACCTTAGCAGTAATTTAAAGCAGAAATATGTCAATACGAGAGATGGACGTAACAATCGTACCGTCCCTTGTAAAGAAATATGTATCTAACACTATACCTGTCCGGTGTGTAAGCGTAAACTCAGCCACAGTCTCTGGCGAGCCAACGGTGAAGGGGTTTTCCGTTACCAAAAACCTAGACAGCGAGCACATGCAAAAAAATTGTAACAGTAGAAAAGGTATCCGTCTGCAGGTGTTAAAATTCAAGAGTAACCGGAAATTACGCAATAAATGTTTGGTAAAACAATCACTAGAGCAATATTTTAAGATATTTTATTAGTATTACATTTCTTAGTTACGTCGACAATGGCACCTTAGTACACTGGACCCGTATGTTCTTTGCTATGTGGTTATTATCTGTATTGTACTCTTTGTCTACGTGTGCAAGTGGGTAGACAGCGAAAGAAAGTGCGCGGGTTCTATATCCGTATACTGCTGAGAAATTCCTGTACAAAGCTCAGCAGTTACGGTCTGAGATCCGGACACACGATCATAAGAAATGAAGAAATGTGCTTACACGTAAGCTGGAGACATCTGGCAGCGATGACAGTAGCTCGCTCCTCCCGAAAACTATTCCACAGGTTTTATTAATTCACTATCTCACTAGACTATAATAATTCAGTCGGAGATGGGTTTACCAGCAAAAGCAGCAACGCCTTAAGTAGTGTGTTGACCGGATGCGGGTCTGAACCGCCGTCGGTAGTGTGTATAAACCTTATACAACAGTTTAGAATAATTATACCTTTGCGGTTCTCTCCTGTATGAATGTCGGAACTGCTACGGTTTATTTCCATTCACATGGGATTTTCCTTTGCTTGCATAGACTTGCTTTGCTTCTTTGAACATGCATCAAAAAAGGTCCATATCAAGATACTGGTTCCTAGAGCTTTTCTACTGTGGTTTTTCTGTAGTGCTGTTTGCACTCCTCCTTACTATTATCGATCGTCAGTAAAAATAAAAATATGCATAAGAGAGATTATCCTACGCCACGAGAAATTATTTCTAAGAAGCCAAATAACCAGCCGGTGCTTGGTGTTGTAGCGGTTGACCTGGAGAGGTACCGCTTCTTCTGCCTGAGTATGCCGTGGTACCTGGTAATCAACCAGGCTGAAGACGTCAGCGAGGTAGACTGCTGCGTCAGACACGCTAACGCACGTGACCGCAGCACACGTGACGCAGCGGGTACTGGGTAGAGGTCTGCGACCTCTGAGAACTGCCGCCGCACCGGCCTGCATCCAAACGACTGATTGTCCTCTGACCTCCCGCCTGGACGACAGCGAAACGCCAAATAGAACTGTTCAGCCTTGTTCCGCACAGTTCACGATAATCGCAGTCTCGCACAGCCATTACCTTTACTAAGCCCAAGTGTTACATCACGCTGCAAGGGTCTTACCTCTTACGATAAATATATTGATCCTCCAGAGATTGAACATCCTCTGTAATATGGGAAACAGCTACGTAACAACTTTTCTTGTAAGACGATTGTGATACGACATGAAGCATGTAGCTTCTGCGGGATAGTATGGATACATTTTTGTTGTATAATTATTTATTTTTACATTGTAAGTTTTCCCTAGATTCTTCAGTAGCAGCAGGGGTGGACTGCCGGGTGCAGCGTATTTCCACCGTGTTTGCAAGCAGCGCCACTGCTCAATGCGGAAGCCGACACACGTTTATAGTTCCAAGTGCGCTATACGTTATTGACTGCTGTCCTGTAGTACAGAAAGTTTACATTGATACTAACAACCCAGTTTCTCCTAACTATTAGTCTAGCCCATCCCTACTGCCTGTAGCTTTTATTCAGGAGGTAGGACGAGTTTTGGAGGCGCAGAGGAGCTCAGAAGTAAGTCTCTTTTTCTCCATGTGTCTATAAAAGAGCCACTGCCAACTAATGGTACCTCATTATTACCGTTGTTGACATACATACTTGTTTTCTCTTTTCTTTAAGCTGTCAGGAAAAGCAGAGGTGAAACTGTACCTAGAAAAAGAAAGAAAAGACAGTTGTTAGTGCAGAATACAAAAGGGGTCGTTAGATTATACAACAAATTTTATAGTTAATAAATATAACACAATGTAAAGTTAAATAGACAATTACTTCAAATATACAGGGTGTTACAAAAAGGTACGGCCAAACTTTCAGGAAACATTACTCACACACAAAGAAAGAAAATATGTTGTGTGGACATGTGTCCGGAAACGCTTACTTTCCATGTTAGAGCTCATTTTATTACTTCTCTTCAAATCACATTAATCATGGAATGGAAACACACAGCAATAGAACGTACATTGTTGGATGAACCATTCGAAGAAGTGTACCTGTGGAGGCCAATCAGCTGCTGATAGTCCGTGCACACGCTCTACATTGTACGGAAACAACTGGTTCTCCCGTAGCACTCTCCATACAGAGACGTGGTGAACGTTACCTTGTACAGCAGCAACTTCTCTGTCGCTGGCATTAGGGTTATCGTCAACTGCACGAAGAATTGCCTCGTCCATTGCAGGTGTCCTCGTCGTTCTAGGTCTTCCCCAGTCGCGAGTCATAGGCTGGAATGTTCCGTGCTCTCTAAGACGCCGATCAATTGCTTCGAACGTCTTCCTGTCGGGACACCTTCGTTCTGGAAATCTGTCTCGATACAAACGTACCGCGCCACGGCTATTGCCCCGTGCTAATCCATACATCAAATTGGCATCTGACAACTCCGCATTTGTAAACATTGCACTGACTGCAAAACCACGTTCGTGATGAACACTAACCTGTTGATGCTACGTACTGATGTTCTTGATGATAGTACTGTAGAGCAACGAGTCGCATGTCAACACAAGCACCGAAGTCAACATTACCTCCCTTCAATTGGGCCAACTGGCGATGAATCGGGGAAGTACAATACATACTGACGAAACTATAATGAGCTCTAACATGGAAATTAAGTGTTTCCGGACACATGTCCACATAACATCTTTTCTTTATTTGTGTGTGAGGAATGTTTCCTAAAAGTTTGGCCGTACCTTTTTGTAACACCCTGTATAAACTTACTACCTGGGTTGTGTTTGTGTACAATCCAAATCACTTCTTGCTCAACTTTAACAAATCTTTAAGGAAAAAATTTTAAAGGTAAGATGACGTAAACTGAGTGCTTCCAGACGAGAAACTAGTGGTATAAATGAATATTAGTTATTTATTGGCGCATAAATTAGACCTTATAGCAATGATATAAGCTCATTACAGCTGTTCCAGATGAGGAATGACAATCTCCACGGATGCACTAAAACATAAATCATTGACAGAACTGAACCTTTGGATCAAAATCACTGGGCCCGTTTGTTTACACACGTTGTTTATAATTGTCCATTATAATGAATGTTTCTTTAAAGGAAAATATGGTAGGTGCGTATTGATGACTATTCTCCCAAACAATCCAACACCATCTCCTCAAATTCTATGGTTCGATAACCTTCGGCAGCTTTGTGTGGCAGTGTCTCGTGAGTTTCTGTGCTCAGTGATCGCGTTCTCCCAGTTAGAATGAAGACTGTTGCTTATGTGTCTTTGTACATTCGTTTGGCTTCCCGGTCAGTACATCCAGCTGTAACGCACATTAAACGGCAGTCTGCAAACTCCTGTAACGTACTCGAATAGTAGTCCATCTTCGACGTCTAACTAAATATGTTGGTACATAGTAAGTGCTCTTACTTACTGTGTACCTACAAGTTTAGTTTGACGTCGATACTACATCAGAGTATTTCATGATCTGAAGATGGTAGTAGGCGATGACGATAATAGTGAAGTGTAAAAGTTTGTGTTTGTCATGGACTGGCGAAGAAGTAGCAAAGAAGTCTTAAACTTTTGAACATGGCTGCGTTGTCAGCGACAGTTTCCAAAGTAAAATTAAAGGAATAACAGCCCTCGGTCGCAAAAATGAAGTCTTTCGACCTAGGTTTCGGCAATTACTAAGAGTGCCTTCATCAGAAGTAAAATATTCAAACTGGCCTATAACGTAAGTACAAAATTTTAGGATTTTTTAAAATTTAAGTGTAAGTACTGACTAGCAGTACAAAAAAGAAAGACACAGTGCTCACATGTCACGTATAAAATAAATATCAAGCGATAAAACTTTACTCACAAAATTTTAAAATAGAAAGCAAGCCACTATGGGCTGCTCATACATGTCGAGCTGCGGTAGCATCAGACTGAGGCGCCCGCGTTAGGAATTATGGGCAGGTGAACATTACACCAAAGTGCCATCTGGTAGCCGCAAATACAAACAGGCTGCTTAACATTCAAAATATAGACAGACTAATATTATAATGAACATTATTTAATACATGAAGTAAAAGGCAATATTTTATCTGACAGCAGCAAACATGGTAACAATTTGTCTTCGTAAGAGATTAGAAGTACAGTTTAGAGACTGAAAACGCCATTACAGAATTACAAAGGGAGCTGAATGACACAGCGAGTATAAAAACGTTATAAGGTGAAATGTAGTTAATATAAACCATTTGATGAACAAAACATTATGAATCGACTTAGATAGAAAAAATATTTCGTTAATTGCACGAGCGAACTCGAAATCAAATATCAAGTAACGGCATTATACCGTTGAGGAAGCTTTTGTAACGTAATTGGAGCTGCTCATTGAAAATGAGGCCATTATTTCCAGAAAGATGTTTGAAAATTTCTAATTCTTCGAGAACATCTAATCTACGCCCTTTTTTCTCAGTGTGCAAAATGTTGATAGCGTGAACAGCTTTAGGCGCATGACCCGTAATCAGAAGGTGGTCGGCAAAAGACGAATTTTGGGTGATAGTACCATTTTTCCTTAAAAGACGTTCTTTGTATCTGACAGTAAAGGCCTTGTTTTTCTGTGTAGTAAGAAGAACAAGTGTCGCAAAAAAAATCGTAAAGACACCAGAGATTTTCAAAGGGAACGGGTCGATTTTAAATTATGAATAATTTTTTTCGAAGCTGTAACTTCATTGGACAAACAGGACGTGTCTTTACAAGCAGATACACAGGACATCTTTTAATAAAAAATAATTTTTTGTACATCAAATGGTTTATAACAACTACATTTCATGTTATACCGTTTTTATACTCGCCGAGTTATTCGGCTCTCTTCGCAGCTCTGTAACGGCGTTCGAACTGTACTTCTAAGCTCTTATGTAGGCAAATTATTACCATGTTTGTTGCTGTCACATAAAACATTGCCTCTTACTTCATGTATTAAATAATGTTCATCATAATATTAGTCTATCTATATTTTTAATTATAAGTAGCCTGTTTGTATTTGCGGCTACTAGATGGCACTTCGGTGTAATGTTCACGTGTCCACAATTGCTTACGCGGGCGCCTTAGTATGATGCTACTGCAGCTCGACATGTATGAGCGGTCCATAGCGGCTTGCCTTCTATGTTTGCTATTTTAAAATTTAGTGAGTAAAGCTTTATAGCTTGATTTTTATTTTATACGTGACATGTAAGTACTGTTTCTTTCCTTTTTGTACTGCTAGTCCAAAGACTTCATTTTTGCGACCGAGGGTTGTTATTGGTTTAATTTTAGCTAAGAAGTTTCTCAAATTGTACTTCTGAAGCACTGAAATTGATGTGAACGGCAACGCGGACCACGGAAATGCTGAAGGTGAAGAATGTTTTGCAATGTTTAGCAACAGCAACATAAAAAAATGCCATATTTACAGAAGGTGGTGCACTACAGCTAGCAAACAGTTGAAGAACGTCTTCATTTACTACCAAGGGCTGCTGTTAAAATTTCTTTATTTAAGCAGTTTCGGACCACAGAGCATCATCAGGTTCATAAGAGTTTACAACGTCATACTAGGCGATACAAAATCAATGGCGTCAGTTACCAAAACCCATGAATTCACCACTGTTCTCATACAGTAACGTAAATTACATCGTCAGTCATAAAATGTGTCAAACAGTTTATTAGCTGTATGAACAGTCGAACCGAGGCACTGAGGTATCGATACGTATCCTCGAGAGAGAGAGAGAGAGAGAGAGAGAGAGAGAGAGAGAGAGAGAGAGAGAGAGAGAGAGAGAATCTATTTTCAGCAGTTTTAAACAGATAAGGCAAGTGCTAACCACTGTTTTTATTTTCATTACAGACCACTGTTTTCAAAAATTGGAACCTGAAATGTGAAATTTCAGAAAGCATATAAAATAAATCTTACTTAAACTTCCCATTCTTCTTCCTTAGAGTCATTCAAAAACAGTATTTTATTCAGTCATTTCGCTGATAATCTGTTACGTGAGTTTGTCATTGTGCTTCTGGCCTTTGAAAATAAACGCTTGGATAGCGCTGGTGTCCGTATTTTCAGTTACTCGTTGGCTGTATTATACAACTGGATGAATAAAAGTGCTATGTCATCCCCTTGCTCCCACAGTAATGAAACAGGTGCTGCCAAATAAAAGCTCATTCCATCTTTTTGCTGAGCAGAGCAAACAAGCGCGGGCTCCATCATTTTTGCTTCTGTTTGCTCCTGGCGCCAACGTCATCAGCAAGATTAGTTGCCGATAAACGCGTTGTTGTAGATATTGCATCAGTGCAAACTCTAGGATATTGAAAATTGGGTAAGTGATTACTAGAGTCATTCGATACCATACCAGTTATGCTTGCCGGAGTGGCCGAGCGCTTCTAGGCGCTTCAGCCTGGAACCGCGTGACCGCTACGGTCGCAGTTCGAATCCTGCATCGGGCATGGATGTGAGTGATGTCCTTAGGTTAGTTAGGTTTAATTAGTTCTAAGCTCTAGGGGACTGATGACCTCAGATTTTAAGTCCCATAGTGCTCAGAGCCATTTGAACCATTTGATACCTGTTATAAAGCACTCATATGGCTAAACGTATCTAGCAAAAAAGAATCGAGATGAAAGTATTCTGTATCAAGAAATATACTATTCCGATACCAAGGAGTACCTATATAATTTTTCCATGTCACTACTCTCATCACTGAGCAAGCCTCAGACCATAAGCCGCTTCTATCCGCGTCACCTCAGCCGCAGACCGGCAGTTCTGTTGTGTCTGCACGCATGCTATTCGCAACACTCAGCTTGGAGCCCCGATCTTGGACAGCATAATACCCTGCCTACCGATCTTTGAAACAGACTTATACTCTATTTTTCCCAGTCACTGAAGACTTGTATGTTCCAGTGCGTTAGAAAGATAGCAGCATAATATCACCTACTCTAGTGGAACTTCCCACTTGCTGCGTGTTTACTGAGTTCAATAAAGTGGGCCTGCGCCGATATAACAGCTAGCACAATCTCTTTGTTGATATGGCAGGTCTTCGATAAGATTATTTTTGGAGCAGATGCTATCAGCAGACCAGCCATATTTTGACAGGACTCCAGATAAGCATAAATGCTTTTCCTCCTCTCCCAGTACCGCCCCTTCCTGCCCACTCAGGTACAGCATCCGGAAAGTACACATTATGTATGGTGGTTGTGTACTACCTTATTTATGTACTGTAGTCACTCTTATAGTTGTTCACGGTCCCGACTTCATGAAGTTCAAAATTGTCAAATGGCTCTGAGCACTATGGGACTTAACTTCTGAGGTCATGAGTCCCCTAGAACTTACAACTCCTTAAACCTAACTAACCTAAGGACATCGCACACATCCATGTCCGAAGCAGGATTCGAACCTGCGACAGTAGCGCTCGCGCGGTTCCAGACTGAAGCGCCTTACAAACTGATCACCTGCAGTTGTGCCATGTGATACGTTGGTCAGACCATGAGAACTGCGTAGGTCCGGTGTATAGAGCAGTGGTCGTCAAACTGAGGCCCGTGGGCTGCATGCGGCCCGAATCAACTGTTCGATGCTTGGTTGATTTTGGGGAGGGGACCAAAGAGGCAGGTTGTCGGTCCCATCGGATTGGGGAAGGGTAGGGAAGGAAGTCGGCCGTGCCCTTTCAAAGGAACCATTTCGGCATTTGCCCGATGCGATTTTGGGAAATCACGTTAAAAGCCAAAGCAGGATGGTCGGACGCGGGTTTGAAGAGTCGTCCTGCCGTACGAGAGTCCAGCGTGCTAACCGCTGCGCCAACTCCCTCGGTCAAGCGTTCGTGCGGCGAGTGGTTGGCAGCAGTATTTTACAATAATATTATCTAGCAGCTAAAAGTCGAATCCGAAAACGTCGAATAACGCTAACAGCTTCTCAAGAGCTTATTTTTCTTGTTCAATAACAAACAAATGTAGTTACAGAGATATACTTACAGAGAACGTAAAATTTTAAGATTTACTTAATTTTAATTCGGCCATGACTTAAGTAAAGTTTGCCCCTTCCATCAGGGGCAGAATGGTAAGTAGCGTGTCCATCGCAGGATTAATATAAGTAAGAGGGGAAATACCTTACTGTTTGTCTTCCATTTCTGACCATGCGCGAACGAGCGCATCTCACACCGATTAGCTGCTGTGGTATAAATGGAAAGCGGAAGTAACATGGATTCGTGAATGAGCATTATAGAGGCAGTCATCTTCAAATGTGCTCCATCAGTATATGTCTGTAGCAAATAATATGAAATCAAATTGAGGCTGCCGTATTTCAGTGCAATGAGTAGAAGAAAAATGACTTCATAATATTTATTAATCATCTGTGATCGTCTCTCATATTACAATTGCTGTTATTAAATAATATAACATAATAATTTATGTATCGTACCAATTAGCGGTAAGGTCGGTAGGGGGAAGTGTGGCAAAAAAACAGCACAGCCGCATGCTGAGAAGTGGTCAGAATAGATCTAATATACACCACCTTCGTTTTCAGAGAGATTTAAAGAGGAAGAAGCTTGTTCTGCTATTTTGTTAGTAGAAAATTTTTTTAATTTGGGCAGTCAGAAGTAAGGTAAGTCATTCACTCCATATTTTTCTTGTTGCCTTACTTATGTGTGTTTCACCTGTATATCGATGTTTAAAAAATATCTTTTGTCCTTCAAATGTGGCTGTTTGTTATTTCATTTAGTTTGATATTTTCTTCTGTAGAGTGACGACATGGCATCGGAAAGAGTATTTACATTACACATCGGGAAAAGTGGCCATGTTGGTGTTTACCCAAATAAGTGTTATTTACGTCCGAAAAAAACACAGGTAATACGAGGGACGTTTGAAAAGTCTGTGCAAAGCCCGAGAGATGGCACCACCGGCGCATATCGAGGTCATGTTTAGTTAGTAGCATCTTTGGAAAGAACACACACCAAGTTTCTGCCATATGGGTCTATTTCTTTGTGTTTGGCATTCGTGTGAACAAGGAAGTCGAGAGATTGTCAAAAAATGGAAAAAAGGAATTTCGTATGGTGATTAAACATTGCTTTATGTAAGGCGCCTCAGGAGACTAAAGAGAAGCGTGATAAACCTTACGGTGACTGCACTTTCGATTAGAACAGTTTATAAGTGGTTTCAAAATTTTCGGAGTGGCCATATGGGCACAAGTGACGCTGAACGTTCTGGACGCCCTGTGGAGGTTACGACTCCAGACATCATTGATAAAATCCATTATATTGTGATGGATGACAGAAGAGTTAAGGTGAGTGAGATTGCTAGTGCTGTGGGTATCTTGAATGAACGGGTACATAATATTTTGCATAAACGTTCGGATATGAGAAAGCTATCCACAAGATGGGTTCCGCGATTGATCACGCCTGACCAAAAACGGAATCTTGTGAAGTGTTGCAAGAATGATTTGCAGCTGTTCAGGAAGAATCCATATGACTTTAAGCGTCGTTTTGTCACTGTAGATGAAACATGGGTACATAACTATACACACTCCTGAGACCAAACAGCAATTAAAAAATGGGTTACCAAGGGAGAATGAGCACCAAAAAAGGAGAAGACCATTCCTTCGACCGGAAAGGTCATGGAGACTGCCTTTTGGAATTCGCAAGGGATAATCCTCATTGAGTATCTGGAAAAGGATAAAACTATTGCAGGTGCATATTAGTCATCGTTATTGGACCGTTCGAAAACCGAGCTTCAAGTAAGACGCCGGCGATTGGACCGCAAAAAAGTCCTTTTCCATCACGAAAACGTACCAGCACACTGCTCAGCAGTTGTGGTCGCAAAATTATTGGAAATAGGCTTCCAACTCGTTTCACATCCCTCCTATTCTCCAGACTTTGCTCCCTCAGACTACTGTTTGTTCCCCAATTAGAAGAAATGGCTGGTGGGACAAAGATTTTATCCAAACGAGAAGATGATGATGATTGCAGCATCTAATAGCTATTTTGCAGACTTGGACAGTTCTTATTATTCGGAAGGAATCAACAAATTAGAACAACATCGGACGAAGTTTGTAAGTCTGAAAGGAGACTATGTCGAAAAATAAAAAAGGTTTACCCCAAACACGTAAGTAGCTTTTATATTTGCACGGACTTTTGAAACGCCCCTCGTACAACAGACGAAACTGACTTCTAAATATTGTTATACACAAAGCTATTATCCCCCATTGTATCGCTTTGTGACAATTCTGAATTAATTATCCTACATTATTTAAAATCGTCTCTGTTGTTTTATGTGTGAGCTAATAATACAAATTACCGATTGAAAACGACTTGCTACAACGGCTATGTATTATTTCAGATACTAGTGCGTGAAGATGCATACATCTACATCTACATTGATACTCTGCAAATCATCCTTAAGTGCCTGGCAGAGGGTTCATCGAACCACTTTCACAATAATTCTCTATTATTCCAATCTCGAACAGCGATCGGAAAATACGAACACCTATATCTTTCAGTGCGAGTTCTGACGATCGTTTCTCCCTATGTAGGTCTGCGTCAACAAAATATTTTCACATTCGAAGTAAAAATGGAAATGAGCGTTTGGCGTCATTGGCCGGGAGGCCCCTTAGGGGGCAGGTCCGGCCGCCTTGATGCAGGTCTTATTACATTCAACGCTACATTGGGCGACCTGCGCGCCGGATTGGGATGAAATGATGATGAAGACAACACAACAATCAGTCCCTGAGCGGAGAAAATCCCTGATCCAGCCGGGAATCGAACCCGTAGTATATATATATATATTCGGTGCCTACAGTGTCACGTCTTTCATCGTCACACAAATTTTTATTTTTAAAGGGGATCACTGAAGATTATTTCCATGGGTTCGCCCTCAAATTTCTCCTTCATATCACAAAATTGTCGTCTGATATAGTACAAACTGAAAAAATAAATTCCTTTTAAAGCACAGCTTCGTATACAATTTATATTCAAAACCTTACACCTGTGTCACAGAACAAATCCTACATCCAGAATACTTAACATAAGTTTAAGGGAAGAAATGCTTCCAATAATTATTACAGTATTTAAAGAACATCAAAATATGAACAGGCTGAAATGAACGAACAGTACATGAGACTATGTTAATCAATTCCACTGTAAAAATTTATTGTTAGCAAAATGAGAAATGTACTCATTTTGGCATTTCACTTTTGCATTTCTCAATTGGGAGTAAATCAAAACAATCAGAATGGCTAAAAGAGAGCATAACAACATGAGTCATAAACGAATAAGAGCTAATCAACTAAGCAAATAAGAGTATAGGCAAAAATGAGAAGGCAACAAAATGAGAGCTGCCCGCAGACGCACAAAATGGAGGGTTGTACCCTGTGCAGTGGGCGAAGTCTTAGTGCTACTGAGGCGCTTCTCCTTCTTACATGATGTGGTAGTCTGGAGTTACATGATGGCTTGGTCTTTACTTGACTTTTGTGCTGTTTGACAGTTAGAGCGATAGTAGCAGAGGTAGGAAAAACGAACGGCCCAATTGACTGGCCAGCGTGATTTTTTGAAAGATGACAGGAGAGTAGAAGGGACAGTAGAAGTGTGAGGAAAACGAACGGCCCATTGGCTAGCCGGAAATTACAGCTAAGTGACAGTTTGAAAGAGAGGAGGAGGAACAGTATGAGTTAAATGAAAGCGAAATGCCATTTTCCTGGCCTCGTCTTCTTTGTGGCGGCGTCTTTGATGGTGGCGGCAGACAATCTTGCGGTGGTGGAGTGGGGGGGGGGGGGGGGGGGGCGAGAGAAAGAAGTGTGAGAGAGACAGATGGAGACGTGGAAAAAGAAGAGCCTGTCATGATTAGGCTGGCATTGGGGAGGGTGGCGGGGAGAAGGGGGTGGCGTGCTGGAGGGGGAGGGGGTGGATGGCATGAGATGGTGGGGAGATGAATCGATGATGTGAGAGAGAGTAGTCGGCATGAAATGAGGTGGCTAGTGAATGTGGGGTCATGGGGGGGGGGGGGGGCCGAAGAGGTTAGGCCATCGAGTGGTGGCTAGACAATGGACCCGGGTGCCCAGGGAAAGGATTAAAGGATTTGGAGAGTGTCGGGTTTGTTGGTAAAAGGAAGTGGCTGCGGAGAGGATGCGGATTCGAAGGAGAGGCACGTCAGCTAGGATGTGGAGTTCTTGGGCAGGGAAGTCGAAGCGGACGCGGAGGGCAAGCCGGAGAGCCCGGTTCTGGACAGTTTGGAGTCGCCGGAGGTGGGTGGAGGCAGGGTGGCCCCACACCACCACTGCGTATTCAAGGATGGGGCGAACAAGGGAGGTGTACAATCTGAGAGAAAGGTGTGTAGGGAGTGAAGAGGTTGGATTGATGAGAGGGTAGAGCAGGCATAGCCGCCCTATTGCCTTACGACGCACATCATTGATAAGGGGGCACCAGGCGAGGCGCTGATCCAGGGTAACGCCTAAGTTCAAATGGTTCAAATGGCTCTGAGCACTATGAGACTCAACTGCTGCGGTCATTAGTCCCCTAGAATTTAGAACTACTTAAACCTAATTAACCTAAGGACATCACACACATCCATGCCCGAGGCAGGATTCGAACCTGCGACTGTAGCAGTCGCACGGTTCCGGACTGCGCGCCTAGAACCGCGAGACAACGCCTAAGTACTTCGCAGTACGAGTCCAAGGGACTGGGGTACCAAGGACCATCACCTGTGGGAGCCGAATGCGAATATGGCGTCGGCAGATGATAAGGTCTTGGGTTTTGGAGGGATTAAATGCCAGACGCCAGGTTCTAGCCCAATCGGTTAGGGAATCTGTAGTCCCCTGGAGCCGCTGTTGGAGACCTGCCGCGCTCCGAGAACGAGAGAAGAGCGCGGTGTCATCTGTGTAGAGAGCTAAGTGTACTCTCGGCGCAGAGGGCAGATCGGCTGTGAAGAGGGAGTAGAGTAGCGGTCCAAGTAGGCTGCCTTGTGGTACTCCTCCCCTGATGCATCGTCGCGTAGATTTCCCGTCAGGGATCATAACATGGAAGGTGCGACCTTCCAGGTATTGGCTATTAGCCGTACATGGGACAGTGGAAAGCCGAGTGAGAATAATTTGTATAGCAGCCCATCGTGCCAGACCGAGTCAAACGCCCTGGACACGTCGAGGAGTATGGCCTCAAAGTACTCCCTACGTTCTATGGCGTCCAGTGCCTCTTCTACAAGGCGCAGGAGTTGGTGATTGGTTGCGTGTCCCTGCCTGAAGCCAAACTGCTCATCAGGGAGGACAGGTTCTCGGGCAATGTGGATGAGCAGTCGTTTAAGGTATTGCCTCTGAAACACCTTGGAGATGGCGGGCAAGAGGCTGATGGGACGCTATGAGAGCTGGCCGAACTCCGTCGGCACTTAAATACGATTGCGCTCGTGGCGGCAACTCGCGGCCCGTACGCAAGTTGTAAGATTGCTGTCGCAGGTCGACCCTTAATCTATGATGTTACAGACGGCAATCCGTCACGCTGACCACTCTTTTTTAATCGTTTTGCAATTTGTTTTGATGTTCTGATGACTTTACTAAACGATAAACGATAGCATCATCTGCAAACAACCTAAGACGGCTGCTCGGGTTGTCTCCTAAATCTTTTAAATATATAAGGAAAAGCAGGGGGCGTACAACACTACCTTGGGGTACGCCAGAAATCTCTTCTGTTTTACTCGTTGACTTTCCGTCAGTTACTAAGAACTGTGACCTGTGTGAGAGGAAATCACCAATCCAGTCACATAACTGAGACGATATTCCGTAAGCACGCAATTTGACTACAAGCCGGTTGTGAGGCATGCAAAAGCGTTTTGGAAATCTAGAAATACGGAATAAATTTGAAATCCCTTGTCAATAGCAGTCAATACTTCGAGTGAGTAAAGAGATACTTGGTTTTCACAAGAGCTATGTTATTCTCTTCGAGGTAATACACAATGTTCGAAGACAATATATGTCCCAAAATACCGTTGCATATCGACGTTAATGATATGGGCCTGTAATTAGGTGAATTACACATTCTACCTTTCTTGAATATTTGTGTGACCTGTTCAGCTTTCCGGTCTTTGGGCACGGATCTTCCGTGATTATTAAGTATGGGGATATTGCATGAGCTTACTCTGAAAAGAAGCTAATTGCTATGCAGTTTGTACCGGAACACTTGCTTTGATTATGTGATTTAAGCTGCTTCTCTGCTTCAAGGACATCTACTCCTAAGTTACTCATGTCGGCAGCTGTTCTTGATTAGAATTCTGGAACATTCACTTCGTCTTGTTAGGTGAAGGAATTCCGGAAGGCTGTGTTTAGTAACTCTGCTTTAGCAGCACTGTCATTGATGGTCTTTCCATTGGTACTGCGCATCAAAAGCATTGATTTTATCTTGCCGCCAGCATACTCTATATACGACTAGAATCTCTTTGGATTTTCTGCCATGTTTCGAGAAAAGTTTCGTTGTGGAAACTATTGTAAGAAAATGTGCTCCAAAATCAGAAAAACTAACATTCGATTTTGTTGTTGCGATGGCACTGGCTTAGGTACGAAAAATTTGTCGTTATGTAAGTTTTAAAAAATGCACGAAGTTCCTTTATATAATTTTTTCCCTTAACCACATATGGTGTGATGTTTTATAATATGTAGATTCATAATGTATAAGTAGTGAGCTTCTATGGTGAAAACGTTTCCCTTTGATCGGCCACTTTACCTCCTCCTCCCTCCTTCGCCTCAACATTATTATGCGGCTCGAGTTGTCGCTCTACAATGTCAATATTGGCTCTTGAGCGAAAAAGGTTGCTACCGCTGGTGCAGAGCATAAACGTCACACACACAGCAATGGAGCAAACCTCCTACTGCAGTACACTGCCCTAGTATCTGTCATCCTATGGAATATAGCAATAAGACATTATGGCGTACAGTTTCAGCTTTTGGGATAGTGTTATTAAGGAGACTGAATAAGCAAGTGACCTTATAAATGGAGACAGAGTTTTTTTGCTGAAATTCTGCTTGGAATTATGCTCTCTCCCTGTTCAAACAACAGAGGGACAGAGTTAATGGTACCTTCTCACCCGCTGGTAACTGATATTTACTGTCGATAATTTCTTTGCTTATGTGCTGATACTGGTTATTTACGGTCTACCTGCGTGTTTCTTGTTTATGCATATGCCTTAATATGGTGCTTGGTTGGCATAGCCCCACTTATCGAGAGTTTAACTTATTTTGGACTGCGGCCTGTCGTTGCATTTGTGTCTCGAAAATGACGGTGTGTTCCCCTGTCGAAATATTGGCAGATGTCGAAGACGTCATCCGGGTACATTCTCGTAAGTTGTTTGAACATTTTACTCGATGGCATGAACTCGTATTTACGAACTGAAACCAATTAATTTCTGGGAGAATAAAAGGTATGAAATCCTGCTAGAACAAATGAAGTACGTTATCCGGAGAAAAAAAGTTTTGTAATTGCAAACTGATAACTTACTTTGTGTTTTACTAAACTTGTTAACCGACCTTCGTGTGTGGCGAAACCGTTGTTCAGCCTCTGACTTCGTTATTAATCAACAACGCTGTACTCTTAATGCAATGCTCACAATCATGTTGAAGAAGCAGAGACGTTAAGACAGAGCACTGATACGAAGTTAACGTGGCAGTTAACGTGTTGAAAGTAGCTTTCGCCGAACAGGCGGATGACCAAGCCTAACCAACAATTTCATGCGACTCTGTTACATTTATTGTAGCCAAATTAAATCGGGTGATGCTGAGGGTATTAGATTAGGAAATGAGACGCTTAACGTAGTAAATGAGTTTCGCTATTTGGGGAGCAAAATAACTAATGATAGTCGAAGTAGAGAGGATATAAAATGTAGACTGGCAATGGCAAGGAAAGTGTTTCTGAAGAAGAGAAATTTGTTAACATGAAGTATAAATTGAAGTGTCAGGAAGTCGTTTCTGAAAGTATTTGTGTGGAGTGTAACCATGTATGGAAGTGAAACGTGGACGATAAATAGTTTGAACAAGAAGAGAATAGAAGCTTTCGAAATGTGATGCTACAGAAGGATGCTGAAGGTTAGATGGGTAGATCACGTAACTAATGAGGAGGTACTGAATAGCATAGTGGAGGAGTTTGTGGCACAACTTGACAAGAAGAAGGGACCGGTTGGTAGGACATGTTTCGACGCATCAAGGGATCACAAATGTAGCATTAGAGGGCAGCGTGGAGGGTAAAAATCGTGTAGGGAGACCAAGAGATGAATACACTAAGCAGATTCAGAAGGATGTAGGTTGCAGTAAGTACTGGGAGAGGAAGAAGCTTGCACAGGATACAGTAGCATGGAGAGCTGCATCAAACCAGTCTCTGGACTGAAGACCACAACAACAACCACCCCAGATTTGCGTAGGAGGAAATACTGTCCTCTCAGAATCATTTGTGAATTGAAAAAGTTCAATGAACCAGAGAACTGTCTACCAGAAGGAAGGAAGGTAGGGCTCCAGTGGAGACAGAGAACAAGTCCGAATTGGACAAAAATGGAGAAGTAAATCTCCAATTTCTTTTTCAAAGGAGCCCCTCCGTTGTTAGCCTTGCAGAATTCAGAAAAACCGCGGCAAATGTGAATCTGGAGGGTCGAACAGTTTGTACCTTGCTGCAGTGCAGAAGGACCTGCTAAGTTACATAACAGAGCGGTCACGAGTGCCGCTACTGTTGATGCGGTGATCGTTGCGTGGGCCACGTGCAGGTTATGCACATGTAATCGCAGGTAATCGCTGCTCTTTTGTTATTTCATTTTTCCTGGAACAGATCCCGGACGGCCTCGCTGGAGGCTCCGTCCCTTCGACCTCTGCTGTCGGCGACTGCTGGCCCGCGGCCGGCGCACGCAGACTCTGTCGGCGTGCAGCCACTGCGGTAATCCTCGAGGGTCATGGGGATCTCGCCGGGCTTTCCCGGGGTATTCGTCTACACATTAGGGACAGCATGGTCGGTCTGGAACACAACGTACGGCGTAGGCGCACTGCTCAGTCTAAGTGGCACGATCACTAATGTTGAGAGACAAGATATACACTAATCTTCAGTACCATCAGGATCACTAACCGAACCAAAACCAAAAGCACTAATAAAGTAAAATTAGCCATAAAAATTATTCCATTCCATCTAGGCATGGTGGTGCAGCAACCTTCTATTCTACCATTTAAAAAACAGTCGAAGGTTGCACAACGTGCCTTATTATCTCAAGAGCGACGCGTTTCGACCGGATAGGGCATCGTCAGTTTATATTTATAAAATCAGAAATTTTGTGCCACAAAGTATACGTCGAAGAAGGTTTGATACCAAATAAAACGTACTAAAAGGCAGCCTTGTGGAGGCTTCGACAGCCATAGCAGTGCAGAACAGGACCTTATACTTGAGAGAACAGAGAACAGTGTGCAACTGACGAATGTTTTTTAAATAGTAAAATTAGACATAGTAGGGGGTGTGGTATTAGTAGCATAAGTGCACTACTGGCCATTAAAGTTGCTACACCAAGACGATGACGTGCTACAGACGTGAAATTTAACCGACAGAAAGAAGATGCTGTGATATGCAAATGATTACCTTTTCAGAGCATGAACACAAGGTCGGAGCCGGTGGCGACACATACAATTTGCTGACATGAGGAAAGTTTCCAAGCGATTTTTCAGGCACAAACAGCAGTTGACCGGCTTTTCCTGGTGAAACGTTGTTGTGATGCGTCGCGTAAGAAGGAGAAATGTGTACCATCACGTTGCCAGCTTTGATAAAGGTCGGATTGTAGCCTATCGCGATTGCGGTTCATCGTATCGCGACATTGCTGCTCGCGTTGGTCGAGATCCAATGACTGTTAGCGGAATATGGAATCGGTGGGTTCAGGAGGGTAATACGGAACGCCGTGCTGGATCCCAACGGCCTCGTATCTCTAGCAGTCGGGATGACAGGCATCTTATCCTCATGGCTGTAGCGAATCGTTCAGCCACGTCTCGCCACGTCTCGATCCCTGAGTCAACATATAGGGACGTTTGCAAGACAAAAAACATCTGCTCGAACAGTTCGACGACGTTTGGAGCAGCATGGACTGTCCGCTCGGAGACCATGGCTGCGGTTACCCTTGACGCTGTATCACAGCCAGGAACGCCTGCGATGATGTACTCAACAACAAACCTGGGTGCACGAATGGCAAAACGTCATTTTTTCGGATGAATCCAGGCTCTGTTTACAATATCACGATGGTCGCATCCGTGTTTGGCGACATCGCGGTGAACGCACATTGGAAGCGTGTATTCGTCATCGCTGTACTGGCGTATCACCCGGCCATTGGTTACACGTCTCGGTCACCTCTTGTTCGCATTGACGGCACTTTGAACAGTGGACGTTAGATTTCAGATGTGTTACGACTCGTGGCTCAGCCCTACTAGAAGTCAGACGGGCAGAGCCCTGTGGTGTTTCAGTGAAACATAAATATAGACAAGCAAAGTCGAAGGGAGTTATGTACTGACACAAGTCAAGGGAGGTCTGGTCCGGGGCCTGGACTTATAGTATTCGCTCTGGCTCTGCTCCGGCTCATCCCCTGCGAAACCCTACATTTCAGCAGGATAATTCACGACCCCATGTTGCAGGTCCTGTACGGGCCTTTCTGGATACAGAAACTGTTCGACTGCTACCCTGGCCAGCATATTCTCCAGAACTCTCACCAACTGAAAACGTCTAGTCAATGGTGGCCGAGCAACTGGCTCTTCACAGTACGCCAGTCACTACTCTCGATGAACTGTGGTATCGTGTTGAAGCTCCATGGGCAGCTGTACCTGTACATGCCATCCAAGCTCTGTTTGACAGGCGTATCAAGGCCGTTATTACGCCCAGAGGTGGTTGTTCTGGGTACTGATTTCTCAGGTTCTATGCACCCAAATTGCGTGAAAATGTAATCACATGTCAGTTCTAGTATAATATATTTGTCCAATGAAGACCCGCTTATCATCTGCATTTCGACTTTGTGTAGCATTTTTAATGGTCAGTAGTTTATTATTAAAAATTCTGCCTGTACTAAAATCGTAGCGATGATAGTAGTAGTGGTTGTAGTAGTAGTAGTAGTTGCATAGATCTCGTGCAGTGTCACATTAATCCTCTTCTTCTATTCCTACACTATTTTATACGCTCCTAAAGAGCGGGTCTTAAATATATGTTCTGCTGACCATGATTATATCAATTTGAAAAATACTGTGGAAAGAGCAGTTATTTTCGGGTGATTATCCGGAGACCGAAGGTTGTAACTTGGAATGACGACACCAATAATGAAAAATACGTATTTGAAAATTGCCTGCACGCCACGATCTTCCAGAAATTCTTTCATACTGAAACTCAGAAAAAATGCTGACACGACTAATTAATCTCATCGCGAACATCCTGTTTGAAACAATAATTAACATGATAATATTCGGCTCGTCGACACGTGTATCATGACATCTTATGGATCCCACCGATCAACTGCAACTACCTACACCTTAAGCACATCGCGAATAAAAACGGTAAGTCACGAAACATTGTCGGCAGACAATTTTACCTGCTGGCACAGCTTCACTATCTGTTGCTGCTTGACTATCGATGTACAGGGTGTTTCAAAAATGACCGGTATATTTGAAACGGCAATACAAACTAAACGAGCAGCGATAGAAATACACCGTTTGTTGCAATATGCTTGGGACAACAGTACATTTTCAGGCAGACAAACTTTCGAAATTACAGTAGTTACAATTGTCAACAACAGATGGCGCTGCGGTCTGGGAAACTCTATAGTACGATATTTTCCACATATCCACCATGCGTAGCAATAATATGGCGTAGTCTCTGAATGTAATTACCCGAAACCTTTGACAATGTGTCTGGCGGAATGGCTTCACATGCAGATGAGATGTACTGCTTCAGCTGTTCAATTGTTTCTGGATTCTGGCGGTAGACCTGGTCTTTCAAGTGTCCCCACAGAAAGAAGTCACAGGGGTTCATGTCTGGCGAATAGGGAGGCCAATCCACGCCGCCTCCTGTATGTTTCGGATAGCCCAAAGCAATCACACGAGCATCGAAATATTCATTCAGGAAATTAAAGACGTCGGCCGTGCGATGTGGCCGGGCACCATCTTGCATAAACCACGAGGTGTTCGCAGTGTCGTCTAAGGTAGTTTGTACCGCCATAAATTCACGAAGAATGTCCAGATAGCGTGATGCAGTAATCGTTTCGGATCTGAAAAATGGGCCAATGATTCCTTTGGAAGAAATGGCGGCCCAGACCAGTACTTTTTGAGGATGCAGGGACGATGGGGCTTTTCGGTTCCCCATATGCGCCAGTTCTGTTTATTGACGAAGCCGTCCAGGTAAAAATAAGCTTCGTCAGTAAACCAAATGCTGCCCACATGCATATCACCGTCATCAATCCTGTGCACTATATCGTCAGCGAATGTCTCTCGTGCAGCAATGGTAGCGGCGCTGAGGGGTTGCCGCGTTTGAATTTTGTATGGATAGAGGTGAAAACTCTGGCGCATGAGACGATACGTGGACGTTGGCGTCATTTGGACCGCAGTTGCAACATGGCGAACGGAAACCCGAGGCCGCTGTTGGATCACCTGCTGCACTAGATGCGCGTTGCCCTCTGTGGTTGCCGTACGCGGTCGCCCTACCTTTCCAGCACGTTCATCCGTCAGGTTCCCAGTCCGTTGAAATTTTTCAAACAGATCCTTTATTGTATCGCTTTTCGGTCCTTTGGTTACATTAAACCTCCGTTGAAAACTTCGTCTTGTTGCAACAACACTGTGTTCTAGGCGGTGGAATTCCAACACCAGAAAAATTCTCCGTTCTAAGGAATAAACCATGTTGTCCACAGCACACTTGCACGTTGTGAACAGCACACGCTTACAGCAGAAAGACGACGTACAGAATGGCGCACCCACAGACTGCGTTGTCTTCTATATCTTTCACATCACTTGCAGCGCCATCTGTTATTGAAAGTTGTAACTACTGTAATTTCGAAAGTTTGTCCGCCTCAAAATGTACTGTTGTCCCAGGCATATTGCAACAAACGGTGTATTTCTATCGCTGCTCGTTTAGTTTTTATTGCCGTTTCAAATATACCGGTCATTTTTGAAACACCCTGTACATAATAATGCGTGCATGTACAGTGAAAATAAACTTAACAAAACTGCCAAAAATTATAAATACTGTGCTATAGCCTCCCAATGTTGGTACTGTTTATTGCCAGATAAAAGTCCATTCCCACCACAGAATTTTTATTGCCAGTTTCTATTTGCAGAGTCATCTCCGGATATGAGGAGTCAAAATTAAGAAAGGGTTTATAAAAATAATTAAACGAACTAATAAATAATAATACACGCTGAAAATATTCAAGTTACTGTGTATAGCTCATGGCTATGTGGTATCATGGATATACATATTAAAAAGATCATTGTGAAACAGTTCGTTCCAGAGCTTACGTATAAATACTTAAGCTAGACAGGTGAGATAAACAACAAACTGGTTACCGGTACGTGATTTAACATGTGATAGACCCTAGCAGTTTACCGTCATAATATAATATGATATATCAAACTGCATGTAAGGTGTGTAAAAAAGGATATTGACATCTATGAAAACACTGTCTATTACGAAACTGTTAATGCTTTTATGTATCCTTCATTGTATATAATTTATTTATAGCTCTGACGTAATAGCGCGACAGTAAGCGGTGAGATTCTGATCCATGTTATATCACATGTGCAACTTGTTTGTTACTCCATCTGTCTAACTATAAGATATGCTTCAGTATTTGTGCGTGCGTCGCACAGTACTAATCCCAAGATCTGAATTTTTCTGTATTCTATTTCGTATGAATATTCATGAGCTGTACAGAGCAATTTGAATGTTTTCATTATGCATCTGGTTGGCTGCAAACTTTACATACTGAAAATTTTCATCACGTGTTCTTTATATGCGTTTTTTCAAGCTTTTCGTAAATACGGAGTACTTTCTCCATTTTTGGCTCCATATACCTGTAGATGAATCGGTTAGTCGAAACCAGTAGCCAATTAAAAAGTGTTCTTTGGTCTAGGCAGTCTATTACCCGGTATTAAATTCTTGTAGGATCAGAGTATCGGTATTCCTGTGGTATAAACTCGTATATACAATTTAGTACTGTTTCTTGGTGTGGCCGTAACAGAAATAGCTGTAGTTAATTATTCAATAGCAGTACGAAGAGGTGAGGGAACTAAATGTAAATCAAGTATGAAGAGAGAGAGAGAGAGAGGGGGGGGGGGGAGGAGACAGGGAGTGACGCTAGCCCCTGTTTTTTTTTTTTTTTTCGTTTCCACCTTAAAAGGACACCTGACCTAAAATGGAAAGTAACAGCTTAGTATAACAGTATATACGGTATGTTAGTGGCAGCTCCAAAGAAAAAGAAATATAACATATTTGATACACAAAATCTCGTTAATTTGGATTTGGATCTGAAAGCAGGAAACACAAATATTTAGCGAGTCATGGAACGCATATCTGAAACACAGGATAGACGCCATAAGAGGGGGAGAGTTTATTGCAGTCGACAAAAATATTGTTCTACATAGGCCCAAACTGAGTCTGACTGCGCAGGTTCGAATCCTGCCTCGGGCATGGATGGATGTGATGTCCTTAGGTTAGTTAGGTTTAAGTAGTTCTAAGTTCTAGGGGACTGATGACGTCATATGTTAAGTCCCATAGTGCTCAGAGCCATTTGAACCATTTTTTGAGCCTGACTCCGACGTTAACTGGACGCGATTCCGGCCTAGGTGAACCAAATTAATTACTGAATGTTTTTACCGGCCAACAGATTCCGCCGTAACAGTTGTAGAACCACTCAAGAAAAGTCTACGTTCAGTAGGGCGGAAAAATCCCGGTCGTGCGATATTAGTTGGGAGCGACTTCAAACCCACCGAGTGCAGACGGAGACGTCTATCGATGTATTGCAGATGGTATGGACAGCCAGTCTTGGGAAGTTGAATGGTTTCTGTTTAGCGCAACTACTACAACAACCAACAGGCAGTGGAAATGTTTACAACCCGTAGCTAGACAGACCAGTGTCACTTTAGAGGCAGGTATCAATGCCCTTGATATCATCGTAGCCACAATGTTTACTGAAATTAATAAATATATCGATAAGTAGAGGAGAGTTTTATGCAGGGAAGAGAGATAAGCAGTTGTTAGCATCCTGCTTGTACAGTGAATGGAATTCATTTAGTTCCAATGTGACAGACGTAGAGGAATTATGTGTAAAGTTTAAACTGATTCTAAATATCGCTCTGGAGCAGGATGTGTCTATTAAACAGATATAGGACGGAAAAGCCCCACCGCGGTTTAATAACAAAATTCGAAAAATATTTAGGAAGCAGAGATTCTTGCGCTCATGCCTCAAAAAAAGAACCCTCAAACGTCGGCAGGAGAAACTTAACAGAAATCTGTGCGTCTATAAAAACATCGATGGGCGAACCATACAACTATTTCCACCGTCATATCTTAGCACAAGATGTTACAGAGAAGCCGAGAAAATAATTCTGGTCGTATGTAAAATCAGTAACTGGGCCGAAAGATTGTATCCATTCACTAGCCGATTAAATGGCT
Source organism: Schistocerca gregaria (assembly GCF_023897955.1). Taxonomy (NCBI): domain Eukaryota; kingdom Metazoa; phylum Arthropoda; class Insecta; order Orthoptera; family Acrididae; genus Schistocerca; species Schistocerca gregaria. Next base: position 249,945,919 of record NC_064925.1, read on the forward strand.
CTGAGGTCGTCGCCTAGAACTTAGAACTACATAAACCTAACTAACAGGACATCACACACATTCATGCCCGAGGCAGGTTTCGAACCTGCGACCGTAGCGGTCGCTCGGCTCTAGACTGCAGCGCCTAGAACACTCCGGCCGGCACTAGTCGATCAGTCTGGTCTGACAAAAGAAGACAGGAACTGGAAACCAGAAGTTCTAAATGTTGCGTTTAAAAAATTATTCACGCAGGACGATCATACAGACTTCCATCTTCAGAACGACGCACAGAGTCTCTCATGGAGGAAACAGAGATCTCTGGCGCCCAGAAGAAATTGAAAGAGTTCGAAACAATTAAGTCGCTATTTTCGGATGGAATCTCAATTCGATTTCACAGAGAGTGCTGTTCGGCACTGGCCTCTTACTTAGTTTGGCTGTTTTCGCGAATCTATCGCCCAGCGTAAAGGACCAAGCGACTGGGAAAAAGCGCTGATCACAACTGTATGTAAGAAGAGTAAACGAACAAACCCTAAAAATTACAAACCAATATCATTAACATCAGTTTGCTGCATAATTATTGAGCATAATCTGACCTCGAATATAATACATTTCCTGAGACAGGAAAGCATATGTTCGCGAAACAACGCGGTTTTTGAAAGCAACGCTCGCGCGAAACTCAGCTTGCTCTTTTTTTTCCCGCATCATATCCTGCGAACCCTGGATGAAAAACAACAGGCAGCTTTCACGTTCCTTGATTTTCGGAAAGGATTTCAAACATTGCCCCATTCCAGATTGTTAACGAAGGTCTGAGCATAGCCGTGCGGGATTAGCCGAGCGGTCTTGGGCGCTGCAGTCTTGGACTGTGCGGATGGTCCCGGTGGAGTTTCGAGTCCTCTTTCGGGCATGAGTGTGTGTATTTGTCCTTAGGATAATTTAGATTAAGTAATGTGTAAGCTTAGGGACTGAAGACCTTAGCAGTTAAGTCCCATAAGATTTCACCCACGTTTGAATTTTTTGAACATTTTGGTCTGAGCATACACAATAGATTACCAGAGATCTGAGTTGCTCTATAACTTTTTAACTGATAGAACCATGTACGTTGTCCTCCGTGGCGAGTGTTGACCAAAGACAAGTGTATCGCCAGGAGCGCCGCAGGCAAGTGTGATAGGACCACTCGACATTGCATTGAAACAAGCGTTCAGTTCATAATGTGGAAAAAAACAAAACCGCAAATTGGCATTCATGAGAAGAAGAACACCAAAAATGCAACAGGAGCGTAATATGTAAGAAATTGTCCACACAACCTGCCACTGATGGTGCCTTGCAGAAAATAAAGGCGAAACGCGTATGGCACGAAAATTGTTTTATTCAGTTACTTTCAGACGGTCCATAAGTAAAAATTATCAATATACCACTCGTATTCTCTGTGTACATAAATGATCTGACGGACAGGCTGAACAGTAATCTACGACTGCTTGCCGATGATGTAGTGGCGTTGTCGTTGAGTGACTGTAGGAGGATACAAGATGACATAGGCAACATTTCCGGTACGTGTGGTGCTCTAAGTGCTGAAAATTGCGAGTTAATGCAGATTTAAAGGAAAAACAGTTCCGTAATGTTCGATTGCAGTATTGGCAGTGAGATGCTTGACACACTCACATCAATTAAGTATCTACGCATAACGTTACAAAGCGATATGCATTGGAACGAGCATGTAAGGACGATAGCAAGGAAAGCGAATGGTCGACTTCGGTTTATTCGGGCGATTCTAGGAAACTGTAGCTCATTTGTAAGTTTCAAATGGCTCTTAGCACTATTGGACTTAACATCTGAGGTCATCAGTACCCTAGACTTAGAACTACTTAAACCTAACTAACCTAAGGACATCACACACATCCATGTCCGAGGCAGGATTCGAACCTGTGACAGTAGCAGCAGCGTGGTTCCGGACTGAAGCGCCTAGAACCACACGGCCACAGCGGCCGGCTCATTTATAAAGGATACAGCGTATAGAATACTAGTACGCCCCAGTCTTATCTACCGCTCGAGTGTCTTGGGATCCCTGCCAGGTCGGATTAAAGGAAGAGATCGAAGCAATTCAAGGGCGTGCCGCTAGATTTGTCATCGTCAGATTCGGTCAACTATTACGGAGACGCTCCGTGAACTCAAACGGAAATACCTGGACTGAAGACAACGTTCGTTTCACATAACTATTGATGAAACGTAGAGGACAGGCATTTGCGGCTGACTAGAAATGGCTCTCAGCACTGTGGGACTTAACATCTGAGGTCATCAGTCCCCTAGAACTCAGAACTACTTATACCTAACTAACCTAAGGACATCACATACATCGATGCCCGAGGCAGGATTCGAACCAGCGACCGTAGCGGTCTCGCGGTTCCAGACTGTAGCACCTAGAACCACTCGGCCACTCCGGCCGGCCTGAGGCTGACTACAGTACGATTCACTGCCGCCAACGTATATTTCCCATAAGGATCAAGAAGGCTAAATATGAGAAATTAGGGCTCTTACGGAGGCGTTTTCCCCTCACTCCATTTGCAGGTGGAACAGGGGAAAGGGTATGATTAGTAGTGGTACATAGAACCCTCAGTCATGCACAGTATGTTGGCTTGCGGAGTTTCTATGTAGATGAAGATGTAGACGTAGATGATGTGACGTAGAAAGAAAAGCATAGCAACTGAAGAATGATCATTGTATTAGAGTACTGAATAGCAGTAAACCTGAACTATAACGTTTCTCAAGAAACTGAACTACTTTTAGATCGTTCGTCTTCTGACGTGTGATTCGGCCCGCTACCGTTTCCTATGCTGCGCCAACCTCCTTGTCTCATACGAGCACTAACACGAAACGTCCTCAATTACTTCTGTTTATTGCAATTTCCCTCTACAACTTTTACCGTGTACGTCTTGCTCTTATCTGATGGAAAGTATTTTCTGATACCTTAAATATGTCTTATCATCCTATCCCTTTCTCCACTGGGAGCCGAACCGAACAATAACCATGGGTTCGGTGTGGGGCGGCGGTGGGGTGAATGGACTGCTGCAGCCTGTTGTGGGGTTGTGTACCACTGAGAGCTACGGCGGGGACGAAACCTCTCCGTCGCTTCTAGGTCCCCAGTTCAATACAATACAATCAAATGATAACAAGGCTTGATTTCTGCACCTTCTATCTCTCTCTCTCTCTCTCTCTCTCTCTCTCTCTCTCTTTTCCTCCACCACAGTTGCGCAAGCGTATCACAGAATGTCTCGTGGGACGAAAGCGGATGTCAATAGGGACAAAAGCTGATGTCACCTTTATGCAACGAACCTAGTGCAGCTCAAGAAGAAGATTGCGTGAAGTCCTGCTGTTATCCAACCTCTGTTATGCAATGTTTGTTCCTTGCAGATGTTACAGAGGAAGTCGGTGAACCCTAGCGATTAAATGAGGCGTTTATCTGTTTCCCGTCGAACTTCAGGAAAAGATATCTGTCTTGCAGGTTTGCACAATAAATCGTGTAGTATTCTCAGAACGCAGTACTGTCATCACGGACATGTAAATTTTATTTATCGATTTTACGATAAACGTAAACTCAGTACAACCATCAACAGCTTTTCTTTTTCACACTAGCTCGAATTTTATGCTTTGACGGCGTCTCCTCGTTTCTTTTTTCCAGCATTAACAGAGAGGATTTATAAGTGTGGTCGCTTCAGTTTTGCTTACCAATATTTTGAGAGACAATGCTCTGAAAAAGTAATACGTTCAATTTGCGAAACCCTAATTTAATTGCAATCTAGATACAAAACTAATTACGGAACGGGTAACAAGACACGAAATTGTGAAGTTGGTTTCCCTCGTGGTCTGTTTCCAGTCTAATGACTTCGAAGAAGCAGAAAATTTAAGTTACAAAGATGGTGCTCGGCCAGAAGAAAGCACAAACGGTATGTAGTACATCCGTTTTTCATCCATAGCTAGGATATAACAGGAGTCTTGTAGTGGGGGTTACAAAATAGTAACAGTTTAAGGATAAAGGCGTGATATATTGTCGTGTATACGGTTTCTCGGCAACTGAATATGGTTTTTACGCGAGATAAATATCGGGGAAACAATATATTAGTTGAGTCTTCTATGAACGTACGCTCTCGGAATTTAAACAATAAACAAAACCGTGATGCACATAGCCTCTCTCGCATCGTCTGTTACTGGAGTTGGGTAAGCACCTACGTGACAGTTTCTCACGTACTTCCTAACTAATAACGGTAGTTAAAAAAATGTCAGCTATAATATAAACTGATAGGTCTTGAGTTATCTCCCGTAGGAAAGCTAATGGGAAAGTCAAACATACCTTTTTTCGAATAATTATGCCGTGGGAAAAATTGGGAAACCTAAATACGGACGCCTCGTTTCTTCAAAAATGAGCCAATGCGTTGAGGAACCTCTGCCACGCGCGATGAGTGTAGCAGGCAGAACAGCAACGTGGCAGAAGGATTACCGATAAATGACCGAAGACGTAAGAAGCTATTTCGTAGAATGGATGGACGTCAGTTCAGATGTAGGATTACCGGTAATACACTCCCGTATTCGATACGTTCCTTGCGACGGACTCGGACAGAGCTTAAAAATGAGGTAATGGGACATCGTGTCTTGTGAGTTGTCACTACGTCGCTGGGAAATTGTATGACTGAGGCATCTCTGCTATAACAATGCATCCAGGTCAGCAAGCGCCTCACGGACTAAAAAACTGAGCTGGACAATTGGTGGCCGCGGGTTTGCCAGCGTATTCCAGGAAAGCTTCTTACCAGTGGCTTTATGTGTTTGAACTTCAGCCAAGTACGAACCGTACGTGACTATCGCAGCATTGCAGGTGACGTGACAGGAGTACCAAGTGCAGCAAGTAGAAATGTTCACCTAATGGCACGTCAAGGCAGTAGCTTTGGCGCTTGGTTTTATATCAAATTTTTGTGTGGTGCTTTCTGCAGCACGCCTAGTCGTCCCGACGTCTGCCTGCACGCAATGAGCCACCACCATTCATCACAGAGAAATTTCCTTCTTTCGACAATGCTGTACTGCGACAAATTACTTTCTGATGGTTACAGAGCTGAAGATGGTAGTGTAGAACGAAACTGGTTATATTATAACTGACTTGCAACCGTTAGACAAACAAACTGTTCTTACCGAGCGTGCGCTGCGACACGAGTTAACAGCGCGTGCGGGGAAGCTCACATTAAGGAAGATAAAGAACCTCGGGCGCTTCTTACACAACATGATCTGGCGCAGTTCCAGGGAAAACTGGAAAAATACACGGAAAATTTAATATAAAACGATCTCTCCACCAAATAAAGAGATGTGATAAGCTCTTTAAGATGTTCTTGGCCTCTGAATGGTGAATCATATCACATGCTAAGACATGGCCTGCCGCACGCTGGAGAAGCATTTAAAAGACTGTACAACAAAGTTGTAAGAAACACCTTACTTAAGCATCCAACTGAACCAATAATCTCGAAGAGTGAGTCATCAGTGAGCGTGAAATGACCTACGAAGATACCAGCAGAATGCTTAGAGACCGCACTTTTAGAACAGTGCAGTAAAGGAGGCTATCGAAGTTGGAGTATCGAATGATTAAATCAACAGAAGCAGGGAGAGGGAGGGTACGTCTTAGAATTCGGAGCTCCATTTGTCTAGGTCTTAAAGGAAATCTTATCTATGTGACATGGACAACGCCACGAGACCTGACTTGCTGCAGTAACACCGCTGCAGGGGGGGGACAATTGCTGCATTGCTGCAGCTCAAACCGTGGACAGATGATATGATATACGCACTCGACATTCCACACTTTTTAGCGATATCTAAAAGGATGAAAAAATCAAAATGTGAAGATTATGACTTCTAATCGGATGTTTGTCACAATTACATTTTCATAGTGGGCCCTAGATTTGTAGCTGTACACCCTATGCCAGTTTTGAATCCCGTGTTGCCGCTAGCTTCAAGATCGTTAATGTTAGTTCCATAAAGCAAAAAAGAAAGTGTTTTTGTTGTGTTTTCACTAGAATCATAGTTTCTTTTCTTCCCATTTCTTGACCCGCAGAGCTTCACTGTTGCACAAAGTGACTCTACGAGTTCTGAAAACAGATTGATACCTAAATGAGATTGCGTCTTAGGAACGCGCCTTGGTGAATCTGTTGGAAAAATTCGGTCAAACGAGGATTTTGAGAGCTCTCTCTTTCATGGGTAAATTTATTTTCTCAGGACTCTTCCAATGAATCTCAATCTAGTATCTGCTTTTCGTAAATCTAGTTTTACGTTTTTGTTTCACTCTGAGACTGACGAAGACGTCGAGTTTAAACGATAAAAGTTTGCAGACTTCCGTCTGATCTGGCAGACCTTGAAGACAGACGCCAAATACGTAAAAGACTACTTAAAAACACCTAAGAAATGCTTTTAAGAGGGGAATCTGCGGATATTCTTTATCTCGTCATATATCTTTTGTTGTGTCCGAGAATGATTTTCTGGGAGAATATGAAAATTTTTAGTTTTAAGACCAGTGCCAGAGCCAGAATGGAAGTCAAGGCAGATTGGAATGACAACTAAGAAGAACAGCCGATATTGCAGGCAGCTTAAGCATACCACCCAGCTCAGTTGCCACACACAACTGCAGCTGGAGGACCGAGGTGTAGAAGTAGCAAAGTGACCTCATGGAGAAAGGAGCATAACGTAATTATGCTAATCATGCACAGAGAAGCACAACGCCTAAGTAGTATGAAATAATGGCTTTCAGCACTGAGACACTGCAGACATAACTGAACTTGAAGCCTGAAAGGCAAGAGTTGGGCACAGTGGCACTGTTTTGACTGTTGAAGGTTCAGAAAACTAGGGTAAATATGGTCATTCTTGCCACATGATAACGTCATCGGTGTAGACTGAGTGGTACATATATCCTGACTTCCAGCTTAGTTCTAAGTTTGTAGCTAACCAGTTCCAAAGTGGGACCTGCGATGCTCCATCCACAGCTCACATAGATGACTACTGTCTGCATGCAACAGCCAGTTTTGCTCGAAGGATTTAGCTGCCCTAGGCCGTTGTTGCCTCACTTTCACCTACCTTGAGGAGAAGTGGGTGCCTTCTACCCTCGACCTCCTGAAGATCAATGTGATGATACCTCATGAGTTTCTGAACTACCGTCAACATGGCGGTTCAGTAGCTACCGACCTGCATCTACGAACCGACATGAGCGTTCTCTCGTTGACGGGCTGTGACGTAACTCTTGACAACTATGGCCACCTCGTGTAGAGCTGTTGGCTGACTTTCCGCAGCACAGTCTATGGCGTCATTGAGAACGTCCTGGTAACCTGCTGGCCGCCAGAGGCAGAGCGGCTAACACGGAGACAACTGCGGATAGCTGACACGTTGCGGAGTACTGAGTACACGTGTCCCTTGTCGCAGCAGCTGAGACTGTAAGATGTGCTGGCCAGCGTTCTTCTACTCGCCCGGCTGCTGGTGGCCGTGGAGGAAGACAACTGTGTATCCATGAATAATAAATGTGTATTCTGAAAATAATGTCTCGTAAGCAGCTTCGAGTGTTCGACCGATCCTCACCCGACACTTTCTCAACGCCATCCTGGCAACGAGAGTTCACATCGCCAGCCACCTATACTTTGTTGTTGAAAAAGGAAACTCCGCGATCAGGCACTGAAAACCACGAGGTATTCAGCTGATCGTTCTGTCATCCTCAGCATTCAGCATTGGATGCGGTGTGGAGGGGCATGGGATCGCCACAAAACACTCCTGGTTGCTGTCGACGTTTCGAGCTGACAGCCGCTATCTCTCAGTCACGTTGTTCATTACTTGGCATCTCTGTCAGAGAGGAGCCATCTTGGCTGATCGTAATCAATTCAACCTCTTCTGCCTTAATACTGGAGCACCCACATTCCTTTCCGACTCCTCGCACACCTGTTCCCATTTGGACAGAGATGCCATCTTGGCTGATCGTAATCAATTCAACCTCTTCTGCCTTAATACTGGAGCACCCACATTCCTTTCCGACTCCTCACACACCTGTTCCCATTTGGACAGAGATGTCATCTTGGCTGATCGTAATCAATTCAACCTCTTCTGCCTTAATACTGGAGCACCCACATTCCTTTCCGAACCCTCGCACACCTGTTCCCATTTGGACAGAGATGCCATCTTGGCTGATCGTAATCAATTCAACCTCTTCTGCCTTAATACTGGAGCACCCACATTCCTTTCCGACTCCTCGCACACCTGTTCCCATTTGGACCTATCCTTCTGCACTGGCGAGCTTGCCCATAGTCTTGAGTGGTCCGCTCTTTCTGACGCCTACTCGACCGACCAGTGCTCTCCGTTTGCTAACTCCTACCCCACCTGCGTGCACACCCAAGTGGCAGATGACTAACGCTGACTGGCGGCTCTACTCCTCGCCGGCGACCTTCGAAGAAAGAGATTTCCCCAGCTGTGATGACTGGGTGAAATATCTCACAAACTTCATCATTGCTTCTGCAGAACGGTCCATTGCTCGCACTTCCTCTTTACCACGTTGTGTTCCAGTCCCTTGGTGGACTGAGGCATGTCGCGACGTAATTCGCACGCAGATACGTACTCTCCGCGTTTTTAACTATCGTCCTACGATGGCAAACTACATATATTATGCGTTCTTCGGGATAGCAAAAAAGCTAATTTTCACTATTATCAAATTATGTGGAACGTATGTTGGAGCGTTGCATGCGCTGCTCGTAAATGGGTCCAGAAGTAGAGGCGGGATTTAGGTACCTCACAGAATAGGTAACCCACCGCCCACCCCTGGACCCACCTAAGGGCATGATATTTGGCGACGGGAAAATTCTTCTCCTCTGGGGATAGAAACATTCGCGGTTCGATCGTGTCTGGTGGCACTCGAAGATAGCAGGCAAAGATTTGCTGCACGAATCGCCGGACGTCGTGCGAAGAGGTGCAGGTCAGACCATGATCATCAGTGTCGAGTTGTTAGCAGTCCCTGTTTTGTGGCCGTTTCCTGTTGACTCTGTGATACCACATTGCCCCGGATATGTGTAGGGAGGAAGGGCTGGTGGGTGGTATTCCACACTATGGGCAACTGGATGGAGCGATATTTGGTCTTCATCACATTGCGAGGAACACGGCGCAATAGTAGGCTGTAAAAATCTTTGGTTCTGGGCTGATGTGTATCTAGGAGACTGCTATGTGTGTAACTGTAGTCTACGAGAAATTTCGAAATGTGAGACATCTGAAGCACGATGTGACCCACTACTCGGCTACGGAGCAGGACATACCTTATTGTTAGTATTATTTTACTTTGGAAGTATCCATGCGATCAGCGCATAGACATCTATCCAGTTATTCTCAAGTTTTTGAATGGAGGCAACTTTAAAACAGGGTGAGACAGCTAAGACAAGCTTCCTCGAATGTCATCAAGAACAAAAAAGTCTACTGAGGCACGAAGTAATTAAATTACATAGGATCATGTAGCGATTTTTCTGCCATTAGCAAATAATTTTTAACGTTTATGGCTGCAGATTTATGACACTGATTTTTTTCTGTGTTTTTTGAAAGCGCTTTCCAAGAGGACCGCAAAGACGAAACATGCTGGATCAGATCGATAACAGCTCAGCAAACCACTATCTTGCCGTCAGGGAAAGAGATCCTGTATACATATGCCATACTTTAGTAAATGTAAACAAACACGTAACTCACCTACATCTTCATCTACATCAATATTCTACATGCCACCTCACTGTGTGTGGCGGGGTACTTTTGATACGACTAACTGATCTCCCCTTCTCTGTTCCAATCGCGAATGGTGCGTGGGAAGAATGACTGTCGGTTTCTCGAATTTTATAGTCTTGGTAATTTCGCGTGACGCATGTGGGAGGAAGTAGTATTTGTCCGACTTTTCCCAGATTGTGCTCTCTCAAAATTTCAACAGCAAAACTCTCCGTGATGCACAACACCACTCTCATAGCTCCTGCCATTGGAGGCTGTTGAGAGTATCTTTCACGCTTTGGTACCGACCAAACTATCCTTTGACGAACGCGCCACTCTTTGTTGGATTTCTCTTTTATTCTATCAGTCCTGCCGGACAAGAGTCCCAGATTGATGAACAATACCCAAGAATCGATATAACAAGCGCCTTGTAAGCCACTTCTTTTGTGGAGAGTTACATTTCTATAAGATTCTTCCTGTGGATCTCAGTCTGGGTTCTGTCATTCCTACTGTTTATTTTATGTGGTCATTCTGTTTAAGCGTAGATATTTCACGATACTTACTGTTGCCAGCATTTTCTCGTCAATAGTGTAGTTGTGAAGAAGTGTCTATGTCACGTTTATTCACATTCAAGATCAATTGGCAGAGGCTGCACCATTCGTCAATCCTCTATAGGTCATTATACAAACAGATGCTGTCTTCTGGCATTGCTTCTTTCTTATAGCCAACAGCATCATCTGTCTAATGAGGTTCCGACGATTTCTGCTTGATCATTTACACACATTGTAAACATCGTTCTCTCTGACAACGTGAAAATTATTCTCCGATGTCATAGCTTGTGCTATCGCCCTTTCACGCTGTCCTTTCGTCAGTGTTCAACATATGTCCGTTTCCTCACTGATTCTGCGAAGAATCTCCTCGTTCCTTACCTTATCTGTCCACCTAATTCATCATCTTCCATAACAACACTTCTCGAATACTCCATTCTCTTCTTTAGTGAGGATAGCATTATCGTCAGTGAATCATGTCATTGATATCCTTTCATCCTGAACTTTAAGATGACTGCTCGGCCTTTCTTTTGTAGTTTCTTCGTCATGTCATTGATATCCTTTCATCCTGAACTTTAAGCTGACTGCTCAGCCTTTCTTTTATAGCTTCTTCGTTGTGACGAGGGACGAAAAGCTGTATATCCTTCTTACTTCATTTTTATTCCAAGCACTTTGTTCTTGATCTCTCATTCTCAGTGATTCCTGTTGATTCTTGTATACTTTGAATATTATCCGTCTCACACGGCTGACAATAACTTCTTTGCGTTTCTCCCTGTTGCAATGCATCGGTACTGGCAGCAGCGATAGGCATCTGTACGTACAAATATCATAAATTTGTCCATGTGTCGATATTTTGTCAATTGTCGGTTCAAATGTTTCAAATGGCTCTGAACACTATGGGACTTAACTGCTGTGGTCATCAGTCCCCTAGAACTTAGAACTACTTAAACCTAACTAACCTAAGGACATCAAACACATCCATGCCCGAGACAGGATTCGAACCTGCGACCGTGGCAGTCCCGCGGTTCCGGACTGCGCGCCTAGAACCACTAGACCACCGCGGCCGGCTTTTGTCAGTTGTATGTGGGAGTAAGTAATATATTCTTTGACCTTCTCTGTAGCGTGCGCTCTCGAAATTCTGGCAGTAAACCTTACGGGCAACTATCTTTTACCTTCTTCCATGGGTGCTGTATCGGAATCTTTATTATACACTCGCGGCGGCTAACGGAATCCATCAAGAAGTACTCGTATTTAAACCCTCTCTATCACCTCTGATGTCCTTCCGTTGCTGAGCTGCCAGCTTCTGCTCCATTTCTAATGACCCTAACGTCTTGGGATGGGAGTGGGGGGGGGGGGGGGGGTGGAGGTTTGGGACCTTGTTTGAAACTGAATCAGTTCATTTTTATAATGTTCAGATTCAACTGTTTATGGCTGCGAAGCTGAAATTTCTTCAACTGATTTGATTTTAAATGCTATCGGTAATGTTACATGAATTTTACTATCTGAAGTAAAAAATAAAAGTGCTATTTTGAAGGCAGTTCAGAGTAAAATATATAAATTTATTGAAATGTAATTATAAGTTCCTCATTATTTCGTCTTTGGAAAGTGCTAAATGTTTTTGTCACACAAAAACCAGTATTTTAGTATGAAACAGAAAAAATAGTAACCATATGAGGGTTTGGTTACTACTGCCCTCATTCTCCTTTTTTAAAAGATTGTCTTACTTTACTGTTTACAGTTTGTTTTGGGCGCTTACAGTCAATGTGCCGCTTGTCTACCACAAAAGAACAGTCGGATAGCCATCATTAAAGGCAGCAATAGAATCTGATATAGAAGAACTGAAAAATTGTGGATGGTTGCGAGAGAGCTAAAACGTATGACATGCCTAAATCAACCTTATCAAAGTATGCGGTAGACCATGCTAGTAAATTCAATCATGCTGGGAAATTCACTGCTCTGTAAATGATTTACAAGTCTTCACGGATGAAGAGGAATGTATGGCGTAGCTTTGTATCTAATCACAACAACTAAATTAAAGTATGGATCAACTCTGATTGGGGTTAGGAATCTTGCATATGAGTATGCTGTCGTGTATGATAAACTACACGCAGTACTGAAAGGTTTGACAGGTAATAAAATAGGACAAGATGGGATTAAGGTTTTATAAAACGAAACAAAAGACTGTCACCGCGAAAACCACAAGCTTCTAGTCTTTCTCGTGGGACAAGTTTCAGTAAAAAGAATGTTGGAGAATGTTTTGATAACTTGAGATCTGCTTTAAAAATATACAATTTTGAGCCCAACTTCATAAGTAATTGTGATGAGACAGCGTTAACTATTGTGCAAACATCATAAAATATATCCACTGAAAGAGGGGAAGCAAGTGAACGTCGCAACATCAGCAGAAAGATGTATTTTTTCAAGAGTCCGCTTCAAAGATTATATGCTCAATGGTACTTTACCCGGATCTTGGGGTTCTGCAAATCCTTCAAAATGAATTATTGCCAATATTTTTGTATATTATTTGCATCATTTCAAGAAATTTACTTATCCAATACCAGAAAAACCAACATTATTTTATTTGTTAACTATAATAGCCACAGTTCAGTTGAATCTTAATTTTTTTCAATGATAAACACATTATTCTTCTCACATGACCTCCTCTCTGCAATCATAACTGCAGCTTTCGATGTATCTGTGTTTGGTCCTCTGAAGGGATATTATAACGCTGTCTGTGACTCCTTGATGCTATTCGACCTAGGAAAAAATCATTCTTATACATGACATAGGTGCATTATTAACCAGCACATTCAGTAATGCATTTTCAATATGAAAGAGATTACCAGGTTTTAAGAAGAGTGGCATTAGTTCGTTTGACATCGTGATATTTTCTGTGGTAGACTCCCTTGGTTCAAGTGTACCATCGCCGTCCACTTAATAAAGAACTTAGTATCACAGCCACATCGGAAACTGCTGTGAATTCTCTAACTCCCAGATCAACTTCCAGCGACCAGCAAGCAAAATCAAGAGACACTGAGACTCCAGACTGCATTTCTAATTGCATCACGTAAGCTGAAACGACCATTTCTAGAGGGCGCAATGAGGAAAAAAGATGTAAGAAGAGGTCGGAAAGGAGTCAAAACTGGTAGCATACTGGTAGACGCTCCAGAAAAAAGAATGATCATATAGGAAGAGCTTTTGAAGTGGAAAACAAACAACTGTACAAAGAAAAATCTAGAAGATAAAAATTGACTTATTCAAGTAACAGTGAATCTCCGGAAAAATATCCTCAGATCCTAGAAGAAAAAATATCCAAGGGAATGAATCTGATTGATTGTGTGATTTGACACAAAATTAAATCATACTCGTTATGTCGGATGCGTAATAAACTTTCACGGTGGTGACTGAAATCAAATTTTTGAGATGAAAACGTACTAACTGTGATTTTGTATATCCCAGTGTAAATGACATTTCTAGTGTCAGCAAGGATGATATTGACGATGTATTTCTAAACCCATTGAAAAAAAGAGGACCTGAAAGAAGAGAACTGAGACTGGATTTTTTTTTATTTTGTTTCAAAAACAGGTTGAATACGTTTATATGAATGCAGTTCGTTTTATAACTTTATATGTGATTACTGAGTATTTTCAAATGTGAAATTTGTACATGGCCCAACCCTCCCATCCCACTGTAGAGAAGAGTTGCGACAGAATGGAGCTTATTACCTATTTGTTTGTACTTGGTACAAATCTATTGTTTTGTAAAAAGTGAAATAACTAAGAAACTGTGTTTGGAATAAAACGACTGGAAAACAGTTTAAACCTCCCTTTAACTCTTACGTTGATTCTTTTAAACATTAGTAGAACGACAAGAATATTTAATTGTACTGCTCAAATGCGCGACTGGAAATCTAGCGTTAATTTGTTTATGGTGGACATACAGTTGTTTCAGATCGTTCGCTAACGATTCCGTTATTTATAAAAGGCTAACGGCCTCAAGTAATTGTAGGACCTCTGTAATTATCTGGAACAGACATTTGGTTTGGTTAACAGTAGCTCAGCCACAAAAAGAGAAAAAAGCAAGATAATTAACGAGAGGAACAATGCGACAGCCGTCGTTTAGAGCATTAGTGATACACAACGCACAGCAATAAGCATCCTCAATACACTGTAAGAACAGCGGATGACTCACACTGGAATCTGGAAAAATTCAGCTTTCGTATCCATCGAATGAACTGATGTAAACTCATTTGTATTCTTCAGATTGCCCAATGTCTCACTAAGGGCAGAAACCGGTGTTAGGAGACAATGAACTCTCTTAGCTTACGGTAGCAGCATACAGTCTAGTAAAGGAAAACCTATAGTAGATGTTTTTATCATTGCTGACCAGTGAATATAAGACGATCTAAATCACAAGCAGTCAGCCTAACAATACCAAACCGCTATCTTGAAGATAACATATCAATGTTGAGAACAATAGGTGTGCCTTCGAAAGAGACCGCCTTAGAAACTCTAGTGCGATATCTTTTGTGCTTTCTTAGACTGTATGAGTTATCTTTCAAGTCGTACTAAACGAGGGAAAACACAGTGCCTCCTTAAAGAACGCATTGTTCGAGTTACGTGTCTCAATCGGTAGACAACTGACCCTTGCGTGACCACTTTGTTGTTTGTCTGTCTATCTATTCGACTGTTAAAAACCCTTTTTTTCTCAGGAACAGGTAGACTTATCGAGCTCAGATTTATGCCTCACGAACTAAGGTCTATCGTCCCGCGACGGTGTAATAAATGTAAGCTTCTAGCTCAACGCAGTCAAAAGATACGGACATTTATGCCACATATTTTGATACACGCACTTAACAAAATCTACAGTGTACGGCCCTTTGACCTAGAATCATGAAATTTGGCGATAAGCAAGGTTTATCGGTACAGGTAACGGAAAAAATCAGAGAAGTGTTAATTTGTAATTATTATCCGCAATTTAGTTATATGTTTGTTTATTTTGGTAGTACTGTCGTTTTACGTTGATAACTCTTGCTTTCTTTATTTGTTGTTATATCTTTGCTATTTTCAAGCTGCTAGGTTAGTTTCGTTATCGCTGCCGTGCTGTTAATCAAGGCTGCTCCTCTGTCTATTTGCAACAAAAAAGAGCAACGTTCACTGACGCAGTTTAGAAAAAAAATTAATTTTATTTTTATTTAATTTTTTTATTTTTTGTAGGATGGCGTATCATGGGCCGAAATTCATCTAAGACTTCCGATATAGTACGGGAACAGTGTTTCACCATAACGGTGTGTCTACGAATGGATTGAAAAATTCCGAAATGGTCCCACGATGAAGGAGCCGGACGACCGTTTACCGCCACAAATGAAGAAACGAGTGAGCATTCACGTGAAATGATTCCCTTAGACAGACGATTAACTACTGCCGAAGTGGCACATCGTCTGCAAATTAGTTACGGTTCTGCCTGCGAAATCATCCACAACAGAACTGGGTTTCATGAAGTTTGTGTAAGATGGGTCCCAAAACAACTAACACAGTTGTATAAACAAACGAGCATAGATATCTGCAAAAAATATTTGGATCGCTGTAGTAACGAAGGGGAGAGCTTCTTAGACAGGATCATTACTGGTGACGAAACGTGGATCCATCATTACCGGAGAATAAACGTCAGAGTATGGAATGGAAACATCCAAATTCTTCGTACTAGAAAAAGTTCAAGACTCAATCGTCCGCAGGGAAACTGATGCTTGTGTTTTTTTTGGGGGGCGCACAAGGTCCAGTACTGGAACATTATGGGCAAAGGGCACAGCAATAAACAGTGTACATTACAGTGAGGTGCTTACTACCAGGCTAAAGCCTGCAATTCGAAGTAAACGCAGAGGATTGCTGTCAGAAGATATTGTGTTGTTGCACGACAGAGCCCGTCCGAGTACTGCTGCCCACACTGATGGAACGCCCCAGAAAGTCAAATTTGAAGTACTGGATAATCCTCCATATAGTCCCGATCTTGCCCCTCCTGACTATCACTTGTTTGGTCCACTCAAACAGGCATTAAGGGGCCGTCGATTTGCTCGGACGAAGCGGTGACAGAAGCGGTGCATTCCTGGCTCGTAGCTCAACCGAGAACCTTCTTTTATGAGGGCATCAGGAAGCTTGTACAACGATGGATCAAGTGCTTTGAAACGCAAGGAGACTATGTCGAAAAATGTTCTTCTTGTAAGTTTGCTATTTGATTACAATAAGATTGTATAACTACTTTGCGAATAATAATTGAGTTACCCTCGCATATCACAAGAACAAAATATTTTTCGGTCATTTGTTGTCCGACTTTCTGTTCGTCCGTCGCTTTCCCACAGGAACGTGTAGGTATACCAAGTTCGAATGTATGTCACGTACTAAAGTCTATGGTCCCTTGGCAGTGTAACAAACTTAAGCTTCTAATTCATGCAATCAAAATATACGACCATTTATGTCACTTATTTTGATACTCTCAAACTCTCTCATCAAATTCTGTATGGTGCTTCCCATTAACCTAGAAACATGAAATTTGGCAACAAGCAAGCGTTAATACTACAAGTAAAGGGAAAAATCTGAATATCGTTAATTTATAACTATATCATAAGAAAAAAATATTTCTTTAGTCATCGTATCTGAAATCAGACTTAAAAATAAAGCAGTCTCGAAGGTCCTGGAAATCCCGGGACCGAAGTCTTGCCAGTATCAGTGTAAAAAACAGGCAAAAACTGCCGATGTCCTCGATTCTCGGCATGCATGAACTGTCAGTATGGATAACTCAGTTTGTACGGAAGTCTGAGGGCGAATCCTATTCGCATATCGCCATTATTTTTAATGTAGCCTCTACACTTCTACTCTCACAACCTTTTTCATTGGCTTTTGAAATTTAGCAAAGGTTACTGAGACCTATTTTCATCGCGTTTCGCAAAATGTTACTACATCTACATCTACCTTTATACTTCGCAAATCACCCAACGGTGTGTGGCGGAGGGCACTTTACGTGCCGCTGTCATTACCTCCTTTTCCTGTTACAGTCGCGTATGGTTCGCGGGAAGAACGACTGCCGGAAAGCCTCCGCGCGCGCTCGAATCTCTCTAATTTTACATTCGCGATCTTCTCGGGAGGTATAAGTAGAGGGGAGCAATATATTCGATACCTCATCCAGAAACGCACCCTCTAGAAACCTGGACAGCAAGCTACACCGCGATGCAGAGCGCCTCTCTTGTAGAGTCTGCCACTTGAGTTTGCTAAACATCTCCGTAACGCTATCACGCTTACCAAATAACCCTGTGACGGACCTGTGACAGAACGCGCCGCTCTCTATCTCCTCTGTCAACCCGACCCGGTACGAATCCCACACTGATGAGCAATACTCAAGTATAGGCCGAATGAGTGTTTTGTAAGCCACCTCCTTTGTTGATGGGCTATATTTTCTAAGGACTCTCCCAATGAATCTCAACCTGGCACCCGCCTTACCAACAATTAATTTTATATGATCATTCCACTTCAAATCGTTCCGCACGCATACTCCCAGATATTTTACAGAAGTAACTGCTACCAGTGTTTGTTCCGCTATCATATAATCATACAATAAAGGATCCTTCCTTCTTTGTATTCGCAATACATTACATTTGTCTATGTTGAGGGTCAGTTGCTACTCACTGCACCAAGTGCCTATCCGCTTCAGATCTTCCTGCATTTAGCTGCAATTTTCTAATGCTGCAACTTCTCTGTATACTACAGCATCATCCGCGAAAAGCCGCATGGAACTTCCGACACTATCTACTAGGTCATTTATATATATCGTGAAAAGCAATGGTCCCATAATACTCCCCTGTGACACGCCAGAGGTTACTTTAACGTCTGTGGACGTCTCTCCATTGAGAACAACATGCTGTGTTACAATATGGTACGTGGGAAAGTATGTCGATGCAGTTAGGGAATAAAACGAAATAGCCCTAGAATTGTAACTGCCGAAGGCCAGAGAGAGCTAGGAAACCGCGGGCTGCCGTTGCGTGGTGAGTACAGCAGGCGCAACTGCAGCTGCTGCGGTCTGCCGGACCGTCTCCGTGGCTCGTGTTTTGTGGACTATGGGCAGCTTTCCCAGCTTGCAGAGTGCAACGTGAGCGGTTTTCTTATTTCTGCCCGCAAGTGGCAGGGTTTTTATTTACCGCGAAAGCACGAATACCACAAATCATTCTGACACAGCAACCATGGTGTCAGTCCTTTTACACAATCCAACGTTTGGAAATGTCGACGTACGTGGAACTAAAACCTCCAACATTCAAAACGTTGGCACCCAAGACCTTTCTAGCAACAGTATGGTGGATTAATGGGTAATCCTGGAAAATTTTTTAAATGTTTTTTTTAATGTTCCGCTCTACGTCTGTACTCATGAAAACAGGGATTACTGCGCGACAAATGTTTACTTTTTCCACTGATCTGCAATTGTTCAATTAAAAAGATCTTAAATTATCTGTAATTCTCAGAGAAAAGGCGTAACCTGTGGAGAAAGAAAGATGGGTAATATACAAACACCGTCCGAACAGGCCATGAATGCCCAACAGCACCTTCCGGCCGCCGTGTCAACCTCAGCCCTTAGGCGTTACCGGATACGGATATGGAGGGGGATGTGGTCAGCACACCGCTCTTCCAGCAGTTGTCAGTTTTCGTGAACGGTGTCGGTACTCCTCAATCAGTTAGCTTCTCAATTGGCTTCACCATGGCCGAGTGCACCCCGATTGCCAACAGCATTCGGCAGACCCGATCGCTGACCCTCCAAGTGCTAGCCAAGCCTCGAGAGCGCTTAACTACGGTGATCTGATGGGAACCGGTGTTACAGCTGCGACAAGGCTGTTGGCCATGTCTAATATAAGGTATCTACAAATAACTAGATGGATCAATAAGAATGTAGTACCACGAACGAACTGCTACGATAAAAAAGGCGTAAGACATGGATGCTGTCTTTGGTCACTACTGTTCAAGCTTTACACTGAAAACTCAACAACGGAGACAAATGTGAATAAAAATTAAGAAGACATGTTAAAGTTCTACTTCTTAGCCCTTGAAGTCGGCAGTACAGTTTGCTATGTGGAGAGAACGGTAAATTTGGTTGCAGAGTGATGTAATTATGTATATGAGTGAAGACGCTGCGTCAGTTTGATGAGAAGTTTAATTACAGGGATAAATTTGTCATGCATATTCAGAGCTCTGCATTTTCGAAAGTGTTACATGTAAAAATGTGATTTATGTATGAATGAAGTCGTAAACACACCAAGTTTACAAGATTGCATTTTACATTGTACAAATGTTCTGTTTAAATCTACATCTACATGACTACTCTGCAGTTCTCAGCTGGCCAGTGTGGCCGAGCGGTTCTAGGCGCTTCAGTCTGGAACCGCGCGACCGCTACGGTCGCAGGTTAGAATCCTGCCTCGGGCATGGATGTGTGTGAAGTCCTTAGGTTAGTTAGGTTTAAGTAGTTCTAAGTTCTAGGGGACTGATGTCCTGAGATGTTAAGTCCCATAGTGCTCAGAGCCATTTTGCAGTTCTCGCTTAAGTGTTTAGTAGAGAGTTCGGAGCAGTTTCACATTATTTCCCTACCGTTCCAATCTCGAACAGCGAGCGGGAAAAACGAAAGCTATAAATCTCCGTGAAGTGTCTTATTTTATTATGATGAACATTTCTCCCTATGTAGGTGGATGTCAACAAAATGTTTTCGAATATGGGGGTGAAAATTGGAGATTGAAATTTCGTTAAAAGATCTCACCACAACATTCATGCTGACAACCGAGTGGCTGAATGCGCATCTTTTGTTTAGGGTAATAACTTCAAGCTGCCACTGTAATTACTCCATTGACGTCGCTTGCATGCCAGCAATAAAATATGTCTCAGAACTTTTTATGAAGGACGGTGTACTTATGGCATACAAATTTGACGTATGTTAGGCGGACAGTGAAGTGGCCGAATAAATACACTCCTTTCTTGCTGCCATAGCGCGTTACACAGGCGGCTAATGTATTAATTATTACGTAGAAAATACAGTTTCTCCAAATGTATAAAGCACTTTTCATTTGCTGTAATTAACGCTGATGTCATCACTAGTGGAAGATGGTACATAAACTTCTCAAATCACTGTCTGTCAAACAGATGATATACATGTATGCCCAAGATATATGTGTGTGCTAAAAGTAGATTCCAGTATGATAACAGAATGAAATCCACCTGATGATAGAAAAGGTGACGATGGCATTAAGACTGAGATTCACAGTGGAATTTTAAAACAATAAGTCATTGATACAACTCGATGTTGTGTATAATTTAATCATACCCCAAGGAAATCAGGACGGGCCCGTCAGTAAACTCCGAGACTGATCACCCAGGTCTGGTCAAAATAAGCATATGCTCCGTCTCTAATGACCTTCAAGTCGACATCGCGTTTCGGACAACCATTTCTTCCTATAGCGCTGTTACATTTTGCCAAAGAGGGAACTATATTTTTCATTACGTTCATGGAGAATTAGTGTATTTCTACACCCATTTCTGGTTTCATTGCACATTCATTATGGAAGTGGTAATTTAAGAACCTTCAACATTGCAGCGCGTCAGCAATCGTTTGTTAATATATTAATGGACTGAGATCCGCCTCAGAATCGCCTATTCTACTAACAACAGTCTACATAGGAATTTAATTCACTCCTTGCAGAGTAAGAGCGATAAACTTTCCAAATCAGGAGTATATAAAATTACATGCGGGGATTGTCCAAAATTTTACATCGGGCAAACAGGGCGAGCTCTGGGTCTCAGATATAAAGAGCATATTCCTACGCGAAGCGGTGACGGTACTAAAGGCTCTACTTATGCGGAACATCTTGTGCAAGCGGCTCATGCGCCGAGCTCTCCAGTTAACATTGAGCTACTTCATGCTGAGGTCAAGGGCTTAAAATTAGATATCTTAGAAGAAATGCAGGTCTTTAAGCATCTGCAGCATGATAGAGACAATATCCTCAATGACCAACTCCTACTAAGAAATAAAATTTTTTTTTATGGTTTTGCGCCGTTACTTCGTTCTTTTCACTCGTAGTTTTGATGATATGGCGAGCGCGGCTGGCCAAGCTGTTCATCTTCTTT
Source organism: Schistocerca gregaria (assembly GCF_023897955.1). Classification (NCBI taxonomy): domain Eukaryota; kingdom Metazoa; phylum Arthropoda; class Insecta; order Orthoptera; family Acrididae; genus Schistocerca; species Schistocerca gregaria. The sequence goes on from NC_064925.1 coordinate 249,967,322, forward strand.
TTATCTTTTTATTCTTTTTACGATGTAGGTGGTTTTAGCCCGGTGAAAATCTCACGTTTTATCCCTATATCCTTATGTCCACGACGTCTTTAGACTACGTCCCCACAATACAACCCCCCCCCCCCCCCTCATTTGACTAAATACTGACTATTCATACAGCTTCTAATTAAAAAAAAATTTTTTTGTCATAATCAGCAAAATCATGTATGTTACTCTTCCGAGATACAGTAACCCTGTGTGCTGATCTTTAGGTTTTATCTTGTATTTAGCTCGTCTCGGGTTATGTCCATTTTAATTTTGGTATACGATGATCCACGTTTGGGAATATACGGGCTTTCTCGTATTTTTATGCGCATGCGCATTAAGTAACTTCCTATTTTTTGCGCATGTGCATAGATAGCGTGTCTAGCTGGTAAGCGAGCGACCGTTTGGTTGCCGCAGTTTGCGACGGGACACGGCCCATCGAACACATGCTGATGTGAGGTGGAGTGTACACCATTAAGTTAAGTTATTCTTTTGACTTTGTTCACATGTACTTTTATGTGTCATCTTTTTCTTTTTCTTTTATAAATATATAGCTATGCTGAGCTTTTAATTATTGACAAAGGTCTTTATAGACACTTTTGAGTTTATTGTTCTGAAGAAGGTGTAGTTATGTACACCGAAACCTTGGTAAACACTAGGTGTTTTTTCGCAATCGAGGCGGATCTCAGTCCATTAATATAGAAGTGGTAATTCAGTAACATGCATAGAGTTGGATAACTATTCTACGTCGTGCAATGCATCAAAATTAGAATTAATATTTCAAGGAAAACATTACCGATTACATGAACTTCGACAGACGTCTTGCCGTTAGCGACATAAAAAAGTCATCACTTCGTAACAGGGATTAAAAACTATAAAAAACAAAAATTGCTATGGACAGGGTGCCCGAAAATGCCCGTTAAAAACTTCTATGACTTGTAGAGGGGAGTGAGTACATAATATTTTGTTTAGGAACCAATCTCCAGTAACGTACTGATTCCGTGCCACAGCCGTTTGAAAACATGTTTGGTGGGTACATATGCAACAGTGTAGTCATAGTGCGGGAGGGGGGGTGGGAGGGTTACGACTGATCGGTTGATGTTGTTTGACGTCTGTCCTACCTCTCTGACCTGGATCGAGCCTTCCTCACCTGTCTGTAAGTGATAGAGCAACATGGTTGAGTACACGTTTGCAGAATACACCTACATGATTCTTCTGAATGGCAAAGCTAACAGTAATGGAAGAGTTGCTCGTCGCCTTTATCAGGATCATCCTCCACAACGTCCGACTCCATCGCATACTCTTTTCGCCACGATTACCAACGGCTTCGAAAAGTGGTATCTTCACCATCAGCAGTCGTGACTCTGAAGCTCCAAGCAGAGGAAGCACAGCTACATTGGAAGAGGCCGTGCTACATGACGTTGAGGAAAACCCGCCAACAAATACACGTGCAATTTCTTTGGCTATTAACAATTGGAACTATGAAACAAATGATGTACTGCCTCACACCTAATCAATTACTTCTAAACGTGGTCGCATTACCAATATATTTTCAAATTGTTGTAGCGTGGAAATGGTACGTTTACGGACATGGGTTCCTATTCAAAATATTATCTACTGACTCCTCTCTAAAAGCACTAGGAGTTTGTAATGAGAATTCCCGATCACCCTGTACTTTGTGTCAACTGAATGCTGAAGACTGGATGGGTAGACCGTGTAACTAATGGGAAGAAACTGAATGTAACTGATGAGAAAAGAAATTTATGGCCCAAATTGACTAAAACGAGGGATCTGTTGATAAAACACATTCTGAGGTATGGAGGAATAGTGACTTTGGTAATGCATGGAAGTGAAGGAGTTAAAAATAGTAGAGGGGGTCTAGGCATGAATGCAGTACGCAAGTTAAAACGGGAGCAGGTTGCAACAGTATTCAGAGATGGAGAGGCCTGCACTGGACAGAGCTGCGTGGCGAGTTGCTTGAAACCAGTCTTCTGCCTCAAGACCACAACAACAACAACTGATACCTTATTCCGCGCATATCAAAGAACAGGTTTTCACTGTCTCACAAGATAAACTTCCTCTCGCGCCAGCAACAAATCCTTAGATATCGCAATAAACCGACAGCAAATTTAATTTTCTATGTAAGCTAGTTACGTTCAAACCTTCTGTCAAGAAATGTAGAACGAAGACGTGTATCCTGCTCAAGTTGTGTAACATTGAAAGTAATCATTACGGGAATCAAAATTCTGCACCCAGTAGAAGCAGAGGTATTGCTACTTGTCCTTGCAATAGTGACTGTCAAGAAGCCATTGCCAGCATTTAAAGTATCATCATTAGTAGTACTAAAATTAAATACACATCCAATAAAAACTGAGGGACGGCCAAGGACAGAGACAGAGGCAACTCCTTTCAGTTTATTTTTCGCGACACCGACTTCAGTGCCACTCTTCACTTCTATGTTCTCAATAGTCTTGAAAACAGCAATGCCCCTCGGTGTTTCTTAAGATCTTCTCCCGTAGCGCGGTGATTTCCGTTCGCACTGCCAGTCTGGCTCGGCTTGCTGCACAAGCAACTGCATTAAACGGAAAAGTGTGGGGTTCTACGGAGTCAACCAAGCCGAAATCCATGTGAACGAACACCGACGACCTAAATAACTTCATCGACACGGCGGTAACAGATTCAGTTCTCCTGAAAGTGAAACCAGCGCTTACAACTGCATCTCTTGATTCGGTTTGAAGCCCTTCCATTTTGATACAGACCTACAGTTGGGTAAGTTCTAATTTTTGGATAGATCCCTAAAATCAGTAAATATTCATTGCCAAAGATGTACGGTAGTTTAGCATACGTTAACTGCCGTTGCTCTAGGAGTTTTCCACAAAGTTCATTGCTCACAGAGGATTGTTGCAGCTTGCACTGAAAATTTACATTACGTAATGCAGTAAGGTGTGTTACATAATAGAGGTGTGTTACGTGGAATAAATGCACCAGTAAGGATACAGTCCGACCGGCCCGCTGGCGAGGCCTGGAACGAACATGTTCCCAGTGGACACGTAACGTGAAACTCTTCGGCTGCTCTCGGATAACGAGATGCCCGTGTCTTCTCCTCTTTCGTCCTCAGGAGAAACTTGCCGAACAAGCTGTGCTGCTAAGGTTCTTACTGAGCACTACTTCACTACAGCCTACGAGTAACCTCATCATACACTCTGATCTGTTCACGTGCCACCTAATGGGGCAGCGTTACCTATTGTTGTGTATAAACTCTCGGTCTTTTATTGGACCAAAGATTAATATGCAAATGATCTTTTTTTAAAGCATTCCTGTGAGGAAATATAATTATGTACGAGTAGCTCTCCGAGTCCGCGGTCGCTCGTGTAATGACAGTTGACTCGAAGGCACAGGTTCGAATCTGATAATAAGAAGCATTTGCATCGCCAATACTTGGCCGGAAAGAGATGGTGGCGTGGTCATCAGTCCCCTAGAACTTAGAACTACTTAAACCTAACTAACCTAAGGACATCGCACACATCCATGCCCGAGGCAGGATACGAACCTGCGATCGTAGCGGTCACGGGGTTCCAGACTGGAGCGCCTAGAACCGCACAGCCACACCGGCCGGCACAAACTTATTCGCTGCGTCTCATGGAGTGAGGGCACGTGATTTTGTTGCCGGTGATCCATCCGTCGGATCGAGACACTAAACTCGGCGGCATGTTGGCGCTACTCAGGAGGAATGGGCAACAAGAATATAGTGCTAAAACTTCACATGCCCATCACAGTCATCTACACGCATCAGTTACACTCAAGACAACTCTAGTAATCAGTGAAGGGCACGTGCTGTTTTGCGTTAAGAGAGCATCTCTTACTAATTAGGTTGCTAAATCTATCCGAATGGGCCTCCCAACGAACTTCGTCTTGAGGCTCTTTCTGTTAGTAAGTACTATTGCACTTTTTTTAGCATGGGCACCCTGTGCCGATATCCAATTGGACACGTTGCAGTCGGTATTTCATGCAGCAGTTTGGCGTCATCGCCAGTGTATGGATGTTGAAGGCATCCATTTCGAATACCTACACTGACTTCAATAACTTGAATTTTAATCTACATTTTCATATAAAATGAGACGTTTCCGTCAGTGCAACTTCATATATACACTATGTTATCAAAAGTATCCGGACACCTGGCTGAAAATGACTTAACAGTTCGTAGCGCCTTCAAACGGCAGTGCTGAAATTCAGTATGGTGTTGGCCCAACCATAGCCTTGATGACAGCTTCCAGGCATACGCTCAATCAAGTGCTGGAAGGTTTCTTGCGGAATGGCAGCTCATTTTTCACGGAGTGATGCGCTAATGAGAGATATTGATGTCGGTCGGTGAGCCCTGGCACGAAGCCGGCGTTCCAAAACATCCCAAATATGTTCTATAGTATACAGGTCAGGACTCTGCGCAGACCAGTATATTACAGGGATGTTATTGTCGTGCAACCACTCCGTCACAGGCCGTGCACTGTGAACAATTGATCGACCATGTTGAAAGATGGAATCGCCATCCCCGAATTGCTCTTCAACAATGTGAATCAAGAAGGTGCTTAAAACATCAATGTTTGCCTGTGCTCTGATAGTGCCACGCAAAACAACAATGGGTGCAAGCCCCCTAGTTGAGAAACATGGCCACACCATAACACAATCGCCTCTGAATTTTACTGTTGGCACTACACACGCTGGCAGATGACGTTCACCGGGCATTCGCCATACCCACACCCTGACATCAAATCGCGACATTGTGTACCCTGATACGTCACTCCACACAACGTTTTTCCACTGTTCAATCGTCCAATGTTTACGCTCATTACACCAAACGAGGCGTCGTTTGGCATTTACCGGCTTGATGTGTGGCTTATGAGCAGCAGCTCGACCATGAAATCCAAGTTTTCTCACCTCCCGCCTAACTGTCATGGTACATGCAGTGGATCCTGATGCAGTTTGGAATCCCTGTGTGATGTTCTGGATAGATGTCTGCCTCTTACACATTACGACCATCTTCAACTGTCGGCGGTGTATGTCAGTAACAGACGTCGGCCTGTACGCTTTTGTGCTGTACGTGTCCCTTCACGTTTCCACTTCACTATCACATCGGAAACAGTGGACCTAAGGATGTTTAGGACGCATGCGTACAGACGCATGTCACAAGCCACACGCAATCACCTGACGATGTCTAATGATTACTGAGGTCGCTGATATGGAGTACCTGGCAGTAGGTGGCAGCACAATGCACCTAATATGAAAAACGTATGGTTTTGGATGGGTCCGGTTGCTTCTGATCACATCGTATATATATATTGGGGGGAGGGGGGCGAGAGAAACTTGAGTGCAAAATCTAAGGATGGAAGTAACTTACGCATTTTGTGATACTGTCAAGTAACATGGATCAATGAAAGTAGAAAGATACAGAAGGTAACTGAAAGAAATACTCAATTATACGAACAGAAATGACTCTTTTATTCAAATCACAGTACACTGAAGATACCGCGATTTGCGATGATTCCTGTACAAACGTAGCGACGTTGTTCTTTAAAGGGTGTGTGATCAGCACGGACGGCAATGCATGTTATGTAGTGTGCCTTCATGCTGGTCACAAGATCAGGGCGTTCCATTATTCCACCAGTTGGTTGACAGCAGCTGGATAGTCATTGGTGTTAAGTGGACGTGCAGCAATACGTCTCGCAAACGCATCCCAGACGTCCTCAATTGTTTCTAAGTCGGTCGAACGGACAGACCAATCCATTTGCCAAACATCCTCTCATCCCATGAGCTTCTGCACCTGAGCTGTTCGATGCGGTCGGATCGCACATTTTCTCTCATGAAAACGGAGTCAGAGCCGAATGCACCATTGAAAAGTTGCGCACGGGGAAGAAGTACAGTTTCACATCAACGTTGACCGTGTTCAAAGGTTTGGAAGTCAGTACGCCCACGTAACATTATGCCTCCCCACACCCTAACATGTGCATGCCCAATACGACTGTGTTTTACAATGCTGGACGTACTATTATAAGGCGGTAGATGGGAACGCGTAATGCCCTCAGGAACATATTGGAACATGTTCTTTATGATGGTCGAGGCGTTACTGTGTGAGGAGGCATAATGTAGCATGCACGTACTGACCTCCAAATCCTTGAACACTGTACACTCACCGATTAACATTGTTGTGACACTGTACTCCTTGCCTGTTTGCACTTTTTTAGGACCGCATTCTACATCTACATCTAAGTGATTACTCTGCTTTTCATAATAAAGTGCCTGGCAGATGGTTCAATGAACCACCTTGAAGCTGTCTCTCTATCGTTCCATTCTCGAAAGGCGCGCGGGAAAAACGAGCATTAAAATTTTTCTGTGCGAGCTCTGATTTCTCATATTTTATCGTGATTATCATTTCTTTCTATGTAGGTGGGTGTCAACAGAATGTTTCCGCAATCGGAGGAGAAAACTGGTGATTGAAATTTCATGAGAAGTTCCCGTCGTAACGAAAAACGCCTTTGTTTTAATGATTGCCATTCCAATTCACGTATCATGTATGTGACACTATCTCCCCTATTCCGCGATAATACAAAACGAGCTGCCCTTCTTTGTACTTTTTCGATGTCACCCGTCAGTCCCATCTGATGCGGATCCCACACCGCACAGGTGTACTCCAGAATAGGGCGGATAAGCGTAGTGTAAGCAGTCTCTGTGGTAGACCTGTGTTCTGCCAATGAATCGCAGTCTTTGGTTTGCTCTACCCACAATATTATCTATGTGATCGTTCCAATTTAGGTTATTTGTAATTGTAATCCCTAAGTATTTAGTTGAATTTAAAGCTCTCAGATTTGTGTGACTTATCGGGTAATCGAAATTTAGCTGATCTCTTTTAGTACTCGTGTGAATAACTTCGCATTTTTCTTTATTCAGGGTCAATTGCCACTTTTCGCACCATACAGATATCTTATCTAAATCATTTTGCAATTCGTTTTGGTCATCTGATGACTTTTCAAGACGGTAAATGACAGCATTATCTGCAAACAATGCTATTCAGATTGTCTCCTACGTCGTTAATATGGACCAGGAACAATAGAGGGCCTATAACACTTCCTTGGGGAACGCCGGATATTATTTCTGTTTTATTCGCTGACTTTCTGTCTATTAGTACGAGCTGTTGCCTTTGTGACTGGAAATCACGAATCCAGTCGCACAATTGAGGCCATATTCCATATGGTTAGAAGACGCTTGTGAGGAACGGTGTCGAAAGTCTTCTGGAAATCTAAAAATATGGAATCAATTTGACATCCCCTGTCGATAGCACTCATTAATTCATGAGGATTAAAAGGCGAGTCCTGTTTCGCAAGAACGATACTTTCTGAATCCGTGCTGACTACGTGTCAATAAATCGTATTCTTCGAGGTACTTCATAATGTTCGAATACAGTGTATGTTCCAAAACCCTACTTCAAACCGACGTTAGTGATACGGGCCTGTAATTCAACGGATCACTCTTACTTCCCTTTTAGAGTATTGATGTGACCTGAGCAATTTTCCAGTCTTTAGGTACGGATCTTTCTGTGAGCGAGCGGTTGTATATAATTGCTAAATATGGAGCTATTGTATCAGCATACCGAGAGGAACCTGACTGGTATACAATCCGGACTTGAACCTTTGCTTTTATTTAGTGATTTAAGCTGTTTTGTGACAGCGAGGAGCCGGCCGGTGTGGCTGAGTGGTTCTAGGCGCTTGAGTCTGGAACCGCGCGACCACTACGGTCGCAGGTTCGAATCCTGCTTCGGGCATTGATGTGTGTGATGTCCTTAGTTAGGTTTAAGTAGTTCTAAGTTCTAGGGGTCTGATGACCTCAGCTGTTAAGTCCCATAGTGCTTAGAGCTATTTGTACCATTTTTTTGACACCGAGGATATCTATTTCTATGTTTCTCATCTTGGCAGATGTTCCTGATTGGAATTCAGGAATATTTGCCTCATCTTCTTTGGTGAGGGAGTTTCGGAAAATCGTTTAATTCTGCTCTTTCACTTTTGTGGATGACAATGCGCGACCGCTTCGAACAGCCCAGTTGGAGGAGCTCTTGGAACGAGACGGAGTACATCTACGCCTACATCTACATCCATACTCCGCAAGCCAACTGACAGTGTGTTCCGGAGGGTACTCTGAGTACCTCTATCGGTTCTCCCCTCTAATCCAGTCTCGTATTGTTCGTGGAAAGAAAGAGTGTCGTTATGAGTCTGTGTGGGCTCTAATCTCTCTGATTTTATCCTCATGGTCTCTTCGCGAGGTATACGTAGAAGGGAGCAATATACTGCTTGACTCCTCGGTGAAGGTATGTTCTCGAAACTTCTGCAGAAGCCCGTACCGAGCTACTGAGCGTCTCTCTTGCAGAGTCTTCCACTGGAGTTTATCTATCATCTCCGTAACGCTTTCGCGATTACTAAATGATCCTGTAACGAATCGCGCTGCTCTCCGTTGGATCTTCTCTATCTCTACTATGAACCCTATCTGGTACGTATCCCACACTGCTGAGCAGTATTCAAGCAGTGGGCGAACAAGCGTACTGTAACCTACTTCCTTTGTTTTCGGATTGCATTTCCTTAGGATTCTTACAATGAGTCTCTTTCTCAGTATTCGGAGTATGGAGTGGTCTGCCAATTTCCTCGACCTAAATCCTATCGAACATGTGTGAGATGCGTTGGGGAGATGTACCGCAAGACATCCACTTGCACCAACTGGCAACCAGCAGTTATGAAGCGCGCTGGTGGAGGAATGCCGCTCGCTACCACAACTCCGTAGCAACCTTGTGCCCAACGTGGTAGCAAGTTGCTGTGAATGCACTGCAGTCTGTGCTGATCACGCGCCCTGTTAAGAGCCACGTCCCACCGTTTGTAATGTCCAGGAACCATAATGAATCGCTGTGACTTCAGAGTAATTATTGTCTTTCAATAAAAATGTCATTTCTGTTTGTCTCATTGCTTGTCTCTTTTAGTTACTTTCAGTACTATACTGTAGCAATTTCCTCTGTGGATATCCAAGTTTCATCACGCTATGTTAATTGGCAGTGACATATCGTGCGAAAGTTACTTTCATCCTTAAGTTTTACACACCAGCATATATATAACAATCCAACCAGTAATATAATAGTTATATATACATACATATTGGCTGGTGGAAACAGGGAACGGCATTATGTCGAAAAAATAAAAAATCTCATGTAGTGACATATTTCAGTACGTACAAAAAGAAATACAATTGATGTTAAGCATAAACACTACGGCAAAATTAGCTACAGATATGAGTGACTGTTGTGAGTTAGCTGCCTGAAGCTGTGGCGGCTGATCTTAGCTGTAGGAAAATATTAGAGCCATTCGTTTTACTGTGTGATCGCTCCATGCCTGCTGCACCAGTAGCCCGTAATCTGTTATGTCGTAAGGGTCGTGTCTGTGTACGAGGTCTGTTCAAAAAATTCAGCAACTTTGTCCACATCTCCTTCGAGATACTCCCCTTCACAATTGATACATCGCTCTCAACATAGTTTCCACGCCTAGAAGCAGTCTTGGTACGCATCTTGCTGGATCGAGCGGAGCGCCGTCTGCTAATTTTCTTTTGTCTCATATATAGCTGTAAATCTTCGTCCTTTCAACGGGGTATTCAACTTTTGAAATAAAAAAGGTCCGCACGAGCCGGGTCTGGACAGTACGAAGGACGAGGCAGCACGGTGATCTTGTTTTTTGTTGAATAGTCACGCACCAACGAGGTGTTGCGTTAACGTGATGCAAGAGCAAAGAATTGTCTCGCCATATTTCAGGCCGTTTCCTTCACACATTTTCTCGCAGGTGTCGCAACACGCCTCTACAGTACAATCGATTAACAGTTTGTCCCTGTGGCACGAATTCATGGTGAACTAATACTTGAAAGTCAAAGAAAATGTCGACATGGCTTTGACATTCGACCTGACCTGACGAGCTTTTTTGGTCTTGGTCCCGACCCATTTTGAAGACACACCCTTCGTCTCAACGTCATAACTGTAAACCCACGTGTCATCACTAGCTATGATTCTCTTGAAGAACATCTCGTTCTCATTTGCACGATCCAAAAGCTCTTCACAAATTGCGAGGCGATGGTCTTGTCTCATGAGCCGTGGGACGAACTTCGCGACAACACGATGCATTCCAAGATGCTGTGTCAGGATTGCATGACATGATACAACTGAAACGTTGCATTCTTCTGCAATCTGTCGGACAGTTAGTCCTCGATTTGCACGCACAGTTTCGTTGATGTTCCTGACGAAGCGTCGTCGGTAGACGTCGAAGGGCGTCCTGAACGAGGATCACCTTTAACTTACGTCCGATCATTTTTAAAACATGTGAACCATTCGTCACGCCAAGTACGGCTTAAGCACTTATCACCGTAGGCTTCCTGCATCATTTGGTGTGTCTCTGTACAGGTTTTCTTGGGTTTCACGCAAAATTTAATGCAGACGCGCTGCTCCTCTAACGCTGCCATCTCGAAATTCGCAAACCGTGTGACACAAAGTTCTGCTCAACAAAACATAACTAACAGACATACGAGAATGAAACTTTCGGCAGTTAACACATTAAACACAGGCGTGATCAGGGATGCAAACGGCAATTCGCTCCAACCCACCATTGGCGCGAAATTACGAATGTTTCGCAGTTTTGAACAAACTTCGTACGTCCGTCTTTGCATGAAGAAGTTAATGAAGGAGTAAAAACTGCATATCCTACCTACTTACAAGAAGCCTGGCAGAAATTTTAAGGACGTTGTCTAAATGTCTTGTAACAACTACGCTAACCCCAGTGTCTTATTACAGAAGACTATTTATAAACATCTCCGGTCTCAAAATGATTGGAATTCCAAGATACGTACCTGACGAAACATTGCTACTGATTGGACACAGAACTACGACGCTACTGCAGTGTGGCTGAAGGCACCACTTAGAGACTTGGAAACTTTACCGGACCATCTGAATAAGAAAAATACGCAAATGCCCTGCTGTTACTCTGGCAGCGGAAACTCCATTCTCATCTCTCGTCTCTGCTGTAGCAATTACATGAAGATGATTTCCACTAGCGTATTCACTTTCATAGATTTTACTCTGATGTCCATAGGTGATACCAGAAACTTTATGAAAAGCGCATTTAATGACAGTCAAATCAATAGTGCATAACTTCACGAAGCAATTGTTTCTTGGTGGCGGGGAATCAGTGTTGGGTACAAGACAGTGTGTCACGAAACTGAGCCACGGAATCCTGGGAGAGTTTGTCACAGGACCACGCTTTTGCAATACCTACGTCAGTTCCCTTACAGATATCTTACCACATTTAGAATAAATGCCGCCACTGCGTTTTTTGCTTTGTGGCTGACACGTGATTTACAGCGCATGAAATCTTGGCACACCGTTAGAAAGATCGTGTTGGTATTGTAAGATAGACAGCTTGTTCCCCGATCTCCTATCTCTAGGTCTCTTTTTCCATAGGCGACACAAATTTGATGTATAACGTATTTATAATGGTAGGCGCCATGATGGTGGGTCATCACGTGAACGCACTTAATGACGACTCTGATTAAAATGTTTGAGAATATCAGCAATAAGAAACAGTCTCTCTTTTTTCATATATCGACATGTCCGAATACTCATCAGTTCCTCGATCCAACAATGTAGCAGTTAAAAATATCTGACTGATTCGATTTCTTGGTACGCACAAGTATTAGGAACAGTTTCTGTGGTATTCGGACTCCTTACAAAATATCATTTAACAAACTGCATTCCATTATGCTTAGCCACTGCAGAAATTTCAAGGTCTTAATGTGAGATGCACTTCTCTTCTAAATTTACTTCTTTCTAACAAATGGGACTCTGTGACGTTCAACGTTTTTAAGTGTATACTGTCCATCATTAATGTTGTTATTTTTATTATTGTTTCTTTTTATTCAGAAAATTCGTGGTGCAACATACTACGAGGGTCACTCCTAAAGACATGCACACTATTTTTGTAAAAATAAAGTTTTCATTCTGCATGTGTGAAAGTTTTACAGTGTATAGATACATCTTCCCCGCTTGTTTTCAAACTTAGTTCAACCTGTTCCCGTAAGTGACGAAGTCACAGCATGTCTTCAAGATGGCTACTACACTTGACGTTTGTCAGAAGCAACGTGCTGTCATAGAATTCCTGTGCTGTGAAAACGAGAGAGTGGGAAACATCCACAAGAGGTTGAAAAAGGTGTATGGAGGTGCTGCTATCAATCGCAGTGCAGTTAGTCGGTGGTCAAGTAGGTTACGTGATGAAAGCGGACACGGCAATATTGAGGATTGCCATCGCAGCTGCAGGCCTCGTACTGCACACACTCCAGACAATGTGTAGAAAGTTAACGAATTGGTGACTGCTGACAGACGCCTCACAGTGAACGAATTATCACGATACGTTGGGATAGGGGAAAGAAGTGTTTGCAAAATACTGAAAGTGTTGGCGTTAAAAAAGGTTTGTGCCAGGTGGGTTCCCAGGATGTTGACAGTGGCTCACAAAGAAACAAGAAAAACGGCACGCAGCGAACTTTTGGAACAGTACGAGACTGGTGGGGATGAATTTCTTGAAATAATTGTGACAGGTGATGAAACATGGCTCCATCCTTTTTCAACGGAGAAGAAGAGACAATCAGTGGAGTGGCATCATGCAAATTCACCCAAGAAAAAAAATTCAAAACCACGCCTTCTGCTGGAAAAGTTATGGTTACTGTGTTTTTGATTCCGAAGGACTCTTGATTGTGGACGTCATGCCAATGGAACCTCCATAAATTCTGATGCATGTGACGACACTGAAGAAACTTCAAACTCGACTAAGTCGTGTCGACCACATCGGCAAAAGCAGGATGTTTTGCTGTTGCAAGACAATGCACGGCCACATGTCAGTCAAAAAACCATGGAAGCCATCACATAACTCTGATGGGCAACACTGAAACACCCGCCTTACAGTCCTGATCTGGCCCCATGTGACTATCATCTCTTTGGGAAACTGAAAGACTCTCTTCGTGGAACAAGGTTTGAAGATGATGACTCCCTTGTGCATGCTGCCAAACAGTGGCTCCAACAGGTTAGTCCAGAATTTTACCGTGCGGGTATACAGGTTCTGGTTCCAAGATGGCGTAAGACAGTTGAGAGAGATGGAAATTATGTGGAGAAATGAACATATTGTTCCTAAAGGATGTATCTACACGCTGTAAAACTTTCAAACATGTGGAATAAAAGATGGATAAAAAAAAATAGTGTGCATTTCTTTTGGTGTGACCCTCGTATTATTCTGCTATCTTTCTATCAAAAAGTTTTAGTTTTATTATGACGTATACTAAGAAATTGTATCGTTGACATGAAGGTGAAATCGAGTGGCCGCGTGATCTGAGGCGCCTTGTCACACTTCGCGCGGCTCCTTACGTTGGAGGTTCGAGTCCTGCCTCGGGCATGGGTGTGTGTGTTGTCCTTAGCGTAAGGTAATTTAAGTTAAAGTAGTGTGTAAGCCTAGCGACCGAAGACCTCAGCAGTTTGGTCCCGTAGTACCTTACCACAAAATTTCAAAAAAATCAAATCGAATGTACTTTAAATAAAAACTAAAGAACATGTTATTAAAGAAATGCAAAGGACTCTACTCAGGGATATTTGAAGTGGTGAGGAAGTTCAGTTCAAAGATTCCACTGGTAACAACATTCTGCATGTACAACTGACAAGAAAGCAATTACTTTGTCACAGATTTCCATTGTTTTAGAGAGAGTTGCTATCGGCGTATTGTTAAAGCTGATTTGCAGCAACCAAAAAATACTGAAAACAATCACACTGAATACTGTTATGTCTTCACTACACCGACATCAAAACAGAGGCAGTGAAAAGAATGGGACGCAAAGGGAAGTTAAAAAAAATAATACAAGGTGCACAACTTTGCTTCCGCCGTTTTTTCCCAAACATTTGACGCTTTAATGAAACGAATTGGGTACACATGTATCATTTAAAGTATTTTCCAATGCCATCACTGGCCACTACTTCGTTCCCTCTTTCGGGCAGTGTATTTTTCGGGCAGTGTACGAATCCCGTGTCGAAAAAATTGTTCGTCTTTTGAAGCGAACCAAGAATCGATCCAATATGTGACTTTTTCATGAAACTGGAAGTGTTGGTCAGCCAGGTCATGCGCCATTGATCTAAACAGGTGACAGTCAGAGGGAGCAATGTCTGGAGAATACGTGGGTGGGGTAGGACTTCCCTTTTTAACATTTCCAAGTACGTTTTGACCTCTTTTGCAAAAGTGCGGTCGAGCGTAGTCCTGCTACAAAATCACTTTACCGTGCCTCTCACTGTATTGCGGCCGTTTGTCTTTTAATGCTCTGCTCAAACGCATTAATTGCGTTCGATAACGAGCACCTGTGTTTGACTTGGTTTTAACACCTCATAGTACACGACGCCGAGATGGTCCCACCAAATGCAGAGCATGATCTTGGAGCCGTGAATATTCGGTTTGACCGTCGACATGGAAGCATGGCCGGGAAATCCCCTTGATTGTTTGCGTTTAGGGTTATCGTAACGAACCCATTTTTCGTCCCCGATCACAATGCGATGAAGAAATCTCTTCCGTTTTTGCCTCTATAGCAACTGTTCACAAACACACAAACGTCGTTCAACGTCTCTTGGTTTCAGGTCACACGGGACCCAAGTTCCTTCTTTCTGAATCGTGCCCATAGCCTTGAAACGTTTTGAAATGGCTTACTGTGTCACTCCCACTAATGACGACAATTCTTCTTGAGTCTGACGCGAGTCTTCACTCAGCAACGTCTCCAATTCTGCATCTTCGAAAACATTCTCTCTTCCACCACTATACCGGTCTACGACGTTAAATCACCTTTCTTGAAGCGTTGGAACTACTCACGACACGTTCTTTCAATTATAGCGTCCTTAACATACGTACTTGAGAGCATTAGATGAGACTCAACCGCTGTTTTGTTCATATTGAAACAAAACAGTAACACCTCCCACAAATGAGAATTAGGCACGTAAACTGAGATTTTCAGTGAAGAGCAACTTTATGATGCAGATACAAATCGATTAATGTTTGAATCAGGTTATGTTGACCGAGGTCCAAGTGAACTTCCTGACGTCTGCGACCTGTTTCTTTCGACCGCTACTTACCATTGTCGCCAGCTATCGGCAAACGGCGGAAGCAAAGTTGTATACCTTGTATATATCAAACTGGTAATTCCTAACCCCTTAAGAGGCAACATATTAATCTGAAAACAACTAAATATCTTCGTATTTTTTCGCGAGTCAGTTATAAGAGTACTAACTCTGTACTTTAAACATGCAGTCATTTACTAAATTACGAATTATTTTTTCGTACTGGATGCTTTGTCATAATAAACAGATCGAACGTCTAGTGACCATTACACTGAGTCCTTGTACTCACTTCAACGCCACCCGAAAAAGAAGAGATACAAATGCTAACAAGGGAACCTCCCCATCGCACCCCCGTCAGATTTAGTTATAGGTTGGTACAGTGGATAGGCCTTGAAAAACTGAACACAGATCAATCGAGAAAACAGGAAGAAGTTGTGTGGAAAAAAAACAAAATATACAAACTGAGTATTCCATGCGCAAGATATGTAACAACAAGGAGTGCCGTGGTCCCGTGGTTAGCGTGAGAAGTTGCGGAACGTGAGGTCCTTGGTTCAAGTCTCCTTCGGGTGAAAATTTTTTTTCAGACAATTATTTGTCCGTCTGTCCGGTGCGAGGTAACTGCGCCGTAGTATGGGGACGCTACACCTTAACAACATATTCCTGTCATGTGACGCACATGCCGTCACCAATGTAGTATAGAATATATCAGACGTATTTTCCTGTGGAGGAATCGGTTGACCTATAACCTTGCTATCAAATGTTTTCGGTTCCCATTGGAGAGGCACGTCGTTTCGTCTACTAATCGCACGGTTTAGCGGTGCGGTCGCAAAACACAAACACTAAACTTATTACAGTGAACAGAGACGTCAATGACGAACGGACAGATCATAAATTTGCGAAAATAAACATCTCACTCGAGGGAAGACTTGAACCAAGAACCTCTCGGTCTACAGCTGCTCAGGCTAACCACGGGACCACGGCGCTCCTGAGTTCACTCTATCCTTGATGTTACCTATCTTGCGCATGGACTGCTCAGTTTGTATATTTTGCTTATTTTTTCATAGTTCCACAAAACTACTTCCTGTTTTCTCGATTGATCTGTGTTCAGTTTTTTAAGGCCTATCCACTGTGCCAACTTATAACTAAATCTGAGGGGGGTGCGATGGGGAGGTTCCCTTGTAAGTCGTTTATCTCCTACATTTCAATGACTCCGTGGGACTGATAGCACAGTAACCTCGCAATGGACTAGTCGTGAACACTCTGACCTTTGACCTCACAGTCAAGAGCGTATCAAAAACAGCAAACGCATTCTGAGAAAGATGCCATATACGAGGTGATAGGAAAGTTACCAGGCGGTATTTGTTGTGGAAAGGCAACAGCCCTAGATCCACGATATTTCCGAAGCTCCCCCCCTCCCCCCCCCCCCCCCCCCCAACTCAAGCGTTGCAGATAGGACGTAAAAAATTTAAAACAAAATCGATTTTTCAAAACTATGTTCATTTTGCCTTATCTCGCGCTTACATTAACCTCCGATCATGCAGTGTCAGTCACTTATGCAGCTGATGGTTGTCTATATTCGCATATGCGAATACATTTCATGTTAATCACTTAAATATGTTACCTAGACAAATGCACCCTCGTAAATTCATTACTTTACGTTGATTATTTTTTTGGTGTTGCGATTTCTTTTTCTTTTTTGTCAGTGTATGATTGTTGAGTTGCAATGTAAATTACGTGTCTCAGTGGAACGGCCGGCCGTTGTGGCCGAGTGCTTCTAGGCGCTTCAGTTTGGAACCACGCGACCGCTACGGTCGCAGGTTCGAATCCTGCTTGGGGCATGGCTGTGTGTGATGTCCTTAGGTTAGTTAGGTTTAAGTAGTTCTACGTTCTAGGGGACTGATGGCCTCAGATGTTAAGTCCCATAGTACTCAGAGCCATTTAAACCATTTTTGAATGGTGGAACGGGGCAATGGATTAGCATCACGTCTTTCGTATGTTAGATAGTATGCTGTGGTTTTACAGATAGCTACGGGTTTCATAACAGATCACCGAGTACTTGACTAAAACGTGGACGTTACAGCCGGTTCGATGTCAATTAGTGGGTTCTACCCTTCGGGATACGAATGTATATTAAAAGAAATCTAGTAGCGAATTAAATTTATCTGCCATTCAGTTGTGCTGAAAGTCTGTTAGTACTGGACAACCAGATGATGTTCTTAGGACGTGAAAGACTAAGAACAGCTCGTGGTTGCAGCATGCTCAGTCATCGCTGCAGATTCACTGCAGCTAACTGTCTAATGACCGCCTGCCACCGGGAAAGTTGACGCCGCGCCGTTAAAGGCTCAGCTAGCTGCGTAAGCATTGCACAGCAACTTTACAGAGTCGAGCAAAAACTTCGGCCAGCAACGCCATTGTCCACTACCATGCCACAATGTTTTGCATTCTTAATGCACGATGGAGCTGGTGGTGTATTATAATAAAAATGTCGGAAGAAAAGCAAGGAAACGTAGCTATCTGCGAACACGGTGTTCTTGGAAAGCTTCCTTTGCCTGCATTGTCTTACCACTCTTTCAACATAACTAGAACTATAAAAAATCGTTCATCGTGCTTATCGCCTTCCGATTTCCTATTGTGGGCGTTTCGGGCAGACAAACCGCCTATTGCATACGATGTTCTTCGTATTCTTGCCGATTTAGTGTTTTGGGACTGACTCGAGTTTTACACAGGGCCCACCATCGTAACTGTTGTGTGCACACAACTGAGTCACTACTTGCGAAGAAGATGGTGGACGACGACGAAAGCTCGAATCGCTACCGGATGTCTGATACATCAAGAATATCGTACACTGAACTAACAGAGGTCAAGGGACAGCGATATGCACACACACAAACGGCGGTAGTATCGTGTACACAACGTTTAGAAGGCCAGCTCATTGCCGGAGTTGTCATTTGTACTCAGGTGATTCATGGGGAAAGGTTTACGACGTGATTATGACCGCGCAGTGGGAATTAAGAGACACTGAAAGCGGAATGGTAGCTGGAGCTATCCCGCATGTGACATTTCGTTTCGGAAATCGTTAGGGAATTCAGTATTCCGTGATTCACGACGTCAGGAGTGTGACGAGAATACCAAATTTCAGGAGTTACCTCTCGCCACGGACAGCGCAGTAGCTGACGGCCTTCACTTAACGACCGACAGCAGCGGTCTTTACGTAGAGTTGTCAGTCTCAACAGAAAAGTAACACTGCGTGAAATAATGGCAGAAATCAGTGTCGGGCGTACGACGAACGTATCCGTTAGGACAGTGCGGCGAAATTTGGTGTTAGTGGGCTATGGCAGCAGAGAGAGTCTTTATCGAATGGGCCAAAGAAGAAATAGGAAAAATGCCTTAAAAATATTCGCAGCGGAAATTATAAGGTCGATGGCAACGGGAGGAAATCAGGAAACATCAAAACTATAAGACGAAATTACGCAAGGAAATAATTTTCGCAGCAAGAGAACTAATTTGTAGCCTACCTTTTTCTTGTCTCAACAGCAGTAATACATATCCCTAGAATTGTAGTGTTCCATCGGAAACAGGGGATCATATCTTCGTGTCCCTTCTGCCGCAGCCGGCCTCGGTGGCCGAGCGGTTCTAGGCGCTTCAGTCCGGAACTCCACTGCTGTTACGGTCGCAGGTTCGAATCCTGCTTCGGTCATGGATGTGTGTGATGTCCTTCGGTTAGTTAGGTTTAAGTAGTTCTAAGTTCTAGGGGACTGATGACCTCAGATGTTAAGTCCCGTAGTGCTCAGAGCCATTTGAACCAGCCTTCTACCGTCCTCTCTTTCTACCATTATTTCCCTCTTTCTCTCCTGGTCTCTTTCGCAGCTTTTCTCGAAATATCTGCCAAAATATTTCGAAAACTGGAGTCTGAATCAAAGACACGCATATCTCTAGTATATTTTTCATATGTGTCTGTTAAACCTCTTAGACTCTTTCTGCAGTGCAGCTGTATAAACGGAACAAATGGTTGCCTCCAGCGTCACTTGGAGCTGCCTGATCGCTATTTAGGCCGGGCGAAAGTGAGTTCAAATAGGCCGGTCGCGATGGTCTCGCGGTTCTAGGCGCGCAGTCCGGAACCGCGCGACTGCTACGGTCGCAGGTTCGAATCCTGCCCCGTGCATGGATGTGTGTGATTGTCCTTAGGTTAGTTAGGTTTAAGTAGTTCAAAGTTCTAGGGGACTGATAACCACAGCAGTTGAGTCCCATAGTGCTCAGAGCCATTTGAACCATTTTTGAGTTCAAATAGTATCAGACATAGTGTGAGAATCACTTTCTTCCGCTGATTCTGCTAGTCTCTTACCACATTCAAGCACTGCGTTCCCACTAGTATCCATCTTTTCTACAAACAAGAATTAGCTCAGAAAATTGTAAATAATGTCTTTCAGAAAATTATTAAGTGTTTCTGTGCAAATGGTCTCTCCTTAAATTTTAACAGAAGAGCGTATGTACTGTCTGTAGAGTAAATGGTATAACACTATTAATAAACGTAAAGTTTGATCAGAAGTCTGTAGCTAAGGCAGTATATTCCAAATTTTTGGGTGTGTGTGATTGCATTGATGAGAGATTGAACCGGAAGAAACTCAGTGACGATCTGAAGAAACGTCTCAGCTGCTTATGTTGTTAGGGTTATTGCAAATTTTTGAGATAAAGATATCAGGAAATTAGCTTAATATGCCTATTTTCTTAAATTTATTCATTTTATATGGATGTCATTTAAGGGCTGCGACTGTACAGTAAGATTTTTAAGAAATAATATATACTGCAACAGTCACTTGTTACTAATATCTGCAGTATATTTTAGCTCACTTGTTATTAAGTTCTGCAGTATAAATTATTTCTTAAAACTCTTGCAATATAGTCGCAGCCCTCAAATAAAGTCCATATAACTAGACTAAATTTAACATTCCTAGCGAGGAGAAGAGATTAATATACAGTTACAAAAACATTAAAACGTAGTTTCTGAAACTGTAGAGGTAACCCTTCAGTTCAGTGTCCCAAACAAAGATATTACCAATATAAATGTAAGTAAATCCATTAACAAATTGATCTAATCATGCTTAGCACAATTTATGCTTCTGAAGAAGGCTAGATTAATTAGCCGAAACCTGGTAAAGACCAGAAAATTTGCGCAACTGAGGCTGATTCTTCAAAACATTAGTGTATCCCAGTTGCTGAAGGGCCTGCAATATGGTAAAAATTCTTAGGTCCACGTTCGAATTCGTCAGAGTGCACCTATAGCTACACTGAACGCTGTTATGATCACGACTGACACCCACAACGTAAGAGGATACTGCATAGGCGCCTTTCATGGTCAAGTAAAACAGCGCCACGTGCGGGCTTGGTTAGCAAAAGGTTCAAATGCCTCTGAGCACTATGGACTTAACGTCTGAGGTCGTCAGTTCCCTAGACTTGGAACTACTTAAACCTAACTAACCTCAGGACATCACACATATCCATGCCCGGGGCAGGATTCGAACCTGCGACCTTAGCAGCGGCGCGGTTCCGGACTGAAGGCCGGCTGCTTGGTTAGCATCTGCATTTATGTTCAAGCACGCATTTGTCTCGGTGTTTCGATGTTTTTGGTCAACACTTGTAACTCGTATGGTGTGCATAATCCGTTATCCGCCATATCCTTGATCCTACAGTTGTTAGTTCAGTAAGGCATGCAGTAGATGTATTCACGACTAATAACATCCACGTAAAGGTGTATTAAATTTTATTTTCCAATAAAAGGGAAGCACAGTTAGGTTTCAGGACAGCAGTCCCATCCTCAGGTACACTGAACAAGTTATGAATTATGAGTAATATATGAGATGAATTTTCTGCTTACATTTCGTGTTTTGGAGAATCATTACGTTACCCCATTTTTGTTGGCCACTATGCAGCCGACGATGGGACTGTTGCCCTGAAAACTCGTTGTGCTTTCTTTGTACTGGAAAATAAAACTTAGAACAACAGAACAACAGTATGCTGATTTGTACAACTATACACCATTTGTGGACATCCTATCAAGAGAAACGTGTAGCAGAGGTCCACTGTGGTGTCTGGATAGGAGGTACGTCAGAATCAAATTCGTGAGGTGTGAACGAATAACTTAGCTGGCAAAACTAGTAATCGCAAAAGGAAAGGATCTGTGTTTCATGCATGATTCGAATACAGTCTTGAACTGCCAGGAAATTTAGTTACAACTTACGCTACTCTACAGAGTGTAAGATGTATCGTGGACACCCCTGAGCTGTTAGGCCACTCCCTATTAAGACTACAGGAGCAATTCAACCGTCAGCCTGCCGGTCTTTTTGTGTCCTTCGGGGCAGGAGCTTGTTAGAGACGGTATTTACAGCTCAAGCTCTAAGGAACTGTCTCATGACTAATTAAGACAACAGTGATAATCATTATGACATCTTCCACTGCCAGTTCTCAAAGTAATTCTTGTAGAGCTCTGGTTATCGTTACTTCGCATTATTGTTGTGATGTGCTTTACGCCGAGATAGGCTACTTTGCGATTGTTCTTTTGACTTTCGGCGACTCAGCTATGTAACACACTATCGAACTGGTGCCGAGGAGTTTGACACGAAAAAATCATTTGAGAATACGTGTTTACTACTATCAAATACGGTTGAGCAACCAGTTTTGGCCGAGGGGTTCGGGGCGCTACAATCTGGAACCGCGCGACCGCTACGGTCGCAGGTTCGAATCCTGCCTCGGGCATGGATGTGTGTGTAGTCCTTAGGTTAGTTAGGTTTAAGTAGTTCTAAGTTCTAGGGCACTGATGACCTCAGAAGTTAAGTCCCATAGTGCTCAGAGCCATTTGAACCAACCAGGTTTAAAAGGCATACGTAACGATTGTACATATATCATTTGGCACTGCAAGCTGCCTACTTACTCTAAAGTGTGATAATATCTTGGCCGGAACTACCAACTTTAATCTGCCTTCCCCCTCTTTGTCTCAACGCAAAATCATGCTACGTATTGCCTAAGTGTGAATTATAGGCTATTCCTGTCTGTTTGCGTGAATGAACTTGGAGGCTCGTGACTGAATTCTGTGTCATATATATTGGACTTACGGCATTTCTTCTGACTCAACAAGTAGTTACATAAATTACCTATTACTTACGTCTACTGTGTGTGCTGTGCCGGTAGTTCTATTAATCAAAAACCCTGACATTAAATGACGCAACAGAAACGCTCCCAAAGATACGGTCTGACTACACGCAGACGTGGCGTGCTTCATATAAAAACAAATGCCCCAAAGTGTCATACTGAATTTAATGAACTTCATTCAAGAAGCGAAAAAATGTGAAATGAGTTGGATTATTCGTAAAAAAATTCTCACTGATAATGACAATTTATTACGGTGGTTAAAATCCCACACTAAATTCTTGAGCTAACATTGAAACTAAAATGAAACATCAGCCCCTTACTTTTATTACGATCATGTTTGAAAAACTAATTACAAGGATTACCCAGCATCCTGAACGCAGCATCTGAGACAAGAGAAACAGGGAAGTACGAAAGAGGATAATTCTGCATTAAGTTTTAACAAGGCTCACAATTAACTCAGCAACAGAAAGATACGGCTCATCGGGCCGTCATTGAAACTACGCAGGTGAACCAGGGGGATATCTCGGTCAGAGCACTTAGAGTCACAAATGCCATTATCGCCAAACCAGTCGAGAACTGTTGTTTGAACTGATGTCCTTAATGCATAGACAGTATGTTAGTCCGCCCTTCAACAATATTATTTCGTCTATATGAGGCGGGATGGCCTAACAGAAAGTACTGTCTCAAAACTGGAAAATAGGTTCTGGTATTCTGCGATCTGAATACGTGATTACACTGCGATTGCCGAGGGCAGTAACTCGTAAGACCAGGTACAAACCACTTATGTTTCTAGACGTGGTTTGTCTTTCTAAAAATCAGTCTGGATAAAAGAGAGGAAATAGTCAGGATCAAATTGAAACTTCTATGATTTTGATGACACACTAGTCTCGACTAAAACACCATAGGTAATTAGCGAAAGACACGCACTGGTCACTGCGCAACGTTGCCCTCGGCGCGAACAAAGCCAAATCACCTGTTTGAGCATTATTCATGAAAAATAACGAAGAAATTCCATAAAACGAAACGGAAAAGCAGTTCTGAATATTATGCGAAGTAAATGAAAGGATTTCCTCGTAATCAACAAAAAGCAATCTGAGCTACCTGGGAAAATATCGTACCTAGATATGTTTCAAAGAACGTTAGGTGCTATCAAGATAGCGACTGGGTCCCGAGTCCCACTTGCACCAAGTCAGCACTGTCAATTGACTCCGGAGGTAGGCGACGGTTGTCTCCTAATGCTTGGTTGGGAAAAGCAGGAAGCGCACTGATTCGCAAGGAAACAGCTTTGCTGGACCTCTTCGGGAAAACATGTTGATATGGCCACAGCACAGCCCAGAACACACGAGAAGGTCTGTGCTTCCCCGAGGCAAAACTGAGAGGACATAGGGAGGTTTCTGGTAGACGCGCGAAATAATTAAGCTGTCTTTGCAAGGTAGCAGACATAGAAATAGCTACCTGAACAACTTATACTCGATAATTAAGCAGAATCACACCGTTAGATAAAGATACAAAGATAAAGAACAGTCACACAGATTATTCTACACTTATTGTAAAGAGATAGCATTCCTCTGTTACGTCTATAGAGGTGATTTTCTCTGTCCATACACCACATTCCACTTCTGTTCATCTAATTAGATCACTTCTAACATTATTTTTTACTGTAACGCACGTCCATGCCAAGGGGGAGTAACGAGCCATAAATGAATGTAAACATCAACAAATGTGTATCTAGACGCGAATAGGCGTCTGAACATGAACCTGCCGGTTCGAAATCGGTACTGGTGCAATTTGTATAAATAAAATAGAATGATGAATAGTGACTGGTTGCTGGTTTCTTGTTTGCAAGCATCAACTTGTATTTTGTACACGGCCACAGTTTCAAAATGTCAGTTTCCGACAAAATAGCAAAATAACATGATGAATGTAGAGAGGCTATAACAACAAATGAACTGCCCCACTCTACTTTCCTTGACTACAACTTATGTTTGGTGCATTCATACAAGTATCTTGTTTGCATAAGTGGGGATTAAAAGTGAAAAATTTTATTCTAATCAGCACGTTTCGTGAGCACTGCAACGTTTTGGGGCATTAGGAACGAAGAAGTTGGTCATCCAAACGGCGTCTGAACTGGCGACCGGGTCAGGATTGTCATATGCATAGTGCAGGGCCTCTGGTTGGTTAGTTTGTGGGGTTGAAGGGACCAGACTACAAATGCCATCGGTCCCGCTGAGCCTCTCGCCGCCATTTTTAGTGTACTGTTGGTAACACAGTGGCCTGCTTCGCTCGCACAGAGCGCTTTTTATGCGCACAGCGGTCTCTCTATCTGGAAAAGAAACCTCCGCTCGGCTGCGGTGCTGCATGCACGCCACAGTCGGCTAGCAGAGCGCATCAGGCTGCGAGGACCGCTCTCTCCCCTCCCCACCCTCCCCTCCACTGCCTGCAGGCTACGACTATCTCCGTTAACAGCCGCTCCTACACTGGAGGAGTGCCGCACGAGAAGCTACGACGCTGTACGTCAACTTATCGGTGCAACTCGTTGTCCTGAGCAGCAATGTGATTTCACATTCGAGATAACAGAAAAGAGTTGAAGATATAGATCCACCATTCTGTCTATAGCTAACTACGGTTTGCATTGGGATACGCGTTGATCAATACCGTGTAGTTGACCAGGGAGGCCAGGTTGGCGTTTGTCTATCGGATACGTCTATGCACGTGAGTCTGTCTTTGTTGATTGTAATCTCAACCTCATTGCTACAGAGAGGACTCGGCAATCAGGTGCCCGCAGCACACCCTCACTACCAATCACCTTCTCAAATTAACCCGGAGAGAGTAACAAGATTCGCTTATCACAACTATCTGAATTTCAGTTGAATATATAATTAGTAGTATTCAGTACAATCATATAAATTGGCACAGTAGTATAATAGCAATAACACGATGTCAGTAAGAATGGTCTTGAACGATGTCTTCCTACAATGTTGTGCGACGGATGCTGTGCTGGTAGATGCGGCTATAATTAATATTACGAGGGTTGCAACTTTATTAATGGCAACTATTTATTTACAGCTCGTACAAAATATATGTGTTTCAAAGTTTTACTGATCTACAAAGTACTTACCAGCATTGTGTATAACCCGTTTCCATCGGAGTGGAAGTCGTAGGACACTCTTAGCAGTGCCAGTTGTGTTGACAGTTCGAGCGGCGCGGTCTATTGCCCGACGAATTTGTAGCAGTTCTGAAGCGAATGCCATGGAGTGTTTTCTCCAGTTTACAAACCGAGTTGAACTTACTATGCTGTTCATTTTTGGGACACAACCTGCGACCAGCTTAGAGACAGAAGTGATGACACTTTGTGCAGGAACTGACCATCATTTTGCAGGACAATGCTCAAGTACGTACAGTGCAAGCTGTTACTGATTTGTCTGACTGATGGGATTGCTAAGTGCTATACCACCTACTGCAGTGCCCTGAATTAAGCCCTCGATTTCTAAACTGAAGGAAACACTTCACGGCATACGCTAGAGAACTGATACAGATTCGTCGGGCAATGGATCGCGCCGCTCGAACTGTCAACTCAACTGGCACTGCTAGGCGCATCCTACAACTTCCACATCGCTCGCAGTGGGTTACACACAATGCTGGTGACTACTTTGAAGGTCAGTAAAACTTTGAAACATGTATCTATTTTGTACGAGCTGTAAATAAATAGATGACACTATTAAAGTTCCAATCCTCGTAGTTTGTTACATTGTTAGAGCGTTAGTGTGAGTTTCGTTCAGCTTCGAGATTGACGCAAACCAAAGGTGGAAATAACAATTAAGCTTACGTAAGGAATATTTCCATGAAACCATTTTCAAAGGAACAAAATCCTATTAATACAAAGTATCACGTCGAAATAATTAAACGACTCGTAAGTGCAAGTGGAGTAGTAGTTTGCACTCACGCTTCAAATCAATATTTCGACGCGATACTTTGTGTCAATAGCATTTCATACCTTCGAAAATAAATCATAGTAAAGCTGAAAAACGTAAGGCTTAAATGTAACAAAGAACTGTGGTCAACACAGGAGTCTTGTAAGTTAACGGTTATAGCTGCCGAATTATTACTTATATTTTATTAATGGAACTATTAAACTTTTTCGGTGGCACTGCAAACAACCATTCGAAGAGGACTTCAGTTACATAATGCATGTGTTAACACAACTAGCTCTTTATTCAGATGAAGTGTTGAGTGGTATTGACAAGGGGTTTCAGATCGTTTCCTTATTTCTGGATTTCCGGCAGGCTTTTGACACGGTACCACACAAGCGGCTCTTAGTGAAATTGCGTGCTTATGGAATATCATCTCAGTTATGTGACTGGATTTGTGATTTCCTGTCAGTAAAACAGAAGTGATTTCTGGCGTTCCCCTAGATAGTGTTATAGGGCCTTTGCTGTTCCTTATCTGTGTAAATGATTTAGGAGACAATCTGAGTAGCCGTCTTCGGTTGTTTGCAGATGACGCTGTTGTTTATCGACTAATAAAGTCATCAGAAGATCAAAACAAACCGCAAAACGATTAAGAAAAGATATCTGAATGGTGCGAAAAGCGGCAGTTGACCGTAAATAACGAAAAGTGTGAGGCCATGCACATGAGTGCGAAAAGTAACTCAAACTTTGGTTACACGATAAATCAGTCTAATCTAAAATTCGTAAATTCAGCTAAATACCTAGGTATTACAATTACGAACAACTTAAAGTGGAAGGAAAACATAGAAAATGTTGTGGGGAAGGCTAACCAAAGACTGCGTTTTATTGGCGGGACACTTAGAAAATGTAGCAGACCTGCTAAGGAGACTGCCTACATTACGCTTGTCCGTCCTCTTTTAGAATACTGCTACCTGATGTGTGATCCTTACCAGATAGGACTGACGGAGTACATCGAAAAAGTTCAAAGAAAGGCAGCACATTTCGTATTATAGCGAAATATGGGAGAGAGTGTCACAGAAATGTTAAGGATTTGGGCTGGACATCATTAAAAGAAAGGCGTTTTTCGTTGCGACGGAATCTTCTCATGATATTCCAGTCACCAACTTTCTCCTCCGAATGCGAAAATATTTTGTTGACACTGACCTACATAGGGAGGAACGATCACCACGACAAAATAAGGGAAATCAGAGCTCTTACGGAAAGATATAGGTGTTCATGCTTTCCGCGCGCTATACGAGATTGGAATGATAGAGAATTATGAAGGAAGGTGGTTCGATGAACCCTCTCCCAGGCACTTACATGTGATTTGCAGAGTATCCATGTAGATTTAGACGTAGAAATAATAACAAGGTAATACAACTGTACACTGCTGCCCCACCCAGGAGAAGTCTCGCTTACGTCTGCACTTCTGTACCAAACAGCTCGCCTCCATAGCTAAGTGGCATTGCCAGCACGGTAGCTCAGCGTGTTCGGTCAGAGGGTTAGCTGCCCTCTGTAATAATAAAAAAAAAACTGAGTTACTCGATCAACAACGAACTTAAACACATGTCTTACGACGTCCGCCCCGAGCAGATGCAACGAACAAAAGCGAAAAAATGAGATTCCTTAAAAAAAAAAAAAAAACGTGGTTAGAGCGGCTAGCTGCAATGCAGAGGAATCGGGTTCGATTCTTAGTACTGCCAGGGATCTTTTCTTCGTAGGACTGCAACAGTGCTGACCCCACGCTCGTCCATGGCGCACCTAATGACGGAGGTGGCATGAGAAGACATGGCGCTCGGTCGGTGACGATGGGCATGAAAGGACCATTGAACTGAGATTTTGTAAGAAAACACAAGATGTGTGGTTGAAGTCCATCAGTCCGTGCTTTGCTGCTATAGCGATAAGACACCTCGTGAAGCTGTCCTTAGTTTCAAAGACAGTTCAAAGTGTGAATATGGTTTTCGTTTATGGTGAAAATAACCAAACTGTCGGGGAGAAGGCACGACTGTATGTTTAACGGTATGTTCAAAATTACTTGCGTATGTCATAAAACTCAGCACATTTGCCGATATATCGTATCCAACGCTGCATATCGATACATTCACACGTTATCGGATATATTGGGATGAATTAACTTCTACAGGGAGCATTTTGGAAGAAGCTGAATATACACTACTGGCCATTAAAATTGCTACATCATGAAGATGACGTGCTACAGACGCGAAATTTAACCGACATGAAGAAGATGCTGTGATATGCAAATGATTAGCTTTTCAGAGCATTCACACAAGGTTGGCGCCGGTGGCGACACCTGCAATGTGCTGACATGAGGAAAGTTTCCAACCGATTTCTCATACACAAACAGCAGATGACCGGCGTTGTCTGGTGAAACGTTGTTGTGATGCCTCGTGTAAGGAGGAGAAATGCGTACCATCACGTTTCCGACTTTGATAAAGGTCGGATTGAAGCCTATCGCGATTGCGGTTTATCGTATCGCGTCAGTGCTGGATCTCAACGGCCTCACATCCCTAGCAGTCGAAATGACAGGCATCTTATCTGTATTGCTGTAACGGATCGTGGAGCCACGTCTCGATCCTTGAGTCAACAGATGGGGACGTTTGCAAGACAACAACCATCAGCACGAACAGTTCGACGACGTTTGCAGCAGCATGGACTATCAGCTCGGAGACCATGGCTGCGGTTACCCTTGACGCTGCATCACAGACAGGAGCGCCTGCGACGGTGTACTCAACGACGAATCTGGGTGCACGAATGGCAAAACATCATTTTTTCGGATGAATCCAGGTTCAGTTTACATCGTCATGACGGTCGCATTCGTGTTTGGCGACATCGCGATGAACGCACATTGGAAGCGTGGATTCGTCATCGCCATACTGCCGCATCACCCAGCGTGATGGTATGGGGTGCCATTGGTTACACGTTTCGGTCACCTCTTGTTCTCATTGACAGAACTTTCAAGAGCGGACGTTACATTTCAGATGTGTTAGGTCCCGTGGCTCTAACCTTCATTCGATCCCTACGAAACCCTGCATTTCAGCAGCATAATGCACGACCGCATCTTCAAGGTACTGAACGGGTCTTTATGGATACAGAAAATGTTCAACTGCTGCCCTGGCCAGCACATTCTCCAGATCTCTCAGCAATTGAAAATGTCTGGTCAATGGTGGCTGGCCAACAGCTTAGTCACAATACACCATTCACTACTCTTGATGAACTGTGGTATCGTGTTGAAGCTGCATGGGCAGCTGTACCTGTACACGCCATCCAAGCTCTGTTTGACTCAATGCTCAGACGTGTCAAGGCCGTTATTACGGCCAGAGGTGGTTGTTGTGGGTACTGATTTCTCAGGATCTATGCACCCAAATTGCGTGAAAATGTAATCACATGTCAGTTCTAGTATAATATTTGTGCCCAATGAATACCCGTTTATCCTCTGCATTTCTTCTTGGTGTAACAATTTTAATGGCCAGTAGTGTAAAAGGATTTCTGGAAGATAAGAACAAGCACTCAGTAGAAATGTAGCTAAAAATCTTCTGATCGGTGTGGTTGGCCTCGCTACCTACTTATAGCGGATGGACAGATGTGCATACAGACGGGTCCAACGTAGAGCGCGAGCTGCCGCTGCCTTGTAGGGAGTCACGGCTGTGTTGCGGCACCGGGTTACGCCGCTAGGACGAGTTTCCAGCGCGGCGGTCCAGAACTGTGCCAAACCAGCAGCTGTGCTAGCGCCACAGGCAGGACACGTCTGGTGGCGAGCCACCGTCCACTTCACAAACTCCAGCGTAGTACTAAGTTGCTCACGTAGTTAGCTGACGGTAGCCGTGACCGCTCCGGTCTCTCCCGTACGGCTGAAGTATTCCATGGAAACTTTCTTATGGCAGCTTTTTGTTGCCGGGTTACTGAGACACTACTTTCCCAGATGAAGAGTTACGTCAGACGACATTCCATTCAGTCGGTGTAATACAGACTGCTCCGGGGCACTGTGATCTATATAAAATGTTTAGCACGGGAAACGCTACGTTTCAATGAAGCTCTCATTTAGAATTCTACCTGGTTCTATCTACATCAGCGATTACAAGAGTGGCAAAAAAGTAATGGCTCCACTCTCATAAAAAGCTTAGTGCATTTCGCATCCTGAACTGTTCTCTACAACACTGCCGTTCAATATAGTCACCACACATTTGTACATAATCGCGCCATAGTTGAATCCAGGCATCTAAACTAGTTTGGAAAAAAATCTGTGTTTAGCTTCTTGACCCATGATTTTGTTTTAATCACATCCACCACGAAAGTGTATAGGGACGCTGTAACGGACATCGGCCATGAGCGGCGTTATGTGGAGCCGTTTGGTAACGGAGGAATGAAAAAATGCACGTAAACAGCGCAGCAACCTGTCAACAACATCTGTCACAGACAGCAAACGAGAGCGTGCTGATAAAGCTATCAAAGAACACAGACACGTTAGAGTTCACTGTCAACAGCGAAACACGTTTCTTAAAATCATGGGTCAAGAAGCAAAATCGCAATATTTTTTAATTTTTTTTCGTATCTAGGTTCAACAAACGCATAAATGTTTACAAATACATGATGACTTGTGTTGAACGGTAGTTTTGTCTAGAGGTCAGTTCAGGCTATCATCCATACTAATTCCTCTGTTACAGGTTCTTACAAAAAAATTTATGACACAGGAGGCATCCTCGCAACCTCATCCCCTTCCAAATGATCTCGATCGATGTTGAGGGTGCTCTGCTTTGTAGCTAAATTGATGGCGCAATGGCTAAAATAATGGAGCCATATCCGTAAGAATACCAGTCTGCCCTAAATCATTTGAGGCGAATATAGGCATATGCATGTAGAGTGTGTCCCATTTATCTTGGCCACCATAAATAACTGTTTGTCCAGATGCCAATTACAAAATGTTTCAAGATAATGTTCTTTAGCCGTCAGGGGGACATCGATCAGTATGATTACCTTCGTTCTAGGTTTCTTTTTTACACATATATGAACAGCGGCATGACTTTTTCTAATTGGCACGCTGTATTTTTTATTCGGTAATTCATTTCCTCTCTTATAGACCTATTCAAAACTGTATCACAGTGTACCATTCACTGAAACACAACCTTATTAGTTACACAAGACAACATTGACTTTGACACTCCCAGCAGTTAGTGCAGATACTCGGCGTAATGGAACACATCCACAGCCGGCCGCTGTGACCGAGCGGCTCTAGGCGCTTCAGTCCGGAACCGCGCTGCTGCTACGGTCGCAGGTTCGAATCCTGCCAGGTGCATGGGTGTGTGTGATGTCCTTAGGTTATTTTGGTTTAAGTAGTTCTAAGTTCTAGGGGACTGATGACCTCAGATGTTAAACGTCATAGTGGAGCCATTTGAACCATTCACGTGCTGACGTTGGCAGAGGACAGATGTTAATATAAGTACAATGCACACCCGTCATTCCGTCAGCCATCGTCAGTTGAAGAGCTGTGTGAGTAGAATGTACACCAATGAAGAGAACGTAGAAATGATACTAATCTATGTGGAATGTAAGTTAGCTGAACAGTAGTTGCAATACTGTTTTCTTATGTACGGGTACATTTAGTACAGTAGTTTAGTCCTTTTAAATACTGTTGTGTAGAGTAGGCTTACAGTAAAGGCTGTCCTTCCTACAAACTTCATCGATTTAACATTTCTTTTTTTGTAACTATTGAAGGTAAGCGAAATGCTACGCAGGTAGCGGGACTGTACAGAGAGCGATCTCCTGACAAGAACCCACCTTCCCGACGGATGTTTTTTCGTCTTGTTGCGACGCTTCAGGAAACGGGAAGCTTCAACCCTCGACAACGCAATCGTCGTAGCATTCACACAGACGAAGCTGCCGAAGTTACTGTTCTCGTTTCCGTTGCTGTGAATCCACATGTGAGCACACGACAGATTGAACACAAAACTGGCATTCCTAAAAACCATTGTACATCGTATTCTTACACGTCACCGGTTACATCCTTACCATGAACATCTACATGAAGAATTGCGTGGGAATGATTTCCAGAATCGTGTCCAGTTCTGTCAGTGGGCATAGCAGCAAATGCTCGTCAACCCGAACTTCTTCTCCAATGTTCTATTTGCCAATGAATGTTCCTTCTCAAAAAAAGGACAGGTAAATACAAGGAACATGCTTTATTGGTCCAACGACAACTCACAATGACTTAGACAAGTGGAACATCGACGTCAGTGGAGAGTTAACGTGTGGTGTGGGACGCCTGGTACTACAATTATTGGCCCTATTTCATCAATGGTAGTCTGAACGGCACAGAGTATGCCAACTTCCTCAGACGAATTCTTCCTCCACTTCTAGATGAAGTGCCGCTAAGAACTAGAATGTTTATGTTGTAATCAACTCGATGGATGTCCAGCACATAATGCCTTGTGTGCACGTCGTGTTCTGAACCGAAGGTATCCTGCCAGATAGATTGGTCGAAGAGGAGCAGTTACTTGGCCTGCTAGGTCACCTGATTTAAAACCTCTGAACTTTTTTTTTGGGGGGGGGGGGGGGGGAGGGGGATGCATTAATGACGTTGTCTGTTGCGTTATTCCAACAACTCCAGAGGACATGCAGGAACGTATCGTGTTTGCTTGTAATTCTCTTCAGCAGGCAACACTGGGAGCAGTAAATAATTCTTTCATTCAACGAGTGCACCACTGTATCGGTGTCCAAGGTCACCACTTTGAGCACCTTTGAATGTTCTACTCCTGGACAATGGTACAGGAGAGTCAAAGCCAATGTTGTGTTACGTTTTTGTTTGGTTTTCTGACAATTCCAGCAAGTGGACGAGTTTATGATCCGAGGTCAACATCAATGTTGTTATGTAAATAATAACGTTGCATTTAGTGAATGGTACACTGTGATATATGTTTGAATTTGTCTTTAGGAGTTGAAAAGAATTACCGAATAAAAATGCAGGGTGCCATTTAAAAAAGTCATACCACTGTTCATATCTTTGTAAAAAAACAAAGCTACAACGAAGGCAATCATGCTGAGGGATGTCCCCCTAACGGCTAAAGAATATTTGCTTGGTACATTTTGTAATTTGCATTTGGACGAACAGTTATTTAGGTTGGTCAAGATAAATGGGACACCTTGTATGTGGGCAAGAATCCCTACTCCAGGGAATAAAGAAGAAGATGACTGTTCATGTGCCGGCGTTCACGATAGGTCCGTGACAAATGCCTCCTTAGACAGAAATAGAAAAATATGTGATGTATTTCTTGACAAAAGACATGCTGTCTTACAAAAGTGTTCTTGATGGAGCTATGTTGGTGATTTGCTCCATGCTCATACTATCATAAATAAGCATGCAAATAATAATTACGAATCATAATTACTGTACCTTTTCGACTTTTGTCCTGCATCTGTCAGTTTCGTCAGGATAATTATTGACAGTCCATACCTGTAAATGATAAGAAACAACAATATTTAGTGTTTTCTGCAAAGAAATATTAATAGTTAGATGGAGCAGTACACTCTTTTACTAAGAAGAACAGGGTGAGTCAGAAAGGACTTTGTAACTTTTGAAACATAGAGAAATTTATTAAGATAACTTACAGAATAATTTTGGAGCTAAGTCAAGTTTCATATAAAAGTGCCAACTGCCATTCTGGTTTGATGTAACTACCATTTGTGACGTGGCAAACATCCCACAGCTAATGAATTTCTTCCCACACTCATTGCAGCAAATCGGGCGTAAATAGTGCAACGGCAGCAAAGATTTGATTTTTCAGCTCGTCTGAACTGCTTTCAGGGGAGGAACATACACACGGTCTCTAATGAAACCGGAGAGAAAGAAATCCAGTGGTGGAGAGTGAGGTAGCCATGCTATTGACCCGTCATTGGCAATCCGCCGACATGGGTATCGATTACCGAGGAAACTCTGAACTTCCGCGAGGAAATTAGGTGTTGCACCGTCTCGCTAGTAGTAAACGCCGAACAGTTGCAGAGTACGTTTCATGTAACCTCAACACACAGCGAAAACACTCCGCACCAGTGGAAGTAGACATTTTAACTGTGCACTACGCTGGCGCTTCAAGTGGCTGAATGGAGTACTGATGCACTACTTGAATCATACTTGAAGTTCTTTGCTACAAAATGACAGATCTACCAAGTCTGTAATTTTTCTCAATAAATTTCTGTATCATTCCGAAGTTGTAAAGTCTCTTTTGAGCAACCCTGAATAGTACGCAACAGCAAGAAACGTAAGATTAGCTTTATGATAAGTGTGGACATTCGTCGTCCAGTACAATGTACTGGACGACGAATGTTCCACAGAAACGAAACTCGCATTGGGTGTGCCCCAAGGAAGCGCAATAAGACCATTTAACGTTTTTAGTGTACATAAATTATAGGATCGGCAGCGCTATAAGATTGTTCGCAGTGTGTGGCATAAATGGCGTCAGTGAAACCAACCCCTTCCGGGACGTTCATTCCCACACATTTCGCTGTCGAAAACTGCAGTCTGCAGTGCGATGCCCGACAGAAAGACGTTCCTGACAGTCTTTGATACTGCTGAAATCTCCCTGAAGCGTCAATCCTTAATCATACTGTAACGACTTCGTGAGCTAGTAACCTCAAGGAACATGCTCGAACCCTTTTGGAGTGTAGCGCAAGAGCAATTTTTACTCTGGTGTACAGAGTGGAACTACTATTGACCGTCCAAAACCATTCGACGAAGTTTAAACGTGATCGAAACAGCAAAGCGAACCTATCTTCTATGCTTCTCCTGTTTCTCGTCCTCCTCTGAAGTGGTCAGAGAAATGTGCGATATTGACAAATGCGTGAATAAAATGGCAAAGGGTCCCTCTACGACCATCCACCTCAGCAAGCCCGCCGGTGGTACCCACACACATTTACTGCGTTTTTTAAAATGTATCCTTACAGAGAAAACTTGCAAAGAAGTACCAGTCGCCTGCAAGAATCCAACCACTTGATACCCCTCTGCAAAACAAGAGGCGTCAAAATAAGGGGTGAAATGTGGGCAAGAGGCGCCGTAAGGACCAACCCATCATGGGACACGGCAACAGTGGCGTTGGGCAGAATGTGGGAAGATTTAGAGCCAATGTGACATCATTCACCGACTTCATAAATCACATGAACTCCTGGGCGTTAACCTTTATTTCGCACCTTGCTGTCTGAAGCCTTGTTGAGTCTGAAAGCAATGTCGCAGGGCGCCGCACTTTTGCATGATTACAGAGGAAGTTTGTAGGCATCTACGTCCCCCGTTTCAAACTTACGCGTCTGAATGGGAGTTTCGAAAAAGTGATCGTCTAACTCTGTTGCGCATGACAGCAGACGTCGAACGAATTCACAAAAGGGCTTCTAGGATCGTAACAAGTCCGCACACGAGAACAGAACTCAATGTCTCAGATCACTGGGAACTACGACGACGCAGTTCTCACGAAACGCAGTTGGTAAATTTAGAGAAACTGTATTCAATGAATTTTGTACAGTCACCATCGTACAGGGCTAATGAAAATGATTTATTAGTGTTCGAAGTTCTATACTTTTTAGCCGGCCGCGGTGGTCTCGCGGTTCTAGGCGCGCAGTCCGGAACCGTGCGTCTGCTACGGTCGCAGGTTCGAATCCTGCCTCGGGCATGGATGTATGTGATGTCCTTAGGTTAGTTAGTTTTAAGTAGTTCTAAGTTCTAGGGGACTAATGACCACAGCAGTTGAGTCCCATAGCGCTCAGAGCCATTTTTTTCTATACTTTTTAAAGAATAAGTGCACTAATATGACTGATGCATGAATAGACCCGTAAACTTTCCATGCTTAACTTGTGCCCATCAGTTTGCGTTACGGCTGTGGTGGCTTGAAAAAATGGTGACAAAGCAAGAACAGAGTTTTTTGTGTTAGAATATGCATGTTTATCTGTTGCAAGAGAACAGTGTATTCAGGAGGAATTATATATACAAGAAAGGTCATGTAAACAGAGTATTGCAGGTTGACATCGACAATTTAGGGACACTGATTATCTCTAAACAGAAAAGCGGCGTTCGACCAGACGAAACCGTGGCTAGGGTGACAGAAAGTTTCGTATACAGTCCAAAGAAACCAGGGGTCAGTGGATGCGACGAACTTCGAATACTACACCACATTACGTGGGAGATTTTGCGGCGATTGTTTCATTTCAGACCGTACCGTCTGCAGCTCGTGCACCAACTGAAACCGGAAGATAACGACTGGCGCCTTCAATTTTGCCTATCAATGCAGGATCCACTAAAAGTGATGAAGAGCTTTGTGCCTCCAAGCTGATATTCACCAGCGAAGCAACTTTCCACTTACATGTGTAGGCAATGGCCACAATATGAGTGTGGGGCACTGAAAATCCTCACGAAATTGTCGCGCACGAACGAGATTCGCCGAAAGTTAATGTTATCAGTTCTTCGTCTGTGAGAAGACTGTGCGAAGTAGCGCTTATCTTGCTATGCTCCAGTTGTGGTTGTTGTCACAACTGACTGCTAATTCTGGGAATTTCGTCCTCCAACAAGACCTAAACGACGAACTTGCGCTTCGCTGCAATGGTCTTACTGCTGAGGATGATGTGGCTCTGTTCCCTTGACCCCTCGGTGGCCTGACCTAACACCTTGTGATTTTCTCCTTCGGAGGTAACGACCGTATTTACATTTCTCCACTGCCAAGAACACTGGAACAGCTCAAGGGACGATCTTGTCTATCTGTTGGACTTATGTCGCGTGACCGAGGGGAACTCACAGAAGTTTTGTAGAATTTACGCTATCCACCGTACTGTTCAGGCGTCAGTCATATTTGTGTATATACACGTCAAAAACAGTATTGCATCACCTCAGTTCTGAGCGTTCCGGAACCTGTACAGAAAATTGGAATAGAGATCAATATAAACATCACTTCCGCCCTTTTTATTGCTCATGAAAACCACACATTGCATATTGTACCACCATAAAGTGAGACCTTCAGAGGTGGTGATCCACACTGATGTACACACCCGTACCTCTAATACCTAGTAGCACGTCCTCTTGCACTGATGCATGCCTGTATTCCTCGTAGCATACTATCTACAAGTTCATCAAGGCACTGTAGGTCCAGATTGTCCCACTCCTCATCGGCGATCCCTCAGAGTAGTTGGTGGGTAAGGTCGTCCATAAACAGCTCATTTCACTCTTTCTCAGGCATGTTCGATAGAGTTCATGTCTGGAGAACATGCTGGCCACTGTAGTCGAGCGATGCCGTTATCCTGAAGGAAGTCATTTACAAGATGTGCACGTGCACGATCAGGGCTCGAATTGTCGTCCATCAAGTCGAATGCCTGGCCAACACGCTGCAGATATGCTTGCACTATCGGAGGATGATATTCATGTATCGTACAGCCCTTACGGCGTCTTCCGTGACCACCAGCGGCGTACGTCGGCCCCACATAATGCCACCCCATAACATCAGGGAGCCTCCACCTTGCTGCACTCGCTGGAGAGTCTGTCCGAGGCGTTCAGCCTGACCGTTTCCAACGATTGTGAGGTTGAAGGCATATGCGACACTTATCGGTGAAGAGAATGTGATGCCAATCCTGAGCGGTCCATTCGGCATGCTGTTGGGCCCATCTGTACCGCACTGCATGGTGTCGTGATTGCAAAGAGGGACCTCGCCATCGACGTCGGGAGTGAAGTTGCGCATCATGAAGCCTATCGCGCACAGTTTGAGGTGTAACACTACGTCCTGTGGCTGCACGAAAAGCATTATTCAACATGGTGGCGTTGCTGTTGGGGTTCCTCCAACCCATACTCCGTAAGTAGCGGTCATCCACTGCAGTAGTAGCCCTTCGGTTGCCTGAGGGAGGTATGTCATCGACAGTCCTTGTCTCTCTTATCTCCTCCATGTTCAAACAACATCGCTTTGGTTCACTTCGAGAGCACAAAGTCACAATGCGGACGAGGTCGAATCGCGGTATTGACCGTCTAGGCATGGTTAACTACAGTCAACACGAGCCGTGTACCTCCTTCCTGGTGAAATGACTGGAACCGATCGGCTGTTGGACCCCCTTCGTCTAATAAGCGTTGTTCATGCATGGTTGGCCACACGGGTTTAGCCGAGCGGTCTATGTCGCCGCAGTCATGGACTGTGCTGCTGGTCCCAGCGGAGATTCGAGTCCTCCCTCTGGCATGGGTGTGTGTGTTTGTCCTTAGGATAATTTAGGTTAAGCAGTATGTAAGCTCAGGGACTCATGACCTTAGCAGTTAAGATTTCACACACATTTTTTTCATGAATGGTTGTTTACATCTTTGGGCTGGTTTAGTAACATCTCTGAACAGTCAAAGGGACTGTGTCTATGACACAATATCCACAGTGAACGTCCATCTTCAGGAGTTCTAGGAACCAGGATGATGCAAAACTTTTTGTGCTTTGTGTATAATACTATGGAAAACATGTAGCTCTAAAAACTAATGAATCAGTTATAGTAGTCCTATAATCCTCACGTAGGTACCATGAGAAAATGGAACGAGAGATCAGGGCACTTATCTAAGCAGTCCTCGATCAATATGCCAATGTAATAGAACAGAAAATTGATAATGTTACTACGTAGTATCCGCCCCATTGTACTGTGCAATGGTTTAAGGAGTACATATGTAGACACATACATGGAATGTCTCATATTTTGTGTGAAAGTCTTGCCCATGATTTTTCCAATCCTACGCAGGAAGCGGTACAAACAATAGTGTCGCAGAGCGCCGATGAAGCTGTTGTCAGTAGGAACAGCAAGCACTGTCATCAGGTCTCAGACCGCACCGTACTTCTATGAATCAGGAAGGAAAAATCTGCTATGCATTATGCATGGGACCGCGTCTTTGCTCATCGTCCTCGTTACACGTACGCGTCGGTGGCAGTAGGCTACGTGGAATCTGCAGACGGCGAAACGAAGGCCGCTGCGCTCCACGGGGCTCTTTAGTCAGTCAGTCACAGTTACAGAATTCTTTCTAACAGAAAATTGTGTCAACATGCTGACATTGACACTGTTTCTTAAGTTATGTTTTTTTCCAGACGTGCCTGCTGTAATTTAATATTAATATTGTTCAGTTTCTCTTGCCTCTCTTAAACTCTCTCTCTCTCTCTCTCTCTCTCTCTCTCTCTCTCTCTCTCTCTCACACACACACACACACACACGCCATACTTCGAGGAGGTATGTTCAGTCTTTGCAGCTAAATGAAAGGCACTTTCTTTTTTGCCATACTCGTCTCGCGTCTTTTATTTATGAAGCGTCTTCAGTGGACAGCAACACACACACACACACACACACACACACACACACACATATATATATATATATATATATATATATATATATATATATATACTCCTGGAAATGGAAAAAAGAACACATTGACACCGGTGTGTCAGAGCCACCATACTTGCTCCGGACACTGCGAGAGGGCTGTACAAGCAATGATCACACGCGCGGCACAGCGGACACACCAGGAACCGCCGTGTTGGCCGTCGAATGGCGCTAGCTGCGCAGCATTTGTGCACCGCCGCCGTCAGTGTCTGCAGGTTAGCCGTGACATACGGAGCTCCATCGCAGTCTTTAACACTGGTAGCATGCCGCGACAGCGTGGACGTGAACCGTATGTGCAGTTGACGGACTTTGAGCGAGGGCGTATAGTGGGTATGTGGGAGGCCGGGTGGACGTACCGCCGAATTGCTCAACACGTGGGGCGTGAGGTCTCCACAGTACATCGATATTGTCGCCAGTGGTCGGCGGAAGGTGCATGTGCCCGTCGACCTGGCACCGGACCGCAGCGACGCACGGATGCACGCCAAGACCGTAGGATCCTACGCAGTGCCGTAGGGGACCGCACCGCCACTTCCCAGCAAATTAGGGACACTGTTGCTCCTGGGGTATCGGCGAGGACCATTCGCAACCGTCTCCATGAAGCTGGGCTACGGTCCCGCACACCGTTAGGCCGTCTTCCGCTCACGCCCCAACATCGTGCAGCCCGCCTCCAGTGGTGTCGCGACAGGCGTGAATGGAGGGACGAATGGAGACGTGTCGTCTTCAGCGATGAGAGTCGCTTCTGCCTTGGTGCCAATGATGGTCGTATGCGTGTTTGGCGTGTTAGGTCATCGAACCCATCGTTCTACTATTCCTAGACCGGCAAGGGAACTTGCTGTTCCAACAGGACAATGCACGTCCGCATGTATCCCGTGCCACCCAACGTGCTCTAGAAGGTGTAAGTCAACTACCCTGGCCAGCAAGATCTCCGGATCTGTCGCCCATTGAGCATGTTTGGGACTGGATGAAGCGTCGTCTCACGCGGTCTGCACGTCCAGCACGAACGCTGCTCCAACTGAGGCGCCAGGTGGAAATGGCATGGCAAGCCGTTCCACAGGACTGCATCCAGCATCTCTACGATCGTCTCCATGGGAGAATAGCAGCCTGCATTGCTGCGAAAGGTGGATATACACTGTACTAGTGCCGACATTGTGCATGCTCTGTTTCCTGTGTCTATGTGCCTGTGGTTCTGTCAGTGTGATCATGTGATGTATCTGACCCCAGGAATGTGTCAATAATGTCTCCCCTTCCTGGAACAATGAATTCACGGTGTTCTTATTTCCATTTCCAGGAGTGTATATATATATATATATATATATATATATATATATATATATATATATATATATATATATAATAAATGAATTATGTAGCTGTTAGAAGTATGTTACTACGTTACGTTTTCAGGGGCTATTCTCTTGTTTTTCAATGTTGTTAGTCCCTGTGTATCGTCATGGAGATGTTTTTAATTGGTCGCCTTACTCCAGATGTCAGTCTTTCGACTTTTTGCTGTCCACATTTATTACTTTTTGCTGTGTGTTCAACGCGCGTGTTTATTTACAGTGCGCTGTATTGTCAACTGTCGCTGTGTGGTTATCTCCCACAGTGAAAAGTGCAAGTGAGGTGTTATAATGAATGTGGGCGGAAAATCGGCCTTGTGGATTACGGTGACCGCGCAAAACCGTCTTCAGGATCACACGCATGATTAACAACATTGGAAATGACAAGTAACTCCGAATATTTTGCAGTAAACACGTAGTGTGTAGTGGGGCTATTACTCTGATTTAGAAATAATTGAAAAGCCAAGATTGCTTAAATACTATTTACTGGGTGACCAGTTTTAACACACTAAAGGTGCCATCACCCGATCTGAATGTAGCTTAACATTTATAAACCATTTGTATATAACGATACATGAGGCAGCTCATGTATCGTTATATCCAAATGGTTTATAAATGTTAAGCTACTTTCAGATCCGATGATTGCACCTTTAGTGTGATGAAACCGATCATCCTGTAAACAGTATTTAAGCAATCTTGGCTTTTCAATTATTTCTAACTCCGAATAGTAATTTAACTTCACGAAGCTTGTACTACAGAAGTTTCTAACCCGAAAACAAGACAATAACATGAGACAACGTAACATAGTAATATAATTGTGACAATTACATAATGAATTTATTATAAATGTATAAAAAAACTTGTAACAATTACATAATGAATTTATTGCACATGTATAAAAGCAAACATGTACTACAGGCCACTAAAGATACTTCATAAATAAAAGAAGCGAATGTGTATGCAAAAGAAATTCCGATTTTTTTAGTTGAAGGTTCCGAACATTTGATTCCAATTCGTGTTTGAAGTTCATTTCATTATATTTACATCAATGGGTAGGTCGTGAAATATTTTTACAGCTGAATATCCCTCTGCTTTCTGGGCTACAGTAGCGCTGAGTGGTGGGTGGTGTGATTCATTTGTCCTTCTAGTACCATATTAATGAAAGTTATTTTTGTTTTCAGACTGTCATCATCGTAGGAAACACTCGTAGTCGAGTAGATTTGTCTTCCGATCATCTGTTTTGTACCCTTACAGTACAATGCGAGAGGTACATCGTTTGCTGCTGTTATGGTAGGTGGTTCCAGATGGAGCACATTCTGCCCTTCTCAGCATTTTCTTTTCTCCTCTACGCTGACTCTTATCAGTCGATGTGTGATATTTTCTTCAAAAAGAAACGTCCCGCAATGGACTAGTGATCTCCTGAAGGACAGTCAAAGACAGATGTCTCCAGGTTGTAAGAATTAATGTGGCACATCAGCGTACAACCTTAAATGGGGGCAGGATATGGAGTTAACGCTCAACCCAACCAAAACCCAAAGCTTTACTGGTTGTTCTTCTTATATTTATTAATCCGAAATATCGGGAATCCCTACCATCTTTAGTTCGATAGATGGGACAAATATTAACTTCTCTCCTTCGGCAAAGAGTCTAGGACTAAATAGATGAACATCTAAACTGGACTGAGCAAGTAACTGCAATGTGCAAGAAGGCATCAGCCTTTCTTCATGCTCTGTAAGAAGATAAAATGCTCTTCCCTCTTGACCTGGAAAAGGAACTTGTACAAACGCTTATACTTTCACTTATTGATTGCAGCGATATTATCCTTCAATGAATTTATCAGGAAATCACGGTGCCTGGAACTGGTTATGAATGCCTGTGTTCGTTATATCTGCGATACTCGACTCGTTTATCATATTTCACCATCATACACACACAGCTATCCTGGCAGATAAATGCAGAGATTTCATTCAATACCCTCTGTCTTCTCAACTCTCTTAATGACGAATCCTATCCTTCATAGCTCCCCTCGATCTTAACGCTCTTGTCTGAACAACATGGTAGAAACTCCCGTTCCCATCAGAGCAAAATCCTTTCTGACACACTCCATCGTTCAGCCACTTTCTCGTAGTCGGTCTCAGCAGCAGGAACCCGACTCCTGAATAACATCCCGCATTATATCAGAGAGCTGAACAGCATCTCCAGCTTCAGAAGATAGGTAATAACATATTAGCTAAAGCAACACTAAGGATTACTATTTTTTGTTGAAATTTCCGCCATTTGAGTGTTAATTGTTCATTTATTGTGCACAACCACGATTTTGGCTTTATAGCCATTCTCAACTGCAACCTGAAATCTTAAAATATGTCTGACAGATCTGTGACATGTCATCATCGAAAATACATATTTCTCATCATATAGAGGAGAGGGGACATGATTATAATCAGACGAGATAAAATAAATAAATAAATCGTTCCATCTGAGTCCCCCCCACCCCACGCCACAACTCCCCCCTCCACCTCCCCCCC
Organism: Schistocerca gregaria; assembly: GCF_023897955.1. Taxonomy (NCBI): domain Eukaryota; kingdom Metazoa; phylum Arthropoda; class Insecta; order Orthoptera; family Acrididae; genus Schistocerca; species Schistocerca gregaria. Next base: position 250,010,859 of record NC_064925.1, read on the forward strand.
TCCCCCTCCCCCCACCACAGATACACATAGTTGTTACCCGAGCCGTTAACTCAGAATAAAACATTTATTAGGCGTGCGGACCACATGTCTTCTTATTTCCTCGACTGAAACTCGCTTTCAAAGGAAAGAGATTTGACGATATTCCTGACATCCAACGAAATGTGACGCAGCTTTTGAACACTATCCCAAAGGAAGACTTCGTGCAAAGTTTCCAGGACATGTATTCAAGAGCTTAGCGGTGCGTAGTTATGGGAGGTGACTAGTTCGAAGGACAGTAAGGTAACTGTAGTTCATAATTCTTGTACGTTAAGGTTACAGGACTATTCAACGAACTTTATTTTCTGAGGTTGTATGTGACAAATCTACACATGTCTTCGTTTCTCTATTGCTTTACTAAATAGCCTTTCTTCGTCAAGTCTTTGCAGCGATTCCCGGTTGGTGGTTTTATCTGTCCGCTTCATCTATAACAGGTATCTGCACCAAACCCCATGCAGTCATAGACTGTGCGGCTGGTCCCGGAGGAGGTTCGAGTCCTCCCTCGGGCATGGTAGTGTGTGTTTGTCCTTAGGATAATTTAGATTAAGTAGTGTGTAAGCTTAGGGACTGATGACCTTAGCAGTTAAGTCCCATAAGATGTCAAAGATATTTTTTTAACCACACCTCAAATGCCTCCAGAGATTTCGTTTGATTTCTGCCTGTTTCCATGTTTCTCAGGGATACTGCGCTACGCTCGCAAGTATATTTTTTTCTCACTTCAGTTTTATTTCTTTACTTTTCGTGTACAGCTACCTTCAACAGACTTCATAAGGGACTAAATGTACTGCGTTGTCAGTATGTCCGTTCTAAATCTACATCTACATAGATACTCTGCAAATCACATTTAAGTGCCTGGCAGAGGGTTCATCGAACCACGTTCACAATTCTCTATTATTCCAATCTCGTATGGCGCGCGGAAAGAAGGAACACCTATACCTTTCCACACGAGCTCTGATTTCCCTTATTTTATCGGGGTGACCGTTCCGCTCTATGTCGGCAGTTGTCAACAAAATATTATCGCATTCGGAGGAGAAAGATCTAACTTCATGAGGTTCTATAATGGACACCACTTGTGTGCAATAAATATTTTTTCCGCCCATTGGCGAGTTACCGTAGATTATTATTCCAAATAAGTGAATGAAAATAGGAAAAATAAGCCAACATTTTGTCATTTTCATCTGCAGTGTCTGGTATGGGTAACGCTCAAGTTGCAGAGCTGACACCTTTAAGACCTATAATTGTGACTTCCAATTCAGATTCTTCATAAATACGTGATAGTGCGTGTCGTGGTCCATTGAAACAAATCGTAGGTACGGCAGGAAAACTTATGTTTTGTCCTTTACTACTGTTGAACCTCCCTCTCAGTGCGCCTTGAACGCAGGCAAGTGGAGTCGTGTTCAGTTTGCATCTTGATGGCGCGATGTGTAGGAGCTGCCGCCCTTGTGGTCTATGTAGCGGCAAAAAACGGCGCCCACAGCAGGTTTCCCGCCTTGTCTGGCCTCACTCGTGGTCTCGACCCTCTCAGCGGTGTGGGTAATACGCGTCGCTTGTGAACGAGCTATTAGCCGTCCTTGCACCAGACCTCACGTGACGCACTCATCACGAGACGCGATCAGCAGTTTCACACACCTAGCTGGGAAACTTGCCGTGACGAGAGGGCAGGCGCTTTCTTTCGTACCGTGAGTTCCATCGAAGCAGTGCAGCGGTAAAGCAAGTCACTCGTAGACCTATTCCATCTTCGTAATTCTTTGCAGGGTCATTTTCAGCAGTTTTTGCTCGTAATGTTTTTATGTTGGTTGGAGAAGGCCTACAGTTAACTACATCAGTCATGTTTCGAACCTCTCTGTCACATGTATCGTAAGGTGTAATAAAGAGTCTGAATTTTCCCTTCATGTGTGCTCATGAGTTATGTAGGTAAACTAGTAACTTAGTAAGCAAAGACACTGGAGACTCGTCTCTTGTAAGTAATAAACCATTCATCTAAACGTGTAGAGAGTTATTTGAAAAGAGTTCCCTACTGCAGGGCTATTCCATCTACGTAATTCTTTGCAGGGTCATTTTCAGCAGTTTTTGCTCGTAATGTTATTATTTTGGTTGGAGAAGGCCTACACTTAACTACATCAGTCATGTTTCGAACCTCTGTGTCACATGTATCGTAAGGTGTACTAAAGAGTCTGAATTTTCCCTTCATGTGTGCTCATGAGTTATGTAGGTAAACTAGTAACTTAGTAAGCAAAGACACTGAAGACTCGTCTCTTGTAAGTAATAAACCATTCATCTAAACGTGTAGGGATTTCTTTGAAAACAGTTCCCTACTGCAAGGCTATTCCATCTACGTAATTCTTTGCAGGGTCATTTTCTGCAGTTTTTGCCCGTAATGTTATTATGTTGGTTGGAGAAGGCCTACATTTAACTACATCAGTCACGTTCCGAACCTCGTTGTCACATGTATCATAAGGTGTACGAAAGAGCCCTAATTTTCCCTTCCTGTGTGCCCATCAGTTATGTTGGTAAACTAGTAACTTACTAAGCAAAGACACTGGAAACTCGACTCTTGTAATAAATCATTCGGCTAAATGTATAGGGATTTTTTAAAGAGTCCCCTACTGTAGGGGCAGTCAAACTTTTTTACCTTCCGCCAACTTTTGTGTCTTTTTTAGCAGTAAAATTTTCTAACTGCCCACTGGCTACACAGTAATGGTGATTTACAAAGTAAGAAAGAAACTTTATAAAATTTAGAAAGCAGAGATACAACAAGGTAAAGCGCATAATAATAACTACTTACCAAATATTTTATGTCAAAATATTATGGAAACCTAGTTTAACTGTCTTTGAAACCCGTTCCGCGTACGTCCACCATGAAAACTCCAACGCCCACTAATGGGTGACTACCACTGCCCATTTGATACGGCAGGTAGTACATGTAAGAACTAGAAAAATCCCGTAAAGTTCCCCCTCTTAAAATGAGAAGTACTTCCTGCCCTGACTTATTACTACATCGGACACACTAACTGTGCAAGTTGTACTTTGCGGCTTTGCGGAATGTTGCATCTGGAGGGCTACAATGAATGAGCCGCAAAGGCAAATTCTATCAAAACGGCGCTTGATTCTCCCTTACATAAGCAAGTATTGACTTACCTACATCTCTGCTAAATCTGTCTCGATGTCCCATTGAATTTCTTCTCCGAAGGCCCTGGCTCCTGATATGCGATTCAGACAGTGAATTTTGGCTGTCGAAGATACTACTATAATGCCACAATAAAGTGTTTATGCGTGTGAGTCCATCTCATTTATTAAAACGAAAATGATGAGAATGTGTTTTCACGATTAATCCTAAATGAGGGCCAATCTAGGCTCATCAAAGTAACGATCGCAATATGCGATTACCTCTTCTAGCACCATAATATTCATAAAACAATACACCATATATGTTTTCATGTTTTTTCAGTTCAAATCGTCTCACTATTTAGAAGAAAATTTTAGGTTGTTTTCTTAAGTGAAATGTAGCACTCGTGATCTATATATGCTGACAATCTGGATGGCAGTACTAGACTGATTACAAACGCTTCCTGAGCGCAAAGTTTAACTAACTTTTAATTAAACGAAATAAATCACTCGTAGTTCAGATGTGATGTCTGTATGATGACTACTCTTAGACTCTCTTAGACAATGTCTTAACACAGGTATTTCCTACCTGCTCAAGAAGACAGCAGTTTTGTGATAGGTCTATCATGCCTGCCAATCATTTGTAACGTTAAATTAATTCTTTTGTTAATCTTTGCAGGTAGATTTTTAATAAACGAAATTTTAGGTATACAGAATGGTCAGAAACAATCTGAAGAGTTTATAAGGATGTTGCACGGTAGAGTGTACTGAGCAAGAATTGTTATGAAAAAATTAGATACCTTGCTCCGTTTCGAAGTTAATTAACATTGAAGTTAGCCAATCAGGCCGTTGCGCAAACAAATTCCAGGGTCCGCCATAGACGGTGTCGCCAAACGTGTTCTTCGATTGATTTCCTAAAACAGAACTAGAGAGTGATACAAAAATCGGACATAGGGCGGCAATAAGGATCGAATCCGAGCCAAAGGCTGAACAGTCTCGTGCGTTATCACCTACGCTACGAGAACAACTGAAATTAATGTTATTTGACGGGTCGCTTGAATTTGCGCGCGTAACTTCAATGCTAAATAACTCGGAAGCGGCGCAGCACATTGAATTTTTTTCGTAACAATTATTTATCAGCACCACCTACCCTGCAACAGCCTTACAAGCTTTCAGACTGTTTCTGAGAAACCTGTGCAGATATCAGCATTTTCAGATTGTTTTTTAATCATTAAACATTACATATCAATACTATAAGTTATCCCCTCAAATCTAATATGGTTTTCGCTACTACCTATCGTCGGTCAAGGATAACTCAGCCTATTCTCATCGTTTTACGACACTCCTGCTCAGTATGGCATGACGGTCTGTCTGTCTTTCCTACTGCGTCGCATAGCTACAATTGCGTATGCAGTTCGATACGATGTAATAAGTCATGGTCTGCAATGTAACATAAACGCCACAATGTCCAAACAAATACTTTTTGAGCTGTGGGCCATTCTGTCCTACGATATCCATCTACCTGTCGTCACTATAGGAAGTGTTCAGTAGGCTTATGACTCATTCTTACACACGCTTCAGCGTTGAACCACAAACGATCACAATACGTGCGAACATATCTGGCTGTCCTCGAATTTGCTCACACGCTCCTGTACATTGTATGTGTTGACGTTGGCTGTGGAAAGTACCAATGCCTTTGAATGTCCCGATAGGCAGAAATCTATAACGTAGGTCAGGTGAGCTTGGAGGACACGTTGCTAGGTCCCCTCGACCCGCCCATCGCTCAATACTGTTGTACAAAACGATATCCGTACTGAAGGAAACGTATTCACAGTTGCGAATATGAACAATCTTCGATTACGTTAGAAAGACGACAGTGAAAATGTGTGTCAGACTGGGGCTCGAACCTGGATTTCTCGCTCTACGTGGGCGATTGCCTTACCCGCTTCGGCTATCTGTGCACGAATCACGCCAAGACGCTGAGACGTCCCCTTTGGAAAATAATTAATTACTGTGCTGATAAAACTCTTACGTTATTTGACGCTGAAACATCTGAGTAAAACTGAAAGTACTCAGACAGTTCTCTCTTTACTTATTCTGATCAACACTAAACTGACACATAATATTTTTTAGCGCATTGCAGTCTGACTTTCAATAATCCCTACAAAAGAATGGCCATGACTAACAATAGCCCATACCTTTCATGAATCACTTACCTCACAAAAATCTTCGTTACTCGAACTACTGCAATACAGTGAGCACCAATACTGCCAGCTAAATGAAAGATTCTAACTACTGAAGACAGTAACTACTGATAGGCATAGTTAGCAAATGAAAGAGTTTGACAGAGAACAAACAAGGTATTTACCTTAATAATATTCAAAAGTCGTTATCCATGATATACAGTATTACATTTACTCTTTCTGATGGACACACGTCCAGATCGTCCGCTCTCAAAATTCTGCCATCTCTCTCCCCACATCCACCACTGCTGGCGGCTCACCTCCAACTGTGCAACGCCACGCGCTGTTCACATCCAACTGCCAAACACTACAATAGCGAATATTCCAACAATGCCAACCAGCCACAGACTGCACACAGCACAGCCAGTGATTTTCATTCAGAGCGCTACGTAACGTTACCAACATAAAAACCTAAACAGCCCACTTACAACCCAAACTTCGATATGTCGTCGTTCTTGTCTCACAATCTACGCTCGTACATTACGTATGTTCTTCATCAGAAAGGTCGTATTTATTGACAGTCGAGGGCCTGGCTTTTTGCGAATAAATCCGAAATAGCACTGCCTGTGCTATTAAGAATTACGAGGCAATGTTCCTTCGGACATGCATGCGGAACTAGCATAACTGGGAGAAGAAAAATCGTGGAGACCTGGCTCAGCCACAAACTAGGGGGATTGTTTTCAGACAGAATTTTCACTCTGCAGTAGAGTGTACGCCAGATTTGAAACTTTCTAGCGGACTGAATTACGTGTCGGACCGAGACTCGAACCTGGGATGCAAGAAGGGAAACTGAGACGTTCGGAAGACAGCAGAGAAGGTACTGGCGGAAATGAAGCTCTGAGGCTGGGTCGTGGGTCGTACTTGGATAGTTCAGTCTGTGACCCGGTTCGGCTCGTAGTTTCACTTGCTCGATAGCTCAGTGTGTTCCGTCAGGAGACTGGTCACCTACTGTAATAAAAAGTGGAGTGAAGAAGGAGGTATTTGAGAGGAGTCAGGTGACACCACAAAAAACTGCAGAAGAAAAAAATACGACTTAACAGCTGAAAGAGAAAGTAAGAAAGGGTCAGTAGAGCAGATGGCTGCGAAAGATAAATGTTACAGGTTCGAGACCCTGTCCAGGAATAACTTTTAATGTGCCAATAAGTTTCTAATTAGCGCACACTATGCTGCAGAGTGAAAATTCATTCTGGAACATCTATAGACTTGACCGATAAAGCGTATGGCCATTTGGGTTTACCACTTACAGTCCCTGTCCACATATACTGCAGCCAGCCAACCTGATCCCTTGCTTTTACGATCGCCCGAGGATTTGCTTCTGCCGACACGTGTTTATTAAGGTAATTTATTATCCCACACTGTGTAAATCCCAGCTCCTCCGTAATTACAACGCAGGCAGTGAACGATGGATCTCCATCGTTGCGTCTTAGAATTTATTGATAGAACTACAAGTTGAAACAGCGGTGACACGTAATCTAATCATCTCAAATAGCAGTGAGGAAAATCGTCGCTTATTATAACAGACGGTTACTGTCAAGAATGTCACTCCCTGACTGCATGGCAAAAAACGCAGAGGTGTAGTATTTCAACCCACGAACTGCAACACACGCTAACGGTAAGAGGACACCTCTTAAATTCTTGCTTAAACAAGTAATGATAATGAATAGTTCTTCCCGCTTCATGATTTGAACCAGTTATGCGCAGGCAGACAGGCCCCAGCAGCATTAGCGTCATGGACTCTACACCTACATCCACATCACACTCCGCAAGGCACTGAATGGTGTGTGGTGGATGGTACTTCTGGTACCACCGCCTGACACCACCTACCTTGTTCTAGTGGCGAATGGCGCTTAGGAGTAATGTTTGTCAGTAAGACTGCATTGGCTCTTCTTTTTCAAATTTTTCTCGTCGTTGTCATTACGCGAGATGTACGTAGGAGGAAGCAATATGTTGAGGGACTCTTCCCGGATAGCGGTGTCTCGATATTTCGGTAGTAAACCTCTCCGTGATGCACAAAGTCTGCCAATTGAGTTTGTTGAACATGTTGGTAACGCTCCCGCGCCTGCTAAATAATCCCCTGACGAAACTTCCCGCTCTTCGTTGCATCTTCTCTATGTCCCCCATTAATGCTGTCTGGTAAGCATCCCATATTGATGATAATACTTAAGAATCGGTCGAACAAGCACCTTGTAAGTCACTTCCTTCTTAGATGACTTACGTCCCTTAAGACTTCCAGTGAATGTCAGTCTGTTATCTGCTTTTTTTTTCGTCCACTCCCTCTATCTGAGTGGTCAGCGCGACAGAATGTCAATCCTAAGGGCCCGAGTTCGATTCCCGGCTGGGTCGGAGATTTTCCCCGCTCGGGGACTGGGTGTTGTGTTGTCCTAATCATCATCATCTCATCCCCATCGACGCGCAAGTCGCCGAAGTGGCGTCAAATCGAAAGACTTGCACCCAGCCGGCCGGTGTGGCCGTGCGGTTCTGGGCTCTTCAGTCCGGAACCGCGTGACCGCTACGGTCGCAGGTTCGAATCCTGCCTGGGGCATGGATTTGTGTGATGTCCTTAGGTTAGTTAGGTTTAAGTAGTTCTAAGTTCTAGGGGACTGATGACCTCAGATGTTAAGTCCCATAGTGCTCAGATCCACTTTGATCTTGCACCCGGCGAACGGTCTACCCGACGGGAGGCCCTTGTCACACGACATTTACATTTATCTGCTTTCTTATTATTTGCTTTATGTGGTCATTCCACTTAAGGTCGCTCTGGATACTCCAGCTACAGTAGAAACTGTTTCCAGTTTGGTTGTGCACTAGTGGCTTTGTTTTCCTATGAATGCGTAATATGTTACATACATTTACGCTCAAGGTCAACTGGTAGAGTCTGCACTATTCATCAATCCTCTGCAGGTCATTCTGCAAATGGATACTCTCTTCTGGCGCTGCCACTTTGTTACAGGCAATCGCATCATTTGCGAACAGTCTTAAAGAGCATCCAACGCTTTCTACTATATCGTAGACAGTGACAGTGCTATTACATTTCCGTGCGGTACTCCGAAAATTATTTTACGTCTCTCTATTTTGTGCCATTAAGAGAGACGTATAGAGTTCTGCCTGCATGGAACTCTTGAATCTAATCGCAAATCTGGTCCGATATTCGATAAGATCGTATTTTTTCCCTGAACGGGAGTGCGGAACGATGTCAAATGCCTTCCTTGAAGGAACACGGATCAACCTGAGTGCCGTTGTTTACGATGTTGTGGATCTCATGGAGGAACGAAGCGAGCTGAGGATTTCTGTCTGCGGAATCCATGTTGATTTTTATAGAGCAGATTGTCGTTCTTAAAAAATCTTAGCAACTCTTGAGAATAGACCATGTTTCATAATTCTACAACAGACTGAGGTCAGCAATACAGGTCTTTAATGAAGTGCGTCAGTCCTTTGGCTCTTTGGAAACGGGTATGGCCAGCATTTTTGTACAGGCGCTATGTACCCTTGGTTGCTGCAATGATGTACGATAAACTGTTGCTAGAACTGCTGCTTAGTAGAGCTCTCGTCTGCACGGAAGAAAGAAGTAACATAAATTGCTTAAAAACTTTGTATCATTCCCTGTACTTGCGCATTTGTGTTGTTTTGATTAGATATCTTTTTCTCAAACCTGTTATCAATACTGCAAACCGCTACTTGTGACGTCAGTGCAGTTCAGCAGAGCAGGCAGCCATGAATGGGGCAATGTGGCTTGTTTACGCTGTTCAGCCTTTCCACCTAAGTGGAAGGTGAAGGTAAAGTCTGTGACTGAAGCCCGTAACCGTAGCATTAGCCTGTTTGCAGATAGAGAGCAGCCTTTGTATTCGCCGCGGTTCTGGCCACCTTTCACCGTCGGCGAAGACCGCCGGTACTCATTTTCACGGCAGGGTGAAATGAACTGCGGTTGTCCTGAAGGGAATGGAACCAGGGAAAATCCCCGCCCCTATCTGAGATTGGATGGCGAAGTGCTGGGAGGGTGGAAATGCAGATATGTTGCCAATTTTTTTTATTGTTATTTCAGTACCTTTCACAAAAGGTGGGCCGACAGCGGCAATATTACACCGCTCTTCGGCCACAGATGGAACAAATAGACACAAGGAAGACACAGAAAAACAAAATACAATGGTGGACATAAAACAGTAGACACTTGAGTAAAAAAAAACATGGAGCCGTTCACAGGTGGAGCATAATAAAAAACAACATTCAGCACCTGTATACGGACATTGATGACTGAAACAACACACGTGAACGATGGAGCGTGGGCGGTGAAAACACTAAAGCACCAACACGACGGCACACACAAAGAACCGATGGCGATGATCTCTGGCGCGCGAATGTTTACTTGACGTGTGCGAGTCCAGGGACGTGCCAAAAGGGGAAAAGGTGGGGGAGGAGGGAGAGGGGAGGGTGTAGATGCCAGAGGAGATGGGAGGGGGAGGAAAGAAGGTATGGGGGTAGGGGAAGCCCGAGGGGAAGAGGGAGGGAGGAAGGGAGGATGGAGAGAAGGGAGAGAGGGTGCCCTAAGGAAACAAGGGGTGTGGAAGGGGAGGATCAAAGTTGATAGGAGGGGTAGATGGAGGGGATGAGGGCATCATCACGGAGGGGGAGTTAGTGGAAGCCACCTTGGGCGAGGGTATGGAAAGTGGAGAGATGGAGAGCAGGTGGGACATGGGAATACAGGCACGGCAGCGGACAGGGGTGGGAGAGGATGAGAGAGACAAGTGGGTGAGAGGGATCAAGTTTACGGGAGGTGTAGAGGATTCATATCCATTCAAGGAAAAGGAGAAGGTGCGGGAACGGAATAAGGTCGTATAGGATCGGCGTGGGGGAGGGGAGATGGATGCGATAGGCGAGGTGGAGCACATGGCGTTCTAGGATTTGAAGGGATTTGTAAAAGGTATGAGGGGCGGAGATCCATGCAGGATGGGCATAGCAGAGGATAGGGCGGATGAGGGGTTTATAGGTGGGAGTATGGTGGAGGGGCCCAGACCCCACGTACGGCCGGAAAGGAGCTTGAGGGGACGGAGTCGGGAGTGTGCCGAGGCTTGGATTGTCTGGAGATGGGGGTCCAGGAGAGGCGACGGTCGAGAGTGACGCCAAGGTATTTTGAGGGTGGAGGTGAGAGTGATAGGACGGCCATAAATGGTGATATAGAAGTCGAGGAGACGGAAGGAAGGGGTGGTTTTGGCTACAATGATCGCCTGGGTCTTTGAAGGACTCACGCCCCGTCCTCACAGCCATACTTCTGCCAGTACTCGTCTCCTACCTTCCAAACTTTACAAAAGCTCTCCTGCGAACCTTGCAGAACTAGCACTCCTGAAATAAAGGATATTGCGGAGACATGGCTTAGCCACAGCCTGGGGGGTGGTTCCGGAATGAGATTTTCACTCTGCAGCGGAGTGTGCGCTGATATGAAACTTCCTGGCAGATTAAAGCTCTCTGATTGGTGTGCTGAATACTTCTGCACCAGTTGGGGTGTTCAAAGCTGTGTGCCCGCATTCCGTCGCCGCCTAACGGAAGGCCATAAAGTGCAACGAAGGACCACCTGTGCGTAATTACTTGAGCGTCACGAGCCTGATCTTGACTATTTTTTGTCACAGGCGATGAAACGTGGTTTCGTCAGTTCGAACCGGAAACAAAATGGCAATCTATGGAGTGGCGCCACACCACCTGTTCTCGGGAGAAAGAGATCAAAAACGCACCATCAGCCGGTAAGGGAATGGCGACGGTGTTCTGAGACTCTGAAGGAGTTATTCTCTTTGATGTTGTCCCTCATGGCCCAACGATCAACTCAGAAGTGTATTGTGTTACCCTCAGGAAATTGAAGAATCGACCTCGGCGTGCCGGCCGTTGTGGCCGTGCGGTTCTAGGGGCTTCCGTCCGGAACCGCGCTGATGCTATGGTCGCAGGTTCGAATCCTGCCTCGGGCATGGATGTGTGTGGTGTCCTTAAGCTAGTTAGGTTCAAGTAGTTCTAAGTCTAGGGGACTGATGATCTCAAATGTTTAGTCCCATGGTGATTAGCGCCATTTGAACCATTTCTTTACATCAGCTTGTTCGTCACCACAAAAATGCAAACAAAGTTCTCTTTTGGTGAAAGCAAAGCCTCATACAAGTTTGCGCACCCGAGAGGAGATCACAAAAATTAATTGAACTGTTCTTCCTTATCCACCCTACATCTCGGATCTCACACCTTTCGCCTTCCAAATGTTTGGAGGATGCACTCTGCTGGAAGCATTGTGAGGATGTGGGGAGATTATTGATGCTGCAAGACTTTGGCCCCGATGACGGCCAGTAAATTGGTTCTATAAGAGCACACAGACCCTCCCAATAAGGTGGCGTAAGATTGTCTCGTGGCCAACGGATATTATGTTAAAAAAAAGGGTTTCGTACCCAGCAGAGTGGGGAATAATATACTGTATTGAAATACTGAATAAAACTAACCTGCTTTCAGAAAAAATACGTTGCATTAGTTACTGAACGCCCCTCGCAATCAGGTGATTCCATTTTGTATTTGTTGAAGGGTCATCAGGACAGGCATAGAAGTGTGAAAAAAATGCTAAATGTGTCCCAAACATTGAGGTAAGACCGCTTCGCTGTTAGGCAGACGCCAAGAGCATACAACCAAATTTGCAGTTTAGTCAGACCCACAAGATACAGACAGCGTTTCAACATTTGCACTAGCCATTACGCTGAGATTCCTTTGGCTGCACGGCAGAGACTGCTGGCTAGTGTTTTTCCGAGAAGTGATGATCTTACTGCGTAGAAAGCTGCTTGCCTGCCATTGGTGCAGTGGTCTGTCCGGAGGTTGTGGAAGTACAGTGGCCCTTTGTTAGCAGAAATAAGACCAACAGCGGCTGCGCCGGAAAACCTCCACTCCCGTGTCGCCGCACTAACCAGTGAGGCAAACATTTGCAGGCAAGGGAACGTAGCAAATGAACCTTGTGAATGACAAGCTTGTTGTCAAAGAAAACATAGCAGATGGTAATGTACTTCAGAACTACCTTCCGCACATATCAGAGACGCTTTCCAAGTAGCAAATGTGTATTTCTTTCTAAAGAGAATCAACCTGTATTGAATGATATCTCTTGCTAATTAGAAAAGTAGTACTATTTCATGGATTTTTTTGTCTAGGCACGTTGTTCATGTGATATGGTAATATAAAACGTCACGGCGAACCCATGTTTTAGTCAACGGAATCACCTCGGAAACTCATTCGAAATAGGCCCTTGTGGAGATTATTTCACGCTTTCTGACTCGGTAGGTCAGTTAAATTGTTGTTGCCATGAAGTGGTACTCAGTTGTGCTGCATTTAATGCTTGGACTCTGCCGCAAACGTATTTGAGACATGAGCATTCGTTGCTTAAATAAAATAGAGGTGTTGCTAGAAGTTTAAAACTTAGGACAGCTGAGGTACTTGAAGAGGAAACTTCTCATTTTAATAGTAGGGCTCTATAGAAGGAAGGAAATAAGGAAGACAAAGTCATTAGAAACAGAATTGAAGTTGGGTAACATAGGGACGAGCCACAAATCTTCTCGTTACCAATACAAGACGGTATAGCGTATGTGGTATGCTAACCATGAAACACACATATGCATTGCCCCCAGGTAATTCCATAACCGTCTAAAGTGTGAGATGAAAATATATACCAACTGAAACATGTTAATACTGTGATTGGCTTAAGCACTCATAACCGTAGGTTTCCTCCATAATTTCCTGTACAAATTTTCTTGAATTTCACGCAAAATTTAATGCAGACGCGTTGCTCCTCTAACTATACCATATAGAAATTCGTTAACTGCTTGACACGCCGTTCTACTCATTACAGCACTGAAGAATAACAGACACAACGATGGAAGTTCCAGCATTTACTCAGTAAACACAGGCGTGCGCAGGAATGTCAACTGCAATTCAGCCCGGCGAAATTACAAATGTTCCGGAATTTTTTGAACAGACCTCGTATGCGGTGAATTTCTGTTTTTTTTTCGGGTAAAATAAGTTTTGTAACTAAAATTATAATAAAAACAGGTGGTCAGGGACTTTTGCTAATGAGGCCAAACGGAAACGTACTCTGTATACCTTCGGATGTAAAACAACGTGCTATTCGAGAGTGGGACGGTCGAGAAATAGTCCGAGAATGGTTCTGTGAATCCTATGCCAGAAACTTTTTTGTGAATTGCAGATTAATCATGTATATGTACCCACGGAGTACAGGTTACGAAATCATGCTGCGCCATAAAGAGTCCGTTTGTTTTCGTACCATCATAACGGACTGTGAATTGGAAATTCTTGATTTCGTATTCTCGTAACGGAATGTGAATTTAAAATTGCTTGTTTTCGTACCATCGTAAAAGACTGTGAATTTGAAACAAACGTGCGGTTTATCACGCAGCATGATTTCAAAACCTGTACTCTGGGAGTACGTCAGAGAGAACTTATATGAAATGAAAGTGTACTTCAATTATTCTCGCCATTCTGTGGCGCCTTTTTGGTTTGGCTGTTGCAGAGTAAGCACACTTGTTTCTGTGTACCGAAACGGTATACAAATATAAGATTTCTTTTTTGTAATGTGAAAGTGGAGTTTAGTTGCGTACTAGACCTGATCATGTCACGTGATAACAACCATAGCTTCGTATGAATATTTGCATATTTATTTGCAGAGCCCTCGAAAAAAGGATTGGTGACGAATGGTTCGAGGGTAGAACGACCGGACACGTTACGTGTTCTCTTCTTACCTATTCAATGTCGCTAAGCACAAACAGTCTGAGATCGAGTTGCCGATCATTTCATTTCATGCCTTGTGTGTACTTCTTACGTAAGAGTAATGTTAAGTTGATAGGTCCATTATCTTCGAACGATGATGTCGGGAGTCAGTTAAATGGCCATATATCGTGATTCATGATATTTAAAGGTGTTAACCTGATAATAACGGGAATACGTAATTTATATCATTTGACAATAATCACTAATTTCCTTTATCTATATTTTTTTTCTCAAGTTTGTCGTCTTTGGACGTTTCTCTCGCCCTTCACGGAATTGCGTAATAATAAGTGATTTCCCATGAGGTGCTAGGAAACGTTCTCATGATAGTAATATCCCAGGCGTCTTCCTTGAACTATAAATTCTAGAGGAAACGTTGCAGTGGCGTCAGAGACCGTGTGAAATCTAATTTTGCATGGCCGGACCGGGATCTGGACTCTGTTCTCGCCGATGCGAACCCAGTGTCTTAACAACTGTGCGTTGCCCTTGTCGTTCTGTGACTTTAACCACTCTGTTGCACCAGCCAGTCAACGCCTATATCGCATGTGTTTTTATTTCATGCTAAAATAGATTTATTGAGACACACACACACACACACACACACACACACACACACACACACAAAGCGCGAGACCGCGTACACGCGCTGAAAACTTTCAGAAATATGTTGAGAATTGTTTGCGACTTTGGATAAGGTAATAAGATGAATGCGGTCATCTAAAAAAGAAAAAAAAATCAAATCTACTTCTCGATCTGTCTCATTATGTAAAAACTAGTCTCTCCGCCAATACTACGTCCTGTTGTCACGGTAATTAATAACGCCCCTACTGCAAGCGAATCAACTCACCCGTCCACTTTTCTTCGAATACTTCAGGTACTGCTAAGCCTGCTGCAGCCATTATTATTCACACGAAGTAATGAGTGCTGTCGGCAGGGTATCTCTAGTTGATTTCATGTTTATAGATTTCCAAAAGGCTTTTGACACCTTTCCTCACAAGCTTCTAATCAATATGGGTACCTGTGGAGTATAGACTCTGTCGTGCGACTGGATTCGTGATATCCTGTAAAAAAGTCGCAGTTCGGAGTAATTGACTGCAAGTCGTCTAGTAAGACCGAAATTACATCTGGGGTTCCTCAAGGAAGCTTTACTCGCCTTCTGCTGTTCTTAATCTACAGTATATAAACAGTTTAGGAGACAATCTGTGCAGCTCTAAATCTGCGGAGATACTTTCGTTTATCGTGTAGTAAAGTTATCAGAAGAGGAAAGAAAGTTGCGAAAGCATTTAGACAATACTTACACATGGTGCGAAAAATGGCAATTGACCATAAACAATAAAAAAATGTGAAGTCCTCTACATGAGTACCAAAAGGACTCCGTTAAATTTTGATTCATGATAAATCATAAAAATTTAAAAGTTGTAGATTGAACAAAATGCCTACTGGATTACAATTAAAAACAACAGAAATTGGAACCATCAGACGGAAATGGTGTGGTCCATCCTCTTGTGGAGTATCGCTGCGTGTTTGAGATCCTTAGAAGATAGGATTGAAGAAAGACACTGAGAAAGTTTAAGAAAGGGCAACTATTTTTGTATTTTCAACAATTAGGGGACAGAAAGTCACGGATTGATAAGTAAGTTGGGAGCGACATGATTTAAGCAAACGCTTATTTTGGTGTTGCGAGATTTTTCCACTAAATTTCAGTTATTAAATTTCTGCTCCGAATGCGAAAATATTTTGACTCCCTCCTACTGTAGGGAGGAACGATCATCATAATAAAATAAGAGAAATCAGAGCCGATTTTTCACCGTGCTATTGGAGAGTAGGACGGTTGAGAAATAGTCCGTAAATAGCTCTATGAACCCCCTTCCAGGAACTTTCGTATGAATTACAGAGTAATCATGTAGATATACCCGCAGTGTACAGGTTATGAAATCATGCTGTGCGATAAACCGCACGTTTGTTTTCGTACCATCGTAAGGGAGTGTGAATTTCAAACAAACTTTCGTACCATTGTAATGGACTGTAAATTTCAAACAAACTTGCGGTTTATCGCACAGCATGATTTTATATTTTATAACCTGCACTCTGTGAGATATGTGAAAAAAAGTATGTAAAATCGTTATTTTACCATTACAGCTACAACAGTGTAAGTATTTTTGTAATGTTGCAGATTGGTAAATGTCAGCTTAGCCCTGTCGAAACTATTAATCCAGTGTACATACACGAAATGAAGACAATAAAAATATATCAGAAGCTATTTTTACGTGTTAAATGTAAATCTTTTAACTGTCTTATTTCTGGAATAATCTTCAAGTGACCCACGTTTAATAGCGTTTTAATAAATATTACTTATATTCTTTTTCCATAAATTTCAATTTACATAACTGAACGCTCGAAGTTACAAGTAAAGACACCCATTTCTGTAACATTATTTTTATAACCAGTAGATTTTTTCCTTATCACATCGAATTTGGATTAACTTATTTTTGATATGGATAAACAATCTCACACTCATCGTAATACTCCAAGCTTTTATGCTATGGTCGATCGAATTTCTAAGAAAACCCCAACACTGAGTCGTCATCTGAGGCGGAAGTGTTCGGGGAGTTTTTTAAATGCTCTGAAGGTCCGGTTCAAATCCTGGCTCGCCACTGGCTGAGATAAAATGTCATGTCCGTATGCTCCTTCACAGAAGCCTGACGCCATATGTTTTCTAAATTGTGTTGGGTTAGCGGTTGCCTGTTGCTGGCGTCCGATTTTGCTATCTCTCCACGGTGGAAAACTTCACAAATCTTTTTCTTCGCTCAAATCCAGACACCGTTCAGTTTCTAGAACTCTACTTTCCGATTAAAATTTTTAGTCTTGTTAATCTTCTCTGTCGCCTCCAAGTATAGACAATCTTAGTATCTTTATCTAGCAGGGATTGCACCTTAAGCTGTATCTATATGTTTTGTTTTATATGCAATCGATTTCGGTGTTACATTACACCATTTAGATTGTAAAGAAATCATATCTACAGGTAGAGATAAGGATATAGATAAACAAAGAGATATACTACGATAGAGACAGATAGATAAAGATACAGCTTGATAATGATATCGCAAGATATACAGGGTGTCCCAAAATAATGTATACGCTCTTTGAAACATAATATCGCTTTAATTAAAGCAGACAGAAATACAACTTTTAGGGTAATCATTTAGAAGGCTGTGAAAAACATAACAATGTTTTCTTTTGTTTCAGGATTGTCAGCAAACTTGGCTTTATTGTTTGAACAATGAAAAGTGTTACGGGAAAACAGAGAATGTGAGTGCGGTATGCCGACGTTGGAGAGTTGAATTTGGAACACCACCACCGACAAGAGTAGCAATTACAAGAATCAGATATAAGTTTGAAGTTGAAGGAACGGTGCACGACATGAAGAAGGGACATGGCTGACGAAAGAGAAGTTCAGCAGACAATGAGAGGGTTGATGCAGTAATCCAGGCATACACACGATCCCCGAAGAATTTTGTGAGGCAACGCTCTCGTGAGACTCGGATCTGCAGAAGCAGTGTTCACAGAATTTTGCGGTCTCAGAACTTTACATTCAGCCTTACATTCCAAGACTTCTCCATGCTCTTAACGAGCATGATCCTGATAGTCGAAGCGAATTTTGTGAGAGAGAGATGAGAAGAAGAGCAACGTTTCCAAGATCGAATTCTTTGGTCAGATGAAGTGACGTTTAAACTTGATGGAAAAATTAAACGCCATAACTGCGTGTACTGGAACAGAGAGAATCCATGCGTAACCGAGTAAAGGCACGTTAATCTACCAGGAGTAACAGTCTGGTGTGGTCTGTCTTCTACAGGGTTAATCGGGCCGTACTTCTATGACAACACTGTCACGGGCGACTTGTATTTGTATATATTGGAAATGATAACTCCTGGTCTTAGCGTTGTGTTTGGAAATGAAGATTATTATTTTCAACAGGATGGGGCGCCACCTCACTTCCACCTGAATGTGAGGCCATTTCTCAATCGTACATCCCCTGCTAGATGGATAGGACGAAGAGGGAGAGTGGAGTATCCTGCTCGATCTCCAGATTTACCTCCTCTAGACTTCTTTCTGTGGGGTACTCTCACGAACGTAGTTTACGCTGCGAGACCACATACCCTGCATGATCTTAGAGAGCAAACTGAGCAAGCCTGTGATGCTATTCCATTGTAAACAATAAAACTGACATGTCGCTCAGTCGTAAATCGTTGTCCACGGCGTATTGCGATGGACGGACACCCGTCTGAACATTTACCAGCTGACCATGAGGCACCTCACACAACTAAAATTGTATTTCTGACCCCTTTCATTAAAGAGATGTTCAGTTTAAAATAATGTATACATTACTTTGGGACACCCTGCATATACGGAAATTATCGTAGTATCCGTTCGTGGCGACCAAAACTTAGTCTTAGCAAATCGAATAAGACGGTCCTCTGACTGCAAAGAGTGTTCCGCAGCAACTGATCTGTTTCTCCCTTACTCTAGTTGCCCTTTAGTTCTTCTGGTCGTTTATTTCATTGTTCTTTTTGTAGTACAATATGCCAACACTACTTGCTTCTGCTACATCTCCTACTTACATACATGCTCCGCACCATACGGTGCATGGTAGAGCGTACCTTATACCATTACTAGCCGTTACCTTTCCTGTTCCACTCGCAGATCGAACGCGGGAAAAACGACGGTCTGTATGTCTCCGTAAGATCTTTCATTTCTCTTATCTTCGTGGTCCTGACGCAAAATGTCCTTTGGCGGCAGTAGAGTCTTTTTGCCGCTACCCTCAAATGCTTGCCTCGTTTAAAACTTTAGCTTTCATTTTGCTGTCTTCTATTGCAACAACACACCGGTCGATGAGTGACTAAATAAAAGCTTTCGATCTTCTTACCGATTCTACGTGCAACCAGAATTTTCTCATATTCTTGGAAAAATCTTTATCTAAGAAATGACGATGGCAGTTGCCGTAGGCTTGGAACATCGATATTTTTACAGTCGCACGAATTTATAATAAATTTTATCTGTCGAAATTTCCAGGTTCTTTTCTTGAAGCGAAAACAACACACTCTGCCTCTTCAATATTTTTCCAATTTTGTTACTAAACCACGGTGGGTCTTTATTGTCCTTAACACATTTTCTCGGGACATGCTTACAATGAGTGTAAACTTTGACCACAATTCATCCACGTCCATCATAACTGAACTAAATGATGTTCATTTATTACGCAAGTGGGACGATAACAACTGCTTATCTGCTCTTTCCACCATAGGTACCCTCCTAGCCTCCTTGATGTGTTTATCAACTTTAGTAGCCTCGTCGCCATGATGACATCATGATCACTAATCCCTGTCTCTGTACTGACACCATCGATAAGGTCAGGCCTGTTTTTAGCTACAAGGGCAAAATTATTTCCATTGCGTGTACGTTGTATAACTAGCTGTTCAAGACAGTTTTCGAAAAACTTATTCAAAGCCACTTCAGAAAACTGTCTTTCCATACCGCCCGCAATGAATCCATAGACCTCGTAGTCTACACTCCGTAGATTAAAGCCGCCTCCAGCTATAATTGTACGATCTGGGTATTTCCATGGTATTGAGCGCAGACTTTCATTGACTAATTCGACAACTGTTAAGGTGGAATCCGATCGCCGGAAAACACATTCGACCGTTAACTTTAATTCAAGTAGTCCTGCTACTCGCGTCCAGATTCAATTTCGACCTAAACAGACACAACATTTTTGCGACAGCAATGAAGACTTCCTCAACTATGGTGTCCTGTCTGTCCTTTCGAAGAATGTCCCCTGCATCACTAAATATTTCGGAGACATCTAGTTCTGGTTTCAAGCTCTCGGTTCCAGGATTAATTTGAACACGACTACTTTCCTGATGGCAGTAAAAAGTTTGGAAATGTTTGATAAGTTCCTATTCGACCAAACTGCTGAGGTCATCAGTCCGTAGGCTTACGCACTACTTAATCTAACTTAAACCAACGTAGGCTAAGGACAACACACACACACCCTAGCCCGAGGGAGGACTCGAACCTCCGACGGGGGAAGCCGCGATAGGAGTAAATTCAGGACCTTTGTTACAATACTTCGACAGTTCACCATAAAATGTTGACAGTACAAGTGTCTTTGCTCTGAAAGGCAATCTGATTTTGATCTCTGTGTATCGAGGATCTCAGACTACTGCGTAACCTAAGAAGAAACAGTGTCCCCTCGTGGAGCTACCCGAGTAGCTGCTTCATTTGTGTAGAGCACCCCTCACCTATCAAGGGGAGTTCTACAGTTCTTCACCCCATAACGCAGGTCCAGAAATCTGCAGCCAAGACCGTCGTAGAATTTAAGTAGCCTTTGGCTGAGACCCTCCGCTCAGCTCCAAACCAAAGGCCCTGACCAGTTCTAGGAATGGTGCTGCAAACTACGTGGTCTGAACGTACGAGCAGAGGACTGCCACAGGGCCCAAGCGACAGACGTCATTGGTGCCGACGTGAACCACAACTTGCAGACGAGTGCGCCTGTACTCCTGGCAGGGCCTGCTCCACATCTCCGACAGACATACCGTGGACATAAGAATGCCGCTCACCATGATCAAGAATACATCTCATTTCAAACAGTCCCAAACAAAGAATTTCACAAGAAGACGTGTACTTGAAATGAAATTGTTCTCTAAAGATAATCGAAATTTAATCGTCTAGAAAGTGGTCATCTAACGCCCTTTATTTTGTCCTAATCGTGTTTTAATCCTTCTCCGACCGCATCTTTGAAACGGAATAGCGAAACTAGCCAACTATCTCTCACTATGAGTAAGAAAAATCCTCACAAAACACAGAAGAGCGTCGATCCATCAGCATACGATATCGAACCGTGGCTAATTCGTAGCAGTGTTACAGTAGCTATACTTTTTCGCTATCGGAAAAAATAGTGAGGAAATTGATCTCGTTATTACTCGGCAAGAACCTCAACTATTGTTATGTGAAATAATTATTTTTTTGTTTTCTGCATTGTGCTGCCACAGATGTTAATATTTTAAGTTATATGGAAAACAATACCTTAGCTGCGGGTGAGAAATGCAGTTTCCGCTACAGTTTTCGTCCTTTGAACATCCTCGGGTAACAGCAAGATGCCAAGTGCTTTGATATGCGCAGTTAGCAGCGTTACTGCAGCTACGCAAATCTGTCACTTATTTGTCTTATCGAAATATGCACTCGGCAAGGTACTATACACATGTCACCTAACGTTTCTCCGGTTGCGGACATTACGACTTTTCTTGACATTAACAGAAGTGGTATTTTGCGTATGCCTAGGTAACCGACAGCGCTATGCGCTTTCTTGCAGTCGGATGCAGGCTCTAACAATTGCGGCAAACAGTTGGCGGTCCCACTTTCTCGGACCTTCGCACGTCCGACCTCTTTTTCCCGGCCACCGACACCGCGTTCCGCTTACCGTGTTTTTATCCTCTCGCTGTTCTCACTCTTTCCTTTCATTGCTAAACGAAGTCTAAAGTCACTATCTGACAAGCACAAAGCCGAGTAAAAATGTCACGGTTCATGACAGCAATACCTAGGATTTTATGATTGCACTTTTTTTCACACAACCATCCAAAAAAACAGTTCAAATGGCTCTGAGCACTATGGCACTTAAAATCTGAGGTCATCAGTCCCCTAGAACTTAGAACTACTTAAACGTAACCAACCGAAGGACATCACACACATACATGCCCGCGGCAGGATTCGAGCCTGCGACCGTAGCGGTCATGCGGTTCCAGACTGAAACGCCTAGAACCGCTCGGCCACACCGGCCGGCACACAACCATTGACCAACGAGATTTTAAAAGCATTCATTTTTTTTGTCTGATTACAATCATCGAAAGTCCTCTGTTCCTCTGATTCTACATCTACACCTGTATACAAACTCCTCAAACTACTGTACGCTGCGTCACATATTGCACCAATATTACGATGGCCTGTTGAAAAGGAATGCCTCTGAATTTTTAATGTGGAAACTCCTAAAGCTGTTTAAATAAAACACGTTTTACTTACATTCTTTATTCTTCATGTCCACGTCTTATTTCGCAACATTCTCACCCTGGCGAGGAACACATTTCTCCCTACGAAAGACCAGTTTGTTGATACCGTCATTGAAGAATATTTCACTTTGTTGACGGAGCCATAACCCCACCTACGCCTGCACCACTTCATCATGATCAATGTGAAGTCCTCCCAGGTGTTCTTTAAGATATGCAAGCAGGTGAAAATTGGATTGGGCCATCATGAGGATGACCGATGACAGCGAACCCGAGGCAATGGATTGCTGTAGATGTCGCAACGCTCGTGTGGTCTGGCATTGTGACGCTAATTGAGAGGGGCTACATCTGTGGATGAACTCTTCGAATTCATATTTTCAGTTTTCTTAGGGTCTTGCAGTACCTTGAGAAGTTTATGCCAAATGCACCACACATTCAGCATCTGAGAAATCTGGAGCACGATTACGCCTGCTGATGGGATGGTTTATAACTTTTTGGCTTCGGCGTTCCCTTGAGGGGGAAAGACGTTGACTCTCTATTGGCTTGCGGATTAACGCGGCAGAAAGGCGTACACCGGAAAATAAGCTACACGAAATGTTAAATATACTTCAGTAGCTTATCTTGTACATTCACCATCCTTCACATGCACCTCACAATTCGAGATCATTAACGCGCTTCAATTGCTCTCGATTCGGAGGAAAGCTTTTAGAGTACTGTCGGGGGAATAAATATCCACTTCCAGCGTAAGACCGGCAAAGCGAAGAGACGTGTTCTTAATCGCTATACTCTGTGTCAATGTCCCAGATTAAATATCAAACGACTCTGCAGTATGTTGTGGCCGGAGGAGATATGACACCGGTAATAGTGAGACGTCTATTCAACAGGGACATTAACTGTGGCAGCAATTTCTTGTGCTATTCGAGGAGAGTATCTGGTTTTAACTTCTCTTGTCTTTCTCATCGTCAGTCACAATATTATGACTCTGCAGGGATTTCTCACATTCATCTGCTCTCAAAATGTACACTTAGACACTTGTAACGCACAGGTTGCCCTTTTCTCGCACTACATCCTTCAACTCGTTGATGATGGGAACGTTGATAACCATATTCCTAGATTTCTGGAAAGCGTTTGGCGCAGGGTCCCATTGCAGATTTGAAAGAAGGCTCTAAGATATGTGAGTGGCTCGAAGATTCTTGAGGTAACAGAAACCAGTACATTGTCTTGGATGACGAGTGTTCATCTGAGACAGGGACATTGTTAGAGTACCCTAGGGACGTGTGATAGGTACGCTCTTATTCTGCCTATAAATAAACGATCTGACGGACGGACTGAGGAGCAATTTGCGATTGTTTGCTGATGATGGAGTGGTGCAGGGGAAAGTGTTTTCGTTGAGCGGTTGTAGAAAGGCCAACACCTGGTTGAAGTGATGAATGGGCGCTGGCTATTAACGTAGAAAAATTTAAATGAATGAGGATGACAATTGAAAGAAAACAGCCCTCTGTCACTATTTTTAACGATTAACCGGGTTTCAACAGTGCTAGGAGTGTGTTCCTCAGAAATTAAATCAAAGAATGGTCTATAACATGGTCACAGAATTGTGACTAACAACGTATGATACAAAGTATAAGTACAGAATCACCGTGAAAGACTAGTAGTACTTATATGTCATTTATAAAATAATAAATATGCCAAAAGGGCATTAGTCACATAGGTATTTAAGATAAAAAATTGTGACGGCGAGCCACTAAGGGCTGCTTGTTACTTACGCGGTTACAGGTTGCAACCTGTACGTTTTTAGTCATAACTCTGTGACCATGTTATAGACCATTCTTTGATTTAAATTCTGAGGGAGACACTCCTAGCAGTGTTGAAACCCGGTTAAATCGTTAAAAATAGTGACCGAGGGCTGTTTTCTTTCAATTGTAACTATACACGGTCTCTGAACGTGCAGCTATGTCAAAATAATAATAATAATTATGTGGATGAGTAGGAAAAACAATCATATCATGTTCGAGTGCAGTATTGATGACGTGCTGCTTGAGACAGTCACGTCTATTAAATGTCCAGGCGTTACATTGCAAAGCTATACGAGATCGAACGAACACGTTAGGTCGTCAATAGGAAAGGCGAATGATCGATTTAGGTTTATTTCGAAAATTCTCGGAAGATGTAACTCATCTATAACGAAACATTCTCTTTTCACTAAATGCTACTGAGAAAATTAGGAGAAACGGCGTTTGTGGCTGACTGCAGAACAATTCTACTGCCGTCTACGTTCGTTTCGCACAATGACCACAAAGACAAGATACAAGAAATTAGGGCTCGTACGGAGGAATATAGACAGTCGTTTTGCTTTCGCTCCTTTTGCGAGTGGAATAGAAAAGGAAATGACTAGCAACTGTACGAGAGTACCCTGTAACATGCACAGTATGGTGGCTTGCGGAGTGTGTATCGTTCACATTTCGCGAAGGCAATGTACCAACGTCCCGTCCGCGAAAAACGAAAGGTTTACACCTTGTGATCTCTCAGCCTTTAATTTTTACTTCCTTGACCATTTTAGAAAGAAATGCTGTGGCGCGTTAGACGTTAAATAGCTCTGAAAATGAAACAATCCCCAGTTGACAACCTTGGCCTAAAAATAATTACAGCTTTATCTTTTGTTGCAAACCTCTAGTACGATGTATATGTAGATCTACACCTACACTACGGTAGCTCGCTAAGGATGCGTGGTGGAGGGTACTTTGAGCATCATGTTTTCCTTTCCAGTTCTAGTCGTGAATGGTACAGAGAGAAAATGACTGTTTATAAACGTTAATGTGCACTCAAACCTCCGAATTTACTTCCATAGTCTCTTCGCAAGATACACATAACAGGGAGCAGTCAATATATTGGTTGACTCTTCTATGACTGTATGTTCCCGGAGTTCTTATAGCAATTCACTACGTGGAAGTCAGTGCCTTTTCTTGTAGGTCCTCTGCTGGGTTTGGCTATCTCCGTAATGCCTCGGCGCTTACTAGACGAACCGGTGACGAAACGCGCTGCTGTGTACGGACCGTCGCCCCGTGTTTCTGCGGCCTCACTGGAGACGTCTGAGCGGCTGGTCGGCGCCGCCTAGAGACAGGCTGGGAAGCGTGCCGCGGCTGGTTAGTGTGGCGACCCAGATGAGGCGGACGCTGGGCGCTGGACGCTGGATGCAGGGAAAGTTGCCCCGGGACGCGGAACGTGCCCGAGAGGTGCCAGTCACTGGCACAGCGCAGCGCAGCGCAGCAAAGCCGCCACACCGGCTGCAGTCTGCGGGCCTCAACCGGCTCCACTGCTGGGACGGACAAGCCCAAACTTTCGTATATCGTCAACCATGCGTCTACAACATATACTCCTACATCCGCTATCGTATTTATCCAGTATCATATTTATCCAGTATCGTATATATCCGGTGCCACCGGGCAAGAGACTTTCATGTAACATGTCTCTCTTGTCCTGGAATATACATAGTGAATGAACGTCTACGGGTTGTAGACGCATGGTTGACGAAATATGGAAGTTTCGGGGTGGTCGTGAGCGGCGCACGAATAGCCTAATGATAAGGCAACCGCCCGCGATAACTGGGAAATCTGGGTTCGAGTCCCCGTCCGGCACAAATTTTAACTGACGTCATTCCATTCTACAGCTGATAGTTGTCCATGTTCACAATTCTATCTACATTTACATGGATACTCAGCAAATCACATTTAAGTGCCTGGCAGAGGGTTCATCGAACCACCATCACAATTCTCTATTATTCCAATCTCATATAGCGTGCGGAAAGAATGATCACCTATATCTTTCCGTACGAGATCTGTTTTCATTTATTTTATCTTAGTGATCATTCCTCCCTATGTAAGTCCGTGTCAACAAAATATTTTCGCATTCGGAGGACAAAGTTGGTGATTGGAATTTCGTGAGAAGATTCTTTCGCAACGAAACACGCCTTTATTTTAATGATGTCCATTCCAAATCCTGTACATTTAATGTATTTCTTAACGGCTGTAGTCACCGCAGTGCCTGTTCCTTTGGACGTGCAAGCTTGTCCAAAGGAACTTTGCATCGTAATTCGTAATAACACAGGCACTGCAATATCGCATATGTGAAATTATTGGCTGCAACAAGCAGTTGCAGTTAAGAGAATATCATTATAACAAAGTAGTTATAGTGTTTAATTGTGGTCTTATTAAAATAATACACTTGAAATTACAGTAAATTATCGGATTGCCTGCAAATGACAGTACAATAAAAATATGTCCAATCAGAATTAAAATAGCGTTAGTTTAGGTTAAGACTTTCGGGACCGTGATAGAACCATCAAGTGAAACTGCAAAGCTGCGCAAGAATGAAATAACACATCGAGCAATGTCCAAGATTCTAAACAGCGTTTAACATATAAAAACAAAACGAAGCGTAGAATATCGCCGACGTACCGCTGTGCTGTAAGGGTGCCAAGGATGACAACCAAAGAAGTCTTGCTGTGAAAAGAAAAGGCACCCAAGACCAATAACTTCTGGATGTCGGGCCATACGGCGGGCGACAGTCGGGTTAATATCTCACTGCTGCTAGGGGCGTCTCCAGACTCCACTTCGACCTGGAATCTCATTGACTGGAACAGGATTGTCTTCAGTCCAACTTTGAACTGAGCCCCAACAACCAGCGAAGACGTGTCTGGAGAACCCCCAGACATCAGTGGGATACACACCTGCCGGCTATAAGGCCCGACAACAAGCAGTGATTGGCTGGGGTGCCATTTCTTAAGAGGACACCCTTTGGTTGTTATCCACGACCCAGTACAGTACAGAGGTACGTCGACGATATTGTGCGCTCCGTTTCGTTGCCCTTCATGGCGTGAGCTTACATTTCAGCAAGAAATTGCCCACCTGCAAACGGTGAGAACGTTTGGTGCATTACAGGCATGGTCCTCCCACCAGCTCGGTATTTCAACGGCCTAACGTGCCAGTAGGACAGAACTTGGCGCGGTATTCTTCAGGATGACATCCAACAACTCTGTCTGTATCAAGCTGAATAAATGCTTGCACAAGTGCCAGAAGTGAACTAACGCCTTATTGGCTTGATCAATTTGTGAAGTTCTTTCTCTTCAATAAATCGTCCACTCTTTCTGAAATGGTAATCATTTGTTGGGGTTGGGTTGGGTTGTTTTGGAGGAGGAGACCAGACAGCGAGGTCATCGGTCTCATCGGATTAGGGAAGGAAGTCGGCCATGCCCTTTCAGAGGAACCATCCTGGCATTTGCCTGGAGCGATTTAGGGAAATCACGGAAAACCTAAACCAGGATGGCCGAACCCAAGTCCAGTGTGCCGAATGCAAGTCCAGTGTGCCATCAACTGCGCCACCTCGCTCGGTAAATCATTTGTCTGTGTCTACATGTACATCACATCTATCGACTTCGGTCATATTTGGATAATTCCTTCATGGTGCAACTTTTTTTTTCTTTTTCCTATTTTTTAAAGTGTACATTGCTTAACAGGAGATAACAAATTTAGAAATTAGGTTTTGGAAGAGTATGTTGAGAAGTAATGCTGAGCCTTTAATCGTATATTAATGCCAACTCACAATCGCATTTTTTCTTTCCTTTGTTGAGATTCGATTCACCCCGAAGGGGGCAGGCTGGCAAGAGCTTAGTACGCCACTCTTCAGCCTACAGAAATTTAAAAAAAATGAAGATAATAAATAATAAAAGCAGACGATAAAATCGACGACTTAAATGGTAAAATGGCGGAAAATTGTGGAACTTAAAACATAAAACAAAGGGTTGGCAGTGCTAATAAAATACACAGGAAGCAGACAGGTAAAATAATAGACAGACAATTAAAAAACACGGTGACAGTCTGGTTTCTGTTCGCAAGAGATATAAAAACCACACCCAGCAACAGCATGATTTCTGTTCACTTTGGAAAAGACTCACAACATTGCACTAAAAAGTTGGCACAAATATGACACTCCAATGCCAATGGCAGATGGGGGGGGGGGGGGGAACCTGTGATTTCATTCCCCTGCCCCATATGAGCAGGGGAGGGCTGGCAGCGGCACAATCCGCCACTCTTCAGCCGAGTAACATGACAACTAAAACAAGAATAAAATGTTACATATACAAGGCGATAGAAAAGGGGAACATAAAACAGAGTAAAGGGAGAAAAATGGAGGTAAAAATACACTGACATGGAGACGTTCATGGGGGACAGTTAAAAAAGTCACCAGAAAGTTAGAAAATACAGTTAGCGATCCTTAAAACACAAAGAATACACTGAATGCACATGCACAGGTTAAAAGTCGGCCCCAGTATTAAAAGCACTCCAGAAAAACACACTTAAAACCCACTTGGAGCACACACGATGAAGAACAAAACTGCCTGGTGGGACCTGCCGAGGGAGAGGTCAGAGAGGATGGAAAAGGAGGGAAGAGCAAGGGGCAGCACGGGAGGCGGCGGGATGAAGAGAGTAGGGGTGTCGGTGGGTACATAAAGAGGCAGGAGACGCGTGGGGTGGGAGATAAAGAGGGAAGACAAGGCAGGAGGAAGTGCAGAGACACTGAAAGGGGGCACAAGATATGGAGGGGGTATAGGAGGGGGAAGCCGCTCAGGAGAAGGGAGGGGGACGAGAGGGAGCCCTGAGGAGGAGGCAGGAAAATGGGGTTAGAGTTGGTAGGAAGGGTAGATGTCAGGGTGAAGCTCATCATCCAGGAGGGGTAGATGGTGGAAGTAGCGTTGGGGAAGGAGACGGAGGGTATGGAGATGGATAGAGGGTGGGACACGACGGTAAAGGCACGGCAACGGGCTGGGGCTGGAGAGGAAGGGAGAGGTACCATCCCATTTTCCTGAATGGTTTTTACCTTCAGTTATTGCAACACAATGCACAGCCTTGACTTGCAAATGATGGGGATTCTGCTTGGCACGGTGTCAGGTATATGTTTCAAGTGCCTGACCTTGTTCTTTGATAACACTTTTTTATCAGAATCTGAGACGAATGAAGAGCTATTACGTTCCTAATTGACACATACGCATCTGCAGTTGCTACTGAGTGCAAAAGTTACTAATTTGGATTTGTGCTGTGAATCCAGAGTTCGATGTTGCTGCTCACGTCCGCTGGAGGACACTAGGCGATACATTAAAGATGTACAGCCCATCATGACTCAACGAATACGGCGGCTTTCACGGCGGACGAGAAGTGTAGGGCGGAGACGACTGTTCCCAGGTGGTAGTGACACGGTGCAACTGCATACTTTCCCGGGTACTTTGTCCGCTTTCACGTCCGACGGTGCTCAGCTGCGTTTAATTGCACTTCCTCGACATAATATACTGAAGACTCGACAGTCTATGGGTGTTATGCTCAATACTGTCGTGGGTAAAGATTGTAACTTAGGTCGACATGTGCTTTCCGAACCGAAGAAAAGCATCACACATTTTTGCAGGAGTTGGTACTGGTCTAAACTATAATAAAATTTTCTGTATGTCCTGAAGCCAGTACCATTTAGGTATGGGCCACTTTACGTCACGTGACCAGTGATATTTAGTTTTCGCTGGTAGAGGCAGGATTTAGAAGAGGTAGCATAGTAAACTACCACAATACACAGCTATGGGCAGATGCAGATCCTCGAACAATCACGGAGGTGAGGAATCAGGATCGCTTCATTATGGGAAGCGTTTCTCAGTTCCAAACAGAATAACAGGTGCTGTCTATCACCGATCTGGGCGTAATTAATTACTTCACTTTTCGAGTGTAACATTTACTTTGCATATTTGCATTGATGTGCATATTTATTTCTCATTTTAAACCATTCCTGGGCCACCGGCATGTTTTCTTCTTCGTCTTCTTTCTCTTCTTCTTTTTCTTTAGACACAGAAATATTTTGTCTGCATTTGTGCCGTTCCTACTATTGACAAAATGAGGCTTTCACGAACAGCGTTTGCTTCAAAAGTAAGCTGAAAGGCGTAAAAATGGATTAATAAATGAAGGAATACTGGTTTCTAGTTTCGCCTACATTACAGTTACTTCATCTGCGACAAATTCGGCAAATTGCAGACCATACCAATCATTTCGTTCAGAGCAGAACATATGACGTTTGTAACCAGCGTCCTTTCCTCTCTCTGCTAATGGCACAGATATTTTTTTTATAAATAATGAGCCATAGTCATTAATGAAAGGAGGGAAATCTCGTAAGTTTAAAATACCATAAAGGCATAGGAGGAAAGATCTTTCAATAAACACCCAATAATACTAATTTGACGTGTACACAGAAGAGGTGAAAGAAAACTATTTGGATTTCAGAATTTTTATCTAGTTTCCTAATTCTCAAGACTTTTAATGCAAACGAATATCTATACCGCAACCGAGATTGCACTCGACGATCTTAGATTCATTTCCGCACTGTAGCTTAGTGAGTAAAACAAGAAATATCAGACGAAATTAGTAGCTCAATTCTGAGCTTCCTAAACAGATAAAAATCATTCCGTCGCTCTAACCGAGGTAAAACCCTCTGAAACAAAACTACCTTAGAAAATACAACAATGTAGAGTTATACCGATGAAATGATAATAAATATATAATGAAATGGTCTAGTGGAAAACATGGGAAACTCCGTAAGGATGCTCACGGGTGATAATATTGTTTATAAGGAGATTTTTTCGCCATAAAACTGTGGCGACGCGCAGGAGGAGGATTGGCGCTTGATGCAGTGACTATCAGTTGACTTTTAACGTAAATGAATGTATTATGCTGAAATATGAGGAAGAACCATTACTTTTCGATTATAATATTGGCCATAAAGCACGAGATAGCGTAACAAGTAATATCTAGGAGTATGCGTTCGTAGATACCTATAATGGAACGATCACATAAAACTAGTCGTCAGAGAAGGGGTGGTAAACTAATATACACTGGAGGAATCCTAATTCATCCACGAAAAAAGTGCGCTCCAGATTATTAGTTCTTCCGATGCTGATGTGTTGCTCATCAGTTTGGGGCCGTTACCACATAGGATTAATAAAGAATAAAGATAAGATCTTTAAAATGAGTGGCGCGCTTCGTCACGAAGTCGTTTAGTTAAATACGAGAACGTTATGGAGATGCTTATCCCACTCCAGTGGTAGACGGAAAAGTTGACGCTTTGTGCATCATGGTTTTATATGAGAGATGTTTACTGTAAAATTCCAAGAGTTCTCATACTGCAACACTGACTTGCATTTTTCTTGTTTTCATTCCACAAACGCTATATAGCTGTAAACAAGACACACATAGAGTTTATCCCGACGTTACTCTTTGATAAAAGAAATTCCGTCTGCTGAGTGTCTGATGATAAAACGCAGACACAAGCAAAAGCCATATCGCCAGGAATACTTTACAGGACTACTGCTTTTTGGCCAACTAACAGAGAAGTGTGCCAAGGGCAATCGAATATTTTGGAACTATTTTCACCACAGTCGTTTCACTACGTTATACCTTGATTGAGTCCGAGGTATATTGTTGCGTTTATACATAGTGTAGACGCTTTTGTTTGCTCAGAACGCAGCCTCTACAGCATACTGATGTACTCGTCTTAAAGTAAACGATTCGACTGATGAGAATCGACATCCCACAGATCTGCAAAATATTCAGCAATCAAGTTCGTAAGCCCTAATAATGAAATCGTACAGGAGGAAGTACACGACGATATTTTTACTACAAAAGATAAATCGAGTCTATTAATCGTGTGAACGAGGGTTGAGTGAAAAGTAATGCATTCGGGAGGACGACGGTTCAATCCCGTCTCCAGCCATCCTGATTTAGGTTTTCCGTGATTTCCCTATATCGTTTCAGGCAAATGCCGGGATGGTTCCTTTGAAAGGGCACGGCCGATTTCCTTCCCCATCCTTCCCTAACCCGACCTTGCGCTCCGTCTCTAATGACCTCGATGTCGACGGGACGTTAAACAACACTAGCCTAACCTGAAAAGTAATGCCTCCACCTTCGTAACTCTTCAACAGTTGGCAGCATTGCTATGCGGCAGGTATTGGCTTGTTCCGTAGCCTCTTCTCTATAGCTCCAGTAGGCAGGAAGACCTAGCATTGAACGGTTGTGTTGTTACAGAGTAAAATGTATGGAACCCTGCGCAGATGGTCGGCAGTACGATTTAGGCAACGTGCAGTCATTGAATTCTTGACAGCAGAAGGTGTCTCCCCAAAGGAGATTCGTCAGAGAATGAAAGTAGTTTATGGTGATTGTGTTGGTTTGAGTACTGTGCGTCGTTGGGCGAGTAAGTTTAAAGATGTTGACGTGGGAACATCTGACCTGCGTGACAAACGAAGAGTAGGACATCCTATGACAGCATCCACCGAGTTTCACAAGCAAGATGTTGACAGATTGATTCAGGACGGTCGTCGTATCACTCAGAGAGAAATGGAAAGCACAATCGACATTTCACAAGAACGTGTGGGTAACATTATTGCTTTGCTTGGTTATCGGAAGATCTGTGCACGATCGGTATCCCCGATGCTGACTCCTGAAATGAAAGCGCATAGACTTGAAATTTGCTAGGAACTCCTCTCTCGTTACGAGAATGAAGCTGACGCCTTTCTCCATTCACTTGTGACAGGAGACGAAACGTGGGTACACAATTATGAACAGGTGACGAAACGTCAGTCTACGGAATATCGACACAAAGACTCCCCCCAGAAAAAGAAATTCAAGACGCAGCCCTCAGATGGAAAAACCATGGCTACAGTGTTCTGGGACGCAGATGGTGTTACCCATGTTGATTTCCTTGATCGTGGAACAACAATAAATTCAGAGCGTTACATCACGACGCCGCGAACTCTGAAACGACGGCTAGCAAGTATCGGAAAGGAAAAGACAAATGTTTTTCTGCAGCGTGACAATGCCAAACCACACACTTCACGTGCCACCACCGCAAAACTTCCGAGGCTGAATCTTATGTACCACCGCACGGCATCCTCCATACAGTCCACATTTAGCACCGACAGACTTCCATCTTTTTCCGATAGTGAAAGGCGATGTGCGGGGACATCATTACGCTTCTGATGAAGACGTTGAAAGAACTGTGAGACTGTGGTTGCGAAAACAGAGTGTCGGCTTCTTCCGTGACGGCTTCAGAAAACTTGTTCATCGAGGGCAGAAATGTATCCAACTGGCTGGGGATTATGTGCAAAAATGAATATTGGTAATCAAAGGTCACATTCTAAGGATTATTTCTGCATGTGATTTACTAAAATATTCCCAGCCAAACCCAATTAACGAAAGTGGAGACATTACTTTTCATTCAGCCCTCGTAATTGAGAGAAGTGCATGAAGACTGACATAAACATTTATGTTTCCCGTTGCTTTACCATACCTTCCAGGTGAAAGCGACGACAATCATTCTTGACATTTACTTTCCACATTCGTTAACAAATAAATTTAATTTCTGAAACTTCCAGACAGATTAAAACTGTGTGCTGGACCGAGACTCCAACTCGGGACCTTTACCTTTCACGGGCAAGTGCTCTACCATCTGAGATACCCAAGCACGACTCACGACCCGCTCTCACAGCTTCAGTTCTGCCACTACCTCGTCTCCTGCTTTCCAAATCTCATTCTGGAAACATCCCCCAGGCTGTGGCTAAGCCATGTCTCTGTAATATCCTTTCTTCCAGGAATGCTAGTTCTGCAAGGTTCGCAGAAGAGCTTCTGTGAAGTTTGGAAAGTAGGAGACGAGGTACAGGCAGAATTGATGCTGTGAGGGTGGGTCGTGAGTTACTTGGGTAGCTCAGATAGTAGAGCACTTGCCCGCGAAAAGCAAAGGTCCCGAGTTGGAGTCTCGGTCCGGCACACAGTTTTAATCTGTCAGGAAGTTTCATATCAGCGCATACTCCACTACAGAGTGAAAATCTCATTCTGGAAACATTTAATTTCTAGTTATCTTCTCTGTCAGTCACATCATTACTAGTATTATCATGTCTTTCAAGATAATTTCACATACACTTACGGGAAAAAAAGCGCATTGCCAAGAAGAAACTGTGCGACATAATCCAAAATTGGTAGGCGCGTTTCTACTTCTGAAAAATGATGTCTATTCAAATTTCACGTTAGTCGCATAAGAGTGGCTGTGGTAGCGCCATTATGAGGCTGCAAATCAGGTTTGCTTTAAATACATTCAGTAACGGTCGTGAGCGTTAGTTACCTTTGAGGTTGGACTTGGTGATTTGATGTTAGTCAAGAAGGTCTTAAGGGTGACAAAGACGCAATTATCAACACGTCACTGAGTTTGTCGTGTATGTGCCTTCTACGATACTGCACAAAGACCTGACAGGAATGTAGCCACTGTACGTGATCGCTGCAGAGGTGGTCACAAGAATGCAGGGTCGTAAGAAGACCGGGCTCTGAACGGCCAGGTGAAGCTAGAGGGAAGACCATAGTTTTCGGCGTGTGGCTCTGGCACATCGTACTACATCTTCAGTAGCAATACGAGCAGCAGTTGGCACCACAGTGACACAAAGAACTGTGACAGATCGGTTACTAGAAGTGTTGTGGTTGGCAGGAGAATCAACACCGTGTTACTAAAGGAGGCCGAAATGCACGCGTTTTAGCTCACGCAGGCTGGCGTGAGGTCTGGGACATGACAAGGGAATTAGAATTGAGAAAAACGGACGTAGCTGGTGGAATACTTAACTTTAATCCATTAATCACGAACGTCGCTCGTGACAGTACAAGATTCACAATATGAATGGTAACGGAATATGGCGCCTTGCTAGGCCGTAGCAAATCACGTAGCTGAAGGCTGTGCTAACTATCGTCTCGGCAAATGAAAGCGTATTTTGTTAGTGAACCATCGCTAGCAAAGTCGGTTGTACAACTGGGCGAGTGCTAGGAAGTGTCTCTAAACCTGCCGTGTGGCGGCGCTCGGTCTGCAATCACTGATAGCGGCGACACGCGGGTCCGACGTATACTACCGTAACGTGGCCGATTCAAAGGCTACCACCTAGCAAGTGTGGTGTCTGGCGGTGACACCACATGAAGGACAGCTTCGAGCTAGACGTCTGTAGCGTGCTTTCCACTGACTCCAACCTACCGCCATTTGGGACTTCAGTGGTGCCAAGCGAGAGCTCACTGGAGAGCAGCGTGGAGGTCTGTTGTGTTTTCTAATGAAAGCCAGTTCTGCCTCGGTGCCAGTAATGGCCGCGTGTTGGCTAGAAGGAGGCCAGTTGAGGGCTGCGACTAACCTGTCACCGTGATAGACACACTGGAGCTAAGCCTGGAGTTATGGTCTGGGGAGCGGTTTCGTACAACAGCACTCTCGTGGTTATCCCGTGCACACTGACTGCAAATCTGTACGTCAGTTTGGAGATTTCACCTGATGAGCTGCCATTCATGAGCAGCACTTCAGGCGGAATTTTCCAATAGGATAAAGCTGTTGTAAATCAACATGCTCTGCAGAGTGTCGATATGTTGCCTTGGCCTGCTCTATCACCAGGTTCAAAAATGGTTCAAATGGCTCTGAGCACTATGGGACTTAACATCGGAGGTCATCAGTCCCCTAGAACTTAGAACAACTTAAACCTAACTAACCTAAGGACATAAAACACATCCATGCCCGAGGAAGGATTTGAATCTGCGACCGTAGCGGTCGCGCGGTTCCAGACTGAAGCACCTAGAACCGCTCGGCCACTCCGGCCGGCTCTATCACCAGGACTGTCTCCAATCGACCACATATTGGACATCATCGGACGGCAATTCTAGCGCCATCCACAAACAGAATTTTCCGCCCCTGTATTGACCGACCAAGTGGAACAGGCATGGAACTCCATCGCACAAAGTAGCATCCTGCATCCTGTAAAACACAAAGCAAACGCATTTGTATTCTTGGCTTCAACATTCTGGCGGGTGCACCAGCATACCACATTTGCTTACTTTAACCTGTAATCTTACAATGTTAATTATTTAAATATGTTATCTAGGAAGTTGTATTCTCGAAATTTCACTACTGTACATTAATTATGTTTTGGTGTTGCGATTTTCTTCCGTCATGAATGTTTGATAATCGAAAATAATATACAAGGTTTTGAAAGACAGTGATACGATAGTTTGTTCCACTTTTACTCTGCGCTTCCCATGAACTTCTTGGCCGTCTTTATCTTCAAGTATCGCAGGATTCTGCGTTAACTTTCAGAACTCTGTTGGCATTCCCAGTTCGCTAAGCACTCACATGTCGGGTGAGGTACTGGAAAGTAATTGTTCTACTTTATTCAGTTGGGCTGACCATTCGCCGGGTGCCGGTCTTTCAATCTGACGCCACTTCGGCGACCTTCAGTCGATGAGGATGATATGATGATGATGAGAACAGCACAGCACCCAGTCCATGGGCGCAGAAAATTCCGCGACCCAGCCAGGAATCGAGTCCGGGTCCATAGGATTAACAATCCGTCAAGCTGACCATTCAGCTACCGGGGGTGAACAATTGTTCTACGTAGGATGCAGAAAGCATATTGTGTAAAGCCGATAATGAACATGTTCTTGAAGCATATTAAGAAACCATGTGGTTCTTTTACTTCCATGACAAGGTATGTACTCTACAATTTGTGTTCAATAATAACAGTGAATTCAGGATGAACTACGAAACTCACGACCACAGTTCTGTAAGTAAAACTAATTTCCGTAGTCTTTGCGTCCCTGTCTAGGTTCGGAAAGAATTTTATTCTCTGATGCAAAAGTCTTCAGCAAATTGCCCGCAAATATCACGTAGGAAACTGGAAATCTAATCATGAAAAGAATCCTTCGTTAACCAGTTCTGCTATAATTTTACGATTTGTACTCTGGGATGTCAATTATGGTTCACTAATGTTCACATCAAACAGTTTTCAACATTTCCAATACACAGATATGTGCTAGATTTCTCTAAAATCTGTTAAGTTATATAAATGCTTTTTATGAAGAAGCACTTAAAAACTGCAGCTGCGTTACGTAAGCGTAGTGAGCTTTTCCTAAATAGCTGCTTTCCTACTAACGCTAAAAAAGTAAAGAAGTAATTTACTTGGTTAACTCTATTAGCAGTCAGCAGCAGTTGCAATCGGTTGTTAGTATACTTCGTAGAGGTAACCTGCAGTTTCTGCTTCTGGCTGTCGTCTATAAACTTTACTCTTTCGATATCGCTGAAGCCTTTCCTTCGTGATGGGGATTACAGGTGTACAGGAATAGTGCTACTGCGTCGTATTATCCTGGTCGACATCCTTCGGATGCATGTAAGTGTTATGCCATATACGAACTCATTTTTATTGCTGTCTTTGCCGCGCGGGATTAGCCGAGTGGTCCAAGGCGCTGCAGTCATGGACTGTGCAGCTGGTCCCGGCAGAGCTTCGAGTCCTCCCTCGGGCATGGGTGTGTGTGTTTGTTCTTAGGATAATTTAGGTTAAGTAGTGTGTAAGCTTAGGGACTGATGACCTTAGCACTTAAGTTTCATAAGATTTCACACAAATTTGAACATTGCTGTCTTTCTGAGATGCAGTGATCTGAAGCACTGCGTGAAACGATAGTGACGAAATTGTGTTATATTATTATTAAAAAGAAATGGCTCTGAGCACTATGGGACTTAACATCTATGGTCATCAGTCCCCTAGAACTAAGAACTACTTAAACCTAACTAACCTAAAGGACATCACACAACACCCAGCCATAACGAGGCAGAGAAAATCCCTGACCCCGCCGGGAATCGAACCCGGGATATTATTATTATTATTATTATTGTCATTACTCTTGTTCGGTGCATTTAATTAACGTTCCTTGAATTTAATGTTGTGTTACATGTTCCTATGACAGTAATATAGCGAGATTGTGCAACAAACAACCAAATACATTCTTAACTTGAAGGGTTTGACAAAACAGCACGAACAGAGAAACGTAAATTAGTCATTCGCATTATCTTTGACGCACTGATAATGTATTTTATTTTCCTCCATCATCTTAATAACTCTACTAATGTTCTTCGCTGCAATAACCGTAGAGAAGAAATATCTATTGAGTATACATCAATTGCGCAGAACATAATATGGCCTGCCATGTCGCGTAAGTTTGTGATACTTACCTATGAATTATCTGTTCGTCCAGTAACCTACTTCGATTTGCAGACGTAGTGTCAACAATGATGATCCGTTATTGTTAGTAACAAATAAATGTAAAATATGGCTGTTGTTGTTGCGGTCTTCAGTCCTGAGACTGGTTTGATGCAGCTCTCCCTGCTACTCCATCCTGTGCACAAGCTACTTCATCTCCCAGTACTTACTGCAACCTACATCCTTCTGAATCTGCTTAGTGTATTCATCTCTTGGTCTCCCTCTACGATTTTTACCCTCCACGCTGCCCTCCAATGCTAAATTTGTGATCCCTTGATGCCTCAAAACATGTCCTACCAACCGGTCCCTTCTTTGTGTCAAGTTGTGCCACAAACTCCTCTTCTCCCCAGTTCTATTCAATACCTCCCCTTAGTTATGTGATCTACCCATCTAATCTTGAGCATTCTTCTGTAGCACCACATTTCGAAAGCTTCTATTCTCTTCTTGTCCAAACTAGTTATCGTCCATATTTCACTTCCATACAAGGCTACAATCCATACAAATACTTTCAGAAAAGACTTCCTGACACTTGAATCTATACTCGATGTTAACACATTTCTCTTCTTCAGAAACGACTTCCTTCCCATTGCCAGTCTACATTTTATATCCTCTCTCCTTCGACCATCATCAGTTATTTTACTCCCTAAACAGCAAAACTTCTTTACTACTTTAAGTGTCTCATTTCCTAATCTAATTCCCTCAGCATCACCCGACTTAATTCGCCTACATTCCATTATCCTCATTTTGCTTTTGTTGATGTTCATCTTATATCCTCCTTTCAAGACACTGTCCATTCCGTTATAGGCCTAATACGTATAATGTTAAAGTTTCGTCTTATACACAAAAAGTAAACAACAGCGCCACTTGACAATCTTAGTTTGTTGTTGGGAACATGCCTAGAACGCTATACCTATTCCTTAGATATTTCTGCTCTATGCTTATAATCTCTGAGATTGTTATGGTACTGTTTCACAGAAACGATTCGGACTTCAAATGTTACGTATAGAGGCTACACAATTCCCGAAAGAAGCAGGATTTCTTGAACTTTTACTCTTGTCGCTTCTCCCAGTGGATTCTGGGAATCACTTCTTGTAGTTTTCGATTTAATCAGTACGATGGCGGCTTAGTTTTAACTAAATATAGATATTAGCTTCTTCCCCAGTAATATTTATTCTCTCCTTGAGCGTCTATATGGAAGCGAAAAACCAATTGTAGAAGAAGAAATCCGACAACCTAAAGGCGTCCTTAAAATCAATGTTAGAGTTTTTACATGACCAGCCAGAAGCGGTAATAGGAGATAGGTTTTACGAAAGGGTCTGTGGGAGCCGACTGAAATTGTACTAATATACCAAAACGAGGACAAATTTTCAGTGTTCTCCTAAATACAACAATGGAATAAAAACAAATCAGCTATAGAGACAACAAGGAGTAGAAGGGGGTTTTCATCTCCAGTAAGGATATGGGTGCCACAAAAGCATTCACTGAATATAATATGTGTGTATTGAAACTTATGGCATAGAAATAAGTGAGGAAGGAGTTGGGTAAACAAAGCATTAATAATACAGCTACTGTTGGAAAAGTCCTTAAACAAGATGAATGTAACGATGAGCCCTCAATATGGAAATGCCGTGCGGCTGGCGCCTCCCTCGTGTAGATCGTCCGCGTGGTGCGTGTCGATGGGGGTGAAACGACGATGATAAGGACAACACAACACCCAATCCATGAGCGGAGAAAAATCTCCGACCCAGCCGGGAATCGAACCCGAGCCGTTAAGTATGACATTCCGTCGCGCCGACCACTCAGCTACCAGGGTCGGACAGCCCTCAATGGTGCAAAGTGTACAAAACTTGGGGCACCGAACAATACAAGCATGTAGTGTGATCCGACGCTCTTCTTCACCTGAGGACATGTTTACGTTCAAAGAACATTGTGGGAGAAGTACACTCCAGGTTCTCTTCCTGTCGTGAGACACAATGAACGTTCTGTAGTGGTTTTCTGCGTTTGTTGTGGTCACGTCCAAAGGAATATCTGGGAAGGACGATAAAACAACCAAATAATAGCTGGGACATAATAATACGCTATCCAGTTACATCAGAAACCTGAATAACCACCTTCTGCAGCGCGGAGCCCTACAAGGCGTGCAGGAAGTGTGCCAGCGAAGTTCTGGAAGATACCGACAGGGATCTGGAGCCACGCCTACAATATTCCTGTGGCCAGCTGCGCTAGATTTCTCGGCTCAGGACCCATGGTGCCATCAGTTCGTTCAAAAAATGGCTCTGAGCACTGTGGGACTTAACTTCTGAGGTCCCCTAGAACTTAGAACTACTTGAACCTAACTAACCTAAGGACACCACTCACACCCATGCCCGAGGCAGGATTCGAACCTGCGACCGTAGCAATCGCGCGGTTCCAGACTGTAGCGCCTAGAACTGCTCGGCCACCCCGGCCGGCACGATCAGTTCGATCGAGGCGGTCTCAAAGATTTAAATCCGGGGAGTTTGCAGCCAGTGCAGTACGGTAAACTCATCCTGGTGCCCTCTGCACCACATACGTAAACTGCGCTCCATGTGGCGCGTTGTATTGTCTTGGTAGTAGACGCCATCGTACCGACAAAAATAAACTGCGTGTACGGATGCACATGGTCCTCAAGGGATGGATGCTTACTTGTGTTTATCTATAGTACGTTCCCGAATGATCACCCATGATATGTCCGCCCTGATAGCTGATTGGTCAGCGTGACGGATTGCCGTCTTACGGGACCGGGTTCGATTCCTGGCTGAGTCGGAGATTTTCTCCGATCAGGGACTGGGTGTTGTGTTGTCTTCGTCATCATGTCATCCCCATCCCGCACGCAGGACGCCGAATGTGTCGTCGAATGTACCAAGACTTGCAACAACGCAGCCGGACCTGCCCCGCAAGAGGCCTCCCGGCCAATGACGCCAAACGTTCATTTCCATTTCACTCAGGGAATACTACGAAAGCATTCCCCAGACCGTAACTGTTGCAAGGTGCTTGCTTTCGAACGTCCCACGCTGTACACACCAACGGCCATCTATCCGATGGAGCATAAAACATGATACACCTGAAAGGGCCACACGTCGCCTCTCAGTGGAAGTACTGTATTAGTTTTCAAATCCCGGCCATAGTCGCCGGTTAACAGCAGTCAATATGGGAAGCATGATGATTAGGGCCACACAACACGCAGTCCCTGAGCGGAGAAAATCTCTGAACCACCCAGGAATCGAACTCAGGTCTTTAGGATTGACATTCTGTCACGCTAGCCGCGTTTTTTTTTCCTTCTCATTTTGTTCGTTTTCGTTCGTTGTATCTGCTCGTGGCGGACGTCGCAAGACATCCGTTTCAGTTCGTCGTTGCTCTATTAACTCAGTTTTTTTTTTATTACAGAGGGCATCTAACCCTCTGACGGAACACGCTGAGTTACCGTGCCGGCGCTACTCAGCTGCTCTGATGTTTTTATTGGTTCTGGTTGCTCTACAATGCAGTTATTACCACCCGTTGTTAAATCAGTTTGGGATGAATGGATGTAGAATATCTAAAGCATGGAAAATAAAATTGAATATGCGCTAGGTGACGATCAGTTTGGCTTTAGGAAAAGTAAAGGGACGAGAGAGGCAATTCTGACGTTACGGCTAATAATGGAAGCAAGGCTCAAGAAAAATCAAGACACGTTCATAGGGTTTGTCGACCTGGAAAAAGCGTTCGACAATATAAATTGGTGCAAGCTGTTCGAGATTCCGAAAAAAGTAGGGGTAGCTATAGGGAGAGACGGGTAATATACAATATGTACAACAACCAAGAGGGAATAGTAAGAGTGGACGATCAGGAACGAAGTGCTCGTATTAAGAAGGGTGTAAGACAAGGCTGTAGCCTTTCGCCCCTACTCTTCAATCTGTACATCGAGGAAGCAATGATGGAAATAAAAGAAAGGTTCAGCAGTGGAATTAAAATACAAGGTGAAAGGATATCAATGATACGATTCGCTGATGACATTGCTATCCTGAGTGAAAGTGAAGAAGAATTAAATGATCTGCTGAACGGAATGAACAGTCTAATGAGTACACAGTATGGTTTGAGAGTAAATCGGAGAAAGACGAAGGTAATGAGAAGTAGTAGAAATGAGAACAGCGAGAAACTTAACATCAGGATTGATGGTCACGAAGTCAATGAAGTTAAGGAATTCTGCTACCTAGGCAGTAAAATAACTAATGACGAACGGAGCAAGGAGGACGTCAAAAGAAGGCTCGCTATGGCAAAAAAGGCATTT
Organism: Schistocerca gregaria; assembly: GCF_023897955.1. NCBI lineage: Eukaryota > Metazoa > Arthropoda > Insecta > Orthoptera > Acrididae > Schistocerca > Schistocerca gregaria. Next base: position 250,053,480 of record NC_064925.1, read on the forward strand.
CTGGCCAAGAGAAGTCTACTAATATCAAATACCGGCCTTAATTTGAGGAAGAAATTTCTGAGGATGTACGTCTGGAGTACAGCATTCTATGGTAGTGAAACATGGACTGTGGGAAAACCGGAACAGAAGAGAATAGAAGCATTTGAGATGTGGTGCTATAGACGAATGTTGAAAATTAGGTGGACTGATAAGAGAAGGAATGAGGAGGTTCTACGCAGAATCGGAGAGGAAAGGAATATGTGGAAAACACTGATAAGGAGAAGGGACAGGATAATAGGACATCTGCTAAGACATGAGGGAATGACTTCCATGGTACTAGAGGGAGCTGTAGAGAGCAAAAACTGTAGAGGAAGACAGAGATTGGAATATATCCAGCAAATAATTGAGGACGTAGGTTGCAAGTGCTACTCTGAGATGAAGAGGTTAGCACAGGAAAGCAATTCGTGGCGGGCCGCATCAAACCAGTCAGTAGACTGATGACAAAAAAAAAAAAAAAAAAAAAAAAAAAAAAAAAAAAAAAAAAGTGTCTCTCTTCGCAGTTATCTAATTTGGAAAGAGTATACATAATCAATGCAACAACTCCAAATTTCTGTACACTTTCAAGCCGTTATCGTTGATCAATTATTCAAAATGACAGTCACAACTGCATTATTTATTTTGCCGCCAACCGGTTTCAACCGCGATGGGGTCTATGCGAAACAGTTTGAAGCCTTCAGCGAGAGAATTATTGACACAGAGATATGATTATTCTGACCTTCCTCACGGAATCCCTTGTACATCCGTCTTACGGCCATAGATATCGTCGTGAAGGACATCCACGTCATCAAAATATCATGCAACAAGACCCTGAACAACTCAAAAATTCTTGTTTACTAGCTATCTTTTCAGGGGTCGGCTGGTCAGTTTCCGTCAGCATGTTTCAGCTCGATGAGAACAAATGAGATAAATAAGTGTTCGCTTACATGATATCGCTCAAAACTTTCCGATGTAGAGCTCACTCCGAAGAAATAAGTTTTCCTTAGCATGATATCGTTTAAAACTTTCCAGGATAAATCTCTCTCAAAATATTTAATTTTATCAACGTGTTCATCATTTTAATCGAACTTCAGTTTCATCGAAGTGTTCCTTGACGAGACTCTTTAGCATATGTTATTCTCAGAATGAGGTTTTCACTCTGCAGCGGAGTGTGCGCTGATATGAAACTTACTGGCACATTAAAACTGTGTGCCGAACCGTGACTCGAACTCGGGACTTCGCCTTTCGTGGGAAAGTACTCTGCCATCTCGGTCCGGCACACAGTTTTAATCTGCCAGTAAGTTTCATATCAGCGCACACTCCACTGCAGAGTGAAAATCTCATTCTGGAAACATCTCCCAGGTTGTGGCTAAGCCATGTCTGCGCAAGATCTTTTCTTTCTGGAGTGCTAGTTATGCAGGTTCACAGGAGAGCTTCTGTAAAGTTTCGAAGGTAGGAGTCGAGATACTGGCAGAAGTGAAGCTGTGAGGAGGGGGCGTGAGTCGTGCTCGGGTAGCTGAGCTGGTAGAGTACTTGCCCGCGAAAGGCAAAGTCCCGAGTTCGAGTCTCGGTTCGGCACACAGTTTTAATCTGCCAGCTAGTTTCATATGTTATTCTGTCAGACAACTTGGAAAAGAGATTGAAGGGTATAGTTAAGTATTTTTTAGATACAGTGGCCATTAGAGGCGAAGAACAATACTGTTGAGCCTTTTGCAACTTTGGATTGAAGGGTGCGTTATCGCTGTCCAATTCCATCATCGTTAACTGAACTTGTCACTATTTTGCACAGAGAATGGCATAAGATTCTCTTTAAAACCCTACAGGACTTCCATTCCATGACATCTGGAAACTGGTTTGATTGCCAACGTGTTTCCTACATCGTATTAGGCATGGTAATGTATGGCGAAAGGGCGCCGAGGTCAAAACAGCAGTTACAGTATCAGAACCCAAACTTCAGCCAATACATTGTTGGTGATCTTTACACGGTTTTGAGTGGCAGTAGTTGTACAGTAGTCACTTGACAGTGCAACAGCGATTCATAGCTGTTAATACGGTCCCTAGAGATGGTACGCCATGTTACGATGTAATTGAAATTTTGTTGAGTGCTTACTGGTTGGCAGGATGTCAAATATTCGTGAGGCGAACTTCACAAATCTCGTGCACCAATTTTTGTGTTTCGTTAATTGCACATCAGAGTAAATTAGTGACAACCAACAACATACTATTAGTTTCTGTTTTGTTGTAACTGTTCTTGTTTCAGGGGCGTATTATCTTTCCGCTGCAGAAGGTTACTAGATCCCGTCTCCAGACATCGGCCGTAGCTTGTTGTTCTAGCTCAGTAGATGGTCGTACGTGCTGCCCTGATGCGTTGCTTGGCTTTTGTTCCCCGTTGACCGAGTCCGCAGTGAGGTTCACGTTGCGTAACGCGGCTGACCTGCGACTAGATAACCAGCGCTGGCGAGTTGTGTCCACCACATAGTTGCTTGTTATATCATCTCGTCCTACCGGTCGTGCAGACGAACAGGTCTGGCTTCCTGGCAAGGAAAGGCAGGAGAAATACTGACAAGTGCTTCACATTGCAAAGACACCGGAAACTGATGGAATTGTACTGCGACTTTCACACCTTAGAACGAATATAGCCCAACATGTTATATGTGGTAGAAAGTTATCCACATAATATACGAAAATAACTTCTGATGTTCACAGAGGAGGTGTGACAGTAACTCTGCAGCTGTTGTTCATATTGTATAGTAATTAATTATCAGATCACGTTAATTACAGTCCCAATAGTCTACTAGCTTGCAGTTATCTACATAGAAAAATTAATCTTCTTCTCCACATCTTGGATCGGGTATTTGTACTCTTTCCGGCTTAATAGTTCTCACCGCTAATAAAAATTGTAGTAATATTCAGATTAATTATGATAAAATAGTGTGGTGAAAAAATCTGCCAATTAGACCTCGATGCCAAAAACCGTAAAGCTGTAACGTTACGAAATGTTGGAACGAAGAAATCTTGAAACTTTTTTCAATTCCGGGATTCAACCAGGCTCATCAGCAAATAATCGAAGAGCAAGGTTTTTCTGTGTATTATCAATCTTCTGACTGGTTCGATGCGGCACTCAACTACTTCACCTATCCACCACCCGCTCCGGGTCGGGTGCCACTTGCACCCAACATCTTCAGTAATTTGTTGGATATATTCGCACCTCTGTCTTTCTCTACAGTTTTTCCACTTTTACCTTTCTTTTACCTTATTTCCTGACGTTTCAGTGCATGTCCTGTCATCCTGTCCCTCCTTCTTGTCGGTATTTTCCATACATTTCTTTCCTCGCCGTTTCCACGGAGAACCTTCTGATTCCTCACCTCATCAGTGCACCTAATTTTGAACATTATTCTGTAGCACTACATCTCAAATCCTTCGATTCTTATTCCGGTTCTCCCACTGTCCGGGTTTCACTACCATACCATACTGTGCTCGAAACGTACATTTTCAGAAATTTTTTCCTCGCATTAAGGCCTGTATTTGTTACGAGTAGACCTCTCTTGGCCAGGAATGCCCTTTATGCCAGTGCTAGCCTGCTTTATATGTCCTCCTCGTTCCGTCTATTATGGGAAATTTTACTGCCTAGGTAGCAGAATGCTTTGACTTCATCGTTATCACCATTTTGATGTCAACTTTCTCGCTGTTCTCATTTTTCTACTTCTCGTTATTTTCGTATTTCTTCGTGATATTCTCAGTCCATATTCAGCATGCATTAGGCAATTTTTTTTTATCCTCTACATATAAGTCAAGTACCACGCAATTTATTACTTGATGTCTTAACACATGCCCTATAATCTTGTCCCTTCTTCTTGTCAGTGTTGTCCATAAGGTTCTTTCCCGGTAGATTTTGCACAGACTCTCCTAGTTTTTTACCAGTCAACTTAACTATCTATCTCACTGTACTGCGGGTTTCCACAATTATGGAAACTGCAATCAAGTGAAAACAAAATAGCTTTGGCAGTTACCAAACTGGTAGAAGTATCATATCTATACGAGTCATATATTACGATGGAAGAGGTTAAGAAGAAAATCAACATTCTACGCACAACATAGAAGTGGGAGGACAAAAAAATTAAAAAAATCTCTCTGGTTCTTCTACGGATGATGTAGGCTATATGTTCCCACGCTGTGATATTTTAATGAACTGTCATGAGAGAACCAAACACATGAGCATACATTTTCGTATTCTTGTGTCTTCTTGTTCAGTGCAAGGGTGAAGTCACTATAAGGAAGTCACTAAAAGTGTCACTATCAATTCGCAGAAAGTTGAAGTGTATGTCACTTTCCGAGTGTAACATTTACTTTGCATATTTCCCTTCATGTGCATATTTCTTTCTCATTTTAAACCATTCCTGGACCACCATCTTGTTTTCTTCTTAGTCTTCTTTTTCTTTTTCTTGTGTGCATTTGTGCCATTCCTACCATTGCCAAAATGAGGCATACAAGAACAGCGTTTGCTTCAAAAGTGAGGTTAAACTGACAAAACGTGCTGGTAGGTGTGGGGCTAGTTCGACAAATCCGCCGCTAGACAAGAGTGAACTGACAAACGCGTTTGATCGTTTACGAGGGCCTTACTATAGCTCGCACGTAACGGTTAGTGTGTCGTTGAACAGTAGATACCAAAACACTGTGACGTTACACGCATGTAGGCAAGCGATTTGGCCTCCTGGAAGTGTTATGAGCGGAGGGTAAATTGTTGTCCGGCGGGACGCTAATGGGCCCACGGCTCAGGACACGCCGCAGCAGGAGTGGGTGAGTCCAGGTACAAAGACAACCAGCGCCGACGGAAATGTGTAAATCCCATAAATGGGAATTTGAACGGCTGATGCTAACATGGCCTTTGTGCAGGAGATGCACAAAAAATGGCGGAGTGTTAGACAAGCCGAAAGACGGCTTCCTACAGCTCTTTCAGAACCCATAATATCTTATGCTCAAGTATTAAAGTAAATCTGAAGATGCTTTCAATCTCATAAAAATGAGGCGCGTCCAATGACACAACATTATTTTCAATATCTTTAAAACTACAGACGTTAATATTTCACAGTGGCGAAACCGTTTTGACAATGAACCTCTGAATTAACAACTTTTAAACGCTTCATGCGATATCAAAAATACAATGTCTCATATCACAACATTGCATGACAGCTGTCATACCAGAAAGCCACTAATCTATATCTATTTTATTTATTGACTTAATGCTGCCTTTTATTTCTTTTTTAATACACAATGTTTGTCAGAACATCGCACTCTACACAATTACGCAGCAAATGAATACAGCATGAATACCTCACATATTTTAACACTTGTGTAGTTATTTAATGAACAAATTACTATTTTGCCAGTAACTTTATTTGTATGTTGATTGCAAGTGCTATTAAAAAACTGTGCTAATTTAAAAGTGGTCAATCGCATGTGTTAGCGAACACCACAATTGAAAAGAGAAACAAAAGACGCTTCTGTCAAGAACACGTTGATAATTGTTTAAACAGTATTTATCGACAGTCTGTTGTCATTTATCGTGAGCACGCTTGCACAAGAATACTGGTTTATTTCTTTGTGGACAAACTTTTATTTACTTTTATTGTGAATGGTCTGAGTGTGAGCCGCGGTGGTCTAGCGCTTCTAGGCGCTCAGTCCGGAACCGCGCGACTGCTACGGTCGTAGGTTCGAATCCTGCCTCGGGCATGGATGTGTGTGATATCCTTAGGTTAGTTAGGTTTAAGTAGTTCTAAGTTCTAGGGGACTGATGACCACGGATGTTAAGTCCCATAGTGCTGAGAGCCATTTGAACCATTTTTTTGAGTGTGACAGTGTTTATAACATTTCTTTATTTAAACATTGATGTAATATATTAGTTCAGTGCAGGAAGTGGTCATGTTGAATAAAATGATTTCTGTAGAACGTAAGAACAATGTATTTTAGGTGCGGATGGCCTTCACTCAACGAAAAAGCAGAAAACTGCATAACATTACAGGAGTCAAGTGCAGACTGGGACTCATGCTACTGAAGAGCTCAAGACACTTTTATGCAAGTTCTGGAAGGAGGCAAATCTGCCTGTGGTAACGAGTGGTATTGGACCATGTAAGTGTTTGTTTTTTGTCGGTAAACGGCTGCTACCATACTTTAATTTCTGAAGTGACTTTATACATAAAGGCCTAAATGTGCTCCAGAGTAGCACTCTAGCTTTTTCCCCTTGTATTACGGACTTAGGATCGCCAGGTATGAGTTACTATTCTTCGTATCACGCGTGAGAGTTTGTAAATCATACTGTTGAACTTTGAAATATTTTTAGCTGGTGAATATTTTGTGTATTGTGATTACGAAACTGGATTAGTTTTAGCGTAATTCTGATTACAATTTAGTTTGGGGATTTTTCTACCATTCTCGTAACACTCTCCCCATTACTGCATTTGATAATAGTATTTTCTGTCTGTATTTTAATTGACTGTCGTTGGACCGCTTCCCGTTCATTTCAGATGCCCTTTCTTGAATAAGCACTATTCACATAATTTTCTGTCGTGTACATCGATTACAGATATTAGAATAGAACCCTGGTCATTAAATTATCTATTTAACTTTTATTTTGTATTTCTATTTATATTATTAATTCGCAATTGTAGCCGATGTATAGCCTATTTGACTGTGAGAGCACAACTACAGGTTCCAGCCGATGAATAGACTATTTGCCCGTGGGAGGACAGCTGCAGCTTATTATTTGCAGCGAATTAGCTACAGGACTTGAAACAAACTTGCGTGGCTCGACCCTACGACGACATCGAGCTATTTCTTATAAACAGAGCCGTGCATACCCCGATACGTAAAGTACGATTAACCATAGGTAAAGACACAGGTGGTTTGCTCGTGTGGGATGATGTTTAGAAGAGCAACTCAGCGACCTTCGCAGTAGGTGCCACATTATTGTTGCAGGATTGTGTGGTGCTAGGGACAATGTCACAGGAACGATGCACCAACATGAACTGCGGGACTAAACACACGTTTTACTTTGGAAATATCCTCTCATAACACTTCGTGGACAAATGATGAAGCTGGGAACATTCTACGGCCCATCCTGTAGGGAATAATAAAGTATGACTTTCAGTTCGTCATGTAGCCTTCAAGAACTGTTGCTGACAGAACAAATAAAAATTAATAATACAATAAAGTACTGTAAAAAGACGTCTTGAGTCATATTTTGAGTCAACTAGGAAACAATAACGAAGTTTTTTATAAAACTAGAAAAAGTGGCAATAAATAAGCGTTGGCGAAAATTAATGACGGTCTAGGAAACGGAGAGGAACAAATGAAACTGCTATGTTGCAAAGTTATGGGATAGTGAAGACAAGAGACTGTGTCAGAGATCGAAACGAAGCTGGAATAACAAATGAGTAATACGTGTCCACTCCACACTTATTTATTTTCCTCGAATGTGGGACATTCGTTTTACAGCACGCAAAACAGCTGGAAGATGTGTTTCCGTGCCAAGGTCTGAATGTCAGCGAAGCATAGCGCCAGCGGGCAACGCCGCTTGGCAAGGGAGTTCCCTGTGCGTGTTTCTACCTCTACTCGCTGAGTAGAAGCGGATCTGATATCGTTTCCTATTTTCTTCGCTACTTGCTTGGTTACAGTTGCGTCTTTCTGTAAAATGAAAAATCATTTACTATCACACTCTGATGAAACTGATGCAGAATGCACGTTTTGTTCCACTCAGTCAATATTCAGGAACAGAAAATGTATGCTCGCAGCGAGTTGCCAATAGCTAGATACCGACAAGCCCACTCAACACACTCAATGTAGCGTCATGCAAAAAGACTGAATGCCTTTAAGCGCGCGAAAAATACATCCGTTAACGTCAGGCATGTGTTTGGGTGATATATCCGAGGCTCACTGTTCGTGATGTTATTGTCAAGGAAAAATTCCTTTCCACGAACGGAGATAGAATCCGGGAAAACTGTGAGAGACTCCACTCGATTAAGCATGGAATCCCAATGTTTTCGTAACGCTTATTTGCATGTCCTTGCAGATAGGGCTCTTGTTTTATTGGCGTTTAAAATCTTTTGTAAGGTATCTTCAAAGGGCTGCCTTTCAGTTCTTGATGTTCCACGTTACTATTCAAAGTCTTTTATGCGTTTCAAGGTGACATAGTATTTGAAAACACTCTTCTTCACCCCCACCCCAAACCATACTCTTCAGTAAGTTTTGTTTCAATGTCCGAATGTGAGTTCGTTAAACGCTTGTGCTGAATAGGTATGTACAGGAGACACAGCAAAGCCATAAAGATCGGAAATCGTACGATACTTTTCTGAGTCTCTGCAATTACTTGTACTGTGAAACAGTACTTCTTGCAAAGTTTAATGATTCTAGGTTTACAGAAGGTACTACTTCCACACTAATGAGTGAGTTTGCGAGTGCCAAAATATGTGACATAAATGGCCGTTTGTTTTGAGTGCACTGGTAGGAGTTTAACTTGTTTACGTCACCAATGGACCATAGAGCTTAGTACATGACATAAATCTCAACTTGATACGTCGATCTGTTCCTGAGGAAAAAGGCTGTACAGCAGACAGTCGGATAACAAATGACAATTTTTTTTAGTGTGCGATGTTTACAAATCAGCAATTTCCGAATTCTTTTCCTTTACTTGTACTGTGAAACCTTGCGAAGTTTCATTATTCTAGGGCAATAAGATGTACCCTAAAGGTTTTGATGAGAGAGTTTTGTACAGTCAAACTATCTACACCTGCATCTACAGTTACATGGATGCTCTGCAAATCACACATAAGTGCCTGGCACATGGTTCGTCGAACCAAATTCATGATATTTCTCTATTAATAATTCTCTATTTATTTCGCTCTCGGAAAAAACGAACACCTATACCTCATCGTGCGAGCTCTGATTGCTCTTATTTCATTGTGGTGATCGTTTCCCCCTATGTAGGTCGGTGCCAACAAATTATTTTCCCACTCGAAGGAGAAAGTTGTTGATCGAAATTTCGTGAGAAGATCCCTCCAATACGAGAAACGTCTTTGTTTTAATGATTTCCTCCCAAAACCCCGTATGATTATTCGGTAGCACAAAACGCGCTGCCCTTCTCTGAACCTTCTCAATGTACTCCGTTAACCCTATCGCGTAAGGATCCCACACTGCGCAGCAGTGCTCCAGAAGGGGACAGACAAGCATAATGTAGGCAGTTAGTGTAGGTAGTCGCTTTAGTACATCTGTTGCACCTTCTAAGTATTCTACCAATAAAACTCAGTCTTTGGTTCGCCTTCCCCATAACATTTTTTATGTATTCTTTCCAATTTAAGTTGTTCTTAACTGTAATTACCAGGTATTTAGTTGAATTTACGGCGTTACGGCCTTCAGTTTTGAGTGATTTAACGGATTCCTTTTAGGACTCTTGTAGATGTCCCCACACTTTTCATTATTTAGGGTCAACTGCCAATTTCCGGACCAAACAGATATTTAAATCGTTTTGCAATTTTTTTATCTTCTGATGACTTTACTTGGCGGTAAACCACATCATCATCCGCAAATAACCTATGGCTGCTGTTCAGATTGTCTCCTACATCGTATGCATTGATAAGATGACATATATGGCCGCATCTTTTGATTACATTGGCTTAAAAGATTAAATTTATTACCTCGCCAAGGGACCATAAACTTCATATGTGACATAAATTTCAGCCTGATACATATATTCGTTAGAAAAAGCGGTCTTAAATACGGACGCACAGACAGTCGGATAACAAATGACAAAAAAGTCATGGGACATAATTTCAAATGAACTATTTTATGACTTTTTCCCTTAGTTGTTCTGTGAAGGCTAGCTTACTGCCAAAAGTACCTTAAAGATTTTGATATTTTGATGAGTGAGTTCACGAATATCAGAGTATGCTACATAAATGGCCGTACCATTTGACTACAGTGACTTAGAAGCTTCAATTTTGTACACCTCTAAAGGAGCGTAGGCCTTGGTATGTGACAATTTTCAACCTGATACGCTACACGTTCCTGAGAAAAGGGATAAATTAACCATGTGATGGAGCAGCAGCAAGCTGTAACTATAGACGAAGGAAGACGTATTTGCTGTTTACTATGTGCCAGCCGGTGTGGCCGAGCGGTTCTAGGCGCTTCAGTCTGGAACCGCAGGACCGCTAATCCTGCCTTGGGCATGGATGTGTGTGATGTCCTTAGGTTAGTTAGGTTTAAGTAGTTCAAAGTTCTAGGGGTCTGATGACCTCCGATGTTAAGTCCCATAGTGCTCAGAGCCAGCCTGTTTACTATGTGTTCTATACTACTACTATGAATTACGGACAGGAGACACTCAGAGCACAACTTAGAGAATGGGAAAGACACACTACAAAACCTGCGCAGACGTACTTTTCGCAACAATATCATCAGTAAAAATTCCACCAGACATGGGAGCGTTGTAAGCGATAACGATCTACTTGCTAAGAAGAATAACACTTCCTGTTACATCACGCTCCTATGAGACGTTTTGCTACAGGAAACACTCATATTTGGTTGCTACAGAACCGTGGAGAACATCAGTATTCGTATCAATGCTGACCTCCTCCACCCAGATATGGCTGTTGTCCTGGTCATCGATCACATTTTCCGTCAAAAAGTAGAGCATTCCCCGAAAAAAACAACATTACTGGAAATGCATTGTGATTAATGAGAATTCTGGTCTGTGGGTCGTATCTGGAAGTTCATGGGGTGCTTCCACAGTATCCAGAAATTAGCTTTCGTAACATATAACGAAGTGTGTGAGAGAATGGGAGTAATTCCCGGAAGAGACGGATGACCTCCTCATGAACTCCGATATGTCACAGCGCACAACTTCTCCCACACTTCCCACGGACGTCATCCAGTGGAGGAAATTGTTTCGTAACTAACATACGGACAACGCGCTTCCTGATAGACTCAGTAGCTCCGAAGACCCCAGAGTGAAGGGCCTCATGCTGTCTTCTTGTTTTCGGTATGGGGATCTTCTCGCGATGAACAAATATAAATACTCGTTTTATTCGAAAACATGAAAAACAAGCAAGAATGAAATAGCTTAGTTTTTTATAATAATTAGCCTTACAATAGGCCGTTTTCCTCTCCAATAACTTCTAACATTTCTATTTTCTGTATCATACGCTCCACTTTTTATATGGGGAAAAAGGCAAAGAAAAGTGAGTATATGCCGTCTGCGCATACACTTCACACGTATTTACTCTTGGAAATGCTTTTTAGTTGTTGCATTACTCATTTTGCTCTTGCATTAAGGTTTACAGTCTGTGTGGCGTTTTGAATGTATTTTCAGCTTGGAAACGCTATTTGGTAGTTGCATTAGCAGCAGAATTCTTAAAACTTTTGTAGGCCATTACGAAAATTATGGCGGCAGGAATGAAGAGTCCAACCTTTCTTGTTACAGAGTTAATAAATTCGCCAGGATTTTTGAGATAGTCTCGACGGAGAACATGCAATTGGTGAAAAATAAATAGAAAGTGTATTTCTGTATTTAACCTGCAGTGGCTGTTCAAAAACTCTGAAGACATTGGATTATTCCTGTGCTTTGCAGATACAAATGGTGCTCTTTATCTTTCAACTTCGGTGATATACGTACCTGTCAAATATAAAGTACATATAAAATGTTAGCGCTGTAACTTTCGTTAAAATTTCAACCTGTACGTTCGTTACTTCATGTTTTGCCATAATAAGAGTACCTAATGACCTCTGCAGAGGTTATCCACGCAGAAATGAAATGAACGACAGTTAAGTACGTCGACAGTTGAGCCTTTTGTCTGTAAATTAGGTTCACATCCGGCAGCTCGCCAATGCATAAAGACGATATGGCGCTGCTAAAATCGCAACTAGGATCTCTGTCCTGAGCAAAACACTAAAAGGAATACTACGGAAGGCAGACTACTTTGAGCAGCCTAGACAAAAAATGGACTTCCTCAGTGGCGATTGTGATGGTTCATAGTTTCCTGAATCTTGTAACTAATCAATTTCATAGGCAGACAATCGACATTGTTTAATCCTCCTGGATACAAACAGACTCGATCTTTTCGAGACCCATGAGGGCTACTTTGATAGCCATGATGTATCTACTATAAAGATTGTCAACATGGGCTGAAGCTCGTAAAAAGAGCTATGTGATTATTCATGGTTAATACAAGTGATCCTACTTAAGTGGATAATTGAGAGAACTTAGTTAAAATCCGACAACGTAGAAGAACTGTGGCTGAAGCTCACACACATCATAAATCGCGCTACATGAATACGCTCGTATAAAGTAAAGTAATGTAAGAGAACAGGTATCCACTTTGGCTTAATTGTAGCACTCGAGGAAAGTTGAGGAAACAGAAATCGTTATAATTTCGCTACAACTGAGATTTGAAAGAGACCGACAGAGAAATTTTAACGGCAGCTTCTACGTATATAACAGGAACTATATACGAAATCTACAACACTGTCCACTGTCAAATGGTGAGGAAAGATCTAGAAAATCCTGTGCAGTACTTGTGTATATCAAGCTGACGAACATATCCAAGCCTTTCATCCAGCCATTCGTTTATCAGCTTGGTGCTAAAACTGAAGAAAACCGACAGGAAATGGAAATGTTAATTCCCACATTCTTGAAATGCTGTCACACACGACGGTTGTCTCACGGTTTTAGCGGGCCACATAAACTAACAAATGAGAGATCCTAAAATAAGCTATCCGAACATTTGAAGAACTGTTAAGACCAGGCAAAGCGAACGAAGTATGAGGCCCGACGAAATTCCTAATTGAGTACACTTTTAATTGAATACACTGCACAGTTATGCTCTTTCCTTAAGTCGGTGGTATCCAGTGTCTCTCGGACAGCAATCAAAAAAAAAAAAAAAAAAAAAAAAAAAGCTCTGAGCACTATGGGACTTAACTGCTGTGGTCATCAGTCCCCTAGAACTTAGAACTACTTAAACCTAACTAACCTAAGGACATCACACACATCCATGCCCGAAGCAGGATTCGAACCTGCGACTGTAGCGGTCGCGCGGGTCCAGACTGTAGCGCCTAGAACCGCTCGGCCGACAGCAAACAGTCCTGTATGCTTGTAAAAGAGCGCAGGCCACACGTCTGTGCAGAAAGATTGAGAGAATGTATACGTAGATGCACTGACAAATATCTTTTCATCCCGATTTTCGCAAGATGTTGGAGCTTATTATAAAATAGAACATTACGATATCCCTAGAGTGAAAGAAGCTTATCTTGGGGAATCAATAACAAGTTGAGGAAAAGCCATTGGTACATAAAAGAGTTTTATTCATTGACACATATATAGCTAGCAAATAACAGAATTGGTCAACCCATATTTTCGAAAGACGATCGGCATTGTACCACAACGTACACTGATAAGTTACGACCATAAGGAGTATCCTATAATGATTCACTTGAAGACAGCTTCATAGAACCCAGCACATTATATTAAATGGTAACGTATGGATGTATACGTATAGGTGTAATACTCAAACCTAGTTCTCGTATACTGTCCCCATGTTAGGTCCACGTGGTACTTATAGAGCTCCACAAATATTCAATTCTCTATCCGAAGCGTTAGGAACAGTCCTTACGGGACATTCAAAAGAGCATTTTGTAGTCATTAATACGGACGGAATTGGGAATATCCCAAATCCATACCATCGGCGACTTATCTTTTCTCATTGTGTTACCAGTAGGATTTTAATAGCATATCACTCTTGTGTATCCTGCGTTACATCTTTGTCCTGTTACTCGTTTCAGTATACTGTTAATTAAAAATTTATTGTCTGTCCGAATCTGTCCTTTTTTAATCTTGTGTAGCTTCGCACCAGACAACGGCTTAAATTAGTGTATAGTCAGAATTGTGAAAACAAAATGTAGTATAACGTTTCCAGTGTTGAGGTGGCTACATGGACACGTTTTGAAAGGTAATAAATTTAAGGTAGATGGGCCAGTTTACTTCCAGTTCCTTGGCGGATTTCTTTTCTGCTGTGTGATCCGGAGTCATGGGTCTGCCCCTTTTATTTTGCATTTCATCAGTCATGACAACCAGACCAAAAACAACACACACACAATGATGGTAACGAAATACACATGTTGTTACACAGCGTTAACCAATCATTATTGGCTCTTTCCGCACAAGACGCGATTCAGCTCCACATATACAATTGTTATTATTATTAGTAGTAGTACTACAGAGCTCGGCTTACATTAGGTAAGCTTCACACGACGTTACACGATAACCAACTTTTTGAACGCAGCAAATCATCGTTGCGACCGGTTCTGCAAAGTCGTGGATTCAGGGTACGTCACGCAAGACGTAACACCCCTTTTATTTCATGAACGGTTAAACATATCGAAGCACTATTTTTCACAAATATTAGAGCTTCGAGGGGCACTTATTCTCCGTTTGGTAAATATTTTTAGCGCTGGAATAATCAACGTAGATAGTGAAGCAAGTACGTTTGTTTTAAATGGAACAGTATACTTTTCATAAATGCATTCGATAGCGCTTGAGAAGACAATTACAGTGATATAACGTTTGTTAATGTTCACGTTGAAACCTGTCGTAAAAAATTCGAGAACTGTCCTAGAATTTGAGAGCACGGTGGCCGGAATCGGCATTAACATTGCAAACACCGCCAGAATGTCAAAACATTTGCCTGTTTGTCTGCACTGCAGGCCGCTCACCCCTGCTTCAACATTTTTTGCTTGCAGACATGTATAAACAAGGGGGGAAGTGGGACGTACTACTTCTGTATGGTGAACGCAAAAGAAATTCCCTAAAAACAGTACAGCGTTATAGGGCTACCTTATCTATCCGCATCGCCAATATCCGAGGCGCCAGGCAATTGCACGAATTATTAAGACGCTAGTGCGGACAGGCGATTTGTACGTCAAAGGATAAGAAAAAATTATTAAGTTTTTAAAGGAGCGATAAAACTATAACTTTTTGTGCAAGCAATGTGAACCGATAACTTCACCTCGTCTGAACAATTAATCTAACTAACCACCATTATTCAGACTCGTCATAAGCAGGTGGAAACAAGCAGACCAGTAAAAACTTTACGTGCACATCTGCACTTGTTAAATTACTCTTCACCAGTTCATATTTCACAGTTCATCATCCTCTGTACTTTTCTTTCTGAACTCTGTAAGCTGTTTCAGGATGGCTCAGTAGCGTAGCCAACACCCGACGCTCTCTCGAGCTTAGGTTAGAATGCTAACTGCAAACGCAATACTACTTGCAACAAAAGATCACAGAGTTTGTACTCAGAACCTCTGTGGTGTAATAAATCGAATATTGAAAAACTGTGTTTGACAAACATCCTGTATTCACATGTGAAATATGGCACATCGAATGACTATAGAGCCTACATCACTTTCCTTGAGTACCGAAAGTAAACTAGAAACTTTACAACGTCCCGTCAACAGTGAAGTTACTAAGAGACGGAGCCTAAGGAAGAATGGGGAGGAGATCAGTCGTATCCTTTTGTGAGGAAGGCATTTGCGTCAGGCGAACTATATAAGCTAGGGAAATGCTAAATGTGGATCACTGGAAGGGAACTTCTCCTCCCGAATGAGAGTCCCTTGTCTTAACCACAACAACGAATCGTTCGGTGACACATCGTCTCTGTTGACGTGTACGTCCTCTCCGCGGAGGTTTCAGTGACTCATCCGCTACACTGCAGACAATGGCAGCGTTCCCGTCTGCTTGGCAGCCTCCTCACAGAGCAGACGCGCCAGATAGCGACTGAGCGCTGCCGGTTTCCCCGTCCCTTCTTAGATCACGCGCGTCTCTGACCTCCAACTTGCCAACGCGACGCGCTGTTTCAAGCAGCGGAGAAGCACTGCACCTCCGCCGGTTCTTTTGTGGGTAGCTGTAAAACCTCTGCCACAGAAAATGAGTATTCCTGAACAAAAACTGCAAACGCTTATCCGACCCTTTTGGACTCCCATACTCGTATGCGGCATAACATGGTAAACACAGACAGTATGCGTAGGGGCGGATCCAAGGGGGGGGGGGGATGGCAAGGGGGGCAATTACCCCCCCCCCCCTTCGGTGCTTGACCTATCTTTTTTTCCGACTGTTTTAAGGGCGGATTACGTCGGCCTATCTAGTATGTTTTACTTGAAGTCGAAGATGTAAACAATGGCACGCAGTTTGATGTAACAACTCAAAAAGAGACCTTGAAGCCTCTTCCATTTAGCGAATAAACTACAGAAGAAACAGCTATACTTGCGAATAAAATGATGCAGTGCGTATATAGGATTTTGTTTCTAGTGGCAATTTGCAAAGAGATTGTGTTGATAACTAGGCAATGAGCAGCGAAGGAGTACTTGAAAATATTCTCATTAGCTGCAAATAGTGAGAACCTTACGACAGTCCCTTTTATTTTGCAATTGCACGTTTCGATCTGGATGAACGCTTCTCCCCCATTTTGGCTTTCTTCTCACTTTTGATGCGGAATGTGAATGAACATTAATTAGCCAAATGTAATAATGTACACGAAAATAACGTCTATGGATTCATTCACAATCCATTCTCTCAGTTTATTTTTTATTTTGTCCAGTAAGAATATAAATGTTACGGTCAGCAGATTCAAACAGATACTGAAATATAGAAAACTCAGATACACTTCTCTTTCTCCAGAGTGCAGAGGACAACTCTGCCAAAGACTGAGGAAGATGCTTTTTCCTCATCAATATAATTTATTCTGAGGTACTAAGCGTATGCTTCTATCGCAATCTGAAAAAAGCATGAATTTCATAACAGTGTTAGAACTTAGAGTTGTGGCTTTGCTCTAAAGTGTTTGCTTATTTCGGAAGTCAAATCTTGAAGAAACAAATTGGTGTTTGCAAATAGCCAAGGCAACTGCCGGAGTAGAAGGAAGAATCTGCTTATTTAAGAACATCGATGAATGAAAACCGCCTCCTAAGTCTTGCACTTATGCATATTCATTACCAGATTCTTGTAGACGTAGAAAAAGTAATTACAAGATTTTCAAAAAGTGGGCGTAAAAGGCAACATTCTGTCAAATGAAAGAAATTGGTGAACTAAGTGATCGTGCGGTTCTAGGCGCTGCAGTCTGCAACTGCGAGACCGCTACGGTCGCAGGTTCGAATCCTGCCTCGGGCATGGATGTGTGTGATATCCTTAGGTTAGTTAGGTTTAACTAGTTCTAAGTTCTAGGGGACTAATGACCTCAGAAGTTGAGTCCCATAGTGCTCAGAGCCATTTGAACCATTTTTTTGGTGAACTAATTTCGAAGATTTAAGAGTGGAAACAAATGAACATTAGAATTCTTATAGATTATTTTACATTAGCAGACAAACACAGAGTTTTTCAAGTGCACGTGTAGTATTTGAAGAATATTTTTTAGGTAATGCAGTAAGTTATTTCATTAAACACACTTAACACATAGCGATGCGCAATTAAACTAAAGCCCGCATCTCGTGGTCGTGCAGTAGCGTTCTCGCTTCCCACGCCCGGGCTCCCGGTTTCGATTCCCGGCGGGGTCAGGGATTTTCTCTGCCTCGTGATGGCTGGGTGTTGTGTGCTGTCTTTAGGTTAGTTAGGTTTAAGTAGTTCTAAGTTCTAGGGGACTGATGACCATAGATGTTAAGTCCCATAGTGCTAAGAGCCATTAAACTAAAAACAGAATTATATATATATATATATATATATATATATATATATATATATCTGTGTGTGTGTGTGTGTGTGTGTTTGTGTGTGTGTGTGCGCTTATAGAGTATTAATGGTTTTATTTGGAATTAATTTTTTGGAAGGCAGGTACCAAAAAATTTGCCCCCCCCCTGATCGAGATCCAGGATCCGCCCCTGAGTATGCGTGTGAGCTAATCCACTCTTCGTTTAAGGTGCTAAAGTGAACAGCCAATGGCCAGATCCGCCATCATAAAAAGGGGTTCATTATCGATGCAAATAATACCGCAAGTATAGTGCTACTTTAGAGCTCAATGTGCTTCACAGTTTTCTTTTTGTTTCCTGTAATCGATGTGACATCATAACCGTTAGAAACATCTTAGTGAGACGTGGTCTGATAGAAAATAGAGACTGATTTGAGCTCATGAGTTCAGTGACAGTTCTGATAATGCAGTTTATCTTATACTGCGTTTAAAGGAAATAGATCCGCGTTCTGGTCAACCGGAACCGACCGACCGCCCTGTCATCCTCTGCAAATGGCGTCACACGGATGCTGTATGGGGGACAATGTATTCAGCGCACTTCACTCCCAGTTGAAGCAACTTTCCTCTCAAGTAGCTGTTTAACTGGTGTCACGAGACTGAGTCCACCCCGGTCCAGCCGTACTACTGATGAAAAATGCACGGAAGTACCGGAAATCAAACCCTAGTCCTCCACCAGACACACTGAGCTCTGGGCTTCGGAGGCAGATTCAAGGCAAATATGGTATGCAGAACATAGACTGTACAGTAAGATAGGACTTAACGGTAATTGTGGTTGCTCTGTTTAGGGGAAGTACCGTAACACAGCTGAAGCCTGTGCAGAAATGTATGTGTCACATAACTCGTAACCTACTGCTATCGAGTATGCAAACGATTGTGTTAACAGCTTACGACAGTACAATCAACAGTTCGACAAATATAGACGTTCAAAGTCAGTAGCGTCTTACTTGAGTACAGAAACACAAATAGTAACATTTACAAAGATTCAACCAAAACAAAACAGTTTCGAGCATAGGCTGCCAGAAGGAATTCCCATAAAACAAAAAGCTTATAAGAAATGGAGCTTAGCGGACATCATCGCTTACTACAATATGAAGGCTTTATTTCCTCAAAATCAGATAATCGAAACAATGTGGTAATTTAAAGGTTTCTAAATGTGAAAGTGTGTTTAACTGTTACCTCCTCACGACTAAACCGCTGAACTGATTTTGATGAAATTTGGTATGGAGGTAGCTTGAACATACGGTAGGCTACTTTAGAAAGTACGTAGCACAAGATATTTATAGATTTGAAGACTATTGCGTGAATTAAGGAAAAACATTTACTCTTTGAAATAGGTACTTTTTCTTTGACTTTTGAACTTTGTCATATTTGTGAACCTCTGTCGATTGTTGTTGTAGTTGTTGTGGTCTTCAGTCCTGAGACTGGTTTGATGCAGCTCTCCATGCTACTCTATCCTGTGAAAGCTGCTTCATCTCCCAGTACGTACTGCAGCCTACATCCTTCTGAATTTGCTTAGTGTACACATCTCTTGGTCTCCCTCTACGGTTTTTACCCTCCGCGCTGCCCTCAAATACTAAGTTGGTGATCCCTTGATGTCTCAGAACATGTCCTACCAACCGATCCCTTCTTCTAGTCAAGTTGTGCCACAAACTCCTCTTCTCCCCAATTCTATTCAATACCTCCTCATTAGTTATGTGATCTACCCATCTAATCTTCAGCATTCTTCTGTAGCACCACATTTCGAAAGCTTCTATTCGACTCTGGTTCAAGCTATTTATCCTCCATGCTTCACTTCCATACATGGCTACACTCCATACAAATACCTTCAGAAACGACTTCCTGACACTTAAATCTATACTCGATGTTAACAAATTTATCTTCTTCAGGAACGCTTTCCTTGCCATTGCCAGTCTACATTTTATATCCTCCATACTTCGACCATCATCACTTATTTTGCTCCCCAAATGGCAAAACTTCTTTACCACTTTAAGTGTCTCATTTCCTAGTCTAATTCCCTCAGCATCATCCGATTTAATTCGACTACATTCCATTATCCTGTTTTTGCTTTTGTTGATGTTCATCTTATATCCTCCTTTCAAGACACAGTTCAACTGCTCTTCCAAAACTTTTGTTGTCTTTGACAGAATTACAATGTCATCGGCGAACCTCAAAGTTTTTATTTCTTCTCCATGGATTTTAATCCCTACTCTGAATTTTTCTTTTGTTTCCTTTATTGCTTGCTCAATATACAGATTGAATAACATCGGGGAGAGGCTACAAACCTGTCTCACTCCCTTCCCAACCACTGCTTCCCTTTCATGCCCCTCGACTCTTATAACTGCCATCTGGTTTCTGTAAAAATTTTAAATAGCCTTTCGCTCCGTGTATTTTACCCCTGCCACCTTCAGAATTTGAAAGAGAGTATTCCAGTCAACATTGTCAAAAGCTTTCTCTAAGCCTCCAAATGCTAGAAACGTAGGTTTTCCTTTTCTTAATCTAGCTTCTAAGATAAGTCGTAGAGTCAGTATTGCCTCACGTGTTCTATATAATAGGATTCAACGTAGTGAGTCCAACACTTGCACGTTCCTCAACGTGTTTGATCTATACTTCCGTAGTGTAAGTAGGTTTTTTACGTTTTCAAGACTAAACCGCTGAATCAATATTGAAGGAATTTCGTAGGGAGGGTTTGAAACCTGATGAAGAAAATAGGCATCTTTAGAAAAAAAAAACAGCGGACACTTAAGAGTGTGAAGTAGCGAGTGGGACACTTTTTTACGTCAGTGAACGTAAGCCATGTTAAATTATTAAATTTGTTCCATAATGTATACGCTGTATGTTGTATAGCTACTTAAAGAGCACGATGCATAGATAATCGCATCTCCCACGTCCGTCCGCATGCACCGGTCTGCAGCGACGCTGTAAACGTGCCACGTCTTCGTGCGTTGGGGTAGCTGGAGGGAGGAGATCGCATATAAGTATGGCGCTATGCTTACCCTAACAGGAAGACATGTGAGAGCAACTGACGTCATTGCACACACAACAGGTTACTTGCTTACCATCACTAGTCATAACAAAACTTCTGACAGGTGAACACAGCCGCAGGCAATGGCTAGTGTAGAACAGAGAACATGCGTAACGTGGAAATTGTCAGTTTCCTGGCATCCTGTTCAGAAATATTACCTAAAAGTGGTATTGTGTTCTGCTTCTCACATCTCACTGATGCCTTGTGATGTACTAATAGCCACATTTGACACCTCTTTCTTTATTCAGAGACTTCAATAGTTAGCTCTTTCTGTAACCTTCCAAGCACAGTTTTTGATGAGATTTTTGTTCCTCTGCTTGCCTTCTGAAAGAAAATGTTAATGGAAGTGCATATAAACACACGTGTCTGATTACAAAGAAATTTCCCTGCAATTATGGTGCCCAAAGACTAGTCTATTACCTCGTCGTGAAGAGACAGTGACGAGTACAGCTGAAATTTTATCTTCTGTGGAAAAGATTTATTTAGGATATCTTGACTAGAAGTCTGACAGAAGTTGGCTGTTCCTATAGTTTCCGGCTCTACATCAACTTTTTTTTTAGTTTTGTTTAAATTTAACCACGGGACACGGGCAAAACTTTTGCACTTGTATAGTTGTAAAAATAATGACAATAATTGGAATAAGTGTGGTCGTTGGGGTAAGGGTGCAAGTGGGAATGAAGAGTTTCCACGTGTTTAGGTTTTGGAATGTTTGTCCTGGCTTTTACTGTGGCCAGACATCAGGGACTGCTTGTAGGGGTACTTAATTTGTAACTTTAACTCAACAATATTTTCAGTCACAGTAAGAACGTTACGCCGTAGAAGCAACAGGTAAATCACAATGACAAATATGCTTGTCGTTTCGGAAAGTGTGTTCGTTTAGAAGAGTCAAGTTGTACGGAGAGCTGAGGTAATCGACGACAACAGAGGTCACGGTTATTAGCTACGATAATGCTGTATACAAATTATATAGTTAATAAATACTTCAAGACAAGTAAAGCTTTATTTGTTATGGAAATTGAAATGTCGTGTGACTAGGGCCTCCCGTCGGGTACACCGTTCGCCTGGTGCAAGTCTTTCGAGTTGGCGCCACTTGGGCGACTTGCTTGTCGATGGGGATGAAATGATGACTATAAGGACAACACAACACCCAGTCCCTGAGCGGAGAAAAATCTCCGACCTATCTGGGAATCGAACACGGGCCATTAGGTATGAGATTCCGTCGCGCTGACCACTCAGCTGCCAGGGGCGGACTTGTATTTGTTGTAAGACAATATGAAAAGGGAGTCTCTTATTCCCATTTATAGCTTCGTAATATACAAAAAAATGGTTCAAATGGCACTGAGCACTATGGGACTTAATATCTGAGGTCATCAGTCCCCTAGAACTTAGAACTACTTAAAGTAACTAACCTAAGGACATCACACACATCCATGCCCGAGGCAGGATTCGAACCTGCGACCGTAGCGGTCGCGCAGTTCCAGACCGTAAAATACAGGTTTGAGGCTGGACATCCATTATGCCCGTTTGCCTATGATTGTTAAAAGTCTCTTTTATTCTAAAATTTTTCACAAGCAGTAAGCTTTAGCGCAAAATTCGTATACTATGTCAGAAGTCGGGTAAAACACGTTTCTAACGATACCTCATTTATCCCTGTGCGATTAATATATGTTGAGGAAAAGTGATACTTGACAAAGAATATGTAATAATTGAAGAAGACCTAGAAATTATGTGGTGTCACCGAAAGACACCACACTTGCTAGGTGGTAACCTCTAAATCGGCCGCGGTCCGTTAGTATACGTCGAACCCGCGTGTCGCCACTATCAGTGATTGCAGACCGAGCGCCGCCACACGGCAGGTCTAGTCTAGAGAGACTCCCTAGCACTCGCCCCAGTTGTACAGCCGACTTTGCTAGCGATGGTTCACTGTCTACATACGGTCTCATTTGCCGAGACGACAGTTTAGCATAGCCTTCAGCTACGTCATTTGCTACGGCCTAGCAAGGCGCCATATTCAGTTACTATTCTGAACAGGTAACATTGTGAATCATGTACCATCAAGAGCCACGTCCTTCATTAATGGATTAAAGTTAAGTATGAGACTAATTACGTTGGTTTTCTGAATTCTAATTCCTTGTCATGTTCCAGACATCACGTTAGTATAGTTCTTCCCTCCTCACGCGTGAGCTAAAACGCGTGCATTTCGGCCTCCTCTAGTAACACGGTGTTGGCTCTTCTGCCAACACAACAAATTATATTCCAGACCACTACGAAAATACTACTAATCTGCCAAAAAGCTAATGAACGATGTATTACAGTAACTGAATTCCCCCTTGCGATTTGTCTGTTTAAAAAGAAATTAAGAACTGACACTGTAAAAAATCGAAAATCTAAATTAGTGTATTGCTTTTATTGTAGGCGGATAAGCGTAGAATATATTTGTAAAGATAGCAAATAGTAAGCTTTCGCTTAAAGAAGCAGAGTTAATCGTCGAAGGTGTCGCCTCCAAACAAGGGAAAGGAAATGAATATTGCTGGTACGTGTCGCGCGGGGCGCTGCGATATCCTCCGCCGCTGACCGCTCGGCGCACGTATTGCAAATTATCTTTCAGTTGCGCCGCGCTGCTGCCGGAGATGCGTGCAGCGGAAGGCACGCAGCCGGCAGGAAGCGGCAGTCCCGATATCTGGTCGGTTCCTTACGCCACGCTATATTTCTGTCTCTCACTCGTTCTGTCACTTCCTTGCCCACTTTTACTCCGTCCTATCAACGGGTTCCCACGCTAACGGTGCCTCGCTGCTGGACATACCAACCAACGGTAGCAGCTCTGAGCAGAGAAATATTTAGTAGGCTGCCGGACGCCGTTTGGTCTGTTGTGGCTCGTGCTGCGGTCTGCCTAAACTATGGTTCGATCGTTTGGTACAACACGTAGCAAACGATAGCAATACTAGTAGTATTGGGAGAGAAAGAAAGACACCGCATATGAATGCTACAGAGAGAAACAGGGAGCCGACGATTTCCCTGTTTTTATTTGTTTGTTTTCTCATGTTTAGAACTGCAGATCTTGCAGTGTCATCCCAGTGTGCATTCTGTATCCCCTGTTATTACTTCCAAGTGCGAAAGTTGTTTATGAAGAACACAAACGTGTTTCGTACAAGCTCGGCGAAGTATTGGAGAGATGTTTAATATATTTTTCCTCGTGGTTTTTTATATTACCTTTTCCTTAGGAAACTGCATTTTCCATTCCTGCTTGATGTATCTGTATTCTTTTTTCAGTTACACTACAACATTTCTCTGTTTCACGTCACAAATTAACGATTATCGAATAAAATCTGAATTAAATACTGAAATATTCAATTTTATTATAAATACTGTTCACTTTTAGGTAACAGACAAGAATAAAAATTTTCCGTAGTTTATGCAGCCCCTTGTACACCGAAGCGCCAAAGAAACTGGTATAGGCTTGTGTGTTCAAACACATAGATATGTAAACAGACTGAATACGGTGTAGCGGTCGGCAACGCCTATATAAAACAAGTGTCTGGCGTAGTTGTTAGATCGGTCACTGCTGGTACAATGGCAGGTTTTCAAGGTTTAATAGAGTTTCGACGCGATGCTACACGCGGCGCAGGAGCGAGGAGGCACAGCACCTCCGGGGTAGCGATGAAGTCTTGGTTATCCCGTACTACCATTTCAACAGTGTACGGTGAATATCAGGAATCCGGTGAAACATCAAATCTTCGACAACGCTGCAGCCGGAAAAAGATCTTGCAACAACGGGACAAATGACGACTGAAGAGAATCGTTCAACATTAAGTGCAACCCTTCTGCAAATTTCCGCGGATTTCAACGCTGTGCCATCAGCAAGTGTCAGCGTGTGAACCATTCAACGAAACATCATCGATATGGAATTTCGGAGCCGAAGGCCCACTCGTGTACCCTTGATGACTGCACGACAAAAAAACTTTACGCCTCGCCTGAGCCCGACATCACTGACATTGGACTGTTGATGACTGGAAACATGTTGCTTGGTTGGACGAGTCTCGTTTCAAATAGTATCGAGCGAATGGGTATGTACGGATAAGGAGACAACCTCATTAATGCATGGACCCTGCATGTCAGCAAGGCACTGTTCAAGCTGGTGGAGGCTCTGTACCGGTTTGCGGTGTGTGCAGTTGGAGTAATATGGGACCCCTAATATCTTCTACATACGACTCTGACGTAAGCATCCAGTCTGTTCATCTGAATCCATTCATGTCCATTCTGCATTCCGACGGACTTGGGGAATTCCAGCAGGACAATGCGACACTCCAGACATTCAGAATCGCTACAGAGTGGCTCCACTGTTTTGAGTTCAAACCCTTCCGCTGGCCACCAGGCTGCCAAGACATAAACATTATTGAACATATCTGGGATGCCGAGCAGGTGTTCAGAAGATATCGGTATTATTACGGATTTATGGAGAGCCCTGCAGGATTCATGGTGTCACTTGCCTCGAGCTCTACTTGAGACATTAGTCGAGTCCATGCCACGTGGTGTTACGGTACTTCTGCGTGCTCGCGGGGGCCCCACACGATATTAGGCAGGTGCCCCAGTTTATTTGGCTCTTCAGTGTATATCTTCACTCAGTTTCTATTCGGTTCACCTATTCCAGTTTCTTGGGAAATCTAGTAAGACACTGATAACATACGTATACGAAGCCCGATAGGTATGCAACATACATAACGGACAGGTAAAGTGGGTACAATCTTAACTGAGCAAGTCTGGTAAAAATCTACCGTTGCCTACATTTACTAATGATAGCAGTAGACTACGGGACTTTTACAGCTTTAGCAGTAGCACAGTACAGTGGTGAATCGACAGTAACACTAACTCACCTAATTTCGATGATTCGTCGATGCTAAAACAACAGCGCCCTGAAGGAAAGTGGCACGTAATACTCAAAGGAACGAACTACAGGAACAACAAATTTTTTCCACATTCTTTACGGGCATAGGTGAACGACTATGACTACCTACAAGCCGTCTTCAGTCTTCCATGTAATTGACCAGTCAAGCGCTGGTCTCCGTCTACAATTTTAAGTCCCTCCCCCCCACGCCCCACCCACTTTCCTCGATTACCAAATTTACGATTCCTTTATTCCTCAAGATTTTGCCCAATAATGGATCCCTTCTTTTAGTCAACTTATGCTATAAAGTAGTATGTGACTTGTCTCTACTCCACAATTTTACATTTAATTTCTTTCTTCTTCAATTTGATTCAGTACCTCCTCGTTAGTTGATCTAACCATCCAGTCTTCTGCCTTCTTCCGTAGCATTACATTTCGAAAGATTGTATTCCCTTATTGTGTGAAGTGCTTATTGCCTACGTTCCATTTTAATGTAAAAGGTTACACCTAAATCTGCTCGGAAACGATTTCCTTGCACTTAAATTTACTTTTGATGTCAACAAGTCTCTCTTTCACAGAAACGATTTTCTTGCTGTTGCCAATCAACATTTTACATTTTTACTACTTCGACCATCGTCAGTTGAGTTATTGCCTAAATGGCAAAGTTCATTTACTGCTTTTGGTATCTTTCATTCTTAATATAATCCCTCATCAATGCCTGATTAAATTCTGCTACATTCCGTTACTTTTACATTTTTACTTTTACTCTTGTTCGTTTTATAACCTTTTTTCAGTACACTATCTATTTTATCTATTCCATTCGAACGATCACCTTTAGTCCTCTACCATCTATGACATAATTAAATATCAATTAGAGGACATGGATCACACTATAGCAATGCACGTAAATATGTTTGGTTGTTGTGTTTGTAGCCTAAAATGCTCGCTACAAATTCATTCTGACCTCAAAAGACTGAATTTAAATTACAAGAAATCTAGTGCGATGAGAGATGTTTATTCTCTTTCTGCCATTATTGTAGGAACTAAAGTAAGCTCGATGATGTTGATGACACTCTAAATTGTCACAGAACAGCAACGTGAATGAATAATTACGGTCACGCCCCAGATTACGTCCAGACTGACCACTACAGTCACTTGACAACTAGTGAAACATCACCTGACTGTCGGCGTCAAACCAAAATGTTCTCTCCGAGTGTACTCCGTGTGTTTGGCGGTGACGTCATTGTTTCGAGTGTGAATTTACCTCAACACTTATTGAAAAATGAAAAATAATTCTAAAGAAGGTAGGCGGCGCGTGGTAGCCGCGTGGTCTGGGGCGTCTTGTCACGGTCCGCGCTCCGCGCGGCTCCCCTCCCCCCTCTCCCCCCCCCCCCTGTTTCGAGTCCTCCTTCTTATAAGTTAGTTTAAGTTAGATTAAGCAGTGTGTACGCTAAGGAGGGACCGATGACCTCAGCAGTTTGGTCCCATAAGACCTTATCACAAATTTCCATACTTCCAAAGAAGATATTTGTATCCAACTTCCGTCATTGGTTGATAGTTCATTTTCTTCGTGAAACGTACTGAAGCGGAAGTACTCTCTAAGAGAAGAAAGAAGACGCACCACGAAGGGAGCATCCGAATGGAACGTAAATGGATAGACGCGATGCAAATGTACAGACAAAGAAATGATTACAATTTTTGAAAAGAGAAGGACCTTTACAAATTGAACAAGTCAATACCGTGTTGGTCCACCTCTGGCCCTTATGCAAGCAGTTATTCCTCTTGGCACTGACTGACAGAGTTGTTGGATGTCTTCCTGAGGGATATCGTGCCAAAGTCTGTCAAATTGGCGCACCAGATTCTCGAAATCCTGAAATGGTTAGAGGGCCCAGGGCATAACGCTCCCAAAGTTTTCAATTGGGGAGAAATCCGGCGACCTTGCTTAGCAGGCACGAAGACAAGCAGTAGAAACTCTCGCCGTGTGCAGGCAGGCATTATCTTGCTGAAAAGTAAGCCCAAGATGGCTTGCCATGAATGGCAACAAAACAGAACGTGCAATATCGTCGACGTACTGCTGTGATGTGAGGGCGCCCGTATGACGACCAAAGGGGTCCTGCTATGAAGAGAAATGAGACCCCACACCATTACACGTGATTGTCGGGCCTTATGTCGGGTGACAGTGAGGTCGGGGTCCCATTGCGCTCTCCACCTGTGTTGTTATTGGACGTCTCAGATATCTCAGCTCCTTTCTTCCACATTCATCAATTCTGCCTCGAACTAAGTTACATCGGCACTGCACTAATGGCCCACACGCTTGACATCGGTGAGGGCGGCATACTCCATCCTGCAAGTAAATAGGGCGCCGAACGTGATTTAAAGGAAATACTCAATATAGAGTGGCGTGCCACTCTTGATACGGACTTTCGGTCCGCTTGGCGCATAACGGTTAACGGGAAGCAGGTGTGCCAGTTTCGTCTACATGACATTCACCTCGAGGACTCGCCACTGTATGTCACCTGCAGAGTGGTGGATATGGATGACCATCACCTTGCCTGCGGATCGGCGAAGGATGTTTGGCATTTGGTGCGCCAGATGCTGGCTTTCCTCACCGCGTGACTTACAACCCGTCTACGTCTGTCTACATGATTACTCTGTTATTCACAATAAAGTGCATGGCAGAGGGTTCAATGAACCACCTTCAAGCTGTCGCTCTACCGTTCCACTCTGGAACGGCACGCGGGAAAAAGAGCACTTAAATATTTCTGTGCGAGCCCTGATTTCTCTTATTTCATCGTGACGATCATTTCTCCCTATGTAGGTGGGTACCAACAGAATGTTTTCGCAATCGGAGGAGAAAACTGGTCATTGAAATTTCATGAGAAGAATCCGTCGCAACGAAAAACGCCTTTGTTTTAATGATTGTCACTCCAATTCACGTATCATGTCTGTTACACTATCTGCCCTATTTCGTGATAATACAAAACGAGCTGCCCTTCTTTGTACTTTTTCGATGTCATCCGTCAGTGTTACCTGATGCGGATCCCACACCGCACAGCAATACTCCAGAATAGGGAGGACAAGCGTGGTGTAAGCAATCTCTTTAGTAGACCTGTTGCACCTTCTAAGTGTTCTGCCAATGAATCGCAATCTTTGGTTTGCTCTAATCACAATATTATCTATGTGATCGTTCCAGTTTAGGTTGTTTGTAATTGTAATCCCTAAGTGTTTAGTTGCATTTACAGCCTTCAGACTTGTGTGACTTATCGCGTAATCGAAATTTAGTTGATTTCTTTTAGTTCTGATGTGAATAACTTCATACTTTTCCTTATTCAGGGTCAATTGCCAATTTTCGCACCATACAGATATCTTATTTAAATCATTTTGCAAGTCGTTTTGATCATCTGATGACCTTACTATACGATAAATGATAGCATCATCTGCAAACAATCTAAGACGGCTACTCAGTTTTTCTCCTATATCGTTAATATAGATCAGGAACAATAGAGGGTCTATAACACTTCCTTGGGGAACGCCGGATATTACTTCTGTTTTACTCGATGAATTTTTCATCTATTACTACGAACTGTGGCCTTTCTGACAGGAAATCACGAATCCAGTCGCACAACTGAGGCGATACCCCGTAGGCACGCAGTTTGGTTAGAAGACGCTTGCGAGGAACGGTGTCGAAAGCCTTCTGGAAATCTAAAAATATGAAATCAATTTGACATCCGCTATCGATGGCACTCATTACTTCATGATTATAAAAAGCTAGTTGTGTTTCACAAGAACTATATTTTCTGAAACCGTGCTGACTATACCGATACCTGCACAATCGCTCCACGGATGAAGTGCTTTTCCGAAAGCGAAAACGAATTCTGTGACATGGATATGCTGCCATGCCGTCCATTACTTGGTCGGTAACGGTGAGACTACAGTTCTCAATTGTAGAACTGCTTAAACGAACGACACTGTGCTGTCG
The DNA here is from genome assembly GCF_023897955.1 of Schistocerca gregaria. Taxonomy (NCBI): domain Eukaryota; kingdom Metazoa; phylum Arthropoda; class Insecta; order Orthoptera; family Acrididae; genus Schistocerca; species Schistocerca gregaria. Next base: position 250,083,149 of record NC_064925.1, read on the forward strand.
TACGGAACCGCAAATACCAGCAATTTTTCTTAACTTTTCTCTGAAGTGCGTTCTGCAATCCTCCTCGCAGCTGGATAATTTATGACAGGAGAAGCTGAATCACGAACCCTTTTTGTTAGGACCGAACTACTAATGGCGACCACACTGCTACTAGACGACATGCATAGATAATTCCACAACGAGTACTACTATAGAGCGTCCTCACGTAATAACAATACAACCTCTTTTGCTTTTCTTCCTGTTTGGTATCCAACACGGTTCAAAATGGTTCAAATGGTTCTAAGCACTATGGGACTTTAACATCGGAGATCATCAGTCCCCTAGACTTAGAATGACTTAAACCTAACTAACCTAAGGACATCACATACATCTATGCCCGAGGCAGGATTCGAACCTGCGACCGTAGCAGCAGCGCGGTTCCGAACTGAAGCGCCTAGAACCGCTCGGTCACAATGGCCGGCAGCCAACAAGGACTGGCTTTAATTTGCCTTCCACTCAATATTATGAACATGCCATAGCACGAGCCTTTGGAATACACTGGTAAAAATATCTTTTTTCCTTTTCTTTGCTGTATTTTAGCCCTTTGGATCTTATGTTTTCCACCCTTCTTAATGCTGAGGGAGAGAACGGGCCACGGGTTGCAATCCCTGCCGATTTTGCCTCCTACCCCCTCTCCCTTCTCCGCTTTTCGGTAAAAAAAATGAGTGGTTATCGTCATTGCCTCCAGATTGTGAGATACTGTGTTCAGTTCCGGCCAGGCCCGACATTTTCTTCGTCACAAAGATGTGCAAGTCGCCGAAACGTCGCCACGTAGGAAGACTTGCACCACGCGGTCGCTCAACCACGTAGAAGTTCATCAACAAAGGATGCACTCTCCCGCCCAATACTGCCATACGACCATTTCATTTCATCCGGTTATCTGCTGGGAGCTGTTTTGTCTCCGCGCTTTAAAATAGCTTTTATCCGGTTTTAGACATTTGAAGAGGATACTTCGCTCGTAAATGCCTTTCAGGGTATCCCTGATATGTGTTCAGAAGAAAAACAGTCCTAGGCTTTTCAGGATACCTCCAGCTGCAGAGGCAGGAGAAATTGGTGTCATTCTGCTGGGTACCAGAGCAAGTGGAAAAATGGGAAATGAGGCTACAGGCGAAGCAGCCAAGGAAGCCCACACTGATGACACCCTGCAACTATGTGCCATCCTCCTACATGCTAGAGCCTCACTGCTGGAGTATAGGATTATGTGTCAATCGGATGAAGCTGCTGGATTTAAGAAGTGAAAGGTTGCGACGGAAAAGCTAAGAAATGTAAACGACTGGACCGTGGTGGTCGTCCTACGGTCCCTGAAGCAAGACGAAATGGAGCGCAGCCTGTAAAGTTTGTAGCAAAGAGGCTCAGGTTGAGTCTAATGCAGTGTCGCAAGCCCTATTGTTGTGAAGCGTCTAGCGACGTTATTGCATTGGTCACGAGTTAAGGGGCAAGAATTCAGTTGGAGACAGCTTCTCCAGTCTTCATTGGCTGAGCGTAGTGTGGCCTAATAGGGTAGCACCGCTTTTCTTGTATGCTGACTGATCAAAACGTTTCAGAGGGTAACTCCACTGCAGCTTATGATGGAGCTCGGTGGCATCTGCAGCCGAGAGCAGTCGAGAGTGCAAGGTTGCGGTTAGCAATAATTGGTTGTGTCTTCACTGCTCAAAATGAGCTAAAGTGTTTTAAGAAGTAAGTTGATACTGATTCAGAGATTTGCTGCTGTGATCGACGTTATAATTGGCGAGTTATGTTCATGACTTACGATGAAGTCTGTCATGTCCAATGTTGTGCAGCACTTCACCATTGTATTTTGAACAACGTTGGAAGGAGAATTTGACCGCTGATTAAATTAATGGCATTGTTTAAAACGAATTTACGTGCTCCTTACTGGAAAACAGACCATCATCTTCCCAAATCAGTTTCAGCAAGCACTTCATAAAAGGAACCATGACAGTGCTTGATGTACTGAGAGAGGGACATCAACTTGAGAAGTCACAAGATGATCAAACAGAATCTTGCGATGTTTGCCTGACGCTTTACACTTCGGAACGCATGCCCAAAGTGCACGGCTGGGCTGTTACCACCACCCACCGTAGCACGGCTTTAAGAGCGCAGGTATCACAAGCCCTATGACTTGTATTTGTGCCTCCTCTAGTGAGAGGCCTCAAAAGTGAGTAGTGCTTATAGTTTACGCACTCCTACGTGCCACTGCTTACCAGAATGTCTGAGTTTCGTCACTCAGCTACGGTGTCTCTGACATTTCACGAGGCGGCGTCTTGGCAGCGCCACGAGCGGTACTCAAGCGAGCGCGCATCTCACCCTGAGGTCTGTCTGTTGGGGGGATTGAGCAGCTTGTAAGGAACCTTGCTGGAGTGCGACCTGGGATTGCTAGCCGTGGACTTCGGCGCGCCGAATTTCCTTGGGGCCTGTTTACTTTGGGTAGCGTGCCTACGTGTACCGGAGAACCGGCGTTTCCCCCAGCCTGTGCGGCGCTGAACCACGCTCTGGAGTTCCACTAGCCCTCTTTCCTGTTGACTTGGATGGCGGACGTGGCTACAGACACCGTCCTTTATTCTACAAGGGCCCGACGCAGGAACAGTGATGAGTACCATACAGTTAAATGCCGCGGTTCGAAAACACCCCCGTGCTTTGCTATTGAGTTTCGTTTGATGTTCTCGCCACCTTCTGACTCGGCTTCTTGTTTGGCCGAAGCCCTATAAGGGATCATCATCCCGGTAGTAAGGACATACCCGAGTTAGCCATTTACACGAGGGACAGAGAGTTTACATTTTATCGTGTTCTGCTTGCAAAATCTTTGATACTTACTTGCACTACGGATGCTTATGTTTTCTTTTCCTGTTAACCTTGATCTTAATCTGCGCTACTGGTGCTTGCACTTTCCAAGTTTAGGTTTTCTTAGTATTTTTAATTGCCAGTTGAGGTTACAAATGTTCATGTCTGTGTTGTAATTTATGTCGTTATGTAAATCCTGCCTTGTTAACCTCAAGTAGTTGTGGGTCAGACGGACTCAGTTGTCTGCCGCCATTTCGTCTATCTTGTTTGAGACTCCTGTCTTATTTGCCCATTTATGTAACATAAATTTAATGTAGTTTTCTATGGGTGTGTTTTCGATTCTGTATTGAGTCGAGCAACTGTCTGGGGCGTCTACCGAATCCAACCGGTTGTCGTTTCTTGCCTAATTCATATTACGCTTCACCCAGTTTACTTGTCTTCAATTTTGTTGTTCCTATAAGTAATCGTAAGTCACATATCCTTTCATCTTGAGCCTTTTGACTCTTTATTCATATTGCAAAAGCGTTGCTTCATTCAGTTAAGTGCCTCTGGTGCGATTTTCTGATTTTATTAAGATTAAAGACGGGTTCTGATTTTAAAGAAGGTAATTCTGTTGTATTACAGACTATTTTTTTAAATTTGCTAAATTAGTTGGGTCATACTCATGTAACTGTTTATGTTAAACGTGGCTTCTGTTGTTCATAAGTATTGTTTCTCTTTGTAGTTTAAAGTTGGGCCCTGTGGTACATAAATAAATATCAGCACTCCCAGATCATAGGTCCGTACCATTTCAGCTAGTTTACCAACAGATCTGCCATCTGATGACTCATCAGCTGATCTACCATAATCTATTTTAAGTGACGATGACGTAAATTCACGGTTTCCAAGCATGCACTTTGCTGCTAGTCCACAAAACCCAGCAGTAGAGGATTATAACCTGTTTACTTTTCAGGAACAGTGCCAGTTAATTTCAACTTTTGTGTTATTACCTATTTTGACAATAAACTTCATCCCAAATGTCAAATATCGATTTTTAAGACTTATTACACGTTGTGGCTCTAACTTAGCGGCTACTGAACTGCACCTGTAATCCTCTTCATCACTACGAATGGTCAAATACTAGACTGATAACCTTTTGTTCAGATGATCGTCAGCTTTCCACTCGTAAAAACCGCTGTGACCGTCATTCGGCCTCGTCATACTCATACTTCTCCGTATCTGTTGCGTCAGTGTGAGCCATTATAGTCTGATGTTCTCGTCGTGAACAGACGTGACCCGGTAGGGTAATGATGCTTCATTCAGGACACACACACACACACACACACACACACACACACACACACACACACACACATACAAAGGCGCGCGCGCGCGTAGTTGCAACTGCAGAAGGTATGGCGGGACACGGAATGGAGAGAACGATTGAAGCAAAGAGAAAGTAAGCCACGGCAATTGTTGAGTCGCCGAGCAAGTTAAATGATGAGTCACTGCTTATTCAATAACTTTAGCTTTGAGGATACCTTTACTGGTTAGGACTTCACTGGCGCTCTCTTCGTACACTGAAGAGCCTAATATCATTAAGGCCTCCCGTGAGCACACAGAATTGCCACAACGCAACGCGGCATGGACTCGACTAACGTCTGAAGTACTGCTGGAGAGAACTGACTCCTTGAATCCTGCAGGGCTGTGCATAAATCCATAAGTGTTCGAGGGGGTGAAGATCTTTTCTGAACAGCAGGTTGTAAGACATCCAAGGTATGCTCAATAATGTTCACGTCTGGGCAGTTTGATGGCAGCGGAAGTGTTTAAAGTCAGAAGAGTGTTCCCGGAGCCACTCCGTAGCAATTCTGGATGTGTTGGGTGTCGCTTTGTCCTGCTGGAACTGCCCAAGTCCGTCGGAATGCACAATGGACATGAATGGATGCAAGTGATCAGGCAGGATGCTTACGTACGCGTCAAAGTAGTATCTAGACGTATCAGGGGCCCCATATTGCACACACTTCACACCATTACAGAGCCTCCACGAGCTTGAACAATCTCCTGCTGACATGCAAGTTCCGTGTATTCGTGAGACTGTCTCCATGCCCGTACACGTCCGTCCGGCTCGATACAACTTGAAACGAAACCTGTCCGACCACGCAACACGTTTCCAGTACAACAGCCCAATGTCGGTGTTGGCGGCCCCAGGCGAGGCGTGAAGGTTTGTATCGTGCTGTCATCAAAGGTACACGAGTGGGCTTTCGGCTCCGAAAGCCAATATCGATGATGTTTCGTTGAATGGTTCGCACGCTGACACTTTCTGATGGCCCAGCATTGAAATCTGCTGCAATTTACTGAAGGGTTGCACTTCTGTGACGTTGATCCCGTTCTTGCAGGATCTTTTTTCGGCCGCAGCGACGTCGGAGATTTGGTGTTTTACTGGATTCCTGATATTCACGGTACACTCGTGAAAAGGTCGTACGGGAAACCCATCGCTCGTGCAGGGCTATAACACCACGTTCAAACTCACTTAAATCTTGATAACGTGATTGTAGCAGGAGTAACCGATCTAACAAATGCGACAGACACTTGTGTCTCACATAGACGTTGCCGAGCGTAGCGCAGTTTTCTGCCTGTTTACATATCTCTGTAGTTCAATACGCATTTCTTTGGCGCTTCAATGTGTAACATCTAGTTCGCAGACTTTTTTTGTGTTCGATCACACATTTTCCGCACAGCTCTTTCTCGATTTGCACACGCGAACAGCCTAATCTGTGCTGGTCTTGTTGCTTAAGCATTGCAGATCCGTGATGACCTTGGCTACTCGATTACAGGCACAGTCGGACCGTATGCCACGTAATTATGGTTGACGTCGTATTAATTCCCTACCTTACGTAGAGTAATTGCCATAATTACTGATCACCTTATCCATCTCGAGGCACGATACTGTCCTTGCAAACACAGCTTATTGGCACGTAGTCATTTCGTTTATCTTGTAGAGCCTCCAATATACTTTCCCGTTCATATGAACTATATAATTTTCGATGTCCCCATCTTGTTGACTCCATGACATGCATTTATTTCATACAACGTTGAAATGTCATTTGTTGATCTCGATTAAACAAACATCTCTCAACAGACTTCGTACCATTGTGTATTTCCTGATCCTGATTTACAATCTAGGATTACACAATAAAAAGAAATTAAACTCATAATTACATGATTCATTTCACGAATCTCACCATGTACTTTTCTGACGTAATTACCTGGACCAGTTGTCTGGTGCGTCCTATTATGCGCTAGTTTACTTACGGCTGCACGGAATTTAGTGACAGATGGTAAACCAGTTGTGCATGTTTGGTTGAAATTTAACAACACTTGCATGGTGGGGTAAAAATGTATAAAATTGTACACGTTTTCTATAACGGTATCAAGGGAAATGTGTACAGTTAACCGGTGTCGGCCACCGTTGAACATCACGAGAACGACTGAATACAGCACCAGATGGTCACCAAGCAGTCCTTCGTCAGACTGAATAAAACGCACGTTGCGAGTGTTATGACTGTTGCCCCACGCCTCAGCGCTCATGCACGCGACACTTAGACCCGGAGCTGGCGAATTTGCAGTAATGGCTTGGTGATGAATCCCTTGGATTAAATTTCAATTTGTAAGAAACGATGTCTTCAGAAAAAAGCTTTTACTTGAAGCTTATTTGAACAATGAACTTTATTCCCAACGTACAGTGTCAATTTTTGGGACACACTTTACACTTACTGTACATTATCAGTCTCTCCAACTTAGCCTCTACTGAGTTGCACCTGCAACCCGTTCATCACAAGGAATGGAAAAATATGAAACTGGTAAAATTCTGTGCAAATGCTCGTAAGATTCACAAAGACTGCCGTGACTCTTGTTCCGTCATTGAAGTTTATCATACTTTTGCATATCTATGATACAAACTTTAACAGAACTTCAAAAAATGAGATCGTATTCGGCAACTTTAACAAACACAAGTATTCGACAGAAACATGGTGCCTGCTGTGAGATCTGAAATGTATAAAACCTGTTCATAACGTAATAGCAGCATGGAATGACGGCCAAAAAGCGACTATAGATGACCTTTTCGAAATAGTTTCCAGCATTTCCAGAAATAAAATGATGCTATACGCGAGTGTGCATTGCCGTGTCTAAAATGAATAAGGAACGAAACACAGAACGTTAGTAATGCGACAGCCTAGCGCCAATTATACCACACCTAATAAACCTCTCGGAAGGCTCAGATGAATAAAACGAAAGAAGTTTGGTACAGATTTTTTTTTCCTGTGTTTCATCGAGTATAGGTAGAACGTGTGCTCTACGCTAACTTCTGGAGCAGACGCCAACTCATCACGTGTAGGTCTAAATGGGACGGGATTTTACGTAGTCTCAAAATCTTCTGTGAACAGTAAATGAATTTCGCAACTACACGCGAATTACTGAGCACCGATTTCCCACCTCTGTTTACCTTCTGTGTTGTTTTGCTGCCAGATAAGGCGACGTTACGTAAACTCTTAAGTGACCCTCTGAGTCACTAACGTCGAGTGCTTCGTTATGTGGGTGGTTACGGTCTGGTTTCTCAGTGCGGCGCCGCCACTTATGTCTGCATTTTACGGCTCTGCCGAGGGAGTTCTGAATGAAGCAAAACCACAGTAGCGAATTTACTTATGACGGCCGGTTAACTGCGTGCCCGGAGTGAAGGCTTATTATTTCTGTGTAGTTTCCAATTCCCGTTAATGTAACTACGTTTGACTGATGATTATCACACTACGATCCGGAAACGGGCAACGTAGAGGTTAGCCTAAGTTTTAAGCAAACTAGATGGACAAACTTTTACTGATTGCTAGGACACGTTGGGTAAGCGTGCTAGCGGAATTAACCCTCGGTATCCTTATTACTAATCTGTCCGATACCGATTTATCAGCTGTCTCGTATCGACCGATATACGTTGGTTCTGACATGTTGTTAATACATCTTACAGAGCCTTTTACCGCCGTATGGCAGATTTTTTTTAACTCTGCAAATTAACATATATGTACCAAATGTAACACCAATAAAGCAGTATTTTGTTGTTTCATATATTATGGTCTCGTGACTAAGTGTCAGAACACAATTCCGAAGTTATGGGTTTCAACCACCAGTCCGTCCTAAATACTTTTTTCTGTTATTTCATCAGAAGCAGTAATATGTCTATGTGAAAAAAATGTGCGTAATATCGTGGTTATAAGTTCATGTTAAACTCTAGGTCCCACTGGGACTGAGGATAGGTTTGTCTTTAAACATCGTCTAGTTGATATTTAAAAAAAAGCTTGTTATTGTAAGCGCGGGATAAGCTATTGGAAATGTGAAATGCTGGTATATTAGTAAACGGTATAACCGCCAGAATGTTGAATGCAAGCATACAAACGTGCACGCATTGTATTATACAGTTGCCAGATGACAGTTTGTAGGATGGACATCCATATCTGTTCGGCTTGGTCTGTCGATACAGGGACGGTAAATGGTGGTTATGGATGTGGATGTCGTCCGATGTCCCATATGTGCTCGATTGGAGACAGATCTGGTGATCGAGCAGGCCAGGGTACCATCTCGACGCTCTTCAGAGCATGTTGGGTGACAACATTCACTGGAATACTGTTCATGAATTATAGCACAACCGATCGAATCACCAGATTGACATACAATTTACATCCAGGGTGCAAGGGATAACAACGAGAGAGCTACTACTGTCAAACCAAATCGCATCCCAGACCATAACTCTAGCTGTAGGTCCAGTGTGTCTAGCTCGCGATAGGATAGTTGCAGGCCCTCAACTAACCTCCTTCTAGCCAACACACGACCATCATTGCCACCGAGGCAGAACCTCTTTCATCAGAAACCACAAGAGACCTCCACACTGCCCCTATACTGAGCTGTCATATGACACCAGTGAAGTTGCATATGGTAGTAGTTTGCGGGCAGTGGATTAGTGGAATGCACGGTGTAGGGTGTGTGGCTCGGAGCTTTTCTTGAAGTAACCGATTCGTTATAGTTCGTTGTGTCACTGTGGTGCTAACTGCTGCTCAGACGGCTGTTGCAGATACAGTGGGATGTCACAGAGCCATACGCCGAACACGACGCTCTTCCTTCTCGTAGCGCCACGCGGCTGTCCGGAGCTCGGTCTTAACAGTCATATACAACCGTTCGCTCGACGAAAGATCAGTACCCAAAGACTGGAAAGTTGCACAGGTCACACCAATATTCAAGAAAGGTAGTACGAGTAATCCAATAAATCACAGGTCCATATAGTTAACGTCGATATGCAGCAGGATTTTGGAACATATATTGTGTTCGAACATTACGAATTACCTCGAAGAAAACGGTCTATTGACACACCGTCAACATGGGTTTAGAAAACATCGTTCCTGTGAAACACAACTAGCTCTTTATTCACATGAAGTGTTGAGGGCTATTGACAAGGGATTTCAGATCGATTCCGCATTTCTGGATTTCCGGAAGGCTTTTGACACTGTACAACACAAGCGGCTCGTAGCGAAATTGCGTGCTTATGGAATATCGTCTGTTATGTGGCTCGATTTGCGATTTCCTGTCAGAGAGCTCACAGTTCATAGTAACTGACGGAAAGTCATCTAGTAAAATAGAAGTGATTTCTGGCGTTCCCCAAGGTAGTGTTATAGGACCTTTGTTGTTCCTCATCTATATAAACGATTTGGGAGACAATCTGAGGAGCCGTCTTCGATTGTTTGCAGATGATGCTGTCGTTCATCGACTAATAAAGTTATCAGAAGACCAAAAGAAACTGAAAAGTGATTTAGAAAAGATATCTGAATGGTGCGAAAAGTGGCAGTTGACCCTAATTAACGAAAAGTGTTAGAACATCCACATGAGTGCTAAAAGGACTCGTCAAACTTCGGTTACACGATACATCGGTCTAATCTAAAAGCCGTAAATTCAACTAAATACCTAGGTATTACAATTACGAACAACTTAAATTGGAAGGAACACACAGAAAATGTTGTGGAGAAGGCTAAGCAGAGACTGCGTTTTATTGGCAGGACACTTAGAAAGTGTAACAGATTTAGTAAGGAGACTGCCTACACTAGGCTTGTCCGTCCTCTTTTAGAATACTGCTGCGCGGTGTGGGGTCCTTACCAGGTAGGACTGACGGAGTACATCGAAAAAGTTCAAAGAAAGGCAGCAGGTTTTGTATTATCGCGAAATGTGGGAGAGAGTGTCACAGAAATGATACAGGATTGGGGCTGGAAATCAGTTAAAGAAAGGCGTTTTTCTTTGCGACGGAATCTTCTCACGAAATTCCAATCACCAAATTTCTCCTCCGAATGTGAAAATATTTTGTTGACAGCGACCTATATATGGAGGAGCGATCACCACGATAAAATAGGAGATCAGAGTTCCTATGGAAAGATATATGTGTTCCATCTTTCCGCGCGTTATACCAGACTGGAATAATAGAGAATTGTGAAGGTGGTTTGATGAACCCTCTACCAGGCACTTAAATATGATTTGCAGAGTATCCATGTAGATGCAGATGTTCTTGCCATCGTACGTGCCGGTGATCATCGCTGCCAGCAATGATGTACAGTGCTTACATTCCCGCCATGTCTTTCTGCATCATGCATAAGGGACATCCAGCTTCTCGTAACCATGTTACACGACCTCGTCGAAACTTGGTGAGACGTTCATTATGGCGTCTTTGTCACCTGAAAGGCATTCTTGACAAACGTCAACTCACCACGCCCAACCTCAAAAAAGGTTATTAAAACGCTGACGACCGTTATAGCGGGTATTTAAAGCAAACCCGATTTGTAGCTAATAGTGGAGCCACTCTTTTGAGACTAGCGCGAAATTTGAATGGACATCATCTCTCAGGTGTAGAAACACACTTCCTAACTTTACTTTATCTCGCACAATTCCTTCTTGGTGTTGTGATTCTTTTTCCGTAAGTGTAGATAAAAGTTGCGGCACCGGCCCCCTATCATTCTGTTCATTAGGGTGCCTAATGACGGAAACGTGGTCGTTGTACACTGATATCCAGCAGTTCACCAGTTTTATACGACGTTGTAAAAACAAAACGAAATATAGAAAATAATGAACTAAGAAACGTTCATTAGCGTTACATCTCGAGACTGTCTTGATCGCATGTGAGCGGTGTAATGGTCGTTGCACATCTACGTGCCGAGGTATTACTCAATATCGACATGGAAGTGCCAAAGTAGTCTGCACAATGCAGCCACGTGCTGCTGTTTAGGGGTGGCGCCAAACTTCTCCCATATATGGGAACACTTGTTCTGGCAAAACTCGGCCGTATTCTGCGAAACTACTCATATAAAAGTGTGATGTACAATAGATTAATCAGAACAGCCCCTATTATCCTTGAAGAAACTTAGAATCTGCCACCTCGTATATGAACTTCAGTCAATAAAAGCCTTGTTATCGCTGACAAGCTCAATGATTAATTGCGAGAATAAAAAAGATAAAAATAATTTCATAACTGTAGAAAGCCATTTTTCTTAAGAAGTGAGACTTTAACGCGACATTCTCAGTATCATTGGCCTCGGAAAAACGTTACACGAGGTAAACTATTAAACAACTTATCGCTGTCTTGGCTGTCGTAAATGAATTAGGGTGAAAGAAAGGTCCCTGTTTCTGTTGCTGTGCGGTAGAAACAATTGTTAAACAATTACACATTATATTTTATAGTACTTGGCATTATTACAAACACATCTACATGCCTACTCTATTACTGTATCGGTGATAAAATTGCAAACAGCGACTGACTATTAGGTACTTACTGTATTCACTGTTGAACGTTTCTACATCACTGTCCACCTGTCGATAGTACGGAGAATCGGAGATACGGGTCAGCTATTCAGCCTTTGAGAACTTACTACACAGGAAACACCCATCTGTCGGACTCGTTCACTCAACATCCTTAGGTTTCGTGGTGTAAGGAAAAATGGCGCTTGGAATAACAGCGATCATAGTTTTCTGCACGTCATTAATGTTGCATAACTACTTCTTAAAAGTGATCAATACTAAATGACTCAGATAGAAAGCGAGGCCATCCCGAACTTACTTGCAGAGAAGCTGCCGCAGTTGGCAGCGTCAGAAATCGCATGTTTCTTTTTTCTAATTACGCATCAGCTGCGTGATCAATACTTTCCAAATTTTGACCTTTCTTTCGTACGTTATTTCAAATTCTACCGAAACACTTCCTGTTTTTAATCTCAGCATAAAGTCGTTCTCTTCCTGACACGTCATATAAACATATATGTAAACAATGGTGCATTAGTGTCTTGTCTTACCCTAACCACCCACTAACCAGCGCGTGCGCGCGCGCGCACACACACACACACACACACACACACACACACGCGGTTTAAAATTTTGTGTAATGCTAGGATTGGAGGGTAAACCTTTAGACTGGACATTCTAGCATTTTTCAGAGTAGTTGGCTCAAGCATTTTCATCTTAGTGATTTGCCAGCAATATGTATTTGCTGCAGTATTTCTCCATCGAATTTCGCACTTTAGTTCAGGTTCTTAAGGCCCAGACGTTGAGAGCTCAGAAATGCGTTTATCATCATTATTTCACGATAGCATTACCGTAATTCCCACTTAAAGATCAAATTTAATGGACTGCTTGCCACTCTTTGGGATAGTATCAATGGAGTGAAAAGATGACGTCAAGGTAAGAATGCCTTTAGTACTGTTAATGATATCAATTTTTGGAGTAACGAAAGCTACCCTGTAGACTGACTTAACAGAGAGGTGGTTTACAGATAAACTGCGGACGATGCAAATAAGGGAGAAGCACCATCTAATTTTTATGATACTAAGGGTTCCATTCAAACTTATCCAGAAAGGATTAAATATCCATCTGACCCGAGGAAATTTGTGACCAGCAGCAAGCGAGCAGCAAAATGAAGTTTCGTGGCTGTAAACAGTTCAAAAGAAAAGGAAGAACGATTACGATTTAGCGTCTCGTCTATGATAAGGTCATTAGAGCCGGATGAGGAAGGAAATTCAGCGGTGTACTTTAGCATAGCAATCATCCCGGCATTTGCCATAAGCGACGTAAGGATACGTTGCAAAACTTAAATAAAGATGGCCGAGGGGCACGCAGTTTAGAGTCACCTGTGGATATTGGTGACATTATAACTATGTGTGTGTGTGTGTGTGTGTGTGTGTGTGTGTGTGTGTGTGTGTGTGTGTGTGTGTCAACATTATTTAGAGAAAGTTTACGTAAGAAATATATCTTCAATATATCAAGCATCAGTAATTTATTAAATAAAGAAAGAAATGTGCTAGTTTCGTCAGAGCACTCCTGGATCTTGAAATTCCCGACCAAAAATTAGCAACAGGTATGGCCAAACTAACTACATTCGTTCGTAGTCAGAGGTGCGATGATGTAACATAACGAACGAAATAATTTTAGAATGCGTTCGGTGTTAGATTCAAGGGCGAAGAGTTTTATTTGCCTGGACTAGTTTGGGTTTGGAATTGGATCTGTTTGAAACTTTCAAAATTTATCAAGTTATTGTAGAATTACATACAAACTGAAGACATTTTAATAACAGTTTGGAAGCATTTCCTTACGACAAAAAAAAGTTACATTTTGGGCCATTTTGTAGCCTTTACTCCGAAATCTCATCAGCATCTTTAGGTGAATGGCCCGACTACATATAACAACCAGAACTGGATGATTTCTAACAGGTGTTTTAATAACTGTCGGAACAATAGCCAAAAAATCCTTAATTTGGCACTACAGTCTTAGTATTAGTAGAGTTTGCACATAAGTCACCGAGGAGCTAACCAAAAGAACTAATCATAATACACAAAGAAACTAATCAAAAGTCACAAGGAAATGAAAGTTATGTCGTTAGGAAAATTATCTCTAGATGCAATGAATACAGAAGAGGTGTTGGAAGTTAAAACACAAGAGAAAAAAAAATTGCACAGCGACGAATATTTGAGCTTCCAGAGGTGTTGTCGCAAGGTTCTCACAATACATGAGAGCGACTTACTTATAAATCATTAATTCGGAGTAGATATTCCAGTTAACGAAAACGTAGTTAGTAAGAGTTGTAAATAAAATTTTGTCAAATAAAGACATGATTGGATACCATGGCTATCACGTAGTGCAACCTGTTGATGGTGTACAGCAACAAACAGCCACAAGTTGGTGTTGTGTTACTTTATTGAAAAAGTACCGTTACCGGTTTCGAACTGCAGAATTCATCATCAGATGGCTTGCATGCTTTCTTCAAAACACATTTGGCGTTGGTTTACATGTTAGTTAGTCCCTCAGGACGAATAATAATTCACAGTTACAATAGTGTAATAATGCTAAAATTTTGTACATAGCTGGAGCAGCAAACGTAGGATGAAATCTTGTTGCAGAAGTAGTAAACAGCCAATCAGTTGCTCAATGGAAGGGTTATTAAAAACTTTTTACCATGGGTTTAACGTTTATAAAAACATCTTCTTCAGAAGGAAATACAAGCAACAGGGTTACGTGTTGTGGCAGAGGTACGTTCAAATCGAGCCAAAAGGCGTCAGTACAATATAAAATTTCACGTCCATAATAATTAAAACCTGCACAACACAGATGTTGTCGTCTGGTATTTCTTCACCAAAGTACAGTTAGTGAACTAGCCATAACATGTAATCCAATTGTCAGTATTTCCTTCTGAAGAAGACGTTTATATAAACGTTGAAAACATAATAAATTGGTTTTAATGAATCTTCCTTTTTGCAACTGACTGGCTGTCTACTATTTCTATAAGAAGAATCTAATAATGATAGCTGTGCACCGTCCGGAGTGGCCGAGCGGTTCTAGGCACTTCAGTCCGGAACCACGTGGCCGCTACGGTCGCAGGTTCGAATCCTGCCTCGGGTTTGGATATGTGTGATGTCAGCTAGGTTTAAGTAGTTCTAAGTTCTAGGGGGCTGATGACCTCAGATATTAAGTCCCATAGTTCTCAGAGCCATTTGAACCATTTGATAGCTGTGCTATAGACTTGTGCTTAAATGCAAGTTACGTGAAATGCCTGCCCGGAACATTTTCTTGCAGTTTTTCTCCATTAATTTCGTGACGTAGATACCGAGTCCTAGAACGGTTAATTTCAAGAACAGAGATTTCAGAAAAAAAATTTTTAAGTACTGCCATGGGTTGAGAATATCTATATTTACAAAGAATTTTACAGTTGCAGGCAGATTTTAGTTTAAGATGGATTTTTTACTTTTAATGTAGAATTGGTGCAAGAAAATAGAAAGATTTTCCAGAGATTTTGTTTATAATTTATCAAGAGGACTTCTGATTTCCACTGCGTTTCGAAGCAGTAATCCATCAGCGTGAGTGCAGTGTGGGACTACCGAGGGGAGCAAAAAGACCCTAAGGAAAAATGAGGTAGCGGAGTGGGAAGACAGTGGACTCGGACTCATGGAGGAGGCGGTTCACATACCCATCCGGCGATACAGACTTCTTTCTTGTGATTTTCGTAAATCGCTTAGGCGAAATGCTGGGATGATTCCTTTGAAATGGACACAACGGATTTCCTTCCTTCCCTAATCTTTCCTTCGTTACTTCTAACTTTGGAGGTCTCGGTTAAAAGCATCAAATAACGTGAACCTTGCATCACGTGCACAGGAAGTGAAGGTCTGCTAGTGAAGATGCTCTTCTTGCGGATATTTCAAGGAAATTAATTCCTCGGATGCAAAAGCTACTCATCTGTAGGCTGTATGCTCCTTCACGGCTATAATTTTTAATTTAACACAGATAAGCTTTGCATCCGATTTTCCACAGTGCATTCTTCCGAGGCTATGCAGCGCGTTGGAATACAACGACCTTTAAGAGTTAAGAAACCAGCCTAGAAACATCCTTCTATCAGCCTACTGCCCCAGTGGCTTGTTTGGAATAGTATGGCTGTAAGGCGCGAAGGTGCGCGGTCAAAAGTCTACAAAAATTTCGGTAATGTCACTGATTTGATATATATCAGGTTCGTTCATGAGTGGTTGAATTAAAATGGTGGATCTGATAACCAAAAACAGAATATCTGATCAAATTGTGATTTGCCGACGACCGAGTAATATTTACTTATGATGTCCTTGAATCCCGCATAGTATAGGCACCATCAAATATTGTTTGTAAATTTCTTCACCCAAAATCAAAACAATATCATAAGGATCCTAATACCAGAGGAATATTAATTGACAGAAGTGGAAAAAAAGACGTATCGCAAGTCAGTTGAATCCCACGAATATCATCAACAACCGAAATGTAAATTCGCCAGTTATACCGGAATATTTGGTACAGTTTGTTGACTGACACAATTTTTCCAATTGCAGTTTCAATAGGGACTATCGAACTGCACGAACAACACATACGAAAGTGTCATAATCAAGCAGAAGTAAATTTCTGAGAACTTGAAACTGGGTATTGATTAAAAAGAACATAATTAGACCAATGCTTTTCCAGGATCAGATTTTCAACACCTTCGTTCGTGCTAGACGGATTTAGTTTTAAGTTTTGCCTATTTCAACTTTGGTGATGATGTCTACGTTCAGGAACATGGAGTTGCAATGGGTTTCCTTTTGTTGTTTTGTCTGGGAAACATTTTTATGACTAATTTAGAATATCGGATTTTCAGTGAGGTACCTATGTAACAATGTAAAGTACTGCTGTTGTCACCCTATGTGGATGACATCACCCTATGTCGATGACATCTCTCTTTTATACAACTGTTCCGCCCTGGAGTGTGATGATTTCCTGTATCGTTTTAATGGTTTCAATGAGCATGTACAATTCACAATCGAACATACTGCAAATGGGATTTTAGCATTTCTGGACGTATCGGTAACTGTCACGGAATTATTTTGAATGACATTTACAGGAAACCAGCAACTATGGATTTTGGTTCTTCACAGCTCTTTCTTCCACCCTCTATAGTATAAAAAAGCAGCTTTCCGGCTGATGCTTTACAGATTACTTAGTATCAGTATGCACGCGAATATAGGGTCGTCCAGTTCATAACACTTTCTAACAGATACCACGCTGATGTCCCGAGTATTAATAAGAGAATTTTAAAAAAAGTGAAAGGAAAAGAGTCGTTGGACCGCTCCGGCTCAGGGTCAACGGGATATTTCATCCACATCGCTCCCCGCGCTGGAGAATGGCCTTTGGATCGTTTCTTATCATAGGATTCCGAACTATGGAATGGTTTCAAATAGAGTGGATGCAAAGATGGCTACAAAAGACATTGTCCCAGCATATGTCATTCCGAGGAATAACGACCTGAGGTTTAAACATAGGGAGAGGACGAAACGGGAGCCCCATAAGTCGTCACGCGTTTACAAAATCATCTGCGATTGCCAGTCTAAATACATGGGCCAGACTGGATGGTCCTTTGAAGTTAGATTTAAGGCTTATGTTCACATTTATCCGAAATGGGTCACTCAGTTTCTAGTATTACATCTGGTCTTACAGTTTTGTGTACGGAATCTTTCGTGCATTAACAAAATCTTCAAAGCAAATTAATTCTCGAATTGAATTAAGGCATAAAGCCATTTAGGCTAACTCCGATTACTTAAATGAATAGCCTGGTTTATTCGCACTCTCCTCCTTACCTCCCCTTCTTTGGTGCCTTCAATAGGGCCATTCTGCTGTTTTAAAAGTTCTTAAAGCATTTTTGGTTTAAATTTTTAAATTTTTTATCGTTTAAGATTTTGTTATTCTAAATGTTATGTTTATAAATGGCTCACGGCAGGTTCTATGTTTTCATCCCTCTGTGTAGGAGTCATTCACGTAACATTTTCTATCTTTATTATTATGTTTATTTTTGGCGCGTTCCTTTAAAATTTATCGATGTTATTTACGCTCCCGCGCATGCGTCCCTTTCCTCGGACCTGTGTTTTGATATCCTGTCAGTTGGTGTACGGCAGTCTCAGCGTTCCGTGCTGGCACGGCTTCAGCTGAGGTACTGTTTACTGTACACTTCGTCTGTTTTCTCATCTCTTACCTCTTCTTTCCAGCGCTTTTAATAACCTTTTCTCTCGTCTCGCTTGTTCACAGGATCCAGTTTAATTGCCACGATTTAATCGAAGACTATAGGTTTCTGTGAAATTTCCCAAATGTCAAAGAAAGGGTTGGGATTGGACTGTAAAAGTGTCTTGACCACTACAACGTAAGAATTCGGTCTTGTGTACACTTTTTATCACTGTGAAATGGTCTTTGCGTAATACTGTTTTCGGTCTCTTCCTTCTTTTTATTCAGATTTGCAGCTAATGATGAAATTTAACTTACGAAATCGTTCGTGCCTTTAGTAAGATATTTTAAACGGTTGCAGCTGTTTTCATTCAACATGTGCAAGTGTGACTGTGGATACCCGTCCAATAAATTGTTATGTAAAGATGAAATTACTTTTACATTACCTGGTAAGGCTATATGTAGAATGTCGCTGTCACTCCGTAAGCCTCTCGCCATCTCTACCTGATGTGGAATTGTAAAACGACAGAGATTATGTTATGAGCGAACGTGAAAGTATTATTCATCCGAGCGAAATTACAAATGAAATACTTGGAGAGAATGCGTTGTTGGGAAGCTGCGCAGAGGCTGCGCTTCTGGAGACGACTGTGGCCGACAAGCAGTGAACTGTCTTGGGTCATCAGAGACATCCGGAGGATCTTGTGAACTTCACAAACTCTCCGTCGTTGCATCATTCTGCGGTACTGAAGATGACTCACTGAGCTAGAAAATTCTATCTTATTTGGCGGAAGGAGTCGCGAGAGAAAACTCTGGAATAAGTTGTTCGATGGATGAGATTAAGACACAAAGTCACGCGTAACACACAAGGCATTCATGAGATATGCTGTGCTGTGGGGCGATCGGTACACTTTTTTTTGCTTCAAGATGACCGATTTCGTCTTACGCAGTCATCATCTGATGTTCTGGACCTTGCTATAAAATTGCCACGTTACATTTTGATTTGACTTCATGTAATGTAACATAGCAATTTTATTGCGAATTCCAGAAGATCCGATGACGGCAGCATAAGACTGTTGAAACTGGTCATCTTGGAGCAATAAAATGTCTACAGTGCCATCTCAGCGTATGATGTGCGTACATTTTCATTCGAGCAATAATCCAGCTCTGTGGCAACGAAGTGCCATTCTGCTGGATTCCGAGGAACGTGGGAATCTTGTGAAATATGTATACTGGCAACGCAGCTACGGATGGTCGTACGAGCGCAGTAAATATAAACATCTGCAGTCATCTTAGGTGCTGTTTTCTCGTTGTTGAAGAGAAAAGATCTGTTAAGTAAGGGGTCTTTGTATCGTCCCTGCTCCTAATTTTGTCCCCCTGTGAATTTTAGATTCCCTCAGCTCGTAATAAATGTTTAGCTGCGTGTTCATGCGTGACCTCAGTCCATTGTTTTGTTGAGAGGATCTATTGTGTGCGGCACATGTAGCTATCGTGTACGAAGGAATTAAATTTTTTATGCTGCGGTGAGATAGTGTAGCTGTCAGATTAACAGCTTTAAATTCCTAGTGTGAGACCTGATCTGTGTTCAAATAAGGCTGTATTTGAAGCGTGTGTTGCTTCTCGCGTGTAATCGTTATAGTAAAGGGTTTAATCTATGTTGCTGTAGCGTCCATTATAATAAATCTGGGTATGTTCGTTATTTCGTCCCTCGTGCAGTTACTATTTTCGTCCAAGGGACGAAATTTGGAACTGTTACCAAAAACTGATTTTATATCTTATTTGTAAAGATTACTTTTTTGATATGGGGAAACAAAATCGGAGGGATGGATTCCTTGTACGAAATCCTCGGTTTGTTATCACGAAATATGCTCCTCATTTAAACAGACATGCAAATTAACTTAAAAACTTATTCATTTATGATCTTTGAAGTGATGTACAATATTGAAAGTATCTGGCAATGAAACAATGGAAAAATATACTTCAGTTAGTTCTTCTTCCGAGTAGTTTTATGGGAAACGAAATTACAAACACTTTCTTTGTATTCCTGTATTTCGAGTGTTAATTTTTATGTCAAATATTGGCTTTAGTATGTTATAACAGTTTAATTGTGTCTTGCCTACAAGTGGCGGATAAGTTCGGGAATACAGGTATATATAACAATTTGTAGCCTGTTCCATAACTTACTTCGTACTAAAGTGACAAAATTTGGCCTCCTACCTTAGTACTGAAACAATGAACAGCCAGAGTTATAAAATAAGGTACCACGGCGGGTTAATCACGAGGTTCTGCTGCGACTGTGGAATTCCTATTAGATTCTATGTAGAATTTGAAGTTAAACACAATGTCAGCGCAGATTCAGAAAATGTCGTTCTTGTGAAACACAACTAGCAGTTTATTCGCACGAAGTAATGAGTGCTGTCGATCGGAGATCTCAAATTGATTCCACGTTTATAGATTTCCATAAAGTTTTTGACATCATTCCTCGCAAGATACTTCTAATCAAACTCCTTGCCCATGGAGTACCGCTTCAGTTGTGCGACTGGATTCATGATTTTCTGTCAGAAAGGTCACAATACATAGTAATCGACGGAAAATCATTGAGGAAAACAGAAGTGATATCTGGCGTTCTCCCAGGAAGTGTTGTGGGCGCTCTGGTGTTCCTAACCTACATAGAACATTCATGCGACAGTCTGAGCAGCCCTGTTAGACTGTTTGCATGATGCTGTCATTTACCGTCTCGTAAAGTCATGAGAAGATCAAAGCCAATTGCAGAATGACTTAGACACGATATCTGTATGGTCTGAAAAGTGGCAAAATGTCTCTCAGTAAGGAAAAGTGTAAGGTCATCGACTTGAGCACAAAAAGAAATTCGTTAAATTTCGGTTGCATAATAAATCAGACAAATTTAAAAGCTGTCAATACGACTAAATACATAGGAATTACAATGAAGAACTACTTAAATTGGGAATATCACATAGATAATGTTATGGGGAGGGTAAACCAGAGACTACGTTTTATTAGCAGAGTACATAGAAGGCACGACAGTCTACTAAAGAGATTGCCTACCCTTCGCTTGTTCGCCGTGTGTTAGAGTATTATTGTTCTGGAGGGATCCTTACTAGATAGGGTTGACGGAGGGCAGTTCGTTTTGTATTATCGCGGAATAAAAGAGAGAGAGTGTCAAGGATATGATAAGCGAGTTGGTATGGCAATCATTGAAGCAAAGGCGTTCTTCTGAGAAATAGTCATCATAATAAGATTAGAGAAATAATAGCTCATAAAGGAAGATTTAAGTGTTTATTTTTCTCACGTAGTGTTATAGAGTGGAACGGTACAGAAATAGTGTGAATTTAGCTCTAAGAACGCTCTGCCAGGCAATTAAATGTGGATTGCACAATAGTCATGTAGATGTAGCTGTAGATTAGCTTCTCTTTTATCCATAACATGAGGTAGATACATTGGACAATAGGCTGTACCCAGAAGATGGATGAAATTACAGGTCACACTAGCCAACAAGAAGGTTAACAGCAGTAATCCACACAACTACCGTTGAGTGTCTTTGACATATATTTGTCGTAGAGCATTAACATACTCTTAGTTGAAAAGTAATGAAGTGTCTCGAAGAGACCAACATGTATTCCAGAAACAGGTCGTGCGTAACTTGCGATTTTCTTACACGACACTGTGAAAGCTTTGGAGCAGAGCAGTCGGAAAGATCTAGTATTTCTTGACTTCCCAAAACATTTGACTCAGTGCTGCACAAATGATTATTAACGGATCGCTGCATCTATCTGGAGCCGAGAGAAATTTTTTACTGAACTGGTGATCTTTTGGTGTAGAGAACGCAGCCCGTTATATTAGATGGATGGTCGTCAACAGTGTGGAAGTAATTTCAGACATGGCTCAGGGAAATGATTTGGGACCCTCTGAATATATGTTGCATATTAACACGTTGACTGCCGTAAGTGAAGAATGTTTCACCGCCAGGTCAGGACAAGCGGTCAGGTGAAGGGTCTGATGTGGCTGCCGGCGGCAATCAAAGTGTTAATGTACTATTAATACAGATAGTAACCCTGTAAGAGCAATGTGCCTTTAAGACTTGCGCTCATTGACGCAGCATGGGCTTTCGGATGAACCATTTCTTCAGGTTTTCGTTATTGTTACACCTCTTTTCTTGCGGCTGGGACACTGGCGTGTCACGCCGGTAATGCTAGTAGTATAGAGCTCATGAAGGCAGCAGTGGTGTAGATGTAGAGTTAGAAGCTGAGATCGACTGTATAAACATCTGCTCATACACTCCTGGAAATTGAAATAAGAACACCGTGAATTCATTGTCCCAGGAAGGGGAAACTTTATTGACTCATTCCTGGGGTCAGATACATCACATGATCACACTGACAGAACCACAAACACATAGACACAGGCAACAGAGCATGCACAATGTAGGCACTAGTACAGGGTATATCCACCTTTCGCAGCAATGCAGGCTGCTATTCTCCCATGGAGACGATCGTAGAGATGCTGGATGTAGTCCTGTGGAACGGCTTTCCATGCCATTTCCACCTGGCGCCTCAGTTGGACCAGCGTTCTTGCTGGACGTGCAGATCGCGTGAGACGACACTTCATCCAGTCCCAAACATGCTCATTGGGGGACAGATCCGGAGATCTTGCTGGCCAGGGTAGTTGACTTACACGTTCTAGAGCACGTTGGGTGGCACGGGATACATGCAGACGTGCATTGTCCTGTTGGAACAGCAAGTTCCCTTGCCGGTCTAGGAATGGTAGAACGATGGGTTCGATGACGGTTTGGATGTACCGTGCACTATTCAGTGTCCCGTCGACGATCACCAGAGGTGTACGGCCAGTGTAGGAGATCGCTCCCCACACCATGATGCCGGGTGTTGGCCCTGTGTGCCTCGGTCGTATGCAGTCCTGATTGTGGCGCTCACCTGCACGGCGCCAAACACGCATACGACCATCATTGGCACCAAGGCAGAAGCGACTCTCATCGCTGAAGACGACACATCTCCATTCGTCCCTCCATTCACGCCTGTCGCGACACCACTGGAGGCGGGCTGCACGATGTTGGGGCGTGAGCGGAAGACAGCCTAACGGTGTGCGGGACCGTAGCCCAGCTTCATGGAGACGGTTGCGAATGGTCCTCGCCGATACCCCAGGAGCAACAGTGTCCCTAATTTTCTGGGAAGTGGCGGTGCGGTCCCCTACGGCACTGCGTAGGATCCTACGGTCTTGGCGTGCATCCGTGCGTCGCTGCGGTCCGGTCCCAGGTCGACGGGCACGTGCACCTTCCGCCGACCACTGGCGACAACATCGATGTACTGTGGAGACCTCACGCCCCACGTGTTGAGCAATTCGGCGGTACGTCCACCCGGCCTCCCGCATGCCCACTATACGCCCTCGCTCAAAGTCCGTCAACTGCGCATACGGTTCACGTCCACGCTGTCGCTGCATGCTACCAGTGTTAAAGACTGCGATGGAGCTCCGTATGCCACAGCAAACTGGCTGACACTGACGGCGGCGGTGCACAAATGCTGCGCAGCTAGCGCCATTCAACGGCCAACACCGCGGTTCCTGGTGTGTCCGCTGTGCCGTGCGTGTGATCATTGCTTGTACAGCCCTCTCGCAGTGTCCGGAGCAAGTATGGTGGGTCTGACACACCGGTGTCAATGTGTTCTTTTTTCCATTTCCAAGAGTGTAGATTCATGGGATATGGACACTTGGAGGTTAAAGTGGGAAGTGTTTAAGCAGCTATAGCAAGCTGTGTATTATTTGATACATAAATATTAATTATAGAACTGGATAATCTTTCATGTAGAACAGTAATAGTTTCACGGAACCATATTTCAACGTACGTAGTTGGTGTGAATGCCAATTGTTAGTGTGCATACCGCCAAGCGGAGTAACTTATAGCCAATCTTATGATGTAGGGTCGCATTGGATGAACATAAGTGAACTATGATTTCTCTCGAACAAACTGACTTAGATTAGTGAATTATATAAGTATGAATTACAAGGGCATAGTGAGACCAGTTCTATTGTTTCAAGATTAATAAACCAAGTCAACAGACATCTTTTATTGCACAGAATCCTTGTCGTCACTGGTGATTGATTTTCTAAGGCAATTCATTTGAGGTAGCCACACGGTTTCAACGTTTTTCCGGGTGTGATCTGTTTGTAAGTTGTATCCCATCCAAAGAGCCTACTGTCTTCAAATTAAATGTATTGCCGTAGTGTGACAAAAGTGGAGGGGGAACCTACAACCTCACCTTTTTCGTAGATGATGCAGCTATCTGTAATGAAGTACTATCTGAAAAAAAGCTGCACTGTATTGAGGCCTGTACTGATACGTTTCAAAGTGGTGCAAAGATTAGCAACTTGCTTTAGTTGTTCAGAAACGTAAACCAGTGCAATTCACAAAACGACAAAAAAGAAAAAGCGTAGTATCCTATGCCTATAGTATCAACAATTACAACTGAAATCAGTCCACTCACACAACTATCTTGTTGTAACGGTTTGCAGTAATAAGAAACGGAATGATCACATAGCCTCAGTTGCAGCACACTCTGGTTCATTTGTGGCATACTGGGAAAATGCAATCAGTCTACAAAGGAGGCTTGTCACAAAATCTCAGACGATCCACCCTACAATATTCTCAACCGTTAGGGACCTATAATGGCAAATGAGCCTAGCTGGAGATGTGGAGCGTATACAAAGAAGGGCAGTACGAATGGTCACAGGTTTGTTTGACCAATGGGAGATCCGGAAAGAACAGAACTGGCTAACGCTTGAAGACAGACACAAACAGCAGCGCGAAAGGCTACTTATGTAGTTTCAAGAACCATCATCAAGAAAGGAATGTAGGAATATTCTACATCCACCTACTATCGCTCCCACAGAGAGCGCGAAGAAGAAATAAGACTAATTACAATCGCTTACAGAGGCGGCTATGCTAGCATTCATCCCGCGTACCATACGACATTGGAACGGGAAGAACCCCTAATAAATATCGCAATCGGAACTACTCTCAGGCTTACACTTCACAGTAGTTTGCACAGATGTAGATTTAGACAGATCTGTCGAGTCACAATGGAAAAAAGTGCTTTCACACGATGTCGAATATATCATTGCTCAATGACACAAGACTGTCCTAGAAGGAATAATCTTCTCAGTTTGTGGTGACTGCGCCGTGGCAATGGCCTTTTAAATCGGCGACGACGGTGTTTGGCTAATGTTGAGTCGTCGCCTGTTTCAGAGACGGGGACGGTAAAGCTTTGTGTGCCGCCTGGCCTTTGACCAAATCTGATCGGAAAGATATTTTAACGTGCGCTCAAAGCTACTATAAATGTGCAGTTCACCGTTGGCCTAAAGTCTATATATTGTCTGCCCCACTGACGATTGTTATATTTTCTGATTGTTATGCTTCCCTTATGGTAGATTTTTCGCCTTGTTAAATAAAATTCTGAGCTGATTTATCGCCTCTTATCTAGCCATCAAGCTAAGTTCATCATCTCTAATTTGATACGTAGAGGTGACCTTCTCTTCGACAATGATCAGGTCGCTGTAGTTGAAGATAACGATGGGGCAAGTTGCAAGTTACGAAAACTGACCGAACTGGCCAAAACGGGGACTTACAAATAATACAAATAATGTGACAAGACAAAATCTAGAATATTTTATATTCCATGGAGAAAATTCGAATACCTTAGAGTACCACTATAATCAAGTATCAAAAGTACAGCGTTATTGGTGAGTACCTCGGGGTGTCAGAAAATGACAGCGTGAGAACTACAAGAGATATAGACAAATGATACACGTCATTGTCTAGGTAATCTACCCAAATTTCAATTCATTAATAGCGCCGGGCGTAGTTGAACTAGGAGGCGGTATTGTGGAAACGTGTACACAAACAACTGCTCCATACTGTCGTACCTAATTAATTCGCGCCTGCAGGCAGGATATCCAATAGAGATATTTCCAAATCGCGCTGCTGTCCTATCTTCCCGTGCAATGCTTGTCAGTACGTATTAATATTTCCCTCACTGCAGACACTGTCCATATTGAGCACCTGTAATGTGACTGAAAAACTTGAAGAAATTGTGTAGCCAGTGACGTGAGTCCGTCTTCTGTATGACTTGCAGTTTTCTTGCAGCTGTCTTATCGAACCCCAGAGGTCATTATGAATAACCTGTATAGTTTACGTAAGCAAACAGGATGTGAAGTCAGGAACAGAACGGGTCTCCTATATAGCAGCATGTCAAAAAGGACGAAATATGTAGAGAATGCGGATTTTTGAACGTTTTGGAACGAGTGGGAGTGAGATCCAGAAACTAAAAATGTAGTTTTTGGAGAAGAGGTTATAACGTTTCTAGGTACTGTGAATGGTACAGAAATATACTTCGGAGTCAGAAAGATTATCATTGTCATAAACAAATCAAAACAAAATTTGTCACTTGGCCAGTTCGAGAAGAAGGATGACAGCACATGGCAGCAGCAAATGTGAGAGTAGAACCCCAGTGACAAACAAAGGTGAAGATCTCCCTACAGTGTGGAAGTAAGTAGTCCCTTGAGGTCCTCCGAGATGTCTGTGTAGTATTTAAGACGAGTCTATATACTTATGGGCGGCGATAATATTAAAAACAAATGGGCGTTTTAGGTGAACTGAAATTGTGTATCCGGGTGAGTGAATTGTGTGTCAGATACACGATAAGAGAGGCTGGCCCTCACGTGATATTTCCGAACAACTCTGAAACTGATTAGAACTTTTGCACTTCCAAAGAGCTTTTTATCAATAGATTCTGTCTTCTTGCTCTGTTAGTCCTTACTCTCGCCAACAACGCCTGACACTGTATCGCTCTGAATCTCTTTGAGGATAATACTGCATTTACTTTCGCCGTACTGGGCCGCGAAATGTGTACCTGTTTCTGTCAAGCTATAAATCTTTGCCTAGATATCTACTCACTAATCGTTTACCATCTCCTTATGATTCGCGGCATATTACTCATGTTGTGATTGTATTTTCTCTTACTGTTAACCTCATGAACCTTGAACTAAATGTTCTATGGAGCCGACCCAATCGTTGCACAACCTTTCTGAAATACTTAGTCTTTAAATTTACCGAATAGCGCTTCACGAGAAGGACGTTGCTTGCCCTGCAACGATTCGTTAAGCATATTCCCGATGCTATGATCTGGACTAAAATAATCGTTTAAAGGTCTGCATCGCGTCAAAAAATTCCCCCGTTTTTCCCCTTCACGCCGACGTAATGTATCTACTTAACACTGGCTCATCACTTGGTGAGGATACTAAAATCTCGATCAGTAATCAGGAATACATCGCACTAAAGTTTCGTGCTAGGCGTTCTTCGCAGATGCGCAGCATTTCTAATAATCCTGTCAAAAAGCCGAAGTTTTCATGAGAACTCACCTTTTACAAACTGACCTCTCTTGCCACTGCTCTGTAAGATTGTAATCTTTGCAGCCAAGGTGAACAGCGTTGTAGTGTTTTCTTTGCCAGAAAGCGCTTTTCCGACAACTGGGAAATGCAAATTATTCAGCAAGGTCATGTCAACGTCCTGCGTTTTAAATGACTTTAGTTGTTAACTGCAGACTCGAAGTTATACATACTCAAAGGAGCGTCCCTACTGTAGGCAGCACAGACTGTCACATGTAACACGGACAACGCTTCAAGATGTTTGAAGGAAGTTTTTCCCTAGTGATAGTGTTAAATGTTTTAATTATGTTGAATGCGACATATGAGTGTTAATACCGATGCAGAGATGAAATTCACAATTGAATAATAAGTGCAGTACGCATTGGGACAACGAAAGAGACGCAGCTGAAATGTTATGAAACAATTTATGTTACTACATTAGTGTATGAAAGTGAGCCGTTGTGTACATACGAGTACAAACAACAGAGGAGAGGAACGATGGCTGTTCAGTAAGCAGTCAAAGACAGTCTCTTGGGGGAAGGATATAAACCCAATGGGTGAAAAGTAAAGAAAGGCATGAAATAGTATCACGACGTGGCTGAAAGCAGGACAAGAAAAACAGTACCTGCTCACTATAGTAACAATAATGGTAATAATAATAATAATAATAATTTCATGTGGCGCAGTAGGCTGGTACAGGTGTTTCAATTGGACGCCGCTTCGACGATTTGCTGGTTCAAATTGCTCTGAGCACTATGGGACTTAACATCTGAGGTCATCAGTCCCCTAGAACTTAGAACTACTTAAACCTAACTAACCTAAGGACGACACACACATCCATGCCCCAGGCAGGATTCGAACCTGCGACCGCAGCAGCCGCGCGGTTCCGGACTGAAGCGCCTTAACCGCTCGGCTACCGCGGCCGGCCGACGATTTGCGTGTCCCTAACCTACGCCATTTACTCATACATTCCAGCTGTATTTGTACATACGAGGGCTGTTCAAAACGTGACATTTCAACTCGATTATAGATAATTTTTTTTGTTATGTTGGTACGCATGTCCCGAACATAACCTTCACAGTTTCAAGTAGACAGCTTACTTCATTTGTTTTTGACAGATAGAAAGGTTAGAAGTACTGTAGTGTGCTCGGCGATTTTCGATTATTATAAAAAATTGGCGCAAAGAATTTGCATCAAATTTTGTGTGAAAAATAGAATCAATTGCTCTAAATACCTTGAAATGTTGACAGTGGCTTACCGTGAGTCAGCTCTAAGTAAAAAAAACGTTTACAAGTGCTACAAGCTCTTCCAAGATGGCCGAGAAAATGCTAATGCTATGGACGCCGCGGCACAACAGCAAATGAAAACGTCGATGCTATGAAGAAAATTGTCTTGGAAAATAGTCGAATTACCGTAACAGCAGGTACTGACGATTTTGGCACATCGGTTGGCTCGTGTCATGCAATTTTTTTTTTTTTTTTTGTTGATGTTTTGGGCAAGAGACGTGTGTCAGCTAAGTTTGTTCCAGAACTTCTCAGTTTTGATCAAATGGTTCAAATGGCTCTAAGCGCTATGGGGCATCTGAAGCCATCAGTCCCCTAGACTTAGAACTACTTAAACCTAACTAAACTAAGGAAATCACACATCCATGCCCGAGGCAGGATTCGAAGCTGCGACCATACCAGTAGTGCGGTTTCGGACTGAAGCGCCTAGAACCGCTCGGCCACAGTGGCCGGAAGTTTTGATCAGAAGAATCGTCACATGAGCATCGCTCAGGAATTCTCAATGACGATACTGATTCACTTAAAAGGTTCATAACTGGTGACGAAACATTGGTTTACGGCTTTGACGTCGAAACCAAAGCTCAGTTGACCCAATGGAAGCATCCCGGAGAACCAAGACCGAAAAAGCAGGCAAAGTTCGATGAAATGTCAAAGTTTTGCTCACTGTTTTTTTTTTCAGTTAGTGTGGAGTTGTGAATATGAATTTTTACAAGGTCGTACGGTCAGTAAGGAGTATTAACTTGACGTTATGCGCCGTTTGCTAGAACCAGTACCCAAAAAACGTCTGAATTGTGAAAAAGCAATTCATGGATTTTGCATTACGAGAATGCACCTGCTCATTCATTGTGAGAGATTTTTTTGGCCAAAAACAATGCGACAGTCATGCCTCAGCCATCATATTCACCGGATTTGGCCCCCTGCGGGGATTTTCCTGTTCCAAAAACTGAAGAAACCTATGAATGGACGAAGATTTTCAGCGATTGAGGAACAAAACCAGCATTGCTGGAAGAACTCCAGGTTGTTCCAAAAAGTGCTTACGGGAAGTGTTTCGAAGACTTGAAGAAGCGTTTGTACAAGTTTATTTGAAGAGGAAAACATGAATATTGATCAATAAATAAATATTTTTTCATTAAAATGTAAAGTCCCCTTACTTTTTGAACAAACCTCGTATATTTAAATGCACTATTGAATATGGGACACCTTCACGAAAGTTCGATACATGATTTAAATGCCCGTTTCCTTCTATCCACTGCATTGTATTGCAACAACCTTAAGTAGTTTAACATTCCTTGCTACAAATAAGCACCGCATTTCCAGGCGATAAGGTACATTCAAAATGAGTACCATAGCGGCTGATTGGTATGACTCGCGAACGCCTGTATGTTGTCAGAACTGGAAGACAAACAATAAAACACTCGCTCTCTCACATTTCCTAAGACCACGATGATCGCGCTACTTAAGTCCTCTGCTTGTGAGGTAAGCGGCCAACTTATTGTTAGCTCACGGCCGAATTCACCAAAGTCAATTAAAAATATTCGACTGCCCCTTTAGGTATTTTTGTTTCTCACTACGCGATAAAATGACACTTTCAGAAGCTCTTAACCTTAGTTGGCGTTTTTGTATTCGGATGTTAGTCGCTAGATGCATATTATTATGAAATACGGCTGAGAGCCGTAGGCCGCACGAATACTTGACTCGGGCCGCGTGCGGTTCGCGGGCCACAGTTTGACGACCACTGGCCTACTATATTTACACTGGAACGCGAGCCAAAAGCGTAATTGCTGCGCTGCTGTCGCCGCAGCAAATGGTTTCGTTCAGCACTATAGGTGACTTCATGTGCCTTCTGCTTCTCGGTTGACAGTCGCTATGGATCAGTAAATATTACTGCAGGAGCCCTTATGGTCCATTTGTAGCGCGCGGTGAGACTAAACAACAGTCGGTCGTCATCTTACTAAAGGCTGGATTTCATCGGAAGTGTTTCATCGAAACTACGGAAAGACCAAACCAGGATGTTGGGACGAGTATTTGAATTCTGCTGGATCTAAACCGCTGCGCCACCCTGCCTACTGGCTGAGTATACAGGGTGCACCAAAGCTCAACCGACAACCTTTCACAGGTTGTTCAGGAATACTTTCTGAGTACTTTGGTGAAAGAGAACCACAGTCTTTGGCGGTTCGCTACGGAGCAACAAAATAATTTTGATTTATTCGATTTGGTACCGAAATCACCCTGGGTTTTGTGTAAATATCGTCATAAGAGAGAATGCTTCGCAACAGTGAAGAAGCATGTACTATTCAATAAGCAAACGTACAACGCGCAGCACAGTGTAATGCAAGAACCATCAGACTCAAAAGTACTCTGACACGATTCTCATCGGTGCGTCACTGTACCGATTTCCTGTTGCAATCAGTGAACTCCGTACCCGAGGTACAGATCGGCCAACTCTTTCATCAGTAACCCTATGTATCGCTACACAACTAATATTGCCGGACAACAGAACCATCAGTAACGAATACAGACCTGAGGGGAACGAGGTAAAAAGCATTTCTTTCGTCAGCGACAAATACCGAGAGTGTATG
Source organism: Schistocerca gregaria (assembly GCF_023897955.1). Lineage (NCBI taxonomy): Eukaryota > Metazoa > Arthropoda > Insecta > Orthoptera > Acrididae > Schistocerca > Schistocerca gregaria. The sequence goes on from NC_064925.1 coordinate 250,114,299, forward strand.
GAAACAAGATACATAACCCATAATTTCGACATCTGCACTATTGTGCACCATAGAGATACAAAAATAATTAGGACAAGAAACCGAAGGAAACGCAGTAACCGTCACCGGAGACCGCGGGTCACTTATACCAAGGCAATCCTGAACAACTTCTGAAACTCTGTCGACGGAGCTCTGGTTCACCCTGTGCAGTATCGTCTAGCCAGCCACACCACCGAGGTCACCAACTTAGATGGTCTCGCGGTATTGTTGCTGCCCCCTAAAGCAGATATACAAGGTCCGAGTCCTACCTAAGCGCTAACGTGGATTTAACTGTGAAGACAATGTGTATGTTCTATATAGACAAATGGATCAAATGCTATAAATATGAACAAATTTTTGTTGGTGAAGAATATGTGCTCGAAATTTTGGAATCTAGGTTGAAAATGCATTGGATCTAAACACGTCTTATTTCGAAACCTCTCTGAATGGATCATGTACAATTATAGAAAAATGACATCTGTTATCACCAGCTAGCTTAGTTGAAGAGACGAACAGACAGGTCACAATGGAGTATATCCTAGAACGGTGGGTCCAGGGCCACGTCAGAGCGTTATCTTCGAACACGTTTAGATGTTAGTCAGTACTCTCAAAAATGTGTAGCATATAACCGAAGTCAGCACTTAAATAAAAAATAATGCTACTATTTATGCAACGATAAAAACAAAAAATGTTTAGTGAACGAAAAACATATATTGAAGTTCTTGTTTTTGATAGCCTTTCCTCATGTTCTATTAACTCTCGGCCAGAGAATCGCAGTATAAATGGATAATCACTTTCATAAGATCTGACAAGTGGAATCAGAAGTCTTATAGATTTTTCAGATAATAATGAATTCTCGTTGCCAATCTTTGACCAAAACGTTGTCGTGCAGTTTCATCAAAATCATTGGGTTATCTTCACAGAGATATATAAATTGTACTTATTTTAGGATTTTACTGTCAGAAAATACATTGAAGCGACAAAACGTTTTGACCACTTGCTTATCATCGTGTTGGTCGACTTCAGGAATGCAATACGATAGAGATTTTCGTGAGATGAATTTGGTGGGAACTTATTGTTAGTGGGTTTCCGGAAGTTAGTGGCACGAGATGTCTAGATCACGCAATTACTGTAAAATGCGAGCCGGTTGTGTGGGGACGAGGAGCTGGTGCCCGTTAACCTGATAGACGTGTTCCATCGGGTTCAGATCGGGCATACCTGGAGGACAAGACATCAGCGAGAGTTCATTCTCTTCAAACCGCTGTAGCACGATTCCGGCATTATGACATGGGTTGTTATCCTCCTGGATCTCCATCTCTGTCAGGGTAGTCATCAAACATGAAATGCAGTTGACGGGCAATAATGTTCACGTAGTCCATAGCAGTTATCGTGTATTTCATTACTACCATAGTTCCCATGGGAATCCAGGTGAATGTCTGCAATAGCATAATACTGTCTGCACCAACTTCCGTCCGTGGCGAGGTGCATGCTTCGAGGAACTGTTTGCCTGGATGCCAGTGTACCCGGGACAAGATATTTTAGTTAAGTTTCTAAACCGAAGTTTACTAACGTATAATGTAAGTTTCAGTGTTCCATAAACTAAAAAATGAACAATGAAAATCTTTGTTCTTAGATGAAGTTAGTCAGAATTTGTTATCAGTTCTAAATTCTACAAGCAACTCCTGATTTGGAAAATATCGATGAACTACCTCGAAAATGTTGGTGGAGTTGGGGTTCATCCTATACATGTAGAAGAAGATATTTTTTTACATTTAAATTTTACAGTAATGGTCTCTTTTATAGTGTACACGAATAGACCACTTTCTGCTAAATATAGCTACACATTTTACAAACGGTTTCAGCGATACAGCTTACTCCCGTGTTTATGTAGTATGCTTGGTTTGATTTATAATTCCTACCACTTAGCAAGCCCTAATAGCGGCAGTATCGGTTCCAGACGACATCCATGCAGGCAGGAGTGCAGGGTTTACCAGTTGAGCGAGACCAGTGACTTTTTTACAATTTTATTAGGTCTACACCATTTTTCAATAGATAGTAGTAGCGGAAAGTGGTGATGTAGGTGGGAGATCGTAAATGTGGAAGTAGGCTTAGATATTTGTAAACGGAACGCTATAAAATATCAGTTGGTTTCTTATTGCATCATAAATACTATTCTCGATTGAATATGTCGACTTACGATCGCAGTTCTCGTCATTTAGAGGAAGTTTTAATTTTATGCTTTAACACGAAGGAATCTGCGGCTGAGACTCACAAAATGCTGGGTGAGACATGTGGTGGGGCGCCTAATCGTGAAGGAACGTGCTGGCAGTAGTTTCAGCACTTCTAGAACGGTGATTTTGATGTGGAAAACCGGCGTGGTGATGGAGCAGAGAAGGTCCTTGAAATTACTGAAACCGAGGGAAATGATCACAGGAGATCGTTAACGAAAGAAGTTGGTGCATTTGAGCCGAGCAAATGATCACAACACTGTAATGGACATGAAAAGGTTCATCAAGTCCACACCTTTCACGCTCTCATGGAAGCTCAGGTGAATGTCTTAATTAGCATTATACTCCCCCCACCAGCTTGCGTCCGTGGTGAGGAGTATGTTTCGAGGAGCTGTTCGCCTGGGTGACAGACTACCTGGAGAAATAACTACGCTAAACTTCAGCTTCAGCATGACAATGCTCGAACGCACGTCGCAAAACCGACCAAAATATACGTGTAAACGTTGAAATGGGGGGTCCTACGCCACCCGCCGTATTCTCCAGACATTGCTCCACCTGACTACGGCGTTTTGAGATCAGTTTCATACAGCCTTGCTGATCAGCACTGCCGGTCATATGAACAAGTCCAAAATTGGATAGATTCATGGATGTCCTAAAAAGACACCCAGTTTTTCAACTGCGCGGTTGGTATGCTCCCCTAAAAATGGGAGAAAGTAGTGGCCAGCGGTTTCCAATAATTTGAATCGTAGATTTTTTGTAAGTTTTTAACTATAAAGCCTCGAACTTCGAGAAAAAACGACAGATCAGAGGCGTAGACCTAGTATAATAGGTACTGTTAACTATGCTACTGACCTTTTCTGCTGATGGGAACGGAGTAGGAGAGGTCCTGGAACTCGATGTCCACCGGCGGCCGTTCGGGCAAATACGACAGCGTGCGAGTCGTGGACAGTGGTAGTAGCATCCCTGTGCTAGGGTCCGTAATGACAGATCCATCTTTCACTCTCGCGCTAGAGTCCGGTGCGATGGCTGTCCCAGCCACTGTACACTGAGATACGTCCATTGCGACGGCTGTCCTCTCGTCCAGCGCGCACTGTGCTTCGGTGCTGGCAGCTCCGGCTTTGCACTCGAGTCCCGACCTGGCGTCCATGCTGAGAGCTGAGTTCCGCAGGCGGGCGCTTTGACCACTGTGCAGTGTTACCGTGAGCCGGCGCGGCGCCGCGTCTACTGGCGGAGGCAGCACGCGGGCCACCGCCGCTATCGCCCCCCCCCCCCCTCACCCTCCCACTCTCTATGGCTTCCGCTACTCTCTCTCTCTCCCTCTCTCTCGCCGTCCGTCGCCTGTCCAGAGCTGCGTTCCTCTCCACCCGCTCCTCACCACTCCGCGTGGGCAGCAACACGTGACGGCAGCTGCCGTCACGGTTGCCGTAGCGACGTCATGTGATAGCGAAACCAGAGCGTGCGCTGCGAGTGAGCTCTTGTCAGCTGCTTGGAAGCGTGCTACCTGCCGGCTTCATGTACATGTACATCGACGTACCCCGGAGTTTCTCTACATTCTGTCGCGGAGGCTACTTTGCACCTACGCTTGCCATCCCTTTCTTGCTCCACTTGCAGAGGGAGTGAGGGAGAAAGACGAGTCAACCGAACCTACCGATACCGGACGTCGGCTATGCGCCGGGACGAAATGGTCTTGTGGACAAACGGAAAGGGAACTAAACACCAACAACATATGTTTTTCGTATATTATATCCGTGAAATGTATTAGATTGGCGCGTAAATTCGTAGCGTCTTTATTTTGCATGTTGGTATTCCAGTTGCTATGGGTTTATTTATGGATTGTCATTTTTTATTTGTAGTTCCCCATGAACCATGGACCTTGCCGTTGGTGAGCAGGATTGTTTATCTCAGCGAAACGGATAGCAGTACCGTTGGTGCAATCACAACGGAGGGGTATCTGTTGAGAGGCCAGACAAACGTGTGATTCCTGAAGAGGGCAGCACCCTTTTCAGTAGTGCAGGGGCAACAGTCTGTATCATTGAAGTGGCCATGTAACATCACCCAAAACAGTATTGCTGTGCTGGTGCTGCGAACGTTTGAGAGCAGGGGGAAACTACAGCTGTAATTTTTTCCTGAGGGCATGCAGCTATACTGTATGGTTAAATGATGATGGCGTCCTCTTGGGTAAAATAGTCCGGAGTTCCCCATTCTGATCTCCGGATGGGGACTACTCAGGAGGACGTCGTTATCAGGAGAAACAAAACTGGCGTTCTACGGATCGGAGCGTGGAATGTGAGACCCCTTAAACGTGCAGGTAAGTTAGAAAACTTAAAAAGGAAAATGGATGTGTGAAAACTAGATATAGTGGGAATTAGTGACGTTTGGTGAGAGGAGAACTAAGTCTTCTGGTCAGGTGAATATAAGGCTATAAATACAAAGTCAAATAGCAGTAATGCAGAAGTAGGTTTACTAATGATTGAAAATGAAAGGAACACGGATAGGCTACCACGAACAGTACAGCAAACGCATTATTGTAACCAAGATCGACACGAAGCACACGCCTACCACAGTAATACAATTTTATATGCCAACTAGCTCCGCGGATGATGAAGAGATTGAAGACATCAATGATGAGATAAAGTAAATTATTCAGGTAGTTAAGGGAGACGAATGTCTAATTGTAATGGGGTACTGGAATTCGATAGCAAGAAAAGGAAGAGAAGCAAAAGGAATAGGTGAATATGGACTGGGGATAAGGAATGAAACAGGAAGTCGCATGGTAGAATTTTTCACAGAGCATAACTTAATCATAGCTAACACTTGGTTTAACAACCATGAAAGAAGGCTGTACTTGTGGAAGACACCTGGACACACTAGAAGGTTGCAGACTGATTATATAATAGTAAGACAGACATTTAGGAACCAGGTTTTAAAATATAAGGCATTTCCAGGGGAAGATGTGGACCCTGACTACAATTTATTGGTAATGAACTGTAGATTAAAACTGAAGAAACTGCAAAAAGGTAGGAATTTAAGGACATGGGACCAGGATAAACTGAGAGAACAAGGCAGCATAGGATCAAATAAGTAGAAAGACAAGGACTAATACAAATCCTTGGGTAACACAAGAGATAATGAAATTAATTCATAAAAGGAGAAAATATAAAAATGCAGTAAATGAAGCAGGCGAAAAGGAATACAAACGTCTCAAAAATGAGATTGACAGAAAGTGTAAAATGGCTAAGCAGGATGAGCTAAAGGACAAATGTAGGGATGTAGAAGCATAATGAAACTAGGGGTAAGGTAGATGCCACCTACAGGAAAATTAAGGAGACTTTTGGAGAAAACAGAACCACCTGATTGAAAATCAAGAGCTCAAAGGGAAAACCAGTCCCCAACAAAGAAAGGAAAGCAGGAAGTTGGAAGGAGTATACAGATGGTCTACACAAGGGCAATGTTACGGGAATGGAAGAGGACAGATGAAGATGAGATGGGAGATGTGATACTGCGTGACGAATTTGACAGAGCACTGAAAGACTAAGTCGAAACAAGGCCCCGGGAGTAGACAACATTCCACTAGAATTACTGATAGCCTTGGGCGAGCCAGCCATAACAAAACTCTTGGATCTTGTGAGCAAGATGTATGACACAGGCGAAATACGCTCAGACATAAAAAATTATACACTTACAATAATATCATTTGAAAGAAACCAGGTGCTGCAGGTGTGAGAATTACCGAACCATCAAGTAGTAAGTCATGGTTGCAAAATACTAACACTAATTCTATCAGACGACTGGAAAAACTGGTAGAAGCCGACCTCGGGGAACATCATTTTGGATTCTGAAGAAATCTAGGAACATTCGAGGCAGTGCTGAACCTGTGACTTATCTTAGCAGTAAGGTTAAGGAGAGACAAACCTACATTTATAGCATTTGTAGGCTTAGAGAAAGAGTTTCACAATGTTGTCTGGAATACTCTTTCAAATTCTGAACGTGGCAGAGGTAAAATACAGGGAGCGAAAAGCTATTTATAATTTGTGCAGAAACCAGATGGCAGTTATAAGAGTCGAAGGTCACGAAAGGGAAGCAGTGCTTGGGAAGGGTGGGACACAGGCTTGTACTCTATCCCCGATGTTATTCAGTCTGTATATTGAGCAAACAGTAAAGCAAAGAAAAGAAAATTTTGGAGTAGATTTTTTATTTAGGCAGCAAAATAACTGATGATGGTCGAATTAGAGGTTATATAAAATGTAGACTGGCCATGACAAGGAAAGCATTTCTGAAGAAGAGAAACTTGTTAACATCGAGTATAGATTTAAGTGCCAGGAAGCCTTTTATGAAAGTATTTGGATGAAGTGTGGCCATTTATGGAAGTGAAACATCGACGATAAATAGTTTAGATAAGAAGAGAATAGAAGCTTTTGAAATGTTGTGGTACAGAAGAATGCTGATGATTAGATGGGTAGATCACGTTACTAATGAGGAGGTACTGAGTAGAACTGTAGAGAAGAGAAATTTGTGGAACAACTCGACTAGGAAAAGGGATGGGTTGATAGGACACGTTCTGAGGCATCAAGGGATCACCAGTGTAATATTGGACGGAAACGTAGAGGGTAAAAATTGTAGAGGGAGACCAAGAGAAGAATAAAGTAAGCAGATTCAGATGGGTGTAGGTTGCAGTAGTTATTCGGAGATGAAGAGGCTTGTACAGAATAGGACAGCAAGGACAGCCGCATCGAACCATTTGGACTTAACACATCAACAACAACAAGTTCACTGTTGCCGTTTGAGTTTACATGTTGTCATTTTGTCAATAGGAGATAGAAAGCGGAGCCGTGGACGTTAGCAAATGGAATGCCAAGTTGGGAAATGTGAACTTATCCGACTTATTTTTCCGTTTTAGTTCAGTAGTGGGGTGACAGCAGCGGAGGCAGCCATCTATGAGGATAACATCATCAGACAGAACACGTCAAGACAATGGTTTTCCCATTTTATGGAGGATGGTTGTGACATTAGGAACTCTCCACGTTCAGGAAGACTTTCGGGGTTTGAAGAAGGTCGTTTAAACGCGTTAATCCACAATGATCAGTGTACTCGAGGACTGGCAGATGTGATGAATTGTGGTCATTCCATTATCGTGGGACACTTGCATGCAATGGGGAAGGTTAAAAATCGGGTGCATAGGTACACCATGCTCTAAGCCAAAATCACAAAAATCAGCAAGTGGCCATATGTGCATCTCTGCTTGCTCATCATCAGTTGGTCATCAATTAGTTCGTGAACAACACCGACCATTCCTATCACGTATGGTTACTGGTGACAAGATATGGTGTCTTTATCCAACCATAAGAAAAAGAAAGGGGTGGCTTAGCCCAAACGAAGCAGAAACTCCCCATACAAAGACCTGCACCCATCCACAAAAGATAATGTTATGCGTCTCGTGTAACAATGACACTGTGGTGTACTGGGAATGGCTTGTCCGAGGTGTAAGCATCACTGCTGACGTTTATTGACTTGTAGACGCAGTCCAAGAACAACGACAGGGAAGACTACGTGAAGTGATGCTGCTCCACGGGAACTCCCGCCTGCGTTCTGGAAGACTGACAAAAACCCCAACAGGATTTGCGTTGGGAAGTGATTCCATGCCCTGATCTTGCGCCTGAAATTTTCACCTTTCCCGCTCTATATCGATGAAGCTCCAAGGAATTTTGTTTATGGATGAAAATGTTCTCCGAACACCGCTTGATTTCTACAGTCGCGGAATCAAGAAGTTACTTCCGCGTTGGCAAGCTGTTGTAAATATTGAAGAAGAAGAATTGTCAACAGCGCTAGAAAAACCCATATCCTCAAAAAAAAATAAAAAAAATAAAAAAAATTAAAAAAAGATTAAAATTAAAAAAAGAAACCAAAACAAAAATGTATTAAACATCGCATTAATATTTCGTTGCACTTATTTAAAACATGTCTCTGTTATTCTTAAACAACTTCCGCAATTATCAATAATAACAGGCAACTCTTGCCATTGATCGTGATGAAGAACGTTCTATTAAGTGCAAAATAACATCAAGGATTATATAGATGTTTTTATATTTTTGCATGTAAACTGTACTAGCATCGAAAGTAACTGCTTTGATTGAACAAAAGCACAGAAGTTACGCGATCATCTGATTTTTATGAAATGCAAAATGCAGTGGACTAACACTGAATGAGGTGCAGCTCTAATTATCTGCAAAAAAACATAAAAGAAAACAAAGAAATAGAGTGAGGTCTTCGGTTCCCACTTTCTCTACTTTTTCTCTCACAAAATGATTCACGTTTATTTCCCTACCAATGTTACCAATACTAACGGCAATGCCTCCCGTCGGATAGACCGTTCGCCTGGGGCAAGTCTTTCGAGTTGACGCCACTTCGGCAACTTGCGTGTCGATGGGGATGAAATGATCTTCGTAAGGACAATATAACACCCAATACCTAAGCGGAGAAAATCTCCGACCCAGCCGGGAATCGAACCCGAGCCTTTAGATATGACATTCCGTCGCGATGAAAACTTTTTTTTATCTCATTTTGTACTGTATTGTTTGTTGAATTTGATCGAGGCGGACGTCCGATGACACCCGTTCAGGTTCTTCGTTAACCCGTTCACTCAGTATTTTTTTTTTTTTTTTTGTACTACAAAGGATAGCTAACCCTTTGACCGAACACGCTGAGCTACCGTGCCTGCAGCACTCAGCTACCAGAGGCGGACAATACAACCGGCAACGCTGGTAGCATTACCAGTCACTACGTCATTGGTTCAAATGGTTCAAATGGCTCTGAGCACTATGGGACTTAACATCTATGGTCATCAGTCCCCTAGAACTTAGAACTACTTAAACCTAACTAACCTAAGGACATCACACAACACCCAGCCATCACGAGGCAGAGGAAATCCCTGACCCCTCCGGGAATCGAACCAGGGAACCCGGGCGTGGGAAGCGAGAACGCTACCGCACGACCACGAGATGCGGGCACTACGTCATTAATGTACTGTACCAAAACCATTGAACCGTTGTTTTGGTAGAGCGCAACTCTATTCCAGGCACATTATCTGCGTCTGTCTTTAATTTATTTTCGTATGACATTTTTATCTACCTTTCTTTTCATAATTTTAACCTAATTTTCCTTCACGTAGTTTGGGCGTGAATAGCTGTAATCTCCAATACATCTTAAACAACCCATTTTACTTTCACACTTGTTTATAACAATAGGAATATAGAGTCATTATGAATTTTATTTGCATCTTTTAAGTCATTGTGTATGCAATGACAACGAAGATATTTGACGCCACTTACTAAATGCAAACACAGCGCTGCCCTGCAAATGGATGCTTCAGTAAGAGAACGCTACACTAGCAGCAGTGAGCCGTCCAGATATTTTTCGTTAAGTCTGTGGAGTCCATACGCAACGTTACCCATGTCCGTCAAGTGAAGGTGGGCCATTTCTTTTACTCTTCTCTGTTTTGCTGAGGCAACTTTCTTCTTATTTAAAAAATAACAGTTACTGAAACAGAAAAGTCAATAAATTGTTTTGTAATTTAGAAGGAAATAAAAACAGAAGATAGGAGTATCATGAGAACAGATAAAATTATTTACATAGCGCGGATGTTGCCTATATTCGATTTCGATGAGCCGTTCGTGGTCGTCATTTTGATGTTGTTACAGGTCAAAGGCAACCGGTGGTGTAGAAGGCTAGAGTTAACCTGAGACGACTGCTGTGAACGTCTGTATGTAGTGGCGTAACTGTGCCATGGCAACCGACGCAAGCTCCATTTTCGTAGGAGGCCTGCTTTTATGACGGGCGAGGTTTGAAGGGAAGAAGAAAAAGGGGAGAGTGAGGACGAAGTAGGAGAGTGAAGGATGACAAGTAGCAGCAGTAGTAGTGTGGAGACAAGAAAACAAAAAAGAAGAAAAAGAAGAAAGAGAAGAAGAGCTCTAAAATGAGAGTGAGGACGAGGTGTGTGAAAGGAAATGGTGAAGGAACTCGGACTGGCCTTCGTTAGGCAACAATTTTATAGCACCAACTTGTCCCTCCTTCAGATAAGCTTGTTTTTCTTGTTTTCGGTTGCTGTTCTAGCTGTGCTAACTGAACCACGCAACGGAAGTGTAGAAAGCATATTTTCCATTTGTTGTTTTGTTTTTGCAACTTTGCATTGGGCGGCAATAAAATAATGAAAACTGAATCGTGATGTTGATGCAACCAGTGTGACGTTGGACTGTGTGTTGTTCCGTGTTTGTATTGAAATATACAGAAGAAACGAAGATTAGAGTTTAACGTCCCGTCGACAGCGCACTCACAAGAGACAGAGCACAGGTTCGGATTACGGAGGGATAGAGGAATAAATAGGGAGTGCCCTTCTTAAAGACAAAAATGGTTCAAATGGCTCTGAGCACTATGGGACTCAACTTCTGAGGTCATCAGTCTCCTAGAACTTAGAACTACTTAAACCTAACTAACCTAAGGACATCACACACATCCATGCCCGAGGCAGGAATCGAACCTGCGACCGTAGCGGTCTCGCGGTTCCATACTGTAGCGCCTAGAACAGCACGGCCACTCCGGCCAGCTCTTAAAGACACCATCTCGGCATTTACCTGGAGCGATTTAGGGGAATCACCACGAGAAGCCTGTATGTGGATGGTCGGAGGAGGGTTCTGAACTGTATTCTTCAAGAATCGGTATTCAGTCTCTTAACCAATGAGACATCTCGGTCAGTGTGTAGCTTACAAAATAGGATTATTGAAATGTGTGCCTTTTCCTTCTTTTTTATGTCTGAATATATCAATAAAGGAATAAATGTCCTAATCTTTAATTACTTATCTAACTTATCGTAAATTACAGTGGCTGATGTGGCTTCTCAATAACTATATAAAAGAAAAATCATCGCGTTTCAGATCTGTTCTTCAAGTGGCAAATGTGAACATCATGAGTTTTAATTAACGATCGACACTAGTATTACGCAAAAAAGGGCTGTAACAGATGAGTCTTCTGCAGTTCTGAGTGAAGCCTTATGGGCTCAAAAATGCGGCATCGCGTGCGTTCATTACCTTGTCGGTGTTTAGGCAGCGTCAGGGCGACAGCGGTCGGCGCACCAGCCATCCAGCTCACCGTCTCGGAACTAACTCTTTCTAACTTCTCGTTACTACAATTTACCGAAGTTGGTTTAAAAAACTATCTGGCTGTGTTTTCATCTGACCAATCAGGGTCTCAATGTTAACCTTAAGCTCCGCCTACAAAAATTCTGTCTATCCAATGAGAAACGTTATACTTTTCGTGGTGGGGCAATGTTTTTAAAGTTTGCAACGTAACAGAGACGGTAAAAAGTCTCACGCTAAAACCTGCAGCTGGTGTGGTCCTTTTAGTGTTATCGTAAGATCTATACTGTTCTTCTGGAGGGCTCTATATTTTAACAGGGGCTTGGGGGTGGTCCTTGACGTACCTGAGACGCGAAAAAGTCTCACGCTGAAACTTGCTGGTGGTAGTGGCCCTTTTTGTGTTATCGTAAGATCTATACTGTTTTTGTGGAGGGCTCTAGCTTTTAACATGGGCTGGGGGGTGGTCCTTGACGTACCTGAGACGCGAAAAAGTCTCACGCTAAAACGTGCGGGTGGTAGTCGTACAGGTAGGCTGGCGGCGTGGGTGTCCTGACCGTCCCTTATCGTAGGGCCTTCTAGCTTAACACGGTTCTGCTCTCGGCTTCTGTTCTCGTTTCTCCCCTCGGAACTGCGTCGGTCTCTCGGTGGGAAGGTACGTCATGCATTTAGGCATTCTTGTGTTAGTCTGTGGTATTCCATTTGCTCACTTGTTACTCGTATTACTTTGGTTAATTTAATGAGACGATTTATTCGGAGCTATGTGACATACTACTGGATTTGCTTATCATGTCAGGGTGTTCATGGAAGGTGTTGGATTTGCCTGACACCTTACAATGTCTTCCTGTAATGCCATCTGGTGGAGATCCCAGACGCTCAAGAAGTTCTCAAGAATGGGTCGCACAAGCATTCTGTCCGTCGTCTTCTTTACATGTGCACTTTAGTTTCCGAGAGCTCGCACCATACACCGTGGTCGGCCTGTGCCCTTCTGTAAACCTGTCCTCGTTCTATTTCAAGCAGTTTTGCAGCGTTACGCCCAGATATTTAATCGTCGTGACTGAGCCAAGCAGCATACCATCAATACTCATTAAAATATTAAAGGAATGTTTTTCTTACCAATCCTATTAATGTTCTGTCTAGATTCAAAGTAAGCTGCTCCTAACTATACAAACTGAAATAATGTCAGTGTCATTCTGAACCCCGTTAGAGTCAATCGATGACGTTTTCCCGAATACAACAGTTTTCCAGGAAATAGGTTTCTGCCCACTCTATTTGACAGATGATTTACATGAGCTCTTCTCACGTTTCCATGGGGCGTTGCTAATGTTGCCTGGGTGTTTGATAGAGTAGGTTCTGTGACTTATAAAGTCTTTGCATCGTTAACACATCTCAGAACCTATATAACAAGCTCGGGAAAGAAACAGACTATGGAGGTATATCCTTAACCCACGAACATGGGATGGCTCCGTTAACATACAGAAATGTTTCTGTCTGCTTTACATGTGTCTTACGACAGGTTTCAGCTGGGGGCTCTCCATCGTTTCCTATTCTGAGCATACTCCTTTATCTGTTTGTATGTTCGTACTCTTCTAACATTGCCCATAATTGCAGTTCTCTTATCCCCCCTTCCCCCTCTTTCTCTTTCTGAGATTCCTTCCACTTTTCCCTCGATAATTAATTGTTGCAGGCAATTCGTGCTCAGAATATATATCAGCCAAGATTTATTCCTCTTTCTGATCGCATCCAATAATCTTCTTTCTTCCCTGTTTTCTTCAGTGTTTCTTCATTCTTATACTCACTTCACCTTAAGGATTATTTTTCAAAACTTTCTAAATGTCTTTCTTCTTTCTTTTTAAATATCCATCATTCACTCCTGTATCACACAACACTCCCGATATATCGTTTAGGAAATCTGTTCCTCAGTTTCGTTGGAATTCTCGTAGATGTCAGCAAGTGCTTTATCTTTTCAAATGCTCTCTTTCCCTTAGATACTCCCCACCTCATAAAATGTTCCAACTACAGAAATAATTTTGCTTGTTCTTTCGTTTTTCTGTCTAAGGTTATGTTAATTTGAGCATCCTCCTTGCTTAATCTCATTACTTTTGTTTTTAAAATATCTATCTTCATTCCATGCTCCCTTTCTCGCAATATCCTTCAACATCTTCCACAGTTCCTCTTCTGATTCCGACAGCACTGCTTGATGACAGGATGCCTCTCGCGTCCTCTGTGGCCTTACCTGCTGGTTTTTCTCCATATATCTTGGACAGTTTCAGTGACAGCATCTTTGCCTTGCATCCTTCCCCAACGCTCAGCTCTTCTGTCTCATCAGTGCCTGCTTCCCTACTAGAAGGTCTTAAGTAGACCTCGAGGCCACATTCCTGTGCCACAAATTCTGTTTTTTCCCTCAGTTAAGTTATTGAATTTGGACCTAAGACTTCAGTGCCCAAAGCTTGCTTTTCCTGGAGCTCCTGAATCGCTTTTTGCAATTCCCATTTCAGTACTTTAAGACCTCGGTCCTTTTCACTCTGTTGCCCTTCGTCTTCCAAAACTAGTCTGGTGTTATCCACCTGTGAACTGTATATTTTTTCCACATAATCCATGCAAACTTTCTTCTGCACTTCTACACATACTGCTGTGTTCTTCCTCTGTTTATTTAACACCACCTTAGCGCCCCCTGCTTCGCTCTCGTAGACTGTACAGTTCGCACAGGTCTCTCTCTCTCTTTTTATTTTTAATTGAATATTTATGATGTTCACAAATTGCAATACCTAAACTTTTCCGAATGTACTTCTGACCAAATCCGATTATGGTAGCTGGAGCCCAAGATTTTTTTAAATTCATACCTTTTGCGTTCTTGTGGTAATATTTCCATAAAAACTTTCATCCCATAACACATATTTCTTTATATCTAACCGAGAAATGAAATACCACTTTTCATAGATTTAGCGTGAATAATTTTTTAATATAGGGAAACAGTCTTAAATACTCATCCTCTATTTCATCCCCTTAGGAATTGAATTTCTAAAAACAGTGAAACACGTATTTTTTTATTTATTTCTAACATAGAAGCCAAGTACAAATTATCATAGATTTAGCTTGAAAATTCTAATGTAATGAAATACTTGCATAAAACATTTCACCCTCGTATTTCCAAAAACAGTGAAATGCGATTTTTTTTATTTCTAACAAAGAAGCCAAATATAAATTTTCATAGCTTTAGCTCCAAAACTGCTTGCATAATGAAATATTTCCGTAAAAACTCTCATCCCCTATTTCATCCCCATAGGGGTTAGACTTTCATTAATGTTGAAACATGTATTTCTTTATTTCTGACCGTGTAATCAATTTTCGTAGGTCTAGCATCACCATTGCCTTAATAGCGACATATTTTCAAGTAAAAACTTTCATCCCCTATTTTGTCCCGGTAGGGAGGGACTGTCGAAAATTCTCATCTTAGACGACGACTACAGCATAAGATCATAAACTTCTGCATATTTCTTGTTTCTGTCGTTTGGACTAGACGACGATGAGACAGTGAGTGAGTGACTCACTCAGTTGAGACATTGCCTTTTATATACGGAGGTTGCTTGTCTGCTTATTTTCTTTACTTTTCTTCTTGTTGAGGATTTCACTTTTCTGTACAGTTTCTTGAATTGTCCTTTTTCTTCCAAGTCTTCTATTCCCTCACATTCTTTCCTCCTAGCCTTGTCAATTAACTTACTTAGTTCTTTGTTTACTTTTCTGTGCTGTCTTCTGAATTATTTCTTTATTTCCTGCCTTCATCCACGTTATCCAACGTACTTCCTGCTATTAACACTTTCTTATTTGTTATTTTCTCCTGTCCAATTTTTGTCTTTAATCCTTCCAACATTGTATTTCAAACAGCATTCCACGCTTCAGCATCTTCTGTACTTCTCCTTATATGTTCCAACTCATTTTCGACATAGTGACAGTGCACTTTTTAAAGTTCTCATTCTTCAACTTCCCAAAATACCATTTCTTTATCTGTTGTCGTCTCTTAATATACTTTAATCTTGTCCCAATAGCTGCAACGAGTAAATTATGATTTGTATCGATGTCTGCACCTGGGAAGATTTTTGCTATCTTACTGCTACTTAACTTCTAGTTGTTTATCACCAAGTCTGTTTGATAACTGGCATTATCACTTGGAGCTTTCCACGTATGAATTACGACAAATCAAATCATTATTTGTCATCCATAAAAGGCTTTTATGATCAGTCTCAATCAAAAAGGACTATGAGCTAAAGTTGCTTTTAACCGCTTAAAGTGTGGTTGACAGACCTGCCTGCTTTTCCGTTTCTAGTAAACAGCCAGTAATAGGTGTATGGTGTACACAAGCGTTCTGTACAGGACAATCTCCTTTGTAGGTGCACCTCGCTTTCCGAGAACTCTCTCAATAAATCGAAGTCGGCCATTTGCCTTCCATAAAACCACCCGTTTGTGCTCGCTCCGTTAATACTATTTTTGAACTTTTACCTAACAGCATTAACACCCTTCTTATTGTTGTTCATTCCCTTCTGAGTAACAATCCTCTAATGCTTGGAACAGTGTAGCACCATCACGACACACATACACATCCACTTCCTTAGCTTAGCGGCGTGCACGTTTCATAACGAAGGACGCAGTCCCCGTAAATATCGACATAACTGAAAAGTTCCTTACTCAGAATTTCATAACCATACGTTGAGTAAGGCGACAGAGAGTTGGAAGTATGACCGGAAGTCTTCGAAAAAGTAGGTAGCTCGCCCTCTGCCAACCAGGCAGCCATGGCTGCACTCCTTATGATGCGTGGCGGAGGCTACTTGGGTACACTCTTGGGGAGAGGGGAAAAGGGGGACCGTTGTATTATGGTCTCCCGTGCGAATCTGTCGTCCACTGCTATCTCTTGTGACATCACTAAGGGGCCCCGGTGGCTATCCAACCACTGCTCTGAGCACTATGGGACTCAACTGCTGTGGTCATCAGTCCCCTAGAACTTAGAACTACTTAAACCTAACTAACCTTAGGACATCACACACATCCATGCCCGAGGCAGGATTCGAACCTGCGACCGTAGCGGTCGCGCGGTTCCAGAATGTAGCGCCTAGAACCGCTCGGCCACTTCGGCCGGCAGATATATTATGTATAGCCGTTACCCGGAAGACGGATAAAAAATGGATAAATTAAATATTTTCAATGCAAGGATACGTTTTGGACATTTCGTCCCTGATAATTACACGTGGATTTAGAAAAATAATGTCGATTCTGCTTCTATGCAAGACACGTAAACTGATCATTATCCTTCTGCAGAAAATACATGTTTGGGAGATAACAATGAGAATACCTTAAGAGATTGTAGCAGTGCAGGAAAAAAGGGAAGGAATTTATTTCTTACTTACGTAAAACTGACATTTAACCGTTTCATAATTAGTTCTCTCGTTTTTATCCTTTCGTGTGTGTGCTTCGTGATCATTAAATACGTCGTTTTTGCACATGTTATTGACAATATATTATGAGAGTTGGTAACTACGTCCTTACGATTTAATTGTAGTCGTCACAAAAAGAGAGTAACGATTGGGTATGAGATCGGTACCAAAGAAATGCCTTAAAAAGAATATATTCGTTAACAGTGGTAATTATCGCTTATGTTTACCAACTATTTTTATTTACGGCTATTGCAGTTTTGAACATTCCTCATTTTCGAACGAATATGACAAACGCAACTGATATACAGCGTGATTACAATTAAAGTTAAACTTTCAAAACGCTGTAGAAATAACACCACTGGTCAGACTGACGTCAAATTGCAACAAAATATTGTCGGAGAAGGGGATAAACGTATGGTAGATAAAAATAGTGTGGTAATTGATCACTAGATGGTGCTGTATGTGTCAGAATACGTAAATGAAAACACCTGTTATGCGCACGACCCACTGAAGCTGGTACAAACACACCGGTTGCACGGCTTTTCCCGCTTTCGCGTCTGAGACGTTCGCCGTGACTGTCTCAATGCAGGATCGCGCTCTGCTTGTTAAGCTGTATTACAAGAGTGATGACTGTGCCCATGTCGCTCTGCAGAAGTGCCGGACACTGAAGGGTTTGAAAAAGGCGTTGGTCCGAAGACTGCCGTGGGTCTGGACAAAATGATTCGAAAAGACGTGTTCTTTTGGTGTGCAACCTGGTAGAGGGAGAAAACTAATTGGTTCGACGTCAGTGGAAGCAGTGGTCACAGCAGTGCAGGAGGAGACGATTAGTGGTGTGCAATCGTGTAGTGCGCGGAGAATTGCTCGAACTTTGGACATACCCATAAGCATGGTGTGTAAAATCCTACGAAACATCCTTCTTTGCTATCAATTCAAAATTACCCATGTGCAGGTTTTGCTTCCTGTTGACCTGCAAGCAAGAGAGACCTCTGCTTTAGAATTTCTTGTCCACAGCTCCTGGCCCGCAGTTCGTTGTCGTGCGGTAGCGTTCTCGCTTATCACGCCCGGGTTCCCGGGTTCGATTCCCGGCGGGGTCAGGGATTTTCTCTGACTGGTGATGACTGGGTGTTGTGTGATGTCCTTAGGTTAGTTAGGTTTAAGTAGTTCTAAGTTCTAGGGCTCAAATGGCTCTGAGAACTATGGGACTCAACTGCTGTGGTTATCAGTCCCCTAGAACTTAGAACTACTTAAACCTAACTAACCTAAGGACATCACACACATCCATGCCCGAGGCAGGATTTGAACCAGCGACCGTAGCAGTCGCACGGTTCCGGACAGCGCGCCTAGTACCGCGAGACTAAGTTCTAGGGGACTGATGACCATAGATGTTAAGTCCCATAGTGCTCAGAGCCATTTGAACCATTTTTAGAATTTCTTGCTCGCATGGAAGTGGACAATGATTGGCCGTGGAAGATTTTGTGGAGAGACGAAGTCCACTTCCATCTGACAGGATATGTCAATACACAGAATTGTCGAGTATGGGCAACGTAAAATCCACACACAAATCAACCAGTAACACTTCGTCCTGAAACGGTCACTGTGTGGTGCGGGTTTACGGCTTCATTTATCATAGGGCCATATTTTTCTCGAAGAGACATGTGCTTCAGGTCCTGTTACCTGTACCGTCACTGGTAAGCGCTATGAGCGTCTTTTGCGCAATCACGTCATTCCAGCTCTCCAACAGCTTAAATGTGTTGATGGGCTAATTTTTATGCAAGATGGCGCACCTCTGCACATTGCAGATCCAGTTAAGCAGCTGCTGAAGCGCCATTTTAGAAATGGTAGAATTATCAGCGTCATTTTCCTACAGCCTGGCCGTCCATATCACCTGATCTTAATCCGCGTGACTTCTGGCTGTGGGGCTACCTGAAAGATGTTGTGTTCAGTGTTCCGATTGCAAACTTAGCTACACTGAAGGCACACATTCTGAACGTGACCCCGGAGACACTTCGATCAGTTATGGAATATGCTGTTTCTTGATTTCAACTTGTTACATAAAATGGTGGAGAGCATATTGAACTTGTTTTGCGCCAGTAAAAGGAAATTAATAATCGGATTTGATTTTGATTCATGCTTTTTATGCGGTTTTTGGCCTCAGGACAATTAATAACCGATTTTTCCCTTTAGATGTGATGTGACCTTGTAGTGGATGGGCTTACGTAACTAACCGTATTACACCTGTACACCGGTGCACACTGGGTAGTGCAGTTTAACTTCCAACGTACACCTCAGGCATTGTTGTACGATTCATTTGTAATTTGTAGTCGACCACTATTAAGTTATGATGCTTACAGCGCCATCTATTGCTACATTTTGTAACTATTTACTTTCTTGTACTATACGTCCCCCCCCCCCCCCCCCCCCCTGTCTCCGATAGTATTTCATTGCAGTTTGACGTCGTTCTGACCAGTGGTGTTATTTGTACAGTGGTATGAAAGTTTAATTAGTATCACCCTGTATATTCGAAATTATATTCTCCCGTCAAATTAGCTTTCGAAAACTGTCCCTGTTTTTAAATTGAGGCGGTATGTACTTCTCAGGGAAGTCTTCTCATATTACGAACATCTTCAGCTTGTCGTTTAGTAGTTCATTAAAAATAACTTCGTTTTCTTCAGCAGATATTTAACAGCTTGCGCAGTGCAACTATTCTCACATTTTGTCGTACACTTCCAGTAATATTCACGTTTGTCTCTTGAACACAATTGAAACATTTGTTTATGTGTTAATTAATACACTCCTGAAATTGAAATAAGAACACCGTGAATTCATTGTCCCAGGAAGGGGAAACTTTATTGACGCATTCCTGGGGTCAGATACATCACATGATCACATTGACAGAACCACAGGCACATAGACACAGGCAACAGAGCATGCACAATGTCGGCACTAGTACAGTGTATATCCACCTTTCGCAGCAATGCAGGCTGCTATTCTCCCATGGAGACGATCGTAGAGATGCTGGATGCAGTCCTGTGGAACGGCTTGCCATGCCATTTCCACCTGGCGCCTCAGTTGGACCAGCGTTCGTGCTGGATGTGCAGACCACGTGAGACGACGCTTCATCCAGTCCCATACATGCTCAATGGGGGACAGATCCGGAGATCTTGCTGGCCAGGGTAATTGACTTACACCTTCTAGAGCACGTTGGGTGGCACGGGATACATGCGGACGTGCATTGTCCTGTTGGAACAGCAAGTTCCCTTGCCGGTCTAGGAATGGTAGAACGATGGGTTCGATGACGGTTTGGATGTACCGTGCACTATTCAGTGTCCCCTCGACGATCACCAGAGGTGTACGGCCAGTGTAGGAGATCGCTCCCCACACCATGATGCCGGGTGTTGGCCCTGTGTGCCTGGGTCGTATGCAGTCCTCATTGTAGCGCTCACCTGCACGGCGCCAAACACGCATACGACCATCATTGGCACCAAGGCAGAAGCGACTCTCATCGCTGAAGACGACACGTCTCCATTCGTCCCTCCATTCACGCCTGTCGCGACACCACTGGAGGCGGGCTGCACGATGTTGGGGCGTGAGCGGAAGACGGCCTAACGGTGTGCGGGACCGTAGCCCAGCTTCATGGAGACGGTTGCGAATGGTCCTCGCCGATACCCCAGGAACAACAGTGTCCCTAATTTGCTGGGAAGTGGCGGTGCGGTCCCCTACGGCACTGCGTAGGATCCTACTGTCTTGGCGTGCATCCGTGCGTCGCTGCGGTCCGGTCCCAGGTCGACGGGCACGTGCACCTTCCGCCGACCACTGGCGACAACATAGATGTACTGTGGAGACCTCACGCCCCACGTGTTGAGCAATTCGGCGGTACGTCCACCCGGCCTCCCGCATGCCCACTATACGCCCTCGCTCAAAGTCCGTCAACTGCACATACGGTTCAGGTCCACGCTGTCGCGGCATGATACCAGTGTTAAAGACTGCGATGGAGCTCCGTATGCCACGGCAAACTGGCTGACACTGATGGCGGCGGTGCACAAATGCTGCGCAGCTAGCGCCATTCGACGGCCAACACCGCGGTTCCTGGTGTGTCCGCTGTGCCGTGCGTGTGATCATTGCTTGTACAGCCCTCTCGCAGTGTCTGGAGCAAGTATGGTGGGTCTGACACACCGGTGTCAATGTGTTCTTTTTTCCATTTCCAGGAGTGTAGTTTTGTGTGTTGAACCAGGTAGGTGACATGTGCTTCTTTCGAATAGGGGTTTCATGGTTAGGATTCGTTTGTGTCGGAGTGCACGTCACGTAACTTGGGTGGCCGGAGACTTCTGCGTAGGCAGCAGTTAGTAGTATTGTGTGTGTGTGTGTGTGGGGGGGGGGGGGGGGTATTTGTTGCAGTACAGCCAGACTGCGCTTTAGCTGCGCTCCATTCGGCGGTGGACCAACTGTCTGTCCATTGAGACTACAGACTGTCGTCCAGTGAAATTACATGCGAATACAAGAAAGATGAAGCCTTTGTGAAGAAGGCCACGTCATCAAATGATAGGCCTTTAAAATACGGGGCTGTATATAATTTGTAACGTACAAAAATAAGAACGCATGGTAATAGGATGAACAATGAGAACAATAACAGACAGTTCTCAATCGTTTGACGTTTCCATCGATTAGTGCAAGAAAATACCGGGATGAGTGATTGGAGAAAGCGCGGCGCATTAACTTACTTTTCCCGTTCGAACTCGGAAAACACGTTAATCTTGTGATGGACTGAAAAAATAACATTTTAAAAGGTCACGAAAAGAAACGTAGCGACAAATGCATATTTACTGACACGTCGTGGACCATCTGTGACTTTTGTCCAACCTCAAACAATATCCTCAGACATAAAGAATAGATCCATGTCCAAGCCATTCACTATTACCACAGTGAATAGCCACTCATAGGACTGGAGGCGCTGAGGAAGATTTTGTGGTTTTAATGCATGAGCAACAGACACTCGATAGGGATGCATGTACAGATCCAGCTGGAATACGTGTGCCCATTATCGACGTGATACGCTGGTCTCTTGCAGCAAACGTCGAGTTGATTTGGTAGGACTCCGAAGCATTCTCTGGTGAACTGCAGCCACTTTTTCTGGTGCGTGGGCACGTTTCGGTGTGTTTTTTGACTTGTTCAAAAGAGGTTCTATCTGATGCCATTTTCGGACTAATCTTTGCATGGACTATTCGCTGGCACTTTGACACGATTTAACTTCCCAGCAAACAACTGACGACACCGTTACCACGACTTTGCTGTCACATAGCTTTCCACAACGAGCACCCGCTGTTCCACTGTCAAAAATACCATCGTCCCCTTTGCATTGCTCCACTCACACTGACAAAGCCCGCACTACGCTCTAAACCGGTGTGTATTGCATGTCGGACGAACACGTGGTGCACGGGATGTGGTCATATGCATACATTCACGTCCAGTCGAATTCACTCGTCCAAGCCACTTTTATTTGCTCCACCCTATATTTGCACATATGAAATTTATACCTGCCATTTCATCGAATGATTTAAGCAAACGTCTTTTCGGCACACAACTGAAAGCATCTTACTTTAGAAAAAATGACAAAGGTCTGTTATACATGAAAAGGCATAATTGAAAAGATAGACAGCTCACTCATAGCAGTTCATTTATAATTGTTGTCTCGATATTGTTTCTTTTGTACATAGTTACCATGTATTATCACAGATAATATGAAAACATGTTTCCACACGCTGTTTGTTGGGGCTGTAGCGGAGAAAGTAACGACAGATTTCAGTAATCTCTCTGACACAAATTTTCCAATGAGATATTAGAATATTTATTCACTGATATATCATGTGGAAAGAACGAATAATTACCTTTCAAACTTGAGGACAGCAGTCTGACTACCAAAAATACAAACGAAATTTCAAATGTCTTTACTGCTAGGAGCCAGACAACAAATAAGTCAAAACAAAATCGAGAGTGTTACTGTTGAGGAAGACAAATTTAAACAAAGCCCATAACGAAACTACATAAGGAATTATAATCTTTTTATAATTCCGTCACCAGCCAAGCAAACTCTTTAGTTGTACGATATATTTTTAAATGTGGTAATAAGCAGTACTGACGCAGTTAGCGCAAAACATCGTCTTCACCGTCGTTGTCTGACTCAGACGAATCAGAACTCATCATCATCATCATTTAAGACTGATTATGCCTTTCAGCGTTCAGTCTGGAGCATAGCCCACTTATAAAATTCCTCCATGTTCCCCTATTCAGTGCTAACATTGGTGCCTCTTCTGATGTTAAACCTATTACTTCAAAATCATTCTTAACCGAATCCAGGTACCTACTCCTTGGTCTGCCCCGACTCCTCCTACCCTCTACTGCTGAACCCATGAGTCTCTTGGGTAACCTTGATTCTCCCATGCCTGTAACATGACCCCACCATCTAAGCCTGTTCGCCCGGACTGCTACATCTATAGAGTTCATTCCCACTTTTTCTTTGATTTCCTCATTGTGGACACCCTCCTGCCATTGTTCTCATCTACTAGTACCTGCAATCATCCTAACTACTTTCATATCCGTAACCTCAACCTTGTTGATAAGGTAACATGAATACACCCAACTTTCGCTCCCATACAGCAAAGTTAGTCGAAAGATTGAACGGTGCACAGATAACTTAGTCTTGGTACTGACTTCCTTGTTGCAGAGCGCTCACTGCATTAGTTT
Source organism: Schistocerca gregaria (assembly GCF_023897955.1). Lineage (NCBI taxonomy): Eukaryota > Metazoa > Arthropoda > Insecta > Orthoptera > Acrididae > Schistocerca > Schistocerca gregaria. The sequence goes on from NC_064925.1 coordinate 250,137,831, forward strand.
TGCTACACCTTGCTTCCAGTTCTTTCATTATGTTGCCATCCTGTGTGAATATGCATCCTAAGTACTTGAAACCGTCCACCTGTTCTAACTTCGTTCCTCCTATTTGGCACTCAATACGTTTATATTTCTTTCCCACTGACATTACTTCCGTTTTGGAGATGCTAATCTTCATACCATAGTCCTTACGTTTCTGGTCTAGCTCTGAAATATTACTTTGCAAACTTTCAATCGAATCTGCCATCACAACTAAGTCATCCGCGTATGCAAGACTGCTTAATTTGTGTTCACATATCTTAATCTCACCCAGCCAGTCTATTGTTTTCAACATATTTTCCATAAATAATATGAACAACAGTGGAGACAGGTTGCAACCTTGTCTTACCCTTGAAACTACTCTGAACCATGAACTCAATTTACCGTCAACTCTGATTGCTGCCTGACTATCCACGTAAAGACCTTTAATTGCTTGCAAAAGTTTGCCTCCTATTCCATAATTTCGTAGAACAGACAATAACTTCCTCCTAGGAACCCAGTCATATGCCTTTTCTAGATCTATAAAACGTAGATACAATTCCCTGTTCCACTCATAACACTTCTCCATTATTTGCCGTAAGCTAAAGATCTGGTCCTGACAACCTCTAAGAGGCCTAAACCCACACTGATTTTCATTCAAAGTTGTGGGTAAAATCTACTCAGGTATTGTTGAAAGGAAAGTGCGAGTATTAGTTGAGGACAGATTGGATGAAAATCAGTGTAGGTTTAGGCGTCTTAGAGGTTGTCAGGACCAGATCTTTAGCTTACGGCAAATTATGGAGAAGTGTTATGAGTGGAACAGGGAATTGTATCTATGCATTATAGATCTATAAAAGGCATATGACCGGGTCCCTAGGAGGAAGTTATTGTCTGTTCTACGAGATTATGGAATAGGAGGCAAACTTTTGCAAGCAATTAAAGGTCTTTACGTGGATAGTCAGGCAGCATTTAGAGTGAACTGTGAAGATTAATTACGAAAGGCGCCATCATTGGGTCTCTGATTAAAATCTTTCATAATATCTGACGCAGTTTGCCCATGCAGGGATGGTTACGTTGTTCATTGCTTCACGTGTGAGTCTTTCGACGTCAGCAATCCGGAGGGTTCTATTTGTTTCCGCGGTATGAGCTTTAACTTGTGCCAACACCAGCTCACTAGGATAGTAGAAGCACTGATATGGTCCTAACCTGATTACTCGATGGCCATGCTGTCTTGCAAGTTTATCTATCTGGTAAATGTGGTATTTAGACTTCTATGCATTTACGCGACGTGTCACTCTGCTCTGATTTGTGACGCAGTGTGAGGAATTCCATTAGATGACAACCATGAAATAATTTCACCCTTTCTCTCATTTGAAGTAGGAGCCTTATTCACTTTCATCGAGTGCACGCATTCATTGCCCATAACAATAACAAAATTCTCCGCCAGGCACGGAAGTAGCTGTTGTACAAGCCACCGTCTGAGGACGACGTAAGTCATTTCAGAATGGTACTAATCTGAATGTTTTGACTTTGATGTTTTAAATATTAACTTACTTTCTGGTACGAAGTCTGTCTCTTGCAGAACCAGCGTGAAGAACAATAAGGTGTCACCCTTTACACACAGGAACCTTCACGGCCCCAAAATCGTCAGTTGTCTTCCAGCATCCTGAACATGAATTAAGCTGGTTCATGTACGTTTCATCAAGATAATAAATACGTGATTTTCCGACTTGTTTTATCTCTTGCATTGTTTTCAAGAACACAGTTCTTGGTGTTACGGTGTCACTTCCCTCCAAGAGTAGTTTTCTTTCGTCATAGAGTTTTCTGTGTTTAAATCCAATTTCCTTAATATTCGAAGCATGGTAGATTTGTCGCCATTGAAACTGTCGGCTTCTTTCATTTATGAATATAGTTTATCTGCCGTAGTATATTCACCTTCGCTATAGATGTCAAATATTTTGGAACGTAATACATTCTTGCTGAAATTGTCGACCTCACTTATGAATTTCTTTCGATTTCGGCGCATACATGGCGACTTAAAAATAGGTGATCCGTTCTCTTCAGGAGATGTGTTGGCATCAGTCGTGAACCCTTGAACGATTCTCAACTCAATACCGCATGCCTCAACTGTTCGTTCTTGGCACTTGGCATCACTAGGAGACGGTTCGTGATCAGGCATGGATGGCGCTTCCACCACCCGTTTAAAGAACTGATACATGCGAAACACTATTCGTCTTGACCGGTTGTGTAACACTGTGAGATTTGCTTTTTCCACTCGTACTGATCGGATTGCCTCGAAATAACTTTTGAAAGAACACTACACAGAATGTTAAAACCACTCATAAACTAAACCCCCACAGTACGAAATGAACTCGGGCGCTTGCTACGCCTGACTGGCTGCTATTGGGTTGGCATCTAGACATCACCCATAAAGGTACGTGGCGTGCACTCATGTCAGGCAGTTTCTTCTATGTGGGTGGCAATATGTGATTAGGGAGTATGCAGGCATTTTCCACAGTGCTGAAAAATGACGATTAGGCTTTCTGTATGGTAGTTGTATATTCCTCTTACATTTATTTTATTCAAGTGATGAGTAAGTTCTTTAATTGCTGCAAATAATTTGTTTCTTGCACAAGTAGTTTGAATAAAAACGCTTTCAGTCGCAATTTTTTTCGTGTTTTATTCAATTACACAATGCATTTCGGAGACTGTGGATCTATCTTCAGATGCAAATCGTCTTAATACATAATTTACATTTACTCTTGAATGAGGTGAAATGCATTTTCCTGTTATGAGAAACTTAGATGATAGGAAACCTAAAGCGTAGGAAACCTAAAACCTAGGACACCTAATATTTAATTTCCCCATTACAGGAAAGGTGTTGAGTTTGTGGACGAATGAGGATAAGATATCCTGACCTTCTGTCCAGATTATAAATATGTCGTCAATGAACCTGAACAAGACCAGAGGTTTGGGATTTTGCGAAGCTAGGAATGTTTCCTGACTTGATCGTCCTCCCAGCAGACAAAGGTTCCACCACTGTTGTGATGAACTTGAGTGAGAGGGTCTGCCAGTTGTCTAAGACCTCCATTTCAAGCTCTGTCAAAGTGACCACATCCCAGACGTGCACCATAACCTCCAATCCTTGCTGAAATCCTTAGGCCTTTCCCAGAACCACTCCCCTGCATTCATCTCCCTACTCACCCCAACAACAACTTGCACATCCATCTTCTACCTGCTCCCCAAAATCCACAAACCTAATAATCCTGGGGCCCCATTGTGGCTAGTTACAGTGTCCCCACCTAAAGAATCTCGGCCTTTGTTGATCAACATCTGCAATTAGTTCTTCAAAACCTAGCCTCCCACATTAAAGATATCAATCACCTCCTGCACTGGCTCTCCGCCATCCCCACACATTTATCTCTTGGATCCCTACTTCTCACTGCTGATGCAGCCTCCTTGTACACCGATATCTCTCATGGCCATGGCACTACATTTCCCAGCGCCCTGCAATTACAGACCAACCACTTCATTCCTTGTACACCTAACTAACTACATCCTAACTCATAGCTACTTCACCTTTGAAGTAGAGGTATACAAAATAAATTCATGTCACAGCCATGACACCTGCACAGCAAAACTCCTATGCCATCCTCTTGATGGCCCACCCATAGGAAACATTCCTAGCTTCCCAAAATCCCAAACCCCTGGTCAAGTTCAGATTTATTTATGTCATCTTTATAACCTGGACCCAAGGCCAGGACACCTCACCCTCATTTCTCCACGACCTTAACACCTTCTCTCCCACCAACTTCCCATGGTCCTCCTTCATCCATCATGCCACCTTCTTTGATGTCGATCTCCTCCTCTCAAATGGTTCCATCCACACCTCAGCCCACATCAAGCCAACAGTACCTACGCTTTGACAGCTGCCATCCCTTCCACACAAAAAAATTATCCCATACAACCTGATCACCCACTGTATCTGCATTGATGAGAACCCTCGCTCAGTATGCTGAAAGCCTCACAAAGGCAATAGCCTCCAGACCTAATTCACAAACACATATCCCATGCCACATCTTCATACATACCTGATCCTCACATCCATCCCAAGAATCAACCACAAAGAAGCGCCCCCTTGTCACCACCCAGTACTGGAATGACTGAACCACATCATTTATCAGGGCTTTGATTATCTATTGTCATGCCCTGAAGTGAGGGAAATCTTATCCCAGGCACTTCCAACTCCCCTCAAAGTGGTGTTTAGCTGCCCACCCAACCTCCACAACATCCTAGTCCATTCCTATGCCACTCTCACAACTAATCCTCTGCCACTGGGATCATACGTTTGAGAACCAGATGCAAGACCTGCCAAATCCACCCATCCAGTACCATCCACTCTGCTCCTGTCACAGGCTTATTCCTACCTGATCAGAGACTGGGCCACCTGTGAAAGAGCCATGTTATATATCAGCTCTGCTGCAACCACTTCACAGGGTTTTTCATTGGCATTACAACCAGCCAGCTGTCAGTTAGAATGACTGGCCCAAAAACAAGGTGGACCACCCAGTGGCACAACATGACACAGAGCAACGAAATGCGAGATTTCAATGGCTACTTCACAACCCATGATATCTGAATCCTCTCCACCACCGCCAGCTTTTCTGAGCTGCACAGATCGGGTCTCTACAGCACACTCCCATACGCTCTCTGGCCTAAACCTGCCTGCCCCCACCTCACATCCAATAGTGTGTGTGTGTGTGTGTGTGTGTGTGTGTGTGTGTGTGTGTGTGTGTGTGTGCACATACGATCCCCTGCCCCAGTACCCCTCAGTTTTTTTATTGTTTGTTGGCTGACCATAACCATTTTGCTTTCTGTTTTTGCTACTACTTGGGGGATATTCATGCCATTTGCCACCACCCCCACCATTTCCATGGTTTTGGTTCGGTGCGTTACTATTTCTATCGTTTTTGCATCCTGAGCCATTGTTTCTCGCGTGTTCACAAGCTGACTTCAGGTCTTTCTGGATTAGGTCGATCGAATGTAGTACTGACAGGAAATGTTCCATGTCATTTTCGGGAACGTGTATCAGCTTTCCTTAATGTGGGTAGCTATATGTAATTTAAGTAGCTTAATAATGTCTCTATACGATATAGGCTCGTCCCGATAGTGCGTCTTGTTGATGTATTTTTCAAAATATCTTCTTACGTTTCCAAGACGAGCCGAATAAGGTTCAGGATTATACGCCTCTTTCCTAAGCCTCTCTTGGATGCAAGGTGACCAATATTTTGCTAAAAATGTCTTCTCAAATTGCGCATATGTCAGGCAGCTTTCCGCTACTTCAGTAGCCCATAATGCTGCGTCACCCGGAATGTAAGACATGACATACTGTATTTTCTGCGTTTCGTTCCATGCGCTTGGCAAAATGTTTCTGAAACTTTTGATAAACCCTACCGGATGTACGGACTTTCGTTCGGTAGTGAAAGTCTGGAATTGTCTATTTTTAATTAAACTTTCCTCGACTAATATTTGCGCCTGGTGCATAGGCTGCATGTTCTGCCCTGGAGCTGCAGCTTTTCGCATTATCGCACGAAGATTCCTCATTATTACATCGCGCATATGTCTGTGCGTTACCAAAAACATTGGTTACCGGCGACACACTTTCATTTTCTACACGTTTGCTGCTACCAGCTAAACCTTTTCCCAAGTCTGATATCCGCTTAGCTATGTTCATCTGCCAATGTGAAATATCATCGTTAGTATTTGTTTGATAATCTGAACATCACGCTGTACCTGGCTGCTTATTACAGCGCTAAAAGATTCAGAGGCCTTATCGTGAAAAGCTGCTTTCACCTTTGAATCAATCTTTTTCTCAACTGTCTTTCGATTAGAACCAAGAATTAGACTCAGCCTCAATTTCAGTTGCTTGGTCGTTCAGTTTGTGTTCGGCAAGCTGTGTAGAATCTTGATCTAATTTTTCGATTCGGTTAGCTAAAATACCCATTTTCATCTACAATGGTAGTGTTCGCTACCTGTAGATTATTTACTTGCGCATTCAACTCCTGTGCAGCCTTAGGTATGGACTCAAAGGTTTGTTTCATGTTTGCTATCTCCTTTTGCACGGATTCTAAGGACTTGTTGGTCACGCTCAGCTTGCTATCGTTCCCGCTCAGCTTTCTGTGCGAGAAAACGTTCGATTTTTTCGCCCTTTTCCGCTTGCTGTTGCGCTAAATTCACCTGACCATTCAGCATGCGCTTTAACATGGCCTGAATCGAATATCCACCAGGCAGATTTCCAATATCTGATTCCTGCTCTACTGGTGGTTGTGCTACTTCTTTTTCTACGTCTGCTTGGGCACTGGCGTACGGTGGCAACACTTTCTGTGCCTCCGTCCCCACAGTTTCACAGGATATTTCCTCAAACAGATTGCTTGTCTTGTCTAAAGCACTCGCTTCTACGTTTACTGCACTAGTTGGTTACTGTTCCTCAGTATCCATGTTGCCTGTGCGTTGCCTACGCAGTTTGACCATACTTATGTTTTACGAACTTGGATACAGTATTTGTCAGCTTACTCATTGCAAACAACACACCACACAATGAAAACCTACCTACACTCAGACTCTGTCCTGTCACAAACAAATATCTTTAAAATACACACACACCACTAGTGATATGAGATGACTTCACTGGAATTCATACTCTGCTGACAGGAAAACTATATTGTAGTCTTACCTTTGATTTGTATGGTTCTGCACCAGGACTATGTTGTTACAATTTCTCTATAGAATCGGGTTCTACTCGTTCGGTTTGCTCACAGTGGTGTAGTTTTCATGAAATAATTAATACATGGCATTTGTTACAAAATACATATGTACATTTATCAGTAAACATACATGCATAACCCATTCTGAAAGAAAAAACACAAAATTGTTGGTACATTTTCGTAGCCACTGTTCATTCGGGCCCCACGCTTCTGGCCACCAAGTTGTCGCGTATCCCCGAGCTCTTAGATTTTATATGCAGTTTATGTTGCATATCACTTTAAGTAAACTATATGTTGATTATTGATGCAAACACAAAAGATAAAATGCATTTTTCGCTACTGGTTTCTGTAGTTGAAAATCTTAACTTTGTGCCCTCTGATCTATTATGTGGCGATACGCAAAAACACTAAATGATTTCCTGCTATGAAAGTATGATCATTAATTTGCAAGACTACGTTCTCATAATTTTAATATGACTTGATAGAAATGGAACACTGTATCATCTTATTACGAAATGAAACGTGTCTTTTCCTATTTTCGTCTCTGAAATGCACTGAAAATTGCTCTTATTATATTCACAGAAGTTACAGTATGCAGTGTTTGCCAAACATAAAAGCTGCAGTGGAGTTTTTAATACTTGAACACTATTCATTGCCACGGCTAGCACGAGAGCATGAAACTAAAAATGAAAATTGATTTTAATATGATTAGCCAGACCAGATTTCAACATTCTGATTTACATAAATTATTTACGCCACTGATATTGTGCTAGTAGTTTCCCATGTCCATCTGAAAACAACATAATAAAATCTACAACCCTCGTCTGGGCCTCCGGGAAGCTGAAAGAAATAATTTTAATGTACCTTTACCTGCCCGCTTAGTTGCAGGAAAAATGCTTTGCTTCATTGCAGTTTGAATTTGCCGCGGCAGCGGCTACGGCGATCGTGGGGCAGCACTGCGTCACGGAAAATTTTAAATTCACTGAAAACGGCTAAAAATATGGAATGAAATACTGGGCAAGCTAGCTACAAATTATCACAAGCGTTTTTAACAATTTCTATATTCAAAATCAACATAAAATTCAAAGTACACACGTTTTTTATACATCAGTATCCAATGGCGTCTTTCTCTATAAAAGAACAAAAGAAAGCTAACTAAGCGTTCGACAGAGCGTCCCAGGCTCTTACAACATTCACGGCTACAAGAATACAGAGAGAGCAATGTCGAAACCTCCACTGTTTACAAGGAATTTAATATACTAATCTATATCTTTGTTATAGTTTTAGTTGTCATTGTCTGCTTCGGTTTCCACACTCGCCGACCACAGATGTTATTTGCATAATGGTCATACATAATATTAATATAATATAATATAACGGAAGTATAAGGCATAAGTTACGATAAGTACGAGGGGTGTCCGTAAAATAAGATTCTCCATTTTTTTCACTGTGTAAAACATGTTTATTTCATGAATGCGCACATTTTTGGAAAGTTCAGACTATAACCTATTTTTCTACACAGTCACCACTGAGGTCAATACATTTTTGCATGCGGTGTACGAGCTTTTCAATGCCCGAGTCAAAAAAATCTGCCGCCAAGTCGCAAAGATACCTGAAAACCGCTTCTTCAGCTCTTCTCAGTCGCCGAAATACGTTCCACCCAGATGTTTCTTCATGTCAGGGAAGAGATGGTAGTCACTTGGGGCTGAGTCTGGGCTGTAAGTTGGGTGTTTGACAATGTTGTTGTTGTTGTGGTCTTCAGTCCTGAGACTGGTTTGATGCAGCTCTCCATGCTACTCTATCCTGTGCCAGCTTCTTCATCTCCCAGTACCTACTGCAGCCTACATCCCTCTGAATCTGCTTAGTGTGTTCATCTCTTGGTCTCCCTCTACGATTTTTACCCTCCAATACTAAATTGGTGATCCCTCGATGTCTCAGAACATGTCCTACCAGCCGATCCCTACTTCTAATCAAGTTGTGCCACAAGCTTCTCTTCTTCCCAATTCTATTCAGTACCTCCTCATTAGTTATGTGGTCTACCCACCTAAACTTCAGCATTCTTCTGTAGCATCACATTTCGAAAGCTTCTATTCTCTTCTTGTCTAAACTATTTACCGTCCACGTTTCACTTCCATACATGGCTACACTCCATACAAATACTTTCAGAAATGTCTTCCTGACACTTAAATCTATACTCGATGTTAAATTTCTCTTCTTCAGAAACGCTTTCCTTGCCATTGCCAGTCTACATTTTATATCCTCTCTACTTCGACCATCATCACTTATTTTACTTCATAAGTAGCAAAACTCCTTTACTATAAGTGTCTCATGTCCTAATCTAATTCCCTCAGCACCACCTGATTTAGTTCGACTACATTCCATTATCCTCGTTTTGCTTTTGTTGATATTCATCTTTTACCCTCCTTTCAAGACACTGTCCATTCCGTTCAACTGTTTTTCCAAGTCCTTTTCTGTCTCTGACAGAATTACAATGTCATCGGCGAACCTCAAAGTTTTTATTTTTTCTCCATGGATTTTAATACCTAGTCCGAACGTTTCTTTTTTTTTTCCTTTACTGCTTGCTCAGTATACAGATTGAGTAACAACGGGGAGAGGCTACAACCCTGTCTCACTCCCTTCCAAACCACTGCTTCCCTTTCATACCCCTCGACTCTTATAACTTTCATCTGGTTTCTGTACAAATTGTAAATAGCCTTTCGCTCCCTGTATTTTACGCCTGCCACCTTCAGGATTTGAAAGAGAGTATTCCAATCAACATTGTCATACGTTTTCTCTAAGTCTACAAATGCTAGAAACGTAGGTTTGCCTTTCCTTAATCTTGCTTCTAAGATAAGTCGTAGGGTCAGTATTGCCTCACGTGTTCCAACATTTCTACGGAATCCAAACTGATCTTCCCCAAGGTCCGCTTCTATCAGTTTTTTCCATTCGTTTGTAAAGAATTCGCGTTAGTATTTTGCAGCTATGACATATTAAACTGATAGTTTGGTAATTTTCGCATCTGTCATCACCTGCTTTCTTTGGGGTTGGAATTATTATACTCTTCTTGAAGTCTGACAATACCGCATCCAAATTTTACGATGAGCTCGTTGGTGGCTTTAGCGGTGTGCTATCGAGCGTTATCCTGATGCAAACGCACCCCGTTGGACAGCGGTATGCTGTTGTTTTGCATTGAATTGTTTTGAACTGCATGGCGAAATTTTTGCAGTGTCTCGCAGTACCCGGCAGCGATGATTGTTGTACCGGTGGGCAAGAACTCGCACAACAGACTACACTTCCTATCCAAAATACTGTTGTCTTCACTTTGCCGACATTTTGCGTTTGTTTGAATTTCCGCTATCGCGGCGACTCTGGGTGCTTCCATCGTTTGGACTGTAAATTTTACGATGGTGTAGTAATCTACGGTTCAATAGAGTTCCCACAAGCATATAGCACTAATGTTGCTGAATAATAGGGATGCAAACACTCAGAAATGCATTTAGTTACTCTAAATTTACTGACGTTTCCAATCGATGCAATTCGCGCAATATTGTAAACACACCAACACCAAATACGCGTACGCCAACTGTGACACTAAAATTCAACTCCTGCTGTGGCTCCCGATCAATCAAAACAAAGCTCATTTATGATAGTTTCATGTGCACGCCTTATAATGGCGATTTGCTAATTTTCTAACATTCATCGTGGTGTCTGTTTGTTCTATATCGTGTCTCCCTACCACTTTCGCGCAACGACGCTCTGAGCGTGTTTTTTAGGGAATTGACTAGTTTGAACCTTGGACCTGTTGCTGGTAAGGTGACGCCAGACCACGCATGACATGTAGAGTTCAGAAGAGTTCAGTGAGACTAGCGATGATATAACCAAATACTTAATGATCTCAGCGTCAGCTCCTCTGCACTCCCTGTAACAGAATCTTAATACTAACTAAATTTAGTGGAAGGGGTTCAAGGCGTTCCTATTTTCAGTTAGCTGGTAAAATAACGTCGAAAAAGCAGTTAAGTTTACCACTGGAAATTTTATTCTACTCACAAAACATTGTTTATAAATTGCACTATTGATAAAAGGAAGTGTTTTAATACAGGATGGTAAAAACCAACTGCGTTCAACAAAAAGGTGAACGAATAATCTCTGAATGGGTTTCCAAGCTCTACAATGGATCGAAGGATGACCTATGCCATGTCACATCTATAATCTAGGTTTAAATTAAGTTTCACAAAAGAGAAAACTATCAAAATGGTCTACAGTGACCCTCAGTTATCTTTAATTACTTATCTAAATTGTAGCAAAATTACAGTCGCTGATGTGGCTTCTCAATAACTATGTAACAGAAAAATCATCGCGTTTAAGATTATTACTTCAAGTGGCAAATGTGAACATCATGAGCTTTAATTGACGATCGACACTAGTATTACGCAAAAAAGGGGGTGTAACAGATGAGACTTCTGCAGTCCTGAGTGAAGCTTTATGCGCTGTTATGCGACATCGCGTGCGTTCATTACCTTGACGTTGGTTAGGCAGCTTCAGGGGGGCAGCGGCCAGCGCAGCAGTCATCCAGCTCGCCGTCTCGGAACTAACTAACTTCCCCTAACTCCTCCTTACTACCATTAACCGAAGTTGGTTTAAAAAAAACTATCTGGCTGTGTTTTCATCTGACCAATCAGGGTCTCAATGATAACCTTAAGCTCCGACTACAAAAATTCTGTCTATCCAATGAGAAACGTTATACTTTTCGTCTTGGGGGGGGGGGGGGGCAATGTTTTTAAAGTTTGCAACGTAACAGAGACGCGAAAAAGTCTAACGCTAAAACTTGCAGCTGGTGTGGTCCTTTTAGCGTTGTCGTAAGATCTATACTGTTCTTCTGGAGGGCTCTATCTTTTAACATGGGCTGGAGGGGGGGGGGGGGGGGTCCCAACGTAACAGAGACGCGAAAAAATCTCACGCTAAAACTTGCAGCTGGCGTTGTCCTAGTGTTTAGCTGGCGACGTGGGTGTCCAGTCCGTCCCTTATTGGGAGAAGTGTTATGAGTGGAACAGGGAATTGAATCTATGCTTTATAGATCTAGAAAAGGCATTTGACCGGGTTCCTAGGAGGAAGTTATTGTCTGTTCTACGAGATTATGGAATAGGAGGCAAACTTTTGCAAGCAATTAAAGGTCTTTACATGGATAGTCAGGCAGCAATCAGAGTTGACGGTAAATTGAGTTCATGGTTCAGATTAGTTTCAGGGGCAAGACAAGGCTGCAACCTGTCTCCACTATTGTTCATATTATTTATGGATCATATGTTGAAAACAATAGACTGGCTGGGTGAGATTAAGACATGCGAACAGAAAATAAGCAGTCTCGCATATGCGGATGACTTAGTTGTGATGGCAGATTCGATTGAAAGTTTGCAAAGTAATATTTCAGAGCTAGATCAGAAATGTAAGGACTATGGTATGAAGATTAGCACCTCCAAAACGAAAGTAATGTCAGTGGGAAAGAAATATAAACGGATTGAGTGCCAAATAGGAGGAACAAAGTTAGAACAAGTGGACAGTTTCAAGTACTTAGGATGCATATTCACACAGGATAGCAACATAGTGAAAGAACTGGAAGCAAGGTGTAGCAAAGCCAATGCAGTGAGCGCTGAGCTACGATTAACTCTCTTCTGCAAGAAGGAAGTCAGTACCAACACTAAGTTATCTGTGCACCGTTCAATCTTTCGACCAACTTTGTTGTATGGGAGCGAAAGCTGGGTGGATTCAGGTTACCTTATCAACAAGGTTGAGGTTACGGATATGAAAGTAGCTAGGATGATTGCAGGTACTAGTAGATGGGAACAATGGCAGGAGGGTGTCCACAAAGAGGAAATCGAAGAAAAACTGGGAATGAACTCTATAGATGTAGCAGTCAGGGCGAGCAGGCTTAGATGATGGGGTCATGTTACACGCATGGGAGAAGGAAGGTTACCCAAGAGACTTATGGGTTCAGCAGTAGAGGGTAGGGGTCGGGGCAGACCAAGGAGAAGGTACCTGGATTCAGTTAAGAATGATTCTGAAGTAATAGGTTTAACATCAGAAGAGGCACCAATGTTAGCACTGAATAGGAGAACATGGAGGAATTTTATACGGGGGCTATGCTCCAGACTGAACGCTGAAAGGCATAATCAGTCTTAAATAATGATGATGACGATGATGATTTTTTCGGAGCTATGTGACATACTACTGGATTTGCTTATGACGTCAGGGTTTTCATGGAAGGTGTTGGATTTGCCTGACACCTTATAATTTGTGCACAATTTAAATGTTTGTTAGCGAAAAATCACAACCTGTGAAAATCTCCTGAATAAATGGAAACATGCATGACTGTTATTTTACATATTAACAGAAAAAATTATAGGTGGGGATGGAAAGCAAACATACATTTTAATGTTAGTATTGTTTCAGTTGAAATGCTGTCGGTCTAAGACAATGTTATAAGTGGAACAATATTTTGAAGAGGTAACAGTTAGCACTTAACTTTTACAATTGCGAGCCTAACCGTATTTAGCGTTATGTTTAAAAAATCGTGACTCTGTGTGCACTGCTCATCACCCTTTTGCAGCAGTCCGAGATAGTGTTTCACCGATGAAGGGCGTCGCTGGTATCTGACGACTCTGGATTGAAAATTGTCTCTACATTCATAGTCTGTTCCAGTTAACAACACGACACTCATCCGTAGCTGTTGACGGCGGGACCTTCATGTCGTGGGACTGCAGTTCCAGAGAAAGGACAATTGCAAACATGCGGTACTGACATATTTACGCAGTATATTTGTGTACACTATGCTCTACTACGCGGCACCCGAAAAACAGTTCCAGTTCAGTGACTTGACAGAGTTCAAAGCTCATTCAGATGGAAGCATAGCTTTCCGAATGTCCAGTTTTGATCAGTAACCCCGTATATCAAGAGAGTTAAATTTCCCCGCATGTTGACGTTTATGACGTCATATCTCCAGTACTATGACTTGTAAAACAATATAATTGTACAGGCGAAATGAGTGATATACGTGGATGCAGTATGCAAAATTTGTTGCGAATAGAGTTAGTTGTAAAGAAATAACAGATTAAAACGTCAAGCCTAAAACTGAAGTTTTACTGCACGAGAAGCGAAAATGTAGCAAGCGATAAACTTCTTTCTTTCGTTTTTGAGGTTTGTTGTGGAAAAGGGTTTCGAAAAGATTTGTAATTACGTGTTAAGTTTGTTGGAAGCGGCTAAGTGCTTGCATTCTAAGATACTGGATGAATATACAGAAATATATGGAAACAGAAATAGAAATTGGTGCTTGAACGTTAATGTGGATGCTAGACAAGTGTGGAGTTTGCGCTGACCACGAACGACGCCTGTGTCATGTTCTCAATAAGTTGATAGAGTCAGTCGTCGTCAGAGCAGTGTTCCGTGTAATTTTCAGCGCATAATGGCGGAGATCATTGAATTCGAGCGTGGGCAAATTGCTGCTGTTCGTATGGCGGGTTCTTCCGTAACCAAGGTAGCGGTAGTGTTTGCTGGTTCAGGAGGTAGCGTATCGAAGATTTATACCGCATCAGGTGAAGCGGAGAAAGATCATCCGTTATATCACAGCACGAACGAAAGTGTGTGCTGGGTGATCGTGACGGACGGCTATTGAAGAAGATTTTGAAGAAAACGAGACGACAGCCAAATGTCGCACTCGCGAATCCTGTCAGCACCGCATGCAAGGAGCTCTAGAAGCAGGGATTACAGGGCGAACTGAAACTCCATATGCTCGTAACACGAAAACATGGTGCCGGAGCCGTGAAACGTCCCCACTGCCAGTCACCGAATTCAAATGTGGGTTCTCTGATGGAGGTGTGAGGAGGAGAGGGGGGCGGGGGGGGGGGGGGTGTATGTCCGCGGATGGCTCCTTATGACAGGATAACCACATTTGTTTATCAAGTGCAATATATTGTTTGTTAGCCCTCTAGGCGAGGTTTGCTTCCGATAGTAATATTCTCGGCGGCAACGAAGGTGGCTGGCGGACGCTGATACATCTGCCCGCTGCTGCGAATGGTAACTGCGCTGGCGTAACTGGGATCTGAGCGCGGCGGTGGAACCGCGCGCCGCGTTCTTCCGTTGTGACTGGGGCTGGGGGAGGAAGGTGTGAAGCGGCGGCGGCGGCAGCAGCGTTACAGGTCATTGCCTTGTCTCAGCGATCATCGCCAGAGACGGCTCTCTGGCGTCTGTGGGCCAGGGTCCTAGGCTCTGCTCCCTGTTACAGTGTTTGCGAGCTCGGCGTCCCAGGACGACGGCGACCGTGTGTTATCGCAACACACCCCAGATAATGAATTCCATTACAGGCGGCAGCCTGCTGACGATAGTGACAGGGATGACTACAGCGGCGGTGTCACTGTGGCTTCTCCTAGGCGATGACGTGCACTTTGATGGTGACTATTGCAATGACTGCGATGGCAGCGACTGGTCCGAACTGGTAGGGGCGCTGAGTGACACAGGCACTGCGTCACTCCAAGGCCTCACAGTGGTCGATGGTGACGAGCTGGCTGCCACTCCTTAAATATGGTTTTATGCCAGTGATGCCTGCAGTTTTTCCACCGTAGTAGGTCGACGGAATGTTCTGGTGTTGACCGGCTGGCCTAACTGACCCCATTATCGAACTCAATGTTGACACCCTGGCAGGGGGTTATCTGAATAGTGGAATGATAGGGCTCCCACCCCAAATCCAAGAAGGTGGCCATGAAGTCACATGATGAAGTAAGTACCATTAGAACTGTGATGTCACAGACACCCCAAATCCAAGATGGCGGCGGTGATGACGCAAGTATCGTTATCCAAGATGGCAGTGGCGGGATTTAAAATTTTATCAGATTTTCGCGAGTGCCACCCCCACCTGGACTTGGAATGAATTTTTGCGAGTACCACTCCCACCTGGACATGGAAGGATATTGTTAAAGTCTCCACCACGATCCTCAACCGACCGCCATGTCCCCCTACCAACCCATGTTGGCGGTATATATTATCTTATTATGAGATTTGGAAATTCAAATTTTGGTGGTATATATTATCATTGGTGGTTATTACGATCTTTGGATGGAATTTACAGGCAAGTGCCGATTCCTTTTTCCTACTTTTAGTACGGGAAGTTTGAATTTTGGTGGGAAAACTGGTGGGAAACTGGCTTCCTCCCCACTTATAGGATATAATAAATGATCTACTGTAACATCTAGGAAGTTTGAATTTAGCTCTTCCAGCTAAGGTGTGCCAGGTCTTGTTGAGCTGCTGGGAGAAAGGATCATGTGTTTGATTGAGGAAATGTTGGTGCACGATGGGGAAAGTTTTAATAGCAGTATTACATGCTCTGATGCGGTGGAGAAATGTTTTTCACAGCTCACTGAATGAAGAATGGAAGGGGGCATTAATGGCGGAACATATGAATAAGAATAATACGGTCCCTAAAATAAATGACTTGCAGTAAGATGCCTTAAAGTTGCATTATCCAACTCATGAAAACATCTGCTGCTGTTGGAAGTGTCGGCTTTTTCTAAAGTCAACATATGAGCTCCCAGCACACAAGAGACGACTGCCTCCGATCTCGCAGACTGAAGAATTGAACTAGTTCACGAATTTGCCACTAGAGGGCACTTCTATAGGTCATGTGATCATGCGATTCAGCCAATAGGAACACGGCATCATGATGATGTGGGTGGTTGGTATATAAGGACGACTCAGCAGCTGCTCTCTCTCTCTGTTCCAGTCAGTCAAGATGAAGTGTCAGTCACCCCAGCAGCAACAGCAGCAGAATAGGAGGAAGGAGCAGCAGAAAAGTAAGAACCTATTTTCCAATATTATTATTATTATTATTATTATTATTATTATTATTATTATTATTATTTCTGTAGCAGCAGCATATGATGCTTATGAATATTCTTCTTTGTCCAGTAGCTGCACCTGTGATGTCAGCAGTGGCTTCGAGCATATCAGGACCTGCACCTGTGACGTCATCATCAGCAGGCTCCAATCTGTCGGGGTCCACACACGTGGTGGCCTAGGAGTTCTTCCACGCAGGATACTGTACTGCAGCTTCTCAGCATGCTGGAGAAGGATAGCAAAGTGCTAATTTCAGTGCCAGAGACTGCGGTTGAGGAGGCTTCACAGTACTGCACTCCTTCTTTCATGCTGTCCATTGATCAATGCACAAGAGACGTACCACCATCTGTGCAAGAACAGATGGTTAACCGTGCTGGTGTGGACGTTGAGGACGAGAAGATACCGACCCCCAGTGCACTGCAAACCTTTACTGTTAGCTTCATGCTACGTGTTAACAGTTAGTGGTCCAAAACGTTTTCATGTAGGACTTGAAGTTTCACAAGACAAGAGCCAATCAACTGTGTTAGTGCTCGAAAATGTGCTGAAAAATATTAAAGTGTGGTTTTCAGACTATGAGTGGGATGAACTCTGTTGTGTAAAAACATACATCAAGAAGCATGTGACTATCGAAAACACTCCATCCCACTCCTATAAGGTCATGTATTGTGGCAGTCTAACTATGAGTATTCTATCAATGTATGACGATGCTACACTAAGAATTAAAAGTGGTGAGGGTCAGAGTATTTTCCTGCAGCATTCGACTTGTTCAATCTAGACATGGTGGTAACTAGTACGTTAGAGAAACTAAATAGATGGTGCCCATATGTTCAAGCTGTATACAGAGACATTGTAACTGGCTTCGTACATGTAGCTATCACATAGAAGATATAGATCGCTGTTTTAGTAACTGTAGTGTAGTGCCGAAGTCTTGTGCTATTCCTCGAATAGGTGTTGAAAATGTTGAACTCAAATTTAGTGATGGAGTACCAGACTATTGCAATGCGCCGATAACATTACGAGATATACCTGCTGAATTTGAGGAATACAAGAAGCAGCTGCAGCTGCACTGATTAAAAAAGAATCAAGCGATTTTTTTCGATGTTGATGATAATTATAGATGTTGAATAAATAAATATATTTACAATCTTAAATTTGTGTTTGTGTTTTTCTTTCTGTGGACACAATGTCACATACGTTAACGCACTGATGGGGCTCTCACCCCAGACCTATGATGGCGGCTTTGATTACGCAAGTACCGTTATCCAAGATGGCGGCGGCGGGAGATTCAAAAAATCCCCCGCCCCAATCCCAGGTAGGAAATTCAAATTTGGTCAGATTTTCGCGAGAGCCACGCGCACCTGGACTTCGAATGACTTTTCGCGACTGCCACGCCCACCTGGACTTGGAAGGAAATAGTTAAAGTCTCCACCACGATCCTCAACCGACCGCCACGTCCCCATACTAACCTATATATTTTCTTATTATGATATTTGGAAATTCAAATTTTGATGGTATATATTATCTTGGTGGTTATTATGATCTTTGCATGGAACTTACAGGTGATTACCCATTCCCCCTTTCTTACTTTTAGCACGAAAGTTGTTATACGTATCCAGACCAATCAGTGCAATACTCCAGTCCCCTCCACTTAAATCAATCGGTGGAAATTAATTTTCAAGTAATACTGATACTCGCTCTTTTAAAGTTAGTCTACGACATTGCATCTAAATCTCACATGATGGGTGTACGGTCAATGTTGGCTAAAATTTGCTTTGAGGAGGAGAATGTGTGCATTCCAGACATCCATCTGGCCAGTCTAAATATAGCGCGCATTCCACAGGTCCTCTGCTGCAGGAGCACACTAATTTGTCATGGATGTGAGGAGAAACATAACGCAGAGATGCCCACTCAGGTATGTGTTAAAGTCCTGATATCGCCGGAAATTGTAGAAGACACGTCTTTTGCTGGTGAAGCAGCGTTATAATTCTCCACATGAATCGAAGTACTGAACTGTATTTGCACTTTTCTTAATATATGCCACCCAATGGGTCCCTGGACCCCCAGCAACTTCTAAATTTGCAATTCCGCACTCGTTAGTCTGCCACATGGTCTTCGGTAATGTATCCCGCATAAAGACGCCGAGGAATCCAGGAATGTCAAGTTTTTCTTTAACAATCTTAATAAGATTTTTATTCGTGAGTGCTCGATCAGATAGGATAACTAACGGACTTTTTAAAATTATTTATGAAGAGACGTAGTCCTTTCTTGTATGGTTTCAAGTAGAGACCCTTTTGGATACCAGCTGCTTCCATAGCCCGATTATGTCTTCTTGCTTCCTCTAGTTGTGCCTTTGCATTCTGCGCGTTTCTGACCGTTTTGGCAACAGCTGCAGGCCCGCCTGTTGTTGGTCCTACCGCGGACAGAGCTGGAACGAGGAACGGAATAATTCCTACTGATGTCTTTGGTAGTGGTAGGACCCTACGTGGTTTAACTGCAGTCTTCTTCTCCTTCCTGTTCTCGCCCTTCAACACACGTTTAGCTGTACACATCGAAGTGACAATACAATCGGGTGTCTTCTTCTTCTTCGCCCCCAACGCTGTCATCGATGCATACATAATTTGTTTGAAATTCATCACCCCCAAGCCTAACTTAATTTTTCCACGCAAGGTTTTATCAACTACGAACGCAACAAAACGCTGACCTATTCCGAGATCTATTCTTCGCCTTATTTCCTTGGCTTTATCGGCTGATATTCGGTCTCCGACCTGGCTTGCTGGGAGATTATTTGCAGCGTATGCGAGGTCGTGCTCTACACAGGCTTCGCCTAGATGGTTAATACCTTCCATCACCGCGGGCGAGGCGTTTCTGAAGCTTTGTTCCAGGTCCACAGAAGTTATATCCCCGAATGTGCAATTCAACGGGCAATTTGTCGAGAATACCATCACAACCTCATTATGTTGTGCTTCCTACTGAGAAGATAGTGGTCTACGCTCCCTGTTATATACCAACTCGCCAGCGTCAATCCAACTGTTTTCTGATGATGGAAATCCCAACCATTTAACTAGCGCTCTATTCCCGCGACGTCTTATCATGCGTCCAATGAGAAATACATCTGATTCAGAACTCTTCTGCAATTCCTCCGTGTAAAAGCATCCTGCAATTTCTTTACCGTTACCATCCTTTAAGATATATGTCCTAAGGATCGTTCTCTGCACTGTGGATACTGTGAATATCTCCGCTGACCAGTTTGCTAAGTACGATTTCTCGAACGCTCTGTTGTGCTTTGAAATACGTACTAAGTCGCCTACAATGAACCTCTGTTTGCGTGGCTCCAGCATTTTAATGCGGAAATATACTGTTCCATGAGTGAATTATCGCCAACAACGATCAGTCTCATTTTTAATAAACTATGTTTGGTTCGACTATACCGTGGAATTATCTGTGAGAGGATATCTATACATAAGAAGAAACCCGGTTGTTTGAAAAGCTGTATTCTCACTTCGATGTGAACAGCTAAACGTGTGTTGAAGAGCGACAACAAGAAGAAGAAAACTGCAGTTAAACCACCTAGGGTCCTACCACTACCAAAGACATCAGGAGGAATTATTCCGTTCCTTGTTCGAGCCCTTCCAGTTCTGTCCGCGGTAGGTCCAACAATAGGAGGGACTGCAGCTGTTGCCAAAACGGTCAGAAACGCGCAGAATGCACAGGCGCAACTAGAGGAAGCAAGAAGACACAATAGGGCCACACTTAACTTATTTGCCCCAATACTCCACTATTTGCAACGGACACCTGAGATCCGGTAATCATCAACACTTTACTCAATTTATCCCCTAGACAGCCAGTCAGAAAAAAGTCTGCCACTGCTTTGCTACATGCACTAGCCCTTTCTGTCTGTCCGTCTGCTTAGCTAAGTGGTTACGTGCTTGCCTACCATGCAGCGGACCCGAGTTCGATTCGCAGCCGGGTTAAAGAGTTTCTCCGCTCGTGGACTGCGTATTGTGTTGTCGACATCATCATTCCATCACCGGCACGCGAGTCGCTCAATGTGACGTCGACCGGAATAAGACTCGCACTTGGGGCCTCCTGGCCAGCGATACCATACGATCATTTCATTTTATTTTCTCCTGGGAGCGAGGCACAATGGACACACCGCCCCCTGAGCCGTTTAACTGCTGTCCATAGGAACTAGTCTGTGACTGAAGCTTCTGTAACTGCCAATGCGAGGGACCAATTTTCTCACAATACCTGCAACGTCCGTGTCTGTAACCAGCCTTCCGTCTACACTGAAAACAATTGATGTCTCTATTAAACACTGTCCGACGTTCACGTGACCTAGTCAGTGACTTAATTTCCTCTAATGATAATGCAGTATCCATTGCGTCACTCAAATACTTAGGAAATTTCAAGCGAAGCCTCAATAAAGCGCCAGGAGCCTTCTTCTTTGCTTTCCGCAAAATTACCGAGTTAACCCTATCATCATCCCTAAGCTCACATGTACCTACATTGGTTTTTGCATATACGGTCGACGAAGCTTCCAGTCGATTCACCCTGATTACGAAGAACCCAAGTAAGCTGTACCCCTCTTGCCGTGTTCTTCTTCCGATATCTCTATTAACCCTATCTGAAAGCCGTCAAATATTTTAGCCTCTCTCAGTTTCTCATTACACATAACACGTGCTCTGGCATCTCCCGTTAACTTCATTCTAGAAACATGTAATAAATTCTCCTTGTTCCATGCCGCCCCCCCCCCCCCCCCCCACGCCCCCAGTTTGGTGGATGTAGACAAATTACCTAAAAAGATAAAAACAACTTCCCCCTGTCCCCCCGAAAACGGGTAACCAATCCCCTACCAGTGCCATTCAGGAAGAGGGGAGGGATATTGGGATGACTGTTCCCTTTCCGCCACTCTGAACTCATTTATCTGTATCTATAATTTAGCTGTCTGATTCCTAAGTTGCTCAGTAACTTCAGCTGCTGAAAGTTCCTTCGCCGTGACTATAATTTAATGAAGACGAACGTGTACCCAAAGAATACAGAAATGATCCAGGCAAAAGACAGGAAAAGGGACAACTCAACAGGCTCGAAACCAAAATAACTGAAATCAGCACTTATTTCCTTTGGTGCATGGCACACCGTCGCTGTAGGTGCTCCGTACTGCTGACTCCTAACTCCATGAGGTCCGTCCTCCATGATGCCTCACTTGTCTTCCTGACACCAGAGTAAAAAGGCGTGGGACTCCACTGCCCTTCGCCTGATTCGAAGGTGGGTTTTCTGCTGGATGTGGGGAAGAGGTGGTGGGGGTGTGTCCACAGATGGCTCTTGATGATAGAAACAGCAACATTTATTGATCAACTGCAATACACTGGCTGTTGGCCCTCTGGGTGAAGTTTGTTTCCGCTCGGCGGTGGCCAAGACCTCCGGCGGACGGCCACACGTGCGCCAGTTGCTGCGACTCTAGCTGCGCTGATGTAACTGGAATCCGCTGCCTCTGAAGTGGCTCTGCGACCTTGCTGGATTGTATAGCGGCGGCTGGAACCACGTGCCGCGGGCCTCTGTCGTGATCGCGGCGTGGAGAGGGACGGGGGGGGGGGGGGGGGGTTGTGGCGGCTGCGGCGTCAGTGTTACAAATCAGTGCACTGTCTTAGCGACCATCCTTGGATGCGGCTTATAAATACAAATGGTCTTTTTCGTACCTGAACTTAAACACACACAGAAGAGAGATAACAGGAGGCAATATTAATTATCCAGAATGAGAATTTTCACTCTGCAGCGGAGTGTGCGCTGATATGAAACTTCCTGGCAGATTAAAACTGTGTGCCCGACCGAGACTCGAACTCGGGACCTTTGCCTTTCGCGGGCAAGTGCTCTACCATCTGAGCTACCGAAGCACGACTCACGCCCGGTACTCACAGCTTTACTACTGCCAGTACCTCGTCTCCTACCTTCCAAACTTTACAGAAGCTCTCCTGCGAACCTTGCAGAACTAGCACTCATGAAAGAAAGGATATTGCGGAGACATGGCTTAGCCACAGCCTGGGGGATGTTTCCAGAATGATTAATTAGTATTAATTATGTTTGATATTTTACAAACTTTGCTTTTTTATGTGCTTGGACAAAGATCTTTTTCCTTTATGTTATTATAACCGCGCTCTTTCAGATTCACCTTTTATATATATCGGAATTCGCATTTGAGATCAGCACCCGAAGACGTCGATGGTTCGTGCTGGACGACTATCTCTTCAATTTACGGATCCTTTCTTTGCCAAGCCAAGACAATCAACAATCTTACAAATAACTAGTGACACAAAATAAAACACACATGGATTAGTAATAATTATATTCTGAGATAGAAACATAGTTTAAAAACACACTTACATCATGCGATTACGAGTGCCGGTAATTGCAACTCGTGAATAAAATATTGAAATAATACAATGTTAATGGCGGTGTGCCACACACGCCCGATCTGTACAGGACCTATCAAACAAAAAGTAACCTAGAGGTAGGGATGTAAATGTGGAAGCTTGTGGGTAATGTGGAAACGTCTAGTATCTGGCCTGCAGAGTGCTGCACTGTAGTGGGGCAGCCAGAAATTGTTGCAATAGTTCCTATTTGTCACGGTCGAGGGTTAGAACTCAGTTGAGCAACAGACGCCGTGACAGTGATGCAATTTACGTTCGCGCATTTTCTAAACCTTTTTCGAGGTAAGTTGTGCTATAATATTTATCTATATACTTCGTAGTTATATTTCTTTACGTCTGATAGCTTATAAAGTGAGGTGCATAGAAGGTTTAGGCAGGCCTTTGTCAATCTTAAATGGATAGTTGCTTAATGTAATCTACCGAAATTTAAAGTGGCCATTGTGTACGTAACGTGGAAGCATACATACGATGGCATATGTGGAAACGTTTCCACAATACCGACATAAAATACATTACTTCTAATACATTTTGCGTGTTTCTACATGCCACGAAAGCTAAGCGATCGGAAACCAAGAGCTATTGTGAAGAAGTGGAATGTTGAAAACATGATTAAGGCTATAATAGCCTCAAGGGAAAGCAGGTGGGGTTAAGAAGAGCAGTCAAAGCTTTCAGTGTACATCAGACGAGACTTCAAAGGTTTGTGCATAATGATATGTCACCTAAAGAATGTGTTTCTTTGAGACTTGGACGTAAGCTTGTACTACCTGATGCTATTGAGAAACCATTGGTACGTATATCATTGAAATGGATAAACAGAAGGTCAACATCGTTGTCAAACACCTCATCAAATACGTGTGTGTCTCCACAAGATATCATGCCAGCCCCTCCTCTAAGGAGGACGGTTTCCGACAGAGGTTGTAAGCCAGGTTCATCAGCTGTTTTGACATCTTCGCCTTATAAAACACGCCTTGAAGACCTCTTATTGAAGGGTAAACAGAAGCTTCCAAAGGCATCTGCCAAAAGCAAGAAAAAACGTGAAGCCCCTCCTAGAAAACGGTGCAAAAACCGGCTTAAGTTATCTGAGGATTCAGATGAAGACCCCAATGCACCAACTGTCTCTTCAGGCGAGTAACATTTGGATCTCGCAGTTGAGGAAGGAAAACCTATTGAATAAGCTGCAGTTTGTATTTTATGTGAAGGCGCATTTTCCAAAGACATTCGGGGAGAATTGTGGATTAAGTGTGTAGTGTGTGAGGAGTGGAGTCACTCTTTGTGTGCCGGAAATGAAGGAGACATTTACATATGCGATTTTTGCAAGTGAACTTAACTTATGAAGCATTTTTCTAATACAGTTTTGTTTAAAAATATTTTGTATAATTTAAATTTAATATAAAATGAAATAGTTTCTAATATTTTCAATAGTTTTCGTTTGAAGTAGTCAGTTTACCACAATTTTAAGTCGTTTCCACATTACCCGCAATTCTTGAAAAGCTAGCGAGTTGTCCAAGCAGAAAATGATTTTAATTTTTAACATATTTAGTTTTTGTGTTTCATAATATTACATTCAATGCAAAACATTTGAATTAGCTTTGGCTAATTTTTTAACCTGAAAGAGAAGTAAACATTTCTTTTATATAGCAAAAACAAACTGGGTTTCCACATTTACACTCCTACCTCTATACTTTCATCATCCCTGACGATCGTAATTCTTCCTCTGTTTTCCAGCGGCTGCAGGCAATGTTTGCATAGCCGTGGATTTCATCTATGGTTTTTTAATGTATCTTTATTTTTCAACTTAAAACTAAGACTTTTTCCTAAATAACCGCTCAGCGTGCAAATGTGCCTCTAAACTGCCCCCTGAGTTGCGAGGCGAAAGGTCACACCTGCAGGCGAGCAACTCACTCTTTAGCACATTTCATTAATACATTTGCAACTACATAAAATATGCAATATACATAATATTCACATGTAATATGTTTGTCTTTGAATGTGGCGGGTGCGCCTTTAACTGTCTTATGTTGGTATCGCGCTTGTATCAGTTCTACGAGTATGTTGGCACTGCAGCTGTCGCTCATGCACAGTCGCGTGTTATTGCAGCTGTTGCGCGGCGGTTGCGTAGCGAAGTTCGTCACGTGTCATATTGTTTATTATTATTTCGTGCCTTCGTGTTAGTGGTCGTTATGACAGCATTTACCATCAAGAACTTAGTATGTGGATTTACATTTGAAACAGGTATAGAAACCTATAGTTACAACATGTGCTAATATTAAATTACAAGTTATTTTTGTTCGTTGTCTTTTCACACAGTGTTGTGCTTGTAATGTCTTTTTGTTTCAGATATGTTTTTTTGCACTAGATAGTACATCATCTGATAGGTGACTGTAAAATTCCCATTTTACAGCACGAGTTCGTGAAAGAATGGACTCAGGACCTCGGGCGGCACGGTGCTGTAGTCGTTTCTCGTTCAACCAGGTAAGTGTGTCCGTCTTTACCGAGAACGTTATGCTCCCTGAGGACCCGTCCAAAATTCCTCCACCCGTCGAGTGGTCTTCTTCGCGTTGGAAGAAAGTGACTATAGGTACAGTAGGGAACAAGTTCTTGCTATTCAGGTTTGCGGAGATACAACGTAGCAAATGTCAATTTGCGATGCACTCAAAAGTGTCGGAGCATTTCACTAAAAGTTTTTTACGTGATTTGCTTGTTAAGCGATACATAAATGTTCGTACACACGTAGACGTGGGCGTAGTACAAATGTCCACTGACATGTCTTTACACACAATTCGTAATACGATTTTTGCATTTACAGTTTGTAAACCAATTCTCAAACACAAATAGTTCATCCATCGTCTGTATACAACACGTTATATGTTGAATAGTCTCCTTTTCTGTGCGTTGAATGGCACACCATTTTCTCGTGGTTACAAGTTTAGCGATGCACAGAGAACGTTATACAGCTGACATAACTTTCTCATATGTTCACATTTTACAGGTACAAGCATTGTACACAAGTGAGCATACATTGTTTGTTTTACATAAATGCAGATAAATGCGTGGAAATGTGTTACAGATAAGTTCCTTTACATAGGTACAAATACTTATAAAGAAGTTACATTTTGGCTTTTACACAAATATCGCAACACATTTCTCGTGTTTTACAAGCACGATTGGTTAAATAAAAACATTTTCCAATAGATTTACATTTTTTTTACAATCGTGACAGGTTTAAATTTTGTGTTATACGCTGTGCAAGTGATGTCACCTGAAATAAAAAATAGTTACACGACATATCACACCAGCATTAAGACTAAGCACATATCTACTAATAGACAAAAGCATGAGCTAACATAAGTCTAAAAAAATTATACTCGCGACACGAGTGTGTCTTGTAATCATGTCCTTAGCTGCTTGTAAGTATGCATGTTCAGTGGTGAGATGCGTATCTATTCGGTTTCTGGATGAAAATGTCAGCTGTAAAATAATTGTTTTACGTCAAACAGTCGTTAGTAGATGAATACTGGCGGTGCAGATAGTCAATCTCGTAGGCGGAAAATGTCTTCAGACCTGTTTTTAAAATTAATATATAATTTACTTTAAAGTTTTGTGTGGCTACTGTAAGTATTCGGCGAAGACGAATATCTTCTTTTCCCTTCTGTTGCTAACACGAACAGCTGAAATAAAATTCTTATACTACGTAGCTTCTCTGTGGAGGTACTATGAGGTATGTGTATTTGATACTTGGGTATAACTTAAGTGTGATCTATAGGTGTGTCTATCGTTGAACATAACATACTTTTAGATCACGGTGAGCATATAGTCCAATAGTTTTGTTTGTCTTACGATGCTGCAGCAGATATGCATTGGGATGAGGAGTACTGATAATGATATAAGGATCGTCGTACAACAGACGCCGCTGAAGAGCTGATGATTTATGGAGAGTACGCACCAGTACCTCCACACCTATTCTGTACTGTTGCTTCCTTTTGACAGTGCGCGCATAAGCTTTGTTTCTTCTATCGGCTTCCGCAGTCAGCGTCGCACAAACTCGTCTTAAGTTTCCTTCGTGGGTTGCATACTGAAAATAAAATTTAGGTAGTGGTGTTGTCCAATCGTTCTCTTCCTTACGATCGAACATAAGTTCATTTGGAGTATAGAGTGTTTCATAGATGTTGAGGTTATTGTGTACCTCCTCGAATAACGACAAATACGTTACCCAGTTGGTATGTTTATTAGAAATGTGTAAGTTCTCCTGAATCGGATAACCTCACGGAACACGCGTTTAGTGGGATTACATTGTGGACTGAACCTAGAAATTAATATATTTATAATACTATTGACTTTTAGAAATTTTCGTCACTTATGTCCAGTATAATATGCGGCATTGTCGGATAGAATGGCTTTTGGTTTTCCCACGTGAGGAATGTAGTCGCATGAGAAACGTCGTGTGATGGTTGTAGCAGCAGCTGATCTTATGGCATACAGTTTAACGTGTTTGGTGAATAGATCATAAAATGCGAGGATATATTTTACAACTTCACTGCTTGTGGGATATGGACCACTTATGTCAGTACTTACTATTTCTAAAGGATCGCTGGGTAAAATGGAATGCAGATCAGTTTTTGTGGATAAGTTCAACGGTTTAGATTTCTGGCAGATCACACACACATCTTGAGTACACTCTGTATCTTGCGTCTCATATTACTAAAATAGCAATAGGTACTGAGTTTTGCTAAGCACTTCTAGGTACCATAATGACCCCAAACAAAATGTGTGTGCCAAATTAGGTTTCGTTTAGAATCTGTGGGAATGCAACACACAAAGTAGTGGCTTCAGGATATCGGCGATAAAATAACAGATCATTACGTATTAAATATCGGTTTGATAGAGGATGGTCAGGTTGATTCGTGAGTAAAATTCTTACCTTGTTCCAGTGCGGATCGGTTTTTGCAATGTTGACATATTTCTGCATAAGTCAGTGTAGTATTGGTGATATTGTTTATCCTCCATAATAAGTATTCTGTAGTCCTTTACATTCTCCGGATCGGAATTACTCTGATTCAAACCTTGTGGTAGGCGAGACAAAGCGTCGGCTATGACGTTGTCTTTGTCCTTAATGTGTAAAATTTCAAAATAATGATTCTGCAGTGACAGGGCCCGCAGTGATAATCTGGGATGTACTAGCTTACAGGTTAACAAAAACGTGAGCTTGGTGGTCAGTATAAATTTT
This sequence comes from Schistocerca gregaria, assembly GCF_023897955.1. Lineage (NCBI taxonomy): Eukaryota > Metazoa > Arthropoda > Insecta > Orthoptera > Acrididae > Schistocerca > Schistocerca gregaria. Next base: position 250,166,132 of record NC_064925.1, read on the forward strand.
TGTGTGCGTACCATGTAAATAATAATTAAATTTCCTGAACCCCCACACTATAGTGTGTTTAAAGTTCTGTGGGAGAATACGACCGTTCACATTTACTAAGTGTGCGGCTCGCAAAACTAATAATTTTCACCCGTTCATGCTCTCCATTCTTTACAACTTGGAACAAACAACAGCCTAATCCATATGATGAGGCATCACAAGACATACAAATATCTAAATTAATATCAGGGTGTTCCAAAATGTTTGCATTGACTAATGCATGCTTAATACTATCGAAATCTTTCTGACACTGGTCAGACCATATCCATAGCTTTCTTTTTTAGAAAGTTGCATAGATATTTGCTGTTTAAAAGTGGGTGTGGTACAAACCGTCGGAAGAAAGAATAGTCCAAGAAAAGATTACTATTGTTTTCTAGTCCGTGGACTAGAAAACAATAGATTGCGTCTAATTTGCTTGGACCAGGTCGTATACCTTGAGCATTAATGATGTGTCCAAGATACTTGATCACTCTGCAAGCAAATTTCGACTTTTTGAGATTAGCTGTCACTCCAGCTTGTGCAAATTTGTACAGAATCCTTTGTAAGGTGTCGATATGTTCGGACCATGTTTTGCTGGCTATGAGCAAGTCATCTACGTAGTGAGTGACTGACTCAGCTAATTGATCACCAAGTACTGTGTCTAAAGCGGTGATAAACTCCTGAACTAACGTTCAGATTGAAGGGAAGAACACAAAATTGATAAGTTCGCCCTCCAAATATGAAAGCAGTATATTTTCTACAATCTGGGGTGAGCGGGACTTTCCAGAATGAATTTGTCAAGTCTGCGCTAGAAAAAACTTAGAATGTAAAAATTTATAGAGTTGCTCTTGTAAATTTTTTAGTTTCGTGCGGACTGGTAAAAAAAATTTCATTAATTGCACGAGAGTCCAGAACAACTCTGATACTGCCGTTGCGCTTCTTTACGACAAGTAAAGGAATGCAATAAGATGACGTGGAAGGTTCAATAATTCTCCACTCTAGCATTTGCTTCAACTCGTGCCATACTGCGGGTCGTTGTGACAGTGGCATATTATGTTTTGTGGAAGAAAATCTGGTGAGGCTTAACTTCTATCTTGTATGTGTTGATCACACCTGGTCGTTTGCTGAAAACCTGTGTATATTTAGACAAAACAACAAAGAGTTCATTGCGTTCATCTCGTGTGACAGCTGGTGTTTGTGACAACTTATCACTAAGACTTTAAGATCCTTGATCTCGGCTTCAGGTGTGTGTGTCTGTGCATCAGCTTCATCAGCGTCGTGTATTAATTGAATCTTGTACCCAGTGCAACATTTTTCATGTTTTAGAGTCCTGCTATCCAGATAATTGAAATTTCACTGACCTTATCTCTAAGCATGCATTTACGTTTGGAGAAGTAAATTGTGCTGTCCTTCTCATATAAAATATCTAAACCTAATACGCAATTTGTAACCAGGTTGTGGACGACTAGGAATGGCCATTGTACGGTTCCATTACCTACCTTTACATTCACAAATACATGCTCCTTAACTCTAAAAGACTTACTACCTACGACAGTTAAAATTTTGCAATTCTGGACAGTATACTCTGGCACACGTTCAAATTCACACACTCTTATAAAAATCATATGATAAGACACTAATAGCCGCTCCTGTGTCCAGAATAATTGTAGTTGAATACCACCTACAACACCAGTGATTGAGGCTAAAACAATTTCACTAGTTGATGAACGACTTTGCGTGTTCTCTTGCAGGAGTTCATCTGATAAATTCTCATCGTGATTGTATCTTATAAGTAATAGTGGTTGCTGTACACAACTGTTTGGTACATGTTCTTCATGTGTTTGCAAAGCAGGTGTATCAGGTAGATAACTTAAATTCAAGTGCCCCCCCCCCCCCCCACCCCCATTTCTTCCACAGTCACGACGTGGGGGATAGTTGTGGCTGTTCTTAGTTTGACGTCACATTTGTAGTGGGTAAAAACTGATGTATTATTAGCTACTTCGATTACGTTTACGTTCTGGTACTGTCTATTCCAGTCACCGAACTGTTGTGTTCGTTGCACTTTTGTGTTTGGACTCACCTGCAGGTTCGTAGGTGCGTTCTTCTTTTGTGTTTGCATTTTGGCGGCGAATGCCATTGGTCTTTTGTTGTTTTGCTGAGCCAGTGTCGGAACATTTTGACACTGAGCAGCGTAGTTGTTGTTGTTATAACTCCAGCTCTGTTGCTGGTTCGGTGAGGAATAAAAACTGTCTCTGCTTCGTTTGTTATTTTTTCTACTGTCTTGGTAGTGGTTATTACTATTGTTACTGTATGATTTCTTGTGCGGATTACCAGTAGCACGATAAGAATCATTGTGTTCTGTGTAGCATGTTGGTTTTGCTGCGTGTATGTAGTTCTGCGTTATCCTGTTGCTTGTTTGGATTGCGTATCCGACAGCAGTCGGCACGTCTGAATTTGTCTACTGTGTGTACCTTGCATGGCGCTTGTGTAAACATTGTAGCAACTGTTTTGCCGCGCGGAACACTGGTCCTCATACAGTATGTCAATATAGTCAAGCACAGTAAGAAAATATTCTGCGTAATTATCGGAATATGCAGAAGTTTTTCTTTTATATTAATGGCAATCTTGCCTTCAATGCGCAGAGGATATCACGCGTTGCAACTGGCTCGTCAAGGAAATGTCCCATGTTAAGATACTTTTCAAAATATCTGCGCAAATTGCTATGTTTAGAATTAAATGGTTTTGGTTCTACAATTTGTCTACAGAGTCTTTGTACTGAGTGCGACCAGAATTTTCATAAAAGTGCTTGCTCAAACTGCTCGTACGTGACGCATCTGTCGGCTTCATTGCACACCCATACAGCTGCGTCGCCTTGGATGTAACCGACTGCATAGGATATTTTCATGCGGTCGCTCCACGTGCGAGGGAATGCATTACTGAATGCTTTTAGAAAAATGACTGGATGTACAGTTTTCTTTTCAGGGACGAATGGCTGAAATGGTCTGTTTTTGATGAGACTTTCTTCCTCTTTCGCATTGTAATAATGGCTACTTTCAAAGTTGTTATTGTGAGGATTAAATGTTGCATGATATGGAAACGTTGCTGACAACTGTCTCGACTATAATGTAGTGTCATGTTGCGGCGCGTACTGTTGCTGCGTGTGTGTATTGTGCGGTGTGTACGCGTCATAAATATATTTATACTCATTTCCAAACTGAATGTTTTGATCGCTACGATCTTCATAAAACACTGGTCGTGCACGATTGTCATACTGTTCGTGTAGCGGTGTGGCAGATTGCGCTGTTTCATTTATTTGATGTTTTTGTTCAGGAGTTCCGCGACAGTGTCGTGGACAACAGTACGTAATTTTTCCTGAATGCATTGATGAATATACTTGTCTTTTTCATCGATCCAGCTGTGGAATTCTTTGTTAATGTGTGAAAATTGTCGGTCAGTTTGTAATTATATTTTGTCAAAGAGCTGCGTGTCTATAGTGTCCACCTTGCTCTCTACCGGCAATAAGCATTTTTATGTTGTCGTGCACGGCCGGATATGACTTGATTTGAGATACAACAGTTATCTGTTTTACGAAGGTTGTTGACCTCTGTATGTGTGCTACGTCTTTACTAAAGGTTTTTTGCTGTATTGCAAATTCTGAAAATTTTGTGCTAAGATCTGACACTTGTGTAGCTAGTTGGTCATTTATTTCTTCAACACGCCTACACAAAGCATCATTTGTTGTATTTCGTGTATTTAAATCTGTTTTAATTTCATCATGAGTCGTTTTCGTTTGGTTCATGATTGCTTGAAACATTGCAAAAATACTGTTAGTTTGCTTTTGTTCCGCCCCTGTCACGTAGCTTGACATGATGTCAGACATTAAAATCGGTTCGAAATTGGCTTTTGGTATGTTACTGGTAGACGGTCTGTTACCCAAATTCGCGTCACCAGATTCGTCAAAGATATGTCCTTTGTCAAAATTTACGTCAACTGTAACATTTTGAGTATTTGTTAATATGTCAGAGTCGAATTGTCACAGTTTGTCGTTTCTGGCTTTCCGTTAGTGACCGGAATATAACTTGAAATTTACACTTTCGTAAATGGGAAATTTTGATCGAGTAAGTAAGCAAGCTACCATTACGCAAAGCACTTGGTCAAATTGCTGATGTGCAGATGCGGTTTCTTACCTTGAATCCGCGATTGCAGCATAATTTCAGGTCCAGACATGAGTTCCAATTACTGGTATCTGTTGAATGATCAACAATGGCGTCTCGAATGCAATTTGTTGTTTCCGATAAAACATGTAAGAAAGGAAAACAATGTAGTAGATACAATGATGCATCCTGTCCGGTCGCCAGTATAAATATAAATTGTCTTTTTCGTATCTGAACTTAACACACAAGAGAGATAGCAGTACGCAATATTAATTATGTTATTTTACGAACTTTGTTTTTTATGTGCTTGGGCAAGACATCTTTTTCCGTTACGTTAATTATGACCGCGCTCTTGCAGGTTCACCTTTTATATATATCGGAGTTCCTATCAGCACCCGAAGACGTCGATGGTTCGTGCTGGACGACTATCTTTTCAATTTCTGGATACCTTATTTGCCAAGCCAAGACACTCAACAATCTTACAAACAACTGGTGACACAAAATAAAACATACATGGATTAGTTATAATTGTATTCTGAGATAGAAACATAGTTTAAATCCGGCCAGAGTGGCCGAGCGGTTCTAGGCGCTTCAGTCTGGAATCGCGCGACCGCTACGGTCGCAGGTTCGAATTCTTCCTCGGGCATGGATGTGTGTGATGTCCTCGGATGTTAAGTCCCATAGTGCTCAGACCCATTTGAGCCATAGTTTAAAAACACACATCTTGTGATTACGAGTGCCGGTGATTGCAACTCGTGAATAAAATATTGAAATAATACAATGTTAATGGCAGTGTGCCACACACGCCCGATCTATACAGGACCTATCAAACAAAAAGTAACCTATACATTCGTCATCTGACAATCGTAATTCTTCCTCTGCTTTCCATTGGCTGCAGGCAATGCTTGAATAGCCGTGTATTTCATCTATGGTTTTTAATGTGTCTTTATTTTTCAACTTATAACTACGACCTTTTCCTAAATAACCGCTCAGCTTGCAAATGTGCCTTTAAAGGCTGCCTGGCATCGGTGGGCCAGGATGACTGGCTCCGGTGCTGGTCACGGTGGTTTGTAGAGTCAGAGACCCAGATCGATGGAGAACATGCTTTGGCCACAATACATTCTAGGCAGCCTCCTGCGGCGTCCGACTATAGTGACGGTGATGACTTCAACGTTGGCACCACTCCTGCGCCTGCTAGGCGGAAACCTGTACGATGACGGTCACTATTACGGTGACTGCAATGACAGTGACTGCTCTGAACTGGCGGCGGCGCTGAGTGATACAGGCTCTGCGTCACTCCAACGCTTCACAGAGAAAACCGGCGACGAGCTGGCTGCCGGTCCTTAAATGTGACTTTCTGACGCTGAAGTTTGCGGTTCTTCCTCTTCATTACTGAAAATATCCTGCCTTTAACTAACTTAATTGTTCTACTCATTCGACCCTCTACAGAGCAATGGAAGGAAGTCATTTGGTCAGTTTAGTCTATGTACACACTGTCTCCAAATTCTGTCCAAGTTTGGATCTGAAGACTAAAATATGGCAGGGATTCGGTGATGATTTTGGCACCCATGTCATGGTATTCCATGAGACACATGAAACGTCCTTCCCATGGTACAAAATGTTTTCCTTAATGGTCGTGCTGTGTTTAAAGACGACAGGGTAATTCTTCACACAGCTAGCATCGTTCTCAACTGGTTTTGTGAGCACGAGGATGAACTATCGCATCTCTCATGGCCACCACAATCACCATATTTCAATATTATTGAGGCTTTGTGATCTACTTTTGACAGAAGGGCGCATTATTGCTATCCACCTTCTTCCCCCTATTTTTGCAGGAATAATGCTAAAAGATGCCCTTACAAAACCGTACACAACCTGTATTCACCCATTCTGAAACGACTGCAAGCTGTCTTGGATGCCAATTGTTTTCCTGCACAGCATTAGGCATGGTTTAACATATTGCGTTTGTCGTGTTCTCCTATTTGTGACCAGCACATTAGCGCACGAAGAGTTATTTTCTCAAGACATACACACAGTTTTTTTTTACTTTAATACTTGACTGACAGTTTAAATGTTTACCGTAAACTAATGCGTCTTAATGAATAGATTTAATTAAATATAATCAATAATTACATGAAATATTGAAAATCAATATTTATTGGCCCTGGAAACAACTTGATATGCAACCTGCATCTGCAACATGGTACCGTTGCAGCCGTTTAATGATGCAGATATCGCACACACGTCTTGTTTCACCAGCGACCCACCGATATGCGTCCCTTGCACACGTTAAAACCGTCATAGTTCATCAAGGTATGAAAGCCCAGTGGACAGTACACAGCTTACTCAATAATAAATGACCGTTTTTCTGCAGTTCACATTGATATGATCTACAAATTAATTTTAATGTTTTATCCATGACGTCATCCACGGAAGCCAGATAACCAGTCATATCGTCACATCAACAGTCATCTCCTCCATACCCAACAATGCTCATCGATTGTTCAGTTACCATAGTCGAAACAGGCCCATATAGCACAGCTGCATAAAGATACAATTAATCGTTTATGTTGAGGGCTGTATTTGTAATGCTTGAATGTATTGACATTTAGCTGCGGCCGAGAGGTTCTAGGCACTTCAGTCCGGCACTGCGCTGCTGCTACGGTGACAGGTTCGAATCCTGCGTCGGGAATGGATGTGTAAGATGTCCTTAGGTTAATTAGACTTCAGTAGTTCTAAGTCTAGGGGACTGATGACCTCAGATATTAAGTCCCATAGTGCTCAGCCATTTGAACCATTTTGTTGACATTTATTACTGAATACAAATAAAACGAAATAATAATAGGGAAGAAATATCTATACAAGTGGTCAGGAACAGTCTGAAAACTTCAGAGGGTGTTGCAGGGTTGTTTGTGTTAGACACTTGTTAAGAAAACTGTTAGATACGTCCCGCCGTTTCCGAGTTAGTTAGCTGTGAAGTTGCCAATCAGTTCGTTGGGCACACAAGTTCAAGCGGCTCATCAGATAGGCAACAATTAGTAGCAGTTGTTTTTATAGTGTAAATAATAGCGAACGAGACAGCTCAGCCTTTGGCTTGGGTTCGATCCTTACTACCATCTCATGTCCAATTATTGTATCGCTCTCTTGTGCGGTTTTAGGAAACCAAATAAGGAGGACACGTTTGACGACACCATCTGGCGGGCAGCTTGAATCTGAGTGGCTCCAGGGTGTTTGGTTAATTTCAATGCTAAATTACTTGGAAACGGCGGAACTTAACGATTTTTTTTCTTAACAATTATTTCTCAGCAGATGTTATCCTGCAACACCCTTACAAGTATTTTAGATTGTTTCTGACCATCAGTAGGCTTCCTTTCATGCCTATAACTTTATTACAAGACAGTGGATAATTTCAAGCACCTCGTTTGAAAGAAAGCTCATCTGTTAAACCTTGCAGGAACTATGAGAACAAGGCGGTTAGAAGGCTTCGGCGCATCTCTCGTATTGGTGGTTCGAGATACTCTTCGGACTCTTCAGAAGAGGTAGGAAATAAAGCGGGAATGACGAGGCCCGCGTCAGGGACAAGATAAATGCAACTGTCGGGAGGTGATAAACGACCTAGCACACCATGGAGGCAGTTACTGGCTGTGTGGCTATTGTCTGCCATTTTTAGTGCCTCATCGTGGTGAGTCTCATGGCCTATTGGTAGCTAGTTTGCTGATTCACGCTGCGTAAGTTCTAAGACTGATATCTTACGATCCATCCGTCAGTTCGTTAGTGTGTGAGCTGCCATATATCCTGGGGTTCCGCCCTGTGCAGCTTGGTTCATTACCAGCAGCTTCATCTACGTCCATCAGTGCCCACATGTTGCTGGTATTAGCCTACTCCACCCGCGCTGCAGAGGTGCTCTGGACGTTCCCTGCCAAAATCCAGCTTTTGTGCGTACCGGGATAGGAGGATGATGTCTTTATTCACGCGCTGAAGAACACTAATGATCTAATTAGTATGTCTTTCGCAGTACAAATGTTGCAAATTATGCCGTTTAGATGGTATACAGTAAGGCAGAACAGGCAATGATTTTATTTACTCCAACACTCTGAAACCTGTTGATCGCCTCACTAATTGCGGTACACTTCGGTACATTAGTTTAAATTATTAACATTGCTTTTCTTACACGTTACGTTAAAGAATGCAGTCTTTAATTGCAGTTACCTTTTTGCAAACTTTCGTATTTCTAATCGTTATAGTGTTTGACATTGTTATTATCAACATTATTATTATTATTATTATTATTATTATTATTATTATTATCAATTCTTTCTTTCTTATCTCAGACGTTATGTCTGGTCAAAAGTAGAAAGTGACGCGGACCTTGATCAAGCGTGACTTCATTTAAATTGTACAGTACATGTTATATTGCATTTAGGAACTTTCGGGTAATTGGAAATGTATCAATAACTACGGATTTCTGCAGTTGTATATACAAGTTTGGATGTAGCTGTATTGCATTGATGTACTGGTGGATATTGTGTGGTATGACTCCTGTAGTTGATAGTATAATTGGTATAATGTCAACTTTATCCTGATGCCACATATGCTTGACTTCCTCAGCCAGTTGGATGTATTTTTCAATTTTTTCTCCTGTTTTCTTTTGTATATTTGTTGTATTGGGTATGGATATTTCGATTAGTTGTGTTAATTTCTTCTTTTTATTGGTGAGTATGATGTCAGGTTTGTTATGTGCTGTTGTTTTATCTGTTATAATGGTTCTGTTCCAGTATAATTTGTATTCATCATTCTCCAGTACATTTTGTGCTGCATACTTGTATGTGGGAACTTGTTGTTTTATAAGTTTATGTTGTAAGGCAAGCTGTTGATGTATTATTTTTGCTACATTGTCATGTCTTCTGGGGTATTCTGTATTTGCTAGTATTGTACATCCGCTTGTGATGTGATCTACTGTTTCTATTCGTTGTTTGCAAAGTCTGCATTTATCTGTTGTGGTATTGGGATCTTCAATAATATGCTTGCTGTAATATCTGGTGTTTATTGTTTGATCCTGTATTGCAATCATGAATCCTTCCGTCTCACTGTATATATTGCATTTTCTTAGCCATGTCTTGGATGCGTCTTGATCGATGTGTGGTTGTTAGATGATACGGGTGCTTGCCATGTAGTGTTTTCTTTTTCTAATTTACTTTCTTCGTATCTGTTGATGTTATGTGATCTAAATGGTTGTAGAAGTGGTTATGAAATTTCAGTGGTGTAGCCGATGTATTTATATGAGTGATTGCTTTGTGTATTTTGCTAGTTTCTGCTCGTTCTAGAAAGAATTTTCTTAAATTATCTACCTGTCCATAATGTAGGTTTTTTATGTCGATAAATCCCCTTCCTCTTTCCTTTCTGCTTAATGTGAATCTTTCTGTTGCTGAATGTATGTGATGTATTCTATATTTGTGGCTTTGTGATCGTGTAAGTATTTATTATTATTATTATTATTATTATTATTATTATTATTATTATTATTATTATTATTTCTATTGCTATTATTCACTGAATAGTATTAATTTCATGTAAGCTTTCATTTGAGAAAGAAGTGTTTAAGGAGAGATGTATTCATAAGCAATTTCAAGTTCACGTAAATTGTTATCACAATTTATGCCCGTTAGTAAGAACCAAAGATATTTCCAATGTGTTTAGGATGTGGAGATCATGAAGGTAAAATAAGGGATGTGGTACTATAGACCATATACCACACATAACAAAGACCGCCCATGACTGTGGTCTGTGCTACATACTTAGGCTCTACGTTGTTTTGAAGCCAGAGTGTGCGGGACCTGCCGCCATTTTAAGAAGCCCAAATGTTCATTATTTCTTTCGTGCCCGTGCAATAGCTGTTTGAAATACTAAAAATTATAGAACTTACATTAATAACATAGCGTAAGGAAGGTAATTTCGAACGCTTTTCTGTTCTTGAAAGCGTATTTGCTATAGTAATACGACTAATTTGGTCTCGTTAACATAACTTTTTTTCTGCGGTGTCTCGGATAACCAGAAACAGAAGGAAATGATATGAAAGGCATGCTGTCGTAACCCATTTAATTCCAATTTTACTATACTTTTATCGATAGATAATGAAACTCGAACTCCGAAATCAATGCTTCTTTGCTTACTGGTATGGTATGCTTCTTGTTGATTAGATTTTCAGCTTTCAACTCATATGCACAACATTTTTATTGTAACGTTTGAGAAAAACTTACCTGCTTATTCTTTGCTAGCCCATAAACGAGTGAAATGAGGAAAGAATTAAGGCATGCTATAATATCTTCTACATTTCAACAAAGTGATTATTGAAATGTGAAAGACACAGCAGTGCATGGAGGTTTGCCTCCATACAGAATAGAGTTCTTGTTTTCGTAGATTGATTTTTTACAAAATCTTCCAGAATTGTGGAATGCTGTAAATGTGATTAAGGGAATGGTCTCAAACGCTTAAGACACCATAAAATGGATGTTTTGCTTTAACGTGTACGTGATAAACATTTTAGTATCGATAGCTTAACATGTGTAAGAAGTGGGCCTCGCATTACAATAATAGCCCCTTAGTTTCATTTCCCGGAATATTTCTCGTCAGTAACTCTGTCAGTTTTCTTAGGAATAACCAAACATAGCACAATTGGAATGTACGCCTACTTTGATCATCTGCTTGATTTTACTTTTGTATTTCATTTTGAGGTTTTCGAAGTATACAAGTCTATACCATGCTTTGTGATATACCAGTAGTTAGTTACTTATTTTTATGTTCCAGATATCGTTTGCCAAACAAATCGTAATGATGTGGAACAAGTTATTATGTACTAACATCACTTCTTTTTTTGTTGTAAATATGCCTCCATGCTGATCATTTATCAGGTTTTTCGTTTTTTTTAATTAAAGACAGGCAGTTGTTAGTAACTCCTACCCATCAGCATTTAGACATTACAGTAACAGACAATCTTCTGCGGAACCGGATGACTTATCAAAGAGAAACGTTTTCAGTTTAGTTTCAAATTTTACTTTGCTGTGAGTCAGGCATTTTATATCATTGGTTAAGTGACCAAAACTTTTGGTTGCAGCATTGTGAACCCATTTTTGTGCCACAGACAACCTTCATGTAGCGTAACGAACGTCATTTTTTCTTCTGGTACTATAATTATGTACATCACTGTTCCTGTTGAACTACAGTGGATTATTTAGAACAAACTTCATCAGAGAATAACTATACAGTAGAACGAATAGGTTGATACACGCAGAGCACAAAGCAGGCAAGACGAAAAGCGTGTTTCAGTCAAAGCCTTCTTTGAAAGGAACCACAGCACACATTCACCTTCATAGATAATACACACGAAATTCAAGTAGACGTGAATGTTGTCTCCGGCTGTTCTAGCCATTATCTTTTCTAAAGAAATGTGAACTACTGCCGGCCGGGGTGGACGAGCGGTTCTAGGCGCTACAGTCTGGAACCGCACGACCGCAACGGTCGCAGGTTCGAATCCTGCCTCGGGCATGGATGTGTGTCATGTCCTTAGGTTAGTTAGGTTTAACTAGTTCTAAGTTCTAGGGGACTGATGACCTCAGATGTTAAGTCCCATAGTGCTCAGAGCCATTTGAACCATTTTTTGTGAACTACTACGTTGTCTTCAGTCCAGCGGCTGGTTTGATGCAGCTCTACACTAATAATTATGGGCTAAAGGAATTTAGGGCATCAGGTGCAGCCTCAACAATCAGCGCGGTTATGTAGCCATGTGTTGTGAGGGGACGAGACAGGTGATACAGTGAGGCTCGGATGTCGGAGCGTTTTTGATTTGAAAGGCAATGAAAAGCACAGAAAAAAAGAGAGAGAACGGGCACTCTGTAAAGTAAGGTGAATCTAAAGTCAGATGACAGAAATGAAACTACAATAAAAGTAAACAATGTATCCATAATTCATGTTTTCCAAACAAATTATTGCTTGAATTGCTTCATTACGAATGAAATATGATTCCTTTAAACTTTAGATTACGTTCGGATCGACTAGTACACCGGCAAGCACCGTAGAATTTTTGATGAAACAACTACGTCTACACACAATCGAAGCATACCACACTCTCGGCACTGGGCACGGGCACGTTAGAGACACGTCACAAGGAAGAGTTACAGCGGTGAACTATGGAGGTATGAATGCGGTGAACGTAAATTTTGGGGGTAGTTAAGATAGCGGACATCGGCTTCAAGTTTGTGACGGACCGACACCTCCCTTCAACGGAGCTGCTCGTTTCATTTGTTCAAGCAATTAAACTTGTAGATTTATACTTCTCATTATTAAATCTCTGCTGAATATTTCTTGAATACGGAATATTATATCTTAAATTAAAAAATATATATTATTCACTGTCACTTATTTTCACTTAAGCACAAATATTTCTTCTCGCACACGTGTCAAGTCGCTGTAAGTTGGTATAGCCAAAGAGAATATTTAATTTTCTCTCCACAAACTTCATATGAAAATAAGGAATAGAATTTATAAATAAGAATGCTCATACTGTTTCATATTTTCTTCACAGTCTATTTACTTGCTTCTCATTAAACAAAACATTCAGAAATTATGCTGTTACCTGCTCGCAACTGTCATTGAATTTCAGTACATATACGTAACCTTGTGCGACAGATCCTGTTTCTTTGATTCACAAGATAAATGAGATTTCTTCTTTGATTGGATACTGCATCCAGCCACGGGTAATCGCGCAATGCGCGAAGTAGCCGCCGGCGCTCTCCAAATCTCCTCAGCGTAGATGCAACAAATTGAACATACACTTTGTAGTTTTAACTAAATACAGTGACACATTAAATTCAGTCTTATACGTTTATACATTACCCTCTACCCTTTCTTCCATTCACGAGTGATGATGCGAAGAATGACAGTCGCCAAGTCTACGCATGGGCCCTGTGTTTTCCTATAGCTGTCATTTCGCAAGAAGTATGGTCGAAGGACGTACGTTTTCTGGTTCTTTTTAGAACGTACGCACTAATTTCATTGGTACCTTATTCATAATGCACAGTCTCTCTATTTCACAGTCTGCCAGTGAAGTTTATTGAGCACATATGTAATTCTCTCGCGCTTTCCAAGCGCGTAGTTCTCCGTTGAATCTTCTTTAACTCTATTGTTAATCCAGAGTAGCAATGGTCCTACACTGTGAAGAATGGGTCGAACGAGTGTTGCTACGTCACTTAACTCTGGAGTTGACTAAGAAAAAAATTAATGAAGACTTTTTTCGTCATCATGACGTAAAGTGCAGTCCAGCCATTTTTGCTGGTGTATATTTCTCCATTGATAATACATTTTGCCCAGGGGAGCAAAACTAAGTACTTGTGAGGTAATCATTCAATCCCTAAAAAGCAGTTAACTTGGCGTCGTAGAGGTAGTTCTCTTCGGGCTGTGTGGCAGGCGCGACAGTGACCTGTCTACGCAGAGAACGAACCCCAGACGGCCGTGGAGCTTGCTCGTCTCCCGCGAAAAAAAAAAGAAAATAATTCCGAGAACCCAACCCTCGTGAAAGAAAACATGAAACTTATTACGTAGCAGTCCATTAAATAAAACATAAACAAGTTAGACATTTACTTTACTCGCGACAATGGTACGACTACTGTTACCAACAATTTAGCGACATTACCTTTTTTTAGGCCACTTCTTTCATGGAAGAAGTATACTTTTCCCGTGAATCTAAGGCTATCACTTGATTTTCCTTCAACAACTTTTATGCTGTCATGTCACTGAAGATCGCTCAGGAAAAATTTCGCATAGGTATTTAACGTTTTCTACTGTGTTCTGCGATTTATCGCGAAGAGCGCACTCTAACAGTAATGAATTTCTTTCTCTGTTAATGAGCAACATATTGCACTTTTTCACCTTGTGGATCGTCTCGTTACAGTCTTCCCGTCGTAACGTTCCTATGAGTAACAGAATGAGCCGAGGAAAGCCTCACGGAGCATCCCATGTTACCTACTAGTTTGTGTGTATATACTGTAAACAGTAACGACACTGTTTGTCCCTTGAGGTAGTCCCAAAATTACATTCACATTTTTAGAATTTTTCCGTTAAGACCGGCGTGCCGAGTTCTGCTTACAAGGAAGTCTGGAATACAGTCTCGAATCTTTTCCGACACTCGATAAAGTAGTATTTTTTTACGCTTAACGATATTGCAAAATTGTATCGAATTCTTTGCACATGTCATCGAACATGAAATAAATCTGGTCGTTGATGTCTACGGTGTTGTGGATCTTAGCGAGCATAGTTTTATAAGATCTTTGTTTCCGGATCCAAGTTAATTTTTCTTAGAGAAGATTTCGTTACATAAAAAGTTCATAATGTGTTCCATAATGCTGCAACAGATTCATTTAAGCGATATAGGTTTCAATAATATACCCCTGTCGGCCAAACCTCTTCTAAACAGGAATTATGCCCACTGTTTTGCAATCGCTACGTACCCTTCGCTGCTCCACTGACCTGCAACAACCTTCTGCTGGAATAAAAACAAATCCTTTCGCGCAGTCAGTGTAGAAAATGGCACGTACATCATCCGGTCCAGATGTCTTTCCATAGTTGATCAGTTTCACTTGGTTTTCTTATTCCGCGGTGATTTATCTCAGTATTTGTAATTTCGGCGTTCAAGCGGTGAGTGAGTAGTGGAACTGCATTAAGATTCCGCGTTGAAAAAAAAAATTGTGACACCAATTTCGGTATTTCTGCCATCTCTGTGACATCTTCTGTTTCCGTGCTAGTGTGGTCACTGGTCGGCTGGATAATTTTGGTACGCTGACTGACATTTTGTAGAACTAAAACTTCTTCGGATTGTTTGTCAGACTCGATGGAAAAATTTTATTTTCGAATGTATTGAACACTTCTTGCATTGCTCGCTTTACCTGTTCGTCCCAAGAGCTGAATATTGGATGATGAATTTTCAGATAGTCGGCAATTGATTTCCTGTCTCTCCTGCAAACGAAAAATATTTTCGTATCTTCCATAATGAACTAATAAACTGCCCATCAGCGCACCTTATGTCAGCGTAATGGCGTGCCGAAACGTTGTGCTCGTCGGACACTGACGTCCGGCTGCTCACATGTGGACTACAGCATTTCTTTGGGGAAAATGAATAATAAATGTAATGCGAATGAATATACAACTTTTCACAAAAACTGGGTTAATCATAACGAGACTAAGACAATCACGAAGATAAGAAGTAATGAGTCGAACAAAAATACGCTTATTTATAAAATTGCGCATGACAGTCATAGGTGAAGTCAAAAACAGTCCTTTTTACAAAAAAATTAATTACATTAGATAGTAATAACCAAGATGTTAAAGCAGATTACGATAGTCGAAGAAAGCTGCTGGCCTCGATCTTAAGATGATCATATATACTTAAAATTAAGTTACATTAGTTCACCGCTAATAAATTTGCAGTCAGTGCCATTTTAATGTCGTCTATACTCAGAACGTGGGCATTCAAACGAGCAGTTGAAGGGGAAGACTGAGCAAAACATAAAAGTAGCTAAATGAAAAAAAAACTGAGATAACAGAATTCAGAAGAAAGTATATGTTACACAACTTACCCATATGAGTCGAACTTTTGAAACTGCTGACGACTCCATTGTACAGGGAGCACGAAAATACGTATGACACGAAGTGTATGCAAGAGCAGTCTTACGCTACTGAAGTAAGACATTCAGGTTAGCGCCACTGTCTTGGGGTCATTCTACCCTTTGCCGTAGACCATTCAACGGTACTGCCCCTGCATCGGAATGTGGTATAATACAACTCAAGTGAAGATTGTAGCTGTGTTGCGGAGGCTTCCTGCTCAAATTACCGCCGCAAAAAGAGGTCACAAGCGGACACGTCCAGTCAGCGTGAAGGTCAGATATTTTTTTTCCGTTGTGAGACATGAGCCTCACTGGAAACTCGCTGCGTAGAAGCCCGAGTGACAGTCGCGCTAGGGCACCTTCCTGTTGGGAACGTAATTGTCGCCAGTGGAGAAATCGTTTACGTTGTTTGCAGACTACAAATATGTCGACTATAGTTACATACTGGAAACGCTTCGTAGCTACGCCAT
Source organism: Schistocerca gregaria (assembly GCF_023897955.1). Classification (NCBI taxonomy): domain Eukaryota; kingdom Metazoa; phylum Arthropoda; class Insecta; order Orthoptera; family Acrididae; genus Schistocerca; species Schistocerca gregaria. The sequence goes on from NC_064925.1 coordinate 250,182,425, forward strand.
ATTATGCAACATTTTGATAAGAATACGAACCCAGTCGGCCGGTCCGAAGCATCTTATACCGCTCTCAACAGTAAATTTGCCTTCATGTATCTACTGGTTTGCAGTTGCCCAGCTTCTGCTTCATAGCCGTGAATAAATGCCCCGCTGATAGTGATGAACTTGTTACTATAATCATCAACTCCTTGTCAAATCATTTCTAAACACTTTCCGCTGTTCCCATTAAACTTTAGATAATGTAGTAGCTGCACAGAGGCCAATGATTAATTTATAGGTCCAAACGCGAATATGTGAATATGCTGAATTGCGGAATGTAGTGAATATAGTTAGCTACAATCTTTTCATACTGTGAGAAATTCATAAGCTTCGGAAACGGCCCAGGATTTCTGATTTGAGGCAGATACTGTCACTCCAAATTCATTCACTCTGTGCAAATCTATTTTACATGTAATAACCGTCCAGTTAGTTAATATGCAGCAACAGCACCCCAAAAATATTAGATTGACATAATGGAGCCAACTTTAAGATAAATATCACACAAAACCTATTCCAGCATCGCCGTATGGGCACTGAAGGCCGTGTTACAAACCAGATGCAACAATGTCCGTTGCTGCTCTATTAGGAATTGTTTCCGTGCACATCAATAATTGTTTAACAGCTTCTCCTTTAGTAATCCGTTTTACTTGTACAGATACCAATTTTGTTGAAGAGCCTGTATCATTCATTCATTAACCACAATGTCATAACTTGCCACACCCTCACAGTCTAGCGCCATAATGCTATAGTCTTTGAATTACTTCATCAATGTCAATGTACAGAAGAGCTCCCAACCGTTCCCACAAACGAAGGAAGAATACCACAGTGTAGATGGCCCGTTACCTCCAACATCTTGAAGTCTTTCCTCTGAAATTAGGCATTTGTTTCCTCGTACACTGATCCAGAATTCCTCAACCACAAATCCGATACACATGAAAGCTTAGAAATACTATATGTGAAGAATAAATAAAAAATAAAAATAAATAAAGAATAAGTAAAAACGAAAACCCACTGATGATGGCACAATGGTACCGAAACATGTTTGGGTACTGAGAAACAGTGTTTTACGTAACTGGCGGACCTCAAATCTCAAAAATTTTAACTACAAACACGGCCAATACAATGAGCTGGAAACCAAAAGATGGATACTTGTAATGCTTCTCGTCTCTTGCTATAAATAATACTCATCGACGTATCAGTTCTAATAAAAATCCCAAACACTAATCTTTAAGGTACATTGCATCGTTCTTCTTAACATAGGCACCGCAAATCGAATACAGGGTGATCAATTGATCGTGACCAGGCCAAATATCTCACTAAATAAGCGTCAAACGAAAAAACTACAAAAAACGAAACTTGTCTAGCTTGAACGGGGAAACTAGATGGTGCTATGGTTGGCCCGCTAGATGGCGCTACCATAAGTCAAATGGATATAAACTGCGTTTTTAAAAAATTGAAACCCCCATTTTTATTACATATTCGAATATTGCGCAAGGAAATACGAATGTTTTAGTTGGACCACTTTTTTTTGCTTTTTGATAGATGGCAATGTAATAGTCACAAACATATGGCTCACAATTTTAAACGAACCGTTGTTAACAGGTAGGTTTTTTAAATTAAAATACAGAACGTAAGTACGTTTGAACGTTTTATTTCGGTTGTTACAATGTGATACATGTACCACTGTGAACTTAACATTTCTTAGAAAGCATGGTGTTAAAGTGTGATTACCTGTAAATACCACATTAATGTAATAAATGCTCAAAATGATGCCCGTCAGCCTCAGTGCATTTGGCAATATGTGTAACGACATTCCTCTGAACAGCAAGTAGTTCACCTTCTGTAATGTTCGCACATGGATTGACAATGCGTTTATGCATGTTGTCAGGCGTTGTCAGTGGATCACGATAGCAAATATCCTTCAACTTTTCCCACAGAAAGAAATCCGGGGACGTCAGATCCAGTGAACGCGTGGGCCATGGTATGGTGCCGTGACGACCAATCCACCTGTCGTGAAATATGCTATTCAATACTGCTTCAACCGCATGCGAGCCATTTGCCAGTCATCCACTGTGTTGGAAGTACATCGCCATTCTGTAATGCAGAGAAAGATCTTGTAGTAACATCGGTAGAACATTATGTAGCAAATCAGCATACATTGCACCATTTAGATTGCCATCGATAAAATGCGGGCCAATTATCCTCCATTCCATATTGCCGCACCATACATTAACCCGCCAAGGTCGCTGATGTTCCACTTGTCACAGCCATCGTGGATTTTCCGTTGCCCAGTAGTGCATATTATGCCAGTTTACATTACCACTGTTGGTGAATGACGCTTCATCGCTAAATGGAATGCATGCAAAAATCTGTCATCGTCCCATAATTTCTCTTGTGCCTATTGACAAAACTGTACACGACGTTCAGAGTCGTGGCTATGCAATTCCTGGTGCATAGAAATATGGTACGGGTGCAATCGATGTTGATGTAGCATCTCAACACAGACGTTTTTGAGGTTCCCAATTCTCGCGCGGTTTGTCTGTTACTGATGTGCGGATTAGCCACGACAGCAGCTAAAACACCTGCTTTGGCATCATCATTTGTTGCAGGTCGTGATTGATTTGTCATATGTGGCTGAACACTTCCTGTTTCCTTAAATAACATAACTACCCGGCGGACGGTCTGGACACTTGGATGATGTCTTCCAGGATACCGAGCAGCATGCATAGCACATGCCCGTTGGGCATTTTGATCACAATAGCTACACATCAAAACGATATCGACCTTTTCTGCAATTGGTAAACGGATCATTTGACACGGGTAATGTATCACGAAGCATATACTGTCTGCACTGGAGGAATGTTACATGATACCAAATACTTATATGTTTGTGACTATTACAGCGCCATCTGTCACAAAGCGAAAGTAGTAGTCCAACTAAAACACTCATATTTCTTTACATACTACTTGAATATTTAGTAAAAAATATGGGTTCCAATTTTTTAAAAAACACAGTTGATATCCGTTTGACCTTTGGCAGTGCCTTCTAGTGGGCCAATCATAGCGCTATCTGGTTTCCCCCTTCACGCTAGATGTGTTTCGTTCTTTGTAGTTTTTTCATTTGATGCTTATTTCGTGAGATATTTGTCCCCGTCACTATCAGTGGACCACCCTGAATATGTGCCAACATGAGGCAGCGCCTTCCAATTAGTGTCCTCCCCTTTATGGGAGTTACATTGTTTATGTAAGATTACAGCTTGTGAGGTGGGAGCGATGACGTTTCGAAGTTTGGATGATGCCGTGAGTCGTGCATGGATAGTCAAACTCGTTATTGCGACTGCCAGCGTCAAGAGAGAAATTAAGTTCAAGTACTATTCTGACAAGAATTACCATTGTCACCAGTGGTTGTCCAGATTAGAAAATGCAAATACATTTAATATATAAATTGAACTATTTAAATAGATTTAAATTTTATACTCAATAGATTTACATTTGGAGGAAAAATAAACGAAAAAGTTCCTGGGACCACTAAGCCACTGTGCCACTACAAAAACAGTTCCTGAACAATAGACTTCACACAATTTCAAAGGAAAATATTGACCTGGTGCTACAAGCAACGTTGCATAGTACTGCTAGGGATAAATTCAAATCAAACCATGTGCAGTTGAAAACAGAGAGCTGTGTCCTTACTCTGAGCTTATCGTAATGCAGTTGACTATCATTTCAGCACTCGACACTGGTTTCTAGTTATTGTGGAGAGAGCACTACAAAATGTTTTTGTCAGTTTTATTTGAATACAACACATTCAAGTGCACTTTTAACAGTGTGATGATGTTAGCACATGAGAATCAGTCAGAAGTCGGGTAAAGGTAGTAGGGTAATTGTGGTTCTAAGACACTTTGTTTGTGCAGGTTGCATATATTCAGGGGCAAACCTACAGTTATGCTAAATGATTTATGGCTATCTGGCAGGTGGTTTGTGATACATTGGGAAGAATCATTCCTTCTGAGACACCCATCACCCCTCCAACTCCTACTCCCCATTCCTCTAGGATATTCTCATCACTCCCCACTCACTCATACAGGAACACTTTTGATATTAAATTAATAGACCAATTAATTAAATTCATCAATTAATGACCTCCCCCCCTCCTGGGAAATACCCCAGCCCTACCCTCCACTACTTCACACCCTCCCCACCCATAGAAGAAATAGTGAGAAAAACACGCGCACATGCGCGCGCGCGCGCGCACACACACACACACACACACACACACACACACACACACACACACACACACACACACACACACACACACACACACACACGCTGTATAGGTGTCTCGATTCACCTCAGTTCTAGGAAATTATTTAACATTTAGGTTTTCCAGGCAACAGATTCGAGAATGGACTGCAAGTATTTACACTCTGTATTTCCAGGAGGTTCTGCATATCACCAAGGCTCTCTCAAAGAAGTGTTGAAACCATAGCCATATGGCACTATGTGATAACCAACAGAGCTTTCACAGATGAACGGATTGGTAAGACATCACCAAAAGAGGTTGGTGTGCTGAAATGACCATCGCAATCTGTTGTTCGACGAAGAACACCTGAGGATATGCTTAGGGAAGCTGATGAGACAATGTTCTGTGTATCCATTATGCTTCACCCATATTGTCTGCCCCATTTGCACATGATAGCAGATCCGTTGAAGCCCTGCATTGGCGTATTGTGCAGGTGTTCACAAAATGAATCTATCACCCCTTGCGGTCGGATATACTTGTCAAAACGTTGAAATCACAATTCCTAGCTTAAGAACTGTTCTCGTCTGACGGCTAGACATAGATAATTTGTTACAGGAATAGTATCTGATCACTTCCCACGCCCATCTGGTGATATGTCGGAATACTAACCACAGAAACGTTACTTTCCAACAGCATAACATTCCCTCCCTCCCTCTCCTTCCTTGGTATTTTTGTACCTGCCAGTGGAGTAAAACTATAAATACTTCACTAATGTCACCCAGTAGAGAGCTCAATAAGAAATTTACCATGTCTCTCTTCCTATATATCAGAAACAAATACTGTCTGCATGTTGACGTCTATCACATGTTGTGATCCTATTAAATTTGCAGGTATTGGTGCACTGAAGCAGGCGACCAGTGATGGTAGTCGCTTCCACACACATGTGTAAAGTTTTGTTACCTGCGTCAAAGGAAAACCTTATCACACAATCAATAACAATTGTTGTGTACATAGTTCCACGTAGTCAGTGCGTACACAACTTTACCACTACAGCGCGCCCCGCTAAACACAACAGCGCAGGCGCAGCGCTCGTCCGTCTCCGCACTACTAGATGGCGCTGCCTTAGAGACGGACCAAATTCTACTGCCGCCGATCCAGGTATTAATATGTAACGGAGCCAATGAGATTGCTGCTAACGTAGAACCTTTTCTCCTCGCGGATCACACTCGTACAGTAATACCTGAATGTGCGAGGCATTATAACGAGTGTACAGACCTCCGATTAGTTAGTCTGCATTAGTCTGTAGTTAAGTTTGTCTGCGCCTAATAAGATTATCATATTCCCATACATAGCCATGAAGAGAAATGTATACACACTTTGTCAAGTATCAGAGATATGTGAGAATAAAATTAACGTACCAAGACCAAAGGAATTTATGATTGTCAATTGTAAATAGCATCCAGAACCAAGTTAAGTAGTTTTTAGGCTTGTTATTATTTTAATAAATGTGTGTGAAAATTAATCAAGTTTCATTTAAAGTTGGTCACCGTCAATCTGCTACTCTAAGCGTGCAAGTGGCATTTCTATCGTCTCACCTAACGGCACAAGATAAACACGCCACGATAAGACCACGAGACATATTCCTGACAGTCGCCTACTTCGTTAGAACGACAAGTCAAGTAATCTGATGGTGTATGTACCGAAGGTCTTACAGTACGCACACCACAGCAATCATTGGTTCTTGTGCTGTTGTTTCATAAACAGTTTTATACATTGTCTTTTGCTGTAACACATTGAAACAGTATCACTAAAGCTGTGTACACAGCATACATTTTGTTTTTCAATCTTTACTTAAAGGTCTTTCAGGTGCTAAACCGACACTAACATGTTTCAATTCATTGCATCTCTCAGAATGCTGGAATCGTTGGTGTAAACTTAGCTGCTCCCACAATGGACAGGAGGGTTGAAGTAAAAGACTGAGGTGGTATTTCTTACTGATAAATATACGGAATACATCGCAACATGTGGACAATGGTATCAGATGTCTTGGTGTTCCATTTTCGAAGTAATTGATTCCTTACAATGGCGTTAGGTATTGCACCCAGGTATATGGTCGCCATTAAGTGTCATAGATGGTAGTCATCCTGACCTCCAAATCTTTGGACACTGCACCTTTCGTTTTTATGAATTACAATGCATAACTACACGTGGAACAAGGGGTATTCTTCAGTAGTTAAGCCCATGGGGGGCACAAATAGTATGCACCAGCAGTTGTCAGTCGCCCCATTGAGGACTGGAATGGTTTTCACACAGCCAGGTGAGCATGTAATTACCTTCATCCCCCACATTTTTCTCATATTTTCATCAGTTTTACGTGTTTTCAAACATTTTTCGTAGTTTTCGGAAGATTTCCGCAATTTCAACGGATTTTACCCAAGAAGTCATGGTCCACACCACCACTCTCGACGAGTTGTCACGCCGAGAAAATGTCTCATCGCATTGATCTCATGATTCCATCAGTCAGTGACATTGCAGCATGGTTCTCAGTGCCTGTATCATTGCTAAACCAACCTCTCCATTACTTTGCAAGGGTCATACACATGTGGACATATTGCGAACACTGCCTACATCACATGACACAAATACTGCTTGTTGGTGTAGGTAATAGCCATCCGCAAGAGGAAGTTCGAAAATTACATTCCTTCGCCGAAACAATTTATAAATTCGGTAAACTGATATAGTCACACAGACCTGCAGAAAAATAGTGCAGTTGCGTTAGGTGTTGACATTTATGAGCAATTTTAGAATATGTAGCAAGAAGTGATGTGCTGATTATATGAGCAGAAGTGGCACAAAAGCGGTAAAAATTACGAAAATTGACGGAAAATAAATATAAATTGAGTAAAAATTCACCAAAATGTGTGGAACTGAGGAAGAATGGGGGCATAATTACATGTCTGCTCAGTACAGGGTAATTCTTGTACACAGGAACAAGTATGTGACAGTAAGAGGAATATGAGAAAATGTTGGCATGGAAGTGCTGGGAACCAGAGAAACAATCATTTTCCGTGGGCAGCGATGATATGGCTGAAACTGATTGTTTAACGCGGATGACCAAATGTAGAGTAATAAATTTATACAGTATATGCAGGATCACAAGCCCACGTTTGACCCCAAAGTCACTGGCAGCCACCTTATAGGTAACCTCATAGGTTAGGTAAAAGCATTTCATTACCAGCTTTGGGGCTACAGAATGGGTCACATGTTTCATCCAGTGCAAGAATGTGTCTTAAGCTCTATCAAACAATGTTTACAATATGCTTCTTTGTACTCTCCACCAGTCACAACCATTCAGTGTCAGCTAACAAGTACTCATAGAACAGCTCCTACATGGTTTTTAACAACATTCTGCTGTATGTGTATTGAGGTTATAGGGATACATACAAGTCGACTGCTATCTTTGATGCTTTCCTGGAAAAGAGAACCATATGCCTCTAAATTGACATGTATATGCGTTAAAGGATGATAGAAAGTAGATGGAGTAATTGGTTGAGAGGGGTTGTAATGAGGTATGATTTACTGGTGGACTGATGATGCATTCTAGAGAGGAGATGTTGCAGGACGTAATTTATCACACATTTAACGATTTTTTTTTTCATTTTTCTTTTTGGGTGCATCAGTTCTGTGGTACAACCTGCACATTTTGTGTGACATAGAGCGCTACCTACCAGCAATTGTTAACAGCAAGCCTCCACATACCAGTCACTGTATGTGATGAAATGCGTCTACCACATTAATGGAAAATCTATTTCAGCTCCCTCCTCATTAAAGTTTGTCACTATAGCTAGTGGGGTAGAAAACTTGCAGAGTGAATGTATGTTCAGTGTTGGAAACACATTTTTTGCATTGGCATATTAACAGCATTCCATTTGATGCAACTAATATATTGGAAATAATGTTGCTTTAACACTATAGCATGTTTCAGTGCAAAACAGAACTATGTAGTCTTAGGAGTGTGTGTTTATCTTCTGCACTCACTTCTCTTCTCCCAGTACCTTCTTGGTGTGGAAATCAAACACTAAGACATTACTACAGACCTGATAGCTTAAGTGATTTACATAAAATATTTCAAATATCTTCTGTCTGGAGCCCAATCATGCATAAACTATACATTTCTTCTTCAGCGTATATCACCACAAAACACTCAAATCTATCAGGTTCGGCTATACACCTATAAGGAGTGCTAACCTCCTCAGCATATATGCATCTAGAGAGATCGTGTATGATACAGCACTAATGGTGAAATCTGGAGACCGAAGGGTAGACTGCTCCTATGGATATGATTTGTGTGTTCAGTTGTGAAGCATCAAAGGTCTTAGTGAGATCTTTCAGTCTGTAACTTTATCCCATAAATGTGAGACTACTTTGTGACTCCCATCCACATAGGTATATAGGGCAACCTGTAATAAAATCTTATCGAATTTATAAAGTGTTTCACCTAAGGAACGTAGTTTCTGCATCTCCTCTTTGCTGATGACTATTTCCTACACTAAGAAGCAGTATTTGTGTCTTTTGATGTACAGGAGTGTAACAGGGTTCGCAATATGCCCACATGTGTATGACACATGTAGTAATGGAGAGGTTGGTTTAGCAATGATACAGAAATTGAGAACCATGATGCAATGTTGCTGACTGACAGCATCACAAGATCGATGGGGTGAGACGTTTTGTTGACATGACAACTTCGTGAGAGTGATGGTTTGTACCTTCATTATCTGGCTAACATGCTTTGAAATCATGGGAAATCTGGTAAAACAACGAAAGTTGACGGAAAATACGTGAAATTGATGAACATACAAGAAAAATGTGGAGTGATGAGGGGCACTTACATGCTCGCTTGGGGGGATTGACAACTGTTGGTGCGTACTATCTGTGTTCTGTACTTTTAACTCCTGGAGAATACCCCCTTGTTCCATGCGTAGTTATGCATTATTGTAACTTACAAAAATGAAAGACACAGTGTCCAAAGATTTGGAGCACCCAGGAAGCCAAAACAGCGATCATGTACCCGAGTGCAATACATGCCACCTATATGAGGAATCAGTGCTCTGTATCTCTTCGAAAACAGAAAACAAAGACTACAATACCCGGTCAACGTGGAATATGAAATTAAATGCAAAGGTCGTCATCATATGACAGCTGTTTGGAAATGCTCCACAAAGCTGCAAACTCTTCCATTTTCATATGTTGCGATGTCTTCCACATATTTTCATATTTGTCTATAAATGACACCATCTCTGTCTTCTATTTCAACCATCCTTTGTGTTGTGGGAGCAGCTTAGTTTACACCATACCATACAATTCCAGCTTTCTGTGAGAGCCAATACATCAAATGTACTAGTGTCAGTTTAGCACCTAACACAGATCTCGAAGTCATGTAAGAAAAATTAAGTGTGTGGCTGTGTACACAGCTGTAGTAATACGTTGCTTCAGTGTGTTACAGAAAAAAAAGAAAAAACCAGTGTATCAAGCTGCTTATGAAGCAACAACATAAGAACGTTCGATTCTTACTGATGGCCTGTGTGATATGGGCTCCCTCCAGTGCAGGTCACAAGACCCTGTACATATCTGTGGAGACAACTTCAGGCACTGGATGCCTGCTCCAGTGTACCAACGCCTGTATATTTAATGGGATTACTGCACATGGTCGACGTCAACATGCAAATGGTATTTGTTTCTGATCTATCAGAAGAGAGACGCACGGTACGATCTTATTGAGTTCTCTCCCAGAAATTTTTATAGTTTGTCGTGTTACTTCATTAGAGGGTACAAAAGTACTGAAGGAGGGAGAGACCAAACGGTGTCGCTCTTTGCGTGGGTGAATAGCGAACTAATAGTATGTGTTGGGCTGCTCTCACTTATCAGCCTTGCACTTAGCAATCCAACAGCTCAGTACAGACTGTTTCCTGATTTAATTACTGCTTATCGACATATTTTACAAGGCCTGCATCTTCCAAAATAACACAAAATGAGTAGCTTTTCCCGCCAAATAGAAGAAAAATCCAACTTTTTCAAACTGTATGTTATAAATAAACTATATATATATATATATATATATATATATATATATATATATATATATATTTGTTTTACATATCTAGTTCCATAGGACCAAATTGAGGAGCAAATCTTCAACGTCATGGAACGGGTCAGTACATGAAATTACAACATAAAAGTAATAACAGATAAAATAAAATGTTTATAAACCTAAGAAAAGACAAGGCTCAACTTTAAGTTAACGTTATCAACAAACAATATGACATAGGAATCAGCCTAATTTTTCAAGGAACTCTTCAGTTTCGATTTAAAACCACATGGATTACTGCCAAGATTTCTGAATTCTTGTTTTAGTTTATTAAAAATGACGCAGCAGTATATGCACACTTTTTGCACTGGAGTCAAGGAAGTGTGATCCAAATGCAGATTGGATTTCTGCCAAGTGTTAACTGAGTGAAAGCTGCTAATTCCTGCAAATAAGCTGATATTGTTAACTAGAAATGTCAGAATAACAAGGCTAGTGAACATTCGACGAGAAGATGTTTGCAAACTTACACCACTTATTGCCTGAACTGCCCATTTATGAATCAATAATATCCTTTGAGAATGAAGAAAGTTACCCCAAAAAATAACACAATACGACGTAAGTAAATCCATATAAGTAAAGTTGAGTAATTTTCGTGTCGTACGACCACTTACTTCAGATACCATTGGAATAGTAAGAATGGAAGCATTAAATCTTTGAAAAAGATCCTGAACATGGGGTTTACATGACAGCTTACTATCTATCTGAATACCTAATAATTTGAACTGTTCGGTTTCACTAATCAAATGCCCCTCCTGTGAAATTAAAACGTCTGGTTTAGTTGAATTGTGTGTTAGAAACTGTAAAAACTCAGTGTTATTGTGATTTAGCGTTAGTTTATTTTCTACAAGCCATGAACTTCTGTCATGAAATGCACTACTTGAAACAGAGCCAACGTTGCACACAACATCCTTTGATACCAACATAGTGTCATCAGGATACAGGAATTTTTTTAGAATTATCTGTAATACTAGATGGCCTATCATTTATATAAATAAGGAACAGGAGCGGACCCAACAATGATCCCTGGGCCACTCCCATTATTATACCCTCTACAATGTAGCTGAATTTCGTATTGTAGGATCTTTCCAGTCCATCAGCTCAGCGTTCTTCCCACCAATTTTTCCTGGGAGGGGTGGGGTGAGAGGGGGCTATGTGTGGAACATTCTGGTGGCAATGTGCAGTAGCTCAGTCGATCTCTGCATGTCAAGGTGAGCATGCATGCAAAAACTTTCCATCAAGACAACACCTACAAAGTGCAGCATTGTAATTATGTAATTAGGGTATACAGTTGCTGAACAGGGTAATACTTGCACTTTGCACACCAAGAGCTCTGCACAGACTGAGCGACTTTCCTGCCAATTTTTTTCTAGGTGTGGAGGGGGTAAAGAGGGAGATGGGAGGTAGTCAATTGAGTACCAAAAGTGTACCTGTACTGGTGAGGGGGAGGGGAGAGGGTTGCGAATTTCCCGAGGGGGAGGGTGGATGAGGAGGTGGTTTATCAGGAGGACTGATTATCCCCACTGGGTCATAAATCAACACCCAGGGGCTCATAAAGCAATTAGCATAACAATGGGAGTGCCTCTGAATATATACAACCTTTACAATCAAATTGCATTATCCTACTACACCAGTCGCAACTGTACCTGACAAATTCATTCCATCCCTCATGTCTTAGTCGCTCATGCAGTCCATATATTATTCATATATATTATTGCTTCGGACGTAAACATCCATTGCTGGCCTTACTCTTCCCTCCAATGTAGCTACCTGTTTCATGTCTCCTGCCTTTCACTCTCACACACTGATCATCTCCACGGACGATCTCTCCCATAACGTTGTTGTCTCACTCCTTGCAGCTTCGTAAAATCATTCCACCCTCTTGCTCCCAACTTATCCGCTTCCAGTGTAGGTCTTCCTGCTGTTAGTGTAGTGCACTGAAGTGCTTCATTTTAATTGCTTTCAGTTATCAACACTTCCATCTAGGTTTGTTTTCAAGAGACAACAAACACTTCTTAACATCAGAGGTGCACAAGTGCTGGTTTTAGTAATAGAAAAGAACAGAAAATATTTTATTATTTATATATTCGGAATGTACATTAGTATTTTTAAGTGTATTTGATTGAACATCTACCAGGCCATGCTCGCTCTTAAAGACGATGAAAAAATTGGGAAATTTGTGGCAAGTTCCTATGAGACCAAACTGCTGAGGTCATCGGCTTTCTTACTACTTACCCTAACTTAAACGAACTTAAGCTAAGGACAACACACCCACTCATGCCCGAGGGAGGACTCGAACCTCGAACCTCTGACGGTGGGAGCTGTGCGAACTGCGACAAAGCGCCGTAGACTGCGCGGCTACCCCGCGCAACATATAGACGAGGAAATTCAATTCCAGTAATGAAAAAGTAATCTTAAAAATGAAGTAGGCACTAGGACAGCAGTTCCAGACTGTCGCTCCACCTCAGTCACATTTTGTGTCTTCTCACACTCGGGAAGTACTTCACAGCAGACATTCATCGGACCTATACATGCCGAAGTAAGCGACACGCTACATGCTAAGACCTGTTGCCCCATAAAAACCACATTTCACTGCTGCGCAGCCCTATGCGGCGTTTTTACGTACGTAAGCATTTTAGTGTATGAGTCGTAGCACGTTCACCAACAACAAACCAATATCGCCTCTAATCAGGTCGTCCTGTGTTGACCTCTGTAAGAGCTGAAAAGGTATATAAAGAGTGAGTGAGTGGTACAGTAAGCTCTAGAGTCCGGCGGGTACTGTCAGTTAATATTTTATCAATGTCAGAGCGATGATTGGGATTAATGCTTTTGGGAAGATTCTATTTCTCATCAGCTTTTTTTTAACTTTGGATCAGGGGATGACTCCGTGCCAATGTCATTATCCAACATACCAAGGCCAATTACAATAGTTGTGGTCCAGCTTACATCAGGACAGGATATGACGGCTTTACGACCCCCCCCCCCCCCTTTCCCGACCGAACCAGTGCATGCATCGAGATCACAGAGGGTGCAACATCGCACTGAAAAGTGGACTCGTACTGAGAGGATCTTCTAGATTTTGCAAAACGATGGCGGCTTTAGTTTTGCCGAAACCGGTATTAAGGAATAAAAAGAATTCCGGCGATCTTGGCTACCAGTTTACTGTTTTACAACCATCTAAATCGTTCCCACATGAGTATAATGTGCTCCCTACTCCATAAATTTGATATTATTTTGCAGTCACTGAAATGATATCACGTATCATCTCAACCCGTGAAGGTTCATTTCGTTTCCTTCTCTACTTCTGAGCGTTTTACTTTTTTCTTTTTGTCATGTTGAGTAAATAAAACCCAGTATACACGTTTTCTGTTACAGAAGCACATGTAGATCTGCCCACTAACACAAAAACGCACATGTGTACACACATACGAGGAATACATAAGAATATACGCATGAAAAGCACTCCGGATCGACGAAAAATTTAAAATATATGTTGTGAGTTGTGAAAAATAGATTTCTCTGATTAAGGGAGGCTATTACCCATATGGAAACAAGGCTAGATACAGTAAAACTAGTGCCAAAAATCAAAAGACTGAATAATCTGCTTTAAGTCTGTCATTCTGCAGACTTTACGATTTATGACGTAACAAGAACACGTCAAATACTAACACTGAGCCGGCCAGAGTGGCCGAGCGGCTCTAGGCGCTACAGTCTGGAACCGCGCCACCGCGACGGTCGCAGGTTCGAATCCTGCCTCGGGCATGGATGTGTGTGATGTTCTTAGGTTAGTTATGTCTAAGTAGTTCTAAGGGACTGATGACCTCACATGTTAAGTCCCATAGTGCTCAGAGCCATTTGAACTAAAACTGATAAAGAAATTTTGTTCTAAGTAAACACCACAAGCAGCAGAATTTATTTTGGTAGCCAGAATGTATTTTCCTTCATCATGATCGTCAGAAAAAAATCTTCCTATCATTATCAGAATAAATAAGTAAATGACCTGATTAATGAGACTCACATATTTAACACACGTTTCTCTTGACGGGCGCCCACAACGGGTATTCATCATAGATGTTAAAATCCGGTACAGTTTTAAAAATTATTTACTTCTAAGAAGGAAAGCACAACCCTGTTTCAGGACCTGCTTCCCGTCTTCGGTTGCATGTGCAAATGTGAATCAAAAAGTTATGCTTAGTTTTGGTTAAAGTATGTTCAAATAGTGCATCCCTATAACACGTCCTCTTCGATCCCAGGCGCGAGAGAAAGTTCCTCACTGAGGAGCATAACGGTCCGGGCTGAAGGGAGTGCCACTCAAGTAACCGCATGAAAATAGATACGCAGTCTTCCGAATACACTGCTGCATACTCACCCATCAGACCTGCAACAACCACAACGCAAAGTTGTGCCAGTTTTTACAACAATAGCTGATTTTTACCATTGGGTCAGCTTGAAAGGCTTCTTTGTTGTATATACCTTTCATCATATGTGGGTTTTCCTTGCACTAGTTTAAAGGTGGTTTGAAGCATATACAACGTGAAACCTCTGGGGTTCTTTTGCTTACCTGTTAATGAGCTTACATCTTAGCTCTGCCAGGGACAGTAAAGGACTTGGAAGAGCAATAGAACAGACTGGACAGTTCCTTGAAAAGAGATTGTAAGAAAAGTAAAACAAGGGTAATAAAGAATTAGATTTCGAAATAAGACACTAAAATTGGTAGATGGGTTCTGCTATTTGGGCAGAAAAATAAATAATTCTGGCCAAAGTAGAGACGAATTAAAAGGCGGATTAGAAATAACAAGAAAAGCGTTTTCGAAAAAGAGAAATTTAACATCTAAATAAACTGTTGTGAAATATTTTCTTATTGTGTTTATATGGGGAGTAACGTTGCACGGAAATCCATCGTCGACGTTAATCAGTTCAGACAAGGAGAGAATAGAAGCTTTTAAGATTTGGTGCTGCAGAAGAATGTTGAAAATCATATGGGCATATCAAATAACTAATGTCCAGGTACGGAACTGAACTGGGGAAAAATTAATTAATCGCAAAACTTAACTAAAGGATAGGTTAATAGGGTACAGAGTCCATAATTGCTGTTGTCCTTGGCATTGTTTTTGTGTTGTTGTTGTTGCCTTTGTATTTCACTTCTTACTTCTCACACTTGTAAGTCAATCTCACTGTCCAATGATGGCTGGAGAACAGCACTCCCCCTTCGAGTCTCTGATTCTGTAACGCACCTACAACTTCCCCTCTGAAGATCTGTAGCATTGCCATAAATATGGCATGCATCATGGTCATCTTCAGTGGTAATTCCAACTGCGAGAAAGGAATCCACATCACTATCTCTCCACATTGTGAAAAGTAGGGATGCCTGTGATCTGATGTTACATACCAACAAAAACGCTACACATTCCAACATGTTAAAACACCTTCGTGCCACTTACAGATTACACTTACCAAGCCCATTTCTACAAAATTAATCGAAATGAAAACAGAAATATCTCCATACTAACAGAAAAGTAAATGCATCAAAATAAGAAAACTATACGAACACAACTTAATCTCTCATAATGTTCACCTCACACTGTAAGGTGTCGCATACCCTTGAGCAGCCTATGTGTAAGTTTCTTCATCCTTACTCTCCCTGTTACCTCCCACTTTCTTCCCAGGTGTTGCACTGGAAATGTAATAAGGCGTCTAGAGCGTCCTTAAAAATCTAATGCTTCCTACGAAGACATTGGTTGTCCGCACCGGTAATTTAAACATGACTGCGTGGTCAGCGACCGTTTACAAATTAAAGTTAAAGCAATTACAGATCTCGGTCGCAAAAATTAAATCTTTTGACCTGGTTTCGACTCTTCGATGAGTGCCTTCATCAGAGATTAAACATTCAAATCGGCCTATAACATGAGTACAAAATTATGGGAGAAGGTTTTGTATATAAAAGTGTAAGCACTAACAGTACAAGAAAGAAACAGTACTTACATGTCATGTATAAAATGAATATCAAGATACAAAGCTTTAGCCACAAAATTAAAAAAAAAAGGAATACATGGAAGGAGAGCCACTATGGGCTGCTCATACATGTCAAGCCACAAGTAGCAAGACTGAGGCGCCCGCGTTAGCAACTGCGGGCAGGTGAACATTACACCAAGAGTACCATCTAGTAGCCGAAAATATAAGCAGGCTACTTAACATGTAAAACATAGACAGATCAATGTTAAGATGAACATTATTTAGTACATGAAGTAACAGGCAATGTATTATTTGCAGCAGCAGACATGGTAATTTTATGTCTACGTAAAAGCTTACAAGTACAGTTTTAAGACTGAAAACTGATTAACAGTGCAAAAAAGAAACAGTACTTACACGTATAAAATAAATATCAAGCGGTAAAGCTGCAGTCACAAAATTTTAAAGTAGAATGCGTGGAAAAGGAGCTACACGTAGGATCAGACTGAGGCGACCGCGTTAACAACTACGGGCTGGTGAATATTGCACGGAGAGTTCCATCTAGTAGCCGCAAGGCTACTTAACATTCAAATAAAGACAGACGAATATTATGATGAACATTATTCAGTACATTAAGTAAAAGGCAACACTTTGTTTGGCAGCAGCAGTAAAGGTAACATTTTGTCTACATCAGACCTTAGAAGTACAGTTTAAAGGATTAAAACACCATTATAGAAAATAGAAAGAGGGCTGGATGACAGATTTAGAATGCAGTCCAGAAGCCAAGTTGTTTTCATTAGACATCAAAACTCTTTATACTAACGTCCCCGTACAAGAAACGCTTAGCATCGTAGAAAACAATTTACGTCATTTCAAAACAGAACTTTCAGATGAACAAATCACTGACTTCATGAATTAGTCACAGTCGTAGTCAAATACAACTATTTTGAATTTAATGATCAATTGTATCAGCAATCCGGCGGGCTCGTGTGGGAAATCCGGTAGCTGGTATCCTTGCTGGTATTTTCATTAACTCTCTAGAAGAAAAGTGGTTCAACTGTTTCTCAGCTACAGCACTAGGCATTCTCTCCTGTTTCACATACGTTGATGATATTTTAGTCATCTACAAAGGATCTGCTGATTGCATTGACAGTATTTTCAATCTCTTTAATGAGCTTCATGAAAACAAATATTCTTCTCCATCGAACTCGAAAACGAGGCCCGTCAATTAAACTTTCTTGACTTGACGCTTACTGAGAAGGAAAAAATCTCATTCAATTGTTTTCGTAAAGAAACATATACTGATCAGATCCTACCTGCGTCTTCCATGCATCCACAATCTCATAAAATGCTTTTTTTCAGTCTGCTGTTCTTTCCACTCTCGAAAGAAAAATTCAATGAAGAAATTAATTTACTCAAAACGATAGCAGTTAATAACGAATATGAACGAAGCATAGTGGATGATATCCTTAAAAAGAAAACTGTTAAAGTAGTTACTACGCTCGGAACCTCTAATTGAATCTAACCCAAAAAGTATTTTTATGTGCCTTTCCTGCGGCCCATCTCCTATCAGATTCAACGCCTTATTCGTAATAAATACAACTGTAACGTCGCCTTTTCTACCAATAATAATTTGAAAAAATAACATTCATGATTTAAAATCGAGTCGTTCCCCTTTGGAAAACTCTGGCGTCTATAAGGTTTTCTGGGACACCTGCTCATCTTACCTTTACAATAAGATATAAGGAACATCTTTTAAGAAAGAAAAGGCACTAACACCCAAAACTCGTCTTTTGCCGACCACCTTTCGATTACAGATGCCGGCCAGGGTGGCAGAGCGGTTCTAGGCGCTACAGTCTGGAACCGCGTGACCGCTACGGTCGCAGGTTCGAATCCTGCCTCTGGCATGGATGTGTGTGATGTCCTTAGGTTAGTTAGTTTTAAGTTACAGGGTACTGATGACCTCAGAAGTTAAGTGCCATAGTGCTCAGAGCCATATGAACCATTTGATTTGATCGGAGGCCACGCGCCTAAAGCTGTTCACGATATCAACATTTTGCACACCGAGAAGAAAGAGCGTAGCTTCGATATTCTAGAAGAATTAGAAATTTTAAACGTCTTTCTCGAAATGATAACCTCATTCTCAATGAACAGCTACAATTACGCAATAAAAACTACTTCAACGGTATAAAGCCGTTACTTTATATTAGTTTTCGGGCTTCCTCGTGCTGTTACCGAATTGCTTTTTCTACCTTACTCATAATTTTTAGTTTATTAAATGTTTTATATTGGTTGCATTTCATGTTATATTGTTCTTCTACAGGCTGTGTCATTCACCCCTCTTTGTATTTTGTATAATGGTGTTTTCATCCTTTAAACTGTACTTCTAAGGTTTTATGAGAACAAAACGTTACCATGTCTGCTGCTGTCAAATAATACGTTGCCTGTTACTTCATGCACTAAATAATGTTCATTTTAACATACATATGTCTATATTTCAAATGTTAAGTAGCCTGCTTATATTTGCGGCTACTAGATGGCACTCTTGGTGTAATGTTCACCTGCCCGTAGTTTGTAACGTGGGCGCCTCAGTCTGTTGCTACCTGTGGCTTGACGTGCATGAGCAGCCCTTAGTGGCTCGCCTTCTATGTATTTTTGTGACTAAAGCTCTATCGCTTGATATTCATTTTATACGTGACACGTAAGTACTGTTTCTTCCTTGTACTGTTAGTCAGTACTTAAAATTGTATGTAGAAAAAATTTCCCATAATTTTGTACTTACATTATAGGCCAGTTTGCATTTCCACGAATTTCTGTAGCAAAATTCTTGATCTCTGATGTATAAGGCCTAGGTAACATCACCCGTCGGCTAATCGTAGACTCTGGAAATGTAATAATATGATGTCCCATTTTCTCTTGCCACTCAAGTGCCTTAGTTTTTCTTTTTCTTTTAAAGTGTTAGCAAAATTCTATATGGGTCCCTATTTCCCTAAATTAGGTTAAATAACCTCATAAGATGATGGCACGTTGTATGGAGACTTCCCAATGCTATCATGCACCTTCGGATTACACTGGATGTTCGGAAATTCCCGCTAGATACTTCTGGGAATTTTAGAGAGTTTA
This sequence comes from Schistocerca gregaria, assembly GCF_023897955.1. Taxonomy (NCBI): domain Eukaryota; kingdom Metazoa; phylum Arthropoda; class Insecta; order Orthoptera; family Acrididae; genus Schistocerca; species Schistocerca gregaria. Next base: position 250,201,915 of record NC_064925.1, read on the forward strand.
TTTTAAATAGAACGAACCCATGTCCGTTCTATGACGGTTTCGATTCAAAAGTTTAACTCATCTCTTGATGAATTGAACTAAGCATGACGCAGTACAGTTGTCAGGTAACAATTAGAAAGGAAACCCAATGGATCATCCATTTATTATTTAAGTGCATTTGTTTATATTAACACTTAAGCCTTACGTCCTTACGTTAGTCCAAAACAAAAACAACCCGCATAATGTATGTTTAAGTGTTACTACAGACAAATGTGCGTAAGTGATAATGGATGTTTCGTTATGTTTCCTTTGATACTGTTACATAATTATTTTACTGCGCCACACTTGATTCAGTTCCTCAAGCATAAGTGGATGAGTTAAACGTTTGAATTGAAACTATCGTAGAACGGAGACGGTAATATTATGTACTCACTTCCCTCTACAAGTTATAGAAGCTTGTAACGGAAATTTCCAAACACTCTCTGTGCTTTCATAATATTTGATAGATAAATATCCAAGTAGTTATGGTAGTCATTAATATGATAGCCCAGAATCTTACTGATCGTTCAGTAAAAGTGGCGAGTCCTGTTAACTTGCAGGTGTATGGGACTTTTTCTTCATTTCCAGACATAGCGTCACGCGATCTAGGGGTAGCGTCTTTGATTAATAACCAAAACTTCCTAGGTCCCAGGTTCGAATGAAAATCATAAACATTGGCAGCCAAATACTCCCGGCGTAAGAAGTCACCCTCACTCTACCAACGACCTTGTGAAAGAGAGTGGAGGTGCACTCTCTTGCCCCGGGGATGGGAGACTGGCCCTGAAGGCAGAAGATTCAGCACCGATCAACTGCATGAAGATGCAGAAGGCAATGGGAACCACATCACTGAAGAGAATCAATTTCCATCCACATGACATATGGCCCGTAATTGGAGAACTGCCATGATGAATAATAAGAGTGTAAGATCATGAACGAAGAGCTTGGATTAAAATGGTGTAAGACGAGAATGTAGTCTTTCGCCCCAACTGTTCAGTCTATATAACGAAGAAGCAATTATGGAAATAGTAGCATGGTTCAAGAGAGGAAGTAAAATTCAAGGTGAAAGGATAAGAATAAGTAACTAAACGAACATTGTTTTCTGCTTTGTTTCGCAAATTCTATTATGATTACTGCACAACCTACGTTTCGGGTTATATGCCCATTTTTAAGTACTTTACTGATTCCAAAGATGATAAAGCAAAGACAAACGCGATGAGAAAGCAGATAAACTTCTCACTAAATGTGACGTACAAGGTCTCATATCACAAATCTATGTAATTTACGTAACTTATTCACAACTTGTGCGCATTTATTTTAAAATTAATTATCGATCCATGGCTTGATGTGTCGATCGTTGGCGTAATGCAAAATTACTTCAATGACCATTTTTTATCAAATTATATATGTAATTACACAATTCAGTAATGACATCAATAAGGTTCACTGATAACTATGCTATCCTTAGTAAGAAGATTTAGAGGACCTGATGAATAGAATGAACAGTCTAATGAGTACAGAACATAGATTGAGAGTAAATAGAAGAAAGGTGAACGTAATGAGCAGTATAGTATAAGAAGTACAGTATAAGACCAGCGAGAAACTTAACATCAGGATTGGTGGTCCTGAAGTAGATGAAATTAAGGAATGTTGCCACCTAGGCAGTAAAATCACCAATAACAGGAGGAGTAAGGTGCTTATCAAAAGCTCACTAGCACTGACGAAAAGGGAATTCGTGGCCTAGTATCAAACATAGGCCTCAATTTGAGGATGAAAATTCTGAGAACATATGTTCGGAGCACAGCATCGTATGGTAATGAGACATGGACTATTTTCCTCGCATCTGTATACTGTGTCTCAACGCCTTTATCACTTGCAATAATACCAGCTTTTGACACCAGGGAGTCTGTGAGTGTTGATTTTCCGCGATCCACGTGTGCGATGGCGGACATATTGCGGATATTCCGCTTTTTGTCCATCACACGAATCTCATCTAACACAAAGTTCACCATGTTGGATTACTATGGATTTTCTACCTCACTAACGAACACGGTCGTCCAACAATGGCGCACTCTCTGCGAAAGGACTGTGCCATGGAGTGCAGCCTTTGCTTCGCAGTCACACATTGACTATTCGAAAACCAGAAAAGAAGAGCATAGAAGCATTTGAGATGTAGTCCCACAGTAGTTGGAAGTTAGATGGAATGAGGTAAGAATTGAGGAGGTTGTGTGCATAATAGGCGAGGAAATGAGTATATGGAAAACACTAACAAGAAGAAGGGACAGGATGATAGTACATCTTTTGAGACATCAGGAAGTAACTTCAATGATACTAGAGGGAGTTGTAAAGGGTAAAAACTGTAGAGGAAGACGGAAGTTGGAATATACACTCCTGGAAATGGAAAAAAGAACACATTGACACCGGTGTGTCAGACCCACCATACTTGCTCCGGAGACTGCGAGAGGGCTGTACAAGCAATGATCACACGCACGGCACAGCGGACACACCAGGAACCGCGGTGTTGGCCGTCGAATGGCGCTAGCTGCGCAGCATTTGTGCACCGCCGCCGTCAGTGTCAGCCAGTTTGCCGTGGCAATCGGAGCTCCATCGCAGTCTTTAACACTGGTAGCATGCCGCGACAGCGTGGACGTGAACCGTATGTGCAGTTGACGGACTTTGAGCGAGGGCGTATAATGGGCATGCGGGAGGCCGGGTGGACGTACCGCCGAATTGCTCAACACGTGGGGCATGAGGTCTCCACAGTACATCGATGTTGTCGCCAGTGGTTGGCGGAAGGTGCACGTGGCCGTCGACCTGGGACCAGACCGCAGCGACGCACGGATGCACGCCAAGACCGTAGGATCCTACGCAGTGCCGTAGGGGACCGCACCGCCACTTCCCAGCAAATTAGGGACACTGCTGCTCCTGGGGTATCGGCGAGGACCATTCGCAACCGTCTCCATGAAGCTGGGCTACGGTCCCGCACACTGTTAGGCCGTCTTCCGCTCACGCCCCAACATCGTGCAGCCCGCCTCCAGTGGTGTCGCGACAGGCGTGAATGGAGGGACGAATGGAGACGTGTCGTCTTCAGCGATGATAGTCGCTTCTGCCTTGGTGCCAATGATGGTCGTATGCGTGTTTGGCGCCGTGCAGGTGAGCGCCACAATCACGACTGCATACGACCGAGGCACACAGGGCCAACACCCGGCATCATGGTGTGGGGAGCGATCTCCTACACTGGCCGTACACCTCTGGTGATCGTCGAGGGGACACTGAATAGTGCACGGTACATCCAAACAGTCATCGAACCCATCGTTCTACCATTACTAGACCGGCAAGGGAACTTGCTGTTCCAACAGGACAATGCACGTCCGCATGTATCCCGTGCCACCCAACGTGCTCTAGAAGGTGTAAGTCAAATACCCTGGTCAGCAAGATCTCCGGATCTGTCCCCCATTGAGCATGTTTGGGACTGGATGAAGCGTCGTCTCACGCGGTCTGCATGTCCAGCACGAACGCTGGTCCAACTGAGGCGCCAGGTGGAAATGGCATGGCAAGCCGTTCCACAGGACTACATCCAGCATCTCTACAATCGTCTCCATGGGAGAATAGCAGCCTGCATTGCTGCGAAAGGTGGATATACACTGTACTAGTGCCGACATTGTGCATGCTCTGTTGCCTGTGTCTGTGCCTGTGGTTCTGTGAGTGTAATCATGTGATGTGTCTGACCCCAGGAATGTGTCAATAAAGTTTCCCCTTCCTGGGACAATGAATTCACGGTGTTCTTATTTCAATTTCCAGGAGTGTATCTAGCTAATGACTGACGATGTAGGTTGAAAGTGCTACTCTGATTCAAGAGGTTGGCAAAGGAGAGGAATTCGTGGTGGATCCACATAAAACCATTTAGGAGAATGACGACTCAAAAATCGGTATTTCAAAAACCAGTTATTCATCACTGCTTTTCCTACTGTCATTCCTTGCTAATTTGAAATATCAGTCATCATGTTGCGACAAAAGAGATAGTCTATGATAGTCAAAATATAGCGTTTCCCACTGTTGTTTGGCAAAATGGACTCAATATGTCCATCTCAAGTATTTCAAATGATGTGGATGTCTCCAGTAATCTTTGAAGCAATTCTTCCTGCTGACTTAAGTTTGCACATTGCTAGCATGACAAACATTTCCTCACATACTGGTCGACATCCTGTCTCTTTGTTGTCCACCACAATCCTACCTACGATTTTTTTCTGTGTTCTCCATCTCCTAATAACTTGTGGATATGAGCTGCTTTTAACTATTTAAAATGCAGGAACCGTACTGAGTGGCCCAGGCTTCATTGTCGTATATAGCAGTCAACCATCAACTGTGGCTGTTTTAGTAACTTGAGGTCCTCGTCATCAGTTTGCACCATCTACTCAAGGTTACAGCCAAGCACTCGTATGATACCAATCTCTATGCTTAGTCTATGTGTATTTCGGTGCTTGCTGTTAGGTTTGTGAATTACCTCAAATTCGAGTTCGCATAATTTCAGTGCCTACTGAATAATTCTGCTTGACACGTGTTTTAACCATAATAGACAGTTTAACACTGTGTGATCACGCACTATTTTGAATTTCCTGCCATACAGATGACATATGAAGTACGAAACACTATACATCAAAACACATTTCCTCTTCCACAGTCGAGAAATTCTTTTCAGCCTTAAATATTTTGATGCATACACCACAGGGTGCTCTTTCCCGTTCACTTCCTGGCTTTGATCACACCCCACTACCAGGTTGCTTGTGACACACGACGGAATGAACCCTTCTTGTAATTCAGAAATACAAATATAACCTCTAGTTTTTCAAACGTGGCTTGACATTTAGCCATCGACTGGAATTTTACAGCATTCTTCAACGACTGTGTGAATGTTGTGGCCATATCCACAAAACTTATCACAAATTCCCTACAATAAGCGTGTAATCCCCCAAACACTGTAGTGCTTCAGCCGTCTGTGGGAAATCACACACTTCACGTATGAACATAAAGTTGGCTGTCTAAATTTCGTATGTATAACGCAAAACGGCACTTCATAGTCAACGTTAAGCACACTGAATGAAACATTTTAAAAATTTCTAGCAGCTGTGTGTGTTCCTTCACTTACTCAGAAAAATACGATAATGATGTCTAAATAAACCATACATGGCTTCAATCCTCCTACCATTCCATCCAGTGATGTAGAAACGTGGCTGGTATGTTCTTTAAACCAAAAGTCTTTACCAGTATAGCTAATGCCCTCACAGTATCATAGTTTTCAGTCCTCCAGCACTACTTGCTACTGATGGTAACCATTCTTTGGGTCTACTGTGGAAAAGTATATTGTCTAGCGTCTCCTAATGTCTGGTATCAGATATGCATTAATAACTTTTGTAGAGTTTAGATAACGATAATCACAACAAAATTTGTACTTTTTCAAACCATCGATGACTTTTTTGGGACAATAATGATGGGTCTTCCCAGGAACTATTATTCTCTTCTTTGATGCCATCATTCAATTGATGATTAATAAGCCCTCCATTACTGACTGTAAATGGTGGAGTATCAGTAGAGTTTCTAATACAAAGGTAATCTGTTCCCAGTTGGGACCCTGTCCAAATAATGCAGCTGTATTGATGGTTCGGTTATGTCTGAGGCCCACATTTGACTCTCTAATTTACTCTAGCAGCTAACAATTCTTTTGCCAGAATCACTCCATCTTCCACTCTGATAAGAATCTTATATTTTTACCCATATACTTCGTGCACACATACAATTCTCCTACATAAAAAAATGCAATTTATCAAATTCGACAATATCTGTAAATGGCTCCACCACGCATGTTAGTCATTAACGCGTACCTATACTCACCCAGAGCAACGTAGCGGTACCCTGCAAGATTTTGTCAAGCAGATCGAGTCTTAGTGGCTCTTTACACAGTTTAGTCATTTATACCTTCATGATAGGAAACCGTTGTGAGAGTGTGTCATAGGTAGTACTTTTCCCCAGTCTGAATAATATTTCTCTGAGTTTATCAGTGCAGTGTGAAAGATCAATTCTTCCATAATGTCCTTTTAAGAAACCCAACCTCAATATTGTGCATTAACCCACATCAGTCTGATGCAAAACTTCCATAATATCTCCCAAAAGTTTTGCTCCGATGCATAAAACAGCCTAGCCGAACCTAGTAAAGCCACATCATTATCTCTTACACAACATAACCTATAATGTGGAGAATTCGGTCTCTTACATAACCTATAATGAGGAGAAATCAGTCTCCTCCTGCCCAAGACATCCGGACTCGCCACAAGCTCATGAGCCCATACACGTAAAAATGAATTATATTCGTTACCATTTATCACACCAATGAAGCACCTCTTCACCTCTGCATACATCTTTGTAGCATCGAAATAGGAAACACTCTGTATGGCTGATTCTAACATTGCAAAACATTTAACAACCAAAAAACATCAAAAATGAAAACAATATGAGAAAATAGAGACAATGATACTACAGGCACCCAAAAATAGTAACACACTGCTTCTAATCTCAGCGTGGAGTAATCAGTCCTCCTCCTATCACAACACTACTTGGCATAATGACCATAGTCCTAACTGTGCACTGTGTACTGCATGCTTCTCACTGGCTGCATTCCAGCATAAACTTCCCTAGTATTCCGTCTAAATTAAAAGATGTCAGCAAGTTCCTCAACCTTCACAAACTCCACATTTAAATTTCTATGGCTGGTCACTTCCCCCACCAAGTCTATAAGTATGCGCAGAAGAGAGCGAGCGAAAGGACAGTAACTCCTCTTGCACCATTGTGTTAGTGGAGCAGCAAACTTAAACTGATGATGCCGCCCATGTTCCAGCTCTTTGTAGCTCTCAGGAACCTCTGACACCAAAGTGTAGGGGTCAGGTACATGACCCCTGCGATGGTCAGACCGTTAATTAGTTAGTTACATGTGTCACAGATAATTTGAACGATTCTTTTATCAAAATGATAACAAGTCAGCATATATGTATGTGATTAGTGCTAACATTAATGAACAAATTATCGTTTTATTGCTACTCATGCAACTGCACTTAAAACTAGTTGTTTTTGTTTTTTTTACTGGCAACCAGTTTTTAAGTAGGAGTAATTGCGCGGAAGAAATGATTGTAAATTAGATTTAAAACTTGTTTTACTACCAATCAGATATTTTATTGCGCAAATAATCAAAATTGTTTTTCCTACATATGGAACTTCCCTCTGAGCCAATGGATAATGAAGCTCATAAGTCCCTCTAGTGTTGTAGGTATGTACATCGATGTAATTCTCAAATTGTGATGGATGGCTTATGACGAATTTCATCAGTGAAAACATCTAATGTGATTGTGCAGCTAAAATGTCTAGCTCCTTGCTTGATGTATGTGGGTGAACACCACATACTGTTCTTACGTCTCGCTTTGGTCCAATCGATATGTTCTTTTCAAGTGACGAGTTACCCCAGAAAACTGTGTTGAACAACATTATTAAGTGGAAATACGCAAAATATGTCGAGGTTTGATACATTTGTTTCCAAGATTAGCAGTTTTACGAAGAGCAAAAGTAGCTGAATGTAATTGTTCGAGAACCTCAGTAATACGCTACCTCCAGTTCAAGTTTTCATCAATATCTACACCCTAAAATTTGGACCATTCTACCCTACTTACTGACTCCTATCCATGTGCTGCATCAATTATTTGTATGATTCTGTTTGTTGTACAAAACTAAATGTAGTGTTTTTTATTTCAAAATTTTAGGGAAAGACCATTTTTCAGAAAACCATTTAATAATTCTTGGAAAATGTTATTTATGAACTCTTCTTTTGCGTTCTTTCTAAGGGAATTTATTATAGCACGAGTATCGTTAGCAAAAAGCACCACTTTTGCATCTTGAATGTCAAGAATACAGGGTACTTTTCCGACTCAATATTGTGTAAAAACGAACACTTATTTCTTTCATTCACTGTTTATAGTGCATATGTTTTACAGATTTTTTTGTAGATATCAAGTAATGCAGCGCACTTTCAAACAAATTAAAAGTATTTTGAATATTTTTGAACCTGCTTTTGGTTATAAAAAATTAAAAAGAAATTGACGCAATTTTTCTTCCAAAAGGCTTCCCCAAATTGAGGTACCATTTAATCAAATGTTATAGGTTTGAGGATACCAAATTTTACCAGATATGCATGACATGATGGCTGAGGTACTAGACCTATTTAATTCCACCTAGTATGTATATTACAAGGATAAAAAATATCACATTTTACATTTCAATTTTTATAATTTTTTTCCTACTGAAAATGTTATTTTTCTATAATTTAGTTGATTCTGCAATAAAGCTTACGTCTACCACAGAAGTATGGACTATTGCAAGTTACAGAAAAGAATTCCAGTAATGCTTTATAAACTGTAGGAAATATTTGTACCTGAATTCTGAAAAATACAACTTGTGGGAAATTGTGAAAGAAGATATGAGTCCAATTAAATTGTGCCTCAGAACATTCCTGTAGCATAGTCTTCATCCTGCAGCATTTTTTCATCTCTTGCCATTCCTTTTAGCACTTCTTGCTTTGGTAACTTGAAGAGTGAATCTTTCAGCTTCATGCACGGGTTATCTGTCACAAAGAAGCAATTGATCTTCCATATTAGAGCCACATTTTCTGCATAAATTTCTCAGGACTTCCAGCCTTCCTATCACTCCATCATTGAAACATATTATTGCATCTAGTACAAACTTTTAATGTATTTACTCCTACAAAAACATTCTTGGGTAATCTTTTCCATATGCAATGGTTGAAACTTTCATTTGTATTCTTAGTGCCCCCCATGAAGACATTTACTAAGCAAAACAGGATCACTCAGGTCTCTAAAAATTGGTTTTATTTCATTCATAACAGGCTCAGGAAGAGAATGTTTGTTGGTATTATAGACCACTTTCTTTTGCTTTTTGGTAACCACACCAAGAATCTGCTCCTTTAGGGCGAAGTCCGTGAACAAGGTGGTCATCTGGACAACTTACAAAAGGTGGCCCATACAGCTTTTCTCAATCCTGTAACATCATTCAGAGGTTAAATTCGTCTAATGGCCAGTCCATAACAACTCTGAAGGAGGTCTATTTAAGTTTCTGTCAATCTGCCTCGGCCAGACAGAGATTTACCATCAGATAGCAACTTTTCTTTCATTTCTCTTCGTTGCTTCCACAATCTAGCACCCATCCTCTTTTGCACATGTCCACAACACTCCAGTTTTGTTACCAAGGTATCACCATAAACATTGAACGCATTAATTTTATTGAAAGCTTTAGAGTCCCCATCGCCTAGGTACTTCGTATAGCCGACGTTGTAAACAGGCACCGACCTCCTCCACACTCCATACCTCCACTGTAACCATCAAAAGTTCTTAGCACACTGATGTTCAATATGTCCTTCAGTGTTACCATGGCAGGTGTGGCAGTACTCAGATAAGCATTCAACATCAATAACTTTTCTATTCTCCAGAGAAGTAGCACTTACAAAACCATTCGAGGAACGATGTCCTCAATGTTGCTATTGCCCATCAAGTGCAACAGCAATGTCCCTGGTTCCACTAATATTTACAGTTCTTTCTATTGCACGTTTCATAGATGCTTTAGACACAACCGTCAAGGCACCTAGAAATATTTTTATGTAGTTGGTGAACCTACTGGGAGGGGAAGGAAGGTCCATCAAACCACAAAACGTTTGAGCAGCTTTTTTTCCGTTTCCTATTGCACGCATTGCATACACTGACTTCAAATTCACATCATATGAATTATGCACAATCTCTGAAGTCATTTTCGAGGTAGATTTATTGCAGGATTTACACAGAACAACTAATTTTGACGCTACTTTGTTGTTCAGTCATTTCCAGACAGCCTACACCATCACATTGTTTTCATTTCAACAATTCCTTTATCAAAGAATATAAGATGCCCACATCAACAACAACAAATCCACTACAAACAGCGTCATTGTTAACACAAAAATTTGAATCACCAGGAGGCATGCCATGTTGGGATTTCTTCCATGAACAACTGATACATAGGTTACTTCAACAGTTGGTTTGCTTTGTCTGTGAAATGGTTGCCACAGATTTTCCTTGTATTGAATTTCTTGATGCGTGGAATAGTTCGTTTCTATTGCACGCTAAATAATATGTACTTCCACAAATATATGTGGCACTTGGGCAACAAACATTCAGTAAAACGTTAACAAACTGCCTCAGTAAACAAAAGTCAATACTAGCAAAGATAATCATTGACAGACACTAGATATCTGCACTGCTACCAACATATACAAGGTACCATACGTATAATCGCTGGAAACAGAAATTACACAGTTCTTTTCGAAATAATGCTGGTTTCTGTAACAGAAAGAAAAAGGAGCATGGTGGCATACATGACTGTGACTTTAAAATTTGGTATATATAGGTCATTTTTCATTGGAAACCCTATAATTTATGTATCAATGTAATCAGGAAAGACTGTAGAATTTCATAAAGTCATAAAAATTTCGATTTTTCCTCCATTTATAAGTACGCTGTATCCTTAAGTGGAAGGTCATTCATGGATGATTTCGGCTGCTGGTATGTCAGGATGCAATGCAGGGTTTAGTGGTGGCGGTGGCGGTGGCAAGTGTCAGTCGGTAGCCCATCGGGTAAACATTCCAGTTACGAAGCCATTTAGCTGGCCGGAGTGGCCGAGCGGTTCTAGGCGCTACAGTCTGGAACTGCGCGACCGCTACGGTCGCAGGTTCGAATCCTGCCTCGCGCATGGATGTATGTTATGTCCTTAGGTCAGTTAGGTTTGAGTAGTTCTAAGTTCTAGGGGGCCTGATGACCTCAGAAGTTAAGTCCCATAGTGCTCAGAGCCATTTCATATTTTAAAGTCATTTATTCCATAGAAAATGCGGTGCTGGAGTTGAAGCTGGAGAGGCAGTTGATGATCGCCTTGACATAGGCAGTCATGGTCACTGAAGTCCGCTGGCATCAGCAGTCACAAAAATGGGGGATGGTGTGTGGCACTATGGCGACTGTTGACAGTGTGCTGAAAACAGCAAAGGCACAGATAATTGACATAAGGCAGCGACGGCTTCTCTCCACGGAGAACAGAGCACGGACTTGTCTTCTCGCCCGCTTCTGTGGGTCTCTGGAAAGCACACCGAGGCAGGTTAGGTCAAACCGCGGCCCAGAGAATGACAAATTGATGACGTGTGTATGCTCTGGGTGATGAACAGCAACAATGTTTTCCCACACAGGGTGTTAGGGTGATGCACACCAACAGTGTGCCTACTCTGGCAATGGTGACTGGGTAGCTGGATGACCCAGAGTTGAACCCACAGCCTTCCAGAAAGATGGCTGTCAGCAGAAGCTAGTCACACAGCAGGCGACTTTGTGATTGGAAGGCGCCTTATCGACAATACTCAGACTCAGTTCAGGCCGCAGCTGTTGGCAGCAAAGTGAGGGCTAACTGTTTCATCTCAGACTGCAACTGGATATCATCTCGACTAGTAGCTAGCAGTGCGTAGCTTAACACAAATGAGACTGAGAATGTAGTTTAGGTGGTATTTGTATCTGGCTGGCTGGCTAGTGTTTCTCAAATGACAGCACTCATGGCCCCTAGGTCAGTCTACGTAGATGAGTAGGAAAAACAATGTAATGTGTGAATAAACCATTAGTAATGTGCTGCATGACATAGTCACTTCAGTTAATATCTAGGAATAACATTGCAAAGAGCTACGAAATCGAATGAGCATGTAACGTCAGCTGAAGGGAAAGTGAATGGCAGACTACACATTATTGAGAGAATTTTAGGGAAGTATAGCTCAGCTATGAAGGAGAATGCGTGTAGAGCATTTGGGCAGAACATTCTCGAGTAATACTTGACTGTTTTGGAGCCCCACCACGTCACATTAAAGGGTGACATCGAAGCAGTTCAGAGATCTACAGATAGATTTGTTACCAGTAGGTTCGGTCAACATGCGAGTGTCACGGAGATGCTTCATCAACTTAAATGCTGCCTGGAGTGAAAACGACATTATCGTGAAACACTATTTAAAAAATTGGAGTAACATTATTTGAAGCAGTTACATAATGTTTCTACTGCCGCCAACATACATTTCGTCAGAAGGATCACGAACATAAGATTAAATTTAGAGCTCATGCAGAGTCACTCTCTTTGCGCGTGGAAAAAGGAAATGTCTGGTATTGGTACAAGATACCGTCTGCCATACTCCATATGGTGGCTTGTGGAGTTTCCCTGTATACGTAAATGTACATTTAGATAAAAGGTTGAAGCTGTTGGCGTTAATCATTCGAAAATCATGGCATCATTTGCCGCAGATTTCATATCTTGTCACCTCCTCCAGAAGCCCTGTTGTTGCTGAAATGTCTCACAGTTCAGACTTTCAGAGACGCTATCTTGCGTCTTCTATATCGTCAATGTACTAAATGTGTTTTTGCTCACTTAATGGGCGCTCTTATGTCATGGCACTTAGTTATCGAGTTGACTTGTGCTTCACTGCTTATGATGAAATTATACTGAACCGACGCTAGAGCTGTGCCGTACTGCGTGAAGCTGTGGTGAAACATCTATGAAATTTCAGTTTAGTAGTTTTATTCCAGAGACAAGATTGAAATGTTGTTGAAGTACTGAAATACATAAGCAAAAACGTGCTCTTCCGGCAGAAATTTTTATTATAGATGTACATAATAAACAATGCACAAATCACAAATGCAAAGTAAAATATAGCGTGCAATGTAGAGTACAATGGAGAGACACGCTGTCCAATATTACTTTCTTTGAGTCATCAGTCTTCTGGCTGCTTTGGTGCACCCCACAACGAATTCCTCTCTTGCGTCAGTCCTTTTATTTACATTACATGTACTACACTTGTATTCTGGATTTCTTTCATGACGTACCTCCAGGAAAATGATTCATAACAGAATTCATGAAGGTAACACGGTGAACATATGCAGCAGCTCTGCTTCAATTAACTCTAGATTTATCAACATTTCCAGATAATGTATAATGTGAGCCTCGTCAAATACTCATACTTCGTGTTGATCTTTGTAAATCATTCGATCCAAACGTTCCTCTTCACTGAATATTTTGAAAAAATCAAGGCGAAAGCTCGTAAAAGGAACAAGCACATGAAACAGAGAGAGATCCAACGTTAACTAACTCCTACGAAACAAGCGCAATAACAAAGATCTCAAAAACGATGAATTTTTGTGCTGATGCCGCTTTGAAATTATTTTCAAACAGCCATTTAATGTCTATCTGTTCTAAATGTCTCATCCTCAGCCTGTAGAACACTATTGCACCTTCATATGTGAGTAGTCCATTAAACGAGATACTCGCAGATAGTTTAACTTGTATTCGGTTAGCTGTTGCTATCATTGGCGGCAGCGAAAACTTTATCATCAGTCTGTTAAAGCATATTCAAAAGTCACTGTGTAGCCATTACATGCAAGCACCAATGAATCGGAAATTTCAATTAGACTTACAAAAATTTGGCTTGCTCTTAATAATTTATGGTCCCACGGATTTTAATGGTCTTGAAATCACCTTAAAAAATTTCATCGCCGATTAAATTATTACAAAAATACTCTTAAAATATACCACATCCCTTACGTACATTTTCTTCCGCACAAATTTTTGCAAGAGGGGGCAAGATTCTAAAATTGTAATTTTTATATACATCTAACTGGTTCAGTGAGTCATACCCCAACAACTAAATTTGCCAAGAAGTGCACAAAATGTATTTTATAATTGATTGTTAACCACTTTCTATTTTTAAGTTGCGTTGATACCCACAGGGTGAACAAATTTATGCGAAGTACATCTTATTAATATGAATACGGAGGCCACATTGTTGTTCAGCGGTCTAAAATGACGTCCTCTTACGTTTAAATGCACGATATCCACCAAGTTATGAACTATAAAGATTCAAAATCTTTACAAAAAATTGTTCATATTCCGATAATGTTAGTTTGAAACTGAAAAAGAGCAACTGAGAAGCTACTGTTGGGTGCCAATAAAAATGAAGAAATAATTCTACATTAATGCTCTATGAAGAGGAAAAACGAGGAATAAATATTAAAAGAAGGCTTATTCAATCCTAATTCCATCTAAAATTGTCTGGTTACGTCAAGACTTGAAGGGTTTATTACATTAATTTTATGCTTCGTATTTTTTAGTGTTGACTGCGACAGCTAAAGCTGCATAAAATCTGATTTTACTTGTAAATTTTTGGGGGTGGTTAACTAAAGCACAGTCCAGGGCCGGTATACAGTAAAATGATAGTGGGAAATCTCTCAAAACCACCTTCCGAGTGTCTGGTAGAATCTACTTTTAATATCATACGATTGAAGAAAGACAGACCTCTTCTTTTTCCAAGTTGTCACATTATTGTGCAGTGATGTCAGCGGCACTGAAGAATTTGTAGCGATCAGTATACGGCGCCCTGTTATACCTTACTGAGTCCAGAACGTCCCAATTCCTGAGAAGAATATATTTTCGCCACCTTGAATTCGATACTTTCCCCCACTCTTAGCAGAAAATCATTGCTAGCATTTCGTGAGAATTCCGCAATGAGTAAAAGCGTCTCTGCCCTCAAATTACAGGAGGGAGCAAGCTTTCGCACTTGCCGCCCCTTGCGAACGCCAATGCTCGTACACATCGACAGTATTCCTTGGAATAGCCGCGCGGAGCGGCCGTGTGGTTTGAGGCGTCATATCACGGATTGCGCGTCCCCTCCCACCGGAAGTTAGGCCTCCCTCGGGTATGAGTGAATGTGTTGTATAGCATAATTTAGCTTAAGTATTGTGTAAGTCTAGGGACCGATGACTTCATCAGTCTGGTCGCATAGGAATTCACACACATCTGAACTTCTGAACTCCGTGGAATCCACAGACCGACTCACTGCTGCAACGGAACCATGCGTCTCACACTCCTACGCCACATTACACACTGTCCAGGCACATTAATGTTATCACTTATTATGTTCGACGTCAAAGAGCAATAGTCGCTCACACGTGGCAGGCAGCACCATTAGAATGAGGCGAGGGAGGCTTGGGAAACAGTGCAGTGTGCAGTATTTGTCATGAGAAACTGCAGCTGTTGATCTGACGTCAAAAGGGGCATGATCACTATCCTTCGGACCAAGGGTGGAATCATTTCCGAAACGGCAAAGTTTGTAAACTGTTCGCGTGCCACACTGGTTGAAGCATACCGTGCTTGACAAAATGGCGCTATGCAAAACCGGCGCCGAGGCAACTGTGGTGTGCACTACAGACCGTAGATGAGAGGTGAATCATGACTGCGAGATGTGTACCGCTGAACAGACGTGCAACTGTTGAGCAATTTAACGGTCCAGATGAACCAAACGACTACCAACAGTATCTTCCACATAACGGTTCAGCGAACGTTGCTGCACAAGTGCGTCTACAACATGCAGCCACGCTGACTGTTGTTCATAGGCAATGAAGGCCGGAATTTTCACGCCAGTAACGCAACTGGTCGTTAACTGAGTGATGCCAGGTGGAATTTTCACGTTTTATGTTACGTTGTACTTGTGGGAGTGCACAGTGTGATACGCTTGAAACCAAATACCAAGGTCGGAGGAGGGAGGGTAATGGTTTCGTGAACATTTTCGTGGCATTTCCTGGGTGATCTCGTCATTCTGGAAGACACAATAGATCTATGTAAGTATGCATCTATCCTTGGGTGTCACGTCAATGCACGCATGGACTGTCTTTCCTTGGCACGATTACATTACCAGACACCGTGTCACATGGGTCGCAGTGTACATGCGTCGTTCTAAGAAAATTGGGATGAGTCCACCGTACTCCCCTGGTGACTAAACTCTCCGGATTTAAACACAACCAAGAATTTGTGGGAGAATCTCGATCGGTCTGTTCGCGTCATGGATGTTCCTCAGCCTAGAAATGAAATGATCGTATGGCATTGTTGACAGGGTGGCCCCATGCGGGGAAGTTCGTCTGCCATATTGCAAGTCCTTTTTAGTTGACGCCACTTCGGCGACCTGCGAGTCAATGATGACGAAAATGATGAAAGACACACAACACCCAGTCATCACGAAGCAAAGAAAATCCCCTACCCCGCCGGCAATCGAACCCGGGACCCCGTGAGCGGGAAGCGAGAACGCTACCGCAAGACCACGAACTGCGGACCTCAACCTAGAAGCGTAGCGCAACTGACCACGCCACTTGAGTTAGTGTGGCTCCACAGCCCTTCGGGGACCGCACTGACTCCACTCCTCCACATGTCGCAGCGGTTCGCACTGCAGTTATTTAGGCTTCTAACATGTGGCCGCATTAATGTGACTGGACACTGTACTTCCGCGAAGACGCGGCAATAGCCGCGTCAACAGATGTCCCCTGTCAGAGGGGTGATGGGCACTGTGAGATGGAAGTGTCCTGTGCGATTGTCCGATAAGAGTAAGGAATTCCTATCAGTAAATGTCAGCCGTGTCACTATTGGCGTGGTAGGTCTACATCTACACGGATACTGTCCAAATCACAATTAAGTGCCTGGCAGGGGGTTCATCGAATCCCCTTCACAAAAATTCTACATTATTACAGTCTCGAAATGCGTGTGGAACAAACGAACACCTATATCTTTCCGTGCGAGCTCCGATTCCTCTTATTTATTCTGATGATCGTTCTTCCCTGTGTAGGGTTGGTAGGAGAAAGTTGGTGATTGAAATTTCGTCAGAAGATTCCGCCGCTACGAAAACCGCCTTTGTTTTAATGATGTTTACCTTGTACCACGTCCATGACACTCTCTCCCCTATTTCACAGTAATACAAAACGTGCTGCTCTTCTCTGAACTTTCTCGTTGTACTCCGTTAATCATGTCCGGCAAGGATACCACACTGCGCGGCAGTACTCCAAAAGAGTACGAACTAGCAGGCTCTTTAGTAGATATATTTTCTAAGTCTTCTGCAGTAAAATGAAATCTTTGGTTTGCCTTCCACACAACGTTTACTGTGTGTTCCTTCCAATTTAATTTATTCCTAATCTTAATTCTTAGATATTTAGTTGAATTTACAGCCTTTAGATTTGACCAATTTATCGTGTAACGGTTTCCTTATAGTCCTCATGTGGCTAACTTCGCACTTTTCATTATTTAGGGTCAATTGCCAGTTTTTAAACCATACAGATTTCTTTTCCAAACCGTTTTGCAATTTCTGATCTTCTGATGACGTAACTAGACGATTAACGACAACATCATCTGCAAACAACCTAAGACGGCTGCTCATATTGTCGTAAATCGTTTACATAGATAAGGAACAACAGAGAGCCATATCACTACCTTGGGGAACGCCAGAAATCACTTCTTTTGCTCAATGTCTTTCCGTTAGTTACTAAGAACTGTGACACCTCTGACAGGAAATCACGAATCCAGTCACATAACTGAGACGATATTCCATAAGCACGCAATTTCACTACAAGCTGCTTGAGTGGTACAGTGTCTTTTGACCTTCTGGTAACCTAGAAATACGGAATCAATTAAAAATCTCTTGTGAATAGCACTTATCACTCCGTGTGAATAAAGAGCTGGTTGTGTTTCAAAAGTACGATGTTTTCTAAATCTGTTTTGACTGTGTGCCAATAGATCGTTTTCTTCGAGGTAATTCATAAGGTTCGAAGACAATATATGTTATAGCCGGTCGGAGAGGCCGAGCGGTTCTAGGCGCTACAGTCTGGAACCGCGCTACCGCTACGGTCGCAGGTTCGAACCCTGCCTCGAGCATGGATGTGTGTGATTTCCTTAGGTTAGTTAGGTTTAAGTAGTTCTAAGTTCTAGGGGACTGGTGACCAAAGAAGTCCCATAGTGCTCAGAGCCATTTTGAACCAATATATGTTCCATAATCCTGTTGCGTATCGACGTCAGTGATATGGGCCTGTAATTTAGTAGATTACTCCTACAGCTTTTCTTGAATATTGGTGTAACTGTGCAACTTTTCAGTCTTTGGGTAAGGATCTTTCGTTTAGCAAAGGGTTGTGTATGATTCTTAAGTATTGAGCTATTGTGTAAGCATACTCTGAAAGGAACCTAATGTCGCTAAAACAGGCTGTAGCGTCGGCATCAACTGATGTACCTAGAAGCTGGTGCGATTTCTCCTAGCCCAGGGATAGTACATAAACTCGCGCTAGCACTGCGGCAGCTCTATGTCAATCACTAGAGGAAGAAAAGGTTCACCGCCACTGCTACGCACTTGAGAACACGACACGCTTACGACACTGTAGCAGTTCCCAACGTTCCACGCTCAGTTTCACCTAACTTCAGCCTTCATCCTCCTCCACGTAAACAGTCCATCATCCATTCATCTTTGTAGCGCATCTGCTCGGCGGAGATGTCTAAGGACAGGCGCGCACAAAAGCCGGACGTCAGCAGTGTTGACAGGGGGCCCTGATCTCTGCTGAACCTGCGCAGCCCCTCTCACACTAGTCGCGCCGTAGTTGCAACGACTATAATCATCATAAATTATCGTGTTATCCCGTGTTTGTCAGCATCTGCAGAGAAGTTATTTAGATGTTAACTAACGTCGGGGTTACGTCAGAAGACAGATGTAACAACAGTAGATGCCACAGAAAATAACTATCTGTCTAGGCCAGTGGTACCCAAGCTTTCTTAGACCAACACCGCGGTGTGCAATCATACATTAGCTAGTAGTCCAGCCCTACTTCACCGTGCTGTCTGTCGCCCCTCCCCCCTTCCTCACCCACTTATCATCAACTGAAGCATCTAACTAAACTGTAGAATGAACGACTTTCCTTGCAACACTTCTAGGCAGCGTGTGTGTGTGTGTGTGTGTGTGTGTGTGTGTGTTAGGAAAGAAACATAACTATTCACAGTGAGGGTAAGCACTTGATACGTAACACACTTCCCCTGCGTTACTCCTCTCCACTACTTGACCTGCACACTATAACCCCATCTAAAATCGATCATGTTAAAATGTGTGCACTATATTCACCATTCGTAAAACACTTGACTGCAACACTCCGTACTTATGAACTGGCGAAATTGGAATACTTTAGGCTGTTAATGCTTTGTGTCCGACCACGGGCAGGAAATAATAATAATAATGATACACTACTGGCCATTAAAATCGCTACACCACGAAGAAGACGTGCTACAGTCGCAAAATTTAGCCGACACGAAGAAGATGCTGTGATATGCAAATGATAAGCTTTTCAGAACATTCACACAAGGTTGGCGACGGTGGCGACACCTACAACGGGCTGACATGAGGTAGGTTTCCAACCGATTACTCCTACACAAACAGCAGTTGACCGGCGTTGCCTGGTGAAACGTTGTTTGGATGCCTCGTGTAAGGAGGACAAATGCGTACCATCGCGATTGCGGTTTATCGTAACGCGACATTGCTGCTCGCGTTGGTCGAAATACATTGACTGTTAGCAGAATATGGAATCGGTGGGTTCAGGAAGGTAATACGGAACGCCTTGCTGGATCCCAACGGCCTCGTAGCACTAGCAGTCGAGATGACAGGCATCTTATCCGCCTGGCTGTAACGGATCGTGCAGCCACGACTCGATCCCTGAGTCAATAGATGGGGACGTTTGCAAGACAACAACCATCTGCACGAACAGTTCGACGACGTTTGCAGCAGCATGGACTATCAGCTCGGAGACCATGGATGCGGTTACCATTAACGCTGCATCACAGACACGAGCGCCTGCGATGGTGTACTCAACGACGAACCTGGGTGCACGAGTGGCAAAACGTCAATTTTTCGGATGGATACAGGTTCGGTTTACAGCATCATGATGATCACATCCGTGTTTGGAGACATCGCGGTGAACGCACATTGGAAGCGTGTATTCGTCATCGCCATAGTGGCGTATCACCCGGCGTGATGGTATGGGATGCCATTGGTTACACATCTGTCACCTCTTGTTCGCATTGACGGCACTTTGATCAGTGGACGTTACATTTCAGATGTGTTACGACCCGTGGCTCTCCCCTTCATTAGATCCCTGCAAAACCCTACATTTCATCAGGATAATGCACGGCCGCATGTCGCAGGTCCTGTACTGGCCTTTCTTGATACAGAAAATGTTCGACTGCTGCCCTGGCCAGCACATTCTCCAGATCTCTCACCAATTGAAAACGTATGATCAATGGTTGCCGGACAACTGGGTTGTCACAATACGCCAGTCACTACTTTTGACGAACTGTGGTATCGTGTTGAAGCTGCATGGGCAGCTGTACCTGTCCACGTCATCCAAGCTCTGTTTGACTCACTGCCCAGGCGTATCAAGGCCGTTATTACGACCAGAGGTGGTTGTTCTGGGTACTGATTTCTCAGGAGCTATGCTCCCAAATTGCCTGAAAATGTAATCACACGTCAGTTGTAGTATAATATATTTGTCAAATGAATACCCGCTTATCATTTGCATTTCTTCTTGGTGCAGCAATTTTAATGGCCAGTAGTGTAATAATAATAATAATAATAATAATAATAATAATAATAATAATAATAATAATAGTGTGTACACCACTATAATAGCCCTTATGTGGTTACTGCTGTGTCGTGCAGTCAATTAATTAGTTTATCTGTTTCGAAGTGAGTAATGAAACTGAGTGCCGGTATTTACTTCTGTCTGGATCTCATGGACGGATGGGGTGAACTGAGTTTCACATCATCGTTGTTTCCGGGATCTAAGTTGATTCCTACGGAGGAGATTCGGAGTCTCCAGACTGTCGTAATATACAAGCATAACACATGTACCAAAATTCTAGGACAGACAGACGTCAGATATATGGGCCCATATTTAGGTTCGTCTGTTCCTCAACCCTTCTTCAAAACAGGAATGGCCTGCACCTTTTTTATACTCACCGGGAATGTTTTGCTCCTTCAGTGATGTGAGGTACACTGCTTCTAAAACAGGAGCAAGTTTTTTCGCAAACTTCATGGAGAACGCCTGGTTATCCCGTCTTTTTTTTTTTTTACAAGATTACTGAATTACTGTGACTATGAATTACTGTGACTATGAATTAATTATTGATCATAAAGTTCGTTTAGTTTGTACGTCAAATTTTTTGTTACTTTGTGGCTGTTCACTGAAATTATGTATAAAGTTGGTATTCACTCCACGACAGCCGGTCCCAGGCACATTGTTGTGCAATGTATGCTCTAAAGTTTGCATAACCTGGCTGATACACAGTCGTAAAAGTCTATAGCTTGTATTTATAAATCACTTGCATTATTTCACATTTTGCCTGAAGTTTGCCGTGTTCTAGAATAGCTGCCAAGTCTGTTACCAAAGATAATAAAAAAAGTTTGTCCTCATCAGACGATGTCCTGTTCTCTTTTCTACTTTCAATGCTTTGCTGTAAAACATCACACAATTTGTCTATGTCTGATTTTGGACCTTGCTTTGTAATTCTTCTTGTTTTGGAAGGGATCAGTTTTCCTTTACTAATACTAGTTCGAAATTCACCGCTATCTTCTTCAGCTTCGTCGTTTCTAATGGTGTCATCTTGTGCACGTAAGTTAGAGAATGTTCTGGAAAGACATATGTATGTGACAGCATTAAAACAGAAAGAAATTTGAATGCGTTAAATTATATAGATTAAAATAAGACAAGACTATCATGTATTTTGTTTACTTTCATTTTGTGTTGAGTAACAGGTGACAAAAACAACAGAACGTCAGAATAAATTTATTCAGTTTCGTCAGTTGCTGCAGAACCACTCTTTACATCTCGAGATCCCTCATGTATGATAAACTCAGATTCTTCCCCTTCTTTTGCATATCATTCCCTAAAATATTACATTTGTAATTAGTATATTTATGTAGAACTATTCTTCTTATAGGTATTTAGCATCTGGTGCACCCATTAGTGATTTGCATTACATTTTCCGAGTTGGAATTTCAACCTTGTCTAGAATAATACAGGTTGTATGCAAGAAGATATTGGATCACATGAGCCAAATAACTATGCCAATTCCGAACAAGGAATTTTGGGAAGCACTAGCTGATGAATTTTTCAAAGTAACAGATTTTCTGAACTTTGTTGGCGCAATAGATGGAATGAATTTGAAGATTATTCACCCACAATGCAGTGGCTCAATTTTTTTTAATAATTACAATGATTATTTTTCCATCGTCCGTCTAGCTGATAGCGATCATAACTATTGCTTCACAGCTGTTGACATTGGAGGCTCCGGAAAAAGTTCTGACTCTTCTCTCTTCATGAACTAGACTTTCGGAAACAAAATTATAAATAAAACCTTGGATTTACGTAACCTACGCCAATTGCCAGAGACAACAAAGCCGGATATGCCGTTTGTGTTTGTTGCAGATGAAGCTTTCGGAATGTCCATAAATGTTTATGCGTCCTTTTGCTGGAAGATCTCTCTTTGAAATACAGACTATTTAACTACCGTCTGTCTAGAGCAAGACGTCTTGTTGAATGTACATTTGGAATGTGGTCGAATAAGTGGCGAATTTTTCACCGACTATTGAATGTCTCACTCGAGATGCAGAAAACGAAACTGTTGCGTTGTGCTTCACAATTTTGTCTGCACCAGAGATGGAATCAAATTTGAAGGTAGTTGGCAGGGTGATGGTTTAGATACAAATCGTGTAGATCGATAGCAGTGAAAAGTTTTCGCAATAATTTTGCACACTACTTAGTCAGCAGTACTGGAGAACGCGAAAGGCCATATTCTCGAATATAGGCCTTATGAAAATGCTGAGGAAAATGTGTTCCGTCACTTAGCACATAACGAACTGCAATACAATGTATCAGTTTCGTACGTTTGTACAGAAAATACCTAATTATAGAATGATAAAAATATTTACATTTACTTACCTAAGATTTTCTTCCCTTGTGGCGGTGAGGTGTCAAAATCCTTGTTATCCATTCTACAGATGTCACTCCAAGCTTCGGCCTTTTTTAATTTGTTCGAATAATCAGGTGTGGAACAGCCTACGTTAACTCACTTTGTGCCCGCCCCGATAGCTGAATGGTCAGCGGGTTCGATTCCCGGCTGGGTCAGGGATTTTCTCCGCTCAGGGACTGGGTGTTGTGTTGTCTTCGTCATCATTTCATCCCCATCCGGCGCGCAGGTCGCCCAATGTGGCGTCGAATGTAATAAGACCTGCTCCAAGGCGGCCGGACCTAACCCGTACGGGGCCTCCCGGCCAATGACGCCAAACGCTCATTTCCACATACTTGTGTTCTGCCTTCTGCGAAAAAAGTGGTCCAACTAAAACATCCATATTTCTTTAAGTGCTACACGAATATGTAATAAAAATGGGGGTTCCTATTTTTAAGAAAACTGAGTTTATCTCCGTTTGACCTATGGCAGTGCCATCTAGCGGGCAACCAAAGCGCCATCTGGTTTCGCCCTTCAAGCTAGAGAAGTTTCGTTCTTTGTAGATTTGTAGATTTTTCGTTTGACGCTTATTTCGTGAGCTATTTGGCCGATCTCGATCAATGGACTACCCTGTATAAGGCAGTTATCGTAAACACCACGTTATTCAGAATAACATAATCTATAAAAGCATGAACTGTTAAACGATTCAGTAAATCAGCGTGATTACCTGTAAATACCACATTAACGCAAAAAATGCTCAAAATTATGTCCGTCAACCTCACCTCCTATGTTACCATCCATAATGCCAATTCCCTCACCTTCTACCCCTCTGCAGGTGTGCCCCAGGGCTCTGTCCTCTACCCTCTCCTCTACCTCCTGTACATGGCAGATATGCCCCCCCCCCCCCCCCCCAGTACACCTCTTGCAGTATGCTGATGACACCGCATTCCTCGCCCTTGCTACTACCCTCCAACGGTCCCAACGCCGTCTCTAGAATCACCTTGACCTTTTTGCTGCATGGTGTAACCAGTGGGTCCTGAAAATCAATCCATTCAAGACCCAGGCAATCATTGTAGGTCATACCACTCGCTCCTTCCGGTTCTTGGATTTCTCCCTTACTGTCTGCGCCCATCCTGTCCGCCTCACCCCCACCCTCACCTACTTTGGCCTCACCATTGACCATCACCTCACCTGGATCCCTCATCTCCGCTCCCTCCAATCCAGAGCCCACAACCACCTCTGACTCCTCAAACTCCTCTCTGGCTGGACATGGGGGTTGCACCCCTCTACCATTCTCCACACCTACAAATCCTTAATCCATCCCGTCCTCTATTATGCCAGTCCTGCCTGGATATCTGCCCCCCCCCCCCCCCAACTTCTAGAAGTCCTTCCAGATCATTGAGCGTAATGCACTCTGCCTCGCCTTCTCTATATGCCTCCCATGCCCCATGTGGATCTTCTATGATCTCATTCCTTTCCCCCATCTCCTCCTATTCCTTGAACATATCCGCATCCTCTACACCTCCCGCCGCCTTGATCCCCCTCACCCTCTGGTTACTCCTCTCCTATCCTATCCTCGCCCCCTGTCACGTCTTCACTGTTGTGTGCCCCCTACCCTCCATCTCTACACCCTTCATCTCCTTTCCCAAGGTGGCTTCCATCATCTCCCCCTCCCAGATGATGCCCTCTCTCCCTCCAGTTATCCCTCCTATCAACTCTGATCTTCACTCCCCCTCCTTTCCTCTGTCCTTTTCCCAGGTTCCCTCTCCCCCCTTCCATCCTCTTTCTTTTCCCACCTCCCCTCTCTCTGCCGCCTTCTCTCCCCCAAGTCCTTTTGTATTTCCCTACTCTGCCTCTTCTCATTCCCTCTTGCGTCTGCCCTGCCCCTCTCCCCCTTATGAGTCCTCTCCCTCATTGGTTCCCCCCTTTTCGTTTTTTTCCTTCCTTCCTCCCTCCTTGTTCTTCCCCCTCCTCCAGCTTCCCTCCCCCCCCCCCTCATCTGCCTTTGGCTCGGGAGTGACATCTTTGTACCGCCATTTTCGTGCAGTGTTTTACAGTGAGTGTTCCGTGTTGTTTTTTTGGGAAATGTTGCGAACGGCCATCATACTGTCGCTGGGTGTGCTTTTTATCTCTTGTGAACAGAAACCAGACTGTCGCCATGTTTTTTAATTGTGTGTGTTACTTGTCTGATCCTGTGTCTTTTATTAACATTGCCAACCCCTTTTGCTTTCTGTTTTAACTTTCCGCATTTTTCCGCCATTTTACAATTTAAGTTGCCGTTTTATCGCCTGTTTTTCATGTTTCTTTTCTTCTTCCGTTTTTTTAAAAAAAGGCTGAAGGTTGTAGAGCAGCGTACTAAGGTACAGCCACTCGCCCCTTTCGGGGGAATTGAATATCAATAAAGAAAAAACAAAACAAAAAAAATCCGTCAACCTCAATGCATTCAAGAGGGAACTGAAAACTTACATATTAGGGACGTTAAGCCACCACTGTTGTGCCCTCTCATCTCTTTCTTCCTCCTCTGCATCATAGATTCGAATTTTGCCATTCTATTTCTCTTCCTCTAACCTAGCTACCACTTTTATATCTCTTTCACCCCATTCTATCGCCTTATGTTTGCTCGATGAGAATAACTCACAAGCTTGAAGAACATAACGAGAAAATTCCCTACTACCAATAGGACTGACATTCATAAAAGGAAAATATGTTTACTTTCATATACATAGTCATTACTATTATCATTATTATTCTTGATTGTTATAATTATTTTTTTGATTGTTATAATTATCATTGTACTTCTGTTAGAGATTATATTTTTTTCTTCTTTAAGATTAATACTGTGTAACACGTTATATGTCCTTAATGTTCTGTACAAACTGAAATTAGTTCAATCTGTGTATGCCTGGTTAGATGTAAGAGAGGGCCTGAAGGCCCTAATCTTTCCAGGTAAAATAAATGCATAAATAAATGAATACCGATTGCGACACATCGTTATTCGAAGAACTGTACTTATAATCTTTATATGTGTAAAGTCTAACATGTTTTTTCATCGCATTTTTCTCAGGTTTCCTGTCAACACCCAAATGATGGTGGTAGTGCTGGTGGGATGGGGAGGTGGGAGGGGGGGAGGGTCTGGCGGGTAGGGTCAAATATTTATCTGAATAGCGATGAGCTCAGCTAAAATTTTACACGTTAACACTAAGTCATAGCATTTAATATTTTGTTAAAGGCGTTAAATGTCCTCTTGTGATCTATGGCTTGATTAAAATTTCATGATAGAAAGCGACACTTTCGTTAAACATGTGACAAAAACAGCTTTTTCAGAAACTCATAGTAGCTGACACAAGGTTTATGTTGTATTTTATACTAAATCCATATAACAATGCTCGGCCGAGTTTGATTCTAGAATTCGTGCAAATTTCAGCTCCTATCTGAATTAAGTTGAAAACTTAATTATTGTAGACCTAACATTTGTCATTAAACGGTACGTTACAGTGAATCATTATGTTTGTAGTCTCAGACATCTGATCATTTTGAATTCATAGCCGAATTTTATCTTAGAAACTAAACACATCTATGTCTGATTTTTCGTTCCTCTCGTGCTTTGAAAAAAAAAAAGTTGTCTCTTCTTGCTACTCTTTTGCTCTTTTATCTTCAGAGCACCCTCCTGAAACGCCCTGTGTTTGTTATTGTCTTTAATTTGACTTTATTAATAAGTATGAATAACCCTAACAATGTTCTCATTTACTGAGGGCAGTTCTTTCCACTATGTTATTTGAAGTTTGCATTTATACTTTTCCAGCAAATCAAGCCACTGGAAGCAGGTGGCTGGGCGACGTGATTATCACACACCATCTTTTGCAAGTCGAATCTGCTGTTTAATTTCCTTTCTACGAAGCACAATTTTCATTGCTATTCTCATGTAAATCATTTCTTGGACTGCAATTTAACATTTTGACAGTCTGCGACACTAAGATTCTCCACTCTCCTGCGACGACTTCTGGGCGTTACTTTTGCCAGAATATGAATTTACAGACAATAGTTTTCATTTCACACAATAGGAAGTTCATTGTAATTAATCTAAAAGGTCTGCAGTCCCTTATTATTCTTGTCATACTCCTGCTGTCGTCAGTGTGATTTGTCACACCTCTCGAACAATTAACATTCATAAATTTCACTTCATTCATTTTACTTTCTTTGGGGGATACAATACATCGCTCCGCATATTTCGTTTTATTTATTTCATGTCTGGTGATGTTCATTTGCTGACGTCTTGTTTTTATGTTTGGCGCAGCGTTTGAATATGAGAGATGTCAACAAGGTTCTGGACTGTAATAAACGTGTGTGTCTGTGTGTCTGTGTGTCTGTGTGTCTGTGTGTCTGTGTGTCTGTGTGTCTGTGTGTCTGTGTGTCTGTGTGTGTGTCTGTGTGTCTGTGTGTCTGTGTGTCTGTGTGTCTGTGTGTGTGTGTGTCTGTGTGTCTGTGTGTGTGTGTGTGTGTCTGTGTGTGTGTGTCTGTGTGTGTGTGTGTGTGTCTGTGTGTCTGTGTGTGTGTGTGTGTGTGTGTGTCTGTGTGTGTGTGTCTGTGTGTGTGTGTGTGTGTCTGTGTGTGTGTCTGTGTGTGTGTGTGTGTGTGTGTGTGTGTGTGTCTGTGTGTGTGTGTGTGTGTGTGTGTGTGTGTGTGTGTCTGTGTGTGTGTGTGTGTGTGTGTGTGTGTGTGTCTGTGTGTGTGTGTGTGTGTCTGTGTGTGTCTGTGTGTGTGTGTGTGTGTCTGTGTGTGTCTGTGTGTGTCTGTGTGTGTGTCTGTGTGTCTGTGTGTGTGTGTCTGTGTGTGTCTGTGTGTGTGTGTGTGTGTGTCTGTGTGTGTCTGTGTGTGTCTGTGTGTGTGTCTGTGTGTGTGTCTGTGTGTGTGTCTGTGTGTGTGTCTGTGTGTGTGTCTGTGTGTGTGTCTGTGTGTGTGTCTGTGTGTGTGTCTGTGTGTGTGTCTGTGTGTGTGTGTGTGTCTGTGTGTGTGTCTGTGTGTGTGTCTGTGTGTGTGTGTGTGTCTGTGTGTGTGTCTGTGTGTGTGTGTGTGTCTGTGTGTGTGTCTGTGTGTGTGTGTGTGTCTGTGTGTGTGTGTGTGTGTCTGTGTGTGTGTGTGTGTGTCTGTGTGTGTGTGTGTGTCTGTGTGTGTGTGTGTGTGTCTGTGTGTGTGTGTGTGTCTGTGTGTGTGTGTGTCTCTGTCTGTCTCTGTCTGTGTGTGTGTGTGTGTGTGTGTCTCTGTCTGTCTCTGTCTGTGTGTGTGTGTGTGTGTGTCTCTGTCTGTCTCTGTCTGTGTGTGTGTGTGTGTGTCTCTGTCTGTCTCTGTGTGTGTCTGTGTGTGTGTGTCTCTGTCTGTCTCTGTGTGTGTCTGTGTGTCTGTGTGTGTCTGTGTGTGTGTGTCTCTGTCTGTCTCTGTGTGTGTCTGTGTGTCTGTGTGTGTCTTTTTTTTCTTTCTTATTACCATTCCCAACCTTGTTGACATCTGTCATACTTAGACGATCGTCATAACGTCGTAAATAGAAGTTAGTGACGAAGGAACATTAGCAGTACTTGTTTTATAAATAAAACCGCGTGTTCCTGTTTTTGGTAGTTTTCTTTGGTGAGTGACACCGTGTTGAGTCTATGGTGCATGTGTCGAAGTGCTGCTTGCCTTTGTGAGTGTGGGTGGTTCGAGGATTGGGGAATGATAATGTCCGTTGTTGTGGGTTTACGGTAAATTTCAAACATATGCTTATTGTTTTTTGATTGTTACATCCAGAAAGTTAATTTGGTCGTTCTGTTCTCTTTCAATTGTGAACATTAGCAGTGTTTCAAGGAATAAACAGTACACTTTTCGTAACTAATACTTTCATATTTAGAAATACCTGCATATACAAAACGTTTACATCAAACGATGATCAATTTGGAGAACGAAAAGTGGCGTGTACAGTACTAAATACGGATTCTGGAAATAGCGTTCTGCTGAAAGTCTGCTCGCTCTCCTCATCCATGAGATTCAAAAGACTGAGATTCAAAAAACTGTGGGTAATGGCTCCCAGGTTCATCATGAGTTGCGTAATATTCAGAATACATTCGCTACAGCTTCGTAAATGAACAAAATAAAAGCGTATGGAATATCGAGCACTTCGTTGATTAACGCAATTAAATTGGTCTGGAAAAGGTACCGTACAACTTGCAAACATCAACGCACTTAAATCTGAAATAAAGACACCGAATGCAATAATTGGCTGTAGCCAGAAAGGTTCAGTAAGAAGGCTACTGGGTTTCACAAAAGGACAGGTTTTGAAGTAGACCATGATAAATTTTACAGATCCGACCAGTCAGTGGATATACTTCCTGCTGTCCTCATAACCCACGTCGAGTGTAACATTACAACAAACTCTTGTCTCAACAATAGTCTGATTCACACAATTTACGGATTCTTCCCATGAATTGGAACAGGGTATAAGATTGTTGCCGGCCAGAGTGGCCGAGCTATTCTACGCGCTACAGTCTGGAACTGCGCGACCGCTACTGTCGCAGGTTCGAATCCTGCCTCGTGTATGAATGTGTGTGATGTCCTTAGGTTAGTTAGGTTTAAGTAGTTCTAAGTCTAGGGGACTGATGGCCTCAGAAGTTAAGTCCCATAGTGCTCAGAGCCATTTGAACCATTTTTATAAGATTGTTGATACACTTACAAACGCTAATTAGCTTCCAATCACAGTCCATTACCTGGAGCTGCGTACTGGAGACCAGTTAACCAACTCATTGACTTTAGTGGCGAGGAAATTATTATACTACTACATCTAAAGTGGAAGCAGCAATGACTTCTATCATGTAGAGACCTGGAAGCCGTGGCGACCTTCAAACGGCCAGGACCTGCAATGGATACACCCCAATCTCTGAATGAGGCCAAGAACCTGCATGGCTGTGGCAGCGACCTTCAACCAACCGGGACTCGCAGCAGCTTCCCAGAGTCCTTGAATTGTCAACTAAGATAGGATGGGCGTAAGGTATAAAACCTGTGTGTTCAACGCACAATGTTGCACTTCACAAGAGAACACCAAGGTGTGTTTCTTAAATCAGTAGGTCTTAAACTTTGCAATTACGTCGTTCAGTATAACAATCCCAGTGGAATATGACGAGTGTAGAAAAACTTCCCACATAAACATTATACATCTACCACATTTAACAACAACGCTGAAATTAGGATTTTCATACAGCATCTAGATGCTTTAACTCTACAATGCAGGAGTTTCATATATCTTGATTGATAATGTATGAGAATGGATGGTACTACTGCAGTGGCATCGAACTTTGCACGTAATGCCTTAGTGTTCCTGTTTCATGAGACATGATATGAACTTAACTTTACACACAATGTAGGCTTAGCTTCATCTCTTAAAACATATGTTTTTGCTTCTGCCTCGGATTTGAACGGTTTAGAAAATACTCGATGGCTCATAGACAAAGACACAAATGACATTAGTTTTAAACATGACTGCTATTTAGGAGGTGAAGTTTAAGATGGAAAATAACAAAATATATGTAGCGGTTGCATGGGATTATCCCTATAGCGCAACAGGTGTTTCATTATGAGAGCAGGAAGCATACGTAAGCATACGTCTTTGTTTTTCTATTTACAGGAAACGTATCTCAATTATATATATATAACTGACATGTCTGTGCACACGTAGGCAAACTAGCCCACGGACTCTTCGCTCAAAGAAAAGAAGCATGTCAGCATTTGATAGGTTTTCTGTAAATAACAACAAAGACGTATGGTACCGAATTTTTCGTTTATTCTGTCCCCACAAACACAGTTTGATTCTTCAGGTATAATTTGCTTCTTGAGATACAATTTAGTTCTTGACGTACAATTTGGTTCTAATATTTCAGTGCAGTGATACTAATAAATATGACTCAATACAGTTTGGTTCTAATATTTTCAATGCAGTGATACAATAAACTTACACACTAGTACTATTACTAGTAACTATGACTAGAAAAGAAACCCTTCAGTCACCCAACAGTAGCACCTCTGGTTGAGAATATTTACAACTTTCAGCGGGACTGGTTGAGAACATTTTTTACAATTTTCCAAGACACAGTAGCCCTCGTTGAATGTATTTACAATTGTTTCTCAAGAGATGCACATCACTGGAAGAGAATATTTATAAATTTAGATGGAGTGGAAACTACCTACCTTAAAAAAATAATCTGACTGGACAGTTGGCAGCAGATAAAAATTGAACGCTAGATTAATTACATTGTACACTGTTTCAAAGCTATTTACAGTGCACACGTGATGTGCATATACCAGGTGGTTATAATTAAACTTTCTCTATTTAACATGTTACAACACAGAACTAATTACTGTACAAGTACCGAACTTAGTAGCATTAATTTCGAGGACATGGGGAACAGAAAGGATGCAGAATAAATTCAATTGAATCAGTTTTAATGTGCTGCTACGATAAATCATACAATTACATATCGGTAACATTACTGCTACAAAAGGAGCTCAGTATGGCACCAATCAGTGCAGAAGAGTCTGAAAGTGCAGTATTTTATCCTGCACAGCAGAACGAAACATGTCCATAGGTATGCTGGGTAAACTCTCTTGATATGTTGCGCTTCAGATCAGCAAAACCCCATAACCAGAAATCACAGGGAATGAGATCAAGTGATCGTGCATTTGGAAACGATTAGCTGTTAATTCGATGCTTTCCAAATATGCTCCGGAGAAGCAGGTCAAGTTCATGAGCGATGTGCAGTGGAGTCCCATCTTGCATGAGAACTGTAAAGTTCAATGCGTCTCTCTTCTGTAGGGCTGGTACGACATGCTGGCAAAGCTGAGTAACGCTAGTCAGTCGTACTAAACGTCTTGGGTCTTGAGCGTTAACCTGTTCAAAAAGGAATGGCCCAATGATGAATGTAGCCGTGAAGTCACACCATACTGAGACACATCCACCACTCAAGGAACTTCATGCACAGTGACTGGAGGTGAAGATCCCCACTCTCGGAAATTATGTGTGCTTACCTAGTAAGTCAGACTAAAATGAGCGTCTGTCCATAGGATGGTCAAGGGCCTGTCAACTTCAGCGCTTGCAAGAAAATGTAGAGAGAAGTCAACACGCCGTTCTGCGTCCTTTCGTGGAAGCTGCTGTACGATATGGTTCTTCTAAAGATACCATTTGAGAATAGTTGGAAGCACCTTTCGTAGAATGGATCATGGGATGTTCAACTGTCAAGACACAGCACGTGCACTGCCTGATGATCAGGAATTACACGCAGTGTTGTCTGCCACAGCTACAGCGATTTCATCAACCACCTTTGGTGCAACCGGCCGCCGGCCTATTCCCGCCCAGTTCTCCAGTTGATTCGGACTTCATTAAGCTCCGCACAACGTGTGAGGAAAGAGCACCCATCCATAATTCTTTCAGCTGGTGGTGTTCTCGAAGTGCAGCTGCAGCATTACTGTTGTTTTGACAACACAAAAAAAAATGGTTCGAATGGTTCTGAGCACTATGGGACTTAACTTCTGAGGTCGTCAGTCCCCTAGAACTTAGAACTACTTAAAACTAACTAACCGAAGGACATCACACAAATCCATTTCCGAGGCAGTATTCGAACCTGCTACCGTAGCGGTTACGCGGTTGCAGACTGTAGGGCCTAGAACTGCTCAGCAACCACGACCGGCCATTGTGTGCAGACGTTACCGTCATAGGACAGTTTCGACCACACTCTCGTGGCGGTATTGTGGACTAGAACAGTTGGTCTTCATACTTCAAGCTGAACATGCAATGATGAACCAAAACATTATGATCACCTTCTCAATAGCTTGTTAGTCCGGCATTCGAACAAAATACAATATTGATTCTTCGTTTCAGGGACACAACAGTTTGTAGACTTACTTGGAATTAGATATCTACGCGCACGTCATATAATTCATGTAAATAATAGGCCACTGATTTGTGTATGCTGTGATGGCGCTCGATAGACACCCAGATGGGTTCCATAGGATTTACATCAGGCATATTTGGTAGCCGAGACATCAACGTGAATTCACTACAATGCTCCTCAGAGTACTGTAGCACTGTTCTGGCTCCGAGACATGGACACTGAAATGCTGAAATACATCGCCGTGGGGGAAAATTTCAAGCACGAAGGGATGCAGATGGTTCACAACTGTCAGCAGGTCCCATGTAAGCGCAGGAGAACGCCTCCCATAGCGTAATATTTCTCTTACCAGCGTGCTTCGGTGGCGCGCGGCATGTTTCGAGCCGCTGTTTTCCTCGATGACGGCATTTGTGGACCCTACCATCGACCTAGTGTAGAAAAAGTGATTCACCAAAAGAGCCCATGTTTCAATTGATTGACGGTTGAAACTCGATGGTCCCGTTGGAACGCCAGAAATGCGTACACCTCTATTTCCATCTATTGTACTATAGATTTTTCCTTATTTTGTTACCTGAAGATAGGAAATTTCTGTGTCTTTTATATTGTAATTGTTTCACTAATATATATTTGTTTTGTAAACACTATTTGTATTTTTACGCTCGGTCTTGCCTAGGGAAAACTATGCTATCGAACGAATACGTCGATAGGTCGTGTGGGGAACCAAAGTGTTTAGGATCTTTGGTAGTGTTAACTCTCCCGCGTGGAGCGCGGGCAGAGCAGAGAGTCTGGCTGGAGTAGGGCGGTGGAGTAGGTTGTGTTGAGTGACGCTCCCGCGAGTTGCCGCGCTTTCGGGGTATGGCATGTAATTGCGCTCGACTTGCTATGATAGTTTCTGACACGGTGTCGCGGACGGGAAGCATTAGCTGGCGCACATCAAGAGCCCGTTTCGCTTGGTGACCGTGTCGAGAAGAAGGCGCGTCAACATCCAGCTTCTGCAACAGCGACGGCCGACAATGAGTGACTGTCTCCACCTCCTCGATCGACGACTTGAAACCTTCAATCAACCAACAAGGAAGACTGAAAGCACGCAAAGTTTTAGAACTGTATGGCAGACCTCAGCTTTTCAAACTATTCCATTAGCAAAATACAGCAACTAAGCAAAAACCTTTGTTGCTCATTGTCCCAATTGCATTACCAAGCAGGGTCCCTTCCTTTTCTGGAATGTACCTGAGTGTCGTTGAAATTCAAACGCCAGCATTAAAGTAATATCATTCCATTTCATTGCTTTAATTTCAAAGTTCAGTTAAAGAATTCAAAGCTGGCTACAATATTTAGATTTCACAAGCACAAATTAAGAGTGCGAGTTTTATTACCATATTTTAGCTTACCTGTGACTACAGCTCAGCTTGGTACATACTAAATTATGCTATTGTTAATTGTTCAGAATCATTTAATTCAAGTTCAAAGTTAAATCTCTTATTTCTGAATGAGTAGACCCAAGTAGCTTTTGAAATGATTGTTGAGGTAGCCCAAGACTGACCGTATTTTACTGAATTTAAATGTGCTTCAGAAACAAAGTTCACTAATACTTTCAGTCACTAAATTAACTTTAAATTTCCCAGTTTTGTTAATTCTTTTGCGAAATTAAGTCAGAGTGTAGCGAAATTTATTACTTCTGGCAAAAATTCAGTTTTCACACAACACGTGTCAACCTTCAGTTGCCACGCTTTTAGTGCTAAATATATGTGCATTGATCTTTCATTTTCAGTTATTATATTAATTGTCCATAGGACTGACGACTGTAATTTTCCCCAAATCTCAAATATCTAATTAACGCCAATTAATTCTTAACGTAACGACTACACATTTATTTTCTTTATAAATTTTACCCTTTTCTTAAAATAAATTTTCACCAATGTCATTTGCATTTTTCCTTTCATTTAGATGTAACCCTTTCCTCCCTCTTAACCGAGAAATTAACTTCGGTGACGATTGCTTTTCCCAAATTTCCATTAGGTGCACGCGGTTTAATTTTTCACTGTCATTAAGATCGATAAGTGAGGGGGATGTTACACCGTGTTGACTGCAATCGTAATTGACGATGTTGTTGGGTCAATGTTTGAACATACAGGGGTGGTCTGCTACAGAGCTCCATGTTCAACAATGATGAATGGTATACTTCATAACACTTGTGGGTTCACCAGAATTGTCCTCTTTCGGCACAGAGCGAGGTGGCGCAGTGGTTAGACACTGGACTCGCATTCGGGACGACGACGGTTCAATCCCGCGTCCGGCCATCCTAATTTAGGTTTTCCGTGATTTCCCTAAATCGTTCCAGGCAAATGCCGCGATGGTTCCTTTCAAAGGGCACGGCCGACTTCCTTCCCCATCCTTCCCTAATCCGATGAGACCTATGACCTCGCTGTATGGTCTCTTTCCCCGAAACAACCAACCAATCCTCTTTCTGCAGAGATGCCACAGATCACCATCTGTCCTACTTGACAGAGAAGACAAGCCTGCCACATTCTGTGAAGTGAAGTGTCGTGGACATCCACATATTTAGAACCTAGTGGTAGTTTCACTATCCTTCTACATCTTTCCATAGACATTCACGACACTAGCATGTGAACATTCGACCAGCTTCGCCGATTTTAGAGATGTTCATTCACAGGCTCTGCAGGACAATTATCTGTACTTTAAATTAGAAATTTGTGGTAAGTTATATGGGACCAAACTGCTGAGGTCATTGGACCCTAGGCTTAAACACTGGTGAAACTAACTTACGTTGAGGACAGCACAAACACCCATGCCCAAGGGAGGACTCGAACCTCCGATGCATGCAGCCGCACGAACCGTGGCAAGGCGCCCTAGACCGCACGGCGCCCAGCGCGGCTATCTGCACTTTATCAAAGTACCTTACATCAATGGATTTCCCCATTTGCAGCCCATATCGTTGCTAGGATGATCCCCCCATCAATGTCTGATCCAATTAATACCTTTGTTACTGTGTCACTTGCCCAGAGCGCTGCCAGGCAGCATCC
Organism: Schistocerca gregaria; assembly: GCF_023897955.1. NCBI lineage: Eukaryota > Metazoa > Arthropoda > Insecta > Orthoptera > Acrididae > Schistocerca > Schistocerca gregaria. Next base: position 250,237,814 of record NC_064925.1, read on the forward strand.
AATTTCGCCTTGAGCAGTGGTCTTAATGGTTTGGCTGATCATTGTATAAACACATAATCAGAATAAGTAGGGACGAGGGATGGTGGAAAGTGGGGAGGGGTGGTGGTGTTGGAGTGTGAAAGCAGCTGCAGGACAATCCAACACCCCCAAAAATAAATGAAGTAAATAAATAAAGACACTACCTTACATCATTCCTCTCCAGCCACTCGTCACAGACTGAGACCTTTTCACACCAATTTCCAAGAGGGGGGAGGCAAGACGATGTACCCAAGGGGTAGTCGCCATCTAGAATAAATTTGGCAAGAACGTAGACTGCGCTGGACAAACATTGTACCTCTACTGACGTTAACTGGTGAACTATATGGTGATGTTTCCACACCACCCTTTGTATTATCGAACGTCTGCAATCTGGTATGTCGTTGTCAACGGTAAACTCTCTCCCAATAGACGATTACATCATATAGGACTGGCTACTTCGTCAGATTTTTTCTGACTGCCACCTCGACGACACCAACGAGCATCATCTTACGTGCCCCCTCATCCAATGAATTGTAGACTGTTATTTTCGCGCCCCGCCAACGACAGTTATCACGAAGTTCCTGCTATTCCCCATCCTTTTACACTGTCTTCTTCCAACATACCGTGCACTCATCTGGTTTTGAGGACAGGCATCAGACTACCTCTTGTCCACATACAGTCCTCGACTTCTGAATCAGCTTGTGATCGCGCCCGCTATGCTCCCCAGGTCGCGCCGTTACCGACGAACCTTCGCACGATATCTTCACAGTATTTTTCTCCACCCCCTACCTCCCTCCACACATTTGGGATGCGCCCGTCTCTTAGTTTCGTTTCCTTAGGTTGGGGGGGGGGGGGGGGGGGGAGGTTTATGTGTAATTAGGATGGCAACGCCTGAAGAGGGATCAGTTTATTTTTGCTTGTTAGGGTCGCAAGTGTTGGTGCCCCTTAGGGTCAGTAATGTTGTTTTTGTTTTCCTTTGATCGACACCTTTAATACCCCAATTTAAAAAAAATAGTAAGTTGGCTGTTCGCTATAAGCGGAAATCCGGGTTCAAGTCCCGGTCCTGCACAAATGTTCGCTGTCGTCATTCCACTGGTTCTCGGTATTCGCATCTGCGAATACATTTAATGCATCCCGTAATTCTTCTTCACCTTCACTGAGGATAGCAATGTCATCAAAAAATATTATCATTGATATTCTTTCACACTGAATTTTAATCCCAATCTCGAACGTTTCTTCTACTTACTTACTTACTTACTTACTTCTTCATTACTTCTTCAATGTATAATAGATCATACAGTGGGGCTGAAAGATTATATTCCTCTCTTATAACCTTTTTACTCGAAGCACTTCGTTCTTGGTCTTCCATTCATGTTATTCCCTCTTGGTTCTTTTACACATTATCTATCACTAGAACTTACCCCTATTTTCCTCAGAATTTCGAACATCTATCACCATTTTTTTTTTGTCGAATGCGTTTTACAGATTGATAAATCCTATGAAAGTAACTTGATTTTTCTTCACTCTTGCTTCCATTATCAAGCGCAAAGTCCGAACTGCCTTTATTTTGCCTAAGACAAAATCATCCTCATCTAACATCTACCCAATTTTCTTTTCCATTCTTCTGTATATTATTCTTGTCGGCAACTTGGATGCATGATCTTTTAAGGTGATTGTACTGTAAGTCTCGGACTTGTTGACTCTCTGAAGTCGCCGGAACTGTGTGGATGATGTTTATCAGACAGTCTGATGGTACATCGCCAGTGTCACAGGTTTTACTCACATGAATAGTTGTTTTAATGCCACTTCTCCCAATGACTTTATAAATTCCGATGGAATGTTTTCTATCCCTCGCGCCTTATTTGACCTTAAGTCTACCAAAACTATTTTACATTCTGATTATAATAATGGATCCCATATCTCTACCCTATCGACTCCTGTTTCTTCCACTAACACGCCATCAGAAAAGTACTCCGCGTCAAAGTGTACTCCTTCCACCCATTCGCTTTTCCTTCTGAATTTAACAGCCGTCGCTTTTAATTTCACCGCCGGTCGCTGTTGCCGAACGGTTCTAAGCGCTTCAGTGCGGAACCGCGCTGCTACTGCGGTCGCAGGTTCGAATCCTTCCTCGGGCATGGATGTGTGTGATGTTCTTAGGTCAGTTAGGTTTAGGTAGGTGACTGATGACCTCAGATGTTAAGTCCCATAGTGCTTAAGGCCATTTAATTTCACCAGAGGTTGTTTTCACTCCATCAATTACATTATAGCTGGTTTACAACATAAATGAAAGTGCCTTTCTTTGATCCAGTGAGTAATACTTTTTTTTATAACTTCTTTACAGAGTTGCGGATGAAGCCCAAAAATGCAAGAGATTCGTTGTATAATTTCTACGTGAATTTTGTTATGAATATATCATGAATGATGGTATATCCTCAGTAGCTATCGAAACAATGAAGGCTGCATATAATAATGAATGGTTTAAGTAACGTTTATATTCTTGTTGATAGTACTGAGATTTCCGTTAGTTTGGAGTTTCAAACCCTAGTGAATCAAGAACGATGTTAATGAAACAATCATAATTTAAGTTACAGATCGGCATGTTCTTATCTCAGTGGCGACCTTACAGTCTATTGTAGCATTTCACTTCTGGCGACAGCAGCTGACCTATTGAACCCTGTAACAAGCGTATCTTTAATAACCTGTACAGAACGGATAGCAATAGATTAACCAGTCCTGAGGACAAGAAGGCCACTACTGCATGCATTGAGAAATTTAGGACTGACCTAGAAAAGTTTTAAGAGTCCCAAATGCTTGAAAGAAGTACATTTAAGAACAGAGTACCAAATATGAAATGGTTTGGATCTAAAAGAACTAAAAGAAATGAAAAAGTTCGTATAGAAGAACAAAGAAAACAGTTCGACGGAAACAGAATCATAGAGAAAAATGGCATTGTACTCTGCTTCCAAGCGGCGAAATAAATATATAAGTTGTAATAAATCTGCAAGAGCTTCATTTGTATCTGTTACCGCTTAACTACAACTACTTAGAAAAAGTAAGCTGCTAAAGACATCAGTGCTGTGTCCAGTCGCTGAGTACAACTTCGGTTAGGCTCAGGATACTTACACGGAGACCGCAGACTCCGTGACCACACAATTGCAGAGTCTATCGATCTTTTTTTCTGTAATTCTTTAACGAACGTCATTCGACAGTCGTGGCCCTTCGGCGAGGCACGGAAGACTAATGACACGCCTGTTCGAATCCTTCTCTTTTTGCAAACGACGAGCGTTCTCTTTCGCTGCGTCATCGCTTCTGCGCAGACACCCGCCTACCGGCAGGTCACTGACTCCTTGCGGAATCACCTTCAGCAGTCACATTTGCATCTCTTTTCTACAGCTGCATCTCAACTCTGTAAATAAACTGCTACCATACAAGGACAGAGGGGGGAAGAAAGGTTGCAGTTGTTATTATAGTTTTTTTCTATCGCTAGTGAAGCTTTAAGAAGTAGGTGGTTGAAGAGTAATCGGAAATTTCACCTTAAACGTTTTTTGTGACATTTCATAGTCTTTCTCGGGGCAGTTATCAGACATTCCTGTTGCATTCGGTTGTCAGTTAAACAATGAATGGAAGAGTGCTGCTCATTTTCCTGTGTGAAAATTAAGTTTTGTATCCCCCCGGCGTCACTCCTTATTAGTTTTACTTGACTGACACTGGCGGAATAAAAGGATATCACTTTATTTACATTTCATAAAAAGTATGGTTTTCCTTTCTCTGAAGGCAGGAGTCGCCTCCATACCACATCGATATTTTGTCGAGATCTAACTTGATTTTACTCCAATTTTTATCGGATAAAACTTGCTCATAGATATTAACGGCAGAATATGCGAAATATCTTGTACTGAATCCAATGCTACGTGATTAATGTATTACTACAATACGATCACTGATGACTGTACTATAATTCTCAGGGCGCTCACCACATATAAACCTGAGACCTTTCCTCGATGTTTCCCACACATTTGGAAAGGTCAATTGTCAGTATCGTGCAGCCTTTACAAAGAAAGAGTACCAAAGAGTCCAGAGACCGCAATCACATATTAACTGCGGCCATATTAAATGGGATGAAAAATTTAATATGCAGTCTTCCCCCGCAAAATCAATTTAACTTAGTTTTTTTTCTAACTATGTGTTGATGAAGTATTGGACCATCAGATGATAAGATGAGAGTAATTTTGATATTCCCCAAGCATATTGTTCAAGAGATTCCAAGATCGTGCGGACATCTAAAGTAAAAGAGCAAATTGGCTCAAATTAGCTTCGTGCCCGGACTGATGCGGCGGAGGACAGTTTCTCTCTATGTCGTTGAATGGCTCCATTTTAGAACAGCTAACGTAATAGCCAGGAAGTCAGCGTGGCCCTGTCAGAAAAAGAGCAGCACGAGAGATCAGCACAGCCTCCCCTGTGACTTGGGTGCTTTGACTATGACTTACTGGCGGCACACCATCTCGTCAATGAAATTAGTGGAGCCCCGCTCTCCAAGCCGTTGTAATCTCAATCACCTAGGAGTCAATGAACATGCGTGATCATGGTAGGAATCTAGCATCGTCGCAAGAGTATGCACACGGCTACTGCGACCAGCGAAATCACGCTTGCATATATTCTACACTGCAAGCCGATTGCACACAACTCGCTGATGCTACAAGAGCTATATTTTTTCCAAGGTCTGGTTGGTCATGAAATTAAAACCCCAATGAAACTCCGATGTCCATAGATTGCGAAATGTAGAACTTTTAAGTTTTGAGCGCACAATGAGCACACAAAGATGCCTAGAGGACGCATGAAATGAGTGCTGCTATCCGATTTCTTCACGCTGATGGTTTTCGCCTGATTTTATGCAACCCACATAACGTTACAGTCATTCGTGACAGCACAGTGCGGCAGTGGTCAGAAACTTCGAAGCAGGACGTACAGACGTTCATGACAGAGGTAGGCAGATGAGTGGATAAGGCGATTCGAGAAAATCGTCTGAGAAGGACAATTCAGAACAAGCGAGCAACAGTGTTGTCTTCAGACGTTTTCCTTCTTCGCGACAGAGTTCGGCCGTACGCTATTGCTGCAAGAAAGATGCTCCTGCAGCTTCTTCGATGTAACGTGTTTAGCACCCACCATACACCCCTGACTTGGTTCCCTCTGGTTTTCATTTCTTTACTCACATAAACCGCTGGCTGTGAGGACGGCATTTTGGCACAGACAAGAAGCTGCGGACCAGCATATAGAATTGGCGGGAAACACAGGCAGGTGCCTTGGATGACGACGGTATTGGAAAGTTCATACAACGCCGCTACAAATGTCTACGTCGGAGTGCCGACTATGTAGAGAAGCAATCGGAATGTGTAAATAAATGTTGCAAGTAATACATTTCTGATTTTCACTGCGGTTCCTATTTCACCACCGATCGGACCTTAAAAAAAATAACCCTCGCACTTCGTTAAGAGTTGCATTCGAATTCATTCTTTCTCGTGGTAAACAGTTTCTTGTGCTTTTTACCAATTAGAACTACCAAGTGCCTGGACGAATATTTTATTCAGTTTTCGTACTCTACTTTTATATATTCATATTCCTATAGAAGACTGGCGATTACTACCGACGATCAGGCATTGTAGGTTAGTATTTTACCACTCTCAGAAAGTTTCCTCGCATTTCTTTTGTGTTTAACATTCAACATACGAAGAACTCACTGCCTTTCTGCCCCTCTGTTACTTATTTGTGGTCTTTCTTTTGGACCTAATACTCCACTTTCAAGCTGAAACACCTGCTGCATATTCCATTCTCCGATGCTGACACGGTCAGGGAGACAGGAAGATTTTTCAGGTAAGCTATTATTTATCTGGAGATAGTGGGAGGAGATTACAGTTAGCGCAGCAGTTTCCAGTAATCATCTTCAATCGTATGCCAAAATTTCACTTCGCTGTCTCTTTAAAGTGATTCTACTGAGACGAACGTACCGAAGCTGGCCTTCATTTAACACTAGGCCTCATGAGTTGCTGAATCTGGTGAACCCCTTCTAAATCACTCACAAGGGAACCTTCCCATCGCACCCCCCAAAGATTTAGTTATAAGCTGGCACAGTGGATAGGCCTTGAAAAACTGAACACAGATCAATTGAGAAAACAGGAAGAAGTTGTGTCGAACTGTGAAAAAATAAGCAAAATATACAAACTGAGTAGTCTAGGGGAAAGATAAGTAACATAGTGAATAGTGTGAGCTAAGGAGCACCGTGGTCCCGTGGTAGCGTGAGCAGCTACAGAACGAGAGGTCCTTGGTTCAAGTCTCCCCTCGAGTGAAAAGTTTACTTTCTTTATTCTTGCATAGTTATGATCTGTCCGTTCGTTCATTGACGTCTCTGTTCACTGTAATAAGTTTAGTGTCTGTGTTTTGCGACCGCATCGCAAAACTGTGCGATTAGTAGACGAAAGGACGTGCCTCTCCAACAGGAACCGAAAACATTTGATCGCAAGGTCATAGGTCAACCGATTCCTCCACAGGAAAACACGTCTGATATATTCTATAGGACACTGGTGACGGCATGTGCGTCACATGACAGGAATATGTTGTCGCCCACTTAACTTGTACACTTGGGGAATGGGAAAAAAGATTCTTCTACCTTGCCCGATTTAGATTTTCTTGTGGATGTGATAATCACTCCCAAAAAGTGATGAAAACATAAGAGTTTGTTACATAATCTGAAAATAACTAAACTTTTCACTCGATGGAAGATGTGAACCAAGGACCTCTCGTTCTGCAGCTGCTCACGTTACCACGGGACGACGGCGCTCCTGAGCTCAGTGTCCTAGGTGTTGCCTATCTTGCCCATGCACTACTCACTTTGTATATTTTGCTTATTTTTTCACAGTTCCACACAACTTCTTCCTGTTTTCTCAACTGATGTGTGTTCAGTTTTTCAAGGCCTATCCACCGTGCCAACTTATAACTAAATCTGAGTGGAGTGCAATGGGGAGGTTCCCTTGTCAGTATTTTATAAAGCAGCCATCACGTGTGTATAATAGGTTATTCTAGTTTACAACATAAAATATCATTAAAACTATAACTATTTAGAACCATTAATCGAGTGGCAACAGAGACTTATGTAAACTTCATTAGGAAAGAAGTGTGGTAGATGGTTTATAGAGCTGATAAAATAGACGATAAATACAGCATAATGCTTTCCTCAAGACATTTCCCATACTCTTGCTAAGTTATCTTTTAATAGAACGTTTGAAAATGGTTCAAATGGATCTGAGCACTATGGGACTTAACTTCTCAGGTCATCAGTCCCCTAGAACTTAGAACCTAACTAACCTAAGGACATCACACACATCCATGCCCGAGGCAGGATTCGAACCTGCGACCGTAGCGGTCACGTTGTTCCACAATGTAGCACCTAGAACCGCTCGGCCACCCCGCCGGCAGAACGTTTGAGACGGGATATTATTACTAATAGGTAGTCTGTGACTAATGGGATAAGGGTTTCACGTAAAACAAAATAGCAATTGTATCAAAACGAAGGAGCCGCAGTAGCCCTTACGTGAAATACTGTAAGATGCATCAAAATGTCATTAGTTTTGTGTCCTGTCCACTCGTCTAATATAGTGTGCCTAGGAAGTTGTTTTCGCGAATCGCTAGACAAAAATTCGAGCAAATCGTATTGATGGAGTTTATTACAGCAAGTTAAATTGACAATACGTAACTTTGCGTATTCACAAAGGTGTGTCCCAAGCAAATGGCGACATGCAAATAACCAGTGTCCTTCGGTACATACAACTTCAATGCAAGCAAAACATTAAAGTTCATAAGTCACCGCTGTAGCGTTCGTGTGACGGCTCGTCCTTCCATTCCGCCCGCGGCTGGGCGGCGCGGTGCTTATATTCTTTTCGTATAGAGGCCACTCCGGCCTTGGTGTCGCTCTAGCCAGCGTGCCACTGGGTGACGTCGTCTCACAGCCCCCTCTACTATTCCGTTCTCCATCGTCGTGCAGGCGCTTGTCGTTACGCCGGAACAATTAGGAAGGCAAAAAGCGAGTAATGTGCATTCTCACAATAAAAACAAACCATATGGTCAACCATGATGGAAGGGTCTGTCCAACAGATGAGACAGGGGATATAGTCAATACATAGCAAAAATGTTTTTGTCACTGGTATGCAAATTATTTAACAATCAGTTTCTGAATATTATAGCATGTGAATTAAGTAGAACCATAGTTTCTACATGGGATCATACAACAGTGTTAGAAAATGGCTTCGCAGACTGCTTTCTGAATTATGCCTCCGTGAAACTGATAAGGGGAAGATTGAACCAATAATTATGATGATAACGTTGAAAACTAAGGACCTTCATGGATATGCTGGGGTATCGAGCAGAATACTAAAGCACTGTGCTGTTGTTAGCCCAGTATTCAGCCACATCTGTAAATTTTGCCTCTAGGAATGGTCACTTTCCCAACAGTTAAAGAACTAAATAGAGAAACCGCTCTATAAAATGAAGAAAGGGATAGAGTACACAATGACTATACTATCGGTATTCACAAAAGTTATTATGAAGCCTGTATATATGAAGGTAATTGATGGTTTGATAGTGAAGGATCAGTGCGCAACATAGTGTACGTACGCAGGTAGAAGCTGACCTCGGGGAAGATTAGTTTATATTCCGTAGAAATGTTGGAACACGTGAGGCAATACTGACCCTACGACTTATCTTAGAAGAAAGGTTAGGGAAAGGCAAACCTACGTTTCTAGCATTTGTAGACTTAAAGAAAGCTTTTGACAATGTTGACTGGAATACTCTCTTTCAAATTCTAAAGATGGCAGGGGTAAAATACAGGGTGCGAAAGGCTATTTACAATTTGTACACAAAGGAAATGACAGTTACAAGAGTCGAGGGGCATGAAAGGGAGGCAGTGGTTGGGAAGGGCGTGAGACAGGGTTGTAGCCTCTCCCCGCTGCTATTCAATCTGTATATTCAGCAAGCAGTAAAGGAAACAAAAGAAAAGTTCGGAGTAGGTATTAAAATCCATGGAGAAGAAACAAAAAGTTTGAGGTTCGCCGATGACATTGTAATTCTGTCAGAGACAGCAAAGGACTTGGAAGGGCAGTTGAACGGAATGGACACTGTCTTGAAAGGAGGGTATAAGATGAACATCAACAAAAGCAAAATGAGGATAATGGAATATAGTCGAATTAAATCAGGTGGTGCTGAGGTAATTAGATTACGATATGAGACACTTACAGTAAAGGAGTTTTGCTATTTATGAAGTAAAATAAGTGATGATGGTCGAAGTAGAGAGGATATAAAATGTAGACTGGCAATGGCAAGGAAAGCGTTTCTGAAGAAGAGAAATTTAACATCGAGTATAGATTTAAGTGTCAGGAAGACATTTCTGAAAGTATTGGTATGGAGTGTAGCCATGTATGGAAGTGAAACATGGACGATAAACCGTTTGGACAAGAAGAGAATAGAAGCTTTCGAAATGTGGTGCTACAGAAGAATGCTGAAGATTTGATGGGTAGGTCACATAACTAATGTGCTAGTGAACAGAATTGGGGAGAAGAAGAGTTTGTGGCACAACTTGACTAGAAGAAGGGATCGGTTGATAGGATATGTTCTGAGGTATCAAGGGATCACCAATTTGGTACTGGGTGGAGCGTGGAGGGTAAAAATCGTAGAGGAGACCAAGAGATGAATACACAAAGCAGATTCAGAAGGATGTAGGCTGCAGTAGGTACTCGGAGATGAAGAAGCTTGCACAGGATAGAGTAGCATGGAGAGCTGCATCAAACCAGTCTCAGGACTGAAGACCACAACAACAACAGTGAACGTACGAAAAAGTGCGGTTCAACATATAGGTTCTCGACTTTTAGGATACAAAATGATGCTAAACCACACTATGACTCAGTTTGCACAGTTTCTAACAAACAGTTCAACTAAAACTGACATTTTTGATTACACAGACTGGTGAGCCTGAACAGTCCAGATTTCTAAGTGTTAGTAAGTGGTGAGCTTCATCTAAAGCCCATATTCAGCATCTTTTTCAAAAAGTGAATGCTGCTATATTTACCATCAGAACATATCTGCAGTTAAATGATAGTCCAACATGGAACTTAATCTGCTTTGCTTGTTTGCATTCACTTATGCCGCAGGCTCGTCCAAGCTGTGCCCCTGGGGGGCGAGCGACCGCGATCGCCCGCGGCCAGCGCCCCGGGCGAATTCGCATGTTGTCGCAGCGGCCGAGCCGTGTCGCTTAGCTGGCCGTTCGGACCGCCCGAACGCCAGCCGATACATATATTTGTTCGCCCGTTTTCCCTTCGGGCAGAGGACGTCTCACAAGTGCTTCAATTAGAGCTGATTGACCTGCAATGTGATATCCGCCTGAAAGACCGCTTTTTTATGTGTAAGACTTTGGATGAGTTTCAGAGCTGTCTTCCACGAGAGAAATATCCTCTTTTTGCACAAGCACGCAGCCAAAGTTCTCTCAGTGTTTGCTCCACGTATATCTGTGAGCGCTTTTTCTCTCTTTTGAAGCTTGCTAAAACTAAGAACCGTTCATAACCTGGCGATAAAAATTTTATTAGTTCCTTGTGGTTAGCAGTCTCACGCAATATTGTACCAAACCTAGACAAAATCGGTTCCTCGAAAAAGAAAAATCGGTTCCTCGAAAAAGAAAAGCATGTAAACTGTTAATTGTCTTCTTTAACAATGCTGACTGTAAGAATTAGAGGGCTTTATAAGCTTAATTCTATTTTTAATAAGTTTTCAAACTTGTTCAGTTAAAATTATTATGTACAAAACAGCAAACTAAGGATCCGATTTGTAAACTCAGAAAAGGGATACAAGAAGCTGTAGCACGAAGTATAACAAAAATTATCTACTTGTAACTACTAACAGTAAGAATGAGACTCTATATCCCTTACATAATTTTATCTCTAAAATAGAATACTTATGACTCTAGTTCATTTAAGAAACTGATACAATTTTCAGAAGACGCCTATTGTACATATGACGAGAGTGCATGTTCAGTACTAATAGAATCAATCAGTGGGTCAGAAAACTACTAAGTTGTTCTTAGATCCTTGTTTTGGATATTGTTTTCTAAAGTTTTGCGTAGTAATTCTGCCACACAAACACTAGTTGTCACCTAAACAGTAAATGGTTTGCTTGTTTCACCGCTCATCAGCCTCTTTTACAGAACTGCGCTTCGTCTGTTATTTTGTTTACTTACAAGGGAACATCCCCATCGCACTCCTCTCGGATTTAGTTATAAGTTGGCACAGTGGATATGCCTTGAAAAACTGAACACAGATCAATTGAGAAAGCAGGAAGAAGTTGTGTCGAACTACGAAAAAATAAACAAAATATACAAAATGAGTAGTCCACGCACAAGATAGATAATATTAAGAAATGGGTAAGGTTAGGAGCGCAGTGGTCCCATGGTTAGCGTGAACAGCTGCAGAACGAGAAGTCTTTAGTTCAAATCTTCCCTCGACTGAAAATTTTATTTTCGCGAAGTTATGATCTGTCCGTTCGTTCATTGACGTCTCTGTTCACTGTAAAGAGTTTAGTGTCTGTGTTTTGCGACAGCACCGCAAAACCGTGCAATTAGTTGATGAAAGGACGTGCCTCTCCAATGGGAACCGAAAACATTTGATCGCAAGGTCATAGGTCAGCCGATTCCTCCACAGGAAAACACGTCTGATATGACACTGGTGACAGCATGTGCGTCACATAATAGGAATATGTTGTCGACCCACCTAACTAGTACACTTGGCGAGCGCGTAAAAAGATTCTTCTACCTTTCCCGATTTAGGTTTTCTTGTGGATGTGATAATCACTCCCAAAAAGCGATTAAAACATAAGAGTTTGTCACATAAACTGAAAATAATAAGGTAAACTTTTCACTCGAAGGAAGACTTGAACCAAGGACTTCTCGTTCCTCAGCTGGTCACGCTAACCACGGGACCACGGCGCTCCTGAGCTCACATTTTCCTTGATAATGCTTATCTTGCGCATGGACTACTCAGTTTGTATATTTTGCTTATTTTTTCATAGTTCCACACAACTTCATCTTTTCTCGATTGATTTGTGTTCAGTTCTTCAAGGCCTATCCACTGTGCCACCTTATAACTAAATCTGAGGGGGGTGCGATGGGGAGGTTCCCTTGTTAGGATCTGACCGCAGGAGAGCCCAGCGCAGACCAGTGCTGTGCCGTCTCACTCGCTTCGCAGCTCTCTCTAGCTCCTATGCCGACACCAGCGACACACGGTCGCGTAGGGGGCGCTGAACTACAACGCCCCGCCGGGCGCAATTGTTGGCTGAGCCTCGCTTATGGCATACGGCATTATATTCTGCAGCAATGTACCCATTCAAAACTAGTATTTTTGGCTCAGGAAAGGGCACTTCTACAGTCTGTGGTGTATGTTTGCGAACCTCTTGCATCGCATCTCCTTGACTGTTGTGCAGATATGCGTGCAATATTTTGCTACATAGATATGCAATAAATTATTACAAGAACTGAAACATCTTGGTAGAAATCCTTCCACGATTTCAAGTTTAAACTGAAACATTACCTCATGGCTTCCTCTTTCTGTTCTGTCCGGTATGTCATGGAATAAAATTAAGCCAATTCCCGTGTTACGATGTTGACTACACTGGTATGTCCTCAGCAGCTTGTCATCTGCATACGATTCGTGTAAATTTTAATTAACCTATTATTAACTTTTCTGATGTTAATTTTACGTGTGACTTGTGCTATGATAACGGAAATTTCCTTCTCAGTTTGGACCCACCGAACTAGATGTGCAAAATAATTTTAAAAAGAATTGAAAGTAGCATGTGAGCTCTTGTGTATCACATCTGTATCACTATAACACATTAATATCGGGCCTCAAACGATAATGGTAATTATTCAGTTACTCTTTGCAGTTCTCCTTTGATCTCTGATACTATGTGTCACTGCTCACTGATTATTTCCCTTTTAGAAAGATGTCCTTACGTTTGTACAGCTACACGGATTTATACAACCAACGCTGTACTAAACCTACATCTGGCGCTACTCATACGCAGCTTCCATACATGAAACATATATAGTTGGCACAAATTACTTACGAGCGCATTTAAAACATTGGATGCAATTAACCACAATAAAAGAATAATACTGGCAACAAGAGAGAAGCAGTAAAAAGAAACAAAATGCTACATTCTAAAATTAGACGCTACTATGTTGGGCAAGAGACGCCCATTTATCATTACATTTTATGTTTTCCGAGGCCACAGGGATTCACATGTTATATGCACATCTGCAATGCTTTTATGCAACGAATGTATGTAACAGCAGGTGCGAATAGAGTGGAGTACACACACTAAGACCAGAAAACGACGCACTTCGAATGAATTATCCGAATGGGACGGAAATCTGAAGATGACGTACATGTACATACAAACAAATGATTACAAGTTCAATAAATTTGGATGAATTATTCAAATGAAAGAGCATCAGAAATTTAGCAAGTCAATAACACTTTGGTCCACCTCTGGCCCTTAAGCAAGCAGTTATTCCGCTTGGAATGAATTGAAAAAGTTGACTGTTCTCATCAGGGACGTCGTTTCAAAGTCTGTGCAGTTCGGGCGTTAAATCCTCAAACTCGCTATTGATTGGAGAGCCCATAATTCTACGGACCTTCTTATTTGGGGAGAGATCCAGCGAACTTGCTGGCCAAGGTAGGGCTTGGCAAGCACGAACACAAGTTGTAAACTCTCGTCGTGTGCGGCGGACTTAGCTTGGTGCAATGCGAACCAGGACAGTTGCCATGAAGGGTCACAAAATGAGACGTAGAATATGGTCACATACTACTGTCCTGTAAGGTGCCGCGGATGACAACCAATGAGGTCCTACTATGAAGTAAAATGGCACGCCAGATAATCACTCCTGGTTGTCGGGCCGCTTAGTGGATTACAATCAGTTTGGTATCCCAGTGCTGTCCAGGGCGTCTCCAGAAATTTATTCAGCCTGGAGTCTCATTGACTGGAGTAGAACTGTGTTCAGTGATGAGCCCTGCTTCGAAATGAGCCGGAGACCAGCGAAGACACGCCTGGAGACGCACTGGAGAACTGTGGGATACCAACCTAACAGTCGCCCATCATACGGCCTGAAAACCATGAGTGATGTTCTGGGATGTCATTTCATTTCATAGCAGGAGCCCTTTGGTTGTTATCCGCAGAGTCCTTACAGCACAGCGGTACGTCGACGATGTTTTATGCCCCTTTTGTTGCCCTTCATACAAGCCACGCTGGCTTTCGATCAGCAAGATAGTGCCTGCCCGCAAATGGCGAGAGTTTCTAAAGCTTGTCTTGGTGCTTGCCAAATCCTTCCTTCACCAGAAAGTTCACCGGATCTCTCCCCAATTGAGAACGTTTTGAGCATTATCGATAGGACCCTCAAAGTACCTTACGATTTTGACAATCTAGCGAGACACTTCGACAGAATTTGGAACGATATCCATCAGGAGGACATAAAACAACTTTGTCGATAAGTGCCAAGCAGAATACTTGCTTGCATAAGGGCCAGGGGTGGACCACCGCGTTATCTACCCGCTGAATTTATGAACTTCTATCTTCTGAATGAAGCATCCATTTTCTCAGATATTGTTTGTCTAGGCAGGTACATTAATTTTATCGATTTCCGCCCCATTCGGACAATTCCTTCGTGATGCGTCACTTTTTTTTGCCTTAGAGTGTAATATTAGAAATTCTTTTTATACACTCCTGGAAATTGAAATAAGAACACCGTGAATTCATTGTCCCAGGAAGGGGAAACTTTATTGACACATTCCTGGGGTTAGATACATCACATGATCAAACTGACAGAACCACAGGCACATAGACACAGGCAACAGAGCATGCACAATGTCGGCACTAGTACAGTGTATATCCACCTTTCGCAGCAATGCAGGCTGCTATTCTCCCATGGAGACGATCGTACAGATGCTGGATGTAGTCCTGTGGAACGGCTTGCCATGCCATTTCCACCTGGCGCCTCAGTTGGACCAGCGTTCGTGCTGGACGTGCAGACCGCGTGAGACGACGCTTCATCTAGTCCCAAACATGCTCAATGGGGGACAGATCCGGAGATCTTGCTGGCCAGGGTAGTTGACTTACACCTTCTAGAGCACGTTGGGTGGCACGGGATACATGCGGACGTGCATTGTCCTGTTGGAACAGCAAGTTCCCTTGCCGGTCTAGGAATGGTAGAACGATGGGTTCGATGACGGTTTGGATGTACCGTGCACTATTCAGTGTCCCCTCGACGATCACCAGAGGTGTACGGCCAGTGTAAGAGATCGCTCCCCACACCATGATGCCGGGTGTTGGCCCTGTGTGCCTCGGTCGTATGCAGCCCTGATTGTGGCGCTCACCTGCACGGCGCCAAACACGCATACGACCATCATTGGCACCAAGGCAGAAGCGACTCTCATCGCTGAAGACGACACGTCTCCATTCGTCCCTCCATTCACGCCTGTCGCGACACCGCTGGAGGCGGGCTGCACGATGTTGGGGCGTGAGCGGAAGACGGCCTAACGGTGTGCGGGACCGTAGCCCAGCTTCATGGAGACGGTTGCGAATGGTCCTCGCCGATTCCCCAGGAGCAACAGTGTCCCTAATTTGCTGGGAAGTGGCGGTGCGGTCCCCTACGGCACTGCGTACGATCCTACGGTCTTGGCGTGCATCCGTGCGTCGCTGCGGTCCGGTCCCAGGTCGACTGGCACGTGCACCTTCCGCCGACCACGGGCGATAACATCGATGTACTGTGGAGACCTCACGCCCCACGTGTTGAGCAATTCGGCGGTACGTCCACCCGGCCTCCCGCATGCCCACTATACGCCCTCGCTCAAAGTCCGTCAACTGCACATACGGTTCACGTCCACGCTGTCGCGGCATGCTACCAGTGTTAAAGACTGCGATGAAGCTCCGTATGCCACGGCAAACAGGCTGACACTGACGGCAGCGGTGCACAAATGCTGCGCAGCTAGCGCCATTCGACGGCCAACACCGCGGTTCCTGGTGTGTCCGCTGTGCCGTGCGTGTGATCATTGCTTGTACAGCCCTCTCGCAGTGTCCGGAGCAAGTATGGTGGGTCTGACACACCGGTGTCAATGTGTTTTTTTTTTCCATTTCCAGGAGTGTAGTTTCCACTGCACATCCTCAAAGCGTATAATTCGATTTTGGAAATGCCCTTAGATGACTGCTCGAGATCGGGTTCTTTGTGTGCAACGAATTTTTTTTGTGGTACAGGAAATAGATTTTAGATGACTGTTTCATAACTACTTTGCGAAGAGGGATACTGATGGGGTGACGATGTGAATATAAAGTCTCTCTCACTAAAACATCAAACTAATCTGCCTGTGGTACCCTGCCAAGCTAACGACGCTCTGGCGACTGATTATCAGCGATATATCCATAAGATTGAATGTGGAGGAAATAAATATAGTGGACTTATTGCACCAATACTGATTTAATAAAAGATGGAGGTTTGAGTGGTAAGCACGAACATGGTACTCTCATTACCAGTCTCACCTGACCTGAACTGATAACCCAGTCAGCGAAATTTTAAAATACTTCCAGTTCCCAGATTTACCTCGGGATATAGGATGGATTTCCTACGACGACTTCAGCTGGAAAAAAGAACATAAGAAAATGAATATCTGGAAAAGTAAGATTAGCTACATAAAATACAGGATGAACCACTCACAAAGAAGAAGAAATCGAAAGGTATTCTCTTGACAACAAATTTTGCAGCTATCTGAGAAACTAAGAAGGTGGAAGGTATAAAATATATTTGAAGATATGTAATTGTCTATGGACTATGGAGTATAACAGAAAGAAAGAGCAAGTAAAGGAGTATCAATATACACAAAAAATGGTTCAAATGGCTCTGAGCACTATGGGACTTAACATCTGAGGTCATCAGTCCCCTAGACTTAGAACTACTTAAACCCAACTAACCTAAGGACATCACACACATCCATGCCCGAGGCAGGATTCGAAACTGCGACTGTAGCAGCAGCGCGGTTCCGCACTTAAACACCTAGAACCGCTCGGTCACAGCGGCCGGATAGGTTTAGGGAAGGGAACGAAATATCGCCAAAGACCTGTACTAAAAATCTGGTCAACATAAATTGTGAAAATAATGGAAGAAACTCAAACAGCATATAAATAACATCTTTCAAAGCCTCTTATGGAAAATAAACACATTCATAAACAGGGAAGGAATTACACAAAAGGAGTGGTGAAGAGCCCGTCAGCAAGCCTAGGACAAATACATTAGTGATATAAAACGTGGTATTCATCAGCAGACGGCATATGAAGTTTAGAAAGCATTAAATAAAACAGGACAAACTTAGTCTAAATAATATTACGAAAGAAGAGCGGATTAAATAGTGTCAAGACCTATAGGTAGGTCCTAAAGTGAAAAATGAGGAAAAAGAATATCCAGAAACAGTAAAAGGCTTAGATGACATAACAATATAATTAACCTAATTTTTCCGTTTTCCGTCGTTCCTTAGTTGCTTCAAAATTCATGGAGCAATGTTCCATCTCTGCAACTAAACGAAAAGCAATTACTTTATCCACACACGTGTCACTTCTTTTACACTACTGGCCATTAAAATAGCTACACAACGAAGATGACGTGCTATAGACGCGAAAGTTAACCGTCAGGAAGAGGATGCTGTGATATGCAAATGATTTTTTCAGAGCATTCACACAAGGTTGGCGCCGGTGGCGACACTACAACGTGTTGACATGAGGAAAGTTTCCAACCGATTTCTCATACACAAACAGCAGTTGACCGTCTTTGCCTGGTGAAACGTTGTTGTGATGCCTCGTGTAGGGAGTATGAATGCTTACCATTGAAATTCGCACCAATGACGACCTCATAAACCGTGACTGTGGCTACAATCTTAGCAAGGCTTGGGAACCAGCGATTGGGTTAATCAAGAGCAAATTGAGCAAACGTATAGTTGTGACGACCACGGCGGACAGAGCCATCACAACGACGTCATCTCAGACGCCGTCGCAATCTGTTCCACCGCGCAACCGTGGCGCGGGGCGCGGACGATGGAGGGAGCGCGCCGCGGGCGGAGGGTATTTAAATCGGCCGCCGCCGCGAACGAACCCAGTTCCCCCTGAACAGCCGTAGCGTACGGGTCCCGTGCCGGCACGTTCACAGGAGCTCAGTCCGTCAGTTCACCTGATGACGGCGACATGTATGATTGGCGAAATATTGTGCCTGTAGGACACTGTAGACCGGGAGTACACCCGTGGATATTTTGCTTACCATCATGTTTCCGACTTTGATAAAGGTCGACATTGCTGCTCGCGTTGGTCGAGGTCCAATGACTGTTAGCAGAATATAGAACCGGTGGGTTCAGGAGGATAATACGGAACGCAGTACCACTAGCGGTCGAGATGACAGGCATCTTAACCGCATGGCTGTAACGGATCGTGCAGCCACGTCTCTGTCCCTGAGTCAACACATGGGGACGTTTCCAAGACAACAACCATCTGCGCGAACAGTTCGACGACGTTTGCAGCAGCATGGACTATCAGCTCGGAGACCATGGCTGCGGTAACCCTTGACGCTGCATCACAGACAGGAGCGCCTGCGCTGGTCTACTCAATGCTAACCTGGGTGCACGAATGGCAAAACGTCATTTTTTCCGGTGAATCAAGGTTCTGTTTAGAGCATCATGATGGTCGCTTCCGTGTTTGCCGACATCGCGGTGAACGCACATTGGAAGCGTGTATTCATCACCATACTGGCTTATCACACGGCGTGATGGTATGGGGTACCATTGGTTACACGTCTCGGTCACCTCTTGTTCGCACTGATGGCACTTTGAACTGTGGACGTTACATTTCAGATGTGTTACGGCCCGTGGCTCTACCCTTCACTTGATCCCTGTGAAACCCTACATTTCAGCAGGATAATGCACGATCACATATTGCAAGTCCTGTAGGGCCTTTCTGGATACAGAAAATGTTCGACTGCCGCCCTGGCCAGCACATTCTCCAGATCTCTCATCAATTGAAAACGGCTGGCCAATAGTGACCGAGCAACTGGCTCGTCACAATACACCAGTCACAACTCCTAATGAACTGTGGTATCATGTTGAAGCTTCATGGGCAGCTCTACCTGTACACGCGATCCAAGGTGTGTTTGACTCAATGCCCAGGCGCATCAAGGCCGTTATTACGGTCAGAGGTGGTTGTTCTGGCTACTGATATCTCAGGATCTATGCATTGAAACTGCATGAAAATGTTAATTCTAGTATAATATATTTGTCCAATGAATACCCGTTTATCATCTGCATTTCTTCTTGGTGTAGCAATATCAATGGCCAGTAGTGTATTTATGAAACATCGTCAGTGGCCTGCAAATCATTTTTGCTTTTGTATATACAGGATGCTTTCTTCCACGGTGTACAAAGTCTAGGGATTGATCGACGAGAGGATTGTTGTTGTCTTCAGTCCTGCGACTGGTTTGATGCAGCTCTCCATGATACTCTGTCCTGTGCAAGCTTCTTCATCTACCAGTACCTACTGCCACCTACATCCTTCTGAATATGCTTAGTGTATTCATCTCTTGGTCTCCCTCTACGATTTTTACCCTCCACGCTAAATTTGTGATCCCTTGATGCCTCAGGACATGTCCTACCAACCGATCCCTTCTTCTAGTCAAGATGTGCCACAAACTTCCCTTCTCCCCAATCCTATTCAATACCTCCTCATTAGTTACGTGATCTATCCACCTTATCTTCAGTATTCTTCTGTAGCACCACATTTCAAAAGCTTCTATTCTCTTCTTGTCCAAACTATTTATCGTCCATGTTTCACTTCCATACATGGCTACACTCCATACAAATACTCTCAGAAACGACTTCCTGATACATAAATCTATATTCGATGTTAACAAATTTCTCTTCTTCAGAAACGCTTTCCTTACCATTGCCAGTCTACATTTTATATCCTCTCTACATCGACCATCATCAGTTATTTTGCTCCCCACATAGCAAAACTCCTTTACTACTTTAAGTGTCTCATTTCCTAATCCAATTCCCTCAGCATCACCTGAATTAATTCGACTACATTCCATTATCCTCGTTTTGCTTTTGTTGATGTTCATCTTATATCCTCCTTTCAAAACACTGTCCATTCCATTCAACTGCTCTTGCAAGTCCTTTGCTGTCTGACAGAATTACAATATCATCGGCGAACCTCAGAGTTTTTATTTCTTCTCCATGGATTTTAATACCTACTCCGAATTTTTCTTTTGTTCCCTTTACTGTTTGCTCAATATACAGATTGAATAACATCGGGGATAGGCTACAACCCTGTCTCACTCCCTTCCCAACCGCTGCTTCCCTCTCATGCCCCTCGACTCTTATAACTGCCATGTGCTTTCTGTACAAATTGCAAATAGCCTTTCGCTCCCTGTATTTTACCCCTGCCACCTTCAGAATTTGAAAGAGAATATTCCAGTCAACATTGTCAAAAGCTTTCTCTAAGTCTACAAATGCTAGAAACGTTGGTTTGCCTTTTCTTAATCTTTCTTCTAAGATAAGTCTTAAGGTCAGTATTGCCTCACGTGTTCCAACATTTCTACGGAACCCAAACTGATCCTCCCCGAGGTCCACATCTACCAGTTTTTCCATTCGTCTGTAAAGAATTCTCGTTAGTATTTTGCAGTTGTGACTTATTAAACTGATAATTCGGTAATTTTCCCATCTGTCAGCACCTGCTTTCTTTGGATGTAGAATTACTATATTCTTCTTGAAGTCTGAGGATATTTCGCCTGTCCCATACATATTGCTTACCAGATGGTAGAGTTTTGACAGGACTAGCTCTCCCAAGGCCGTCAGTAGTTCCAATGGAATGTTGTCTACTCCTGGGGCCTTGTTTCGACTTAGATCTTTCAGTGCTGTGTCAAACTCTTCACTCAGTATCTTATCTCCCATTTCGTCTTCATCTACATCCTCTTCCATTTCCATAATATTGTCCTCAAGTACATCGCCCTTGCATAGGCCCTCTATATACTCCTTCCACCTTTCTGCTTTCCCTTCTTTGCTTAGAACTCGGGTTCCATCTGAGCTCTTTATATTCATACAAGTGGTTCTCTTTTCTCCAAAGGTCTCTTTAATTTTCCTGTAGGCAGAGTCTATCTTAAGCCTAGTGAGATAAGCCTGTACATCCTTACATTTGTCCTCTAGCCATCGCTGCATAGCCATTTTGCACTTCCTGTCGATCTCATTTTTGAGACGTTTATATTCCTTTTTGCCTGCTTCATTTACTGCATTTTTATATTTTCTCCTTTCATCAATTAAATTCAATATTTCTTCTGTTACCCAAGGATTTTTAGCAGCCCTCGTCTTTTTACCTACTTGATCCTCTGCTGCTTTCACTAATTCGTCCCTCAGAGTTACCCATTCTTCTGCTACTGTGTTTCTTTCCCCCATTCCTGTCTATTGTTCCCTTATGCTATCCTTGAAACTCTGTACAACCTCTGGTTCTTTCAGCTTATCCAGATCCTATCTTCTTAAATTCCCACCTTTTTGCAGTTTCTTCAGTTTTAATCTACTGGTCATAACCAATAGATTGTGGTCAGAGTCGACATCTGCCCCTGGAAATGTTCTACAACTTAAAACCTGATTCCTAAATCTCTGTCTTACCATTACATAATCTATCTGATACCTTTTAGTATCTCCAGGATTCTTCCATGTATACAACCTTCTTTTATGATTCTTAAACCAAGTATTAGCTATGATTAAGTTATGCTCTGTGCAAAATTCTACCAGACGGCTTTCTCTTTCATTTCTTAGCCCCATTCCATATTCACCTACTACGTTTCCTTCTCTTCCTTTACCTACTATCGAATTCCAGTCACCGATGATTATTAAATTTTCGTCTCTCTTCACTACCTGAATGATTTCTTTTATCTTATCATACATTTCATCGATTTCTTCATCATCTGCAGAGCTAGTTGGCATATAAACTTGCACTGCTGTAGTAGGCATGGGCTTTGTGTCTATCTTGGCCACAATAATGCGTTCACTATGCTGTTTGTAGTAGCTTACCCGCACTCCTATTTTTTATGCATTATTAAACCTACTCCTGCATTACCCCTATTTGATTTTGTATTTGTAACCCTGTAGTCACCTGACCAGACGTCTTGTTCCTCCTGCCACCGAACTTCACTAATTCCCACCATATCTAACTTTAACCTATCCATTTCCCTTTTTAAATTTTCTAATCTACCTGCCCGATTAAGGGATCTGACATTCCACGCTCTGATCAGTAGAATGCCAGTTTTCTTTCTCCTGATAACGACATCCTCCTGAGTAGTCCCCGCCCGGAGATGCGAATGGGGGACTATTTTACCTCGGGAAGGAGGATACGGAACATAAAAGATCTAATGAACTTATGTCGGGAAATGCGTTGTTTCCATTAAAAGAGATCATTTATTCAGTCATCCTTTGTTACGAGACTGCGGTCTGATACGCGCAGTACCGTGCAGCCATAGTTGCAGTGCCCATGGTTTCCTCCCAGAGGGCTGTACTGTCCCTCATACGTCATGTCCTAGCGCCCTCTCCTGCCACAGTAATTGGTAGTGATGTGACCGATTCACTTTTCCATGTTGTCGATGAATATGTTATTGCAAACATATTCCTCAGCCCCTCCCCCCACGAACCATAGATCTCAGCGATACAGATAGTTGTACTGTAGGTGCTACCACAACAGAAAGGAACCCATCGAGAGGCCAGCCAAAGCTGTCCTTCCTGAAGAACGGCAGCAGCCTTTTTATTCGTTGCAGGGGCGACAGCTAGATGGTTGACTGATCTGGCCTTATAACATCAACCAAAATGGCATTACTGTGCTGGTACTGCGAATCACTGAAAGCAAGTGGAAATTACAGCTGTAATTCCTTCCAAGGGCATGCTACCCTACTGAATGTTTAAATGATATGGCGTCCTCTTCAGTAAAATATTCCAGAGGTAAAATGTTATCCCATTGCGATTTCTGGGCAGGGACTACACAGGAGGATGTCATAAGGAGAAACAAAACTGGCATTCTACAGATCAGATAATGGAATACTAATTGGGGACATAGGTTAGAAAATTTAAAAACAGAAGTGTATAGGTTGACGTTAGATACAGTGGAAATTAATGAAGTATGGTAGCAGGAGGAAGAGGACTTCTGCCGAGGTAATTATAGAGCTATAAATACATAGTCAAATAGGAGTAAGCAGGAGTAGGTTTAATAATAGATAAGAAAATAGAAATGCAGGTAAGCTACTATAGAAAGCATAGTGAACACATTATCGTAGCTGAGACACAAATCCCACGGCTGTCACAGTAGTGCAAGTTTTATATGCCAACTAGCTCCACAGATGATTAAGGGATTGAAGACATGTATCACGGGATAAGAAAAGTTATTCAGGTAGTTAAAGGAGACGAAAATTTAATTATGATGGGGAACAAAAATTTGGTAGTAGGAAAAGGAAGAGAAGGAAAAATAGTAGGTCAATATGGACTCGGGGAAAGGAATGAAAGAGGAAGCCACGTGGTAGATTTCTGCATAATTTAATCATCGCCTCCACTTGGTTTAAGAATCATAAAAGAAGACTATATACGTTAAAGAGACCAGGAGGCAATGGAAAGTTACACATTGACTATATAATGGTTAGGCAGGGATTTAGGAACCAGATTTTAAATCGTATGACATTTCCAGGGTCAGATGTGGAATCTGATCGCAATTTATTGGTTACGAACTGTGGATCAGAATTGAACAAATTGCAAAAAGGTAGGAAATGAAGGAGATGGGACCTGGATAACTTGAAAAAAACGAGAGTTTAAGTTTCAGAGGGAGCATTAGGCAACAGATGACTAGAATAGAGGAAAGGAATACAGTAGAAGAAGAATGGGTAGCTTCAAGAGATGAAATAGTGAAGGCAGCAGAGAATGAAATAGGTAAAACGACAGGGTCTAGTAGAAATCACTGGATAACACAAAAAATATTGAATTTAATTGAGAGAAGAAACTTTAAAAATGGCCCAGATGAAGCAGGCGAAAGGGAATACAAAAGTTTAAAAAATGAGATTGACACGAAGTTCAAAAGCCTCTGAGCACTATGGGACTCAACTGCTGTGGTCATCAGTCCTCTAGACCTTACGAGGGTCGGTCAAAAAGTAATGCCTCCCATTTTTTTTCTACTTAAAAAAATTAAGTGAAAAATTTGAGTTTGGCGCCATTCCTCAAACCTTCTTCTGCAATCCACTGCAGTAGTAACTTTCTGTGTCAACAGGTGGCAGCACAGCAGAAGTTTGTAAGATGGCCGACATCGATGTTCGTTTGAGACAGCGTTGTGTGATTGAATTCTTGAATGCAGAAGGTGAAACGCCCATACGCATTCATGAAAGACTGAAGAAGGTGTATGGTGTTGTGACAGTGGATGTCAGCACTGTTAGACGATGGGTTCGTCGTTGTAAGGAAGCTGAAGGGCAAACACCGTTGACTGACGAAAAGCGGAGCGGCAGGCCGGTGAGTGCAGTGACTCCACACAACATTCAGCAAGTTGATGACATCATTCGTGGTGACCATCGGGTGACTGCAGATGAAGTGTATCGCATTATTTCTCTTAGTAAAGGCAGTGTGATCATGATTATTAAACAATTGAGGTACTCAAAAGTTTGTGCACACACCAGTCATCACACCTCTGACGAGATTGTCAAAATTGGATGGGAAGTTTTGCCTCATCCCCCATACAGCCCTGACCTGGCACCATCAGACTTCCATCTGTTCGGGCCACTAAAAGAAGCTCATCGTGGGATTCATTTTGAAGATGAGGAGGTCGTCAAAACATCCGTGCGTCAATGGCTTAGGAAGCAGAGCTGTGATTTTTACCGTGCTGGGATACATGCCCTTGTTCAAAGATGGACCAAAACTGTAGAGATGGGCGGAGATTACATTGAAAAATGACAAAATGATCCTCAATGTTGTGGTTTTCAACCTATGTAATTGCATTTAAATTTCCTGACAATTAAACGTAGAAAAAAAAATAGGAGGCATTACTTTTTGACTGACCCTCGTAGATCTACTTAAACCTAACCAACCTAAGGACATCACACACAGCGTAGCGGTCGCGCGGTTCCAGACTGTAGCGCTTACAACCGCACGGCCACTGACGTCGGCTTACACGAAGTGCAGAATGGCTAAGCAGGAATGGCTAGTGGACAAATGTAAAGATTTAGAAGCATATTTGACTATGGAAAGAAAGATATCGCTTACATGAAAATTAAAGGGAAAAGACAAGCAGCTGCATGAGCATCAGGCGCTCAGATGGGAAAAAAGTCTCGAGCAAAAAAGGAAAAGGTGGAAGGAGTATGCAAACGGTCTACACAAGGGAGATGAACTTGAAGGCAATACTATAGGAAGGGAAATGGACGTATCTGAAGATGGCATGGAAGATACGATACTGCTACGATAATTTGACAGGCTCTGGGAGTAGATGTTATTCCGACAGAATTACTGATAACCCTGGGAGAGCCAGCCACGACTAAACTCTTCCATCTTTTGTGCAAGATGTGTGAGACAGATGAAATATCCACAGACTTCAAGAAGAATATAGTAATTCAAATTCCAAGGAAATCAGTTGCTGATAGGTATGAAAATTACCGAATTATCACTTTAATAAGCTATGATTGCAAAATACTCACACGAATTCATTACGGAAGAACGGAAAAACTGGTGGAAGCTGACATTCTGGAGAAATTTAGGAACATGTAAGGCAATACTGACCCTGAGATTTATCTAAGAAGATAGGTTAAAGAAATACAAATCTACATTTTAAGCAACTGCAGACTTGGAGAAAGCTTTTGACAATATTGACAGCAATACTCTCTTTGAAATTCTGAAGGTAGCGGGAGTAAAATTTAAGAATCGAAGGGCAATTTACAGCTTGAGCAGAAACCAGACAGCAGTTATAATAGTTGAGGGGCATGAAAGGAAATCAGTGGTTGAGAAGGGAGTGAGACAGAGTTACATCCACTCACCAAGTCCAAAATGTTATTTAGTCTGTACACTGAAAAAGCAGAAGAGGAAACAAAAGAAAACTTGAAGTAGGGATTAAAGTTCAGGAGAACAAATAAAAACTTTGAGGTTTGCCGATGTCAGAGACAGCTGAGGACTAGGAAGAGCAGTTGAACAGAATGGACAGCGTCTTGAAAGGAGGATATAAGATGAACATAGACAAAAGCAAAACAAGACTAACCGAATATAGTGGAACTAAATCAGGTGATCCTGAGGGAATTAGATTAGGGAACGCGACACTTAAAGTAGGAGATGAGTTTTGTTATTTGGACAGCAGAATAACTGATAATGGCCGATGTAGAGAGGATATAAAATGTCGAGTGACAATGGCAAGAAAAGCATTTCTGAAGGAGACATTTGTTAAGATCGTACAGAGACTTGAGTATTGGGAAGTATTTTCTGAAGACAACTGTCTAGAATGTAGCCATGTACGCGAGTGAAACATGGACGATAAACAGTTTAGACAAAAAGAAAACGGAAGCTTTCAAAATGGGATGCTACAGAAGAATGTTGAAAATTAACTGGGACGATCACATAACTAATGAGCGCGTGCGGAATAGAATTGGGGAGACAAGAAATTTGTGGCACAATTTGACCAAAAGAATGGAAGCTAAGACATTCTGGGACACCAAGAGATCACCAATTTAATATTGAAGGGAACTGGGTGGGGGGAGTAAAAATGATAGAGGGAAACCAAGAGATGAAAACAATAAGCCAATTGATAATGATGTAGGTTGCAATAGTTATTCAGAGTTGAAGAGGCTCGCACAGGATAGAGTAGCACAGAGAGCTGCATTAAACAAGTCTTCGGACTGAAGATCACAAAAACAAAATGTTCATTAACTGCATAGAAAATACTATCTTTAATACAATCATAAAAGGACACAAAACTGTTTACTGGCACAGATATATGAATGATATAATCCATATGGCACATGAAACAATAAGACAGATAAAATTGATACAGACAATAACAGTATACATAAAAATATTCAGTTCACAATGGAAAAATTAACACAAAAGCAAATACAGATTTTGAATATAATAATAAAAGAAAACCACAATAAGCACACATTTTACATCTTCAGAAAGACAGCAGCCACAGACACAATTATACATGCTATGTCCTACCACACACAAAATCAGAAGTTGGCGGCCCTACAATACATGTTACAGAGACTAAATAATATCCTACTCAGCAAAGAATACTATGAAAAAGAATTACAAAGACTACAATTGATATCCACAAACATCTTTGTATCGTCCATATAGTACAAAAAGAAAGCCATTCTACCTTTGCATCACACCTTATAAAATACGGACATGAACCATCCAACATAGAACAGTACAAGAAAATTATTAGACTTAAAAATTAATACAAAAAGCTCTGTTCATTACAGGAAAACATTCATATACAAAGAGCCATTGCAACGAAAAAGAAAGCAATCAGTGATCAAATCAATGTAAGCAATAGCTCACTGATCATGTTATGCTCTAAAACTATAACAAACAGAAATATGTCAAGTAACCTGAATAAGTAGGGAAAACGCCCTTCCCTCCCCCCCCCCTTCTCTCTCTCTCTCTCTCTCTCTCTCTCTCTCTCTCTCTCTCTCTCTCTCTCTCTCTCTCTCTCTCTCTCTTTCTTTCTTTCGCAAACACACACAGAGGTAATATCCACAAGATCCACTCACATAAAGATTAACACTTTCACAACAAAAATCCTTATTCATAGTGAATGACACATTCATACATAACAAAACACACACACACACACACACACACGCACACACACACGCACACATGCACGAACCAAATGAATAAATATCAAATCACACATATAAAACAAAGAAAAGACAAAAGATGCGCGCACACATACATTTGGAAACACTAAACACTGTAAGTACACACACACATACACTCAACACACAATATAAAGTTAAACGAAAGAACGGCGTAAATCTGCCGTCTGGAGGAGGAGGTGATTAGTGTTTAACGTCCCGTCGACAACTAGGTCATTAGAGACGGAGCGCAAGCTCGGGTGAGGGAAGGATGGGGAAGGAAATCGGCCGTGCCCTTTCAAAGGAACCATCCCGGCATTTGCCTGGAGCGATTTAGGGAAATCACGGAAAACCTAAATCAGGATGGCCGGAGACGGGATTGAACCGTTGTCCTCCCGAATGCGAGTCTAATGTGCCGTCTGGAGTATGGAGATTTACTAAACACATGTGAAGTCCAAACTACATGGACTAGCGGCATCAGAAATTGTAAGAAACACTAGTCGACAATTCATCCTCATAAAACTTGTGCTGCAAAAGTGGTTTCTGATTTAAAATACAAGGAAAAAATGTGAAAACGTAACATACTGACATGTTAGTAGCTGCTATATATATATATATATATATATATATATATATAATTGCCATAGACATTTCACTTCTTTTATTTATGAAGCATCTTCAGTGGCCTGCAATACTTTTTTGTTCTTTATGTATATATAAAGAACAAAAAAATACTGCAGGCCACTGAAGATGCTTCATAAATTAAAGAAGTGAAATGTCTATGACAAAAAACCTCCCTTTCATTTAGTTGCAAAGACGAAACATACCTCTATGAACTATGAATGAAATCAGCTTTGAAAACATAACAAAAAAATCCAATACCACTATTTTAGATGGAATTAATCAAGAGTTAGTTAAATATGGCGGATTATCACTATACCTTACACTGTAACATTTGTTTAACGTGCAGTGCTAACAAAGAAACATACCATGAAGTTGGAAGAAAGCAAAAGTAATATTGATACACACAGTGTCCCTGTAGGAATGGTAAGCATTCAGGGATATGATAAGAACAATCATCTGAAGAAAAAAAAACATGGGCTCTAACATGTATTTCTTAACAGCTATTCCGATACTGTAAAACAAATATCTTCCACCATAAGCTATTTGATCTGCAAACTTTGAGAGGTGGTAGTATAGACCAAAACAAGAAAAACGTCCAGTAAACATGTACACCCCTTAAGAGATATTGACACTCTTTCGTCTTTACTACTGTGAAACATATCACATTTTGAATAATCATTTTTTAAATCTTGTAGAGAAAATAGGATCTAAATTTTCATTAGAAGAAGCAAGGCAGTTAATGGAAGAAGCCTTACCCATGCCATTTGATAAATTTGAAATTCCACCAACTCTCCATATGAGATTAGGAAGATGATAAACTCTCTCAAGAATAAAAGCTCACATGGAATTGATGGCATTTCCAGCAGGATAATAAAAGCTTGTTCCCAAGAAATAAGCGGGATTCTTAGCCACATATGTAATAGCTCTCTGCTGCAGGGTATTTTCCCAGATAGACTGAAGTATGCCATTGTTAAACTACTGCATCAAAAAGTGGATATGTCTGACGTCAACAACTACCACCCATTCTCTCTTCTGACTGCCTTATCCAAAATTCTTGAAAAAGTAATGTATTGTAGAGTAGCTTCACACCTCTGTAAAAATAAAGTTTGAACAAAATGTTAGTTTGGTTTCCAGAAGGGTTTTTCAAAATGCTATATATACTTTCACTAATGAAATATTAAATACTCTGAGTAAGCGGAAGTCAGCCATTGTGATTTTTTGTGATCTATTAAAGGCTTTTGATTGTGTAAATCATGGAATACTTTTAGATAAGCTCAAGTACTGTGGTATGAATGGGACAGTGCTCAAATGGTTTAAAACATATCTAACTGGAAGAGTACAGAAAGTTGAGATAAACAGTTCACATAATATGCAAAAAAACTAGTGATTTCTCAAACTAGTGATTTCTCAAACTGGGGAACAATCAAGAATGGGGTGCCACAAGGTTCGGTCTTGGGTCCTCTGCTGTTCATTAATATATATTAATGACTTGCCTTTCTATATTCACGAAGATGCAAAGCTGTTACTTGTTGTCGATGATACAACTATAGCTATCACACCCGACAGACAAGAATTAACTGGTAAAATTGTAAACGATGTTTTTCAGAAAATCGTTAAGTGGTTCTCTGCAAATGGGCTCTCATTAAACTGTGACAAAACACAGTATATATAGTTCCCCACAGCAAATGGAATGACCCCAGTAATAAATATAGACTTCGCTCAGAAATCGGTAGCTAAGGTAGAATATTCAAAATTTCTAGGTATATGTATTGATGAGGGGTTGAAATGGAAAAAACACACTGAGGATCTGCTGAAACATTTGAGTGCAGCTACTTATGCTATTAGGGTCATTGCAAATTTTCGCGATATACATCTGAGTAAATTAGCTTACCACGCCTATTTTCATTCTCTGTTTTTGTATGGCATCATATTCTGGGGTAACTTGTCATTGAGTAAAAGAGTGCTCATTGCACAAAAGCGTGTAATCTGAATAATTGCTTGAGCTCATCCAATATCATCCTGCAGACACCCATTTAAAGAGCTAGAAATCTTCACTGTAGTCTCACTAATCACTTATGAAATTTGTTATTAAAAATCTGAACGAATTCAAAAGTAATAGAAGTGTACATGGCTACAACACTAGGAGAAAGGATAATCTTCACTACTCAAGGTTAAATCTAACTTTGGCTCAGAAGGGGGTACATTATGCTGCCACAAAAGTCTTTGGTCACTTAGCTAATAGTAGCAAAAGTCAGACAGATAGCCATATAGCATTTAAAAGGAAATTAAAAGAATTTCTTAATGGCAACGCCTTCTACTCATTAGATGAATTTTTGGATATAGTAAGTGGGTAATTTCCCAATCCCCACAAAAAATTTAAAATATTGAGTGTCATGTAATATTTTGTCTAATGTGTTATCTTGTATAGACACCTTTTATTAACCTGACACGTTCCACATCATTACGAACTGTCGTATTCATGATCTACAGAACAAGTACTAATCTACTCTAATCTAACCTAATCTAATCTCTTCTACTGGAGAAAAGCTCATAGCTCTTCCAGACTTTCGTGCTTTTAATGATCGTTCCGTCATATCCCTGAATATTTACCATTCCTCTTTGGATACCCTGCATAAGAAGAAAGAAAAAAATACCCAGAAACTACAGATGAGTAAATTTACTTTATATAGTATATAAACTTTATGCTAGAAGTTGAAATAAGATTTAAAAAATAGCAGAATGTTTACTAGTGGAAGAAAGGTGGGGGTTAGAGAGTGGCAATCAGTGACTGCTGCAGTTTTTATTTTATTACAGCTTATTGAAAAACGAAGAAAATTTAACAAAGAAACTCATATTATTTTATAAATGTTGAAGTTACTGACATCGTGTTTAGAGAATATGCGACACAGAAGTTACCGTTTCAACTATCAAAAGGATGTATAAAGGAACAGCAGTAACTGTAGATATAGGGGCCATATACACAGAACTGAAACAAATAAATGAAGTGGTGCGACAAGTCTGCACTTTACGCCCTGCACTGCTCAATATTTCCATTGACGACACAGTTCGAAAATAGTATTCTAGGATGGACATTATGGTGAAACTAAACAATTGGGTAAAACTAAATTCATTTCTGTTTACTGGAATCATCGATCCTTCAAGGACTTTCTAAGTGACCGAAAGTGTGGTTTTCGCATGAGGAGAAATCAGGACAATATGTGGATACTCGAATGTCTCCCACTTCCCAGTTGAGACTGTCCTCCGAGACAGACCTTATCTTGTGTCGAATCGAGACTAGCAGAGAACTTGTTGCACCACCGAGCGAGGTGGCGCAGTGGTTAAGCACTGGATTCGCATTCGGGTGGACGACGGTTCAATCCCGCGTCCGGTCATCCTGATTTAGGTTTTCCGTGATTTCCCTAAATCGCTCCAGGCGAATGCCGTGATGGTTCCTTTCAAAGGGCACGGCTGACTTCCTTCCCCGCCCTTCCCTAATCCGATGTGACCGATGACCTAGCTGTCTGGTCTCCTTCCCCAAAACAACCCAATTCAACTTGTTGCACCATTCCACAGAAGTTGCTTTCGACGGATATACTACGCCATACACATTGTTTATTCTCCGATGGATGTCTATGGGTGTTTGTACTTCTGCAGCCAAGGAAATATTAAGTGTGTTGGTACTATTTGGAAGCATTTGGCAATAACGTCGCCACAGTTCATATTTCCACATTTACTGCACAAACGTCAGAAAGACATTAATGCCACACTAATTCCTTTCCTACGTATCAGTGCTTATATACCTGCACCGGAGATAGTAGTTAATGAAAAAACCAATGAACAGTTAAAATATTTTATATTGGCTCTAAAACGTGCAGATTATATCGAACAGATTTGAAAGTTAATGGTTTTGAGACTGCAACCAGCCACAAATTATTTTCAGTTCCTTTATTAAAAAGGTACCTTACCGGTTTCGAATCATTACGATTCATCTTCAGACGGTTTTCATGCTTTCATTGCATATGGTGCGTTATTTTGCGGATTAATTGTCCTAAGTTATAAATAATACATAATTATAAACACGCCACACAGATGATTGCGTTACAGATTTGCATTGGATGTGACTTACTTGAAATGTCGGTTTGTAGTGTATGTTTTCATAATCCAAGAGATGTGAATACATTCCCACTGCATTCTTATCGTTGCACACGTAAATTTTTCTCACTGAACACTTGAGATTTGTCACAAAATAGGTTTCTAACACGTGCCACATGTTTTGATACCTACAAAGTGCTTAGAAACATATGAGACTCAAAGATGCTATGATATATCATAACGTTACGACGTATTCACATCTCTTGGACTATGAAAACAAACACTATAAACCGACATTTCACGTAAGTCACATCCAATACAAATCTGTAACGCAACCATCTGTGTGGCGTTCTTATAATTAGATATTATTTACATTTTAGGACAATTAATCTGTAAAAAACGACACCACACGCAATGAAAGCATGAAAACAGTATGAAGATCAATCGTAATGATTCGAAACCACTAACGGTACCTTTTGAATAAAGGAACTGAAAATAAATTTGTGGGTGGTCCTGTCTCAACAACATCAACATTTGTCTTCAAATGACACACACGGTCTCTAACCATGTCATCATATGACAAAACTGAATTAAGATTTGAAAGTATTTGTGGAAAAATTAATAGAAGTTTAAATCATATAACACGAAAAGAAACACGACGATTGATATTTTGTAAAACATTCGCGTTGCCAGACCTATTAGATGAAACTGGCTCATATGTATTGAATAAAGGATAAGACAAACAAATTCAAGGAACAGAAATGTGATTTCTTAGAGCGGGGAAGGGGTTGAAAATGTGTAATGTGAAAGAAAAATCGAATTAAATGGGAAAGAAATGGG
Organism: Schistocerca gregaria; assembly: GCF_023897955.1. NCBI lineage: Eukaryota > Metazoa > Arthropoda > Insecta > Orthoptera > Acrididae > Schistocerca > Schistocerca gregaria. The sequence goes on from NC_064925.1 coordinate 250,271,352, forward strand.
ATTAACATCTACGAAGAACGGATCCAGAGAGAGACTATCACGTCAGGTAAGAACATTAATGTAAAAGGGAAAAAAGATCCTTGCATACCGTGAAAAAGTGGGAACCGTAATGGGACACAATCGGCTTAATACGGAATGTCGAGAAGAAGAAGAAGAAGAAGAAGAAGAAGAAGAATGTGATGATTGTTTTGAGTTCCATATAGATACAAGAAGTGCTAAATGGAGGAAAATATGTTGACCTCGCACGAGCGTCACATGCAACAACTTCGTCGTGTTCATGAACGTGAACAAACTTCTTATAAACTTCCTAATGTAGACAGACCCTTCTATGGAGTGTTAAGCACTTGAAATGAAACAAAGAACGCGTAGAACTCACAATCGGTGTCAAGAAGCCGCCTTAAGGAGAAAGCGCCCTGAACACGGCAATGTGTGGCCCAGCGTTTACCGAATGTGTTGCGTAACATTGAGTTCAGGGCCACAGTGGAGGTAAACCAGACCAACTGTTCTAGAAGTGATGTAAAACAATTATACGGTATTCATAATGCGTTTCTGCGCTATAGATACTGTTACAAACAACCGATACACAACACTCAACATAAAGTTTTCTGGGTATGGTACCGCGTCATAATATATAAAACTACTGCTGCTGTAGAAAAACCAACGCTTCGGCCACGGTTACTGCAGTTTTTCTGCAGTAGCAGCAGTAGTTTTATACATTATGACGCGGTATCGTAGCCGGAAAACTTTCATGTTAACTGACTCTGGCCACGGAAGCATACGCAATTAAACGGATACACAAGTTTCTACCCGCCCGTTTGCATGAACAAAATCACAATGACCCTGTACGCTAACTCTGACCGAGTAAATTCTCACACTAGAAAACCACTGAGAAAAAGTTATTGAAAAAATGCTAATTACAATAGTGGATGAATACATGAACAATGGAAATAATAAAGTTTTAAAAATATACCGTTAATTAATTTGTAAAATAAATTGTAATATGGCAAAGAATATTTTACTGAAGCTGCAAAAAGATAAATCTACCCTTAAAGCAGTGATAAAGACTAATTCTTCTGATACTATAGCCCGAATTGTAACTTAACGCGCACAGCTACTGGTCTCTTGGCACAGTCGATGTTCTGAAGACCTCAACAACAGTACGATACAATAGTCACTATTGTAGAGGGTAATGATTCATGTAAATAACTGGTAGGAAATGACATAATAACTGTCAGTTCTAAATCCGGCAGTACCAGAAATCATGCATTAACAGCTAGAGAAAAACAAAGTTCTTCCTTAAAATTCTAGGTCGTGATTTCAGTTACAGGACAGTTCCGAAATTCTTCCTGAGATTATATAGCAGCAGGTGTTCCACATGTTCCATTGCAGCATACAATCAGACTGACTATTGTCTAGTTCTGCTAGAAAATACATCTGAAACCTATTTTCCGAAGGCACCTACTGATGAATTACGATCCCTACCATCAAAGTCATCTGTACATGAAAAAATTTTAAGCACAATATTTCCCACTTTATGCTTCCAGATATTTAATTTACTCCTAAAAGAATGAATTTTAAGTGTAAAAAATATTCACATTTTCCACCACTAGAAAAAATGTAGCTTTAGCGTAATTTGAACAGCTAGTGAGCACTGTAGAAGAAATACACACATTCACAATTATTTTCAAACAAAAATAGTTGCTTCACTTTTTAAATCTAAGAGCAGTGTCATAGAGCGTCTCTTTGAGAATCATCACACATCTATGCGTTTCTTTTTTTCCTGAAAATTAACGCCATTTAATCAGATAATTTTTCGAAGATAAGGCGGTTCAGTGCACCAGTTTTAATCATAGAGGCTTTAACTGCATATTGTAATTAAACATTCAGATCTGCAGAAATTTTCTTATCCAGTAAAGCTTCTCGGTGTATCATGCAATGAGTAAAAGTAGTCGCAACATACTTCAACACATGCATTCTATTCCAAGCTCATTTCACGTTCATCTTTGAAAAACTCCACTCCCGTAACATCTTCCGCTAACGATCCACAATATTTAAATCTTTGTGCTTTCTCTCAACATCACAGTACCTGACCTGTGCCAACAGCTACGCGAAGTTTGAAGAACCAGTCGATTCACCAAGCTGAATTACAAATTTCGAATTTCTTTTAATTCCTGCTCACACTGGTGATTGTTAGTTTCCAAATTACGTCTACCTGTTGTATTACTGTATAGTGGACGTTAGGGCCAAGATAATTTCATTCATTCTTATTGCCTACATTCGCCTGGTATATGTTGTTGCTTAGCGTTAGCGATTAAGAGGCTTCTTAAGAACTTTTGTGCACGGGATTAGATAATGTTTTTTTTTATTTTAAATGATGCCAAAAGCCTTTCATAAATATTTGTTGTCTTCAAAATTTTGTAGATTTCGAGCTTTGACACCCTAAGCATTCACTAGAGATCAAGGACACAGCATTTTCAGCAGTATACGCGGCATTAAATGTAAATCCATTTTGAGGACAAGTTTAATTATGTTTTGCCTTTTGCGCGCAAAACCACAATGTCTGCAGTTTTGCCTATCTGCGCAAGCATTTTTTAGTAGCTGGATGATCCCTGTGCAGTATGATTGATAGCTTCAGTCTTATCTGTTGTCTTGGTCTTTGACCGATTTAACCACTTAGCCATTCCTAAGAATATTCTTGATTACTTTTCGCTCTGAAAAATCGCCAGATCGTATCTCGGCAACACTCACTCAATCGTTTCGAAGTTAGTATGCCGAAGCATAATAGAAACGGAGGACTACGTTACACAGAATTCTATAATTATATGAAGCACTAAAACTGTTAATAGATAAATAGAAGAAATCGAGAAACTTGTTAGAACAAATAACACATGTCACAAACTATTACCAACCTTACGCATACAGCTGCTGTAAAATTAAACACAGCTAGTGCCTGATTGTTGTAACCTACACACACACACACACACACACACACACACACACACACACACACACACACACACACACGAGCAGTTAAATGCTGGCCAAAGAAAAGGCAACACGGTGACCAGACACCACAATAAACGAAGCAGTACTTTTCTAGGTCATTACCCATCCTCTGAACGGCGAATGCCAGTGATGCGATTAGGGTAGCCAACTATTTTTCGGCAATTAAAGTATATTGGTTGTTAAAAGAAGGAAAAAAAGTACATTGTATGGAAATAAAGTACACTCTAAGAAAAAGATACGCACCACAACTGAATTATACGCATGGAAAATTGAACTATTTATTCAAGAGAAAGCGGTTCACAGATTGAGTGAGTCATTTCCTTGTTGTCTACCTCTGGGCCTGACGCAAGCCGTTATTTGGATTTTCATTTATTGATAGAGCAGTCTGATGTCCTCCTCAGGTATATCGTGCCAAATTCTAATTGGCGCGTTAAATCGTCAATACCCCGAGCTGGTTGGAGGGCTTTGCCCATAATGCAATAAACGTTGTCAATTGGGGAGAGATCTGGCAAACTTTTTGACCAAGGTAGGGTTTGGCGAGCACGAAAACAAGCACTAGAAACTCCCGCCGTGTGCGGGTGGGTATTATCTTTCGGAAATGTAAGTTCAGGGTGGCTTGTCGTTAAGGGCAACCAAACGGTGCGTAGAATATCGTCGACGTACTGCTTTGCTGTAAGGGTGCCGCAGATGACAACCAAAGCGTCATGCTATGAAAAGAAATATCACCCAGACTGTATCAGTCCTCCTTGTTGGGCCAGATGACAGACAGGATGGTATTCCACCTCTGTCCGGGGCGTCTGCACATACGTCTTCACTAGGCGTCGGGGCTCTAAGTAGGACTCATCACTGAAGACAATTCTACTCCAGTCGATGAAATTCAAGATTGAATGTCCGACACTTCGTGACGCTGTGTTTGACCAGGGTACATCTACTCCTGCCAACAGAGTCGAACTGTGGAATCACAGCTATTCAAAAGTCGAACGATTCACAGATTACTCCAACCAGCTTCTTTGATCCAAACTACACATCCTCTCTCAAATGCTGAAATCAGCTTATATTGTTTCACCCGCCTGTCTGAAAGACATAGTGCACAGTTACTGTCCACTGGAGCGCACGGAATGAAATTCGCCGTCGTATCGACATCTCCACTGTTTACTATCCTTGCCACCTACGCGGTGTAACAGCGCTGCAGCATCACACATACAACCATCGGCCGCCAAGGCTTACAATTTTGCCTTTTCCCTAGAACCCTGTATGAATGTCAGTTTGTCACCAATTTGCAAAGGTCTTTGATGATGCGTCGTTTTTTGTCTTAGAGTGTATTATTCATTTTGCTTAAAATTTGTTTTTATTGATTTTAGAAGTATTTAACGAATAATTGTCACCGCTAAATAGTTTTACAGCATCTTTTAGGTCCAGATTTAAGATAAATAAAATATTAATCTTTTATCAAATTTAATGATGCTTTGTTTCTTTCGTCCCGCCACTTAATATTCATCACAGGAAAAATTCTCTCTGTGTTGAAGATGTGGAAATCGACAATAAAAACGAGATTAATATGAACAAATTTGCAAAACCACTATACGTTTTATTAAACATTTGTCATTTTTGTACAGTTAATAATTCTGCAAAACCTTCATAAGTGCGTATAGTTTAATAACGCAGTCTCTCCACATTTAAATTGAGATTTACAGCTCCAGATTTTCAGTTATTAGAACAAAATGTTCAAATACAGCATTGCTTTTTAAATTAGTATTGCTTAGTGTAAATAACTAAACCATTTATTTAGGTACTCTAAAGCTAGCTTTGTCAGGAAATAATTTAAAAAATATCTGTAAATTTAATTAGTCAATTCAAATGAAGACAAGTTTGTTTTGGCTATTTCGTTCCTAAAGAAGGAGACATTGTTTTCTGTTTGTTAGTTCATTTTTCAGATGGTCTATGATATTAAACACATCAAAAATTGTGATGTAGTTGCCTTCGAGCCATTTTAAATTTTTAATAAACAAATGTCTAACATGGCTGTAAAAAATACAAGTCAGTTTCACTCAAGTCATTATCAGTGCTAAGCATCAAATGTTTTGCAAAATCATTGGAAGTTTTTACCTGAGCTTACAAAGTAACTACAGAACAAAGTGGCGCAGCGGTCAGCACAGTGGACTCGCATTCAGGAGGAAGGCGGTTCACATCCATGTCCGGCCATTCAGGGTTAGGTTTTTTGCGAATTCCCTAAATTGCTCCAGGCAAATGTTGGACGGCTACATTGAAAAGGACCGGCCGATTTCATTTCTGATCCTTGAAAAATTCTAAGCGTGATCTGTCTCTAATGACCTCGATGTAAAACCTTAATCCTCCTTCCTTCTTTCCTTTCTTACAAAATAACTTCTGATGGCTTTTCAATATAATAATAATAATAATAATCATCATCATCATCATCATCATCTTCTCCGTGGAGGCCCGGGAAAAGAATAGGCCTCCGGTATGTTCTGGCAGTCGTAAAAGGCGACGAAAAGAACAAACCACTAATAGGGCTAATCCCCCCCTTTTAGTGTGATTAGTTGGTTCAGGGCACAACTAAAGAAGCCTCGGACAAGCGCCGTCATGGTCGGGGACGACGCTTGAACCCTATGCCCGCCCACAATGGTAACGACACTGCTAGCCAACTGGAAAATGATTTAAATCCAAATAGAGGTGTTTTGCAGGATATGCTTCCTGCAACCACCCTAGAAGGAAAACAAAGACAGAGGATGAGATGGTCGGATAAAGTTAATCGACACCTCATGTTCTGTTATCACCAAGCAACAAACCTGGGAACCAACACAACTGGGTACAGATCACAAGTATACACAACATTTATTACCAGATACCCAGAATTAAAATTTTTAACAGAAAAACGACTAGCTGATCAGATCCGTATACTAATCAAAAATAACAGGATACCCCAGTCAGAATTAGAAAACATCAAACAACAAATACTGGAACAAAATAATGTGCAAGAAGAAGAAGAAGAAGAAGAAGAAGAAGAAGAAGAAGAAGATACAGTAATGGTCTCAAACATCCCAGAGCAAACAAACAAAGAACAACACACATCAATTAAACAATCAGAGGAAAACGAAATCTTAAGACTGCCACCAGAACAAGTACAAATAGAACATGAAGTGACACACATTGTAGATATAGAAAAAAAATTTCAGCTGACACATATAGAATACAAAGACACAAATACAGACATTAGACCATTCTTGCATAGACCACCAAATAACCCACAAGTCGAAACAACAATAAAAACTATCAACACAATCATACACAACAAAATAAATGAAAACACAACTATGGAAGAGTTACAACTACTGGTTTATATAGGAGCATTCACTACACTAAATATACACACTAGGCAGAGATCAAAACCAACCAACACACAGAAGAAACCCACAAAACCAGCATGGCAACACAGGCTACAGATCAGATCAGAACAGAAAAACTGAGAAAAGACATTGGACAGCTAACACAATTTATAAGACATCAAATGTCAGAAAAAAACCGAAAAAGGTTAGGTAAAATCTCACAACAAGAAGCGATAGAGCAATTAGATGAAAAGAAGCAGAAATTACAAGCATTAGCCAAACGACTTAGAAGATACAAAAAAGTGAAAATAGAAGGAAACAAAACCAAACATTCAACACAAACCAAAAGAAATTTTACCAGACAATAGATAACACACACATTAAAATAAACAATCCACCAAACATAACAGACATGGAACACTTCTGGAGCAACATATGGTCAAACCCGGTACAACATAACAGGCATGCACGGTGGTAGAAGCGGAAACACACATACAAGATGATACCAAAAATGCCTGAAGTGATAATTTTGCAACATGAAGTCACCAAAGCAATTAATTCTACTCACTATTGGAAAGCCCCTGGAAAAGATAAAATAGCAAAATTCTGGCTAAAGAAGTTCACCTCAACACATTCACATCCTACTAAATTATTTAACAGTTACATTGCAGACCCATACACATTCCCTGAGACACTTACACACGGAATAACTTATATGAAACCTAAAGATCAAGCAGACACAGCAAACCCAGCTAAATACCGCCCCATAACATGCCTACCAACAATATACAAAATATTAACTTCAGTCATTACACAGAAATTGACACATACAACACAGAACAAAATTATAAATGAAGAACAAAAAGGCTGTTGCAAAGGAGCACGAGGAGTAAAGAGCAACTGATAATAGATGCAGAGGTGACATATCAAGCTAAAACTAAACAAAGGTCGCTACACCACACATACATTGATTACTGAAACACTTTTGATAGTGTACCCCACTCATAGTTACTACAAATGTTGGAAATATACAAAGTATATCCTAAATTGATACAGTTCCTAAACATAGTAATGAAAACTTGGAAAACCACACTTAATATCCAAACAAATTCAAATAATAGCACATCACAGCCAATACAGATTAAGCGTGGAATATACCAAGGAGACTCATTAAGTGCTTTCTGATTCTGCCTTGCTCTGAACCCACTATCCAACATGCTAAATAATACAAATTATGGATACAATATTACTGGAAAATACCCACACAAAATCGCACATTTGCTATACATGGATGATCTAAAACTACTGGCAGCAACAAATCAACAACTCAACCAATTACTAAAGATAACAGAAGTATTCAGCAATGATATAAATATGGCTTTTAGAACAGACAAATGTAGGAAAAATAGCATAGTCAAAGGAAAACACACTAAACAAGAAGATTACATATTGGATAACCACAGTGACCGCATAGAAGCGATGGAAAAAACAGATGCCTATAAATATCTAGGATACAGACAAAAGATAGGAATAGATAATACAAATATTACAGAAGAACTAAAAGCAAAATATAGACAGAGACTAAGAAAAATACTGAAAACAGAATTGACAGCAAGAAACAAAACAAAAGCTATAAATACTTATGCTATATCAATATTGACCTACTCATTTGGAGTAGTGAAATGGAGTAACACAGACCTAGAAGCACTCAATACACTTACACGATCACAATGCCACAAATATAGAATACATCACATACATTCAGCAACAGAAAGATTCAAATTAAGCAGAAAGGAAGGAGGAAGGGGATTTATCGACATAAAAAACCTACATTATGGACAGGTAGACAATTTAAGAAAATTCTTTCTAGAACGAGCAGAAACTAGCAAAATACACAAAGCAATCACTCATATAAATACATCGGCTACACCACAGCAATTTCATAACAACTTCTACAACCCTTTCGATCACATAACATCAACAGATACGAAGAAAGTAAATTGGAAAAAGAAAACACTATATGGCAAGCACCCGTATCATCTAACACAGCCACACATCGATCAAGACGCATCCAACACATGGCTAAGAAAAGGCAATATGTACAGTGAGACGGAAGGATTCATGATTGCAATACAGGATCAAACAATAAACACCAGATATTACAGCAAGCATATTATTAAAGATCCCAATACCACAACAGATAAATGCAGACTTTGCAAACAACAAATAGAAACAGTAGATCACATCACAAGCGGATGTACAATACTAGTAGATACAGAATACCCCAGAAGACATGACAATGTAGCAAAAATAATACATCAACATGTTGCCTTACAACATAAACTTATAAAACAACACGTTCCCACATACAAGTATGCACCACAAAATGTACTGGAGAATGATGAATACAAATTATACTGGAACAGAACCATTATAACAGATAAAACAACACCATATAACAAACCTGACATCGTACTCACCAATAAAAAGAAGAAAGTAACACAACTAATCGAAATATCCATACCCAATACAACAAATATACAAAAGAAAACAGGAGAAAAAATTGAAAAATACATCCAACTGTCTGAGGAAGTTAAGGATATGTGGCAGCAGGATAAAGTTGACATTATACCATTTATACTATCAACTACAGGAGTCATACCACACAATATCCACCAGTACATCAATGCAATACAGTTACATCCAAACTTATATATACAACTACAGAAATCCGTAATTATTGATACATGTTCAATAACCCGAAAGTTCCTAAATGCAATATAACATATACCGTTCAGTTAAACGAAGTCATGCTTGATCAAGGTCCCCCGTCACTTTCTACTTTAGACCAGACATAACGTCTGAGATAAGAAATAATAATAAAATAGTGTAAAAGAGTGCCATATTGTTCTCAAATGGCGTTTCACTTTATAAAAGTCTCCATCCACTCATTCTATTTTTTTTTTTTTTTCAATTTTTCTCTTCGCAGCAGAGTGGGAAAAATGATAATACGTTGTTTTCAAAATTATAGTTTCTGTATCATAACTGGTAATAAAACTGCTATATTTGTAATTAAAGAACGGTTGTCAGCTCTTAGGACAGACACTTTATAAGTTAAATTGTATTTTTATATTGCATTTTGAATTGCTTGAAACATGCCATAAGGAGACGCTTCACTATTTTCATAAAAATCTATTAGCTTCTTTGAATGCTTTTTTGCTGAAAAGTAGTATACCACTAATGGAAACTATTTTATGTTTTTCTTGTTGGAAGCATCAGTTGGTAAACATTAAAATAAACTGTCTGTACTTATATTATGTATTGCATTTTGAACAGCATATGGCCCTAATACCTTTGTAACTAGTTTCAATTTTGGTTCTACATCTGTATCATACATTTCGTGCTTCAGGTTACATTTCATAGGTGTACTAGGAGTACTGAGTTTACTGAAGCTGCATTTATCTATGACACTCTATTACATCACGCAATAACACCGAATAATCGAATTTTGTTGTATTCAATCTGTTTTCCACAAAACAAATCGAAACACGCAAGTCTTTGCCACGTTACAACAGTGCCACAACCATTAGATCGTAGAGGATGCCAACAGTCGTCTTATAAGGACACAAAATGTTGCGACTGTTGCGCGATAAATAACGAGCAGTGCTTTGGAGTTGTGGGTTAACTTTTCGTGAAATTAATAATCCACACAGAGAAGTTAACTTACTTCAGCCAGTCTCGCAAACACGTAGGTGGTATTTACTAGCTCCATTAACAGGTTTTCACTCTCTCAATTGCAAATATGACAAGAAAATCTGACAAGAAATTTTGATATTGACATTTGAGGGTAAACTGCGTTAAAAAACGAGTACTCACATCATGGTTAATTCCCTTAGCCTGTGGCGTCGCAACTAGTGCGCGATCGCCCATTTGTCTATTAAAAGCCTTACTTCAGAATGTATGTGGGCTGCAATGTAAGCCGGTAGAGTGTTACACGGTCAGTAACGAACGAGTTGTGTCCTGCAGACTGACGTCACGACCATCTGTTGCAGCTGCGCATGTGAAAGCAGTGGAGTAGAGCTGGCAGGCCACTTACGTTATACAAACTAAAAATATTAATAACTACTAAATAAATAACCTAAGGAACGTCATATTTGATGTACGTCCTTCTGTTGTAAAAACAAACAATATGTCAAAGTCTGAGATCAAAAATAGTTGTATTTTGGAAGTTAGAAAAATTCGATAAAAAAACGTAATTTTTCAACAGTCAAGAATGTAAATAAATACAGTGATGTAATAGTTCACCTTCAGTGACTATGTACGATGATCTGATAACACTTTCAAAGTTCATATGTAAATTTGGAAAGTTTTTAGTTTCAGAAAACCCCTGTGACTTATCTGTAATAGTAATTTCGAGAATTCTAAGTAAATGTGTGTATTGTGTGTTAGGGTGTGTGTTAATGAGAATGCGTGCGTGAGAGTATGTGGGACGTTCGGCATTATTAAAAATCATTCATGTAATTCTCTACAGCAACTGGCAAGTGTTCCAACTCCGTAACGTGGGAACGAATCCACTAGTGGTTCCCCTACTAGTGAATGTCGGATGTCCAAGTATGTGTGCTTATGTGTAAGACAGCCACAACATTCGCGACTACATATTAAATTCCCAGATGTAGAGTAAAGCTTATAGCTCATTTTGTTTTGTTTATTTAATTAGAGAGTTTTGAGTTACTTAATTTGATGACGTCAATGAGCCTAGAGAAGTGGTTGGTGCTTGCTAGATTTTGGCGCGAGCCGCACCCTAGAAGTGAGATCTCATTGGTCGTAAGGGCTGACAGCCAATGAGAAGCGAGACTGTTGGCCGCCTAACAAGGAGATATAGTTTTGAGTGTGGGGGAGTGAGAGGAAAGTCGCGAGCTAGCTTTGACTGGAGGCGGTTATGCTGGATGTGACTTTCCGCATTATGTGTAAGATGAAGTCTTGGGATGACTTCCGCATTAGGGACCAGTGTTAATGGTATCTGGTATTGACCAGAAACTGTTTATGAAAACTTTAGAGTTTTGTGATAATTCGTTCCGACGAAAATCACGAGTGAACTTCGAATTATATAGCGTGCCGGTACTGAGTATATTCTGAGTACTTTATGGCGAGCATAAACTTTTACTAAAGACAACTACTGAATATCGTGTGCAAAGTAATTGGCCGATCATTGACTGTGTTACAAGTAATTCGTTCCGGAATTTGGGAAGGTAAAAGTTCTGGCTGTTTTAGGTATGGTGATAACTGTGAGCAGAAACTTTAGTAATTTTCGTAAATGTGGGCTGATGATCTTGCTTAACGGCAATAAAGATCTATTGAACGTTTAAATTTGAACATCATGTTTAAAGTACAAGTGGCATCCCCTTTCCGAATCATTTCTTTAAAGTTCATTGAAAATTTTCAGCAAATTTTACTTATAGCGGCCTCCGGCGTGTAGTTATAAGGTTACAGTTTCCTCAACACTGCTGTTCTGTGATCTCGTAAATAGCTACAGTCAGGAGTTTACGTGCGAAGATCTACCGCTGTAGAGAGGTAGATGAACAAAATTATAAAAGAAATTGCATTGCAGCAGCAACGTATAATCCGTCGCAATTGGTGCACCGCACGCACGCGTGTCAGCCAGTCTCGCAGACGCGTAGGTGGTATTTACTAGCTGCATTAACAGGTTTTCACTCTCTCAATTGCAACTTTGACAAGAAAATTTGATATTGACATCTGAGGGTAAACTGCGTTCAAAAACGAGTACTCACATCATGGTTAATTTACTCAGCCGATTCAATGTACGCAAAAGTACGAACTTCTTTTGTGGTCTTCTAATGATCTACACAAAATTAACCCCAATAAAAAAACCAAACAACGCGAAATATAGTATTTTCAGGCATTTTATTGTCCTTGTAAAGTACAGAGAACAGTTGCCAGAACTACGTGCATCATTTTATTGGAAAGTTCAGTTTGAGGAGCTCTAGTCTAAGATTAAGGTCACAATTAGTGATGTGCGAGTCGCACTTGTTAGATCGGTTGCTGCTGCTGCTATAATGGCAATCAAGATTTAAGTAAGTTTGAACATGGTGTTATAGTCGGCGCACAAGCGATGGGACACAGCATCTACAAGGTAGCGATGAAGTGAGGATTTTCCCGTACGGCCATTTCACGAGTGTACCGTGAATATCAGGAATCCGGTAAAACATCAAATCTCTGACATCGCTGCGACCAGAAAAAGATCCTGCAAGAACGAGACCAACGACAACTGAAGAGAATCCACGTGACAGAAGTGCAGCCCTTCCGCAAATAATTGCAGATGTAAATGCTGGGCCATCAACAAGTGTTAGCGTGCGAACCATTCAACGAAACATCATCGATATGGGCTTTCGGAGCCGAAGGCCCACTCGTGTACCCTTCACGACTGCACGACAAAGTTTTAAGCGTCGTCTGGGCCTGTCTAAACAGAGTCGTTGGACTGTTGATAACTGGAAACATTTTGCCTGGTCGAACGAGTCTCGTTTCAAATTGAATCGAGTGGATGAACATGTACGGCTATGGAGACAACCTCATGAATCCATATCCCCTGCATGTCAGCAAGGGACTGTTCAGGCTGGTGGAGGCTCTGTAGGCCATTAATTATCAACTCTGCAGATGATCCTGTATGGTAATCGCGTGATATTTGCGCCGGTGAATAGTTTTTTATTCAATGTACTTTTATTTATTATTTACTCTAACTGGTACACCCTGCGTTGTTAATATGCATACAGATATATATCCACGACAGTAAGGAGCCAATACGTCTCAACTTATTTGATACATTCATTAGCACATGACGCAGGGTATTAGACTTTCAGTATAATAAAATGGATTTAAGTTAAGTAGTGTGTAAGCTTAGGGACTGTTGACTTCAGCAGTTACGTCCCATAAGATTTCACACACATTTGAACATTTTGAACATTTGTTGAGGGTGCTCACTAGCAACATTTTTAATGAGTTGAGTATTGGCTTATCGCAGATTGTCAGTCGCAGAGCTCGCATCTTGTTCTTACTTCAATTTATTAGCTCATTTTAGCAGATCTCGTAATAAAACGTTTTCAGGGCAGAATATAAAGTTTTCTTAAAGTACTCTTCGTGGACAGAGATTCGGAGGCATTGCGCTCATTCGTTGCGTTATTAAGGGAGAGCACTGGACTACTTTGCGCGTTAGATGGCTAGCTGTTAGTATAAAGTGGACTTAAGTGGCGGTTGAAACGCGAGAAAAGAGGTAGCTTCTGATAACAGTGCCAAACCACAATACACACTGTTAATTATATTCTCTTAATTATCTATTGTTTACATCAAAAGCAGAAGAGCAGTAGGCGACGTCATAACCATTTTCGACGAATTAGTGGTCATTTTCAAACTAAAAGTACATGTTGCAAGTAGGTGCTTGTGATGAGAAAAAGAAAGTAATCGATCAGTCAAGAGAACGTAATCAATCGTTACCTCACCGCTTGTAGCGTGTGTCGGAAAATGACCACTGACTGCTCGAAACTGGATAGGATATTCTGAAATACTCATGTGATTACGTCGTAAAAAATAAAAGTAACAGAACAACATAATCGATGAATCACTTCATTTACATGGACAATGCTACCTGATCAAAAGTCTCTGAACACCTCTATGTGATGCTAGATTGATCACTAGATGACACGAGAGAGGGTGAATAATGAGCTGTCAGTAAAAAGCAGCAATTGCAAAAAATGGTTCAAATGGCTCTGAGCACTATGGGACTCAACATCTTAGGTCATAAGTCCCCTAGAACGTAGAACTACTTAAACCTAACTAACCTAAGGACAGCACACACACACACACCCATGCCCGAGGCAGGATTCGAACCTGCGACCGTAGCATCCCCGCGGTTCCGGACTGCTGCGCCAGAACCACACGGCCACCGCGGCCGGCGCAGCAATTGCAGACTGCGTCGGTCAGGATATCTCAGTGGCCTCGAATATGGACTACTCAGTGGATGTCACCGGAGTAACAAATTCATCAGTGAAATTTCAGCCCTTTTAAAGCTGCCTAAGTAGACAGTTCGTAACGTGAAGGAAGAACCACCACACCTAAACCAGGTCCACGCATACCTCGTATACCGACAGATAGTAGCAATCGACAGTTTCTGAGGGTGGTTGTAAAAATAACGCATCAAATGAGCGGAATGAATCACTTGAGAGTCGCTAAGGCCTGCCAGTTGAGCAGACAGCATAAGCACTGAGCGTAGGGAGTTAAGAAGAATGAGGTACAGTGGTCGAGCAGCATGACGATGCGACCTGTTGTAAAACAGCATCTGCAGGCTGTGGTTTGTAAGCAATAAAGTTCCTGAAATGGACTCGCCTGCCCAGGATCCCTACTTAAACATAACGAAAAACCTCTGGGGAGAGTTAGAACGTCGACTTCGCTCCAGAACCCACCTTCAAACAGCACTATCTTTAATGATTTCTGCTCTTTAGGATGAGTGGGCTGTCGTTCCTTCAGACTTTCTGCAACCTCAATGAAAGTGTTCCCAGCGAAGTTCAGACCTTCACAAAAGCGAAGCATGGATTCGCGCAATACTGATGTCAACTAATAGGTGATCCACCAGTATGTGTAGACTACAGTAGTCTTTCTGTTAGCTTTCGTCAGTTAAGGTCGTGCCTGCGTTACCTGTACATTAGGTGTGTTGCAAAACTATCGGGCGTTATCTCACAACGATCAGTTTCTTTATGTGTGCAATTGGTGTCTTACTAGATTCCCCTAAAACTCAGGAACGGTAAGCTGTCGAGAAACTGACTGAGAATATATAAAGCGCTGCATAACATGTCGGACATTTGTGCTACATAGTTATCGTCGTATGTGTTACATATAAACAAACAGTAATTATAGAAATATTGAACTTGAATTGTACAAAAAAATAAAGAAAGCAATGCAGATTCATCATGTAACGCTAGAAAACACAATTTCTTCAGCAAAAAGATAAAATAAAAAGAAACCACAACACAGAAATACGTGTAACATCGCTTCAGCACTTCGTCGAACGTATATAAAACATGTTTCTGTTACTCTTAAACAACTTTCTGTTTTATCAATAATAAGAGGAAACTTTTGCTTTGGATCATGATGAACAACGTTCTACTGAGTACCCAATAACAATAATTATAAACATTTTTATGTCTGTGGATATAACTTGTACTTCGATCGAAAGTAATTGCTTTGGTTGCTTAAGAATGCAGAAGTTATGTGATCAATTTTTATTACTTGTAAAACGGAATTTATATTCTATAAAGATATACAATGTACAATGGCCTAACACTGAATGATGTGTGGTTCTAAGTACGTACAAAACAAACAAACAAACAAAAAACAAAGTGAAGTCAGCCTCTCCCAGTTTCTGTCTCATTTATGTTTTTCTCAACCGATGCTACCAATACTATGGGTAATCCTACCAGTTACTACGTCATTTATATGATGCTCCAAAACTTCTGAACCGTATTTTTGGTAGAGTACAACTGTAGCCGTATAAGGTAGAGACCTCAGTGAGCCTATTTGTTTATTAACTGTTCCACAGTCAGCAAGTACTCGTCGGGTTAAACTATGTATGACAGCAAAGCGTAAGGGAACGAGCAATTTTAAGTTAATAAACACGACTAGGCCACCGCTCTGATGAACCTGTGGGATTGGAAGCCTAGGAGTTGTATCACACACTGTTCTTCCACTATAATCAGGCCTCAGGAAGAATCCTACACGTTTCTGTGAAGAAAACTCAGTACCATTACTCCAGTGGTGCGCCATGTCCACTGCAGTGTACAGCTGTTAATGGTCACCTCTTAGGCGTTTTTAATCAGTCCTGAGGCTGCAAATGGACGCAGTCGATTGCAAGGGTCACTCGTCGCTGGTGCTGTGCCCTGCATGCGTTTGCAGCCCCATGATTGATTGAACACACCAAAGAAGAGGCCATTAAAACCTGTCGACTACAGTGAAAATGGTGCACCAGAAGGTTAAGCCAGTGTCTATTCCAGGTGGTATCTTGGCCTCGCTCAGCAAGCATCTCGGTCCTGTGTTCGTAATGAATGCGTTGGCACCAACTGACTGTGCGGAAACTATACCGTACTGTCTGGGTCGACACAGGACTCTCAGCTGCCTCCAAGAAGGCATCGCTCAGTCCCGTCCCATTCTCGTACGGAGCATAATTCGTCAGCTGTTGTTGTTGACCACAGGCGACAACTACCATACACATCTTCACTGTTTTCACTTTCACGATAGTAGGTGAATGTTCGAATTACGCCACTGTGATGTATGCCTTTTGGCCTTTTGTTACCTTGCGGGCGCGGTTAAAACTTGGTATGTAGATAGGAGTAAAAGGTAAAGCGAGCGGCGTTGTCCCATTCACGATAGGAGATACAACGCGCTCTACTGGACTGCACTGAGGTTTACTTTTACTTCTGCTACACAATCTACTCAACACAGAAATTGCCCGTGGTCATAATAAGAGTTGCGAAGAAAAGCTTTACTATTACAACAATAACGTCTACGTCTACATCTTTGTACCTACTCTGCAATTTACACGTAAGTTCTTGGCAGAGGTTTCATCGAACTACTTTCAGCCTATTCCTCTACCATTGAACTCTCGAATAGCACGGGGTGAAATTTGAGCTAATACAGAGGTTTAGAGACAATTATTCCTCCCACGCGCCACTCGCGAGTGAAACAGTGAAAGGGGGGTCAGTTAGAAGTATTACATGTATCCTGCGTCAGACAACGTTAGGTGGCTTGCGGATTTTAATGTAGATGTAGATGCACACCTAAATCTTTCTGCGTGAACTTTGATTCCTCTTCTTTCACTAAGATGATTATTTTCTGTATTTACAGGAGTCAACAAAATATTTTGGCTTTCGGAAAAGAAAGTCTGAAATTTCGTATAAATATCTGCCCTTAACGGAAAATACCTTTGTTTTAATGAGTGCCACCCGAACTCGCATATCATCATTATCCGGGACACTTTCCTCCCTATTTAGCGATAATTGAATTCTAGCTACCCTTGTTCAAACTTTTTCTGTTTCCTCCTTCACTTCTATCTGGTAGGGATCCCCATACCGTGCAGTAAAACTCTAGCAAAGGATAGAGAAGCGAAATGTATGTAGTCTCAGTAGATTTGTTGCATATTTTAATTCATCTACCAATAAAATGCAGTCTTTACCACGCTTTCCCACAGAATTTTTTGTGTGAGCGTTCCAATTTAAGTAGTTCGTAATTCTAAATCGTAGGTATTTATTTGAATCGACTGCCTTTAAATTTCTGTCATTTATCGTGTAACCGAAATTTTACGGATTCTTTTTAGTACTCATCTGAGGACGACATGCTTTTTATTGTTTAGAGTCAACTGCCACTTTTCCGCTCCATAGCGACATGTTATCTAAATCATTTTACCAATGGTTTTGATCTCCTGATGACTTTACTACAGGTATTTTTATAATGTTCGAATACAGTATACGAGTATGTTGCAAAATCCTACTACAGATTGGTACCGATGATATGGGCCTGTAATTCAGAGGATTACATTTTTCCCGTGTGTATTGGTGTGACTTGTGCAAGTATCCAGTCTTAAGTTCGTCGAGCGAATGGTTGTATACGATTCCTAATATCGAGCAACTATTTCTTCATACTCCGAAGGGAACCTAACCGGTAACCTATCCTGACCAGAAGATTTGCCTTTATCATGTGGCGTAAGTTGCCACCAAGGGGAGCTGCTTCTTAGTCAGCCGTTTTATTGTTCCAAGAATGTAGCAGCTGCAGCAACTGGGACACATCGCCATCGCTTGTCACGGTAATGATGCATGATACCTATACTAACAAATCCAACCTTGCATGAACTATCGCAGCTAGTAAGCCACTACTGCTCTTACTACCCATCCCACTGTCGCAGAGGTTTTTTTTCCCACGGCACGAGTCATGGCACTTTTTTCCCCTCTGCTCTTCAAATTGCTACCCTCACTCGCGTTTCGTCCACTATCTGTCACCTGATGGACCGTGTTAATACTTAGTCTTACCCAGACGCACGGACAACATCACAGCCCAGCATACTGTGATCCACTTACTAGACAACTTACATGTTTACGGAGGTGACAATAGAACTTTTGGTTTGGTCACCACGTTGGTGCGGGCGTGGAGGGGTCCCATGTCCCTCCCTGTCAGCCGTTCTTCATTAAAAATCTGATATATTTACTCCACCTTCTTTGGTGAAGGATTGTGAGAAAACCATTTTAGTAGTTACCCTTTAGTTGCATTGCCATTGCCAATCCTATCGCGCAGTGCAGGTATTGATTGTCTTTCCGCTAGTAAACTGTACATACGACCAGACCTTCTTCATATTTTCTGCCAGATTTCGAGACAGAGTTTCATTGTGGAATATCTCGCATTCAATTTCTTCGAATCTAAGCAACATCTGTTCTACACTTACATACGTAGCATGGAAGAAATGGAGACTATCTTTCAGGAAGCAGTAGAGCAAATTTATATCAGCTTCTTTAAACGTATTTATTTAGCATTTGTTTTTTGTAGGTTTGGATGTTACGATACTCAGTCTTGCACAACGATCTTGTGGTCTCTAACCCCTGCACCCGTCATGGAGCTCCCTACTTTCTTTGTATTATTTGTGCCTAATCACAGTCGTTCACATCTCGAGTGGGCTCCGGGAATAATTGCCCAAAATAAGAATGCAAATAATGAGGGGGGTACAAACTGTTGTTGAAGAGTAGCTTGCTTGCTGGTCGTGATTCATCAAACACTGTAGGTAAGGACAGTCAGAGAGTAACTCATCACCTTCGAGGCTGTCTTCTATCTTAGTGCGTAGTTCTATTGTCCGTTTATAAGAACAACTGTCGCCTTACAGTATGACACCAGTAAACTTCCACAAGGACTGCAATACGGATGTCCTTTTGCTGGTGTCAAGCATTTCACTCGTCATGCTGTGACGTTAGTAGTCACTGCGCCTGGGTAGATTCCTGCGTCCTGACGTCAACGCTGTGAGATCGTTAAGTTCGTGTTTTGCTGGTTCTGTGGTGTGCGTCTCGGCTTTGTCTCTCGCGAGGATGTCAGTGACTTGCACCTCGCTGAGCAAAAAGAAGCGGAAGCGGCACAGGAGCCATGACGTGGCAGCGTCTCCAGCGTTCACAAATTTGTCCTATTCTCACGTGACTGTCTAGACGAACGACGGATCTCTTGATCTCAAGCTGGAAGACTTGTTTCTTTCACTTTATTAACGAAATAGAAGCAGAGTAAGTCATAGTGGATAATGTGTTGTAATCTTCCATGTGGCGCAATATACCGCGTGGCATGCGCTGGAATTATCTGCTCTCTAATTTTTACTACTTCTCGCACATCAGAACGGCTGCTGTGTAAGTGCCGTCGAGCAATAAAACACTTGCCTGGAGGAATTGTGTGCTGTAGATTGCTTGACGCTGTGAATTTTACAACCTCGCTTTACACCACGACCCCTCGTAACGAAGGAACAGCAAGAGCACAACAAAAATAACTCGATGCTTGTCCCACTTGAGTACTGCAAGGTGCTTTGACAGTGGTGGATCCTACGAGTCTGGAACACAGCCTAATGTAGTTGCTAACTGATTTAATATAAATACAAAGAATTCTGTTGCAAAAACTCAAGAGCGGCTAACTAACAATTACATTTGGAATTTCTGCTTTCATGTCGACGGGTGATTGAACAGACCATTTTAAAGTCCAGAAAATATGTTGACTTCGTTTGCGTCATAGGCCAGCAAATTCGTAACAAGTGTGAACACAAGACAAGAAGGAAACGGAAACTGTAGTCGAAGAAGTGTCGTCCCGTAATAAGAATAATCACTGCTCCAAACACACTGAAATACACTCCTGGAAATGGAAAAAAGAACACATTGACACCGGTGTGTCAGACCCACCATACTTGCTCCGGACACTGCGAGAGGGCTGTACAAGCAATGATCACACGCACGGCACAGCGGACACACCAGGAACCGCGGTGTTGGCCGTCGAATGGCGCTAGCTGCGCAGCATTTGTGCACCGCCGCCGTCAGTGTCAGCCAGTTTGCCGTGGCATACGGAGCTCCATCGCAGTCTTTAACACTGGTAGCATGCCGCGACAGCGTGGACGTGAACCGTATGTGCACTTGACGGACTTTGAGCGTGGGCGTATAGTGGGCATGCGGGAGGCCGGGTGGACGTACCGCCGAATTGCTCAACACGTGGGGCGTGAGGTCTCCACAGTACATCGATGTTGTCGCCAGTGGTCGGCGGAAGGTGCACGTGCCCGTCGACCTGGGACCGGACCGCAGCGACGCACGGATGCACGCCAAGACCGTAGGATCCTACGCAGTGCCGTAGAGGACCGCACCGCCACTTCCCAGCAAATTAGGGACACTATTGCTCCTGGGGTATCGGCGAGGACCATTCGCAACCGTCTCCATGAAGCTGGGCTACGGTCCCGCACACCGTTAGGCCGTCTTCCGCTCACGCCCCAACATCGTGCAGCCCGCCTCCAGTGGTGTCGCGACAGGCGTGAATGGAGGGACGAATGGAGACGTGTCGTCTTCAGCGATGAGAGTCGCTTCTGCCTTGGTGCCAATGATGGTCGTATGCGTGTTTGGCGCCGTGCAGGTGAGCGCCACTATCAGGACTGCATACGACCGAGGCACACAGGGCCAACACCCGGCATCATGGTGTGGGGAGCGATCTCCTACACTGGCCGTACACCTCTGGTGATCGTCGAGGGGACACTGAATAGTGCACGGTACATCCAAACCGTCATCGAACCCATCGTTCTACCATTCCTAGACCGGCAAGGGAACTTGCTGTTCCAACAGGACAATGCACGTCAGCATGTATCCCGTGCCACCCAACGTGCTCTAGAAGGTGTAAGTCAACTACCCTGGCCAGCAAGATCTCTGGATCTGTCCCCCATTGAGCATGTTTGGGACTGGATGAAGCGTCGTCTCACGCGGTCTGCACATCCAGCACGAACGCTGGTCCAGGCGCGAGGTGGAAATGGCATGGCAAGCCGTTCCACAGGACTACATCCAGCCTCTCTACGATCGTCTCCATGGGAGAATAGCAGCCTGCATTGCTGCGAAAGGTGGATATACACTGTACTAGTGCCGACATTGTGCATGCTCTGTTGCCTGTGTCTGTGCGCCTGTGGTTCTGTCAGTGTGATCATGTGATGTATCTGACCCCAGGAATGTGTCAGTTTCCCCTTCCTGGGACAATGAATTCATGGTGTTCTTATTTCAATTTCCAGGAGTGTATAAATACAGTGCACCGTCACCGCTGACTAACGTATCATCTGCATCTTATAAGCAAGTTCACTGCTTGATTCTTGTGAAGTACAATGTCCCGAGTTATTTCATCCATCAATCAGTTTAATTTTCAGAAATATGCCGATTTTCTCACCTGTATACGGCTACTCATAAGTAGGGCAGACTGTCTTACGTTGGAACATTTTTGAGATTTTCTCTTCCAGCCACCGCTGTAATTTAACATAGTGTCTTTTCCATTTTTTAATGATAACGTTCATTTTTTGTGTGTTGCAGTCTTTGACTGAAATTACAAAAATTATTCTGGCAAAGTAAACAACAAAAATGTTCCTAGCTCATGTACCTAGGAACAGATGATCTGTTGAGATTTAAAAATATTGCAATCGACAATATTTTGACAGAACGGTGTGTTACATATTTACTCTACAGCACAACAGTAATCAGTAAGGGAAGACAAACAAGGCAGAACTACTATCAGAAATCAGTTACAAGAAAAATAAGTTTTCAAATAGCTGTTGGAACTAACACTAATTTCCAGTTTCAAGATAGGTAATTTTTTTAAAACGTTAAATAAACTCAATTCATTTGCAAATACCACATGTTCCGTATAGAAAACCTTTGTCCATTTCTTGGTTCTGTACAGGATAATGAACGACCGACGGAATACGGCTTAACTGTCACCACGTTATGTGACTAGTTTTAAAAATATATAACGTGGCGACAGTTTACTCACTATAAAATTCTATAACTGAGGAATTAACAATGCCTTCAAAATCGCTCTAATACTACATAGAGCACTTACTATGTAGGAGTAAAAAATTTACGAATGATGCACAAAACATCACTGATTCACAACAACGAAAACAGCTGAAAATGCGGGAAACCACTTACGGTCAGCCACAGTGAGCAGTCCTTCAAAAGATTCTAAAATCGGTCACTGGGTTAAAACACCGACCAGGAAACATCATGTTTTCCCAGGTACAATTTCGTTATAATATTCACCTGGAAGAGCAGTTGAACGGAATGGACACTGTCTTGAAAGCAGGATATAAGATGAACATCAACAAAAGCAAAACGAGGATAATGGAATGTATTCGAATTAAGTCGGGTGATGCTGAGGGAATTAGATTACGAAATGAGACAGTTAAAGTATTAAAGGAATTTTGCTATTTGGGGAGCAAAATAACTCATGATGGTCGAAGTGGAGAGGATGTAAATTGTAGACTGGCAATGGCAAGGAAAGCGTCCCTGAAGAAGAGAAATTTGTTAACATCAAGTACAGATATGTGTCAGGAACTCGTTTCTGAAAGTATTTGTATGGAGTAAAGCCATGTATGGAAGTGAAAGATGGACGATAAATAGTTTGGACAAGAAGAGAATAGAAGCTTTCGAAATGTGGTGCTACAGAAGAATGCTGAAGAATAGGTGGGTAGATCACATAACTAATGAGGAAGTATTGAATAGGATTGGGGAGAAGAGAAATTTGTGGCACAACTGGACTAGAAGAAGGGATCGGTTGGTAGAACATATTCTAAGGCATCAAGGGATGACCAATTTAGTATTGGAGGGCAGCATGAAGGGTCAAAATATCAGAGGGAGATCAAGTGAAGAATACACTAAGCAGATCTAGAAGGATATGTTGCAGTAGGTACTGGGACATGAAGTAGCTTGCACAGGATAGAGTTGCATAGAGAGCTGTATCAAACCAGTCTCTGGACTGCAGACTACAACAACAACAACCGAATATTTACTCCTATCCCCCAGTGTTTCGGAAGCCAGTGGGAAAAAAAAATTGTCAATGCTAGAGCGTCTCTCCAAGTATTTAGTTCACATTAATATGATCACCGTCCGTGACACGGCTGACGTAATTACGGCCAGGATGCCACGTGAGTGTAATTCAGTGAAGTCAAGGTAAGCGCAACATTAGCAGCCAGCTTCAGATTCAGAAATCTTTTTATTGGATTGCTTATGTGCTGGCGCGCACAAGTATGATTTATCTACATGTGCCTGGTGATGCACCTTATGACAGATTGCACTATCCACTCACACCAATGTGAGCACCTGTCAAAAAATAACCAACTTTTACAGCACACAACGCTGCGAGACATGCAGGAAGAGAGTCAGTGCGTTTCTAGAAGTACCAACAGGGATGTGGGGCCTTGCTAACTCCAGTAACTTGCTCAGCTGCACTAGGTTTCTCGGTTGAGGATCCATGGCGCGAATAGCCTGATAGAGGGAGCCTACGAGATTCTCTGCTGAGTTTAATGACAGGGCGTTTGTTGACCGGGGGAGTACGGTAAACTCATACTAGTGTTCTTAGAATCATCCACGTGCACTTAGAGCTGTATGACGCTTCGCATTGTCCTGCTGGTAGGTGCCTTCGTGCCGAGGAATAAAAAACTCCAGCTACGGGTGATCATGGACCACAAGGATATACACTACTGGCCATTAAAATTGCTACACCACGAAGATGACGTGCTACAGACGCGAAATTTAACCGATAGGAAGAAGATGCTGCGATATGCAAATGATTAGCTTTTCATAGCATTCACACAAGGTTGGCGCCGGTGGCGACACTACAAAGTGCTGACATGAGGAAAGTTTCCAACCGATTTTTCATACATAAACAGCAGTTGACCGGCTTTGCCTGGTGAAACGTTGTTGTGATGCCTCGTGTAAGGAGGAGAAAGGAGTACCATCACGTTTCCGACTTTGATAGAGGTCGGATTGTAGCCTATCGCGATTGCGGTTTACCGCATCGCGACATTGCTCCTCGCGTTTGTCGAGATCCAATGGCTGTTAGCAGAATATGGAATCAGTGGGTTCAGGAGGGTAATACGGAACGCCGTGCTGGATCCCAGCGGCCTCGTATCACTAGCAGTCTAGAAAACAGGCATCTTATCCGCATGGCTGTAACGGATCGTGCAGCCACGTCTCGACCCCTGAGTCAACCAATGGGGACGTTTCCAAGACAACAACCACCTGCACGAACAGTTGGACTATCATCTCGGAGACCGTGCGTGCGGTTACCCTTCACGTTGCATCACAGACATGAGCGGCTGCGATGGTGTACTCAACGACGAACCTGGGTGAACGAATGGCAAAACGTCATTTTTTCGGATGAATCCAGGTTCTGTTCACGGCATCATGATGGTCGCATCCGTGTTTGGAGACATCGCGGTGAACGCACATTGGAAGCGTGAATTCGTCATCGCCGTACTGGCGTATCACCCTGCTTGATGGTAAGGGTGCGATTCGTTACTCGTCTGGGTCACCTCTTGTTCGCATTGACGGCACTTTGAACAATGGACGTTAACGACCCGTGGCTCTACCCTTCATTCGATCTCTGCGAAACCCTACATTTCAGCAGGGTAATTCACGACCGCATGTTGCAGGTCTTGTAGGGCCTTTCTGGATACAGAATATGTTCGACTGCTGCCCTGGCCAGCACATTCTCCAGATCTTTCACCAACTGAAAACATCTGGTAAATGGTGGCCGAGCAACTGGATCGTCACAATACGCCAGTCACTGCTCTTGATGAACTGTTGTATCGCGTTGAAGCTGCATGGGCAGCTGTACCTGTACGCGACATCCAAGCTCTGTTTGGCTCAATGCCCAGGAGTATCAAGGCCGTTGTTACGGCCTGGGGTGGTTGTTCTGGATACTGATTTCTCAGGATCTATGCACCCAAATTGCGTGAAAATGTAATCACTTGTCAGTTCTAGTATAATATATTTGTCCAATGAATACCCGTTTATCATCTGTATTTCTTCTTGGTGCAGAAATTTTAATGGCCAGTAGTGTATGTAGACTTTTGCTGATGTACTGCACCTCCCGGAAAGACGAGTTCACTCTGGGAATACCACGAAAACATTCCCCAGACAACAACACCCCTCCTCCGGATTGAACCTCCGCGACGATTGCTGCAGGGCCTTATGTGCAGCGTAAAACGCGATACATCTGAAAAAGCCATCTGTTGCCGCCCAGTGGACGTCCAGTTGTAGTAAAGATGTGCGAAGTCCACCCTTCGCCGCCGATGAACAGCAGTCAACGTGGATGCATGAACCGCACCCCGCCTGTAGAGGCCCACAGGCTGCAGCGTTCGCTGAATGGTCGTAGAAGACAAACTGTTGCTACCCCCTTGGCTCTTCTGGGCTGTCAGTTGCTCAACTGTTGCACATCTATTCGTCCGTAAATATCACCGATGCGTCGTTCACACCTGTCTACTATGGCCAGTACTGCTCCACAATTGCCTCGGTGCCGGTTTTGGGCCGCGCATGGTATCCGTGCTGTCTTAGGCGCCTTGCCACGGTACGCACGGCTCCCCCCGTCGGAAGTTGGAGTTATTCCACGGGCACGGGTGTGTGTGTTGTCTTTAGCGTAAGTTAGGTTAAGTTAGATTAAGTAGTGTGTAAGCCTAGGGACCGATGACTTCAGCAGTTTGGTCCCATAGGAACTGACCCCAAATTTCCAAAATTTGCCGGTTTTGGGTAGTGCGACCTCGGCGGCAAGCGACCCGCTTACAAACTAGTCGCTTCAGAAAGACTTCTGCTTGATCATGTTGATAAATCGCTCTATTTCCGCATTACGATAACGACTACACTAATATCCCGACACGTTGTAGATACTCTCCATTGCTAGTTCTCCCACCTACAGTCTGTGAGTGGTTATTGCACGTTATCGTCATACGTAGGCGGTGATGGCATTAATGTCGCTGTACCGTGTGTTACATATCGAAACTTGGAGAGATACATAATCCACTGTCATTTTTCTACATGTCTTAGAGTTTCCATGCAGCCGTCTTTTGAAACCCCGGATGTACCTGTATTTTCTTTGTCCAGTAACCCTTCTATAATAAATACAGTAACATAAATTTTGAAAACTTAGCCAGAGTCAGCTTGCTTGTTTGGAACATCACCTTAACTATTAGTTTCCTCATAAGCCTTCCGCAGACAATATTGTGACACAAAAACATAGTAAATGCAAATTCTATTCCAGTAAATATTGTGAAACGTTCTGGTGCATTCCACCAGTGAGCCCTCCCTTTTACCTGGAATGTTCACAAAAGCCGAGGTTCCGTTTCCATGTCTTAGTCCAGCATACAAATTTTCCAGAAAGTTTAAACCAGGGCACATATCCCTGCAGAGTGAATGGCCTAGTTGAAGTAGCAGGAGAATGTATTTAAAATGTCATTCCACAAAACTTGAAGCAGCCGCAAGTAGCACCAAACTGCCTCAATGGAATTAATAGAATTATAAAAGAAAAAGGCTCATGTGGTGCTGATGGAAACTGAAACAGAATTCTGGAGAGTTCTTTAACTTAATAAGAAATATGCTTGGCAACATAAATGAAGAACTGGCACAGGGAACTTTTCCAGTCAGATTAAAATGTGCAGTTGTTATTATCCATTTTCCCTAATGACATCGTTTTCCAAAACATTCGCAAAGCTAATGGACTCAAGAGTAGTCTCACTTTGAGGTAGACACTATATACTTAGCGAATAACAGTTTGGATTCCAATATGGTTACTCACTGAAAATGCTTTCTACACATTCACCGCCAAGTATTAAAAGTCTTAAGGAATAAAATATCGTCAGCTGGTATTTTCCAAGTATTTCAAAAGTACAGGACTGATCAGATCTTGTCACACTATTAGAAAAACTTAACATTTATAGAATTGATGACTCTACACAAAAGTGGTTCAAGCCTACACAAGAAATAAGTCAGACAATGTTGGAAAGGTAGAAAATTTTAGTGACG
This sequence comes from Schistocerca gregaria, assembly GCF_023897955.1. Taxonomy (NCBI): domain Eukaryota; kingdom Metazoa; phylum Arthropoda; class Insecta; order Orthoptera; family Acrididae; genus Schistocerca; species Schistocerca gregaria. Next base: position 250,298,803 of record NC_064925.1, read on the forward strand.
AGGAGAAATCACAAAGGGAGTCCCGCAGGATTCAGCTATGGGTCCACTCCTATTCTGTAGATACGGGGTGTCACTCCTAAGAAACGTCGGGGTCATTTTATCTGGTGTATCAGCAGATATTTGCATTTTCGTGTTTGTATTGTATAGCTGGAATGAGCCCGAACAAATGGTGCTCTTCACGTCTTTCGTGTAACGCCTAGTGTCGACGGAAAGTGTCCTTTTGTTTCCCAATACAAACAAAATTATTTTTAAAGCGAGATATTACGTATCCATTTGTTAGAGCTGTTCCAGATTAATCTAGTACTATATTTGTCTTGTCGATATGTATTAACTGGCACAGTAAAAATCGAAGAGTAACCAGCACTCCAGCACTGACATGGTTGATGCTCATTGCTGCCGCCAAACGCATCGTGTGATCCCTCAGGAGTGACTGGTTCGACTGCCACGCATTTATGTTTCTGTAATTTTTTATTGGCCTCTAAAGATGAAGTTTTAGGCTTTAGAAACCGGTCGTGCAATGAATAAGAAATTATTGGCAACTCAAGTGAATTACTTGAAAGAAATCATGTTTACGCCAGTGACTGTTAAACTTATTATTTCCACTATTGCAGTTTCTCCCTTAGGCCATTATCAAATGCAGATGTTTTGGCTTTAAGCCATGTGTACTTTATACAAGCTGACACATTTATATGTCGTTGTCATTTGCTGTTATATACATTCGTAGCGCTGCCAATGACGATATATAAATGTGTCAGTTTGTATAAAGTAGAGATGTCTTAAAGCCAAAACATCTGCACTGACACATTTATATGTCGTCATTTGCAGCACTACGAATGTATATAACAGCAAATGACGACGACATATAAATGTGTCAGTGCAGATGTTTTGGCTTTAAGCCATCTCTACTTTATACAAACTGACACATTTATATTTCGTCATTTGCAGCGCTACGAATGTATATAACAGCAAATGACAACGACATATAAATGTGTCAGCTTGTATAAAGTACACATGGCTTAAAGCCAAAACATCTGCATTTGATAATGGCCTAAGGGAGAAACTGGAATAGTTGAAATAAAAAGTTTAACAGTCACTGGCGTAGACAGTACGTCTCTCAAAAAATTTCACATGACTGTAAATCCCAGTTATGAAACGTTAATCAGGTGGATTACATTCTATGATACTAGGCAGCTAATGGACTTCAGATTCTCTACCCAGTAGGGTGTACGTCACTTGCCGTGCACAAGCACTACAGACTTGCAAAAGAGATGCGAGAAATTACCCAGATAGAAACAAATTAATTACACATGGCAAAAAAGTCTATATGAAAGCTCCGCTACAGGTGCAGAAACTCGAGGAACATGGACCTTGACTGCCCGTCCCCCTCAGTCTGCTCTTATACGATGTGTTTCTCGGCTTGTAACTGCTGAGAATTCCTACACCAAATTAAGTCGAACTTACGTTACTTTGATAGCGACGAAAATAAGGCTACCAAACCCGTTCGTTACCTTGATAGCGATGAAGAAAGGCATATCGAAATTCAGAAACAGATCATTACCAAATTATCGTTTGCAAACTCTGCACGGCCTCACATGAAATGTCCCTACATAATGTAGTATGTTATATTATGGCTGCGAGTACCAGCGATGACGCGCTACCGAAATAGAGACGACAACGCTCTATGCTGTGATAAAAACAGCATCACGTTTTTCTTGTATTTGTTGGAGATAAGAAATGCGTATTGGATATTGTGCTCTTCTGAGGTCAGATAAGTTTGCATATAGGAGTAATTTGAAGGGCAGAGGTCAACTTGTAACCGAAATCAAGAATAAAAAATTTTATTTGTGAAAAAGAAGGTAAATATCGTTTACGAACTTTTATTCTGTGTTGGATCCCCGGACCTTCATAAAACCATTTGTGTGTTTGTCAGTACAGTATATAGTGATTTCTTCGCAAATTAACAATACTGGGCGAATCTGTTACTATCTCGGTCCGGAGGACGCACAATACTTCGCCGTCAGCTTGTGTGTTACAGACGTTCCCTAAGCGAACACTGTTGTTCAACCTGCTCATTCTGAAAGTGTTTCCAGAAAATCTTATGGCGACTGTATTTTTGTGGCCAAGAGGGACGGAGTCATCATCACGAGTTGTAGCAGTTTTCTCCGACTTTGCCTGGCGTTCTCTGAGAACCGGAGACCCGGAAAACTCCGACAGCCAACTCGTCATGTGCCTAACCCGTTCTCTCCTTTCAGCAACCACAAAGAAAAGATATTCATCCATAGTCAAATTTATTCACAGTTTTTTGTATTAGGCAGGTACAAAAAATTGAAGAGTATGCATGTAGGAAAAAGAATCAAAAGAGTTTAAATCCAGTACCTGTATCATAATTGTCAAAGTCAAAGAGCAAGTTAATCAAGTAATAATTTTTCTTTTATGAGTAGCAATTCACATTTCACACATCTGGAAACAAGGAACTAAAGCTGCACTACAGCGACCACGCTCTTTCATATAAGCTCCACGCCTGTGATGTGGAGGGGAGCTATCCTCAGCGAGAACCGTACGTTTACGAAAATGCAGCTGCTGGTCGAGGGCAATTCCAAGAAAATAAAGATTGACATGACCTGTTACATAACAAGTTCAGTAATTTGGAATACTCTAAACAAGTGGGGTACTGTAGTAAAACCATGGTTTTATTATTTCGATCCGTTTCATTGTCTTCACTGTACTTTTAAGACGCAAGCAGATATTTAAAAGTGCTAGTTACGAGGCAGCCTTGAGTTAGTAATGCCAGTTTCGGTTGAAAAAATGAAGAATTTGTTGAGAGACATCATGAAAAATTACTGCTTCAGCCCCAATGGTTTTATGAAGTTCCGATAGGTGCCAGAGTTATACGTCGCCTTCAGAATGGTGTCTGTAACGAAAGTGCATTCCAAGAAGAGATCCATCATTGAGTTCCTTTTAGCGGAAAACCAGAATATCGCAGATATTCGTAGGTACCTGCAGAATGTCTACGGAGACCATGTAGTGAACAAAAGCATGGTGAGACGATGTGCGAGATGTCTGTCATCATCGCACCAAGTTCACGCAAACCTGTCCGATCTCTAGCGTGCCCGCCGGCCGCACGCAGCTGTGACTCCTGCAATGTTGGAACGTGCGGACACTCTCAGTAGAGATGATTGACGGATCACAGACACTTCGCTGCTCAACTAGACGTCTCTGTTGGAAGTGCTTACAAAACTTCATTGGACTCTACTTCCTCTTTCGTCAGCCTTCCCAGATCCCGCACCTACCATCTTCTTCGCCCAGTGACTGATACACCGTGCGCTAAGTAGTACTTGGATGATGGGGATGTTATTGATACAGTAAGACGTTAGCTCCGACGTCGATCAGTAGAGTGGTACCATGTGGGCATTCAGGCCCTCGCTGAAAGGTGGTGTAAGGCCAATGCACTGAAGGGAGATTATGTTGAAAAATAGGGTTTTACGGCCAGAAGAGTGGGAAATAATATGATGTACTGAAATCCTTGATAAACCAACTTGCTTTTAGAAAAAAAGGGCTGCATTGCTTACTGTACGTCCCTCGCAGTTTGGGAGACACTGCAAGAAGTACGTACGGCACTCTTAATTTGCTTAGAAGGGAATTTTGTAATACATTGCATATAAAAAATAAGTAAGAACGTTTTTAAATAAGCTTATATAAAGTCATATTTTGTTTTTAAGGACGTATTTATATTACTTTTAGGACATAAATGCTTGCATATTTCGTTGTTTTGAGACTATTAAAATCCAGGCCCTACTCATCACTTAGAAAGAACGAACTGATTGCACAAAAGCAAGCAGTAATAACAATATGTGGTGTTCACCGTAGCCGGCATCTAGGTACCTCTACAAGGAGTTACGCATTTTAAGTGCACCATCACAATACGTACATTCGCTAATGAAATTCGTCGTAAATAATAATCACAATTTGAAAAGAATAGTAATATCCAGAGCTACAACTCCTTCATTACCACTATTAAAGCTGTCAGTGACTCGGAGAGGAGTCCAATATGCTGCAACAAAAAGGTTTTTCATTTGCCCAATACCGTAAATTGACTGACAGGTAGCAAAGGTAAGTTTTGAATCTAACCTAAAACCAATTCTCGTGGACAAACTCTGTTCCACGGACGAATTTCTATTTAAAAATTGATAGCCTGCAATAAACTAAGAAAAAGTCTGCATAAATGTTAGCACGCAGATGTTTATTTAGGTATACTCCGTCTCGTTGATAATATATTGTTCTTGGTCGCCTATTACATGAAATTAATGACTATCTGGACCGGCCATTAAGATTCGGATAACCGTACTTCTTTTCTGCTAGCGGAGCTCTTCTCCTTTGCATTGTCTTCAGTGGTAGACGCTAAAAGAAGGCTGGAATAATTCAGTTTTTACGTATTGGCCCAAAATACTTCTTCTTTCGAGACCAGTGTGTTTAAGCTTCTTTATACATCGACTTCACGACCTCGGTATTTATATTACAGTCGTATGACCACTATTTAGACGAAATATCTTCCACAACAACATTCTGACAAGCGAAGTGGCTGAAAATGTAAGATAGAATGACAGTTTTACAACTTCATTTGTTCTTCTTCTATGACGTCACCATTGTTACTGGGAGCACCGTTCTTCTATGGCCTAACAGACCTCCGAGGCGGCCCACAGCAGGTGGACATGGTAAACTCTTCGTGCCGTCTTGCAGATGTGCTGCGCCCATGTCCTTTGCATTACCTACTCATAATAATAAACCATTTGTCCGACGATACTCTGTCATCAACTACCAATAAGAGTGTTTATTAAACGATACAATCATGGTTAAATGGCTCTAAGCACTATGGGACTTAACATCTGAGGTCATCAGTCCCCTAGACTTAGAACTACTTAAACCTAACTAACCTAAGAACATCACACACATACATGCCCGAGGCAGGATTCGAATCTGCGACTGTAACAGCAGCGCGGTTCCGGACTGAAGCGCCTAGAACCGCTCGGACACAGCGGCCGGCGTTACAGTCATCTTTCATCATTTAGAAGTAACGAGAGTGTAACCAACACCGACTCAAAGGAAGGCCTCGACGCTTGTTCGTGACGTCATGTCAACTAGGCACCGCGAAAGCCAGGTGTGTTGCAGGCATACTCATAATGGTGGTGTCTCCCTATTGAACACAGGAAAATGTGAAACTATTGGCGGTAGTTGACCAACATACATTGTTCTGGGAGATTTCTCCAATCAATTAATTACATTTCTTAACAAATAATGTACTCCTGAACATAAATTTCCACCTGTTTTAAAGACTGACATACAAAACAACTTCATGGTCCAGCAGCAACAGAATTCGTGCTTCTTTACCTTATTTGTAAATCTGAGGAAGTTACGTTTGTACTGGGTTGTTTTTACAAGAAACTGTGAACATATTGGTGCTCTTCTTTAGGTATCTTGGTTGACTATGGAGTGAGGAGCACAAAGTGTTAATGAAATATCTTGCGATTGTACACTTTGGAGGAGAGGGTGGGGGGCAGAAGAAGAGGCAAAAGAGAGATACTTGCTTTATCAAATAAAATTATTTTGTCTTATAAACTTTCTCCTTTCAGTTGCAAGGGGTGAATGGTTATCTTTTCTAATGTGCATGTAAATAATAAATAAAAGAAACGAGTTCATTGCAAGGGGGTTGGGGTAAGTTTCGATAACAAAATCGATCAAGTAAATATAGTTACTTGAATGTAAAATTTTCGAAGCTTGCAAAGGGGCAAAGCATCTTCTCGTATAGATCTACGTTTCTTTCGACAGGATTCAGTAATACAGAACTATGATCTTCACTTGTAGCTTTACGATAGTAAGGAAATCTTTCATCTAAATAAAACTGCAGAATCCAAAAGAATACCAAACATTTTGTCCAAAAATAAGAGATTTATAGTGATAAGCACGCCTAGGCGTTTCTGCCTGCAACAGACCTGGCGTTCGCCGTGCCTACCTGACGTGACGTCACCAACAAGCGTCGAGGCCTTCCTTTGAGTATGTGTTAGTGTAACCTGTCATCTTCCCTAAAATGGTGTGTTACACCTCAGCACTAATCATGTATCTTGTGTTCCCGTAAACTGACTCCACATCACTTCGAGAACAGAACCGTTCAAACTGTCAATGGAAGATGTAACTGACCAACTAACTCATTCATTCTGGAAATAATCCTAGCTTATGACTGAAGTAATTCACAGCCGTATCCTTTCTTCCAGGAGAAAGGAAGGAAATCAATACATTTGAGATGTGCTCTTACAGGATAATGCTGAGAATTTGCAAAAGAAGCGACGAGGAAAAGAATATTTGGTAAATACAGCCTAGATGGGACGGGGTGAAGATACCAATGAATAACTTCCGTGGTAATTGAGGGTGCCGTAGAGGGCATAAGCTGTAGTCTAAGACAGAGGTAGGAATACATCCAACAAATGTTTGAAGATGTTTGTTATTAGTGCGTCACTGAGATAAAGTGGTTGGCACAGGATCACAGGAGATGAATTCATGCTGAGCCGGACCATATAAGGAAGGAGATTGTTAAGAAAAAGAAAAAAAGAAGAAAGGTTCAAATGGTTCTGAGCACTATGGGACAACTTCTGAGGTCATCATTCCCCTAGAACGTAGAACTACTTAAACGTAACTAACCTAAGAACATCACACACACTCATGCCCGAAGCAGGATTCGAACCTGCGACCGTAGTGGTCGCGCGGTTCCAGACTGTAGCGCCTAGAACCGCCGGACACCCCGGTCGGCAAAGAAGAAAGGAATTACTCTTTGCCCATAGTCCCTGTCCTGTTTCTTTGTCTTCGTGCCTCTCCCAGTATATCCCAACATGCATCTCTTCACCATTGCTACTGAGCGAGGTGTAGCAGTGATTAGCTCACTGAACTTACATTCAGGAGGACGACGCGACGGTTCAAATCTACTTCTGGCGATCCAGATTAATGTTTTCCGTAACTTTCTTAAAATCACTTCAAGCAAATTTTTTTATTTGTTTATTTATTTATTGTTCCGTGGGACCAAATTAAGGGGAAGTATGGAACGAGTCAATACATGAAATTATAACACGATAGTAGAAACAGGTAAAATAAAATATGAGAAACATATTCAGGCGACAAGTCGTAAGTTTAAATAAAGAAAATCAACAATGTAACACTTGAATTTGTTTTATTTTTCAGCTCTTCCAGGAGTTCCTCGATAGAATAGACGGAGTGAGCCATGAGGAAGCTCTTCAGTTTAGACTTAAGTGTTTGGGCTACTGCTAAGATTTGTGAGTTCTTATGGTAGCTTATTGAAAATGGATACAGCAGAATACTGCACTCCTTTCTGCACAAGAGTCAAGGAAGTGCATTCCACATGCAGATTTGATTTCTGCCTAGTATTAACTGAGTGAAAGCTGCTAACTCTTGGGAATAGGTTAATATTGCTAACAAAAAACGATATTAAAGAAAACATATACTGTGAGGGCAGTGTCAGAATTCCCAGACTATTGAATAGAGGTCGACAAGAGGTTCTCGAACTTACACCACATATAGCTCGAACAACCAGTTTTTGAGCCAAAAATACCCTTTTTGAATCAGAAGAATTACCCCAAAAAATAATACCATACGACATAAGCGTATGAAAATATGCGAAGTAGACTACTTTTAGTGTTCAACTGTCAATTATTTCAGATACTGTTCTAATGGTAAACAAAGCAGCATTTAGTTTCTGAACAAGATCCTGAACATGGGCTTTCCACAACAGCTTATTATCTATCCGAACGCCTAGGAACTTGAACTGTTCCGTCTCGCTTATGATATGTCCATTCTGTCCGATCAAAATATCCGTTCTTGTTGAATTGTGAATTAGAAACTGTAAAAACTGAGTCATTGTGATTTAGCATCAAATTATTTTCCACAAGCCACGAACTTATTTCATGAACTACATTATTTGATACTGTTTCAATATTACACACAAGATCCTTCACTACCAAATTGGTGTCATAATCAAACTAATATTTTTGGATCACCTGTAATACTAGAAGGCATATCATTTATATACGTAAGAAACAGCAGTGGCCCCAGCAACGAACCAATTGTAACCTACTCCCGTTATTCCATAATGGTATAACTTCTGCAGTGATATTTTGTGGTCGAACACAGTCAAAAGCCTTCGTTAAATCAAAGAAAACACCTAGCGTTCGCAACCTTTTATTTAATCCGTCCAAAACCGCACAGAGAAAAGAGAGTATAGCTTTTTCAGTTAAACCATTTCTAAAACCAAACTGTACATTTGATAGCAAATTATGTGAATTTAAATGCCCCAGTAAACTTGTATATACAAATTCCAAGATGGTTCCTTTGAGAAAGCACAGGCCAATTCCTTCCTCGTTTCTCCATAAGCTGAGCGACAGGGCTCTAATCACTGACTGCTCAATAACAAGATTTTTAGCATCTAAAGACAATGTTCCATTAATTTCAGTCAAATCAGCACACACACACACACACACACACACACACACACACACACACACACACACACACACACACACACGTCCTCGCAGACTGCAAAATTTCCTTTCTGCTGCTATTCTTCCCCCAGATTCACGGCCTCACGGGACCGAGCGGCCTTCGCAACCGCCCGCTTCTGCCAGCGGGGCACCCCAGGAGGAGCGGATGGACGATGCGCCGTCGCCCCGTTGACCGCACTCGCCGACCCAATGGACATGGCCACCATCGCTGTCGCCATCATCGCCCCAGGAGACGCCCTCAGGCCTGGACGTGTGCCTTGACAGCAGTTTTCCACATGATGTTCCTATTGCCTTGCAAGCCAAATGGCGAGGAACGGTTGGGAATACGCTGTCTTCTACAGTCACGATCCTGACTCATCTCAACGTCCAGCATCCTGCCTCCATCCACGTTCACGTTCGCTTCCTCTCTACACGACAACGGTGCGGCATTTAGGGGGAGGGGAGGTGGGAGGGAGGAATGTGCTGGCTTAAGCTGTTCCCAACACGCTTGTCACCAAAGATGTAAAAGAAAGATCGATTGTAGGCGCTGGATGAAGTACGCCTATAAGAAGAGACACCAAAGGCAGACTCGCAAGGCCCACGCTGCAAACGCTCTCTCGCCTGCAAGTATTTACACTCATGCTCATAAATTAAGGATAATTGCAGAATGTGGTGCCACACAACGTGGTACTAAACAAAACTGGCGCTAATAGCATAGGCACATAGGGAACACACACGACACAGATCTGTAAGTCCACGGTATAGATGATAAGTTGAGAATACCGTCCCGAAACACATGTGCTGCAAAACGCCACTCCTTCCTGTGCATGTACCCAGACATCAATATGGGATATGATCACCATACACACGTACACAGGCCGCACAACTGTTGGCATACCCTGGATCAGGTCGAGTAGCTGCTGGGGTATAGCCTCCCATTCTTGCACCAGTGCCTGTCAGAGCTCCTGAAGTGTCGCAGGGGTTTGAAGACGTGCGGCGATACATCGACCGAGAGCATCTGAGACGTGCTCGATGGGGTTTATGGCTGGAGAACAGGCAGGCTACTCCATTCGCCTGATATCTTCTGTTTCAAGGTACTCCTCCACGATGGCAGCTCGGTGGGGCCGTGCGTTATCGTCCATCAGGAGAAATGTGGGACCCACTGCACCCCTGAAAAGGCGGACGTACTGGTGCAAAATGACGTCCCGATACACCTGACCTGTCACAGTTCCTCTGTCAAAGACATGCAGGGGTGTACGTGCACCAATCATAATCCCACCCCACGTCACCAAACCACGACCTCCACACAGTCCCTTTCAAGGACATTAAGGGGTTGGTATCTGGTTCCTGGTCCACACCAAATGAAAACCCGGCGAGAATCTCTGTTCAGACTATACCTGGACTCGTCTGTGAACATAACCTGGGACCTCTGTTCCAATGACCTTGTAGTGTGTTCTTGACACTAGGGTTTACGGGCTCTCCTGTGACCAGGGGTCAGTGGAATGCACCTTGCAAGTCTCCGGGCGAATAAACCATGTCTGTTCAGGCGCCTGTAGGCTGTGTGTCTGGAGACAATTGTTCCAGTGGCTGCGTTAAGATCGCGAGCAAGACTACCTGCAGTACTCCATGGCCGTGTGCGGGCACTGATGAGATATCGGTGTTCTTGTGCTGTTGTACACTGGGGACATCCCGTACTGTATCGCCTGGACACGTTTCCTGTCTGCTGGAATCGTTGTGTTCTTTGAGTCATTTTCAACACACAGTCACAGTCAGCACGTCTTAAAATGTCTGCACACTTATTCGCTACACCTTACTCTCACATGCACCATGCGTATTTGGACAGCTGCCAGCGCCACCGTGCTACGACTGCAGGTCAAATGCACCGCATGGTCATACCCCGAGGTGATTTAAACCCGCAAACCGCCCACGAGAGCGTTGTTTCACCGTGTATCATCATCATCCTCAAATTATGCGCATGAGTGTAGATAACCGCCACTGAATGGAGGGCCTCAGGCTCAGTCAGCGTCACTAGCTCAACTGGTCGGTCACTTGAGCACTAACTCGCACTCGAAGTTCGCATCTGTCAGTACACTGCGGCCAGGTTAGCGTGCATAGCGGGACTTGTACTTCACCAGCAGTGAGGCTAACGTGGACTAATATTGAAGAGCTCGTACCACAACGCATGGTCCCTGTTAAAGTTAAGTAGGAGCTATCTGTTTAAGTAAATAAAGAACTCTTTCAATACATGAGTGAAGTTGTAAAAAAGTTATACCAGCCACCAAACAACTTCCTCTCCCTTGTTTTCCACGGTACAAGACCCTACATTTACATCTCTCGATATCAGAAGAACGAGAGGAAAGAATACGTCTTCACCTGTGGCATACCCCTTAATGATGGTGGCCTGTACACTGAACGGCCAAAGAAAGTGGTATAGGCATGCATATTCAAATATAGAGATACCTAAACAGATAGAATACTGCGCTGCGGTCGGCACCACCTGTAGAAGACAAGTGTCTAACGCAGTGTTAGATCGGTTACTGGTGCTACAATGGAGGTTATTGAGATTTGAGTTTGGACGTTGTGTTACAGTCGGCGTACGAGCGACGGGACACAGTGTTTCTGATGTAGTGATGAAGTGGAGATTTTCCTGTACGACCATTTCACGAGTATAACATGAATGGTAGGGATTCGGTAAAACATCAAACCTCCGACATCGCTGCGGCTAAGTAAAACATCCTGCAAGAAAGGGGCCAAACGACGACTGAAGAGGATCGTTCAACGTGACAGAAGTGCAACCCTTCAACAATTTGTGCAGCTTTCAATGCTGGGCTATCAACAAGAGTCAGTGTGCCAACCATTCAATGAAACATCATCGATATTGGCTTTCGGAGCCGAAGCCCACTCGTGTCCCTTGATGACTGCACGACACAAAACTATACGCCTCGCCTTGGCCCGTCATCACTGCCATCAGACAGTAGATGACTGGAAACATGTTGCATGGTCAGACAAGTCACGCTTCAAATTTTATTGGGCGGATAGACGTATACGTATATGGAGACAACCTCATGAACCCATGAACCCTGCACGTCAACATGGGACTGTTCAAGCTGGTGGAGGCTCTTCAATGGCGTGGAGCGTGCGTAATTGGAGTGATATGGGACCCCTGATACGACTCTGACAGGTGACACGTACGTAAGCATCCTGTCTGATCACCTGCATCCATTCATGTCCATTGTGCGTTCCGACGGACTTGGGCAATTCCAGCAGGACAATGTGGCACGCCACAAGTCCCGAATTGCTACAGAATGGCTCCAGGAACACTATTCTGAGTTTAAACATTTCCGCTGGCCAACAAACTCACCAGACATGAACATTATTGAGCATATCTGGGATAGCTCGCAAAGTGTTCTTCAGAAGGAATCTCCACCCCCCTCGTACTCTGTAAGTAGGCTGTTTAGGTTTTTTTATTGGTAACGCCGCCGCCACGTAGCGCTCTGTATGAAAATCACTGGCTGTGCAGTGTGCAGTCTGTGGCTGGTTGGCATTGTTGTAATGCTCGCCATTGTATTGTTGGGCAGCGGCAGCTGGATGCTAACAGTGCGTAGCGTTGCGCAGTTGGAGGTGAGCCGCCAGCAGTGGTGGACGTGGGGAGAGAGATGGCGGAGTTTTGAAATTTGTAAGAATTGGTGTCATGAACTGATATATATATATATATATATATATATATATATATATGACTATGAAGGTAAATACATTGTTTGTTCTCTATTAAAATCTTTCATTTGCTAACTGTGCCTATCAGTAGTTAGTGACTTCCGTAGTTTGAATCTTTTAGTTAGCTGGCAGTAGTGGCGCTCGCTGTATTGCAGTAGTTCGAGTAACGAAGATTTTTGTGAGGTAAGTGATTTGTGAAACATATAGGTTAATGTTAGTCAGGGCCATTCTTTCGTAGGGATTTTTGAAAGTCAGATTGCGTTGCGCTAAAAACTATTGTGTGTCAGCTTAAGCACAGTCGTGTACAATTTTTCTAAGGGGACGTTTCAACTCTTAAGGATTTTTGAACAACCCTGCAGGATTCATGGTGTCATTCCCCTCCAGCACAACTTCGGACATTAGTCGAGTCCATGCCATGTCGTGTTGCGTTACTTCTGCGTGTTCACTGGGGCCCTACACTATTTTAGACAGGTGTACCAGTTTCTCTGGCTCTTCAGTGTATTACGATCGGCAATAGGTTCTTCGCGGCCAACCAACTAATCACCAAATAAGATTTCGCACTCATGTTTCTTTCAACTTATCGAGCTTTCACTCGTTGCACGATCTAGCGACGTCTGATAATACTATATCCATGGTAGGTACTATAGCTGCAACTTATTCTCAAGATAAGAATTTCGATCACTTCACCTTGATATATATCTTTTTTCGGGCATTTAATTTTTCATCAGTTTTTTGTTGTTCAGTTGAATGTATAACTCTGAAGTATATAGGCTACGAACTTTTAGAAATTTTTGGTAGCAACTTTTACCCTTTATACACCGTGAACGTTTCTAAAAGCGACAAACTGCAGGGACGGATCAATGACTGGAAATGGAGGAAGAGAGATCCTATGAACATGTGTCTGCAAATGGACGGTGAGCTTGCAGCGACAACAAATATTCCGGAACGGAGTACAGATCTGCACCGCATCTACGTCACAACAGACGTTCATAGTGACTTCTATGGGATTGCAGGTAATAGGTCATACATGGATAGTAGTATATATACACAATGTGATCATAAGTATCCGGACACCTGGCTGCAAATGACTTTGTTCGTGGCGCCCTCTGTCGGTAACGCCGGAATTCAGTATGGTGTTGGCCCACCCTTAGCCTTGATGACAGTTTCCACTCTCGCAGGCATACGTTCAGTCAGGTGCTCGAAGGTTTCTTGGGGAACGGCAGCCCATTCTTCACGGAGTTCTGCACTGTGGAGAGGTATCGATGTCGGTCGGTGATGCCTGGCACGAAGTCGGCGTTCCAAAACACCTCAAAGGTGTTCTATAGGATTCAGGTCAGGACTTTGTGCAGGCCAGACCATTACAGGAATGTTATTGTCGTGTAACCACTCCACCACCGGCCGTGAATGAACACGTGCTCGATCGTGTTGAAGGATGCGATGGCCATCCCCGAATTGCTCTTCAATAGTGGAAAGAAAAAAGGTGCCTAAAACATCAATGTAGGTCTCTGCGGTGATAGTGCCATGCGAAACAACAACACGACCACACCAAACACCACCGCCTCCGAATTTTACTGTTGGCACTACACACGCTGGCAGATGACGTTCACTGGGCGTTCGACATACCCACATCGCCACATTGTCTACGGTGATTCGTCACTCTGCACAACGATTTTCCAATGTTCAATCGTCGAACGTTTACGCTCCTTACGCAAAGCGAGGCCCCGTTTGGCATTTACCGGCGTGATGTGTGGCTTATGAGCAGCCGCTCGACCATAAAATCCAAGTTTCTCATCTCTCGCCTGACTGTCATAGTAGATCCTGATGCAGTTTGGAATTCCTGTGTGGTGGTCTGGATAGATGTCTGCCTATTACACATTACGACCCTCTTCAACTGTAGGCGGTCTCTGTCGGTCAACGGACGAGGTCGGCCTGTGCGCTTTTGTGCTGTACGTGTCCCTTCACGTTTCCACTTCACTATTACATCGGATACAGTGGACCTAGGGATGTTTAGGAGTGTGGAAACCTCGGGTACAGACGTATGACGCAAGTGACACCCAATCAGCTGACCACTTTCGAAGTCCGTAAGTTTTTCAGAACGCTCCATTCTGCTCTCTCACGATGTCTAATGACTACTGAGGTCGCTGATATGGAGTACCTGGCAGTATGTGGCAGCACAAAGCACCTAACATGAAAAACGTTTGTTTTTGGGGCGTTCGGATAACTTTGATCACATAGTGTGTATATGTACATATTGTTGAAACCATGCCTTGTTATCATAACAGCCTCCATATTGCGTCAGCACGAAATAGTTATTGGCGTACAGTCTAAGATTTAATTAAGTCAAAGATTTACCCACACGTGAGAAAAATGTGAATTTTGATTAGAATCGCTGGTAGTATCTTAACACTTAGATCATTACGTTAACGTGTGACTCGTAACGAAGTAGACTAGTTGACACCGTTGGTTGGTTGGTTGATTTGGGGGGAGGGGACGGAACAGCGATGTCATCGGACCCATCGGGTTAGGGAAGCGTGGGTCGAGAAGTTGGCCGTGGCCTTTCAAAGGAAACATTTCAGCATCAGCCTGAAGCAATTTACGGAAATTGTGGGAAACCTAAATCTTGATGGCAGGAAGCGGATTTGAACTGTTGTCCTCCCGAATGTTACACTATTGTGCTAACCACTGCGTCACCTCGCTCGGTGGTCGACACTATCGTACCACGTCCAATGTGCAGGAAACGTCTAAGTGACATATATAGATTACTTGAGAGGAACATGCGAAAAACCTCGTATGCGTACACACACTGGTCGGTTACGTAAATTATCATAGTTAAAATTATCTGTGATACACAGAACGACCACCAGTGTGCATATTATCGGCAGCCTAAGAGTGGGATAATGATATCCTAATGCAGATGCTGCTGGACTTCTGCCAACGGCACGGGATGACACAGAATTTTCCAGAGAGTTCAATACTTTTTCTCGGATTACAGGCGATGACATGAAAAATGTTGCAATGTGCTTGGTGCACGGTATAGTGGTCCTCACACGTGTTGGTCAGACGTGGTGAAACTGAACCATAACAAGTGTGCCTAACCCATAGTTCTCATGCACTCTAACATCGGATCCCTTTCACATTTACTCCTCCCGAACAGGCCATGAAGGCCCAACGGCACCGACCGGCCGCCATGTCATCCTCATACAACAGGCGTCACTGGATGTGGATATGGAGTGGCATATGGTCAGCACACCGCTCTCCCAGCCGTATGTCAGTTGCCGAGACTGGAGCCGCTAATTCTTAATCAAGTAGCTCCTCAGTTTGCCTCACAAGGGCTGAGTGCACGTCGCCTGCCAGCAGCGCTCGGCAGACCGGATGGCCACCCATCCAAGTGCTAGCCCTGCCCGATAGCGCTTAACTCCGGTGATCTGAAGGGAACCGGTGTTACCACTGCGGCAAAACCGTTGGCAAGATCGGACCCCTGTCACTAGGAAACGTTGTATAGCAGGCGCCGAACTAAGCGCACCTACTACAAGAGAAGACCAAGACACGCCCCCAGGCTACGCGCCGATAACGTCTCCTGAGCAGCGTGCATATAGGCCGCCGTCGCCAACCGAGCTGTCTAAATCGCTCAGTATGTCGCATCGTGGTTGAGTTGGCATTGCAGCTCTATGCGTCATACTGTGCTCTAGTTTTCCACAATGAGAGTCGTCGCCTCGCACCTTAGCTGTGTGCGAACGTCAGTCATTCTATGTAGTTGTTATATGAACACGGACCAAATTCAGGAATTATCACATGTAGTTTGATTTCTGCTAAGCACAAATCTTCAGACTGGACATCATTGAAGCAAAGAAACCAATTGGTTCCTGTAATAAGGTGCATCTTAACCACGTGTGCATTTTGTGTTGTAATGAGAGGAAACCGGCAACCCACCAATCATACCATCCTCTCCTCACCCAGACATGAACCACAAAACAACAGTGAGGCCCTTCCCAAACTCTGTCAGGTTATCGTAACACTGCTTCACATGAGTATGCGGCATCCTTGTGTCTACTACAGTAATCACTGAACATCTGACGCTATTTATGACATTTACCTCTCGAGGGCTGGTAACAAAACTAAACACCACTACACAAACGATTGTATTCGCAGTGGTTCCGTATTCCTTAGTAAGGGCTGCCGACAAAATGTCGATATAACTACATTTTCTTTAGAAATATCGATATACACAGAAGAGACAAACCAACTGGTATATCTGCCTAATGTCATGTAGGGCCGCCGCGGTCACGCAGAAGTGCCCTAACACGACGTGGCATGGACTCGACTATTGTCTGAAATAGTACTGGAGGGAACTGACACCATGAATCCCGCAGGGCTATCCATAAATCCGTCCGAGGTGGTGGAGATACGTTCTGAACATCACGTTGCAAGACACCCCAGATGTACTGAATAATGTTCATGCCTGGAGAGTTTGGTTTCCAGCGGAAGTGTTTAAACTTACAGGTGTGTTCCTGGAGCCACTGTTTAGCAGTTCTGGACGTGTAGAAATTCGCATTGTCCTGCTGGGACTGCCCAAGTCCGTCGGAATGCACAATGGACGTCAATGAATGCAGGTGATCAGACAGGACGCTTACGTGCGTGTCACCTGTCAGAGTCGTATCTAGACGTATCAGGAGTCCCGCATCACTCCAACTGCACACGCCCCACACCATTATAATGCCTCTACCAGCTTAAACAGCCCTATGCTGACGTCCAGCGTCTATGGATTCATGAGGTTGTCAACATACCAATATACGTTCATTCGCCCGATACAATATTTGAAACTACACTCGTTCTACCAGGCAGCATGTTTCCATTCATCATTAGTCTTACGTCGGTGTTGACGGGCCCAGGCCAGGGGGAAAGCTGTGTGTCGTGCAGTCATCAAGGGTACACGAATGGTCCTTCGGCTCCGAAAACGCATTTCGATTATGTTTCGTTGAAAGGTTCGCACGCTGACACTTGTTCATGGCCCAGCATTGAAGTCTGCAGCAATTTGAGGAGGGGTTGCTCTTCTGCCACGTTGAACGATCCTCTTCAGTCGTCTTTGGTTCTATTCTTGCAGCATTTTTTCCCACTCGCCGTGATGTCGGAGTTTTGATGTTTTACCGGATTCCGTATACGTGAAATGGTCGTATGGAAAAATCCCCACTTCATTGCTACCTCGGAGATGCTGTGTCCTAACGCTCGTGCGCCGACTATAACACCACGTTCAAATTCACTTATATCTTGATAATCTACTATTGTAGCAGCAGTAACCAATCTAACAGCAGCGCCAAACACTTGTTGTCTCAGTAGGCGTTCCCTACCGCTGTTCCATATTCTGATTGTTTACATATCTCTGTATTTGAATATTCATACCTATAACAGTTTCTTTGCCGCATCAGTGCATATAGGCGAAGTTTCTGCATCCGATATGTCGATATCAAAATGGCGACCTTGATCTTCGATATTTTTATTTTATATCAAATTTTTTTGAAAATTTCCGATAAATAATTGAAGTTGTATTTGTTTAATTGTAGGAGAACACAATTTTACTTCTGCTCTGTGATGGAGTCTTCCTACTTTTTCAGCTTTAATCACGTCCAATCATTCTATTTGACTGTGTAAAACAAGTACATGTGGCACAAAAGAAGTCAGATTGAACTGGGTGGTGGCGATGTGAATGGAATAACAAGATATCCGATGTGAAGAAATGGTAACCAGTTGGGTTAAAAACGCAACTAGTCTGCTATTTCTTCACATCGGCATTCTTTGAAAAAAGTTGCTGAAAACGATTAACAAAACTGTAAATGACGAGACTGGCCTTTACGGTGGGTGGAGACGAGTGAGGGGAAATGCTGGCGTAATCGTCGCTCAACGCTACCACCAGTTTTGACACTACAACTGCTAGGTCGCTGCCGCTGGCATAAATGAAAAAACAGGAAAGTGGACATAAGTGTTTCAGACAATCCAATATGTGACGAAACCGAACAATGGAACTATCAGACACCTTTTAGGTGCCACTTACACGCAGTTGCCATCGTTAGCAAAGTGGTTATCGCCAAGCGTGGACATGCTTCGTTTTTCTTTCAATTCTTGATCTTAGGGGGAGAGGCAGGCTGCCAGGTTATTGATGTACAGAATATCTAATAATAAATAAATAGTTAGATACACAGCTCTAAAACCAGCAGTATACACACAATGTGCAGCCGATATTTTCACAGGCAGGTATGCCGATATCTTTTTCTGTCGATATTCCGACTCTTTTTTTTATATACGGAGAGCAGATAATAATATTTTTTTAAAAAATATCGATATATCGGATTTCCGATATTCTTTTTAAATATCAACAGTCGTACGGCGTAGCGTGGGCTGCAGATGAATAGCGCCCTATGTTTAGCGATGAAATGCAGTTCTGCAGTAGCCCGTATGACCAGTGTCGCTCAATATGACGGTGACCTGGGAAGTGACCCAGTCTTCCAGTGCTTAGGAGGGGCACAGCGGCTTTATTCCTCGTGTTATGTATGGTGTGGGAAGCCATTGGGTACGACTTCCAGTCACGGCTGATAGCGACTGAGGAAATTCCAGTGGTACAGCGGTACGTCACAGACATCGTATGTGCTCATGTGTTACCTCTTATGCGACAATAATGTTGCGCAATTTTTCAACCGGATAACGCTCGTCGACGTAAGGTTCAAATGGCTCTGAGCACTATGGGACTTGACATCTGTGGTCATCAGTCCCCTAGAACTTAGAACTACTTAAACCTAACTAACCTAAGGACATCACACACATCCATGCCCGAGGCAGGATTCGAACATGCGACCGTAGCGGTCGCGCAGTTCCAGACTGAAGCGTCTAGAACCGCTTGACCACACAGGCCAGCCCATTTCGTTTCTCCCTCACGTTCTAGGTGCTTCACTTTTTTAGCTGGCAGCGTATACTGGGCAATGCAGCTTATGCTTGGATTATATCTCAAGGTTTTTCAGCGCGAAGAAATGAGATTACTGTTATTATGTTTGCAATTTCAATAACAAAGGATGACAGGCAATGCGGAGATGATGGCACCTATAAACTTCTATAAGAAGTGAACCGCTTCAGTTGCCAGACTGGCTGGTGTAATCACATATCACTGCCTTCTAACTTACCAGATTGCTGCACAAAATAACCATCTTAATGTTACCTCACTTAGTAATAGTCTTAAATGCAAAAGCATGTACTGATTTTATACCTTAAGATTGTCGATTAGCTCATGTCAAACAATGGCCGGAGTAGCTGTTTCTTTCTTTTGCCCAAGACATTAAAGAAGATCGTAGTTACTTTCAATTACAGAAATTGCTACTCCAGGATGATAGATGGAGTTGGAAAAGAATCTTGTCTCTTGCGTAGGAGTCTGATACGCCACGTGTAGATCCAGACTCGGGTCTGACAGCACACAGGCTGCATATGACTACTATCCAGCAGCTGTTTGAGTTTGAATGCGGTACACACAATCATTTACTTGAATCGTCTATGAAGTTGTTGCTTCCAATAACATGTAGAATGACTTTAGATTCCCTATCACCCTGGCAGCTCTGTTCCGTCTTAGAATTATTTGTTCTTCTGGTAACTTAAAAAAAAATCGCTGTAGCACATAATCTGTGTTACATTGAGAAGATATGAAATGTTAGCTCCCTAGTTGTGGCAACTATGACAGGATACTCCTAATATTATCCGTCCGCAGTGAGTCAATATCTCGAGATATGGTGTCGCTACTCTAAAGAGGAGTATATGCTGAATTTTTTGACGTACACAACAGTTTTTAACTTCCATAGCTGGCTAATTATGACGTCGACTGTGACTTTTAAATAGAACTGTGTAGCTTCTTCGGTGGCAACGGAAGGAGCCTGTGAGGAGGGTTTCAACGAAATAAAATGTTTGGGAGCTGGTTAAATAGTAGCAAGATAACAGGACTGCAAGCCGCTGTCCCGCCGTTAGCAGAAAAAATCCCATATATATCTGGCCTACTCTACCAAACGTAAGGAAAAGCGTCGACTTACTATTATGAATGTGCTAAAAAGTGCTCACAATGTCGACCTGCACTTGTATACATCGCTCTTAAGCCAACTCTACAGACCGTAATCGAATGCAGTAAGGTCTTGGGTGACGTCGGTGGCCAAGAAACGAGGCCATGGCAACAGATCCAACTCCCATACTACATTTCAGTGAGGGACTGTGTCACCAGCCGTATGGAATGTGCAGGAGCTTCGACGTGCTGAAAGTACGTACGAGTTCGTGTCACCAAAGCGATATCGTCCAAATATTGCGGTAACATATTTCAAAGGAAACCGAAACACCGTACTCCATTAAGACGATTATAAAAAACAACTGGACTGAGGATTGGTCGTCAATAAAACCGCACTGATGGTCAGTAAAGAGCACTCTATGTAGCCTAATGTCGCTTTGGCTGTATTCGAACGTGTGCTGGTGAAGAAGGAGATGTGACTGACGCCCGTGATTTTCAACAAAAACTGTATGTCGGATTCGGTTATAAAAATGGCATATGTTTGTTTGAAGTTTTTTGCTCAGAATCATAAATATACTACCTGTTGTTCTGGACGAAAATACACTTATCAGTACAATGATGGGTTCTTTGGTTTCCTCCAATTGGAAACCTAGTGTGAGCCGTGGCTGGCTCACGTTATGCGTTGGATTAAACCTTGGTTGCTATTCTGTGTTAGTCTCTTGCGGTTATCGCGATTATGCTGTTATCCTCTCTCTCCGTGGGTGGCAGCAGCGGTATGTATCGATATTCGCACCTTTACTATCTTTGACCTATAGTTTTCGGCTAGGCTGTGTGCGGGCGGGTGGTCGGTTGGCGTGGAGCAGCGAGGAAATCTCCGCAGCGCGTAGTCTGGCCGGGCCGCTGGCGGCGTCTAAGCGCGGCCAGAGTGTGTGGTGCTGTTCACATTGCTACGAGGTACGTGGCTTACCGATCCTGGACACGGAATTTAAATTTTGACTCAATCTACCAGAAAGTCAGGACTGTTCACATTGTGTCGTTTGGATTTAGTTGTCGGCTGTTGTGATATTGCCACGAGCATCAAAGTGTGTTTTCAAGCTGGCAAATTTTAGCCACTCTCAGGTGGAGTCTCACTGTATTTGGTTATTTTGAATTGACGTGCACCACCGGAATCTTCTGCCTTGTGACCGTTAACGTTCCGCCGGCCTGTGTGGCCGTGCGGTTCTAGGCTCTTCAGTCTGGAACCGCGTGACCGCCACGGTCGCAGGTTCGAATCCTGCCTCGGGTATGGGTGTGCATGATGTCCTTAGGTTAGTTAGGTTTAAGTAGTTCTAAGTTCTAGGGGTCTGATGACCACAGATGTTAAGTCCCATAGTGCTCAGAGCCATTTGAACCATTTTTTTTTTCTTTAACGCTCCGGTTACCTGCCCTGGCCGTTGACGTAAATTCAGGCAGTGTATTTTCCTCATCGTGTTGCCGCTGTCCAGCACTGTCTGTAGTTTGACAGCTCAATGTATAACAGGTTGTGGGCGCCAATACTTTCTACGTTATTCCACTGAAATCCCTATTCCGTGTGGTCGTGTGGAGCGGAAGTTAACTTGTCGGTGGGTCCGTACCGCTGTACCTCCGAGGATGTCTCCCGCAGTCGGAGACGAAACGTCAGTGGAGAGTTTTATACTTCGACCACGGCTTGTCAGCCCGGAAGTTTTAAGTGAAGGTCCTTTGACTGTCTGTCAGTTGGGTTGTCGTCGGATCAAGAATGGCTGAGCCGACTGCCTGTCTCACCTAACGAGCATTAGTGTATGAATTGCAGGCCGACCCTCGGAAACTTCTGAGCGCCGTTGGGTGTACAGCCTTTCCTTATTCGTTCTTGTTGTTCGTATTTGTATGGCTTCTAGCCGATTTTTAAATTAAGGTTGTTTTGCCCCTAAGGCGTAAGACTGTTTGTGCCTTTAGCCTAATTTAAAGAACTATTTTATGTAATGCCTTTGGCCTTTTTAAAATTTTGATTTTGTAGACTCTTAAGTGATGGACTTTCAGCCAATTTTTAATTAAAGTTGTTTTGCTCTTAAAGTGTCAGATTGTTTGGGCCTCCAGACTAATTAAAGAACAATTTTAAGATAAGGCATTTGCCTTTTAAAAATTTAAGTTTGGTTTGAGTCTTAACCCGATTTTTTAAAAATTAAAGTTGTTTTGCTCTTAATGTGTGAGATTTTTTGGGCCTTCAGCCTAACTGAAAGAAATGGTTTAAGGTAAGGCTTCCTGACTTTTAAATTTCTGATTTTGCTTGTCTTAAGTTATTGGTTTTCAGCCGATTTTAAATTAAAGTAGTCTTGTCCTTGAGATTTGATGGCGCATTCAGCCGGCTATTAATTTCCAAAAATTAATGCTGAGTTTTTTTAATCTTCTTTTCTCTTTTAATATTTGGTCATATAAATAAAGTTGTATGTTCGAGTATAACTGACAGCCGCTTTATTTGGCCCCTTTCCACAATATAAACTATCTGTTCTGTCCTGCGGGTTTAGGAGGGTGTCTCAAAACAGTCCCCCAGAACTTAGAACTACTTAAACCTAACTAACCTAAGAACTACACACACATCCATGCCCGAGGCAGGATTCGAATCTGCGACCGTAGCCGTCGCGCGGTTCCGGACTGAGCGCCTTAACCGCTAGACCACCGCGGCCGGCAGGGCGTCTCAGAGTGGATACTACCACACATGGAATATTAGTTCATGTTATTACGACATAAATAAGAAGAATTAATTGACTTTTACAGCTCATTCCGATAGTACACTCCTGAAAATGGAAAAAAGAACACATTGACACCGGTGTGTCAGACCCACCATACTTGCTCCGGACACTACGAGAGGGCTGTACAAGCAATGATCACACGCACGGCACACCGGACACACCAGGAACCGCGGTGTTGGCCGTCGAATGGCGCTTGCTGCGCAGCATTTGTGCACCGCCGCCGTCAGTGTCAGCCAGTTTGCCGTGGCATACGGAGCTCCATCGCAGTCTTTAACACTGGTAGCATGCCGCGACAGCGTGGACGTGAACCGTATGTGCAGTTGACGGACTTTGAGCGTGGGCGTATAGTGGGCATGCGGGAGGCCGGGTGGACGTACCGCCGAATTGCTCAACACGTGGGGCGTGAGGTCTCCACAGTACATCGATGTTGTCGCCAGTGGTCGGCGGAAGGTGCACGTGCCCGTCGACCTGGAACCGGACCGCAGCGACGCACGGATGCACGCCAAGACCGTAGGATCCTACGCAGTGCCGTAGGGGACCGCACCGCCACTTCCCAGCAAATTAGGGACACTGTTGTTCCTGGGGTATCGGCGAGGACCATTCGCAACCGTCTCCATGAAGCTGGGCTACGGTCCCGCACACCGTTAGGCCGTCGTCCGCTCACGCCCCAACATCGTGCAGCCCGCCTCCAGTGGTGTCGCGACAGGCGTGAATGGAGGGACGAATGGAGACGTGTCGTCTTCAGCGATGAGAGTCGCTTCTGCCTTGGTGCCAATGATGGTCGTATGAGTGTTTGGCGCCGTGCAGGTGAGCGCCACAATCAGGACTGCATACGACTGAGGCACACAGGGCCAACACCCGGCATCATGGTGTGGGGAGCGATCTCCTACACTGGCCGTACATCTCTGGTGATCGTCGAGGGGACACTGAATAGTGCATGGTACATCCAAACCGTCATCGAACCCATCGTTCTACCATTCCTAGACCGGCAAGGGAACTTGCTGTTCCAACAGGACAATGCACGTCCGCATGCATCCCGTGCCACCCAACGTGCTCTAGAAAGTGTAAGTCAACTACCCTGGCCAGCAAGATCTCCGGATGTGTCCCCCATTGAGCATGTTTGGGACTGGATGAAGCGTCGTCTCACGCGGTCTGCACGTCCAGCACGAACGCTGGTCCAACTGAGGCGCCAGGTGGAAATGGCATGGCAAGCCGTTCCACAGGACTACATCCAGCATCTCTACGATCGTCTCCATGGGAGAATAGCAGCCTGCATAGCTGCGAAAGGTGGATATACACTGTACTAGTGCCGACATTGTGCATGCTCTGTTGCCTGTGTCTATGTGCCTGTGGTTCTGTCAGTGTGATCATGTGATGTATCTGACCCCAGGAATGTGTCAATAAAGTTTCCCCTTCCTGGGACAATGAATTTACGGTGTTCTTATTTCAATTTCCAGGAGTGTATTTACAACTGTCTCTGAACATTAACTTATCAAATGGTTCAAATGGTTCTGAGCACTATGGGACTTAACTGCTGTGGTCATCAGTCCCCTAGAACTTAGAACTACTTAAACCTAACTAACCTAAGAACTACACACACATCCATGCCCGAGGCAGGATTCGAACCTGCGACCGTAGCCGTCGCGCGGTTCCGGACTGAGCGCCTTAACCGCTAGACCACCGCGGCCGGCAGGGCGTCTCAGAGTGGATACTACCACACATGGAATATTAGTTCATGTTATTACGACATAAATAAGAAGAATTTATTGACTTTTACAGCTCATTCCGATAGTATTTACAACTGCCTCTAAACATTAACTTATCAAATGGTTCAAATGGCTCTGAGCACTATGGGACTCAACTGCTGTGGTCATCAGTCCCCTAGAACTTAGAACTACTTAAACCTAACTAACCTAAGGACCTCACACACATCCATGCCCGAGACAGGACTCGAACCTGCGACCGCAGCAGTCGCACGGTTCCGGACTGCGCGCCTAGAACCGCGAGACCACCTCGGCCGGCAATTAATTTATCACTCGATACAGACTAATCACAAGTCTACTTACTTAGAGTAACTTTAACATCACTTATAGTTATACCTAATACATTGATTATATATCGTCCTACTAGAAGACGTTGCTGCCGTCTTATTCGATAATCGCAGACTGGGCAGAGTTGCACTGTGCTCGGCCGTAGGTAGACGAGCGGTTGCGGTGGCGAAGCGAATGGTTGTGGGGGTGCTTTGGTCAGTGTCCCTCATTCGTTGAGGCGGCTTACAGTGACTGTTGTTTCTTGTGGTTCCTTTGGGAAGTACCAACATCGTTTTTGCACCTCGCTCTTTGGACGATACCATACTATCGGCCCTCAAAATATATATGTACCTCTCCTTCCAACTCATCCTGTATACAGACGGTAATATGTCTATGTGTCATTAGTTAGTACCCGCATGGAATCGTCAAAGGATCACAGTTCTGCAGTTTATATGTTGACAACGTCTCTATGTTTTACAGTTTTACATTCAGAGAACATACTTTCCACTAGTATGAAATATTAGCTCTTTTGAGAGCTCTTCTTGTGTAATTCTGCCCTTCTGTCAGAAATAGTACGTAACAAATATAATTTGAATCCTATGTGATAACCATAAAACTTGGGTCGAGCCAAAACTCGAACAGAGATGCCTCCTTTCCTCAAGTGGTGCACTACAATTCAGCCACCTGGGTGCATGTTACAGATAAACTCCAAGTTACAACTTTATGGTGACGATTTTCGTTAGGCCGACTTTTGGAAGATGAATTGTGTTATGATAGATCTGTTTGTACCCAGATTGACAAGATGTTACTGTTGTGATCTCCACTCGACGGATTTGTTTGATGCAGCATCTCACATTAGTCCACCCTGTGTGAACCTTGTCATCCCTCGATAACTACTGACGCCTACTTGCGTCTGAACGCCCTTACTGTATTCACGGTTAGAAATTTTAAGCTTCTCCCTCCCCCACGATTCTCCCCCCCCCCCCTCCCCCCGCACCCACACCCTTCACCCTCGGTTACCAAACTTACTAGTTCTTGATGCCTCTGGACGTGTCCCATCAACCGAGTCCACCTTTTAGTCAAGTTGTGTCATCAACTTCCTATGTGCTCATTTCGACTCAGTACCTCCTCGTTTGTTAGGCTGTCTACGATCTAATTTCCATCGTTCTTACGTAACGCGAGATTTCAAAAGTTTCTACTCTCTTATTGTCTGAACTGCTTATTGTCCACGATTCACTTTCGTACAACACTAGACTCCAGATAAATACCTTCGGAAAATACTTCCTGACACTTAATGTTATATTGGATGTTCATAAATTTCACTTTTCTACAAATGTTTTTGTTGCTATAGTGTATTTTACATCCTCTCTACTTTGGCCATCAGCAGTTAGTTTGCTGCCCAAATACAAAGCTCATCTTCTACTTTTGGTGCCTCATTTCGTAAGAAAATTCCCTCAGCATCGGCTAATTTCAATCGATTACTTTGCATTAGCCGTGTTTTACTTTTGTTGGCATTCATCTTACAACCTCTTACCAAGACATCCATTCCGTTCAACTGGTCTTCATGTCTTTTGCCGCCTCTGAGAACTATAGTTTCATCGGCAAACACTGAAGCTTTTATTTTTTTCTCTCAAAAATTTAATTCCCTTCTCTAATTTCTCCTTGGTTTCCGTTATTGCTTGTTCAATGTACAGAACAGAATAACTTTGGGTATAGACTGCAAACCTGTATCCTCTCATTTACTGCTTCCCTTTCACGTCCTTAGATTCCCATAACTGTAATCTGTTTCCTATACAAGCTATAAATGACCTGTCCCTCTCTTCCTTTTACTCCTGCTACCTTCAGAATTCCAAAGAGTGTATTCCAGTCAACATTGTCAAAACCTTTTTCTAATTCTACAAATGCTATAAGCCTATGTTTGCCTTTCTTCAATCTTTCTTCTAAGATAAGTCGTCGTCAGTATTGCCTCGCCCCTTCCTACAGTTCGCAGGCAACCGAAGCGATCTTTCCCGAGCTCGGCTTCTACCAGCTTTTTTGATCTGCTGTAAATGATTCGTGTCAATATTCTGCACTCACAACTTACTGAAATGAAGATTTGTTAGGATTCACACTTGCCAGCATCTGCCTTTTTCACAGTTGGAATTCTTATAGTTTTTTGAAATCTCAGGGTATTTCGTCCGTCTAACATATTTTGTACACTAGGTGCTTGAGAAGATAATTCATATCTGTTATCTTTATTAACTATACATCTACATCCATACTCCGCAAGCCACCCGACGGTGTGTGGCGGAGGGTACCTTGAGTACCTCTATCCCTTCTATTCCAGTCTCGTATTGTTCGTGGAAAGAAGGATTGTCGGTATGCCTCTGTGTGGGCTCTAATCTCTCTGATTTTATCCTCATTGTCTCTTCGCGAGATATACGTAGGAGGAATCAATATACTGCTTGACTCCTCGGTGAAGCTATGTTCTCGAAACTTTAACAAAAGCCCGTACCGAGCTACTGAGAGTCTCTCCACTGGAGTTTATCTATCATCTCCGTAACGCTTTCGCGATTACTACATGATCCTGTAACGAAGCGCGCTGCTTTCCGTTGGATCTTCTCTACCTCTTCTATCAACCGTATCTGGTACGGATCCCACAATACTGAGCAGTATTCAAGCAGTGGGCGAACAAGCGTACTGTAACCTACTTCCTTTGTTTTCGGATTGCATTTCCTTAGGATTCTTCCAATGAATCTGTCTGGCATCTGCTTTACCAACGATCAACTTTATATGATCATTCCATTTTAAATCACTCCTAATGCGTACTCCCAGATAATTTATGGAATTAACTGCTTCCAGGTGCTGACCTGCTATTTTGTAGTTAAATGATAAGGTATATATATTTCTATGTATTCGCAGCACATTACACTTGTCTACATTGAGATTCAATTGCCATTCCCTGCACCATGCGCCAATTCGCTGCAGATCCTCCTGCATTTAAGTACAATTTTCCCTTGTTACAACCTCTCGATACACCACGGCATCATCTGCAAAAAGCCTCAGTAAACTCCCGGTGTCATCCACAAGGTCATTTGTGTATATTGTGAATAACAACGGTCCTGTGACACTCACCTGCGGCACACCTGAAATCACTCTTACTTCGGAAGATTTCTCTCCATTGAGAATGACATGCTGCGTTTGACTACATTTGGCTGGAATGTTTGCATTCCATAACAAATAAATGCTTCGGTGCACCAGCAACTGGAGTGTAATACATTAAAGTACTATTATTTCGAACGTTTTGCTACTCGTGATTACCACAATCGTACAAATGCTGAAATGTTATTCTCTCCCTTCTGTTGTAATTATTTTCCCTTTTAGTCAATCTGAGCTATTACGCCATTTTCAACGGTAGTTTACGTTCATGAGCACAAACCACCAAGCTTTCCAGCCAGCCACCATCAAATGGTGGGTGAACATAAAACTTCCGCCAAGTAATTGTAGCCCCCAGGGGCTCAGCATTCACTTGCTGAGTACGGGCTTGGCGACTCCGGGTCCTGAGCTGGGGACTGGTCAGCGCCGCCAGTCTCCTGTCACCGTAACCCCCGGACATGCTTCAGCGACCACCGTACGGCGCGGCGGTGAAATGTTGTGTGCTGCGGGAAATGGTAATCTTGGCTTGACCGCCTGGATTGCGAGGAAGGCAAACCTCTATAAAAACCCCTCTCCGCGCCTTGAAGATGCATGGCTGTGGAACAGTCGCAAGCGGGCAACCTCTGGGGCACCTGCCGCACCCCAGTTGTATAAGGCTTACTCAGGCACGCGGGGCTCTGTCTGAGCGGACCTTTAGTTCCCTAGCTGCTCGTGGGACCGCAATGGACCCTTCGACCTCTACATTTCCCCCTACCAGAGGCTTGGGTGGGCCCCTGGTAGGAAAACACACCCCATTGAAAAAGCGGCTACGCGCTGCGAGTCCTCCAGCGCCTGGTGTTGATAGAGATTTAACAGACTGTAGTAACGGAGCACATGCTGATAATCAGAATTTGTTTTTGATTATTAAAAGGAAGGAGGGTAGCTTTGAGAGGGTTTCTCCCTTTTACATCCACAAGGGCCTTGAGGGAATTGCAGGAACACTGAAAAGCTGTAAAGCGACTGCGCAATGGGACTCTGTTAGTTGAGACTTCTAGTTCCCATCAAGTCGCTTCCCTTCGGAAAGCAACCTGTCTAGGAGTGTACGCTATCGAGACCGAGCTCCACTCCACTTTGAATTATAGTAAGGGTGTTGTGACGTGTAGGGACTTGGTGGATATCCCCATAGACGAGTTAAAATCTGAGTGGGCTGACGAACGTATTGTTGACGTGCAGCATATTATGAAACGATCGATGGGGACCTCGTCAAATATGACTCGTTTATTCTCACGTTCAGTTGCCCGAGACTCCCAGAGCATGTTAAAGCGGGGTTCTTACGTTCGCCAGTACGGCCATATTTCCCCAACCCAATGCGCTGTTTTAAATGTCAACGCTCTGGGCATACGAAGTTGGGGTGCAATGAGATAGCCACTTGTGGTAAATGTGGTCAGCCTGCCCATGACGGAGCCGATTGTTCATCGCCTGTGAAGTGCGTGAATTGCTCTGGGAGTCACCCTGTCTGGAGCCGGATCTGCCCCATCTATCTCGAAGAACGGAAGGTACAGGAGATTAAAACATCTAAGCGCATCCCCTATGATGAGGCCAAGAAGCTCTTTAAGGCCATGCAACCTCCTGTGTTTTCAACATCTTTCGCTTCCGCTCTGAAAAAACCGGTACACATGGCCACTGTTGCTACGCAAACGGAGGTTGCTAGTGTTAGCACTAATACCTGCGCTTTCCAGTGCACTTGTGCTGCTGCGGTTGTTTTGCAACCTGCGGCTCTCCCCGCTACGTCAGACAAGGCCGTGGTGGCTGACATTGGGTTACTTCCTGCCTCTCCCCATATGGCGCCTTCTGCCCAGGCGAGTAAAGCTCCAACTGTTGACAAGGCTCTGCATTCTAAGCCCCCCAAGACAAAGACGCAGAAGGTGAAGGTTTTGCCACCTGAGGAGACTAGTCAGGGTCGGTCCGATGACGAGGCCATCGTACTGTCTGACATCTCTAGTGGGTCGTCATTGGAGCTTATGGACATTGATGTCGACCGGGGGCGATATTATCGCCCCAGGAATAAATCTCCGGCCAGCACGGGCTCTCCTCGAAAGCACAGAGGCAGGGTGAAAGTTCAGCCACCCTGATCACTGGCTCCCATATTACAGTGGAACCTGAATGGGTTCAGGACGCATGTGGCCGAATTACAACTCCTTGTACGAGAGTGCCCTTTGTGCTTATGTCTCCAAGAGACGCATTTTCGGGCCACTGATGCTCCTTCTTTACGGGGCTATACCGTATATCGAAAAGATGATCTGACAGGGGAAAGGGCAAAGGGTGGTGTTGCGGTTTTTGTCCGTGACATGCACCCCTCATCTGAGCTCCCTCTCGTTACCGACTTGCAAGCAGTTGCAGTTGACATTCTTGTGGGTCGGAGGTTCACAGTCTATTCAGTTTATTTACCGCCTCAGGATGCAATAGACTCTGAGGCTCTCACAGACCTTATTAGCCAACTCCCCCGCCCATTTCTTCTTCTGGGGGATTTCAATGCTCATAATGTCTTATGGGGCTCTCCGACTACATGCCCCAGGGGTCGCATTCTGGAAAGCCTCATGATGTCTGAAGAACTGTGCATCCTCAACTCTGGTGCTCCCACTCATTTCTGTACTGCTTCCGGGTCGTCATCGGCTATTGACCTTTCCTTTTGCTCTCCAGCACTCGCGGATTCTGCTCTGTGGGAGGCTGCAGCTCACCTCCATTCTAGTGACCACTTCCCCCTTTGGATTCGCCTCCTGGATAAGGCTGTGGCATTACCAGTGCCGCCCCGGTGGCACCTCTGCAGAGCTGACTGGCCACTTTTCAGCCAACTGGCTGTTTTGGAACACTCTGCCAGCGTCCACGAATGGGTAGACCATGTTACAGCTGTGATCTCCCATGCTGCTGAATTGTCAATCCCACGGTCAGCCGATCATCCCAAGAGGCGTCCTGTCCCTTGGTGGACCACTGAGTGCCGCTCAGCCATC
Organism: Schistocerca gregaria; assembly: GCF_023897955.1. Lineage (NCBI taxonomy): Eukaryota > Metazoa > Arthropoda > Insecta > Orthoptera > Acrididae > Schistocerca > Schistocerca gregaria. The sequence continues at coordinate 250,329,976 of NC_064925.1, forward strand.
CGAGCCCGCCGTGCAGCTCTGCGCCGCTTCAAGCGCCGTCCCTCAGCTGACAATCTTGCGGCCTTTCGGGTGGCAAGGGCCAGAGCGCGGCGAGTGATTAAAGAGAGCAAACGACGGTCATGGAAATCGTCCTTGAACTCCATCTCTCGTTCCACTAGTTCTACGAAAGTATGGGAAGCCATCAGGAGGATTTCCGGGAAACTCAGCCAGCTACCTGTAACGGCATTGCTGCATCAGGGATGTCTCCTCACGGCGCCGAGAGACATTGCCCAGACACTGGCCATGCATTTTGCGGACTCTGCCGCCACTATTAACTGTGATCCAGATTTCTGTCGCTGCCGCATTGCCATCGAGAGGGGTCACTTGGAATTCCGGTCTCCAAATTCTGAACCCTACAACTGCCCCTTCACAATGTGGGAACTGGATACTGCGCTGCCTGTGGCTCATGATACTGTGCCTGGTCATGATCAAATCCGGTACAGCATGCTGCGGCACTTGTTGCTGCCATCCAAGGAAGTTCTCCTGAACTGTTTTAATATGATATGGTTATCCAGCACGTACCCTGACTTGTGGCAGGAGGCGATTTTGATTCCCCTACTCAAATCGGGGAAGGACCGAACGCATCCCAGTAGTTATCAAAGTATTGCTTTGACGAGCTGTGTCGGGAAGACTTGGAACGCATGGTCAACCGTCGCCTGGTTTGGCTGCTCGAGACCAGGCAGCTCCTTAGCCCCTCTCAATGTGGCTTTCGGAGATGTCGTTCCACTATAGACGACTTGACACTGCTTGAGGCGGTCATCCAGCAGGCCTTCCTACGTAACCAGAATTGTCTAGGTGTATTCTTTGACATTAATAAGGCGTATGACATTACTTGGCGCCGCCTTATCCTCAATCACCTCTATGAGTGGGGCTTTCGTGGCCGTCTCCCCATCTTCATTCAGTCCTTTCTTTCTCACGGCCTCTTTCGGTATCGGGTTGGTAATGTGCTATCTGATCTGAAGTCCTGCCCAATGCTCCTTGTTTGTGGACGATTTTGCTGTTTTCTGTGCTTCCTCCAGTCTTGTCACTGCTAGTCGGTCGGCAGTTGCAGCTTATGATAAAGCGCTTAGAGGCATGGACTGCAACGACGGGTTTTACCTTTTCTGCAGACAAATGTGTGTGTGTTCATTTTAATCGTTCTCGGCGTCCTTTTACCTCCCCTGAATTGCGTCTGAGGGACACCGTTCTTCATTTTGAGAGACACTGTGAGGTTCCTGGGGCTCACTTTTGATTCCAAGTTGTCGTGGTTGCCTCACCTTAAAGACCTCAAGGTGCGGGCCCTGAAGGCACTGAATATTTTGAAATGTCTGAGCCATCGGTCCTGGAGAGCAGATCGGGCGCGTCTGCTGCAGTTTTATAGGGCTTGCGACCGATCGCGTCTTGACTATGCTTGCACTGTGTATGGGTCAGCAAGGCCTTCGTATCTGAAGATTCTTGACGCAGTACACGATGAGGGTATCAGGCTGGCCACTGGTGCCTTCTGTACCAGTCCCATCCCCAGCCTGTGTGCTGAGGCAGGGGAACCGCCGCTCGCCATCCGGCGGAAACTCCTCATGGTGCGACGGGTGTGTCATTTCCTTGCCTGTGCTATCTCCCCTGCGTTGCCCGACCGCCTATGGTATGTCTTCTTTCCAGTCGTCCCAGGGCAACGAGACCATTTGGGATTCGTGCCAAGCATTTACTTGAGTCCCTTGGTGTGGAGCGTGTGGTCCCCCAACGACAAGGTTTTACTCGCCTGTCTCCCTGGTTGCTCCAGAGGCCCAGCATCCTTTTAGACTTGTCGGAAAACCGGAGGAACTGCACTCCAGCGTTTGTTTTTACCTCCTTATTTTACGATATTTTAAACCAGCATCCGGACCATGTACCTGTATTTACGGATGGCTTTAAACAGGGGGACACTGTTGGTTGTGCAGTTGCTTTCCCTGATCGAGTCGTCAAGTTACGGCTTCCTGCGGCGTTTACCATCCTTGATGCCGAATTTTTTGCGGTCTTGCGGGCATTGGAGCAGATGAGATGTGTTCCCAGTCTTAAGTTCCTCATCTGTTCTGTCTCCCTGAGTGCCCTTCAGACCATGCAACACTTGTACCCAGCGGATACGGTCGTCCAGAACATCCATGATGCCCTACTCCACCTGCAACGGCAGGGGAAGGAGGTTTCTTTCTGCTTGGTGCCGGGTCACGTGGGTATTAGGGGAAACGACCTGGCGGATGTGGCTGTCAAAGATGCATGTTCCCTCCCTCACGTTGTTGAATGTGCCGTCCCCCTCCATGCTGTTACCTCCCTTTTTCGTTTTCGTGTTATGCGTCAATGGGAAGAGGAGTGGCTGGCAGTTGGTGACAATAAGCTGCGTCTGGTCATGGCCACTACGCGGCCATGGCGTACGTCCTACCAGTCATACAGGCGGAATGAGGTTCTCCTCACTCGCCTCCGCATCGGGCACAGTCCCTTAACGCATGGTTTTTTACTCCGGCGGGAGGACCCCCCCAATCTGCAGTGCTTGTGGCGTCCAGATTACTGTCCGCCACATTTTCTTGACTGTCTGTTATTCGCTGACCAGAGGGCGGTGGTTTCTTTGCCACAGGATTTGCCCTCTATTTTACAAGACGACGCAACGACTGTAATTAAGGTCTTACGGTTTTGTGTCCTGTCCAATTTGTTGCCTCGGATTTTAGGGACAGGTTTTTAATGTGCTGCTGGGTGACTGGCTCACCCAGGTTTTAGGTAAGAGGTCAGCCAGTCACGATTAACTCCTTGTTTCCATTCGGTTTCTGTTCTCTTTTCCTTGTGTTTCCTTTCCTTTTTTAGTGTGTTCCTTCTCCTCTTGTTTTGCCTCTGTATGTGGGGATTTGGAACTGCGTCAGGTCTGCGTCTATTAGCCATTCTCCTTGATCGCTGTTCGTCTTAGTACCTTCACTGCATGTGTTCCTGTTTTTATGTGCTTGGGCGCTGATGACCTCTCAAACACACACAACACACAAGTAATTGTACCATGAGTATTCGTAACTTTTACGTTCACTGACCATATGCTCGTAGTAGGAGAGGTAAGTCGTTTGTGTTCATGCGCGTTAACTAAGGCGTCAAAATGGCATAATGACCGAAACAAAATAAACAATAATTACAGCCTAACAGCAAACAACCTTGTTGCGCCCTCTTTCAATGTCAGCCACTCATGGAAAATCTAGTTGAATCAGACATCAGTAATGGACAAAATAGTTGAGAACCTTCCATGCGGATAAAACGATTCGATCTTCGTAGAAGTAGGTGGAGTATCATAATCCAGAGTCGTACGGAACAAATCAAATGTTATTTACTGCACAAGTGGGGATGTGATGGTTCTGCAAATTATGATCATGGAGCCATTTTACAACCTACCATCGTATTGGATCCATTACCACTCAAGCAGGTATCTGCTGGATTGGCATCACAGGCTGCGTGCCCCTTGCGCCAGCTCCCCCACCAAGAAAACAATCACTGGCAGTACCGGGAATCGTACGCATGGCACCCGGATGTGAATTTGTCGCGTTAACCTCTGTGCTAGGGAGGCAGGCACATGCAGAAAACGCAGACGTAAAAGTTACTCAATAGTGAGAGGCCATTCTAAGCTAGCAATACCACTGATCTCTGACGAATCGTACTAAAGCTCTCCCGAAATTGATGGTTGGTTTAACATTGCAGTGTTCAACGTGGCTTTACAACCATGATGAAACTTGGCATTTTTCACATACAAAGATCATTTCCAGTGGCAGAAAAAGTGATAAATTATGGAATAAGCTCAAGAACTAATCAACGATTGAATCAAAAACGTTTGGATTCGTACATTGGCATTTGAAACAAACAATAGTTAGTGCATGTAAAATATTTCAAAATGAAAACTGAAGGTATCAGGGATAAAATATAGAGAGCGAAAGGCTATTTACAGCTTGTAGAGAAATTAGACGGCAGTTACAAGGGTCGAGGCACATGAAAGGGGAGCTTTGAGAACGGAGTGAGACGGGGCTGCAGATTGTCCTCGATTTATTCAATCTATACTCAGAGGAAGCAATAAAGGAAACCAAAGAAAAATTTGTAGTAGGAATTAAAGTTCAGGGAGAAGGAATAAATACTTTAAGGGTTGGTGATGTCATTGTAATTCTGTCAGAGAAAGTAAAGGATTTGGAAGAGAAGTTGAACGGAATGGACAGTGTCTTGAAAGGATGATATGAGATCAATATCAACAAAAGAAAAACTATGACAATGGAATATAGTCGAATTAAATCAAGTGATGCTATGGAAATTAGGTTAGGAAAGGAGCCACTTAAAGCAGTAGATGAGCAGAAAAATAAGGAATGATGGCCGAAGTAGAAGAGTATGTAAAATGTAGAACGGCAAGGCGAGCAAAGCTTTTCTGTGGAAGAAAAATTTCTTGCCGTCTAATAAAGACTTCAGTGTTATGAAGTCTTTTCTGGAGGTATCTGTCTGCAGTGTAGCCATGTACGGAAGTGAAACATGGAGGATGAACAGTTTAGACAAGGAGAGAAATGTGGTGCTACAAAAAAAAAATGCTGAAAATTAGGTGAATAGATCACTTAACAAATGAGGAGGTACTTGATAGAGTCGGGGAGACAAGAAATTTCTGCTACAACTTGACTAGAAGAGATCGGTTGAACACATCATGACACATCATTGGATCACCAATTTATTGTTGGGTGGAAGTGTGTGCGGTAAAAATCGTAGAGGGTAAGCAGATTCATAACTGTGTAGGATGTGGTAGTTATTCGGAGACTAAGAGGCTCGCACAGAATAGAATAGCATGCAAAGCTACATCAAACCAGTCTTCGAACTGAAAACCACAACGAAATCATCAAATTGCAAGTCGTCTATGTGAAAAGAAGGGACGGCAAATGAATACCAAGAAAATGTAATTTGTGGTAAAACAGTATAGCACGTTTCTTTGAATTACTAAATTAGAAAGTAACGATAATATATCGAAAATAAGTAAAACGTGTACGATGTAGGTGACGCAGTGACAAGTAGTTTTTTGCAGAATTTTTCTCGATCAACACCACTATTTGACAAGGTAATTTAGTATATGAGAATTAAAAGTAACCATTCGTCTAAACTTCTTCATTTAATTGCGACCAGTTACGTTGATCCACTGACAGTCATCAGACTCCTCTAGTGTAATGGATGAAGGTGAAATGGACCACCGATACTGGTAACATTTGAATGAAGAGCTTTGGACATAGGGCTCAAGGTGTTACCATTAATTACCAATACTGACCAGCCGCAATCCCACTTTCCACCTTTAGTTGAAGACGGGTGTACAAAAGAAAAGGTAATTTAGTTGTCATTTTTCAATTGTCTACCGATTGCAATTATTCATTAGTTTTGTGTTTCGTACTTTTTCACACGTGCAGATTCTTCTATTAACACAGTCTTGAGCAGACAGAATTCTCTGCATCCACTCTCCAGAATATTTTGTATCCTCCGCCTCTCGCCTCTTCAGCCCACTAGTATTGTTTTCCTGAACTGTGTTCTTGGAAAATGATTCCAGTGTTTCTACATATCGGACGTTATTTTCTGTCTTAAGGTACACATTTATCTGTCTACGCAAGACAGACGCATTATATCTTCTGATGATTCCGTATTCTTCGACTAAAGCCAAACTGAAAATTATAAACTCAAATAATTATAAAAGAAAATATATCTTAAATATGCCAATTTCCTGGAAAATTTTAGCGTATAGTAAGAAATTTCACTTTTAGTTCTACGCCAGAAAGTTATATATATCAACTGATTATTTGTTAGGTCAATTTTGGAATTAATTTTTAATTTGTGATGGATTTGTTGCTTTATTTAGCTTTGAAAGCTAATTTGTGTTAATTATATTTCTTAACAATAAAATTACATTTGAATGCAGTGTCTGCATTCAGTTTCAAATAAAAATTGTGTGCTATCTGCAATAATGTTATTAAAGTGCATTGCAATTGCTTTTATTCCCACAAAATGTCCGTAGATAGATTCAATGCAGTTATCCCTTTACAAGTGTATTCCAAAACATCTTTCCATCAGACACTAACATTAAAAATGAAACAGTTATGACCACTATGTTAATAATCACTTCAGGTCACTGTCCTCGGTATTATTTATTACTTTGAAGCAAACAGAACATTGATAGGGAGCGTTTCATTTGGATACACCAATGCATTGCGTTGTGTAGCAGTGTGTGACACCGAGTGAGTTGGGAAACAGCATCCCTGGAGCAGAAACCGTGAAGATGACACCGTTATGTATGTTTGGCTATACCCTAGGGAGGAACAGACATCAGATGTTAGAGTCCCACGGACAGTTATCACTTCTTCCTGTTGCCAAAGTTATGAGTAAACTGACAGCAAACATTGCAGTGCATCAAATCAAGCCTCACTGCGAAGTGAGGCTAGCAGATTCATTTCGACAATCAACTTGTTGGTATCATTTGATGTTATTTTGTAGTGTAATTTTTTCCAGCACTAAAAGAAACACAGATTTCCCAGACACTTTCTTTTTAAAAGCAGTCAATGTTTACTTTAGCGATATCTACAAAAGTTTAAGACCTGTTTTAATTCTATATTTTGACAGATCTCTTCTCCACTGTATTGTTATCAACGATGTACACGGAGTCGGATGCCTTGCGTTAGATCCGTCACACCTGCAGGTGCAATGGATTTCCGGAAGTGGCAACAGAATCATTGTATGGTGGACTGTATCTAGGAGAACCATATAATAAGCGGTAGAGGAAATAGGACTCTTAAATAAGATCTGGCATAGCGCAAGTGTGCAACTCAGTTGTACTGCCATTTGTCAATTAAGTTATATCACTTTTAGATCGAGCTACTGTTACAGTTTGGTAGAGATGCTACAAGAAACCCAATATGCACTAAAACACGAATTTAATATTCGAAAACTCAAAGTTCTTAATTGATTAGCGTTTAAATGTAATTAATTCTCCGTTTAATGTGGGTTTGTTTTACCTGTATTGTCGGGAAAAGTGCACAGAGAATGTTTTCACTTATTTTTCTCGTCTACCTTAGCTCTCTAATATTTCTCTGTGACTCTGGTTCAAACTTGCCTTCCTTTTTTATTTCTACTTAGCTGGAGGATATTTTAATCAACCTCTGACAACTACAATTACAGACAGTCAAAACTCGTTAAATATGCAGAACAGCTTTAGCTCACATGTACAACTGGAATCTGTTTCAAATCTTCTAATGCTGGTGATATAACTTTCGAAATGACCCAGACGAAGGATCTATGAAGTCAGCTGAGTTAGGCGCATCACGTGACTTGGAGTCGCCCTGACCACGTCACCTTAGATATGGTCAGCGCAGCTGGAACTCCCCTTTGAGTGGTGTCTGACAAGTAGTGATCTTACTGCTGCCGGTGCTAGCGACGCTCGCACTTTTTATTGTACAGCCAGCTAACAGCGATTGTCGGCATCCTTGGAACTCTTTGTCGCAGTTCCATTTACGACTTTCTCTACCATCTGTATGCCTCGTTGCGCCTCACTGCAGCACTACAGTCACCAGTGAAGCTTGCATGTGCACTCGGAACATTCAGTTTTCATTCATTTTGTGTTTCTCCAATAAAAGTTTGTATTCTCAGTCATAAAACTGCCGGCGAAGTCTCATGTACTCTGAACTGCCAGTATGAAGAAATGGCTGCAACTTTGCAAAAAAATCCTTGAACGAAAGCAGCAGCAGTTGGATATGCAACTACAAAGATAACGTGTACGTGTCGTGAAGGAAAAGTCCTATGGCGAACGATCGTATTGTACTCGAGACCTGTACTACGTATGGTGGAGGGGACATATCGCAGCAATCCTACACCTCCAACGTCCCCCTCCCGCGCAAACCACACCCAACCCTCGTCCCTGCTACATTCACAGGTGCTCGGTGGGCGGAAAGACTATTGATCCTTCTTGTCATTTCTTTAATTTTAGAGACGTGGTCACTACACGACAAGTATGTTGAAGAAAGTGGTATATTAGGTGACTCATTTTGGACACCAGCTCTCATAATCCACACGCATTAAAAATGAATACATACCAACCGAGCCCTTCTTCTAGTCAAGTTGTGCCACAAACTACTCTTCTCCCCAATTCTATTCAATAACTCCTCATTAGTTATGTGATCTACCCATCTAATCTTCAGCATTCTTCTGTAGCACCACATTTCGAAAGCTTCTATTCACTTCTTGTCCAAACTATTTATCGTACATGTTTGACTTCCGTACATGGCTACACTCCATACAAATACTTTCAGAAACGACTTCCTGACACTTAAATCTATACTCGATGTTAACAAATTTCTCTTCTTCAGAAACGCTTTCCTTGCCATTGCCAGTCTACATTTTATATCCTCTCTACTTCGAGCATCAACAGTTATTTTGCTCCCCAAATAGCAAAACTCCTTTACTACTTTAAGTGTCTCATTTCCTAATTTAATTCCCTCAGCACCACTTGATCTAATTCGACCACATTCCATTATCCTCGTTTTGCTTTTGTTGATGTTCATCTTATATTCTCCTTTCAGGACACTATCCATTCCGTTCAACTGCTCTTCCAAGTCCTTTGCTGTCTCTGACAGAATTACAATGTCATCAACGAACCTCAAAGTTTTTATTTCTTCTCCATGGATTTTAATACCTACTCCTAATTTTTCTTTTGTTTCCTTCACTGCTTGCTCAATATACAGATTGAATAACATCGGGGAGAGGCTGCAACCCTATCTTACTCCTTTCCCAAACACTGCTTCCCTTTCATGTCCGTCGACTCCTATTACTGCCATCTGGTTTCTGTACAAATTGTAAATAGCCTGCCACCTTTAGAATTTGAAAAAGAGTATTCCAGTCAACATTGTCGAAAGCTTTCTCTAAGTCTACCAATGCTAGAAACGTAGGTTTGCCTTTCCTTAATCTAGCTTCTAAAATAAGTCGTAGGGTCAGTAATGCCTCACGTGTTCCCACATTTCTGCGGAATCCAAACTGATCTCCAGTTTTTCCATTCGTGTGTAAAGAATTCGCGTTAGTATTTTGCAGCCGTGACTTATTAAACTGATAGTTCGGTAATTGTCACATCTGTCAACGACTGCTTTCCTTGGGTTTGGAATGATTATATTCTTATTGAAGTCCTAGGGTATTTCGCCTGTCTCATACATCTTGCTAACCAGATGGTAGAGTTTTCTCAGGACTGGCTCTCCCAAAGCTGTCAGTAGTTCTAATGGAATGTTGTATACTCCCACGGCCTTGTTTCGACTTAGGTCTTTCAGTGCTCTGTCATACTCTTCACGCAGTATAATATCTCCAATTTCATCTTATCTACATCCTCTTCCATTTCTATAACATTGCCGTCAAGTACATCGCCCTTGTATAGACCCTCTATATACTCCTTCCATCTTTCTGCTTTCCCTTCTCTGCTTAGAACTGGGTTTCCATCTGAGATCTTGATATTCATACAATTCGTTCTCTTTTCTCGAAAGGTCTCTTTAATTTTCATGTAGCCAATATCTATCTTACCCCTAGTGAGAATATATATGTAGGGTGTTACAAAAAGGTACGGCTAAACTTTCAGGAAACATTCCTCACACACAAATAAAGAAAGTATGTTATGTGGACATGTGTCCAGAAACGCTTACTTTCGGTGTTAGAGCTCATTTTATTACTTCTCTTCAAATCACATTAATCATGCAATGGAAGCACACAGCAACAGAACGTAGCAGCGTGACTTCAAACACTTTGTTACAGGAAATGTTCAAAATGTCCTCCGTTAGCGAGGATACATGCATCCACCCTCCTTCGCATGGAATCCCTGATGCGCTGATGCAGCCCTGGAGAATGGCGTATTGTATCACAGTCGTCCACAATACGAGAACGAAGAGTCTACATTTGGTACCGCGGTTGCGTAGACAAGAGCTTTCAAATGGCTCCATAAATGAAGGTCAAGAGGATTAAGGTCAGGAGAGCGTGGAGGCCATGGAATTGGTCCGCTTCTACCAATCCATCGGTCACCGAATCTGTTGCTGGGAAGCGTACGAACACTTCGACTGAAATGTGCAGGAGCTCCATCGTACATGAACCACATGTTGTGTCGTACTTGTAAAGGCACATGTTCTAGCAGCACAGGTAGAGTATCCCGTATGAAATCATGATAACGTGCTCCATTGAGCGTAGGTGGAAGAACACGGGACCCAATCAAGACATCACCAACAATGCCTGCCTAAACGTTCACAGAAAATCTGTGTTGATGACGTGATTGCACAATTGCGAGCGGAGTCTCGTCAGCCCACACATGTTGATCGTGAAAATTTACAATTCTATCACGTTGGAATGATGAAACTAAAATGAGCCCTAACATGGAAATTAAGCGTTTCCGGACACCACATGTCCACATAACATCTTTTCTTTATTTGTGTGTGAGGAATGTTTCCTGAAAGTTTAATATATATATATATATATATATATATATATATATATATATATATATATATATATATATGAGAGAGTGAGTAAATTTTATGTTGACAAACCAGAATAGCTCGAAAAATAAGCTTCTCACGCAAATGTGTAGAATAAGTTGATTATTTTCGAGGGGGACATCTGCTGGTGTTAAAATTAGCCCAGTACCCCAGCCGCCTGGGGGTGGGGTGTGAGGCAACTTTAAAATTTAAGATGGGAACCCCCATTTTTTATTGCAGAATCAGATTCTACATAAGGAAATACCTACATTTTGTCTTAAACATTTGTTTTGATTCTTGGTAGTTGGCGCTGTAATTCGAGAAAATCTATGTTCTCATTTTTGCATGGAAAATGGTTACGGATAAATAAAAATACGTATTTCCTTCGTAAATTTTTTTCGCTTAAACTAAAACTCTCCATCTCTCCTCACAGGGTGGGATTTGTGAGACAGGAATTAGAGTTTAACAAGTGTAGACCCAAATATTAATTTTTTCCGCAGATTCGGATAAGTTTTGTTTATTTCGTGGTCATGAGGCCAAACAACTTTTAATTACCAAACAAATCATCTGAATAGCTAACTAGCTAGTTAAACATCCTAATTACTAACGAGTGAACTCATTAACTAACAGAGTAGCCATTTTCCACGCAAAAATGGAAACATGAATTTTCTTAAATTCAACGCGAAACACCAAGAAACAAAACAAATGTTTAAGGCAAAGTGTACGTAGTTTTTTATGTAGAATATGATTCTGCAATAAAAAGTGGAGGTTCCCATTTGGAATTTTAAAGTTGCCTCCCGCACTACCCCCAGGTGTCTGGGGTGGTGGGCTAATTTTAGCACCAGTAGATGTCCCCCTCGAAAATAATCAACTAGCAACTTTGCATTCTACACATTTTTGCGTGTGAAGCTTATTTCTCGAGTTATTCTGGTTTGTCAACTTAAAAATTTATACCATATATATAAAAAGAAACATTCTACACTGTGTGTGTGTGTGTGTGTGTGTGTGTGTGTGTGTGTGTGTGCGCGCGCGTGTAAAATGAGTCACCTAATATACATCTATTTCCAAACCACGGGAATAATTTCAACCATACTTGGTACACATAAACATCGCTGTCGGTCAACAACCACTGTGGGGGTCATAAAAGCCCACGATGGATGAATTCCCAGATTTTATTCTCCCAGCGTCTGAGAATGAGAGCACTTAGTGACTTTCAACAGTCTTTACACATCATTTCAAATCTTAACGAAATCTTTTAATCGCTACAACCCGTACAAAATGATAAAATGAATAAACTTCATTGCTTGCTACTTTTCCTTTGTTCATGCAGTAAAAGCACCATATGAGGGATGGTGTTACAATTTATAAATTTTTTACTAATAACTATATTGGCGACACACTTTGCACTGGATGTGACTGCAAAATTGTTTCGTTTTACGATACTTAGGTCAGGAGACATGACGTCATAAACAATGATATGCTTGAAAAACTGCCGTATCGCACACTGTGTTTAACTTTTTTACTTCTTTGTTACTAACTCTATTGGAAATAAATTTCGCAGACAGTATCCACATGTGGCACCGAACGTACCTACACTATGAAAACACGGCACTACACACAGCTCAGCAGATATGACGGCACAAACATTAAGTGCAAGACCAGATGCAGTGTGGTACAGATGTGGACGCATAGCTATAAGTAAATACTTCTGCGACGTCGGGTTTATCTGCTAGTTTTATGAATAAAGCTGTCCTTGATGCACAACATCTCCCTTGTAAAACCTCCCGCGGTAGCTCGTCGTGCAGTTCCGTTACTCTGCCATGCTGACTTCTGCTGAATCGTGCAGCGCTTACCTCAGTCTTTTCTACCTCTTCCGTTAGTAAAACTTGATAAATATTCCAGACTGATGAACAATATTCAAGAATTAATCAAAAAAATGGTTCAAATGGCTCTGAGCACTATGGGACTCAACTGCTGTGGTCATTAGTCCCCTAGAACTTAGAACTACTTAAACCTAACTAACCTAAGGACATCACACACATCCATGCCCGAGGCAGGATTCGAACCTGCGACCGTAGCAAAGAATTAATCGAAGGAGGGTGCTCTAAACGACGTTAACGGATCATACTCCCTCAGGCTTGGTCCAGTATACTGAGTAGAGTACTTGCCATCTTCTCAGTTATATTTGTGTGTTTGGTCAGTTTTAATATGCTCTGAACGGAAAATTCTGTATAATTAAAAGTTGTTACTGACTGCAGTAACTTGCCCTTTTATTTACCCACAGTGCATTATATTTCATTAAGTTTTCATGTGAAATTCAGCCTACTCTCTTCTGCAACAATGTGGGACTAGGTAAGAGAGTTCACTACCACTGCAGCATTGTCACTAGCAGCAATGTGATGGCACAGCACTGCGCTAAGGCACCTGCTGGGTGCCGTTGTCACCAGCCAGTCAGTGCCTGGCTAGTCACCTGAACCAGGAGCACTTTGGCACATTGTGACTTTACAGCAGCAACATCACAATGTGCTTTGGTGAACATACTTACTGACAATCCGACCAGGCAGGTCATCAAATTGATGGGTTATCAAGTCGACGTCCATCACAATGTCAGCTTCCACCATGAGGCCATATTGCTCCACCATCATTTTGACAGGACAGCCTGCTAGTTGGGTCAGGCGTTGCCTAATTGTCCATGGGTCGCACTTAGATCCTTCTAGGCACTAAGATACTGCAGCTGAGCTCTTTCTAGCTCCTGTTGGTGCCTGCTAGCGTCAGCCAGCTGCTGCCAGAACATACTAACTTTTGCTACCTCCTGCTAGGGCCTACTAGCTCCTGTAAGCTGCTGCTAGCTCCTGTTACTGCAAGCTAGTCATCTCTCATGTTAGCGTTCCACATCAGGAAAGACGTACCTCGGCTGGATTAACACCGGCAAAGAGGTCAGGAAGCCTACTAGTATCAAATGTAGATTTTAAGTTGAGGAAGAAATTTCTGAGAATGTACAATTCGAGCACAGCATTGTATCGTATTAACACATGGAAGTTGCGAAAACAGTAACAGAAAAAATAGAAGCCTTTAAGATGTGGTGCTACAGAAGAATGTTGAAAATTACGTGGATTGATAAGGTAAGGAATGAGGAAGTTTTCCAAATAAACGGTGAGGAAAGGAACGTATGGAAACAGTACAGAGGATAAGGGGCCGGATGATAGGGCAGCTGTTAAGACACCAAAGAATAACTTTCATAATGCTAGAGTGACCTGCAGACAATAAAAACTGTAGAGGAATACATCCAAAGTATAATGGAGGACGTATGGTGCAACAGATATTCTGAGATGAAAAGATTGGCACAGGAGAGGAATTCGTGATGGGCTGCATCAGCTAGTCAGAAGACTGATGACTCAAAAAAGATGCTAGATTGCTGGGCTATTGGACTGTGTGTCAAAGCCCACTTTCTAGCGCCATCAGATGTCGGATTGCCATATGAACTACTGGATTATAAAGAGTTTGTACCACCTTTGAGCCACGCATGATTAGCCGAGCGGTCTAGGGCGCTGCAGTCATGGCCTGTGCGGCTGGTTCCGGCGGAGGTTCGAGTCCTCACTCGGGCATGGGTGCGTGTGTTTGTCCGTAGGATAATTTAGGTTAAGTAATGTGTAAGCTTAGGGGCTGATGACCTCAGCAGTTAAGTCCCATAAGATTTAACACACATTTTTACCACCTTTGAACGGCTTGTCTCTCACCTCATCCCACGATCTTCCACTAGATAATACCGACACCCTCTACACTTCGTTCATGAGGTTCAGATATCAATCGATAACACAGAAGTTGAAGCCCGCCAGGTTAGCCGAGAGCGCTAATCCGGTGCTTCCTGGATTCGGGTAGGCGCGCCGGACCCGGATCGAATCCGCCAGGCGGATGTGGTTTTTAGGCGGTTTTCCACATCCCACTTGGTGAATACCGGGCTGGTCCCCACGTTCCGCCTCAGTAACACGACTCGCAGACATTTGAACACGTTCACACTATTCCGTGGATTACACTAGACGCAGACAGCTGGGGTACACTAATTCCGTCCTGGGGGGGGGGGGGGAGGGGGGGTACAGGGTGGCGGCAGGAAGGACATCAGGCCGACCCTTATACTTACATTGCCAAATTCGTTCCTAACCGTGGCGACCCTGCTAAATCGCGGGACGAGGCACCAGCAGAGAAATAAGAAAGAAAGAAACGCAGCATAAGTTGAAACAACATTTCTTGGCTTCCATAAAGGCATGGATACAATTTAGCAGTTTTATTTTTCAAAGTAAAAAAAAAAACATTCGAAATATCTTAACAAACATACAACATACAGAACTCAGCAAGCTATTCTTTATGGGGAGGAATCGTCATAACCAGAATCAGTGGCCTCTGTGCCTCAACGAATGTCATAGGGTCGCTGCTAAACAATCATATAGCTACAAATATTGTTCACCACGACACTTACGTGAATGGTGAATAAAGTCTGCAACTATACAAGGCTTTCGTAGAGGACGTAATTATGTAGAGGAGTATGACATCGATAAAATCTTGTCACGAAATGCAAAGTACATGAACCAAAGATTGGTAAATGATCATTTGGGAGCTAGCTGCCAGGAAGGCAGTCCAGTCGTATATCTGTTCGAATATTTCGTATACGTGTGTTATTCTTACTAAGTGAGAGTCTGACTGTATCTAAGACTGTCTGAGAATCAAGAAAAGCTACGTCAACTTGTGATCCATTATCAATCGTCGCCTGGAACTCATGTGCAGAGAGAGCATGCCAGGTTTCACATGACTGGTGTTAGTGGAATCCATGCAGACACCTCCACAGTAGTTTGATTTTCAGAAAAGTCATCATATGTGAGCACAATATGTGATCACAATTCTACAAGAAAAAGACGTCACTGATTTAGGTTTCTAGTGCTGCACAGCCGTCTAGCAGAGCTTCTTAGAAATTGGAACCAACTGCAGCAGCTCGTGGGCCACCAAGACAAACGCGACATACAATAAAAATTCCTCCTGGAAAGGCCTTTTGGGCCCCAACTGCAAACCACACTGCCGAGCTGTGGACTGGCACCTTGACGTGCTTTTCCTTCGGCTGCATTTTACTGCATTCCAGTTAGACAGCGAACAAATTTATTCACTTGGTTGATTTAGAGACATTTCGTCTCATTATCAAACAAATGTGAATCATTATACTCTCCAAGAAATGAAGAAAAAACAAACGACGCACCACGAAGGAATTATGCAAACTGGCCAAACTGATATTCATACAGATATCGACGGAAAACGCAAAACTGGAAACTTTGGCGGGTGACAGATGAACGTTTGACGCTGCAACGAAATTTCACAGCGCAACTGGCAAGGATAGTAAACGGGACACGTCGACAGTAAGTCAGAAAGTGCTAGCGAATAGCATTCTATGCAGTCAGTTGTACAGTAACTATACCTAATAAACAGGCGCTTGTTCAATATAAGCAGATGTCAGCATTTGAGAGAGGATGAGTAGTAGAGTTTTGGCGATTCGTGAATGAGTCGTTCATTAGAACGTATCGTCGTTCAAAAGAATCGTAAGAACAATTGCGTGTTTCCGAGTCGTGACGATTCCAAGTTCCAACTATTCATCGATTCTTAGTACGCTATGCTTCGAAGGCAACTTCCGAATCATGCCGAGTCGTGCCGAATGATTAAGACCGCCAGATGACAGTCAAGTGGAGGATGCGTGTGAACAAAGGAAGCTCGGAACGAACAAACGAAGTCCGTGAGCCGTAATATTAATCGTGAAAACCAATCTGACATTTGTCGGTGGCTGACGGGAACGAGCGTAAAGGCATTTCCCATTTACTATCCCAATATAGTGCACATGCGCGGATTCGTATCATCCTACGTTTTTCTGTGCTCTTTCCAATTCCACAGCACCTTATATTTCACAATAAAGCAACTTCAGCCTTCACACACTGCAAATTTAGCTTAACTTTTGTTTCGTCGAAATACAAAGCATAGGTATTTTGCTTATAATTTGTCTGAGAACTTGCTTCTGCCACTACTTTTATGTGAGAAGACGACATACTTCTAAAGTGTAGGGTACAATCGTATACAGCGACATTACTTCACTGCTAATTTGCTAATTCTGTTAGTTACACCAGCGCCGCCACTAAATGGCTGTCACACTAGACCAGTATTACAGAGCCTATATAGAGAGAATGTAGGCACTCTAACCAATACCTTTCTTGGCGGAGCGCCGTGTAACACCGTCTTTAAACAAAAGCTTTTTAATTAATAATTTCAAGTTCGAGTTTTCGAATGTTACCCTGTTCAGATTCATATTAAATTTTAGTGAAGTAATGTCGCTGTATACGATTGAATCCTATTGTTTAGAAGTATGTCGTCTTCTCACGTAAATAGTAGTGACAGCGGCAAGTTCTCAGACAAATTAAAAGCAAAATACCTATGCTTTGTATTTAGAAGAAATGAAAGTTAAGCTAAATTTGCTTTGGGAGAGGGCTGTCAGCTGCGTTATGAATTACAAAGGTGATGTGGACTTGGAAAGACACCGTAGCACAGAAAAACTTAGAATGATATGAGCCAAACCACGTCTGCCTTACTGCTAGATTTTGTTACTATAGTAACTACTATAGTACTACTATAGTACTACTATAGTAGTTAGGTGCGTTCAAGCTACACAACCAAACTGGCATACCACGTAATTTTGCACCACCTGCCGCACAAATCGACTCCTCTTTCCTGGCATACTGAAATATAACAATAGATGCAATCAAATCAAACGTGACCTTTCAACAATTAAGGCATTACATGTATAAATTGAGAATCACACTTGGATGTCATATGCATCTTTACTCATAAATAAACTATTTCTGGCATATCTTATCATGACACAGTTCGATTCTAATCGCATTGACAATTTTAGACCTGTCCTGCCATCTGTGAGTAAGATGGAGAACTTTTTGCATTCCGTAAGAATGGTGCCATCGCAGACTAGAATGAATCGTGATAGAATCGTGAACGAATCGTAGGAATCGATTCGCAATGTGAGATTTGAATCGAAGGAATCGAATCGGGAAAAAGAATGGTGTTGCCCAACTCTAATGTCTAGCTGAGCCCACAGAATCCGATTCGAGTATTCGGCGAATAGTTCAAAATTTGATTAGGAGCGATGTCACTATTCGACGATCTTGGAATTTGTGATTTATTAAGGACTTTTTCCGCTGTAACATCGTCGCTGTCGCCTACCTGCTAAATTTCAACCAGTGTATTAAACGTCCTGATCAATCTTATTTTTCAAGGATCGAGGGCTTCGGTAGGCACAGTATAAACTGCAGTTATGCGAGGCTTCGGTGCAGAGTATCTTGTGGCGCTGGTTTAATCTGTGACATTGTACAACGGATTTCGCTGGACACAGAGCTTCGTTAAGAAGGGTCAGGGATTCCTCGTGTACCTAAAGATGATGTTGCACAAATGGCGGTTGCTTTTCTGTGCAGCCCACGGCACGAACAAACAACTGCGTAAGTATGCAGACAATGCTGTTCGTCACGCCATCGGCCACCACCACCTCCTGCCGTCACGTACGAGCAACCAGAATGTTGTTTACAGAGTGGTGAACTACGGTGATGGCGAAGGCCGTAAAACGAGAAGACAAACCAGTCAGCTACGCGTCACAGCCGTTCGCAGAACCCTAAAGCGGTCTCTCAACGTCCTTTTCCTACGACGTTGGAAAGATTCCATAGAGATATTGTGCTTCCATCTCGCGGCGGCTCTTTCACTCCACATGCGTGGCTAGCGTGTGCCTTTAGGCAATCGTTTTGCGACTACTGCCATAAAACTGGCCACACTGGTAAGAGTGCCAAGGCAAGAATAGAACAAGAGCTCAGGTTATACAGTTTTTTCTAATGGCAGGTCAAGTCTGTCTCCATCCACTATTTCCCTGGCTTCCAGACGCCTCGCAGAGTATCTGATGCTCCCGTTACGTAATTTAAAAAATAATAATATTCAAGAGAGATACGTGAGGAGTGGCAACCCCAATTCAGGAACGCATGTTGAACCAGTTGGGAACACCACCCCCTTCTAACAAGAATGGTGGTTGGTCTTACTCCATAATCGGAAAACACCCAACCTGGGTAAATTTAGGTTGCCACACATGTCTGGTACAATAAGTTACTTTTATTAACCTTTTGCTAGCTTTTGTTTTACAGACGCAAGAAGCTGTTAACTTGATTGCGATCACGGAACCCTTTCATTATGTCGACGGATTATGTCAGGAATCTGACTCATCATTCGTACCTCGTTTCTGGTCTGCTGCGTATTACGCTAAGTCCAGCAGCCGTTCTCAGATATTTTTGGGAACGCTCAGTACCATTCATCATCATCATCAGTTTTCCGCCAAGAGGCAGTTTTCACATGGCAGTTCTCCAGGCTGTCCGGCTGTCTGGTCTTCTGATGGTCCGGTGCTCTTCACATTTTTTAATGTTTCTCCTTTTCTCTATTGGTATCATAACTGTTGCAAGGAAGTCATCAAGCCATTCCCCTTTGTCATATATCTCGTTGCAGAGGTAGACTTGTTTCTTTTCTTGGCTTGTTTCCCACACTCTTCAACAGTCCTGCTGGCAAATCATCTGTTCTACATGCCTTCCTATTCTTCATCTCCTACAGCGCCTTTTCTACTTCTCTTTCCAAGATGATGAATCCCTTTCCATCTTCCGGCACATATTGCTGCTCTTCAACATTAATTTCGCTTTACATTTCATCCCCCTTATACAGACATTCAATATATTCTTTCCATATTTGAGAATGATGGAAGAGCGGAGAAACTGGAAAAATGTAGAAACTGAAGAAGGGAAAAAGAGGTACAGGAAACTGAATAATGAATTAAGAAGAGAAACTGAAGAAGCTTGGGAAAAATGGATGAAACAGAAATGCGACGAAATAGATAAAATGGAGAAAGAGGGAAAATATGAAATGATGTATAGACTGGCTAGTGAGAGTTTTTGAACGTAAAAGAACGAAGAATAACATGGAAATAGAAAGAGCGGACGGTACTCTAGCAGAAGAACCACAGTGCCATTCGAAATTGGGGAAAAGGAACCCGATAGGGCCAGCCGTTGTAGCCGAGCGGTTCTAGGCGTTTCAGTCCGAAACCACGCGGCTGCTACGGTAGCAGGTTCGAATCCAGCCTCGGGCATGGTTGTGTGTGATGTCCTTAGGTTAGTTAGGTTTACGTAGTTCTAAGCCTAGAGGACTGATGACCTCAGATGTCAAGTCCCATAGTGCTTAGAGCCATTTGAACCATTTTTTTGAACTCGATAGATTACACGAAATGGAAGTTCCTGAATCCGTGTCTGCTAGTGACGCAACTACTCGTACGGGCAACGTTGCCACTAAAAGATTGAGCGTGTGTTTTGGACTATGCATGGGTTTAAACAACATTTTACCACACGGTATCCGGCCAACACATAGCACATCTTTCAGCTACACGAAGTTTATCATAAAGTCTACGTTAGACCTCTCGAAATACTTGTACGTGCCATATGAGGAGACGTTCTGGCACCTTACTGTGGTTTATACGCCTTCTAGTCTGCATAGATGTAAAAGACTATCGACTTTTCATAGTTTTGTGAAATGGGTGACTCAGGACGCATCAAAAAGTGAAAGTTATCTAGATCATGCCATTCTCATATGCCCAGATCTGTAGGATTAGTTAATGGTTGACAAATAGTTACCACACGCTATCAAGTGACAGATTTAAAACATAACATTAAAATACTGCGATTTTTTCATGTGAATACGGATTCTTCATACAAGATTGATTTGATTTCACAAGACTATTTCATCAAAAAGGACAAACTGGCGGTGGATTTTAACTTACGAATTGGATTACACAGCTTTTGTTTTCGGATGAACCACCCGATTATGCAAGGGTATATCTTCTACAAACATGCACAAACAGCCTCGATACACTATTTGAAATTGTGTTTAAGAATAAAGTTCTCCATCGCCTTTCAGAAATGTTCAGTGTGCTCTCCACCGCACGCAAGACATCCAGGTGATAACTTGTCCTATGCTCTTGCGAGCCATGTCTGGATTTAATAGATTCACTGTTGCTGCTACGTGGCGTCACTGTTCTACAGAAATTGTTGGAACTGGAGGCACACAAAACGTGTGGTTGTTGGTAGTGGATGGATGGAGACACAACATTGTTGTTACAGGTAGTCTGCGAATACCAGTTCACAGATGTTCGCCATTGATGAATCTTGTATACGATTGGAGTTAACTCCCTCAGCGTCAGTTAAGGCCTGAAAATCTACTGAAGCGCTGTAGCTCGTAGCCATATAATAAATAACGTCTTATGGACGGCTGTAGGTGTTTAATTTTATTACATAAGTGAGTGCTCGAAGTCCCCCAAACCTCCAATTAGGACGGACACAAAAAATATTGAGTTTCATGTTTATGTTCAAACTATCACTATGGTTTCTCTATATAGCCGTGGATAATAACTGTCATTGAAGATAAAATATATTCTCTGAAAATTTCAGGATTTCGTGACTGATGAGTATGCTCTGCTACAGCTTATTTTTCTGTTTTCGCTAGTCGGCAAAGAGTTTTATGTTCTTTCAGTCTTGTTTCACGCTTCTCTTGGTAGTTGCAATGTAGATCTTTCCTCAAGTACACCTTATATATTCCACTAGCTGATAGAGGAGAGTGTTTGTCCTTTACAGATCGAAGTGCTTGGCATATTTTCTTCGTTGTTCAAAAAAGAGGTATGACTTCATATTTCCGTAGAATCTTGCGAACTGATCAAGTTACGTTTTTCGTATAAGGGAGAGAAACCTCGTTTTTCCGTCACTGACTGGTAGAACATAGTTTCTCTCCCCGATTAGTAAAATGTAACTAATTCATTGCTGGATGGTTTTTCTCCTTTTTATCAAAAAAGTACCTGATCACGTCGGCAAGATTTTACAGAAACACGACCAGCTAAGAAAATATGTCAAGCACTCCGCTTCGTAAAGACAAATGACGTCCTCTGTCAGTCAGTGGAGGATACAAGATACGGTGTACTTGTAGGAAGGTCTAAATTGGAACTACCAAGAGACTCTTGAGTACAAGACTGAAAGAACATAAAAGTCTTTGCCGACGGAGAAAAACAGAAAAATCAGGTTTAGCAGAGCATGCTCTTCAGTCATATAATTACGAATTGAAGTTTTCCGAAACTAAAATCTTATTTATTAAGACATACTATTATCCACGACTATACAGAGAGGCCATCGAAATATAAAATTATTGTGGTAGTTTTAACATAAAGAGGAAGCCATGAAACTCGATGATATATGGGTAGTGGATCTACAGAATCGATAGATAAGCTCTTTTATCCTTGCTTTTATCCTTGACAGGAGACAATCGATAGTCAATTTTTATGTCTGACACAAATTACAGGAGCGCCTCCGAGGACGTCCAACGCAGTTCTGGACGAAACGCCAGGAACCGAAAAGTTTCTTCGACCACACCGTTAGAGCACGCAACACTCAACAGCAAGTCTGACATCCGGTGGTGAAAGCTTTCAGTGTATAAACAAACAGCGAGTTCAGCAAACTCTGGAGGCCAGTGGTGCAGTGCGAGATCGTACAATCCTCACATTGTCGGACCAGTTGGCAGCACTCTCGAGGGAAATAACACCTCACGGTTGTAAGTGAATCGCTTCTCCAGAAACGGAGTGAACAGAATTTTACCTGACTGAAGGTTAAGGCCAGCACAAGGGCTGTGGCGTGGAAGGGGAACCCGAGGGTAACAACAACAAAAATATTCACAGTTAAAAAAATTTAATCGGAAATATATTTAGCAATTGCCAAGCTTAATTTGATATAGCAATCTTAACTTATTGCTTGTACTTATGATAATGAAATCTTAAGGAGTGTTTTTTAGATCTCACTCAGCTTGAAAATATCATATATATTTAAGAACACTGTGTCACAAACAGCTTTAACGAGTCCCAAAGAAAGATTCCGAATAATAGTATTTTATGTAAGATGTTTGCTTTACATATTTAGCAGTTATTAAGGTAATAAACATCTTGAACTGCTAGCAGTTCCCTGAAATAGTGTCAAAACTTAAGGCTAACAAATATTGACTTTAAGAAAATTCCTGATTAAATTTATAATATCAAGAAAACCAAGATAAATAAGTTAGTCACATCATTTTAGAAACAATCATTTCTCCAAAAACACAACTGGCTAAAATCGTAAAACCAACATTCAATAGCTAGCTAGTCATAATTTACAGAGATTAAAACGCGATTAAATGAATTTCGTGCACTCGCACAGAACGTAAAAAAGTAGTGCCAGCCAATTACTTAAATGCAGTTCAATTGCCAAGTGGCAAGCAAATTAACTGAGGCACTTTAACAGAAACCTTTAAACATAATAACTTCAACACAACTATTATGTGCATAACTTAGTTCATAATCCAAGGCCAAGGGGCCAACCCACTCTTCTTTGCACAATATTATTAAAAATACGGTCACTTCATTTGACAGTTTTCTTCTTTCACCAACTGATAGGCCTAGACTACTTGGACCGCCATGAACAGCTTGAATTGCATGCTCAACAACATGGAAGGAAAGGAGACCAATTACAGCAGCCGAGGAGTTCAAATGGTTCAAATGGCTCTGACCGCTATGGGACTTAACATCTGAGGTCATCAGTGCCCTAGACTTAGAACTACTTAAACCTAACTAACCTAAGGACATCACACACATCCATGCCCGAATCAGGCTTCGAATCTGCGACCGTAGCAACAGTGTGCTTCCGGACTGAAGCACCTAGATTCGCTCGACCACAGCAGCCGGCAGCGGAGGAGTAGTCCACTGAAACAGACTGTTGTTGTTGTGGTCTTCAGTCCTGAGACTGGTGTGATGCAGCTCTCCATGCTACTCTATCCTGTGCAAGCTTCAACTCCCAGTAACTACTGCAACCTACATCCTTCTGAATCTGCTTTGTGTAGTCATCTCTTGGTCTCCCTCCACGATTTTTACCCTCCACGCTGCCCTCCAATACTACATTGGTGATCCCTTCATGCCTCAGAACATGTCTTACCAACCGGTCTCTTCTTCTTGACAAGTGGTGCCACAAACTACTCTTCTCCCCTATTCTATTCAATACCTCCTCATTAGTTACGTGATCTACCCATCTAATCTTCAGCATTCTTCTGTAACACCACATTTGGAAAGCTTCTATTCTCTTCTTGTCCAAACTAGTTATCGTCCATGTTACACTTCCATACATGGCTACACTCCATACAAATACTTTCAGAAATGACTTCCTGTCACTTAAATCTATACTCGATGTTAACAAATTTCTCTTCTTCAGAAACGCTTTCCTTGCCATTGCCAGTCTACATTTTATATCCTCTCTACTTCGAGCATCAACAGTTATTTTGCTCCCCAAATAGCAAAACTCCTTTACTACTTTAAGTGTCTCATTTCCTAATCTAATTCCGTCAGCATCACCAGACTTAATACGACTACATTTCATTATCATCGTTTTGCTTTTGTTGATGTTCACCTTATACCCTCCTTTCAAGACACTGTCCATTCCGTTCAACTGCTCTTCCAAGTCCTTTGCTGTCTCTGACAGAATTCCAATATCATCTTCGAACCTCAAAGTTTTTATTTCTTCTCCATGGATTTTAATACCTACTCCGAATTTTTCTTTTGTTTCCTTCACTGCTTGCTCAATATACACATTGAATAGCATCGGGGAGAGACTACAACCCTGTTCCACTCCCTTTCATGTCCCTCGACTCTTAACTGCCATCTGGTTTCTGTACAAATTGTAAATAGCCTTTCGCTGTATTTTACCCCTGCCACCTTTAGAATTTGAAAGAGAGTATTCCAGTCAACATTGTCAAAAGCTTTCTCTAAATCTACAAATGCTAGAAACGTAGGTTTGCCCTTCCTTTTTCTAGCTTCTAAGATAAGTCGTAGGGTCAGTATTGCCTCACGTGTTCCAACATTTCTACGGAATTCAAACTGATCTTCCCCGAGGCCGGCTTCTACTAGTTTTTCCATACGTCTGTAAAGAATTCGCGTTAGTATTTTGCAGCTGTGACTTATTAAACTGATAGTTCGATAATTTTCACATCTGTCAACACCTGCTTTCTTTGGGATTGGAATTATTATATTCTTGTTGAAGTCTGAGGGTATTTCGCCTGTCTCATACATCTTACTCACCAGCTGGTAGAGTTTTGTCATGACTGGCTCTCCCAAGGCCGTCAGTAGTTCTAATGGAATGTTGTCTACGCCCAGTGCCTTGTTTCGACTCAGGTCTTTCAGTGCTCTGTCAAACACTTCACGCAGTATCGTATCTCCCATTTCATCTTCATCTACATCATCTTCCATTTCCATAATATTGTCCTCAAGTACATCGCCCTTGTATAGACCCTCTATATACTCCTTCCACCTTTCTGCTTTCCCTTCTTTGCTTAGAACTGGGTTTCCATCTGAGCTCTTGATATAGTGGTTCTCTTTTCTCCAAAGGTCTTTTTTAATTTTCCTGTAGGCAGTATCTATCTTACCCCTGGTGAGATAAGCTTCTACATCCTTACATTTGTTCTCTAGCCATCCCTGCTTAGCCATTTTGCACTCCCTGTCGATCTCATTTTGGAGACGTTTACATTCCTTTTTGCGTGCTTCATTTACTGTATTTTTATATTTTTTCCTTTCATCAATTAAATTCAATATTTCTTCTGTTACCCAAGGATTTCTACTAGCTTTCATCTTTTTACCTACTTGATCCTCTGCTGCCTTCACTACTTCATCTCTCAAAGCTACCGATTCTTCTTGTATTGTATTTCTTTCCTCAATTCCTGTCAATTGTTCTCTTATGCTCTCCCTGAAACTCTGTACAACCTCTGGTTTAGTCAGTTTATCCAGATCCCATCTCCTTAAATTCCCACATTTTTGCAGTTTCTTCAGTTTTAATCTACCAATAGATTGTGGTCAGAGTCCACATCTGCCATTGGAAATGTCTTACAATTTAAAACCTGGTTCCTAAATCTCTGTCTTACCATTATATAATCTATCTGAAACCTGTCAGTATCTCCAGGCTTCTTGCATGAGTACAACTTTCTTTTATGATTCTCGAACCAAGTGTTAGCTATGATTAAGTTGCGCTCTGTGCAAAATTCTACCAGGCGGCTTCCTCTTTCATTTCTTAACCTCAGTCCATATTCACCTACTACGTTTCCTTCTCTCCCTTTTCCTACTACCGAATTCCAGTCATCCATGACTATTAAATTTTCGTCACCCTTCACTATCTGAATAATTTCTTTCTCACTATGTTGTTTGTAGTAGCTTACCCGCATTCCTATTGTTTTATTCGTTATTAAACCTACTCCTGCATGACCTCTATTTGATTTTGTGTATTTTATAAAATTACTAAGGAGCAACAGTGAGCTGCATGAAAAGCTTATATTGCTTAAAGCGGCGTTTGTCATATGAGCCTTGACACAAAGTTAAACTCTGTTATCTGACAAGAACAGTGTACCAAGTTACTGCCAGTCAGGACTAACAAGGTTCAATGTGTGTAATTACACCAAGCACGACACGACAAAGAAGCGTTTACCGTTGTGAATCTTCACAGACTAGCTCATGTAATTCAGCTGAGTGAGCTATACCACAAAGTCACATGCAAACGTATGCTTGATCCTACTACACTTGCGACATCTAAACCAGTGTACACGGCTCCAAGTATTAAGCTCGATTCATAAGAAACATCCACAACCAGCTTGTGATCCAACTCGCCACTTTGCGAAGATTCGTTCTCTCAGATTTGTCCGATGCGCAGAAGGCTCGCCGTCTTCAGTCGCCGGAATTGGTTCCATCAGGCTGCGTACTCAGTGTGCGGCGGCGCGGTTCCTTCCGTCCCTTTACGACGGACCGCCACCTACCTGTGAACATTGTCTCAGTAAATCATCAGTAGGAAAGCCGAGTGAAACCTACTGCACTTCGACGTGAACCAGTATGCAATTAAAGTCACTAATCTACGTTTCGGGAGAAACACGAAATGAAAGGTTGGAAATTTTGTCCTCAATTAATATATTCTGAAACTTAGGTGAACAAGTATCACTGCCAAGCCCTTGCTAGTCTTAACACAGTCACTCATAATCGCTTTCACTCACGTTAGCAAGTTTATGGTGTTGCATTTCCCGAAAATGTAATAGCTACAAAAATACTGATTGTTTTTGATTGAGAATGCTCGCCAAATATTACGTCTGTCGGTACCAAATGCACTCAGTTTTTAGCTACCGACCTACTCAATATGTCACGCGGAATATATCTTTTCTCATCACAAAATTCACTTAAAAATTCCGAAATTTCTACACGCCCATCGGAATAATCATGCCGTCCCTTTACAACACTTTTGACGTACGAAACACTGCTAGATCCGGCAACTTATTGTTTCCATCGGAACTACTACTAAACACGTTTCATGGCTAGGCTACGACTCTTCTCTATAATGCTCTAAGTCTTCTCTATATTGCTTTACCATTGGTCAGTTTACTCAACAGCCAATAGCAAAACAACATTCTCCCGCGTCAGTCGGCGCTTTTCATCCATAACCAATAGCAAAATAGTAAACCTCACGACTGCAGTTTTTACCGACGTAATTATCTAATATACTGAATTTTTGTTTATGTATAAAGTTATTTACTATTGTTATTTATACCCGAATTAACATTCCCTTTACCATAATCTTACTTTACAAAACTATTCCACAAAAATCCCCTTTGTCCATATCCATACTTCTTCGAAATGTTCCCACACTAAATCCTATTACATAACTCGTTAAAAAATTATCTTCATATTAACCTGAAACCACACTCACGCATCATTCATACTGCTAAAGCACATTTATAACATTTTACATACACAAAAAGAAATAATAACACTTTATGAAAATATTAGAACAGTTTATGAAAAACATTCTATTACTTTAGTGCATTCTGGTGGGCACAATCGAAACTAAAATCACAGCCCCTCTATCCAATATTGTCCTCTATCGGCTGATACATAAACTACGTGCGCGTCCAGTCTCGCGTCACCATCTGTCACTATCCAGCTCTGAGACACATCTCCCACTTAACCGCCTCCAATGCAGGATCGTTATACGGCGCTACGCCTCAAGTGCTATCAGTAGACACGAGGACAGCACGTCACAGTTCCACCGACCACCTCAGTGAAAGACAGTCGCAGCCTACCAAGGCAGAAGCAGCCGACTGACTAGGTGCCGGTTTCCATACCGCGTCCGAACCGACAGCTACAAACTCCCTCTCGGACCGACGTCAGCACACGTCCTCGTTCGCGCCGCAACTATGACCTCTCGTGGCTAGTCTTTCTACTCGATCTCTCAAAATTCTCACAAAGATGTTACTGCTGAGTGAAAGCGTCCTCCCGTATCGAGCGCCATTCTTACGTAGAACACAAAAAGCCCGGTTATCGGCATCTCGAATGGACACACGTTATAAGAGTGTAATGAATGAGCGAGACAGCTGCAACAGGGAGACCCCTAACGATAACCACATGAACCGGCAACTGGTGCCAAAGTACACTTTTTATTTTCAATGTGTACGTTATATTAAAGCTTTCTCTTCATTCATGTAGAAGATATAGTTTTGTGAATTCTGATTAACATTTTTGAAATACCCTCTATCATACAGTTTACAAAGCATAGCATCTTCTCAGAAACACGTCATTGTCATTAATACCTAGCTAAGATCAAAGAATTTGACAGAAATACAGGCGTTTCTATGGGAAATAAACCATTACGTCAAATTTATTCCAATGCTAACAAACATTGGCGTACCCAGCGAGGGGCAGGGACAGATGCCCCCCCCCCCCCCCCCCCCTCCCCAGAAGATATTCGGACTCGTTCGCGCAGATCCGGGAGTAATTTTTTCGTCTTCGGCACGTTACTGTCGGCAGAGAAGTTTATAGAAATAATAAATTTAGCGATAAGCAATCCTCTCTGCTATTCGTAGGCATGTTACGTCACCAAGGAACAGCGTATTCACTTGTAGTCAGTAAGGGATCATGACTAGTGAAGTTTCTAACGAACAACATCGTCTCTCCTACCATATTTAAATATAAAATGCTTTCCTGCTCCTAAACAACTAATTTTTTAGTTACAGCTGACGCTAACTGTAGATTAATAGCAGTTGACGTGCAGGTCATGACAAGCAGTAGATGGCGAGACATTTAGTGCAAATGATTTATAAAAAACTTGTGTGGCGATGTTATTAAGGAGAATATAATCACTGACATTAAAAAAGCGACTTTTTATGCAGTCTTGGCTGATGAAACAGCTGACATAGCTGGGAAGGAACAGCTATCAATACGTGTGTGGTTCTATGACGAAATAAAAGTGAAAATCCGGGAAGAATTTGTAGGTTTTATAGAAATTAAGTCACAAAACGCCTCTTCATTCGCCGAAGCAATTGACAGTTTCTTGATCAGTAATAATCTTCCAGCAAAAGACTGTGTAGAATTAGGCTTCGATGGCTGTTCTACAATGGAAGGTAGAGAGAGTGGTGTACAAGCCATTTTAATAAAGAAATATTATCGAGCATCATGCGTTCATTAAAAACTCAACCTTGTGGTGAACGATGCAAACGCAGTGCCGGAAATTAGGAATACTGTTGCCACTGTGAAAGACACTATAAACGTTTTTAGAGAATTGAGTACAAGTCGGAAATACGGTCCCAATTTAACAAGAATGTGTGAGACGAGATGGTCTGAAAAATATAAATCCATCAGACTATTTTCTCAAAATTTCCCAAAGGTTGTGAGAGATCTAGAGAAATTGTCTACTGAGGGAAATTATGCAACGAGGCAATCTACGTATCAGTTGCATTCAGCCATTACCAAACCAGTGTTCATCTTATCTTTACAAACAATAGACAAATACTCAGTAGTTTTGGAACCAGTAGCTAATGTCCTGCAGTCTAAGTCTTTAGATATGTTTGCGGTGAAGGAAGACATCAGAGGAATCCTTCACGTGCTCAGTAATGATCGAAAGGAAGCAGACAGAGTAACTGGCGTATTACTTGCAAAAGCACAAGTTATAGCAGAGGAACTGGAAATAGAAATTACTGTTCCACGTTTTGCTTGCAAGCAAAAATTCAGAAACAATCCACCATCCCAAAATGACAACGAATACTGGCGATGTTCGCTGGTAATACGATACATCGAATCATTCATGTCATCATTAAATATAGGATTTTCACCAGAAAATACAGCTTTTGCTCTAAATAAGCTACATCTCTTGAATATGAGCATTTATAGCGTAACAGACTTCCTTAAAAGTGCAGAATTGTTTAAAACATTTAATGGATTGGATGATATTGCCGGAGAACTGGAACTATGGTACAATTTTTGGAGGGAAAGAATATAACTGAAGCTAAATTAAAGGGTGTGGAGGTCGTTGACCTGTTTAATGAGACCAATATTTTTTCCCTAGCATGAAAAAAAGCACTAAAAATTTTGAGCACTATTCCATGCACAACAGCGACTGTGGAACGATCCTTCAGCACACTTCGAAGAGTGAAGACGTGGCTCAGAAGCACTATAGGAGAAGAAAGGCTCACAAGATTGTGCCTGATGAGCGTACACCGCAATTATATAAAAGAAAACTGCGAGATGTTAGAGAAGAAAGTAATTGAGAAATTTGCGGCAAATCCTAGAAGATTATTACTGAATTAAAAAGTTATATTTTTAAACAAGTGCATTCTTATATTTAAAATGTTTATTGAAAGCTGTTTTTCGCTAGTTTACTGTTTTATTTAATAAGAAATGCTGCATGTTTTCTCGGATTGTACAAGTGCATTCTTGTATTTAAAAAGTTTATTAAAAGCAGTTTTTCTTTGGTTTACTGTTTTATTTAATGAGAAGGGCTGTATTTTGTCTCGAGTCCTTGTTTCCTGAGACTAGTATGACCTGGCCCCCCTATTTCAGATACTGGGTACGCCCTTGCTAACAAGTAATACACAACCTGAAGTGAGCAGTGCAAAAGGTATGACATCCACATGCTCATGCGAGTGCGAGTGCGACAACAAATCGCGAAATTTAAAACACAAGCTTAAATCAACTCCATTCCTAGCAACATTTACAGCACGAAAACAGTATTTTATAGTCCGTGATGTATCACAGTATACTATCTGAGTGGTCCTCGCTAGTAAGCATTCTGAAATTACTGGGAAAAAAAGAAAAAATAAGAACAGTATGTGATCATTTATATAATGAATTAGGGTCTATAATAGACCCATTTACGATCACAGTTTAAAATATTGCAGAAGCCACTAATCGTGTCGTAATATTCACACAAGAAATGCTGTAATGAGAAACCCATTTACCACTCACTCGCAGGCAGATTACAAGACTTTTCCTTGCAAAATCACATGTTGTCTGAGAATTACACATTACCAAGAACTGGATCATCGAAAACAGTCTTTATCAATTATGCACTATCTATGTATCTGATCCCAGTTGATGCCCTACCTAGTTCCCCATGTGTGTTCTATATCCAATGTATTTTCAACAGAAAGTCTATTATAGACTTTAGTTTCAGACAAATGGACTTAAATCACATTACAAGTATTTAAACGGTTCTACTAACGGAACGGAGTAGTTTCCCTGACATCACTACTCTGCCACCGTCAAAGTAATGCAGACGCATAGCCCATTGCACGTACTATCAAACATGTGTTACAACAATAACTGTGGTATCTACATCCTTCAGGCGACACTAACAACTTAATCTGTTTCACTAGCACATCGAAAATTGATAAAAACACAGCAGAAATTCCTCACAGCTTGGGAAAATTTACGTTGTTATCACTACTTTTTCCAATGGCGCAACAGTAACGGTCCTACAAGCCACAGTAAGAGCCAAAGTGAGTGTCACATGGCACAGTCTTTCGCAGCAACAATCGCCTTGACCATCATCAAAACCCCAACAGTCGTCGTGCAGTGACGTATGCTTCCTTCCTCACTAGCTTCATTGTTGCTACAGCCGACACGAGTACAGCAGCAGCTGTAGCTTCCATTATCCGTTTACTTCTATTACCAACCCCACCACCCTCAGAACTAACATCGCCACCGCACCGCAAAGTTACAGTCATTCAGCTACAGCAAGGAGTGACAAACTTGGAGCATGAATTCCGAAGGCTAGCGTCAGTGGGCCTGCGCTGGCCGTTGTAGCAGAGCGGTTCTAGGCGCTTCGGTCCGGAACCACGTGACTGCTATGTTCCCAGGCTCGAATCCTGCCTCAGACATGGATATGTGTGATGTCCTTAGAACTATTTAAACATAACTAAACTAAGTTCTAAGGGACTAATGATGGTTCAAATGGCTCTGAGCACGATGGGACTCAACTGCTGTGGTCATTAGTCCCTAGAACTTAGAACTACTTAAACCTAACTAACCTGAGGACGTCACACACATCCATGCCCGAGGCAGGATTCGAGCCTGCGACCGTAGCAGTCACACGGTTCCGGACTGCGCGCCTACAACTGCGAGACCACCGCGGCCGGCGGGGAATAATGACCTCAGATGTTAAGTCTCATAGGGCTCAGAGCCATTTGAACCATCAGTGGGCCTGCTATCTCTAAAGTAGGAATGATGATTATCGCCGAAAAAAGGTTTCCGGTTGTCTCGTTTTTTTTCCACTCCAGTTTAACCCGAGTGTTAAAACCGTTCAGAATAATTGGTTTCTGAAATAGCTTGTTTCGGATTTTTTATTCCTGTTAGTTCCTGCAGTAAACGTAGAAATAAATAAAATGAAAAATTTTGACTCCCTCAGTTTCAACATACAATGAGTTAAAATATTGAATTAAATAGGCAGATAGAAGAAACTTAGTCCGTCCATCATTCACTGGTTTTCTCGAAAAGTGATAAGGAGTTGAATAACACAAAAAGTCGCCATTATTGAGTCTAATTTTTGAAACTCTACTGAGAGATCATGTTGTAATCGGGGATCATACCATGATTTGGTTATTACAGATAATCAGTCCTAAGGGATGAAAATTGAAGTTAAGTAACTCTGTTTTTCGTGTTGATTTGTCCATTTTCAAGAGCTACAAGCAAATAAAGGCATATTATGTAGGCACTGCCGGCAGATAGGCTACTTTTTATTGTATAGTATGACTAAACTATTGTTAAGTTTTTAATTTGGTAGTAACATAATTTCAAAAAATGTTCAAATATGTGTGAGGGAGGACTCGAACCTCCGCTGGGACCAGTCGCACAGTCCATGACTGCAGCGCCCAAGAACGCTCGCCTAATTCCTCGCGGCCCAACATAATTTCCTTCTTCATTTTTACATCATAGAAATGGCGGACATAGCCTTAATGTTTTAAGCAAATCAAGCGTTCTACTTCATTGTTACAGCGCTTGTAAAATATTTCCAGACTATGGTTGACGTCACTCTGCAGTACAACGAATGTCCGGCTACGACAGCGACAAACTACCACATACACCAGTTGGGGACAAGTCTTACACATGGACACACACGCGTACCTTAAGCCATACTTAGCAACAGGGACATTATTGCCTCAGCAATGATGTACCAATTCTTATTCCATTTTCTATAAAAACCCATTATTTTCAATCAATTCAAATAATGCGAATAAAAATTACTGTTTTTTTAAGATTATTTAAAAACGAAAAATTTTATCATTACTGCTATGGCTAATTGATATTTCAGTTTTTTACTCGACTTATTAAAAAACATAAAAAAATACTTGTTAAAAGCGAGAGCAACCAAACACCGAGAAAATCGATGGTTCAGAACTAAAATACTGGTATCGGTTTTAACCGGTCGATTTTTCCCATCTCTACAGTAAAGCCACCACAATGCGACACAAGCAACAGGTAGGCGACACCAGCAAGCCACATCATCGGCACTTGAACGATGTTAAGGACTATCATGTCGACTCATCACCCACAGCTGTGAATATGACGCTGACACCGAGATGTCGAAATGTCATTAGACGACACCAAGGACACTGATCTGATGCATAGTGTAGTTTAACTTCCCTGTGAAACTGGAAATTTGTGGTAAGTTCCTATGGTACCAAACTGCCTCACATACTACTTAATCTAACCTAAACTAATTCTAAGGAGTAGACACACACCCGGGCCCGAGGGAGGACTCGAACTTCCGACAGTGGGATCCGCGCGAACGTTGGCAAGGCGCCCCAGACATTCCCTACCGAGCGATGTAACGAAGTGTTAGGCACTAGACTAGCATTCGAGAGGACAGTAGTTCAATCTCGGCTCTACCGTATAGGTTTATGTTTTCCGTGATTTCGTGTTGTATCCCTAATGACATACTTGTTGATGGGACATTGAACCCTGATCCTCCTTCCCGTCTAAAGTTCCTCCCTCCTCCACCGCGCCGTAGTCTCTAACAGTTCTGTCCATAAGCACCTATTTCTCTGGGGAGGGATGCTACATCACCGAAAATCGATTCAGAGTCTGAATCCATCGAGGCGTCCCAAATATAAATGGCGTTAGCAGATGTTTCAGGATCAGTTTCATCATCCACAGCCTCATGCTGGCTCAGCTCTCGTCATGGTGTGGCCATAATGGCGGCTGCACAGTGGAGACTTTTCACTTGGTGCTATGTTGTCAATATTGTACTCATAGCTGCAGACAAAATGGCTCTAAACACTATGGGACTTAACATCTGAGGTCATCAGTTCTCTAGACTTAGAACTACTTAAACCTAACTAACCTAAGGACATCAGACACATCCATGCCCGAGGCATACTTCGAACCTGCGACCGTAGCAGCAGCGTGGTTCCGGACTGAAGCGCCTAGAACCGCTCGGCCACAGCGGCCGGCCAGACACTTGGACTCTTTATTCTATAAGGAACCAAACACTTTTCCGACGTTTGTTTTTATTTAACATTGGGACCCATTACGTTATTGTGCATTTACGACGATTTTCCAAACCACTGGATTATATTACTGCACCACAGCACGACAGTGCTCAAAGAACAGTTTTTAAGGTTTTCAGAAATTACTGCAACCAGTCACCTTTTATGTAGATGTATTTTATTTAACCATGACCGGTTTCGAGCTGCCTAGCAACTCATCATCAGATGGTATATACATTCAGTGCTTTTTTGTACCCATTGTGTGGGTGGTTGAGTATCTGTGGCTAGACAGAAACGAGAACAAATAATCGCTACATGTGGTACAGTAACACGAAATATTTACAGCATAATTTATGTTTAACGTATAAGAGCAAATAATCACTACATGTGGTACAGTTACACGAAATATTTACAGTTTAATTTACGTTTTGAGGTGTTACTTACAGATAAATCTTTCTGCAGGTATATATATCTCTTTTAGGAGGTATTCTTGAAACCATTGTTGTTCTTGTTTTTCACAATTTCACAAGTTAAAACTTTCTCTAGATGTATATTACTTTTATGAGGCACTGTTGGAAACATATCTTGTTTTTCGTAATCATCACTGAACACACTTAGCCACAGATACGAATACAGGATTTACACATTATAAACAAGCCAAAGTCAAAGAACAGTGTCACTAACAATATTTGTCGAAAAAACTACCGTTTCTTCAGTCTTCAACTTAATATGTACATGTAAAGGGGAAACGTTGTCAGTAAAAGTTTTGAGAAGTTCTTGGTCGATTTACTTCAGATTTTTGGACGCTATTCCTATAAACATACTCCAGTATTGGATGGAAATTGACTACATAATTTCTTGGTATTAAAAATATGTAGACTACGTCTGTCCAAACGTCAGCGTATCTTGTACAAATTTGGAGTAAATCAGTCAAGAACTTTTCGAAATTTTCGTTAACGTTTTGCCATGTAGCGTATGTGTGTCCGAGCCTATCGCCTAGCTTATTGAAAGTGTGCAGCGATGCTAGTCATTGCAGTGGCTTTTAATGACAACGAATTTTATGATTGAAGACTGATTAACTTCATATTTTTATGTGATACTCTAATAAACGTTTGCATGGGTATAGCCTACACATTTGTGTAATAAATATGGTACATAAACGTAAATATGCATTACGAAAACATTATTACCAGAAAGTGAAAATGTTCTTGTGCGATTTAGTTAAGATTTTTACACAATACTCTAATAAAAATGCTGACGGACAGGAACTATATTATTCAATCATATGTGGTATATAAATATGTATAATATATAAAAGGGAAATGTAGATAGCAAAAATTTCCAAAAGTACTTGACTGACTAACTTCATGTTTTTACACAATCATCTAGTAAACATTCAAATGGACAAAATATTAAATTTGCTTTAAAGATCAAAACATGTTAAAATGAGAGAAAAAATGCTATGTTGTGCTAGGGATATGTGTGGTTTCGTTTTCAATCTCGCAGTCAGTTTTCACTATTGTAGCAGCGTATTTAAATCATTATACAACACGCTCCTCCCATATACGATGGGGGACCCAAAAGAAACGTATACATTTTATCTCCTTACATATAGTTTTACATATATATATATACCTTGTATATACTACAGTGTGCTGTTTTGACTTCTTCCTCCCACTCTGATATAACAGAAGACGGGAAAGTTATAATTATGGCTTACTTCCTAGTCCTACCCAACCGCAGATAATATTATGCGAAATACTGTCATCGAACTATCATCTTCACAGAACTAGCAGCTGGAGAGGTCTCACTCACACCCTGTACACCAATGATGACAACCGATTTAGCCATCCATATTAAGCAACTTTAATTTCCAATCAAGGCTGTGGTCATAAAGACGCGGAAGAGGATATGGGCAGAGAGAGAGAGAGAGAGAGAGAGAGAGAGAGAGAGAGAGAGAGAGAGAGAGAGAGAGAGAGAGAGAGAGAGAGAGGGGGGGGGGGGGGGGAACTATGTTAGAGAAGGGGAAGGAGGAGATGGACAGAGAGGGGTGATGAGAAGATAAAGTGGGGAAGAGGAGATGACAGGGAGATAGGGGAAGAGGAGATTAGGATGTATTCTAATTCCCATTCATATTTAGCAATTGCGAAGCACTGACTGGTTTGCTAGTAGCAGATCGATTCAGATTGATGCTACACTAATTCCTTAGAAAACTTTGTAATAGCTCTGATTTCTTTACCACCAACAACAAAACAGGAAAAGAGAAACATTACCATTTTGCATTCCTTTGTCTCCCTCTTTTTGAATATGGACACCGCTGTATCGAGAACTGACGTCTGTGGTGTTGGCAACCAACGTCACCTCAGTGCTTTAAAGATGCCTAATATACGAAGGGACAGTTTTTGGCTGTGCTCTGACCATCCACGGAGGCGACCCAAGCATCAGTAGGGGCCATAGTCCGCTCGGACCTGTTCGCTTCCACATGATCGAAAACTGGTCCTGCCATTCGTGGTGTTGAGTGGTATTTAGGGCAGCGCTCGGGCCAGACCAGATCAGTTCTCTCCGAGTCATTTTCCTGGGTAAGGTGTTGATTCTGCATGGATTCCATCAATCCGAATTTTCACTCAAGAGCTGCCTCCACAACGTCGCTCCAATTCGTGTTTGACTTCGCACTCCAGGAGCTGCCAGCTGTGTACTTTGTGTGTTAGTGGCCTGCTCGCCAAAGAGGATAAGGGATCCATGTCATCGTGGCAGACTTGTCTAGTTGCAAATTTATTAATGTTTTACTTTGAAATGACTGTGTGCCGGAGTTCACTGTAGTTCATTCAATTTGTATATTAACACTGAGCACCCTACGGGACTTTGAGTATTATAAACTGTATGTTTAACTGAAACACGACCCCGTTCAAACCCAGTGAGGTGGTGATAATAGCGTCTTTGTTGCCTTCAAGGCTTTCGTGACAGACATAAGCTCACCATGTTTAATCTCAAAGGTAACTAAATCTCATGACTGTTAGAGCGTATATTCAAAACAAACCTGATTTTCATCTCAAAACAGCGCTACTAATGCCACCGTTATGTGACTGATACAAAATCTGAATAGAAACCATCTTTCAGAAGTAGAAACACGCGTACTTACTTTGCTTTGTCACAAAACTCCTTGGTGCTGCAATCTTTTTCCCGTCAGTGTAGTAAAAGACAAAAACATCTAAAGAATACTATAAAATCCCCGCCCATTTCTTCACCTCTCTTTCCCATCTGAGTTGTTTATCTGCACTTGATGGCTTCGACATCGATGAGACTACCGTTCCTTTCCTTTTCGTGACCTTCATGTCACCTTTATCGACGGGCAAAAAAAGATCTTGGCATGATGAGGGTGAGATGGTGGACAGCTCTCCTAGAAAAATTCTGACAAGTATGCCATAAAACCTCACAGAAATACAGTCCTTTTATTTGAGTACCTTAATGTGTTGCACGTGGTTCGTTAGGGTTTTAATGGTCAGTAATGAAAATCGACTACGCAACTGCTTACAAGAGGGAGACAGTTGCGAAAGGCAGGGCTTCGGGCAGCATGACGTGGATTCCCCGGAGCACTTCTGCGTTGCACGTGCTCCGATCTGACAATAACCAATGTCTCTCATAAAACCAAAATTTCTTCGCAGAAAATACTGATGTGTTTCCATCAGAACATTCAGGGTCGTTACACTTTCTCCCAGAACGTCATCAGTGGTGATAATCGTTTGAATTACATCCGTTTACAATATATGCATCATATTTCAAGGCTTTATTTACTCGGCTAAATGAAGCGTCCCGTTTATACTCATAAGAAAGATTAAAAGCGAGTTCAGGAACAACCCATCGGAGCAATTCTTATTGTTAAATAATGATGTCACTTGACGGGTAGCTCTCTGAGAGTGAAAGGCAGATGGAAAGAGGGAGAAAATACAGGTTATGACAAAGGATAAAACAGATTATATGTTTTTCCGGAATCAACAGACGACCCTAGTTACTGCCACATTACAACCGGTAGACAGTTCATATTGTTTCCAAATCACTGTATAGTATCTGAGGAATTATTTCTATATCGACGTTGATAGAGCTGGTTACATAGAGAGTGGATATTGGCTTTTCAGCTGTAAACATGCCATGACACTAAAACAGAAGAGACATATAAGAAGCATGTGGTGTCACTCTTCATTATAAGTACCAATTATGTGAAAGGTCAGCTTATTCATGCATGCATCTTTAGCAGCTATTTTGTGCAATTATAAGCTGAATACGTATCAGAGAAAGAAAATTCTTCTAGTATGAAACATCGTCCTTAATCTAAGAAAGAAATTTCTGAGAATGTGCGTTTGGAGCACGGCACTGTATTGTAAAGAAACATGGACTGTTATAAAACGAAACAGAAGAGAACCGAATCATTTGAGATCAGGTGCTACAGAAGAATGTTACAAATTAGATGGACTGATAATGTAAGGAATGACGACGTTCTCTGCAGAATCTGCGACGAATACACTAACAAGCAGAAGGGACAGGATGGTATGACATCTACAATACTGGCCATTAAAATTGCTACACCACGAAGATGACGTGCTACAGACGAGAAATTTAACCCACAGGACGAAGATGCTGTGATATGCAAATGATTAGCTTTTCAGAGCGTTCACACAAGGTTCTCCGGTGGCGACACCTACAACGTGCTGATATGAGGTTTAGTTTCCAACCGATTTCTCATACACAAGCAGTAGTTGACCGGCGTTGCCTGGTGAAACGTTGTTGTGATGCATCGTGTAAGGAGGAGAAATGCGTACCATCAAGTTTCCGACTTTGATAAAGGTCGGATTGTAGCCTGTCGCGATTGCGGTTTATCGTACCATGACATTGCTGCTTGCGTTGAGTCGAGATCCAATGACTATCAGCAGAATATGGAATCGGTAGGTTCAGGAGGGCAATACAGAACGCCGTGGCTGGATCCCAACGGCTCGTATCACTAGCAGTCGAGATGACAGACATCTTATCCGCATGGCTGTAACGGATCGTGCAGCTACGTCTCGATCCCTGAGTCAACGGATGGGGACGTTAGTAAAGGCAACAACCATCTGCACGAACAGTTGGACGTCGTTTGCAGCAGCATGGATTATCAATTTGGAGACCATGTCTGCGGTTACCTTTGACGCTGCATCACAGACAGGAACGCCTGGGATGGTGTACTCAACACCAACCTGGGTGCACGAATGGCAAAACGTCATTTTTTCGGATTGATCCAGGTTCTGTTTACAGCATCATGATGGTCGCATCCGTGTTTGCGACATCGCAATGAACGCACATCAGAAGCGTGTATTCGTCATCGCCATACTGGCGTATCACCCGGCGTGATGGTATTGGGTGCCATTGGTTACACGTCTCGGTCACCTCTTGTTCGCATTGACGGCACTTCGAACAGTGGACGTTATATTTCAGATGTGTTAAGGCCTGTGGCTCTACCCTTCATTCGATCCCTGCGAAACGCTACATTTCAGCAGGATAATGCACGACCGCCTGTTGCAGGTCCTTACGGGCCTTTATGGATACAGAAAGTGTTCGACTGCTGCCCTGGCCTGCACATTCTCCAGATATCTCACAGATTGAAAACATCTGTCAATGGTGGCCAAGCAACTGGTTCGTTACAATACGCAAGTCACTACTCTTGTTGAACTGTGGTATCGTGTTGAAGCTGCATAGGCAGCTGTACCTGTACACGTCATCCAAGCTCTGTTTCACTCAATTCCCAGGCGTTTGAAGGCCGTTATTACAGAGGTGGTTGTTCTGGGTACTGATATGAACCCAAATTGCGTGAAAATGTAATCACATGTCAGTTCTAGTATGATAGATTTGTCCAATGGATACTCGTTTATCATCTGCATTTCTTCTTGGTGTAGCAATTTTAATGGCCAGTAGTGTATTAAGACACTACGGAATAACTTTCAGGTACCAGAGGGAGCGATAGAGGGTAAAAACTGTAGAAGAAAACAGAGGTTGGAATATATGCAGCAAATGACTGAGAATGTAGATTGTAAGTGTTACTCTCTGAGATGAAGAAGTTGGCACAGGAGAGGAATTCGCGGCGGGCTGCATCAAACCAGTCACAAGACTGATAAAAAAAGGTTCTCAAATATCCAGTATCTCTCCTCGCACCCTTTTTTTTCAGTTATCAGTCTTCTAACTGGTTTGATGTGCCCTGCCACGAATTCTTCTCCTGTGCCACCTCCTCGTCTCAAAGTAGCATTTGCAACCTATGTCCTGAATTTTTTGCTAGAAGTATTGCAATCTCTGTCTTCCTCTACAGTTTTTGCCCTATACAGCTCCCTCTAGTACCATGGATATTATTCCCTGATTTCTTAACCGATGTCCTGTCTGCCTGTCCCTTCTCATTGTCAGTGTTTTCCTCATATTACTTTCCTCTCCGATTCTGCACAGAACCTCCACATTCCTTACCTTATCATTCAACCAAATTTTCAACATTCGAATGTAGCACCATACTTCGAATGTTTCGATTTTCTACTGTTCCAGTTTTCCCATAGTCCATGTTTCACTACCACATAATGCTCTGCTGGAAACGTACACCCCCAGAAATCTCTTCCTCAAATTAACATTTATGTTTGATACTAATAATCTTCTCGTTTTCAGGAATGCACTTTTTGCCGGTGCTTTTGATGTCCTCCTTCCTCTGTCAGATGGTTCAAATGGCTCTGAGCACTATGCGACTTAACTTCTGAGGTCATCAGTAGCCTAGAACTTAGAACTAATTAAACCTAACTAACCTAAGGACATCACATCAATTCCCGAGGCAGGATTCGAACCTGCGACCGTAGCGGTCACTCGGCTCCAGACTGTACCGCCTAGAACCGCACGGCCACTCCGGCCGGCCTCCCTCTGTCAGTCACTGGTTTTTTGCTGAGCAGGTAGCAGAACTTCATCTACATCGTCACCATCAACCCTGTGTTAAATTTCTCGCTTTTTTTTCATTTCTGCTACTTCTCATTACTTTCGTCTTTCTTCGATTTACTTTTAATGCATACTCTGTACTCATTAGACTGTACATTATATTCAGGAGATCGCGCAATACTTCTTCACTTGCACTCTGGATAGCAATGTCATCATCAAATCGTGTCATTGATATCCTTTCACTTTGAATTTTAATTCCACTGCTGAACCTTTCTTTTATTTCCTTGATTGCTTCTTCGATGTGTAGATTGAACAGTAGAGGCGAAAGGTTACATCTGTGTCTTACACCCTTTTTAATCCGAACATTTCGTTCTTGTTCGTCCACTCTTATTATTCCTCTTAACTCTTGTACATATTAGTATGTGGGCAACACCGACATCGACTCAAGTTGCGGGTTGCCTGCATTCAGGAGCAAGCACACATTCAAATCTATTGTTCTCTTTTCATTGACATGTCTTTAATCTATTTTTCATTTTTCCCCCACGCATCCCCCTCCCCCCTCTTCTTCCCCTTCCCTTCCTGCGCCACCCCTCTGGGAACTCCCCTCACAGATACAAGCACACTTTTGATATCAATTTCATTGACTAATTAATAAAATCAATCAATTAATTTAACACTCCCCCTCTACTTAGTCACCCAACCCTCACCTCCCATGCCCACTCCCTCTAGCAGGAAACTGGCGACTGTGTGCTGGAGAGGAAGAATCTCATGACAGGAAATTCAATTATGTAGCAGAGGGTATATTGTTTGTTTATAAAAAAATCAATTTGCAGGGGCTCGATCTCTCTTGCTCACCATTCTCTGCTGGTTGAGAAGATGCAGGTCTTGTAAAATACATAAAAAAAAGAAATAATTAAATCGATCGCTTTTTTTGTCCCGATCACTCAAGGAATACCACCATGAAACCCCAATCACGTGTAATTATATTGTTGAAAATCTTTCGATGACGAAGGACGCAGCGTCCGCCTCCTGCACCCAGTGCTGGCTTGTGCCACCGGACACAGAGGTCGCTTGGGGTCTCGCAAAGCGACGCATCCGCCAAGGGCTACACCGCGCGCCGGTGTCCAAGAGTGTCAGCTTGGCCGCTACGTTCGCAGGTTCGAATCCTGCCTCGGGCATGGATGTTTGTGATGTATTTAGGTTAGTTAGGTTTAATTAGTTCTAAGTTCTAGGCGACTGATGATGACCTCAGGAATTAAGTCGCATAGTGCGCAGAGCCTTTTGGACCATTTCTTTTTTCTTCTCTGGCCCCGCAACTGATAGACCGGATGCCTCACTAATCCCCAAACAAAAGCATCATCTGGCGGCAACTTTTTGATACTTGACACCCAGGAACTGCTATCGAAACACGGCTCTATATCTCGCCTTGTAGCGTGCCACTGCCGGGCCTGCATGCTCCATTGGTCATGGTCATACCGAACTGTAAACAATTCCTGAATGAGATTTTAACCTTGCAGCGCAGTGTACACTTATATGAAATTTTCTGGCAGATTAAAACCCTGTGCCGGACCGAGGCTCGAACTCGGAACCTTTGCCTTTCGCGGGCAAGTGTCCTACCATCTCAGCTACCCAAGCACGATTCACGTCCCGTCGTGACAGTTTTACTTCTGCCGGTACCTCGTCTCCTATCTTCCAAACTCTACAGAAGCTCTCCTGCAAAACATGCACAACTAGCACTCCTGAAAGAAACGATATTGCGGAGACACGGCATAGCCACAGACAGCTTGGGGGATGTTTCCAGAATGAGTTTTGCACTCTGCAGCGGAATGTGAGCTGATATGAAACTTCCTGGAATTTTAAAACTGTGTGCCGGACCGAGACTCGAACTCGTGTACTTCTTGTCGAACAGGGAGCTCCTAGAACAACGTTCCACTGGAGGCCGGATTTGTGGCCCCCTGTTCGACAAGAACTACATGAGTTCGAGTCGCGGTCCGGCACACAGTTTTAATCTGCCAGGAAGTTTCAAAGCAGTGTTTACCCGGTAAACCCCTGAGGAATAATGATACGCGCGAGAACACCTTCCAAGGTAAATTTCCGACGAAGAATCGATCCAGAAGTACTGCTGAAGTCAATAAATAATTAATTTCAAGTCACATGATCATGATGCAGCGAATATAAAGCGGGTGTGATAGCTATTTCACACACACAAATTCACGTTGTCACATAACTAGTAGCAAGCTGACAAGAAATACACTTTTTAAAAAAAGATGGTTGCATACAAAGAGAGAGGTAGAGAGCGGTAGTTTGCTTTGCAGATGACATAGAAACTAATATGAGATATTTTCTTCCGCCCTGGGCTCAATGTGCCAGCCGCTGTGGCCGAGCGGTTCTAGGCGCTTCATTCAGTCCGGAACCGCGCTGCTGTTACGGTCGCACGTTCGAATACTGCCTCGGGCATGGATGTGTGTGATGTCCTTAGGTTAGGTAGGTTAAGTAGTTCTACGTTCTAGGGGACTGATGACCTCAGATGTTAAGTCATAGCAGTTTGAACCATTTTTTGAAATCGATTATAAAGGTATTTAAACAATTTGTTTCACACAGTTTAAAACCACTCAAAATAAAAAGAAGGCCGACACTGCACAGTAAAAATGGTTCAAATGGCTCTGAGCACTATGGGACTTAACTTCTGAGGTCATCTGTCCCCTAGAACTTAGAACTACTTAAACCTAACTAACCTAAGGACATCACACACATCCATGCCCGAGGCAGGATTCGAACCTACGACCGTAGCTGTCGCGAGTTTCTAGACTGTAGCGCCTAGAACCGCTCGGCCACATAGGCCGGCACACTGCACAATAGTCTGCATGTATAAACAACAGTG
This sequence comes from Schistocerca gregaria, assembly GCF_023897955.1. NCBI lineage: Eukaryota > Metazoa > Arthropoda > Insecta > Orthoptera > Acrididae > Schistocerca > Schistocerca gregaria. The sequence goes on from NC_064925.1 coordinate 250,374,244, forward strand.
ATAAGTTTTTGATGAGATTTTCATTAAATAATTGAAATACATTATTGTTTGATGTCACGATTGGAACCGGTGATGTATGAAATGATGGTTGGAATATCGAATATTGACGTTAATTTATATTGTCACAATTATAGACTACCTGACCACTACAAATCTGCTAAGTGTATTTTCTTTTTTAAAGCGGCATAGAATTCCTAAGTTGGCTAGTTCTCTCTGCGACATGAGAACGAAGAAGGAGGGAGGAAAGGGTCTACAACGTGAGGGGAAGAAGGAACAACAACAACAACGAATACCTATGCAAGACAGAATCCACTGTTATGTACTGAGAAGCACTAAACGCGACAAACATTTAAACCACCATCCAATCCGTAATAATAAGGTGTAATGGCTAGATGTCAGAGATCGTGATCAGTCTGGAAGTCGACGTAGGTATTATGGTTTCAAATCGCTATACAATTCGTAAATTGGTTCTCTCTGCTACATTGGGAAGGAGGACGGTCTACAGTATGATAGGATAGAGGCAAAAGCAGAAGCCACTGCAAGACACGGTCCACTGCAATGTATTGACAACACTAACGTCGGCACACTTGAACCACGAAAAAGTCCTTGAAGTAGTTGCTGTGAGGAGATGTAGGAGATCGCTGGAATACGCACACGCCCTTCGCACTGCCCCTCCCATTGGAGACATGCGGTATGGGCTTAAGAAATTAAAAAGAAAGTATAAAAACCGAAGAATACCAATTTGTGAACCGCCGAAGTAGTTTACTATACAGGGTGGTCCATTGATTGTGACCGGGCCAAATATCTCACGAAAGAAGAGCCAAACAAAAAAATCACAAAGACCGAAACTCGTCTACCTTGAAGGGGAAGCCAGATGGCGCTATGGTTGGCCCGCTAGATGGCGCTGCCATAGGTCAAAAGGATATCAACTGCATTTTTTAAAATAGGAACCCCCATTTTTATTACATAACCGTGTAGTACGTAAAGAAATATGAACGTTTTAGTTGGAGCACTTTTTTCGCTTTGTGACAGATGGCGCTGTAATAGTCACAAACGTATAAGTACGTGGTATCACGAAACATGCCGCCAGTGTGGACTGTATTTGCTTCTTGATACATTACCCGTCTTAAAATTGACCATTTACCAATTGCGGAAAAGGTCGATATCGTGTTGATGTATGGCTCTTGTGATCAAAATGCCCAACGGGCGTGAGCTATGTATGTTGCTCGGTACCCTGGACGACATCATCCAAGAGTCCGGACCGTTCGCCGGGTAATTACGTTATTTAAGGAAACAGGAAGTGTTCAGCCACATGTGAAACGTCAACCACGACCTGCAACAGATGATGATGCCCAAGCAGGTGTTTCAGCTGGTGTCGCGCCTAATCCGCACATCAGTAACAGACAAATTGCGCGAGAATCGGGAATCTCAAAAACGTCTGTGTTGAGAATGCTACATCAACATCGATTGCTCCCGTACCATGTTTCAATGCACTAGGAATTCCATGGCGACGACTTTGAACGTCGTGTACAGTTCTGCCAGTGGGCACAAGAGAAATTACGGGACGATGGTCGGCCGGCTTGCCCGAGCGGCTCTAACCGCTACAGTCTGGAACCGCGCGACCGCTACGGTCGCGGGTTAGAATGCTGCCTTGGGCATGGATGTATGTGATGTCCTTAGGTTAGTTAGGTTACCTAGTTCTAAGTTCTAGGGGACTGATGACCTCAGACGTTGAACCCAATAGTACTCAGAGCCATTTGAACCATTTGAACGGGACGATGACACATTTTTTACACGCGTTCTATTTAGCGACGAAGCGTCATTCAACAACAGGGATAACGAAAGCCGGTATAATACGCACTATTGGCCAACAAAAAATCCACGATGGCTGCGACAAGTGGAACATCAGCGACCTTGACGGGTTAATGTATGGTGCGGCATTATGGGAGGAAGGATAATTGGCCCCCATTTTATCAATGGCAATCTAAATGGTGCAGTGTATGCTGATTTCCTACGTAATGTTCTACCGATGTTACTACAAAATATTTCACTGCACGAAAGAATGGCGATGTACCTACAACATGATGGATGTCCGGGACATAGCTCGCTTGCGGTTGAAACGGTGTGGAATATTTCATGACAGGAGGATTGGCCGTCGAAGCCCGCACGTTCACCGGCTCTGACGTCCCCGGATTTCTTTCCGTGGGGAAAGTTGCAGGATATTTACTATCATGATCCGCCGACAACACCTGACAACATGCGTCAGTGCATTGTCAATGTATGTGCGAACATTACGGAAGGCGAACTACTCGCTGTTGAGAGGAATGTCGTTACACGTATTGCCAAAGGCATTGAGGTTGACGGACATCATTTTGAGCATTTATTGCATTAATGTGGTATTTACAGGTCATCACGCTGTAACAGCATGCGTTCTCAAAAATGATAAGTTGACAAAGGTACATGTGTCACATTATAACAACCGGAGTAAAATGTTCAAACGTACCTACGTTCTGTATTTTAATTTAAAAAACATACCTGTTAGCAACTGTTCGTCTAAAATTGTGGGCCATATGTTTGTGACTATTACAACGCCATCTATCACAAAGCGGAAAAAGTGGTCCAACTAAAAGATTCATATTTCTTTACGTTCTACACGAATATGTAATAAGAAATGGAGGATCCAATTAAAAAAAAAAAAAGAAACGCAGTTGATATCCGTTTGTCCTATGGTAGCGCCATCTAACGGGTCAACCATAGCGCTATCTGGTTTCCCCCTCCAAGCTCGACAAGATTCGTTCTTTGTAGTTTTTTCGTTTGACGCTTATTTCGTGAGATATGTGGCCCGGTCACGATCAATGAACCACCCTGTATAAGTGCCCAGACCGCCGCATATCGTGGAAGCCCAGCAAGACCGGTCAAATGGTTCAAATGGCTCTGAGCACTATGAGACTTAACATCTGAGGTCATCAGTCCCCTAGAACTTAGAACTACTTAAACCTAAGTAACATAAGGACATCACACACATCCATGTCCATGGCAGGATTCGAACCTGCGACCGTAGCGGTCGTTCGGTTCCGGACTGAAGCGCCTAGAAACGCTCGGCCACTGCGGCCGGCAAGACCGGTCAATAGAGTGCCGTGCGAACCGCAGTGAGACTCCTGTGTACACACATACTTCAGAGAGTGGCCGCCACGAGAAATGATACCGACAGCAGGAAGGATCACCGAAGAGTTCATAGCTAACAATTCGGCCGCTATCCCACGTTTACTTCCAAACGCCACTCGCTACTATTAGCGCTATTACGATCTTACTTAAGCATTTGCACTTACTATGTACCTACCTGCACAGATTTGACGTCGATACCTACATCAGAATGCTATATGATCTGAAAACGGCGTTAGCCAAAACCGGTAATAGTGAATTGTAAAATCTGTTTGTTCAAGATGGACCTTCACAAATAAAGTGCCATAATGTGCACTTGATAGCGTAGGTACCAGGATTATTTACGGGCAAACTACACTATCCTGGCGACGCACCTAACATTGTTCGTTATATTATGCCAGGCAAGTTCATTTCGTACTAGAGCTGGGTGACATGGCTGTACGATACTGCACAACTGAGCAAACACTGAGTTGTCTTCTCGGGCAATAGTAACGGCAGGCGGCTAGGATCCGATATGAAGTTTATTCAGCGCGGCCCTAGTTAACCGATCGATTCGGCTGATAGTCGTCCAATTACAACTAACGCATTCCACGATACCGCGGGGCAGAACCTCACAGTGTTGATAGGCCGCGACCCTGCCACTGTCGAATTCCTGCACGTGCTGGCAGAATTTCTCCTCATTACGAGGCATAATACGTTGTTCTCAAAGAGAACCAACAATCTGGTAACATTTTTGACTGAGATACATCTTGTGTAATCCTCCCGCACACACCTATGTAGATGGCATTATTCCTCTCTATTGTGCGCAGTTATGCTTAGCATACCCAATTATATACGACGGTCGCCCAGATATTTTCGTTTACTCCGACAGCTAGCGTAGCGGCAGCAGTTTTTCAAAATGGCGTCTGTAAGTGACTCATAAGCAGCATGTTTTCATTGAATTTCTCGGTGCGGAAAAGAAACTCGTTTCGAAAGTTTGTGTATAGTTTATGGAACATCTGCAGACGACAGAAGTACGGGTAAGCGTTGGGCAAAGAGTGTGTGTCTTTCACGAGAAGGCGGTTCGACAGAGAACGATGATTTTCAGCATTCGAAGAGGCCATCCACGGCTGTCACACCTAACAAGGCGCAGCTTGTCGGAGTGCTCATTCGCGAGGACTGAAGCGTAGCGACTCTGCAGCTGGCGCTGAAGCTGTCAGTCAGCAAAGGTTCAAAAATGGTTCTAATGGCTCTGAGCACTATGGGACTTAACGCCTGTGGTCATCAGTCCCCTAGATCTTAGAACTACTTAAACCTAACTAACCTAAGGACATCACAAACATACATGCCCGAGGCAGGATTCGAACCTGGGACCGTAGCAGTCGCGCGGTTCCTGACTGAGCGTCTAGAACCGCTAGACCACCGCGGCCGGCAGTCAGCAAAGGAAGTGTGGATGCAATCATCCGTACTCTTGATTACTCAGCAGGAAAAAGATATCTTCTCAATTGTTGCAATGTTTCGAAGATGAGGGGAAGCTTCTTGCCTCGCATTGTGGCTCTGATGAATGTTGATTTCATCATTTTGTCCCCGAAAGAAAACGACAATAGATGGAACGGCGTCATTCTCACTCTCCACAAAAGATGAAATTTAAAACAACTGCTTCCGCCAGTAAGTACATGGTCACTGTGTTTTAGGATTATGAGGGAGTCATGTCCATTGATGTAATGCCAGGAGACTGCACCACTAATTCTGAAGGATTTGTGAATACGTTAACCTAACACAAGAAGCGCTTCCACCGACTTTGACGCCATAAGGACTTAGATGATTGCTTGATTCGACATGATAATGCTCTGTCTCACACAAGTTTGAGGACTTCGGAACACAACACTAAACAGGTTTGGACAGTATTACACCTTCCACCCTACAGGCATGATCTAGCTCTGTCATGTTTAGGCAATTAACGGACGCCATTGCTGGAAGGCACTTTGCTGATGACGAAGAGGTGATTCGCACAGTGAAGAAATGGTTTCATCTCCACAACAAGGAGTCGTACCTACAGGCCATACACACCCTTGTGTCTCACTGGAAGATGGCCATAGAATGGGAAGGAGATTACTCGGAAAAGTAAGAAGCGTACAAGAAACATCATTCTTTCTTCTGTGTTCAGTAAGTAATTGTTGAAGAAAAAATTTGCTGCTTTACTTTCTACAACTACTCGTTGTACAGTTCTTGCTAGTTTCCAGCAGTGTGGCTCTTAATGAAGAAAAATACAAAGCTATCCACCTCACTGTACATAAAACCGCGTTATTTGTTGACTGCAGCTTTAATGAGTCTCACTCAGTCACTGGAGGAGGGAGGGGGGGGGGGGGGGCGGGGGACAATGTATAGAATGGAACAAGTTCACCAGCACAGTTGTATGCAAAGCACATTGCAGGCTACGATTCAACTGTAGGATACTCATAAACCCCAGTCTGGTCATAAACACAATTGCATCAAAAGGCTTATTTGACCAATACTCGAATATTACACTAATCACATGCAACCGATGTCATGTTGGACTAACAGGTTTTTTTGACTTAAGAGAGAGAAGGTAACAGATATGTTGAAAAGTCTTGTCAGATACTGCAAGAACGATGCTATGTCTTTCACAAAAACCTATTTATAAAAAAAGGTACCCTTCTTTCATGGCGAAAACACGAATCTCTACGCACCTCATAGAGAATGTGAAGGTACAACAAAGCAAATAACAGTTTGCACAGAGGCGTGGAAGTAGAGATTGCTACCCATCAGCGAATGGCACGGAAAGAGACCTTAGTATGTCGTATGCATGCTACTTAGTTTAGCGGTTGAACTACTTGTGCAAATAGAACCGTGAAACTTACTAAAAAACTTAATAAAACAAGATTAGTTAATTTTTGTTGAATTATGCTAACAACACACTTTTCAAAGAGATGCTGATGTATAAATAGAGTCCGGCTTCTGAAAATACCTTTTAATACTCTCTTAGCAATATCGAAGCTTTTCAATAACGTGTACCACTGACTTTATCACCACACAAAAAAAGTGTAAAAATGTAAATTTCGTTCATTGTTGTCGACTTTTACTCCAGATACTGATATGTAAGTAAGGGGATGAACCTTCAGTGGGGAAGGTCCCACCTGTTACTGAGACTTACATTTTAGGGTTAAGTTAAACAGAAAAATTTTAAATGTGTATACTATCTGGTGGAGGAAAAGTTTTTCAAAATTTTAAAATAAAAAGAAATCGACTACATTACAATACTTTCAGGAGTTGGGCCTAAAGTAGCCTCCCTCCTCCCCCCTCCCATTCCTGTTTAATAAAACTATGCCTTTATATAATCAAACTGATGACACAATTAATTTTATAACACTAACATCGATTACGAAAAATAACAGTGAAAGAGTAGCTCACATTTATGTAAATCACCCAACTTAATCAATGGCAGACATAATATGACTATTTCAGCATCAAGACTAGGAAGACCATTCGTAAGATACTACCAAAATTACTTACAGACGACCACTGTGACAAATGGACCGAGATCCCTCTCTGTAGCTCCAACTGTCAAATACGAAATGTAGACACCTGCTCATAGTACGTCTCAAACTCATTTGATAATGTACATTTCGATTACTGGTCAAATCGACGCGTCAGTTTCTGTAATTTAGCTAGTGGACATGAATACACACTTTTCAGCCTCAAGCGGAACCTTTCTTGATTCAGGGCAGCGACCCTCGTTACGACCTAACTTCACAGCTGGAACTGCATGTGAAGAATCAATTTCGATACTGATTTGAATGACTTTACATTTTGATTGCATTGCCGTACAAATTTAAATTTATTACACAGCCAAAGGACAGTGGATTCTAGAATGTGATATAAATTCCAGCTTGATATATCTACCCGTTCATGAAGAAAAAGGAGTCTTAATAGATGGAGAGACAGGCAGATGACTATCATTACAAATTAACAGTTTTCGGATTTTTTATCTTTACTGGTACTCTGAAATCTCTTTACTTAACTATTTTCATGATTATAAGTCAACCTATAGGTTTTGAAGAGTGATTTTGCGAGTATCAAAATGTGAGACATGTATGGCCGTGTCTTTTGATCGCATTGACGTACAGACTAAAATGTTTTTCACCGGCAAATTTCAACTTGATACGTCTACCCGTTGCTGAGAAAGTGTTATTAACAGTCGGACAGACACAGACAGACGGAAGGACAACAAAATTATAGAGGTTCCGTTTTACCCACTGAGATACCATTGTGAACTGAAAAGCTTTGTGAGCTTTGTCAAGTATGACACACACAAAGATAGCCACACGTGAACACTAAATGACAGCAGGTGAAGTACAACTCAGAAAAGTACGTAAATATTCAATAAATGACTTAGGAAAGTACACTTCTGGCCATTAAAATTGCTACACCATGAAGATGACGTGCTACAGACGCGAAATTTAACCGACAGGAAGAAGATGCTGTGATATGCAAATGATTATCTTTTCAGAACATTGACACAAGGTTGGCGCCGGTGGCGACACCTACAACGTGCTGACATGAGGAGTTTCCAACCGATTTCTCATACACAAACAGCAGTTGACCGGTGTTGCCTGGTGAAACGTTGTGATGCCTCGTGTAAGGAGGATAAATGCGTACCATCACGTTTCCGACTTTGATAAAGGTCGGATTGTAGCCTATCGCGATTGCGGTTTATCGTATCGCGACATTGCTGCACGCGTTGGTCGAGATCCAATGACTGTTAGCAGAATATGTAATCGGTGGGTACAAGAGGGTAATACGAAACGCCGGGCTGGATCCCAACGACCTCATATCACTAGCAGTCGAGATGACAGGCATCTTATCCGCATGGCTGTATCGGATCGTGCAGCCACGTCTCGATCCCTGAGTCAACAGATGGGGACGTTTGCAAGACAACAACCATCTGCACAAACAGTTGGACTACGTTTGCAACAGCATGGACTATCAGCTCGGAGACCATGGCTGTGGTTACCCTTGACGCTGCATCACAGACAGGAAAGCCTGCGATGGTGTGCTCAACGACGAACCTGTGCGCAGAAATGGCAAAACGTCATTTTTTCGGATGAATCCGGGTTCTGTTTACAGAATCGTGATCGTCGCATCTGAGTCTGGTGACATCGCCGTGAACGCACATTGAAAGGGTGTATTCGTCGTCACCATACTGAGGTATCACCCAGCGTGTTGGCACGGGGTGCCATTGGCTAGACGTCTCGGTCACGTCTTGTTCGCATTGACGGCACTTTGAACAGTGGACGTTACATTTCAGATGTGTTACGACCCGTGGCTCTATCCTTCATTCGATCCCTGAGAAACCCTACATTTCAGCATTCTCCAGATCTCTCACCAATTGAAAACGTCTGGTCAATGGTGGCCGAGCAACTGTCTCGTAACAATAAGCCAGTCACTGCTCTTGATGAAATGTGGTATCACGTTGAATCTGCATGGTCAGCGGGACCTCTGTTTGACTCCATGCCCAGGCGTATCAAGGCCGTTATTACGGCCAGAGGTCGTTGTTCTGGGTACTGAATTTTCAGGATATTTCTTCTTTTGCTTGTGTCCTTTTTCTTGTGGATACGCAGGGTCGGCATGGTTAATCAGATGTGGCAATGTTAGTGGCCAAATGCCGTTCCTGCCTCCACCCTGTACCCCCAGGGAAGAAATTAGTGTACCCTAACTGTCTGCGACTAGTGTAATCCTTGGAATAGTCCGAAAGTGTTCAGATATCTACGAGCCGTGGAACTGAGGCAGGACGTTGGGACCAGCCCGGTATTCACCTAGGGGGATGTGGAAAACCCGTTTATCATCTGCATTTCTTCTTGGTGTAGCAATTTTAATGGCCAGTAGTGTAGAAATGAGAGGCGTCACCTGCAATTAGATCGTGTAGTTGTTTGCAGAATCGAGTTAGCATCTAAGATCAACCAAGAGTGACGGTCTGTAGTGCCATTTCTTTTTCATAGGAGGCTCCCTTTGGTTCTCATCCTCGCCACCCTTACAGCAGAACCGTACGTCAGCGATAATCTGCTCCCCGTTTTTCTTCCCTTCATGGGAAGCCATTCTGGGCTTACATTTCAGCAAGATAATGCCCGCCCTCACATGACGAGGGTTTCTATTGCTTGTATTCACGCTTGCCAAACCCCGCTTGAGTCAGAAATGTCACCACATCTCTCCTCAATCGGGAACATATGGAGCTTTGGGGGCAGGACTCTCCAACCAGCTCGGGAATTTTACGATTTAACGCTCCAAGGGGACGTTATTTGGCACGATATCCTTCATGAGGACATCCAACAACACTTATAGTCAATGCCAAACCGAGTAACTGATTGTACGTCAGAGGTGGACCAACCGTTTTTTACTCTCTCAATTTGTGAAGATCTTTCTCTTGAATAAATCATTTAGTTTTTTTCTGAAATTGTGATCATTTGCTTGTACATCACATCTACTGGTTTGCGCCCCATTTGTAAAATTCCTTAGTGATGCGTAAATTTTTTCCCTTTGTGTTGTGTGTGTTTTGTGTGTGTGTGTGTGTGTGTGTGTGTGTGTGTGTGTGTGTGTGTGTGTTAGATTGTATATTAGTACTGGTTATAGACACAGCTTTCCAAGGAACAGCAAAGGTAAGTTCGTGAGTTACCGAACGAAAATTATTTACAAATTGTGTTAGCAATAAAAGTATCCTCTGGCATGAGCTTTGCAGCGTTCTAGACGTACACTTCGTCTACGACGGATCACCGAACCCCAGTCATCCTCCCTCTCTTTTTTTCTGACACGGAGGTAGGCCCTTGGTTTTATACTAGTTACAACATACCACTGCTGCAGCCTCCAGGAGAGTAATAGCAAGAAACGAGAGCAGAGGGTCTGGTTAAGATGCTACGTGTGTTGCGTCCCTCTATCGTAAGGGGAAGGAACGTGTGCCCTTGATGTTTGAGTAACGTCTTATTGCAGCTGGAATACGTGATGATTTCATCCTACAACAGTTCTCGATCGCACCAGTCTCACACGTGGACACTTGTCTCCAACAAACGAGATGAAAACAACTTTTTGAATCGTTATTTACTTCAGTAGTCATTAATTTCATCCTACAAGATCACAACTCTCAGTTACAAGGAGGTCACGTTCTGAGCAGGTGTCTGCAGCAGTAAACGGACAGCAGTTTTGTAAGAAAGTAGCATTTATCTTAAGCGGAACTCGGGGCACCAGCAACATCATTAACAGACTTACACACCGCTCCGTATGTAGTATTACCGCTGTGAATAATCAGACACCACGTTAGTGTCTCTTATGTTACAACATTGTTCTCCGCAGAATCCCTGAAGAAGCAGCATGACGACGCAACATGTCATAAAATAACAGCGAATAACTTTCGTAGTACTAGGGCGAGCACCGAGCGAGGTGGCGCAGTGGTTAGCACACTGGACTCGCATTCGGGAGGACGACGGTTCAATCCCGTCTCCGGCCATCCTGATTTAGGTTTTCCGTGATTTCCCTAAATCGTTTCAGCAAATACCCTGTACCACCAATAGTCGTTTCCGTTGCTGTTCCACTCGCAGCTAGAGCGACGGAAAAACGGCTATCTATATGCCTCCTGCCCACTCTCTTTGACAATATCCTCCTTTCCGCTTTCTGTCTCCCACTGCTCTGGCCATCTTCTCTATGCCCTCTTTCTGACCTTGAGTCTTGTTTATTGTTATTGCGTATTCAGATTCCGTAGTAGTACTGTAATGATAAGCCGTAAACACAGCTGTTCTGTTTGCTAACTCTGCACAGGGTGAGTCAGGAGGAAAGATACATGTTTTGACGGGTGATAGCATTACTCATTCTGAACAAAAAATATGATGTGGACGTATGCCCTATTCCGAATGGTTTCTGAGATAGAACACTTTTAATGTACATTTCTGTTTATTTTCTGTATTATTCATTGTCATTGCTTACAACGTACCACAGTAATATAGAGGAAGTTGAGACCAACATTTTGATACAGGACGCTTGTGGTCTGTCAAGTCGGAAAACTACCTCAAACTAGCCTACAAAAAGTACCTAAGCCTCAGTTCAGGCGCGTCGCGCGAGTTTTTCAAAATTCTCGCGATCTCTCCGCGCAAACTTTTAGTCCTAGACAAAAAATAAATAGGAGTGTACTGAGACACGTTTTCGTTGGAGTGTGCGGTTTTCAAATTATTAAAGAAAAACGTACAAAAGTGATATTAAACGTGTTCTATCTCGAAAACCAATTTTTTTTATTCAGAATCACTAATACTATCACGTCTCAAAGCATGTACCTATCCTCCTGACTCACCCTATATATATTTATTTTTTCAACGTCCATCCGAATTTTCATGAAAATATTTTCTAAAAATTTCCCTTTCATATATTAGGCTACGTATTACGTAGCAGATACATATAACATGGTTGTATTCGAATGCAATGTTCTGTCAAAATTTCAAAGCAATCGGTGTAGAGCATTGAAGCTATATGATTCTGAACAAAGGAACGTTTACATTTTTGTTTATGTAGATGTAAACTGGCAGATTGAGCTGGCTATGGTAAGCTTTGTAGTCTTAGATATTTTTCTTTATGACGACAACTATATTCAAAGAATGGGGTTCTACTCTCATTCTACAACTACGTTACTTAGTCGAGAGTCATCGATTTTCTCCATCAAATTGTTAAGAGATGGTGTCACAGATTCCGTAGGTGAAAGTAGAGACATAACAGCACCTGCATGCAACCTTGTAGGTAGGGCAACCACAGCTATGAGTAGTCATCTTGGGTATTAATAAACCGCTTCATCTGTGTATAGACCTTAATTATTGGGTCCAATAATAAAGGGCTAAATACAGTTGAAGCGGTTTATTAATACGCAAGGAAATAGCACCTATGGAGAGGGCTCACACAGTTTGATCTTCAGACACTTGTGAAATTCCTCCTTGTGCTTTCTTCAAAGGACATTATGAGCAGTACGTTTTGTAACAGGATAGTTGTACAGCTGGTTCAGTCTATGGAGCTCAGTCAACCAGCGTAGGTTCTAAACAAACGACGTGGCGTTTTGATTTCCATTTGATACTGTCCTGTGATAACGGTTGTCTACAAATTCTCTTGACATTAATTCCTCTTGACAAGTCTCAAATGTGAGTTCCATCTCCTGTACAGCCTGATTTTGTTGCAGCGTGGGTAGGTCGGTGTTGGAGTTTCTCTGACAATTCTATTCCCTCTGTTACCTAACTGAAAACACCTGTCTTCATGAGGGAAACTCGTTGCGACTCTACTGGAGGTTATGATTACCATAACAATTTAAAGAACTTTAGAGTTAATTTTCTTATGTTTATACAAGTGATGGTTCTTTATGTTTTTTTCTTACATTCGCCCGCCTACTGGTCGCTGATAAGTCTTCCGTACCTCTGTGACTGCTGATGCGTAATGAAAAGCTAAAATAAATGCGCTATTAACTGCACTGCACGTCGATCCTTCTTTCAGTTTACTCTTCTTAGCTTACCAGATGCCCGCGAAACCTCGTAGCGGTCGGCATGTCTAGCATTTTAAGCTAGTCAAAGACGGCAGTACAAATACGGGAGAACTACATGGAATTTTTTTATAAAAGTAACTTTGTTGGGATGTACTTTTGCTTTTTATGTTTGGTATCCTAGTGGCTTCTGGTCTTGAATATCGCGCCAAAGATTTATGGAGAGAGCTCACATCAGCGTGGTTCGAAAGAGATTCAAATGGCTCTGAGCACTATGGGACTTAACATCTTAGGTCATCAATCCCCTATAACTTAGTACTACTTAAACCTAACTAACCTAAGGACATCACACAACACCCAGCCATCACGAGGCAGAGAAAATCTCTGACCCCGCCGGGAATCAAACCGGGGAACCCGGGCGTGGGAAGCGAGAACGCTACCGCACGACCACGAGACGCGGGCGGTTCGAAAGAGATAACTTTCACTTACTGATCAGGACACTTTCTTCCTGAGTTGCTGCCACGTACATTTAGTTGAAATTCTATTAAGAAAAAATACATTAAATGGAACAGGGCAGGAACTTAAACAAGCGATTCAGGTTCTGGTCCGAGCAACTCAACTTTCAAGTGACTACAGAAAACATGACCTACTGTATGGTATTTTTTAACGTTTAATAATGAGTCCAAAATCTACTCTTCACTAATCTCAAATTTAACTCTCAATCGTGATCCTTGGTTCAATCGGTCTGCTCAACCAAACGGGACAATGATACCTGATCAGTAAAAACAATCATGTACAATGTTCACTTTGCTCACCACAAAAATCATCTTCTCGAGGATACCAGTTAAATAGACCACATATTTTAAATAATCCATTTTGAATCCAAAGATGAAATGAAACACCATGCACAGCTTGACGACCGCCACCAAACTGATACCCCAATATTTACATTCATGTGGGATATGTCGGTCAGAATTTCAGTCTTATGCGAGTTACAGTATTTTTAATGTAGAAAAAAATCCATTCCTGATATGAAGAGTTCTAAGCGTACTTGATGGCTGTTGGATGCGTCTAATGATTCTTCAGGTGGGGTCGCAGTACTGCATAGCCAGAGGAAGTGTATGTGCAGCTCATCGCAATACTACGGACTTTAATAAGGTGCAATCATTGGCGTGAGGGACTTGGAAGAATCATATGACAAAACACGCAGACAGTTGATTGTAGTGTAGTACCTAATGAATGAGTGCTGACGGGATCTTCTCAGGAGAACCGTGTGACATGAGGAATTGGGATGGTCCCTCCTAGAAGGACTACACGCCTAGAAAATCGTACGATTTGCTATGGCACGTTGCGGCTGGTCACCATTCTCTCTTCCACTTACCGAATGTCCACCTACCTCGATATGCTTGTTTCCGACGTCCCTTCACTCTGTAGTAGCAGATACGTCTTAGGCAGTGTAAAGCAGCGTTGATGAAACCATCACCTAATACCTACAGAGGCCGCATAACATGAGATGAAAGTCAGTTCCTGAAAGTTCATTTCTAAAAAATCGGGCGTTCGGAGGATGCAATCTACTTGCAGAAAGCATTTAAAATTAGATTGAATCAACTTTTTATGGAAACACATGAAATAGCTATCAAGTCCGTATTTAATGTGGTAATGCTGTATAATTCAAAGATCAGTCTGTACAACATAGTTTCACTCGGAAAGCAGCCAGAATTTTTGCAAGTCCGACCCCACTGATTTTCACGTTCTAACAGTCACAGAACCACAACCATTCGCGAGTTAAACATTCTGTCGTTTCAGTGGTCTTCTTAGTAAGAAGTTCTCGCCAAACTATTCCGTACAGACTACGAAACATGCCACGCGGAATTGTTACTGCGACCAGAAAGTTCACACGCTCATAACTCTGCAACTATTTCATTTAGAAGCACCAAACTTTCATTAAAATGTTTGTAACTCCAGTCGCTTCACTCACGATGTATTCGAACCGCAATTACCTCACTATTTTTTTCATTTTTCAGAGTATTTTTACGCAACTTTCTAATATGGTGTTATCCGTAGGTCAGTTAGCAAACGACTATCTCCAACTATATCTACTCACTGCCCACTCCACTATATTCGCGCGGGAATAGCTTACTTCTGATTGGCTGTTGATCTAAACGAGTAATCAGAATTCCTCCCAGATCATTCTCGCGGCAAATCCAATCAATAATCTGATAGTAATTAACGTCATCAAAACTTTAATTTCTTGTATATTGTTTAATGAAAATAAGCGAAGTGCGAAATATTTAAATTGCTGAATAAACTTATTCCGCCTCTAACTTTCATTCTGGCTGCTTTTATACAAAAGCAAACTCACACCGACATACGTCATCTGAATCATGGTTGCACCATAATTTTCCCACGGTCTATTTCTACAAGGTTTTATGAAAAATGACATATTAAGTTTTAACATATGTCCCACATACATTCATTCAATCATTCTCACTCACTCACACAAGAAAATATAAATAAATAATAATTTTGGCCGATTTTTGTTTTACATAGTGCACAGTAACTAGAGTGTTAAAAAAGAAAATTCTAATTAATTGATTTTTATGCATTGGTAACTTTGTAATGGCTTCAAATTATAACGCAAGTAAATCTTTATTTGTTACTAACATGGTTTTATAAAACAAGCTTTGGTTTTAGGACTTTTAGGTAATTTTCTTTATCTCCGGCACTATATTAAATAAAAATCTGAAATTTTGACAGCATCATTCCATTACTAACAAAAGGCTGTGTACCAAATTCGGAAAAAATCGGATAATAACTAATATGGATTATTTTGATTTGTAGAGGGTATGAATCTTCGTATTGACTGACTGTTATGCTATGCAGTTCTCACGGCAGCGACAAAAAAGACATAGCCATCCTGCAGCCACATTACAAACGGCTGCGTGCCTTATTGGAACGAATGTAATCCCGTAATAACTTGCTACGTTACTTATAAGTAAAGGCATGGATTTGAGGATTCTTGAAAATTTTGTGCAGCTAAGGCCAGAAAATTGAAGTTAAAGGACCTTTAAGACACTCGGGTAGCAAACACCAGCAATGTTGTTCTTAAGCAAACTCTTATGTGAGGCTGGCTTACGACACCGCTCACAGAAGAGGAAGCACGGCCTGGTGGGCACTGTAAAGAAACGTGGCGCTGAGTGAGGAGTGACTAGGTGCTATGAAAAACGTGTACATTGTAGTTACAACACCGCCCAGAAGCCTGTATGTAGGAGATGCCACTTTTTTTTATTTTTAGTCTTCAGTTCTTCTGATTGGTAGGATGTGGCCCGCCGCGAATTCCTCCTCTGTGCTAACCCCCTTCATCCAGAGTAGCACATTCAACCTACATCCTCAATTATTGGCTGGATGTATTCCAATCTCTGTCTTCGTCTGCAGTTTTTGCCTTCTACAGTTCCCTCTAATAGCATGGAAGATTTTCCCTGATGCCTTAACAGATGTAATATCACAATGCATGCCCCTTCTCCTTGTCAGTGTTTCCCACATATTCCTTCTGCGTGGAAACTCCTCATTCATCTTATCAGTCTACCTAATTTTCAACATTCGTATATGTCACCGCATCTCAGTTGCTCAGTTGCTTCGATTCTCTTCTGTTCAGGTTTTCCCACAGTACATGTTCCACTATCATACAATTCTATGCTCAAAATGTACATTCTCAGAAATTCCTTCCTGAAATTGATACCTGTGTTTGATACTAGTAGACTTCTCTTTGCCAGGAATGCCCTTCTTGTCAGTGCTAGTCTGCTTTTTACGTCCTTCTTGTTCCGTCCGTCGCTGTTTATATTGATGCCTATGTAGTAGAATCCCTTAACTTCATTTACTTCGCGACTATCAATCTTGATGTTAAGTTTCTCCCTGCTCTCATTTCTGCTACTTCGCGGTACTTTCGTCTTTCTTCGATTTACTCTCAGCCCATATTATGCACTCATTAGACTGTTCATTCCATTCAGCAGATCATGTAATTCTTCTTCGTTTTCACTCAGGATACCAATGTCATCAACGAATAGTATCATTAATATCCTTTCACCATGAATTTTAATTCCACTCCTGAACCTTTCTTTTATTTTCATCTTTGATTCTTCAGTGTACACATTGAACAGTACATCCATGTCTTACACCCTCTTTAATTTGAGTACTTCGTTCTTGATCGTCCACTCTTATTATTCTCTCTTGGCTCGTGTACTTATTGTATATTACTCATCTCTCCTTATAGCTTACCTCTATTTTTCTCAGAATTTCGAACATCTTGCATTATTTGACACTTCTAACGCTTTCTCCACGTCGACGGATCCTACTAACGTGTCTTGATTTTTCTTTAGTGTTGTTTCTATTGTCAACCACAACGTCAGCAATGCCTCTCTAGTGGCTTTACCTTTCGCGAAGCCAAACTGATCTTCATCTAATACATACTCTATTTTCTTTTCTATTCTTCTGAATGTTATTCTTGCAAGGAACTTGGACGCATGAGCTATTAAGCTGATGGTTCGGTAATTCTCGCACTTGTTGGCTCTTGCAGTCTTCGGAATTGTGTCGATGATATTTTTCCGAAAGTCAGATGGTACGTCGCCAGACTCCTACATTTTACACCCCAGCGTGAATAGTCGTTTTGTTGCCATTTCCCGCAAAGATTTTAGAAATTCTGATAGAATGTTATTGTTCCTTCTGCCTTATTTCTCCTTTTCAACTTCTGTGATGGCCCTTTTTAGAGCTGTCCATTCCTCTTCAACTGCACTGCCTACTGAGCTATTCCTTATTGCTGTATCTATAGCGTTAGAGCGCTTCAACCATATTTCGTCATTCGCTAGTACTTCCCTATCCCGCTTCTTTGCGTATATATTCTCCCTGATTAATCTCTTTAAACTTCAGCCTCTTCTTCATCACTGCTACATTGTGATCTGAGTCTATATCTGCTCCTGGGTACACCTTAAACTCTAATATCTGGCTTCGGAATCTCTGTGTGACCACGATGAATTCTAACTGAAATCTTCCCATGTCACCGGGTATTTTCCAAGTATACCTCCTCCTCTTGTGATTCTTGATCAGGTATTCGCTATTACTAGCTGAAATTTATTGCGGTACTCTTTCTGCTCTCTCTCATACCTTGTCCCAAACTCATATTCTCCTGTAACCTTTTGTTGGAGTCCTTCCCATACAACTGCAATCCAGTCTCCTATGACTATTAGATTTTCATCTCCCTTTACGTACTGTATTAGCTTTTCAGTATCTTCATATACTTTCCCTCTCTCTCTCTCCACCTTCATTTTGCGACGTTGGCATGTATATCTGAACACCGTTGTCGGTGTTGGTTTGCTGTCGTTTCTGATAAGAACAACCCTATGACTGCACTGTTCACGGTAACACACTTTATAGTCTTCCTGTTCATAACGAATCCTACTTCTGTGGGAGCTGTAGTTATAATTATTGAGGAACAGTGCACTCGGCCCCTCCAAAGGAACTTCGTCAGAAATGCAGGAAAAGGAATGTAAATAAGGTCGCCCAGGGGTGCATGGTAAGCAGTCATATCGCCGTTCTCTCCGCTTCTGGAACTGGAGAGAATGATGGTTGTTTAAGTTGTAGCCGAAGCACGACGACCATCTGGTGATGAATTTCGGCGGCGAATTGCCTGCTGAACCGACCGCCAGACTTCACTCCGTGGGTGACCGGGGAGTGTCATAGGACCGTTGGTATTCACAATATACATAAATAACCTGGTGGATGACATCGGAAGTTCACTGAGGCTTTTTGCAGATGATGCTGTGGTGTATCGAGAGGTTGTAACAATGGAAAATTGTATTGAAATGCAGGAGGATCTGCAGCGAATTGACGCATGGTACAGGGAATGGCAATTGAATCTCAATGTAGACAAGTGTAATGTGCTGCGAATACATAGAAAGATAGATCCGTTATCATTTATCTACAAAATAGCAGGTCAGCAACTGGAAGCAGTTAATTCCATAAATTATCTGGGAGTACGCATTAGGAGTGATTTAAAATGGAATGATCATATAAAGTTGATCGTCGGTAAAGCAGATGCCAGACTGAGATTCATTGGAAGAATCCTCTGGAAATGCAATCCGAAAACAAAGGAAGTAGGTTACAGTACGCTTGTTCGCCCACTGCTTGAGTACTGCTCGGCAGTGTGGGATCCGTACCAGATAGGGTTGATAGAAGAGATAGAGGAGATCCAACGTATAGCAGCGCTCTTCGTTACAGGATCAATTAAAATCTCTAAAGCGTTACGGAGATGATAGATAAACTCCAGTGGAAAACTCTGCAGGAGAGACGCTCAGTAGCTCGGTACGGGCTTGTGTTAAAGTTTCGTGAACATTCTTTCACCGAAGAGTCAAGCAGTATATTACTCCCTCCTACGTATATCTCGCGAAGAGACCATGAGGATAAAATCAGAGATTAGAGCCCACACAGAGGCATACCGACAATCCTTCTTTCCACGAACAATACGAGACTGGAATAGAAGGGAGAACCGATAGAGGTACTCAGGGTACCCTCCGCCACACACCGTCAGGTGGCTTGCGGAGTGTGGATGTAGAAGTAGATTCAACCGACTACAAGCTGGCGTCTGCAAGGGACGAGATAGGACCCGATTTCGCCCACTCCCGGGTCCAAAGATGTCGTCAGTTACCGACAGAGCAGCACTGGGCGGACAGCTGGAGCTGCTGAGGCTCTACTACAACGACGGCTGTTATTTTTCGGCGCTGTGCATGGTGACCACGAGTGGCTCTTGAGGGAGTAGCCAGACTCGCTCCAGAGGGCACGCGTGGGACTTCGACACACGCTGCCAGCCGTTACCTCACGCGGACTTTGCAGCCGGGCGCCCTAGCGGCAGACTCCGGCACTGGTACTGGTATTTGCGCTGACACACGTACACGCAACGCGCCATGGATGCCTGGATCAGCAGAGGCACTCTGGCGGAATAAAAGTCAGTGCCAAACTTGCTTGTGTATCTCTGCACGCCACGACGTAATTCACCCCTCTCTCGCAAGCCACATCTATCACAAGAGGAGGCCACAACGTTTGGAACGCGGATTCACTGCGGACTTCGTACACTCGTAGTACTCCATGAGGACAACAAAATGTGCGAGCAGTAGCGCGTACTTCTCAAGCGTTGCTGAGAAAATCGCAAGATAATTTCGGTCGTCGAATATACACTCCTGGAAATTGAAATAAGAACACCTTGAATTCATTGTCCCAGGAAGGGGAAACTTTATTGACACATTCCTGGGGTCAGATACATCACATGATCACACTGACAGAACCACAGGCACATAGACACAGGCAACAGAGCATGCACAATGTCGGCACTAGTACAGTGTATACCCACCTTTCGCAGCAATGCAGGCTGCTATTCTCCAATGGGGACGATCGTAGAGATGCTGGATGTAGTCCTGTGGAACGGCTTGCCATGCCATTTCCACCTGGCGCCTCAGTTGGACCAGCGTTCGTGCTGGACGTGCAGACCGCGTGAGACGACGTTTCATCCAGTCCCAAACATGCTCAATGGGGGACAGATCCGGAGATCTTGCTGGCCAGGGTAGTTGACTTACACCTTCTAGAGCACGTTGGGTGGCACAGGATACATGCGGACGTGCATTGTCCTGTTGGAACAGCAAGTTCCCTTTCCGGTCTAGGAATGGTAGAACGATGGGTTCGATGACGGTTTGGATGTACCGTGCACTATTTAGTGTCCCCTCGACGATCACCAGAGGTGTACGGCCAGTGTAGGAGATCGCTCCCCACACCATGATGCCGGGTGTTGGCCCTGTGTGCCTCGGTCGTATGCAGTCCTGATTGTGGCGCTCACCTGCACGGCGCCAAACACGGATACGACCATCATTGGCACCAAGGCAGAAGCGACTCTCATCGCTGAAGACGACACGTCTCTATTCGTCCCATCGTTCACGCCTGTCACGACACCACTGGAGGCGGGCTGCACGATGTTGGGGCGTGAGCGGAAGACGGCCTAACGGTGTGCGGGACCGTAGCCCAGCTTCATGGAGACGGTTGCGAATGGTCCTCGCCGATAGCCCAGGAGCAACAGTGTCCCTAATTTGCTGGGAAGTGGCGGTGCGCTCCCCTACGGCACTGCGTAGGATCCTACGGTCTTGGCGTGCATCCGTGCGTCGCTGCGTCCCGGTCCCAGGTCGACGGGCACGTGCACCTTCCGCCGACCACTGGCGACAACATCGATGTACTGTGGAGACCTCACGCCCCACGTGTTGAGCAATTC
This sequence comes from Schistocerca gregaria, assembly GCF_023897955.1. Lineage (NCBI taxonomy): Eukaryota > Metazoa > Arthropoda > Insecta > Orthoptera > Acrididae > Schistocerca > Schistocerca gregaria. Next base: position 250,395,201 of record NC_064925.1, read on the forward strand.
GGCGGTACGTCCACCCGGCCTCCCGCATGCCCACTATACGCCCTCGCTCAAAGTCCGTCAACTGCACATACGGTTCACGTCCACGCTGTCGCGGCATGCTACCAGTGTTAAAGACTCCGATGGAGCTCCGTATGCCACGGCAAACTGGCTGACACTGACAGCGGCGGTGCACAAATGCTGCACAGCTAGCGCCATTCGACCGCCAACATTTCCAGGAGTGTATATACCTGTGCGTGGCCACTCTTACCTTGAAGCGGCGGTAGCCGAGTGCAGCCGGCATGGTAGCCCAGAGTGTCAGCACCCCCTAGGTGTGCTGAGAGTGTTCGGTAAGAGGGTTAACTGTCCTTTGTAATAAAAAAACTGAGTTAACGACTAAACTTGAAAGGGTGTCATGGGACATCCGCGCCGAACAAATGCAATCAACAAAATCGAAAAAATGGGAACAATTAAAAAAATTTTGTTAGCGGTCAAGCCACGTAATCGTTGGATCCAGACCCATTCATGAGGGTTTTTTTTTATTTTCAACATAGTCATTTGCTTGACCATTTTTATTACAATTGATATAATGGAAAAAAATACGTGTATTCGGATCAACTTTTATTAAATTTACAATGTTATTTGGCAGTCTACTAGCAAACGACCAAACGCATAAAGTGATACTGAAAATGTATGCTTGTCCGTGATTTGAGAAATCCCTTATACCTGGAAGGAGCCCGAAACGACTTGTTACCTCCAAGTTTTGAGCGGCACAGACGGCTTTCGAACGATGTACAATTAATCGTCGCTTTCGACATTACGAGTACAAGTTACAGGATGGTATTTTTTCGTAAAAACATGGAAAACATACAGTTAAACGGCACCAGCTGCATTGAATAAATGCTATGTTTCCGCATACGCAAGGTATTTTGAGATTTTCCGTGGAAAAACAAACCTTGTTAACATTTTCAAAAACCTCTCTTTCAGCTGATAATTTGGGAGCAAACCATGCATAACGCAGTATTTCCTTAAATATAGGCGCTGATGATTGGTCATGCAATATCGAGTGTATTTTAATAGCGTCTCCACGAGAAGCAATTTCTCGTTCTCTTTCGATTAAATACGAACAATTCTGAAGACACGGACAAGCACACATTTTCAGTATCACTTTATGCGTTTGGTCGTTTAATAGTCGATAGTTATGAATATTATATTATTTGTGATAGTAAAAATGTGTAGATTGCCAAATAACACTGTAAATTTAATAAAGCTTCATCCGATTACACGTATTTTTCCCATTATATCAATTGTAATACAAATAGTAAAGAAAATGACTGTTGAAAATAAAAAAAAGACTGACGGTCAGAACGCGATCCATCGATTACGGGGCTTGAAGGCTAACCATTTTTTTAAAATCTCATATTTGTTCCACATTGTTCGTTGATTTGTTCGTTGCGGACGTCTGATGACAGCCGTTTAGTGTGTTCGTTGATCCGTTCACTCAGGTTTTTTTTTTTATTACAGAGGGTATCTCACCCTCTAACCGAACACGCTGAGCTATTGTGCCGGCTGACCGAAATTATCTTGCTATTTTCTCAATAACGCTTGAGAAGTACGCGCTACTACTCGCGCATTTTGTTGTGCTCATGGAGTACTACGAGTGTACGAAGTCAGCAGTAAATCTGCGTCCAAACGTTGTAGCCTCCCCTTGTCAGTCATCCAGACATAAGACAACAGTTGAAATTCACACAGAGATTACAGCCAAAGTATCACGACGAATCGTCAGGGACACTTTGCTGGAAGCAAAGTTGAGATTTCGATTTGTCGTGTGTCATTTATTGTTGACACCATTCCACAGAAACAAAGATTAGCATGGCGCAGAGCCAGATTAAAGTGGGACACCGAGGCTGAAAACGCATCAGGCTGCAGCCAGCCTCTTGTTTCATTCTAATTATGCCTAATAATTTGATTCGTGGTGTGGTAGGGCCCACAAATGTATAACAGCAGATTAATATGCAAAATAGAGTGTAATTACCCGTGGGATTGAGATATGATTGCTGAGATTACCCCTTCTTCTCTTTAATGCTAACGGGTATGGCAGTTTTATTTCTCGAGTAGGTAGCGGGATGTGCTGTCTTCTTGTGGCGATGAGGGTGCCGTTAGCTACCGAAATGGGTGAGTTCGCCGGACTCCGGGGTGGTGGTGGAGGGGGCGGGGGGCAGACAGTTTAGGCGGGGCCTCTTTTTGGTTCGTCGGCATTCGCAAACTTTGTGAACGGAGACTCGTAGTTACCCGAAATTTGAACTTTCTAGAATATGAGAGAGGTAATACAACAAGTTTTGCAATTGGCACGATTAATAGACTGACTCAAAAGGCAGTTTTTGACGAGTCAGTGCCACAAGGCAGCAGAGAGCGACCATGTTACAAGTCAGATATACATTCTTGTTGGAGACACCTTGTGAGCAGGCAGACGCTGTAGACGAGATAGACGCGCCACTCCCGAATTCAACACCATCTGCAATCTCGTCTCATCTCACCTCGGCTCACCTGTCTTGTGTAAGTATCGCAGCAATGTGGCGATTGCGTAAATCTTGTCAGGTGATTTGTGCCTTTCTTGCACGGTAACTAATCATTCACTTTAGAGGTGACCTTCTTGCCACGAGTTTGCTATTTCAGCTTCTCATTCTTTTTCTCACTAACGTACCGGAGCAATCATCACTACTAACTTAACACCGTGTTTAAATTCAGTCACAACAGATCAGGACGTTCTTCACTGATGCAGCCTTTACCTTGTCCACACGCTCTTTCTTCTATGATCCCCTTATTACGTTCTGGATGTTACGATCTGTACAAATTTTCGCTGAGTAAAGCAGTTGTTTAATGCTTGTTTTTGAATATTATTCCCAACGTCTGATCAATAAATTCAACGCTTCAGAACCTTGCCTCATTCCAGTAGTCAATAGCCCTCATTACTACTCACTGAATTATTAATTTGTTAATTATTTATCAGGGCACTCAACAAGGGTTTGCCTGGCCAAGCCAGCTCTCCCTCCGTTTCCTTGCGCACATATCATTTCCATCAATTTCGATCATAGTGAGGTGATCTCCATTTCGTTACGAAATTCTCGATGCATTCGAAAGGAATATTTTGGAGACTGCAGCCGACTCCAGTGGCGTCTTGCAGGCACATTTGCGATGAGGCTCTCTTCAGTTCATGGAGCTCAGTTCGACGTCCACGTGAGTGTAGGCGGAGTGGTGAAATGTCTCAGGAATCAGTGATGACTACTGATGACTACTGGACTTTAAAATTGCTGCACGAAGAAGAAATGCAGATGATATACGGGTATTAATGGGACAAATATATTATACTAGAACTGACATGTGATTACATTTTCACGCAATTTGGGTGCATAGATCCTGAGAAATCAGTACCCAGAACAACGCCCTCTGGCCGTAATAACGGCCTTGATACGCCTGGGCATTGAGTCAAACAGAGCTTGGATGGCGTGTACAGGTACAGCTGCCCATGCAGCTTCAACACGATACCACAGTTCATCAAGAGCAGTGACTGGCGTATCGTGACGAGCCAGTTGCTAGGCCACCATTAACCAGACGTCTGTAATTGTTGAGAGATCTGGAGAATTTGCTGACCAGGGCAGCAGTAGAACATTTTCTGTATCCAGAAAGTCTCCTGCAGGACCTGCAACATGCGGTCGTGCGTTATCCTGCTGAAATGTAGGGTTTCTCAGGGATCGAATGAAGGTTAGAGCCACGGGTCGTAACACATCTGAAATGTGACGTCCACTGTTCAAAGTGCCGTCAATGCGAACAAGAGGTGACCGAGATATGTAAAAAATGGCACCCCATACCATCAAGCCGGGTGATACGCCAGTATGGCGATGACGAATACACGCTTCCAAAGTGCGTTCACCGCAATGTCACTAAACACGCATGCGACCATCATGATGCTGTAAACAAAACCTGGATTCATTCTAAAAAATGACGTTTTGCCATTCGTTCACCCAGGTTCGTCGTTGAGTACACCATCGCACGCGTCTGTGATGCAGCGTCAAGAGTAACCGCAGCCATGGTCTCCGAGCTGATAGTTCATGCTGCTGCAAACTTCGTCGAAATCTTCGTGCAGATGGTTGTTGTCTTGAAAACGTCCCCATCTGTTGAATCAGGGATCGAGACGTGGCTGCACGATCCGTTACAGCCATGCGGATAAGATGCCTGTCATCTCTACTGCTAGTGATACGAGGCCATTTGGATCCAGCACAGCATTCCGTATTACCCTCGTGAGCCCACCGATTCCATATTCTGCTAACAGTCATTGGATCTCGGCCAACGCGAGAAGCAATGTCGGGGTACGATAAACCTCCATCGCGATAGGCTGCAAACCGACCTTTATCAAAGTCGGAAACATGATGGTACGCATTTCTCCTCCTTACACGAGTCATCACAACAACGTTTCACCAGGCAACGCCGGTCAACTGCTGTTTGTGTATGAGAAATCGGTTGGAAACTTTCCTCATGTCTGCACGTTGTAGGTGTCGCCACCGGCGCCAACCTTGTGTGAATGCTCTGAAAAGATAATCATTTGCATATCACAGCATCTTCTTCCTGTCGGTTAAATTTCGCGTCTGTAGCACGTCATCTTCGTGGTGTAGCAATTTTAATGGCCAGTAGTGTAAATAACTGTATGAACAAGGCGCAGGGAGTTTTTGGATTTGGCAGCGGAACTGACTTAGTATTTGTGGAAGGGAGACGCTGATTGCGCGGCAGCATGTGTTAAGAATCGTAGGCTCTATTGCCACCCCCTTCATGACCAATATATCTCGGGCATGGGTGTGTGTGTGTGTGTTTGTCCTTAGGATAATTTAGGTTAAGTAGTGTGTAAGCTTAGAGAACGATGACCTTAGCAGTTAAGTCCCATAAGATTTCACACACATTTGAACATTTTTTTGAACCAAATACCAGATAGCATTTCGCAGAAGAATGATGCGAGTCACCACACTGTTCGTCAGATACCAAACGCCTTGAAGAAAGGCAGGGGTCCTTTCCTAACTGGTCCACTCCCCTGATTCGTCACCCAAGGAGCATGTCTGGGATACGATGCCTATTCGATATTTCTGGTCAGCAGTTTTCAGGAACTAACACTGCAAAGGTTGCGGGCATTGCGAGTAATTCCAAAACTGTTTTCTTTGACGTCTCAATGAATACAAGACAGTACTCGTCCTGCTCGAGGTCACAGTTTTATACGGATGTTGATGATGTACGTAATTCCCGTGTTGAATGAAATCTCAATAATTTAACGCCCATTACGCGACGGAGATCTCCACAAAGTTTGATAAATATTGTGCAGGTGCGACATAGTGCAACACTTTCCATTCCACTTAGTATGTTAAATCTTTTTTTTTTTAATAGTTCAAATGAATCTGAGCGCTATGGGACTTAAATCTGTGGTCATCAGTCCCCAAGAACTTAGAACTACTTAAACCTAACTAACCTAAAGACATCAGACACAGCCATGCCCGAGGCAGGATTCGAACCTGCGACCGTAGCAGTTGTGCGGTTCCGGACTGAGCGCCTAGAACAGCTAGACCACCGTGGCCGGCGTTAAATCTTTGATTAAATACACTCCTGGATATGGAAAAAAAAAACACATTGACACCGGTGTGTCAGACCCACCATACTTGCTCCGGACACTGCGAAAGGGCTGTACAAGCAATGATCACACGCACGGCACAGCGGACACACCAGGAACCGCGGTGTTGGCCGTCGAATGGCGCTAGCTGCGCAGCATTTGTGCACCGCCGCCGTCAGTGTCAGCCAGTTTGCAGTGGCATACGGAGCTCCATCGCAGTCTTTAACACTGGTAGCATGCCGTGACAGCGTGGACGTGAACCGTTTGTGCAGTTGACGGACTTTGAATGAGGGAGTATAGTGGGCATGCAGGAGGCCAGGTGGACGTACCGCCGAATTGCTCAACACGTGGGGCGTGAGGTCTCCACAGTACATCGATGTTGTCGCCAGTGGTCGGCGGAAGGTGCACGTGCCCGTCGACCTGGGACCGGACCGCAGCGACGCACCGATGCACGCCAAGACCGTAGGATCCTGCGCAGTGCCGTAGGGGACCTCACCGCCACTTCCCAGCAAATTAGGGTCACTGTTGCTCCTGGGGTATCGGCGAGGTCCATTCGCAACCGTCTCCATGAAGCTGGGCTACGGTCCCGCACACCGTTAGGCCGTCTTCCGCTCACGCCCCAACATCGTGCAGCCCGCCTCCAGTGGTGTCGCGACAGGCGTGAATGGAGGGACGAATGGAGACGTGTCGTCTTCAGCGATGAGAGTCGCTTCTGCCTTGGTGCCAACGATGGTCGTATGCGTGTTTGGCGCCGTGCAGGTGAGCGCCACAATCAGGACTGCATACGACCGACGCACACAGGGCCAACACCCGGCATCATGGTGTGGGGAGCGATCTCCTACACTGGCCGTACACCTCTGGTGATCGTCGAAGGGACACTGAATAGTGCACGGTACATCCAAACCGTCATCGAACCCATCGTTCTACCATTCCTAGACCGGAAAGGGAACTTGCTGTTCCAACAGGACAATGCACGTCCGCATGTATCCCGTGCCACCCAACGTGCTCTAGAAGGTTTAAGTCAACTACCCTGGCCAGCAAGATCTCCGGATCTGTCCCCCATTGAGCATGTTTGGGACTGGATGAAACGTCGTCTCACGCGGTCTGCACGTCCAGCACGAACGCTGGTCCAACTGAGGCGCCAGGTGGAAATGGCATGGCAAGCCGTTCCACAGGACTACATCCGGCATCTCTACGATCGTCTCCATGGGAGAATAGCAGCCTGCATTGCTGCGAAAGGTGGATGTACACTGTACTAGTCCCGTCATTGTGCATGCTCTGTTGCCTGTGTCTATGTGCCTGTGGTTCTGTCAGTGTGATCATGTGATGTATCTGACCCCAGGAATGTGTCAATAAAGTTTCCCCTTCCTGGGACAATGAATTCACGGTGTTCTTATTTCAATTTCCAGGAGTGTACATATGTTACGTTACAGGGTGATGAGGGAAATACATGTGCCATCTTTTCAATGACTAGGTAAGTGCTGAATAGATCGATGGTCTCTTGACGTAGAGGCAGAATAGCTGAAGATGTCCGTGAAAGGCTGAAGTCCGTCAATGCCAACCTCAGCGTCACGCGCTGCTCTGTGCTGCGGTATGGCTGTTTCTTTAAGCTCGTAGCCGCTTCCATTCCGCTACAGGCGTGCGAGAATGTTGAGTGCATGCCTCTGGCTGGAGTCCAGGCTCCAGTACTGCAATTGTACGCGGAGGACAGATGAAGCAATGCGAGACCTCGTCACACGCGGTTGCAGCCTTTACTTCCGTTACACTTCAGGCTGAGTAGATCCGTGATCGGTGATTAACACTGACGCAGTGAGCCCAGTATCTGTACAATACATTGACAGGCACCATCGTTTCACCTACAATTTTTCCAAGGCTAAATTATAAACTACATCTCATTTTCACCAAAACGTAAATGGTTATCTTCTTGTCTGTGGATAAAAGGTAGTGTCCCGACGACTGACCCACTCACTGGCTCATCATCGTCCAGCCCAATCCACTAAGAATACAAACTTTAAATCTGCAGAGGGTGTTGATTTTACACAGTAGCCGCCGTTTAAGAAGGAATTTTTCGACCTTCCATCCATAAGGGGGTGAAATAGGGGATGAATGGCCTTGTGAAAATATGTCCTTATTGAGGCAATTTTGAAGCTAGAACTAAGAAAAATTAATATTGATTCCTTAGTCAGAAACAAAAAATTTCATTTTTCAACGTTTTTGGAAATTCAACCAGTAAGGGAGTAAAATAGTGGGTGAAATTTTTTGGAAATAAATCATTATTAAAGAACCACTAAAGCATTTTTAAAACTCCATCCACGAAAATTAGTATTTGACTTCCCGGTTAGAAATAAAAGTATTGCATGTTTCAGTGTTTAAGGAAATGCAGCGCCCTATGTGGGTGAAACGGGGGTCGGAAAGTTTCATGAAATTATGTCATTATGAAAGGATTTTCAAAGCTAAATGTGTTACGGCGCAAATTCAAGAGGCGGCACGCCTGTCGGGAACGAAAGAGCAGAAACGGCGGCGAAGAAGAAGTGCCGGCCAATGTGGCAGAGCGGTTCTAAGCGCTTCAGTCCGGAACCGCGCTGCTGCTAAGGTCGCAGGTTCGAATCCTGCCTCGAGCATGGATTAGTTAGGTTTAAGTAGTTCTAAGTCCAGGAGACTGACGACCTCCGATGTTAAGTCCCATAGTGCTTCTAGCCATTTGAACCATTTTTGAAGAAGAAGTCAGCCAACTGCACGCTGCTCGACCCCTCTACAGGACGACAACGCGACAGCAGTGGCCTCTATGCAAAAGGACATAAGCGCCTCGCCCGACTGGTCGCGGCCCAATCTACGAGAACCTTCAAGTCTAGTCATTTCCCGTGTATTATGTAACATTGTTTATTCTGAAGAAACTCCCTTGTTGTTTTTGTCGCCCTTTTACTTTCGACACATCTGTGTATTTCTCAAAGTTAAGTGTTGTCATTTACTTTTCGTAATAAAACTAACCCCCCCCCCCCCCCCCAATGAACCATGAACCATGCCGTTGGTGGGGAGGCATGCGTGTCTCAGGTAGCCGTACCGTAGGTGTAACCACAACGGAGGGGTATCAGTTGAGAGGCCAGACAAACGCGTGGTTCCTGAAGAGGGGCAGCAGCATTTTCAGTAGCTGCAGGGGCAACAGTCTGGACGATTGACTGATCTGGCCTTGTAACACTAACCAAAACGGCCTTGCTGTTGTGGTACTGCGAACGGTTGAAAACAAAGGGAAACTACAACCGTAATGTTTCCCGAGGGTATGCAGCTTTACTGTATGGATAATGATGATGGAGTCCTCTTAGGTAAAATATTCTGGAGGTAAAATAGTCCCCCATTCGGATCTCCGGGGCGGGGACTACTCAAGAGGATGTCGTTATCAGGAGAAAGAAGACTGGCGTTCTACGGATCGGAGCGTGGAATGTCAGATCCCTTAATCGGGCAGGTAGGTTAGAACATTTAAAAAGGGAAATGGATAGGTTAAAGTTAGATACAGTGGGAATTAGTGAAGTTCGGTGGCAGGAGGAACAAGACTTTTGGTCAGGCGAATACAGGGTTATAAATACAAAGTCAAATAGGGGTAATACAGGAGTAGGTTTAATAATGAATAAAAAAATAGGAGTGCGGGTAAGCTCCTACATACAGCATAGTGAGCGCATTATTGTGGCCAAGATAGACATGAAGCCCACGCCTACTACAGTAGTACGTTTATAATGCCAACTAGCTCTGCAGATGGCGAAGAAATTGAAGAAATGTATGACGAAATAAAAGAAATTATTCAGATAGTGAAGGGAGACGAGAATTTTATAGTCATGGGTGACTGGAATTCGAGTGTAGGAAAAGGGAGAGAAGGAAACGTAGTAGGTGGATATGGATTGGGGCTAAGAAATGAAAGAGGAAGCCGCTTGGTAGAATTTTGCACAGAGCACAACTTAATCATAGCTAACACTTGGTTCAAGAATCATAAAAGAAAGTTGTATACATGGAAGACGCCTGGAGATACTGACAGACTTCAGATAGATTATATAATGGTAAGAGAGAGATTTAGGAACCAGGTTTTAAATTGCAAGACATTTCCAGGGGCAGATGTGGACTCTGACCACAATCTATTGGTTATGAACTGTAGATTAAAACTGAAGAAATTGCAAAAAGGTGGGAATTTAAGTAGATGGGATCTGGATAAACTGACTAAACCCGAGGTTGTACAGAGTTTCAGGGAGAACGTAAGGGAACAAATGGCAGGTTGGGGGAAAGAAATACAGTAGAAGTAAAATGGGTAGCTTTGCGGGATGAAATAGTGAAGGCAGCAGAGGATCAACTAGGTGAAAAGACGAGAGCTAGTAGAAATCCTTGGCTCACAGAAGAAATATTGAATTTAATTGATGAAAGGAGAAAATATAAAAATGCAGTAAATGAAGCAGGCAAAAAGGAATACAAACGTCTCAAAAATGAGATCGACAGGAAGTCGGCTAGAGGACAAATTTAAGGATGTAGAGGCTTATCTCACTAGGGGCAAGATAGATATTGCCTACAGGAAAATTAAAGAGACCTTTGGAGAAAACAGAACCACTTGTATGAATATCAATAGCTCAGATGGAAAACCACTTCGAGGCAAAGAAGGGAAAGCTGAAAGGTGGAAGGAGTATATAGAGGGTCTATACAAGGGCGATGTACTTGAGGACAATGTTATGGAAATGGAAGAGGATGTAGATGAAGTTGAAATGGGAGATACGATACTGCGTGAAGAGTTTGACATAGCACTGACCACCTGAGTCGAAGCACGGCCCCAGGAATAGAGAACATTCCATTAGAACTACTGACGGCTTTGGGAGAGCCAGTCCTGACAAAACTCTACCATCTTTTGTGCAAGATGTTTGAGACAGGCGAAATACCCTCAGACTTCAAGAAGAATATAATAATTCCAATCCAAAAGAAAGCAGGTGTTGACAAATGTGAAAGTTACTGAATTATCAGTTTAATACGTCACAGCTACAAAATACTAATGCGAATTCATTACAGACGAATTAAAAAACTGGTAGAAGCAAACCTCGGGGAAGATCAGTTTGGATTCCGTAGAAATGTTGGAACACATGAGGCAATACTGACCCTACGACTTATCTTAGAAGCTAGAATAAGGAAGGGCAAACCTACGTTTCTAGCATTTGTAGATTTAGAGAAAGCTTTTGACAATGTTGACTGGAATACTCTGTTTCAAATTCTAAAGGTGGCAGGGGTACAATACAGGGAGCGAAAGGCTATTTACAATTTGTACAGAAACCAGATGGCAGTTATAAGAGTCTAGGGACATGAAAGGGAAGCAGTGGTTGGGAAGGGAGTGGGACAGGGTCGTAGCCTCTCCCCAATGTTATTCAATCTGTATATTGAGCAAGCAGTAAAGGAAACAAGAGAAAAATTCGGAGTAGGTATTAAAATCCATGGAGAAGAATAACAACTTTGAGGTTCGCCGATGACATTGTAATTCTGTGAGAGACAGCAAAAGACCTGGAAGAGCAGTTGAACGGAATGGACAGTGTCTTGAAAGGAGGATATAAGATGAACATCAACAAAAGCAAAACGAGGATAATCGAATGTAGTCGAGTTAAGGCGGGTGATGCTGAGGGAATTAGATTAGGAAATGAGACACTTAAAGTAGTAAAGGAGTTTTGCTATTTGGGAAGCAAAATAACTGATGATGGTCTAAATAGAGAGGATATAAAATGTAGACTGGCAGTGGCAAGGAAAGCGTTTCTGAAGAAGAGAAATTTGTTAACATCGAGTATAGATTTAAGTGTTAGGAAGTCGTTTCTGGAAGTATTTGTATGGAGTGCAGCCATGTATGGAGGTGAAACACGTACGATAAATAGTTTGGACAAGAAGAGAATAGAAGCTTTCGAAATGTGGTGCTACAGAAGATTAGATGGGTAGATCACATAACTAATGAAGAGGTACTGAATAGGATTGGGGAGAAGAGGAGTTTGTGGCACAACTTGACAAGAAGAAGGGACCATTTGGTAGGACATGTTCTGAGGCATCAGGGGGTCACAAATTTAGCATTGGATTGCAGCGTTGAGGGTAAAAATCGTAGAGGGAGACCAAGAGATGAATATACTAAGCAGATTCAGAAGGATGTGGGTTGCACAGGATAGAGTAGCATGGAGAGCTGCATAAAACCAGTCTCAGGACTGAGGACCACAACAACAACAAATTTCCAATCCACAAGCACCTGGGAAGACTGCTATGCTTACGAGTGGCGATAGGAAGAGGGTAAGGGAGCCAAACACTTCAGAATGCCGCCATGCATTCCAAGATTCCCAGGCGTGGCTCAGTGCGCCGCGACTTCCATCACAGGTATATAACATTTTCCAACCACGGTGCAGTGTTTTATGTGCGAATGTATTTGAAAAAACTTATTAAAGCAACATTGGCAAGTATATTGAGGCATCAGACACTTTACCTAAATCTGTTAACGCACGCAAATACAATGTCGATCTGTAATTTTAATTAACATTTCCTACCGAGCAAGTATATACTCAGTTTGTGAAACACATCCCTGAAAACTGTTTAACGATTTATTTATGACACATCTTGAAGCAGGTTACTCTACAGAGATCTTTTTGAAACTCTATTTAGAGACATATTCGGTTGAAGCAGCTCGTGGTCAAAGACAAGTGTCTCGGAAAAGCCTTGGTATTTCCCACAAAAGTGCACGAAGTGTCCCAGGGACAAAGGCTGGATGAAGACTGGGACGTTTCACAAGTGTGCAGGAACCTGCTGCGATTTTTTTAGAGTGTGTGTTCAAGTGTGGCGGTATTCCTTGGAATGAAAACCGCAATTACATCATAAATTGTTTAAATATGCTTATGTCTGCAAAGGTCTCTATCTCTGTGCAGTGTTACGCTTAATTCCTATGACATCTTCAATTTATAACCTGTGTGATTTATATACCACACAAATCTCATATTTTTTAAACAATATTCCATAAACAATGTGCCTGCATATTGTTTAAATTTCCATGCAACATTCAGTTCAGATCTATTTAGTCAGCCTATTATTAGATGTGAATTCTTTTATGCATGCATGTCGGTATGTGTGTGTGTGTGTGTGTGTGTGTGTGTGTGTGTGTGTGTGTGTGTGTGTGTGTGTGTTTGTGTAACAATATTTTGCATAAACAATACCCTTGCAATTGTTTAAACACCAGCAACAAATTCGAGGTGTACAAAAAATAAATGAAAAATATCCATGCAGATTGTTTAAGGCATTGTGATTGACACTATATAAGCCTACCATTATAAGATCCTCCTAGTACGACAACGAAACAACGACTGAACTCTTTTTCCTGCCACTTTTTTTCTGGACCACCATCTTGTATTACATCACAGGAGCAGAGGAGGAGGGGACAGGGATGCGAGAGGGAGGGGAGCAGGCTATGAGTTCCCTGAGGGAACCCATGTGTGGGCTGGGGAAAACCTATGACATAATCAAGGGATGTGGTTAATTACTGATCAATAATTAATTTAATATCAAAATTGCACCAGAACTCTGGTTTTTCCTACTACTAATACCCGTTCACAGACTGTAGTCTAAGTGAGGGTCCAGAGTTATCCCCAAGCCACATGTACCAGTAAAATGTTATCTCTGTGCCACACTGTGACATTTTTGTCTTGTCATCACATGTAAACTACTCATATTACCTCCAGTCTCTAAAAATATTTATAGGCCGAATTTTATGAACAGTTTCAAAGAAAATGTTAACTCTACAATGTAAATTTACAACCCATGAAAGACAATACATTAAATACGAAGCAGTATGGCAGAAGTAGAAACTATATTAACATTCTCTCATATAATACCTGATTATAATAACCCAGAAAAAAGTGTTGAGCAATGTAGAACAGCTTCGTTGCTTGATAATGATTCCCACCGCAGCTAAGAAATCCAGAATGCAGTAGCCTTATGGCTTTGTGTGATTTGTTTATAGATTACTATCAGTTCTCAGAAGTACGTATTCATTCTGTACAACGTTCCATCTTGGCAGGTTGCGACCATGAAATATCATCGTTAATTTTACAGCGTTCTTATCTCCGTGTTTATGGGTTCCCGCACGCCGCGGTAAGTTACGTGGTCTCGAGACTGGCTCAGCAGTCATTATTTCGTTTTCCGTTACCACCCATCATTGCAGGCTGTCAACAGCGTTTCGTAATACGTAAATGCTTAAGTGAAGTTAATTTAGTGTCGACTATGGACTCACTATCTCCAGTATTGCAACAAGTGCGAGGAAGTTAGATGAGTTCTCCTAGAGTCTACTGCCTTGCAGAAACATAAGCCTACCACCGACATGAAGGAAATTCTGTTTTGGATGTTACTTGCCATGAAAACGAGAGGAGTGAATTATCTTTTTCTAAGGTGCGTTTTGGGGCGTGTTCCAGCAATGGGATAGGAACTTGGCCTGATATGGAGCTTTTCTTCACATAAAATCTTGGTACCAACTCAGTAACAAAGAACTCAATGAAACTACCCCCTGACGATGAACAACACCCTGTTGTGGACTAAGTCGACATTATCAACTTCTTATAGCATGAGCATTACATGCTTATTCTATGGCCACTACTTAAGTTTCTAGTAACAATCATCAACAATTACGACCGAAGACTTCCTGTATAGGGGAGTCATCCTCATTGTGCCAGCAGCCGTGTCAAATAGCATGGAGGAACGGACAGGATTCAGAGCAATCTCGTTGCTCTTGCGCTGGGAAATGCCCTTAAGAGAAGGAAGCATCAGTAATGATCAACGGCGTGAGGATGCAGAAGGCAAAGGAAAACACTGTATTAAAGATACAGTCTGTGTATCCAAAGGATATGTGTCCTGCAATTGAAATAGTGTCATTGTAATATATCCATTGGCAAAGATTTCGAATTAGTGGGCGGTTCGAATCTCCGGGAGGGAACTGCCAAGTTGGAGGTTACCGCGAAGAAACAAAAAAAGTGGTTGAACAACCAACGAAAGGGTAACACTTTACGAGTCGGAGCTTGAAACGTCAGAAATTCGAACGTAGTAGGGAAGCTAGAAAACCTGATGAGAGGCTCAAGATAAGATTCTAGGGAGTATAAACAGTAACAGAAAAGAGAAGGATTCGTTATGAACTATAAGCTAGGAGAGAGAGTGAGACACTGTGAACAGTTCAGTGATAGGATTGTTCCCATTAGACTCGACAGCAAACCATCACCAATAACAACAGTTCTTGTATACTTGCAGACGTCAAAAGCAGAAGATGAAGGACTAAAAAAGGAGTATGAGGATTTTGAACTCATTATGTAAAGAAACATGATAATCAAACATTGTATTGAAATGCAATAGTAGGGGAAGGAAAAGAAGAAACAATGACGTTAGAATATAGGCTTTGTGGTAGAGGAGACATAGGAAACAGAGTAAACGAGTTCTGCAATAAATTTTTGCTGGCAACAGTAAATACATTCATCAAAGTTCACAAGAAGAGGAGAAGGTAAACGTCTAGGTCTAGAGACACGGGGTAGGGAATCGGATCACATCATGATCAATCTAAAATTGGATACTGGATGTTAAGGCAAATCTGGAAGCAAATATAGACTGGGATCAAAATTTAGTAGTGACGAAGAGCAGACCATAGTTTAAGAGAACCGTCCGAAAGAATCAGTATGTGAAGAAGTAGAAGTAGGGTACTGACGTACTGAGGAATAAGGAGACGATCTTGAAGTTCTTTTAGGCTGTAGATACGACGATAATGAATAACATAGAAAGCAGTTCAGTTGAAGAGCAATGGACACCTTTAAAAAGACCAATCATGCAAGTCGGACAGACAAGCATACGTACTAAGAAGGTACCTGCGAAGAGACCATGCGTAACAGAAGCAGAAGTTCGGTTGATGGGTGGGAGAAGGCAGTACAAAAATTTTCAAAAGAAGATGGGAATGCAATAATATGATTACGTTAGGAATGAAATAAATAGCAAGTCCGGGAAGGACAAGGCGAAATGACGCAGGAAAAATGTGAAGAAACCGAAACAGAAGCGTTCGTCGGAAGGACTGAATCAGCAAATAGAAAATTCAAAACAGTCTTCGGTGATACTAGAAGCAAGGGCGTCAACATTGAGTGGAATAGGAAATCCACTGCTAGGCGCAGAGGAGAGAGCAGACAGGTGGGAAGAGTCCATTGAAGTCCTCTAACAAAGGGACGACTTGTCTGATGATTTGGCGGAAGAAGAAATAGAATTCTATATGGCAGACATAAGTGATCTGTTGTTAGAGGCGGAATGTGACAGGGCTCTTGGAGGCTTGCAGTTACATAAGGTAACATTCCTTCGGAATTTACAAAATGAATTGGGAAACTGGAAACTAGGAGACTATTTGTGCTGCTGTGCAGAATTCATAGTCTAGCAGCTGACTTTCGGGAAAAGATCGTCCACACAATCCCGAAGTTAGGAACGGCAGATAAGTGAGAGAATCATCACATTATCAGCTTAAGAGCTCAGGCATCCAAGTTTCTGGCAAGAATAGTGCACAGAACAGTGGGAAAAATTGGGGATCTGTTATATGACACCCAGTTCGACTTTAGGCATGATAAAGGCACCAAAGAGGCCATTCCGGCGTTGTGCTTGAGAATGGAAGTAAGACTTAATAAAAATCAAGATAAGTTTGTAAACCCTTTGTGTGGTTCCGGCTATAATACGTATGCCAGATTTATGGATCAGCAAGGGCTTCATATCTCATGCAGTTCGTCATGAGGGTATCAGACTGTCAACAGGGATTTATCGAATAAGTCCAGTTTTTAGCTTGCGTGCAGAGGCTGGTGAGCCTGCACTGTGTATTCGACATCTTCTCTTGGTACACCGAGTGTACAGGGCTTTGCCTATTCCAAAACCGCCTGCATACATCTTGTTGCCCGGTTGTCACTCGAACGTCTGTTCTATAACAGTCAACAGCCAACGAGGCCATTTGAGACCCGCTGGAGCAGTGCCTTGAGCTTCTGAAGGTGGAAGGCGTTCAGGTTAAAAGCTAGGCGTGGATTAGATAAACCCTCTGGGTACTAAAGAGGCCCAGGTTATATTTTGAATTGAATTTTATTTTACGGACTTTTAATTCACCACCCGGATTTTACTAGTGTTCACACGGATGGGTGTAAGCAGGGGGATATCGCCGTGGTCACGAACTATGTCCTTAGGATAGGGCGCTTAGAGCGGTTTTCAGTTTATTAAGTGGATATGTTTCCTATTCTGAGGGTACTGGAGCAAATGCGGCGACGTGGAAAGAAATTATTCATCTGTTCTGATACCTAAAGTGCCTTTTTGCTATTTGTCAAATGTACCAGCGGATAGACTAGTTGAAGGTAGAATCTTCTCTTGCAAACCCAGGAAAAGCCTATTGGATGCCGGGACATATAGGGCTCCCGTGAAATGAACTCGCTGATGCAGGTGCCAAGGAAGCTTGCTCTCGTTCGCCTCCTCCTCGCTGCTCAGTCCCCACACTGACTGTTACCACACACGTAACTCTGAAGACTGTAGCTGGTGGGAGGCTCAGAGCTGCCATTGAGGAGCAACAAGTTGCGGTCGGTGAAACACCCACAGCGACCATTACTTATCTTGCGACCATGGCTTACTTCCTTCCGGACACGAAGAGCTGAAGACGTAGCACTTAACAAGGCTTAGAGCTGGGCACTGACCACTGACAGCTTGCTCGTAAGTCACGAGGAGGCACCAATGTATCAAAGACGTGGTGTACCGCTGTAGATACGACATATTATAATTGAGAATGTTTTATTAATTTTAATAAAAAGCAATATGTCCGCAATAAAAAATTTATTTTTTATTCTGGCAACCGGTTTCGGTTTATAAGACCACCATCAGATCATACATTCTGACGACGTTAAGGAGCCACTGGTAGTACTACTGTGACACGTACAAGTGGGTATTACTAAGCAGCTCTGTGATATTGTTCCTCAGGTCATTTGGGCCTCCAGCCTGAAGACGGTCTTTTAGGCTGGAACTTGTTACTGGAATCAAAAATAATATATTTACTGCGATTTAGACTGCTTTTTATTGAAATGTAAGTACGATGACTGTCGTTCGGAAACATTGCAAAAATTCTGAGTGTTTTTTACACTACTGGCCATTAAAATTGCTGCACCAAGAAGAAAAGCATATGATAAACGGGTATTCATTGGACAAATATATTACACTAGAACTGACATGTGATTATAATTTCACGAAATTTTGGTGAATAGATGCTGAGAAATCAGCACTCAGAACAACAACCTCTGGTCGTAATAACGGCCTTGATACGGCTGGGCATTGAGTCAAACAGAGCTTGGATGGCAGGTACAGCTGCCCATGCAGCTTCAACACGATACCACACTTCATCAAGAGTAGTGACGAGCCAGTTGCTCGGCCACTATTGACCAGATGTTTTCATTTGGTGAGAGATCTCGAGAATGTGCCGGCCAGGGCAGCAGTCGACCATTTTCTGTATCCAGAAAGGCCCGCATAGGACGTACGACATACGGTCGTGCATTATCCTGCTGAAGTGTAGGGTTTCGCAGGGATCGAATGAAGGGTAGTGCCACGAGTCGTATCACATCTGAAATGTGACGTCCACTGTTCAAAGTGCCGTCAATGCGAAAAAGAGGTGACCGAGACGTGTAACCGATGGTACCCCATACCATAAAGCCGAGTGATACGCCAGTATGTCGATGGCGAATACACGCTTCCAATGTGCGTTCACCGCAGTGTCGCCAAACACGGATGGGACCATCATAATGCTTTACACAGAACCTAGATTCATCGGAAAAAATGACGTTTTGCCAGTCGTGCACCCAGGTTCGTCGTTGAGTACACCATCGCAGGCGCTCCTGTCTGTGATGCAGCGTCAAGGGTAACCGCAACCATAGTTTCCGAACTGATGGTCCATGCCGTTGCAAACGTAGTCCAACTGTTTGTGCAGATAGTTGTTGTCTTGCAAGCGTCCCCATCTGTTGACTCAGGGATCGAGACGTGGCTGCATGATCCGTTACAGCCATGCGGATAAGATGACTGTCATCTTTACTGCTAGTGATACGAGGCCATTTGGATCTAGCATGGCGTTCCGTATTACCCCCGTGAGCCCACCGATTACATGTTCCGCTAACAGTCATTGGATCTCGACCAACGCGAGCAGCAATGTCGCGGTACGATAAACCTCCATCGCGATAGGCTGAAATCTGACCTTTATCAAAGTCGGAAACGTGATGGTATGCACTTCTCCTCCTTACGCGAGGCATCACAACAACGTTTCACCAGGCAACGCCGGTCAACTGCTGTTTGTGTATGAGAAATCGGTTGGAAACTTTCCTCATGTCAGCACGTCGTACGTGTCGCCAACGGCGCCAACCTTGTGTGAATGCTCTTTAAAGCTAATCATTTGCATATCACAATATCTCCTTCCAGTCGGTTAAATTTCGCGTCTGTAGCACGTCATCTTCGTGGTGTAGCAATTTTAATGGCCAGCAGTGTATATGACAGGGCAGACCTGGGTCTCCCAAGGAGTCTCACATCTACTTCCACTGATAACGGGGTGAGTGTTGTCGTGTGAGGATTCATCCCAAACTATTAGGTGTACGATTTTAGTGCGGCTTGGTCACCCATTGGTTCCAAGCAGTCACGAAGCCACAGTAATCTGTTCGCTTATACATGTGTCTCTACTGGTATTCTGCACTTATATCTAATTCTTCTGCTGTTGTCTACCTAGATCCCAGTATTTTAAATGATTGTTTGTTCATACGACTTGGTTTCAAAATATATTATTATTTTTAATAGATTTCTACCAATCTCGTCTATTAATTGCAAGCAAGAGTGCTGAAGATCTCGCCGTTTAGTATCCTAAACCACACACATCACATCACTCTTCAGATTGTCGTCTGTTTGCCTACGACTATATTTGCCTGTCATAATGTCCTTCATCTACCATCCGCCGTCAACAACCCGTCAATTTGTCATTCATCCAACAGCTATCGTCTTCAACAGTCTTGTTGCCCTTCGTCCAACAGTAACGGTCTTTAACCAATATGTGGTCATCTGTCGACTACCTGAGATCTGCATGTAGACTATGTGATCAAAAGTATCCGGACACACCCAAAAACATACGTTTTTCATATTAGGTGTATTGTGCTGCCACCTACTGCCAGGTATTCCATATCAGTGACCTCGGCAGTCATTAGACATCGCGAGAGAGCAGAATGGGGGGCTCCACGAAACTCACGGACTTCGAACGTCGTTGGTCATGTTTTTCATGGAGGGGCATGACTCCATGTTGTTTTATGTGGCACTATCACAGACAGGCCTACATTGATGTTTTAAGCACCTTCTTGGTTCCAACTGTTATGGAACGCAGAATTCGTGCCACGCCTAACCGAACGACATCGATACCATTCCTAAGTACAGCATTCCGTCAAGAATGTGCTGCCATTCCCCAAGAAACCTTCCAGCACCTGACTGGACGTATGACTGTGAGAGTGGAAGCTGGCATCAACGCTAAGGGTGGGCCAACACTATATTGAATTCCAGCATTACCGATGGAGGGCGCCACGAAGTCATTTTCAGTCAGGTGTCAGGATACTTTTGATCACATAGTGTATCATGTTGCCCTCCATCCACTGGTCATATATCTAATCATCAACATGTCCCATCATGATCATCATTATGATTATCATCATCATTATCATACAATCATCATCTTCTTCTTCATGATGTTCATTGTCATCATCATGCTCACCATAATCATCACTATGCTCAACATTATGATCTGTCATCATGATCGTGATCGTCATACTAATTATCATTTCCATGCTTAACATTACGATCATTGTTACCATGACAGTCACCATCGAGCGTTGGGAGTCTGTAACATGGTAACTTATTCATCAACAACTAGAATCGTTCCCCAGCCCACCCGATACCGACTGCTTTTTTGTTACCTCCGTATCGCCAATCCCAGGGCTTATCTGGTCGCAGTGTCTCAATCAGTGGGGAAACTCCACTGTTTTTATTAACAAAGATTTTTAGCCTACCTACCTCCTCTTGCTATTCAAGAGGAGCAGCCCAAGTGCCAGCACCGGGCTTCACCACGGTTTTCTCTCTCTTTCATCATCATGCTCAAAAATAGAGACACAGCACAATACCGGACGTGCATTCATCACAGTGACCTAATCTAAACGACCACATTCGTGAAGAACAACAGAATTTCGCATGAAGAAGGTGTCCATTAGATACGAATATACTGTTTTTCCGATTTAGAATGCACGGCCCTAGTGATATCTCAAAAAATTATAACAATACATTACATTTTTTCAATTCACTCCTACAAGTGCTGCCTCTACAGCCGAGTGTCTCCAATCACACAACAGGTATCGTAACATAGTTGTGAACTAACCGACGACGTGACTGCAATACATTCTTTGCAGTACTGTCCATTCCGTGAGGAGGAGAAATAAAAACTCGCAGACACAGGGCAACATCTTGCACCACTAAGCCAGCTGTCCTTCATGACGGCTCCGCTTCATGTGCTGTTACAGAGGAAGTCATGTTTTATCTCGGATATGAAACCTGTGGTACACGAGCAGCTTACAATATGAGAAAAGAACAGGTCTGACACCTATCCGCCGTCTTGGGCTTGTGCAACTGTCTGAGTGAAGGCTCTGTCTAGTCGGCGGCAAACAACACGTGGCGCTGATTTAAGTCGCCTCGACAAGGTCTGCTTGGAACATGAGTGCCTGTGACTCACTAATATAACATTTTAGTGCAGGGATATAAAATTGAAACTGGAAGAGAGTCTCTATTGTAGCCGTCGGGGTTGCAAGGGCTCTTCTCTGGAAGACTTTTAAACACAACAGCCAATATCTAACCTAGTGAAACGATGCAGAGACCTAATCACTGGACTCACATTCATGCCATATAGGGTGAAAATTCACAGTTGGCTCTGTATATTACTATTTCTCGTAGTTCATCACTTCAGGTGAATGCCATGGTGTTTCCTATGAAGACGGGATATGATCAATTTCCTACTCATTCATTTCAAATATGAATTTCCTTTTTTCTAAATAGAAATAAGCACTATCATACATATGATATTAAATTAGAGTTCTTCTCTCTGTGTATCTGTATGGAGTAGATTCCCGTAGATGTGGAACATATCATCAGTTCATCAGTTTTACAGTAAATCAGAATACTATGGAATCACAGGAATTCCTGGCAAAACGTTTATACTTATGTATCTGAAACAGGTAACAAAAAAATCAATAGTAAAGAGTCCTGTAATAATCTGGCACTCTTACATTGACTGGGAACAAGTCCCATGTGATATCCCAGTAGGATATAACTTGTAGGTCTTATTGTTTTCGTATGATCTTTCGTTATTGACATTATTTGATGGAAAGTTTGTTTTGTTTGTAGATGTTACTATAGTTACGATGATAAACAAATCAAATGTTTCGGAAAGGGCCCTTAATTACACATTTTTGGATAGTAGTAAATAGTTTCGTAGCAGCTCATTGCCATAAAATTAATGGAAAAGAGCTACCTGGATTTCAGAATCTGAAATAGGTTTTCGTTCAGAGAAGTCATGAATTATATGGAGTCGCAAATAGAACAGATTGACTTGATAAATTCAGTTGCATATCATAGAACTGCAAAAATACCTAAATAAAACTTTAATTACGATTCGAATATTGTAAGATGCAAGTGGCGTACAATTTTTTTTTTTAAGAAACGACAGACCTTGTTTACTTTTATTTAATGACGTTCTAAGGTGTAAAATATCCAGGGCAGCTTATCAAGCCAAGATGAATTTTCTGAGAGCAAGAGCTTGTAGTGAGAATTATTTTTGGTCTGAGAATAATAAGGCTCTGTCTGTTCAAACAGAAGTCTGTTTAAACAACCATTTCAACTGGCTACTGCTTCTTAATTTATTTAATTCTCAATTAAATGTACCACAATACATCTCTCTTTCAAGGCAACAGATCATTGACTGAATCGCACATAAAATTATGCTCACGTACTTTGGTTAGGAGAGTATCAATTACGAAGGAACACACATTTCGGTAATTTTCCGACAGGATAAAAAGTAAGGCTCCTACTGAAACACATTTAAATAGTACCCTAAAGGGTTTACTCTTGCTGAGGAACTTAACACGAGTACTAGTAGATATATATTAACGTAAGCGCTGTATAATATCAGACATATGTACATCTAAGTGAGTAAGCATTGCGAACTTTTTTTATTATGTTAGGTTACCATAACTTAGGAATTATCTGTAATTTCGTATTTTTATTAATTTATTAATATGTCTGGTAAGGGCTTGCTGAAATTTAATTATTCATCCTAGGAAACATTTCACTTAGTATTTCGAAATACGTGCTACGTAATTTTTTTCTGATGTGTCACATTCTCTAGAATCTCCTCATTATGAGGCTATGTAATTAGTCTAAAATGCTACATATTGCAATACTTACACAACCATAGTCTGAAAGAAATAGAAAAGAAACGAGCAGTGCCCTAACACAGAGGAACAACACCTCGACCAGCTGAAATATGGGAAATCACGTTGCATCATAACATGTAAAACGGAATCATGATATGTTCACTATGAATTCTTTAACAAAAAACGAAGTTTCAATACACTGATTCTGAATATGGCTAATTTCCTACATTTCTGTTGAAAGCTGTCCATGAGGAAACGTCTTTTAAATAATTTATCTTTATGCGAGATATTAGTTGGTGCCGCGCGGTTCAAGGCGTCATGTCACAGATTGCGCGTCCCCTCCCGCCGGAGGTTCGAGTTCTCTCTCGGGATTGAGCGTGTGTGTTTTTTTTAGCATAAGTTAGTTGAAGTAGTGTGTAAAACTAGGGAGCGATGACCTCAGCAATTTGGTTCCTTAGGAATTCACACACATTTTAACATTTATTACTTGGTGACGAGATGCCAAAGGACTATGCATTGGTTTTGTCTGTCACGAACGCCACAGTCTTTGGCTGTATAGCGAAGGTACAGCTGTAAGTTATACTTAGTGGGAGTAGTTAACATGTCAGCACGGCAGAGTTTGAGCAGTGTGCGCTAGTAGACGGGCAGAAAAATCAAAATTGTGTTTCTGAAAGCTTTGAGGCTACACGCAGTACGAGGAAGCTGCCTCCACTGTTTCCATGTCTTTGTCTATTGTTTCATGTCGTTAGCCGTTTACTGTGACACAGCCTGCGTCAGTTTATGGTGAGATTGTGGTTCGCATGCGTGAATTGGTGTAAAACGAGTATTTCATTCAGTTTTCAGCTTCATAGATGTACTGTCTTTGTGAACAAGGTTAAATACATTGTTCAAAATTAGAGGGTTTGTTCCACATTCAGTATCAGTATTCCATTTCTTCATCCGTGGATATATCCTTTGTCACACATTGTCATCCCACTTATTCATAATTACTACGGGAATTTAAGATTATATGTGGTTAGAAGGCTTGTTCTTCACGTGGTCTGTTACAGAAGAAATGTTGCCTTGCTACAGCAGCTTGTGAGAAGCTTGTGGCTATTGAATAATGATAAGTTACTTTTTATGTCCCTTAAGTTACTTTGACCCCATAGCGATTTTTGAAAATTATTACGTTTTCACGGGATGTTCACATGGGCTCATTTTCTTTTTCTTTTATCGGTAGCCGATGCGAGTACAATTATTTAGATACGATTTTCCTTCGTCAGATTCGTTTTTCAGCTAATTTGCCATCATCACAAATAATTTGCAATTGTTTGCACGCATTTTACAGCAAATATACGGTAGGTTTGTGTTGCTGAGAACTTAGAAAATTCCTGCTGATCATCAATACGTTCAGAATGATTATTGTACTTCCTGTTCATTGTGAATAGATGTTAATCTATAGAAAATGAGGTTTTTACGAGTACATCCTCATTGCATGTATCCTCTCTATAATAAAGGTTACAAATGTACTTGCAGATCGTATCAGAAGGCTACAGCGCATTGATCACAATGTTTCAGTCTTTCAAATATATGTTCAAGGGCCTCTTAAATTACTCTTTGCCCTCTCACGGGCAAAACTTTTTTATAAAAAGGGGAATATTTTAAGGACATTTACAGTCAAGTCGTCCGTGTTATGTACTCATAATCATTTAAAAAAGTAGGAGGAAGATATGACGTTTTCTGTAAAGAAAAAAATGTGATGACCGAAGGATAATGTCATCCAGGATCATCGGATAGCCTCATGGTGCCAGGAGCGTTTGCATCAGTTTGTAAAATTGGTTCGAAATCAGTTGATCAACGTTTGCTTTGTGGTGAGTCAAGATTTTTCTGGCAAAGTTATAACCGATGGTTAAGTAGCATCCATATGTTAGATGTTGTACCTTGAGGAGTTATTTCTATTAAAGGAACACAGCCTCACCAGTTCTCTTGTCTACACGTGTACGTAGAATAAACAGTTAATCTTTGTATGCAAGCAAAACCCACTTTCAAAACACGCTAATTATCCGCATACTTCTTAATTTAATATTGAATGCCAACGATTGAGCGATAATTTTGCCATACCATACGATGATCATAACCTTAACCACTGTTAAAGTCAGTTTTCATGCCATACGAAGGAATGCCAGAGTACTTGTAAATTTATTGACATTTTTATTATACGTCCTGAAGAAATGTGACAGAACAAATAGTAGTTCAACAGAGAGGTGAAAAGGAGCAATGGTCATCCGATCTGCAGAGCGGAGTGCACCTCAGTGAAAGTGCTCACGTATTCTGGTTGAACCAGAGGTCCGCCGACAAACTTTCAGGTATGGTAGCATTGACCAAAACAAGAAAAATAGCTCTTCAAAGAGCACACATTAAGAGTTACGCACTTGTTCACCTTCGACCATGTGAAACACCTCTCTTCTCCTGTAAACTATTTGCTTTCCGTAGTTTGGGAGCAGGTAGTATGGACCAAAAGAAGAAAAATATACCCAGTAAATATGGACTCTGAAGTGCCTATTTTAAGCTTTATGAACACTGTGAAACACATTTCTACCGAAAAAGTGCTCATAGCTCTAAGGCATGCCTTTCAGAGCCCTTGACACTGGATATTTTTTTTCTTGTTTTGTTCCATACTACCTCCTCCGAAATTATAACAACCAAAGAGATAGCAGTAGAAGATACACAGAACATACAAGATGTACGTGTTTCATAGTATCGAAGAAGAACAAGTGCTCACAGCTTTTAAGGTACACACTTTAGAGCCCATGTTTATCGAAAAAAAATTTTTATTGTTTCGACCTTACTACCAACCCCAAAAGTTTATCAGTGGAGTTCTGGTTCACCTTGTGTGTGTAGTTCCTATGGTGCTACCTCCTGTTTAGACACTATCAGCGTTGAATGTCACAACTAGAGTAAAAGAAGGGTTCCAAAGACAGATACGTCCGCCGTGATGCTGAACGCAGAGCTGTGCCTAATCTGCAGAGACGTCGGTGTACCTCTCCTGTGTGCAGTGTCGTGGTAGCGCATGTCACTGTCGGCGTGCCTGTCTTTCCTCCTACATCCGCAACTAGGGCCTCCGAGCTGACAGGCTTGGTGCACCAGACGTACCCACATTGCCTGTGTGGACACTTGTCTTCCTGCATTTAACCCCAGTGTTCGCTCAGCGTACGTGACGTAGCTGTACAGTTCTGCATGGTCGAGCGAACAATGTCCTCTCGGATACAAGTCGCGTGAAGCTGTTGACATCTCGCCTTTAGTTGAGAATGACCCTGTAACCTCCCCACTTCCTAATCGGCATACTGGACTAAGATACAACTGACCGTGATCGCGTATGCCTAATGAAATTTTACAACGCGTAAGGCTATCGCTACCGTAGGAAAATAGTACCGGTTAGTGGGAGGAAAGTGTACAACAGACCATTCTGATGGAATAATCTATTCTAAACCTAATCTAAATACTGATAATTTTGAAATGGGTTGAATGTAGTGCAGTCGCTCGAGAACCACATAGGGAGGAAAAGGGTACCACGTAATATTTTTAATAGAAGAATGCTGATAATACAAAAATACTAATTAGAAAAAAAGATAATTAAACGATAGCCAGCATACTAGCCAATGAATATCCAAAATCATAAGAAAGGTAATGGTAAAGAAAATTAACCAAATAATCACCGGTGTGAAAACAGAAGTTAAATGAAGTTCCTAGTTAAATAAATGTAATTAAAACTTTATTACATAAAAAATTAATTTGCGTAACCTCAGTGTAAAGTAATGCAGAATTTAAAGAAACGTAAGCAACATAATTTTGATTATTAAAAGATTTAATGGAATTCACTTTAAGCAAATGAGCAACTGATTTTACTTTTAATACAACAACAATAAAATACACCAACGAAAGTTTTGCATCACCTCGGTTCCCAGAACTCCTGAATATAGACTTTGACTGTGGATGTTGTATCAAAGACATAGTCTCTTTGACTGTTCAGAGATGTCACTAAACCCACCCAAAGATGCAAATAACCATACATGAGCAGCATCTATTAGACGGCGGGGGTCCGACAGCCGGTCAGTGCCAGTCATTCCACCAGGAAGGAGGTACACGGCTCGTGTTGTCTCTAGTACAACCATGCCTTGATTGTCAATACCGCGGTTCCACCGCGTCGGCATTGTTACTTTGTGCTAGCAAAGGCTCTCAACAAAGGAAGTGTCCAGGTGTTTGAGAGTGAACCAAAGCGATGTTTTCGGCCCCTTGAGGCCACCCAAGGGCTACTACTGCAGTGGATGATCGCTACCTAAGGCTTATGGCTCGGAGGAACCCTGACATCAACGCCACCATGTTGAATAATGTTTTTCGTGCAGCCACAGGACGTCGTGTTACGACTCAAACCGTGCCCAATGATGCGCAATTTGGTTCCCGACGTCTATGGCGAGGTCCATCTCTGCAACCACGACACCATGCAGCGCGATACAGATGGCCCAGCAACATACCGAGTGAACCGCTCAGGATTGGCGTCACGTTCTCTTCACCGATGAATGTCGCATATGCCTTCAACCAGACAATCTTCGGAGACGTGTTTGGGGGCAACCCAGTAAGGCTACATCCCTTAGACACACTGTCCAGCAGTGCAGCAAGGTGGAGGTTCCCTGCTATTTTTAGTGGCATTATGTGGGGCCGACGCACTCCGCTCGTGGTCATGGACGTCACTGTAACGGCTGTACGATACGTGAATGCCATCCTCCGACCGATAGTACAACCATATCGGCAGCATATTGGCAAGGCAGTCGTCTTCATGGACGACAGTTCGCGCCCCCATCGTTCACGTAAATAAATTCCTTCAGGATAACAACATCACTCGACTAGAGTGGCCAACATGTTCTCCAGACATGAGCCCTATCGAACACGCCTGGGATAAGTTCTAAAGGGCTGTTTATGGACGACGTAACCCACCAACCACCATGAGGGATCTACGCCGTATCGCCGTTGAGGAGTGTGACAATCTGGGCCAACAGTGCCTTGACGAACTTGTGGATAATATGCCACGACGAATACAGGCATGCATCAATACAAGAGGACGTGCTACTGGGTATCACAGGTGCCGATGTGTACAGCAGTCTGGGCCACCACGTCTGAAGGTCTCGCTGTATGGTGGTAAAACATGCAATGTGTAGTTTTCATGAGCAATAAAAAGGGCGGAAATGATGTTTATGTTGATCTCTATTCCAATTTTCTCTACAGGTTCCGGAACTCTCGGAACCGAGGTGATGCAAAACTTTTTTTGATGTGTTTACATACCAAGCTAGCAGAAGTAACTTGCTAAGCTAAATACAAAATAAATGAAATAGCGGACTCTTAATTTGTGCTCTATCTTTAGTTATTAGTTTTGCCAGCGAAGTTTTACCTTAATTTAAGTGACTGAAGTTAATACTCAAAATTGCAAATTAGTCAAGCCTCTGTTAAGCAATGCAAGAATGAACATTTACTGAGGCAGAAATTTTAGACTGAAAGAGGTCATTACCAAACAAACAAAACTGTAGTAAATAGTTAATCAATTTTCTTATTCTTACAATACTCGGTGATTGCATGGAAAGGAAGGGGGACCCTGCTTGGTAATAATATCTGAAGACAATCACAACATAGGTGCCCTACAAGTTTTAAATATTGGAGGTTGTTATTCAAGTTAATCACACTTTGTGAAAGAAATGTCATTGGGTAGTGCCTCTACAATACTGTATCTGTCACTTTACGGTCTTACGGTGTTGTAGCTGTGCGGACGACGAAGAATGTAGCCGACGACAATGCTGAGCTGCCGCTGTTGTTGCTGCTGCTGGTAGTTGAGAAACCCAAGTCACCTCCGAAGCCGCGAATAATTACGGGACAGGCAACAGAATGGCAGCATTCTCCACCACTCCCCTCCTACACGCTCTCAATGCTCACCGGTCTACGGATTTGGTGCACCTACACTGGCCGATCATAGCTGCACACCGCGTTTGCGGAAGCACCCAACACACACTTCCGCACTCTTTCATCCCTGAATCTGCTTTGCTTTCCCTCTGCTCGCAGTACGACAGAGTCTCTCTGTACGCAAATATAAACAGCAACACCGCTACTGCCATTTCATTGTTGCTATCGACACATTGAAATAAACTTCCATTATCTATTACGCAGTAATTTACAATAATTACAATACATTTAAATACAATTATATACAGTCAGAAATAAATACATTATTACATCGATCACTTATTGACTATAGTCTTGTAACAGAGCTTACATATTCAGTATCAGAAGTACAGTACAAGTAACACTCAACAACAAACTTAAAGTGAAAGTGTGTAAATTGCATGATTTTGAGCAGTATAAAACGATACAAAATCATCATCTTCATAAATATTTAGTTCTAGTTTGTTTTTTTTTAAGTTACCTACATTTTTGTATAAATAGCTCACTAACTAAATATGCATTCATGTTCCAAGATTCAGCATAACAAAATTTAAGTGAATAATTACTTGAATTATGTTATGTGTTTCGCATTGATAAATTTCCGTGCCATTCTGGAAGTACAAAAGTAAAATATTAAGAAAAAATGAAAACAATATTACATGAATGAAAATACTTTGTAAGTCTACTTTGTAGCAGAATTACGTAAGGCACAAAAGAAAATATATAAAATAACTGGTCACAAATGTATATAAAGGATTACAAATGCTAAATATCCATATGTACAGTATATACAATTACATAATTTGTTCAGAGATAAATTCAGAAGATGACCATTTTTGCTTAGCATGACGTTTATACACATACTCCGGAACATTCCTTACGACAGTCCAGCAGTAATCTGCTAAAATTGTAGGGCTCCACTTTCCGGCATACCTCTTCTCAAATGTGACAATATCTTGACGAAATTGCCCCCAATTTCCATCACTTACTGCACCACATAGTCAAGATGACTATGTAAGAAATGCATTTTCAATGACATGTTGCAACCAAGTTTTACATAAGATGACAACATGTTATCTACAATCTCCTTGTAATATATTGCTCGTTTGTTACGTAATAACTGTAAACAAACTGTCTTAAAATATTCCCATGCTTGTTCCTCGTCTCCTTGTATTATTCCATCAAAAGTATGGTCTCAAAAATTCTCTCGAATCTGTGGGCCTACAAAGATGCCCTCTTTTACTTTGGCATCACTTAAGTAAGGGAATTTTTGCCTTAAGTACTTTAAACGCATCACTATCTTTGTTCCTTCCCTAAACAAAGTTTTTCAGAAGACCCAACTTGGTGTGCAAGGGCGGGAGCAGAATTGGATGTTTGGAAGAAACTCCGGATCTTGTAACATTCAGAATCCCCAGCAGAAGTAATCTCTTGTTCAGTCGATGGTTCAGGTATTGGCAATCCTTCCTCATGTAGAACTGGACATATGACAGATGGATGTTAAGATAGGTCACTGTCCGCTCATTCTTCTTAGATGTTCCCTTCTTGATAGGAGGAACCATACAAAAGTAGGAGTCACTGACATGATTAATTGGCTCGCGGCAGATCATGAGCACTGCAAGGGACATTGAATATCCTTTCCCATGCATCCAGTTCCTGAGGTTGCTGTCAAAAGTGTCGCAGATAACATGTGGAGCCCAGGGTTTATCCTGATCACCTATTCTCCACCCAAAATAACAACTATAAGCTTCTTTAATCAATGGCGCTATTTGCCGTTTTTGTGAAGCAAATGTCACTTCTCCACAGGCATAGCAAAATGTGTCAGCACTGTTAACACAAACTCGTGGCATTTTTGTTCACTTCAATAACAATCAACTTGAACAACTGGTAGTTAATCTGGAAACAAATGTGCAAAAATTATGACATGCATTAATCAAGTCATTGAAATTGAAGAGGAGTGAGATAAAAAGATCACTAAAATTGCTATCAAAAAGTTTAAATACAAAATATTGCACACAAGTAAGACCAGGGACAAAAATATAACTCGCGGTTACACGTTATTATGACTCTGACAAACCATTATAATATTTGATTTTAACCTTAACATAAAAATCCGTTTATACTTATATACAATAAAACAGTGTAAAATGAAAACTAGAGCTAATTTTGAATTGTCTTTCTGATATTCGCGATCAGCACATTACAACTGACAGGAATTGGCTAATTTTATTCGAATTACATTTTTATTTTTGCACTGTGTTGTCAATGGATATTAAACGCCGAAAAATTTTGGATGGTGCAGACGGTATTTTATCTGCATTTTCGGTGTTACAACCCTCCTGAACCAAAGCCTTCTAGAAACTTAGTCGTGCATATAGCGTTCATATTGAGACATCATGACACTAACTGTTGATCGGAAGACCCAGTAAGTTCATGGAAATTACAGGAGAAAATATCGAGCAGAAACGGCAACAAAGTTTTTGGCGCGTAGACATCTGTCAGCGATAGTGGGAGCAAAGCGATAAGGGTCGTAGGTTCTACACCTTTTTCAGTTCTACACCTTTTTCCCCAGTGTCAGGGAACGGTTACGAATGAAACATGCCAGTCTGAGCCGTGGCGTGGTTCACTTCCAAACTGGGCACGTCCCTTATCCAAGGCCTTTCGCTTGCTGACAGCGGTGACAGCCAGTGTGGGGAATATACAGGGCGATTATAATTAAACTTTCAAACCACTGTGGAAATAACTCCACTGGTCAGAATGACGTCAAATTGCAACGGAATATTATCGGAGAAGGGGGAAAACATATGACAGAAGAAAAATAAATAGTTACAAAATGTAGCAATAAATGACGCTGTAAGTATCATAATTTAATAGTCGTCGACTACGATTGACAAATGAATCATACGAGGGTCACTCCAAAAGAAATGCACACTATTTTTGTAAAAAATACAGTTTTCATTCTGCTTGTGTGAAAGTTTTCCAGTGTGTAGATACATCCTTCCCGCTTGTTTTCAAACTTAGTTCAACCTGTTCCCATGAGTGGCACCTTCACAGCATGTCTTCAAGATGGTTGTTACACTTGACGTTCGTCAGGAGCTACGTGCTGGCATAGAATTCCTATGTTGGGAAAACGAGGCAGTGGGAAACATCCACAAGAAATTGAAAAAGGTGTCGATCGCAGTACAGTTAGTCGGTGGGCAAGCAGGTTATGTGATGAAAGCGGGCATGGCAATGTTGAGGATTATCCTCGCAGCGGCAGGCCTCATATTGCACACACACCAGACAATGTGCAGAGAGTTAACATTGCTAACTGCTGACAGACGCATCACTGTGAACGAATTGTCACGCTACGTTGGGATAGGGGAAGGAAGTGTTTGCAGAACACTGAAAGTGTCGGCATTAAAAAAGGTTTGTGCCAGGTGGGTTCCCAGGATGTTGACAGTGGCTCACAAAGAAACAAGAAAAACGGTATGCAGCGAACTTTTGGAACAGTACGAGAATGGTGGACATGAATTTCTTGGAAGAATTGTGACAGGTGATGAAACATGGCTCCATCATTTTTAACGAGAGATGAAGAGGCAATCAATGGAGTGGCATCATGCAAATTCACTCAAGAAAAAAAAAATCAAAACCACGCCTTCTGCTGGAAAAGTTATGGCTATGGTGTTTTTCGATTCCGAGAGACTCTTGCTTGTGGACATCGTGCCAAGTGGAACCACCATAAATACTGATGCATATGTGACGACACTGAAGAAACTTCAAGCTCGACTGAGTCGTGTTCGACCACATCGGCAAAAGCAGGACGTTTTGCTCTTGCACGACAATGCACGGTCACATGTCAGTCAAAAAACCATTGAAGCGATCACAAAACTCGGATGGACAACACTGAAACATCCATCCGCCTTACAGTCCTGACCTGGCTCCATGTGACTATCATCTCTTTGAGAAACTGAAAGACTCTCTCCGTGGAACAACGTTTGAAAATGATGACTCCCTTGTGCACGCTGCCAAACAGAGACTCCAACAGGTTGGTTCAAAATTTTACCGTGCGTGTATACAGGCGCTGGTTCCAAGATGGCGAAAGGCAGTTGAGAGGGATGGAAATTATGTGGAGAAATGAAAATATTATTCCTAAAGCATGTATCTACACACTATAAAACTTTCAGACATGAGTGTGCATTTCTTTTGGAGTGACCAATGTACAACAATGCCTAAGCTTTACATTTGACGTTAAACAAACTGTACTACTCTGTGCATGGTTGAACAGGTGTGGTACTATTAGCTACGTAAGTTCATCGACCACGGTAATGTCTTATCATATTGTATGGGAAAAATCGGTTTTTAATTGTCCTGAGGCCAAAAACGGCATAAAAAGCACCACACACATTGTTTTAACTATCCTGAGGCCAAATACCTCATCAAAAGCATCCATCTTATCGGTTTTTCATTGTCCTGAGGCCAAAAACCGCATAAAAACATCAATCAAAATCAAATCAGATTATTATTTTCCGTGTGGCTGGCGCAAAACATGTTCAATATGCTGTCCACCGTTTTCTGCAAGAAGTTGAAATCGAGAAACAATATGTTCCACAACTGATCGAAGTGTTTCCGGGGTCACGTTCAAAATGTTCCGCAATGCGTGCCTTCAACGCAGCTAAGTTTGCAATCGGAACACTGAACACAACAGCCAGAGGTCACACGGATTAAGATCAGGTGATCGGGACGGCCAGGTCCAACGGAAACGGCGGCTGATAATTCTAGCATTTCCGAAATGGCGCTTCAGCAGCTGCTTAAATGGATTTGCAATGTGCGGGGGTGCCCCAGCTTGTGTGTAAATGATCGCATCCACACATCCACGCTGTTGGAGAGACGGAATGACGGGGTTGCGCAGAAGACACTCATAGCGTTAGCGTTACGGTACAGGTAACAGGACAGGCAACACCTGTCTCTTCGAAAAAATATGGGCCTATGATAAATGATGCTGTAAACACTCACCACACAGTGACCTTTTCAGGATGTAGTGGTACTGGTTGATTTGCGTGTCGATTTTCCGTTGACCATATTCGACAATTATTGACATATCCTGTCAGATGGAAGTGGGCTTCGTCTGTCCACAAAATCTTCCACGGCCAATCATTGTCCACTTCCACGCGAGCAAGACATCCTGAAGCAAAGGTCTCTCTTGGTGGCAGGTCAACAGGAAGAAACTCGTGCACATGGGTCATTATGAATGAATAGCAAAGAAGGATTTTTCGTAGGATTTTACTCACCGTGATCACGGGTATGTCCAACGTTCACAAATGGTTCAAATGGCTCTGAGCACTAAGGGACTTAACATCTAAGGTCATCAGTCCCCTAGAACTTAGAACTACTTAAACCTAACTAACCTATCGACACCGCACACATCCATGCCCGAGGTAGGATTCGAACCTGCGACCGTAGTGGTCAAGCAGTTCCAGAATAGCTCTCCCACAACGGCACAGTGTGCACAGTCATCACTCTTGTAATACAGCTTTACAAGCAGAATGCGA
This sequence comes from Schistocerca gregaria, assembly GCF_023897955.1. Lineage (NCBI taxonomy): Eukaryota > Metazoa > Arthropoda > Insecta > Orthoptera > Acrididae > Schistocerca > Schistocerca gregaria. Next base: position 250,429,808 of record NC_064925.1, read on the forward strand.
TCCTGCACTGAGACAGTCATGGCGAACGTCGCCGACGCGAAAGGAGGAAAAGCCTTGTACGCGGCGTGTTCAGACCACCTTCAATGGGTCGTGCGCATAACGTATTCTGACACATACAGCCCAATCTATTGACAAATTTTCACAGTATTTTTTTTCTTCTGCCATATGTTTTCCCTCTTCTCCGATAATATTCCGTTGCAATTTCTACATCTACATCTACATCACTACTCTGCAATTCACATTTAAGTGCTTGGCAGAGGGTTCATCGAACCACAATCATACTATCTCTCTACTATTCCACTCCCGAACAGCGAGCGGGAAAAACGAACACCTAAACCTTTCTGTTCGAGCTCTGATTTCTCTCATTTTATTTTGATGATCATTCCTACCTATGTAGGTTGGGCTCAACAAAATATTTTCGCATTCGGAAGAGAAAGTTGGTGACTGAAATTTCGTAAAAAGGTCTCGCTGCGACGAAAAACGTCTATGCTGTAATGACTTCCATCCCAACTCGTGTATCATATCTGCCACACTCTCTCCCCTATAACGCGATAATACAAAACGAGCTGCCCTTTTTTGCACCCTTTCGATTTCCTCCGTCAATCCCACCTGGTAAGGACCCCACACCGCGCAGCAATATTCTAACAGAGGACGAACGAGTGTAGTGTAAGCTGTCTCTTTAGTGGACTTGTTGCATCTTCTAAATGTCCTGCCAATGAAACGCAACCTTTGGCTCGCCTTCCCGACAATATTATCTATGTGGCCCTTCCAACTGAAGTTGTTCGTAATTTTAACACCCAAGTACTTAGTTGAATTGACAGCCTTGAGAATTGTACTATTTATCGAGTAATCGAATTCCAACGGATTTCTTTTGGAACTCATGTGGATCATCTCACACTTTTCGTTATTTAGCGTCAACTGCCACCTGACACACCATACAGCAATCTTTTCTAAATCGCTTTGCAACTGATACTGGTCTTCGGATGACCTTACTAGACGGTAAATTACAGCATCATCTGCGAACATTTCATTCTGAAAATTGGTGTTATTTCTACAGCGTTTTGAAAGTTTAATTATAATCATCCTGTATATCTCCTTAACATCTAGCCTTGTACTGTGAACGCGACAGCCACTTACATAGAAACATACCAGGAATTACCAATATCGGTCTGAAACTGACGGTAGAGGTGTGCGACCATTATTATTAATTAATTGATTAATAAATTGACTGGATTTTAGGAAAGCTGAGTAGTCGCAAACAAACAGGTACTAGTTGTGCTTTGGTGCATTTATTCCAAATGACCTGTTTCGGCCTCTGCCCATCATTAGATTTCCTGGTGTTAGCGATGTAGCAGATAATTAGTCGGACATCCTTTAGAAAAAAAACCGTTAAACACCAAATGTTCAGAAGAAAGCTCAAAATCTAAGTGTCAGAACCAATTCATACCATTCCATAACAAAAATAACTTTGTTTCGTACACAAACATTCAGGAGCCAAAAGGTGTTACATATAATTTAAACCTGCAGAATAGGAATGTTGGTCGTGAGGAGGAGTACGAAAAACTGCTACGTCCGTGCCCTCAAACCTGATAGATAAACCACATGGTGCTAGGAGGCAACACCTTACGGCACTGCGGCTGAACAATAACAGTCAATCGTACATGTTGTGTGCCTGCACATAGGCGCATTAAAACTCACGTCGCAGTAGTACAGAATACAAGAAGGTGCATTACGAAATTGTAGAGAAAATATTTTGTCTTGGAAAGACATGATTTGTCGAAGATTACAAAAGGATTTATTTAGATTTGCACTTGCACTTATTGACTATTTATCAAACACAAAATCGTAAGGCATTTGTCCCAAACTGTGGTTTCTTATTGCGGCTATCCATAAGCCAAAATACACTCCTGGAAATGGAAAAAAGAACACATTGACACCGGTGTGTCAGACCCACCATACTTGCTCCGGGCACTGCGAGAGGGCTGTACAAGCAATGATCACACGCACGGCACAGCGGACACACCAGGAACCACGGTGTTGGCCGTCGAATGGCGCTAGCTGCGCAGCATTTGTGCACCGCCGCCCTCAGTGTCAGCCAGTTTGCCGTGGCATACGGAGCTCCATCGCAGTCTTTAACACTGGTAGCATGCCGCGACAGCGTGGACGTGAACCGTATGTGCAGTTGACGGACTTTGAGCGAGGGCGTATAGTGGGCATGCGGGAGGCCGGGTGGACGTACCGCCGAATTGCTCAACACGTGGGGCGTGAGGTCTCCACAGTACATCGATGTTGTCGCCAGTGGTCGGGGGAAGGTGCACGTGCCCATCGACCTGGGACCGGACCGCAGCGACGCACGGATGCACGCCAGGACCGTAGGATCCTACGCAGTGCCGTAGGGGACCGCACCGCCACTTCCCAGCAAATTAGTGATACTGTTGCTCCTGGGGTATCGGCGAGGACCATTCGCAACCGTCTCCATGAAGCTGGGCTACGGTCCCGCACACCGTTAGGCCGTCTTCCGCTCACGCCCCAACATCGTGCAGCCCACCTCCAGTGGTGTCGCGACAGGCATGAATGGAAGGACGAATGGAGATGTGTCGTCTTCAGCGATGAGAGTCGCTTCTGCCTTGGTGCCAATGATGGTCGTATGCGTGTTTGGCGCCGTGCAGGTGAGCGCCACAGTCAGGACTGCATACGACCGAGGCACACAGGGCCAACACCTGGCATCATGGTGTGGGGAGCGATCTCCTACACTGGCCGTACACCTCTGGTGATCGTCGAGGGCACACTGAATAGTGCACGGTACATCCAAACCGTCATCGAACTCATCGTTCTACCATTCCTAGACCGGCAAGGGAACTTGCTGTTCCAACAGGACAATGAACGTCCGCATGTATCCCTGCCACACAATGTGCTCTAGAAGGTGTAAGTCAACTACCCTGGCCAGCAAGATCTCCGGATCTGTCCCCCATTGAGCATGTTTGGGACTGGATGAAGCGTCGTCTCACGCGGTCTGCACGTCCAGCACGAACGCTGGTCCAACTGAGGCGCCAGGTGGAAATGGCATGGCAAGCCGTTCCACAGGACTACATCCAGCATCTCTACGATCGTCTCCATGGGAGAATAGCAGCCTGCATTGCTGCGGAAGGTGGATATACACTGTACTAGTGCCGACATTGTGCATGCTCTGTTGCCTGTGTCTATGTGCCTGTGGTTCTGTCAGTGTGATCATGTGATGTATCTGACCCCAGGAATGTGTCAATAAAGTTTCCCCTTCCTGGGACAATGAATTCACGGTGTTCTTATTTCAATTTCCAGGAGTGTATTTACTGCCCCTTAAAACAACGCTCGATACAATTTGAAACGAGACTCATCAGACCAGGCAACATGTTTCTAACCATCAACAGTCCAAAGTCGGTGTTGACGGGGTCACGCGAGGCGTAAAGCTTTGTGTCGTGCAGTCATCAAGGATGCACGAGTGGGCCTTCGGCTTCGAAAGGCCATATCGATCACATATCGTTCAACGGTTTGTACGCTGAAACTTGCTGATGGTCCAGAACTGAAATTTGCACCAATTTGAGGAAGGGTGGCATTTCTGTTACGCTGAACGATTCTCTTCAGTCGACGTTGGTCTCGTACTTGCAGGATCTTTTTCCGCCGCAGCGATGTCGGAGATTTGATGTTTTACCGGATTCCTGATATTCACGGTACACTCTTGAAATGATCGTACGCGTAAATCCCAGCTTCGTTACCTCGGAGATGCTGTGTCCCATCGCTCGTGAACCGACTATAACACCACGTTGAGACTCACTTAAATCTTGATAACCTGCTATTGCAGGAGCAGTAACCGATGTAGCAACTGCACGAGACACTAGTCTTATGTAGACATTGCCGACCATAGTGTCGTATTCTACCTGCACACATATCTCTGTATTTGAGTAAGCATGCCTGTACTAGGTTCTTTGGAGCTTCAGTGCAAAATCGAAAGTGTGAAAAATCATCTTTTCCTCCTTTTGGGCCCTCATCAGCAAGATGGATCCACCGATTCCAAATTCCGATCTTGTGAGATCCCGACGAAGGCAAGCAGGTGTACTGCGAAACTATATGCAGCAATTTCTATTGGCCATGATGCTACTGCTGTAGAATTCTTACATATGCTGTTAAACTTCTCTCCTCCTCAAACGATACGTAGCACAATCTTCTCACAGACAACTGACATTCAAATCCAATTTCCCAATAAGAAACCAGCTCTTTCCTTATAACATAGATGATGTTACTCTACTAATCGATTTGTAATCCGAGCATGTAGTAGACTTCATGTTAATGCGACATTTAAGACACGAAAGAATTAGAGATATTGGTTGCGAGTGAGCATTGATTTAAACCAATGGAGAATGCCGAAAATTTATGGCAGACTGCGATTCGAATCCGGGTCTCCTGCTTACTGGGCAGATACTCCGACCTCTAAGCTATCCGGACCTGTGATCCTCGCAACTTTACCGTCTGCCCTACTACGCCACCCGTCAGGTCCAAATTCTCAACCTATCTACACACTATTATCCTAGCACCCCTTGCCCATTATCCGCATTTCCCGCGACATTTCGCCGATTCCCGTAAAAGTTGTAGCCTGGTGTGTATCCGCGTGAACAGATCATTGGCATTCTTCACCACACATGTATAACACGACGTTTATTGAACGCCATCTTTCTAGTTTCGGATTTTAAAGCTCAGCAGCATGTTCTTTTAGTCTACGAAAATTAATTTCAAAGTGTAATCGGCTACACCCATCGAGTTGAGGCTGAGGTGTGTTGCGACTAGTATATTACTTGTATTCCATGTCCAGTCTTATGGCCGGAACAGAAGTACTTGTTGGTCGTCAGTCTTCATCGTAGGGAACAGGGGCTATGAATTGGCCCTTATGAATGACCGTAATGCAACGTTCCCACTGTGCCTCTCAGACATATCAAGTGGTCCTGATGAGAGTCGACTCACTGGAATCTTATAAAAATGCTACTATCGTTTATTTTTCCAAACGCTGTGGCTTCCTAGAGGGCCTGGAAAGTGACAAGCACTAGCAGAGTAATTCTTCGAAATTATCTGTTGCGTACCAAGCAGATGTACACCAGAGAGGCCGCCAGTACAGAGGCACAACCACGCGACTGGCTCCTCCCCACTCCATGCAGCAGCCTCTGTATGGCGCTTTCAAGCCCGAACATCTTTCTGCTTCCATTCCATTTCCTTCAGCTGTCGTATACGTCCGCCGATAGTGTGTATAGCCGCCATCGCTTCTGACTTGTGCCAGCGGACATGTAAATCCTTTCACCATGTGGTGTGCGTACTGTAAGACCTTCGGTACACACACCATCAGATTATTTGACTTGTCGCTCTAACGAAGTAGGCGAGTGTCAGTAATATGCCTCGTGGTCTTCTCGCCGCGTGTTTATCTTCAGGCGTTATGTCAGACAATAGAAATGCCACTTGCACGCTTAGAGTAGCAGATTGACGGTGACCAACTATAAACAGAACTTGATTAATTTTCACATACAATTATTAAAATAATAACAAGCATGAACATTACATAACTTGATTCTGGATGCTATTTACAATTGACAATCTGAAGTTCCTTTGGTCTTGGTACGTTAATATACTCTGATCCTTGACAAAGTGTCCATACATTTATCTTCATGGCTATGTACAGGAATATGATAATCTTCTTAGGTGCACATTGAAACTTTATTATAGACTGGTACAGACTAATGCAGACTGGTGCAGACAAATGCAGACTGACTGATGCAGAGGTCTGTACACTCGTTATAATGCCTCGCGCGTTCAGGTATCACTGCGCGGGTGTGATCCGCGATGAGAATGGTTCTACGTTAGCAGCAATCTCATTGGGTGCGTTACATATTAATACGCGGTTCGGCGGAAGCAGAATTTGGTCCGTCTCTAAGGCAGCGCCATCTCGTAGTGCGGAGACAGACGAATGCTGCGCCTGTGCTGTTGTGCTTAGTGGGGCGCGCTCTAGTGGGAAAGTTGTGTATGCGGAACTATGTACACAAAACACCAACAGACACCAAAGTAAAATCTGTCGTGGCCACTCATACGGTTCTGAACCAGCAGCGGGACAGTTCACTTCAGTGTCTGTAGCTAGCTCAGCATAATACTCTGAAGAGAACATTCCAAATTTGCAGTCACTGTTAAAGAGTATCTGTAATTACTGTTCAAAAATGGTTCAAATGGCTCTAAGCACTATGGGATTAACACCTGAGGTCATTGGTCCCCTAGACTTAGAAACTACTTAAACCTAACTAACCTAAGGACATCACACACACCCATGCCCAGGCCAGGACTCAAACCTGCGACCGTAGCAGGTACGCGGTTCCGGACTGAAGCGCCTAGAACCGCTCGGCCACAACGGCCGGGTAATTACTGTTAATCAGTTACAGTGACAATATAATAGACTCGAAAGAGACAGCAAAAATTATTTACATTTCCTTGTGTTATGTTTAGGATAACAACTGCCATGAAGCGTACTGTATCCAAGTATCATTTTGTAACAGAAGTAGTACTGAATAAAATTGGAAAGATGAGGAATTTGTGCACAACCCGACTAGAAGAAACGACCGGTTGGTTGGACATGTTCTGAGGCACCAAGGGGTCACCAATTTAGTTTTGTAGGGGAGTGTGGAATGTAAAAGTCGTAGAGAGAGACCAAGAGATGAATACACTAAGCAGATTCAGAAGTATGTAGGTTGCAGTAGTTACTCGGAAATGAAGAAGCTTGCAGAGGATAGAGTGGCATGGAGAGCTGCATCAAACCAGTCATTGGATTGAAGACCACGACAACAATATATCTGGAACTTAGTTTTGTAACACTATCAAACACCTGAAATTAAGGAAGATTGAAATCTGTTCAACTCGAATGTTGGTGTCACTTCAGCAGCTTCAAAATAGAAAAGAGTGTTCCTAGACATGTGTTGAACCAAACATTGAATTAAATTTAAGAACTAGTCTGCGAATTCGAAGTGTGGAGTGACATTTTATAAAAGTCTTGCAAAATTCCTGAATTGGACGGTCATTGGCGTGGGTGCGACACTGTGCGTCTATCATCTCGAGCTGGAAGCAATGAGGTACATCTGCAGCCAGAAGCGAGAACGGCCTGTCAAATAAATCGAAATCAGTCTCCAGTTTTGCAGAGGTTTTGAATGTGTTTGATAACTTATAATGAAATGGTTCCGGTACTGAAACGTAGTCAGTGATATCGGATCCACAAACGACTGCTTTGATTTCGGGGAAATGTTCCACGACTTGAACTTTCCATCACTAGTCTTTTCCACCAAATCCGTTACTAAATTAGTGTTCCCTTCCATTAAGAGGTCTAATGAATTCAAACAATTGGTGGCGCCGACCGTCGATTTTGTCTCTAATCTATTTACTCTTAACTCAGTTTTTTCCCTAATGGCCACCTTCAATTCAACCAACATTCAGTGTTCTTCACTAGAAGGTAATTGTGTTATATTGTGCTTTTGACCCAGTTGTTATGAGATTGCAATGAGTATTTTCCCGTCTCATAATAGTGCGATGGCTTATTAAGCGATACGAAAAATGAAGTAGTTCCTATTCTGAGTTGCATGATGGCTTCCCATTTTTTCCTTTTTCGGACCAGTGCGTAGTTGCTGTAGTATTCGTAATGTAGGACGTAAATCTTATTTAATACAAGTAGCATCGATATCAAGGATCTTTGAATGTGACAAGACGACTGTCTAGCTCTAACGGCGTTCGATTGCAGACTTTATTTTCCTCAGGCTCCACCTCTCACCTGATACACGACTGCAGCGTGGCAAGTTTTTTCTGTGTTTTCGTAGTAGCGAATTTATTAAATTTGGTGGGTGTTTTTCTGTGTAAGAGATTTAACGTCGCGTTTTTGTAAGTGAAAATTCATTCAGTCTGCAGCGCAGAGGCTGCTCCTCTTTGTTTTGTTTTGAAAACAACCGTCCATTCATTTAGTAAACCAGTCAGTCAGGCTCCAGCTCTTAGCTGGTATCTTTTTTTCTGTGCTTTCGTCGTAGTATACTTACTAAATGTCGTGCACGTTTTTTTGTTTGAGAGGTTTAATCTCGCGTTTTTTTAAGTGCTAATTCATTCACTGTGAAGTGCAGTATTTGCTCACTGGACACCGCTCTACATACAGGGTGTTTCAAGAATGACCGGTATATTTGAAACGGCAATAAAAACTAGACGAGCAGCGATAGAAATACACCGTTTGTTGCAATATGCTTGGGACAACAGTACATTTTCAGGCACACAAACTTTCGAAATTACAGTAGTTACAATTGTCAACAACAGATGGCGCTGCGGTCTGGGAAACTCTATAGTACGATATTTTCCACATATCCACCATGCGTAGCAATAATATGGCGTAATCTCTGAATGAAATTACCCGAAACCTTTGACAACGTGTCTGGCGGAATGGCTTCACATGCAGATGAGATGTACTGCTTCAGCTGTTCAATTGTTTCTGGATTCTGGCGGTACACCAATCCACGCCGCCTCCTGTATGTTTCGGATAGCCCAAAGTAATCACACGATCATCGAAATATTCATTCAGGAAATTAAAGACGTCGGCCGTGCGATGTGGCCGGGCACCATCTTGCATAAACCACGAGGTGTTCGCAGTGTCGTCTAAAGCAGTTTGTACCGCCACAAATTCACAAAGAATGTCCAGATAGCGCGATGCAGTAATCGTTTCGGATCTGAAAAATGGGCCAATGATTCCTTTGGAAGAAATGGCGGCCCAGACCAGTACTTTTTGAGGACGCAGGGACGATGGGACTGCAACATGGGGCTTTTCGGTTCCCCATATGCGCCAGTTCTGTTTATTGACGAAGCCGTCCAGGTAAAAATAAGCTTCGTCAGTAAACCAAATGCTGCCCACATGCATATCGCCGTCATCAATCCTGTGCACTATATCGTTAGCGAATGTCTTTCGCGCAGCAATGGTAGCGGCGCTGAGGGGTTGCCGCGTTTGAATTTTGTATGGATAGAGGTGTAAACTCTGGCGCATGAGATGATACGTGGACGTTGGCGTCATTTGGACCGCAGCTGCAACACGGCGAACGGAAACCCGAGGCCGCTGTTGGATCACCTGCGGCACTAGCTGCACGTTGCCCTCTGTGGTTGCCGTACGCGGTCGCCCTACCTTTCCAGCACGTTCATGCGTCACGTTCCCAGTCCGTTGAAATTTTTCAAACAGATCCTTTATTGAATCGCTTTTTGGTCCTTTGGTTACATTAAACCTCCGTTGAAAACTTCGTCTTGTTGCAACAACACTGTGTTCTAGGCGGTGGAATTCCAACACTAGAAAAATCCTCTGTTCTAAGGAATAAACCATGTTGTCCACAGCACACTTGCACGTTGTGAACAGCACACGCTTACAGCAGAAAGACGACGTACAGAATGGCGCACCCACAGACTGCGTTTTCTTCTATATCTTTCACATCACTTGCAGCGCCATCTGTTGTTGAAAACTGTAACTACTGTAATTTCGAAAGTTTGTCCGCCTGAAAATGTACTGTTGTCCCAAGCACATTGCAACAAACGGTGTATTTCTGTCGCTGCTCGTTTAGTTTTTATTGCCGTTTCAAATATACCGGTCATTTTTGAAACACACTATAGCTCGTATAAAGCATCAGCGTCCATTGGTGACACATAATGAGGGTAGCAAGTTCCGTATCTAGAATCCGTTTGCTTTTATAGCTTACTTATTCAGTTAGTCTTGCTAGGACGGCTAGGATGTGTGCATGCTGTGTGCGGTCGTAGGACGAGCTCGCCGCAGTTCGCGAACAGCTGAATGCTCCTTTGGCTACGGTCAGTCACTTTCAGGTTGCTGCCTCGGGGTGCGACGACGGAGAATGTGGTGGGTCGCTTGGGACACCTCAGATGTCGCTTGTCTTGCCCACGGGCTCTGCTTCCGAGGCACCTCCCAGTGCACCCGACGCGCTGGATCGGCCCTCACAGCAGGGTGAGTGATCGGTGGCCACGCGTTCGCGTCGCTCGAGGCCAATGTGGAGACTGGCCTCCTGATCTCACCTGTTCACCCTGTGAATGGACGGAAGGCCGCTCCTTCAGCAGGGTCAGAGCATGTACATTGGGTGACGAGTTTGCTAGTTATTGAAATCTCAAATGTAAGGCGCGTTATGGAGCACCTAGGGCAAATAGCGTTCAGGGCTGAAAAGAAAGCCGGTGTGCACTCGTATGTCTGAAGTGGGGAAATCTCCGAGACGTGGAGGCGGCCTTGCCTGTGCTATCGAACGTGCAGGATGCAGTCATCTGCGTGTTCTGGCTCACATTGCCACCAACGACGCCAGTCGCATGGGTTCTGAGGCGACCCGCAATTCGTACAGGCAGCTGGAGCAAGCGGTTAAGACTGCTGGCCTCGGGAATGGGGTGCAAGCAGAACTCGTAATTTGTAGCATCGTTCCCTTATTTGGTCGGGGTCCTTCGGTTTGGAGCCGAGTGGAGGGTCTCAATCAAAGGCTTCCTCGACTCTGTGACGGCCTTGGCTGCAGATTTCTAGGTCTGCATTATCGTGTGGGGATTTGTAGGACTCCCTTTGATAGGTCATGGGGTGCACTGCGCAAACGAATCAGCTACTCGGGTAGCAGAGTACTCATGGAGTGCACATGAGTGTTTTTTAGGCTAGGCAGTATTTTGAGGTGCTCCCATGAACACTTGGCAGTCGATATGCAGCAAGGGACTTCAAACGCCCTTCAGAATGAAGACACTTCGACTGTCACATTATATCAGTAAACTATCGAAGTATTTGTAATAAGCTGACGAATTTACTGTCTTCCAGGAAAGTTCTCGCGCTCAAATTAGTCTTTGGATTAAGAGATGGCTGAAGCCTAAAGTGGAAAGATTAAAGACTATAGGAGGGGGAGTTTTCATTCCAGTTGACAAAAATATTGTATCTAGTGAAATCGAAGTTTTTAGTGTGACAATGAAGTTATCATATCGCGTGTAACAGGTATAGGTGAAATCAAGTTAATTGTTAGATGTTTATACCGACCACCTGATTCTGCTGTGACAGTTCTAGAGACATTCAAAGGAAGTCCAGTGTCAAAGTACATAAATACCCAGATCATGCAATGCTAGTTGAAGGCGACTTTAACCTACCGAGTAAAGACTAGGATGTGTATGAATTCATTGTGAGGGACACACACAGTCATGTGAAATACTTTCGAACGCGTTTTTAGAGAACTGTCTTGAGCAGCTAGCTCGGCGTCCCGCGCGCAATGAAAATATTTTAGACCTTGTAGCTACAAACAGGCCGAACCTAATCGACAATGTCAGTATAGAAACGGGCATTAGCGATCATTATGTCATTATAGCAACTGTTGTTGTTGTTGTTGTTATGGCCTTCACTCCAGAGACTGGTTTGATGCAGCTCTCCGTGCTACTCTATCCTGTGTAAGGTTCTTCATCTCAGGAACTACTGCAACCAACATACTTCTCAATCTGCTTAGTATATTCATCCCTTGGTCTCTCTACGATTTTTAAGTTCCACACTTCCCTCCAGTACGAAACTGGTGATCCCTTGGTCCCCTGATCCCTTCTTATAGTCAAGTTGTGCCACAAATTCCTCTTCTCCCTAATTCTGTTCAGTACCTCCTCATTACTTACGTGATCTACTCACATAACGTTCAGCATTCTTCTGTAGCATCACATCGAAAGCTTCTATTCTGTTCTTGTATAAACAATTTATTGTCCATGTTTCACTTCCATACATGGCTGCACTCCATACAAATACTTTCAGAAAAGACTTCCTGGCCCTTAAATGTATAGTAGATGTTAACAAATTTCTCTTTTTTCAGAAACGCTTTCCTTGCCATTGTCAGTCTACATTTTATATCCTCGCTACTTCGACCATCGTCAGTTACCTGCACCCAAAATAGCAAAACTCATCTACTACTTTAAGTGTCTCATTTGCTAATCCAATTCCCTCAGCATCACCTGATTTAATGCTACTACATTCCATTATCTTCGTTTTGTTTTTGTTGATGTTCGTCTTATATCCTTCTTTCAAGACACTGTTCATTCCCTTTAACAGCTCTTCCAGGTCGTTTGCTGTCTCTGACAGAATTACAATGTCATCGGCAAACCTCAAAGTTTTTATTTCTTCTCTATTTCCTCTACTCTGAATTTTTCTTTTGTTTCCTTCACTGAATGCTCAATACACAGATCGAATAACAGCGGGAATAGGCTACAACACTGTCTCATTCCATTCCCAACGACTGCTTCCCTTTCATGCTCCTCTACTCTTGTAACAGACATCTGGTTTCTGTACAAATTGTAAATAACCTTTCGCTCCCTGTATTTGGCCCCTGCCACCTTCATAAGTAACTATGATAACGGAAGATAAGCTGTTATTAGTATCTCACTTAGACAGTGAACTGGCATCACATAGTTTCAGTAAAGATGGATGTAGAGGAATTAAGGGGAACGTTTAAGCAGATTTTAAGTCGTGGTCTGGAGAGTTATGTGTCTAATACGTGGATAAAGGAGAATGAAAAGAGCCACCGTGGCTTAATAAGCTGAAGATAGCGAAACGAAGATTTAAATTTCATGTTTAAGAAATCGTTCACGCTGAGGAAACGTAGAAACATGCCGTCATTTGACCATCGGACAGACTCCTGTATGGACAAAATAGTAATAAGCTTTCCTGACGTGGAGAAACAATTTAAAGATTTGAAAATAAAGAAATCACCAGGTCTGGATGCAATTCCAGTTCAATTTTACAAAGAGTACTCTAAGGCATTGGCCTCTTACCTAGCTTGCATTTATCGTGAATCTCTCGCCCAGCACAAGGGTCCAAGCAACTGGAAAAAGGCGTAGATGACTCCAGTATATGTGTGTGATAGGAAGTGTGATAGGACCGCTGTTGTTCTCTATATACATAAATGATTTGGCAGACAGCGTGGGCAGTAATCCAAGGTTGTTTGCTGATGATGCCGCAGTGCGCGGCAAGGTGTCGAAGTTGAGTGACTGTAGAATGATACAAGGCGACACAGTTGGTGTGATGAGTGGCAGCTAGCCTCAAATGTGAATAATGTAAGTTAGTGCGGATGAGTTGGAAGATCAAAACTTGTGATGTTCTGATGCAGTATTACTGGGATCCTGCACGACACAGTCAAGTCGTTTAAATATGTGGGAGTAACGTTGCAAAGCGATATGAGAGAACTGCCATAGGGAAGGCGAATGGTCGACTTCAGTTTGTTGGGAGAATTTTAGAAAAGGGTGGTTCACCTGTAAGAAAGACCTCATAAAGGACGGTGGTGTGACCTATTCTTGAAAACTTCTCGAGTGTTTGGGATCTGAATCATGTCGGACAGAAGGAATACATGAAAGTAATTCAGAGGTGGGCTGCTGGTTTCGTTACCGGTAGGAACTGTGGTAGCAGACCCTTATAGTTAAAGGACCCGCAGAACCGACACGCAAGATGGGTTGCCGAACCTCTTTCAGGAGCGAGGAGAGAAACATTGCCATCAGACAGAAACAATAACATACTTAGTAAATAAACATGGAACTGCTTCGGCAGATAACATGTGACAGTGTTGCACCAATCGGAACTCATATGAGTGATGTAGCACTCTGCCAAGCTGGGCTTATAAGCACACCTAGTCCGTCAGGCAGCTGACCTTTTTGCCACATGGTGTAACCAGTGGCTCCTCAAAATCAATCCTTCCAAGACCCAGGCAATCTCGTAGGTCGTACCACTCGCTACTTCCGACTCCCTGATTTTTCCCTTACTATCTGCACTCGTCCTGTCCGCCTTTCCTCCACTGTCACCTCACCTGGATCCCTTATCTCCGCTCTATCCAGTCCAAAGCCCACAACTGCCTCCATCACCTTAAAATCCTCTCAGGCCGGACATTGGGATTGAACCCCTCTACCATCCTCCACACCTACAAATCCTTAATCTCTCCCATCCTCTGTTAAAAATGGCTCTGAGCACTATGGGACTTAACATCCTAGGTCATCAGTCCCCTAGGACTTAGAACTACTTAAACCTAACTAACCTGAGGATATCACACACATCCATGCCTGAGGCAGGATTCGAATATGCGACCGTAGCGGTCGCGCAGTTCCAGCCTGTAGCACCTAGAACCGCTCGGCCACTCCGGCCGGCCTTCTCTACACATCCTGCCTAGTTGATCACCCTCTCCTCTCCATCCCCTGCCCACTGCCGCACCTCCACCTCAACACCCTTCATCTCTTCTCCTGAGGTGGCTTCTATCAATTCCCTCTCCCAGATGATGCCCTCTCTCCCTCCACTTATCCCTCCTACAAACTATGATCCTCACCTCCCCCTCCCTTTCTCTGTCCTTTTCACGGGCTCTGTTTCCCCTCCCCTTCCATCCTGTTTTTTTATCCACCTACCCTCTCCATGACTCCATTCTCGCACTCATAGTCCTTTTCCTTTCCCCATCCACTGTCTTCCCCACTCCTTTCTCGCATCCGACCTGCTCCCCCCTGGTCTAGCGGTTCTAGGCGCGCAGTCCGGAACCGCGCGACTGCTACGGTCGCAGGTTCGAATCCTGCCTCGGGCATGGATGTGTGTGATGTCCTTAGGTTAGTTAGGTTTAAGTAGTTCTAAGTTCTAGGGGACTGGTGACCACAGATGTTGAGTCCCATAGTGCTCAGAGCCATTTGAACAATTATTTTTGCTCCCCCCTTTTTCTATGCCCTCTCCCTCTGTCGGCTCTCCCCCTTCCCCCACCCCTCATCGTTCCTGTTCCTACCCCCCCCCCCCCATAACCATATGCCTTCGCACTCTATAGTGCAGTGGTTTCTGTGAGTGTCCCATGATGCGCATCCCCTTTTTAAATTGTTGTCAACAGAAACCAGACTGTCGCTATGTTTTTTAATTATGCCTGTCTGTTTCCTAAGTGTTTTTAATCAGTATCAGTATCAGTATCAGTATCAACAGTCGCCGTTTTATCACCTCTTTTTATTGTTCTACCTCCTCATTGTGTTTTTTTAACAGTATCTGTAGGCTGCAGAGCGGCGTATGACTCTGCTGCCAGCCCGAACCCCTATACCCCTATGGGGGGGGGGGGGGGGGGGAGGTTGAGGAATTGAAATGCAATAAAGAAAATAAAAAGGTCAGTCAGGCAGTGTTTTCCAACCGCTAGGAACAGCACTGGGCAATACTTACGCCGGCCCTAGCATTGCATTCACTTGCTGTAGCATTGTAGTAGCACGCTGTAGTTCGTATTTTGTGGAGTAGATTGTGGTCAGTATTTCCTTCGTTGTCTTGTTTTCCTTATCTGGTTTGCCACACAAGAAAAAATTGTTCAAATGGCTGTGTGCACAATGGGGCTTAACATCTGAGGTCATCAGTCCCCTAGACTTAGAACTACTTAAACCTAACAAACCTAAGGACATCACACACATCCATGCCCAAAGCAGGAACCTGCGACCATAGCAGCAGCGCGGTTCCGGACTGAAGCACCTAAAACCGCTCGGCCACATGGGCCAGCTGCATACAGTAAATAGGAGTAATTCAATGTACATTCCGTTAATATGGAAACATTATGCAGCGTATTTTTCATGCAGATACCGCATTACAATGTTGTTTAGGAGAATACAATACTATGACTCATGTAGGAGAAAAAACTACCAAAGTTTGTTGGAACTCGACAGCGTTCCGCAAGGTAGTTTCATAGGTCCTCTGCTGTTCCTGATTTACATGAATGATGTCGGTGATAATCTGAGCAGCCCCGTTAGATTGTTTGCAGATGATACTGTAATGTACCCTCTAATAAAATCATCAGACGATCAATTCCAATTACAAAATGATCTAGAAAGAATTTCTGTATAGTGCGGAAAGTGGCAATTGGTACTCAATAAACAAAACTGCGAGGTCATCCGCACGAGTACTAAAAGAAATTCGATAAATTTTGGGGCCGGCTGCAGTGGCCAAGCGGTTCTAGGCGCTTCAGCCAGCAACCGCGCTGCTGCTACGGTCGCAGGTTCGAATCCTGCCTCGGTCATGAGTATGTGTGATGTCCTTATGTTTAAGTAGTTCTAGGGGACTGATGACCTCAGATGTTGAGTCCCATAGTGCTCAGAGCCATTTGAACCATTTTTTTTTTTTTTTGATAAATTTTGGGTATACGATAAATGGCCCAAATCTAAGGGCTGTCAATTCGACTAAATACCTAGGAATTACAATTACTAGCAACTTACATTGGAAAGACCACATAGATGATACTGTGGGGAATGCGAAACAAAGACTGCGTTTTGTTGGCAGAACATTTAGAAGATGCGACAAACCCACTAAAGAGAGAGACTGCATTACACTTGGCCGTCCTATGGTAGAATATTGCTGCGCGGTATACGATCCTTACCAGGTAGGATTGACGGAGGAAATCGAAAAAGTGCAAAGAAGGGTAGCTCGTTTCGTGTTATCGCGCAATAGGGGTGAGAGTGTCACTGATATGATACGCGAGTTGGGGTGGCAGACGCTGTAACAACGGTTGTTTTCTTTGCGGCGACTTCTATTTACGAAATTTCAATCACTAACTTTCTCTCCAGAATGCGTAAATATTTTGTTGACACTCACCTACGTAGAGAGAAATGATCATCATAATAAAATAAGAGAAATCAGAGCTCGAACGGAAATATTTTGATGTTCCATTTCCCCACGCGCCATTCGAGAGTGGAATGGTAGAGAAGTAGTATGAAAATGGTTCGATGAACCCTCTGCCAGGCACTTAAGTGTGAACTGCAGAGTAACCACGTAGATGTAAATGTAGATGTAGAATATCGGAGCCCGTTAAATCTATGTCTTATCATATCACAGTATTGCTGCTCGCACTGGTTGAAATCCCACGACTGTGACGCGAATGTAGAATCGAGGATTTTTTTTTTTTTTGGGGGGGGGGGGCATATTGAAATCTAGTCATGTGCGACTAGCAGCCAAGAGGCCAGACATTATTTCCTTGGACACACGCGATCGTACATACATGTGACGTAATTTGTCAGAAAGCAGGCTTGTTCGTAGCAAGCCATGTATCCCCATGAACAGCGTGACAACAGGTACAGCACCACGCACAGTCAGCACAGCAACCATTGTCAGGGCTTCCCTTGACGCGCTAGAAGATAGGCGCGTCACCAGTGGAGCGCCCCGCGACAATCCTGGCCAAATCAACGGCCCCACATCGTCATTTGAGGTGAGTCGCGGTTCTCCGTTTATCGTCACAACGGACGTATCTATGCGTGGAAGTGAACAATGGACCAGTCTGCGTAGGTGAGCCCTGGGCTCGTGTAATAGTGTGCTGTGCCATCCGACCACACAGTCTGCCACCATAATGGCACTCAGAGAATTACATAGAAAATGGCGGAATACTAAACGTCTTTTTCCAAAACAGTTTCACAGAGAAAGATCGCACTGTTTTGTTTCTTTATATCGTCGTACCATCAACAAAATATCAGATGAATAAATACGAGATGAAGGGCTAGAATGGCAACTGCAAAGCCACTGAACCTGACGTCATACCAATTCTATTCCACTTGAAGTATGCGAAAGAACTTGTCCCTCTGCTAGCAGCAGAGTATTGTGGTCTCTAGAGGAGAGGAGCGTTCCTAGTCATTGGGAAGAAAGCGCGGGTCATTCTCGTGTTCAAGAAAGGTCGCCGCACATAAGCTCATATCTGTAGGCCCATATCTATGATGTAAGTTTGTTGTAGAATTCAATTTTGAAACATGGTTTCCCCTCCCGTGTGACGGAAAATCTTCTCTGTCTATCAACATGGGTTCTGAAAAAAGTGATCGTGTGTAAGCAAGCTCGCTCTATTCGTTCACAAGACCTAGACATCAGTACATACAGGCACCAAGGTAGAGTCTGTGTTTCTCGAAGTCTGGAACGCATCCGATACAGTTCCTCACTGCCGCAGAATGAATAAAATACGAGCGTACCCCTCAGAGTAACTGTGTGACTTGACTAAAGACTTTCTAGCAAATAGAACGAAGCACACCATTCTGGAAAGAAGGAAGTCTTCAGAAATTAAACTAACTTCGGGTGTGCCCTATTTCAGATGATGCAGTTGTAGACAGAAAAGTCGGAATGCTAGAAAATTGTAGTGAAGTGCAGAAAGACCTACAGGGGATGGACGCTTGGTTCAGGGAATGTCAGTTAACCCTCAACATAAAGAAGAGTAACGTATTTCCATTACATAAAGAGGAAGACCTACTATTGCGTGAGTACTCGAATGTGGAACAATATTAATTGTAACTTCATAAAACATCTAGGAGTATGCCTACAGAATGATCCGTGTTGTAAAGGTCACACAAAATTTATCGGAAGTACTGCAGTTTCCAAACAAATTCACTGAAAGAATCCTCAAGAAATGGAGACCATTAACAAAAGAAGTAGCTTACAAAACAGCTCGACAAACATTTCAATATTGCTAATCAGTGCGGCGTCTTTACCAGATCGGATTGATGGAGAAAATGGAAAAGACCCCAATAAAAGGACCACATTTTGTTACAGGTTCATTCAGTAAACGCGAAAGTTTCACGGAGACGTTCAGTCAACCCCAGTACCAGACACTTCTAGAGAGCCGTTCTGAATAATAATATGGTTTACTTTTAAAATTTCGAGAGCCTACTTACCAACGTATTTCTTCCTCCTGCATATACACTACTGGCTATTAAAATAGCTACACCACGAAGATGACGTGCTACACACGCGAAATTCAACCGACAGGAAGAAGATGCTGTGATATGGAAATGATTACCTTTTGAAAGCATTCACACAAGGTTGGCGCCGGTGGCGACACCTACAACGTGCTCACTTGAGGAAAGTTTCCAACCTATTTCTCGTACACAAACAGCAGTTGACCGGCGTTGCCAGGTGAAACGTTGTTGTGATTCCTCGTGATCCAATGACTGTTAACAGAATATGGAATCGGTGGGTTCAGGAGGGTAATACGGAACGCCGTGCTGGATCTCAACGACCTCGTATCACTAGCAGTCGAGATGACAGGCACCTTATCCGCATGGCTGTAACGGATCGTGCAGCCACGTCTCGATCCCCGAGTCAACAGATGGGGACGTTTGCAAGACAACTATCTGCACGAACAGTTCGATGACGTTTGCAGCAGCATGGACTATCGGCTCGGAGACCATGGCTGCGGTTACCCTTGACGCTGCATCACAGACAGGAGCGCCTGCGATGGTGTACTCAAAGACGAACCTGGGTGTACGAATGGCAAAACGCCATTTTTTCGGATGATGTTTACAGCATCATGATGGTCGCCTCCGTGTTTGGCGACATCACGGTGAACGCACATTGGAAGCGTGTATTCGTCATCGCCATACTGGCGTATCACCCGGCATGATGGTATGGGGTGCCATTGCTTACACGTCTCGGTCACCTCTTGTTCGCATTGACGTCGCTTTGGACAGTGGACGTTACATTTCAGATGTGTTACGACCCGTGGCTCTACCCTTCATTCGATCCCTGCGAAACCCTGCATTTGAGCAGGATAATGCACGACCGCTTGTTGCAGGTCCTGTACGGGCCTTTCTGGATACAGAAAATGTCCGACTGCTGCCCTGGCCAGTACATTCTCCAGATCTCTCACCAATTGAAAACGTTTGGTCAATGGTGGCCGAGCAACTGGCTCGTCACAATACGCCAGTCACTACTCCCGATGAACTGTGGTATCGTGTTGAAGCTGCATGGGCAGCTGTACCTGTACACGCCATCCAAGCTTTGTTTGACTCTATGCCCAGGCGTATCAAGGCCGTTATTACGGCCAGAGGTGGTTGTCCTGGGTACTGATTTCTCAGGATCTATAACCGACATTGCGTGAAAATTTAATCATATGTCAGTTCTAGTATAATATATTTGTCCAATGAATACCCGTTTATCATCTGCATTTCTTCTTGGTGTAGCTATTTTAATGGCCAGTAGTGTATCTCGCGAAAAGACCATGTAGATAGAATTAGTGGGGCTCTTACCTACGCAGAGACTTACAAACAATCATTCTTTCGGCAGACCATAAGCGACTCGAACAGAAAAACGGGGAAGTGACAGTGCTACATAAAGTACCCTCGGCCACCCACACCACGGTGGCTTCAGGAATATAGATGTAGGTGTAGACGTAGATGTAGATGTAGGTGACGTGCATGTGACTAGGGACTACCGTCAGGTAGACTGGTTGCCTGGTGTAAGTCTTTCATTTGACGACAATTAGGCGACTTGCGTGTCGATGAGGATGAAATGATGAGGGCAACAGAGCAGTCCCAGAGTGAAGACAATCAGCGTCTCGGCCGCGAACCTAACCGCGGTCTCTTGCATGGCAGCCTGCCGCAGTGACCAATAAGCTCTGGAGGCGTCCGTAGATGTAAGTACATAATAAAGTCACCTCTCGTTCGCATGGCTGTTTATTTGGACGGCGGTCGTTACACTTCTGATGTGTTAAGACTGGTACCTTTGCCCTGTCCTCGAGATCTCCTTTACGTTACTCGTAGATTTCAGTATAACGTAAGCCCATGAGGTCCTGACGTATGTCGATACAGAGAGTGGTCGCCTTCTGTCCCGGCCAGCAAATTCTCCACATCTCTCACAGATCGAAAGCAATGTGGTCATTAGTTGGCTAGAGACCAGTACCTCACTACTTGCCACGCATTACGACTGGACTCTGTCCATGACTGACCCAGTATTTTATGACTGTAGTCTAACGTTAGACTCCATGTCTAGCCGGTTTAAGGCTATTGATGCTGCCAGAGATGGCAGGTCTGTGTACTAAATTTTAGTTTATACCCCAAATCACCCATAATTTTAATCGTGTATTCTTTGCAGCCTACTACACTGTATCAGCATACTAAGAAAAAATTCATTGTTTTAATGGCCAGCAGTGCCAAAGTCGTACAATTTACAGATCTAAAACAAGCCATAATTTCTTACATAAATTCGTTACGTGGCTCCTATTGTACGGATTTCTTACACTGGATTACATTTTACTTGTATTTTTTTATTTATTATTATTATTATTATGATTGTTCCACTTCAGGAGAGCGACTGTACTTGAATTCACAATTTCATCTTCTGACGTTTTTCTTCTTTGCTTCCTAAAAGCTCTTCATCCTCTCAGAATGCTCCTTCTTCCTTTCTTCTGACCATTTTTTTACCTGGCTAGCGCGATGTTCTTTCCTCAAACTTCACACTTGTGATTTTTTCCTGCACTTAGTGCCCACTATTAGGTTTTTTATGTTCATCTGCTGCAGATCCCTCTGGACTTCTTTCAGCCATTCTGTGCCGCATTTATTCTTTGTTATAACATTGAAAATTTTCCTCGCTGTTCTGGAGTCTTCCTTTCTGTAGATACGTGAATAAAATCTGGCTCGGCGTTTTCTGATTTCGTGTTTTAGTGTATTGGTCTTTATATAGAGCTCGTTTTCTGGTCTCTTCATCCAGATGCCGTTTTTACTGATTGGCCCGTAAATCTTCCTGAGAATTTTTCTTTCTTGCTCATTTTTGAATGACCATCGATCACCATTGTTTCAGCTGCTTCAATTGCTTCTTGAAGAATCACTGTCCTGTAGTTACCTTAATTTTGCGTTTGTCGAAATGCACTTCTTGTAGTAATGCGTCCATGTCAGCTTGTAGGCCCTGTGGAGCTTGGTCATTCTTTGTTCACTGGCGATTCGGTTTAATCCTGAGGACTGTATAGTTTCTCCGAGGTATTTAAAATGCAGACTTGTGCAGTTTTACCATGTTTTGTGATTAAAGGGGATTTATTTTATGGCTGTCTTTCCATGTATTTGGTTTTTTCATAAGATGTCTGTATTCCGGTTTTTTGTGAAATTTCATGTAGTTTTCCAACTGCGTGAATCACTTAGGTTCTGTTATTGGCGATATTTGCAATCGTCAGCGAAAGCAAGGCACTTGACTTTAATTCGGTTCAAATGGTTCAAATGGCTCCTAGCACTATGGGACTCAACATCTGAGGCCATCAGTCCCCTAGAACTTAGAACTACGTAAACCTAACTAACGTAAGGACATCACACACATCCTTGCCCGAGGCAGGATTCGAACCTGCGAACAAAGCTGTCTCGCGTTTCCAGACTGAAGCGTCTAGAACCACTCGGCCACCCCGGCCGGCCTTTAATTCGGTTCTCTTTTTGGATGCCAATTTGGACGTCCTTTAGGTGAGATTCCCATTCCCCAATGATGTTTCCTAGAACAATATTGAAAACCATTAAGGATAGTCCATCCCCCGGTCGGACTCCGGATTTGATTTCGAAGGGTTCTGATATTTCGCTCATGAATTTCACTTTTGATGTTGTTCCTGTAAGTGTCTGTTCTGTGATTTTCGTGTCTTTCGGTCGATCCCAATTCGTCCATGATTTTAAACAGGGTTTCACGGTCCACTGAATAGTATGCTTTCCTGAAGTCAATGAATATAATTACAGTGTTTCTGCATTTCCTCATTTGTAATATCGTCTTTAAGCACCAGATCGTTCTTTTCTGAAACCGGCTTGGTATTCACCATTTGGTGGATCTGATGGCGATTCTATCTTGTTTAAAAGTGCTTTGGAAAGGATTTTATAAGCGTCTGGGAGCAGGGAAATTCCTCTGTAGTTGTTGATGTCTGTCTTGTCGCCATTTTTATGTAGCGGGGGAACTAGAGCGCATTTCTAGTTCTCTGGTATTTGCTCCGTCATCCATATGTCTGATATTATATGGTGGAATTTCTGCATAACTATAGGATCGTTTAGTTTCCAGAATTCAGCAATTCATTACTTATTTACTGTAAGTATTAATTTTATTTTCACGTGATTCGCGAGAAACCAATCTTGTGATCAGTATCAGTATCATTATAGTGATCAGTATCAGTAAATAGAAACTACGAAGGTTGAGATTCTTGACAAACAAAAGTGACCTAGGCTGTTTCAAGGACTTGTGCGTGTGTGGAAGACTTGCAAACGACTGCACAGATACACACCTCTGTGTATATTTGTCATTAGCGCAGTCGTGTAGGCATCACAAGAAAGGACGCACATCTCTTTTGCTGTCTTCAGAGCTGACGTTATAGCTGTGAATGTGACATTCATCTAAGAATAGCAAATTTAACGCATTCATTAGGGCTTGAGACTAAGAGATGTTGTATGTCAGTTACACAATTTGATAAAATTTGTGTCCACGGATGAATTTGAATTAGCCTTAAAAGTATAAATCTCTTTGACTCTGTGGCTAAGATGGGTTTTTCAATTTTATTTCTTTATTACGTAATTTTGCTAATTTAGCTGCTTCGTCTAGCGTTTGTAGTTACACACTAAATGTTGAATTTCGTCTCATAAGATTTTCTCATATTATCCATTCACCTTGCACAGCTTTTCCTTCACCATCTTGTACATAAATATCTCCTGCTAATACCCGCATCACTCACGTAGAGTTTACATTGCATTATTTTTGAGAGACAATTACAAGAAACTAAATTTCTAATATCCAGTTTCTTTAAAGAATAATATAAGCAACTCCTTTTATCTTAGTCATGACATGTGTTAAATTAAGAAACTGATACCATTTCCACTGTTCAGTATTTTTCTACGTCTACACATGTACTCCACGAGCCACCATACAGTACTAGGGTATCTTCTGCAACTACTATTCATTCCCATTCCTCTTAATTTGCAAATGCAACGAGGGATAAACAACTGTCTATACGCCTCCGTATGACTCCTAGTTTCCCTTATCTTGTGTTGGCTTCTTGGTTCTTAAGCGAAACAGACGTTGACAGTGGTAGAATCATTGGCAGTCAATGGCAAAAGCCGTATAATATTCTCATTAGTATTTCGCTACAAGATCTTGTCATCCCACCAGGGATCCCCGTTTGAGTTCACGAAGCATCTTCATAATATTCGCGTGTTGATAGAACCTACCGCTAACAAATCTAGCAGTACGCCTCCTAACTGCATCTTCTTTTAATGTGACCTAGTCGGCTTCCACAACTCTCTAATGGTGCACAGGAACTTGTCGTAGTAGTTTCCTGTTTGCTGTCTCCTTTAAGATCTACAGTTTCCAAGGATATTCCAATTACCAAAGTCGATCATTCGCCTTCCCCAGTACCAGTCTCACGATCTGTCTCCATATCACATCGCTTTGAAACGGTACGCTTAGATATTTAATTGAAGTGACTTTCAATCATCACACCACTAACACATTATTTGAGCATTACAGATTGTTTTTCCTACTTATTCGAACATGTTGTTTGTTGTTGTCCTCTTCAGTCCCGAGACTGATTTGATGCAGCTCTCCATGCTACTCTATCCTGTGCAAGCTTCTTCATTTCCCAGTACCTACTGCAGCCTACATCCTTCTGAATCTGCTTAGTGTATTCATCTCTTGGTCTGCCTCTACGATTTTTACTCTCCACATTGCCCTCAAGTACTAAATTGATGATCCATTGATGCCTCAGAACATGTCCTACCAACCGATCCCTTCTTCGAGTCAAGTTGTGCCACAAACTCCTCTTCTCCCCAATTCTATTCAATACCTCCTCATTAGTTATGTGATCTACCCATCTAATCTTCAACATTCTTCTGTAGCACCACAATTCAAAAGCTTCAATTCTCTCCTTGTCCAAACTATTTATCGTCCATGTTTCAATTCCATACATGGCTACACTCCATACAAATACTTTCAGAAACGGCTTCCTGTCACTTAAATCTATACTCGATGTTAACAAATTCCTTTTCTTCAGAAACGCTTTCCTTGCCGTTGCCAGTCTACATTTGATATCCTCTCTTCTTCGACTATCATTAGTTATTTGGCTCCCCAAATAGCAAAACTCCTTTACTACTTTAAGTGTCTCATTTCCTAATCTAATTCCGTCAGCATCACCAGACTTAATACGACTACATTTCATTATCCTCGTTTTGCTTTTGTTGATGTTCATCTTATACCCTCCTTTAAAGACACTGTCCACTCCGTTCAACTGCTCTTCCAAGTCCTTTGCTCTCTCTGACAGAATTCCAATGTCATCTTCGAACCTCAAAGTTTTTATTTCTTCTCCATGGATTTTAATACCTACCCCGAACTTTTCTTTTGTTTCCTTCACTGCTCGCTCAATATACCGATTGAATAGCATCGGGGAGAGGCTACAACCCTGCCTCACTCCCTTCCCAACCACTGCTTCCCTTACATGCCCACGACTCTTATAACTGTCATCTGGTTTCTGTACAAACTGTAAATAGCCTTACGCTACCTGTATTTTACCCCTGTCACCTTTAGAATTTGAAAGAGAGTATTCCAGTCAACATTGTCAAAAGCTTTATCTAAGTCTACAAATGCTAGAAATGTAGGTTCGCCTCTCCTTAATCTATTTTCTAAGATACGTCGTAGAGTCAGTACTGCCTCACGTGTTCCAACATTTCTATGGGATCCAAACTGATGTTCCCCGAGGTCGGCTTCTACCAGTTTTTTCATTCGTCTGCAAAGAATTCGCGTTAGTATTTTGCAGCTGTGACTTATTAAACTGATAGTTCGGTAATTTTCACATCTGTCGACACCTGCTTTCTTTGGGATTGGAATTATTATATTCTTCTTTAAGTCTGAGGGAATTTAGCCTGTCTCATACATCTTGCTCGCCAGATGGTAGCGTTTTGTCAGGACTGGCTCTCCCAAGGCTGTCAGCAGTTCCAATGGGATGTTGCCTACTCCCGGGGCCTTGTTTCGACTTAGGTCTTTTAGTGCTCTGTCAAACTCTGCACGCAGTATCATATCTCCCATTTCATCTTCATCCACAACCTCTTCCATTTCCATAATATCTTCCTCATGAACATCGTCCCTGTATAGACCCTCTATATACTCCTTCCACCTTTCTGCTTTCCCTTCTTTGCTTAGAACTGGGTTTCCATCTGAGCTCTTGATATTCATACAAGTGGTTCTCTTTTTCCAAAGACCTCTTTAATTTCCCTGTAGGCAGTATCTGTCTTACCCCTAGTGAGATAAGCCTCTATATCTTTAAATGCAGAGCAGACAGCAGATAGGTGGAAAGAATACATTGAAAGCCTCTATGAGGGTGAAGATTTGTCTGATGTGATGGAAGTAGAAACAGGAGTCGATTTAGAAGAGAAGGGGATCCAGTATTAGAATCGGAATTTAAAAGAGCTTTGGAGGACTTACGGTCAAAT
Organism: Schistocerca gregaria; assembly: GCF_023897955.1. Taxonomy (NCBI): domain Eukaryota; kingdom Metazoa; phylum Arthropoda; class Insecta; order Orthoptera; family Acrididae; genus Schistocerca; species Schistocerca gregaria. The sequence continues at coordinate 250,456,019 of NC_064925.1, forward strand.
AAGGCAGAAAGGATAGATAACATTCCATCAGAATTTCTAAAATCATTAGGGTAAGTGGCAACAAAACGACTATTCACGTTGGTGTGTAAAATATATGAGTCTGGCGACATACCATCTGACTTTCGGAAAAGCATCATCCACACAATTTTGAAGACGGCAAGAGCTGACAAGTGCGAGAATTATCGCACAATCTGCTTAACAGCTCATGCATCGAAGCTGCTTACAAGAATAATATACAGAAGAATGGAAAAGAAAGATGAGAATTCGCTAGGTGACGATCAGTTTGGCTTTAGGAAAAGTAAAGGCACGAGAGAGGCAATTCTGACGTTACGGCTAATAATGGAAGCAAGGCTACAAAAAAATTAAGACACGTTCATAGGATTCGCTGATGACATTGCTATCCTGAGTGAAAGTGAAGAAGAATTAAATGATCTGCTGAACGGAATGAACAGTCTAATGAGTACACGGTATGGTTTGAGAGTAAATCGGAGAAAGACGAAGGTAATGAGAAGTAGTAGAAATGTGAACAGCGAGAAACTTAACATCAGGATTGATGGTCACGAAGTCAATGAAGTTAAGGAATTCTGCTACCTAGGCAGTAAAATAACCATTGACGGACGGAGCAAGGAGGACATCAAAAGCAGACTCGCTATGCCAAAAAAGGCATTTCTGGCCAAGAGAAGTCTACTAATATCAAATAGCGGCCTTAATTTGACGAAGAAATTTCTGAGGATGTACGTCTGGAGTACAGCATTGTATGGTAGTGAAACATGGACTGTGGGAATAACGGAACAGAAGAGAATCGAAGCATTTGAGATGTGGTGCTATATACGAATGTTGAAAATTAGGTGGACTGATAAGGTAAGGAATGAGGAGGTTCTACGCAGAATAGGAGAGGAAAGGAATATGTGGAAAACACTGATAAGGAGAAGGGACAGGATGATAGGACATCTGCTAAGACATGAGGGAATGACTTCCATGGTATTAGAGGGAGCTGTAGAGGGCATAAGAAGGTAGAGGAAAACAGAGATTGGAATACGTCAAGCAAATAATTGAGGACGTAGGTTGCAAGTGCTACTCTGAGATGAAGAGGTTAGCACAGAAAAGGAATTCGTGGCGGGCCGCATCAAACCAGTCAGTGGACTGATGACCAAAGAAAAAAAAAACTTACATTTGTCCTCTAGCCATCCCTGCTTAGCCATTTTGCACTTCCTGCCGATCTCATTTTTGAGACGTTTGTATTCCTTTTTGCCTGTTTCACTTACTGCATTTTTGTATTTTCTCCTTTCATCAATTACATTAATTATCTCTTCTGTTACCCAAGAATTTCTACAAGCCCTCGTCTTTTTACCTACTTGATCGTCTGCTGCCTTCTCTATTTCATTCCTCAAAGCTACCCATTCTTCTTCTACGGTATTTCTTTTCCCCATTCCTGTCAATTGTTCCCTTATGCTCTCCCTGAAACTCTGTAGAACCTCTGGTTCTTTCAGGTTATCCAGGTTCCATCTCCTTAAATTCCCACCTTTTCGACTTATATTTTCGTAAATTTAGAACAAGGTGCCATTCAACCCATCAAGTATAAATTCTGTCCAGTTCATCCCATATGCTCCTACCGTCACTCATCGACTGCTCTTTCCGTACACCACAGAGTCTTCAGAAAACAGTCGCAGATTTCTGATCATCGTTTATGTACATAAAGAACAAGAGCGGTCATACCAAACTTCGCTGGGCGCTCTCGACGACGCCCTTGTTTCTGATGAACAGTCGCCGTTCAGGAAAACGTACTGGATTCTGTCACTTAAGAAGGCTTCGAGCCAGTCGCATATCTGAGAAACTACTCCGTAAGGTCGGAGCTTCGTTCACAGTCTGCGGTGGGGTAATGCATCAAACGCTTTCCGGAAATGTAGGAATTGCGAATTTGCCTGCTGCCATTCATCCATGTTTACCAGGATATCACTTGAGAAGAGAGTAAAATGAATTTGAGAGAGCGTTGTTTCTTTTTTTTCTAAATCCGTGCTGATTTACAGGTAGAAACACTTCTGTATGAAGGATATTTATTATATTCGAACTGAGAATATGTTCCATAAAGCTACAGCAAATCGATGTTGAGGATACTGGTTTGCAATTTTGTGGGTCCGTTCTTTCACCCTTATTTCATACTTTTTCCAGTCACTTGTGACTTTGGCTGCGCTAGAGATTAGTGATAAATGTTATTTAAGTAAAAGGCCAATACGGTAGACTACTCTTGCACTACTGGCCATTAAAATTGCTACACCACGAAGCTGACGTCTTAGATACGCGAAATTTAACCGACAGGGAGAAGATGCTGTGATATGCAAATGATTAGCTTTTCAGAGCATTCACACAAGGTTAGCACCGATGGCGACACCTACGACGTGCTGACATGAGGAACGTTCCCAACCTATTTCTCATACACAAACAGCAGTTGACCGACGTTGCCTGGTGAAATGTTGTTGTGATGTCTCGTGTAAGGAGGAGAAATGCGTACCATCTCGTTTCCGACTTCGATAAAGGTCGGATTGTAGCCTATCGTGATTGCGGTTTATCGTATCGCGACATGACTGTTATCAGAATATGGAATCTGTGGGTTCAGGAGGGTAATACGGAACGCCGTGCTGGATCCCAACGGCCTCGTATCACAAACAGTCGAAATGACTGGCATCTTATCCGCATGGCTGTAACGGATCGTGCAGCCACGTCTCGATCCCCGAGTCAACAAATGGGAACGTTTGCAAGACAACAACCATCTGCACGAACAGTTCGACGACGTTTGCAGCAAGATGGACTATCAGCTCGGAGACAATGGCTGCGGTTACCCTTGACGCTACATCACAGGCAGGAGCGCCTGCGATGGTGTACTCAACGACGAACCTGGGTGCACGAATGGCAAAACGCCATTTTTTTCGGATGAATCCAAGTTCTGTTTACAGCGTCATGATGGTCGCCTCCGTGTTTGGCGACATCGCGATGAATGCACATTGGAAGCGTGTATTCGTCATCGCCATACTGGCGTATCACCCGGCGTGATGGTATGGGGTGCCATTGGTTACACGTCTCGGTCACCTCTTGTTCGCATTGACGGCATTTTGAACAGTAGACGTTACATTTCAGATGTGTTACGACCCGTGGCTCTACCCTTCATTCGATCCCTGCGAAACCCTACATTTCAGCAGGATAATGCACGACCGTATGTTGCAGGTCCTGCAGGGGACTTTCTGGATACAGAAAATGTTCGACTGCTGCCCTGGTCTGCACATTCTCCAGATCTCTCACCAATTGAAAACGTCTGGTCAATGGTGGCCTAGCAACTGGCTCGTCACAATAAGCCAGTCACTACTCCCGATGAACTGTGGTATCGTGTTGAAGTTGCATGGGTACCTGTACACGCCATCCAGGCTCTGTTTGACTCAATGCCCAGGAGTATCAAGGCCGTTATTACGGCCAGAGGTGGTTGTTCTGGGTACTGATTTCTCAGGATCTATCTACCCACATTGCGTGAAAATGTAATCACATGTCAGTTGTAGTATAATATATTTGTCCAACGAAAACCCGTTATCATCTGCATTTCTTTTTGTTGTAGCAATTTTAATGGCCAGTAGCGTAGTAAAAGCGAATTAGTATTCCATTCTGACCTGGTGACTTGTTTGTTTCCAAGTCTTTCAGGCGCTTCTCAGCTCCAGGATGCCTATTTTTATATCCTTCATATGGGATCTTTGATGTAACCATTGTCAGTTTTCGATATCTTTAACGAGTCCACCAACATCTTTGTCTTAATAGATTTGTCAAATCTTGAATTTTTTGAATGGGTAATGACAGAAACTTGTGGCAGATGTTCCTATACAATGCCACAACGGAACGCAATAAGTACATAATAAAAATGAATGTTGCAAAACCAACTGCAGTGAGATAATATATTTCTTTAAATATTTTACACGAGAGGCTTGTTTCGGCCTATTGACCTGCGAAAATAATGAGGTAGGACTATCTCTACATAAATTGTGTCTATTACAGGTTTACAACTCCATTGGTACTTGCTGCTAGATGGAAGTAACGACCCTGTTGCACTATAGTAAATTTTTTTCCGCCATGTTATGGTAAGAATATTACTTTTTGTTGTTATGAATCGCATAAACACGTTTTTGTCTGATATTTTGAGAGTTCATTTTCACAGTTCTTTACTTGGATGCTATATATTTACGAATAATATATAGCTTACCAGAGACGATGTTATAGTTTTTTTTCGTATTTTCCTTTAAATTTTTGCTATGGTTTGTTTACCATAAGACTATTTCTTTTCCTATTTTATTACGTAATTAAACTTTTCTTGACAGTATTTATGTCTAAAATATGTGTGTTCATTTAGAATTACGTATATATATATATATATATATATATATATATATATATATATATATATATATATATATATATACATATCCTTGTACAGATCTAGATATAGATTTCCAGTTCTTTGAGAGTTGTTCATAGTATTCATTTCGGTATTTTGTATAAATTTCTAACGCAGTTTCGATTTTTTCCTCTTTGTGGTATTGAGTTTTCAGATGTAAATTGAAGCTTGACGGATTACTGTGTCTATACTGTTCTTTAAATCCGGTGTTAAAATTTTAGCCAATATAGAAATTGTTACTATCTTCACACGTGAATTTGTATACTCGAAAAGTGTAATATTCTGAGGTTTCGTTCGTGCTTGAACGTAATTTCATTAGAAGATTGTTATTCGCGCGGAAAGCCAGTTGTATGTGTGTGCATTAAAACATTTGTCTTATTTGATATTCGTCCTAATTTGGTGTGTTTCTAATATAATTTTTTCTATATCTGGATCAAGATCACTTTTGTAGGCTATGTAATAGAGTGTTTTTATTTCTGTAGCTGGTTGTTCTGGAGGTAAGTTGATTATTCCATTAATCATGGAGTGGAAGAAGGCATACTTTTGTGTTTTGTAGCGCCAAGAGTTGGCTTTATTATATTTTCTGTGGTGGTAGGTTTTCTGTAATTGTGAAATGTGTGGCGCTTGCTGTCTTTGCTAACTTTCAGGTCGAGGTAGTTTGTTAAACACACAGATTTTAAACATAAATACTATCTCACACACTTTATTTACATAATAGAATATGATAATAAATAGATAAATGTAAAGGAAAATAAGAATAACAAAATGTAACATCATCTCTGGTAAGCTGTATATACTTTGTGAACATAAAGCATCGAAGTAAAGATCTCTCAAAATTGAACTGCTAAAAAAGGTGACAAAATCGTACTTATACATTTTGTAAATACAAAAAGTAATGTTCTTACCATAATATGGCAAAACATTTACTACACTGAAGAACCAAAGAAACTGGTACACCTGCCTAATATCGTGTATGGCCCCCCGTGAGCGTCCAGAAATGCCGCAAACGACGTGACATGGATTCGACTAATGTCTGAACTATAGTGCGCATCACTTACGACGCCGGTCGAGTTTAGGTTCGTTCTGCGCATCTAACGTCACAAAACACAGTCAGTCAATGAACAGGGAACGACGTTGCCAGAGCTCGAGTGCAATGCAGAGCAAGGACGAGCGTCTTCACTTTCAGAAATGTTCACTCATAAATAAAGTAATTGAGCAAAAGCAGTGTCTTGATAGCAGACTTTCTCTTATGGAAAGTTTGGAAAAAGCGTTCTTTATACCAATTGCTTCATTTTCTATTAATTAATTATACCAAACAAGCAATAAGCCTCCTGATTCAGGCGATAGCAAGGAAAGATGTTTGTATCATTCTCACGAACCGCTTTTTCGCAATAAAGAACAGCAGTAATTGTTTTTTTCCTATTGTACTTCGACGAAACGTGATTAATTCATAGTCAGCCCAACAGTGTTCGTCGGTATTTGGCGTGATGTTTTAGATTCCTCCAGGAGTTCTATTGAATGACAAGCTGCATTAGCTAAATGGTTAAGATGTTTAGCTGCTATGTGATAGGTTATGAGTTCAAACATAGATCTGTACTCAATATTTTCTGTATTTAAAAACAATATCGAAGTGTCTTACTTCATGAATTTTATTCGTTTGAATGAAATTTTTTGAAATTTCTAGTGCTTTGTCTCTTCATTCAAAGCATAATAATTTTGTCCTCCAATATTTCTTTTCACAGCAATTAAAAACAATGAAAAGGCACACACACACACTATTCATGTTATCTGTTTTGTTTTTATATCTTCTCTTCCGCAATCGCTGATTTCATATTGAGATATATTCTTTTGCGACAGTATTAAAAGTGTTATTTAGAACAGAATTTCGGCTCGTACCTTGCCGAGCTTCTTGATTGTCTGACTCAATTCTTTGCTTCGCTGCTTTGGCTACATCATATTCAATGTTTTCGTCGACTGTTCTATGTTTTGGCAAGTATTTGCTATCCGTTGTGACAAACACACATTGTTTGCACACTGCAGCTCACTGTCAATATATTTTAGTATCTATGTTTTATTACGTCCACAATTCAGTTTTGTGTACTTCGCCAACTTTGGTTTAATCAGAACGTTTTAGAAAAAATCGAAATGACTCTGGTATAAATAAAAGTTTTATTACAATCGCTGAAGATGGAATATTTCCCAATATTACATACGACACCTATCTGGTACTTAAATTAAATGAGACCTTGTTATACAGTAAATTTTATATGAAATTTAGGTATCTTGTCGACATTTCATTCGCAACATTGTGGCAACTAAAATCGACCATACGGAAAGTATACACTATGGACTTTTACCTCTGCAAACTCTTCAAAATTTCGTGCAATGGTTTACTACATTTAATGCTGCACAATAACTGCGTTGAACATCGAAACAAAATTAAGTCATTTATGGGGGGGGGGGGGGGGGGGGGAGGGGGGGGGAGGTATCGGTCAAGTAAATGTGGTAAAAATAAAATTTTTGGGTCAAATAGTTTTTGTGAGATCGAATGATAAATGTGTCGAAGCAGTCGGAACACCATGTGTTTGCACAGGCGGCGAGCAGTGTAGTGATGACAAAATCACGCACAGCGCGGAATGCGGGGAGCACGTCTCTGTAGCAACGAAAGGGTTAATGCGGTCGTGATGGCTTTACTTCATAAACTGCGCGCTCCCCTCTAAACGTAAGTTTGCGAGCTGTACTATACTGTGGCGCTGCTTCTCTTGGCGAGTGCGTCGTTCGCTACTGGCAACGCAGCAATCTCCCGCGTCTGGGCGGGCATGAGCGAGCCGCCAAGATAAAAGAATTGATGAACTGACACCATAAATCTTGCAGGTCCGTCCATAAATCCGTAAGAGTAGGAGAGGCGGAGATCTCTTCTGAACAGCACGTTACAAGGCATCTCAGATATGCTCAATAATGTTCATGTCTGGGAAGCCTGATTGCGAGCGGGTTTGTTTAAACTGAGAAGAGTGTTCCTGGAGCCACTCCGTAGCATTTCTGGACGTGTGGGGTGTCGCATAGCCCTGCTGTTACTGCCCATGTCCTTAGGATTGCACAATGGACATGAATAGATGAAGGTGATCAGACAGGAGCCTTACGTACGTGTCACCTGTCAGTCGTATCTAGATGTATCAGGGGTCCCATATCATTCCAACTGCACACGCCCCACACCATTACAAAGCCTCCACCAGTCCCCTGGTGACATGCAGGGTCCACGGATTCATGAGTTTGTCTCCATACCCGAAACGTCCGTCCGCTCAATACAATATGAAACGAGACTCGTCCGACCAGCAACATGTTTCCAGTCATCGACAGTCCAATGTCGGGCCCAGGCGAGGTGCAAAGCTTTGTGTCGTGCAGTCATCAACGGTACACGAGTGGGCGTTCGGCTCCGAAAGCCCATATCGACGATGTTTCGTTGAATAGTTCGCACGCTGAATGTTGTTGGTGGCTCAGCAGGGAAATCTGCAACAATTTAGGGAAGGGTTGCACTTCTGTCACGTTGAACGAGTCTCTTCAGGCGCCGTTGGTCCCGTTCTTGCAGGATCTTTTCCCGGCCGCAGCCATGTCGGAGATTCTACGTTTTACCGGATTCGTTATAGTCACGATACACTCGTGAAATTGTGGTACGGGAAAATGCCCACTTCATCGCTACCTCGGAAACTCTGTGTCCCATCGCTCGTGCGCAAACTGTAACTCCACGTTCAGACTCATTTAAATATTGATAACCTGCCATTGCAGCAGCAGTAACCGATCTAACTTGTTGTCTTATATTGGCGTTGCCTACCGCAGCGCCGTATTCTGCCTGTTTACATATCTCTCTGTTTGAAAATGCATGCCCATATCAGTTTCATTGGCGTTTGTTTCATCCAGAAGCAAGCACCAATCGAATTGTAAATATAAAACAGACACGATTTACATAGACATAGTCCTTCTAATGTTATTTTCGCAGGTCATTCGATAATGGAAATAAGCCAGAACAGCCCGGTAGTGGCAAATATTTAAAGAAATACCTTATTGTAGCTAGTTTTGAAATATTCATTTTCATTATATCTTATAGTGACGTGTAGACTACAATGTTTAATTACTCCTTATGACGCAGAACGTGCCAGTTATTTTACAAGTGTAGTACAGTTCCACAGTGAAAAATATGGGGATACTGTAACCATTTAATTGGAAATTTATGGTAAGGTCTTATGGGACCAAACTGCTGAGGTCATCGGTCCCTAAGCTTACACACTACATAAGCTAACTTAAACTAACTTATGCTAAGGACAACACACACACCCATGCCCGAGGGAGGACTCTAACCTCCAACGGGGACGGGGGGGGGGGGGGGGGGGGGGGGGGGGGGAAGGATCCGCACGAACCGTGAAAAGACGCCTTAGACCGCACGGCTACCCCGCGTGGCGGTAACCATTTACGTGACTGTCTTATACGTTGGTCTTAAACTGCAATTTTTTCTCTTTCTTCTTTGTCGGGTGAGATGTGGCGTTGATTACGACACTGGTCTCGTATTCTGAATTTCAGATTCGCATCCAGATATCAAGACTCAGATTTTCTGCTATTTCTCTTAAATCTCGTAATGGCTGGCTGCCTTCCGTAGAAAAGCACAGTCTGTTCCCTTCCCCACTCTTCTTGAGCTAGTGCTCTACCCCTGATGATCCCTAATGACCTCGTCGTAGACGGGATATAAACCAAAATCCTTCCTCTTTAATCTTATCTTTTAAGCATAGTACCGAGTTCTAAACAATAGATTACTGTTTCCCCAACGTAAAAATAGTATGTATTGCCTCAGCGTTTCCAACCGCAGTAGAAAGGACCTATTGCGTCCACAAAATGACAATTTATATCATTGGATTAGTTGGCATTTGTCATTACCCTAAGGAAAATACGACATTTTACCACGTTAGGGCCTTGAGGAGTTGGGTTTTAATTGTGAGTAATGCATTCGAGCGATAATTGGTCATAACTTTATTCAGTAAATCATCCCGAAGCTCATCTCAGTTGTATCGGCGAAACCTACGTCCGACGGCTCATCGGGAATTTGAAAGCGGCTCCTTTTGTCACGAGAGTTTAGTGGCGTAACAGCTGCAACACCTCGCATGCTAGCGTCTTTCTCCTGAGAACTGAACTCGTGATCCGCTTGCGAGTCTCGTCACACATTTTTTTCTTCTCAGTCATTTAAGCTCAGCATAATACTTTATATTTGTTGCTTCATTTTCAATACGCAGTGTCCTTCTACGTTACTCCATCTGCGTCATCTCGTTTTTCATTTCGGCAATTTCTCTTGCTGTATGACGTAGTAAAAATAAAATACGAATTCAGTGGCACTGCTCACCACAAGGGACCTTGGCCTGGTGATGGACAGTGGCTCCATTCTCCGCATGAGGCACAATTTCAGACTAATACTGCAATGGCGTGTGGACGGCCCAGCGCTCTCCCAGTCGTTAAGGCCCAATTACGAAACTCAAGCACTTGTTACTCCTTTAACTGCGTTGTCCTCACGACCAATAAGAGCAATAAGGGCCTACCATGAGGCAACTCTAGCGTCAGCTGCTGCATACAGTACTAGTCTCTGGTCACAGATTGCTTTCTTGAAACTAACACTGATGAAGATTTCAGCAACGTATCATTTTAAGACTGGCAGCAGCTTTTGGAACAGCACCTAAAGATCCACTGATTATTGTTAAAGATGATTCTGCACTAGATATAATCAGAATCTAGGGGTCTAATATTAGTGGTAACAATACAAGAGCCGGCCGCTGGTGGCCGAGCGGTTCTGGCGCTACAGTCTGGAACCACGCGACCGCTACGGTCGCAGGTTCGAATCCTGCCTCGGGCATTGATGTGTGTGTTGTCCTTAGGTTAGTTAGGTTTAAGTAGTTCTAAGTTCTAGGGGACTTTTGACCTCAGCAGTTGAGTCCCATAGTGCTCAGAGCCATTTGAACAATACAAGAAGAAAGCTAGAAAATGGTAGGACCCGAAAACATCGCAGAACAAGAATGAAACAGATGTATGTATGTGCTCTTGTTGTAGTCAAGAGGTTCACTATGTGAAGAAATATAGACCTGCTTATAAATATACATGCTTATAAGGTGGAAACGTTACAGTTCTCTGAAGATCTCTCGGAACCGTTATCAAGAATTACTTGAAAAGTTTGTGTGGAAGATGGTTTCAACAGACATTCACGGAAGACATTTTTGAAGTAGCTAAAACAGCGTAAATATTAAGGCAAATGCAGTTTTGTGCAACGACATTTGTTGCACATGTCCCTGTGTTGTATCATTTTCTTTACATGCTTGAAAGGAGGATGCTGACACAGGGAAACAACAAATCACTTACAAGAGGAGGCCATGATGTTCGGATCATGGATTTACTTCAAACTTGGAGCACTTTCAGTAGTCCATTAGGATAACACAGTTTTCAAGTAGTAAGGCGTACTACTCAGGCGATTTCGGGGAAATTGCAAGAGAAGTTTTACGCGTTAGTGATGTACCAGTGAGTCGCCACCTGAGGCACAAGATGGCGGCTGTCATATGGTTAGGGTTCAAGGACCATAATCGGTGGATCACTGGATCGATTCCCGCTCTTTTTCTTTAAATCATTTTTTTCAACCCTTGAATAAATGCACACTTTTGAAAAGGGCTTGATGATGATAAAAATAACACTTCTGGGCCACAAAATACAATTCATACTTTAAACAGGATACTTCAATGAAACCACATTCACTTACATCCTAAGCCAATGATTTGTAGATGACCTAACAATCAAAAAGCAATTTAAGTTGGGTGTGGAGAAATTGGTTTGAAGGATACATAACATGATTTACTTGATAAATTAAGCAGATATTCGTTAACTAAAAAAGGCTTTGCGCGATGAAACTTGTCGAACGTAACACAGTCACGGAATTGTGTAATACACACTGCAAATCAAATAGATTAGATTAGATTAGATTAGATTAGATTAATACTTGTTCCATAGATCATGAATACGACACTTCGTAATGGAATGTGTCAGGTTAATGAAAGATGTCTGTACAAGATATCACATTACACAAAATATTGCATGACACTAACGTTTTAGTTAGTTTTTTTCCCTCTCTTAATTTATATCTAAAAATTCGGCCAATGAGTGGAATGAGTTGTCATCTAGAAATTCTTTTAATTTATTTTTAAATGTTGGTTGACTATCTGTCAGGCTTTTGATGCTGTTTGGTAGGTGACCAAAGACTTTTGTGGCAGCATAATTTACCCCTTTCTGTGCCAAAGTCAGATTTAACCCTGCATAGCGAAGATCATCCTTTCTCCTGGTGTTATAGCTATGCACACTGCTATTACTTTTGAACTGGGTTGGATTATTAACAACAAATTTCATAAGTGAATATATATACTGTGAGGTCACTGTGAGGATCCCTAGATCCTTAAATAGATGTCTGCAGGATGACCGTGGGTGGGCTCCAGCAATTATTCTGATTACACGTTTTTGAGCAATGAATACTTTTCTACTCGACGATGAATTACCCCAGAATATGATGCCATACGAAAGCAGTGAATGAAAGTAGGCATAGTAAGCTAATTTACTGAGATTTTTATCACCAAAATTTGCAATAACCCTGATAGCATACATAGCTGAACTCAAACGTTTCAGCAGACCATCAATGTGTTGCTTCCAGTTTAACCTCTCATCAATGGCCACACCTAAAAATTTTGAAAATTCTACCTTAGGTACAGACTTCTGTTCAAAGTCTATATTTATTACTGGAGTTGTGTGTTCGACTTTAGAATCATAGTTATGGCGTTTCTAGCTTCCTGAAAAATGCCTTGAGAAAATGTTTTGTCAGAGCAGGGACCAGAACTGCTGGTCTTCAAAGTAGAAATAGACTACAGAGATTCACTGGACATGGATGATCTGAACTCTATTATATTTTTCTTCACAAGACTGGAAACACGTCCACAGTCTGCGTTCCTATGGGGTATGGTGAGAATAGAGAGCATTACTCTAGATATTCGATTATTCTTAAGAAGTCCATCGGCTCCAAAAATTCTTGATATTTGTGCCCAACTGGAATCACTCGCAGCATGTTGATTTGCAGCCATAATGTCATCTACATGAAGAGCTGCGAACTGCCTCTGAAGCTCATTCACCACCTCATCTATGGTTTCATTCCCTTCCTTGCATAACATGATAGAAAACTTTTCCATGAAAAGAACAAATGGAAGAGGACTGTGCATCTTTAGTTTTGTCTAACCTAGCGACTTGAGCATGCTTTAACACCTCATCCTTCAGTCGAAAATTATTGACCAGAGGCACTACAAAAGTAGTTTCTCACTGTTGAAAAGAAAAGAGATTAACCTATATTCTGGAGATCATTCACTATGTTCGAAGTCTGAATGCCAACAACCATCCCATCATCACTTCTGTGATTTTGAATCAAGTTGTGCTCAGCTTCAAGCAATGTGAAGTTTTTGATAATCTTGGGCTTAACAAATGTGGTGAACAAATGCTTTAGCAAATCCATTAGAAGTTCCCAAAAAAAAGTGAACTTTTGGGAAAGATATCTGAACGGCAATTAGTGAAACAGAGGAATAGCCACATGAAGGGAAGTGCAATAGGCTTTGCACAAGTTCGAGGACAGGAACATAAACAATTTTTCTTCACGTATTGTAGCAGAAGATTTACTTTTTAGGATGGGTTTCTCACATTAAGAGGAATATGCTATTCATTCAGCAGCATATATAGCTTCAGAATCAAGAATTATCTTCTTTTGATACCCTTGGAGTCGACTTTGCTCAGGTCTAGGTATTGGGAAAGATGTCATGCTTGTGGAAATGTTTTGGGTACATAATATTACTTCCACCACGAAGAAAGAGAGATGCGAATCCCACTGTTTCAGTAGTCTGTCCAAATATCTGCCTAAAGATAACCACGTAGTAAATACATGCTTCAGAATTTTATTTGCCTCTTTATTGTGCAAGTTCTGAAATTTCTCAAGGCGCTCTTTCCTTTTGGCACTCTTATATAAGAAATAAAATAAATCAGTAAAGATCCCATCCACTTTAAATGGTAATCTTCCAGCATATTTTTCAGCTGCTAGATTAATCAGGTGGCAAATGCAACCTATGATGGCAATGCCTGGTTGAACTTCCTTCAGAACAGCTAAAACCCCATTTTTGCGTCGTATCACAACAGGAGCATTGTCGGAGCAGAAAGCCACACAGTGTTCAATTGCTATGTGGACATAAAGTTACCTATGTTTCGCCCAATGGAGTACCAATCTAACGCTAGTATGGATAGCACAGTGCTAACTACTTTTTCCCGTGGAATATCATAGCACGTAACAACAACAGGACACAACTTGGCATTCGTATCACTGCTTCCATCCGTTGCCAAAAAAATTGTCCGTTAATAAGGCTCCTAACTTCAGATGATGCATTTTTTTGTCATGTTATTTACAGTGCATGCCGTGTTCGTGCCAACACATCTATATTTCTTTGTAGCTTCTGATGTGGTAAACATCTTCTTACGAGTAAATTAAGCATCAGTATGATAATCCGCACTTAGGTGCAAATTTTGTCCCACCAAAAAGGAAGTAAATAGACACTTGGCCCTAATTACGTCACTGTCAACGTTTCCAGACTTCGCAAAAAAAAGGTATCGACTTCCTTGTCATCGTCCTTCGATTTAACATAACTTAAGTGTTTACCGCATTTCCCTTGATTACTTAAATCGTTTCTTCCACCATCTGCAATATTAAATATTATAACGACCTACCGCGCAAAAGGCAAATCTTTCCACCTTTCTTGATTTTAGTATGTACGGAAAATCAACAGAATGTGACTCTTTAAATGTCTGGAAGAACTGTATCTTGTTGGCTTTCTTTAGGTATCCTACAATAGGAATATAGCGTATGAAAATGTCCGAGAAAAAATGTCTCGGTATGTACAGAAATGTCGAAAGGAACCTGGATCACTGAACCTCACATAAAAGTATAACATAAACACTCAAGGCAGTCACACTTCGTTGAAACATTTCAAAGCACAAAAGGTCTTACATCATTAAATGAACACAATGCCAACGTCGTGAACAAAGAATATGCACATGGTGAAAGACCCACGCGCACACGTGGAACGAATGTATGTAGTTCGCTCGTGATCCAAGAATATGCGTTAAATCACAATAAGAGAACGGAGCGAACAAAGAATAAGCAGAGTAGCACGTATCGACTCGTAAGATTCACACGAAGGATATGTTATCGTGGTTTTAAATTCAGTTCCAATCACAACGCTAACATCACACTTTTAAAAGTACCTATACAATCGAAGAAATTATCTACTATCGTAGATTTACTTTCTTTTAGATGTCATTAATTGTACTGTTGTTAGATAAGGTGGTAGACTCATTTGTGGGCTTAAGTAGTTCTAAGTTCTAGGGGACTGATGACCACAGCTGTTGAGTCCCATAGTGCTTAGAGCCATTTGAACAATTTTTGAACCCAAGTGAAAGTGAAGAAGGATTACACAATCTGCTGAATGGAATGAACAGTATAATGTATGCAGAATAAGGACTGTGAGAAATCGAAGAAAGATGAAAGTAATGAGAAGTATCAAAAATGAGAACAGCGAGAAACTTAACACCATGGTTGATGGTCGTGAATCAGATGAAGTTAAGAAATTGTGCTACATATGCAGCAAAATAACCAATGACGGATGAAGCAAGGATGGCATCAAAAGCAGACTAGCACTAGCAAAAAGGACATTCCTGGCCAAGGGAAGTCTTCTAGTATCAAAGATAGGCCTTAATTTGAGGAAGAAATTTACGAGAATGTACGTTTGGAGCACAGCATTGTATGGTAGTCAAATAAGAACTGTGGGTAAACCGGAACGGAAGAGAATAGAGGCATTTGAGATGTGGTGCTACAGACGAATGTTCAAAATTAAGTAGGCTGGTAGAGTAAGGAATGAGGAGGTTTTGTGCAGAATCGGAGAGGAGAGGAATGTGTGGAAAACAATGACAAGGAGAAAGGACTAGATGATATCCGTTATGACGTCAAGGAATGACTTCTTTGGTACTAGAGGGAGCTGTAGAGAGCAAAACCTATAGAGAACGACAGAGATTGTAAAACGTCCAGCAAAGAGTTGAGGACGTAGGTTGCAAGTGCTACTCTGAGATGAAGAGGTTGGCACAGAAGATGAGTTCTTAGCGGACACATGAAAACATTCAGAAGACTGATGACTCAAAAAAGGAAAGGTTAAGGAAGTCAGGACATGACTTTGATTTCGTCGTAGAGAATGAGTTTTTAAGGCATTATCATCATGTGATTGACTATAGATCGCATACTGCCCGCTAGGCAGTTCATCGTTTTAGTGGATATTATGCCACACAAGCTTGATACACATGGGAAAAAAGGCAAATTTCTCGATTTCCTACAGAGCCGCGTACTCTGGTGTTAAATGTCAGTGCCTCTAAAACCATAAGCGGCAGTACTGGAAAAGTTCCCGACTGGCAGCCAAAATCAGAGCCTAGAGGAACTGGTTGATCCATTCACCCAGATCAACGTCAATAGTAGAATTCAGGTCCACACGAGATGAAGCCTTCGTAGGGCCGAAACTGGTTATGCAAAAGTATGTGTCCCAGGTTGCTTAGACAAATTTAGAGCAAGAGATGCTCTAATGACATGCAGTACTATAGTGACCTGTATGCAGTTGGTACTTTATGATCAATTACATCTGATGGGAGGAAATCAAATTCAGAAGCATGAGAAACCGAAATCATTTCCTGTAAGAGAAGACTGTACAGTCAAGCTGTCCCTCAAAAATTACTTGCAGGACAAGCTGTCATATTTGTCACAATCAGACTGAGGCCTTCTGTATCCAGTTCCAGAAAAATTTGCATGTTTGTTTGAGGAATGCGCAGTATTTCCCAGCTACTGATTTAATATACCAGGAAATTTTGATAGAAGGGAAATCATATCGACCACGACATCAATTGCAATTAGTTGTGGAAGAGAATATTCCGAGGAGAGTATTGATACAATCCTCCATCAGTCCCTGGGAATCTCCAATAGTGATTGCTTAGAAACAACAAGTTAACACTGAGAAATCTTACCACGTATGTGTTGATATCAGGGTAGTTGACAGTCACGACACCTCGCATATATAGCCTCTCCCATATAAAAGTGACCTCGGATAGGCTGGGAAACTGAAAATATTTTGCCATTCTTTATATGAAAATAAGGTATCTTTAGATTCCTATTGAATCCTAAAACAAACCAAAAACAGCTTTGTATTGCTCTCTGAGTTATACGACTTTTTAAGGATGCCTTGTGGTTTAGGGAATAAACAAATCATATTTCTGCGATTTTCGTACTTCTTGAATCTGACAACGTAGTCTATTTAGATAACGTTGTTGAATTCTCAGAACAAGTGAGGAACATGCTGAGCAGTTAAAAAGCCTAGCAGCTGTCGCAGACCTCAGTGGACTTCCCTGTTGCAGTAGCAGTTTGTCTGACGCACAGTAATTTAGTTTAGTATCAGTTCTTCATGTACTTCTGCGAAAAGTGGATCGTATATATGTATTTCTAGAGTTTACTAACTTTTATGTACGTTTTAGGCAATTATCTGTGTGTGTGCCGAATTTTTAGTGTAATACAAACTAAAGGTAGCATGGCAGTGGACTTAGATTGCACCTAGCGACATCTTGGGTTATTCTTACATTATTTGTGATGTAGACAAAAATTGATTAAAGATGGATAAGGATGGCGCCTGTTGTGTATAGATGTAGGGAGGACTGGTCACTGTTCGCAAACAACTAGATGCTGTGTTTGCCAAGGTCAGCAGCCATCAGGCTGCTGCCCTGATCTGAAATGACATTAGCATCTCTATAGCCTTTAGCATAACCTGGGATCTCTGATGCCAATGTGCATTCTGATTTACAAGTCCTGTCTGGTCAACACATACATGATGGTGATAGGGTCATGAATCCTTGGACGAAAGGAAAAAAATGCGTGCCAGCCACAAAACTGCCCCTTACCACTCTAAAACAAGTTTGAGGCGTGCCGCTGCTGAAAGTACATCTGAGTCAGCATAAAATGCCTCGCCTGTTGAAACTGCAGCTGATATTCCTGACAGGTCTGTACAGGTGCAAAGAGTGGAATTGTTTGTCACTAGGAGCTTTAATGATAGGCAGTTGATGGAGTTCTTCAGGTAAATATCGGGCAGGTCAGAAAAGAAAGACAGCGTCCACTCTGTTTGCTTGCCAGTTGTTCTCCTCCAAGACGTATCTACAGGCAGCAATTGAGTGCAGTGAGTGCACCCAGCACAAAGTTGTGGCTCATCTTGACATGCCTGATTCAGAGGCTATCCTTGGTTCCTGCAGGAAGCTGGATGATTGGGTGAATTGCAACAGCCCCATTTGTGGGAAGGAAACAGAACTTTCGTTTTCTAGCATTGTTCCCATAATCGTTCAATAACCACTGGATTGGAGCTGAGTGGAGGCCTTAAAACAGAGACTCAGACGATTCTGTGACAATCTTGGATACCGATTTGTCGACCTCTGCTAGTGGGTGGAGAAATTTTCTTAATATGTTAAGTGCGCACAACACTCAGAAAGCAGTTATTATGATAGTGGAGTACACTTGGTGTACATGCACTGATGAGCCAAAACAGCATGACCACATAGTTAATACCATGTTGGTCCACCATTGCAACATAATACAACATGATCTGCCTGTAATAAATGTGACAGGTCTGCGGTTGGTTTCCAGAGGTATGTTACACTAGATCTTTGTGCACAGCTCCCATAATTGTCATACATTATGGGTTGTTGGCATATGGGTGCAGAGCTGGTGCCCGATAGCACCGCAGATGCGTTCCACCGTTTCCAGATCAGGGGTATTTGATGGTCAAGACATCAATGCCAGCTCACTATCATACTCCTTGAATCACTCTAGCATGATTCTGGCCTTGTAGAATGGGCAGTTATCCTGATGGGTGATGCATTCACTGCTGGGGAAGACATCAAGATGAATGGATGCAGGTGACCCAGAATAATATTCAGATTGTCTGCAGCTGTCTTGATGCCTCAATATTACTGCCACAGGTCCCATGGGAGCCAGGTCAATGTCACCGATAGCATAATACTGCCCCAGTAGTCGGCGTCCATGGCACGATACATATTTCGAGTACCCATTCGTCTGGATGACGGCATATCTGTACAAAAATACTGATGTGGTGTAAAAACAAACATGAATCATCTGACAAAGTGACACCTTTCCATTGATCCATAGTAGAATCTCGATTTTTCCAACCACATTGTCATCGTGATTAATTATGTCATTCAGTCCGCATGGGAACAAGTAGTTGTCACCTACTGCAAAGGTGTACCGAATTGTATGCCCAAGAATACTTGTACCTGTACCATTGTTGTGCTTTGCAGTCATTATCTCCCACAGCTTGCCACCTACCCTGCTTTACTGAGCAGAAAAGCCTCCAATATCCAGGTTCCCTGAGGAGGCGTGGATGTCCAATACCTTGTCGCCTCTTCGTGCGTTTACCATTTTTCAGTCACATTCCATAGATGCCCATGTCAAAAGCACATCAACAGCCTACCAGCTTCACCGTTTCCAAGATGCTCGTTTCCGGGCACTGGGTCATAAAAATCTGCCCTTTTCAGCGTCATTATGCCATTGAATTTCTACATATTTCGCTCGTATCTTCGCTATAAATGGTTCTCTATTCGTTTCTGCTCCAGTTATATACTTTCTTGAACGCGGGACGTACCCGCAATGCGTCCAGGTGTCGTTTATCTCCGGGTGGGCTGTGATCTTAACGTTTTGGCTCATTTGAGGTTTTTTAGGGTAGAGAAATTTCTCCACAGGCCCAATAAGACGCTTTCTGACATCAGAGAGGGCAACATTTATAAAAATAGATCAAAGAAAGAATAGTTAACATAATAGCAGTTAACTGCAGAAGCGTGTGTTGAAAGATCCCTGTTATTGTGATATTTGGATATCATAGTCTGACTGCACCAAAATCAAATATTTTGCAATCAAAAACACGTGTTTTATGAGCGAGGTTCGTCGGATGTTAGGTCGTACAATGCTGGCTATGAAATGTAGGTAACGTATTAAAGATTTCTTTAGACATACACTTATTTCACACAACTGCACAATGTTAGATGTATAGTGAATTATTCATAAGATCCATCCAGTTTCATAAACGGCTCATAATATACACTCCTGGAAATGGAAAAAGAACATTTTGACACCGGTGTGTCAGACCCACCATACTTGCTCCGGACACTGCGAGAGGTCTGTACAAGCAATGATCACACGCACGGCACAGCGGACACACCAGGAACCGCGGTGTTGGCCGTCGAATGGCGCTAGCTGCGCAGCATTTGTGCACCGCCGCCGTCAGTGTCAGACAGTTTGCCGTGGCATACGGAGCTCCATCGCAGACAGCGTGGACGTGAATCGTATGTGCAGTTGACGGACTTTGAGCGAGGGCGTATAGTGGGCATGCGGGAGGCCGGGTGGACGTACCACCGAATTGCTCAACACGTGGGGCGTGAGGTCTCCACAGTACATCGATGTTGTCGCCAGTGGTCGGCGGAAGGTGCACGTGCCCGTCGACCTGGGACCGGACCGCAGCGACGCACGGATGCACGCCAAGACCGTAGGATCCTACGCAGTGCCGGAGGGGACCGCACCGCCACTTCCCAGCAAATTAGGGACACTGTTGCTCCTGGGGTATCAGCGAGGACCATTCGCAACCGTCTCCATGAAGCTGGGCTACGGTCCCGCACACCGTTAGGCCGTCTTCCGCTCACGCCCCAACATCGTGCAGCCCGCCTCCAGTGGTGTCGCGACAGGCGTGAATGGAGGGACGAATGGAGACGTGTCGTCTTCAGCGATGAGAGTCGCTTCTGCCTTGGTGCCAATGATGGTCGTATGCGTGTTTGGCGCCGTGCAGGTGAGCGCCACAATCAGGACTGCATACGACCGAGGCACACAGGGCCGACACCCGGCATCATGGTGTGGGGAGCGATCTCTTACACTGACCATACACCTCTGGTGATCGTCGAGGGGACACTGAATAGTGCACAGTACATCCAAACCGTCATCGAACCCATCGTTCTACCATTCCTAGACCGGCAAGGGAACTTGCTGTTCCAACAGGACAATGCACGTCCGCATATATCCCGTGCCACTCAATGTGCTCTAGAAGGTGTAAGTCAACTACCCTGGCCCGCAAGATCTCCGGATCTGTCCACCAGTGAGCATGTTTGGGACTGGATGAAACGTCGTCTCACGCGGTCTGCACGTCCAGCGCGAACGCTGGTCCAACTGAGGCGCCAGGTGGAAATGGCATGGCAAGCCGTTCCCCAGGACTTCATCCAGCATCTCTACGATCGTCTCCATGGGAGAATAGCAGCCTGCATTGCTGCGAAAGGTGGATATACACTGTACTAGTGGCGACATTGTGCATGCTCTGTTGCCTGTGTCTATATGCCTGTGGTTCTGTCAGTGTGATCATGTGATGTATCTGACCCCAGGAATGTGTCAATAAAGTTTCCCCTTCCTGGGACAATGAATTCACGGTGTTCTTATTTCAATTTCCAGGAGTGTAGAAACGAATTTTTGGCAAATGATAGCACCCCAAGAAATGAGTATTTTGGCATGTCGTTAATATGTGAAACTTTCATGTACATCACAGTAGCTGTAACTACATATTTTTTCGGTGAAATAATGTATTTTTAAAGTACTGTACATAGCTACTTGAAGGAGAAATTGTGTGTGTACAACAACGTAAGTCAAGAGATTATACACATATTTAGTGTTATACCAAGAATAAGGTATTTCATAAGCTACTGACCCATCTTGCACTCAATTGCTTGTTTAATAATACACCGATTTAGAAATCCGTCATAGTTACAACTGTATTAGCTTGTTAGTGAAGTAAAGTTGTGTACTGCGCTATGTTTTCGTGAAAGAAGCCGAATTCTGCATGATAACAAGAAAAATATAATTCACAATTCACCAGTGATGACATTGCTCTGAGAAGAGGAAGTTTAAAAAAAAGTTTTACTTAAATAAATCGCCACTTCTATTGCGGCTTTAGTGGAACCCTGTAACCTAGGTGTTTTTGATGAACAGCTGGAATGGACACTTTCCAAAGAATTTGCTAGTACTTGAGATGAATAGTCGCAAGTACTTCACAAAATAATAAGCTGCAAGTTTTCATAACCTTGCTGTCCACACAGGCATGGGCAACAACTCCATTTCCTTAATAGACCTATGATGCCTTTCAGCTCTAGAATTCCCGCTCAGTATAGCTACTTCATATGTTCAAAGTTGTGAATAAGCTGATGACTTGCAGAACCCAGATGGTTACTTATCCAGATGAAAAAAGCTTATCAGTATATTTGACTAACTATAAGACAGTTGGAATGAAATAGTTCAGTCCTTCACTGTGCACATGATGGGGACAAAATTTTGGTGCGCCCTTTACTGTGATTTTTTTTTTTCATCTTTTACAGATCCTTTAGTAAAGTGCAATTCCAGCTGTTCATTAGTAAAAATACACTGAGTTACCTGATTTCCGTTGCATCTGCGTCAGAAGTAACGACTTATTTTCGCTTGATCTTGAGAGAGGTGTCATTGGAGATTAATACATTTCTATTGCTACCATGATAGCCTCTGCTTCTTTTGCCGAAACATACAGAGCAGATTTTACACAACTTAACTTAACTTACATATTAAAATAGTTGTAATTGCAGCTGTTATCCTATATCACAGTTAGTTATTAAACAAGCTGCTTCTCATAACTACCACATGCCAAAATATTCTTCTGTTTGTTTGCTAAATTTGCCAAAAAGTCATTTCGATATCTTGGTCCGTCTATGGAATTTGATGGATGTTGTGAATAATTCTCTGTAGCTGTAACATTGTGCATGTGGTTAGAAGTAAGTTTATGTATAAAGAAAAATTCAATATGTTACCTACATTTCATACTCATACAGGTGGATGTATGACTAATATGGACCAAACGCAAAATCATAGCGATCCCAATATTTCGTTGTAAACTATTCGAATTTGGTGTGGTGAAGAATATATTCTTTAAATTAAAATATAGGCAATTTATCATGAAGATGACATAAAAGGCTACAAGTAACAAAAATCAGTTTTTTTACCGAATAGTTTCGGTAAAATCGTTTGAGAAAGATTTCAGGGCGTTCTGCATCATGCACTGGCAGTGCTAATGCTAGAAAACAATTTCTTGTACATTACAACTTTATGGTTGGTGCACCAATATGTGCGGCCACCAGGTTGTCATTGTGTGCTGCCTAATTAGATAACAAGATGATATTCTCAGTGCTGGTCCAAGCCAACTCGTACTGGCCTTCACCATGCAGGTAAGTTTTCTTTTTGTGTGCACCCTAAGGATAACTATGGATTTTGATGCCGACACAAGTAATTTTTCGTGTTGTACACAGTAGAACCACGAGCAGTTAACAACTGCAGAAATACTCAATGAATTTAGCAGCGACTTTCATTACAGTGAAAATACGAGAAAAGTTCACAAATACAGCTGTTTGTTGTAGCTCATAATTTGTGTTTATTTAAGTAAAAAGGATCATTTATCGACTGCACAATTTGTTTTCAATAATCTCTCTCTCAGTGCTCCCCCCCCCCCCTCTCTCTATCTCTCTCTCTCTCTCTCTCTCTCTCTCTCTCTCTCTCTCTCTCACACACACACACACACACACACACACACACATTTTAGATATTTAATTTCTGAAACAAATAACATATTGTTCCAGAAATAAACAAATTGTTTCAAACAACTAATTCGAACCAAGGCTTTTGGAAGCTTGACTTGGTTGTCAAGTGAATGGAAGAACTGTGGAGACCTCCCCCCAGTTATTGCCAATTGTATTATCTCACTGCCCCACTCCTAGCTTGCTGTTGAAAACAACTAGTCCTACTCTTGTGAATGGGGAACCAAAGATCTAAGAAAATAAAAGCGAATCATCGACTACACACACACACACACACACACACACACACACACACACACGCGCGCGCGCGCGCGCTTTTGATCTAGAACCTACAGTTCAAGAAATAGAACATATTCAAACACTTACTACCTACGAAGGTTGTCAGTAGTAGTTCCTTGGATGTAACGTTAATATCGCTGCAGGAAATATCCTCCCAAATATTTTCAGTTTTGGTCTCCTATGTCCCAGTCTTAGTTCAAAACCGTTTGGTAGTGAAGAACTGAGCAACAGGATGGGCTGAATCTCAAGAAAAGCACTCTACCATTCAGAGCAGAGATTGGGTTATGTAAACCACTAGCAGTCGTTCATTAATAATATGAAATTCACATTTACAATGCGACTTTTGTTTTTGGTTACTATTTTAAAATATGGACAGAATAACTGTTTCTCTGCACTTATATGTATCAATGTGTCGTTTGACGTTTTCGAAGGACCTGATTTGGTATTCAGCGTCAAGCACATGTTTCTAACCGTGAGACTATTATCTAATTAGGGTATACTATCAGACAGGTGGCTAGAAATGCTTGACAAAATGCCGACTGCTACGGCCATGAGCCCTTACAAGTAATGTGAGTAGGCAGTCTGTATTAATGTTCATTGATAGTTCATGACCTAAGCTAGCAAATATTCCAAACAGCAACTCTGAGTTGAGATAGCTTTCACGGATTTATTGGCTAACCAGCATTAGAAATTCGCTGCAGTACTCATTCATAATTCCACTACCGTCTCTAGCCATCATATAATGGTCAATACATGACAGTACATGTTGTTTGCCCATTATATCGTTTCCTTTATACAGATAATTATTCACAAACAATAAATGCACAACATATAGAAACAATAATTGTGTGCTATAAGAATTTGTTGGTGTATCTGTCCCAAATGACATTCCAATTAGCATGATGAATGAAATAAAGAATTCCTCAATCGTCTTTGCTTTACTTTACCGTCTGTATTAACTGCTGGGGCTGCACTTACTTCATTCGACAGTTTTCACGCTGTGAGATCTACAAATTTCTCATCTGTCTGCTTCGAGAGACACTGTTTCACAAGGACGACCATCAAGTCTTTGAAATGTTACATAATCTGTTAATCTTCTACCTAGAAACGTTCCTGCATATTGCCACCTTGCTGCTTGACTGTTGGATTGTACGGCCCCATAAATGAAATACGTTTCAGCTGTAATAGTGTCAACAGTGCAGACATCACTGATAATAAGGAAGATAGCTTTTATCATAAGCTGAAGCGCCAAAGAAACTGATGGGTTGGTCGGTTGTCTGGGGAAGGAGACCAGACAGCGTGGTCATCGGTCTCCTCGGTGTACGGAAGGATGGGGAAGGAAGTTGGCCGTGCCCTTTCAGAGGAACCATCCTGGCATTTGCCTGCAGTGATTTAGGGAAATCACGGAAAACCTAAATCAGGATGGCCGGACGCGGGAAAGAAACTGATATAGACATAATTATTAAAATAGAGAGGTATGTGAACAGGCCGAAAACGGTACTGCGGTCTGCAACGCCAATATAAGACAAGTGTCTGGCGCAGTCGTTGGATCGGTCACTGCTCCTACAATGGCAGGTAATCAAGATTTAAATGAGTTTGAACGTGGTATTACAGTCGGCGCACTAGCGATGGGGCACAGTACCCTGAGGTAGAGATGAAGTGGGGATTTTCGCTTAAGACTATTTCACGAGTGTACCGTGAATTTTAGGAATCCGATGAAACATTAATTTCGCCGACGTCGGTGCGGCTGAAAAAGATGCTGCATGATCGAGACAAACGACGACTGAAGAGAATCTTTCAAAGTGACAGAAATGGAACCATTCCTAAAATTGCAGTAGATTTCAATGGTGGGCCATCAACAAGTGTGAGGGTGCAATCATTCAACGAAACTTCATCAATACTGGCTTTCAGAGCAAAGGCCTACTCGTGTACCCTTGACGACTGCACGACACAAAGCTTTACGCCTCAACTGTATCCGTCAGCAAAGATTTGGGCTGTTGATGACTGGAAACATCTTGTCTGGTCGGGCGAGTCTCGTTGCAAATTGTGCCGAGCGGATGGACGAGTACAGGTATGGAGACAACCTCATGAATCCTGCATGTCAGAAGGTGACTGTTCAAGCTGGTGGAGGCTCTGTAATGGTGTGGAGCGTGTGCAGTTGGAGCAAAATGGGACCCTTGATACGTTTAGATACGACTCTGACAGGTGACACGTACGTAAGCATCCCGTTTGATCACCTGTATCCATTTATGTCCACTGTGCATTCCTGACTTCCGGAATCCCAGCAGCACAGTGCCACACCCAACACGTCGAAAGTTGCTAAGGAGTGGCTCCAGGAACACTCTTCTGAGTTTAAACACTTCCACTGGCTACCGGACTCCCCTGACATCAACACTGATAAGCATATCTTCTAAACATTCATGGTGGTGTCTGTTTGTTCTATATCGTGTCTCCCTATCACTTTCGCGCAACGACGCTCTGAGCGTGTTTTTTAGGGAATTAACTGGTTTGAACCTGGGACCTGTTGCTGGTAAGGAAACGCCAGACCACACACGACATGTAGAATTCAGAAGAGTTCAGTGAGACTAGCGATGATATAACCAAATACTTAATGATCTCGGTGTCAGCTCCACTGCACTCCCTGTAAAAGAATCTTAATAATAACTAAATTTAGTGGAAGGGGTTCAAGGCTTTCCTATTTTTAGTTAGCTGTTGTAAAATAACGTCGAAAAAGCAGTTAATTTTACCATTGGAAATTTTATTCTACTCACAAAACATTGTTTATAAATTGCACTATTGATAAATGGAGATGTTTTAATACAGGATGGTAAAAACCAACTGCGTTCAACAAGAATGTGAACGAATATTCCCTGAATGGGTTTCCAAGTTCTACAATCGATCGAAGGATGACCTATGCCATATATAATCTAGGTTTAATTTAAGTTTCACAAAAGAGAAAACTTTCAAAATGGTCTACAGTGACCCTCAATTATCTTTAATTACTTATCTAACTTGTCGTAAATTACAGTGGCTGATGTGACTTCTCAATAACTATATAAAAGAAAAATCATCGCGTTTCAGATCTGTTCTTCAAGTGGCAAATGTGAACACCATGAGTTTTAGTTAACGATCGACACTAGTATTACGCAAAAAAGGGGTGTAACAGATGAGTCTTCTGCAGTTCTGAGTGAAGCCTTATGCGCTCAAAAATGCGGCATCGCGTGCGTTCATTACCTTGTCGGTGTTTAGGCAGCGTCAGGGCAGCGGCGGGCAGCACAGCTCCGCTCACTTCGCCATCTCGGAAGCAACTCTCTCCTAACTTCTCCTTACTACAATTTACCGAAGTTAGTTTTAAAAAAACTATCTGGCTGTGTTTTAATCTGACCAATCAGGGTCTCAATGTTAACCTTAAGCTCCGCCTACAAAAATTCTGTCCATCCAATGAGAAACGTTATACTTTTCGTGGTGGGGCAATGTTTTTAAAGTTTGCAACGTAACAGAGACGCTAAAAAGTCTCACGCTAAAATCTGCAACTGGTGTGGTTCTTTTAGCGTTATCGTAAGAGCTATACTGTTTTTCTGGAGGGCTCTGTCTTTTAACATGGTCTGGGGGTGGTCCTTGACGTACCTGAGACGCGAAAAAGCCTCGCGCTAAAACGTGGAGGTGGTAGTCGAACAGGTAGGCAGGCGGCGTGGGTGTCCAGACCGTCCCTTGTCGTAGGGCCTTCTAGCTTAACACGGTTCTGCTCTCGGCTTCTGTCCTCGTTTCTCCCCTCGGAACTGCATCTGCCTCACGGTGGGAAGGTACGACATGCATTTAGGCATTCTTGTGTTAGTCTGTGGCATTCCATTTGCTCACTCGTTACTTGTATTACTTTGGTTAATTTAATGTCACGATTTATTCGGAGCTATGTGACATAGTAGTAGATTTGCTTATTATGTCAGGGTTTTCATGAAAGGTGTTGGATTTACCTGACACCTTACATATCACCACCCTTCGAACTGAATTTTTGCACTGAATTTAGGCAATGATTGAATCGTTGTCTAAGTCAGTCAAAAATTTTCTAATTTATCTAAATTTTGTTGCGTACTGTTCAGCCACGTTATTCTCTTCTATGCTAGTTTGTATTACTAATTTACGTTTTTATATTCTTCCACATTACAATTAAAAATGACAAGAGAAGAATATTTCTATGCTTTTATTAATTTTTAATGATTTTCTTTCTTTATTTAAGTGTGCAGTTTATTATCGAAAGTGAGGAGTCTTTCACATCGATTTTCTTAGAAATATTGTTTTTATAAATGTAGTAATTAAGTAAAATCTATTCCTAACAAATTTTCTAAATATCATGTGCAAGTAAAATGTTTTTGTTTCGAGAAACTCATTTCAACATTGTTACACTAACAAATAAGAATTATTTCCAAGAATTGCTTTGACAAAGAAATATACATACACAAGTATTGAGATATTATCCTACTAAATGGTACAAATGTTAAAAAAAGGGAAAACATCCACCAAGAACTTTTGTTATTTATATACTGTCCATTTCAGAACTAATGACTTATTTTTATCGATAGTCCATTTTTTACTTAAGTCCATAGTCAATGACTGTTATTTTGTAGTTCATTAGCTCTCTGGTGTGCTTAACTTATTTAGTTTTTCACACGTTTCTTTTGCGCAATTCCTACATCACATAATTTGATTTCACACGTTCACACAATCCTGTGAATGTTTAAGCAAGAGGTTGACGAATGTTTTTGCACGAAGGTGATGGACTTGAGCGAGATGGATGTGCCCAAGTATTTGATGTACAGCTTTGTTCGTCGTTCCTTGTTGGCTTTGCAAGTGTGTGTTGCTGTTGTGGAGGTCCCATAATGGAATGGAGCTGTGAGTGCAGAATCTCGTGGTTTACTGGCTTTGTATGCGTGAAAGTCATCGTTATGTGTCGCTGAAAGCGGTCGTTTTTCGTTGTAATACTTCGCAGACGTCTAGTTTACAATAGGATAGGGATTTGGGAAGGTATGTCGCCTATTCTTCACCCATCTTCATTCTTGGTCTCAATCTTGCGAATTTTCAACTTCTGTTCTTCCTGCTTTTTCTCTGCTTCTTACTTGCTTCTTGGTTCTTCTCTGGGTAGGATATCGAAATATTTATTGATAACTAGTCGCTTTGAAGTTCTCCTCCTGGTAACACTTTGATAAATTGTTTGGGCATCTCATTTTTACTTTGTGGAACTTTTCTTCAGTTTTGTGCATCAGCGTGCTGTTTAATTGCAGTAGTGTGACTTTTACGCATATTTTTTGCCAGTGGTGGCTTGCCCAAGCGGTCTTCTCGTCCGGCCGTTTTCTGCTCACTCTACTGTGTGTGTGTGTGTGGGGGGGGGGGGGGGGGGGGGCGGCGCCTTGGGTTTTACGAGCGGCGAAAGTGGGGTGTCTTCTTGTCTGTCCATACTGACGTTCGGCGTTCCGGCGCGTCTCTGCAGGGGTCTGTCACAGTCCATCCCAGCAGGGTTCCACCTAGCGGGCAAATTTATTGGCCACTTTCGCTACAAGGGCCTTCTGTTAGTTTCACTGTCCCTTCCCTTCTCTCGACGCTCCTGCTATGTAGGAATCGTGTCTTGCTAATTACGTACTTTTCTTTCTTGATACTTCTCGCGTTGCAACTTGTGGGTCGTTGCATCTCTTCCTTGCTGGAGTTTTTACAATGGTTCTTACAAAAAGTTGTACTTACAATCATCTAACATATATCTAGTACCTACTTGTTTTACGCCTTCTTAAAAAACTCTACAAATTTCGGCGCCTTTCCATGTAACAATTCTAAGTTATTTTGAGTCTTAACGTCTACTCAAGAATCCTCATATTCGTTTTTTGTTTTCGTGTAGTGTCATGGTGTATAGCATTTTAATATATCATGCTGTTAGACTATCTATGCTTTATCCCTTCACCTTAATCTACCGTACTATTGGTGTTATTATTGAAACTACTTTCTTTTTCCCACCTTCCTCTCTCTTCATTCTTCTTTCTCCTGACGATCTTATCTGCAACATAATCTTGAAATATTGTGCTGATTATTTACGAGTAATAAAATTAATCTTCAAACTTGTACTGAAAGTGTTTAATACTGCCAGCCTTAGGTAAATGTACCTCTGCTCTATCTCGTAAAATACCCTCTAATTCTCTTTTACTGAGTTCCAAAATACCTTGAACTTCTTGCAATTTTTCGTCGATTTCTTTATGGACTTCTAACATGAGTTGAGGCGATTCCCTCTTTTGTGCACACCATTCTAATTCTTCATCCTCTTTATCTCGCTCATTCTTAATTGTTTGTTTATAACTGGTATTTCTTCTAATTTTAGCTTTTGCTCAAAGAGAAATGTGACATTCCCGAATGTTACGCTACCTTTCCCCATATCTACTATCGCTCGTCTCTCATTTAAAAAATCTGCCCCTATAATCAAATCTACAGTTAGTTTAGGTATAATCACGAAGTTGGCTTCGATCTTTTGACCTCGGCACGAAAGTTTTAAACTTGTTTGTCTCGTAACTTCCGCAGCATTGTTTCTAATAGGACCTCTTACTTTAATCTTACGTGTTTTCAGAACTGGCAATTCCTCATTGGCGTTACACTGCATGAATAAATTTTCTGAAATCACAGTCAGTTCACTTCCGCTATCAATTAGAATATTGACTGGGATATTCTTTACCATGGCCTTCACAATTTGTTGAATTTGAAAGGGTTGGTTCTGTTCTTCTTCCTCTTGCATCAACGAATCCTCCACTGAATCATACATGAGTCTTTTCAGGAATTTCCCTTGTGAATTCGAACTTTCTGTAGGATAAGCTTCGACTGCTACTTCTCTCTCTTTTCTTTCCTCTTCTCCATTTCTTCCTTCATTTACGCTTTCTTCTATATCCTCTACTTTTCCTCATCCTCGTCTATCTTCTCCTTCTTCGTCGCTACTTCCACATAATCGCATCTAAATGCACTAATTATCGCTTCATAACTTCCTTCATTATATACGTTGGGTTGTGTGCCCGCTCGTAACATATTTTCAACTTCTGTCGACTGCGCATTATCCTCATTGAATTCGCTTTCCCTGGTTTCCATCTCAAATAGCTGTGCAATACTCATTACTTCGTCCTTTCCTCCTACATTCGTTGCGCATGCCTCTGGTAATTCATCTTCCTCGTCAGTATTCTCCCAATTATTTTCGTCCCAACACGATATTGTTATTTTCTCTTCTTCGTTTTCATCTGGTCCCTGCGGATTTGTTTCTTCCTTCTTCTCTTCCCGTGATATGATTTTGATTTCTCTGTTCAAGGTGCTGCAATTGTCCTGGGTCGGTGCGTCATTCTCTTTGGCATGGGCACTTAGCTGTCAAATCGAACTTTTATCGGGGTTTGGTGGTCTTACCTCCACCTCTTCTATCTGTATTCGCTTTCCTAGTTCAGCTTGTTGATAGTGGTTTCTTTGTTGATAATTTGTCGGTCTATTGGTTCTCCAGTACCTGTTCCGGTTGTCGTTATTCCCTCTGTAATAGTTGTTGCCGTTCCTGGGTGAATTATAATTATTGCCATATTCTCTTCTAAATCCATAACCGGTCTTTGTTGAAATCTATTGTCGTTTCTTGGTGCGAAGTTATCACGTGGTTCGTAATTATTGTTTCTTCGTACTGTGCCTTGTGGATTCCACTGCTCTTTGCTTTCGTTTTCATGTGCGCTTCGTCTTTTTCTTGCGTCATCTTCCGAAAATATGAACTCTAGTTCCCTTAGAATACCTTTAAATGCTTCGACGTCATTGCCTCCGCGACCTACTAATGATTGCTGGTATTTCAATGGTAGCTTCATCGCGCATAATTTAATCAACTCTCCGTCACTGTATGGTACATCTAAGCATTGATTTTTGTTTACCATTATTTCACGGGACTCTTCTCTCCTGAATTTTCAAAATATGGGTTCTGTTATAATTCGTACTTCACTCTGTTCTGTGCTTCGCTGGACCAATATCGTGAGAGAAACTTCTCTCTGATATCTTCGTACGATCGGCATGTCGCTGCAACATTTTGCATGATTTCTGCGTCTGTTCCTGACATGTGTGCACATATAAAGTCTAATTTGAGTGCTAGCGTCCAGTATTCTGGTAATCCTACTCGGAATTGATCAATAAAAGTTCGTGGATGTAATGAGTTTCCTTCTCGAAAGTGTTGAAATTTTCTGACTGTGAGGAAATGATCGTTGTCGTACTTCGTCATAGTTCCATATGAAATTCGCGATTCTTCGCCACTTTGTTTCTGATCATTTCTCTCGTCGTTCTTTCCTGTTGTGGTAGATCCACTGGATATTGTCCACTGTAACTTTCGCGTACCCGCCGTGCAGGCTGTCTGATTTCACCTATGTTACTTTCCGCCTGTGATTGGAATCGCAAATGCGTAATATCTTCGTTAATTGCTTGTTTTTCCGGTGCTGTTACAGACTCTGTGCTTGTTCGATTATGTTCACTAAGCTCTTCAATGATTTGCAACAACTCTGTTCGCAATTTCTGAAATTGTCGCATCGTTTGCGCTTCTATTTTCACTATGTGGTTATCATATCTTTTCAGCGCTGCTCTTGTGATACGTTTGTGCAACACACTTTTTTCAACAATTTCACGCGCTGTACCTGCTGCTTGTCTAGTAATTTCGTTTATCTCTTTCTTTAGTTTCTTGACTTCTCCCTGGGTGTTGTTACGTAAAGTTTTGATCTCGTCCTGAATGTCATTACGCAATGTTTGCACGTCCGCTTGCACCTTGTCAATGTCTGTTCTCAATTGATTGTGACCTGTTATTAAGTTTCCTATCACTTCTCGAGATTCTTTTGTCTCGTCTTCAATATGACTTAGGTGTAACTGAATTTTTTTGTTTTGTTCTTTAATCTCACGCATTTGTCTCGTGGTTTCTGCATTCTGAATTTGAATTTGATTCTCTATGTCTTTATTTTGCCTTGTCATGGTTTCCGTAATTTGTTGTAATAATTCTGCCAGATTGGTGGGTCCTATTGCGTTTTCTTCCGACGTCCTACGCTCTGTGTTTTCGCCCAAGTGTTGGTTCGCAATCGATTGCATTGACCTGTGCTGTGACACATTTCTGCTCGCATTCCTTGTACTCTGTGATGAGGGAGCTCTGATTACTTGTACTATGGGTTCTACGTATTCAAGACGCAAGTTAGAATCCTCATCGACTGCCTCTCTACTTTCCTGCTCCTCTGTCGCACACTGACCTAGGTTTTCTATGCCTCGACGTACATTATCCTCGTTATGGTGCGTTATCTGTCCTATTTCTCGCGATACTGCATCGTCTGTTGCATTGTCCTCTATTCTCTGTCGATTTTCATGCTGGGTCCCTACCTCAATTCGGTCAAGGTCTCGATCTGCCATAGCTAATCTTTACGAATCCCTTATTTTCTGCTTTAAAAGCAATTCACGCGCCCTACTTAGCGTCAACATGCGCTCATACGATCTCACGAATTTCATAAATTTTTTGTTCACACGACTTGACACTACCAAGACTGACAATCCATTCACTTACTTGTTGGGTCAGAACCAACTTGTCAACGATGTATCCGCCACCTGTGCGCTTGCATTGGAGAGAAAACTTAATTCTAACAATTTTCAAAATTCATAACTTCATTATGCTATTGTCTCTGCTAGAATGTCTTTTTTTTCTTGAATACTTTTACTATCTATCGCTGCAGCTATTGTTTTAGACTATGTATAACTTTACGGAAAAAAATATTTTTCCCAAAAAATTTTCAACAAGATATTTTTCTGACTTAGTTAGGCATGTGGTCGACCTTCAATCATGGTATTTTACCATCCTGGCAGGATCGCCATTTTCTGAACATTCATGGTGGTGTCTGTTTGTTCTATATCGTGTCTCCCTACCACTTTCGCGCAACGACGCTCTGAGCGTGTTTTTTAGGGAATTAACTAGTTTGAACCTGGGACCTGTTGCTGGTAAGGAGACGCCAGACCACACATGACATGTAGAATTCAGAAGAGTTCAATGAGACTAGCGATGATATAACCAAATACTTAATGATCTCGGTGTCAGCTCCACTGCACTCCCTGTAAAAGAATCTTAATAATAACTAAATTTAGTGGAAGGGGTTCAAGGCTTTCCTATTTTTAGTTAGCTGGTAAAATACCGTCGAAAAAGCAGTTAAGTTTACCATTGGAAATTTTATTCTACTCACAAAACATTGTTTATAAATTGCACTATTGATAAAAGGAGATGTTTTAATACAGGATGGTAAAAACCAACTGCGTTCAATAAAAATGTGAACGAATATTCCCTGAATGGGTTTCCAAGTTCTACAATCGATCGAAGGATGACCTATGCCATATATAATCTAGGTTTAATTTAAGTTTCACAAAAGAGAAAACTTTCAAAATGGTCTACAGTGACCCTCAATTATCTTTAATTACTTATCTAACTTGTCGTAAATTACAGTGGCTGATGTGACTTCTCAATAACTATATAAAAGAAAAATCATCGCGGTTCAGATCTGTTCTTCAAGTGGCAAATGTGAATACCATGAGTTTTAGTTAACGATCGACACTAGTATTACGCAAAAAAGGGGTGTAACAGATGAGTCTTCTGCAGTTCTGAGTGAAGCCTTATGCGCTCAAAAATGCGACATCGCGTGCGTTCATTACATTGTCGGTGTTTAGGCAGCGTCAGGGCAGCGGCGGGCAGCACAGCTCCGCTCACTTCGCCATCTCGGAAGCAACTCTCTCCTAACTTCTCCTTACTACAATTTACCGAAGTTAGTTTTAAAAAAAAACTATCTGGCTGTGTTTTAATTTGACCAATCAGGGTCTCAATGTTAACCTTAAGCTCCGCCTACAAAAATTCTGTCTATCCAATGAGAAACGTTATACTTTCTGTGGTGGAACAATGTTTTTAAAGTTTGCAACGTAACAGAGACGCTAAAAAGTCTCACGCTAAAACCTGCAACTGGTGTGGTTCTTTTAGCGTTATCGTAAGATCTATACTGTTCTTCTGGAGGGCTCTGTCTTTTAACATGATCTGGGGGTGGTCCTTGACGTACCTGAGACGCGAAAAAGTCTCACACTAAAACGTGCAGGTAGTAGTCGTACAGGTAGGCTGGCGGCATAGGTGTCCAGACCGTCCCTTATCGTAGGGCCTTCTAGCTTAACACGGTTCTGCTCTCGGCTTCTGTTCTCGTCTCTCCCCTCGGAACTGCGTCGGTCTGACGGTGGGAAGGTACGACATGCATTTAGGCATTCTTGTGTTAGTCTGTGGCATTCCATTTGCTCACTCGTTACTTGTATTACTTTGGTTAATTTAATGTCACGATTTATTCGGAGCTATGTGACATAGTAGTAGATTTGCTTATTATGTCAGGGTTTTCATGAAAGGTGTTGGATTTACCTGACACCTTACAATCTGGGATGCCTTGCAATGTGCTGTTCTGAAGAGATCTCCAACCCCTCGTACTCTATGGATTTATGGACAGCCCTGGAGGATCCATTGTGTCAGTTCACTCCAGAGCTGTCGAGTCCATTCCACGTCGTGTCGTAGCACTTCTGAGAGCTCGCGGGGGCCCTACACAATATTAGGCAGGTGTACTAGTTTCTTTGGATCTTCAGTGTAGAATT
Source organism: Schistocerca gregaria (assembly GCF_023897955.1). Taxonomy (NCBI): domain Eukaryota; kingdom Metazoa; phylum Arthropoda; class Insecta; order Orthoptera; family Acrididae; genus Schistocerca; species Schistocerca gregaria. The sequence continues at coordinate 250,491,210 of NC_064925.1, forward strand.
ATGTGTGTATGAGCTGTAGGTTGCATTGTACCAGTACCACAGCCAGCACATAGTGTGTAATAGTAATATTAGTTATTCAGTGTGACTTCCGCACTAGGGGTTGTTGTGAGTCATGGTAGCGCGGTAGGCCTGTCGGCGACGGATGCGTCCATTGGGCAGCAGGTTACTGACCCAATGGGAGAATAGAGGCCAGCGACGTGGCTGTATTGTTGCAACAAAGGTGTCCCCGGTATCTGAGAGCTTAAGCTATCGCAGGTGTGAGCAACAGGTCAAGTGCATAGATGCCGTCAGTGAGCCAAGGACTCCATGATGTTTTCGCGAGGGCTGGCCATAGTAGAGGCGCCCTTCACTTGGTGGCACCAACTCGCGTCTTGGACCCAACAGGTCTAGTGATACCTTATAGACCAGCAACTACCTAAAGATGCTGCTTGGGGAGATTGAGGCTACTTGACCACAGATTTGACTGACAGCCTGTCATGGTGTCACGTGTAATGGCAGGTCTAGGAACCAGTGAAGGTACAAGTACAACTACTGTTAGTGGGTGTGCAGCAGATATTTATAGTGGCTCTGACGAAGTATGTTGTACCAGGACCCCATCTTCTACCATGCAGGTATCTACAAAGGTGTAGCGTCGTGAAGATTCAGTCCACGATTACGACAGACAGTAGTATTGCAGCATGATACACTAACAGTATTCTTTCACCCAGCACCAGGATTTCGTGATTGGCTCGTCTGCATGCCACTTAATGCGTTGTGAAGTCCGATCTGCAGTTCTTGCAACACAACGTACGTGCTTAGAGTGTAATCAACCGTTAAGAACCTGCAAACATCAATAGAAACGTTCATATATACACAAGATAACACAAGCACTTATAATGTAATTATTTATGCAGGGACTTGGGTTCAGCTGGCCGTAATAAAAACTTACCTTTTCCAGGAGTAACATGAGACTCTGCTGCAAATCAGATGCAGATGTCAATACATTGCATATGATGCAATCAAAAGAATTTTGCTGTAACCCCTCTGTTGGCAACCTGTTGTTGGCTGGCACATCGAACCTCGCTGCTCACCAGGAGTCTAGTTACATTTACACTGCAGCGTCGGTGTTCATGGGGAGTAATTACCCTGCAGATGTTCACATACCTAGAATAGTGCTAGCAGGGCCTAAGACGGACTGATGGAGTGATCTTGAAGCAACCAAAACCGCGCGACCGCTACTGTTGCAGCTTCGAATCCTGCCTCGGGCATGGATGTGTGTGATGTCCTTAGGCTGGTTAGGTTTAAGTAGTTCTAAGTTCCAGGGGACAGATGACCTCAGATGTTAGGTCCCATAGTGCTCAGAGCCATTTGAACCATTTTTGATAGCATCGAGTGGTGAGCATTGTACCAAACAGTTGGGCAAGCAACTATGGTGCAGGTTAAATGAATCGGCAGAACACAATGAGTTTGTTTCACCATCGCTGGGCCATGTCAGCGAGAAGCAAGCAGTGAGCAGAGGAGCAAGGTGGCTGTAAGAAGGTGCCCTAAGAGAAGTCGATCGTCAGGCCCTTAAGGACACCAATCAGTGACAAGTTCGCTAGTGACAGTTCCTAATTGTGATCGCTTCTTATACCGCTGCTGTGACGGTTGGCTTAAAAGCAACAGATGCTATGTTACTAAAACAAATTTTATATTTGACACGTTTTGCCCTTAGCCCATCCTCAGAGCATTAAAAAGTGCCTGTGTTCATAGTATAACAACACTGATCAGCGTCCATTGAGCGGGAGTAAACATTCAACATTATACCACCGTAAAAGAAAATTTTAAAAAAAGTTAGCAACAAGAGCTCTGTTGTTTCCAAGCGACCCATTAGAGCAGCGTATAAGAAGTTCTCACGATTCAAATTATAGTGACAGGCTTTATACAATATTTTATCTCGCAGCTTCAATGTGTGTCAGATGTGCCACATAACAAAAGTGTTTAGTTTTATCTCCTCTAGAAAATCTACAAACCTGTAGACCTAGCTTTTTACACCCTGTGTATGTGGTCACGAATTGCTCTAAGATTCTTAACACAGAATATTGAATTTAATTATATCGTATTAAAAAACCACTAATGATACTTTTGGACAAAATGTTAATCGTCTAGGGCAATAATAAGGAATAAATAAGATACCTGTTGGCAATTTTTTTAAGTTCGGGAAATGAGAGTCATCTGAAGACACCAAAGTATCTTATCTTCTCCTGACCCAAAGGTGAATGTAATACGACCGTTGGTGCTCATCATACTTTTGGTAAACTTGCAATCTCAGACATTTTACAAATAATTCATTATCTATGACGAAATTCTGTCTCCCAAAAAAGCAATAATATTCGGTTACATCTCGACAAAACATCAATCTAGTGAAACGTCTGGAAAATTATCCTTAATGCAAACAAATACGAAGTTGTGCACTTGATTAACGAAGAGACGTGGCATCCTATAACAACAGAATTAATGAGTAGCAAATGGAAAGCGTCACGTCTTTAGAACGCTTGGGATTATCGACGTTTAGAGATATCAGTATGTAGAGATATGAAGTGAAATGGCATAGACTCAGTTGTGGGTAAAGTAAATTGCAGATCACGATTCATTAGTAGAGCATACTGGCAATATGTATTTTGTGTTTTAAGGAGACTGTTTACAAAACGCTTGTACGCTCCATACGTAGATTTTTCCGAAGTGGATGGCACCCATATCAGGTCGGAGTGACACGGGACATCTTGCCACAGGTGTCATTCAGAGAAAATTAGGAAAGTAAAAGCTTACGCTTAGGCAGTTATCGTCCTGATGCTCCATCCCTTACTGAAATGATGAGAAACCTTACCTCATGATACAATAGGAACTACCCATTTTCCACGCAGATCATGCTAATTTTTGGGGCACAAATTTATGGACTGTGTGAATGTTTAACATGCCGCTAGTGACTGCCACATAATGTTAAATCCGTTACTGTGTAGCAATCCGGTCAAATATTCGTACATTGAAATCTTTTTTAGTCATCGTAATTTGTTTTCGTATCTCATCCGCTAAAATTTGGGCCTTTGTAAAGACTAAAACAGTTATTCACAGCGAGTAATGGAAATGTTATTTTTCAGTCGGTCTGCAAATTGAGTGTTTGTGTTCAGTCTTTTCCTGCGTCCAGACAGTAGACAGTAAGATGCAGCGAGTTTGCATGCGAGGCCCTTAGACGGAAAAACGAATCCCCTTTCGCGCTGTCTGCCGCCAAGGCTGTCTGCAGTATGGAGAGTAGCGAGTGTGTAGCATCGACCTCTGACTCAACCGGGGCGCTCTCGTCCCTGACTTGTGCGCAGTTACATCACCACCGGTCACTACTTAAGAAACGACTGTGTAAGAGATATCAGACCTGTTTCTACATATGAATTGTGGTGCTTATTAAGCCATAAGATTGGCGCTAGTAGCGCCGCTACGAGGATACAAATTAGATTTGTTTTAAAAAAATGGTTCTGAGCACTATGGGATTTAACACCTGAGGTCATCAGTCCCCTAGAACTTAGAACTACTTAAACCTAACTAACCTAAGAACATCAAACACATCCATGCCCGAGGCAGGATTCGAACCTGCGACCGTAGCTGTCGCGCGGTTCCAGGCTGAAGCGCCTAGAACCTCTCTGCCACTGCAGCCGGCAGATTTGTTTTAAATATGCGCTGTTACGGTCGTAAGCGTTAGGTATCTTTGAGATTAAAAGTGGTGGGGTGGTGTTAGTCAACAATGCCTCTAAGGAGACAAAGTCGCCATTATCAACACGTCACACATTACGCTGTAACTGGAATACGAGAAGCTCTATGTTCCTTTTGCGATATTGCAGGAAGACTTGGCAGGACTGTAGCAACTGTACATGACTGCTAGCAACGGTGATACGAGACTGTACGGTCGCAAGAAGACCGAGCACGGGACGGTCACGTGAAACTAGCGAAATAGAGAAACATCGTGTTCGGCATATGACTCTGACGCATCGTAGTGCATCTGCAGCAGCAATTTGAGCTGCAGTTGGGCACCAGTCAAACAGTGAATTGTTACAAAAACCGAGAGGGGTGGCGCAGTGGTTAGCACACTGGACCCGCATTCGGGAGGACGACGGTTCAATCCCGTCTCCGGCCATCCTGATTTAGGTTTTCCGTGATTTCCCTAAATCGCTTCAGGCAAATGCCGGGATGGTTCCTTTGAAAGGGCACGGCCGATTTCCTTCCCAATCCTTCCCTTACCGAGCTTGCGCTCCGTCTCTAATGACCTCGTTGTCGACGGGACGTTAAACACTAACCACCACCACCTGTTACAAAAGGATTATTTCAAGGACAGCTCCGAGCCAGACAACCTGTAGTGTGCATTCCACCGACCCCAAACAGACACCATTTGCGCCTTCAGTGGTGTCCAGCGGCAGCTCACTGGAGGGTGGAGTGGAGATCTGTTGCGTTTTCTGATGACTGTTGGTCCTGCCACGGTGCCAGTAATGGCCGTGTGTCGATTAGGAGGAGACCAGTTGAGGGCATGTAACCAGCCTGTCTGCGGACCTTGTACCTACACCAGGAGCTTTTGTGTGGGATGCCATTTTGTATGACGAGAGGAGCATTCTCGTGGTTTTCCAGGCACCCTGACTTCAAACTTGTATGTTTATCTGGTGATTCGACCTGTTGTGCTGCCATTCATGAACAACATTCCAGGGGGTGATTTCCAACAGGATAACGCTCACCCACATACCGCTGTTACAGCCCAACATGCTCTACAGGATGTCAATATGTTCTCTTGGCCTCCTCGGTTACCATACCTGTTTCCAATGGAACTCATATGAGACATCACCGGACGGCACCACATACAATCAACACTATCCGTCCCTGTACTGATCGACCAGGTGCAACAGGCATAGAACTCCGTCCCATAAACTGACATGTGACACCTCCACAACACAATGCATGTTTGAGTTCATGCTTGCATTCAACATTCTGTGGATTATACCGAATATTAATGTACCAGCATTTGACATTTGCAATGTCTTATCTCGCACCTAAATTAATCTTTGACCTTGCAATGTTAATCAGTTAACCGAAATTTCATTATTGACATTAATTATTTTTGGTCTTGGAATTTTTCTGTCAGACTAAATTAGTTACATAAAAGTAAACTTTAATTGCTAGAGCGATAAATAATTTACATAAATGTTCGATGCAGCGCTAGATTCAGTATATGTACAAGTTTTATTTGCGAATGTTCCATGTGGCTACCTTTTGTAACACGGCAAATGTCCTATTTGTGGTCAGTCTCCTGCCCAAACCAATGAAGCAAGTCTTGATGTATGGTGGTAACTAACTGTGTTATCGGTTGTCGCAGCTCGTCGACGTTTCCCGGAAGTGAAGAAACAAACTCTCTCTCTGTAATGTAAACTTATACACAGAAGTGTATTGTGGTCAAATCAGGTGATCATGGTGGTCAGGATATTGTTGCACTATCCTCAGTCCAAGTAGACACTACCTGTGGAGATACGCGACAACTCCACAATGATAGAGTGGTGGAACCCCATCTTGCTGGAAAACAAATTCTGTCCTTAAAAGTTACTGCTGAATATTCTCTGATCTGTAGTAGCGAAATTGGATTCATGAAACCATAAACAACGAACTGTTGGAATTACTCATTCGCACGTACCTCCTAACTGGAACTTCAGGTACGAACAGTATCAGGCGGGAATAAAATTTAAGGATAAACTGCATTCTGTACTGCATGAAACATTTCTTTAAGTTATTTACCCTTATCACAATTAAAGGTTACTTTTATATAATTAATTTATATGCACCATCTATTAGTATAATAAAATACAGGATGTATTATTATAAATAGCGAAAAACGACACCAGTGAAAGTACACGATATTAAAAGCAAGAGCTTGCCAGTAAACATGGGTCCGCATTAGTGTGCAATATTGTCCCAGTTAATACACATGTATGTGAAACGTAAAATTTGTGATTAAGTCTTCATCTGCATGGATACTCAGTAAATAACATTTAAGTGCTGGCAGAGGGTTTCATCGAACCACCTTCACAATTCTCTATTATTCCAATCCCGTATAGCGCGCGGAAAGAATGAACACCTGTATCTTTCCGTATGAGCTCTGATTTCCCTTATTTTATCGTGGTGATCGTTCCTCTCTATGTAGGTCGGTATCAACAAAATGTTTTCGCATTCGGAGGAGAAAGTTCGTGATTGGAACTTCATGAGAAGATTCCGTCGCAACGAAAAACGCCTTTCTTTTAACGATGCCCAGCCCAAATCCTGTCTCATTTCTGTGACACTCTCTCCCATATTTCGCGATAATACAAAACGTGTTACCTTTCTTTGAACTTTTTCGATGTACTCCGTCAGTCCTATCTGGTAAGGATCCCAGACCGCGCAGCAGTATTCTAAAAGAGGACTGAAAAGCGTAGTATAGGCAGTCTCCTTAGTAGGTCTGTTACATTTTCTAAGTGTCCTGCCAATAAAATGCAGTCCTCATGTAACTGCCACAAAATTTCACCAATCGCCTACCTTAACAAGAAATGCAATAAAACTCCAGCAAGCTACAGTTTACTCATACAGGAATTGGACAAAAATACGGAAACACTGCGAGACATGCATGTTTCAACATATGTGCGGATGATAATCAAGCTCGCAAATGGCGATGTTGTACTGGAGCACGAACGGCGCCTGTGAGGTGCCCTCGATATGTTGCAAGTAACAGTCGCGGTGTGATCAGTGTTCAGCGTAATTGTGAATGCGTCATCTCGGAACTTAAGCAACTTCGAGCGTGGCATACTGTTGATGCTCACGTGATGGCTCATTCCACAACAGAAGTGGCCGAAGTGTTTGGTGTTTCAAGAGGCACCCACCGAAGATACAGGGAAAGAGGAAAAACATCATTCACTAAAAAACGGTTCAAATGGCTCTGAGCACTATGGGACTTAACTTCTGAGGTAATCAGTCCCCTCAAACTTAGAACTACTTAAACCTAACTAACCTAAGGACATCACACACATCCATGCCAGAGGCAGGATTCGAACCTGCGACCGTAGCGGTCGCGCAGTTCCAGACTGTAGCGCCTAGAACCGCTCGGCCACCCCGGCCGGCATCATTCAGTAAGTCACAACGTGGCTGATACTGCACTAAGCGATCCTGATAGACGATCGCTGAAGAGGATTCGGTCGAAAATAAAGGGACGATAGCGGCAAAAGTCGCTGCATAACTTCACATTAGACGTTCTGACAATGTTACACCACTGTTAATATTGCGCACAGTCGATTCTTTAATAACAACAAGCTTTTGCTTACAATTTATGCATTTCTACAAAACTTATAGACTGAAGAGCCAAAGAGACTGGTACACGTGCCTAATATCGTGTAGGGCCCCCGCGAGCACGCAGAAGTGCTACAACACGACGTGGCATGGACCCGACTAATGTCTGAAGGAGTGCTGGAGGGAACTGACACCATAAATCCTGCAGGGCTGTCAATAAATCCATAAAAGTACGAGTGGGTGGAGATCTCTTCTGAACAGCAAACTGCATGGCGTCCCGGATATGTTCATTAAGGTTTATGTCTGGGGAGTTTGGTGGCCATAGGAAGTGTTTCAACTCAGAAGAGTGTTCCTGGAGTCACTGTAGCAGTTCTGGACGTTTGGGGTGTCACATTGTCCTGCTGGAATTACCCAAGTCCGTCGTCGGATTGCACAATGGACATAAATGGATGCAGTTGATCAGATAGAATGCTTACGTTCGTGTCACCTTTCATAGTCGTATCTAGATGTATCAGGAGCCACTTCTCAATCCAACTGGACGCGTCCCAAACAATTACACAGCCTCTACCAGCTTGATCAGTCCTCTGCTAACATGCAGGGTCCATTGATTCATGACGTTTTGTCAATACCCGTACACGTCTATCCGCTCGATACAACTTGAAACGAAACTCGTCAGACAAGGCAATATGTTTCCAGTCATCAACAGTCGAATGTTGGCGTTGACGAGCCTACGTGAGGCCTAAAGCTTTGTGCCATGCGGTCAAATAGGGTACACGAGTGGGCCTTCGGCTCCGAAAACTCATATCGCTCATGTTTTTTTAATGGTTCGGACGCTGACACATGTTGATGGCCCAGCATTGAAATATGCGGCAATTTGCGGAAGGGTTGCACTTCTGCCACGTTGAACGATTCTCTTCACTCGTTGTTGGACACGTTCTTGCAGGATCTTTCTCCGGTCGCAGCGATGTCGGAGATTTGATGTTTTACTGAATTTCTGATATTCACGCTACACTCGTGAAATGGTCGCACAGGATAATCCCCACTTCATAGTTACCTCGGAGGCGCTGTGTCCCATACCTCGTGCGCCGACTATAACACAAACTTACTTTAATCTTCATAACCTGCCACTATAACAGCAATAACCGATCCAACAACTGTGCCAGACACTTGTTGTCTTATAAAGGTGTTTCCGACGTTAGCGCCGTATTCTGCCTGTTTATATTTCTCTGTATTTGAATACGCATGCCTATACCAATTTCTTTGGCGCTCAAAAATGCCTCTAAGCACTCTGGGACTTAACATCTGAGGTGAACAGTCCCCTGGATGTAGAACTACTTAAATCTAACTAACCTAAGGATGTCACACACATCCATGCCCCAGGTAGGATTCGAACCTGCGAGCGTAGCAGCAGCGAATGTCAGCACCAGCAACACTAAGGCATTCTACAGGCAAGGAATTGCAGACCGAGCTGGAATTCCGAAACCAGACATCAGCGAACCAACTCCTGTAACAACGCAACTGGAAAACGTACTACCAGAGCCATAAAAGTTGAACTATGGAGCAACGGAAGAAGGTCATTCTGTCGGATAAATCTTCTTGCACACTGCTGCAACTCCTGGCCGAGTTTACGTCTCAAGAGCGAAACGTGACGGAGGTTAGTGATAATTTGGACAGCCATGGTGGTCTATGGGACTCTACAAGATCGCATTGCTACAAAGCATTATGTGTGCGTTTTGGCTGATGAGGTCCATCCCATAGTGCAATATCTGCTCTCCAGTCGAGATGCTATTTTCCAAGACGATAGAACCCCTGTTCAGACAGCCCACATTGTCCGGGTTTGGTTTAGCTAGCATATGGGAGAAGCGTGCCATCTTCCTGGCCCATCGCAGTCACCATAAAATGGTTCAAATGGCTCTGAGCACTATGGGACTTAACTTCTGAGGCCATCAGTCCCCTAGAACTTAGAACTACTTAAACCTAACTAACCTAAGGACATCACACACATCCATGCCCGAGGCAGGATTCGAACCTGCGACCGTAGCGGTCGCGCGGTTCCAGACTGTATCGCCTAGAACCGCTCGGCCACACCGGCCGGCGCAGTCACCATACCTCAATATAATTGAGTCTCTGTGGTGTACATGGAAAGAAGTGTGCGTGATCGCTGTCCATCTCCACGTCCCTTGGCTTATGTGATCCCTCAACTGTTTTACATGAAGAATGGAATAGACTCTCGTGAAAACCGTACAGATCCTGTACAGTTTAATGCGTTCCCGGACGACTACAAGTTGTTTAGAATCCCAAGGTTTTCTTATGTCATAGTACCACAGCGATGTGTTGCGTTTTATATATTCAGGGTGGTCCGAAAGTCCGGAAACACCCTCATAAAATTCAAATGGAGTAGCAAACAAGGAAACAGAGTCCCTACACACGAGGAACGGGACGGGGGAAACTTAATAGGCTATGCCACCAACATCTTGGATTCAACTCCAAAATTGCAAATGGGAATGTGGTCATGTGACATATCAGACAGATAGGGAATTTCACCAGAAAAACAATGCAGTTGTTATTTTAAACATAGCTTTATTCATTCTCGGGCTATAGCCAGTTATATGTGGAAGCGGTGGGACGCTCGCCAGCATGTGACTTATGTGCCGAAGAGATATTACGCCGACGTTACAAGTGCCGAGAGACCACCAACAGTCATAGGAATGGCTCGATATGTTGTCTATTATGTTGGATTTTTAATGCTATCCTCAGAACCCAGTCCTGATGAACTTTGACCAACACATCTGGCTGAATTTGACCACACGCATCAACAATGTGCTGCTTTAGATGATGCAAATCCCGTATTTTCACACAATAAACTACTGCTTTGACATGACCCCAAAGATAAAAATCCAAAGGAGTCCATCTGGTGAACGTGGTGGCAACTCCACAGCACCCCTACGACCAATCCACTTTTGAGAGAACTGCACATCCAGGTATGCTCGCATATTGTGCCCATAATGTGGTGGGGCTTCATCATGCTGGAAGAATTCCGGAAATGTCCCATCCTCCGTTAACAACGAGGGAAACACTTCTTCATCCAATAGCCTCAGATAACCGTTGGCTGTTAACGTACCATCACTAAAAAAGGTCCAACGACTTTGGTACCCCACACACCACACCAGAACATTTTGGAAGCATCAATCCAGTGCGGATTTGTGTCGGACCACTATCTGTGATTCTGCTTGTTCACTTCACCATTGATAAAGAAATTGGCTTCATCACTGAACAGCACCTGATAGGGGAAATTTGGGTTTATCTGCAGCTGCTGTGTCACCCATTCTGCGAACTGTACCCGACGGTCTGATTCATCCTCATTCAGGTGTTGGAGCAGCTGAATTTGGTACGGGTGCCATTTGTGCTGCGATAAAATTCACAGTATGGAGGTACGGCTAACCCCACATTCTTGTGACAGGCGACGAGTACTCCGTTGCAGACTCTTGCTAAATGATGCCAACACGCTCACTGTTGTTGCTTCATCGGTGGCGGATTTTGGTCTTCCAGCCTTAGGTTTATCTACGACAGAAGCTGTTGCTCGGAATTTGGTCAAAAGTTTGGCAACTGCGCTGTGAGTTGTGGGCTGTCTGGCTGGGTAACGACTGTTGAAAGCCTCAGCAATGACCCATGTGCTTTTTCTCCTGATATCAAGATGATTTCAATGCGTTCTTCATGTTTAAGGACATTTTGTAACCTGTAAATAAGGAAACAATGATTAAAACGTTAGCATGAGTAAATATACCTAACAGTTAAACATATGTAACATATCAGGCATGGGATAGTCACTTTGCACCGTTTCAGACTCCATTTTGTGACTCCTTATTATGTAATACTCACGCTGCTGAGCGTCCCACTGCTGCCGCAAGTAATTGGCTGTAACCCGAGAATGAATAAAGCTATGTTTAAAATAACAACGACGTTGTTTTTCTGGTGACATTCTCTATCTGTTTGATATGTCACATGACCACATTCCCATTTGACATTTTGGAGTTGAATCCAAGATGGTGGCTTTCAAGATGGCTGCCGTGTTGGTGGCATACCCTATAAAGTTACCCCCTTCCTGTTCCTCGTACGTAGGGGCTCTGTTTCCTTGTTTGCTACTCCATTTGGATTTTATCAGTGTGTTTACGGGCTTTTGGATCACCCTGTATACATACTGTATTTGTGTCCACCTCTTGTAGTCATTAAAGAAGGGTTCCTACGTGTCGTCATTGTATTTCTGTGCACAACTGCAACCGTCTCTGCACACAGTAATGACTTCTTTCATACACCCTGGATCTCCTTCTAAATTTTGAGAAGGTAGTACAATTGGATATTCCAACTCTTAAACCGTATTTACAATTTGTATAGAAACCAGATGGCAGTTATAAGAGTCGAGGGGCATGAAAGGGAAGCTGTGGTTGGGAAGGGAGAGAGACAGGGTTGTAGCCTCTCCCCGATGTCAGTCAATGTGTATATTGAGCAAGCAGTGAAGGAAACAAAAGAAAAATTCGGTGTAGGTATTAAAATCCATGGAGAGGAAATAAAAACTTTGAGGTTCGTTGATGACATTGTAATTCTGTCAGAGACAGCAAAGGACTTGGAAGAGAAGTTGCACGGAATGGACAGTGTCATGAAAGGACAATATAAGATGAACATCAACAAAAGCAAAACAAGGATAATGGAATGTAGTCTAATTAAGTCAGGTGATGCTGATGGAATTAGATTAGGAAATGAGACACTTAAAGTAGTAAAGGAGTTTTCCTATTTGGGCAGCAAAATAACTGATGATAGTCGAAGTAGAGAGGATATAACATGTAGACTGATAATACCAAGGAAAGCGTTTCTGAAGAAGAGAATTTTGTTAACATCGAGTATAGATTTGTCAGGAAGTCGTTTCTGAAAGTATTTGTATGGAGTGTAGCCATGTATGGAAGTGAAACATGGACGATAAATAGTTTAGACAAGAAGAGTTTAGAATCTTTCGAAATGTGGTGCTACAGAAGAATGCTGAAGATTAGATTGGTAGATCACATAACTAATAAGGAGGTGTTGAATAGGATTGGGGAGAAGAGAAGTTTGTGGCGCAACTTGACTAGCAGAAGGGATCGGTTGGTAGGACATGTTTTGAGGCATCAAGGGACCGCCAATTTAGTATCGGAGGGCAGCGTGTAGGGTAAAAATCGTAGAGGAAGAGCAAGAGATGAATACATCAAGCAGATTCAAAAGGATGTAGGTTGTAGTAGGATCACAACAACAACAACAAACCGTATAAACGAGAGTGCTTCTGCACGTCACTTTTGAAACCACTCCAGACAGAAAGATCAAGAGGATTGAGTTCCGGCTATCTTCGAGGATCGACTAATCATCTCGAACAACATTAGCTCATCTGATCTCGTCTTATATTATCAACAAAAGTGCAAAATACTACATCAAGCATCCCCCAGATTTCTCATCCACGACCCGTGGGTGAAATTTCGTCTCTGTTACATGAGGACGTGATCGAAAAGCTTACATTTCACGTTTATTCGTACTAATTACAGCGATACAGGTTGTTTATAAATTGGTTATATAAAAGTAACCTTTAATTGTGAAGAAGGTAAACAACTTGCAGAAATGTTTGATACAACACTGAATGTAATGTATCTTCAAGTTTTATTTCCATCTTGCTGGAAAATAAATCCCGTGCCCGTATCTTGTCGTGATTGAGGTATTAGATTATGTTCAAGCATATCTAGGTAAGGTACTCCTGTTATAGTTGACTCGGAGAAAAGAAAGAATGCTGGCCAGCCCTCAGCCGATATCCTATGTGATAGACAGCCACTACCAATTAACAACAGTTTTCTTTGGGGTGATGGCTTGCGATATTTAGTCCTGAATTCTCTCTGAACTGTACTTTTGGATTCGGATTCATGAAACGATAAACAACACTATGCACGCTATGCACTGTTGTACGATTCCATGTTGACGCTGAAATAATTCGTTCATGTATGCCACCCAGCGGGAGCTTCGGGAACTAACAGTGCTAGTTGGGAATAAAACTTTGAGATATATTGCATTCATTGCTCATTGGTGTATCAAAAATATTTCTGTAAGTTATTTCCCTTTTCTCAATTAAAGATTGCTTCTGAGTCACTAATTTACCAATACCCCGTGTCTCGCATTTATCTCGCAAATGGGTCATTCACAGACCTTTACTGGGACATTTTTGCTTCCGTTATCGTTTTTGTGCCCGCGGTGGCTAGCAGATAGAGCATTAGCCACCGGCCCTGGATATCCTGGATTAAATCCTGGATAGGAGCGGGGATTTTTTTTTCGTTCCAGTCCATCCAGGAAGGCCACAGCTCTACACAGCCTGCTATCAAACAAGTTCCTGGGATCCTTCCCGGGGATAAAAGGTGGCAGTGACGATGGGCTCGCCTTTCTTCCCCTCCTAGCGTCGCGGCGAAGAAAGGTAGTAATCTACTTGCAGGCATGGCCAATCGTCCAGTCACGGGTTCGCGCCACAGGTTTACCATTGTCTTTTTTTTTTCATTTTTTAAATTATGACATACGCTCTATAATTATACAGGGTGACCCCATGATGATGTTACACGCTTTCAGGGATGATGGAGAAGGGTAAATGTGTCAGTTTGAAGTAAGGGATCCTGATCCTTAAATGACCAAGTTGTAAGTGAAAATCGTTCTAATACCTCTGAGAATGGAATACAAGTACAGGTGCTGTTGTTGCTAAGACTGTACGATAGACAATTTTCAGAGGTGCTAGTAAGGGCCAAAACAAGAAAAATTATTTACTAAAATGGGCTCTAAAATGCAAACCTCTCAACTGTTATGAGCACTTGTTCATCTTCCCTATTGTCAGAGACATTTTTTTCTGCTGAACAAGTGTCCATTGCTCTTAAGGTATGCATTTTAGAGCACATATTTATTGGACGTTTTCTCTTGTTTTGGTCCATACTGCCTACTCCAAAAATATGAAAACCAAAGATCTTGCAGTAGAAGACATGAGTTTCACAGTATCGAATAAGAACAATTAGTGCTCACAGCTCTTAAGGTATGCAGTTTAGTGTCCTTGTTTACTGGACATTTTTCTTTTGTTTTGTTCCATACTTCCACCTCTGAATATTGCCTACCCTACAATCTTAGCAACAACAGTACCGGTAAATGTACTCCGCTGCCAGCGGTATTAGGACGGTTTTCGCTTATAACTTTCGAGTCGATCGTTTCTGGAGTAGGATCCTTCATCTCAAATTGATGCATTTACTCTTCTCCGCCATCTATCAGCCTGTACAAAATATTGAAGCATTTCTCTTCTCCGTCATCGCAGGAAGTTTTTAACATTATCGCGGTATCATCCTGTGCAATAGCAATAATCTGTTATTATTTATTGACATGAAGATAAACAGTAAACACAGTGAACGGCATCACTGTGCTGTATTTCATGTTTTACTACCCGCCGAACATTTCTCAAATGGTTGTGCACTGTATGAGCAGAGAGAGTACTCACTGAGATCCTTTGCAGCTGCCAAGAACCACTGCAGCCACTTTCGCTGTTTTATTGCACAGACAGTGAAATTAAATTTTCACGTCTTCTGAGCTTGTAAGCTTTTCAACCAGTTTTCATATATTCTGCTGTCGACTAGAATAGCAGTTTCAACGATTTGTACTTCATTTTTCAGCATGATTATAAAATCCTGTGTATTGTGTTCCAGTTTCTGAAATCGGAAGTTGCAACATTATCGGTTATTACCGCATGAGTGAAGACCCGATGTTGTTACTCTTTCGACAGAAATAAAGGTTTGGACCTGATCGTGTGCTAATGAAAAATTTTATGGACAAGGTTTGGTCAAATGACAGATTCTTTATTGATAGGTAGTGGTAGTTACCTCCGAGGTAACGATAAAATGGGGATTTTCCTGTACGACCATTTCACGAGTGTACCGTGAATATCAGAAATTCAGTAAAACATCAAATCTCCGACATCGCTGCGACCGGAGAGAGATCCTGCAAGAACGTGTCCAACAACGACTGAAGAGAATCGTTCAACGTGGCAGAAGTGCAACCCTTCCGCAAATTGACGCATATTTCAATGCTGGGCCATCAACATGTGTCAGCGTGCGAACCATTAATAAAACATGAGCGATATGAGTTTTCGGAGCCGAAGGCCCACTCGTGTACGCTATCTGACCGCATGACACAAAGCTTTAGGCCTCACGTAGGCTCATCAACACCAACATTCGACTGTTGATGACTGGAAACATTTTGCCTTGTCTGACGTATTTCGTTTCAAGTTGTATCGAGCGGATAGACGTGTACGGGTATTGACAAAACGTCATGAATCAATGGACCCTGCATGTTAGCAGAGGACTGATCAAGCTGGTAGAGGCTGTGTAATTGTTTGGGACGCGTCCAGTTGGATTGAGAAGTGGCTCCTGATACATCTAGATACGACTATGAAAGGTGACACGAACGTAAGCATTCTATCTGATCAACTGCATCCATTTATGTCCATTGTGCAATCCGACGACGGACTTGGGTAATTCCAGCAGGACAATGTGACACCCCAAACGTCCAGAACTGCTACAGTGACTCCAGGAACACTCTTCTGAGTTGAAACACTTCCTATGGCCACCAAACTCCCCAGACATAAACCTTAATGAACATATCCGGGACGCCATGCAGTTTGCTGTTCAGAAGAGATCTCCACCCACTCGTACTTTTATGGATTTATTGACAGCCCTGCAGGATTTATGGTGTCAGTTCCCTCCAGCACTCCTTCAGACATTAGTCGGGTCCATGCCACGTCGTGTTGTAGCACTTCTGCGTGCTCGTGGGGGCTCTACACGATATTAGGCAGGTGTACCAGTCTCTTTGGCTCTTCAGTCTATAAGTTTTGTAGAAATGCATAAATTGTAAGCAAAAGCTTGTTGTTATTAAAGAATCGACTGTACGCAATATTAACAGTGGTGTAACATTGGCAGAACGTCTAAATGGTTCGAATGGCTCGGAGCACTACGGGACTTAACATCTGAGGTCATCAGTCCCCTAGAAATTAGAACTACTTAAACTAATCCAAGCACATCACACACATCCATGACCGAGGCAACCGTAACAGTCACGCGGTTCCGGACTGAAGCGCCTAGAATCGCTCGGCCTCAGCGGCCGGCTCTAATATGAAGTAATGCTTTGATTCTCCAAGAAACGGAGTTTATTATTAGGTAGCGACACAAAGGAATTACAGATATTGGCTATGAGCGGACATTGACATCTCCGAAACAACAGCTGTCACATACACGTGATTAGTTAGTTAGTTTCATGTTCTGTGGGTCGTTTGTACAGCTAGTCATAATGACGTGGAATGAGTTATTTTATATTATACACTCAT
This sequence comes from Schistocerca gregaria, assembly GCF_023897955.1. Classification (NCBI taxonomy): domain Eukaryota; kingdom Metazoa; phylum Arthropoda; class Insecta; order Orthoptera; family Acrididae; genus Schistocerca; species Schistocerca gregaria. The sequence continues at coordinate 250,507,912 of NC_064925.1, forward strand.
ATGTAAATATGACTACATGCTTATCATCTATAATTTTGCTTTTTTTAAAATTCTACTGCGAGTTAATGGAAAATTAGAAATTCTTCTGCCGAATATGTGCTGTCAAGCAGAATTTTTTCAGTTTCTTTTCGAATTTAAATTTGCTGTCTGTCAGACATTTTATATCACTACGTAAGTGATCAAAAATGTCTTGGGAGCATTGTGCGGCCGTTTTGTGCTAAGGACAAACTTAATATGGCCTACTTGGTGACATCGCATTCCGCAAGATTGACACCGATCTTACGAAGAGGGTCGAGAGGGAGACTCTGGCGCTTCTCAAGGATTCCGGCTTCCCTGGTGAGATTACCAAGAAGCTACGCCCGAGGGCTGCTGTTCCCCCTGGACTATACGGACTGCTGAAGGTGCACAAGGAATCGATTCCGTTACGTCCCATTGTCAGCAATATTGGTGCTCCAACGTACCTTCTCGCCAAGCACCTCAAACAACTGCTTAGCCCTTACGTTGGGAGATGTACACACCATATCCGTAGCTCCGTGCAGTTCCTGCGACGCATCAACAACCTTGCGCTTAAGGAATCTGTCATACTGGTGAGCTTCGACGTGGTATTTCTATTCACTAAAGTTCCGTTACAAGAATCCTTGGAACTCATCAGCTAGAAATTTGACGACGAGACCACCAACCTTTTGAGACACGTTCTGATATCAACTTACTTCCTATTTGACGGTGAATACTACGAGTAGACAGAAGGAGTAGCCATGGGGAGTCCACTCTCACCCGTTGTCGCAAATATGTACATGGAACATTTCGAGGAGGAAGCTCTTGAATCGGCACATCTAAAACCCATCTGTTTCTTTAGATATGTCGATGATACCCTCGTTATCTGGCCACATGGAAGAGATAAACTGGCAGACTTCCTCACACATCTCAACTCCAGTCACGAGAATATTAATTTCACCATGGAGATCGAAACGGATGGGATGCTCCATTTCCTAGATTTTTTGATGAGAAGACGAACTGATGGCACTTTGGACCACAGCTTGTATTGGAAGAAGACGCACACGGATTTGTACCTACATGCGGGTAGCTGCCACCACCCGGCACAAAAGAATGGCTTGCTCAAACTTTTGTACACAGAACTCACGCCATCTCTGACAGGGAAAGTCTCCAACAAGAATTGGACCATATGAAGACCGTGTTTCGGAGGAACGGTTACAAGTAAGGGCAAATTCGGAAGGCTCTACATCCCACACCTGCAGCACCAGCGGAAACTGAGGATGAACCTCAGGAGGAAGCGGCCTTGGCTATTATTCCGTTTTGTGGGGCCTTATCTGGAAAAATTGGGCGCATTTTACGTAAACACCAAGTGAAAACTATCTTACGTCCTCCAAGCAAAACCAAGAGCTTTCTTGGTAGTGTCAAAGACAACCTTGGTCTACGTAAATCAGGAGTTTATCAGATACCTTGCCAATGCGATAGTGCGTACATAGGGCAGACCATTCGTCCCACTGAGGACCGATGCCGAGAACATCAACGGCACACTAGACTGCAACAGCCCAATAAGTCGACAATCGCTAAGCATTGCCTGTCGGAACTGCACAGCATGGATTATGATCAAACCAAAGTCCTGACACAGACTTCCAAATGCTGGGACTGCGTAATCAAAGAAGCCATAGAGATCAGAGTAAGGGCGCCACAACTAAATCGTGACAGCGGTTACATCCTTAGCAAGGCGTGGGAACCCGCGATCACCCGGATTAAGAAGAAAAAGGATATTTCCAAGAGTGTAACGACTTCGGGGGAGGAGGGAAGAATAACGACAGCGGTGCCGGCAGACCCTCCAGAACCAGAAGACCTAGGACGCGGCGCCCAGGCAGCGGGAGAACGGACACTGCACCAGGCGCGCGCGGAGCGCGGACCGCACCGACTCATAGGAAGCGCCTGAGGGAGGAGCGGGAGGGGATTGTCCTATATATACATGGCGCCGGCCCACCGCCGGTCACCCCCATTCCGAGCTGCGATGTCACTTGCGACTGAAGCGTGTTCCGGAGCTGAGGGTGTGGTGGATCGCCGCCTGGGGGAGCTAGCTTCGTCAGTGGCCCCATCCGGCCCCCCACCGACGTCGTCCCGGCCCATACAACCGGATTCCGAGATGACTCGTTCTTTGGACGCTCAATCTGCGAGTGCTGCCTCTTCCGTTGGCGGCTTGCCGCCAACGCCTTCCTCTTCCACTGACTGTTCTGGGCGATGTGGCATCGAGTCAGGAATCGATGCCGCCGCCCTTAGGCGGTTAGATAGGGAACATGGCGCGTCAGGGCCCCCTTCACGTGGGACCAGCCCGTGCGCGCCGAGGCAAAGGCAGGAACCCACTCTTCTTCGTCCCTCGTCCGCCCTAGATATTCCGGACATTTCCGACGCTGTCAGTGTCTCCGAGCAAACGGACTGTGACTCATTTGACGGCTTCATGGACGACAGCGACATCGCGGAGGGCCTGGAGGAACATCTTACCGCCCTCCGTGACGCCGCCGAGGAGGGAGAGTACCCGTTTGACCCCGCCTTGGGAGCTCGGCGGTTTCTCTACCCTCACGCCGCCGCCGCTGACACTGCAGTCGACTCTATGCAGGTCGAGCAGGAGTCCCGCAAGAGGAAGCCTGCTACGGCCTCTTCCGACTCTGAAGCCACCCCCACCGCCGCTGCACAGGGCAAGAAACAGAAGGCAGCATCCGACGCCGAGGGATTCACCATCCCCCGCAAGACGGCGCCCCGCCGCCACCTTACTGTGCCGTCGGCGGTCCCAGTGCAGAACCAGTTTACGCCGATTTCTGACGGCGCGGCAGACACTCCCCCCGCTCCCTCCCAGCCCTCCCTCCCCAAACCTCCGCCCCCCTCCCATCCTGGTGGAATATTCCGAACCTTACACCCAACTCTGGCAACTCCTTGACCACATCACCGAATCTGACTACCGCGTGCGGCAGGCTGGCGAAGACCTCTACCGCCTCTACCTACAATCGCCTGTCGACCTCAGGAAGGTCATCCATGTCTTTGGAGACCAGAACATCGGCTGCTCCATCTCCCCACAGAGGTCGCGGCGGCTCCGGATTGTTGTCCTCGGCCTTCCTTTTAAATATGCCGCCGACGACCTCCGGGAGGCGCTGCATGCCCTCAATGTAACCCCAGCTGTCATCTCCCGTGTCGGCTTTCCCCACACCAAACTCCCCACCCCCCTCTACTTTGTTTCTGCCGACGACACACCGGCGAATAGAGTCCTCCTGACTCTCACCGCAATCGACCGTTGTTCGGTCACCATCGAAAAACCTCGTTCCCGGCGCCTCATTCTCATTTGCTACCGGTGCCAGGGCCTGGCGCACTATGCGAGTGATTGCACTCGTGCAGTGCGCTGTGTCAACTGCGCCAGTGGCCACGAATCAACTTCCTGCTCCAAACCTCGGGATGTCCCCCCCACCTGTGCTCGCTGTGGTGGCGCCCACACCGGCAACTACCAGGGCTGTCCAAAAATCAAGGCGTTTCGCGCCCATCAGCAACGCTCTGCGGTCCCTTCCCTTGTGGAGCGCCACGTGGTTGGCTCTGCAGGTCCACCTGCATTGTCCTGTCCGCCTGGCCTATCTTCCCTCCCGTCCTCCCGCCCCCTCAGTACCCTGCAACCTTCCCACCCCTCCCCACCACCCCTCCTCGCCACCACCATTCCCCCTCCTGACCACCTCCCCCCCTCTCCCTACCCCCAGCAAGCCCCACTCATCCCAGCTCCCCACAAGCCCCGTCCCCTCCTTCCCTGAGCCCCTTCTGGTCCTTCCCCCACCCTCTCCACTCCTCCCCTATCCCCCAGTCATTGGAGACCTAATCTCCAGTGTCTTGGATGCTTTGACTTCTGCGATCACTGGGGCCATTGACGCCCTCCTACATTCCATTCCCCAACAAATTGCAGCCGCCTTTCCCACTCCCTCTCCCCCATCACCGCCACCATCCCCACCCCCCATCCTCGTCTGGAATGCCAATGGCATCCACTGCCAGCAAGGGGAATTCCGGCAGTTTCTTCTAGACGAAGGAGTCGATATCTGCCTCCTCACCAAATCCCACCTCAAACCAAACTTCTGCTGCTACCGGACCGATAGGCAGACCATGTTTGGAGGTACCGCAGTGTATGTCCGCGCCTCCCTCTGCCACCACCCGATTACTCTCCCCGCCCTTGCCACCCTTGAGGCCACAGGCGTCGTCGTGCACACTGTGCTAGGCCCTATGACCTTTGTGGCCCTCTACCTTCGGCCCCGTGGCCTCCTCCATGTCCCTGACTTCGCCACAGTCCTGTCATTAGGCAGCGACCTCTTTGTTGGGGTTGACTGCAATGCCAAGCATACTGCCTGGCACAGCCACCTCCCGAACAACCATGGCCGTCGCCTCCTTCGCGTGGTCGAAGCGCATGGTGCCCGTGTTGTTGGCGCATTTGATCCCACCATCTTTCCCCATCGTGGTCCTCCAGATGTCCTTGACATCGCCCTCGTGAAAGGTCTCCCCGTCCCTATCACCGCCACCACCCGTGCAGCCCTAGCCTCTGACCACGTCCCTGTCATCTACTCCATCGACTTTGTTGGGTCCGTGGAGCCACCCCGTGCCTCCTTGGACTTGCGGGGCATTGACTGGGACTCATAGCGGCGACGCGTCGAGGCAGCTCTGCCCACTATCCCCGACGCCGCCAGGGTGGGGGCTGACCTCACCCTCACCCACTTCACAGATGCTGCCGTAGCGGCTGCTGTTGCTGCCACCCCTCCTCATCGCCCTCTTCCGCCTTCCTACTTGTGTCCCCTACCCCCGGCCATCCGTGCCTTCATCACGACTAAGAACCGGACCATCCGTGAATGGCAACACACCCGCGACCCTGCTACCAAGCGCCGTGTTAACCAGATGCAACGCGAGATACGGGGCGCCATACAAGCCCATCGCAACGCCACCTGGGAGGCAAAGCTCTCCACTCTCACCCTCCGTGACGCGTCTGCCTGGCGCCTGGTCTCCCAGTTCCTCCAGAAGCGTCCTCGTATTCCCCCCCTCCTGGTCGGTGCTGCAGCTGTGTGCGATCCTGACACTAAGGCCAACGCCTTGGCTGATGTTTTCGCACGCAGCTTCACACCGGTCGAAGATCCCATTGACCCCGCCCATGTTCGCATGGTCACGACCCATGTCCACCGGTTCACGGACGAGGAGGTCGCCCGGGAGCTTCGGTACCTCCATCCTAGGAAAGCCGGCGGCCCCGACGCCCTGACCAACCAGCTTCTCAATCAGCTTCCCCCACCCTCCGTTCCCATCCTTACCTCTGCCTTCAATTCCATCCTCTCCACCGCTCAATTCCCCTCCACTTGGAAACATGCGGAGGTGATCGCCATCCCTAAACCTGGTAAGGACACTTGCACCCCTTCCAGTTATCGTCCCATCAGCCTCCTTCCCGCCCTCTCCAAGCTGTTTGAGCGTCTGTACCTCAAGCGGGTCCTTATTCATGTCGCCGGGGATCGCGTGCTCCCCGACGTTCAATTTGATTTCTGCCGCGGCCATCCCACCACGCACCAGCTCCTCCACCTCATCGAGGCGGCGTTGGACGCCATCGAGCGTCGGGAGTACCTCAGGGCCATCTTCCTCGACGTCTCCCGGGCCTTTGACTCAGTCTGGCATGAGGGTCTGCTGTATAAGCTCTTTGACCATGGCTTCTCCACCTCCCACGTCCATCTCATCGCCACATATCTTGAAGGCCGCACTTTCCATGTTCGAATCCCGGGAGGTACCTCCACCAGGAGGCGCATCAGGGTGGGTGTCCCGCAGGGGGGGAGTGTGCTGGGCCCTATCCTCTACAGTCTTTACACGGCCGACACACCCACCATTCCGCAGGTTCATCTCGCCCTGTATGACGGCGATACGGCAGTTTACGCTCGCTCCCAGAGCAAGGCCCTCCTCCGACGACATCTCCAATCCGCCATCGACACTCTCATGGAGTATGCAAAAAAGTGGCCTCTCGCCTTTAACCCTGACAAAACCCAGGCTCTCATCATGTTTCGGCGCCGGTACCCCATCAACTACCCCCCGTCACTGTCCTTGGCACCCCTGCCCCATGGGCAGGGACCGCCAAATATCTGGGGGTCACCCTGGACAGGGCAGTCACCTGGCGTCTCCACATTGAGGAAATCCGGCGCAAGGCCTTGGGGCGCCTGGGTCAGCTCTATCCCGTCATAAATCCATCTTCCTCTCTTCCCCAGCATCTTGGCATCCTCCTCTACACGTCCCTGATCCGTCCCATCCTCGAATATGCTTCAGTTGTGTGGGGCAACGCCGCCCCTACGCATCTCCACCGTCTGCAGACGGTGCAGAACCATGCTCTCCGGCTTGCCCTCCGACTCCCGTACCGTTTCCCCACCCGTGAACTTCATTTGCTTGCTGGTATCCCCCTCCTTCACGATCGCGTCTGCTACTCCGCCAATCTGCCAATCCTGTCATCCTTTGCCTTGGCACCCGCCTCCATCGCCTGGCCACCACCCGATAGCCTGACCTCCTAGCCCACTGATCCCTGGTCCCCCTTCTCCCTTCCCCTCCTTGCTCCACCCGTTCCCATCTTTTCTTTCTCCCCCGTCCCCGCCAACTGCTCAACGCCTCTTCTATGTTCTCTCGTCCTTCTTCCCTCCTTGTTCTAGTAATCCAATCCTTCCCTATGCTTTCCTCTCCTGGGACCTCTCCCATCCCACTTATTGGTTCTCCGAACCCTCGTTCTACGGGCGTCTGCCTCGCCGTCCGTGTCGGCATATGGATCGGTGGTCTTCGTTTTTCTGATCTTCTTCTCTCATTCTCTCTTCTGCTTCTTCTCTTCAATCTCATTAAAAGCCTGGCTTGTCAATTGAGCCTTTCGTTTTCCTACTTCTCTTACTGTCCCTTCTACTATCCTTTTCTCTTTAAAGAAAAAAAATACCCATCACCAGGCCAGTCACTTGAGGCCTTTCGTTTTCCTCCTCTTCTACTGTCTCTCTCTCACTATTCTGTCTTCTTTGGGTAAAAAAAAAACTTCATGCACAACTCCAAGCCTTTCCCTACCGCCAAGACTCCACTCGCCACACCGCCAAGAGGAAGGCGAAGCGCACCAGCGCTAGAACTTCCTGCTCAAGCCGAGGGTCCACCTCACCTGTGCAGCGACAGCGACAGGGACAGCGACCGCCGGTCAGTACATCAGCGCACGTGATGATGGAAACGTGGTCGATTCCCGAAATATTGTCCTATGCACACTCACACCACGCTGTTCACCCGAAATTTATTTCGTATTAAGAAAAAGTAGTTCACTGGCTTCAGTAAATAATCGTAGGTCGGAGACAATCTTCTTGCACTGAAGCATTAATGGGTCTGTAAATATTGCCAATAACAGGTGGAAAGTTATTTTGACACTGCTGTGGTGTTTACAAAAAGTGGCATTGCCAATAGAAAACATAATGGAACAATATTTTCTGCAATGGATGGGGTTTGGTCACTACTGTTTTGTCAAAACGTTTTGCAACACGAAAAATCGATGTTTCGCCAAAAACAAAAAAAAAACTCGTAATGCAAATTGTACACATAATTGGTGTGGTTTTTCGATTTCGTTAAGTCTATTATGGAACTGTCTGCTAAATAATACGAAATAATCCGTTTTGCTACTGCAGCAATTGTAACACACAGCAAATGAACAAGATTATCTTTGTACGAATCGTCATTATAATGTGCTGATTTACATGAATAACACTACGGAATTCACGAGGTACTGAAATCGAATGCATATTACTACACTTATCAGTATTATTTAACAAAACTGAGAAATAGTCTCACCTGTTAGTCATACGGTCTGGTTCCTCAAGTACAAGACTGACAAGACGAAGTACGGCTTCCTTTGATAAGCAAAATCTGGATATAAATTCAGAACCGGCGTCGTCACTCGCTCTTTTCCTTCCCCGTTCTTATGAACAGTTCAGCCAAAATCTCGACATTGAAGGCTGCATCTTTCACTATCCCTGCTATCTTGAATATTGGCTCCCAGGTTAAGCTCACTAACTGGCCAGAGATCGCCGGTTAAGTTATCTTGATCTTATGCTCCGGTTGGGCGTTATTTTGGGTTCGTACAACGCGCTTCTCGCGCTATTCCGAGAATAGAGCTCAACAGGCTAGTAATCGGAGATTGGACAACTGGCCCTCATGGGTCTCACTATTGTTGTGATGTCTTTGGCGGTCAGAGACCGAATTAGTGAGCAAGATGGCGGCTCTGGGATAATTCTTTCATTTTTTTGGTGTCAACATACTCAATTCCGATAGGTTGCGAGTGCAAAACGTGTGTGCGTATGTGTGTGTGTGGTGTTTTTGTGTGCTCTCGCTATAACGGTACTTTGCGGGCAGGCGTGTCAATTAGCATCATATTAATTAAAATAGGGGAAGAACTAAAAAAGGGAAAGTAATACGAAACTTTAATAACTGCACTGTATTACTAAGAAGCAATATAATGAAAAGTAATAAAGAGTAAAGTAGCGAAGACCAAGCGGGACAGAAAGATATAGGGGCGCGTTTGTTTTTTAATACATATAAAATAACATGTAACACATTATTGAGCTCTCTACCTTCAGTCATCGCGATCGGGCTAGTCGATGAAAAAGTGGTACGCGACTGCGAAATTCGTTAAGGAGATTATCTAAAGACTCTTCAAGCACGTTTAAAATACATTAGTTGTGACGAAGTCATCAGAGACGTTTATTGTCGGGTGAAGTGAAAATGAATCCGACAACATAATTCGAACTTTGTGTTAGCTGGGAAAAATACTCTTGGGAAACTATTATGGTTGTGGAACCCTCGAAAGTTGTGCGCAACGGAAAGCTATAGTTTATGTAATTCTGCATTTTACAAAATGGTGAAACGCGTGTGCGCGGAACATTAATAGAATCTTATCCTCGGATGGTTGCGGGGGTAACTGATACAAACAACGCGCCAGCATAAAAAATATTTCGCTTATTAACTACCAGATATTAATTAACGGAGACCTAAAATACTAAAGAGAAGGATTGGATCATCACCTCCAATCCCGATTCATATTTCATATTTAATTAGTGAAAAGAAAAGTGTTAATAAACAAACTACATTTCAATTTTATCCACCGTTTTGGCTTCATTACGTAGTCTTGACTACATGATAAACAACATCAGTGGAAGTTGTATGCAACGTATCGTCATAATATTTAGCCAACCAATATTGTGGGACACCAAAAAAGTAAATGCATGAAATTGTTCTTACAGCGAATGTATAATGTGTGAGTGCGACGAACTATAATGAGAAACGGAACATCCATTACGTACTTCCATGTTTATCTGCGAAAATGGTCCTTGTCGGTACATGAGCATAGAGTTCGAATAGAATCGCTGGAACACTGCAAACCATTCAAGATTAATCGAACATCTAAATACGCATAATGCTGGTACCACCAGGATGTGTTCTTTCTCCTCACCCTCGTGGCAGTAATTGAATTGAGAGTGAGCTGGGAAATACATTCAAATCGTGATCGTATTGAATGTCATTGAGCGGTTACATCGCTTGTGCACACGCATATGCACATGTACGTCCATCCTGTTGCATTTCTTGTTGCAGACCAGCCTCTTCATGTAGGCAACCTGACGGTGTGGCTATGCAGGTTGGTAATAGGAATGGTACTGCACGTAGCTCATAAACAGAGCCAGAAGTCCCAAAGCCTTACTAAAACTATTTATTTGTTCTTCTAAAATACAATAACGTTTGTGTACACGCTATAGTCGCTACCAAGAAAGCAGATAATCAAGGTCATCTCACCTTGTCACAGCATTGCCAGTTAGTGATAATTTCAAATGTTAATTTAAATTCCGAAAAAATACTAGACACTTCTGTTTTAGTCTAAAATATGATGGAGTACTTTCCAAAAGAAAATTGTTGCCAATCGTAACCAAAAATTAATAAATGATAAATAAAAACTAACGTTGCAAGAAATTTTGAAGAATAGCAATTTTTTATTTCGAACTGTGAAAAAACATAGAAACACGACCATGCAGTGGTTAACGCAGTTGCCTAGTAAAGAGGAGACTCCGGGCTCTAATCCTGGTCCAGCAGACGAGACATTTTCACTTGTTGCTGCTGATTCTGTACGAAGCCCTCCACCCCTCCACTCCCCCCTCCCCCACTCTGCCCAAACCACGTTCAATTTACATAATGCGAAATTAACTTACGAGAGAATCGGTGCGTGGCAGCGCGCGAGTACTTGCGTCCCGCCGCCAGAATTTTTGTTCTGACGGCTCGGTTTAACAGAACCGATAACATTCCCTACCTCCCTAAAACTTTCTATTTGCAGCTCTTAAAGATCCTTCATGACTGCGTCCATTATCCAAAACACTGATATACGTTACACAAACGTAACTGGGGTACTTTCAGGCCACTGTTTCCATTGAAGTCGAGCTATATCTGTTTGTTCGTATCGTTTTGTGCAACCCAAGTTTTATGTAAGTATATCATTGGCCTCTTGTCCTTAGGACGCAATAAGTGCATTGTATGCAAAAACTCCGCTCTAGTTGCTGCAATGTCTCTGCATTCCATTAATAATTTTCACCCGTCGTTACACTATCTGAATCGAAAAACAAGCGAATGGAGAAGGCGAAAAAAGGAGGCCTCTGAGCCAGAATAATTAATTTTTTTTTCCCGAGATCGCCATGTATTTTTCTAGCCGTCGGATATTCTCCTTTGTCGTACCAACGAAGTACTGTTCCACACACAGTACTATATCATTCAATATTCGGGGGGCTAAGAAGCTATTTTGAAAAATACCTAAACAAGACGCGTTACTGGGATAATCCGATATGTTATGTCGATGTACTGAAAATCTTAAAGAACAAGTTACCTACAGATGTTAGGGAAAAATTAATAACTGTTCCCGAATATGATCTCGAGTATTTTCTTTCAGTGCTCGACTCAATAGATCTGATTCATGAGGATGGGCAAGCCACGCCTAGTTATCGTAACGGTAATGGGCACAACCCAAACGGGAAGAACTACGGTAACGGCAATGGCTTTGGAAATTATAACGGTCGTGTGCGTATGAATAAATGGCATCCGTATGCACCGCCGCGCCACAACGGAAATCCGTACAATCGGTCTACCCATCAGCCACAGGGTGACCGAAGGTACGAAACTAAATATCGGCCCCATAGGTACGGTAATGGCCGAGAAAATAGAAATTCGAGGGAAAACTTCGACAATAGGCGACAAGGAAATGCAAATTACCAGCAACGGAATATGCAACACAGGGATCCGAGAGATAACAGGCAGCCCGTACAGTCAAATCGGAACAACCGAGACACGAAATGGCGAGCATGCGAACATAAGGTAAACATAGTAGAAGTGACGGCAGAAAATGAAACAATACCTTTCCCGGCCCCAGGAAATAATAATCGAGCGTGACTAGAGAAAGAAGGTAATGAACTGTCCGTGTGCCACAGTACTAATATGAGCGACTTAAACACTAAAACGAACAGGAACGGAAAGGAGAAGCAGACACTGAAACAAACCTACACATACAACATATCCGAAATCTATTTTTAAGGTATGATAAGGACGCAGAAATGAAAGAAGACTTGGTTTATCGAAGAGAAAGAAACAACACGCAAGGTAACTGAAATTATTTAAGCAAAAATAAAGGTAAAGGTGGGAAACATAGATTTACTAGTTGTTTTGGATACTGGCGCGTCGACAAGCCTAATGTCTACTAGATTGTTCAAAGAGATAGCGAGGGAAGTAAATGTTCCCACACTACCTGTAGAGAACTGTAGGATCGTAACGGCGATTAATCTAAAGTTATAAAATTACAGGCCAGCATACCCATTAGCATATGTGGTGTAATTTTGCAGTGTACTTTCTTGTTGGTAGACAAACTTATAGTGAACTGTATACTTGGTATAGAGGTGTTCAGAAGATATGGGATAAAAATAGATATCGGCAGCGGGGAATGCCAATTTCATGTAGGGGAGCGCACACTAATTGTGGACTTAATAAGAACTACAATGACAAATCAGATTAGACCGATACCAGACATTGAGGGTAGACAAGTTTAACATTAATCCTTAATGGCAAAGGAGATGGAACTTGATGACGCTGGTAGGGAGATCCTCGATGAGCAAATAGTAGACAGTAAAATAAGTAAATCCACTTGTCTTAATAATGAACAGCGAAGTGAACTGACAAAATTACTCTTCAAATCTCATAACATTTTTCGTAAACAACCTAGTGTTATTAAGGGATATGAATATAAAATGGAAGTATACCCCCATGAAACATATTGTAGAACGTCATATGGCACCCCTTGGGCAAAGAAAGAGACAGTAAGAAAAGAAATAAAGCGCATGATTAGGTGGAGGGTTATTGAAACATCGCACTCACCTTACTGCAGTCCGATTCTCGCAGTTGGTAAAACTGACGAAACTGTGCGGTTGGTGTTAGACGCGAGGGAAATAAACAAAATCATCGTTCCTATAAGAACAAGGCCAGAGAATCTAGAAGAGCAGCTATTAAAGTTTCATGGCGTTAAGTATTTAACATCCCTTGATTTGAAGGCTTCGTACTGGCAAATTTTGTTACATGAAGAGAGTAGAAAGTATACAGCTTTCATAACTGCTGGGAGGAGCTATCAATTTAGGGTGCTGCCTTTCGGATTAAATGTGAGCGCTGGTGTATTTATTGAAGCATTAGACAGGGTACTTGGACCGGAACTGCTTAGCCAGGTTACACTCTACGTTGATGATCTATTAATTGCACCTCAAACATGAGATGAACATGTAAATATCTTGGAAAGGATTTTTCAAAAATTTGATGAATACAATGTCACAGTTAACTTTAAAAACTCCGAATTCGGAAAGGAAAAAAAAAATTCTTAGGGCATATCCTTTCACCAGTAGGAATTCTACCTGACCCCAGTGAACTACATGCGATACGGAATTTCCCAACACCCTATACTAAGAAACAATTAAAAGGTTTCTAGGAATGGCCTCGTTTTTCAGGAAGTTTCTGCCACAACAATTGTTGAACAGTAGTTCACTATTAAACTTACTGCATAAAAACCACGGTTGGTTGTGGACTAAAGAATGTGAAAATGATTTTCAGCAGATTAAGCACGCGCTGATTAACGCGCCTATCCTGAAACACCCAAATATGGAATTGGATTTTTGTTTAAGTACCGATGTTAGTTATCAGGGGCTCGGTGCGCGCCTGTTTCAAATAATAACAAAGGATGGTAAGGAAGAAGTCAATGTAATCAGTTTTGCCAGTAGAACCCTCACAGAATGTGAAAGATCCTATTCCGTAACTGAGCTAGAAGCGTTATCAGTAGTTTGGGGGTTTCGTAAATTTCAATATTACCTTTGGGGAAAACATACCACAGTTTACTGTGATCATCAAGCCTTGTCCTTTCTTCTGGCGTGCAAGTTGTTACATAAGAGTATAGCGAGGTGGTGCATGTATGTCCAAGAGTTTGATTTTGAGACAGTGTACTTAAAAGGGGAACAGAATGTTTTGGCAGATGCACTATCACGATTACCTCAAGGTCTTACCGATTTCCACGAGTTAGAGGAACAAACATCAGACTTCAAGGTGCTTTTAATACACTCCTGGAAATGGAAAAAAGAACACATTGACACCGGTGTGTCAGACCCACCATACTTGCTCCAGACACTGCGAGAGGGCTGTACAAGCAATGATCACACGCACGGCACAGCGGACACACCAGGAACCGTGGTGTTGGCCGTCGAATGGCGCTAGCTGCGCAGCATTTGTGCACCGCCGCCGTCAGTGTCAGCCACTTTGCGGTGGCATACGGAGCTCCATCGCAGTCTTTAACACTGGTAGCATGCCGCGACAGCGTGGACGTGAACCGTATGTGCAGTTGACGGACTTTGAGCGAGGGCGTATAGTGGGCATGCGGGAGGCCGGGTGGACGTACCACCGAATTGCTCAACACGTGGGGCGTGAGGTCTCCACAGTACATCGATGTCGTCGCCAGTGGTCGGCGGAAGGTGCACGTGCCCGTCGACCTGGGACCGGACCGCAGCGACGCACGGATACACGCCAAGACCGTAGGATCCTACGGAGTGCCGTAGGGGACCGCACCGCCACTTCCCAGCAAATTAGGGACACTGTTGCTCCTGGGGTATCGGTGAGGACCATTTGCAACCGTCTCCATGAAGCTGGGCTACGGTCCCGCACACCGTTAGGCCGTCTTCCGCTCACGCCCCAACATCGTGCAGCCCGCCTCCAGTGGTGTCGCGACAGGCGTGAATGGAGGGACGAATGGAGACGTGTCGTCTTCAGCGATGAGAGTCGCTTCTGCCTTGGTGCCAATGATGGTCGTATCCGTGTTTGGCGCCCTGCAGGTGAGCGCCACAATCAGGACTGCATAAGACCGAGGCACACAGGGCCAACACCCGGCATCATGGTGTGGGGAGCGATCTCTTTCACTGGCCGTACACCTCTGTTGATCGTCGAGGGGTCACTGAATAGTGCACGGTACATCCAAACCGTCATCGAACCCATCGTTCTACCATTCATAGACCGGCAAGGGAACTTGCTGTTCCAACAGGACAATGCACGTCCGCATGTATCCCGTGCCACCCAACGTGCTCTAGAAGGTGTAAGTCAACTACCCTGGCCAGCAAGATCTCAGGATCTGACCCCCATTGAGCATGTTTGGGACTGGATGAAGCGTCGTCTCACGCGGTCTGCACGTCCAGCACGAACGCTGGTCCAACTGAGGCGCTAGGTGGAAATGGCATGGCAAGCCGTTCCACAGGACTACACCCAGCATCTCTACGATCGTTTCCATGGGAGAATAGCAGCCTGCATTGCTGCGAAAGGTGGATATACACTGTACTAGTGCCGACATTGTGCATGCTCTGTTGCCTGTGTCTATGTGCCTGTGGTTCCGTCAGTGTGATCATGTGATGGATCTGACCCCAGGAATGTGTCAATAAAGTTTCCCCTTCCTGGGACAATGAATTCACGGTGTTCTTATTTCAATTTCCAGGAGTGTAAATTATGGAACTTTTAAACCATATTATATTAAAATGTGCAAAAACATGCAACGTTTACAGGAAGAAGACCCGAGATGGAGCAGGGTAAGGAAAAAATTGCAGGCTAGAACACACGAACATTTAGAGCAGTATTACATTATACATAGAAGAGATCGACGAATCGATAAGTGGTGTGTGTGCATACCTCAGGAATATGTGGAAAACTTAATTCAACACACGCACCGCACATGGGGGCACTATGGAGTGCTAAAGTGTGCCGCCAAAATTTCTACGTATTGTTATTTCCCTAATATGAGTGGACTCATAGAGCAAGTAATCAGACGCTGTGCGGTGTGTCAAAAGGTCAAACATCAGAATAGGACTTGTCTTAACATACTAAACCCAATAATACCGAAGCAACCAAGAGATCTTGTATCCATTTACGCCGCAGGACCTTATCCCCAAGCCCGCGGCGGAGTTAAATACATCGTAGCCCTATATGATGTTTTTAGTAAGTGTCTCCAGCTGTACGCAATCAAAACAGTTAGGTCAGGGCCAATTATAAGGCGAATTCTGGAAGACTACATATCACGCATTGGGAAACCCCAAGCAGTCCTAACTGATGACGCCTCAAATTTTACACGTGACCAATGGAAACCATTTTTAAAATCACAAAACATACGTCATATCTTAGTATCCGAGTTCCACCCGGAAGCAAGTCCCGTCGAACGGTGCTTCCGTGAATTTAATAGGTTTATCCGCACATATACACCACAGAACCAAAGGAAATGGATAGAATACCTGGGTCCGTTTCAGCACATAGTAAATCACCTACCACACACATCAACAGGGCACACACGGGCCGAACTAATGTTTGAAAAGGTGGAGATAGATGAATGGGCAAAACCGATACCTAAATTACGGCACAATGACGAAGTCTTAGATGAGAAAGTACCGCGAGCGCTAATAACATTGGAAGAGCAAGCTCAAATAAGGAACGGAATTTACGACAGGAAATTGAAAAACGTAACAGAATTCCAAATTGGACAGGAGGTACTACTAAGAAGGCATCCGAAATCATCGAAATTAAAGACATTGGATAAAAAATGGCAATTGTTATATGTTGGTCCGTATATCGTTGTTGACAAGCCACATCCGGGGTGCTACTAGATAGGAAATATAAAAAATGGTAAAATAAAAAGCATGTAGCTAATTTGCGGAAATTTATTAAATGAAAATTCAAATCTCATTCTGTCATGATCTGTTGCATCAGTAAAACGCAAGAAGGTAAGAGGTTTGTCGATCTTTGACGAATAAACCGACTGGCGCTCGGTTCCTCTCCAGCTAGGTGGTACAATGTTTATATTTCCGGTGCCCTCTCCCTCTTCTACTATCCTGCTTAATCAATAAGGAATGTTCAATTTTCTTTTACTATCTAACATGCAGAGAGTGAGATGCAGCGTAGTGAAAATAAATTTTCCTTGTATTTTGATATTGTACTTTCTTAAGACTTAATTCACAGCGCGCGAGCTTTAAGCGAGAGGCATGAGCGATGAGGTATACTGAGCCGTGCTGCCGCGCTTACAGCAGAGCGTACTTCAACAGTTATATACGAAGCGGCTAACAGCTGATCGTAGGGGTCAAGTAGGCAAAAAGCAAGGTGGAGTTCAGTGTCCCCTGTACGATGCGCAAAGACACACTGCGCACCGCGACGGAAACCATTCTAGAATTTAAGCGAATCGGCATCCACACCGCGCAACCAGCTGGACAAAACGGAAGCGACACGAAGTGGGGTACCTATCAGCTAGTTACTCTGACGTAGATGAGCAACACAAACTAAACGAATAGAAACATTTACTCCTAAGTCGGCGACTATACTGTAAAGAGCACTAACTTTAGAGTATATCATTGGGGTTAAGCATATGCCGCTTTAAGAAACTGAGCGCATTGACGCAAGTAAACTATAAGGAGAATAGAATACGCTAAATTTGTGAACTTAACACAATCCATTGAACGTACATACTTATCCTTATTTCTCAGTATTCAACGTAGAAGAGAATATACACAGGAAATGACCTATCCGACTATATACAACAGGATTAAGATAAGTTTTAAAGGGAAATAACAACATGTACACTTGAAAGAACGCGATTAGCACATAACTTAAGAACTAAGCGACTTACAAACAACACTGAAGTGAGCGACGGTGTGAAAGGTAGAATGAGATATAAAAATAGAAAAATGCGTGTGACTGAGAAGTAAACTATAAAATAACATATCGTACAAGATTTAGCGAGAGGAGCGGTTGTACACTTATAGAACTACACTTCTTTACAGACAGAAATAGTGAGCTCAATGTACAGGGAGAATACATATCCACAAATTTGTTATTACAGAATTCACCTATGTTAGTTGTTATTAATTATACCTCATAGTATAAGCAGCAAAATAAAGTTGTAAACATGAATTGAACAACACGCGGGAGATAAGGTAAGTAAATACAAAAACCAACCAATACGCACACAACGTAATTACATGAACTTAAAACAAAAGAACTTTGGTAAGTATTGTATGTTTACAAAAGCGATATGGAGAAATAAATGAAATTTCACTGCTGGATAATATTTTGAAGTGGAGAGAGTGTGAAAGGTTTTATTCGATTCGATTGAAGGTATTAATTAGTTAATCTACGTTTGTGGTGACATACCATGCATGGGATGAATCTAGGAAGAGAATGAAAGTGTATTATAGTAATATGAGTTTATTTATATTTGTGGGAAGAAATAAATAGGGCGGTGGTTCTAGTGTGAGAACCCTACAGGTAGTACATGAGTATAAAAGGCGATTTATGTGGAATATTTTTAATGAATAATTATATGGGTATACGGCGATGAATATGAAGATTAATATTACAAGGGTACCTAGGAAAGGGCCACGAAGCGGACGTAAGAAAGAATACACTATATAGTTTTAAGTCTTAGAATGAATGGTTGTATGAGTGTGGAAAGCAAAGTATGATGATGCATGTACGGTAAGTAATTATGAAAACGAACATCACGAAGAAGCAGTGAGGAGTATAGAAGGAACACTGAAGTCGATAGTAACAATGGTACATGATAACATTTAAAACACACCACTGCGCAGTGATTTACTACACAGACATCAGAATGTAAAACAACCTAGTATGAAAAATATTTCCTTAGCGACTAACTGTTACAGCTCGAGAAACTATAAGGTTAGTATAAATGAAAATATGATACACAATTCGTATGAGGAATGAACACAAAATGCAGTGAAACAATATTTTCTACACTGAGTTCTTGACGCACGCAGGAGCGAAATCATTATTTTAGCACATGCGCGTTCTTACTTAGCGATAGTGAATTATGAGTGGAGCTAAACATGACAAAAATACGGTAAAATTATCGGTCACACGTCACAAAGATAAACATGTACATGTCGTCGAATCAATAAGGCAGAAATATGGCTTAAAATATGTGTTCACGAATGTGGGATATTAACGAAGATTAACAAGTAGTGATGAAGTCAGGATTGTCAAGGGATAGAACATACCCCACACTCGCTCACAAACGAGCACTTGTAAATATTATACATAGTAGGAAGATTTATCAAATGCCAAGGATAGAATAAGTACACTAACGACGCACTACAAATAGCAATCCCAGAAGTAGCTTGATCTCTGAAGCAGACCTTAGCGAATCCGGTTTTCCATGTAGTGAGTAGTGCTGGAACGTATTTTCTATGTGTATTTGTGATGGTAAACACGCGCAGGAGGTTGGGCCTGCAAGTCAAGAGAAAAGCAAAAATTCAGAACAAATGAGAGATTCCTTCTAATTTACTTATTAGTGTGTAAAATGGATGATGCCTAACATGGAACCCATATAGGAAATGTGAATGTGACTTGTACATTTATGTGTCAACTTTACTATTGCCAATGTCGATGTCTATAAAAAAAAGGTATGCAGTATTTTCTATTGTAGTTGTGGATGTAAAAACGTGCAGGAGGTCGGTCCTGCAAGACAATAAAAAGAAAGAACAAACATTCAGAACAAGTGCAAGATTCCTTCTAATTTACTTATTGCTGTGTCAGATTCTGCTTAACATAAGAGTCCATACACGAAATGTGAATGTGAATTGGACATTTATTTGCCAACTATATTATTGTTAATGTCGATGTCTATGTAAAATGTATGTATGTACTCTTTTCTTTTTTCTTTGTGTAGTTGTGGACGTAAAAACGCGCAGGAGGTCGGTCCTGCAAGACAAGAATAGAAAATGCCAATAGTCAGAATAAATGAAAGATACCTCCTGATTTACATATTAGTGTGTAAGAGGGTGTATGTCATGGACTCCGTATATGAAATGTGAAATGGAAATTTATGTGTCAACTCCATTATTGACAATGTTTATGTCTATGTATGCACTATTATCAATTTTATGTGAGATTTTATACTTTAAGAAGAACAACTTATGTATGTATGTGAAGTGCAACGCGACGGACGAGTAAAATACTCGCACGCCTGAAGTGATACAAAAATATTAAGGCCTACTAATATTGAAAATAGCGGCTCAGACGTAATATGAGTAAACGCTACAGTCTAGCAAAGTGAATACAGAGAGTGTGATGCGTGTGCGACGGAGATATCAGAGGAAATCCGTATGACCACGAGTTGAGGTGTGAGAACCGCTGAACTATAATGCACGACGGGAGATAATGCCGTATCCTGCAGTGCGGCTCTTACCTTCAATGTCACTGGCCGAAAACCTCTCCCAGGCGCGAGATGAGGTATTGGTGTTCTTCGGGTTGAGCGTTGGAGCTGAATCCGTCGTATCCAGTCTCCGGACTGGAGGGCATATACAACTCCGACTTCATGAGCCTGGAGCGACATTACAGCGTGTGCGCGGGCAGTGCTGCTGCTCACGTGGCGCTTGCGTCGGGCGCGTTAAACAATGGGCTGCTGCTGGCCATAAGTGCAGCGAACAATGAGATAACGTGTGCCGAAAGGACAGCTTCTCAGAACGGCTAATGAACCAAAAGGCAAGGAGAAAAACAATTATTGGAATATAGTGAAAGGACACTTTATGGAATGTAACATTTTCTCCCTGGTAATACTGCTTAACAAATGTAAGGAGAAATAAGAGACTACGACGTTAGCACCCCATGGACGTGCGATATGTAATATGAATATATGTGAACGTAATTACGTGATATAAGTATATGTGACTGTATTTACACGTATGAATTTGTAATGGCCGAGAAAATGAGCTTTGTAGATATACTTGTAGTAGCATACGGGTATTAAAACTCCATTGACGTGCACCAAGTGACTGAACTATGAGCCCCAAAGTTAATAAGGCCACTGTACACTGTCACCCTAAATAAAGAGACTTATTTCCGACAGTATACAGTAGGAGGGCATTTGTGATAAACCTTTTACATTTCCCTTATGTTTTCGTCTTCTTTAAAGGCAAAGAGAGAAAATGAAGCCGTAGCCCATCATAGAGCCTATGCCTACCGTCATGTATTTTTAGACTTTCAGTTGTTAAAAAACGGAGGATTTTTTCTGGTACCAGTAGGAGGAAGGAAGGACTAGCGCTCAGCTAGTGAACGAGTGAGAAGCACGCCATTTTTAGCGAGTAATTGCAGACCGCCATTTTGGGGTAGCTATAAATAAGTGAGGAGAGTGTGTTTCATATGTGCACCGTTTAGAAAAATACAGTATTGTTTTATTAACAGAAAGGTCGTGTGAGTTATTTCAGATAGTAAAATAATTACAAGAACTGAATCCCACCTGTGTACTTTAGAAAACTACGAAGAACCGATAAGCTTAATGGGAGCACGGTCAACACTTCAAAGGTGAACACGGCGACCAAACATAGCATTATAAAGAATGGTAAGCACAAATCTACAGCGGAGAAAGAAAATACTTTGCCCTGCAAAATAATATGAACTAATACGAACTTATTTCCAGGCATAGCTCACCTTATTGTGCTTGTCATTCATGCCGAAAAATTAATCTCAGTAATTCAATACATTTTAAAAAGCCACGCATTTCAACATTTTATTATCATCTATTCCATTATTTTATTATATTATAAGCCTCAATAGAATTAATAATCATCACATCACAGAAACATTATTTATATATGCTCAAGAACTGCAAACAAATATTATTCAATAATTTAGTAAGGGTTTTCTGTGTAACACCCACTGGTGCTGTAATGAATAAAACATTCCAAGACGTAAAAACAATAGCAAGGTATCCAGTAGCACTTTCACAATTTTCAGTCAAATCAATTTCCATGATGTCTATGTCGTCACAGCTTGTTGGAGAGATTGTAAAGACCAACTATTTCACAGAGCAGATCGCATTTCAAAGTTGCTTCTATTTATGTGTCTATTTACAATTCAATTCACCGTCTACCCTAAAGCTGTATTTGATGGAATACTATCGTGTAGAAATGGTGCATCTGAATCGAATTGACTGTGGCGTCCTTCTATTGACAAGTTTATCAAATCGTGTATTTCATTGTACACAATTTGGAACTTACATTCCACATATGGAGCTCCACCAATCAACATCCTCTGCTACCTTTTCTAAGCTTAATTTTTACGTTTTTTCTTTCTTTGAACGATAATGATAATCGTAATTCTGGTGTAGCTGCTCTGTCGATCTACATGAAGTTGTTTGTGAATGGAAACTGTTGCATATTTTTTCGTATATTTTGTTCGAAAATCTTGAAAGATCTCTTACCGGTCAAAGAACAAATACCTGATCATTTAATTAAATTCAGGATAGGAAGTTATACATATATGTACCCTACCAATTTAGTTAAATATTTTGCACTAACATTTTCAATGAATGAGGCTGCATCATTTCGTGTTTTCTACTATACTCTTGAACTCATACAAAGTATCTATCAGCCTCGAAGTATCCTCAAGCGAAAAGTTTTGCGATGTGGAACGTTTATCACTCATTTTTGACACGCTATTTCTGCCGAGGACGACTATTTAAATACGAAATGACGTATGCGAAAATACCCAGGGTGCTCTTCAGTTGTTGCCAACTTAAATCGACATGAACACTGTTCCAGGAATAACTAACCGAGAGACAAATCGACATGACCGCTGTTCCAGGAATAACTAACCGAGGGAGAAAATGGCTCTCCAAGTTAACCAGCTATTCTTCAGTTAGCTAGCCCTGGATTCAACCCGAAAATGTACAACTGGCACACAGAGCCTCCTGCTCCGCCGTCTTCGCTTTTCTAATTGGATTGGTAACCCCCTTCCCCCAGCATCTTTATTGTGGTAGTTCGATGTATGTAGCCAATGAGTTTAGACTATATAAATTGGCCAGCAGCTGTCATCTAGTTTTCGAGGCTCACATAGGCTCCCACCCCCCAAGTTACTATTCTCAATTCATGATCAAGTATGAAGTGTTTATCATCTTTTACCGGTTGCAGGGAAAGCCGCGTGAAGTTTGGATAGAATTACGTATTGATCAATTGATTTATCAACATCACTGTTTTTATTGATCAATTGATTTATCAACATCACTGTCCTCAAGGAACTAAATCATACTACAGTGTGCTCAGAATTCGCTTAAAGCTCACTCCTACCTTGTGTTAGTTCGGCTGAAACTCATAACCAACTGTGAGAATTTGATTGTCAGAGCACAGAATATGCGATGATCAAAGCATACCTTCTCGGTTCTATAACTTGCACAATTTCAGACACTGTGCTTGTAATGTACGTATAACACTCTCTGCAGCTTCATCATAGATAACTGTATCATCTGCAAAAAGTGTGAGGTTTTTGTTAATATGAAATGATAATTAAATTAATACCTTACGCTGTCGACAGGTGTTGATATACATTACCGGGACACGGGGATACTTGAAAATGTGTGCCGCGACCGGGTCTCGAACTCGGTATCTCCTGCTTACATGGCAGACGCTCTATCCATCTTTTTTTTATTCTACAAAAAAAGTAACAAAGATGGCTACAATGAAATGACATAAATAAGACGACAGATAATTGCAGTCATAAATTACAGCTTTCGAAGAATGAGCAATCATATTAAGTCTTCAGCAGTAGCACACATTTAGCACCTTCACTGCCACCTTCATCTGGTGGCATTTCAGCAGCACATTCTCTTCTTCTGCATCCTGAGATTCCTCATCATCATTTGTCAGACTCAAATTAATTATTCAGTAAATCCCTGATGTGTGTTCCTTCCAGGGTAAATTACGTGGACAGAAGAGCAGTCCCGAACAGCGACATCGCAAAATCCTTCACTGCCTTGTTATTTTTGTCAGTTCCAGCCCTCTGAACACATCCTTAGGGAGTTCAAGATCTTCCTTTATATCAGACACCAGATGTTTGCGGTCATATTTATGTATCTGCTGTACTACTGATTTATTTTTCATGTGTGACTTGCAGGTGAGGTTAGGGTCGGGAACGTGACCCATCCCATTCCCTCTCTACGAGGAATCCAGTTCCTAACCTATACCCATTCTGTTAAAGACAACTCGGAGCATGTTACCATATTCCTTATTGTGATTATGTTACTTAAGTGTTTTCTCGAATTCATTTTCCATAAACATCTTGTCCTTCAGCCATGAACCATGGACCTTGCCGTTGATGGGGAGGCTTGCGTGCCTCATCGTTACAGGTAGCCGTAACATAGGTGCAACCACAACCGAGTAGTATCTGTTCAGAGGCCAGACAATCGTGTGTTTCCTGAAGAGGGACAGCAGCCTTATCAGTAGTTGCAGGGGCAACAGTCTCGATGACAGACTGATCTGGCCTTGTAACATTAACCAAAACGGCCTTGCTGTGCTGGTACTGCGAACAGCTGAAAGCAAGGGGAAACTGCAGCCGTAATTTTTCCCGAGGTCATGGAGCTTTACTGTATGGTTAAATGATGATGGCTTCCTCTTGGGTAAAATATTCCGGAGATAAAATAGTCCCCCCATTCGCATCTCCGGGCGGAGACTACTCAGGAGGATGTCGTTATCAGGAGAAAGAAAACTGGCGTTCTACGGATCAGAGCGTGGAATGTCAGATCCCTTAATCGGGCAGGTAGGCTAGAAAATTTAAAAAGGGAAATGGATAGGTTAAAGTTAGATATAGTGGGAATTAGTGAAGTTCGGTGGCAGGAGGAACAAGACTTTTGGTCAGGTGACTACAGGGTTATAAACACAAAATCAAATAGGGGTAATGCAGGGGTAGGTTTAATAATGAATAAAAAAATAGTAATGCGGGTAAGCTACTACAAATAGCATAGTGAACGCATTATTGTGGCCAAGATAGATACGAAGCCCACGCCTACCACAGTAGTACAAGTTTATATGGCAACTAGCTCTGCAGATGACGAAGAAATTGAAGAAATGTATGATTAAATAAAAGAAATTGTACAGCTAGTGAAGGGAGATGAAAATTTAATAGTCATGGGTGACTGGAATTCGTCAGTAGGAAAAGGGAGAGAAGGAAACGTAGTAGGTGAATATGGATTGGGGGTAAGAAACGAAAGAAGAAGCCGCCTGGTAGAATTTTGCACAGAGCACAACCTAATCATAGCTAACACTTGGTTCAAGAATCATAAAAGATGACTGTATACATGGAAGATGCCTGGAAATACTGACAGGTTTCAGATAGATTACATAATGGTAAGACAGAGATTTAGGAACCAGGTTTTAAATTGTTAGACATTTCCAGAGGCAGATGTAGACTCTGACCACAATCTATTGGTTATGAACTGTAGATTAAAACTGAAGAAACTGCAAAAATGTGGGAATTTGAAGAGATGGGACTTGGATAAACTGAAAGAACCAGAGGTTGTAGAGAGCTTCAGGGAGAACATTAGGGAACGATTGACAAGAATGAGGGAAAGAAATATAGTAGAAGAAGAGTAGGTACCTTTAAGAGATGAAATAATGAAGGTAGCAGAAGATCAAGTAGGTAAAAAGAAAAGGGCTAATAGAAATCCTTGGGTAACAGAAGAGATATTGAATTTAATTGATGAAAGGAGAAAATATAAAAATTCAGTAAATGAAGCAGGCAAAAAGGAATACAAACGTCTCAAAAAAGAGATCGACAGGAAGTGCAAAATGGCTAAGCAGGGATGGCTACAGGACAAATGTAAGGATGTAGAGGCATAGATCAGTATGGGTAAGATAGATACTGCCTACAGGAAAATTAAAGAGACCTTTGGAGAAAAGAGAACCACTTGCATGAATATCAAGAGTTCAGATGGTAGGCCAGTTCTAAGCAAAGAAGGGAAAGCAGAAAGGTGGCAGGAGTATATAGAGGGTCTATACAAGGGCGATGTTCTTGAGGACAGTATTATGGAAATGGAAGAGAATGTAGATGAAGATGAAATGGGAGATGCAATACTGCGTGAAGAGTTTGACAGAGCACTGAAAGACCTGAGTCGAAACAAGGCCCTGGGAGTAGACAACATTCCATTAGAACTACTGACAGCCTTTGGAGAGCCTGTCCTGACAAAACTCTACCATCTAGTGAGCAAGATGTATGAAACGGGCGAAATACCCTCAGACTTTAAGAAGAATATAATAATTCCAATCCGAAAGAAAGCAGTTGTCGACAGATGTGTAAATTACCGAACAATCAGTTTAATAAGCCACGGTTGCAAAATAGTAACACGAATTCTTTACACACGAATGGAAAAACTAGTAGAACCCTACCTCGGGAAAGATCAGTTTGGATTACGTAGAAATGTTGGAACACATGAGGCAGTACTGACCCTACGACTTATCTTAGAAAAAATACATTACAGAAAGGCAAACCTACGTTTCTAGCATTTGTAGACTTTGAGAAAGCTTGTGACAATGTTGACTGGAATACACTCTTGCAAATTCTGAAGGTGGCAGGGACAAAATACAGGGAGCGAAAGGCTATTTACAATTTGTACAGAAACCAGATGGCAGTTATAAGAGTCGAGGGTCATGAAAGGGAAGCAGTGGTGGGTAAGGGAGTGAGACGGCGTTGTAGCCTCTCCCCGGTGTTATTCAATCTGTATATTGAGCAAGCTGTAAAGGAAACAAAAGAAAAATTCGGAGTAGGAATTAAAATCCATGGAGAAGAAATAGAAACTCTGAGGTTCGCGGTGACATTATAATTCTGTCAGAGACAGCAAAGGACCTGGAAGAGCAGCTGAACGGAATGGACAGTGTGTTGACAGGAGGATACAAGATGAACATCAACAGAAGAAAACGAGCATAATGGAATGTAGTCGAATTAAATCGGGTGATGCTGAGGTAATTAGATTAAGAAATGAGAGGCTTAAAGCAATAAATGAGTTTTGCTATTTGAGGAGCAAAATAACTGATGATGAAGGAAGTAGAGAGGATATAAAATGTAGATTGGCAATGGCAAGGAAAGAGTTTCTGAATAAGAGAAATTTGTTAACATCGAGTATAGTTTTAAGTGCCAGGAAGTCGTTTCTGAAAGTATTTGTTTGGAGTGTAGCCATGTATAGAAGTGAAACGTGGACGATAAATAGTTTAGACAAGAAGAGAATACAAGCTTTCGAAATGTGGTGCTACAGAAGAATGCTGAAGTTTAGTTGGGTAGACCACTTAACTAATGAGGAGGTATTGAATG
Source organism: Schistocerca gregaria (assembly GCF_023897955.1). NCBI lineage: Eukaryota > Metazoa > Arthropoda > Insecta > Orthoptera > Acrididae > Schistocerca > Schistocerca gregaria. The sequence goes on from NC_064925.1 coordinate 250,534,627, forward strand.
GAACTGGAGAGAAGGGAAATTTGTGGCACAACTTGACCAGAAGAAGGGATCGGTTGGTAGGACATGTTCTGAGGCATCAAGGGATCACCAATTTAGTATTGGAGGGCAGCGTGGAGGGTAAAAATCGTAGAGGGAGATCTAGAGATGACTACACTACGCAGATTAAGAAGGATGTAAGTTGCAGTGGGTACTGGGAGATGAAGAGGCTTGCACAGGATAGAGTAGCATGGAGAGCTGCATCAAACAAGTCTCAGGACTGAAGAGCAGAACAACAACAAAAACTGCTACTGAGTTAGATAAATTTACTGGGGACTCTGCCAAATAGCTCGTTGTTTTAAGTAAACGTAACTGCAGTCGCTCACATTCTAATTATTTAGCTTAAGGCGCAACTGACATCCTTTCAGTAATCTTTTGCGAGGTTTTTAGCCTGTTCGTGTTTCACTGACAATGCAGTATTTAATCTTGAATCACCTTCTTCACTGTGCTGGCTACCTTAATCAGCTACCTTTTCCATTTATTTCCTCAATTTTTATTTCCATTATTTACTGACTTCATTTATGCGAGGTCTATGCTTGCCTGTTAAAACCTGTCGGTTAAACAGCTGGTGCTACTACTAGGGCAAAAGCATAGCGGTGTTCGACCCGCCCTCGACCTGCAAGGCCGGATACTCACTAGAACTGCAGCCATTATTATTCTTCATTAAGGGGTTGTAGGAAGCTCGCACAAGATGAAGAGATTCTATTAGTGCAGGACTGACAGCTCCCTCATCCTTAGCACAACTGCTCATTACGCGCGTCTTAAGGTGGCACACAATCAATGTAGTACCAGACGGAGCTGGTGACCCTAGAGTGGCATTCAGGATTTCTTTTTGGAACAGTTTTTCAGCCTCCACAGATGGTCTGTCATGTTTTAATATAACAGAGCTGATCTGTATCTATTAGAACGTAATTAACAACAAATGAATTTTGACTACTCGGTCCCACAACCAGCATCTTATTTTATGTACTCATCATATAAGGTGTTTGATAGTTCATACTATCAATCTGCTTACTAGTATTATATTTGTCACACACATGGAAACGATTTTTCTCCTAAAGTTTTCTGGATCTGAAGGATATCCTCAGTGGTGGCATGTTAAAAACTCACACTCTTGCTGGAGGCTACACTGGATACCATGACGTCCAGTTTACACTGCCCCAAAATTTGGAGCCCACGAGCTGCAACATCAATTCCAGGTGTCTACAGAATGTAACAAGCTGCTTAAGCAGTGGAACCTATTTTGCATCGTAAGAGGTAACCTACACGCACCCTTTAACTTTCTTTAAACTGAGGCTCTGATACCTTTTTTTCAGTCTCTATCGTTTTGGTAATAAAGGTTTATCATATCATTAGCTGTAATCATTTCAAAAATACAGTGACTAGCTGTCGACTACGGCGTCGGCTATATGCATAATTACGGTCTTTCAGTTTTATTCCTGTCCTCGCTGTGTAGCAGCCATTAGATCCCGTCCGACGGACAATAAATTCAGTCCTGCTCCTGTTACAGTTCTTTTTTTACGCAGGCACCACCCGCAACGCAACAATTATTCAAAATCGGCCCCACTTCCTGCTGCTCTCTCCTATCGTCCACTCGAACAACTCCGCATGTTTCGTTTTTTCAACTCCTGCTCTGTAGATTAGGCCCGCTTAATGACCTCTGGTAAGCCCTGAGTACCTGGAAGGCCGTTGTTATGTCATATAAAACCTAGAAGAGATGCACTATCTTCTGTACTATGTGTGTTAACTTACCGTTAGAGATGTAAGACTACCGTAGGCAACCATAAGTAAGCGCAGACTGCGGTAGTTTTTCTATTAGCTTTGGGCAGTTAAGGTTGTGCCTGCGTTACCTGTGCATTAGGTGTGTTGAATACCCATCGGCTGTTACCTCATAACGATCGCTTTCTTTAGTACAAGATTCCATTAAAGACTGGAAGCATTAAACAGTCTAGAAACTGACTGAGGATATATACGTGCTGTGTAATCTATGGAACATGTTTGTTCTACACAGTTATCCTGCTGCCTGTTACTTAAAAATTAACTGTATTTATAATAAAATTGCGCTTGTCAATATTTAATTCGGGTTTTATTAGAAAATTGTTGATTTCTAACGTGAAACAGAGGAATGTTGTAGTAAAAATACAGAAAAGAATACATATTTATCATATAGCGCTAGAAAACGCAATTCCCTAAACAGAAAGATAAAATTTTAAAAAAAGAAAGAAAAAGATATAAAACATTTCTTCAGTATTTTGTCGAAATTATATGACATGTTTCTGTTATTCGTACAAGCTTTCGCATTTATCAATAATAACAGGAAACTCTTTCCCTTTTTCATTATGAAGAATGTTTTACTGAGTACAAACTAACAACATTAATTATAGATATTTTTTATGCTTGTGCATGTAAATTGTACTTGCAGCAAATGTAATTCCTTTGGTTACATAAAAACTGCAGAAGCTACGCGATCAATTCATTTTTATCACTTGCAAAATGCAACTTACATTCTTTAACAACATAAAATACACAATGGACTAACACTGAGTGGTATACGGTTTTAATTATGTGCAAAACAGGCAACCAAACAAACAAAAAAAACAAAGAGAAATCATCTGCTCCGAGTTTCTGTATTACTCATTCATTTACGTTTCTTTCCCGTATCCCTACTATTTACTATATTTATGCAGTGTACCAAAACAGCCGAACTGTAGTCTTGGTAGAGCGCAACTATACTTACCGTGCATCACTGGAAGATCGTAACTGCAGTCGCATCTGCTAATACATTAACACTCCGCCATTTGACTGTATTGTTGTTTATTTAATTACGACGAAGGTTTCGGCCTTCTATGCCATTTGCAAGCAACTGAGTTCATGTTATTAAGATATATTGCATGACTCGTAGCTCAAAATTTGCGAGTCACTTGAAAATGGCATAAATACCGAAACCTGCATCGTAATTAAACAAACAACAATACAATCATATGACGGTGTGTTCATTTAAACATTATGGTATAGCTGTTTCTCAGCAACCTCAAAAACTGTAGCTAAATGAAATAGTAAGAATAGAGACAAATGTCGCAGAAACTGATCTACGACGTAATCACTTCTAAAATTACTTGCAGTATGCACTGAGGTGACGAAAAGTCAAGAGATACCTCCTAATGTCGGGTCGGACCTTCTTTTGCCCGGCTTAGTGCAGCTGTTCGATGTTGCATCGACTCAACAGAAATACTGAGCGAAGTTGCCTCTGTAACTCTCCATAACTGCAAAAGTGTTGTTGGTGCAGGAGTTTGTACACGAACTGACCTCAAGATTATAATCTATGAATGTTCGATAGTATTCATGTTGAATGACATGGGTGGCCAAATCATACGCTCCGAATGTCTAGGATGTTCTTCAAACCAGTTGCGAACAATTGTGGACCGATGGCACGTCGCATTGTGATCCGTAAAAATCCCATCGCTGTTTGGGAACGTGCAAGTGGTCTCCAAGTAGCCGAACATAGCCATTCACAGTCAACGGTCGTTCAGAAGGACCAGAAAACCAACTAAATTCCACGTAAACACAGCCTACACCGTTATGAAGCCATCACCAGCTCCAATAGTGCCTTGATAACTTCAGTCTTTGGCTTTGTGGAGTGTGCGCCATACTCAAACCTATCATCTGTTTTTACCAAGTGAAATCGGTACTCATCTGACCAGTCCACAGTTTCCCATTCGTCTAGGGTGCAGTGTGTTTGGTCACGAGCCCAGGAGAGGCGCTGCAGGTGATGTCGAGAGGTTAGCAAAACGGACTCCCATCGCTCGTCTGCTGCCATAGCCAGTTAACACCAGATTTCGCCACCCTGTCTCAACGGATACGTTCGTCATAGGATCCACATTGATTTGTACGGTTGTTTCACGCACTGTTGCTAGTCTGTTAGCACTGACAACTCTACGCAAACGCCGCAGCCCCCGGTCGTTAAGTGAAGTGCGTCGACCACTGCGTCGCTCATGGTGAGAGGTAATGCCTGAAATTTGATATTCTTGGCACGCCCTTGACACTGTGGATCTCGGAATTCTGAATTCCCTAACGATTTCAGAAACGGAAAGTGCCATACGTGTAGCTCAAACTACCATTCCACAGTCATAGTCTGTTAATACCTGTCATGCAGCCATGAACACCCTATCCCATGACTTCTGTCACCTTAGAGTTATTATGATACCATAGCTGAGACCATCACAGTAGGATTCTGGGCTGCCAAGCACTTGTTAAAAGGTTACGTCCAAGAGTTTATTGTTGTTGTAAAAGAGAGATTTCTTATGCCTTTGTGAGAGTATTCTGTCGATGAATGTTGTGACGCAGATGTAATTGCAATGTCTGTCGTGAAAAACCGTAGGAGATACCAGTTTTAGCCACAGTACATCCTCTCAGGCAGTTGGTGTCCATAGTTCCTAACTACTAGGTTATCAAGTAATTACAGAAATCCTGCACTGTACGAAAACGCGCGTTAGTAGTGGTATAAGCAACTGCAACTGGCTCCACCTGTATTCTGCTCTGCTCAGCTTATGGAACCACTAGAGCAGCGTCAACCTCGAGGTGAGTCGAGACACGTGCGACTACTCCAGAGAACAGCCATCTTCCTTCGCTGTTGGCGGATGGCGGCTTGTATAACCTGCGTGACGCTTTCTCGCGTTTAGATTCTTTTCTGCTCTGTATTTTGAAATATCTAATCGTGTATCCAAAATCTGTTCCTCCTATAGGTGATCTTTTTTTTTTTTTTTTTTTTTTTTTTTTTTTTTTTTTTTTTTTTTTTTTTTTTTTTTTTTAGCATAAGCGGTATGCAGTTTTCCATGGCGATAATATCATAATAAAGAGAAATGTGTTGCTTTATGTCAGGAGGTGGTGTCCTGGCATATAACTGCGCAGCACCTTCCTTCTCAGATTTTTTTCCTCTAGATGGGTGTTCGAAAAAAGCATATCAGACAGTTAAGTTCTGTAACTTTTGCTCTTCGTATAATTGCTAGTCTTGGGAAAAAAAGAATCAATCTCCTGACATTTTTACCCAGTAATATCTTATGGAATAATTTTCTGGGGTAGCCTACCACTTAAAAAAAAGCTACTGCATGCACAAAAGCGAACAGTGAGCATAATATGTGATGTTCATCCTCCGGTCTCGTGTAGGTACCTATTCCAGCAGTTAGACACCATCAAAATGTATATATTCTCAAATGAAATACTTCATAAATAATGGATCACAATTTTAAAAGAATAATAATGTTCATCCGTCAAGACTAGAGGGAAAGAGACTTTTACTACTCATTATTAAAGGTGTCAGTGGTTCAGTAAGAAATTCAGTGTACAGCAATAAAATTATTTGATCATTTTCCCCATAACATAAAATGTCTGACACGTTGTTTTAAATCTGACTTAAAATCATTCCTCCTGGACAACTGCTTGTATTCCATTGACGAACTTTTGTTTAAAAACTGGTAGGCTGTAAAAATAAGTAGTATTTAAATTTATTTTCTTGAGTAGACTAAGAAACAGTATGATTATATGTTCATTAATGTTAACACTAATCATGCTTATATATCCTGTAAATTGACCCATTCCAGATCATTTTGAAAAAAGAATCACTCAAACGAGGTACGGAACATGTAACCAACTAAATAACCAACTAGCTTCCAGAACGCTGAAAACACCTTCTGATTACCTTCTGATCACCTTCTTGCTTATTTGTCACTCGGCTGTCATTCTCTTATTAGACAATGAACCAAAATCAACAAAGAAATGTATGAAAGTCTCCACCTCTTCATTAAAATATTTCTTATCTGGGCGATACCAGTTAAAATTGCTATTGGTCTCATATTTTAATAATATGTATAGCAATTCAATGCATTAAATATTAAAAATTCACTTTAATATGTGGCAGTGTAGTCACAGAGAAAACGGGGAAATTCGTGTAGGTTTAGCACAGGATGACAGTAACTGGCATTATTTTGTATACGATGTATCAGTAAGATGTTTTCCCAAAATCAACAGCAATGTGCGGTACATTTGGGCTACTGCCACCCCACATCTGGTTCTACATCTACGATGTGCCAAGTCTTTGAAGTACATTATGAAGAGCTATAGTTCTGTACATATTAACTAACTGAATATTGTTAGTATTTCCCTGATGGCCAGCTGGCATTCTGCATGCATCAGATCTTCCCACAGCGTCTCAGGATTCTTGTGTGGAATTCAATTCCGTTCAGTAACTTTAAAGTTTATCATTTAGTGTTTCGTCATAAAAATCGTTATTTCTCCAATTCATCCAAGAAATCCGTGTTATGGCTTTTAGTGAATCGATGGAATATTGTAACACTTTGCTAGGGGTATGGCGCCTTGCTTCCTAAAGGTATGGATCGTTTGTGGCTCGCTGAAGGCGAGCAAACGGATCGACACGGTCGGACATTATTCCACTGAGAGGTGAAGAAATACCTATCGAGGCCACACTTTTTTTATCATATAAACATTCCTTTCCCCAGTTCTCCCCGAAACCAGATAGCTTCCACTAAGTGCCTAATAGGTACCGTTTTAGCAACTGAGAAACGAGGTGTGGCTATAAAATAACGGGACATTTATCAAAGAGTAAGCACGCATGCTCCTAAGATGAACGATCAAAAGCAGTAAAAGTTGAAGACTCGTCAGCTGAATGTGGCATCTCTGCTACCTCTAGACAAATCGGAGTGGCTGGGGCCTTCATTTGTGTAGGATCTGTTATTTTTTGCCGGAAAAATGATTAGTGTAATAATAGAGCAAACAATTGCCGTGTAGTTTCACAGTAAACTTGGAACAACCGCTGCTGGACTTATCTTTTACTAAAAATAAGTGTTTGGTGAGGAGTGTTTGTGACGTACGCGAGCTTTTGAGTGGTTCAAGCGTTTCAGATATGGCTGAGAAGTCGTTGAAGATGACTCATCTCGGGACGCCCTTCGATAACAGAAACGGTTGAAAATATCGAAAAAGTCGGTAACCTGATTCGAATTGACCGTTGGATGAATATCCTATCGATTGCTGAAATTGTAGGAATTGACAAAAGTAAATTTTACATAACTAACTTAACATGAGAGAAGTGTGTGTGAAACTGGTGCGGAAAATTCTCACAATCGAACAAAAAGAAGCTCGTGAAAATGTTTGTACTTACATCTTGAATACCACTGACAATGATCCTGATTTCTTGAAAAGAATTATAACATATGACGAATCTTAGTTTTTCAGTTATCAGCCAGAAACTAAGCGCCAGACCGTGCACTCAAAGGCCCAGCTTCACCGACAGCGATAAGAAGCTCGAGTGAACAAATCAAGGTTCAAAGCGATGATGACTGTGACGAGTGTTTTTTACTTAGATATTTGTCCAATTGTGTATCTTCACTGAGTTCCTGGAGGTCACCTTCAGTTTCACGACCTTCGCATGGGACTTCGCGACAGTACCTATGTGTACTCTGATGACTCTCGGACTGACTTAGTGTCGGGTGTGCCTCCGTCATTGGCGCCAACGTTTTTCGATATCGGCTTCCGGCACACTGCTCAGTATTTACAGCCTGCTCTTCGTCCTGTAGCAGGCGACGTAGTACACCCGGCCACGCAGACTTTTCAATTATGTCCTCCGCTCAGACTCTCTCAGCGTCCTTCAAACTTTATGTTGGCTATGCACCGCCCTTCCCTTATTGCAACGAGTTCAGGAAAACTGTCACTTGCTCACTCTTGGTGGAACCACTGTGCTGTTCATGTGGGTTCCTGGTCATGTCTATCTGCCAGGAAACGAGGCTGCTGCCAAGGCTGCAGTCCTCGTACCTCAGCCCGATAGTTCCTGTATTCCCTCCAATGATCTCTGTGGTAGCATCTGTCAGGAGGTGGTGTCACTTTGGCATCGCCATTGGTCCCCGCTTCATGGGAATAAGCTCCGGATTATTACGCTTCTCCCACTGGCTTGGACGACCTCCTCTCGGCCCTACCGCCGGGAGGACGTCATTTTAACTAGGTTGTGTATTGGGCACTGCCTTTTTAGCCATCGTCATTTGATAGGTGGCGCTCCCTCACCACTTTGTACACATTGCGCCCAAGTTTTAACTGCTCACCACTTCCTGACGGAATGCCTATTTTTTAAGCCGGCCGTTGTGGCCGAGCGGTTCTAGGCGCTTCAGTCCGGAACCGCGCGACTGCTACGGTCGCAGGTTCGACCCCTGCCTCGGGCATGGTTGTGTGTGATGTCCTTAGGTTAGTTAGGTTTAAGTAGTTCTAAGTTCTAGGGGACTGATGAGCTCAGATGTTTAGTCCCATAGTGCTCAGACCCATTTGAACCATTTTTAACCGTTTACATTCCCGCTTGGGTTTGTCGTCTGAGTTACCGGCCATTCTTCTATCTGTCTTCATGTTCTATAGTTTTGACTTGGACGCGTAAGACCCCAGTTGTTTTTGCGCCATAAAACAAAACAAATAACATTACTACATTGAGGTTCTTACACAACTCCGTAAGAAAATAAGAAAAAAAAGACTAAATGAATTCCGGAAGAACAAGTCATTGGTCCTGCATCAACACAACGCACATTGTCTGTTAAGAGGTTTCCAGCGAAGTACAGCATCCCACTGTTCGATAAACAGCCTTATTCCACTGACCTAGCATAATGTGACTCTTATCCACTCCCCAGGGTCAAACATTCATTAAAAAGAACAAGATTTCAGTCCACTGAAGTAGTGCCAGAAAAAACGGAACGCGTTATTAAGGAGCTTACAGATGAATACTTCAAGCACTGTTTCCATCAATCAAAAATTCGCATGGAGCGATGTAGTGAGTAGGGGAGTATATTTAGGGTGACAATAACTAAATACATACGTTTTTTAAACAAAATGTTGTACAGCAATTCTGCCGTTATTTTATAGCCACACCTCTTACGTTGCCACATACGAAGTTGAACGAACTCGTGCCGTGCCATAGAGGTGTATGAAAGTGCACCGTTAATGACAGTACACCACTGACTCCTTCGGGCATGAAGACCCGTGAATCTGCACAACCTGAGAGAGGGACTGCTCTGTATGTCAGACAGCCACGAAGTAGTTGTTGTTGTTGTGGTCTTCAGTCCTGAGACTGGCTTGATGCAGCTCTCCATGCTACTCTATCCTGAGCAAGCTTCTTCATCTCCCAGTACCTACTGCAGCCTACATCCTTCTGAATCTGCTTAGTGTATTCATCTCTTGGTCTCCCTCTACGATTTTTACCCTCCACGCTCCCCCCAGTACTAAATTGGTGATCTCTTGATGCCTCAGAACATGTCCTACCAACCGATCCATTCTTCTAGTCAAGTTGTGCCACAAACTCCACTTCTCCTCAATTCTATTCAATACCTCCTCATTAGTTTTATGATCTACCCACCTAATCTTCAGCATTCTTCTGTAGCACCACGTTTCGAAAGCTTCTATTCTCTTCTTGTCTGAATTATTCATCGTCCATGTTTCAATTTCATACATGGCTACACTCCATACAAATATTTTGAGAAACGACATCCTGACCCTTAAATCTATACTCGATGTTATCAAAATTCTCTTGTTCAGAAACGCTTTCCTTGCCATTGCCAGTCTACATTTTATATCCTCTCTACTTCCTTCATCATCAGTTATTTTGCTCCCCAAATAGCAAAATTCCTTTATAGCTTTAAGTGTCTCGTTTCCTAATCTAATACCCTCAACATCACCCGACTTAATTCGACTACATTCCCTTATCCTTGTTTTGCTTTTGTTGATGATCATCTTGTACCCTCCTTTCAAGACACTGTCCATTCCGTTCAACTGCTCTTCCAACTCCTTTCCTGTAACTGACGGAATTACAATGTCATCGGCGAACCTCAAAGTTTTTATTTCTTCTCCATGGATTTTAATATCTACTCCGAACTTCTCTTTTGTTTCCTTTGCTGCTTGCTCAATATACAGATTGAATAATATTGGGGAGAGGCTACAACCCTGTCTCACTCCCTTCCCAACCACGAAGTAGTCACATTCAAAGACGGCGGATTCATGAGCCTATGCCACCGACGACCCCGTCCGACTGCCTGCAGATTATATACTTAGAGGGATATGGTGTCTGCCCTTTCGCACACATCCGAGAGAACAGACACCATATCCATATAAGTATATAATTCTGGCAATACCGACCATGACCTCCTCCTCCTGTGCGGACGCACACATATTCGCTGAACTCTTATGGGACTTGGTAAGAACGTCTTCCACGAGTAATGGGTATGTTGAGGTGGGACACTACGAATGTAGAGTGTGGACATACAAGGCGAGAATGTGGGTCCCATGGGAGGCGGGCAAGAGAGAGTCCTTGCAGTCGCACTATCCTCTGTGCCCTCGGTGGCTCAGATGGATAGAACGTCAGCCATATAAGCAGGAGATCCCGGGTTGGATTCCCGGTCGGGGCAGACATTTTCTCCTGTCCCCGTTGATGTATAACAACGCCCGTGAGCAGCTGAATGTATTCACATAATTCTAATTTAATGGGCATGAGGATGAATTGTCGCATCTCCCCTGGTCGCCAGTCACCAGATCCCAAAATTATTGAGTCTTTTTGGTGTACTTTAGAGAGGGATGTGTGATCGCTATCCGCTTCTATCATCGTTACCTGAACTCGGCACTATTTTGAAGGAAGAATGGTATAAGATTCCATTGAAAACAACACAGAAGCTGCATTTAGTCATTCCAAAACGATTGGAAGCTGTTTCGCATGCCAACGGTTTTCCTGCGCCGTATTAGGTATGGTGATGTGTTGTGTTTTTTGTGGTTCCATACTTTTGTCCATTCACTGTAGTCAGTGCTATCTGTTACCTGCTTTTGCAGTTTTTTAACTGTAGAGAATTTTTTTAAATCTCTTTTTTTCCTTCTCTAATTTGCCTTCTGCAGTCTTTTTCACTCTGTTTATTCCTTGTTGCATATTCTCTTTGCACAGAGATTTTTTTTTATCAGTGCACTATGATGTACATTCTCTTTGTTTCTGAACTTTACGATAGTGCACGAAAAATGATTTCAGTCATTATTTCTAGCGTTTTGGAAGAGTACGGGCTGTTATGTCCTATGAGAGGAAGTAAATATTTTTGCCTTCCTCACGTTCCACTGTGAACAGTATTTTATTGTAAAAAGCTAAAAGAATATTAAGGTCTCACGACCCGCCGACGACGAGGTCAGTAGAAACGTTATACGATATCGGACTGGGGAAAGAAAGGGAAAAAATCTACCCATCCATTTTCGAGGACAGCATCTCGGCATTAGTCTTAAGCTATTTAACAAAACTACGTAACATCTGTATTTGGATGGCCGAATGAAAGTGAAATCACTGAACATACCTAGTACCAATTAAAATATGACAACAATATATAGGATACTTTCCACAATGGTGGTAAGAAGTACATATGCTAATTTAAATCATCAAAATTGCCATATGATCCGCTGAAAACAAAATTTTATGAGAATCGCGCGAATTACGGGATAGCAGTTGGGAACGACAGACGTTGACTGATTGCACAAGATGGTGATGAGGAAACTGTGTTCGTATATGTCATCCTGACATAGCTTGTAAAAACAAAAACGAAGGGACAATAAATTATAAACATGAAAGACATGATATATAGCGCAATGTACAAATAAATACGAGGGCTATTCGGAAAGTAAGGAACGATCTGTCGCGAAATGAAACATACAATGGAAATGAAAACTTTTATTTTCAGTAGTCGCTACGACTTATAAGTGCCCCTCTCGAGTGCGATGTCACGAGTTCAATCTTTTGTAACGCTCATTTGAAAGTGTTATGTTGAAAATTATGTCGGGAAAAATATTAGCTGCTATTGACTCACAATGTCCATCGGGAAGGCGGCAGAAAATGAGTGTCCAGGAGGCGCAGCGATCAACGTTCTATTGGATGTTTGAATTACACTTCACAAAATGGACATTGTCGACATTAAATAAATATTCAAAACAAAACAATAACTTGCTGCATGAACACCGAATGAAAAATGACGTGCTACACTGATCACAAAGGACCGCACCATCAAGAATAAAGGCGAACTCTTCGGGAGTTAGAAACCATGTAGGACGTTCGGCCAGGTATCCTCTCGTAAGGAATGAATTCTTTTCTTCTTTTTTGAGTCATCAGTCATCTGACTGGTCTGATGCGACCCGCTACGAGATCTTCTCCTGTGTCAATCTCTCCATCTCAGAGTAGCACTACGTCCTCAATTATTTGCTGGGTGTAATCCAATCTCTTCCTCTCTAGTTTTAGCCCTCTCCAGCTCCCTCTAGTACCATGAAAGTTATTCCCTGATGTCTTAACAGATATCATGTCACCCTGTCCCTTCTTCTTATCAGTGTTTTCCTCATATTCCTTTCCTCTCCGATTCTGTGCAGGACCTCCTCATTTCTTACCATATCAATCCACCTAATTTTCAACATTCATCTGTAGTACCACATCTTAAGTGCTTCGATTCACTTCTGTTCCGGTTTTCCCACAGTCCATGTTTCACTATCCTACAATGCTGTGCTCCAAACGTACATTCTCAGAAATTTTTCCTTCAGATTAAGGCCTATGCTTGATACTAGTAGACTTTTCTTGGTCAGGAATGACCCTTTTGCCAGTGATAGTCTGCTTTTTATGTTCTTGTTCGGTTCGTCACTGTTTATTTTGCTGCCTGCGTTGGAGAATTCCTTAACTTCATTTACGTCGTGATCGTCAATCCTGATGATAAGTTTCTCGCTGTTCTCATTTCTGCTAATTTTTATTACTTTCGTAATTATTCGAGTTACTCTAAATCCATATTATGCATTCATTATACTGTTCGTTCCATTCAGCAGATCGTGTAATTCTTCTTCACTTTCACTCAGGATAGAAATGTCAACAGCGAATCGTATCACTGATGTCTTTTCACCTTGAAATTAATTCCACTCCTGAACCTTCCTTCTATTTTCATCTTTGCTTCTTCGATGTACAGATTGAACAGTAGGTGCGGAAGATTACATACCTGTCTTACACCCTTTTTAGTCCGAGCACTTCGTTTTAGGTCGTCCACTCTTACTATTCCCTCGTTTGTACATATTATACGTTACCCCTCTCTCCCTATAGCTTACATCCATTTTCCTCAGTATTTCGAACACCTTGCAGCATTTAGCAACGTCGAACGCTTTTTCCAGGTCGACAAAGCCTATGAACGTGTCTTGATTTTTCTGTTGTCTTGCTTCCATTATCAACCGCAACATCAGGATTGCCTCTCTGGTGCCTTTACCTTTCCTGAAGCCAAACCGATCGTCATCCAACACATCAACAATTTTCTTTTCCATTCTCCTGTAGATTATTCTTGCCAGCAACTGGGATGCATGAGCTGCTAAGCTGACTGCCCGATAAGTCTCACACTTGTCAGCTCTTGTAGTTTTCGGAATTGTCTGGATGATGTTTTTCCGAAAGTCAAATGGTTCAAATGGCTCTGAGCACTATGGGACTTAACTTCTGAGGTCACACCAGTCCCCTAGAACATAGAACTCCTTAAGCCTAACTAACCTATTTATATTACACACATCCATGCCCGAGGCAGGATTCGGACCTGCGACCGTAGCAGTCGCGCGGTTCCGGACTGAGCACCCAGAACCGCTCGGCCACCGCGTTTCCGAAAGTCAGATGGTATGTCACCAGATTGACACATTCCACACATCAACCTCAATAGTCGTTTTGTTGCCACTTCCCCCAGTGATTTCAGGAATTCTGATGGAACGTTATCTGTCTCTTCTACGTTATTTGATCTTAAGTCCTCCAAAGCTCTCTTAAATTCTAATGCTGGATCTTCTATCTCTTCTAAATCCACTCCTGTTTCTTCGTCTATCACATCAGAAAAATTCCTCCCCCCCCCTTTCATAGAGGCCTTCAATGTACTTTCTCCACCTATTCGCTCTCTCCTCTGCATTTAACAGTAAAATTCCCCTTGCACTCCTAATGTCACCACACTTGCTTTTAATTTCACCGAAAGTAGTTTTCATTTTTGTATATGCTGAGTCAGTCCTTCGGACAATCCTTTCTTTTTCGATTTCTTCACATTTTTCCTGCAGCCATTCCATCTTAGCTTCCCTGCATCACATATATTTCATTCCTCAGAGACATTTATTTCTGTATTCCTGAATTACCTTGAATATTTTTGTACTTCCTTCTTTAATCGATAACTGACGTATTTCTTCTGTTGTCAATGGTTTCTTCGCAGTTACCTCCTTTTTACATATCTTTTTGTTTCCAGCTTCTGTGAGTGTCCTTTTTAAAGCAGTCAATTCATCTTTATCTTGACTGCCTACTGAGCTATTCCTCATTGCTGTATCTACAGCCTTAGAGAACTTCAATCCTATTTCGTCATTCCATAGTACTTCGGTATCCCATTCTTTGCGTATTGATACTTCCTGACTAATCTCTTAAACTTCAGCCTACTCTTCATCAATACTAAATTGTGATCTGAGTCTATATCTTCTACTAGTTAAGTCTTATAATCCATTATCTGATTTCGGAATCGCTCCTCACCATGATGTAATCTTCTGATTTCTTCCCGTATCACCCGGCCTTTTCCAAGTACACCTACTCCTCTTGTGATTATTGAACAAAGTATTCGCTATTACTAGCTGAAATTTGTTCCACAACTCCTTTTCCTCTCTCATTCTTTGTCCCAAGCCCTTATTCTCCGGTAACCTTTTCCTCTACTCCTTCCCCTACAAGAGCGTACCAGTCCCCCATGACTATTAGGTTTTCATGTCATTTTACGTACGGTATTACCTTTTCAATATCCTCATACACTTTCTCTCTCTCTTCATCTTCAGTTTGCGACTTCGGCATATCTACTTGTACTTTCGTTTTCGGTATTGGATTGCTGTCGATTCTGATCAGAACAACCCTATCACTGAACTGTTCGCAGCAACTCACTATCTGTCCTAGCTTCCTATCCACAACGAATCCTGCTCCCGTTCTTATTTGATTTTTTGATGCTGTTGGTATTATCCTATACTCATCCCACCAGATGCCCTTGTCTTCTTTCCATTTCACTTCACTGACCCAAACTATATCTAGATTGAGCCTCTGCGTTTCCCTTTTCAGATTTTCTAGCTTCCCTACAATTTTTAAGCTTCTGACATTTCACACCCCGACTCGTAGAACATTATATTTTCGTTGATTATTCAATCTCCCCCTCGGCAGTCCCCAACCGGAGATTCGAGTGGGGGACTATTCCAAAATCTTTTTCCGATGGAGAGATCATCATGAAAATTTTTCAGTTACAGGCCACATGTCCTGTGGATATACGTTATGTGTCTTTAACGCGGAGGTTTCCGTTACCTTCTGCATCCTCACGCCGGTAATCATTGCCGATTCTTCCGCCTTTAGGGACAGTTACCCACCCCGAGGACAAGAGAGTGCCCTGAGTCTCTTTAACAAGGCCGTTGGCAGAATGGCGGTGACTCCTTATGCCGAAAGTCTGCAGCCGCCAATGCTCATTATTAACCAAGACTTAAGCGGTGGCGGGCTTCGAACCGGTATCGATGACGTTTTGATTACTAAGGAACCTTCCGAGCGCCCAAAGTGAAGCGTGAAGTATGAGGACAAAGTGGGCAGGGGTCGCAACCCTAGTCTTGGCCACGATGTGCCGTTCTCACCCTCCAGGAAACAGGAAAGCGTAGGGAACGTGGAGTAGAGGTACAATGAACATGGTTTATTTATTTTTCTTTTCGTTCTTTTTTATTTTTATTTATTTATTTAGTTTTGTCATACCACCGAGAAAACCGTCGCCACGTGAGGAGGAGGGAGCAGCAAGACGTCAGACTAAGAAGAACATTCCGATTACCAGTGAATATATCGGTTCTATGTGTGTAGCCCCTAGACCATAGCAGCTTATGGAATTATATTGGTGTAACGGGATGATGAGAACTGATGGAATGTGATGGCATGGAACCGAATGTGAAACGGTGACTGCTACGGTCACAGGTTCGAATCCTGCCTCGGACATGGATGTGTGCGATATCCTTAGGTTAGTTAGGTTTAAGTAGTTCTAATTTCTAGGGGACTGATGACCTAAGATGTTAAGTCCCATAGTGCTCAGAGCCATTTGAACCGAATGTGAAACAGTCTTTCGTGGAGCTTATCGTGAAACCGGCTATCGGTTAAGGCAGGGCCGTTCAAGGTACCGCTCTATGGGGCAGCGTGAGTGTGGTCTTTGCTCCGGCACCGTCGGAGCTCTGCGAGTGCCAACGCGGAGCACTTGTCTGTCCGCTTGACAGTGACGGCCAAGCGGCGCTGCACAAACCTGGCTTATTCTCCTTTTCCGGAAGCCTGTGGCGTCATAAGTAGAAGACAGTGTTTGAAATTGCTTAGACAGAAGTAATTCAATACTCTGGTGGGGAACTGGGGATATGCATACTAAAGGAACCGTAAAAAGGAACCAAAATTCTACATTTAATAAAGACGCTTATTACATTAGTCTTAATACCAAACAGATTTTCGAATTCAAGAAAACATTGCCAGTAAATAAAGGACAAAATGAATGTAAATACGCACTACCTACGACAGTTAATGAACGATGTCAAACTGGAAGGCAAAATATACTAAATTAATCCACTGCAGGTTTCTGTTGCTGTTTTTTGCATTTATTTACTTTTCTTTGAGTAAGAGCTTCGATGTTGGGAATAACTGATTCGGCACAGCTCAGTCTCAAAACACATTTCGGATGATAATCTGATATGGAACATCTCAGTCGTGTTTTCACAAATGTACATTGATCTGAACAGACTAAGCTCTCGTGCTGCACGTCTCTGATGGTTCGGGTAGTGGCTCTATGACAAATGTTTGTAAGAGTCACTTAAAGTCTTTCTGCTCCGACATCTATCAATCCTGAGTCACAAGGAAGATGTACGATTTCCATTTGGAGAGGGCGGCTTACAGAACCGACGCCCACAGAACACAGAGTCGCAAAAATTTCTAAATCTGTTTCCGGGTGTGAAATATCAGTAAATCTTGTTTCTAATTCAGTACACAATTTTCTTAAAAAATCTGTAAACTCTCCAAAATCTGTGGCAATGTCAATGTTTGTTAATGCTGACAGTTTCGAAAAGTAAGAGAAGTTTCTAGCCTCCAGCTGGTTTTCCCAGAATGACAGTTTCAGCTTCAGTGCCATTATTTTGTCACAGAAAGGAATGATGAGAATATCGTTCCATTGAAATGAAACACAAAAGCAGCGAAGACTCCCTGTCACATCAGTTAAGAAGGCCAAATCACAAATCCATCTATCATCTGACAGTACAGGAACACATTTCCCTTAATTCCCTTGAATAACTATCTTGGCGCGGTTCCATGAAGAGCTCCAGAACTTCAGTTTGACTGATCCAGCAAACCCCACAGTCATAAGGTAAATCTCCATATTCACAACAGATCGTCCAGAAACGCCTTGAACAAGCTATGACCGAATCGTTTTGCTCTAATAAAATTAGTGATTTTCACATCGAAGCTCATTACATTATTCAGTTTTACGCTTTTGGAACACAAATGTTGTTAATGAATCAGGCAAAGTATAATGCTAACAGGAAGATTATAATTCTTCATTTTTCTCTGGACGCACTCTACTAAGCCACCGATTCCGTTAGTCATAGCTGAGGCACCGCCTGTTGCTACAGAAGTTAGTAATTCCGACGACAGACCAAACTTCTCCATAACCGCCTCAAATGCATAGAAAATTACTTTATCTGTCGTTGTGTCCTTCAATGAGATTATATCTAACATCTCCCCAACTTCCAGTATTTTGTTTACTGTCCGATTGAAAATTAACCGCTTTGCTCCGTCTGATAAGTCAAGAGATACATCCAAAGACAAGGAAAATGCAACACTGTCTTCAATATTGAATTTCAGCTGAGCCTACAAAAATCTGAGATTGTTATTGTATTCAGCACTCATACAAATTTGCGAACATGCTTGGAATATTTTGTTTTCAATAAGTACGAAGTAATTGATGTAAACTTGCTACATCAATGAGCCTATTAAGTTTTAAGTGTGTTCGAAGCATTTAAATGAACATCTGTGGTCCCGAGTATACTGTGAGCCTTGATTTTTGAATGTCTTTCTTTCTTTCTTTTAATATTTGCCTTTGCTTGTGTCATGTATGTAAAAGCCTTGTACTATTGCAAGTAATATATTTGCTTTACACCTTTTCGTACTCCAAAAGTAAGAAGCCGTGCTAAAGACTTCAATTAAATATCAACAGGATCGTTCATATGCGACAGAATTCTCAACACGGTGCATCGTAAATAGACCGACAAGTTAGAATTTCATAGAGCCGCAAACACACTAGCCACAGCGCTGCTTGCAGCAACCAATAATAACTCGGACAGCATGTTTCATATAGTTAAATCATTACGATAGGCCAGTCTGCTGTCAGTGTTCGAAGTGTTGGCTGCTCTGTTTTTATTAGTGAAATATTTAATTTTCGGAAATATATGCATAAAAAACATAAAATAAACACACTTGCAGTTTGTTCAGCATTCGAATGCACAAATCAAGGTGATAAAACACCAAATATTTCTTATTATAAGTAAGGGTACTAGTATGACTAAGATACGACTCGCATTTTTAATTTTTTTTAAAGAGTCAAAGACTGCATTGGAATTTTAACCTTGTTCAAGATTAATACGGAAAGTAATTTGGTTTTCGATAATTACAGATTTCCCTTAAAGGACGGGAGATAACGAAAAGATCGGTTCTGCTTATGAAACCGGAGTACTGGTTTCTGACTACAGCCAATTAATTAGCTCTGCTCATTTAAAGAAACAAATACGTAACAAAAAATGACCAGGGGCACCATTTGCTCAAGGCAAAACCAAATATGTTTACTTTTCGACTCCATTTACAAAAATAAATAAATCTTACGACGACTATCCAGGAAGTAAACATTCGACAATTTGCAATACAATACTAATAATGAAGAATCAGTAGCATACAGTAAATGTATAATTTAATTTTGCTCCATAAACCATCTTACTGTGCGTCGTACTAGTATAGTTAGAAACGTTAGTTGTTGGATTAAAAAAAAAAAAGGCTATGTTATTCAGTTGCTGATTCTGTAAATAGTGAGAATGTAATGGACCGACCTGAAGGAGGTTTTTGGACCTCAAACCAGTGGTTAAATATCATAATATTCTCAGTGAATAATAAATTTGCTCTGATCCTACATTTTTATCCAACTAAGGAATATAGCTGGATTGCTTGTAGTGAAAGATCTGAAAAACAGTTTAATTAATCAACCTCACGGTCTTGTTAAAAGTTTAATATTGCTGAGAAGTTTTACAAAAGTAACGAGGAGTTAATATCGAAAAGTAAGAGAGATGTTTCGTTGAGGTTCGAAACAAAAGTGTTGCAATTGTTAGGAAGTTCCTGATTTATAAGCATGACCAACTTTTTACAACAAATGAATTTGGTGAATAAAACCATTACGTGAAATTTCTGCAACTACTCTCCAAGCATTATTCTGTCCTCAGAATAAATCATTTTTATAAATCTAAATCTTTTGAATGTAGAGATAAAGCTGTAAGACAATTATACGCCGAGGTCAGGTCAGTGAAAACATTGCAAAAATGGAACGTCAGTGCAAACAGTGTAAAAATGTAATGCCAATGAAAATATTGTGGAAATGAAATGCCAATAAGCCGTTATAAATATGAAATGTTAACAAAGTAATTTATTCTGATATAAGTGATTATTATTATTATTATTATTATTATTATTGATCAATTCGTATTAATTAACTGTAATGTGCTTTTTTTCAAATACGTTCGTCCATAGTGGACAGTGTGACGGTTCGCCTAGCTCGACCATCGACATTCATTTGATCCGCAAGTCTATCCAAAGGATAAGCGATGATGTCACTAATTGCTGCTGGACAGTTAGGCGAATTACAAACAGGGGAATGTATTTATGCTAATGTTTGTGTAAAAACGTTATAGAAGTTGTGAACCAGAAGGAGTCTCACAGTACCCTGATTGTCCGGGACAGGTAACAGTACTTGGTATCAAAATGTGGGAACAACGACGGCAAGGCTACCATGCGGACCGTCAAAGAAGCTAATCACGCCATTCACATATCAGGAACAACATGAGAAATATTATGTTTTACATTTAGTTCTCTCTCGGTATTGTAATCTTGAACGACTGACTATCTAGACCAAGAATGTATTTAAAGTTGAATTTGTCTAATATTGAAGTGAATGTTAGCCAGGAAGTTTATGGCGTTTGGCCTTTAATATTTTCTGGAACAATACATGAAGACTTTTGTTACAGCTTCTGTGCTCCTGTGATTAGTTCTGAACTTGGTGGATGTAAAGGTTTTTGAGAACATTGCAGTTTGATCATTGTCTGAAGTTTAATGGATTGAACGGTATTATTTGGGAGTGAAACTGACTATGTCAATTAACAGGGCTTAGGCTATAGTCTCTGAAACATTTGACTATTTTTACTCCACGGCTGTGGTGCAGATTAATCTTCATTTCACAGTCAGATTATGGTTTAGTCGGTTACAACACCTAAGATGAAAGTTGTGCTTGCTGTTATATATTAGGCGTCCGCATATGGTTCGGACCTCACAGCTCCTGTGCGGCCCAGATCGAGTAGGTATTAATTTGGGCCATCAATCTAAGAATATCTTTTTACCCATAGCCACACGGAGTGGAAGCGCGGTTTGAGGCGCCATGTCACGGACTGCGTGGCCCCTTCCGCCGGAGGTTCGATTCCTCCCTCGGACATGGGTGTGTGTGTTGTTCTTAGCATAAGATAGTTTAAGTAGTGTGTAAGTCTAGGGACCGATGACCTAAGCAGTTTGATCCCTTAGGAATTCACACATATTCGAACATTTTTACCTATACCTCCCAATTGGTTGACCGCCAAAGGTGGTTTGTGAGGCTGTGACTGCACGCTTAAAATACCAACAAAAAAAACACCAGAACTTATACGCCAGACATTGTTCCTGTTAACTAACCACAACGTGTTTCGAAGCTTACTCCATAACTGTCAGGTGGTACCTGGTCGAATGCTTACAGTTTTATCTGCACCTAAAAGTTCATATTTCGACTAAAACCCTTCTTGTTGCTGGCAGAGTACACAGAAATCACCACTGTTTACCGTTTTTAGAAAAAGTGAATAAGCTATAACGAAGTATTTTAAGTTAATGAAAGGCAATTTGGAATTTCCGTTATGTCTTTTCATTAGCAGCGACATACATTCTACGTTTCTTCTCCAGTATTTAATTTTTTCCAGGCGAAATCTGTACGGTTGAAAAGTTTATCTTCCCAGTGACTTAGGAGTGAGTTGTGACACAATATGTACAGGGAACCAATACTAGGATCAGCCTGCTTATGTTATTGCTAATACATATAAATTAGTATTAACTTGTGACTAGCTGGAGCACTTTTATAGAACGCTACGTTAAATTTCTTTGAACTGCTGTAGAAAGTTCCTGCATAGATATGGTTGAGAGTAGGCTAGTAATATGCGCTGACAAATACTGTAGATCTTCAGTGTAACCTTCTAATTCATTAGCCAGCCCGTACTGTTTAGTGATGTTAAAATGTCTCGTCATTTTTACTGTCTCAAGATTTAAGCTACCATTTCACAATGGATAAAACAAAATTTAGCGGATGTCATTACTCAGTCTGCTGCTTGTTGGCGCGATCCGACTTTTGTGACCTTCATAAGCCATCTGAGTGGTAGTGGTGTCATGTGTCTCAGATAAGACTGGACAGCCTCTTGACGACCGGGTATCCTAGCTGTACTGCCCACTGGACCAAGTCTCCTGTCAACAGCGAGTTTCGGGAACTTCTTGTTTCGGAATTCATACTGAGTTCTGGTTATAAAGCTATGTTTTCCCAAGGAGACAAGCTAATCTTCAAGTGAAACATGTAGCACGTAAGGCAACACAACCATTAGAGCTTTAGGACGTCTTACGTCCTATTTTCTCTGCACTAGTACAGTTTTAGTGAGTTGAAATCGCTTTCTGAAACGTGCTATCTGTAGACAAACAGCTGGTTATGTCTAACAGGAGGTATTGACGCACTTACTTCTTTACGTGATTATTTATTTCAGCATAAACGTCGTACGTCAATACTTACAGATTTTTGCTTAACGTCTGTTAGTTTTTATTTAAAAAAATCGATTTCAACCCTGAATAACTTTGTTGACTGAACATTTTGTATAAGCTGACTTATTACCTTTGATGTAGTGTCAGGTACGTGTGATTATTACGTTACGTGTTCTCGATGAGGTACATTTATTTTTGCTTTTTCCCGCGATTGTCTCACAATTTTATATATATATGAAGCAGCAGCTTGTTTGAAAAGTGTGGTGTGCGTACAGTAAGACCTTCGGCAGACACACCATCAGATTATTTGACCTGTCGCTCTAGCTAACTAGGCGAGTGTCAGCGATATGTCTCGTGGTCTTATCGTGGCGTGTTTATCTTCTGCAGCTAGGTCAGACGATAGAAATGCCACTTGCACGCTTAGAGTAGCAGATTGATGGTGACCAACTATAAACAGAACATGATTAATTTTCACACACATTTATTAAAATAATAACATAAAATTACTTAACTTGACTCTGGATGCTATTTACAATTGACAATCTGAAGTTCCTTTGGTACTGGTACGTTAATCTTATTCTCACATATCTCTGATACTCGACAAAAGTGTCTATACATTTATCTTCATGGCTATGTACAGGAATATGATAATCTTACTAAGCACAGACTGAAACTTGACTACAGACTGGTACAGACTGGTGCAGACTGATGCAGACTAACTAATTGGACGTCTGTACACTTGAGTGTGATCCGCGAGGAGAAAAGGTTCTACACTAGCAGCAATCTCATTGGCTGCGTTACATATTAATACGCGGATCGGCCGAAGCAGAATTTGGTCCGTCTCTAAGACAGCGCCATCTCGTAGTGCGGAGACAGACGAGCGCTGCGCCTGCACTGTTGTGCTTAGCGGAGTGCGCTCTAGTGGGAAAGTTGTGTACGCTCTGACTATGCGGAACTATGTACACAAAAAAATTAAAATCTTTCTTGTTGCTTTTGTTAGGTTAAAGTTAACTTGACAATGTTCAACGAGCACACAGGTTTTTAACTATAGTTATTTATAATTGTTTTTAACAGCTACCTTTCTTTGTTAGTTTCTACTTTTTCTCTTCCTACATCTCTGAACGTTTCCCTTGAATATTTGATCCATGCAGCACGTTGAAGAGACAGATGAAGGAATTACGGCTGTTACGTACTGTTTTCTTGTTGCTCTATAACTTTTATTGTACTTTACTGTAGCAGTCTAACCATGCCAGATGTCTATATGTTATCACCAGTCAATATACACAGCATTTCAGACAAAATGTGTGCCACTGTAAAATACAAAATAATATGTGACAGGAATATGTATCTTGATGGATGCACATAAAGAAACGTTACAGTTTTTCTGGGGTTACAAACGTAGATTATTGAGTTATTTTCCTGAGAGTTACAGCAACTAGATAATATTATTAAAATACAACATCAGTTTCTTTCTATCACGTATCTGATGTATTTAAGCCCGCTGTATATAAATTAATTTAAATAACATTTCTAGCACCTTTAGTTTGAGAGGTAGAAGCCTTCAAAGTGTAAGGGGTGGATCTGCCATGCTGTACATAATATTTAGCTGTGCGCGGGTGGATATTCTGCTGGCAGGATGTTGATATGAATGAGGTATTGAAACGTGTGCCCATGTTCCTGAATGCACAACGCAATGCGCCTTTTGCAAGACCTGCGGATGGGATGTAACGTCGCCAGAGTCATGGAGCAAAAAGCTATCTCAGTGTGCTGTTAGACGTCATGATGGTTAGGCTGCCGACCGTCGCCTTACTTGGCAGGTCAGACTGCATAAACAGAAGGAACCTCTTGAGTGCGAGGTCGCAAAAGCCCAATGCTATTTACGGCATTCGACGCCCACATGTTGTCCAACACGCAACCACAATACGGGGTGCTAATGGTTACAGGGGACAGGACTGGAGGTATCCAATGGTGAGCACAGCATGAGGGTACGGAGTGCAGCTGAACTGCTTAGTTGACTAGTAACCCACAACAGTGGTATAGTGTTAGTGGTGCGATATAAACCAGAGCAATAGCAACTATAAACAAAGCAATCATTGTGTGATATCTACAACAGTCGCCGAAGTTGTCATTTCGTCATAAAGAAACCCAAGTAATTACACAGAGTGAGAAAGCAGTGGCAGATGAAATATTATCGTTTCTGCAGGATGAGTTATTGGAATGTGTGGTGTCGTATACGGTCGGCCGGCCGACGTGACTGAACGGTTCTAGGCGCTTCAGTCCGGAACCGCGCTGCTGCTTCGGTCGCAGGTTCGAATCCTTCCTCGGGCATGGATGTGTGTGATGTCCTTAGGTTAGTTAGGTTTAAGTAGTTCTAAGTCTAGGGGACTGATGACCTCAGATATTAAGTCCCATAGTGCTTAGAGCCATTTTTGTATACGATCGAACATGCGGACGTACGATCATGACTATATGGCTTAACAAGTGAAACTGATACTGAAACATTTGTCGAGCCATGTAGTTCATCATCCTTAGCAGATAGGGGGCTACAAATCCCGTCTCCAGAGAAAGGTAGTACAGGACAATCGTTGTTCAAGGAGCGGGTACTAAGCAAAATTATGTACATGGATGGTCATCCACAGCTGAGTGGAAGAACAATTATGAACAGGTTTCGAATAGTTCCGCAGCATTATGACCATGTAGTGAATAAGAAAAAAAAACTACAGATGTTCAAGTGAGGATAAGGCGCACTTGTTAAAAAAACTGGTGTTTGCGCGTTTCGAGAATGCTCGACACAATTTACAGGATGTGCATGATAGTGACTACTACGTTATGCACATTAAATTCCGCGGGAACCATTGGATGGTTACATAAGTTCAAACAGTGCTGCAAAATTGGAAGACGTAAGGCAACGAAATTTCGAACTAAGCGTGAACTTGACGATGCACAGCAAACTTTAATCGGCCCGAAAATACGTAGATGAGAGAAACAAGATAAAATCCCTCATTAAGGGGATTTGTTTTCAACTCCGACTAATCGGGGTTTGAAGAGGCAATGCATATGAAAGAACCCCTGGAAATTAGAAGTATCAAGAGCGTTGTATCAATATCAGCAAACTTCAATGTCTTCCAACAGTCGCACACAATAATGTCGGCTGTTAATCTGGATGGTAAATTGGCTGGAAAGTTATTTATTGTGCTGCGAGAAGTTGGAGGTGTTCTGCCCCCTACGAATCTTTCACTTGTGCGTGATCTGGCAATGGCAGTAGGGATTAATTACGCCACAAGAAGCACGAATGGGAATATGGGCGTAACAGAACTACAACTGTGCTTTTGGCGAATAGCTTGTGGAAATAACTTGGTTATGATTGACTTGTGGTCTCCGTATAAAAATCACACTCGTTTAAATAAGTGTGTGATATTGCAGTACACACTACCTGGAACCAGTGGACAAATTCAGATTCTGTATGTTTATTTTTTCCATCTGCAGCTACGACTTTCACGGTAAGATCCACGACATACTGTTTCGCATTCGGTTGCATGCCATCACATTCCATCAGTTCTCACCACCCCGTTACACACATGTGATTCTATATGCATTGTTCAAGACTCGATACGTAGCCGAACGTCCTGCACGGTTTGTAACTCCCAAGGATTTTGCCTTCGATCTTGATGCTGCGAACCTTTGTATCACTGTGTAGCACCATTTTTCGTTCTGCGTTCATAGTGCAAGTTCATGGTTTGTTTTGAAAGTTTGTTGAATGTCGACGATGTCCATTTTGTGTAACGTAATATATACATCACATAGAAGATTGCACTCGCCGGACGCTGATTTTCCGCCGCCCTCCTGATGCACAGGGTGAGTCATTAGCTACTAGTATTTTTCCTGTCATACTCGCTAACACAACACATTCAAATGATCCTTACTAAAGATTAAAGTTGGGATCACACACTTATGGAGTTCCTTGTCAGTGGGCCGCAGATACTGACGTCGAATTAGCAAGGTCTGATGTGATAGAAGTTGAAACAGAAGTCTATTTAGAAGAGATAGGGGATCCAGTATTAGAATCGAAATTTAAAAGAGCTTTGGAGGACTTACGGTCAAATAAGGCAGAACGGATAGATAACATTCCATCAGAATTTCTAAAATGATTAGGGGAAGTGGCAACAAAACGACTATTCACGTTGGTGTGTAGAATATATGAGTCTGGCGACATACCATCTGACTTTCGGAAAAGCATCATCCACACAATTCCGAAGACGGCAAGAGCTGACAAGTGCGAGAATTATCGCACAATCAGCTTAACAGCTCATGCATCGAAGCTGCTTACAAGAATAATATACAGAAGAATGGAAAAGAAAATTGAGAATGCGCTAGGTGACGATCAGTTTGGCTTTAGGAAAAGTAAAGGCACGAGAGAGGCAATTCTGACATTACGGCTAATAATGGAAGCAAGGCTAAAGAAAAATCAAGACACGTGCATAGGATTTGTCGACCTGGAAAAAGCGTTCGACAATATAAAATGGTGCAACCTGTTCGGGATAATGAAAAAAGTAGGGTAAGCTATAGGGAGAGACGGGTGATATACAATATGTACAACAACCGAGAGGTAATAATAAGAGTGGACGATCAGGAACGAAGTGTTCGTATTAAGAAGGGTGTAAGACAAGGCTGTAGCCTTTCGCCTCTACTCTTCAATCTGTACTTCGAGGAAGCAATGATGGAAATAAAAGAAAGGTTCAGGAGTGGAATTAAAATACAATTTGAAAGGATATCAATGATACGATTCGCTGATGACATTGCTATCCTGAGTGAAAGTGAAGAAGAATTAAATGATCTGCTGAACGGAATGAACAGTCTAATGAGTACACAGTATGGTTTGAGAGTAAATCGGAGAAAGACGAAGATAATGAGAAGTAGTAGAAATGAGAAGAGCGAGAAACTTAACATCAGGATTGATGGTCACGAAGTCAATGAAGTTAAGGAATTCTGCTACCTAGGCAGTGAAATAACCAATGACGGACGGAGCAAGGAAGACATCAAAAGCAGACTCGCTATGGCAAAAAAGGCATTTCTGGCCAAGAGAAGTCTACTAATATCAAATACCGACCTTAATTTGAGGAAGAAATTTCTGAGGATGTACGTCTGGAGTACAGCACTGTATGGTAGTGAAACATGGACTGTGGGAAAACCGGAACAGAAGAGAATCGAAGCATTTGAGATGTGTTATAGACGAATGTTGAAAATTAGGTGGACTGATAAGGTAAGGAATGAGGAGGTTCTACGCAGAATCGGAGAGGAAAGGAATATGTGGAAAACACTGATAAGGAGAAGGGACAGGATGATAGGACATGTGCTAAGACATGAGGGAATGACTTCCATGGTACTAGAGGGAGCTGTAGAGGGCAAAAACTGTAGAGGAAGACAGAGATTGGAATACGTCAAGCAAATAATTGAGGACGTAGGTTGCAAGTGCTACTCTGAGATGAAGAGGTTGGCACAGGAAAGGAATTCGTGGCGGGCTGCATCAAACGAGTCAGTAGACTGATTAAAAAAAAAAAATCCAACGAGTATGTTGACATCTTGCCCATACTCTGCACGGTGCCAAAGAAGCAGTCATGTAGAATAGTGCAATAGTACAATAGTCATGACGAGTGCATAAACAGAAGGAACCTCTTGAGTGCGAGGTCGCCATTACACACTTACGTGCAGAACAACGACTTCAGGGAACAATTAGTTTGAGAATGTGTAGTGTCCAGGAAACCTGCATACTCGGTTCGCTAGACAAGCAATCAAACAAGTATTGATGAGTTATATTACAATAAGAAAAGATACAATACTTAAGAATGGCAATCACACAGATGTGTCGCAAGCAAAGGGCGGCACACAAAATAGTCAACCTTCTCAGTATAGACAACTCCAAGTCAGTGCTACGTAGAGCGTAGAAGTGAAGTGACTAGCGTTGACGCTGCTATCCAAGCTGCTAATCGTCAAGCTGCTACTGAACTGGGTCGTCACCAGTCGGTGGTGCGCTTGTGTCCTCTTCACATAGGGAGCGCTCCCGTCGTCTTGCCACCCTGGAAGGGAGATCGATTAGCGTAGATTGCCTGACTTCTTCTCACAGCCTTGTCGTTAGCGAAAGGCGTGCGGCGCTTGACTCCTGAAGCTGCGGTATCCAGAATGAGATTTTCGCTCTGCAGCGGAGTGTGCGCTGATATGAAACTTCCTGGCAGATTAAAACTGTGTGCGGACCGGGACTCGAACTCGGCACCTTTGCATTTGCCTAATGGATAAGGTATTGAGTTCGAGTCCCGGTCCGGCACACGGTTTTAATCTGCCAGATAGTTTCGTATCAGCGCACTCTCCGCTGCAGAACGAAAATTTCATTCTGGAAACATCCCGCAGGCTAAGCTATGTCTCCACGATATCCTTTCTTCTAGGTATGCTACTTCTGAAAGGTTCGCAGGAGAGCATCTATGAAGTTTGGAAGGTAGTAGAGGAGGTACTGGCAGAAGTAAAGCTGTGAGGACGGGGCATCCCTGTGCTTGGGTAGCTCAGTTGATACCAGCACGGTGGCTCAGCGTGTTCGGTCAGAGGGTTAGCTGCCCTCTGTAATAAAAAAAACTGAGTCAACCGCTCAACACTGAACTAGAACGGGTATCATGGGACATCCACATCGAACAAATGCAACTAACAAAAGGAGGGAAAAAAAGTTGGTAGAGCACTTGCCCGCGAATGGCAAAGGTCCCGAGTTCGAGTCTCGGTGAGGCACACAGTTTTAATCTGGCAGGAAGTTTCAGAAGATGCAGTAGTTGCAAATGAAGACCAGGAAGAAGTGAGGAGATAGTGGTGTTTGTTTTAGCTGCAGTACACCACCATCCTTACGTCAGCTTACGAGACGTTGCTGCAGTCACTGATATCGGCCTTACGCCTGTGTGGCACATTTTACATGTTTCACCTGTACTATCCGTCACTAATATAGGAGCTACATGATAACCATTTCAGTCGGAGAGTTGCTTTCTGCAGATCGGCCATGCGTAATTTCACACTGGACGCCTAACAAAGCGTTATGTTGTCCTATGAATCAAGTTTCACAAACTATGATGCAGTGAACCGTCATAACATTCGTTACTAAGGCACATAAAATGTAATGTTCCATTTATCGGCAACGGAGATAGTCTTTTAATGTGTGATGTGGAATCCTTGGGGGTGAAATCGTCGGTGCGCACCACTCCGCAGATAAACTGATAGGTTCCTTGGACGATGGCTGGGCCGCCGTGGTCCTCAAAAATGGCCTGCACGGCCGCCCGATTTAGCATCAGTAGATTTCTCTTTGTGGCAGTATCTAAAGCATCGTGTTTACGTCACTGAAACCATAACCCCAGATGTCTTAAAACGGCGCAGCGAGGAAGCTTGTCGCTCCCTGACACCGGGGATCTCGTCTGCAGATAGTTTTGCGTTGTGCATTCAGAAATATGGGCATATATTTAAATATCTCACTTAAAATTTCATCAGCAGAACATCGATAGGCACGCATCCAATTACTGTGTACAACGTAGTACATCCGCCACACACTTTGAAGGTTTCTAGCTCCCAAACTAAACGTGCTAGAAATGGATTTTAGATTATTTATAACACCTGGTTTAAATATATCAGCTACATGATAGAAAAAGTTTTATTTATAACATTGTGTTTCGTTGCTGTAACTCTCTGAAAAATTACTCAACCTATGTACATAGCCCCGCAGAAAGTGTAACTTTTCTTATGTGCTCCTATCACAATGAAGTCCGCACCTATAGCTGAGTGGTCAGCGAGACGGATTGCTGTCCTACGGGCCCGGGCTCGATGCCGGGCTGGGACGGAGATTTTCTCCGCTCAGGTACTCGTTGTTGTGTTGTCTTCATTATCATTTCATCCCCATCCGGCGGGCAGGTAGCCAAATGTGGCGTCGAATGTAATAAGACCTGGACCAAGGCGGACGGACCTGCCCCGCAACGGGCCTCCCGGCCCATGACGCCAAACTTTCATTTCATCTCAATAAATATTCCTGTCACCTATTATTTTGTAAGTTACAGACATATACACTTCACGTGTAACTTCCTGCATAGTATTTTTCCGAAGATGTGAATAAACAGTCTCCAAGTGTTTCTCCCTGGCGTTAAGAATATGACAGAGTAAACGGCCGCTACAGCCTGAGTTACGAAACATAGCCCATGCTGTCCTCGTACGCCTCGCGCAAAATCTTTGCGGCGTGTGGAAACGAGGCCAACGCTCGCTCCTCTCCCTAATTTGGAGGCGTTTATAGCGCCAGTCAGGCAGTTGTTCTCCCAAATCCTGTGTGTTTCTGCCATTCCGTTGACAGCGGAAAGTTTCTTTGCGGCGAATAATTCAAGTCTTGTTTTAGCCGATGTGTTCACAGCGTTATGTATATAACCGATTACTCTGTTACAACAATCAATATAAGTTATACGAATGTGTGATTAGTGCACACAGTTTCTGATACGTTTGCAGCAAGAAACAGACACTAGTATGCAGACAACTTTGAGGTACGGCAACCACAGCTAAGAGTAATCATCTTGGGTATTAATAGGCCATGAATGGATAAACGGAGTTGCAAGGTAACATTTTGACAAAATTCAACTGCCTAAGGTGGTTGACGTAATACTCCGTACTTCCTTTACCTAGTTGCCCTTTGTCCCTACTGGGCCATTCCTTTTTCCTCCCCCTCACTCAGCACCTCACTTCCCCACCTCCTGCGAATCCCCCTTGTTATCGTAGGTTTTGCATATCTTTCTTTCAAGTAAGTTTCAAAATTTTTTATAAAGTATCAAAATTCATTGTAGTCTTGGACCCATTTAATTGTATAAAAAAGATGAAAAGTTTTAAAAATATTTTACATGTCAATACTTCTAAAAAATTTAAAAATTTTAGGTTTACCCAGTGAACAGTGCCGGCAGAAATGTTCCGTTGCCGTTATATATGCGTCTGATGTTCTTGTTTTAAGTTACTAAACGTTCAAGAGTTCTTTAGGTTGGCACAGCTTATACGAGTTACTAATGAAAATAAATTTCAACTATCACTGTAATATTCTCCGGGTTGTTTTTGGGAAAAAGTTTCTGTATACTTGTTATCCCAATATTCCTTGTTCTCACTCACTACCGAGCGAGGTGGCGCAGTGGTAGCACACTGGACTCGCATTCGGGAGGACGACGGTTCAATGCCGCGTCCGGCCATCCTGTTTTAGGTTTTCCGTGGTTACCCTAAATCGCTCCAGGCAAATGCTGGGATGGTTCCTTTGAAAGGGCACGGCCGACTTCCTTCCCTAATCCGATGAGGCCGGTGACCTCGCTGGTTGGTCTCTTCCCCAAAAGCAACCAAATCCACTCATCATTCGAGTGTCCGCCAAAAGACCACGGATCCGCGCATCATCAGTGCATGCGCGAACGGTATATCGGTAAGATCTCTACTGTCTTGCCGCCAGTAAGACTCAGCAAGCGGCCGCCTCCCCTGTTCGTGATTGCGAATAGACCGGAGAAGAGGTACGTGTGGTTTTCAAATTCTACTTTTTCGTCAGTAGGTATTTACTTGACACATTTTGTCCAGGAAGAAAATCCCTCCATTTTACTTCAACCGCTTCTTGTTTTTCACGCTAGCCAGAAATTAGGTCTTCGTTTTTCATTTATTTTCACCTTACCAATGGTACACTATGTATAGATTGTTTAGGCCCTATCCATCATATTGGATTGGAATCCATGCATCCGACTGGTATATTCAAAGATTTACCGCCATTTAGTGGTATTTTGTTCTGGCGGACAACTAATGTTCGGTAAAATGTTCCGACCTTCTCGGCTTTAATATTTTAGTTATGTGAGCACAAATATTTTACTATTCTTATATAAAAATTTGTAGTAGTTTTTACAAAAAAGTTAAAATCTTAAATCAGTTTTAGAAAATTACCGTATCAATGGCGGTCTCAGTGTTGTTAATCCTTCTCGATTTAATGTTTTGTTTGTGTTCACCCGAAGATGTGACTTTTAGTGGCATGAAACCGATATTGATCAAAAAGTAAAGGGCTAAACACAGCTGAAACGGTATTTTAATACCAGAGACGTCATCCTCGGGTCAATATGACTCCCGGAAAGGAGTTCGTTTTCAGTAACCCTTATATACACACATCAAAAAAGTTTTGCAGGACTCTTGAAGATAGACGTTGCCTATGGATATTGTATCACAGACACAGTCTCATTGACTATTCAAAGATATCACTAAACCAGCCCAATAATGTAAAATACCATGCATAAGCAAAGCCTATTGCCGGCCGCGGTGGTCTCGCGGTTCTAGGCGCGCAGTCCGGAACCGTGCGACTGCTACGGTCGCAGGTTCGAATCCTGCCTCGGGCATGGATGTGTGTGATGTCTTTAGGTTAGTTAGGTTTAAGTAGTTCTAAGTTCTAGGGGACTAATGACCACAGCAGTTGAGTCCCATAGTGCTCAGAGCCATTTGAACCAAAGCCTATTAAACGGAGGGGGTCCGACAGCCGATCAGTTCCAGTCATTCCACCAGAAAGGAGGTATATGGCTCGTGTTGTCTGTAGTTCAACGATGCCTAGACGTTCAATACCGCGGTTCGATCACGTCCTCGTCGTTACTTTCTGCCAGGAAGGGCTCTCAACAAGGGAACTGTCCAGGCGCCTCGGAGTGAACCAAAGAGATGTTGTTCGGACATGGCGGAGATACAGAGAGACAGGAACTGTCGATGACATGCCTCGCTCAGACCGCCCAAGAGCTACTACTGCAGTGGATGACCGCTACCTACGGATTATGGCTCGGAGGAACGCTGACAGCAACGCCAGCATGTTGAATAATCCTTTTCGTGCAGCCACAGGACGTCTTGTTTCACTCAAACTGTGCGCAATAGGCTGCATGATGCGCAACCTCACTCCCGACGTCCATGGCGAGGTCCATCTTTGCAACCAAGACACCATGCAGCGCGGTACAGATGGCCCCAACAACATGCCAAATGGACCGCTCAGGATAGGCGTCATGTTCTGTTCACTGATGAGTGTCGCATATGCCTGCAACCAGACAATCGTCGGAGACGTGTTTGAAGGCAACCCGGTCAGGCTGAACGCCTTAGACACACTGTACAGCGAGTGCAGCAAGGTGGAGGTTCCCTGCTGTTTTGGGGCGGCATTATGTGGGGCCGACGTGCGCCGCTGGTGGTCATGGAAGTCTCCGTAATGGCTGTACAATACGTGAATGCCATCCTCCTACCGATATTGCAACCATGTCGGCAGCATATTGGCGAGGAATTCGTCTTCATGGACGACAATTCGCAATCCCATCGTGCATATCTCGTGAATGACTTCCTCTCACTCGACTAGAGTGGCCAGCATGTTCTCCAGACATGAACCCTATCGAACATGCCTGCCATAGATTGAAAAGGGCTGTTTATGGACGACGTGACCGACCAACCACTCTGACGGATCTACGCCGAATCGCGGTTGAGGAATGGGACAATGTAGACCAACAGTGCCTTGAAGAAAGTATGGATAGTTTGACACGAGGAATACAGGCATGCATCAATGCAAGGGGACGTGCTACTGGGTATTAGAGGTACCGGTGTGTACAAAAATCTGGACCACCGCCTCTGAAGGTCTCGCTGTATGGTGGTACAACATGCAAAGTGTGGTTTTCATGAGCAATAAAAAGGGTGGAAATGATGTTTATGTTGGCCTCTATTATAATTTTCTGTGCAGGTTCCGGAGCTCTCGGAACTGAGGTGAAGCAAAACGTTTTTTGATGTTTGAAATTAAATATTGACGCTCTAAACTCGGGCTCATTTGAAAAAAAAAAATAGATTTTCTGACCGTTTTTATAGCGCAATTTGTGACACTTGTGTTCCTTGGGTCTATGTGACGCAGGTGTTTAAATATTCACAACATGTACAATATCGTTAGCAAATCAGAGGCTACAGCTTGTAAGAGTTCTTAGGGAAAGACTTTCAAAACTGTACAATCCTATCAGAAATGTAGTTGTAGATCAGCAAATGGTGCCTACCCGGGTGATTCAAAAAGAAAGAACTTATTTCACTTATTTACTGTAAAAGCTAGAAACATATTGTGCATGTCGCTGGATACAGGGAGTTTCAAAGTTTTGTCACAGCAGCGCTGTTGTCTGATTGTAACAACATGGCGACTGCACCACAAGAGAAGTTCTGCATTGGAATTCGTGAGAAGTCAATCCATTGTTCAAAAGCAAAGTGCATTCCACCGTCGATTCAGCAAGTAGCCGCATCTGCACAAGCACATTATGCCTTGTACACAAATTTCTTGGTATTTGGTTCCATATTTGCAAAGGGAAGAACCACGGGACTTGGTACGTAGGATATCCGCGACTGAGAGGCATGATTAATTTAGAGAGATCCGCTTGAGCTAGACTAATATTTATTTCGGAATTTTAAGATACCATCTTCAGGTGTATGTAACAGCTGTTTTTGTAACGTATAATATGCGGTCAGGCAATCAGTGCAAGAGCTCCAATCACTGCATATTGTCGGAAACTGTTCGCTGCCGGGCAGCCGCACGGCAGGGAAGAGCACTCACTGGTCGGTCACGCACTCTGATGAAAATGTCGAGCATATCCGATGTGCGTTCACACCTAGCCCTCGAAACTCCACAAAGGCCTGCAAGCCAGGAACTTCATCTTGCTCAAACAACGGTGTGGTGTTTCCTGAATCGACGCCACTATATAAAGCCTTACAAGTTGCAGTTACTGCAGCAATTACGTCCTGGCTACCATAACGGATAGTACGAATTTTGCATTTCAGTTCTCCAGGATATGGCAGAAGACACTTTTTCGAACGACTCATCTTTTCGGTCGTATCGATGTTTCCTCTATCGGGTAAAATAACTGACATAAAGTAAGAATTTTGGAGTAACAAAGCCTTGGCGTCGTCGTCGAACATGAAAGCGTCTCACCGAAATCGAATATGTAGTTTCTGTTCAAAAAATTTATGGTCCCTTCTTGTTTCAAGAGTGAACTGTGACAGGAAAGTCATATCTGAACTTGCTGCAAAATTGGTTCGTTCCTCAAATCCACAAACATTCCAGTAATTTCATCTTTATGTGTAACGATTCCCCACTTCACTTTCACCTTGAAGTGAGGCGTCATCTAAACACCACCATCTCACAACGTTGGATTAGAAGAGGTGGGTACCAAGATCATGTTCATTGGTTTGGCCTCCAAGGTCACCAAACCTCACGATTTTCAATTATTTCTGTGGGGCAAAAGAAAAGTCAGTCTTTATTCCACTTATAGCAGTTACTCTTCGAGAGCTGAAGAATCGAATTGTTGAAGCTGCCGATTCAATAAACAAGGCCCTGTCGAGTCATGTGTGGAATGAAATGGACTACCGTCCCGATGCGTCTTGAGCAACACTTGGTGCTCGTGTTGAGAGCATAGTATAGCGACTGTGCGAACCATCAAAATATGCTATAAAAATATATATACTGTGCCGTAGTGCTCCTTCTCATATTTTGGAGACACAAAACTATGTAGGAAAAGTACCTGGTAAAATCAAGACATGCAGGTTGTCACGGATATGATACATGAACCTGTAACGGCAAAAGTCACATACGAGAATTTCCTCCCATCCTATGCATTGAGTGAATGACTTCTTGGTGCAACGGGAATACTTCTAGCCACTCCTTACGTTGGAAGCTAGTAAAAAGCTGCTACGAAATGAACAAGCAGCGCTCATTGTTAGAATATGAATAGGGAATTCTGTAACAGTAAGCTCCATTGGCGAACATAAAAACTGAAACGTGCGAGATGCAAATTCTCCCCATCAAGATGTGACAACAAAATTCTGAGAAGTGCTCAAATTGTGACAAACGTCACAAGGCATGATGTTAGGAAGAATTCCGCTGACAGCTGCTAAAATGTTTGTTTATTAAAACACAACCACTTCCGCGGCTTAAAGCCGCATCATTAGGTGCAACAACGTTAAAAGATCATACGCACGCCCATCGATCATAGACGGAATTTAAGAAACAAAAGAGGAAAAGGTATAAATATGAACACCCTCTTTAGTTTTTTACTTAAAGGTACCTTCTTTTGTAAGAATTCTAGATTTTATACCATTATTAACAACTATAACAAGTTTAAAAAGTGATCAGTACCCATTATTTCTATTCGAAAACAAAGATTTACGAAAAGCTTGTAAAATGGAACTTAAAAAAAGGGGGTGCAAATACGGACATCTACAAAAAGGTGCAATAAATCTTCTGAAAATTTTAATGATATGGATTAAAACAATACAAAATGGTAGACTAGACTACAAAAAGCAACTTTCGTACATTTATGCATGAAATCTGAAATTATTTATAGTAATCGCAGCATCGCTAGCACAATCTAAGTGTGCCCACATTTGGGACATAACACATTTAATCCACACCTCTCCTTCCCTGTCTTGAGAGAACTTTTCATCACAAAAGATGCAATATGCATCACTTGCGTCTGGTGTATCCTCCCCATCGTTCTCATCAAGGTCATTATCTCTGTCCACAAGGTGAGGGCTGCAGGAGCCTGAAGACTCCAATGATGAATCAGATTGTTTTGTGGAACAAATTTTCTTCTTTTGGTCTTTGGATTTTGCACCTCTGTCCACAGGGCGGTCTCTAACTCCAGAGAAACTCAACGACCTCTTCTTGACAGCACTTTTATCAAGCGACTTTGTCAACTGATAAAGGGATAATGGGCGGTGGAATGGCTACCAGTAAGGTGTTGGAAGACAGACCAGTACTTGAAGGAGTTGACAGGGAGGGTGGAGTTAAGGCATGTACGTATCTGTCGCCAGTCTCGGCGTTTATTTGCTATTAGGAGGGATGTGTCGCTGTAGTTGCCGGTGGCGGAGGAGTGTGTCCCAGTCACAGGTGTGGAGGAAGGAGCGATAGAGTCGGAGGGATTTACAGGGAACAATGACCGCCTGTGGAGGAAGAGTAGGGCAGTGATAGCGGATACATTTGTTAGGAAGTTGGGCCTCCACGACGTCAGTGATGTCTTCTGGAGGAAGGCCGAGGCATGGGTGTCATATGCGGGATGGTGAAAGGTATGTGGGTGGCTTTAGCTCTGTGAGGCAATGGATTCCCAGTAGGCAACCCAGTCGGCATGGAGGTAGTCATGCACAGACTTCGAGGGGACAACAGGATGGGTGGAAGGGGGGGGGGGGGGCAACGCTACCAGTGGAATCGAGGACGTTAGTGGCGATACTACCAAGAAAGTTGGGGGAAGCGAGGTCGACATCTGGGGGGGGGGGGGGGGAAGCTACCTTCGAAATGGGTGGGCTGTGGGAGGGGAACAAGGTCATGTTGGAGGGTCGCGAGCAAGTGATGTCATCACTGAAGGAAGGGAGGGTCACAGCTGTGGATGTTGAGGTTTGCAGCAATCATCTGGGGGGGGGGGGGAAGCTACCTTCGAAATGGGTGGGCTGTGGGAGGGGAACAAGGTCATGTTGGAGGGTCGCGAGCAAGTGATGTCATCACTGAAGGAAGGGAGGGTCACAGCTGTGGATGTTGAGGTTTGCAGCAATCACATAGGTGGAGAAGGTGCGGTCAGCATGGGAGATGAAGTTGTAGAGGAGAAGAGCTGCAGGACAAGCATAGATAATGGCACAGGTGTCGGTGAGAGAGGGAAAAATAAAAATATGTTATTTCAGTCTTTGATCGCTATTTTTTTCATTTTCAATGACCGGTTTCAGGCTAGCTTCCCATCTGCAGATCATATATTGCAGTTACAGAGTATTTGTCAGTACAGAACTATCGGTTCGTTGTGTCATGATAGTAAACCGATAGGGAGGGAGGGAGGAAGAGGTGAGGATCATAGTTGATAGCACGGATAAATGGAGGGAGAGAGGGCATCAACCACGAGGGAGAGATGGCAGAAATTTCCAAGAATGTGCGGTTGGAACATTGTGTATCATTCTGCAAATTGTGGAATGTAGTAAGTTGTCTCTAGTGATGTCTATGTAAGGCTAAGTATTCAGATGGTGGAGCTAGTGCAGTTTTCCTTATTATTAGCAATTTATATTGTATATGGTTTCAAAATCAACCAAAAGCTATTTTTTACATCATCGATATGGTTGCTGGTTTCCAATGTTATACTACTTATTTTTTGGCAAATAATGTCCCAATAAATTTCAGTGCAGGAAACTGAGAATCTGCGAAATGCTGTTGTAATTTTCAGTGTACCTTAGTTAGCAATTTTCAGTTTTGTTTAGCGTCAAACTAAGTAAAAACTCAGTTGTGAAACACACTATTGAGACGCAGGGCCTTCTGATTAAGTTCACGACAAAAATATTCGAGTTTGTTTATGTCTACAAATGATTTGCTTTTAATACTGAAATCTTATGTATTTCCTCGAAAATAGAATCTAGAAGTAAAATTAAAATAACTTTTAACAATTTATTATTATTATGCCCTTAATTATCAATAGGGTCATTATGACCCGAAAGAGCATATCTATATAGCTTTGTGGTAGGAAGCTGCTGTTGAGTGGAAGGATATAACCACAAATTTACTAACATATTTATTGAAAACACAAACCAGAAAATGACGCAAGTCAATCTCAGCAGCTACCCCTGGAATTAATTAAATTAATTTCCGACAACACAACTGTTTATAGATATTACATGTCTTTAGGAAATGAATGAACGAAATTAAAAAATTATTTTTTAAGAACAACATTCAGCTAAAAGAAAATTGATAGGTGCTTAGCACAAAGGTCTAACCAGATCACAAGCCTGCTTATTCCACACTACAAGTTTAAAAAACATATTGAAAATAGCTAGTTGGTGATTAACATCTACCATCCACTATCACTTGTTTGTTTGCAGATAATTAGAAGGAAGACCACTGGTTCCGAGCTGGCAGAATAGCCTGATAACATTAAACTCAAAGTACGATACAAGTGGCAGTTGATGAGCCAAGCAATTTCTGTTTCTTCACTTACGTATCGATGGCGATCGCCACTAGAGAGATATACACTCTCAGTAAAGGCACTTACCATAGCCAGGCGTGCTTAAGTGGACTCACGATATAAACAAAACGTACATCTAGCTATCCTGTAAGATACGAAACACTAATTGACAAGTTACATTCAAAACCCAAATAGACACTGTAAATACATTTGAAAAAGGCGAACGTTGCTTATGAAGCACCACTAGTTTAGTCACACACATTCACAGAAACGTAACATGAGTGAGATCGTTGAAGCTATTCTTGAATGAAGATGTTTACATCTCAAGACGGGTAACGAGAATGGCAAGACAGAATAGCCATTGCGTGACACAACATAATCATGCACACGGTGATCGACGCTCATCATAATTTGTTCCAAATGCAAGCATTAAGTTGAGATCCCCTTGGCCAAGGTCGTTGGTTAGTCATTCTTTTTATCAAGGTCACCTCCCCTTGGTAGTCCTCTTCCGGAGATCTGTTTCTGGCACTAGTCTAGAATCTTTTGCCAATGGAGAGACCACCATGACCATTTTTCAATTACAGGTCACACATCCCGTGGATTTGCATTATGAGTCTTTAATGCATTGGTTCGATTGCCTTCTGCATCCTCACCTCGCTGAGCATTGCCGATTGTTCCACCTATACGAACAGTTTCCCACCCCAAGGACGAGAGAGTGTCCTGAACCTCTTTTCACTGGCCCTTGGGTGAACGAAGGTGGCTTCTTATTCTGGAAGTCTTCGGCCGCCATTGCTCATTATTTTTATACAAAATTTAATCGGTGGTGTGGTTAGAATACGGGACCAAGTACGTTTCGATTGTTAATAAAAAGCTCTACCACTGCTAAAACTTACATGTATTCATAAGGATTGGCAGATCTTTTTTTGTGCTGATCCACAGCTTCCAGCCAAGTTCAGAGTAACAGATCTAAGGGTCTGTGGTGTAGTACCTGCCTAGACCTTCCTATATGATGTGATTGTATCAGCTGCAGCACCAGGATTCCTGTTCTTGGCCTGGCCCGTCTCGAAGTACAAGCAACCCTGTTGCTGCAACTGACGTTCCGACAACTCGGTACCTGCCGGCTGCATATGACTTTTGCAACTGCTGCGACTCAGGTGCTAATTCCTGACTAATTTCCAAAAAATATTGGTGCACTACAGTGAAAGTTAATTGGAGCTCCCAATAAATGAGAAAGTTGGGTTACAAGCTATTATATTATCTTAGTACAAATGAATTTGAAACATACTTTTCGATTAAGCCTCAGTCTAACTGGAATCAAATTTCAACTACTGCCTACTTTAACAAGAAATAGGCCTACAGTACAACTTTAGCACATTATGCTACAATTTACTTAACACTCTTACGTGTTAAATAGATGTTCCATGTCTTACCCCCCCCCCCATTTGGATGTAGAGAGCTACAAATTATTTCAAATGCTTGCCGACCATCTCGTAAAGCTGGCCAAGACTACATTTCGCCTCTGCAGTTCTTCAGCCATATCTCTCTTGAGAAGACCCCAGGTCTAAGATCTGAAGACTGAGGTCACTTGATCTTGGTGCCTAATACACAGATCCTGTTCGATGCATCTATCTTGTACTATATTGCCATCTTACATCAGCAGCAATATGGCCCGGTGTCCCGTCGTGCACGTATCGCGTTATCGAACGTCACATGAGAACATATTCAACCAATCATGGAATACCCCGCAGAAACCGGTGGAACTCTCGTTCCTCGCGTTCTCTTCAAACAATGTGTGGCCCAGTGAGACTATCACCAAATATCTCCTAGCAAAACTTTAAGTAGAAACGTTACTGACGTGATGTCGTGTGAACATGTGGGTTTAAACCAAGTCTGAGACTTAATGGAGAAATTACGCTACGTCCAGCAACAATGTTTACTCTGACTGATCTACTGTACCATTTAGAAACAAAATTCAGTCATGCTTGCTCCGCATTAGCAAAAATTAAAATATTTAGCTTTTAGGCTTCATTGTTAATAACATTCCAGCTTAAACTATCACAATTCCTGCACCTTACTCCTGTACTGTTTCTGCCATAACTTAGGACAGGTGCTGATTTAGCTGCCTGTTCGCATAGCTTGACGGCGCAGCTAGCCTGCGAGACAGCGAGTCGAGTCACACCCAGATGGACTCTGCGCCGTGGACTGATGACCGTTGGTATAGCACATCGGTCAGCTTAGGCGTGGTTTTTTACTTAACGCACAGCTAGCCTGGGAGACAGGAAGGTGAGTCAGACCCGGATGGACTATGAGCCTTGGATTGATGACCGTTGGTCTCGTACACCGGTCAGCTTCGGTGCGGCTTTTACGCCGTTTTACGCGCTCGTTTAAGCAAATGGTGTCTGGTCACCAATCTCAAAAAATTACGATACACAACCAGATCAAATACAATGACACACACACATCAAAGTTTAGACGATTCACTGACACATGGCGCACGGACTTTCCCTTCGTTGCACCAACTGCCGACCGTGACGAAGTGAAGCTCTTCCGAAACTTGAAAATCGTTAAAACAGTGGCTCGCGTTCAACGGAAAAGAGAATGGTGTTGTTTTAGGTATATTTGATTAATGAAAATAGTGCTCTTCGATCATGGTTACCATAATGTGACAAAATCATTGAAACGAAAACAAAACTTGAAGAGCATTGATCTTGAAATAAACTCATTTGTTGCAACATATGTACTACATATCTGTTTGTTGTACATCTTCAGCGCTCTGAATATTACACAGCCTGCGCTAGGTATGCGATCAGCGTCTTGTGGGATAGAGGAGTTAAACAATGTGCACGTGCCAGAAAAGGGCCTGGCATTTCATCATTAGAATGCTCGTAAAAAGGCGGCACTGATTGCGAAGCAGCCTCCACTTCCGTGACGAACTGACTCGAATATTACCGACGATGGGAAAATTTATGACACAAGTCTGGCCGCTAAATGCAACTGCAGGAACTAACGTAAATGACTGTTTGTGTGTTCAACGCCTGGGAAAGATATCTGGAGAGACTATAAAGACACAGAGTAAGGCATATTCTGTGATGCAATTTTCTATTGCGAAACTGGTAACAGCGTGTTCATCTATTTCAACAAATCAAATCGTGAAAATCATTTGTTAACCGCACATCAGTAATCAACAACTGGCGAAATTTTGATGAAACTTCTCGTATTGACAGCAGCTCTGTGTGATTTGTATATACAGGTTTTTCCACTATCACATACTAGCCCGAATAGAGCAAATTCCTCAGGAAAAATTAATAGGGTAACATATAAGAAAACGTAGTCTGAAGAGGTTTTTGAGAAAGCTGTGGCTCCGAAAGATTTTGAACTGAAATGTGCTAGCATGTTGTAAAGAAAGAGCTTATTTCGATACAACGTGTGAGAAGCTTTACCAAAATATAATCGTTTATTTATTACTGTACTATGGAAAAAGAAGTTCACCATGTAGAGAAGTAGTCTTTCATCGTTGTAGTAATACAACGGGTGCGGACCATCGGTAGAACACGACACATCGTGTGATGTGTGACATCAGAGTATCGCACGATTCTGTTGTATTTTAGCACGAGTTGTAGTTAAAAATGTACCAACTACCAGTCTGATAAATGCAACTACTCGTACTCTTTCACCCAGCAGACACGGTAGACAAATATATGAAAGAGGTAAGACTAGTCTGCTTAGTATTTTAGTTCCTGTAGCGTGAAAATGATTCGTCATCAAATATTGGTTCCTTCTCATTTCATTACGTAACCAACGCTCCATACACTTTCTTGGATTTCGTGCAGGAAGTCCGGAAATACCCTGTGCAGTTACGTGTGTGTATTGACAATACGTTGCAATGTTAAGTACATCACGAAAAAAGGACAATAATCAACATCACAGTTTCCTGTTCTGTATACAGGATGAAATGTAATAACTCAGTTCGAAACCGTCTTGTGTGATGGAAAAGAATGTTCCATCAAAATATTGGTTCTCATCTTATCTTCTAATTTAGCACCGTCTTAGTTAAAATATTGAGTTTTTTCCCGATATCAGTACCCATTGAGTTGAGGTGATGACGTCGGACCCCGGCATTTCTCTCCACTGGTCACCGCTAGTCAGCTACCAGCGATGTGCTACAATTTCCTCGGTAACTTCTCTCCGTTTTCATATAAGACGGTTCTACACTATGGTGAGGAAAACATCCACGTCAGCTTTCAAAACCACTGCATCCCATTTCGCGGAAACTCATTCCCATATTTTGTGCTATTTTCCTGTCGTTTGCAGCTACATTTTTTCCGTTGGCAATAATGTTTAACCGGTCCAAGGTTAAAGACTGGCTCTATGTTGTTTAGGGGGTCAGCTGCTTCCGCTGTTACCAGTTAATAATGTAGCTACACTCTATTCCCTGTAAGTTCACAAATAAATAACGGTGAAGTGGCAAGCTACTATAAATCACTGTAGACGGCTTGTTTGTAAAAAAAAAACTGAAAGTTCACTGTGAACTTGAACTGGTATTAACAGCAAGGTCTTGCACCACGTGTGCTTAAAACAGACATTGAAGTCCGTAGAAAAGCTCGTGAGCCCCAACTCAGTGTGTGTAATGCTGTAAAATTCCTATGCTCCAAGTTAATCTATGTTAAGCAGACGAAGAATAAATACAGTTCCCAACCGTTCGTTACAATTCGAAATAAAACTACGTCCCAACTGTGGCTGTCCTAACTGCCAGCTGCAAATAAATACAAACGACGACTATGGCTAACTAGTGAAAATCTCGACCAGCATTCGCAACTAGAATTATTAAAAGTTCTCATAAATGCACTCGACGAAACCAGGGATGTCCACCAAGCCACTGAA
Organism: Schistocerca gregaria; assembly: GCF_023897955.1. Classification (NCBI taxonomy): domain Eukaryota; kingdom Metazoa; phylum Arthropoda; class Insecta; order Orthoptera; family Acrididae; genus Schistocerca; species Schistocerca gregaria. The sequence continues at coordinate 250,578,652 of NC_064925.1, forward strand.
TAACGTTAGAGTCCGGACTGTATCTCAACAGCGAAATCTTGACAAGTGCTGAAGGCGCACACACGCGATTAATTCTGAGTCCGAACTGAAATGCTGAGTTTCACACATTTTCACACTTGAATAGCTGTACGTGGAGTAAACATGCTATCATGCTCGACTAATCACAATCACTAATTCTGAGTGCTGTTGGCTTCCAAATTTTGTGAAATGGTCAGCCTCTCCTTTTGAGGTACTAAGTATTATCTCGAATGTCCATCCGCTCTAATACCAGCAGCAGCTCACGTATCTCTACCGTGAACAAAGTAATGATGCTGCCATCTTCAAGTGATCGCTTATTTACCGCTTAAATATGTCGTACTATGATGAGAGTAACATATATTTCTTAATTCGAGGTGCCTTATTCAAATGCACTGCGTCGCTTATTGATATTCCAAACAATAAGTCGCCGTTCTACAGGATTAAAGCTTTGGGATTTAACTTCGAAGCGCTCCAGATATATCCGTCATTCATCTGCGTTGAATTCTATATTTGTGTCTGCCATTAGATCTTACAAATTGTAGTAGAATGTGACACCCACACGAAAAATTATTTCAAAACCTTATAGAGTCGTCACATTCTTAGGGAGTTATTATTAATTATTAATATCTAGATTTCAGCAACTCTGTGTTAGGTTATCCAAGGTTCAGTTCTCCTCAGCCTCATTCAGTTCACATTGACTGATTTTTGGCTCTTGTGGAATCGGAAACGTGAAATCCTAAGTGCTAGATGTAAACGGTCTGACGATTTCTTCAAATAGTTGGATTTGCGAACTTTCATTATATTCTGGATTGCGTGACGAAAGTGCTCGGGCAGAAAGGAGTACGTTGATATGTGGCTTAGAGCGAACTGCAGAAAGCCTGTCACGTGAAACACTGTGCAGAAATATCAGCATTAAAGCTTTCATTTCCGAACTAATACCTGCAAGGCTAAGAGGTGCTGTTATGAATAAAATGAGACGAAGATAATGGTTTTTGATGACCAGTCGGAGCAAGGCAGATTTTAAATACCTATACATGTCTGGTTGCGTGAGATAAGAATTTTCTGTGGCGTTTACTGGGTAAAATTTGACTATTAAATAACAACAGAAGTGCCATAATGTTATTAACTTGTTGAGATAATAAACTGTACCACAGAAATAATACCGCAATAAGGGACTCTAAAAACCAATATAAGTATGGAGGAAAAATGTGTCACGAAATTTTAACACCGGATAGCTGATGCCAGTAGGAATCAAAATTACTAATGTTGTGTAGGTCGACAACGCACAATTTTTAAATTCTGGAAACTTGGTGCCACGCTCTCCGATTGCCCGCTGGATTACCCTGTTGCTGGATGCTCTCGACAACGCGTGACCGCGAATGCTTTGGTTGCCGGAGATCGCGAAGTATCCAAGGCTGCCCCCACGCTCCGTGGTAGCGCGCCAGCCTTCCACTCTGGGCGCCTGGTGGCGAATCCATCGAGGTCCCGACACGTCCATTGTAGTTTCATCATGAAACATACCGGAAACAAACCCGTTAATAGCTGTTAGTTCGCGTGCAGAAGGCCTTTTAAAAATTGCGTCGGCCCTGAAAAGGGGCCTTTTTGTGTAGCTAGGACATTGTTTACTTAAAGCAGGCGCTCGAACTGGCCCTCAGACGCGACACAACTTTGGTAACGTCGAACGGTGTTTTGTCGAACTCTTTCAAAGATTCCTGTTATTGCCCAGATGTGACTGGCGGCCTGCTGTATGCGATCCATTAAATCCTCTAGATGGTTCGCGCCCGGGTGGTTGAAGTAGAATCTTGAAGCATTCCCACAGGAAAAAATCCGATGGCGTAAGGCCTGGTGATCGCGGTGGCCATGTCCTAGAGCACCTCTGCCAATTATCCGGCCATAGAGGAGTTCATTTAAATATCCGCGCACAGCACGACTGTTATGTGCGGGCGCCACATCCTGCTGCATGTCCAACAGGACGGGTGGAGCTTCTTGCAAAAATTGCCGGCCGGCGTGGCCGAGCGGTTGTAGGCGCTTCATTCTGGAACCGCACGACCACTGCGGTCGCAGGTTCGAACCCATCCTCGGGCATGGATGTGTGTGATCTCCTTAGGTTTGTTAGGTTTAAGTAGTTCTAGATTCTAGGGTCCGATGACCTAAGATGTTAAGTTCCATAGTGCTCAGAGCCAATTTGCAAAAAGTGAAGATAATTTGCCTCAGCAAGTAGAGGAGGTAGAAGACCGGCCCAATCAGATGGTTCAGATGGTATCCCACAATGCCTGCCCAAATGTTGAGCGAAAATCGTTCCTGGTGTCCGCGGACGTACGTAACGTGAGGATTTCCCCTTGCCCAGTAATGAATGTTTCGAGTGTGGTCAAGACCATCCCGATAAAAGGTGCACTAGTCAGTTAACGACACAATGGCGGGGAAGTCGGCATCTCGTGCAACACGTCGCAGAAACCACCAGCAGAACTCTAGCCTGTGTTCATAGTCCGCCACAGGATTTAGGTTTTGGATAGGGTAGAAACTAAATGGTTGCTGGCCTTCATTCCTCAAAATCACCCAGACTAACCGATGAGTGCCTCCCATGTCGTGTCCAACTGCTAGAGTACTTGTTGTAGGTGCTTCCTCGGAGCGGTCGAGAACAGTCTCTTCAAATGCAGATCCCGTAGTGTTCGAGGTCTTCCAGCATCACCATGATATCACGCTAACGAGCCTGTATCTCCAAGTGAATCGGTGTATACTTTCGCGTGTGTGGGTTGCATCTTGCTCATCTTGCTGGGTACCGTTCTTCACACAACTTTCGAGCTTCAAGTGCGTTACCGTCGGCTAGTCCATAAACAAAAACCGTATCTCGTTGTTCTTCACACGAATACTGTGCCGCTTTTTTTTTTTTTTTTTTTTTTTTTTTTTTTGTCATCAGTCTACTAACTGGATTGATGCGGCCCGCCACGAATTCCTTTGCCTGTACTAACTTCTTCATCTCAGAGTAGCACTTGCAACCTACGTCCTCAATTATTTGCTTGACGTATTCCAATCTCTGTTTTCCTCTACAGTTTTTGCCCTCTACAGTTCCCTCTAGTACCATGGAAGTCATTCTCTCATGTCTTAGCAGATGTCCTATCTTCCTGTCCCTTCTCCTTATCAGTGTTTTCCACATATTCCTTTCCTCTCCGATTCTGCGTAGAACCTCCTCATTCCTTACCTATCAGTCCACCTAATTTTCAACATTCGTCTATAGCACCACATCTCAAATGCTTCGATTCTCTTCTGTTCCGGTTTTCCCACAGTCCGTGTTTCACTACCATACAATGCTGTACTCCAGGCGTACATCCTCAGAAATTTCTTCCTCAAATTAAGGCCGGTATCGGTATTTGAAATTAGTAGACTTCTCTTGGCCAGAAACGCCTTTTTTGCCATAGCGAGTCTGCTTTTGATGTCTTCCTTGCTTCATCCGTCATTGGTTATTTTACTGCCTAGGTAGCAGAATTCCTTAACTTCATTGACTTCGTGACCATCAATCCTGATGTTAAGTTTCTCGCTGTTCTCATTTCTACTACTTCTCATTACCTTCGTCTTTCTCCGATTTACTCTCAAACTATACTGTGTACTCATTAGACTGTTCATTCCGTTCACCAGATCATTTAATTCTTCTTCACTTTCACTCAGGATAGCAATGTCATCAGCGAATCGTATCATTGATATCCTTTCACCTTGTACTTTAATTCCACTCCTGAACCTTTCTTCTATTTCCATCATTGCTTCCTCGATGTACAGATTGAAGAGTAGGGGCGAAAGGCTACAGCCTTGTCTTACACCCTTCTTAATACGAGCACTTCGTTCTTCCCTCTTGGTTGTTGTACATATTGTAAATGACCCGTCTCTCCCTATAGGTTACCCCTACTTTTTTCAGTATCTCGAACAGTTTGCACCATTTTATATTGTCGAACGCTTTTTCCAGGTCGACAAATCCTATGAACGTGTCTTGATTTTTCTTTAGCCTTGCTTCCATTATTAGCCGTAATGTCAGAATTGCCTCTCTCGTGCCTTTACTTTTCCTAAAGCCAAACTGATCGTCACCCAGCGCATTATCAATTTTCTTTTCCATTTTTCTGTATATTATTCTTGTAAGCAGCTTCGACGCATGAGCTGTTAAGCTGATTGTGCGATAATTCTCGCACTTGTCAGCTCTTGCCGTCTTCGGAATTGTGTGGATGATGCTTTTCCGAAAGTCAGATGGTATGTCGCCAGACTCATATATTCTACACACCAACGTGAATAGTCGTTTTGTTGCCACTTCCCCTAATGATTTTAGAAATTCTGGTGGAATGTTACCTATACCTTCTGCCTTATTTGACCGTAAGTCCTCCAAAGCTCTTTTAAATTCCGATTCTAATACTGGATCCCCTATCTCTTATAAATCGACTCCTGTTTCTTCTTCTATCACATCAGACAAATCTTCACCCTCATAGAGGCTTTCAATGTATTCTTTCCACCTATTTGCTCTCTCCTCTGCATTTAACAGTGGAATTCCCGTTGCACTCTTAATGTTACCACCGTTGCTTTTAATGTCACCAAATTTATTTATTTATTTATTTATTTATTTATTTTTTACTTTCCTGTATGCTGAGTCTGTCCTTCCGACAATCATATCTTTTTCGATGTCTTCACATTTTTGCTGCAGCCATTTCGTCTTAGCTTCGCTGCACTTCCTGTTTATTTCATTCCTCGGCGACTTGTATTTCTGTATTCCTGATTTTCCCGGAACATGTTTGTACTTCCTCCTTTCATCAATCAACTGAAGTATTTCTTCTGTTACCCATGGTTTCTTCGCAGCTACCTTCTTTGTACCTATGTTTTCCTTCCCAACTTCTGTGATGGCCCTTTTTAGAGATGTCCATTCCTCTTCAACTGTACTGCCTACTGCGCTATTCCTTATTGCTGTATCTATAGCGTTAGAGAATTTCAAACGTATCTCGTCATTCCTTAGAACTTCCGTATCCCGCTTCTTTGCGTATTGATTCTTCCTGACTAATGTCTTGAACTTCAGCCTACTCTTCATCACTACTGTATTGTGATCTGAGTCTACATCTGCTCCTGGGTACGCCTTACAATCCAGTATCTGATTTCGGAATCTCTGTCTGACCATGATGTAATCTAATTGAAATCTTCCCGTATCTCCTGGCCTTTTCCAAGTTTACCTCCTCCTCTTGTGATTCTTGAACTGCTAGCTGAAACTTGTTGCAGAACTCAATTAGTCTTTCTCCTCTTTCATTCCTTGTCCCAAGGCCATATTCTCCTGTAACCTTTTCTTCTACTCCTTACCCACTGCGGGTTCGGGGGTTAGAATAGCCCCGCGGTATTCCTGCCTGTCGTAAGAGGCGACTAAAAGGAGTCTCAAACTTTTCGGCCTTATATGATGGTCCCCTGTTGGGTTTGACCTCCATCTCTCAAAATTTTCCGAAGAGCAAGCCGATTGAGGAAGGGCGCCTTACTTGGTGCATTGTGTCCATCTTGCGATCAGACCTTTCGCCAGCTTATACACCGTTGAATTGCAGTCCTGTCCGCTCTCCATCTCTTGGGCATGACTCTGTTTCTGCGTGCAGATTGCACCTTGCACTGTGCAGTGCCTCTTTCTGCACCGACGGCGACCATGGACCACATGTTACCTAACATCCAGCACGGTAGCCAGTCCGTTGTGGTGGGGCCGCCATGTACCCTGTTGGTTGTAGCCCCCTGACAACACAGGGATCGCTCTACTGATGCCTGCGCCGTTAACTCCCCACGTATACCAAGGAGTAGATGCCTATCCTCCTGGGGTATCGGGACTCCCGGTAACGGCCATCCTGCCAGGTGGCTCTTGCCATGGCTGGGTGGCGCCCGTGGGGAGGGCCCTTGGTCGGAGTAGGTGGCATCAGAGCGGATGACCCGCTATGAAGCGTGGTACATCGTCTCTCGCTGGTGGCCAGCCGCTAGCAGTCTCTAAGCGTTCTCGGGCTCAGTTCAATGCTCAGAAGTACGATCCGAAAACGTTCCCCACCCTGACCACACCGTGGGAGGAACGTAAGTCTCAGGATGGCAGTAGCAGTTATTCGCCCCGCTTCTTAGTTTGTACGAGGGTTGATGGGGAGTCTTTTCTATCCATAAAGCCTCAGTTTTTCGTCGAGCATTTAGAGGACAAGTTTGGGGAGGTGGAGGGCTTGTCAAAATGCGCTCTGGGTCAGTCCTGACACAAACGGCATTCTCTGCCCAGTCACGACGGTTACTCGCTTGTGACAAGTTGGGGGATGTTGCCGTTACGATCACACCCCATAAGAGTTTAAATATGGTCCAGGGAGTTATTTACCATAGGGATCTTCTTTTGCAGTCTGATGAAGAGCTGCGCGCCAATTTAGAGCGCCGAGGTGTACATTTCGTCCGGTGCGTTTATCGGGGTCCGAAGGAAAATCAGATTGCTACCGGTGCCTTCATCTTGGCCTTCGAAGGGGATACATTATCGGAAAAGGTCAAGGTGATGGTCTACCGATGTGACGCTAAGCCCTATATCCCTCCCCCGATGCGGTGCTTTATGTGCTGGAAGTTCGGGCATATGTCTTCTCGCTGCACTTCCAGCCTCACATGTCGAGATTGCGGACGCCCATCACATCCCAATACTCCATGTGCCCCGCCTCCCATCTGTGTCAACTGCGGGGAGCACCATTCACCTTGCTCGCCAGACTGCCGAATTTTCCAGAAAGAGCGTAAAATCATGGAATACAAGACCCTGGACCGACTAACCTATACTGAGGCCAAAAGGAAATACGACCGACTCCATCCTGTGAGAATGACATCTTCCTACGCTGCTGCTACAACACCTGTGCTAGCCCCATCTGTTTCTCAAATTGTGACCGGATCGACGAGTAGTACAACTCCTCCTGCCCCCTCGCCAGTGGGGGGGGGGGGGGGGGGGCCTCCACCCACTGGGTTGCTCCTGCGCCACCTACCTCAGGAGCAACACCATCCCACCCATCGAGGACGTCTGTCCCCACTTCTAAGCCGGAGAAGTGACCAACTTCTTCGGCTTCTCACGCTCGCAAGGGGTCCCTTGGGTCCCTCCCTTCCCAGGTTTCCACCAGCGAGAAGGCTGACGACCGACAGTGGCGTAAGTGTCCGCAATCAGCTGGTCGTAGGGCTTCACGATCCTCCTCCTTCCCGGAGACTGAATCGCTGAAGCCCTCCCAGTCGGTGCGACCCAAGGAACGGCGTGAGAAACCCAAGAAGAGCTCTCAGCCCAAGGAACTCGCGGTGGCAGCCATCCCACCGCAACCTTCCAGCTCTGCGTCTGAGGATGCGGTGGAGATTCTGGCGTCCGCTGAGGACCTCGATCAAGCCGGTTCATCAGACGCCATGGAAAGCGCTATCACAGGTGCTAAATCGGAGGCAGCAGGTGACCCAGCGGCGTAATCTCCCTTCCCAGTCCCGTCACGCCTTTCTCAGCCATGGACAACACAATCCTCAAGTGGAACTGCAGCGGTTTCTTCCACCATCTAGCTGAGCTCCGCCAACTTATCAGCCTTCACCCTTTCCTCTGCATTGCTCTGCAGGAAACTTGGTTTCCGGCAATGCGAACCCCCGCCATTCCGTGGCTACCGCGGTTATTATAAGAACCGGGCAGCTTATGAAAGGGTGTCTGGTGGCGTCTGCATATATGTCCTGAACTCTCTTCACAGCGTGTCTGTACCTCTCCAAACACCTTTAGAGGCTGTCGCTGTTCGTGTGTGGACGCCACAGGCTGTTACCGTCTGCAGTCTTTACCTTCCACCGAATGGTGATGTTGCGCAGCATGTCCTGGCTGCTCTGATAGCCCAATTGCCGCCACCTTTCTTGTTACTGGGCGACTTTAACGCCCATAACCATCTGTGAGGTGGGTCGGTGGCAACAGGTCGAGGCGCCATCGTTGAGCATTTATTGGCGCAGCTCGATCTCTCGATATTAAATGATGGTGCCTTCACACACTTCAGTGTAGCGCATGGCACATACTCCGCCATTGACCGTTCGATCTGTAGCCCTAGCCGCTTACCGTCTGTCCAATGGAGAGTGCATGACGACCTTTGTGGTAGTGACCACTTTCCGATCTTTCTGTCACTACCACAGCGTCAGTCTTCTGGGCGCCCTAGCATGGGCTCTGAATAAGGCTGACTGGGACTTTTTCTCCTCCACTGCCGCTATTGAGCCTCTCTCTAACGATGACATTGATGCAGTGGTTCAATCGGTCACCACCGGCATCGTTACTGCCGCCGAATCTGCCATTCCTCGTTCTTCTGGGTCCCCTCGGCGGCGGACTGTGCCTTGGTGGTCTCCTGAGAGCGCTGTAGCGATTAAAGCTCGCCGGTGGGCGCTCCAGCGTTACAAGCGATATCCCTCAATCGAACACCTTATCGCCTTCAAACGGCTACGTGCGTGAGCCCGCCGCATTATCCGCCAACGAAAGCAGGAGTGCTGGGAGCGGTATGTGTCCACCATTGGTCTCCATGTCACTCCATCGCAGGTCTGGGCCAAGATTCGCCGCCTCTATTGCTATCGGACCCCTGTCAGCGTCCCTGCGCTCTCACTGAATGGAGCAGTTTGAACTGACTCCGACGTCATTGCAAACCGCTTGGCAGAGCACTTTGCTCTGAATTCCGCTTCTGCCAACTACCCCTTAGGCTTCCACTCCATTAAAGAGCGGATAGAACGTCGGAGTCTTTCTTTTCGCACCCACCATCCCGAATTGTACAATGTTTCATTCAGTGAGTGGGAATCCCGCAGTGCCCTCGCCACTTGTCCTGATACCGCTCCTGGCCCAGATAGCATCCACTCTCAGATGCTGAAACACCTTTCACTGGACTGCCAGCGACGCCTCCTCGACCTTTACAACCGCATTTGGGTCGAGGGTGAGTTTCCGTCGCAATGGCGGGAAAGTCTTGTTGTCCCCATTCTGAAACCGGGGAAGAACCCTTTGGAGGCGGACAGCTACCGTCCCATTAGCCTCACCAACGTTCTTTACAAGTTGCTTGAATGGATGGTGAGCCGGCGCTTGAATTGGGTACTGGAGTCTCGGGGCCTTCTGGCTCCGTCTCAGGGTGGGTTCCTTAAAGGCCGCTCCGCCGCCGACAATTTGGTGAGCCTGGAGTCGGCCATACGTACTGCCTTTGCCCGCCGTCAGCATCTGGTCGCTGTCTTTTTCGACATGCGGAAGGCGTATGATACGACATGGCGTCATCACATCCTTTCTACGCTTCATGCATGGGGCCTTCGGGGCCCTCTACCGATCTATATCCGCAATTTTCTGTCGTATCGTACATTCCGTGTGCACGTCGCGGCCTCATATAGTTCCTCCCAAGTCCAGGAGAACGGTGTGCCACAGGGTTCTGTTTTAAGTGTCTGTCCGTTTTTAATAGCCATTAACTGGTTCGCTGCGGCCGTGGGAAAATCTGTCTCCGCTTCCCTGTATGCTGAGGACTTCTGCCTTTACTACAACTCTATTGCCATTGCAGCTGCTGAACGTCAGCTACAGAGCGCAATCCGCAAGGCGCAGTCTTGGGCTGTAGCGCATGGTTTTCAGTTTTCGGCAGCCAAGACCTGCGTTATGCATATCTGCCGGCGACGCACTGTTCACCCGGAGCCGCGGCTTTATCTTGACGGCGAGCTTCTTACAGTGGTGGAGTTACATAGGTTTTTGGGGGTGGCTTTTGATGCCCGGTTGACTTGGCTGCCTCATATTCGGCAGCTTAAACAGGCGTGTTGGCGTCATCTAAATGCTCTGCGGTGCCTGAGTCACACCAGGTGGGGCGCCGACCGATCTACTCTCCTACGGCTTTACCAGGCTTTAATCCAGTCCCGTCTGGACCATGGGAGTCTGGCTTATGGCTCAGCATCCCCATCTGCGTTGCGGGTGCTGGACCCAATACTACACAGCGGGATACGCCTTGCCACTGGTGCCTTCCGGACCAGCCCTGTGGACAGCATACTTGTGGAGGCAGGTGTCCCTCCACTGCGGTTACGACGCCAACAATTACTGGCTGCTTATGCTGCCCATGTTTTTAGCTTGCCCCGGCATCCAAATTATCGTGTCCTGTTCCCGCAGTCAGTCGTCCGTCTGCCAGAACGTCGGCCCCGGTCGGGTTGTCCGATCGCCGTACGCGTCAAACAGCTTCTCTACTGGCTTGGGTGTTTCCCTGTACCACCTCCTTTCCGGGCCCCTCTGCGTACACCCCCATTGTGTGTGCCTCGCCCTTGCCTTCGGCTCGACTTGACACAGGGCCCGAAGGACTCAGTCCCTCCGGTAGCCTTGCGACGCCGCTTTTATTCCATCCTGGCCACGTATCAGGGCTCTGGCGTTGTCTATACCGACGGTTTGATGGTTGCTGGTCGTGTCGGTTATGCACTAACTGTAGGGGACCATTCTGAACAACGTTCGTTGCCGGCTGGCTGCAGTGTTTACACTTCTGAGCTGGTCGCCATCTTTCGTGCCCTAGAGTATATCCGCTCCCGCTCAGGTGAGTCCTTCGTTATCTGTAGCGATTCCCTGAGCGGTTTACGAGCTCTCGACCAGTGTTTCCCTCGTTCTCGTCTGGTGATGGCTATCCAGGAGTCCCTGCATACTCTTGCCCGTTGCGGCAGATCTGTGGTCTTTGTTTGGACCCCGGGCCATGTTGGGATACCCGGAAATGAAACTGTTGACCGCCTGGCGAAATAGACCACTAGTGCACCATCTCTGGAGATAGGCCTCCCGGCGACTGATTTGTGGGCACTATTACGCCGCAAAGTTTTCGATTTATGGGACACTGATTGGCGCAACCTGCACGAGCCAAGCAAACTCCGCCGTATCAAGGAGACGACTACTGTGTGGCGGTCATCCACGCGAGCCAACCGCAGGGAATAAGTCGTCCTTTGTCGGCTCCGCATTGGCCACAATTATTTACTGTGTCGTGAGAATCCCCCTGTTTGTCGTTGTGGGGCATCCTTGACGGTGGTCCATATTCTGTTGGAGTGCCCCCTTTTAACTGTGCTGAGGCAGACTCTTGCGCTGCCTGATACGCTCTCTGTGCTTTTATCTGACGACTCTTCGATAGCGGACATAGTTCTGCGTTTTATTCGGGCAGGGGGATTTTATCGCTTAATGTAAGTGTGTGTTTTTGTGTTGATTCTGGCCTATGGCCTACGATTTGTCTGATTTTTCCCTTTTTGTTTGTATGGTCGGCCAACCACCGTTACACTCTGTGTGATTTTAGTTCGTCTTGTCTGGTCTTTGTCTACCTTTCTCTTGTTCTGTGTCGTCTGTCTTATCGTCTGTTGACCGTTTTTATTCTCTGTGGGTGTTTTTAGTATTTGGAAAAAGGGACCGATGACCGTAGCAGTCTGGTCCCTTTAACCCCCACAAACCAACCAACCATCTTCTACTCCTTCCCCTACAACTGCATTCCAGTCGCCCATGACTATTAGATTTTCGTCCCCCTTTACATACTGCATTACCCTTTCAATATCCGCAAGGCTTACTGTATGATTAAATCGCAGGTGACGTGTGTGTACTCCGAAGCGAAGCTTACATGTGAATGCCTTTGACGTGAGATGGAGACAAACAGCAAGACCTATTCGACATGTGTGCGTATCAGGTTGGGGCAGCAACGGAGCGAGGGATGTTTATATGCGTGAAGCGACATCCATAGCGCTGCCCATCAACCGACGTACGGCAACAGGACAATCCCACAGAGAATCGGAGAGCGTGGCGCCAAGTTTCCGTAGTTTAAAAGTGTTGTCTACCTACACAACATTAGGAATTCTGGTTCCTACTGGCATCGGCTATCCAGGGTTAAGATTTCGTGACACAATTTTTCTCCACCCAGTACATGTGTACACTGAGACTTTCCTCTAAATGGAAGTTTCTCTCCAACATAACAACGCACTCAAAACTTATAATGAGTTTTCCAGAAGTACTCAGAGCAGGTCTCTGCTCAATACAAGACTATTTTATATCAACTTGAATATGAGAATTTTTGTTCTGTTCATCACATTCCTGTTTCATAAGAAAGAACTGAGCATTACAATGACATTGCTTCTGTTACTAATTCTTAATTTCTAAATTTCAATATTCTTCTTTTTCTGAAATGAACCCCACTTAGCAAAAGTTGTTAACCTTTTTGATTTCCCCTCCCCCACCCTCGCCCCTCTATGTACGGTTCATTCAGATCATCAGTGTGATACTCTGTTTTTAGGTGATTAAACTGCAAATTCCAGTTTTAAAATTATCAGCAGTATACTCCAGCTCACTCTAGCGAAAGCCTTCCCCCAGTCGATAAAATATACACCTCCTTGTTCATTTCTTTCTCCAATTATCCTCAGACAGCCTATAGCATCTGTTGTTCCGTTGGCGTTACCGAACCCGAACTGGTCTTCCACGATATCTTCTCAGTTCTCCTTAGTATGATTCTCGTTAAACCTTTTGCATTTTTTAAGTAAACGTACTAGAACAATTTGAAGTAGTTCATGAGGCCAAATTCCTGTGTCATTAATTCTGTTTACTACCTCAGTCAATCTAGCTATTGAATTTGGATCTAAGACTTTCAGTGCCTCAGGTGTTATTCTGTCACAGCCTAGGCTTTCTTTTTCCAAAGCTCCCAGACTGCTTTCTCCAATTCCCATTTCAGTATCTTGGGACCTCGGCTTCTTCATTCTGTTCCACTACATTACCCAAAACCAGTCCACCTGTTCATTGTATAAGTCCACCACATAATCTATCCAGATTTTCTTCTCTTCTTCTGTACATATACCGTCTTCTTTCCACGATTATTTAACATTACTCTTTCGCTTATTTTCCTTATGTCTATTGTTGTCAAATATTTACTGTTCCGTATATTTACTTCAATTTTCCTTTCTTTTCCAACTCTTTTACTTCTCCATTCAACCCCTTCTGGCCTGGTGTTAGTTCTTTGTCCTGTTTTCTGTACTATCTTCTGCTTCCTTCCGAACTGTCGCTTCTCAATTTCCTGTGATCTATTTTACACATACTTCTCCCAGTTATTCACTCGTTCTTTTTCTTGTTCTTTTCACTTCTAAAATTTCTATATGCAGCCCTTTCAACGTTGTGATTCTAATGGTATTCCACCATACATTGATGTCTCAACTTACCCTTTCTTAAAATTCTCATGCATCAGTTTTCCAACATCCTCTTTCTTTATCTGTTGTCTTTTCTTAATATGCATTAGTTTTGTCCTAATATCTGCTACAATTAAATTATGGGATGCATCGGTGTCCGGGGGTCTAGGGTTAGCGTTTTCATTACTATTCAATACTCGTGAGTCACGAGTTCGAATCCAGCCACAGCTTAAATTTTGAATAACAATCATCAGCAAAGGTGGACGAAGACTTCTGGCGTAAGAAATCAGCTACGCTCTGACAACGGCTGTGTCAAAGACGGCGGAGGAACGGACAGATGTTCAGGGCACTCCTTACCTATGGAGAGAGAAATTGCCCCTAAAAGGCAGAAGAATCAGCAATTATCAGCTGCAAGAGGGTTCAAAAGTCAATGGAAACCACTACATTAAAGAAAATATAATAATCATAAAGTACTGGAACACGGTTGTAGGGAAAGAGATAGAAGAAAGAGTTACAAGTAAATATTGGCAGGAATGAGAGAGAAGAGAAACGTTAGTATCGAATTTTCTGTTCAAGAATCTCAACTGGTGGCGGTATACAAGAAAATACCCGGAGACACGGGAAGATTCGGAAACAAGTGCTCCACACAATTTCAAAGAGAACAAAGGCAGATTGGTGTGATAAATACCACACAAACAGTTGAACATCTCTTGCATCCAAGCTGCTCACAACAATAGCATACACAATAATGGAAAAGACAATTGAGGATCATTTAGACGACGACCAGTTTGGCTTCAGAAAAGGTGAAGGCACCAGAGCGGCAGTTCTCACGTTGATCTTCGTAATGGAGGCGAGACTGAAGAAAAATCAAAATATGCTTATAGAATTTGTCGGTCTAGAAAAAGCACTCGACAATGTGAAATTGTTCGAAATTCTGTGAAAAACAGAACTACAGAAAAAATGGGTGATATACAATATGTACAAGAACCAATAGATAACAATGAGACTGGAAGACCAAGAACGAAATGCTTGGATTAAATACAATGAAAGACAGAGGTGCAATCTTTCGTCCCTACTGTTCAGTCTGGCATCTAAGAAGCAATGACGGAAAAAAATGAGGTTCAAGAGTGGATTTAAAATTCAAGATGAAAGGATATTACTGATAGGAATCACTGACGACATTGATATTCTCAGAATGGAATGAACACCCTGAGTTCAGAATATGGATTGATAGTAAACAGTAAAAAGACAAAGGTAAAGAGATGTAGCAGAAATGAGAACAGCGAGATACTTAATTGTAGAGGACTAAACTCTCGGGAAAGACAGAGATTGAAATACATCCAGATAATAATTGAGGACATAGAGTGCAAGTGCTGTTCTGAAATGAAGAGGTTAGCGCAGGAGTGGATTTCGTGGCAAACCTGTAAGAAGACTGATGAGTAAAAAAAAAAAAAAAAAGGTCAGTTTCTGCTCATGCCGTCTTAGCGCTGTTTTTGAATCTCTGGTTCATAATAACAAAATCTATTTGCTATCTAGTGATATTACCTCTACCTTTCCCCGTATATAGTCTTCATCGATAGCGATTAAACCAAGTATTAGCAATGCAGAGATCAAATCTTTCACTGAAAGCTATCAGCTTTTCTCCCATTTGATTGGTCTCTCCCAGTCCATAGGCTCTAACTACGTTGTTCCTTCTTCTATTTCCCACTATTGCATTCTTCCGTCATTACAGTTGTTACATTTCCTTTCCCATTTTACTCACAGACATTATCAATCTGCTCATGTATTTTGTTCACTTCTTCTTCGATTGCTTCTGATGTAGGATGTAAACTTGAAAAAAATCAATGTATCCACAGGGTTATTTCTTAATTTCATAGCTAACACTCTGCCACTAACTGAAGTAACTTTCGCTTTGTTGTGTGTCCTGCATATACGTGTCCTGTATCTCCAACGCATTTGTAAATTTCTTGTAATCTGCTGATTCAGATTCCACTTTTCCATTCCATCGAAACTCGCTTAATCCTAAAAGATTGATTTTATGTCTCTCCATTTCTCTCTTCACGGTTTCTAATTTTCATTTCTTATTCTTCGTCTTGACATTCCATGTAGCGGATCTCAATGTAAATCTTTCCCTACACCACTTCTCATCTTTATTTAAATCAGTGTACACATGGAAATCCGATTGGTATACTTGGAATTCGCAAACTTGTAATATAAATACTTAACTGCAGAATTCTTTGATAGTAAGTTGGTCATTATCCATATCTGGGGCTCTCAGAATACAAACAAATTAAATACAGTCAGGGCCAGTTACATCAGTTGAAATAAATGCATAATTAAAATAACCAAATGATGGATGCTGCCAGTAAAGAGCAATCGAAAAGAGGTACACAATTAAAACAATTCAATAACATCAGATTGTGAAGTAGTCTACAGTGGCTGATCAGTCCTTTCATTTCATTGGACATCTCACCTTTCTGCTTCAATTAATCCCAACAATCACAATATGTTTAACTACAAGGAATGGTTGATTCTACGGGAAAAATACACATTAAAATTGCTACACCACGGAGATGACGTGCTACAGACGCGAAATTTAACCGAAAGGAAGAAGATGCTGTGATATGCAAATGATTAGCTTTTCAGAGCATTCACACAAGGTTGGCGCCGGTGGCGACACCTACAACGTGGTGTCATGAGGAATGTTTCCAATCGATTTCTCATACACAAACAGCAGTTGATCGTCGTTGCCTGGTGAAACGTTGTTGTGATGCCTCGTGTAAGGAGGAGAAATGCGTACCATCACGTTTCCGACTATGATAAAGGTCGGATTGTAGCTTATCGCGATTGCGGTTTAGCGTATCGCGACATTGCTGCTCGCGTTGGTCGAGATCCAATGACTGTTAGCAGAATATGGAATCGGTGGGTTCAAGAAGGTAATACGGAACGCCGTACTGGACCCCAACGGCCTCGTATCATTAGCAGTCAAGATGACAGGCATCTTATACGCCTGGCTGTAACGGATCGTGCAGCCACGTCTCGATCCCTGACTCAACAGATGGGGACGTTTGCAAGACAACAACCATCTGCACGAACAGTAAGACGGCGTTTGCAGCAGCATGGACTCAACGACGAGCCTGGGTGCACGAATGGCAAAATGTCATTTTTTCAGATGAATCCAGCTTTTATTTACAGCACCTTGATGGTCGCATCCGTTGTTGGCGACATCGCGGTGAACGCACATTGGAAGCGTGTATTCGTCATCTCCATACTGGCGTATCACCCGGCATGTTGGTATGGCGTGTCACTGGTTACACGTTTCTGTCACCTCTTGTTCGCATTGACGACACTTTGAACAGTGGACGTTACATTTCAGATGTGTTACGACGCGTGGCTGTACCCTTCATTCGATCCCTGCGGAACCCTACATATCAGCAGGATAATGCACGACCGCATGTTGCAGGTCCTGTACGGGCCTTCCTGGATACAGAAAATGTTCAACTGCTGCCCTGGCCAGCACATTCTCCAGATCTCTCACCAATTGAAAACGTTTGGTCAGTGGTGGCCGAGCAACTGGCTCGTCACAATACGCCAGTCACTACTCTTGATGAACTGTGGTATCGTGTTGAAACTGCATGAGTAGATGTACCTGTACACGCCAACCAAACTCTGTTTGACTCAATGCCCAGGCGTATCAAGGCCGCTATTACGGCTAGAGGCGGTTGTTCTCGATACTGATTTCTCAGGATCTATGCACCCAAAATGCGTGAAAGTGTAATCACATGTCTGTTCTAGCATAATATATTTGTCCAATGAATACCCGTTTATCACCTGCATTTTTCTTGGTGTAGCAATTTTAATAGCCAGTAGTGCAGGAGAGACCAGACGAATGCAGTTCTGAGTGAAAATCACTTTCTAGTATGGCACGCCTATTTACCTTTTGTCAGCGGCTGTAGTTTCTGCCGCTGGTATGTTGTGGAACTGAGTATCTATTTGGAATCTTTCTTGACTGTTAAGTGTCAATCTGATACCGTTCCCACGTCTAGGGTGAAGCCGAGGCTCCCAGTTGTTCAGTAGCTAAGTTAATTGACATGGTACACGGTATTTAGCTGGAATAACCCATACGTCGTTGTCCTCAAATCGCTCGCAAGCATAAACTCTCAGTGCTTGGTGCAATTCTCCATACTAGGAGATTTTACAGTCTAACTCATTAAGAGTTAAGGCGAGCTTGTGAAGAGGTGTTCACATAATTACTCTCGCAATCGTCTCAGCGCAGCGGGGTCGCCATGCTCAAACAGTCGATTACTTTTAGATTATTAATATCAATACACGTTTTTCCATTCAAAAAGTGTGTATTTTCACAAAAACATGCTTTCTAACTATTATTAGAATCTGTTGCTTGACTAACAATATGTGCCCTGACTATCAATCCATTCTGTGAAAACCGAACATTAATAACGCTTTGCATTTCCGCAATATTTGTGGTTCAAGTATTAAGTATTCAGGTTATATATTGCCCTGCACGCAGGGACGCCATTGGCAGACGGTGACATGGCGGTCGGTCGGTACGAGCTTTATACAGGGTGTTACAAAAAGGTACGGCCAAACTTTCAGGAAACGTTCCTCACACACAAAGAAAGAAAATATGTTATCTGGACATGTGTCCGGAAACGTTTACTTTCCATGTTAGAGCTCATTTTATTACTTCTCTTCAAATCACATTAATCATGGAATGGATACACACAACAACAGAACGTCCCAGCTGTAACTTTATTACAGGAAATGTTCAAA
Source organism: Schistocerca gregaria (assembly GCF_023897955.1). Classification (NCBI taxonomy): domain Eukaryota; kingdom Metazoa; phylum Arthropoda; class Insecta; order Orthoptera; family Acrididae; genus Schistocerca; species Schistocerca gregaria. The sequence continues at coordinate 250,596,568 of NC_064925.1, forward strand.
ATGTCCGTCAGCGAGGATACATGCATCCACCGTCCGTCGCATGGACTCCCTGATGCGCTGATGCAGCCATGGAGAATGGCGTATTATATCACAGCCGTCCACAATATGAGCACGAAGAGTCTCTACATTTGGTACCAGCGTTGCGTAGACAAGAGCTTTCAAATGCCCCCATAAATGAAAGTCAAGAGGGTTGAGGTCAGGAGAGCGTGGAGGCCATGGAATTGGTCCGCCTCTACCAATCAATCGGTCACCGAATCTGTTGTTGAGAAGTGTACGAACACTTCGACTGAAATGTGCAGGAGCTCCATCGTGCATAAACCACATGTTCTAGCAGCACAGGTAGAGTATCCCTAATGAAATCATGATAACGTGCTCCATTGAGCGTAGGTGGACGGAACTAAAATGAGCTCTAACATGGAAATTAGGCGTTTCCGGAGACATGTCCACATAACATCTTTTCTTTATTTGTGTGTGAGGAATGTTTCCTGAAAGTTTGGCCTTACCTTTTTGTAACACCCTGTATATACCGCAATCTTGAACATAGAACATCATCGATTGATAACTAACAGCCAGTCGTTTGCAACGTGGTGTGGCAGAATTTTGCAGACTCGACATTAGGCAGTAGTACTCTAACTTTCTCTGTATCATTACTGCATTCATATCATTGCTTGCCACACTTCATTTACAGGAATGCCCTGTGCCTCCTGGTAGCCCGGAGCAAGGGAAACCAGAGGAGGTGGCTGGTCTCCCAATAAAGGAGTCCGAAATAATTAAAATTCTTACATCGGCCTTGGAGGGAACGGCTCGTTTTACCAGTTACACAGCGACTTGTTACCAGATCAAGAGCTCCGTCTGGGTCCATGTAAGAGCCTCTATCACCAGCAAGTAATCTCTAACGCTGGCCACATAAAACGTGATGGAAAACCTACCGAATAGAGCAGCAGGCCTTCGAAGTATATTCTCTCATTCTGTGAAGGTGATGAAGGACAGTGGGCACCACTTATTTTGCCGATTTAACTTTCGGTTCCTGCTGCACAAATCCCTTCAACGGAAATTAGTTTCTGCTCTTCCATGAAAGGGTATTTACGCTGCAAAATCTTAAATTTGAATTTTTTTCATTAATCACAATAAGAGTGCCAATTGTATCTTACATTTTTATTTGAATCAAACCGACAGAGCCTAGCAGAAATAATGAAAAATGTAAGATGTTTACAAACACTTTTCGACAAGAAACTTCATAACAAAAACTAATGGCAGGAGAAAAGAAAACGGTGGCAAAAGCGGCTGACTACATTGTTTTTGACATGCAATGTAACAGATTGACATTTACATTATAAGTAGTTTCTGTAGCTACTATGGACTGAAATGACTGGCCTACACGTCTCTGCATTTATTAAGAAGTTGTTGGATATCTTTGCGAGAAATTCCCTACTGATTCCAATTTCTTTGCCAGTAACGTCACCTAGTTAAATTAATTTTTTGTTATTGTACTAATGCTTAAGCATAGGTTTTTTATTGTTTGTGCCGCGCGGGATTAGCCGAGCGGTCTCAGGCGCTGCAGTCATGGACTGTGCGGCTGGTCCCGGCGGAGGTTCGAGTCCTCCCTCGGGCATGGGTGTGTGTGTTTGTCCTTAGGATAATTTAGGTTAAGTAGTGTGTAAGCTTAGGGACTGATGACCTTAGCAGTTAAGTCCCATAAGATTTCACACACATCTCAGCTTTTTTTATTGTTTCTTTTAGATGGCTTTGAGCACTATGGACTTAACTTCTGACGCAACAGTCCCTTAGAACTTTGAACTACTTAAACGTAACTAACCTAAGGAAATCACACACATCCATGCCCGAGGCACGATTAGAACCTGCGACCGTAGCGGTCACGCGGTTCCAGACTGTAGCGCCTAGAACCGTTCGGCCACTCCGGCCCGCTTTCTTTTAGATGTTCTACATTTTATTCTGATGCTGATAATGACCGAAATGTCGTAATAAATGAAAATGTGTTAACGCATCTATACGCCAATACTCGTAAAAATTCTTATTGTTCTCGGACCTATACGAAGATTTTATTGATTTTATTAATGAAATGACTGTAATTTAATGCTGGGGCTGATTAATGGCCTTAGTAACATGTAGACTTGTGTAACAGATAAAGTTAGTTACATATTTCAAAGACAATTTATACTTTTCGTAATCTATAGTAATGAAACAAGTCGATTTATAAGTAGCATGGTTGCATACAGGCTGTTCAAAAAATACGAAGTAGTGTAGTTGCTTAAATTTAATACAGACGAGATAGATAGACTACCAAAACATATTAACTACCAGTCGCAAATGAATGAATGTGTGGGAGAATATTGCCAGAGGTCTCCCACTCGTGCACATGGCGTGACGTCAGCGTGACTGTAGCGCCAAATGGGGTTGGACCCACACAACACGCGAAACCTCATGGAACTGTAAAAACAGTGCGTGTCAATCAGCGAGCAGTGGCGGTGCAGAGTGGTGGTGTTCATTACAACATGGACGGAAACATTTGAATTACTTCACGAGGGAAAAAATCATCGGAAAACCGGACGACAGACGACGTGTGACGAGTGTAGCCTAGGAGTTTGGTATGGCTAATAACATTCTTTCACGCACGTGGGGGGCGTTCCGATCCACAGGCACTGTTGTCGAAGAAGAGGAGGTGGTCCACCGCTGTCAACTACAGCAGCAGATGGACCCTACATTGTACAACAGTCAAGAAGAGACCCACATCCAGCAACGGGTGCATTTCCACCCGCGTGTGAAGAAAGTCAAGCAGTCTCACGCTCCAGTTACTCGGTCAGTGCCTGATGATCTAGATGATAATCTGAGCAGCCCCCTTAGATTGTTTGCAGATGAAGCTATAATTTACTGTCTACTAAAATCATCAGACGAACAATTCCAATTACAAAATGATGTAGAGAGATTTCTGTATGGTGCGAAAAGTGGCAATTGGTACTAAACACAGAAAAGTGCGAGGTCATCCACATGGGTACTAAAAGAAATCCGATAAATCTTGGGTACACGATAAATCGCACAAATTTAACGGCTGTCAATTCGACTAAATATCTAGTAAATTACAGTTACGAGCAATTTAAATTGTAAAGACCACATAGATAATACTGTATTTTGGCGATGGCGAAACAAGTTCCGTCGAGCTGTGTAACTTCGCAGTGACACACTGTGCGAAAGTTACTGTTGTCCTTCAGTTCTGCGCACCGGTGAAACACAGACTTAACGGCAGCGAAAACATATTTTTCTCCTATGCTAATGAGCAAATTCTTTTTTGTCGTTGCACGTTTTTTCGCTTGCATGTAACATCCTCTTTTTACCTTAGAACAATTGTGATGGACACTAATCTCACTGTTCATTAATTTATTCACGTCTGCACTTCCCTCTATAGTCTACAAGCCAACTTACAATGTATGACCGATGGTATTTCTGGAATCATTGCCATTTCCCCCTTTTCCTGTTTACTTTGCCAGTGATTCTGCTTGTTTTCTTCAACGTCATTATTTTTCAAGATTTATGTGGAATGAAGTACCGTACGACCTCGCAATAAAACTCTCGTAATGCACTCCCATGAGAGTTTAATTAATTCCGCTTGCTGTACTCACTCTTTCTAAAATAACCGACGACGAAAGACGCACTCTTCTTCGGACATTCTATGTAGCCATTAATCCTACATAATGAGCGTCCCAGACACACGATCAACATACCAGGGCGGGTCGACAATGTTTTATAAACCGCTTATTTCATGGGTGGATTTCACAGGTCGTGAATTTGCGTTGCAAATGTGTAGAAACAAAATCCTATAAATATAACAGAGTCCATAAAATATTCGTCGCCATTGTCATACATTCACGCATTTACTCACATTTCATAACCCTTAAAGTACGATTCTTGGTTTCCAAGATCCTTTTTCACAAATCAGAGTCCCTAACCACTACTCATTACTCCTTACCTTATTACACATGTAGATATTTGTCGACACTTCTTCAATATTTCATCATAATAAATATGTAGCATAATCAAATTCCTCATACAGCAACAGCTTATTGAACATAAACATACCTCAACAGCATAATACACATCGTCGTCATAACAATAACATCATAACACCTCAGTCAAATCTCAAAAACGTTGTAGCTTCCTCCAATAATTTCAAAACCTAAAAAAAATTTTCTGCTCATTTCAATAGTGTCATCTACCTCAAACTTCCCCTTAGAAAACTTAATGAATGACTGTACTGATAAAACTCTTACATTATTTGCTTTTCAAACAGCTGAGCAGAACTGAACTTAATCAGACATTTCTCACTTTACTTATTCTGATCATCACTAAATTGACACACAATATTTTTAGCGCAACGCAATCTGACTTTCTATAATCCCGACAAAAGAATGGCCCTGACTAACAATAACCTATACCTTTCACAAATTACTTACCTCACAAAAATCTTCGTTACTCTAACTACTGCAATACAGCGAGCGCCAATACTGCCAGCTAAATAAAAGATTCAAACTACAGAAGGCACTAACTACTGATAGGCATAGTTAGCAAATGAAAGATTTTGATAGAGAACAAACAATGTATTTATATCAGTCAATAATATCCAATATTACAAATTTACTGTCTTTGTCCAGATCATCCGCTAACAAAACTCCACCATCTCACTCCCCACATACACCACTGCTGGCGGCTCACCTCCAACTGCGCAACGCTACGCGCTGTTAACAGCCAACTGCCCAACACTACAATAGCAAACAAAATGAAAACCAGCCACAGACTGCACACAGCACAGCCAGTGGTTTTCGTACATAGCGCTACGTGGCGTTATCAACATAAAAACCTAAACAGCCTACTTACATAGCCCCCATGCTCCCCACAAAATAATTTTATAATTTGTTTTGGGCACTGGCCAATACATATTTGTTAAACTTTTTCTTAATTACAATAACAAAGATATCAAATGCACACACTTATTGATATAATGCTGGTCAAAAGCTAAAATTCTCTCACAGTCTACAAAGACAGTCCTGATCGTTCATCACAGTAAAACTACAGTGTTTTTCTCAAAGTCTGAGCAATAGAAAATACACACGGAAGTAGTGGATTTCCATGCAGTCTTGAAGAAGTAGTGTTGTCCCTCCAACAGAAAGACAGTGCTGACTCTTGACATGCAGACAGGTAATAGGCCACAACAGAGCAAACCCACAGCAGAGTCAGTCGAAATTTTGAAGAATACTGGTAGGTAGGTCATCACAGAGCAGACCCACTGTAGTCCTGGTAGAGATTATGTTATTGGTGGGCCACCAGAGGTGCAGACCCAATGCAGTCCTTGTAGAAATAATGGTATTGGTGGGTCATCAAAGATGCAGACCCACTGTAGTCCTTGTAGAGATGGCCAGCAGCCATCTGTTGTGACTGTGTGAGCGCATATTCACTATTGAAGAGTCTTGCAGATAATATAGCAAGTCCATAACCACCACTTGTGCACTCACAAAGTTTTTGAAATTGCCCTTAGAACCAGCAATGCTGTTAATTAGTCCCTTGCTGAATTATTAACACACGTGCAAGCACTAACAGTTCCAACTTCTCACATACTGTGCATATATTATCACCAACAGAAACGTGCGCACTGAAATGAAACATAATTTGAAGAACTGGCGTCTATACAATTATAAATTTACAACATAAGAATACAATTACAAAGATACAAAATACATCATTAAAGAACATAACAGTACAGATAACATTTGTAGTAACACAGGCTTTACAAAAGAATAGAAATAAACATATACATCAGTGTTACAGTAATTATGATATAAGTAAATACATAAAAGATCAGAATAGCTTTTGAAACATCAACTTCACACATGAGCATTAAAACAGAACAGAATAAATAATGTCTAAATATCTTTACAAAGAAAATAACATATTATTAGAAAAAATAACTCATATCAGCTAAACACATAAAGACAGGAAAAACACAAATATACAAGAGTACACAAACACATAGCAGAATAACAGAAAAGGAAAGGAAAGGGTTTATTTTACTGCAGTATCTTGCAAACAAAACTTTGTTTACTTCTTGGAGATCTCCATTCGTTCTTCATTATTTCAAAAAGTTCTGTTTATATCTGCTTTCTGTACTTCTTTCGTAAAACTTCTCAATGCATTTCTTCCAATTCATCGCAACTCATTCTGTTCTATAGTCTACCCCCTCTTAAGCTAACTTAAATCTACTGAGCTTAGTTGCATAAACTAAGGGACGAGGCAATGCAGCAAACCATAACGTATTAACACAAAGAGCAATGACAAAAAATGTAAATTGGCAAATCAAGCAGCATTATAGATATTACCAAAGCAAATACAATATTATCACTAATATGAGCCAATGTGCAGCAAAAAGAAAAATAAATCTGTAGTAAAACTGGCTTAACAGAATAATACAAAGTGAAATTTAATAGCACTATGCCTGGCAAGCAGCAGCAGCAAATGCTATAACTTATATCGAAACATAACAAAGCTCAAGCAGAAAACATAGTACATTAAAGACAACAATGCAGATAAGGGAAATGTCTATTCACATCTTACTGTCTATGTAATTAAAGTGGTGCACCACAACTTATTCTACAAAAAATATTACCAAGTACTTGAAAAGAAAATTATGTATGCAGTTACTGTTATTAGTCCCTTCTTATTGTCCTTTCCTTTCCAAGTGCTCCTTTTTCGAAGAATGTGGATCATAAAATTATTACTTAATAGATCTGTTGACAGAAAGTGTTCACATTACATCTACATCTACATCTACATGACTACTCTGCAATTCACATTTAAGTGCTTGGCAGAGGGTTCATCGAACCACAATCATACTATCTCTCTACTATTCCACTCCCGAACAGCGAGCGGGAAAAACGAACACCTAAACCTTTCTGTTAGAGCTCTGATTTCTCTTATTTTACTTTGATGATCATTCCTACCTATGTAGGTTGGGCTCAACAAAATATTTTCGCATTCGGAAGAGAAAGTTGGTGACTGAAATTTCGTAAAAAGGTCTCGCCGAGACAAAAAACGTCAATGATGTAATGACTTCCATCCCAACTCGTGTATCATATCTGCCACACTCTCTCCCCTATAACGCGATAATACAAAACGAGCTGCCCTTTTTTGCACCCTTTCGATGTCTTCCCTCAATCCCACCTGGTAAGGATCCCACACCGCGCAGCAATATTCTAACAGAGGACGAACGAGTGTAGTGTAAGCTGTCTCTTTAGTGGACTTGTTGCATCTTCTAAGTGCCCTGCCAATGAAACGCAACCTTTGGCTCGCCTTCCCGACAATATTATCTATGTGGTCCTTCCAACTGAAGTTGTTCGTAATTTTAACATCCAGGTACTTAGTTGAATTGACAGCCTTGAGAATTGTACTATTTATCGAGTAATCGAATTCCAACGGATTTCTTTTGGAACTCATGTGGATCATCTCACACTTTTCGTTATTTAGCGTCAACTGCCACCTGACACACCATACAGCAATCTTTTCTAAATCGCTTTGAAGCTGATACTGGTCTTCGGATGACCTTACTAGACGGTAAATTACAGCATCATCTGCGAACAGTCTAAGAGAACTGCTCAGATTGTCACCAGGTCATTTATATAGATCAGGAACAGTAGAGGTCCCAGGACGCTTCCCTGGGGAACACCTGATATCACTTCAGTTTTACGCGATGATTTGCCGTCTATTACTACGAACTGCGACCTTCCTGACAGGAAATCACGAATCCAGTCACACAACTGAGACGATACCCCATAGCTCCGCAGCTTGATTAGAAGTCGCTTGTGAGGAACGGTGTCAAAAGCTTTCCGGAAATCTAGAAATACGGAATCAACTTGAGATCCCCTGTCGATAGCGGCCATTACTTCGTGCGAATAAAGAGCTAGCTGCGTTGCACAAGAGCGATGTTTTCTGAAGCCATGCTGATTACGTGTCAATAGATCGTTCCCTTCGAGGTGATTCATAATGTTTGAATACAGTATATGCTCCAAAACCCTACTGCAAACCGTCGTCAATGATATAGGTCTGTAGTTAAATGGATTACTCCTACTACCCTTCTTGAACACTGGTGCGACCTGCGCAATTTTCCAATCTTTAGGTACAGATCTATCGGTGAGCGAGCGGTTGTATATGAGTGCTAAGTAGGGAGCTATAGTATCAGCGTAATCTGAAAGGAACCTAATCGGTATACAATCTGGCCCTGAAGACTTGCCCGTATCAAGCGATTTGAGTTGCTTCGCAACCCCTAAGGTATCTACTTCTAAGAAACTCATGCTAGCAGATGTTCGTGTTTCAAATTCTGGAATATTCCATTCGTCTTCCCTGGTGAAAGAATTTCGGAAAACTGCGTTCAATAACTCCGCTTTAGCGGCGCAGTCGTCGATAACAGTACCATCGGCACTGCGCAGCGAAGGTATTGACTGCGTCTTGCCGCTTGTGTACTTTACATACGACCAGAATTTCTTCGGATTTTCTACCAAATTTCGAGACAATGTTTTGTTGTGGAACCTATTAAAGGCATCTCGCATCGAAGTACGTGCCAAATTTCGCGCGTCTGTAAATTTTAGCCCATCTTCGGGATTTCGCGTTCTTCTGAACTTCGCATGCTTTTTCCGTTGCCTCTGCAACAGCGTTCGGACCTTTTTTGTGTACCACGGGGGATCAGTTCCATCTCTTACCAATTTATGAGGTATGAATATCTCAATTGCTGTTGCTACTATATCTTTGAATTTGAGCCACATCTCGTCTACATTCGCATAGTCAGTTCGGAAGGAATGGAAATTGTCTTTTAGGAAGGCTTCTAGTGGCACTTTATCCGCTTTTTTTTTAAATAAAATTATTTTGCGTTTGTTTCTGATGGGTTTGGAAGAAATGGTATTGAGCCTAGCTACAATGACCTTGTGATCACTAATCCCTGTATCAGTCATGATGCTCTCTATCAGCTCTGGATTGTTTGTGGCCAAGAGGTCAAGTGTGTTTTCGCAACCATTTACAAATCGCGTGTGTTCGTGGACTAACTGCTCGAAATTATTTTCGGAGAATGCATTTAGGACAATCTCGGAAGACGTTTTCTGCCTACCACCGGTTTTGAACAAATATTTTTGCCAACATACCGAGGGTAGGTTGAAGTCTCCACCAACTATAACCGTATGAGTGGGGTATTTATTTGTTACGAGACTCAAACTTTCTCTCAACTGTTCCGCAACTGTATCATCGGAGTCTGGGGGTCGGTAGAAGGAGCCAATTATTAACTTAATTCGGCTGTTAAGTATAACCTCCACCCACACCAATTCGCACGGAGTATCTACTTCGACTTCACTACAAGATAAACCACTACTGACAGACACAAACACTCCACCACCAATTCTACCTAATCTATCTTTCCTGAACACCGTCTGAGACTTCGTAAAAATTTCTGCAGAACTTATTTCAGGCTTTAGCCAGCTTTCTGTACCTATAACGATATCAGCTTCTGTGCTTTCTATTAGCGCTTGAAGCTCAGGGACTTTTCCAGCGCAACTACAACAATTTACAACTATAATTCCGACTGTTCCTTGATCCAAGCACGTCCTGTAATTGCCAAGCACCCTTTGACATTGCAGCCCATCCCGCACTTTCCCGAGGCCTTCTAACCTAAAAAACCGCCCAGTCCACGCCACACAGCCTCTGCTACCCGTGTAGCCGCCAGATGAGTGTAGTGAACTCCTGACCTATTCAGCGGAACCCGAAACCCCACCACCCTATGGCGCAAGTCAAGGAATCTGCAGCCAATACGGTCGCAAAACCGTCTGAGCCTCTGATTCAGACCCTCCACCCGGCTCTGCACCAAAGGTCCGCAGTCGGTTCTGTCAACGATGCTGCAGATGGTAAGCTCTGCCTTCATCTCGTAAGCAAGACCGGCAGCCTTCACCAAATCAGATAGCCGCTGGAATCCAGAGAGAATTTCCTCAGATCCAATGCGACACACGTCATTAGTGCCGACATGTGCCACCACCTGCAGCTGGCTGCACCCTGTGCTCTTCATGGCATCCGGAAGGACCCTTTCCACATCAGGAATGACTCCACCCGGAATGCACACGGAGTGCACACTGGATTTCTTCCCCTCCTTAGCCGCCGTATCCCTAAGGGGCCCCATTACGCGCCTAACATTGGAGCTCCCAACTACCAGTAAGCCCACCCTCTGCGATTGCCCGGACCTTGAAGGCTGAGAATGATCCTCTGAAACAGGGCAGGCAGCTGCATCTGGCTCAGCCAGAGACAGTGCCTGAAACCGGTTTGTCAGACGCACCGGGGAGGCTTTCTGATCAGCCTCTGGGGACGCCTTTCGCTGCCTGCCACGCCTTGGAACGACCTCCCAATCAACCACAGGCGAGGGCTCAGCCCCACTGCGGGCAGCAACCGGGGCAACCACAACGGCAGACCAATCTGGGGACAGACGGGACGAGGTTGACATCCCCGTGATACCCGAGTCCGGCTCCCCACAGTGGTGCCCATTGGCAACAGCCTCAAGCTGCGCGACCGAAGTCAGCGCCGATTGCAGCTGTGAGCGAAGGGATGCCAAGTCAGCCCTCATCCGAACACAGCAATCGCAGTCCCTGTCCATTCTAATCGATGTTTAACAACAGTTACCGAAACACGAGACCGTGCCTAGATAACGCAAGCGGAACACGCAAAGAATGTATCAACTAACCTGTACAAATGCCTAAAGACTGCGTTACAATCTGCTGAATTTACGATTACAGTAACTAAAACTCGAAATTGCACCTCCTATACGAAACTCACACGCAATTTAAATAAGAATCTACGAAGTAAACACTAAAACGCGATGCTACAACTGTCAAATACTATAATACGCCCGAAATATATGAATTAAACAATGCAAGTACCCAAAAACACGCAAAGAAATTAATTAAACTATCTAACAAATAAGTATGCAAATGCATTTTATTTTATTTTATAAAACCAATGCCGCATCACAGCTGGAAACCAGATATCAAATGAAATAAGCAACTATGTACCAAGTAAAGCATAAAAATATCATTCAATAGTCGTGTGGCATTTCATAAGTTAGTAGAAATTCTCTCAACTCTGGTAGAAAGACGCTTGTCATAATCAGGTGTGCAGATGTAAGTATCTTTCCAAGTAATGAGCGTGTCGTATTTGCGATGCTTTCTAGAAAGGAATGTCAAAAGCGAGGTTAATGGACTCTCCTTTTTTTGTTGTGCCTCTGAAAGTCACGGTTTTTTTTCCTGGTGACTGTCGCATAGCTTGGCGCCTACAGCGCACTACGTTAAGGGCACTTAGCTTTCTTACCGAAATATTTATGACACCAGTTTGCACTACAGTGACAGTCTCATATAAAAATTTCATAGGTCGTGAATTTGCGTTGCAAATGTGTAGAAACAAAATCCTATAAATATAACAGAGTCCATAAAATATTCGTCGCCATTGTCATACATTCACGCATTTACTCACATTTCATAACCCTTAAAGTACGATTCTTGGTTTCCAAGATCCTTTTTCACAAATCAGTGTCCCTAACCACTACTCATTACTCCTTACCTTATTACACATGTAGATATTTGTCGACACTTCTTCAATATTTCATCATAATCAATATGTAGCATAATCAAATTCCTCATACAGCAACAGCTTATTGAACATAAACATACCTCAACAGCATAATACACATCGTCGTCATAACAATAACATCATAACACCTCAGTCAAATCTCAAAAACGTTGTAGCTTCCTCCAATAATTTCAAAACCTAAAAAAAATTTTCTGCTCATTTCAATAGTGTCATCTACCTCAAACTTCCCCTTAGAAAACTTAATGAATGACTGTACTGATAAAACTCTTACATTATTTGCTTTTCAAACAGCTGAGCAGAACTGAACTTACTCAGACATTTCTCACTTTACTTATTCTGATCATCACTAAATTGACACACAATATTTTTAGCGCAACGCAATCTGACTTTCTATAATCCCGACAAAAGAATGGCCCTGACTAACAATAACCTATACCTTTCACAAATTACTTACCTCACAAAAATCTTCGTTACTCTAACTACTGCAATACAGCGAGCGCCAATACTGCCAGCTAAATAAAAGATTCAAACTACAGAAGGCACTAACTACTGATAGGCATAGTTAGCAAATGAAAGATTTTGATAGAGAACAAACAATGTATTTATATCAGTCAATAATATCCAATATTACAAATTTACTGTCTTTGTCCAGATCATCCGCTAACAAAACTCCACCATCTCACTCCCCACATACACCACTGCTGGCGGCTCACCTCCAACTGCGCAACGCTACGCGCTGTTAACAGCCAACTGCCCAACACTACAATAGCAAACAAAATGAAAACCAGCCACAGACTGCACACAGCACAGCCAGTGGTTTTCGTACAGAGCGCTACGTGGCGTTACCAACATAAAAACCTAAACAGCCTACTTACAGTGTATCCAACTATTTGTTCACAATATGTGTTTGATGCTAGGCAGAAGTTTACAGACTGTGATTAAACTCCCATTACTGTTCAGTTGTATAGCCGGTGTTCAAAAATGTTTAAATGTGTGTAAACTCCTAAGGGACCGACCTGCTGACGTCATCGCTCACTTGACTTACACAGTATTTAAACTAACTTAAACTATCTTATGCTAAGAACAACACACGCATATTAGCTATTAAATTCCGTTAACATCTTACACTGTGTGACTGTGATGATGTACAATGAGTCTCATTGTAAATGACTGCTCCACCATACGTTTACCTAGAGGCATCAAGAGTCTGCACGAAGCATGAAAGGCGGCGCTACACTGTATCGAGTCTTCCAACATTCGTGTTTTGACGGGTATATTTCCTTCCTCTTTTATTGCAAGGCAATGTAAAGCCATTTTAGTGTTTAACTAGGTGTATAATAAACATTTCAATTATTTATACTTTCTTAATCCCTGTTATTTTACTTTTTTATGTGAATGAAATCTAAAGTATTATATCAATTTATTGTATTATTTCATCTAAATTCAGTTGTATCTAATTTATGTGTAATCTTTATACCTTTAGGTTTAGTACTAAATACAATCTTTGTGAAATTTTATGATAATAGAAGGCCAATTGGACATGGTATGAGTCAGGTCTTGCAAATGTTAAGATGGACCGAAGGGCCATGTATACTGTTAGTTGAAAAATCTGTTATATTTTGTAAAAAGGTACTGTCTTATAACAATGAATGGACGGGGTGATGAGGAGAAGAATTCACCAAGTTTTGAAGATTATTTAGTCTGTGCTGAGACTCAGCCGAGTTATGATGGTCAGGCGTGAATGCAGTTTATATTAGTGGAAAGTACTGATTTGAGGAAGGAAAAATAGTTTTCTTGGTATTGGAAATTGGAAGATTTTTAGAATATAATAGAAGTATTTTGCGGAGGCTGAGGACGCAATATTAGTGGATGCTGCCGGAAAACTTTTGCGTCGACTTTATTGCAGTAAAACATTAAAGTTCGTGAAGAGTGCTGTTTCTAAAAAATCAACGACGAAGAGGAGTCGCAAGATGAGAACATTTAGAAGAAAGTGAGAACGAAGGTTCGACATCATTTCGAAATGTCATATTCATGATCTATGGAACAGGTATTAATGTAATGTAATGCAGAAGATTTATCCGGAAACGAGCAAAGGAGACAATAACATTCATCACTTTGGTTTGGACTGAGGAGAGAAAGTAAACTGCGCCAATACTGAGGACTGCGTTATGAAAAGTAACTATCAGTTATTTAGTGTATTAATATACAACTGTGGACAGATTTCCACAATCAGCCTATTTAGTGAGAGGGCCAAAGTGTATGCTAATTTCGAAAGTAAAAGCCAATGAATTGATGATACACCAATTAAACATATCGTTGCGTAGTCATCTCACGCTAAAAGTATTCCAGACAGTGTTATCGCGTAGTCAGGGCCGTTGAATCTTTGTGTAGTATAAAAGCTCTATTGTTTCTGAAAACTGCGACACCCAGAAGGCATGATCTGAATCTCTGCAAAATGGTTGGATGTTTAGAATAGTATAACCGTAATAAGTTGTCAGGACAGCAGATAGATAATATGCACACAGACCCAGCAACGATCTGTCTTGTGAGTCCAAATGGGTCAGTGTTACGCCACATTTAGACGACGTAAAAAAGGCTAGTCCAGTGCTGGTATGCGTCGTCGACTTCAAAGGATACCGTATCAGCATGTGAGTCTGCAAGGTGCAGAATGATTGGTCTCCAGGAAACGGGTTTGTTGTAACGTGACATTGCGGCCTGTAAGAGCACACTGTGCCTACAAACCGCGTGGTAATACACTCCTGGAAATTGAAATAACAACACCGTGAATTCATTGTCCCAGGAAGGGGAAACTTTATTGACACATTCCTGGGGTCAGATACATCACATGATCACACTGACAGAACCACAGGCACATAGACACAGGCAACAGAGCATGCACAATGTCGGCACTAGTACAGTGTATATCCACCTTTCGCAGCAATGCAGGCTGCTATTCTCCCATGGAGACGATCGTAGAGATGCTGGATGTAGTCCTGTGGAACGGCTTGCCATGCCATTTCCACCTGGTGCCTCAGTTGGACCAGCGTTCGTGCTTGACGTGCAGACCGCGTGAGACGACGCTTCATCCAGTCCCAAACATGCTCAATGGGGGACAGATCCGGAGATCTTGCTGGCCATGGTAGTTGACTTACACCTTCTAGAGCAGGTTGTGTGGCACGGGACACATGCGGACGTGCATTTTCCTGTTGGAACAGCAAGTTCCCTTGCCGGTCTAGGAATGGTAGAACAATAGGTTCGATGACGGTTTGGATGTACTGTGCACTATTCAGTGTCCCCTCGACGATCACCAGAGGTGTACGGCCAGTGTAGAAGATCGCTCCCCACACCATGATGCCGGGTGTTGGCCCTGTGTGCCTCGGTCGTATGCAGTCCTGATTGTGGCGTTCACCTGCACGGCGCCAAACACGCATACGACCATCATTGGCACCAAGGCAGAAGCGACTCTCATCGCTGAAGACGACACGTCTCCATTCGTCCCTCCATTCACACCTGTCGCGACACCACTGGAGGCGGGCTGCAACGATGTTGGGGCGTGAGCGGAAGACGGCCTAACGGTGTGCGGGACCGTAGCCCAGCTTCATGGAGACGGTTGCGAATGGTCCTCGCCGATACCCCAGGAGCAACAGTGTCCCTAATTTGCTGGGAAGTGGCGGTGCGTTCCCTTACGGCACTGCGTAGGATCCTACGGTCTTGGCGTGCATCCGTGCCTCGCTGCGGTCCGGTCCCAGGTCGACGGGCACGTGCACCTTCCGCCGACCACTGGCGACAACATCGATGTACTGTGGAGACCTCACGCCCCACGTGTTGAGCAATTCGGCGGTACGTCCACCCGGCCTCCCGCATGCCCACTATACGCCCTCGCTCAAAGTCCGTCAATTGCAAATACGGTTCACGTCCACGCTGTCGCGGCATGCTACCAGTGTTAAAGACTGCGATGGAGCTCCGTATGCCACGGCAAACTGGCTGACACTGACGGCGGCGGTGCACAAATGCTGCGCAGCTAGCGCCATTCGACGGCCAACACCGCGGTTCCTGGTGTGTCCGCTGTGCCGTGCGTGTGATCATTGCTTGTACAGCACTCTCGCAGTGTCCGGAGCAAGTATGGTGGGTCTGACACACCGGTGTCAATGTGTTCTTTTTTCCATTTCCAGGAGTGTATGTTTTCCAACAGCATAACTATGCCTTTCTTTGATTCCATGCCACGACGTCTAGCGGCTCTGATTGTTTCGTGTGGTGGTTTCACATTGCACTGAATTCTCAGGATGAAAGTGCATGTACAGTTCTGCAATCGTAATATGTGAAATAAATTTCGTTGGAGTCAGACGTCTCCTTCTTGGTGTTGTAGTTTGTAGCCGCCCTCTGTCGATCTGCTGTCATCGAATTCTCTGACGTAAGATATTGCAGTTGTCACCTACTGTACTTGAAGACTCCATATCAGATGGAGCAGCCACAAATATCTCCACTGTAACGGCGACAAAATTATCATAATTTATGTTGACTTTTTGGACAGTTGATCACCCTTTATTTGTTGCTGCGTTACCGAAGATAGGATGGTTAATAACATCTTTGGATGTTAGTTACTATTTCAACTTCCTATTTCCGACGTTACTACTTATCCACACTGTTTCCGATTTTGTATTATTTCTGTCCGATTCGAAATGAAATATTAAATAGCTCTTAAGTCACAATTTACGCTTCGTAATGTTTCATAATCGAACCTTCGTCATACAGAGATACAGTTTGGAGCTTGCCTATGATTATCGTTGAACAAAATGCACGCTATTATAGAAATCAGTTTAGTTTTTTATTAACAATACTTAGTAATAATCAGATGATCATGAAAGATTGCGTTTGGTATATAGGAAGAAGGAGGGATGATCCTACAATTACTCTCAGCAATTACGGCAACTAAAATATCTGTGACTTTTATAGTTCGTCACTCAAAGATATAGCAGGGACTATGATCGATTACTATACGGTTATTCAAAATTCGTACGCTTTTACTTTGACAAAGCTAAGTGTCCAACTCCGTTCTTATTTTCAATTTAACGTCCCTTCGTATAGTCCACAGACCCTATTATTGGCTATTCGGCATATAATAGAATTTAATACTGAGCGCTACGTTTTCTCGTACACACAATTCCTCAGATATTCTTAGTCCGTGACCTTACGGCAAAAGTCTGTCTCGTATAAATTAACTGTAGTCAATTTTCTTGCGGTTTAACAAAAGTTCCTTGATCCCTTCCGTAGCATACGCACGGAAATGCCAGCTATATCGCACGCCGCAGCTATGAAGACTTATGCTTTGCGTAGAAAACAAGGCAAGAGCACTAACACTACCCGCGCGTGGTTTATATGGCAAAATTTTTGAACCAAAAGTAGGCGCGTTAAGCCCTCTTTGATATCCCTGAAGCGCTACTTTGCCGCGGACGTAAATTATGATGAGAGATTATTTAGCGATAATTTTAATTAAAACTTTTTCAATGCTATTGATTACTTCCGATATTACCGATCACCTCTCCCCTTTATGAGAGGAAACCTGATAATATTGTTCTCAACTAAAGGAACGGTTATTTCACAAACATTGATGTAGTTTCATTTGTGTATCCTCTGGTTAACGAAGTGCTATACAGACTTACCTCTTCGCTTTATAAATTAAATAAAACATCCCATGTATAATGTCGTAAGTTCCGCGAGACCGTTCATAGATTTCCCTGTTGTATGTAGGAAAGTCGCGACGACAGAAAACTGGAGAAAAATGCGAGAAGACCTGTAAAGGATAAACATGTAGTCAAGGGGCTTCCAGACGATCCTCGACGGATCTTAATGTAACATATCGTCGCTAGCCAATGAAAACCTCGTAAATCAAATTGGTCAAATTTTACAGGAGAAACAAATAACTAATTACTGAAATCACATGGAGACCTGATTAGTCAAATGTAGTTGTTTCTGCTATACAATATGCATCCGATCATTGGTAAATAAGACTTAATTATGCACTTCAAATTGTCTGCCTGTTTTTGGAGTTACGAGGTTCTCACAGTTATTTTTCTGCTAGTGATGGAGATAAGAGGCATGTAACTAGTGCATGGTTAAAAATTGAAATGAATGAATGTTTAATTTGTTTTAAAAAATACTCACTTAAACACTGCATTATTTGTGTATTATGAAACATCTGTAAGGATACATTATTACAGATATAAAGTGAAATGAATAATTTCACATTGATCAAAATATTGGAATCTGAATGTTAATAAATTACAGTGTTTAAAAAACATAGAAACGATGTTGTTAGCTATAATTGAACTTTTATTACTTTAACAATTTGGGCAGTTTATTAACATTTATTATTGTTACTGTTGCTGCTACTATCAAAATCACAGTCATAGGTGGCTGTAAACAAGTTTATTTTCGGCTGCATTTTTTTATGTAAACTTTTGTGCACTGATCTTTCGTGGTGAACTGTCATACTTGAGACACCCGACATCAGTCAGTATTGGATCCCCAATTTTGGATCCTGGCCGAATAGACGAATACAACGAGAGTTTATCAAAGGAGTTGAAAAATGTGTGGTCAAATAATTGACAACATAAGGTCTAGGACTTTGTCTTGCTGTAGTACAAACTTCTACATAGTCAGCAGGAGTATAAATGTGTCTGTTTTTGAACTTCCTTTCTATGGTGGAGTGCATACAATCACACTCCATTTGAGTGTGATCTTCCTCTATAAATTTTTGCACTATTGTAATGACTTTCTGATTGGCGAGATGAGCCAGTGCATTACTCATGTTTGAGTTTCGATTCTGGTACGTGCATCCGTCGCTACAGAAAATAGCTTCTGAATAATTTGGGACGTATGTATCTATAAAATGCATGAGTATATTGGCAAATTCCAAAGCTGTTAGTCGATGGTAAAGTTATGGACCTTTAGTTTGCTTTTATAGTACAGTGCAGATAATTTTAGTCTGGGAGAAAGCAGAAGTGCTTGAAGGTCCATAGTATACACTCTAGCTCGTCCTAATTTATCACTATTTTTCGCTTCACTTGCCTCAGTTTTTCAGGCCATATGCAAAGAGTATTTATTGTCTGAGAGATTGCCTGTCTGGTGAGAACAACCAAGATCGCACTGGTTCTTTTTAGGAGAAAATAAGTTACGATTATTTTCACCGAATACCTCGCAGAACTGTTTGTAAAGCAGCTGGGATTTGTCCTCTTTTCTTGCAAAATGTAGTTCTGATTTACTCTGTCAGTTAGGTTCCCAGTAGAGTTTTGTGGAAGAATGACGGCAGTAATGCGATTCCAGTTTCGGTAACTCTGCAAAAAATCTGACGCTGATTATCGTCCACCTGAAACTTTCGTTGGTATCTCCTGCATTTGAGGCCCTTCTGCAAGTGTTCTTCCTGATGCACTAGATGCCCATGTTCTGATACTCCATTCACCTAAGCACTAAATATTCAGAAACATTGTCTTGCAGACAGTTTTTCTCTGTCCTTCTATTACGAAATTGTAATATGGTGTGTTAGAAGTAATTCAGAGTCTAATAAATCTCACTGTTCTGAGTCTTTTAACTGGAAAGTAGTAGACTTGGCTTCACCCCAAGACATATCCTGCCAGAAATGATTAATTATTAGCTGTTTCTGCTCTTCTGTAATATCCTTGCAATTCCTGTTCCAATTTAAGGAAGAATGTTTACAAGTGCATCGTGGTTTCACTTCCCTCCTACTTCTGCTCATTCTTGGTCTCGTTTTGACAAACTCATCTTTTTGCATTCCTAGATAATCCTGTCCCCGCCTACATTTTTCTTTCTGCAAACTTTGAAATGATTGATTGCTTCTCCTTTTACGGCGCTGCTTAGTACTTTTTACTCCCACATCAACTTCGTCATCATTGTCTTCCGTGCTGTTATTACTTCTATGGTCATTTTTGTTTTTATCCGGATCATACACATCACTACTGCTACTGGAGATATCATCCTCGCTGCTGTGTTCGAAAAGACTTTCAAACTCAGAAGTGGAATTCGCCTTTGTATTAGCTTATTTTTCCGCATTATCTGTAGTGTAAACAATAATGTCATCAATGATATTTAAATAATTTAATCACCTCAACTTTCAAACAAGGATCTTACTTGAAGTTACAGAAATATAAACTACAGTTTACCTTCATTTTGTTGGTCTACACTTTCTTTTGGTCGAGGACAAGGAGAAACCTGACAGGAATCTTCTTCCGGTGATTTTATACGATATGACCCGTTGTTGGCTTGTTTCACAAGGAGAAGAGTGAATTTACTCTTTTTACCCATAGCTGTAAACAAACTAGTTATTGTAGAATGTATAGCCGGCCAGAGTGACCGTGCGGTCTTAGGCGCTACAGTCTGGAACCACGCTACCGCTACGGTCGCAGGTTCTAATCCTGCCTCGGGCATGGATGTGTGTGATGTCCTTAGGTTAGTTAAGTTTAAGTACACTCCTGGAAATTGAAATAACAACACCGTGAATTCATTGTCCCAGGAAGGGGAAACTTTATTGACACATTCCTGGGGTCAGATACATCACATGATCACACTGACAGAACCACAGGCACATAGACACAGGCAACAGAGCAAGCACAATGTCGGCACTAGTACAGTGTATATCCACCTTTCGCAGCAATGCAGGCTGCTATTCTCCCATGGAGACGATCGTAGAGATGCTGGATGTAGTCCTGTGGAACGGCTTGCCTTGCCATTTCCACATGGCGCCTCAGTTGGACCAGCGTTCGTGCTGGACGTGCAGACCGCGTGAGACGACGCTTCATCCAGTCCCAAACATGCTCAATGGGGGACAGATCCGGAGATCTTGCTAGCCAGGGTAGTTGACTTACACCTTCTAGAGCACGTTGGGTGGCACGGGATACATGCGGACGTGCATTGTCCTGTTGGAACAGCAAGTTCCCTTGCCGGTCTAGGGATGGTAGAACGATGGGTTCGATGACGGTTTGGATGTACCGTGCACTATTCAGTGTCCCCTCGACGATCACCAGAGGTGTACGGCCAGTGTAGGAGATCGCTCCCCACACCATGATGCCGGGTGTTGGCCCTGTGTGCCTCGGTCGTATGCAGTCCTGATTGTGGCGTTCACCTGCACGGCGCCAAACACGCATACGACCATCATTGGCACCAAGGCAGAAGCGACTCTCATCGCTGAAGACGACACGTCTCCATTCGTCCCTCCATTCACGCCTGTCGCGACACCACTGGAGGCGGGAGCAACAGTGTCCCTAATTTTCTGGGAAATGGCGGTGCGGTCCCTACGGCAATGCGTAGGATCCTACGGTCTTGGCGTGCATCCGTGCCTCGCTGCGGTCCGGTCCCAGGTCGACGGGCATGTGCACTTTCCGCCGACCACTGGCGACAACATCGATGTACTGTGGAGACCTCACGCCCCACGTGTTGAGCAATTCGGCGGTACGTCCACCCGGCCTCCCGCATGCCCACTATACGCCCTCGCTCAAAGTCCGTCAACTGCACATACGGTTCACGTCCACGCTGTCGCGGCATGCTACCAGTGTTAAAGACTGCAATGGAGCTCCGTATGCCACGGCAAACTGGCTGACACTGACGGCGGCGGTGCACAAATGCTGCGCAGCTAGCTCCATTCGACGGCCAACACCGCGGTTCCTGGTGTGTCCGCTGTGCCGTGCGTGTGATCATTGCTTGTACAGCCCTCTCGCAGTGTCCGGAGCAAGTATGGTGGGTCTGACACACCGGTGTCAATGTGTTCTTTTTTCCATTTTCAGGAGTGTAGTTCTAAGTTCTAGGGGACTGATCACCTCAGAAGTTAAGTCCCATAGTGCTCAGAGGCCGGCCGCGGTGGCCGTGCGGTTCTAGGCGCCACAGTCTGGAACCGCGCTACCGCTACGGTCGCAGGTTCGAATCCTGCCTCGGGCATGGATGTGTGTGATGTCCTTAGGTTAGTTAAGTTTAAGTAGTTCTAAATTCTAGGGGACTGATGACCTCAGAAGTTAAGTCCTATAGTGCTCAGAGGCCGGCCGCGGTGGCCGTGCGGCTCTTGGCGCTTCAGTCTGGAACCGCGGGACTGCTACGGCCGCAGGTTCGAATCCTGCCTCCGGCGTGGATGTGTGTGATGTCCTTAGGTTAGTTAGGTTTAAGTAGTTCTATGTTCTAGGGGACTGATGACCTAAGATGTTAAGTCCCGTAGTGCTCAGAGCCATTTGAAGTGCTCAGAGCCATTTGAACCTTTTGTAGAATGTATAGGATTCTGTTAAGTTCGAAAAGTATGCACCAAGTGCAGTCTGCTTTACGTGCGATGAAAAACTTGTAAATCAACATTGTATTTAACGAAGTCATTATTAATTATGTATATTAAAATACAATACATTTCTATACCTAGAAATACTAACACGTACCTGTAGCAATAAAGTAGTGTTGGGTCTGTCAGTCAAAAAGGTTACTATCACATCAAAAAACGTTTTAATCTCGGAGCATGTGTTCACCCTTCACACTAACAAAGGCGTTTATCGGAGATACGAGGTTTACTGCACAAACTACATATCATTGGAGATGTGAGTTTTTCATTATTGCCGCTAGATGGCGACACCGTACAACTCGTAGAAGGAAGGTTTCAACAGGCTATGCGGCGTAATTGTCTACATTTGGTAATGGAGTTACTTGGATTTCATTGTCAGATGGAGTTACGAGGTTTTCATTGCCTAGCGACGATATTGTGCATATTGCTACTTATGTATTAGTTACAACAGGTATGGGTTTTTATTGAGATTGTATTGGCAATCAATACTTCTGGGAAATATTAATTGAGAAGTACATCTAATGGATCTCACTGATAATTATCTAATCTCGAAAGCCTTTTCAGTAGTGTGAGAATGAATGCTCATTTTAATCAGTTTACAAGCGCAATTATATTACGTGGAGATACTGAACTTCTCCTGGTATTAATACATCTGGCTACGATTGGTAGTTAAGTAAAGTTGTGACTGCACATAAACCGAAACGCCTAACGGGGACGTGGATGTAATTCAAGATACTTATTTTAATTCAAAAGATGAATTATTCAGTTATCATAATCCATAGTTGCGTGAAAAGTGAAATAAACAGTAGGTAATCCTAAAGCTAATATTAAAAGATCGATGTAAAAGCAGCAGCGTTTTGTTTCACCAAAACTGTAACTTTTAGGACTATACCGATTTTCATAAATTTTTTTCCTTAGTACACTCTAGTTATTTTTCACAAATTTTCTTTGGATCAGTCCTCAAGTTATAGCGACCTCTATTTCATTTCATTAACTGAATTTTTCGCACGTGCTTGGAAAAATATGACAAAAATTTTAAACAAGAAATGATTTCCTGATGTTCTGCAAAATATTGATTACCACAGATAAAGTGACATGCGCCCTACACAAAAACTACTGACACAGATAAAGAAGATATCTAAAACGATGATATGCAGAGTGTTTACAGAGTAAAGCGTTAGTTTTTGTTTCCTAGAAATCGTTACACCTAATAAAAAATTGGTTGGTTTCATATGAGAATCGTTATGTCTTACAACTAATGAAAAGTAAAGTTGAATTACGATAGTAAATTCCTAGACATACAGGTGATGGAATTCCTACTTTCTTTAACTGTTTCTCTGTTTGTATTTTGGTCATCACTACCACCATCTAAAAAAAGAAAAAAATCCTGTTGAGAAGTGGCACATCACCCTCTCAGTTAAACAACACTGTCAGTCAGATTAAGATTAATATTTTTGGTCATGATCTCGGTGTTCCCACTTCTACATTTGGTATGTATGGTTCAAATGGCTCTGAGCACTAAGGGACTTAACTTCTGAGGTCATCAGTCCCATAGAACTTAGAACTATTTAAACCTAACTAACCTAAGGTCATCACACACATCCATGTCCGAGGCAGGATTCGAACCTGCGACCGTAGCGGTCGCGCGGTTCCAGACTGTAGCGCCTAAAACCGCTCGGCCACTCCAGCAGGCCGGTATGTGTGGTTTATGATTTTCTTACATGAGGAAATCACGGGCAGAATGTTCATATAACTGCATGTGTAGTCTGTAGAGAACTTGTACCCAACAGGCTGTAGTGACAGAAAATATGGAGCGAGATGGATGATGGATCATAAATGCTGAGTCCAGCGATGTGGCCCTGCGAGTAACTCTGGGAAGTATCGCTCTGTGGGAAGGTCATAAAACTCCGAGCATTCACACATTCACATGTTCGAAGCGGGACAATACGGACAGAGCAGCTGTTGCATGTGTTTACTTGGGCAAGACTGTAACTCCCCTGACGCCAGGAAGTCGCCTGGTTCTTTTAGCCAGTGGGAAAAAAAAACATATTTCACACTCACAACTGTCTGAAAAGCTTAACAGCCATCCTTCAAGAAGTGGAAATGGTCTGCCTGGGAAGATCATATCTCTGTGTAAATGAAGAACTGTAGTTCCGTCTAGCTAGACGTTTTTTTGCCGAAACATAGCAGTGCTTACTGTGAGAACGACGCCTCCCTAGTCTAAAATCTTCTTTTTTCAGACAAGAGAGTTTTTGAGTCGCCGTTTGGCTCCTCTCAGGATATGCAAAGCAGAGGCATAGGCCCCGTGCATGGAAACCCCGATGCTGAGTCTGGATTGGCGACCAGGCAAACAGAACAGTTAAGAGGGAGATTCAATGAGTAGAGTATAATTCAATTGGTTGTTGCAATATGGAGGCGGATTCGTTTTTGTTAATTCGGCTCCCATAGTGAGGCTTGGAGGAAAATTGTTCTGATTCTTTGCCTTCTTCGTCTTCTGGTCCTCCCCCGGTGGAGAACTTCAGGTCCAGTGGGTGAGACTTCTCGTCTGTAACGTGTGATGGAGTGGCAGTTTCGAACTGTACCAACAGTGGAACTGCATATCTTTTCGGACATATTGTGTGTGACAAGGGTGAACTTATTCGTCCTGAGTCGACCGTGTGACGTTTGACAACTCTAGCACACACAGCTGTGCCTGTGAATCAAATTGGTTTGGCCAGACCAACAAACAGGTGCACCTCACCCTGAAATGTGCTGGGATTTCAAGGGTCTGACAGAGAAGTTTCGCACGTTCTAAATATCAAAACGCCAGTCTGCCTAGTTTTCAAATTTTCGTGGACGCGTCAGAGCGTTACAGTTGCCGCAGAGGGCTGCTCCTCGCCCACAGCGCGCAGTTTTTTGCCGCCCCCTGGGTCAAGGTGAGAGGGTATGGTATTGCTGCGCCGGCGAAGGGTTGTTAAATGATATTCACAGCTCCCTGTTCTTCGGTAAAGCATTGTCTGTGGTGTGCTTGGCCATAGTTGATTCCATTTGAACAGAATTGGGCTTGGGAGGTAATTCATGTAGGCAAAATCAGATTGCGTTATAAAGGAATAACAGCAATTCAGAGAAGAATTTGTATAGCTACCAACCCAATCAATGCCTTACGAATTAAGCACCATTCCTTTTCTGATTTGTTTTTGTCATTTTTTTTTGTAAGACGTATCAGCTAAACTTAAATACCCCAATGTTCTCATTCATACTCCCTGAACTATTCACTGTGTATATTTTATTGGTGTGATATGTGGGTACACCAGCAATTCGAGGTTCAATCTTACTAAATTACTTAATTTGATTATTAATTTGAGTACTCAAAGTGACCGCAGACTTAGGAAACAAAACTGCCATCAGTATATTCACTTATTTCATACATAAAAATTAAAGGGTTAAGTTAACAATTTGGAGGTTATTGAGAAGATAATACTTTTCTTCGTGCAAAGATGGTAACATTTAGCATCAGTCGGACATGTATTTATTATTAAAGCAAGTGACGGCTTGCACTGTGCGTTAATGTATATGATATCTCAGTTTTCGCAGGTCCTTGTTAATTTGCTTTTTAACAAGCCCATTTAATTGAATTCATTCTCCAGGTTACTTGATTTTTCCGAATCTCTCAATTTCTTCTGGAATTTTTCCCATGTATTTTTTTTCAGTCTGTCGGTATTTTAAGTGCTCTGTTTTTCTGTAGGAGATTGAGTTGTGCTTTTCTGTTAGCAGTACAGTTTTTAGACTATTTTCTGGCTTCTGTACGCTACGTGCCTTACTTTGTGGCCTTGTCTGCTTGAGATAACCTCTCTCTCTCACTCTCTCTCGCTGCCGCTCTATATACACTCCTGGAAATGGAAAAAAGAACACATTGACACCGGTGTGTCAGACCCACCATACTTGCTCCGGAGACTGCGAGAGGGCTGTACAAGCAATGATCACACGCACGGCACAGCGGACACACCAGGAACTGCGGTGTTGGCCGTCGAATGGCGCTAGCTGCGCAGCATTTGTGCACCGCCGCCGTCAGTGTCAGCCAGTTTGCCGTGGCATACGGAGCTCCATCGCAGTCTTTAACACTGGTAGCATGCCGCAACAGCGTGGACGTGAACCGTATGTGCAGTTGACGGACTTTGAGCGAGGGCGTATAGTGGGCATGCGGGAGGCCGGGTGGACGTACCGCCGAATTGCTCAACACGTGGGGCGTGAGGTCTCCACAGTACATCGATGTTGTCGCCAGTGGTCGGCGGAAGGTGCACGTGCCCGTCGACCTGGGACCGGACCGCACCGACGCACGGATGCACGTCAAGACCGTAGGATCCTACGCAGTGCCGTAAGGGAACGCACCGCCACTTCCCAGCAAATTAGGGACACTGTTGCTCCTGGGGTATCGGCGAGGACCATTCGCAACCGTCTCCATGAAGCTGAGCTACGGTCCCGCACACCGTTAGGCCGTCTTCCGCTCACGCCCCAACATCGTGCAGCCCGCCTCCAGTGGTGTCGCGACAGGCGTGAATGGAGGGACGAATGGAGACGTGTCGTCTTCAGCGATGAGAGTCGCTTCTGCCTTGGTGCCAATGATGGTCGTTTGCGTGTTTGGCGCCGTGCAGGTGAGCGCTACAATCAGGACTGCATACGACCGAGGCACACAGGGCCAACACCCGGCATCATGGTGTGGGGAGCGATCTCCTACACTGGCCGTACACCTCTGGTGATCGTGGAGGGGACACTGAATAGTGCACGGTACATCCAAACCGTCATCGAAGCCATCGTTCTACCATTCCTAGAACGGCAAGGGAACCTGCTGTTCCAACAGGACAATGCACGTCCGCATGTATCCTGTGCCACCCAACGTGCTCTAGAAGGTGTAAGTCAACTACCCTGGCCAGCAAGTTCTCCAGATCTGTCCCCCATTGAGCATGTTTGGGACTGGATGAAGCGTCGTCTCACGCGGTCTGCACGTCCAGCACGAACGCTGGTCCAACTGAGGCGCCAGGTGGAAATGGCATGGCAAGCCGTTCCACAGGACTACATCCAGCATCTCTATGATCGTCTCCATGGGAGAATAGCAGCCTGCATTGCTGCGAAAGGTGGATATACACTGTACTAGTGCCGACATTGTGCATGCTATGTTGCCTGTGTCTATGTGCCTGTGGTTCTGTCAGTGTGATCATGTGATGTATCTGACCCCAGGAATGTGTCAATAAAGTTTCCCCTTCCTGGGACAATGAATTCACGGTGTTCTTATTTCAATTTCCAGGAGTGTATATAGCGACAGAGAGGGAGAGAGAAAGAGAGAGAGAGAGAGAGAGAGAGAGAGAGAGAGAGAGTACGGAAGCCTGAAAATTTCGCCGCTTTAGTGCAGATACTCCATGTGACATGCAGTCAATAAGTCCTTGGAAGTCGTCTACAGAAATATTATATTTACAACCATCCATAACCGAAAAAGTGTTGGCGGTGCAGAATTTTGAGCGCGAACTTACCTCTTGATTACAACCCATAAATGTTCGATGGGATTTATGTCGGGCGATTTGGATGGCCAACTCCTTCATTGGAATTGACCAGAATGTTCTTCAAACAAATGAGGAACAATTCTGAGCCAAGTGACGTGACGCATTGTTATCCATAAAAATTTCATCGTTGCTTGGGGACATGAAGTCCCCGAGTGCTGAAAATGGTCTGCCACCATATCTAATCAAAGGTCGGTTCAGATGGACCAGAGGACTCAGCCCATTCCATGTAAATACAGCCCACATCATCATGAAGGCGCCACCAGCTTTCACAGTGCCTTGTTCACAGCTTGGCTCCATGGTCCTGTGGAGTATGCGCCACTTGAACCCTATCATCAGCTCTTACCAACTGATATCGAGACTCTTCGGGTTACAGTTTTCCATATGTCTAGGATCAAACTGATATGACCACAAGCCAAGGAGAAGCGCTGCAGGCGATGCTGCACTGTTAGCAAAGGCACTCGCGCCGGTCATCTGTTGCCATAGCTCATTAACGCCAGATTTCACCGCACTGTGCTAGCGGATACGTTCGTCGCAAGTCTCACATTGATTTCTGCGGTTATTTCACGCAGTGTGGCATGTCTGCTAGCACTGACAACCCCACGCAAACCCCGCTGCTCATTAAGTGAAGACCGCCGGCCACTGCGTTGTATGTGGTGAGAGTTAATGCCTGAAATTTGATATTCTCGGCGCACTCTTGACATTGTGTATCTCATAATATTGATTTCCAAACGAGTTCCGAAATGGAATGTCCCATGCGTCTGGCTACAACTATCATTCCACGTTCAAAGCCTGTTACTTTCCGTTGTTAATCGCGTCGGAAAAATTTTCACCTGAGTATAAATGACAGCTCCGCGAATTCACCACGCTTTTTTGCCTTGTGGACGCGATAATATCGCGATCTGTATATGTGCCTATAGCTATCCCAAGGATTCTATCACTTCAGTGTATTGTCGAACCAGTTTTTGCATTTCAGCAGCTAACCCATTTGCTGCGAGTACTTTATTGTTTTTGAGTAGTTTCATACGGGTTTCTTTTCTAAAAGGTTTGGTGGTTTTTACTCTGTGTCGTTTCTGCTGCTTCCTGAAATTTCATTCTTGTTTTTATTTCTTCACAATTTAAGAGGGTATCAGAATAGTCTGACAACCATTTGAAATATTGCTTATTGTTTTATGAGAGAGTGGCGTTTCTGTTACAAAGACACAAACCTGAAGGCCTCTACTGTTGCGTTTTACAGTGATCTTATACATTCAGAGAAATCTTCTTGTAGACTCCCCAGACGGTTTTCGTTAATATTTTCTTCCTCGCCTGCAGCACGCTCCGACTTGCGACCAGTTAGTGTGCGTCACCGTATAAAAATGTTCAAATGGCTCTGAGCACTATGGGACTTAACATCTGAGGTCTTCAGTCCCGTAGATCGTAGAACTACTTAAACCTAACCAACCTAAGGACATCACACACATCCATGCCCGAGGCAGGATTCGAACCTGCGAGCGTAGCGGTCGCGCGGTTCCAGACTGAAGAGCCTAGAACCGCTCGGCCACACTGGCCGGCGCGTTACCGTCGCGTATAGATCTCGTGTTGTCTGTCAGGTTTCCGTCAGCCTTGAGATACTGAACTTCGGTGTACAGGAAACACGTTGAGACGCCCTGCTAAACCTACAGGACAGGACAGGTAGTTTAAGTTGTGGAAAGGGGCCAAAATAAGTGGCTGTCAGCTACACTCGAATATACAACCTTTTATTTCAACAAGCATTACAAGAGCCAAGAAAAAATTAAAAAAAACACAGATTTAGTTTTGGAACTTAATTCGCGGCTGAATGCGCCGTACAATCTCATGCCTTTCAGGGCTAGACCACTTAAATTTAAAAACGGGTGAAAGCCAATAACTTAAAGCTAAACCAAAATCAGAAATTTAAAAGGCAAAGCCTTATCTTAAAACAGTGCATTAATTAGGCGGAAGCCCAAAGAGTCTGACACTTTAAGAGAAAACTATTTAAATTCAAAATCGGCTAAAGGCTCAACACTTAAGAGTCAATAAGATTAAATTTAAAAATGCCAAAGGTTTTACGTAAAACAATCCTTAAATTAGGCTGAAGGCCCAAACCATATAACACCTTAAGAGCAGAACAACTTTATTTCAAAATGGTTCAAATGGCTCTGAGGGCTATGGGACTCAATATCTGAGGTCAGCAGTCCCCTAGAACCTAGAACTATTTAAACCTAACTAAACTAAGGACATCACACACAGCCATGCCCGAGGCAGGATTCGAACCTGCGACCATAGCAACTTTAATTCAAAATCGGCTGAAGGCCCCAAGAATCTGACACTTTAAGAGCAAAACAACTTAAATTCAAAATCGGCTGAAGGCCTAACGCTTAAGACCCAATAACATTAATTTTAAAAATGCCAAAGGCTTTACGTAAAACAATCCTTAAATTAAGATGAAGGCCCAAACCATCTGATGCCTTAAGGGCAAAACAACCCTATCTAAAAATCTGCCAGAAGCCATACGTGTACAAACAATCAGAACAAACAAGAAAAGGTAGCACACCCAAGGACGCTCAGAAGTTCCGAGGGTCGACTTGGAATTCAAACACTAACACTCGCTTAGGTGATACAGGTAGTTGGCCCAACCAATGTTGATGCGATGACAACCCAACGGACAGACAGTCAACAGACCTACCGATAAGATAACCTCCGCTTCACCCGACCGGCAGATAACAGGGAGTTCAACGGAACAACGTAGAAGTTATTGGCGCCCACAACCAATTATACATTGGGCTGTCAAACTACACACAGTGCTGGACAGTGACAACACGATGAGGAAAATACATTGCCTGAATTTATGTCAACGGCCAGGGCAGGTAACCAGAACGTTAACGGCCACAAGGCAGAAGATTCTGCTGGTGCACTTCAATTCCAACCAAGTACAGCTAAACTCCACCGGAGGGTGGCTAAAATTTGCAAAACTTGAAAAGACACGTTGTTGCTCACGGGAATATCCCAATAGCCGACAACCAACTCCAAACGGCACAATGTGAACAGTCGTGACTTGCTGGTAGATCAAGTCAAAACCCAACTTTCATGTCCAGGATCGGTGGACCCCGAACCTCGTAGCTATGGGAACAGCACCACACTCCGACACTGCATAGAGGCCGCCAGCGGGTCTGGCCAAACTACACGCCGTGGAGATTTCCTCGTTGCTCCACGCCAACCGACCAACTCCCAGGCCCGGAAACGGTGAAAGTACCAAGTATACATCGGCCGATGAGACGACCAACCGAACGACCAAACTACGGTCGTCCAATCTCCCTCTGTCGGACAGTGCAGTGTCGCCAGCAGTCGGCGAGCACTGGCTGTCGGCGCCTACCGACTACTGCGTCTCGACTGAACTGCTGGTCCGTCCTGAACTGACTCCAAAACACACGACGACCCAGAAATACTATTGGCCGTTCCAGAGATGGTACGACAGATCACTTATCGATACGTGCTGCTGCTCACGGGCATGTAAGGCAGGAAGTTAGTGATGCCAGTAAATGGAATAAGAGAACGAGATGGCAGTACCGTATTAGCCGAGGGGTCTCAGGCGCTGCAGTCATGGACTGTGCGGCTGATCCCAGCGGAGGTTCGAGTCCTCCCTCGGGCATGCGTGTGTGTGTTTGTTCTTAGGATAATTTAGGTTAAGTAGGGATTGATGACCTTAGCAGTTAAGTCCCATAAGATTTCACACACATTTTTTTAACAGTGCCGTAATAGAAGATGACAAACAATAAATGGGATAAACGCGATCTGTGGACGGCTCACAATTGGCAGTGAGTTACTCTTAATTCCGCGATACGTGATTATTTGTTTTAAGATGGTTTTCAGCGTCGTAAGCTAAATGGCACCCACGTATTTTTATAGCTATCCTCAGCTGCTCTATAACGTAAGTTTTCACAGGGATATACATCTACATCTACATCCATACTCCGCGGAGGGTACCCTGAGTATCTCTATCGGTTCTCCCTTCTATTCCAGTCTCGTATTGTACGTGGAAAGAAGGATGTCGGTATGCTTCTGCGTGGGCTCTAATGTCTCTGATTTTATCCTCATGGTCTCTTCGCGAGATATACGTAGGAGGGAGCAATATACTGCTTGACTCTTCGGTGAAGGTATGTTCTCGAAACTTTAACAAAAGCCCGTACCGAGCTACTGAGCGTCTCTCCTGCAGACTCTTCCACTGGAGTTTATCTATCATCTCCGTAACGCTTTCGCGATTACTAAATGATCCTGTAACGAAGCGCGCTGCTCTCCGTTGGATCTTCTCTATCTCTTCTATCAATCCTATCTGGTGCGGATCCCACACTGCTGAGCATTATTCAAGCAGTGGGCGAACAAGCGTACTGTAACCTACTTCCTTTGTTGTCGGATTGCATTTCCTTAGGATTCTTCCAATGAATCTCAGTTGGCATCTGCTTTATCGACGATCAACTTTATATGTACATTCCATTTTAAATCACTCCTAATGCGTACTCCCAGATAATTTATGGAATTAACTGCTTCCAGTTGCTGACCTGCTATTTTGTAGCTAAATGATCAGCCAGAACATTACGACCGCCTATTTGATAGCCGGTATGTTCACATTTGGCAATGAGGCCTTAGTAGGTCGCTGGAGGGAGTTGGCACCACATCTACACACATAAGTCATCTGCCTTCGGGAAACATGATTGTCATGAAGGGCTGTACGTGGTCTGCAACCAGTGTACGATACTCCTTGAATGTCATCGTGCCTTGTATGAGCTCCGCTGAACCCATGGATGTCCACATGAACGTTCCCCAGAGGATAACGGAGCCACTGCCAGTCTCGTATCAGTTCTGTAGTGCAGGTACCAAGAGCTGTTCCCCCAGAAGACGACGGATTCAGCCTGCCATCGGCATGATGGAGAAGGTTTCAGCACTCATCGGACCATGCAACGCTCTACCACTGCGCCAACTTCCAGTGCCAATGGCCACTTGACCATGTCAGTCACAGTTACCGATGTCATAGTGTTAACATCTTAACATGCATTTAAGTTAGATGTTAGTTCCGCCAGAGTTCGTCGTCTGTCCTGTTGTATCAGGATACCCAGCCTACGACGTCCGATATCTGTAGTGAGGGGTACGCCTGTATGTGGTTTCACTTTGGTTTAGGCCCACATTGAAGACACTCACCACATCACTCTTCGAACATCCCACAAGTCGTGCAGTTTCCGAAATGCTCTCAGTCAATCTCAGATAGATCGCACACTTTCCCTATTCCACACACGTACAGTGCGCTCACTGATACTGGATGCACCGTGCATGTGTCTGACTAAGTCATTCCTCACCATGTGACGCTGCTATTGCCTGGAAGGGTTTATATCGATGGTTGGTCGGTGATCACAATGTTCTGGCTGATCAGTTGATGCCTCGTAGTAAATTTTGTATCCATGCTTTAACCAATAAAATATGTCTTGTAAAACTGATCGTCGTGCCAGATTGGGAGGTTCGCTTTTTGATGTTCTGCGCGCGTTTACATGACAAATTTCATTGCAGAGCAATATTTTATCGAGATTCTACTGGTATAGTTGAGATAACTCTTAAGTACGTACCTGTTCCCATAAAAGCATACCTTAAATCTTCAATTCCATCATGTTCTATTTCATTTGCCTAGTTTTCACAGACTCCCCCTTCTTGTGCAACATCCATCCCGTGAATATTAACATTAAAAAAATATTAAAGTTCATAAAAATGACGTAAACGTGGAACAAGTGTCATTTAATGTACATGCATACCTACAATGCATCTTGATTCCCGCCTCGGGCTATAGGTACTACTCACAGGCAGGTTTTTGCATTGATTTTAGTACGTGGTTTGTGCACTGGACTCGAAATTTTTCAAATAAAATTGTAAATATATGTGGTGTCTGTAACAGACAGTGTTTGTATGGTGGTCGCCTAATGTTATTTCCGCAATGGAATTCTCACACCTACAAATATTAAGATGACTCTGCCATTAATAACTTACACTAGGGATTTCCATAAAATGAAATTTCGTTTTGT
This sequence comes from Schistocerca gregaria, assembly GCF_023897955.1. Classification (NCBI taxonomy): domain Eukaryota; kingdom Metazoa; phylum Arthropoda; class Insecta; order Orthoptera; family Acrididae; genus Schistocerca; species Schistocerca gregaria. The sequence continues at coordinate 250,630,155 of NC_064925.1, forward strand.
GGTTTTACTTCATTTCACTTCAGCACATCAGACCAACCAGTCCTCTCGGGATGCCACTAGACTGAATCTCAACGTGGGTACCATAAATTGTTTATTCTGAAAAGACATATGTAGTGCAAGAAATTTTATCAATATGATGTACACAATCTCATGGTCTACCCTACATGTGATATCGAGATAGGAAGAACACGCATTTGACATTCTTTGGACTGCCCCGATCCCCCCCCCCCCCCCCCCCCCCCCCCCGTTATTAGACGGACACAAATTTGGCTGTTAGCGATTGCGGTGAGAGGAAGAAGACTTTCACCCTGACTGGCACTTTCAGAAAACGCCCAGTGGACAAGCAAATGGAACTCAAGACTTTCACTCTGTTTCCCTTTTCGCCAAACTGGAGTGCACATGCCACCTATTGAAGAACGAACAATAGTTGTACTGCATCGATGATCTGCTCGCTGTGGTGTCGGCCGCTGTGCAAAAGACGTACGTGGCATACCTTCAGCTCGCTACTGTTCTCTGCTTACACAGTGGATGCACTATGCCGTCCGAAACTCCTATGGCTGAAAGTACCTCAGTACCAGATAGAAGACGAGTCAAAATACTTGTTTGCTCGTTAGCCAGGAACAGAAACTGTAATCAGTATTCTCCCGCAAAGAAGCACTTCATTGCGTGTCAGACTCCACAGAGAAAGAAAGAATTATCGCTCAGGTAAATAGAATAGCAATTCTATCACAGAGAATCGACTTCACTCGACTCTGCGACGATAGCAACACTTATCAAAGTCTAACTGCCAGATCCTTCACTGTGGCTCCCGTCCGCGAAGTCGCTAGGTCGATCCCCGGCGGGGTCTGTCTCTGATCGATCCCGGCGGGGAAGGCTCTCAATAGACCCCCGGACGAAATTGCCCTCTCCATACCATACCCCGTACCCTCCTGGACACGTGACATTTACGTTTCCGCTCAGACGACGAATCACAGCAGCCGTTACGAAAACATCCCTCCCACTTCATCGGTCATGATTCTGTGCGAGCGAGTCACCCAAAGTTGATACACCTTTCAGAAGATTTCCTGGAAGTTTTCATTTCCCCTCATACAGCCTTAGCACTCCGTCAATCAAAAAGATGTCTCTGCTTTTCAGCAGGAAGTGTACCCTGACGCTTTACTTGATAAGATTCCTCAGAGGTTAGTTTGCAACCATCGTTTGTAACACTGCACATTCCTTCACAGTAAAAGGATTTCTTCTTGCTTTGTTCTGTACCCGATACTCTTTCCCCACGTATGCTATTTTGAAATTTTTTTCGTACCACCAAAGAGCAACTTCTTCACCGCTCTGGCGACGCTAAGGGGGTTTTGCGGCCTCCAGCATTGTAAACCGCCGCCCCTTTGTTCTGCTCTCTCTCAGCGCAGTAAATATTCGCCCCTGAAGAAGACAAGTCTCTTTTGCCTATAATGGCTTCTGCGGAAAGCATGGCCCACTGCGCCCTTTCCGTCAGTGCTGATTGTTCCGCCTTTAGGAGCAGTTTTCAATTCCAAAGGCAAGACAGTGCCCTGAAGCTCTGTTTACTTTGACAAGGGCGTTGGTTGAATGACAGTGACTTCTTATGCTAGAAATCTTCGGCCACCATTAGGTCGATTTTTATTCAAAATTTAAGCATTGGCGGGAAACGTAGAACGTTTTGATCACTAGTCAAAGACTCTATTCCTACACCACGGTGCCTATACTGAAGCCTACTGTGTTGATTATGGTTTTATTATGGGTGCCCAAGGAAGAAATTTCGGACACACTGCCGTTCTAAATCAACCTGAGACCTATTCCTGTTGATTTTGAGCAGCAGTGTGTCCGATATTTCTTCCTTCTTCTTCTTCTTCTTCTTCTGTGGCACTACAGTCCAGGATGAACCTTGGAATTCCCAACGACCTTCCGCCATCCATCACGGTCACATGCTACCCTCCTCCAGTTTCTGCATCTGAGTTTTATTAGGTCTTCTTCCACTCCATCCAGCCATCTTGCTCGAGGTTGACCTCGCCCGGTTTGTCCTCCTGGGTTACCGAAGAGAATCTTCTTTATCACCTTAGACTCCTACTTTCTTGCCACATGACCTGCCCATCTTATTCTTCCTGATCATATGATTTTTGTTACAGGACTACCGGCATATATAGTTTACAATTCTGCATTGTACCTTTACCTCCATTTTTCTCTCTCATACACAGGGCCAATTATTCTCCACAAAACTTTCCTCACAAATCCGTCGAGCAGCCTTGCATCGGTTTCCGTAAAGGGCTATTTTCCGAAGCATAAGTGAGAACTGGTCTATCAAGGATTTTACAAATAGTTAATCTTGTTGGGCGGCTGAGGAGTCTTGGTCGGAATAAATTACTCAAAGCAAAATACGCCTTATTTTCTGATATCAGCCTAATCTTAATTTCAGTTGAGATGTCATTAAAGCAAGTGACTGTGGAACTAAGATACTTGAAGCTATCAACTCTTTCAAATGTGTACCCATTCACACTAAAAGTTGATGACATATTGGGTTGATATGCTTTCCCACAGACTATGTAATTAGTTTTATCTTCATTTATCATAATACCCATCTTCTTACTTGCTTGACTTAAGGCTGTAAAAGCTTTTGGTACTGTCCATGCTATGATGTCTACGTCAGCTGCATAAGCTAATAATACCCATCTTCTTACTTGCTTGACTTAAGGCTGTAAAAGCTTTTGGTACTGTCCATGCTATAATGTCTACGTCAGCTGCGTAAGCTAAAATCTTCGCTGACTTATAAAAGATGGTGCCCCTGGTCTGTAGGCCTGCTACCCTAATCACCTTCACGAGTGCTACATTAATCAATAATCACGCTAACGCATCTCCTTGACTTATCCCATTTTTTATTTCCAGGTGGTCTGAGTAATTTCCTCGAACTCGAATGCAGCTTCTTACGTCAGACATCGTCATTTTAACCATTTTCAGGAGTTTTCCATGTATCCCAATCTCCGGTAAGGCACGAAACAACTGGTTTCTATTAACGCTGTCGTATGCAGCCTTAAAGTCAATAAACAGATGTTTCAATTCTATATTCAACAGTTTTCTCCAAAATTTGGCGAGGGTTGAAAATCTAATCTATTGTTGATCTTCCTCATCGAAATCCGCTTTGGTATATTCCAATTTCTTTATCCACCTGTGGGAGTAGCCGATCAAAAATAATATTAGATAACTCCCTGCACACCAGGTTCAGGAAGGTGATTCCACGATGGTTTCTACTACACTCCATTCGGTCGCCCTTCTTATGTATGGGACATAATATTCCTTCATTCCTTTCATTTGGTATCCTTTCCTGTTCCCATATGAGAGTGATAAGTACAAACAGAGACTGCTCTAATCTTAGTCCTCCACATTTTAGCAGTTATACAGGAATGCTGTCAGTGTCGGGAGCCTTGTTATTCTTCAGTTTCCATAAAGCTTTTTCAACGTCCTCTAACCCTGGGCCATTCTGTGGCTGTTCATCATCCAATGCTTGCTCACAATCATTAGAGATATTTTCTGCTTGCTCTATCTCTCGAGTCAGTAGATCATTAAAGTAGCTTCGCCATCTTTCCCAGAATCTGTTTCTCTCACTTATAATGTTTCCTTCTTCATCTCTAATCAAGCTGGTTATTGCAGCAAATTGTCTTCTAGCATTGTCTACTTTTATAAAGAACTCCCTTGTTTCATTCTTCTTCTTGGACAATTCCATACATTCTATGAGGGTTGTCCAGAAAGTAAGTACCCATCGATCGCGAAATGGAAACCACAGTGAATTCCAGAAACGTTTCATTTGCAACAGTTAGGTACACCTTCCACCTACCTCTCTACATAGTCGCCGCTCCAACTTTGATTTTTGTCGGAGTGTTTCATCAACTTTCCAATATCCTCCTCATAGAAAGCAGACGCCTGTGCTTTCGGCCAGTTATGTGCACTGGTCTGCAGCTCGTTGTTTGTGGAAAAATTTGTCTTCGTAGCCAGCGGTTGTTGGGAGCAGAGATGAGACTCAGGGGGAGCCAATTACGGACTGTATTCTAGGTGAGCAAACACTTCGCATCGGAAACGCTGCAGGAGCGTCTTCATTGCCCCTGCAGTGTGCGGTCGAGTATGGCATGAAGAAGGAACTGCTCGACAGTTGTGTTACGTGGGCTGTGTTACACAGGCGAAATCTCTAACCAAGCTCTCATACTTGGCGGGAGACTCTATTCCCTACGCATCTTTACGTGCTCACTGTTCACTCAAAACTGAAAAGGGCGACGCGACCCGATCGATGGGCATACTAGAGCCACTGCCCAACACATCTGTGCGAAGCTTTAACGGATTGTCCCAGTGGTTTCCATTTCACGACCGATCGGAACTTACTTTCTGTACAACCCTCGTATTTCAGCCTTAGTCCATTCCCTTTTCTTTCGGCGATGTGTAATCTTTCCGATGCTCCTTTTCTCTCGATAATCCTCTAACAAGCTTCTTCTGCAGTTCGCCTGTAATATCGTTCGGTATGCAGTGTTCTTTTCTTCAATAAAGCTCTTACGCTCTTCATCAAACCATGGCTTTATTGATTTTCTCTCCATTCCTAGTGTTTACTAAGATTAAATATCTATAGCTCTCTTTATAGTCAGCCATTTTTGTTCTATGTCATTACTCTCTCGCATTGTTCCTTGTTCTTGTTCCAGGGCCTGAGAAACTTTCTGACGGTACGATACGTAAGTTTCTGTTAATTGTAGTGCTGCAATATTGTATCGTTCTTTCCTAGTATGTCTTTTTTTCTGTGCATTTGATACCCTTGCTCTTATCTTGCCTATTACTAGAAAATTATCTCAATACACATTATGGCCACGAAAGGTTTGAAGATCCAACAAGTTAGATTCATGCCTCTGGTCTATCAGCACATGATCAGTTTGATTAACGGTTCTACTATCAGGTGACTTCCATGTGCCCTTGTGTATCTCCTTATCGGGAATGCTGGTAGACCCCACTATCATGTTCCAGAAGACTGCAAAGAGGATCAATCTTATTCCATTATCGTTAGTGGGTCCATGTTCACTATTGGCTCCAATTATAGGCTGGAACACGTCTTTTCTTCCAAGTTGTACATTAAAATCACCCATAATTATCTTGATGTCATTCGTGGGACATTTATCATAAGCTTTTTCAAGTACATCATAGAAATCATCTTTTAGGTCTTCATTAGAGACTTCAGTTGGTGCATGTCCATTAATTATAATATAATTAAAGAATCTTACTTTAATTCCAATTACTGATAGCCTTGGATTAACGGGTGTAAAATTCTTCATCAAATGTTTCAGACCTTTATGAACAAGGAAATCTGTACCAAACTTATATCTGTTATCATCGCAGCTGTAGGACATAGTGCCCTCTTTCTTTTCCAATACCCTATTGCCTGCTCATCGAATTTCTTGGATGGCAATAATGCTCTCCTTGAGCTTCCCCTTTAGACAGTCTGGATTATATAAAGAACATTCCAGGTTCGAAGATCAGTTTTCAACTTTTTAACAATTCACTGTCCAAGATCCGTGCCATGTCGTCGTCTATTAATCCGTCCGGCTTCTGCTCTTTGGGTTTTCGTAACTTTACTTTTTGTACAGGAAGAGGATGTTAGCCTCGAGCCCAGCCCCCAGCCTGGAGGAGCAGGATTTGTATTAGGTTTACACACCTAGGGAAGCTGGCTTCACGACACCTCTAGAGCCCTCCCTGCCCTTTGTTGTGGGACACACTTCGTCTGGCTCCTTAGTCGAGACCAGTCCGGCTTGGGTATCCCTGCCAGTAACTATGCTACCGCCGGCACAGCTCTCGACTTCACGGAGGCACGCAAGCCCTCCCGCCCGGCACTGAAGGTGCCTACTACAAGGCAGTGTCTCCTGGGAGGGATTTCTTCCTTGGCTACCCATAACCAAGCACGCCCTGGTTGTCACGGTTCTTATCTCCACTGCAGAGGCGTCAAGCCAAGGAATGAGGTGTGGGTATGGAGCAGTATGATGATCGACTAATGATATAACACGTTTACGGTGCGGTGGGGCAGAAGTGAGGTGAAATTTGGTGCCAATGTGACATCATCATCGCACCTGACAGCTCAAATGAACTTCTGAGCTCAGGCCTTTTCTTGCACGCGTCGACACCTTGCTGTTATATCCTCGCCGAGACAAGTGGCGATGTCGAGAGGCGCCTTGCTTTTACATTATTACAGAGGAAGGTTGTAGTCCCTTTCGAGCCCAATTTCGCACTTCCGAAGTGAAATTGGAGAAAATGTTTTCAAAAAAGTGATCCTTTAATTTTGTAATTTTGTTGCACAATGTACCAAATGTAACATTTAAGGAGATTGTCTTTCCTTGAAACGCTGAAGACATGTCTAGCTGAGTAACTGAAAACTTCGCTTTCTGATCTGTACTATTTTAAATATGGTTTGAATATCATACCGCATATAAGTGCCCCTCGGCTTGATTTTCCGCTGACCAGCGGTCCATAAATTTCCGTATAACTCCTTTTATTTGTATTAAGGTTTAGTAGTATCACATACTGTGTGCTACATAACTGAAGTGATGACTGTGGTGTATAAGGATTGTCTTTTGTAAGTTTTCCAGGGTTACTATGTTGTTTGCAAACAATCATTGTGACTCGTGTGAGCTGCAGAAGGAAAGCGAATATCTTCAAGATTCTTACCTGGTTTACAAATCTATATAAGTCTCGAAGTGTTAGAAACTACGCTCTCACGACTATATCATATTAAATGTACTCTCGTATAGTTACAAAACAAGTAAAAAATAATTTTCTACATCTGTCGCATAGTTCTAGTCAATTTACATCCTATTTCCAGTTTAATACTAAATATTCGTATAGATATTATATCAGTCGCAAACAGAAATAAAACATCGTTTTTCACAAGAAAATTTATTTATACCAATTATTTGCAAACTGTAGACAGGGACGTATTTTACGTACTTGTTTCAATCTGTTTTTAGCGTGAAACATTGGTGTTCTTCTTCCGTCAGGTGTTATGCTTCAAACTTAGCAGAGAAGTTCCGCAACTGCCCCATACATCAGAATAAATATCTTTGAGCGAGGGCAGTTCCCGCTAAGTGAAACAGCAAGGACTGACAACAAGCAGTGGCATTACAAACACTACCATGTGGGTGTTGGTGTCCAAGTCTCTGTTGACTTAGCTCCTGTGTCTGCACCCAGCGTTGCATAATCAGGAAGTCTGTGCACGTACGCAATGCAAAGCCTGCAACGGGACCAGTACACGTCATCTCTACAACGCGGTGCCCAGCACATATGTTGCGAGAGTGTTAAGCGTAAGTGCACGTCTCTCCTCTGCCTGACAACAATCAGATCATATTTTTCTGTGAAGCTAACAGATACATATATTGCCATTTACGACTTTAAAATTATACACTAAAGCATCAGAGCAACTGATATAGGCATGCGTATTCAAATACAGAGATATGTAAACAGGGTTGGGTTGTTTGTGGGAAGAGACCAAACTGCGAAGTCATCGGTCTCGTCGGATCATGGAAGGGCGGGGAAGGAAGTCGGCTGTGCCCTTTCAGAGGAACCATCCCGGCATTTGCCTGGAGCGATTTAGGGAAATCACGGAAAACCTAAATCAGGATGGCCGGACGCGGGATTGAACCGTTCAAATGGTGCAAATGGTTCTGAGCACTATGGGACTTAACATCTGAGGTCATCAGTCCCCTAGAACTTAGAACTACTTAACCCTAATTAACCTAAGGACATTACACACATCCATGCCCGAGGCAGGATTCGTACCTGCGACCGTAGCGGTCTCACGGTTCCAGACTGAAGCGCCTAGAACCGCTCAGCCACACCGGCCGGCGATTGAACCGTCGTCCTCCCGAATGCGAGGTAAACAGGCAGAATACGGCGTGGCGGTCGGCAACGCCCTATATAAGACAAGTGTCTGGCGCAGTTGTTAGATCGGTTACTGCTGCTAAAATCGCAGGTGAGTTTGAACGTCGTCTTATAGTCGGCGCAAGAGCGATGGGACACAGCATCTCCGAGGTAGCACGGAAGTGGAGATTTTTCCCGTACGACCATTTCACGAATGCACCGTGAATATCAGGAATCCGGTGAAACATCAAATCTTCGACATGGCTGCGGCTAGAAAAAGATCCCGCAGGAACAGGACCAACGACGACTGAAGAGAATCTTTCAGGGTGACAGAAGTGCACCCTTCCGCTAACTGCTGCAGATTTCAGCGCTTGGATATCAGCAAGTGTGAGAGTGCAAACCATTCAACGAAACATCATCGATATGGGCTTTCGGAGCCGAAGGCCCACTCGTATATCCTTTATGACTGCACGACACAAAGCTTCACGCTTCGCCTGGGCTTCTAAACAGTGACATTGGACTGTTGATGACTGGAAACACGTTGCCTGGTCGGACCAGTCTCGTTTCAAATTATATCGAGTGTACGGGTCTGGAGGAAACATCATGATTCCATGGACCCTGCATGTCAGCAGCGCTGTCCAAGGTGGTGGAGGCACTGTAATGGTGAGCGGCGTGTGCAATTGGAGTGACGTAAGACCCCTGATACCTCTAGATATGACTCTGACAGGTGTACGCAAGCGTCGCGTCTGATCACCTCCATCCATTCATGTCCTTTGTACATTCCGACAGACTACGGAAATTCCAGCAGGACAGTGTGACACTCCACACGTCCAGAATTGCAACAGAGTGGCTCCAGGTACACTCCTCTGAGTTCAAACTCACCAGATATAAACATTATTGAACCCATCTGGCATGCTTTGCAACGTGCTGTTCCCTCGTACTCTTATGGACAGCCCTGCAGGATTCATGATGTCAGTTCCCTCCAGCACTACTTCAGACATTAGTCGAGTCCATGCCACGTTGTGTTGCGGCACTTCTACGTGCTCAAGTGGGCCCTACACGATATTAGGCAGGTGTACCAGTTTCTTTGCCTCTTCAGTATAATTTACGTTATTGTACACCGTGAGCACGCACGTTAGGGGACGCAGTACATGAGCTGGTACCAAGTTGTGACGTTTCATTTAACGTGAAAGGCAACGACTGTGATGTATTTCGTACCACCGTGCCGGCCGCGGTGGTCTCGCGGTTCTAGGCACGCAGTCCGGAACCGTGCGACTGCTACGGTCGCAGGTTCGAATCCTGCCTCGTGCATGGATGTGTGTGATGTCCTTAGGTTTAAGTAGTTCTAAGTTCTAGGGGACTAATGACCATAGCAGTTGAGTCCCATAGTGCTCAGAGCCATTTGAACCATTTTCGTACCACCGTAACGTAATACAAGAAAGTTATTGTTAAATAGAGAAAAAGAGATGGTATTGAATAACGGGTAGGGCACAGAAATCAATTCTCATTTAGAATTATAATTTTAGACTTTTATTAGAGAGTCGACCTTGTTACTAGAATTTATTTTGCAGTGTAGTTAGTGTATTTTATCCTTTTTCTCAGTCATAAGATTGTAGTCGTAGTTGTGCTATTTTTGCTTGGCCTAGAATAGCAAACCATAGACATGATAGAAAATAGATAGAAAATGTACACTGTGAGTGCTTGGAGCTCGTGTTTTTATCGATTTTGATCGATGTGCAACGTTTTTATGTGGGAGACCCAAAATACAAGAAAAAAAGACAGGAGAGATCGTATGAGAGTGCGACTGTGAAGTACCGGACTTACAGGCATACTGGGACAAAATCCTCACTGTTCCCCTCATGTAAAAAAACCGCCACTTGCCCTAGCTTCACTTACGTAAACAAACCACTCGTCTGGGTCCATGTTTTGTTTATTTTTCTCCTAATTAATGGGCAATAATTGTCATTAAAATTTCAATTAATGGTTAGTAACTTGGACTTGGAAGAGCAGTTGAACGGAATGGATAGTGTCTTGAAAGGAGGATATAAGATGACCATCAACAAAAGCAAAACGAGGATAATGGAATGTAGTCGAATTAAGTCGGGTGATGCTGAGGGAATTAGATTAGGAAGTGAGACACTTAAAGTAGTAAAGGAGTTTTGCTATTTGGGGAGCAAAATAACTGATGATGGTCGAAGTAGAGAGGATATAAAATGTAGACTGGCAATGGCAAGAAAAGCGTTTCTGAAGAAGATAAGTTTGTTAACATCGAGTGTAGATTTAAGAGTCAGGAAGTCATTTCTGAAAGTATTTGTATGGCGTGTAGCCATGTATAGAAGTGAAACATGGACGGTAAATTGTTTGGACAAGAAGAGAATAGAAGCTTTCGAAATGTGGTGCTACAGAAGAATGCTGAAGATTAGATGGGTAGATCACATAACTAATCAGGAAGTATTGAGTGGGATTGGGGAGAAGAGAAGTTTGTGGTACAACTTGACCAGAAGAAGGGATCGGTTGGTAGGACATGTTCTGAGGTATCAAGGGATCACCAATTTAGTATTGGAGGGCAGCGTGGAGGGTAAAAATCGTAGAGGGAGACCAAGAGATGACTACACTAACCAGATTCAGAAGGATGTAGGTTGCAGTAGGTACTGGGAGATGAAGAAACTTGCACAGGATAGAGTAGCATGGAGAGCTGCATCAAACCAGTCTCGGGACTGAAGACCACAACAACAACAACAACTGTCATTATGGCTACCGTAATTTATAGGCAAGATGGCGGTTGAGTAGGGCACTTACGTTATCTTTACCCAAGTGTAACTCAACGGCCAAATGCTTTTAGTGTAAAGTGATAATTGTCATCATAGAGATAATAATTTATGATCCAAAAATGACGTCTCCTGTCCCTCACTGGTGCAGTGTCCTCCTATTGGTCCTACCCTCTCCCACCCCCTCCCCATCCACCCCTAACCCCACCACCACCAGCACATGTTAGTCTTTCCAGCATCATGAGACTGTCAATCTTAGTCTGTACCTTACTCTAGTAACAGCACCAACATGAAAGGTCAGCTATTTCCAGCACATTTATGCACCCCAGTGCTACTTACCGATTTTTTAAACAACGTAGTCGTAAATAAGGAACTTAACGCCACAGAGCATCAAAAATACGCTCCTGTTCCTGCACAAGAATACGGGACCTAGCAATTAATATTGCAGTGCATAATCTATAGTCACTCATCATAGTGCTTAAGTCATCTTGCACTTAAAAATTACGAACTTGCTACTTTGAGACTACAACATTGCAGTAAATTCAGTCTAAGACAAAACAAAATGACACTCCACAAAGGAATTATCCGAATGAGATGGAAATCAGTAGATGTAATGTACATTTACAGAAAAGCAAAAGACAACAGTTTCAGAGAAATTTGGTGATTTACTCAAAAGAAAGCGATTCACAGATTGAGCAAGTCAACAATGTGTTAGTCTATCTCTGGCCCTTACGCAAGCTGTTAGTCAGCTTTGCTCTGTCAAAAGTTGTTGGATGTTCTCCTGAGGGATATATTGCCAAATTCTGTCCAATTGTCAAGTTTGATTGTCAAATTCCGAGCTGGTTGGAGGGCTTTTCTCATAATGGAGCGATCTCGTGGCCTTCTGGCCAAGGCTGGGTTTAGCAAGCGCGAAGACAAGCATTCGAAACTCGCGCCCTGTGTAGGTGGGCACTATCTGGCTGAAAGGTAAGCCTTGGATCGCTTGCATGAAAGGGGCGTAGAATGTCGTCGACGGACCGCTGTGCTGTAAGGATGTCGCGGATGAGAAGCAAAGCGGCCCAGCTATCAGATGAAATGGTGCCCCAGACCGTCACTCCCGGTTGTCGGATGGTACGGTGGCGATAGTCAAGTTGGTATCCCCTGCCCCCTTCCCGTTTGGGGCTTCTCCAGGTGCGTCTCCGCTGGTCATTGGGAATCAGTTCGAAGCTGGTTTTAACGTTGAAGACAGTTCTAATCCAGTCAATGAGACTGCTGGCCGAATGTGCATAACATCATTGGTGTTCAGAGGTCAATGGTAGTCAGCACAAGGGCACCGTGAGCTCAACCCCTTTCTGTGAGGTTCCTATTAATGGTCCTTGTGGTCACTGCAGCTCTAGTTCCACGCCGGACCGTTGATAATGATGAATCCGTTGTTCTCAGTGCCTGTCTATCGATTGCGCGGTCCTCATGTTCTGTCGTCTCTCTAGCTCGAACGCTTCCTTCTTGACGCTGTGTTCGGCCATGGTTCACCCATTCCTGCCAACACTATCAAACAGTAGCTTCAGTCCTATTCAAATGTCGAGCGATTTGCCGATTACTCCAACCGACTTGTTTGACCCAAACTACACTGAACATCAAGATCAATAGAACCACTTTAACACGTATTTTATGCTACTTACACCACGTGGATGATGGTGCAGACCTAGGTGATAGTGCTAACTCACGATTATAGATTAACAGCTCTTTTATCATGTTCTGCAATATGTCGCCGCTGGACAACTGATGTTGCCGCTGCGTTGGAGGCAACGTTGGACGAAACAGGAGGTGGAAATCTGAAGTTCGACAAATCAGGTACCTAATGGCTACCATAAATTAGTCTGGTCTGTTACATTATCATCAGGTATCTGCTGCACTGTAACAGAAAGAACACATTACTTCATGACAATTAATAATAATAATAATGAGAGAGATGGAGGAATTAATATTTACATTTGACTGAAACAATTTTCTTATACACTACTGGCCATTAAAATTGCTAGACCAAGAAAAAATGCAGATGATAAACAGCGATTCATTGGACAAATATACACTCCTGGAAATTGAAATAAGAACACCGTGAATTCATTGTCCCAGGAAGGGGAAATTTTATTGACAGATTCCTGGGGTCAGATACATCACATGATCACACTGACAGAACTACAGGCACATAGACACAGGCAACAGAGCATGCACAATGTCGGCACTAGTACGGTGTATATCCACCTTTCGCAGCAATGCAGCCTGCTATTCTCCCATGGAGACGATCGTAGAGATGCTGGATATAGTCCTGTGGAACGGCTTGCCATGCCATTTCCACCTGGCGCCTCAGTTGGACCCGCGTTCGTGCTGGATGTGCAGACCGCGTGAGACGACGCTTCATCCAGTCCCAAACATGCTCAATGGGGAACAGATCCGGAGATCTTGCTGGCCACGGTAGTTGACTTACACCTTCTAGAGCACGTTGGGTGGCACGGGATACATGCGGACGTGCATTGTCCTGTGGGAACTGCAAGTTCCCTTGCCGGCCTAGGAATGGTAGAACGATGGCTTCGATGACGGTTTGGATGTACCGTGCACTGTTCAGTGTCCCCTCGACGATCATCAGAGGTGTACGGCCAGTGTAGGAGATCGCTCCCCACACCATGGTGCCGGGTGTTGGCCCTGTGTGCCTCGGTCGTATCCAGTCCTGATTGTGGCGCTCACCTGCACGGCGCCAAACAAGCATACGACCATCATTGGCACCAAGGCAGAAGCGACTCTCATCGCTGAAGACGACACGTCTCCATTCGTCCCTCCATTCACGCCTGTCGCTATACCACTGGAGGCGGGCTGCACGATGTTGGGGCGTGAGCGGAAGACGGCCTAACGGTGTGCGGGACCGTAGCCCAGCTTCATGGAGACGGTTGCGAATGGTCCTCGCCGATACCCCAGGAGCAACAGTGTCCCTAACTTGCTGGGAAGTGGCGGTGCGGTGCCCTACGGCACTGCGTAGGATCCTACGGTCTTGGCGTGCATCCGTGCGTCCCTGCGGTCCGGTCCCAGGTCGACGGGCACGTGCACCTTCCGCCGACCACTGGCGACAACATCAATGTACTGTGGAGACCTCACGCCCCACGTGTTGAGCAATTCGGCGGTACGTCCACCCGGCCTCCCGCATGCCCACTATACGCCCTCGCTCAAGTCCGTCAACTGCACATACGGTTCACGTCCACGCTGTCGCGGCATGCTACCAGTGTTAAAGACTGCGATGGAGCTCCGTATGCTACGGCAAACTGGCTGACACTGACGGCGGCGGTGCACAAATTCTGCGCAGCTAAAGCCATTCGACGGCCACCACCGCGGTTCCTGGTGTGTCTGCTGTGTCGTGCGTGTGATCATTGCTTGTACAGCCCTCTCGCAGTGTCCTGAGCAAGTATGGTGGGTCTGACACACCGGTGTCAATGTGTTCTTTTTTCCATTTCCAGGAGTGTATTACACTAGAACTGACATGACATTACATTTTCACGCAATTTGGGTGCATAGATCCTGAGAAATCAGTACCCAGAACAACCACCTCTGGCCGTAATGACGGCCTTGATACGCCTGGGCATTGAGTCAAACACAGCTTGGATGGCGTCTACAGGTACAGCTGCCCATGCAGCTTCAACACAATATCACAGTTCATCAAGAGTAGTGACTGGCGTGTTGTGACGAGCCAATTGCTCGGCCACCATTGACCAGACGTTTTCAATTGGTGAGAGATCTGGAGAATGTGCGGGCCAGGGCAGCAGTTGAACATTTTCTGTATCCAGGAAGGCCCGTACAGGACCTGCAACATGCGGTCGTGCATTATCCTGCTGATATGTAGGATTTCGCAGGGATCGAATGAAGGGTACAGCCACGCGTCGTAACACATCTGAAATGTAACGTCCACTGTTCAAAGTGTCGTCAATGCGAACAAGAGGTGGCAGAGACGTGTAACCAGTGACACCCCATACCAACATGCCGGGTGATACGCCAGTATGGAGATGACGAATACACGCTTCCAATGTGCGTTCACCGCGATGTCGCCAAACACGGATGCGACCATCATGATGCTGTAAACAGAACCTGGACTCAACCGAAAAAATGACGTTTTGCCATTCGTGCACCCAGGTTCGTCGTTGAGCACACCAACGAAGGCGCCCCTGTCTGTGATGCAGCGTCAAGGGTAACCGCAAGCCGTGGTCTCCGAGCTGATAGTCCATGCTGCTGCAAACGTCGTCGAACTGTTCGTGCAGATAGTTGTCGTCTTGTAAACGTCCCCATCTCTTGACTCAGGGATCGAGACGTGGCTGCACGATCCGTTACAGCTGTGCGGATAAGATGCCTGTCATCTCTACTGTTCGTGATACGAGGCCGTTGAGATCCAGCACGGCGCTCTGTATTACCCTCGTGAACCCACTGATTCCATATTCTGCTAACAGTCATTGGATCTCGACCAACGCGACCAGCAATGTCGCGATACGATAAACCGCAATCGCGATAAGCAACAATCCGACCTATATCAAAGTCGGAAGCGTGATGGTACGTATTTCTCCTCCTTACACGAGGCAGCACAACTACGTTTCACCAGGCAACGCCGGTCAACTGCTGTTTGTGTATGGAAATCGGTTGTAAACTTTCCTCGTGTCAGCACGTCGTAGGTGTTGCCACCGGCGCCAATCTTGTGTGAATGCTCTGAAAAGCTAATCATTTGCGTATCACAGCATCTTCTTCCTGTAGGTTAAATTTCGCATCTGTAGCACGTCATCGTCGTGGTGTAACGATTTTATGGCCAGTAGTGTATTCATTCTCCTCGCAAGTAGCGTTTGATCTCTGATTCTTCATGTGCTTCGTGGTGGTGGTGACGTTGATAAAGAGAGGTGTAGACTACGAATGACAGAATGAGGGAGACACTAAGCGGTGGAGGGGGTGGTGGGCGGTGGCAAGGGGGGGGGGGGGGAAGGTCCGATAGGAACACTCTGCACAACGGTTGATAGGGGATGGAGAACAATGCACTAGTGGAGTAGGGGCAGTCCACTATTGGCCCATAAATGCATCCGTGGTCTACGGGTAACGTCTTTGACCAGTAATCAGTAAGTCCTGGGTCCAGTGTTCTAACCTCGCTGCACTGGAAGCAACTGCATTAAAGACCCATATTATGTATCCGCAGGATATGTGTTCTTTAACTGGTAAAGTGTCATGACGATCTCTTCATTGTCAAAAGATTCCGGACGAGTCCCCATTCATAACTCCGAGAACAAATTGTCAATGGGCAGATGACAATGAGAAAAAGATTGAATAATAAACAAAAGGGTAAAGTTCTATGGGTCGGGTAAGGAAAAATTAGAAGTTTAAAAGTGGTAGGGAAGCTAGAAAATCTGAAAAGGGAAATGCTAAGGCTCGCTCGAGATACACTGAGGGTCAGTGAATATAAGGACTTCTGGTCAGAATATAGGGTATTACCAACAGCAATGGGAAATGTATAACTCGAGTAGGATTCGATATGCATGCGAAGATAGGACAGAGAATTAGTTACTGTGAACAGTTCAGTATAAGATTGTTTTCATCAGAATCGATAACAAACAAAAACCGAGAACAATAATTCGGGTATACGTGCTCACGTCGCAACCAGAGAATGAAAAAAAGTGGAAATGTAAGGCGGATAATTCAGCACCTAAACGTAGATGATAATCTAATAGTCATGGTGGACTGGAATACGGTTATAGAGAGAGAGAGTAGAAGAAAGGGTTATGGGAGACCGTGAGCTTGGTAATAAGAGCGAGAGAGGAGAAACACTAAGTGAATTCTCTAATAAATGGCAGTTGGTACAAGCGGATACTCTGTTCAGGAATCACAAGAGCAGGGGCTATACTTGGGAAAGGCTGGTAGCTAGGGGGAGATTTCAGTTAGATTACGAGGGTTGTCCAGAAAGTAAGTTTCCGTCGGTCACGAAATGGACATCACAGTGAAAACCCGATGGAGTTTTCCACAAATGGGTTGTGTAGTGTTTCTAATATGACAGCGATCTCATCAAGACGCTCTTTCAGTCGCGAGCGCACTGTGAGAGAGTAGAGAGTGCCTAGAACAACGATGTCTCCCACTAAGTGGAAGGACCCACTGAGAGGCTTCGCCTGAATAAATGCAGCCCACCTAACACAACTGCCAAGCACTTACTTCTCCATGGAAATTCTCGGCCGCACTCTGCAGGGGCAGTAAAGACGCTCCTGCAGCCTTTTCGATGGGAAGTGTTCGACCACCCACAACACAGCCCTAATTGGCTCGTCCTATCATCTCTGTTCACATGAAACTGTGGATACGAAGACAACACTTGGGCGCAGGCTACGCGCTATAGACCAGTGTAGAGAATTATCGGAAAGCACAGGCAGCTGCCTTCTATGATGATGGTGTTGGAAATTTGTATAACGCTCCGACAAATGTCTAAGTCGGAACGGCGACTATATGGAAAAGTACATGGAAGGTGTAGCTAACTCTTGTAAAATGTTTCTGATTTTCGCTGTGGCTTCCATATAAAGACCGATCGGAACTTACTTTCTGGACAACCCTCGTACATCAAGTTCAGACTGAGATTCCAGACTCGGATCATAATTTAGAAATACTGAAGAGCAGGCTGAAGTTTAAAACACGAGCCAGGAAGAATCAATGCACAAAGAAATGGGATGTGGGAGTCCTAAGTAATGAAGAGAGATGTTTGGGGTTCTCCAAGGCTATAGATCCTACGGTAGTGAAAAGTTCAGTAAGCAGTTCATTTGAAGAGGAATGGACAGCTCGAAAAAAATCAATCACAGAAAACATAGGAACAAGGTAGGTAATTGCGAAGAAATCATGGGTAACAGAAGAAATGCTTCAGTTGATATATCAAAGAAGCAAGTACAAAAATTTTCACGGAAGTTCAGGAATATGGATATACAAGTCACTTATGAACGAAATTAATAGGAAGTTCAAAGAAGCTAAGTCAAAGCGCCTGCATAAAAATTTAGTAAAACTGAAAAAGAAATGAACGTCAGGACTGACTTTGCATATAGAAAAGTCGAAACAACCATTGGTGAAATTAAAAGCAAGGGTGGTAACATCAAGAGTGCAACAGGAATTATGCTGTTGGATGTAGAGGAGAGCTCGGATAAACGGAAATAATAAACTGAAGCTCTCTACGAGGGGGAGGACACGTATGATGTGATAGAAGAAGAAACAGGAGTCAACAGGGAAGAGACATGGTATCCAATATTAGAATCAGAATTCAAAAGAAATTTGGACGACTTAGGATTAAGTAGGGCAGAAGGGATAGATAACATTCCACCGGAATTTCTAAAATCATACCATCACACTTCCGGGAAAACAACATCCACAGATTTCCGAAGATAGCAAGAATCGATAAGTGCGAGAACTATGGCACAATCAGCTTATCTCAAACATTCAAGTTGCTGACAAGAACAATATACAGAAGAATGGAAAAAGAAAACTAGGCATGTGTTAAATGACGATCAGTTTAGCTTTAGGTAAAGTAAAGGCACTAGCGAAGCGCTTCTGACGTTGCGATTGCTACTAGAAGAAAGATTGAAGAAAAATCAAAACACGTTCACAGGATTTGTCTACATGGAAAAAGTATTCGACAATGTCAAATGGTTTGTGATGTTGGAAATTTGGAGAAAATTAGGGGTAAGCTATAGGGAAAGATGGGTAATGCACGATATGTACAGGGACCGCAATATCAAGAACGAATTGCTCAGATTAAAAATGATGCAAGACAGGGATGTAGTCTTTCTTTGGTATAATCAACCACAGACGAGCTCGACTCAGTAATAAAACTGGTAATAAAAATTAAGACGGCTCCAAGACACATTAGTTAGAGCAAAGCCATCCTCTTGAGTAATATACCTTAGCCAATCTGCTTGCCAACGGACAGCTTGCAAGTCAAAAACATCTGTATTACCGTAAGTACATCTATCTACATCCATACTCCGCAAGCCACCTGACGGTGTGTGGCGGAGGGTACCCTGAGTACCTCTATCGGTTCTCCCTTCTATTCCAGTCTCGTATTGTACGTGGAAAGAAGGATTGTCGGTATGCTTCTGTGTGGGCTCTAATCTCTCTGATTTTATCCTCATGGTCTCTTCGCGAGATATACGTACGAGGGAGCAATATACTGCTTGACTCTTCGGTGAAGGTATGTTCTCGAAACTTTAACAAAAGCCCGTACCGAGCTACTGAGCGTCTCTCCTGCAGAGTTTTCCACTGGAGTTTATCTGTCATCTCCGTAACGCTTTCGCGATTATTAAATGATCCTGTAACGAAGCGCGCTGCTCTCCGTTGGATCTTCTCTATCTCTTCTATCAACCCTACCTGGTGCGGATCCCACACTGCTGAGCAGTATTCAAGCATTGGGCGAACAAGCGTACTGTAACCTACTTCCTTTGTTGTCGGATTGCATTTCCTTCGGATTCTTCCCATGAATCTCAGTCTGGCATCTGCTTTACCGACGATCAACTTTATATGATCATTCCATTTTAAATCACTCCTAATGCGTACTCCCAGATAATTTATGGAATTAACTGCTTCCAGTTGCTGACCTGCTATTTTATAGCTAAATGATAAGGGACCTATTTTTCTATGTATTCGCATCACATTACACTTGTCTACATTGAGATTCAATTGCCATTCCGTGCACCATGCGTCAATTCGCTGCAGATCCTCCTGCATTTCAGTACAATTTTCCATTGTTGCAACCTCTCGATACACCACAGCATCATCTGCAAAAAGCCTCAGTGAACTTCGGATGTCATACACCAGGTCATTCATGTATATTGTGAATAGCAACGGTCCTATGACACTCCCCTGCAAGTACGAATGAATTTAGCTCTAATCATATTTATGTTCACAGGAGCCGTAAAAAATACGTAAGTATGTACATGCCCAACTTCTTTCACATGAAATCCTCCTCGGCAACAGAACAAACACAACATAACACAGCACATTACACCGAAGAAGCAGATTACAGAAATAAAAGAAAGGTTGAAGAATGAGATTATAATTCATCGTGAAATGATATCGATGATAAAATTCGGTGATGGCGTTGGCATCGTCAGTGAAAGGGAAGAAGAATTAATTATCTGTTAAACGGAATAAGCAGTGTAATGAATACAGAATATGAATTCAGAGTAAATCGAAGAAAGACGAAAGTAATGGGTAGTACCAGAAATGAGAACAGCGAGAAACCTAATATCAGACTTGGGGATTGCGAAGTAGGCAAGTTAAGGAATTTTGTTACCTAAGCAGTAAAATAACCAATGATGGACGGAGCAAGGCGGACATCACACGCAGATTAACACTGGGAAAGAGGACATTCCTAGCCAAGTAAGTAGATTACTATCAAATATAGACCTTAATTTGAGGAAGAAGTTTCTGAGAATACTGGAATATTGTATGGTAGTGAAACATGGACTGTGAGGAAACCGGAACACAAGAAAATCTAGGTGCTCGAGATGTGGTGCTACCGAAGAATGTTGAAAATTAGGTGGACGGGTGAGGTAAGCAACGAAGAGGTTCACCGTAGATTCGGAATCTGTGGAAAACATTGACAAGAGGAAGGGACACGATGTAGGACATACGTCAAGACATCAGTGAATAGCTTCCGTGGTAATAGAGGCAGCTGTAGATGGTAAAATCTGTGGAGGATGACAGAGATTGAAATACGTCCAGCAAATAATTTTGGACGTAGGTTGTAAGTGCTACTCTGAGATGATTAGGTTGGCGCAGGAGAGGCATTTGTGGCGGGCCGCATCAAAACAATCAGAAGACTGATGACTCAAAAAAAAAGTTACCGGATTTATGATAATCGTTATCACTTTACGCTAAAAGCATTTGGCCATTAACTAACACCTTGGTAAACAGCTACACAGCTGCCACGTTGTCTGTAAATTATGGTAATTGTAGTGGATAGCTAGGTGCTTAGCTGGACACTGTCTCGTCTGCATTTCCACGCTTCGTGGTCTGCTGTATTTATGGTACTCTGATGGAATGTGACCTTCGACCTAGTGGTTAACCGGTTATTTTCGGCCTACTGTCGTCCTTTCCACATTCATGGCACGCTCGACTAATCGTGAACCCATGCTTTCTGCTTACCTGGCGAATCGCTAACTGTATCATATATTCATAGATGAGGAATGTCCGGTCCCGTTCATGTCTCAACTTTAATGTTATTATTTAACATATCTAACCTGACGACTTCCGAGTTACGAAAGCGGACGTTAAACAATTTATTTACAAGCGCGGTCAAGAGATTTCTCTTTTAACTTTTGATGATTTACCTACCAAATTTCACTTCCTCAGTGTGTTATCGTTTCCGATTTTGTAACCAAGTTGTTTCGGTTTTCTTTGTTTTTTTTCGGTGGAGGAACTGTAAAACTTTTTTTGCCACAGATGTATCAGACCCAGATGTTCGTAAATATCATTCCGCGGCTCATCGTCGTTATACTGAGTTGTTCAGTTTTTTTACAGAGTTATTCATTACTTGTCTCTGCCGGCCGGAGTGGATGAGCGGTTCTAGGCGCTTCAGTCTGGAACCGCGCGACCGCTACGGTCGCAGGTTCGAATCCTGCCTCGGGCTTGGATGTGTGTGATGTACTTAGGTTAGTTAGGTTTAAGTAGTTCTAAGTTCCAGGCGACTGATGATCTCAGATGTTAAGTCCCATAGTACTCAGAGCCAGTTTGAACTCGTCTCTCTGTACTCAAATTTTCTTTCAGTTGTTTCAATAGCTTCTGATAATTTTTCATCCTTTCCATGTTTTCTATTTCTGCTGCCTTAGTGAAATAGAGGTAGTCAGCTACGTAGAAACACTCTAGTTTTGTTATTGTAGTGGAACGTTGTACGCTGATCTAAAGTAAATAGATTTCTTATTAAACATTATTTATTCAACTAATAACCAGTTAGCAATCTGCTTTACCTGAGGTTTTTAATCTCTGCTCGATAGCCTATTGTTATGTACTGCGGTGGAAAACTTAAGGATTAAAGTAAATTTAACATGACGTAGCACTGCCAAGTAACATAGCTCGATAAAACTTGAACCATACACAATAGGAACTGCTACAATATAGAGCAGAAGGTAACTGAATGAAATAAGCAATGAGGCGAATAGAAACGACACTTTTATTCAAAGACAATAATTACCCAGAAGTCACCTGGAAATTACAAAACACGAGACATGGTTCTTCATAAGGTGTATGATCGCAACGGACGGCAATGCATGCTATGCAACGCCGGCCGCTTGCCCGAGCGGTTCTAGGGGCTTCAGTCTGGAACAGTGCAACCGCTGCAGTCGCAGGTTCGAATCCTGCCTCGGGCATGGATGTGTGTGACGTCCTTAGGTTATTTAGGTTTGTGGTGTCACCACCAGACACCACACTTGCTAGGTGGTAGCCTTTAAATCGGCCTCGGACCGTTAGTATACGTCGGACCCGCGTGTCACCACGATCAGTGATTGCAGACCGAGCGCCGCCACACGGCAGGTCTAGAGAGACTTCCTAGCATTCGCCCCAGTTGTACAGCCGACTTTGCTAGCGATGATTCACTGACTTCTACGCTCTCATTTGCCGAGACGATAGTTAGCATAGCCTTCAACTACGTTATTTGCTACGACCTAGCAAGGCGCCATCATCAGTCATCATTGATATCGTGAATCATGTACCGGCAAGACGGACGTTCGTCATTAATGGATTAAAGTTAAGTATTCCACCAGCTACGTCCGTTTTTCTCTATTCTAATTCCCTTGTCATGGTCCAGACCTCACGCCAGCCTGCGTGAGCTAAAACGCGTGCATTTCGGCCTCCTTTAGTACCAAGGGGTTGGCTCTCCTGCCAACCACAACAAGGTTTAAGTAATTCTAAGTTCTAGGGGACTGATGACTTCATATGTTAAGTTCCACAGTTCAAATGGTTCAAATGGCTCTGAGCACTATGGGACTTAACTTCTGAGGTCATCAGTTCCCTAGAACTTAGAACTACTTAAACCTAACTAACCTAAGGACGTCACAAAATCCATGCCCGAGGCAGGATTCAAACCTGCGACCTAGAGGTCGCGCGGTTCCAGACTGTAGCGCCTAGAACCGTTCGGCAACCCCGGCAGACAGTCCCATAGTGCTCAGAGCTATTTAAACCACGCTATGCAACGTGCTCCCACGTTAGCTATAAGGTTGGGGTGGTAGAGCGTTCCATTTCTCCAGCAGCAAGGTTGAAAATTGTTGATTTCTCGTTGGTGCATGCAAACGCGCTTCAGTGCGTCTCAACGCATCACACGAATGGTTGGGGGCCCGCGCAGGCCAATCCATTCGACGAATAATCTCTTGTGCCAGGAACTCCTACAACTATGCAGTTCGATGTGGTTGAGCATTGTCAACCGTAAAAATGAAGACAGGGCTGAATACACCATTGAAAACAGGAATCTGGGGGGAAAGTTCAGAGCCACAGTAACGTTGTCGGTTAGCGTACCGCGTTCAGAGATTCGGAGCTTAGAAACCCTATGCAGTCCTATGCCTCTACACACCATAATACCTTGCGTGTATTACGTACCTTGACACGGCGATAGGTACAAAGACGTGAATGCTCAGGGACAGTGTCAATCATGATCATTTTGGCAATTCAGTGGGGAGTAGTCGCTCGCGTGTTAAAGTCTTGTGTTTGAAGACATATGGATGAAATTAAATACAATTTCAGAAGCTCCTACTTGCCAGACTTTGGAATCTTATTCATTTGCTTGGGTTAATCCCGTGCTCTGATTATTTAAGATTATCTTGCCTCAGACATAGCAAACCACTGTTCTTCTTTATCTTACGTTTTGCCAGTTTTGCCTTAAAGTTGGTACTTTAAACCCACTTACTCTGGAAAGTCAGCTGTCTTTTAAAGCTTTCCTACTTTCAGCTAGAGGAAATGAATCTTCTTTTAATCTTAAGATCATCTGTTTTTCTTTCAGTATCAAGACATAAGGAATCTTTTTTCAGTTCCGTCATTGTTTATGGTAGTCAAAAGTGAAACAATAGTGACGATAAGATGGGATTCCTTTCATCCTCCTTCCCCACTCCCTCGCCCCACCCCTCTCGCCACTGGTATTGCCACAAAGTTCTCACGCCATGCTCACATAAATTCACACAGTGGTTTGGCCGGATACAGAAGAATGGTTAGGCCATTATTATATCTCTGAAGGTCAGTTTAAAATTTTTCTTTTTTTTCCAGCATGATTATTTTTCCGTTTGAGTTTTGTGTACTTAAGACTGTCATTTAGACTTTTGGGCAAGACGTGTTGGCTTTAGTGAATATTTCGCTCTTTTTCTGTCTGGAATAGAATACTTTTCGGTATTTATCTGGCATTCTGCTCGGTTGCGGCTAAATACGCTGGTAGCCACTAAAACTGCAGCACCGTGTAGACGATATGCAAAAAGCATCAAATTGGCAAGAGGTGTTTCGTTTGCTTAGATACGTATATCATTAGCATATCAGAGCAACCACAGAATGTAGATAGATGTAACGTCATCTGTATTCTGTATAGAAGGAAAGCGGCTTTCTCATTATGAAATCATATTTGATTGTAGATAGTTTGTGAGAAGATCGTACGAGGGGCTTTCAACAACTAATGCAACAGAGTCGTTTTATCGGTCAATTTCGATTGTAAAATCGTACAGTTTTTTGTGGAACATCGTGAAATATTTCCGCTTTAGCTCCTACAGCTTCATGAAGTTCCGATTGGTACCGGCCCTGTAAATGGCATCAAATTGGCGTTCCAAGCAGATAGCTGTCATTCATTTTGTTTTGGCGGAAAACCACAGTATCACAAATATTTACAGACACTTGCACAATGTCTACGGAGACCTGGCAGTGAACGAACGCACAATAAGTCGTTGCGCGAGGCTTCTGTCATCGTCACAACAATGTCGCGCAGACCTGTCCGATTTCCTACACGCTAGGCAACCGCACACAGCTGTGGCTCCTGCAATGTTGGGACGTGCGAACACTCTCATTTGATCCCACTGCGGCAGCTGACTACAACAGCGGAACCAGCTGCTGCAGATGCGGACACAGAACAACACTACACTGGGCCCTGGCAGGTGGAGGGCCCACATCGCAAACAGAAAAACACCACGCAAACAAGCGAGCAACCACACTGGTAAGGTAGCCGAAAGGCGCTGCTACCTACACCAACACCCGCACTTCCGGTTAGGAACACCAACACAACGACAATCACGACCCGAGCTGCGGTCAGCAACACCACACAAGTACCAACCGCAGCTACACCCGCACAGCAGAAGACTGGTTTTCCCCCAATCGTAATACAGAACTACGGGGACCTCAGCGTCCTCAACACAACATTTGCGGAAAGGCTCTCACCTTGCACGCTACACACGAAGTAATCTGGGGATAGAGCCTCACTGTACGTATCAACTAACACTGAATATAAAGATCTCCTTATCTTCCTCAAAGAAAAGGGGATCGAACATTATACATACAGGACCGCAGAAGAACGGACACAGCAGTACGTGGTAAAGGGAGTGGATCCCAGTACCCCAAACAATACAGTACAAGCGGCGCTCAACTTCCTAGGATTCGACTGCAAAATTGCTTCCAGGATGACAGGCTTCCTTTCTCACCACCGTCTACCACACTACCTGGTCGAGATGGCCGACACGGCCGCCTCCCGCGGCCTTTTGCAGATAAAAAACCTTCTGCGGATGGACGTAAGGGTAGAAATATACGAACCGCCACAGGTCCCGCAACAGTGTAACAACTGCTAACGGTTCGGTCATTCGGCTCACCGCTGCGGCGTGGCACCCCGTTGCCGCGTATGCGCTGGGAAACACGCATCCAACGCATGTACTCTGATCCACGAAAACATACGCCGTTGCGCCAACTGTGGCCAAGGCCATGCGGCCAACTCCAGGGGCTGCAACGTATACAGAGAGGCGCAGAGGCGGAAAAATCAACAGTCGAAGTCACCCAACGTCATAACAGGTCCAAAAGCGCGGAATTTGCGGCGCTCATGGAGCGTAAGGGTATCCTTATCGCACTATTGAGCGGAACTAAGCTCAAACCACGCAACCAACTAAACTTCACCGCCTACTGCGTCTATCGCACCGACCGACCGGACGGCTCAGGTCATGGCGGAGCAGCCATCATCACACACAAAGATATAGAACACACAAACATAGTACTCCCTGAACTTGAAAACCTAGAGGCAACCGCCGTCAGGGTCAAGTTCAACGGAGCCTACAGTACACTGGTGTCAGTATACAACAGCCCTAAAAACATTATAACACGTGACATCAGCACAATACTCAACATATCACCGCGCGTAATAGCCGCTGGAGATCTAAACGCAAAACACCCGGACTGGAACTCACGAATACGAAACTGCAACGGCAAGAAGCTATACGAACACGCGCTAGGACGAAACTACATCACACTAGCGCCGACCGAACCGACGCACATTCCCTACCGGAGGGGACACAGGCCAGACGTGTTAGACATGGCCCTCATCAAGGGCATAACAACGACACCTCAACGTTGCCGTTGAAAACGATCTGCCTTCAAATCACCAACCCATTGTACTGTACATTGAAGAAACACTGCAGCACTTCGAACAACGCAGGATGTTAGACTACAGGGGCGCGAATTGGACCCAGTTCAAGGAAACGCTTGACAGTCGCATCCCACCCACCCACGCGATTAACGAGACAGCCAAAATTGACGAGGCAGTTGAAACCCTCACCGGCGCCGTCCAGGACGCAATAGCCGACACCATACCAATCCGCACGCCACAACAACTCAGTGCAGCCCTGCCCCAGGAAATCCTGGGCCTAATCTCAATGAGAAACCGCCTCAGGAGACATTGGCAGCGTACCAGGCGCCAGCACTTCAAACAGCACATTAACAGGCTCCAGGGTATAATCCGGGAAAAAATACAAACATTCAAAACACAACAGTGGGACCAGAAACTCGAATGGCTGGACACCACGCGACCTGGCGTGTGGCAGCTAGCCCGACACTTCACCAGGGAGAAACTGTACACCCCCACGCTACAAGGGCCTGACGGACCAGCATATTCTGCGGAAGAAAAAGCGGAACTGATGGCCCTCACACTCGCAGCGTCATTCACACCGAACCTGTATTCCTCACACCCAGCGTTCACACTTGCTACGGACCAGGAGATCACACGCATCTTGGCCCAACCAGTGCGCAACAACGTCCGACAAGCTAGTACAGCAGAAGTCAAATGGGTCATCATGCATACCACCGCTAGGAAGGCCCCTGGTCACGATGGCATTCAAAACCGTGTCCCCCAGGAGTTCACGGACAAAGCTGTAGACTACTTAACACACATCACGAATGCCATACTCAAGCACCAACACTTCCCCGCCTTTTGGAAGACGGCCAAGGTCCTCATGTTCAGGAAGCCGGGGAAGGACCACTCCTCCCACAAAATTACCGACCCATCAGTCTGCTGAGCGCGCTCAGCAAGATCGTTGACAAGGTAATACTAAAACGACTCACCAGGCACTGCATCACAAACGGCACCCTGAGACCGGAGCAATTCGGTTTCAGGAATCACCACTCAAAAACACAACAACTTCTCCGCGTCGTTGAATACATAACACACGGATACAACACAAACAAGGCAACTGGGGCGGTGTTCCTGGACATCGAAAAGGCTTTCGATCGTCTATGGCACAACGGCCTAATACGCAAACTTAGTGACGCAGGGTTCCCCGACTGGCTCGTACGTCTCATACACTCATATGTCACGGACAGGGCAAACAATCGACACGACATGGTATACAGGCAGGAGTACCTCAAGGAAGTATCCTAGGGCCCTTATTGTTTAACCTCTACATTAACGACCTCCCAGCTACACATAACACGACGGTAGCAATCTACGCGGATGACACTGCCATCCTCGCGCAAGATTGGAAGCCGTCTAACATTAACTCACGACTACAGACTGCACTCAGAACGGCGGAGCCTTGGCTGGTGAAATGGCGTGTTACAGTAAACGTCGACAAGTGCGAGGCCGTTCTGTTCACTAGAAGACCGAAGCAACTGCGCAAACATCAGCACTACAACCCAATAACACTATGCACACGCCCAATACGTTTCCGCGAGAAGGTCAAATTCCTCGGTGTCTGGCTGGACTGGAAACTACTCTGGGGGGACCACATTCAACACGTGACCAACAAAGCTAACGCGAGGCTCAAACAACTCTACCCTATGCTTAACAGGCGTAGCACACTGAACAGGAGGGTGTCTAAGTCCATGTGCATGACACTTATTAGACCCCTGATGACGTACGCAGCCCCTGTCTGGGGATACGCTGCGCCAACTCGCTGCGCCGTCTGCAATTCATACAGAACAACGTATTCATAAGTAACGCTCCGCGCTACACACGCATCGCGGACCTTCACCGGGAATACCGGCTAGATACCATCTTGCAGGTATTCCAAAAACTCTTCACACGACTGTACAATAACACGAGACACTCGCGCAACCCGTTTATCCTTTCTCTGGGTAACTAAGACCACAACCATAGATGGAAGTATAACAGACCAAAGACATTACTGGCTAGGAACTAAATATCTATGGTCCATAGAACGCTAACACGACAGTACTGGCGAGCCCCTGCAACACAGTTATTGCTGGAAACCCAGATGTGCGACCAGCCGAAAAAAAGGCAACCACAGGAAAACCGTACTGTACACAGCACGCAAACCAGCCACACACACCCCCTACACCGACTGTGAGCCGATCTATGACCGATCGCCCACTAACCTACAACGACCTTGAACTGTTGCAGGGACGCAGCAACTGCAGCAAGCGCCGCAACAAGCTCCAACAACGACAAAGGTAACGATGCACGATACCTCGAAGTAACACAACCACACCTTGCATGCACTGTCGCAGATAGCAAGCCGCTACTGCCCTTACTACCCGTCCTACTGTCGCAGAGGTTTTTTTCCCTTGGCTCTTGCCTTGGTACTTTCTTTCCTCTACCCTTACAACCGCTACCCTTCAATCGTTTTCGACCACTTCTATCTCCTGATGGACCATGTTAGGACCATGTTAATGAGCAATCTTACCCAGACGCATGGACAACATCACAGCCCGCATCCTGTGACGCCTGACCAAAAAAAAAAAAAAAAAAAAAAAAAAAAAAAAAAAAAAAAAAAAGCTAACATATTTACGGAGGTGACAGATGAACTTTTGGTTTGGTTACCACGTTGGTGTGGGCGTGGAGGGGCCCCATCCTTTATTATACTCTCATTCGAAGTGAGAGAAGGACCACAATCAATCGTCTCGCAGCACAACTGGATGTCTCTGTTGGTAGTGGTGACACACTCGTACACCAGTTGGAATATTTAAAGTTGTGAGCCTGCTGGGATCCTCACTGCCTAACATAAAGATCGTAAACAGCAACGAAGGACCAACTGTGCGGAATTGCTTGCGCGTTACGAGGCTGATCGCGACAAGAGCTGAAACATAGGTTCATCGCTTCTAACACGAAACAAACTGTAATGGATGGGGTGGGGCCACAGGGTGGGGCCACACCACCTCTCGTCCGAAGGAGAAGTTCAAAGTCGCACCCTCAACGCGTAAACGCGTCGGTTCGTCGGCGATAGTGTGATGTAGTTTCGTTCTAGTGCGTGTTCGTATAGTTTCTTGCCGTTGGAGTTTCGTATTCGTGAGTTCCAGTCCGGGTGTTTTGCGTTAAGATCTCCAGCGGCTATTACGCGCGGTGATATGTTGAGTATCTCTAGAGAGGTTATTTTGTATGATGTCCACCCTCAAGGCGCAACAATGAACTCAGAATTATATTATGCTACCCTCAGGAAGTTAAAGAAACTACTTCATCGTGTTCATTGTCACAAAAATGCAAGTAAATTTATCCTCTCCATGACAATGCATGGCCTCTCACAAGTCTGCTGACTAGAGAGTAGCTCACAAAACTTCACTGGACTGTTCTTTTTCAACCACCCTGCAGCCCGGATCTCCCATCTTCCGACTTCCATCGGTTTGGACCAATGAGGGATGCACTCTGCAGAAAGCAGTACGTTGGTTCCGACGTCGAGCAGTACAGTGGTACCATGCCGGCTTATAGATACTACCCGTAAGGTGGCGTAAGGCCGTCTCGTCGAACGGAGATTATGTTGAAAAATTGGGTTTTGTAGCCAGAAGACTGGGAATAATGTGGTGTACTGCAATCCTGAATAAAACCAACCTGCTTTCATTAAAAAAATGTGTTGCTTTACTTATTTAACACCCCTCGTATTATGCTATCATGCTGTGTGTAAGAAGGATAAATGCCTACCGCCATACCGAGCGAGATGGCGCAGTGGTTAGCACACTGACTCGCAGTCGGGAGGACGACGCTTCAATCCCGCGTCTGGCCATCCTGATTTAGGTTTTCCTTGATTTCCCTAAATCGTTCCAGGCAAATGCCTGGATGGTTCCTTCGAAAAAGCACGGCCGACTCCCTTCCCCGTCCTTCCCTAATCCGATGAGACCGATGACATCGCTGTCTGGTCTCCTCCCCCAAAACAATCCACTCCAATCCTACCGCCAAACGTCGGAATTCGACAGCGGCAGAATCGTTGCCTATCTAGACTGCAGTTACCTTTTCGTGATATTGCTGCTCTCTCTGTTTGGGATCCAATGGATATGATGTGAATGTGGATTTGATGGTTTAGGAAGGCCATTTCCAGTGCCATGTAAGATTTCAGCTGTCCCGCGCGATAGTATCCGAGAGAAGAGTATAGTTCATTCAGCCATGCAGGGTCGTAAATACACGTGAAACACTTTTTAGTCAGGAGATGTTTGCAGTAAGACAGTTATCTATACCGACAACGCGACGACCTCTAGAACACAATCGAGCATCAGCATGGTGACCAGTGTTATACCTTCATTTGTCGTGGCAAGATAAAAAGAAAGAAAAAAACGATACACCACCAAGGAACTATCCTAACGCGACGAAAATCGGTAGATGCAATTTACATGTACAGATTAACAAATGAGTACAATTTAAGAAAAATTGGATGATTTATTCAAGAGAAAGAGGTTCACAATTTGAGCAAGTCAGCAACGAGTTGCTCCACGTTTGGCCCCTATGCAAGCAGTTCTTCAGCTTGGCATTGACTGATCCTGGGGAATAGCGAGCCGAGTTCTGTCAAATTGACGCGTCAGATGGTCGAAATCACGAGCTGGTTGGAGGGCCCTTACCGTAATGCTCCAAACGGCCTTAAAAGTGGAGATATGTCGCGACCTTGCGGGCTCGGGTAGCATCTGGAAAAAACGAAGGCAAGCAGTGGAAACATTCGCCGTTTGCAGGCAGGCATTACCTTGCTGAAATGTAAGCCCGGGATGGCTTACCGTATAGGGCACCAAAACGGGGTGTAGAATAGCGTTGACGGACCGCTGTGTTTAAGAGTGCCGCGGATGACAACCAAAGCTTTCTGAAGTGGCACCCCAGACCGTCACTCCTGGTTGTCGAGCCGTATGGCAGGCGACAGTAAGGTTGATAATCCACCGCTGTCCGGGCGTTTCCAGACACGCTCGGCCTAGAATCTCATTGACTGGAGTAGGGTTTTTAGTGATAAGTCGCCCTTCGAACTGAGTCTCGATGACAAGAAGACGCGTCTGGAGATGCGCTGATCATTGGTGGGATACGAAACTGACTGTCGCCTTATAATAAGGAGTCATGGTCAGGGGTGCCTTCCATTTTTTTATTTCATAGGAGGATCTTTGGTTTTCATCCATGGCAACCCTTATAGCAGAGCGGTACGTTGAGAATATTCTACGCCCTGTTGTTTATAATTATTCCGGGTTACATTGCTGTGGTCCATGGAATTCTTCTATTCCTAACGTTTCGTCCAATACTACGTTGGACATCCTCAGAGGTATGGCTGGCCCTGCTGAGTCCTGCCGACTGACGAGTCGGGCGTCGGAGAGCGGCCTAAATACCGAGGAAAGTGGGCTTGGTCTAGCTTTCACATAGTAGCAGAGAGAAAACTATCAATAATAGTCCGTCATAGATAAAAATCACCAATCGATTCTGTAACGCCACTGTCCATATCTCGCTTAATTTCAAGACCTCTTCTTTTATATTAAGATTACCTTCATGCATAAAAGTCTTTGCCGGCTGGGAAAAATAGATAAATCGGCCGTTGCGGAACATGCACTTCAGTCAGGTGACCATGTGGTTAAGTATTCTGAAACTAAAGTTTTAAGTGCTACCACAAACTATTATCCACGACTATATAGGGAGGCTATTGAATTTTATAAACTTGAAGATAATTTTAATAGAAAAAAGAGGCCTTGAAATTAAGCGAGATATGGACAGTGGCGTTACAGAATCAATAAGTGATTTTTATCTATGACGGACTATAATCGGTAGTTACATTTTATCTTTGACTAGTTTTCTCTCTGCTACTATGTGCAAGCTAGACCACGGCCACTTTCCTCGGTATTTAGGGCGTTCTCCGACGCCCGACTCGACAGTCGGCAGGACGCAGCAGGACCAGCCATACCTCTGAGGATGTCCAACGTAGTATTGGACGAAACGTTAGGAATAGAAGAATTCCATGGACCACGGCCATATAACCCGGAAGAATTATCAACAACAGTACCATCCGGTCGTGAAAGCATTGTATGATACTACGCCCTGTTTTGTTGCCCTTCATGGCAAGCCATCCCGGGCTTATATTTCAGGAAGATGATGCGGACCTGCATAAGAGGTGAGTTTCTACTGCTTGTCTTCGTGCTTGCCAAACCCTACCTCGGCCAGTAAGGTGGACAGATCTCTCCGTGAGTGACAACGTTTGGATCATTATGGGTGGAGCTCTTCATCTGGCTCGGAATTTTGACGATCTAACACTGCAATTATAATTTGGCATTGTATCCCTATTAATGCCAAGCTAAATAACTGCCTGCAAAATGGCCACAGATGGACCAAAGCATTACTGACTTGCTCAGTTTATAAATCACTTTGTCTGAATAAATCCTCCAATTTATCGGAAATTGTATTCATTTGCTTGGCTATAAATGTACATCACATCTATCGATTTCTATCCCATTCGGATGATTCCTTCGTGCTGTGTTGTTCTCTCTTTTCTTTATTACATTACTCGTATGATCATAGGTTTTCGAGAGTGTTGCGCACCACTAATCACTAGTCATTGCGTGAACCCTCGAATATGGATGGAGCAAAACGGATTGGCGTATCTGTATCCGTCAATCAAGCTCCGTTCGATTCGATACTCAGCTGGGTTAGAGCCGTTGATGCTGTCAACAGTGGCAGCTCTGTATACTAAATTTTGCAACCTGACCTTCTGCTCCGTCTTTAATGAATTTGTTGTTCACGGGAAGTTAAAACTTAACAGCCCCTTCCATTCTTTCGTTGACATGAGTCAAATCGTCCGATTGTCCTGTCTGTCATACGTAAGACGTTTTTAAAACAGGTTGGTAAAAACTAACTGCGTTCAACAAAAATGTGAACGAATATTCCCTGAATGGGTTTCCAAGTTCTGCAATCGATCGAAGGATGACCTATGCCATATCACATCTATAATCTAGGTTTAATTTAAGTTTCACAAAAGAGAAAACTATCAAAATGGTCTACAGTGACCCTCAATTATCTTTAATTACTTATTTAACTTGTCGTAAATTACAGTGGCTGATGTGGCTTCTCAATAACTATATAAAAGAAAAATCATCGCGTTTCAGATCTGTTCTTCAATTGGCAAATGTGAACACCATGAGTTTTAATTAACGATCGACACTAGTATTACGCAAAAAAGGGGGTGTAACAGATGAGACTTCTGCAGTTCTGAGTGAAGCTTTATGTGCTGTTATGCGCCATCGCGTGCGTTCATTACCTTGTCGGTGTTCGTCAGGGGGGCGGCGGCCGGCGCAGCACCCATCCAGCTAGCTGTCTCGGAACTGACTCTCACCTAACTTCTCCTTACTAGAATTTACAGAAGTTGGTTTTAAAAAACCATCTGGCTGTGTTTTCATCTGACCAGTCAGGGTCTCAATGTTAACCTTAAGCTCCACCTACAAAAATTCTGTCTATCCAATGAGAAACGTTATACTTTTCGTGGTGGGGCAATGTCTTTAAAGTTTGCAACGTAACAGGGACGCGAAAAAGTCTCACACTAAAACCTGCAGCTGGTGTGGTCCTTTTAGCGTTATCGTAAGATCTATACTGTTCTTCTGGAGGGCTCTATCTTTTAACATGGGCTGGGGGGTGGGGGGGGGGGGGGGTGGTGGTCGTTGACGTACCTAAGACGCGAAAAAGTCTCACGCTAAAACTTGCAGGTGGTAGTGGCCTGTTTTGTGTTATCGTAAGATCTATACTGTTCTTCTGGAGGGCTCTATCTTTTAACATGGGCTGGGGGGTGGTCCTTGACGTACCTGAGAAGCGAAAAAAATCTCACGCTAAAACTTGAGGGTGGTAGTGGCCCTTTTTGTGTTATCGTAAGATCTATACTGTTTTTCTGGAGGGCTCTAGCTTTTAACATGGGCTGGGGGGTAGTCCTTGATGTAACAGAGACGCGAAACAGTCTCACGCTAAAACGTGTGGGTGGTAGTCTTAGAGGTAGGCTGGCGACGTGGGTGTCCTGTCCGTCCTTTATCGTAGGACCTTCTAGCTTAACACGGTTCTGCTCTCGCCTTCTGTTCTCGTTTCTCCCCTCGGAACTGCGTCAGTCTCACGGTGGGGAGGTATGACATGCATTTAGGCATTCTTGTGTTAGTCTGTAATATTCCATTTGCTCACTCGTTACTCGTATTACTTTGATTAATTTAATGTCACGATTTATTCGGAGCTATGTGACATACTACTGGATTTGCTTATCATGTTAGGGTTTTCATGGAAGGTGTTGGATTTGCCTGACACTTTACAAGTTTTTCGAGAGTGGTGCGCACCACTAATCACTAGCCATTGCGTGAACCCTCGAATATGGCTGGAGCAACACGGATTGGCGTATCTGTATCCGTCAATCAAGCTCCGTTCGATTCGATACTCAGCTGGGTTAGAGCCGTTTATGCTGTCAACAGTGGCAGCTCTGTATACTAAATTTTGCAACCTGACCTTCTGCTCCGTCTTTAATGAATTCGTTGTTCACGGGAAGTTAAAACTTAATAGTCCCTTCCATTCTTTCGTTGACATGAGTCAAATCGTCTGATTGTCCTGTCTGCCATACGTAAGACGTATCTTCACCTTACATACTGCTCCAATCAAATTGCGTTAAAAAAAAGGAAGGAACACGCGCCTTATGTCCCGTCGATGGCGAGATAGCTGGGGAAGGACTGGAAAGGAAATCGGCCGTGTCCTTTCCGAATACCTTCCAGGTGATTTAGGGGAACCACGCATCGTCGTACGAGATTTGAATCTCCACCCTTTAATGTTTATTCAGGGTCTTATCTGTGCTCTATTTCGTCTTATTAAGCCCTAATTACGTTCCACAGATGACCTGTACATCAGGTAACGAAATGAAACCACCAAACATTTCCATCCCGTCTATATAAAATCCTGGGAAGGGAATCTGCTTACGCGTTCTTTCTGACAGATGCTGAACTGATGAGGAGAGAACCCAAAAACATGTAGGAGAAGTGAATGCCGGGAACCGAGGCCGGATCGCCTGGAACGCGGAGGGACTCCGTTACCATTGGGCTGACCTCGATATTTATGTCTCCCATCTGCGTAACACTAGAAGAATGCCAAGCCGCGTTTGCATACCTCCAAATTCAAGAGTTGAGGACACTGATCTGCGATGAACAGTCTTCGCCAAAACTTTGATGTTTCTGGGTCTCTCTTTTAATGTACTTTGGTGTAACGTTGTATTCAAATATTTAGGCTGTTTTCCGCTTTGCCGTATCATAAATATTTTCCGACACATAAAGTCAAATGAGAGAGCATACAAAATCAAGTTTTTCTATACTCGTTGAAGTACGGAAAATTTGGCGAAAGTTATATTTCTCTACAAGCTGAGATATGTGATTACTCAAAATGGCTCAAATGGCTCTGAGCACTATGGGACTTAACTGCTGTGGTCATCAGTCCCATAGAACTTAGAACTACTTAAACCAAACTAACCTAAGGACATCACACATCCATGCCCGAGGCAGGATTCGAACCTGCGACCGTAGTGGTCGCGCGGTTCCAGACTGAAGAGCCTAGAACCGCTCGGCCACTCAGAACAGCTGAGTTCATGGATCCCTAGGCTTACACACTACTTAATCTAACTTAAACTAACTTAAGCTAAGGAAAACACACGCACGCCCATGCACGAGGGAGGACTCGAACCGCCGACGGGGGGAGCCGCGCGAACTGTGGCAAGGCGCCTCACCCCGCGCGGCTACCTTCGCGGTTCGCTCCACTAGGGTGGCCAGCATGTTTTCCAGAGATGAACCCTATCAAACATGCCTGGGATAGATTGAAAAGGATATTGCGGAGACATGGCTTAGCCACAGCCTGGGGGATGTTTCCAGAATGAGATTTTCACTGTGCAGCGGAGTGTGCGCTGATATGGAACTTCCTGGCAGATTAAAACTGTGTGCCGGACCGAGACTCGAACTCGAGAGTTTTGCCTTTCGCGGAAAAGTGCTCTACCATACGAGCTACCCAAATACGACTCACTTTCAGGAGTGCTAGTTCTGCAAGGTTCGCAGGAGAGCTTTTGTAAAGTTTGGAAGGTAGGTGACGAGGTACTGGCAGAAGTAAAGCTGTGAGCACTGGGCGTGAGTCGTGCTTGGGTAGCTCAGTTGGTAGAGCACTTGCCCGCGAAAGGCAAAGGTCCCGAGTTCGAGTCTCGGTCCGGCACACAGTTTTAATCTGCCAGGAAGTTTCAAATCAGCGCACACTCCGCTGCAGAGTGAAAATCTCATTCTGGAAGCTAATATTTGCTCTGTCATAAGTGTTAACACATCACTTTCAATGAGCCTAACTGAAGGTTGAACTTGCAACCTTGCACTCAAGGGGTTCTTTGTCTGTGCGAGTCGCTGATCTTCGAGCGTGCCTCCTTGTAGCGGATGTGAGAATGCGGAATTTGGTTAGCATTGTGGTGAGACTGGTTTATCTGAGGGGCTTCTGGTGCTGAGGCCGTGAGCGGACTGGCCGCCGTCCTTACCGTCGACCAGGCCGGCCACGACGCGACGCTGCACGACCGCACACGGGCGGCTGCGGCTGCGCACGCACGCCAGTGGCCGGCCTCCAGCACGGACCAGAACCGCCCATTCCAGACACCGGGCCGCGGAAGCCCAACACCCGGCCGCCTTCAGCTCCTCGGCACCCGCTGACTGCTGTGGCCAGTTCGCTGTTGACCCTCAGCTGTCTCTGACAACAGCCCCTCTGCAATAGCGATGACGGTTACCGACGAAAAATCGGTGTTCGGTTACATCGGTTTCTTCCCACGCCAGTTAGTAAAATAACATATGTGGTGTCACCGCCGGACACCACACTTGCTAGGTGGTAGCCTTTAAATCGGCCTCGATCCGTTAGTATACGTCGGACCCGCGTGTCGCCACTATCAGTGATTGCAGACCGAGCGCAGCCACACGCCAGATCTAGAGAGACTTCCTAGCACTCGCCCCAGTTGTACAGCCGACTTTGCTAGCGATGGTTCACTGCCTACTTACGTTCTCATTTGCCGAGACTACAGTTTAGCATAGCCTTCAGCTACGTCATTTGCTACGACGTAGCAAGGCGCCATTATCAGTTACTATTGATATTGTGAACTATGTACCGTCCATAGCGACTTTCATCATTAATGGATTAAAGTTAAGTATTCCACCAGCTACGTCCGTTGTTTCTAAATTCTAATTTCCTTGTCCTGTTCCAGACCTCACGCCAGCCTGTGTGAGCTAAATCGCGTGCCTTTCGGCCTCTTCTAGTAACACGGTGTGGGCTCTGCTACCAACCACAACAACCTATTTTCGGTTGTTTACAATTACTATTTCCTGTAATAAATGTAGAAATCGAACAAAGACTGAAAAATTTTGACTCTCAGTTTCAAGAAACTTTCTGGCAGATTAAAAGTGTTGTAAGAGGTCCATGATTAAGGAATTTGTTGCTAGCGCACTCGAGCAGATGTAATTTCGATGGATTGCTCATGCGCTGCCTGCGATATGTAAGGTACAAGAGAATCTCAGACCAGAGAACAGTGTTGTAAGCAGTAGGAACTGTACAGCAGTAGGAGTAAGCAGTTGCTAGCGAGAGTCGTGTGTACGGAGTTGGCTGGGCCGGTCGTGTGGAGCGACGGCAGAGCCTGAGCGTTGTAGGATAAGGTAAAAGCAGCCTCGCGCATATGTAGATTGTTACATCAAGTCCCATGTAAATGCTTTTGAAAAGAAATCTCTTAATAATAATCTTTCTCATAATAAGTAACTTTTGACAATCATTCATTTCAATTTGAAGGATTTACTAATTTCTCCAATCCTTGGTCATCCCGATTATTGAAAAGAAAAATCAGTTGTTTCTCTTTATACATGACAAACATATCGGCCATCATTGCACTCGGCTGTGCCAGAAAAATTTCTTATAGGAGCATATATCTATGCGTTATCCGGAGACCTTATTGAGGTAAGAATTTTCAATTTATTCAGAATGATCTTTCAGGGCCATGACGCAGCACTGCTGACGTCCAAAATTTACCAGCTTAAATTCACAGTCAATTATTGAAAGGTTATAAGTGAGCCACAATTTTATTGAGAGGTTAGTCACATTGTATTATTGGTAGGTTACTGTATTATTGGTAGGTTACGCAATTTATTTTTTGGAAGGTTACGCTAAATGTCAATGTTATAGTTACATTTTTTACTGTTGGGAGGTTTCGGAACTTTTACTGTTGGGAGGTTACACTAAATGTGAATATATTTAATATTATTTTACTGTTGGGAGGTTACACTAAATGTGAATATATTTAATATTATTTTACTGTGGGGAGGTTACACTGTGTGCCGGACCGAGATTCGAACTAGGGACCTTTGCCTTTCGCGGGCAACTGCTCTACCAACTGAGCTACCCAAGCACGACTCACACGCCGTCCTCTCAGCTTTACTTCCGACAGTACCTCGTCTCCTACCTTCCAAACTTTACAGAAGCTCTTCTGCGAACCTTGCAGAACTACCACTACTGAAAGAATGGATATTGCGGAGACATGGCTTAGCCACAGCCTGAGGGATGTTTCCAGAATGACATTTTCACTCTGCAGCGGAGTGTGCGCTGATATGAAACTTTCTGGCAGATTAAAACTGTGCCGGCCGCGGTGGTCTTGCGGTTCTAGGCGCGCAGTCCGGAACCGTGCGACTGCTACGGTCGCAGGTTCGAATCCTGCCTCGGGCATGGATGTGTGTGATGTCCTTAGGTTAGTAAGGTTTAAGTAGTTCTAAGTTATAGGGGACTGATGACCACAGCTGTTAAGTCCCATAGTGCTCAGAGCCATTTGAACCATTTTTAAAACTGTGTGCCGGACTGAAACTCGAACTCGGGACGTTTGCCTTTCGCGGGCAAGTGCTCTACCATCTGAGCTACCCAAACGCGACTCACGCCCAGTGCTCACAGCTTTACTTCTGCCAGTACCTCGTCTCCCACCTTAAAAAAAAAGTTTTAAATGGCTCTGAGCACTATGGGACTTAACATCTGTGGGTATCAGTCCCCTAGAACTTAGAACTACTTAAACCTAACTATCCTAAGGACATCACACACATCCATACCCGAGGCAGGATTCGAACTTACAACCGTAGCTGTCCCGCGGTTCCAGACTGTAGCGCCTAGAACCGCTCGGCCACGCCGGCCGGCTGTCCTACCTTCCAAACTTTACAGAAGGTCTCATTCAAGATAAATACAGGGTGACAATTATTCACGGAACACTCATGCTCGTAAATTAAGGATAATTGCAGAATGTGGTGCCACACAACGAGGCGCTACACAAAACTGACGCTAATAGCATAGGCACATAGGGAACACACACGACACAGATCTGCAAGTCCACAGTATTGGTGATAAGTTGAGAAAACCGTCCCGAAACACACGTACTACAAAACTCCACTGCTTCTTGTGCACATGGGAAATGATCACCATGCACACGTTCACAGGCCACACAACGGGTTTGCATACTCTGGATTAGGTGGTCGAGCAGCTGTTGGGGTATAGTCTTCCATTCTTGCACCAGTGCCTGTCGGAGCTCCTGAAGTGTCCTAGGGATTTGAAGACGTGCAGCGATACGTCGACCGAGAGCATCCCAGACGTGCTCGATGGGGTTTAGGTCTGTAGAACAGGCAGGCCACTCCATTCGCCTGATATATTCTGTTTCAAGGTACTCCTCCACGATGGCAACTCGGTGGGGCCGTACGTTATCATCAATCAGGAGGAAGGTGGGACCCACTGCACCCCTGGAAAAGCGGACATACTGGTGCAAAATGACGTCCCGATACACTCCTCCGTCAAAGACATGCAGGGGGTGCACCAATAATCATTCCACCCCCACACCATCAACAACAACAAAAAAAAGGCTCTGAGCACTATGCAACTTAACTTCTGAGGTCATCAGTCTTCTAGAACTTAGAACTAATTAAACCTAACTAACCTAAGGACATCACACACATACATGCCCGAGGCAGGATTCGAACCTGCGACCATAGCGGTTGCTCGGTTCCAGACTCTAGCGCCCAGAAGCGCACAGCCACTCTGGCCGGCTCACCATCAAACCACGACCTCCATACAGGTGCCATTCAAGGTCATTAAGGGGTTTGTATCTGGTTCCTGCAGCACACTAGATGAAAATCCAGCGACAATCACTGTTCACACTATAGCTGGACTCGCCCATGAACATAACCTGGGATCACTGTTCCAATGACCATGTACTGTGTTCTTGACACCAGGCTGTACGGGCTCTCCTGTGACTAGGGTCAGTGGAATGCAAATTTTAGGTTTCCGGGTGAATGAACCATGACTGTTTAGTCGTCTGTAGACTGTGTGTCTGGAGACAACTGTTCCACTGGCTGCG
Source organism: Schistocerca gregaria (assembly GCF_023897955.1). NCBI lineage: Eukaryota > Metazoa > Arthropoda > Insecta > Orthoptera > Acrididae > Schistocerca > Schistocerca gregaria. The sequence goes on from NC_064925.1 coordinate 250,670,875, forward strand.
GTAATGCCCCGAGCAAGGTTACCTGCAGTAGTCCGTGGCCGTCTGCGGGCACTGATGGTGAGATATTGGTTTTCATGTGGTGCTGTATACTGTGGACGCTCCTTACTCTTGCGCCTGGACACGTTTCCTATCTGCTGCAATCGTTGCCATAATCTTGAGATCACACTTTGTGGCACACTGAGGGCCTATGCTACTACCTACTTTGTTTGGTTTTGGCGCTCCGGTGTTTGCAGGATTGGGCGACTAGGTCGTTTCCAGGGGATTCCCGATTGCTTGTTGTTCGAGTGGTGAACGAAATCTTCCTGGAGGCTCCTGCAGTGTCCCCCAGTGGAGTAACTGGGTGCAAATCAAACCTATTCAAATGGGGTTACAGTGATAGCGATAGATGTGAATGCGGAGCAATACAGGACTTTGACCACCTACTGATTTGCCCAGATATGTCTATAACATGCACTAGAGATGATATTTTGAAAGTCAATGACAAAACAAACTACATTGCTAATTACTGGGAAGGGAAGATATAATTGGTGCGTCCGGATACGGAAGAAGAAGAAACCTACTGTGTTTGACCAGCCTCCAGTCGCCCTAGTATTCTACCCTTCATAACGTCATCAGTGTGTGTTCTTTCAGCCATTTAGCCATTTTCAACACACAGTCACCATTAGCACGCCTGAAAACGTCCGCACACTTACTCGCTGCACCGTACTCTGACAAATGCACCAACACACCTCTGCGTATGTGGACTGCTTCCAGCGCCAGCGTGCGACGACCGCAGGTCAAATGCACCGCATGCCAAAACCACGAGTAGTGTTAAACCCGCAAAGCACCCACCAGAGCGTTGTTTCATCATGTTTCAGAAGTATCCTTAATTTATGAGCATGAGTTTATATGAAATAAAATCGTCATAACTTTTGAATGGTTTTCGTTAGGACGTTCTAACTGCACTGTTGGTCGCTGTCCATGGTGCGAAATATGCTCATGCATGGTTTGATTCAGCGCCGAAGCCCACTTTCATTCGGATGGGTTCGTGAATAAGTAAAATTGGCTCCTTTCTGGGACTGAGCATCCGCATTTCGCGATCGAGAAGTCTCTTTACCCTCAGCGCGTGACTGTGTGGTGTACAATGTCCTGTCACGCAATAACCGGTGCGATATTCCTTGATGTCACTGTGGCTACCGAACGGTACGTGAAGCTTTTGGAAGACGATTACATCCCCGTTTCCAAAGTGACACTGATTTCGACACGCTGTGGTTCAAGCAAGACGGAGCTCGACCCTATTCTAGCAGGAGAGTGCTTAATGTATTTGAAAAGCACTTTTGATATCGCATTCTGTATCTGGGGTAAGCAGAGGCCACTGTCATAGGCCTCGACTGGCCGCCATTTTCTCCGGAATATGCGACTCCTCTTTGTGGGTCTACAGCAAGAACCCCAAAACCACTGCTGAGCTGAAAACAGGCATTCAGGAGATCATCGATCGACAGCATCGATGTTCCGACACTTCAGTGGGTCGTGCAGAATTTCGCTATTCGTCTGTGCCACATCATCGACAATGATTGCAGGTGCATTGAACATGTCATAACCTAAATCCGAATATCTGTAGCGACGTTTACATGTTGAATAAAGTGTGTGGGCGCCGTAGTTTGTAACTAATTTACGTCTTTTTCGTGTACTTCAATAATTCTCACCCTCTATAATCAAAATATTAAATCGAACAGGGAACAGTTCGCTGCTTTTCTGGAACAGTGATAAGTAGTTGAGTACTAAAAAAAATCACCAGTATTCTCCTATTGATTCTAGTTTTTTGAAACTCTTGTTAAAAATCATATTGTGATCGGGGATCGTACCACTATCTGGGCATTACGAGTTGTCAGCGCTAGAGGACGAAAACTGAGATTGTAGATGTCCGTTTTTCGTGTTAATCTGTCCTTTTCCAAGGACTACAGTCAGAAAAAGGCATATTATATAGACACATGCAGCAGATCAGCCACTCTCTATTTTTATTGTATATTATGAATGAATTCTTAAGTTTTCAATTTATTACTCTTACCGTAATTTCTTTCCTCTTTTATAATTTCATAGAAATAACAGACAAATCTTTAATCTTTTAAAGCAGTTGAGGCTTTGTACTTCACTGCTACGTCACTTCACAATAATATTTTCATGCTAGGGTTGGTGCCATTCTGCTATACAACGGACGTCCAGCGACACAGCGAAAAACTGCCGTACAGACCAGGTGTGTGCAAGCCTTGCACACTGCAAGTACACGTATATCTTAAGCCACGACACACGGCAACAGGGACATTACTGTCTCAGCATTGCAGTACCAATTCTTGTGTCGTTTGTTAGTTGTTTGTTTCTGTCGGCATTGTTATTAATATGGCACTGATTGCCTTTCCCATTTTCTATAATAACGCAAATTTTCAAACTAACGCAAATTTTAGGGATAAAAATTACATATTTTTGAAAATGGGTTTAACTTAAAAGCGATAAAATTTAACACTGCTGTTATGACCAATTGACATTTCGGTTTCTTTACTCGGTTATTAGTAAATAATAAAAAATACCCGTTACAGCCACGTCCAAACAAATACCGAAAAACAGCAGTTATTCAGAACTAAAATACCGGTATCCGTTTAAATCAGACGGCCTCTGACATCCCTACTCTTCATCCTCTTCACCAAGAGCAGCATAACACAGCCGCTACCGTCAGACTAGAGGCTGTGTTACGCTGCTCTTGGCCCTTAGAGACCTTGCGGCTGTCATTATATTCCATGGAGTATCTTATCTAGTTGAAAATCATGTTATACTTTTACATTTTGGTCTTTATTCCTATGACATTTCTGTCTGACGAGAGCCCTTTTGCTCAGACGTTTTTAACCATGATGGGATTATCCGTATTAGAAGTAACTTTTTATTCTGGTGAAGACTGCACTAGTACAATTGAAACCATTGTCAATTGACAAAAATTCTGTGCAGCCGAAGTGGCTGTGTATACATGCTGTAATTAAATAGGGTACGGTTGCTGGATTACAGACAATCAAAATGTTTAAAATTTCACTCATGAATTTGTTACCATACGGTTAGAAAATCACCAACCGTGTTCTCCACAAGCATCTGAAGACCTTCCCTTACAAAACTTGTACTCAAATACCAAACCGGCACTCTGATTTGTAAGTATGTGCGGCATACTTAAACAATACAATTGAGTAGCTGGACAACAAAACAATACAGTCGAATTGGCCGATCGCAATTACAGTTGAAAAATTCGTTTATGTATATGTAAGCGCAGCTTCACAACTTGAACAACACAAAATCGATAACCCATAAATTAACCCACAGCAAATGGAATACCATGACACTAAATGAAAACTTATCTCCGTAACAGACTGCATCTCCGTAACCAATAACAACTGAACATATAGAACAGTTAGGCCGATACCTGTTGATCTATGTTTAAGTGATAAATATAATGCTATCGCGACATATTTTAACTCATTTTTTGGTACCTGGAACGCAGTGTCACCAGAAGTGAACCCTAGGACACGAATCCTCGATGGACTGCAGCTAGTTTTAATACTTCATCATTAACTGTCGATGGAAACCAAAAGTTGAATTTGTGGCTCAGATTTTAACTGTTTATTTACCTCAAGTTTATAACAAGCCACACCCTCAGATGTAACTAATGATTCTCTGTTCAGTTCTTCGTAGAGTGAGCTTCTCCTGTACGTTGTTTTATTTTCAGTTTATAATATGTTCCCGTATTTTTCTCTGTAATGAATTGCATCTTGATGCAAATAGGTTTTCTGCAGCAAGCCCAGTCTGTTAGTTCACAGGGTTCAGCTTGTGCCCAAAATTTCCGAATCCGGAGTGAACAAAGCGGTCAAATTAACTGAAACCTCTTTTGTCTGCAGAGTCCTGTTCTCCTCCTGTAACCGGGTGTACCAGGTCACCTTCACAATTTCAGGTGGCGACTGAAAACTGGTAACTCACCCTTCACCCGCCAAGGAGAACTCCTCCACATACTTTTGTAATTTTTTTTCACTATTGTTGTTGTTCCTTATTTTATAGTTACCGAATTATATTGCTAACGGAGAATAAAATGTCTACAGAAATTGCTACAACAACCTAACTGTTTGGAAGTAATGGAAAAAATACTGAATATAAAAGGTCTTGCATGATTCACCCGCAAAGAACGATGACTTTCAAATAGCAGTTTTATTATTGGTAAGGCAAAATTCCTTATAAAGCAGTTGAATGCTCCTAAGTGATTATTTTTTAGGGATCCTCAAATTTTTGTTGAAGCGAGGTAGGTAGTGTAGGGATCCGGATTCAGACCTTTGAGTGGTCGCATATGATAGTTTCAACAGCACAAATACTGATTTATCTGTTGTGGCAAATACTAATAAATGTCAATAGACAGGATAAGGAACCATTTCAATGAGTGTACACGTAAGCAATTGGATAACGCGAATATTCACTGTCTTGAGGTCAAAAACGGAGCGTTACAAGTGCATTTAGTGCGCGGTCAAGAAGTAGGGCCAGGAATTACAGATATTTCGAAAGGAATATTTAATATTCCAGACAAAAACCACTTAATGTCCACGATAAGAACCACACAGCCATTGTCATGATAGTAGCCAGTCATCTGTTTGTCTAAAGCATTGTATTAGAGGAGATAGAACCAGATAGTGTGAGAGAATCACCAAGTCCATACAGCTATCACAATGCTCGTGTCAAATAAACGGAAACATTTTTCCTTTAATAAGAACAATTTCCTTTTTTCCCCCCTAGATTCAGCCCTCTTTTCCATAATCATTCCAAACGTTTTATAACTTGTTGCTCCTCTTAATGCCACTCTGGACCTGAGACGTATCTTGCTTCAGCAGCTTAAGAACACGCATTATCTCTCAGTTTCATTTCTTTCTCCTGAACACTTCTTTGTCCTAGTTTTCGGATACTTTCATTCCAACTACATTCATGTCTTCGTGTACCCTCTTGATCTATCGGGCGGCGGTGTTCAGCCGCTCGTGGTAACTTATACCCAAAGTTCACGAGCTTCAAGCGTCCGTATGAGGCGAACCATATCTCATCCACACAGTATGGTGGCGCTGATGTTCCATTTTTCAATTTCTTACTTTCTTTTTAGGCTTCAAGTGGGAAGTAAGTTTTTCTTAAGCTTTTTTGCTTACCAAATCATTTTTTGTTTTGATTTGAGGATGAATTTGTGCTCTCTCAGTAAAGCAAGTACATGAAATGCAAAGTTTATCATGCAAAAAACAGTATCAGTCATCAGTTCGTAAATTTATTGAATGACATTAAAATATCTTAGCTATACAGCGACCAAACTACTAAAAGGTACCCAAGAAATTTACATAAAGCTATTACAAAATGTTGGAACGCGTGAGGCAATACCCACCCTCCGACTTATCTTAGAAGAAAGATTATGGAAAGGCAAACCTACGTTTCTAGCATTTGTAGACTTAGAGAAAGCTTTTGAAAATGTTGATTGGAATACTCTCTTTCAAATTCTGAAGGTGGCAGGGGTAAAATACATGGAGCGAAAGGATATTTACAATTTGTACAGAAACCAGACGGCAGTTATAAGAGTCGAGGGGTATGAAAGGGAAGCAGTGATTGGGAAAGGAGTGAGGCAGGGTTGTAGCCTCTCCCCGATGTTATTCAATCTGTATATTGAGCAAGCAGTAAAGGAAACAAAAGAAAAGTTCGGAGTAGGTATTTAAGTCCATTGAGAAGAAATAAAAAGTTTGAGGTTCGCCGATGATATTGTAATTCTGTCAGAGGCAGCAAAGGACTTGGAAGAGCAGTTGAACGGAATGGACAGTGTCTTGAAAGGAGGGTATAAGATGAACATCAACAGAAGCAAAACGAGGATAATGGAATGTAGTCGAAATAAGTCGGGTGATGCTGAGGGAATTAGATTAGGAAATTAGATACTTAAAGTAGTAAATGAGTTTTGCTATTTGGGAAGCAAAATAACTGATGATGGTCGAAGTAGAGAGGATATAAAATGTAGACTGCAATGACAAGGAAAGTGTTTCTGAAGAAGAAAAAATTGTTAACCTCGAGTATATATTTAAATGTCTGGGAGTTGTTTCTGAAAGTATTTGTATGGAGTGTAGCCATGTATGGAAGTGAAACGTGGACGATAAATAGTTCAGACAAGAAGAGAATAGAAGATTTCGAAATGGGGTGCTACAGAAAAATGCTGAAGATTAGATGGGTAGATCACATAACTAATGAGGAGGTATTCAATAGAATAGGGGAGAAGAGGATCGGTTGGTAGGACATGTTCTGAGACATCGAAGGATCACCAATTTAGTATTGGAGGGCAGCGTGGAGGGTAAAAATCGTAGAGGGAGACCAAGAGATGAATACACTAAGCAGATTCAGAAGGATGTAGGCTGCAGTAGGTACTGGGAGATGAAGAAGGCTGCACAGGATAGAGTAGCATGGAGAGCTGCATCAAACCAGTCTCAGGACTGAAGACCACAGCAACAACAACAACATTACAAATTCACATATCTTAGAAAACAGTCTGGAAACGTCAACAGTCTGGAAAAAAATCTGCAACTCAGGAGTCTAATAACAGCAGTATACTGAGCTACAGTGGTTTTCTTACATAGCACACAGAAACACATCGTTCAGTGGCAAATTCACGTACATATCCGTCAGAAACTCAATGGGGAAACAGCAGAAACGATTTAGAAACACTCACAGAGAAGAAATAGTAGTAAAAATATGAAATCGGAACTAGTTAATTTTTTAAAAGAATAGCTTCTGATCGTAGCTTGTCAATACATTTTTCAACTGCTTCCGAAAATTTAATTTTCATCGAAGTTACATATCGAAGATAAATACAGTTTACTGATACTGCTATAGCGCCATTATCTGTTTAATAGAAATCCATGTTAACAACAACAACAAAACAGAACAGATCAACAAATCAATGTTTCCATTGAATCCAAATTAGGCATAAAAGTGAATTTCTGGGATCGGCACACACACAAGAATACCAGTCCATCCATCTACTGACAAACAAACGTTAGTGCTTTTGGTACGTGTTACAGAGACTCATCAGAAGTACCCTAAGCAAAGTGAAGTTCACTCCGCAACTAGACACACAACAGCAAACAGTCACGGAAAATGGATACGAGCAAACCAATGCAAAATAGTAACCATGCTAAAGGATCATGGAAATCAGAACGAGGCGAACAATCGAACAGCAAGCACAACAGGAAAAGGATTAAGCAAGAACTACATTACTGATCAAGGTCTCGGTCGTATCTAACTTGTTCAGTGTGCTGTCAGCTCTGGACACTCCACCAATATGGAGGGATAACAACGCTCATCTTATGGACATAATGCAGATTGAGCTAATTCGAAATGGGACGTCAAGTGAACTTTTCCTGAGTGCCATCGAACCGAGGTCTCGCAAATAATCCAAAAAGCAGCGGAACTTACTTATCCAGGATTTCGTTGCAACCGACCGTATCCATAGGATAGAGCGAGGAAATCTAATATGAGTTGGGAACAAACGAGACGGCAGAAGAGCCGCCGCTAGTATAATGTGTTCTCTGCTTCCCAAAGAAAAATCGCGGTTTTCGGACTGAATATGCGATAGACCGTACCCAAAGTCCATAATAAGGGTGAGTTACCGTTATCGATACTCTTATTTATTTGTACATACACAGATCGTCTCACAATGATATAGGATTTGTCATTTTAATATAACTGAACTAAATAGCTCAAATATGCATACATATTGGGCAAATAAAACATCTATTTATGAGGATAGAAGAGGTGATCGCTCGTGCTGAGGAAACCACCCCGATACTTGCGTGGAACAATCTGGGAAAACCAAATAACCTAGACGGACAGAGCAAAACCCACCGACCTGAATATGAGGTCTCTGTTTTAGCAACTGCACTGCCTCATTCGCTTGGTGACTATTGTGCAATGTTCATTTGATGATACACGATTGTAATATAAAACGAAATCTGAATTACTGCACATACCGTGGACACCCGCCGGTGATTACAGGAATACTATGCTACTCCCCTTTCACTCCCCGTCATCTCCACAGCTTTGGCGTCAGAGAATACTTCCTGGCAGATTAAAATTGTGTGCCGGACCGAGACTCGAACTCGGGACCTTTGCCCTTCACATGCAAGTGCTCTACCAACTGAGCTACCCAAGCACGACTCACACCCCCTCCTCACAGCTTTACTTCTTCCAGTACCTCGTCTCCTACCTTCCAAACTTTACAGGAGCTCTCATTTCAGCGACACCCCGCTGCAGAGTGAAAATCTCTTTCTGGAGTCCCCAGCTTGTTCCTACGGTTCTACATCAAGAGATGGTTTACATTACATAGTATTTTCTCATGATCGGTATCGCAATCAGCAAGTATCCTTGTGCAGGATACTATTGCCTACTCTCTTTGCACCACAAAATGCCACAAGTTTAAAAATCTTCACGAAGTTTTGAAGCCAGCATATATAACTAACGCCTATCGTCATGAAAGGCCTGTGTGCCATAACACGGAGTTTCTGAATATCAGCAATTTCATATTTACTTTTTGTTCAGTTTTCACCTATTCGAACTATTGTAAAATCAGAAGACAGTTTCACAATATCATTTCAGAACAAATTACTCTATTTTTATACCTCTTACTCTGTTTCCTATATAATATATGATAATTTTACGTATTACCTTCTGTCAAGAGGTTTTGTTATTTTCTCTTGTAGGTTACCATGTAATATGTGCGTGTCTTCACAAATTGGTTTTAATCATCTTATGTTCTACTTACGTAATGAGAAAAGTGTCTACACGACATGTACGACAGATGCCAGTAAATGAATAAAAATAATATGTGCCCAAAATCATTAAGCTATAGAAGGAAAATCGTCCACTATACAAAGAAATTCTAGAATAATGATCATTTGCAAGTAACTCACGAAACGTACGATATTCGCCTGTTGCAAAACAGTCTCGATCTCTCTCAGTTCTTCCAATGTCGGCTAACATCCTGTTCCACTACTGCAGCAGTACTGTACTGGTAATCACATTAGTTGGCTACAAGTGCAATATTTACCAGATTCGCAGGAAGGTTACTGTCTATCTTAAATCTGACAGACAACTCAGTGTGAAGCACAATACTTTAAATATTTGAGTAAACTAATATTGAAAACAACACCTACTGCTAAGATGAATCACCTTATTTTAGTTCCAGTTTTGTTCATAAACGAGACTCACAGCCACAGTAGCTTTCGCCATATTATCCCCACGCGCGGACAGTCATGGCATACCAAGTAACCGCTCTATGCACTTTTAATTGCTATACACAAGATAACTTTTAGGGGTCAGTGAGCAAACTGCCACTGTTGATGGATAATGAAGAGAGGAGTTTTCATAACGTGTGGTGCCTGAGGCTTAACGAACATAACACCACTAGAAGAGGTCAAAAGATGCAGTGTTGAAACAGGGCGTTACTACAATGTGTCATATGACTTAAGTCTACACACACATGACTGCTCTGCAATTCACGATTAAGTGCCTGGCAGAGGGGTCACCGAACCACCTTCAAGCTATTTCTCTACCTTTCCACTCACGGACAGCACGCGGGGAAAACGAAGACTTAAATCTTTCCGCGTGAACTCTGATTTCTCTTTCTTTATTACAATGGTCATTTCTTACTACGTACGCAGGCGCCCATAAAATACTTTTATATTCGGAGAAGAAAGTTCCTGATTGAAACAGATCCTGCTACAACGAAAAAGCCTTTAGTGATTGCCATCCTACTCTCGTGTCATATCTGTGATTCTGTCTCCTCTATTTCGCAATAATTCAAAACGAGGTCGGTCCTGCCTGATAAAGCTACCATGACGCGCACTACTTACTTTTGTGAAAGGATACCCCGCACTATCTACGCTGTGCTTTTAAACGCCACCCTGGCAGCTATCCCAAAACACGGAAACCGATACATGGTCCGAAATCCGGCTCTCCCAACAAATCGAAACGAGATTTGCCAGATACAAAGGGAAGGCCGCCGGCATTGCAAAATGTTCACAGCCGCTGGATTTCGTGTAGGCGTCCTTCACAGACAGGTAGGCCCACAGCAACGTCAAACTGGACATAGTATCAAACAATGACGTTCACTTACTTCTTTTATTGCCCTTGAGATGAAAAGGTTATATTTCTGAATCTTCCTGTCGAACGACTGCTGCCTTCCATCTTGATAAATATTTGATTCTTCCATGAAAGGGAGAGACTGATACCGCGTTAAACACCTTGTTCCGTGAAGAGTCGACGTTTTGGATCAGCCAAGGCTCAAATCCCTGTTTGATTTACGTTTTCTGGATATTTTTTTTAGATTAGTTCACGTGTAAAGCAAGATGATGGGCCGTGCGGTTAGAGACGCCTGATTGCGCGACCTCTCCCGCCTGAGGTTCGAGTCCTCCCTCGGGCATGGGGGTCTGTGTTGTTCTTAGCATAAGTTAGTTTAAGTAGTCTGTAAGACTAGGAACCGATAACCTCAGCAGTTTGGTCCCTTAGGAATTCACACACACACACACACAGCAGGATGATGTCTTCGACAAGACTGGACGCATCTCTTCCTCCGCAATTACCCTGCTAAGCTAGTACTCCATCTATGACATCGACGTCTATCACGAACTCTAAATCTGCTCCCTTTCCTTCCTGTTCATGCAGTCACTGGTCTTCTTCGGTTTCTGTCATTGATATCAGCACCGACTGCCGAAGATAATTACACTGCAAAGTGACGGATTTACCTGTGTGGTCTGATTTTACGAAAAATTAGCAAGTCATGTATTACTTAGTGACGCACAAGGCGTGAGTATATTCAAGAATAATAATAATTTAGCACTTGCACTCACAATTTAGGATATCTGAAGAACAGCCGGACGAAAAGTTACGTTGACAGCGGCCCTTTGCCAACAAGATAACCTTTTATATAAAGAAATGTAACAGTAAATTTTCTACACAGTGCCGAGAACACGAACAAATAGCCAGACTGTACATGAAAAAACCAGAGTGTAGCTTTTTTTTATCAGGTAGTGCAATATAAATTTGTAATTGTAGAAGGTAATCGTACAAACATATTTGTCATAAATTCTAGTTGGTAGTGACAATTCTTTTTGTAACCACTAAACAAAAACGTGTAGCAGTATTGGATGACGTTACTTTCTCTGTGGACGGTGTGTTGACGGAGGATGAACATGAATGGTAAGATAAGGACACTGTAGTGCAGCTACGACAATTATAAAATGTATCATTTAAAGATTTTATTATTCATTATTTTCAAATTGCAAATTTCAATTTAAGGCAAAACTATTTCATCTACATCTACATGACTACTCTGCAATTCACATTTAAGTGCTTAGCAGAGGGTTCATCGAACCACAATCATACTATCTCTCTACCATTCCACTCCCGAACAGCGCGCGGGAAAAACGAACACCTAAACCTTTCTGTTCGAGCTCTGATTTCTCTTATTTTATTTTGATGATCACTCCTACCTATGTAGGTTGGGCTCAACAAAATATTTTCGCGTTCGGAAGAGAAATTATGTGACTGAAATTTCGTAAATAGATCTCGCCGCGACGAAAAACATCTTTGCTTTAATGACTTCGATCCCAACACGCGGATCATACCTGCCACACTCTCTCCCCTATTACGTGATAATACAAAACGAGCTACCCTTTTTTGCTCCCTCTCCATGTCCTCCGTCAATCCCACCTGGTAAGGATCCCACACCGCGCAGCAATATACTAACAGAGGACGAACGAGTGTAGTGTAAGCTGTCTCTTTAGTGGACTTGTTGCATCTTCTAAGTGTCCTGCCAATGAAACGCAACCTTTGGCTCGCCTTCCCCACAATATTATCTATGTGGTCTTTCCAACTGAAGTTGTTCGTAATTTTTACACCCAGGTACTTAGTTGAATTGACAGCCTTGAGAATTGTACTATTTATCGAGTAATCGAATTCCAACGGATTTCTTTTGGAACGCATGTGGATCACCTCACACTTTTCGTTATTTAGCGTCAACTGCCACCTGCCACACCCTATAGCAATCTTTTCTAAATCGCTTTGCAACTGATACTGGTCTTCGCATGACCTTAGTAGACGGTAAATTACAGCATCATCTGCGAATAACCTAAGAGAACTGCTCAGATTGTCACCCAGGTCATTTATATACATCAAGAACAGCAGAGGTCCCAGGACGCTTCCCTGGGGAACACCTGATATCACTTCAGTTTTACTCGATGATTTGCCATCTATTACTACGAACTGCTACCTTCCTGACAGGAAATCACGAATCCAGTCGCACAACTGAGACGATACCCCATAGGCTCGCAGCTTGATTAGAAGTCGCTTCTGAGGAACCGTGTCAAAAGCTTTCCGCAAACCTAGAAATACGGAATCAACTTGAGATCCCCTGTCGATAGCGGCCATTACTTCGTGCGAATAAACAGCTAGCTGCGTTGCACAAGAACGATGTTTTCTGAAACCATGCTGATTACGTATCAATAGATCGTTCCCTTCAAGGTGACTCATAATGTTTGAATACAGTATATGCTCCAAAACCCTACTGAAAACAGACGTCAATGATATAGGTCTGTAGTTCGATGGATTACTCCTACTACTCTTCTAAACACTGGTGCGACCTGCGCAATTTTCCAATCTGTAGGTACAGATCTATCGGTGAGCGAACGATTGTATATGATAGCTAAGTACGGAGCTATTGTATCAGCGCAATCTGAAAGGAACCTAATCGGTATACAATCTGGACCAGAAAACTTGCCCGTACCAAGCGATTTACAGGGTGTTTCAAAAATGACCGGTATATTTGAAACGGCAATACAAACTAAACGAGCAGCGATAGAAATACACCGTTTGTTGCAATATGCTTGGGACAACAGTACATTTTCAGGCAGACAAACTTTCGAAATTACAGTACTTACAAATGTCAACAACAGATGGCGCTGCGGTCTGGGAAACTCTATAGTACGATATTTTCCACATATCCACCATGCGTAGCAATATGGCGTAGTCTCTGAATGAAATTACCCGAAACCTCTGACAACGTGTCTGGTGGAATGGCTTCACATGCAGATGAGAGGTACTGCTTCAGCTGTTCAATTGTTTCTGGATTCTGGCGGTACACCTGGTCTTTCAAGTGTCCCCACAGAAAGAAGTCACAGGGGTTCATGTCTGGCGAAAAGGGAGGCCAATCCACGCCGCCTCCTGTATGTTTCGGATAGCCCAGAGCAATCACACGATCATCGAAATATTCATTCAGGAAATTAAAGACGTCGGCCGTGTGATGTGGCCGGGCACCATCTTGCAAAAAACCACGAGGTGTTCGCAGTGTCGTCTAAGGCAGTTTGTACCGCCACAAATTCACGAAGAATGTCCAGATAGCGTGATGCAGTAATCGTTTCGGATCTGAAAAATGGGCCAATGATTCCTTTGGAAGAAATGGCGGCCCAGATCAGTACTATTTGAGGCTGTAGGGACGATGGGACTGCAACATGGGGCTTTTCGGTTCCCCATATGCGCCAGTTCTGATTATTGACGAAGCCGTCCAGGTAAAAATAAGCTTCGTCAGTAAACCAAATACTGCCCACATGCATATCGCCGTCATCAATCCTGTGCACTATATCGTTAGCGAATGCAATGGTAGCGGCGCTGAGGGGGTGCCGCGTTTGAATTTTGTATGGATAGAGGTGTAAACTCTGGCGCATGAGACGATACGTGGACGTTGGCGTCATTTGGACCGCAGCTGCAACACGGCGAACGGAAACCCGAGGCCGCTGGTGGATCACCTGCTGCACTAGCTGCGCGTTGCCCTCTGTGGTTGCCATACGCGGTCGCCCTACCTTTCCAGCACGTTCATCCGTCACATTCCCAGTCCGTTGAAATTTTTCAAACAGATCCTTTATTGTATCGCTTTTCGGTCCTTTGGTTACATTAAACCTCCGTTGAAAACTTCGTCTTGTTGCAACAACACTGTGTTCTAGGCGGTGGAATTCCAACACCAGAAAAATCCTCTGTTCTAAGGAATAAACCATGTTGTCCACAGCACACTTGCACGTTGTGAACAGCACACGCTTACAGCAGAAAGACGACGTACAGAATGGCGCACCCACAGACTGCGTTGTCTACTATGTATATCTTTCACATCACTTGCAGCGCCATCTGTTGTTGAAAATTGTAACTACTGTAATTTCGAAAGTTTGTCCGCCTGAAAATGTACTGTTGCCCCAAGCATATTGCAACAAACGGTGTATTTCTATCGCTGCTCGTTTAGCTTTTATTGCCGTTTCAAATATACCGGTCATTTTTGAAACACCCTGTAAGTTGCTTCGGAACCACTAAGGTATCTACTTCTAAGAAACTCATGCCAGCAGCTGTTCGTGTTTCAAATTCTGGAATATTCCATTTGTCTTCCCTGGTGAAGGAATTTCGGAAAACTGCGTTCAATAACTCCGCTTTAGCGGCACAGTCGTCGGTAACAGTACCATCGGCACTGATCAGTGAAGGTATTGACTGCGTCTTGCCGCTTGTGTACGTTACATACGACCAGAATTTCTTCAGATTTTCTACCAAATTTCGAGACAATGTTTCGTTGTGGAACCTATTAAGGGCATCTCGCATTGAAGTCCGTGCCAAATTTCGCGCGTCTGTAAATTTTAGCCAATCTTCGGGATTTCGCGTTCTTCTGAACTTCGCATGCTTCCTCCGTTGCCTCTGCAACAGCGTACGGGGCTCTTTTGTGTACCACGGGGGATCAGTTCCATCTCTTAGCAGTTTATGAGATATGAATCTCTCAATTGCTGTTGCTACTATATCTTTGAATTTGAGCCACATCTCGTCTACATTTGCATAGTCAGTTCCGAAGGAATGGAGATTGTCTCTTAGGGAGGCTTCTAGTGACACTTTATCCGCTTTTTTAAATAAAATTATTTTGCGTTTGTTTCTGGTGGATTTGGAAGAAACGGTATTGAGCCTAGCTACAACGACCTTGTGATCACTAATCCCTGTATCAGTCATGATGTTCTCTATCAGCTCTGGATTGTTTGTGGCTAAGAGGTCAAGTGTGTTTTCGCAACCATTTACAAATCGCGTGGGTTCGTGAAGTAACTGCTCGAAATAATTTTCGGAGAAAGCATTTGGGACAATCTCGGAAAATGTTTTCTGCCTACCACCGGTTTTGAACAAGTATTTTTGCCAACATACCGAGGGTAGGTTGAAGTCCCCACCAACTATAACCCTATGAGTGGGGTATTTATTTGTTACGAGACTCGAATTTTCTCTGAACTGTTCAGCAACTATATCATCGGAGTCTGCGGGTCGGTAGAAGGAGCCAATTATTAACTTAGTTCCGCTGTTAAGTATAACCTCCACCCATACCAATTCGCACGGAGTATCTACTTCAACTTCACTACAAGATAAACCACTACTGACAGACACAAACACTCCACCACCAATTCTGCCTAATATATCTTTCCTGAACACCGTCTGAGACTTCGTAAAAATTTCTGCAGAACTTATTTCAGGCTTTAGCCAGCTTTCTGTACCTATAACGATATCAGCTTCTGTGCTTTCTATTAGCGCTTGAAGCTCAGGGACTTTTCCAGCGCAACTACAACAATTTACAACTATAATTCCGACTGTTCCTTGATCCAAGCACATCCTGTAATTGCCAAGCACCCTTTGACATTGCAGCCCATCCCGCACTTTGCCGAGGCCTTCTAACCTAAAAAACCGCCCAGTCCACGCCACACAGCCTCCGCTACCCGTGTAGCCGCCAGCTGAGTGTAATGAAATTCTGACCTATTCAGCTGAACCGAAACCCCACCACCCTATGGCGCAAGTGAAGGGATCTGCAGCCAACACGGTCGCTAAACCGTCTGAGCCTCTGATTCAGACCCTCCACCCGGCTCTGCACCAAACGTCCGCAGTCGGTTCTGTCAACGATGCTGCAGATAGTGAGCTCTGCCTTCATCTCGTAAGCAAGACCGGCAGCCTTCACCAAATCCGCTGGAATCCAGAGAGAATTTCTTCAGATCCAAAGCGACGCATGTCATTAGTGCCGACATGTGCCACCAACTGCAGCTGGCTGCACCCTGTGCTTTTCATGGCATCCGGAAGGACCCTTTCCACATCAGGAATGACTCCACTCGGAATGCACACGGAGTGCACACTGGATTTCTTCCCCTCCTTAGCCGCCATATCCCTAAGGGGCCTCATTACGCGCCTAACATTGGAGCTCCCAACTACCAGTAAGCCCACCCTCTGCGATTGCCCGGACCGCTGTACTACGTTAACGGACATGAGATGATAACACTGGTCATTATTACAAGTTTTCCAGATTAAAAAGTACCATATAGCACAAGACAAATTACATATTGAGATGCCGGCCGCGGTGGTCTCGCGGTTCTAGGCGCGCAGTCCGGAACCGTGCGACTGCTACGGTCGCAGGTTCGAATCCTGCCTCGGGCATGGATGTGTGTGATGTCCTTAGGTTAGTTAGGTTTAAGTAGTTCTAAGTTCTAGGGGACTAATGACCACAGCAGTTGAGTCCCATAGTGCTCAGAGCCATTTGAACCATTTTGAACATATTGAGATATAGTTTACAAGGTATATAAATCACACTTAGTGTTTGGCTGATATACACTGACGGAAAGAAAACGACAGCACCAAGAAGGAGTTACGCGACATAAACAGAAGTTGGTAGGCATGTCTCTACATCTGAAAGGCGAAGCCTATTCAGATTTCGCGCCAATCACATAAGAGTAGCGCTAGAAGCGACAGTATGAGGATGCATATCAGGTATGCTTTAAAAACATGCTGTAACGGTCGACAGCAGTTCGACGTGTTAAGTTGATGTTAGACAAGAATGCATTTAAGGAGACAGTGATGCCATTATCAACACACCACTGAGTTTGAACAAGGTCGTATGTTTCACAAACTGTGACATAATCGCGTATACAAACAGTGATCCAATACTGTAAAATGCTTTTTTATCCCAGTCTCTGTTCACAAATGAATTCGTTAGACGATTATGTGTTTCAGTCTGTAATGACCATCCTCAGATCTTTTTTACACCATGTCCTAAAGTGATGCGGCCATAATAGCATCGTCAAAACATATAAATATAATCAGCATAGTATCGTCACATAGATTTAAAATATGATGTAGAACAGGCCACATCGCCCACATAGTGGACATATGTGGACGACGTGGCCTATTCTACACCATATTTTAAATCTATGTCCTGACTAGACAGGTGAGACACCACCAGCAGTCGACCAATGGTGTAAACGCCCAGAAGATGACCTCTATGTTGGGTTCAAACCGGTTGGCGGTATAATAATAATAATAATAATAATAATAAATGCGATTAAGACTGTTTCTGAATAATTGATTAATCATACTAACCGCTGCTTCATCCCCAAAACCATATTGTCCAAAAAAGACACTCTGGACCTACACCTCGAGTTATAGTCTGGGGTGCGATTCATGTGACAGCAAGAGGCCTCTATACAGTGACGTCATGTTGTCTCGGCTGTTCGATTACCAGATCTGTCTCCCATCGAGCAAACTTGGGACACCATCCGACTACAACTCCAACGTCATCCACAAAGAGCATTAACCGTCCCTGTATTGACCGACCAAGTGCAACAGGCATGTAACTCCATCCCACAAACTGGCATCTGGAACCTGTACAACACAATGCATGCGGCTATGAACGTACCAGCATTTCACATTTTCAATGCCTTATCTCGTGCTTACATTAACCTATGATTTTGCAACTTTAACAACTTAAATGTTACCTAGACACAGGTATTCCAAAAATTTCATTACTCTAGATTAATTATTTTTTGGTGTTGCGATTTTTGACGTCAGTGTCTTTTTGAACTGCATTCCTTTCACTTTCTTGAAGTACAGTATACACATTGTAGTATTCCACTTTCGTTGCTCTCACGCTGTTAAAATTTTGTAGGTGGTGTCTTGTCCCAGCAGTCGTTTTTATAAGGAAACCACCAACAACAGATTACAGGGAGCAAAAGTTGTTAATAAGGAACCACATGCATTGAAACAAGCTAATGCATTCTCAATTTCCGTTAATGACTCCATGTGGGCCCCTCGTGCAGTTGCTTGTGCTGATATTAACTTCGCAGTTATTCTTTGAGCATGGAGTGAAGAGTCATTTTGTCAACTTCGCGGAAAGGCAACGTCTTCCTTTATGGTGAGGCCATGTGACACTGTCTATTTCGCTGGCTTTAGGTTACCGAGTCATAGAAATATCATTCAGCGGTTCCCTGCCGTCTGGTGTCTCGGAAACGTCCGGGCATCGGCGGGTCATGCCAGTAAGTCAGTCGCTCAATGACTAAAGATAACAAACTACCGAAGATTGTCAGCGGGCAGAGATAGATCAACGAGTAATCGACCATTGCCCCTCTTCCCATGTGTGCAACCTTTTTTAATTGTTTGGTCTGTATTAGGAGCTTAACCAAATTTACGTCCAGATTTGTCACTGTTTAGGGTTGACGTAACGCTACGACCAATAAGAGGAGAGAGTTAATGAAAATGAGTGCAATATTAAAATTACTCGAAACTTTTTTTGCATTCGATTTTCTGCCTGAATTATGCGCCCACGACAATACTGTAAACAGA
The DNA here is from genome assembly GCF_023897955.1 of Schistocerca gregaria. NCBI lineage: Eukaryota > Metazoa > Arthropoda > Insecta > Orthoptera > Acrididae > Schistocerca > Schistocerca gregaria. Next base: position 250,689,598 of record NC_064925.1, read on the forward strand.
TTTTCATTAACGGTTGTAATGGTAGTACTCATATGTACAGGTTTGGCACTTAAGTAAACATAGAGGTCGTCTACATACAAATTACATCTACAGGGCAGTACAGATGAGATGTCAGTAATGTGTGAGGAGAATAATAGTGGACTAAGACTCAAGTCTAGTGGCAATATGGAAAGACTCATCTCCAAAACGACTTTGCACTTCTTATGACAACATGTTCATGTCTACTTCTGAAGAAGCTTTGTAATTGCTTCATCACACTACTAGTGAAACAAACCTGATGGAAGGACAATTTATTCAAAATGGCGGCTGGGTTTTCTCAATTCCCTATGACTCACACTGCCTTCACATCCTCAGAATGGCGGGAAATTTTGACGGGAAAAACCGTATAACTTCCTCCCCCCTCCACACTCACACCGCTCATCACCCCATGTCATCACCCCACAAAATGATGGGAAAAGGTCAATTGGCCTAACCTAACCCGTGCAAATGGCAGGAAACGGTAATTCAGTGCTGCAGAGCAAGGCAGGATATTTTATTTATTTATTTATAGCTCAATTGGGCTACCTTCGCAAACTTCGAGACGTGTTTGTTCACCTTAACATGCAGGGACCGCCTGAACTACTTCACACTACATCCACCAAGGGCACTGTTAGAGCCGGCCGGAGTGGCTGAGCGGTTCTAGGCGTTACAGTCTGGAACCGTGCGACCGCTACGGTCGCAGGTTCGAATCCTGCATCGTGCATGTGTCCTTAGGTTAGTTAGGTTTAAGTAGTTCTAAGTTATAGGCGACTGATGACCTCAGATGTGAAGTCCCATAGTGCTCAGAGCCATTTGAACCACTGCTGGCCTCTGCTCTCCTTCCCCACTCCCTACCACTTTTCCCCTCACCTTCCCCACTACACCACATGTGCGGAAGCTTCAGGCTGTCCTGAGCTCTTGGATAGGTCGACGTAAGTCTTTGTGCTGTATTCAATGGAAGAAATGTTGTTGGTGTCGGACAAGGTAGATTTTAATGGCTATATCACCAGTATCATGCAGCTGAAGACTGCGTCCAAATTCCCTAATCTACACTCCTGGAAATTGAAATAAGAACACCGTGAATTCATTGTCCCAGGAAGGGGAAACTTTATTGACACATTCCTGGCGTCAGATACATCACATGATCACACTGACAGAACCACAGGCACATCGACACATGCAACAGAGCATGCACAATGTCGGCACTAGTACAGTGTATATCCACCTTTCGCAGCAATGCAGGCTGCTATTCTCCCATGGAGTCGATCGTAGAGATGCTGGATGTAGTCCTGTGGAACGGCTTGCCATGCCATTTCCACCTGGCGCCTCAGTTGGACCAGCGTTCGTGCTGGACGTGCAGACCGCGTGAGACGACGCTTCATCCTGTCCCAAACATGCTCAATGGGGAACAGATCCGGAGATCTTGCTGTCTAGGGTAGTTGACTTACACCTTCTAGAGTACGTTGGGTGGATCGAGATACATGCGGACGTGCATTGTCCTGTTGGAAGAGCAAGTTACCTTGCCGGTATAGGAATGGTAGAACGATGGGTTCGATGACGGTTTGGATGTACCGTGCACTATTCAGTGTCCCCTCGACGATCACCAGAGGTGTACTGCCAGTGTAGGAGATCGCTCCCCACACCATGATGCCGGGTGTTGGCCCTGTGTGCCTCGGTCGTATGCAGTCCTGATTGTGGCGCTCACCTGCATGGCGTCAAACACGCATACGACCATCATTGGCACCAAGGCAGAAGCGACTGTCATCGCTGAAGACGACACGTCTCCATTCGTCCCTCCATTCACGCCTGTCGCGACACCACTGGAGGCGGGCTGCACGATGTTGGGGCGTGAGCGGAAGACAGCCTAACGGTGGCGGGACCGTAGCCCAGCTTTATGGAGACTGTTGCGAATGGTCCTCGCCGATACCTCAGGAGCAACAGTGTCCCTAATTTGCTGGGAAGTGGCGGTGCTGTCCCCTACGGCACTGTGTAGGATCCTATTGTCTTGGCGTGCATCCGAGCGTCGCTGCGGTCCGGTCCCAGGTGACGGACACGTGCACCTTCCGCCGACCACTGGCGACAACATCGATGTACCGTGGAGACCTCACGCCCCACGTGTTGAGCAATTCGGCGGTACGTCCACCCGGCCTCCCGCATGCCCACTATACGCCCTCGCTCAAGGTCCGTCAACTGCACATACGGTTCACGTCCACGCTGTCGCGGCATGCTACCAGTGTTAAAGACTGCGATGGAGCTCCGTATGCCACGGCAAACTGGCTGACACTGACGGCGGCGGTGCACAAATGCTGTGCAGCTAGCGCTATTCGACGGCCAACACCGCGGTTCCTGGTGTGTCCGCTGTGCCGTGCGTGTGATCATTGCTTGTACAGCCCTCTCGCAGTGTCCGGAGCAAGTATGGTGGGTCTGACACACCGGTGTCAATGTGTTCCTTTTTCCATTTCCAGGAGTGTAGGTTGTAAGGCAATGATAATGGTGGAGCATAAGAAGCAGAAGAATACAGACCAAATACAGACAAGAATATCAGAACAATAACGATATCTGAAAGTTCATAATAAATTTCAACCTGCAACAGATCGTGAAAAAAAAGACACACAGCAGATCGGATGTCTAAAAGATTCTCGTTGAATTCGAAACACTATCCTACAGACGAGAAAAATGGCTGTGCAAGCTTCTTCATCTCCCAGTACCTACTGCAACATACATCCTTCTGAATCTGCTTAGTGTATTAATCTCTAGGTCTCCCTCTACAATTGTTGCCCTCCACACTGCCCTCCAATACTAAATTGAAGATCCTTGATGCCTCAGAGCATGTCCTACCAACCGATCCCTACTTCTAGTCAAGTTGCGCTACAAACTCCTCTTCTCCCCAATTCTATTCAATACCTCCTCATTAGTTATGTGATCTACCCATCTAATCGTCAGCATTCTTCTGTAGCATCACATTTCGAAAGCTTCTTGTCCAAACTATTTATCGTCCATGTTTCACTTCCATACATGGCTACACTCCATACAAATACTTTCAGAAACGCCTTCTTCGCACTTAAATCTATATTCAATGTTAACAAAATTCTCTTCTTCAGAAATGCTTTCCTTGCCATTGCCAGTCCACATTTTATATCCTCCCTACTTTGACCATCATCAGTTATTTTACTCCCCAAATAGCAAAACGTCATCGTCGAACCTCAAAGTTTTTATTTCCTCTCCATGGATTTTAATACGTACTCCGAATTTTTCTTTTGTTTCCTTTAGTGCTTACTCAATATACAGATTGAATAACATCAGGGAGAGGCTACAACCCTGTCTCACTCCCTTCCCAACCACTGCATCCCTTTTCGTGCCCTCGACTCTTATAACTGCCATCTGGTTTCTGCACAAATTGTAAATAGCCTTTCGCTTCCTGTATTTTACCCCTCCAAACTTCAGAATTTGAAAGAGAGTATTCCAGTCAACAATGTCAAAAGCTTTCTCTAAGTCTACAAATGCTAGAATCTATCTTCTAAGGTAAGTCGTAGGGTCAGTGTTGCCTCACGTGTTCCAGAATTCCTACGGAATCCAAACTGATCTTCCGCGAGGTCGGTTTCTACAAGTTTTTCCATTCGTCTGTAAATAATTCGCTGTAGTATTTTGCAGCTGTGACTTATTAAACTGATAGTTCCGTAATTTTCACATCTGTAAACACCTGCTTTCTTTGGGAGTGGAATTATTATATTCTTCTTGAGGTCTGAGGGTATTTCGCCTGTCTCATACATCATGCTCACCAGATGGTACAGTTTTGTCAGTAGTTCTAATGGAATGTTGTCTATTGCAGGGGCCTTGTTTCGACTTAGGTCTTTCAGTGCTCTGTCAAACTCTTCACGTAGTATCATATCTCCCATTTCATCTTCATCTACATCCCCTTCCATTCCCATAATGTCCTCAAGTACATCGCCCTTGTATAGACCCTCTATATACTCCTTCCACCTTTCTCCTTTCCCTTCTTTGCTTAGGACTGGGTTTTCATCTGAGATCTTGATATTCATGCAAGTGGTTCTCTTTTCTTCAAAGGTCTCTTTAATTTTCCTGTAGGCAGTATCTGTCTTGCCTGCAGTGAAATAAGCCTCTACATCCTTACATTTGTCCTCTTAGCCATTTTTCACTTCCTGTCGATCTCATTTTTGCCTGCTTCATTTATTGCACTTTTATATTTCCTCCTTTCATCAATTAAATTCAATATTTCTCCTGTTACCCAAGGATTTCTACTAGCCCTCTTCTTTTTACCTACTTGATCCCCTGCTGGCTTTACTACTTCATCCCTCAAAGCTACCCATTCTTCTTCTACTGTATTTCTTTCCCCCATTCCTGTCAATTGTTCGCTTATGCTGTCCCTGAAACTCTGTACAACCTCTGGTTTAGTCAGTTTATCCAGGTCCCATCTCCTTAAATTCCCACCTTTTTGCAGTTTCTTCAGTTCTAATCTACAGTTCATAACCAATAAATTGTGGCCAGAGTCCACATCTGCCCCTAGAAATGTCTTACAACTTAAAACTTGGTTCCTAAATCTCTGTCTTACCATTAGATAATATATCTGATACCTTCTAGTATCTCCAGACTTCTTCCATGTATACAACCTTCTTTCATGATTCTTGAACCAAGTGTTAGCTATTATTAGGTTATTCTCTGTGCAAAATTCTATCAGGCAGCTTTCTTTTTCATTCCTTACTCCCATTTCATATTCACCTACTACGTTTCCTTATCTTCATTTACCTACTATCGAATTCCAGTCACCGATGATTATTAAATTTTCGTCTCCCTTCACTATCATAATAATTTATTTTATCTCATCACTCATTTCATCGATTTCTTCGTCATCTGCAGAGCTAGTTGGCATTTAAACTTGTACTACTGTAGTAGGCGTGGGCTTCGTGTCTATCTTGGCTACAGTAATTCGTTCAATATGCTATTTGTAGTAGCTTACCCGCACTCCTATTTTTTTATTCATTATTAAACCTATTCCTGCATTACCTCTATTTGATTTTGTATTTATAACCCTGTATTCACCTGACCAAAAGTCTTGTTCCTCCTGCCACCGAACTTCACTAACTCCCGCTATATCTAACTTTAACCTATCCATTTTCCTTTTTAAATTTTCTAACCTACCTGCCTGATTAAGGGATCTGACATTCCATGCTCCGATCCATAGAATGCCAGTTTCCTTTCTCCTTATAACAACGTCCTCTTGAGTAATCCCCGCCCGGAGATCCAAATGGGGGACTATTTTATCTCCGGAATATTTTACCCTAGAGCACATCATCATCATTCAACCATACAGTAAAGCTGCACTTTGATTATAAAAACCAGGTACAAACAGTTCATTTTGCTGAGTTTGTTTGAGAGTAGCTGTTTTCTCGATCAAAAATGGCTCTGAGCACTATAGGACTTAACTTCTGAGGTCATCAGACCCCTAGAACTTAGAACTACTTAAACGTAACTAACCTAAGGACATCACACACATCCATGTCCGAGGCAGGATTGGAACCTGCGACCGTAGCGGTTGCGAAGTTCCAGACTGATGTGCCTAGAACCGCTCGGCCACAACGGCCGGCACATAATTTTGCCTGTAAACTCAAAAATAGAGGAATCTCTGTTAGTAACACTCGTGTTTTTTTAACGAATATCGATGTCAATGATAAAAGAGTTTCCGATCATAACTGTAATTTACCATGTCAGTTGAGGTTTTACTACTCATAATCAAATGTGTTTCTAATGTCTGGAGGAGCAACAAACGTATCCTCCATCGGTATTTCATCATCTCGATGCAAACAACACATCATAATCGCTGTTCTCTCAGCCAAATAAAGACGGGAAATGTGTAGAGTGGCAGCGTAGCTTACAGGCGAACAAGAGGCCTCTGGAACTCTCGGACCTGCCGTATTGTATGGGAGAGAGAGAGAGAGAGAGAGAGAGAGAGAGAGAGAGAGAGAGAGGAACTGAGAGAGACTTATAAAGACCTGTCTCAATACAATTACATCACCTCACAGTCAAGCAAGAGGCTTCTGTTCCTGTTTCTGGTCTGCAGAAATCATTCACAAGTGCAAAAAAGAAGAACAGGACGCTTCTTGCAAGTCATTGAACTTATTTCTGGGAAATACTGACCCCCCACCCCTTGAACAATAGCGAATACCTGATATTTGTCACGGACGAAGCGCTGAATGGTCAACAGCGGTGTGCTTTCAAACGCTCTGGATGTGCTGGCGCTGTCTGAAAGTCGTCCTCAACTATGTAAACTCCAGCTCATGTCGGAAAATCATTAAATTAGCCAAAGCTACTGTCTGACGCTTCTCACTGCTAATATCTCCATAACTATGCCCGCCAAAAACGTATGTGTCTGTCGTTGATTGGATTTAGTATCACATGACAGATGTTCACAATACTGCTTGCGGAAACGTCGTCAGGAACGCTGCATTGCTGTATAACCTAGTCCACGTGATTCTCACTATGGTGTTCACTCAAAAATTCTTCCTTAACGAGCTTACGTATCGTGCACATAGACTGCATGGCGAACTAGTGTGAAGCTGCTATGCGCGAGTCCGCAGTGGCAGTTGATGAGCATGGCCTCAATTGCAGGATGAGACGGTATGCAGAGACCTGTTATGACTACACAAGAGTGACGTAGTCCAGGATCCAAACACAAATATGCACTTGGCCCCATGCATATACATGGGCGAGAGGAAACCTGTCACCAGTCCAGAATAATAGCATGCTTTCGCAATACCTGTGTGTATGTGTATGTGCGGGGGGGGGGGGGGGGGGGGGGGAGGTAATCGGATGGATGGATGGATGGGAGGATGGGTGATTGTGGTGTGGTGTGGCCAGCGGCCTTCTCCATTTGTAAGTAACGGACTCTGTCACTCATTTTAACCGACACAGTCGTTCTTGAGATACAGTACTCTAAGCTCCCCATTGCCAAAACTTTCAACAGCAGCCTCCAGATCATTCTGCCGTTAACGCTAAAAGCTTTCTCAGCACCTGCAGCAGAGAGAGAGAGAGAGAGAGAGAGAGAGAGAGAGAGAGAGAGAGAGAGATGATACTTGTCAAAACAAATAGTTTTTTGTAAACAAAATTCCTGTCTAGAATATTTCATTCATGAACTGTTGAGTGTTCTGGCTTCAAAGACATTCCTTAACACTACCTTGGGAACAATAGCATTACACTTGTCTGCTGACCACCCCTTTCCAAACGTAAGTCCCACCTTCTGTTCGTAGCGACTGAGCAAACACACTTTTCACTTTGCTCATGCATCTCGAGAATCATATATAACAGTATGACAGACTATATACCATTTCTATGTCTGATACGCTAGAAACGCGACAGAGTCTTCGTTCACAGTGTAATGTTTTGTGAGAAATAAATCACTTTTTTTTAAATGGAGTTTACATCCTTAATACGAATCTAACATTGTCACGGAATTTCCAATACATTGTCCGTTAAATCATTTAATGGGTGCAACAACCTCACAGCTCCACACATCATTCGGAGATACTTCAAGAGGAGAGGACTTAATAACAGCATTGCTCCTATTTTACCCCCATGCACTGTTCAATAGTGAATCGATCATAATACTGTATTCGATATAGAGCAGAGTATATCCAGATGAGCAGTACGAACATGCATAGTGATAACTATTTATTTAGAAGCAAACAAAATACTTACGCACTAATCTAACTATCGCAAGAGAGCGAATTAACAAACAAATACAAGCCAGAACAAATGAATGTCAATGTATCCTCAGCAACAGCAGTCATCTTACTACATCTTACACTTCGCCACAGTCTGTAGGGGCGGGATATGTCGTCCCTCGCCTCCTAGACAGTCACTTCTTAGTGGTGGGGTCATGCAAATGAATTTGAGTCTGACATATTCTTCTGCTTTAGCTCATCTACTTGTCAGTCCCTAGTGCTTGCGTTGCTTTCCTTAAGATTCCAGCAAATGAATCCGAACTCGACCTATGCATTCAACTTCAGCTCACTCCAGGAGCTTACTGCTAGGCATCATGCAGTTAACACTTCCGATGACAGTACATGGAATTTCTAATCCTATTAGCGTGTAACTGATTTAAGTACGTTCAGGTCAACAACCAACTCCACCACAGGTCTTACCACCTATTTGCAGGCAACTCCGTCACCTGCAAACATCCTACATCTAAAACAAATACGCTGTAAGTAGCTGTACAGTGCATGGTGGAGGGTACAACACACCAGTATTATAGATTACCCTTCTATCCCAATCTCACAGGCCGCTCGAGTAAAAAATTGCCTACATACAACCAGACATACACTATCCACCCCTATGTTTCCAGGAGAAACACATCGTCTTTCCCAAAGACTTTTTTTCCATCACGTGATCTAATGGAGTGTGCCAAACTAAAAGATTCTAACTGGATCACGTAACATGAACAGGTGTGGGCTTGCAGGGTCAGAGGACAGCGACTATGCAGTGTCGAGCTGTTGTATCGATGTTATTGTTCACCAGTACATATCATTTAATCACAAACCGGTCTATGCATGTTAATGTCGGGGTAGCAGCTGACATTGACCTCAAAGTTATAGTGCAAACTGAGAATGTATAGCGAGATACGAAGATGGGGCTCGATAAAATAGAGTGGCGCAAGCTGTGCCGCAAACTGATGTATATATAGAGGAGGATCAGATGGCTAAGTATGACAGATTGTGTCTCGGCATGCTTTTGGGGGGGGGGGGGGGGGGGCGTAAGAGTCTCTACAGACTGGTTCAACAAGACAGAGGCAGAACAAGCCATTTACAGCAAGTTTCGTGACATCAGAGAGTCACGTGATGTCTTCTTTGACCAAGTGTGCAGAGACAAGTCCAGGTAGGCCAGTCTCCTCAGGTTTAAACAGCTGGGATGCTGTCCCTCCCCTGCCATTGTGGCTTTAGAGCATCTACAGACCAGCAGCTGTAGGCCTTTGAAAATTCATAGAAAATTCCTGACATTATTCTCGTCTGTAGGGCAGTGCTTCGAATTCTATAAGAATTACTTTAAAGCCAGTACCGCCATAGTGTTACATTTACACGATCATGATTTCGGCTTCAAAGTGCCATTATCAAGTGTATTAAGTGTTATACAGGGCCTAAGATGGCGTACTGTCATGTTTAAAATACACTATTCGACACACTGTCTAAGGATCAGCACTAGACAATGTGTCTAATAGTGTATTTTAAATACGAGAGTGTGCCATCTTAGGCACTGTATAACACTTAATAACTTGATAATGGCACTTTGAAGCCGAAATCATGATCGTGTAAATGTAACACTGCGAATAAAACATAGTCTAATGGCGGTACTAACTTTAAAGAAATATATTATGACTGTGGCCCCACATTATGGAAAAAATTATTTCTATAAGAATATTTTTAGACATCCGATCTGCTATGAGCCTACGTGTTTTTCACAATCTGTTGTGGGTTGACACATCTCATGACCTTTTAGATATGTAATTGTTCTGAGTGTCCCATCTGTGCTTAGACCATCTTCTTCTTCTTCTTCTTCTTCTTACACTCCACTATTATCTTTGCCTACCAACATAGATGTAGGGAGTTATGGACACAGTCCTCAGCTGTATGATTACAAGTGATATAGCCGTTAAACTCCTTCTTGTCCGACACCAACAACATCTCTTCCATTGAACACATCACAAAGACTTACGTTGTCCTATCCAAGAGCTCAGGCCGAAGTTTGCACTGATGAGGAGGAGGGAAGTGAGGAGAAAAGTGAAGGGGAGTGGCAGAGAGGGAGGGGGAGCCAGTAACACCCTCTGGTGGTTGTAGTGGTTCCTGCATGTTGAGGTGAACACGCACATCTCGAAGTTAGGTTAGTGGACGTACGCCAACAGAGCTATAAATAAATAAATAAAATACCCTGCCTTCTTCTTTAGCACAGGATTACCGTTTCCCACCATTCCCAAGAGTTTAGTTATCCCATTTGAACTTTTCTTACCATTTCCTGGTGTGAGGACGTAGGATGGTTGGAGGGGATGTGGGGAGGGGGAAGTTAGGTTAGTGGAGGTACTCCCATTGACCTTTTTCTGCCTAACTTTCCCTCCATTTCCTGTGGATGGAGGGGGGGGGGGCGGACATTATATGGGGTGGGGAAAACCCACCTGCCATTTTGAACGCATTATTTGTCCTCACATCTGCTTTGATCCACTTCTCTCATTATGTGTAATATTCATCTGCGCCCTTTTTTGTGCAGTTTGTGAAAGTTTACCACATCAAATAATGTGCTGAAGTCCAGTAGTCTCAATATCGTGAACACATGATTGTCTGTAACATATCTAAGATTATCATTTACCTTAATTAGTGCAGTGTTCAAGCAATATTATTACGACACTCAGGCTGTCATCAGAAATTATAAGGGCGGTGGGGTGCGGGAGCGACTAGTAAGCGATTGAGCTCACTTTCAGCAAAAAATTTTCGCAATTTATTTCTCTCCAACAAATTACATGAGGCACACGTTTGTAACCTGAGCACACTTCACTGTTAAGTGGTTGTAAGATAATTATTACATTGTTTAAAAGCACCAATAAATAAATCAGATAGTATCAACATCAAAATAGTTTTATCACTAAAACTGAGGGAGGAGGGGGGATGCGACAGGAAGTTTCCCTTGTAAGTGATTAGTTAATTGGCGATATACAATATATTAGAAGGCTTACGAAATGGATTCGCATTTGAGAATCCGGATTCATATCAGCTATTCTTGATACATGAAAATTTATGCCAGAGCAGGACTCGAATCCGGTTTTTCTGGTTTTCGTGTGCCGTCACCTTAACCAATTCGGCTGTCCGAGCATGACTCCAGGACCAATCCAAACGTCCGTAGGGGTCGTAGAGTTCACAGTCCTTACGCTCGCGCTTTTCGTGACACCCTTTACAGGGTGATATAAATATTTTGTCGTCATTTAAGCTGTCGAGGCATGAATATATTATTCACGATTACAATGACTTTGTTTATATAAAGTCTGGATACGTACATGTCAGAAGGACATTGTAATGTAAAGATACGGACACCGTATAAACACAGACATTGAAACCATCAATAGAGTGTTCATGCCTCGATAGGCTGAAATGGCGTTGAAATATTTTTCCCTCCCTCTGCGGGACTCACGAAATGTGCGAGTGTAAGAATAGTGGACTCCGTGGCATATGGAAGTTCGGATCGATCCTGGAGGCGTGCTCAGATACTCGAAGAGGTTAACGTAACACCTCACAATGAGTGCGAAAGGCGGGTTCGAGTCCCGGCCCGACATAAATTTTCTAGTGTCACACACAGGTGACATCAATCTAGACTCGAAAAAATCCAAAACCATTTCGTAATATTTACCACATCTGTAATCGTCAAAACAGAGGCTGTTCCTTGGATATGCTTGCATGCCTGAAGGACATTGTAATGTGAAGATACACACCGTATAAAGATAGACATTGTACCCATCAGTGACATATTCGATGGGTTGTTCATCGCAGACATTAAACACGGAACATTTTCTTCTAAAGAAAAACTATTCATTATTCACTTTTCAGTGTATTAAAGCTTCTAAAGATCTACTAAATATGTCATTGTCGTCTTTGAAGGAAGTAGCAATGAGTGACTTCCGGTCCCATAGTGTGTTTATTCCTTGGAAAATGGAAAATAAGTCAGATAGTTAAGAGGTGTCTTGCGTTACCTATCATGAAGATTATTTCAACCGTCACACAGGGTAATATGGCGTTCACTTCATAAATTAGGCATTTGGGACAGACTATTCATGTACCTAACGTGAGATTATTTTAAAAAAGTTTTGTTAGACTTTATCATTTATTTACTAAGTCCTGTTGATTAAGGTGAGACATTATAGCTTCCAGTAAATATTGGTTGAAAGCAACATATTCTTTCTTTCTTTTGCTACTGCCTTTATCCTGCATTGTGCGCAGGGTCAAGTACAGAATTGGCATGGTTAATGTTTAGGGGTGGCCAGATGCCCTCCCTGCCGCCACCCCATACCCCCCGGGACGAAATTAGTGTACCCCAGCTGTATGCGTCTAGTGTAAATCGTGAAATAGCGTGAATGTGTTACAAATGTCTGCGAGTCGTGTAACTGAGGCGGGACGTGGGGACGATCCCGGTAATCATCTAGGAGGATGTGGAAAACCGCCTAAAAACCACATGCTGGCTGAGCCGCCGTCACTAATCCGCCGGGCGGATTCGATCCAGTGCCGGCGCCCAGTGCCGGCGCGCCTACCCGAGTCCAGGAAGCTGCGCGTTAGCGCTCTCGGATATCCTGGCTGGTGGTTGGAAGCACCGAATGACAGACGTTACGAGCATAAAAGGTCGTGTCATGAAAGGAATGTGTGCCAGTTCAGGTTTCTGAAACTTGCTATAATGACTAGTAGTTGGTCTAGGACAGGTAAAGGATGGAATCTTCTTTGGCGGCGAGCAAGTTCTTGTACAGGTCGGGGGCTGAATAAAACATAGGGCTGTACTGCCTGCTATGTTCGCGGCTCACGTTGTCAGTGAATGTAGTTCTGCACCTCAGCTGAGGCTGAGAAAAGAGATCTGTCATCATGTCCAGGTGAACAACTGTAGCAGTTCCCGGATATGCGGCAACCATTGATGCCGTCAGCGTGTGACGCGGCAGGGCTTTTGCTAGAATTCCGATGAAGGCTGGAATCGCCGTTAAAAAATAGGAGTTCATATGTGGCGGATAGCTGCTTAAGTCTAGGTTTCGTTACTGTCGACAACATGTTACAGATTAAATAAAGTGGATACTACAGTCTGCAAAGAGGTACGTGTAGCACTGATCAAGCAACTCCACGAAGTAAATGGTTCAAAAATGATTTTGCATCAATGGTATACACTATGTGATAAAAAAAGTGCGCGGACACTTATTAATGGACATATGGAGCGTGTCCATTGTTACCGAGCGCGGCAGCGCCGTGGTTAGCACACTGGAATCGCATTCGGTAGGACGACGGTACAAACTTGCATTCGACCATCCAAATTAAGGTTTTCCGTAAGTTCCCTAAATCGCTGAAGGGAAATCAGCATGGTTCCTTTGAAAGAATACAGCCGATTTTCTTCTCCGTCCTTTCCTGACCCTAGTTTGCACCCCATCTTTAATGACGTTGTTGTCGACCGGACATTACACACTAATCTCCTCCTTCACCATGCCCATCCTTCGCCCTTATGACAACTTGAACTGTGCTGGAGACGAGACATCTACTGAAAGTTCCTGAATGTCTGTGGAGGAATGGCAGACCATTTTTCCTGAAGAGCCGAAGCCAGGGGAGGTAGAGAAATTGCACGCTAGGATCTGAAACGAAGTCGGCGCTCTAACTCTTTCGGAATGTGTTCCATTAGATTCACAGATGCTGCTTTATGGTAGTATGCAGTGTCATGTTGCTATAAAAAACAATGGTCCCCCGAACTGTTCCTCTAGTCTACACAGCACACAACGCTGTAAAATGTGTTTTCGCATTTAGCGTTTCTTTAAGCGCCCTAGCCACGAAATAACCACTTCCTCCGCCCGTACTTCACTTTTGGCACAAGTGCCATGATAGCAGGTAATGTTCACAAGGCATTCGCCAAACCCAAACCCTAACATCGGACTGCCCTTCCATCGGACTGCCACTGGGTATAGCGTGGTTCGTCAATCCAAATTACTCGTTGCCATTCATCCACTATACAGTGGTGTCGCTCTTTACATCATCTCAAGTGTCCCTTAGCAAAGACTACAGAAACGTGTGTCTTACGAGGATTATTCGATTATTATACCCCATTGTTTTTAACTGCCTAAGCACAGTCACTCTGCTAGCCGGACTTTGAATCTCACTTCTGCTGATTTCATGCGATTTTTACAAGCACTCTCCACAATCCTGGACGGTCAGTGTCCAACATGAGGCAGCCTGGTCTTGATTTAGCTGCACCTGTTCCTGCGCGTTTCCACTCAACTATCAAATCACCCACAATGGGCTTGGGCAGCTTTAGAAGGGTTGAAATGTCCCTGGTGAATTTGTTGCTCAGGTGATACCCAATGACCTGTTCATGTTCAAAGTCACTGAAATCTCCGACCCAGCCGTTTCTTCTTCTTTACTGGCAACACAATACTCCCGTCTTATACAGGTGCGTCGGCCTCTTGTGACGTCTTGTCGTCGATTCCGCATTACAGAGGAGCTTTCTCCAAAGCTGTTTCACAGAGGAAGACTGTGCTGTAGTTCCTTCTCTACATTGTCGCACAGATGATAAAATGGTAGATAGCGAAATAGATGACAGAGGGATTGAAAAACAATTAAAATCGCTCAAAAGAGGAAAGATCGCTGGATCTGATGGGATACCAGTTCGATTTTACATAGAGTATGCGATGGAACTTTACCCCCTTCTTGCAGCGGTGTGCCGTAGGTCTCTAGAGGAGCGTAGCGTCCAAAAGACTGGAAAAGGGCACAGTTCATCCCAGTTTTCAAGAAGGGACGTCGAACTGGTGTACGTAACTATAGACCTATATATCTAACGTCGATCAGTTGTAGAATTTTGTAACACGTATTATGTTCGAGTACAATGTCTTTTCTGGAGACTAGAAATCTACTCTGTAGGAGTCGGGATGGGTTTCGAAAAAGACGGCCTTGTGAAACCCAGCTCGCGCTATTCATCCAAGAGACTCAGAGGGCCATAGACACGGGTTTCCAAGTAGATGCCGTGTTTCTGCACTTCCGCAAGGCGTTTGATACAGTTCCCCACGTTTAATGAACAAAGTAAGAGCATATGGACTATCAGACCAATTGTGTGATTGGATTGACGAGTTTCTAGAAAACAGAACGCAGCATGTCATTCTCAATGGAGAGAAGTCTTCCGAAGTGATTTCAGATGTGCCGCAGGAGAGTGTGGTAGGACCGTTGCTATTCACAATATATATAAATGACCTTGTGGATAACGTCGGAAGTTCACTGAGGCTTTTTGCAGATGATGTGGTACTATATCGAGAGGTTGTATCAATGGAAAATTACGAAGGCTTTCCCGGCGTAATAACTGATAATATTTTTCTCGGGTATGCAGCCGGATCATAACGTCTTAATGACACAATATTTCCGCGGTCCAACTGGCCGCCATCTTCAGCTGAGAGTGCTGCTGCACGATCTCGCCGGAACTGACTTCCCAGAGATTTTTTGTTTTTTCCTTTATTGATTTTCAATTCCCCCGAAGGGGGTGGGCTGGCAGCAGCTTAGTACGCTGCTCTACAGCCTACAGACTTTTATTTTAAAAAACGGAAGAAGAAAAGAAACAAGAAAAACAGGCGATAAAACGGTGGCATAAAGTGTAAAATGGCAGAAAAATGCGGAAAGTTAAAACAGAAAGGAAAAGGGGTTGGCAATGTTAATAAAAGACACAGGAATTAGACAAGTAACATAGTACACACACAATTAAAAAACATGGCGACATTCTGGTTTCTGTTCGCAAGAGATAAAAAGCACACCCAGCGACAGTATGATGGCTGTTCGCAACACTTCCCAACACAACACGGAACACTCACTGTAAAACACTCACTGTAAAAGACAGCACGAAAATGGCGGCACAAAGATGACACTCCCGAGCCAAAGGCAGACCTCCCAGAGCAAGCGGCTGCCCCTATATAGGCCGCAGAAGACGCACAACGCGTGCGCGAGAAGGTGCCGTAACTGCCCTCTAGCGCAGTAGACATACCGTGCCGCCCGTGGTGGAAACAGGCGAAATCGAGATATGAGTGTCGAAAATTAAAAAAATTTATTCCAACGATCGAAACACAGACCGCTGTTTTTTAATGTCAGATAACACCGTGTCCCAAGTCTTACTTAAAAGATTGTCAGATAAACGAATCTCTATAGATTCTTTTAAAACACAGTCCCAATAGTGGGATGCAGGGGCAACTATTTGTGTCTCGTCATATAGCATTCTGTGTCTCTTGGTGAGACAGTGTTCCGCCACTGCAGACTTCTCAGGTTGAAGCAGCCGTGTGTGCCGCTGATTCTCAAAACATCGGCCCTGAATGATCCGGATTGTCTGACCAACATAAGCCTTCCCACAGTGGCAAGGTATCTTGTACACACCGCGCTTCCTCAAACCCAAGTCATCCCTAACAGAGCCAAGGAGCACTCAAATCTTGGCTGGCCGACGAAAACTACTTATGATATGATATCTTTTCAGAATCCTTCCTATCTTCGAGGAAATGCTCCCAGCAAAAGGCAGAAAAGCCACCGATTTGCAGGTATCTTCTGGTGGTTCAGGCGCAGGTCTAAACTGGAAAGCACGGCGGATCTGTTTATCTGTATAGCCATTCTGCTTGAACACAATCTTAAGGTGGTCCAATTCTTGTGTCAAGCTTTCTCCATCTGCAATGGCATAAGCTCTTCTCGCCAACGTCCGCAGGACCCCAGTACGCTGGAACGATGGATAACAGCTAGAAGCATGTAGGTAACGGTCCGTGTGCGTAGGCTTTCGATAAACACTGTGTACCAGAGTCCCATCATCCTTTCTCTACACCAGAACATCCAGAAACGGAAGCTTTCCATCACTTTCCACCTCCATGGTAAACTTGATGCTAGGATGCAGGGAATTAAAATGATCTACGAGGCGGTCAAGAGCTTCTCTCTCATGAGGCCACACCATAAACGTATCGTCAACGTACCTCCAGAAACAGGTTGGTTTTAAGGACGCTGTCTTCAGCGCCATGTCCTCAAAACCTTCCATAAAAATATTGGCGACTATTGGGGACAATGGGCTCCCCATAGCCACTCCGTCAGTCTGTTCAAAATATTTGTCATTGAATAAAAAGTACGTCGTTGTCAACACGTGGCGACAAAGCCTGGTTGTTTCCTCATCCAGTTTCTCACCAATTAATTGCAAGGATTCTTCCAGAGGAACCCGGGTAAAAAGCGACACGACATCAAAGCTCACAAGCAAATCCCAGGGACTAAGAGACAAGGACTTCAATGTCTGAATAAACAGCATAGAATTGGAAATGTGATGTTCGCATTTACCAACGTGATGGCTAAGAACAGATGCTAAATACTTGGCTAGATTGTAGGTTAACCACAATGTAAAATCACTCGGTTTTTCGGTTTTCCCACAGTCCATTATCCTTTTCAATAAAATGCCGCAGTCCATATGTGCACTGTCAGAAATTCCTTCCTAAAATTAAGCCTATATTTCATAATAGTAGAGCTTACTTGTTAATATCCTCTTTGCCTGTGCTGGTCTGTTTACATCCTCCTTGTACGGTCCGGTACGTGGTAGTCAAGGAAGCAGAATTACTTCACTTCCTTAACTTTTCAATCCCCAGATTTGATCTTACGTTTATTTGCTAACCTCGCTTCTACTAATACTTATTACTTTCGTCGTTCTTTGTTTTATTCTCATCCCATATTACGTGCTAATTAGATTGTTCATTTAATTAAACAGGTCATTTAATTCTTCCTCACTTTCACTGAGCGACTCTTGCCATTACATCCTTTAAACGTGAACTTTAATCTTGCAACTGAACGTTTCGTTTACATGCGTCATTACTTCAACGATTGGGAGATTTCAGGGCATTTTCCACTAGTGCTATTTTCAATTTCCATACTTATTTTTTGCTCTTGGTCCCTGTGCATATTGTACGTCACATGTCTTTCCCTAAACCTAATGCATGTTTTGCTTTCTTTTTTTTTTTTTTTTACAGTTTCATACATTTTGCACCATTCTACGTAATTGAACGCGTTTTCTAGATCGACAAATCCTACTAAGAGGGTATAATTTTTCTTAACTGTTGTGTTCATAATCAAGCGCTGAATGTTATCTAACAGAGCCTCAGCTTCTTTCCGTTGTAGTGAACATTACTTTTGTCAGAAATTGGATTCAAAAGATGCAGATTATGTAATCCCCCTTTATTTGTTTGTCTGTCTTATGGATCGTGAGGATGATATTCTTCAAAAAATCAATGCTACGTCTCCTGTCTCATAGACTTTATACACTAATTTGAATAATCATTTCTTTGCAACAAACACAATTACTTTAGAAATACTGAAAGAATCCGATCTACGCTTCATGTGTTATTTGAGGTCAAGACTTCCACAGCTAGGTCAGATCTCACTCTCATACCAGTTTCCCTACGTCTACGAAATCTTTTTCTGACTCGTCAGTAGGCAGGTCCTCCCCCTCAAAGTACTCTTCCAAACTGTGTGCTCCCTCATGTACCATTAACAGTGACATTCGTCTTTCACTCTTAATGTTAACGCCTTTCATTTTAATTCTGCAGAAAGTTATTTTGAATTTTCCGTATGATGCATCTGTGCTTCCGAAAACAATTTCTTTTCTAGTTTCTTCACATATTTCCCGCAGCCATTTCTCCATTTCAATTCTTATATGACTTACACTGATATAGTCGTTTCTTTTCCTCAATACTTTTGCATTTCCTTGTTTCTCCGATCAACTCAAGTATTTTTTCTGCCACCCAAAGTTTGTTCGAAGCTGCCATCCGTGTACCTATATTTGTCTGGCCAACATCTGTGATATCACTTTTTAGGGTTGTCGATTCCTCTTCGACTGAACTACGTATTACAGTATTCACTGCAGCAGTATCTACAGCACCAGAGAACATCAAACGTACATCGTCATTCCTCAATCCCTAAGCATCCCAGTTCCTTATACGCTGATTGTTCCAGACTTATTATCTTAAGTTCTAGCCTATCTTCGTTATAAATTGTGATTTCTATTAGGCCTCGCGGGATTAACCGAGCGGTTTTGCCGGCACCGTAGTTCAGCTTGTTCGGTCAGAGGGTTAGCTGCCCTCTGTAATAATAATAAAAAAACTGAGTTAATCGATCAACAACGAACTTAAACGGACGTCTTAGGACGTCCGCCCCGAGCAGATTCAACAAAAAAAGGCGCTGCAGTCATGGACTGTGCGGCTGATCCCGGCGGAGGTTCGAGCCCTCCCTCGGGCATGAGTGTGTGTGTTTGTCCATAGGATAATTTAGGTTAAGTAGTGTGTAAGCTTAGGGACTGATGACCTCAGCAGTTACGTCCCATAAGATTTCACACACATTTTTAAACATTCGTATTAGCTCCCGGATACACTTTCAACCCAGAAACGCTGTCTTATATTACTTCCCCAACTCTAGCGTTCCAATGTCCCATGATTATTAGATTTTTATTTATTTTTATAGTCTGAGTTGCCTGTTCGATATTCTCATATACTAACTCTTCTACTTATACTGTTGGAATGTTTACGTGAACTGTTGTTGGTGGTGTTGCCTTGCTGTCGATCCTAATCACAATACTCCTACTAATGAACTGTTTAAAATAACTCACTCTTTTCCCTCTCTTGCTATTCATAAAGAAACCTACTCCCACTATACCATTTTCCTCTGCTGTTGGCACAGCCCTATACTCATCATAAATTCTTGTCTTCGTTCCATTTCACTTCTCCGACTCCACTTTATCAAAACTGAAACTTTACATTTCACTTATTAGGTTTTCTAGATTTTATGTCACATTTAGAATTCTGACATATCACGCTCCGATTCGTAGGATGCTGCCCTCAAGGGCTCAGCATTGGCTTGCTGGTACGGGCTAGGCGACCTCCCGGATCGCGAGGATGGTAAACACCACTGCGAAAAATACTATGTCAGGGTGTGCTTCGTGGTGATTGGATGCCTCGCTGTTAAGGTGGAACAGTCGTTAGCGGGCAGGCTCTGGACAACTTGCCTCACCTCAGTTGTAAAAGGCTTATCTAGGGAAGTGTGGCTCTGCCTAAGTGTTTATGTCATTAGTCCTCGTGGGACGGAGATGGAACTCTCGAAATTATCTCCTTCCCCCAGCGGAAAGAGTGAGTCGCTGGTAGGTGCTGATACCCAAACAAGAGAGCTCGTATAGCCACTCCTCCTGACTCAGGAGTTCCTTCCGAAAATTTTGTCTGTGGCAACAGAAAGCATGCTGGTAATCAGAATGTGTTTTTAACAGTGAAAAAAAAAGTGGGTATCTTCGAGAAATTTTCACATTTCTATAACCACAAATGCTTATAGGGAAATCCTGGCACTTTAAAATCAGTTAAGCGTTTGCGTAATGGGACACTATTGGTAGAAGCTTCTAGTTCCCATCAAGTTAAGAACCTCCAGAATGCTCAGTGCCTTGGGGAAGATGCCATCGAAATTGTGCTGCACACCATCTTCAATAACAGCAAAGCTGTTGTGACGTGCAGGCATCTGGTGGACGTCCCCAAGGAGAAATTGAAAGATAAGTGAGCTCCAAAAAGTATAGCCGGCGTGCAAAACATCAGAAGAGGGTTGATGGAAATTTTATGAAATCCGATTCTTGTATACTGATATTCAATAGCATGAACTTCCTGAGCACGTTAAGGTCAATTTCCTTCGCCTTGTGTCCACAAACCAATGCGCTATTTCAAATGCAAGTGCTTTGGTCATATCACTCTAGCGTGGCATGGAGAAGCGACTTGTGGCAAGTGTAGTGAGGTCACCCATGAAGTGACCGGCTGCGGTGGTCTAGCGGTTCTAGGCGCTCAGTCCGGAACCGCGCGACTGCTACGGTCGAAGGTTCGAATCCTGCCTCGGGCATGGATGTATGTGATGTCCTTAGGTTAGTTAGGTTTAAGTAGTTCTAAGTTCTAGGGGACTGATGACCACAGATGTTAAGTTTCATAGTGCTCAGAGCCATTTGAACCATTTCACCCATGAAGGGGTCCCTTGCTCGTCTCCTTTGAAGTATGTGAATTTGTCTGGAATCGCGTCTACAATGTATATGTGGAAGGTACAAGCGTTAAAGACTACGAATCACACCCCATATGGTGAGCCTAGAAAGATGTATAAATCCTTGCTGCCGCCAGCGTTCGCAAACTCCTTTACTTCGGTTCTTAGACAGCCAGTGCAGAAAGCCAATGCTGCTACACAAACGGAGGTTGCTAGTGGCAGCTGTAGTACCTGCATTTGTCAATGCACTTGTGCTGCTGTAGTTGTTTCGAAGCCTATCCCTCCCTCAAGAACTTCTGAAAAGGCCATAGTTGCCAACGTTGAGGGACTCCTTGCCCTTCCTGAGATTCAGTCTGGCCTACCGTCCAGTGCTGCCATTACCACCTTCCCAGTTGTGGCTTTGAAGCTTTCTCACACGATACATCAAATTCGAAGAATTGTCCACTGACAGAGACTGCAAGTACACATTTCGACGATATCGACGTCATCCTCTATGACGTCCATCTCGAAATTTTTTCAGAGCCGATATACCTTGGTATCGGACTGTGGCAGTCCTCTCGCACAAAGACTGAGCCTCCACCCATTGTGGGCTCCTCTGCACGGCAGAAAGTCAGGATGCAGGTGCCACCCCCGTGGTACATGGATCTCGTGCTACAGTGGAACATTAATGGGTTCAGGACATATGTGGAGGAGCTGAAACAACTCACACTATGGGGCTATACACTCTACTGTAAGGATGACCTTACTGGGGAAAGGGCCAAGGGATGGGTCGCTCTTTTGGTGAATAGCACGCATCACTCCTCTGCCCTGCCCCTGGCTACTGGCCTGCATTACAGTTGAAATTCATGTGTGTCGGAGCATCACTGTTTGCTACCTGTGTTTATCTCCATAAGATCTGACTCTGAGGCTCTCACAGATCTTATAAAACAAATCCCCCAATCATTTCTCCTGCTACGAGACTTCAATGCCCATCTGTCTCGTAGGTCCCGAATTCTACTTGCCCTTGGGGTCCGGTTTTGGAGAGTTTCATGATGTTTCATGAGCTGTGCGTGCTCAACAAAAATTCTCCTACTCAATTCTGTACTGCTACTGGGTCCCCTCGCGGACTCTGTTCAGTGGGATGTCATTGACAATATTCGTTCCAATGACTAATCCCCACTCCGCAGTTACCTATTGAGGAGGAGGATTGCTTGATCAGAAGCTACCGAAATGGCTGGTCAGCAGGGCTAACTGGACGCTGTTCAGCCACCTGGCTGTGTTTGAACACTATGGTGGCGTCTAGGAATGGATGGACCGGATCACACCACACGAGTGATCCACCACGCTTCTGACTTATCCATCACAAAGTGTTCAGGTCTGTACTTTGGTAGACTGATGAGTGGCTTTCAGCAATCCAGGATAGGTATGTGGCTCTTCGACGCTTTAAATGCCGTCCAATCGCAGACAACCTCAAGGTCTTTCGAGTCGCGAGAGCCAAGGCTGGATGTGTAATTTATGAGAGCAAGAAAAGGTCATGGAAAGATCAACCATTCTGCTTGTTCGACACAGGTATGAAGGATTCCCAGCAAACACAATTGCGTACCAATCGCAACGATTCTGAACTATGGGTGTCTCCAAACAACGCCAGCAGCCATCACTCAGGCGATGGCAGAGCATTTTGCAACTACAGCCAATGCCAACCAAGATCCGGCGTTTCGCCTCTGCCGTGTGACTGCAGAGAGGGGCGATTTAGACTTCAGATCCACCAGTTCCGAGTCTTACAACAACCCTTTCCCCACATGGGAACTGGAATTGGCACTTTCTGATATTCGTGATACTATACTCGGTCACGACCAAAACCGGTACTGTTTGCTTCGACATTTGCCAGCAGTGTCAAAGGAAATCCTCTTCGAATATTTGAATCTTATATAGCAGACACTTATATTAGAAAATGAATTAAGAAAAGGCAAACCTACGTTTCTAGCATTTGTAGACTTAGAGAAAGCTAATGACAATCTTGACTGGAATACTCTCTTTCAAAATCTGAAGATGGCAGGGGTAAAATACAGGGAGCGAAAGGCTATTTACAATTTATACAGAAACCAGATGGCAGTTATAAGATTCGAGGGGCACGAAAGGGAAGCAGTGGTTGGGAAGGGAGTGAGACAGGTTTGTAGCCTATCCCCGATGTTATTCAATCTGTATATTGAGCAAGCAGTAAAGGAGACAAAAGAAAAATTCGGAGTAGGAATTAAAATCCATTGAGAAGAAATAAAAACTTTGAGGTTCGCCGATGACATTGCAATTCTGTCAGAGACAGCAAAGGACTTGGAAGAGCAGTTGAACGGAATGGACAGTGTCTTGAAAGGAGGATATAAGATGAACAGCAACAAAAGCAAAACGAGGATTATGGAATGTAGTCGAATTAAGTTGGGTGATGCTGAGGGAATTAGATTAGAAAATGAATCGCTTAAAGTAGTATATGAGTTTTGCTATTTGGGGAGCAAAATAACTGATGATGGTCGAAGTAGAGAGGATATAATATGTAGACTGTGGCAAGGAAAGAAGAGAAATTTGTTAACCTCGAGTATAGATTTAAGTGTCAGGAAATCGTTTCTGAAAGTATTTGTGTGGAGTGTAGCCATGTATGGAAGTGAAACGTGGACGATAAATAGTTTAGACAAGAAGAGAATAGAAGCTTTCGGAATGAGGTGCTACAAAAGAATGCTGAAGATTAGATGGGTAGATCACATAACTAATAAGGAGGTATTGAATAGAATTGGAGAGAAGAGCAATTTGTGGCACAACTTGACTAGAAGAAGGGATCGATTGGTAGGACATATTCTGAGGCATCAAAGGATCACCAATTTAGTATTGGAGGGCAGCGTGGAGGGTAAAGATCGTAGAGGGAGACTAAGAGAAGAATACACTAAACAGATTCAGAAGGATGTAAGTTGCAGTAGGTACTGGGAGATGAAGAAACGTCCACAGAATGGAGTAGCATGGAGAGCTGCAGCAAATCAGTCTCTGGACTGAAGACCACACACGCGCATATAGCAGACAGGTAACTTCCTCAGCTTGTGGAGAGAGGCAATTCTGACACCTCTCCCCAATCCGGGAAAGGACTGCACACGTCCCAGTAGTTACCGGAGCATCATCTTAACGATCTCTGCAGGAATGACCGTGAGGCGAACTGTCGTCTGGTCTGGTTATTGGAAACGAGGCAACTCCTTAACCGCTCTCAGTGAGGATCCAGAGATTTCGGTCCACCGTCGACAAACTGATTTGTAAGCAATATTTCATTTGCAGATTCTAAAAATAACCCGTAAAAAATTTTGGTCATACGTAAAATCTATGATCGCTACAAATAATTCAGTCCTTCTCTTGCTGACAGTACGGGTAATGTAACTGATGATGATAAACAGAAGACCAAAATTCTAAACCTAGCTTTCAAAAACTCGTTTAAGGTAGAGGACTGCAGCACCATTCCCCCTTTCAATTATCGAACAAACGCAAGGATGGCTGACATAGTGTTTAGTGTATCTGGGATTGTAAAACAGTTAAGCTCCTTAGACGCCAGGAAGGCATCTAGCCCAGACGGTATCCCCGTAAGACTATGCTACAAATATAGCACCATTCTTATCCATCATCTATCAGAGATCATTAGAACAGCGGAAAGCTTCACGGGACTGGAAGAAGGTCCAGGTCATAGCAAACTATAAAAATGGTAGAAAATCGGATGCACATAATTAACGACCAATCTCACTGACATCGATTTGTTGCAGAATCATGGAACATATTTTGCGTTCAGACTTACTGACCTTTCTGGACTGAGACGCTCATCTGCAGGAACCAGCACGGTTTTAGGAAATAGCGGTCATGTGAGACACAGCTGGCCCTCTTTGTGCATGATATACAACAGCCTCTAGATACCTGCTCCTAGGTTGATGCCATATTTCTCGACTTTCGAAAGGCGTTCGACTCAGTTCCGCACTGTCGCTTGCTCCAAAAAGTGCGCGCTTACGGTCTATCCGATGACATATGCGGTTGGATAGAAAGTTTTCTAACAGACAGGGAGCAGTATGTCGTCCTCAACGGGGTGACTTCAACAGAAACAAGGGTAACTTCAGGTGTGCCCCAGGGCAGCGTAATAGGTCCACTGCTTTTTACGATTTACATAAACAATCTGTTTGATGGTATTGACAGCGGCATTAGACTGTTTGTCGATGATGCTGTAGTCTACAGGAAAGTAGTATCACACGAAAGTTGTGACCAAATCAATGAGGATTTGCAGAAAATAAGTGCGTGGTGCAATACTGGTAGTTATCTCTCAATATTAGTAAGTGTAACCTACTGCAAATAACAAGGTGAAAATCCCCATTACTGTAAGAGTACAAAATGAATGCCCAGTCTTTGGAAGCGGTAACGTCCGTCAAGTATCTAGGTGTGACTATTCGAAATAATCTCAAATGGAATGATCAGATTACACAAGTAACGGGCAAGGCGAACTCTAGAGTGCGGTTTATTGGTAGAATCCTAAAGCGATGCAGTCCTTCAACAAAGGAAATAGCATCCAATACGTTAGTTCGTCCAATCTTATAATATTGTTCGTCTGTATGGGAATCTTACCAGTTGTGTCTGATTCAAGAGATAGAGAAGGTCCAAAGAAGAGCGATAGGACTCGTGACTGGTACATTTATCCATTGCGAGAGCGTTACAAATCTCATAGTAAGTTTAAAATGGGACACACTTGCAGATAGACGGCTTGCTAAGCGGAACGGGCTGCTCACTAAATTCCGAAATCCGATCTTCACCGAGGATGTGGAGCATATATTATTACCACCAACTTCCAAATCGCGCAATGATCACCATTCAAAGGGAAATTAGAGCTCGTACGGAGGCGTTCAGACAGTCGTTTTTCCCTCGCGCCATCCGCGAGTGGAACAGAGGGGGGATATGACTTTGGCGCGAATTGTGCCCTCCGCCACACACCGCTTGGTGGCTATCGGAGTATGTAATATGTAGATGTAGATGTAGATTAGAGGCGGCAGTTCAGCAGGCTTTCCTACGTAAACATCACTGTCTCGGTATATTATCAGTAAGGCATTAGGCACTACTTGGGGACACAGTGCTCTTGTGCTCCTCTATCAGTAGGTAATTTCTGCAAACATTCCGGCTGGAGAACAGTGGTTATCCTCAGTACTTTAAAAAGAGTATAAACAGTCTCGAGTGCAAGAAACCTTTATTTTTGTGGTTTGCGAGTTTCGATCAGTTTCCGACCATCTGTAGACCTCAAACTGAAATATGAACATAGAATGAATTAAGAGGGATGTGTACAAATGCGCGATACTCCGCCCACTGCCCACCGAATCACATCAGCGACAGCTAATCAGGCATACAGGATGTGAAACAGGTCTTACAATAAAGTGTATACAGAATGGTTAGAAGAGAGCTACTAACAAATGAACAAATAGATGCTTATGTTATATAAAGTAACTGCTATAAACAGCATTTCGTCAATCTGATATGTATGTATATATATATAAAGAGATAACGAATCATAATCTGTTGTGAGGTCACAGACAGCCATCTGTGGGAATTTATAGCAAACTCGTAGATTGTATGGTAGCAAAGTTAAGCGACGCTAATGATTTCCATGGAGACGGCGTGATCACATCGATATGCGCCATCGAGCACAAGGGGATTCCAGAGCTGCGACCGCGGCTGGATGTAAAATACGTACTGGCACGCAGGTCAACGTGTGGAAATGCGTGCCAGGTATTGCGTATTGGCCCGAGGTCGTAGTGGCAGTGGAAATACTGCTTGACTGACGCCGTTATTTACCGTCAAAGTGGAGTGGAGGTGTCGATGTTCACGTTTCAGCAGGAGACGATTTCAAAGTTGCGACAGCGACTAGCAGTTGCGAAGCGTCTATTGAGGCTCTAAGGCTGAGCTTACCCAAAAATTCCAAAATAATTTGTCCAGACTGAATTTAATGTGATCTGATCACATACCCTCGTAAATGTTTTCAAATATTTTAAACTTCAGCCCGCCAATATATTGCGTCACTCGTCTAGTTTTGCAACCAATAGCAGCTCGGAAATCTCTGCTTGTTATGAGCAAGCGTTGTCAGCCCGTTTCTTTCACGTGATCGACTGGGGTTTCTACAGCGTGGATACTGTTTTTGAAAGCCGGCGTTTGATTTGTCTCTACTGCTCGCCGGATACACGCCTCAGTGTAATGACAAATCTTTCAGCAGTTCCTTAACACATAGCGCTACATCGCATGGTCTAGCACGCTAGCAGCAAGCTGGGCAGACTGAGAAACCATTAACTCATATTTTAAGTATTTATTTAAAACTCAAAGAACAAGAAAACATCTATAATTCAAAGTAAATAAATGGGAATGTATCATTGAATGTTTTTGCGAGATGACAGGAAATAGCCTATGTATTTTCATTGTGCCTCAGATTAAAATTTATTATCCTTACTTATTTCAAAAGTTCGTAATTCTGTAGCTGTCTGTAGGTTTTCATATCGGCAGTGCTACACGTGCTTATGGTCAAACCCCGAACATGAAATTTGTAGTGTGTCATCGTCAGTCTGTCTTGACATTGTGTTGTCGAAAGGCAAACTGTAAGTTGGTAAATATTTAAATCATTATGTTGGAAAGCATGGTATTGCTGACTACCTCAAACTCCCATGGACGCGTTTGTTTTTTTCTTTTCTTTCTTTTCTTTTTAACGCTAAATTATTCTCTCGCCTGAAGAACGAAAGCCGACGCCAAGTCTGTCTATTAAAAAAATCTTATGAAAAATAAGTAAGACATTTACAAACACAATAGTACAATCTAAAACCGTAGTTGAGTGGCAGCGTTGTAAGGAACAAACTTTTTTATTTCTACTCTGTACTATATAGAGTGGGAATGACGGGTACGAGTCTGGAAGGCTTAAGTGGGTAGTGGGTGAAGAGAGTCTTCAAAATTTCCTTTCGCAAAAAGTATGAACGTTCCATTTCACATATCACAGCAGCTGTTAAATGCCATCAGCTAGACACTTTAAGAACTGACAATTCGGAGTAGGTATTAAAATCCATGGAGAAGAAATCAAAACTTTGAGGTTCGCCGATAACATTGTAATTCTGTCAGAGACAGCAAAGGACTTGGAAGAGCAGTTGAACGGAATAGACAGTTTCTTGAAAGGAGGATATAAGATAACATCAACAAAAGCAAAACGAGGATAATGGAATGTAGTCTTATTAAGTCGGGTGATGCTGAGGGAATTAGATTAGGAAATGAGACACTTAAAGTAGTAAAGGAGTTTTGCTATTTGGGAAGCAAAATGACTGATGATGGTCGAAGTAGAGAGGATATAAAATGTAGACTGGCAATGGCAAGGAAAGCGTTTCTGAAGAAGAGAAATTTGTTAACATCGAGTATAGATTTAAGTGTCAGGAAGTCATTTCTGAAAGTATTTGTATAGAGTCTAGCCATGTATGGAAGTGAAACGTGGACGATAAACCGTTTGGACAAGAAGAGAATAGAAGCTTTCGAAATGTGGTGCTACAGAAGAAAGCTGAATATTAGATGGGTAGATCACATAACTAATGAGGAGATATTGAATAGAATTGGGGAGAAGAGGAGTTTGTGGCACAACTTGACAAGAAGAAGGGATCGGTTGGTAGGACATGTTCTGAGGCATCAAGAGATCACCAATTTAGTATTGGAGGGAGGCGGGGAGGGTAAAAATCGTAGAGGGAGACCAAGAGATGAATACACTAAGCAGATTCAGAAGGATGTAGGTTGCAGTAAGTACTGGGAGGTGAAGAAGCTTGCACAGGATAGGGTAGCGTGGAGAGCTGCATCAAACCAGTCTCAGGACTGAAGACCACAACAACAACAACAATGCTCTTTCAGAAGCAGCATCCTTCGAAGCTTTGAAGGACAACGAGAAGGGTGATTAAAACAGAAGTATAATGAAGAGAAATATTTCGACAATCTCCTTTTTAGCACGGCAAGAATTAGCTCTTCGATGTCATGACGAACCTGAGGTGTCAGTAAATCAAGGAAATTATTTAGAACCTTCGATTTCTAGGCAGAAGAAGAACCATACGTGAAAGATCATCTGGCATCCGATGGAGTATTTAAAAACACTTCCTCCAGCACACAGAATGAGTTAATATCTTGGATTACGGATGTTGTCAAAGAACAAATTTCAGGTGAAGTTAAAAATAGACCTTTTATATCAGTACAAGCCGACGAAACAACGGATGTTTCAACTAGAAGTCAAATGAGAGTAATTTTTCGATTTGCAAATAACGAATCAGGAGAATACAAGAGAGATGCGAAGGGTTTTATGACTATCTAAAGACCGGAGTGCAGAAGGCATAGCCACTGTCTTGTTGCCAGTGCTAAGCAGTTGGAATATTGATAAAAAACAAATTACTATCGTAAAATACGGCGGCTGCCGTACAATGGCACGGAAAAGTTATAATGCCTGTTTTTCTGTGAAACGAGCGTATCCTCATGCTCTCTTTATACACTGTCATTTACATCAGTTAACCTACTCTTCTCTATGCTTGTAAAAAAATTACACAATAAAAAAATTTTGTGGCAAATCTGTCACAATTTTAGCCGTTCCAGTACAAGAAGTGAACTTCTGAGTGAAAGAGGATTTAAACTACCAGGTCCTTGTGAAAAAAGTTGGAATTTTCACTCACGACCTGTTCAAAGCATTATTCTTCACTATACAGACTTGAGAGATCAAATGGCTCTAAGCATTATGGGTCTTAACATTTGAGGTCATCAGTCCCCTGGACTTAGAACTCCTTAAACCTAACTAACCTAAGGACATCATACACATCCATGCCCGAGGCAGGTTTCGAACCTGCGACCGTAGCATACAGAACTGAGAGCAGCATTCAATAACTTGATAAACAATGAAGCAATTGGGCTAAATACAATACTCGATGACCGATTTTTCTTTTTCTACTGCAACTGTACAATTCGATTTTCCAGTATACAAATATATGTTTTAATTTCTTACAAATTATTCTGAAATGCATAGTGGAAGCTAAGAGACTCGTAAATTCAGCAGAGATATTTGAAATTAGTTTTAACGAAACAGAAGTAAGTTTTCAGAGATTGAGAAGCCTAGTATTCGACATAATTGACACAGTAATGGTAAACATCGAAACTGGATTCCAGGACTTCCATGAAACGAATTTTAGAGAACTAGTGAATGAGAACAAGTTCTCAAGTTTATTAGGCCAACCAATTTCCCCATACAATTTCCCTTCACGTGAAGTTGAAGAAGTAGTTTCAATATATCCTTCGTTGAAAAAGAAAACCTGAAAAGAGAATTTAACGTTTATTTACAACAATGAGGATAAACTGAGAAACGGGACCACATTAAATCCATTATAAACAATGGATTAAAAAACGTGTTCTCTGAATGTGTGAAATTATTGTCGTTGGTCGTTGCAATTCCACTACGTCTTGCAAAAGCAGCATGAGTACATTAAAACACGCTAAAGTCTACCTTAGCACACCATGAGAAACGACAGACTTTCAAGCCTAGTGAAAAATCAATAGAGAAGGTAACTGTGAAATCTTCAGTCAATCGGCAAGATTTCATATCTCGTTTCATTGATGTTTACACCCAGAAAAATGACAAAAAAAATGGTTCAAAAGGCTCTGAGCACTATGGGACTTAACTTCTGAGGTCATCAGTCCCCTAGAACTTAGAACCACTTAAGCCTAACTAACCTAAGGACATCACACACATCCATGCCCGAGGCAGGATTCGAACCTGCGACCGTAGCGGTCACGCGGCTCCAGACTGTAGCGTCTAGAACCGCTCGGCCACTCCGGCAGGCAGAAAAATAACAGTAGAGAACAAATCTATAAAAAGATGTAACGGTGCATTAAAATGTGTTATATTTTTATGAATGTGTAGCTGTTTAATATTTTTATGTGTTTATTTGCAACAATCCTGTAGTAGTTTCAATCTTAATAGAAATAGGTAATTAAGTTATTTTTGAAGTGTTTCTATTTTACGAGATTGGTCTTAAGAGTTTATTGTTTGTTTCGAAATTCTTTATCCTCAGCCTACCCTACATAAATGCCACTCTTCGCCACCGGCGAATAGTTCTTACAAAATACTGGCTTGCATGTAAGACGTCTGTCGCATTATGTGTCACATCCCATAGACGAAATTAACCAAGTAACCAACAAGATAACAAATAACATAGGGTACATGATAGCTTAAGCATGAAAAAATATCAGTTACATCAAAAGAACTACGCCACAAAATCTCAATCCCCCATCGAGATAGTCAAAGACATAAAACAACGAGCATAAGAAAACTGAAGTTTAATAGAACTGTGAACATAGTTGTGTACAGTTACTCCATAAAATATGCATATACAGTGTCAGACGTATAGAAATATAGGTTGCATCACTTCGATAGAATACATCAAAGACCTATCTAAATAGTCATAAAAGAAAAACAAACACATAACGAGTCAAAAGATAAGTGATACTATGTCTGTAGTTGTCTACAGTCAGAAAAAAATCCTTAAAATAGCAATGGGCATGTCGTTACAACTGTTATTTAGAGAAATAAGAAAGGAATAAATGCAAGCAGAAGTGAAAAGGCATTCTTCAGTTAGATTAAAGCAAAATCATCATATTGCTCACAGACTGGACCTATTAAGACAGTCATGAATAAAAGATGAGAAGCAGCCAAGAGCTTAAAATAAAGTGCACAAAGTTTATTTCAAACATGAAAATATTCCATGAAAAATAAAAGAAAGAATAAGAGAGAAACGGAAGAGCAGGAACATTCTGTAGTAAGTCTTCAAAAATATCATACAAATATTTTTCTCTGAAGTCTAATTCCTCGTTTAGTATGGACGAGTCTTTATTTTTGTAGTGAGTAGGAAATTCTATCTTCTCCGACGTGCTCGTTAACAATCCTTTAGGCGCATTGTGAAGAACTTAAGTTATTCGTTATAGACCCTTCTGAGTAACAATGATGTGTTAGGTGTTGGCAAAATCCTGATTTCTTACGAGACTTACCTGAAGTGTTTTCCTTTAACGAATAGTGAAGTTCTTACCTGTCTAGCCAATGTACTGTTTGTCGCAATCTTTACGTAATAAATTATAAACACCAGAATTGAGATAGATATTATTGCAGTTTACAGTTGTGTGTTTCAGCACACACTGCAAAATGTTAATAGTAATAAAGGCTATCGGCAAATCGGTGTTCATGAATAAGTTATTACTTTTGTTAGACGTTAAGCCTACGTATATCATTTCAGTAAATTTGCTTTTGGTAGTAATAAGATTATTGTCAGATTGTTGCAATTTACGAAGCAAATAATCAACTTCATTGGTAAATTTGGCAGTTTTCTCTAATACGTTTCGTTCTTTTAGGATTGCATCTGGTTCCAGTGGCAATTTCACTATTCTGTGATTCATAGATGTGAAAAAGTCTATTTTGTATTTAGAATGATGACACGAATTTGCATTAATAATTACATCAGTGGTAGTCGGCTTCCTGTAAATGGTAAAACAATGTTTACCGCTGCAATTTGAAATTGTTTTATCTAAAAGGTTAATGCTATTGTTTTCGTGTTCTGTTGTAGAAACAAGATTAGGATGAACATTATTTAAAATGTTAGTGCTTAAGTGCATCTCGTCTCTAGAACATTTATATAGCAATAAAGTATCATCAACGTACCTCTTATAACATAAAATTATATTTGTGATCTGTGGATTGTTTTTGAAAAATCGTAATTCTACATGATTAACAAAGATTTCAGCTATGTTACCTGCCAGTAAAATGCCCATTGCTAGTCTGTAATAGATTTTGCCATTGAATTAGAAGCAGCTGATAGCAAGAGTACTTTCAAGTATCTCAATGGACTGTTATTTCTCCTGTTCTCACAATCTTATTTTGAAGTAAATTATTTTTAATAATGGCTATTGTTTCGGTGACTGATATTTTAGTTTACAGGTTCGTAATGGCTAATGAGACAAATGTTGCATTGTCAGAGATTTCAACGTTGTAGATTGGCTGCGCTACTTCGTAGCTATTCTTTACGCTAAAATTCTCTTCAAAAACGTGGAAACCTTTCAAAATATCATTAAGTTTTTGTTTAGGTTTAACAATGGGCGGTTTATATTGTTAATAACTCCACGAATCGGCATATTTGGGATCTTAATTTAGGTAACTGAGAATTCTTTATCTTCAATGAAGGTTTTTCTTTCTGTATAAGAAGAAAATTGTTATCAACAATCAGTTTTTACTCATATTTTGGAATTCTGAAGTTGGATCTTTGTTCCTTTCGATAACACCATTTTTACTGAAAAACGTTAAAGTCTTTGAGATATAATCACATCCATTAACAAGGATGGATGTATTACCTTTATCTGCCTTTGTTGCAATTGCTTTATTAATTGTAAGCTTCTCACTAACATTTTTAAGTTGATGGGAGTCATTATTTCTTTTACTTTTACTTTTTCTTTGGCGATTATGTCTTTAGTTTTTAAGGCAACTTTGGAAACATCTGGTTTACTCAAATGGGAACGTTTCATTGGAACTTCAACGTCGGCTGTTATGCGTTTAATGTTTACATCATTTAGAGTAGGCGTTGCATTACCCTTTAGCCATTCGTTTAAAAGAACTGTTTCAGCAGCAGGAAAACGAGTTGACTCTTGGATAGGACGCGTGCTGATTAATGAAGGAAACCTGTGCGATTTTGTGTTGCTGGTTGATAAGAGTGTCTATTTTCTTCAGACGCTGATTCATGATTGTTTCCCATAATAAATTAATTTTCTCGTCAGTAACATTGAGCGGTATAGAGAAGATCAAAGGAGACGCCTGCTTACTTAAAATCGAGTGTGTAACTTACAATTTTTTTATAATTTAGTTCGTCTTTTTGCTTAAGGGCGTTCCTAATTTCAGACTTCATCCATAGACCGCTGACCTTCTGTTGAACAATTATCACAGACTGTCAAAATGCTGTTTGTAGAAGTTACTTTATATAATAAAAGGCAACTATTTCTTCATTTGTTATTAGGTTTCGTGAAACCATTCTGTATATATAACTGTTTTACTTTTTGTATGCCTGATTGGCTACTGCTGATGGAAAACGTTGTGCAGTGATGAGCATCGTGTATTTAAGCAACAATTTCATTGCTCTCATTAGTAGTTGAAGTTAGTGGAGTTCGTAACGCCTACTCCAGTGACCGCTACCGCCTACCAACGTGGGTGTAATTTCTTCCAATAACGGAGATTTCGTGGCCACCTCCTCATCTGCATATGGTCCTTCATGTGCAAGTGGTTTTTTTTTATGTCTCGAGTTGCTGACTTGGTTTTGGGTCGTGTTGAGTAGAGAATGGTGTCCCTCAGGAAAGTGTTTTAAGTGTTACCCTGTTTGCTATAGCCATAACCACTATTACTTCTACAGTCAAGAGTCCTGTACAGTGCTCCTTATTTGTCGACGATTTTGCAGTTTTCTGTTCTTCTTCCAGTAATGCAACAGCGAGCCGTCAGTTGAAACTTACAATGCGGAGGTTAGAGGACTGGATTTTCAGTTTTCTGCAGATAAGTGTGTGTGTGTGTGTGTGTGTTTCGTTCATTTTAATCGTTCTCATCGTATTTTTAATTTACCTGACTTGTAGTATATGAGGGACACCATTCCACGTTTTAAAGACTCATTGACGTCTCTGGGCCTCATATTTGACTCCAAACTAACGTTGTTACCGCACTTGAGAGACTTGAAAGCCAGAACGCAGAGGGCACTGAATATAATAAAGTGCCTTAGCCGCAGGACTTGGGAGCGGGCAGGGCACTTCTGCTCTAGTTTTATAGGGCTTTTACGTGGTCATGGGTAGGCTATGGACGCACAGTGTACGGATCAGTGAAGCCATCTTACCTGAATATCATTGACACTGTCCACCACGAGGGGATTAGGCTAGCCACAGGTACTTTCTCCGTACCTAAACTGTGTGCTGAGGCTGCGGAACTGCCACTCACAATCTACCGGCTGCTGCTCATGGAGCATCAGACGTGAAAGTTCCTCGCAGTTCCTACTTTACTTGCATACAATTCTGGAACGCCTTTTCTCCAATCGTCCACGAGAAAAAAGGACATTTGGGATCGGCGTGCGGCATTCGCTGGAATCTATGTGGAGCACGGACGACCTCAAATCCAGGATTTTATCCGCTTGCCCCCATGGTTGCTGCAGGGGCCAAGAATTAGAAATGGTGCACTACAGGAGAGATTTCACTCCTGCATATGTACTTAATACATTATTTTATGACATTTTCAACTGAGCTCTGCTATAGCTGCCTCTAAGGATAGAGCGAAATAGGAAGATTTCGTTGGTTGCTCAAGGCCCAACTGCCTCGAGACTTTATTGTCTTCGGCGCGGAATTATATGCGATGTTGCAGGCACTGGAGTAGATGAGTTGTGCTTCAAGTTCTGAATTCCTTGTGTGTTCCGATTTTCTGAGTGCACTTCGCTCTCCACAACGCTTGTACCCCGCAGATAAAGTAGCTCAGAATATCCAGAACATCCTTCTCCATCTGAAATGGCTGCGGAGAGAGTTATCTTTCAGCTACACTCCTGGAAATTGAAATAAGAACACCGTGAATTCATTGTCCCAGGAAGGGGAAACTTTATTGACACATTCCTGGGGTCAGATACATCACATGATCACACTGACAGAACCACAGGCACACAGACACAGGCAACAGAGCATGCACAATGTCGGCACTACTACAGTGTATATCCACCTTTCGCAGCAATGCAGGCTGCTATTCTCCCATGGAGACGATCGTAGAGATGCTGGATGTAGTCCTGTGGAACGGCTTGCCATGCCATTTCCACCTGGCGCCTCAGTTGGACCAGCGTTCGTGCTGGACGCGCAGACCGCGTGAGACGACGCTTCATCCAGTCCCAAACATGCTCAATGGGGGACAGATCCGCAGATCTTGCTGGCCAGGGTAGTTGACTTACACCTTCTAGAGAACATTGGGTGGCACGGGATACATGCGGACGTGCATTGTCCTGTTGGAACAGCAAGTTCCCTTGCCGGTCTAGGAATGGTAGAACGATGGGTTCGATGACGGTTTGGATGTACCGTGCACTATTCAGTGTCCCCTCGACGATCACCAGAGGTGTACGGCCAGTGTAGGAGATCGCTCCCCACACCATGATGCCGGGTGTTGGCCCTGTGTGCCTCGGTCGTATGCAGTCCTGACTGTGGCGCTCACCTGCACGGCGCCAAACACGCATACGACCATCATTGGCACCAAGGCAGAAGCGACTCTCATCGCTGAAGACGACACGTCTCCATTCGTCCCTCCATTCACGCCTGTCGCGACACCACTGGAGGCGGGCTGCACGATGTTGGGGCGTGAGCGGAAGACGGCCTAACGGTGTGCGGGACCGTAGCCCAGATTCATGGAGACGGTTGCGAATGGTCCTCGCCGATACCCCAGGAGCAACAGTGTCCCTAATTTGCTGGGAGTGGCGGTGCGGTCCCCTACGGCACTGCGTAGGATCCTACGGTCTTGGCGTGTATCCGTGCGTCGCTGCGGTCCGATCCCAGGTCGACGGGCACGTGCACCTTCCGCCGACCACTGGCGACAACATCGATGTACTGTGGAGACCTCACGCCCCACGTGTTGAGCAATTCGGCGGTACGTCCACCCGGCCTCCCGCATGCCCACTATACGCCCTCGCTCAAAGTCCGTCAGTTGCACATACGCTTCACGTCCACGCTGTCGCGGCATGCTACCAGTGTTGAAAACTGCGATGGAGCTCCTTATGCCACGGCAAACTGGCTGACACTGACGGCGGCGGTGCACAAATGCTGCGCAGCTAGCGCCATTCGACGGCCAATACCGCGGTTCCTGGCGTGTCCGCTGTGCCGTGCGTGTGATCATTGCTTGTACAGCCCTCTCGCAGTGTCCGGAGCAAGTATGGTGGGTCTGACACACCGGTGTCAATGTGTTCTTTTTTCCATTTCCAGGAGTGTATGTATCAGGGAACATGAGTACAGCGTGGGACGAAAGGGCAGATGTAGCATCCGGGGAGACATGTCGTGATCCTCTTCGCATAAGCCGCAGTTCTCTGACGTATATGTTCTTGCTCCGACGAGAGGACCCTCCAATGTGTGGTGCTTGTGTCTTACAGAACGGTGCGCGCCACATTTTACTAAACTGTGTTTCATTTTCAGACCGGTGGATAGCGGCAGATTTGCCGACAGATCTGACCTCTATTTTAAGTTACGTTCAAATGAATGTGGTGAGATTTTTAAGATTTTGTGATTTGTCCACCTTGTTTCCAAAAATTTTAGGGGGGCTTAATGTGTTAGTAGAGTGACTGGCTCACCGGCGGACAGCCGATCACATGTCCCTGTGCCGTTGTTTTAGCTCGTCTGTCGTTATACTTCAGTTTTAATCCCTGGTGTAGCACCTTACACGCTTTCTCCGATTTCTCAAGGCGTGTGATGCTGTGAGTGAATGTGAATGAGCTGGAAATGAGTGCATGAGTGCCGTTCTGTAGGTTTCATTCTCAATGTGTGCTACAATTTTAGCGATTTTATCCACATCTATTCCTTTTAAAATGTGTCAGGATGCTGATAACCTCGCCGTTGAGCGCCCATAAAGTCAAAGCACACACACAAGTTCGTAGAATATTATTATTTCGTTGGTTTTTCAATCCTTTACTCGCAGTTATCTCCCCTTGGCATTCCTTTTCGTATATCCGAGTTGTTGTGGTCTTCAGTCCCGAGAATGCTTTGATGCAGCTCTCCATGCTACTATGTCCTGTGCAAGCTTCTTCATCTCCCAGTACCTACTGCAGCCTACATCCTTCTGAATCTGCTTAGTGTATTCATCTCTTGGTCTCCCTCTACGATTTTTACCCTCCACGCTGCCCTCCAATACTAAATTGGTGATCCCTTGATGCCTCAGAATATGCCCTACCAACCGATCACTTCTTCTAGTCAAGTTGTGCCACAAACTCCTCTTCTCCCCAACTCTATTAAATACCTCTTCATTAGTTATGTTGATTACAGTGCTAAATTCGTCGCAACAAAATACAATCAGCTTTCAAGCTTACAAAGACATTTGTAACAAAAACGGTATCTTTAAATACACCAAACTGATAAAATGCAAGACAGTCATCAAGCTATTGTGTCTTTAAGGAGCCGAAACAGTCATTTAGAACAGAAATACAGACTTTGGAAAAAAGTGATGAAAATTTTAGTGTTGTATCTAGGAATCCTGCCTACTCGGTTCGCTCGACAAACAATCAAACAACTCGTATTAATGAGTTTTATTACTGTAAGAAAATTTGTAAGGTGTCAGGCAAATCCAACACCTTCCATGAAAACCCTGTCATGACAAGTAAATCCAGTAGTATGTCACATGGCTCCGAAGAAATCGTGACATTAAATTAACCAAAGTAATACGAGTAACGAGTGAGCAAATGGAATACCACAGACTAACACAAAAATGCCTAAATGCATGTCATACCTTACCACAGTGAGACAGACGCATTTCCGAGGGGAGAAACGAGAACAGAAGCCGAGAGCAGAACCGTGTTAAGGTGGAAAGCCCCACGATAAGGGACGGACATCCACGTCACCAGCTAACCGCTAGGACCACACCCCAGCCGCAAGTTTTAGCGTGAGACTTTTTAACGTCTCTGTTACGTGGCAGACTTTAAAAACATTGCCCCACCACGAAAAGTATAACGTTTCTCATTGGACAGACAGAATTTTTGTAGGCGGAACTTAAGGTTAACATTGAGACCATGACTGGTCAGATGAAAAAGCAGCCAGATAGTTTTTTTTTAAAACCAACTTCGGTAAATTGTAGTAAGGAGAAGTTAGAGGAGAGTTGCTTCCGAGACGGCGAGGTGAGCGGAGCTGTGCTGCCCGCCGCCCCCTGACGAACACTGACACGGTAATGAACGCACGTGATGCCGCATAACAGCGCATAAAGCTTCACTCAGAACTGCAGAAGCCTGGCCCACAGCTCGTGCTCGTGCGGTAGCGCTCTCGCTTCCCGCGCCCGGGTTCC
Organism: Schistocerca gregaria; assembly: GCF_023897955.1. Taxonomy (NCBI): domain Eukaryota; kingdom Metazoa; phylum Arthropoda; class Insecta; order Orthoptera; family Acrididae; genus Schistocerca; species Schistocerca gregaria. Next base: position 250,728,463 of record NC_064925.1, read on the forward strand.
CGGGTTCGATTCCTGGCGGGGTCAGTGATTTTCTCTGCCTCGTGATGGCTGAGTGTTGTGTGCTGTCCTTAGGTTAGTTAGGTTTAAGTAGTTCTAAGTTCTAGAGGACTGAGGACCACAGATGTTAACTCCCATAGTGCTCAGAGCCATTTGAGCCATTTGCAGAAGTCTCATCTGTTACACCCCCTTTTTGCGTAACACTAGTGTCGATCGTCAATTAAAGCTCATGATGTTCACATTTGCCACTTGAAGTAAAAACCTGAAACGCGATGATTTTTCTTTTATATAGTTATTGAGAAGCCACATCATCCACTGTAATTTACGACAAGTTAGATAAGTAATTAAAGATAATTGAGGGTCACTGTAGACCATTTTGATAGTTTTCTCTTTTGTGAAACTTAATTTAAACCTAGATTATAGATGTGATATGGCATAGGTCATCCTTCGATCCATTGTAGAACTTGGAAACCCATTCAGGGAATATTCGTTCACATTTTTGTTGAACACAGTTGGTTTTTACAATCCTGTATTAAAACATTTCCTTTTATCAATAGAGCAATTTATAAACAATGTTTTGTGAGTAGAATAAAATTTCCAATGGTAAAATTAACTGCTTTTTCGACGTTACTTTACCAACTAACTAGAAATAGGAAAGCCTTGACCCCTTCCACTAAATTTAGTTAGTATTAAGATTCTTTTACAGGGAATGCAGTGGAGCTGACGCTGAAATCATTAAGTATTTGGTTATATCATCGCTAGTGTCACTGAACTCTTCTGAACTCTACATGTCACGTGTGGTCTGGCGTCTCCTTACCAGCAACAGGTCCCAGGTTCAAACTGGTCAATTCCCTAAAAAAACACGCTCAGAGCGTCGTTGCGCGAAAGTGGTAGGGAGACACGATATAGAACACACAGATACCACGCAGAATGTTAGAAATACTTAACTATGCTAGCTGTGTCGCAAGCAAAGGGCGACGTACAAAATAATCAGTCTTTGCAGTGATTGTTGATCTTTAACTGACTAAAGTCTGTCCTGAACTGCTACTGGAGTTCCTAACGTTGACGCTGTTATCCAAACTGGGCCATCACCAGTTGGTCGTGGCGCTTATGTCCTCTTCATTTAGGGGCTGCTGCTGTTGCGTTGTCGTCATGAAAGGGGGTCGGTCAGTGTGTGACTGGTTGACCCTTCTCACTTCACTGCCTTGTCTGCTCTATTGTTCGCGACTGGCGTGCCGGCCCTTGACTTTACGCCATAACATTTAGGTCAAAATTTTACTAAATAAGAAAAGTAAAGACTAAGACAAATAGGTAGATTGAAAAATATATCGTCGTATATTCGGATGTGTAAAAACGCAGGCTAAAGTTATATGAGCTTATTAAAATAATGGAACCAACCAGATTAATTAGACTGGTTGTGGAATCTATGAAACCTGCAGTAATGTGAAAATTGAAACAATGAAATTGGTCGGCATTGTAGAAGAACTTCCAAGGGAGCAGGAATAACACAACTCGATATACCAGACAGCAAAATGCGTGGACAGGAAGTTAACGACTGGACAGCTGATGTGTCAGAAAAACCCAAGAGGAGTGGAACAACGTGGTTTTTAGAGCGGGAAAGAGTCAATTCTGAGAGGATGAAGGTAATTTGGGCACAAAAGAAGGTGAAACGAAATTCTGAAACTACCCTTTGTTGACATCATATGGTCCAGTTGGGGCCAAAAATGAATAATAAATTAATATAGGTATCTTCACGAATTAAACTATCCTGAAAAATATCTCTGTGATTAAAATCTTGGTCGGATGTAGGAGAGACCTTGAAGGTTCTAATCTGATAAAATTAAATGTACGAGATAAGAGTAGTAAAACCAACAAGCCTATAAGTTCCTAGCTGAAAGCAGTTACCGCCAGTACGCACGTAAAATTGCCATATTGTTGCGTATCGATGGTAACCACCTATTAAGAGACGGTATCGATCGACTCTCAGCACGCTGAGCGGAGATTTAGGAAGAGAGAGCTTGTTCCATGCTATGCATGCGCGCAATCCCATATCCGATCTATGGATTAAAACTTTATCGAACAATTTGAAATAATAATAACAGATCCATGTTAAAATCTCAGGCTGATTAAAAATGATTGCCGAGAAAAATTTATTGTTAAGTAGTCATAAAATAGCTTTCAACAAAAAAAGAGTAAGACTTATGCTACTGTAAATAGGAGATACCAGTTCATAGCTGTCTATAATTTTTTCTTGCTTTATTTATCACATGCATTTAATTCCCTGACCCAGTTGACAGGGACAACTGTAGAAGTCTTAGTCTAATTTAGATGCTGAATTTTCTCTCAGAGATGCAGTGTGTCTTCTAAACTTTGAACATTTGGGAGGAGACTTTTAGTTCCGTTAATTCCCTTAAAACTCAGGAATACGTCCAGATATCCTAGACCGTAAACGGGGGGATATGGAAATATATTAATTTGTTACTGAGACCACGCTCGTGTACTTGACTGTGTCCGTTGAAGTGTAAAGTCGGCGAATGGCCCAATTTTAGTTCTCTCTCTTTTACTCCTACCTACTTAACGGACAGGTAGCGCTGTAGAGATCTCTAAGTATTCCGGCAAACAACAAAGCTCTGGATGCGTGGCAAACAGATTGCCAGTTGAGATGGAATTTCCAGCTTTGATATTTCACTAAAAACCATAGGAAATCTCTCAAATACCTAGGTCGGCACCTGTAATCAGTCTACACGAGAATCTAATTATTTTGCTTGTGTGCGTAAGTGCGCGCTTGTGTGTATGCGCGTGTGTGTGTTTGTGACTGGATGTTTACATGTATCAAAGTATAAAGAAAATTACTTGTTCGGTAACTACTACCGTTTGACTACTTCTGTTGGCCGCTGATCCTTGTTTTTGCATCTTTCATTCCTTGCCCAAATAGGCGAGGTGGGTCACTGTAGAGCTCTCATAGCTTTCCAGACAAATTCCAGTAAGATATGAATGGAACAAAGTAGTTGCCAATTGGAATTATTTGGGGAGGGAAAAAAATGTTTCAGATGGCTCTAAGCACTATGGGACTTAACATGTGAGGTTATCAGTCCCCTAGACTTAGAACTACTTAAACCTAACTAACCTAAGGACATCACACAAATCCATGCCCGCGACAGGATTCGAACCTGCGACCGGAGCGGTCGCGCGGTTCCAGACTGTAGCGCCTAGAACCGTTCGGCCCCCCTGGCCGACAGTCCCATAGTGCTCAGAGCTATTTAAACCATGCTATGCAACGTGCTCCCACTTTAGCTATAAGCGTTGTTCCGGACTGAAGTGCCTAGAACTGCTCGGCCACTACGGCCGGCTTGGGGAGGGAACAAGCGGTTGTAGGATTTATGTAACAGCCAAGAGAAACTTCTTCAAAACCTTCGTCTGATCTTTGATGTTGGGTTTAGTTTTAATTTCTTTCTGGGTCAGTATTCTCCCAAGCAAAAATTCCGAGGATAATGGCGATGTGTGTGTGTGTGTGTGTGTGTGTGTGTGTGTGTGTGTGTGTGTGTGTGTGTGTGTGTGTGTTGTTGTTGTTGTTGTTGTTGTTAGATAATAAAGCGATCTCAATCGGATCTGAGTATGCTTCCACATGCAAAATAATGTTTAATAGCGTAACTGGATGACTCAGTCCACATATGAGTTATCGGAGGATGTAGCCAGAACATAGTACATTCTTTTATACAACACGAGACCCATCTTCATTTAATGAGCATTTTGGAAAAGTTCTTATTTCACTGTGCCTGTCATCATTGTTCAATATGAAATCATTTTTAACGCAAGGAACTTGTTCGCACTTCAGAATTTTCTATTACGTATACGAGGAAATTGTTCGACATTTTATTATTATGTATTGGATAGAATTAGAAATTGTAAAATATTTCCCAAAGCAAAGATCATGGTTTACAAGTCATGTTATGTGAGAATGTTGACCTAAGGATCAGAATATTGGACTTGGACGAAGAACGATCTGAGCATAAGACAAGAAACAGAGCTGCTCTTTCTACGAGGAATCCTGGGTAAGACGATGAGAGACAGGATAAGACACGAAACAATACAGAACAACCCAGCAGATCAAGCCCCTAAAAGACTGACCGTGGCTACATTAAGAGAATGGGAGCAGAGCGGCTTCTGAGAAAAGCCCTAGAATGGACGAAATCGGGACGAAGACCAATTGGAAGACTACGAACAAGATGGAGAGACCAAGTGAAGGATGATGTGACCAGAACAGGGCTGTGATGGAAGGAAATGTAAATCATAGACTGTGGGAGAAAGAGAAGCTTGAAAGAGGCTCTGTGATCGACCTACACAAACAGAAACGTCTCAAGAAGAAGAAGGGATATACGATTAAAGCGTATTAGATCTTTGTATTTATTTGCTGCTATTGGATCACGTCTTGCCCTCCTGGACCTTTATAGAAGCCTGTGTGAAACAAATAATGACAACTTATGCTGCTGTAATTTTGTTCAGAAACATTTTTCAGTAATTTTTTTCAGTACGAGAAAAATATTTAACATTAAAATTTAAAGTGACATTAAGAAATAAAATCGTGTAAACCTATCATCAAATACAGAAATAATACTTAGCTTCATCTACATAACATATATTTGTTAGCACTCTCTACACATTCTTGGATTTATGACTGCCTCAGAAAGATTTCGATTGTCTTAAGTCACTTAAAGTTACTTCCCCAGGTAATTTTCTCTCTCACTATTGCTCGAGTCTTCGGAAGTTCATATAAGTTACACCTATTTCAATCATGATAGTTAATTTGACCCTTCCAGTGGCTCTTGTCTCAATTCTTCTACAGAATACATTACAATCTGGCATGTCATCGCTCTGATTCACAAAATAATGACTTTAGTGTAGATGAAAACTATCCGGTATAACAAGTAGAATTTAGGAAACAATATTGTTTAAGTATTCACCTTCACAATACGGAAATATAAAGCACAGAGTATAAAACTCTATATAGCCACCATCTATTGTACAAAAACTATTGACCCTGCGTTTCATAAAACATTGTTTGAAACTTTATTATGTCAAGGTATACCCAGGAAATACATCAACATCGTTAAGCTGTCTATGTCTATAACAACAGCACTATCTAAATTAATCTAGAAAAATTGGGTCAACCATTTAACATTGGAAGAGCAGTCCAACAAAGAAATCCATTACCGCGTGTTTTGTTTCGGTTGCTCTGTCGGCGTGTTACGCAGGGATGTGTCGCAGGGATTTCACTGTGTACCAGGACACCAGACATTTATATCAGATCAAACAAATAATTAATCACCTAACTACTTTTTCGAGGCCATAGTTAAAACTTAACGAACAAAGTCAGAAGAAATTTCAAAAAGCCAATATAGTTAGTAAAGAATTTATTTCGATAACCGGTTTCGGTAAGACCACGTTACCATCTTCGGAAACGCAATCGACACGGTAATAGGTCTACAAGTAAAACAACGTACAAAATTAATTTTCCATTCACTTGGAAAAGTAACATATCTTATGCTCTACAAATTCACGTAATCTCCTCCAACTATGCTCTGTATCGTGTCACACCACGAATATGTACGTGAAAATTGTGAAAGTCACTGGATATCGGCATGACAAATTTAAAATAAACAATATGTACAAACGTAAGGACACTTCACGTCACACAACAGCTGACTGTCGACTGGGATGTAGAATAAACACAACTGTTCCATAAGTCCACCAGGAATGAATATACGATATCAAGTAACTGTTAGCATGCCCAATGAAAAAAGAACTTTAAAAAAATCATAAATCATAGTGATCTTAAAACAACAAATGTTATAAAACGTTTTAGGGACTTCTTAAAAGACTGCAGTGTACTAACATATAAAATGGATTTACATAACCAGTTTGTGACGTAATCCAGTAAGCAATCAAGCCAAACATCCTTCATACGCTATGACATTCATTGATAAGAAAGGCTACAAATTTTAGAATTTGTGTTTGGAACAAAGAACTAAAAAACTAAACGTACTAAGCATTTAAATTCCACACCAAGACATGGCATTATATATGCTTATTATGGGATCTTATATATTACACGACTATCAATAGAGTATGAGATCTAGATACATCGTAATGTTTTGCTCGATGTCTAGGTGAACTTATGTTATGCCTAGATAGAGAATGGAGCGTTGACCACTTTAATTTACATCTAGATACACTACAAATTCATAGAGTGTGAATAAGACCTCTTCAGTAAACAACCTGTTATACACAAATTAATTTTGTTACCTATAAAATTTTATTGCTCGATGCTATGTACATCGTACTTTTCCAGATGTATGGACAGTTAATTTTATACATTGCTATACTTGACAAATGAACCCTGTCAACTTGGTTATATCTACTGCAGATCCGAAGGCAGTAACGGAATCTTACCGAAACCTATTATCGAAATAAATGCTAAACTAGCGATTTTGGCTTTTTGAAGTTTTCTTTTGACTTAATTGCACTGCAGATCGCCCTCATTCTGGAAAAATATCAGGAATACATCCCGTATGTGCTCGACTGGAGACACGTCTGGTGATTGAGCAGGTCAGGGCAACATGCTGGGTTACAAAATCGGTATGTTGGCGAGCGTTATCCTGTTGGAAAACACCCCCTGTAGTGCTCTTCTTGAATGGCAGTACAACGCGTCGAATCACCAGACGAACGTACAAATTCGCAGTCATGGTGCGTGGGATAACCATGAGAATGCCATACGAAATCTCACTCCAGATCATATCTCCAAGTGTAGACCCAGGGTGTCTAGAAAGCAGACAGGTCGGTTGCAGGTCCCCAGCTGGCCTCATTCTAACCAAGGTTCTTACTAGCACCGAAGCAGAACCAGCTTTCATATGAAAACAACAAACCTCCACTTTACCCTCCAATGAGCTATCGCTTGACACCGCCGAAGTCGCAAATGGCGGTGGTTCCTAGTCAGTGGAATACACGTTGTAGGGGATTTGGATCGAAGCTGTCCTTGAAGTACGCGGTTTGTAACAGTTCTTTGTATCACTGTTGGTACCAACTGCTGTTCAAATTCGTGCTGCAGATGCAACACGATGCGCCAGAGGCATACACTGAACACGATGCACAACGAGAAGACCAGTCCAAAGTTTCAAACGTCACTTTTTTTATTCAGTCGATAACTTGTTTCGGGCCGGGCAACATTTTCAAATCATCGTAACACAGTCAAAAATGGTATTTTCGAAAATGCAAAAATCATGTCAAATTCTGCAAACAACAAGGTAACTGTATGCGCTGTAATTGTTCGTTTGCACAGTCTTGACATGGCTTTTGCATTTTCGGAAATACAATTCTGACTATGTTACGATGATATGAAGATGGGTTCCGGCCCGAAACTAGTAATCGAGTGAATAAAAAGAAGTGAAATTTGCAACTTTGAATTTTATTTTCATTGTACCGATTAATAGAAGGGGCTTAGGCACAGCTGTTTCAGCATGCTAGAAGTTCATGAACACGATGGTCATTCCTACCACCTTTCGTTTATGCCACCCAACTTCTTGTCGGTGTTGCGATTTTTTTTCCGTCAGTGTAGTAGTAGAGATTGATCTCTGAGTATTTCTGTTATGCTTAAAATAGTATCTCCAAGAGATTAGTGGAAATATGTACTGATAAGTTCCTTGGTCAAAACCCATTAAATGAAATAAATGTCGTAAATGTGGTTGAAATGCAATGTAATGAAATGATGTCTGTAAAATTACTACTTAAATATTGAGCCTGCAGCTAGCATTGATTACGTGAGACTGGAGCTGCGATCCCGGAACTAGTAAAAAACAACTAAACACAAATAAAATTAAAAAACGAAGTGTAGCTGTGGAATATCTATTTCAAAAACAAATAATGAATATGTGTTGACTAATGGAAAGCCGTGTCATACCGACACCAGTGTGAATATTTTCATTAATTGCACCCCCAATAATTCTGTGTTAGTAAATCAGAGTAGAGCCTAAACGTGTGCTTAGTTTACGTATTAGTTGTGGTGACTGCTTGCGATATGCAAGTGTTCCAGGTTCAAATGCCGGTCTGGCCAAATTTTCAATTGTCGCAATACATTTGTTCTTTACAAGTTATGAGACTGCGTGCACCGTAATCAGTAATGGGCGAGCACAATGTTTAGTGTTTTGTCGTCTTATTGATCAACTTTGCAAGGTTCATAGAAATACATCACGTCGACTCTGTGTTCCTAAGTTCACTGTCTTGTATTTGTAACGTTGTCGTGGTGAGGACTGAAGAGTTTTTAAATGGCTGTAAGTAATCGTGGATAGGATAGGCTAGTTATTCGAATAGCTGTGATCGCTTTAATCCTCCCAAGATCCTTCAGCAACGACTTTCAACAATGATATCTTCGCGTTATACTGCTCACCGTCGCTGTGACATATATCAACACAATGGATCGCTTCTGGGCACAATTATTGCATACTGAAGTTTCTGTTCCTTCGAGCACATTCTGTAAGCTGAACAGGCACTACAGGTCGTCTGCTTACGTGTAACGGTCCTGAGACGTGTTGATAATGGATGTGATAAATTGTCAGCAATTTCACGCTTAGTGACAGAGATAAATGCAGTTGTTCTCGTGCTTCTAACATGCCGCGGAAGAAAAACCTGTTTTGTGGCTCTTGCAATTAATTTGCGCGGTTGCATTTATTTATAGTATGGTTGGCACCAGACCGTGAACAGACGGTAATATATACTCAAAACAACTGCCACGTTGATGCATGTAGACACTTCTTGTAGAGGTATCTGCTTAGCTTCTTTTTAATAAATCCCTGAGAAATACGTATGCAGAGTCTCTTGGTGGAAAATCTTACTGTAGAATATCTGTATTCTAAGGACCATACCTTGAGAGTAAAAAAATGAAAACTTGGAGAGTTCCGGAAACAAAAACTCAAAACAGTCACGTATTATCCTAATATCAAATTCCGAAAATTATTGCACGATGTAGGTGTATCGTACAGCAATAGGGATTTCATTCCGAATTATTGAAGGATGTTACGGAGGTGAGAGGCTACACTTAGAGATACGAGATATAAAGTGATCCAGTTGATATGGGGGAAGGAGACACTGCCGGAAGAATGGAAATTGGCTATAATATGCCCAATATACAAGAAAGAAAGCACAACTGGAATGTGGCAACTACAGAGGAATCAGCTTGTTGAATGTAACGTATAAGGTGCTATCCATCAGTATCCTCAGAAAAATGCAACCATTCATTGAGAACAACATACAGGAGTACCAAGCTGGCTTTCGACCAAACAAATCGACAATAGATCACATTTACACACTAAGACAATTGCTTGAAAAAACTGGGAATATGATAAAGCTATCTACATCCTGTTCGTCGATTTTCAACGTGCATATGACGAGGCCCCCGGAGTAGACAACGTTCCATTGGAACTACTGACGGCCTTGGGAGAGCCAGTCCTGACAAAACTCTATCATCTGGTGAGCAAGATGTATGAAACAGGCAAAGTGCCCTCAGACTTCAAGAAGAATATAATAATTCCAATCCCAAAGAAAACAAGTGTTGCCAGATGTGAAAATTACCGAACAATCAGTTTAATAAGCCACAGCTGCAAAATACTAACACGAATTCCTTACAGACGAATGGAAAAACTAGTAGAAGACGAACTCGGGGAAGATTAGTTTGGATTCCGTAGAAATACTGACCTTACGACTTATATTAGAAGAAAGATTAAGGAAAGGCAAACCTACGTTTCTAGCATTTGTAGACTTAGAGAAAGCTTTTGACAATGTTGACTGGAATACTCTGTTTCAAATTCTAAAGGTGGCAGGGATAAAATACAGGGAGCGAAATGCTATTTACAATTTGTACAGAAACCAGATGGCAGTTATAAGAGTCGAGGGACATGAAAGGGAAGCAGTTGTTGGGAAGGGAGTAAGACAGGGTTGTAGCCTCTCCCCGATGTTATTCAATCTGTATATTGAGCAAGCAGTAAAGAAACAAAAGAAAAATTCGGAGTAGGTATTAAAATTCATGGAGAAGAAATAAAAACTTTGAGGTTCAAAAATGGTTCAAATGGCTCTGAGCACTATGGGACTCAACTGCTGTGGTCATTAGTCCCCTAGAACTTAGAACTACTTAAACCTAACTAACCTAAGGACATCACACACATCCATGCCCGAGGCAGGATTCGAACCTGCGACCGTAGCAGTCGCACGGTTCCAGACTGCGCGCCTAGAACCGCGAGACCACCGCGGCCGGCCTTTGAGGTTCGCCGATGACATTGTAATTCTGTCAGAGACAACAAAGGACTTGGAAGAGCAGTTGAATGGAATGGATAGCATCTTGAAAGGAGGATATAAAACGAACATCAACAAAAGCAAAACGAGGATAATGGAATGTAGTCGAATTAAGTCGGGTGATGCTGAGGGAATTAGATTAAGAAATGAGACACTTAAAGTAGTAAAGGAGTTTTGCTATTTGGGAAGCAAAATGACTGATGATGGTCGAAGTAGAGAGGATATAAAATGTAGAGTGGCAATGGCAAGGAAAGCGTTTCTGAAGAAGAGAAATTTGCTAACATCGAGTATAGATTTAAGTGTCAGGAAGTCATTTCTGAAAGTATTTGTATGGAGTGTAGCCATGTATGGAAGTGAAACATGGAGGACAAATAGTTTGGACAAGAAGAGAATAGAAGCGTTCGAAATGTGATGCTACAGACGAATGCTGAAGATTAGGTGGGTAGATCACATAACTAATGAGGAAGTATTGAATAGGATTGGGGAGAAGAGAAGTTTGTGGCACAACTTGACGAGAAGAACGGACCGGTTGATAGGACATGTTCTGAGACATCAAGTGATCACCAATTTAGTACTGGAGGGCAGCGTGGAGGGTAAAAATCGTAGAGGGAGACCAAGAGATGGATACACTAAGCAGATTCAGAAGGATGTCGGTTGCAGTAGGTACTTGGAGATGAAGAAACATGCACAGGATAGAGTAGCATGAAGAGCTGCATCAAACCAGTCACAGGAATAGCCTATACAATGCAATGCGTGACTTCAGAATCCCTGAGAAGCTAGTGAGAATTGTGCAAGCTGGTATGGAAGGGTCAAAGGCAGCAGTACGTTTCCGAGGAGCCACATCAGAAACAGTCGAGACTGAGACAGGCATCAGACAAGGGGATGCTCTCTCATGTGGACTGTTCAATGTAATCTTAGAGAAAGTAACAAAAGAGTGTAGGCAACAGGAGTGGGATGGAGTACAGACGGACGGTAACTTCAGTTGTCTCGCATATGCAGATGACAAAGTACTACTAAGTGAATCAAAGCTTGAGTTGAAAGGGATGTACCAGAAAATGGGAAATTATACACAGAAAGTATGGGTCAAAGTGAATCAAGACAAAACAGAGTTCACGCAGTTAAGAAGAAGACAAGAGCAGGAAGAATTTCTTGAGGTAGATGGCAAGAGGTTCAAGAGAGTACACTAGTTCAGATACTTGGGATCTTTTCTAAACATTCATGGTGGTGTCTGTTTGTTCTATATCGTGTCTCCCTACCACTTTAGCGCAACGACGCTCTGAGCGTGTTTTTTTTAGGGAATTGACTAGTTTGAACCTGGGACCTGTTGCTGGTAAGGAGACGCCAGACCACACATGACATGTAGAATTCAGAAGAGTTCAGTGAGACTAGCGATGATATAACCAAATACTTAATGATCTCGGCGTCAGCTCCACTGCACTCCCTGTAAAAGAATCTTAATACTAACTAAATATAGTGGAAAGGGTTCAAGGCTTTCCTATTTTTAGTTAGCTGGTAAAATAACGTCGAAAAAGCAGTAAAATTTACCATTGGAAGTTTTATTCTACTCACAAAACATCGTTTATAAATTGCACTACTGATAAAAGGAAATGTTTTAATACAGGATGGTAAAAACCAACTGCGTTCAGCAAAAATGTGAACGAATATTCCCTGAATGGGTTTCCAAGTTCTACAATCGATCGAAGGATGACCTATGCCATATCACATGTATAATCTAGGTTTAATTTAAGTTTCACAAAAGAGAAAACTATCAAAATGGTCTACAGTGACCCTCAATTATCTTTAATTACTTATTTAACTTGTCGTAAATTACAGTGGCTGATGTGGCTTCTCAATAACTATATAAAAGAAAAATCATCGCATTTCAGATCTTTTCTTCAAGTGGCAAATGTGAACACCATGAGTTTTAATTAACGATCGACACTAGTATTACGCAAAAAGGGGATGTAACAGATGAGACTTCTGCAGTTCTGAGTGAAGCCTTATGCGCTCAAAAATGCGGCATCGCGTGCGTTCATTACCTTGTCGGTGTTTAGGCAGCGTCAGGGCAGCGGCGGCCGGCGCACCTGCCATCCAGCTCGCCGTCTCGGAACTAACTCTCCTAACTTCTCCTTACTACAATTTACCGAAGTAGATTTAAAAAAGCTATCCGGCTGTGTTTTCATCTGACCAATCGGGGTCTCAATGTTAACCTTAAGCTCCGCCTACAAAGATTCTGTCGATCCAATGAGAAACGTTATACTTTTCATGGTGGGGCAATGTTTTTAAAGTTTGCAACGTAACAGAGACGCTAAAAAGTCTCACTGTAAAACTTGCAGCTGGTGTGGTCCTTTTAGCGTTATCGTAAGATCTATACTGTTCTTCTGGAGGGCTCTATCTTTTAACATGGGCTGGGGGGGGGGGGGGGGGGGGGGCTCCTTGACGTACCTGAGACGCGAAAAAAATCTCACGCTAAAACGTGCGGGTGATAGTGGCCCTTTTTGTGTTATCGTAAGATCTATACTGTTTTTCTGGAGGGCTCTAGCTTTTAACATGGGCTGGGGGTGCTCCTTGACGTAAAAGGGACGCGAAAAAGTCTCACGCTAAAACGTGCGGGTGGTAGTCTTAGAGGTAGCTGCCGACGTGGGTGTCCAGTCCGTCCCTTATCGTAGGGCCTTCTGTCTTAACACGGTTCTGCTCTCGGCTTCTGTCCTCGTTTCTCTCCTGGGAACTGCATCTGTCTCACTGTGGGAAGGTATGACATGCATTTAGGCAGTCTTGTGTTAGTCTGTGGTATTTCATTTGCTCACTCGTTACTCGTATTACTTTGGTTAATTTAATGTCACGATTTATTCGGAGCTATGTGACATACTACTAGATTTGCTTATTATGTCAGGGTTTTCATGGAAGGTGTGGGATTTGTCTGACACCTTACACTTTGATTACCATGGACAACATAGAAATGTACATCAAGGAAAGAATAACAGTGGGAATGAAATGCGTGCATTCCTTCAGAGCCGGCCGCTGTGGTCGAGCGGTTCTAGGCGCTTCATTCCGGAACCACGTGGCTGCTATAGTCGCAGGCTTGAATCCTGCCTCGGGCATGGATGTGTGTGATGTCCTTAGTTTAGTCAGGTTTAAGTAGTGATCTCAGATGTTTAGTCCCATAGTGCTTAGAGCCATTTGAGCCATTCCTTCAGAGAGACGCTCTGCTCTAAATCGATCTCAGTGAACACTAAGATGAAAATCTACAACACAGTATTATGCCCAGCCGAAATGTAGGGTTCAGAAACATAGAGTATGACTAAGCGAGAAAAGGAAAAAGCATTAATATCTGGAAGAAGCGTAATGAGGTAGATATGTGGACCAGATAACGGAGAATAGAGGAAGAGGAAAAACGAGGAAATCTGCCTTCTGATACGACAAATAACTTTCCTACAGAAGATAAAGAGCAAAAGAATACAATGGGCGGGCCATGTAGCTTGCACGCCAGATGGAAGACTGGCGAAGGTGGCACTAGAGGGGAAACCAAACACCAAACGCCCCATTGAATGACCAAGGCAGCGCTGGATGGACGACCTGACGAAGGACCTAGCAGCCCTAGTGATTGAAGACACGTGGAGGAAATGGGCAGGAAACGGAAAGGAATGGAGGCAGTTCGTGGAAGCGGCGTGTGGTCTGCAGGGCCTGTGATCGCTGGATATATATCTGTTATGTCATAAACATAGTTTTTTGTTATTATTATTTTTTAAATACTTTTTATTCTCTACCTCGAACGGTAAAGCACACTGAGATCCCTCCCATTATAGAGTACATTTCTTTTCATCACCAACCAACCATCCTAGCACTATGATGGAGGGGACCTCAGTTAGGATAGTTGTCTTCATACAGCCGTGAATTTATTAAAGATTGAAGACATGGTTCCATCTACACTGTTATTTCTTAATTTGATAGTAATTTTATTCGCTGCATTTTACACGACAGGCCTCACAGGTTAGTCTCAAGTGTTCTGTTGCTTACACCTTTGTCCCGCAAGGTGGGCGTGGTTACAATAGGATTTGGCAGGGTTAGTTAGAGGAGGTGGCTGGATGCTCTTCCTGCCGCCATCCCGTACACCTGGGATGGAATCAGTGTACACCAGCTATCTGCATCTAGTGCAAATCATGAAATAGTGCGAACGTATTTGAAATATCTGCAAGTCGTGTAACTGAGGCGGGACGAGGGACCAGCTCGGTATTCACCTATTGCGATGTGGAAAACCGCCTAAAAGTCACATCCAGGCTGTCCGCACACTGGCCCCTGTTGGTAATCCGTCGGACGTATTCGATCTGTGGCCGGTGTGCCTACCCGAGTCCAGGAAACAGCGTATTAGCGCTCTCGGCTAACCTGGTGGGTCCAGTTAGTCTCAAGTGTTACAGGTATCAAAACACACCACGTATACGTACACAAATCTTAGCCTCCCCACCAGCACAATCATTCTTTTTCTTTTTTTTCTTATAATTCTCTGCTCCTTGGAGCTGTGAAGGCTGTTTAAGATCCGGCCCATTAAAAATAGTAATGTATCCGAGTGTAATCCATAGATGTTCTTTCAAAAGCAGAAACGTATTCGAGCAAGCTTCACATTTAAAAAACGATGGCTAGTAGAAAGCAATACCAGTCATCATTAATGCTTGTAACACTCAACACCTGTTGTGCTTTCCTACTGACAGACTGCTTTAAAAATTGGCACTTCTACATTTTTTAGATGTTCTGATACCTACAGCAATTGAGAATCGCGTAAATTGCAGCAAATAAAAATACAAACCAAGCATTAACTGCTGAAATAGAAACATGCCTGTAACCTTCAATCAGTTAAGTGACCAATCTATTTTAAACTGTCATGGTTATAATTACAGTGCCAATTTTGACCACGAGTTGCAAATATGGCGCTGTGAATGCAAGAAAGACGCACAGTAATGTTTCGATATGCAGCGGATTAGTAACGGGACGTGGGCAGAAAAGGGAACTAATTTTTTCAGTGTTAATCGGTTCCGCATTAACGTATTAACATATCTGCTAAGTTTCGCTGTATACGATAATTATAGCCCAAATTCGACCCCCGTGAGCTGCTGTAATTGTAACCACGCTGTACGTGTGTGCACTTACGTGCATCCGTTCTGCTGCCATATTTAAAGGTTATTGTAAGCAATAAGTTCTTTCGCTCTTGGGAAACGTTTCATTTCAACGTATCTGCAGTGAACTACTGCATCTGAGCATTGTAAGTTGTCAGTGATGTCATCTAAATTTCAGAACCACTAGTATTCAGATCACTATCGCTTACCTTTACAGCGGATGAAAACTAAAAGGAAGTAGAGTTCTCTAATTCTCGTATGTAAAGAAACATTTTAATTCTATTTTTTTAAATTAATGACTTCCTTTTCGTGATTGAACCGCAAAGTACAATGATCCGACAATTCCTGTTATTTTCCAAATTTTTTCCAGAATTTGGTGAACCGCGATAAAAGACAGGACATTTATTTAGAAGCAGCATTCGTATTTTTTATAGTTTAACTGAATTACGAGTGCAGTCGTTTATTTTACATGTTTGGGCGCTTTCTTGCCTTTTCCAATTACTGAAAAACTCAAAAATCGGTAACTTATTAGTAATACCACGATAGCACTATTTCACGTTGTGCTAGTAGTCGCTCTTATGCATAAGACCAGAAGTTTACTTCTCTAGCAGTATTTAGTTACAGACTATAATATATGTGTCCCCTCTTCTTACTGTTGTCTCAAATATCCACTGGTAATGACATAACTGGTGTAAACTGTTTACAACGTAACAAAGCGTTGTAGGTGATGTCGAGACGAACTATTTGATATAAGACACTTGCCGTATATCAAGCCGAGTAACAGTCTCAAATTGGCCGACAGAGGCCACCTACAGCTACAGCGCATTAGCGCCGTGTGAGAATTTGCTTAAAATCGTCCTTGAATATTAAATATCTATTGTTCTTAGACTTACGAAATGTAAACTTGACGTTTGTGTAAATTTTGCCGCCTTTTAACAAAATAAAGAAATAATTTAATCGTTCTGTTTGTCTGGCCTCGTTCTTATGAAACTACTGTGCTTTTAAGGATTAAGTTTAGATCGAATTATAATCGTAATTTCCTTTTGCTTGAAGTTTACAAAACTCATTTGTCTTTCATTATCCACAAACGGGAAAATTTAAGTTAATAATGTTTATGTAATATCCGACTAAACTGGTGGTCTAAGAGGGCGAGAGAATATTGAAAATCGCTAGTAAACTGCAGCTTAGGCAACTTTTGTAGGCCAATTTGAGACTGTTTCCTAGCTTGATAGACGGTAAGCGCCTTAAATCAAATTGTTGTCTCGACCTCCCTTGCACCACCTTGGTACGTTGTCAACAATTACCTACGCCAAGTATGGCATTAAACAGAAAAAACGTATCACCAAACAATTTGTTGCGATTTGCTTCTATAATTGCAAAGAATGTTTTTTTTCTAGAGTTACTCTCCTGTTATTTTCGATCAGAGACTTTTTCCCTGACTGTAATAATTTCGGCGTAAACGAGACTGCACTTTTCCTAATTCTTTTCTTTGTTACCTCTTTCATTTCTTACTCACGTCTTTCCTCCCTTTCCAACATTCATTCTTTCTTCCAGTTTAATTCCAGTGCCACTAAGGTTTTCGCTGACCGGACGTCCTTTGATGGCCCACCACTTTCAAGATATTTCAAAACCTGGACCTGGTCCGGACTTGTCGTAAAACTGCAGCCGTACCACCCGACGGGTAAGCTTCCAAAAAGGTGGAGCGAGGACAACGGCCGCCTTGAACGCCGTGTTTTCTAATGTATCAGGTTTGCAACTTGTATCTTCAATGAAACCACAACAAATGAAGGACAAACTGGCAATTAAACATTCACTTCATGATAGCAGAATTTCTCAGGTAAAGTTGTATTAGAACTTCTCACTATTACGAAAACGAACCGTGGGATATTTTGAACCAAGTAAAGGCCTGGTTCATATACTTATAGGTGTTAAACTATTCAACGTTTACCGGAGATCATATAGAACATGACAGACTAGACTGGATCCTAGGAAACGTCCCCTGCTGAAGATGTGGCTATTCTTGGAAGCCATAATGTCAGCTGCAATCATTTCCCTTACGTACTCGTACTAAATTGGAACGTTATTTTGATACTCTGATGTCTTTGCTTATGCAATTTCGGAAACAGCGACATGGAAGTTGTAAAAGAATATCGGAAAAACCAGTACAGAAAAGAAATTATTTCAGATGCCTTAGCGAACACTGAAGATGCCTTATACCCGTGAACCTATCTCTGATTTCAGTGATCTTTTCACAATTGACGCAGCATCTGGAATTACATGAGATAATCACAAAATAGACTGTCTCGGACTCACCCAGCAAAATCATACCAGTGAAAAGTGAAGGACGACCAGTTCTGAAAACGAGAGTATTTTCCAAATATTTGTATTGGACAATGATAGAAAGCAACGAGGTGATCCATAGCGCGAAGCCGTATTACAATGGCATCCACATACTGGACATGAAAACGATAGATTATAACGATTGTACATGACTAGATGAAAGCTAGAGAATTGTCGTGGGTTAGAAACAGAAAAAAAAGGTGTTCACCACACTCTTTCGGGTGTTAGAATTATTCAGCACCTGCTGTAAATATGTGTCGCGTAAATATGTTCGGACACCAGACCTCAAAAATTTGTACGCCATCCAGCACCAGTAAAATTTCTGCTAACAGAAAATCCTTGTCAAATGCGGAACAGACAGAACCATATACACACTACAATGTTATTGTGACTGATATTGTTTGGTAATTTGAGGATGCGAAAATTTATTAATTTATGGTTAAACCTGTGCCATGCTAGAAAAACAGACCAATGAATGGGATCATCGCAAAGTGCTTTTTTTTTCATTTTATTATCTACATAAAGTCTGCTCTCTGGGGAATTATAATATCTGTTCTAAAAACTGTACAAAAAATATTTGTGAACTATGTTAATTACAATAGTATTTAGCTTCTGCAAGAACTACTACCAAAATAAATATCTTCGAAAAAATTTCGTGAAAGAGAAAGGGAAAGAATGTATTACAACCTATTTCCACATCCACTAGATGAGAAAATTAATTCTAAATTGGTGTAGTTAGTTCTTCTAAATTAGCTAATAGAAATACGAATAATAAATATCATCCGCGTTTCGCCGATAAAAAGCGGTGGCATGTCATTCTGCACTAATGAGCCGTCATGTTACCTTGGTGGCACTCGACCTTGAATTTTTGTTCACCACTTGCTAGAGGTTAACCTTGGATAGCGGTGGCAGGTTCTCCTTCTGACGTTCCAACTGCCTACACGGTGAGTCCCACTACGACATGATGGGTGGGCTGGGGGATGGTGGAGGGGAAGGGGATTCTCGCACTTAGCTGCTGAGATCCAGGGGGTAATGACGTATTCTTGATGCAGTTCGAAAACAATACTAGGATCTGCTCCTACATCCAATTTTGAAATTTTGCTATTAAAACTCCATGCTTAACGAGTTGCTTAGGAGATTATATGAAATAACACGAAGTGTAAGTAATCTTTTCAATAATATTTTTCTGGGTTTGTGACCGCATTGTCAATATATATAAACCCAGAAAATTTTTTATTCAATGTGACAATGGCTGCGGGAACCTACGTTTATATTTAAGTAATATTTTGTCTGACTGTTTATAGCATTTCGATGTCCTAGAAGAGTCATGGCTTGCATTCTATCACGCAAAATAATGGCTCAAGTTACATGTTAAATAAATTTTAACGATTTGTATTCTATGTGGTACCAAAGTGATGATCTTATATAACAGTGTTTGTTAACTTTACTAAGTAGCATGTGTGTTCTCAGACGTTGTTTTTGTTAGAGCAGTCCTTGAAACAACCAAAGACCAAGATGTGGCCGTTAATATTTAAGCGGTAATAACTTTGGTGCCTTATATGCTTTAAGGCTCTGTTTACTAGAAAAATCGCACCTAAGTCTGAATAAATACTTACAACTCTTTCCAGTAGTGAATGTAAATGCTTCTTTTTTGTTTTTATATAGATGTGACTCAATGAACAGCATCTTTCTAACTTAAGATTTCTCTTTTGCATGATCTCAAAATTTAGTGGTATGAAGGAACATTCAAGAATTTTAACTGACAGTACGTTCAGTTTTGGATTATTTAGTGGTAGATGAAAATTTAAATAAATTTAGCATAAAATTACTCATTTTTTTAAAAAAAATATTCAGTGCAATGAGGACTGATGCAACTGGACGAAACATAACCAGAATATTTAAATATGCATATATATTTGAGTGATGTCTTTTCTGTCCAACATGTCTATCAGAACAGACACCTTCTAAATATACACATTCTGTACGAGCGCAAGGGCTCCTTGATATTCGTTTCAGTGTGGATGCACTAGTGTCGTCCGTACTCCTAAAGGAACCAATCACTTACCAGTAGGGGGTTAAGGGACAATGGACGCTGCATTGTAGCGTGCGATAAGTTGAGAATCTGGATCGGACGAGAAGGGTGTCCGGATGGCCGAGGTAGCTGACGTAACTTTTCTAGAAAAGAGGGGCATCCGGATTCGAGTCCTGGTCCGGCATAAATCTCAATTAAGACACAAAGGAATTACAGACATTAGCTGCGAGCGGGGATTGATTGAAATCAATGGGGAAAGTTGATAACTTGTGCCAGACTGGTATTCGAACCTGGCTCTCCAGCTTACTATTCATATAAGGGCAAACGGTACTACATTAGTAGTTTGTGGATAAGTTGAGAATTCCCGTCTGACGGGAGGTGCGCTAGGATTGTCTGTGAAGTGGCAATGACCACTACGATGACCTTCACCGGGCAGCACTGTGATAATTGGAAAATATTTGTCTCTAAATACATCCTCCTCATCCCTTTACACAACGGCATGTGGTTTCTCGCAATAGGATGCTTGTATATCCTGGAGAGTATTAATCCTCACCAGACGGCATTGATCGATATCTTCACCCGGAACATAGTAATGTAAAACGATGACATGTTTCCGCTGAAGCTGTGGCTTTAACATGAAACGTTCATTCTCAGTAATAATGATCATTGTCAAGCATTTACTTACAAAACGGAAAAACATGAATCAAACGCGTAACTTTTTAAATAGAAAGATAAATTCCATTTATAAAGCCTCAGATAATACACCTATAATGGCAGAAGAAACTTATCATTTACATGTAACTGGTTGTACGTCTACGGAATGTGCACTGTAGCTTATCGCCCGCTGCTTCATTCGCATAGACTTTATGGCCTGAACATACTTTCTTTTTCCTTTAATCGAATTTTTATGTTGTTCATAGACTATAACATCTTCTAAGCTTTTCGTGCTAGTTCAAGCCATAGAAACATGGTCTTTTCCGAGGATTTTGTTCATCATGCCTCTTGCGTTCTTGCGGAGATATTTCCATAGAACCTTTCATCCCCCTAACACATATTTCTTTTACCTTTAACAGAGAAGTGAAAAATCAGTTGTCATAGATTTGTCATCAAAAATTTTTTAATGCAATTAAATGTCTTCTTAAAAATTTTCTGCCCCTTGAGAGGCACCCACATGCCTTTCTCATACTGTGGCATCAAGCAGACAGGCCTGCAAGATGAGTGGTCTGCCAAGCGAGTGGATTTATTCTTATTTATCGAACAACATGAATGACTGATTATGACCTCTAGTCTACATCTACATCTACATCTACATGACTACTCTGCAATTCACATTTAAGTGCTTGGCATAGGGTTCATCGAACCACAATCATACTATCTCTCTACTATTCCACTCCCTAAGAGCGCACGGGAAAAACGAACACCTAAACCTTTCTGTTCGAGCTCTGATTTCTCTTATTTTATTTTGATGATCATTCCTACCTATGTAGGTTGTGCTCAACAAAATATTTTCGCATTCGGAAGAGAAAGTTGGTGACTGAAATTTCGTAGAAGATCTCGCCGCGATGAAAAACGTCTTTGCTGTAATGACTTCCATCCCAATTCGCGTATCATATCTGCCACACTCTCTCCCCTATTACGTGATAATACAAAACGAGCTGCCCTTTTTAGCACCCTTTCGATGTCCTCCGTCAATCCCAACTGGTAAGGATCACACACTGCGCTACAAATTATTTTCCTGTTTGAATATTACGCAACGGAAACGGACAACGCACATCTGACTATTAGTAATTTACACAACTCTGATTGTTCACTACGCTCTGGCAATACCACATTTTCTTTCTTACCCAACGGCTTTGATCAACACGTGGCCATCGCACTGAATGTGAATGGCGCACACATTATAAATTCTGGGTATCATGATTACACACTATTCGAAGAACAAGGCCACCAATCATTTTCTTTTCACTATCTTTTTTATTCCGATAAATTCTATTATGATTCAAAGATAACCTAAACACACCATTACATTTTATACAACAATTACACATGAGAAACTCCGGCCAGTGGGCATGGCTTTACATTGGTGATTCTCTATCTTATATGGTCTCGTAATGATCTAACGCTACAGTGCACTTTCTTGATAGTATAGCGGATCTTTTGCTATATCTCACACTTCGACTCTCACACCCATCATTACGAAAATTTCCTCCAGATCGAGTGGAACAAAAAGGAACATGCATAACCCAATGCCTCTGAACCTATCTTGCTACTCTCCCATGCAGACCACACATACTTAAATTACATTAAATACATGACACTTGCAACATAGAATAGTCACAACGTTAGAATCACTTCAGTTTCAGCTTTCCCACTTCAATTAGTATTCATCCCAGTTTCACACGACACTGTTCCACTTCGTAACTTTTCTTTCCTACTAAGAACTCTGGAGGATATATGCAGGTATTCCTGTGCAATGCAAGCCACGTGGCGTTGTTGGATAGACGGCTGCCTCACCTTGCTTCACTCTCAGAGTATTAGAGTTTTAATCCTGCGTCACACGGACACAAAACACGCAAAGTAATATTAACAACATATTCGTCACATACGCGAGTCCTCAACTGATACTATGGACGAGTACTTCTCTGTATCCTTTGTCTCATACACAGATTGAGACTCACACAGTACTCACCACGTGGAAGTACTCGTCTCTAATCTCAAGTCCTGCACACGCCATTTCTTAAATATTGCCAACTTATAGTACACACGCCAACAATTCAGCTTAACTTTAGCACTCGGAAGTATTCCAACTTAGTGCTAGCCCTCGCAAGTATTCCAACTTAGTACTAGCACTCGCAAGTATTTCAACTTATTGCTACGCATGGTTTCACTGTGACCGTTGGTCACTTCCAAAGATTACTAAGATCCCCTTAATATTACCTGCCTGTCATTTAATCCCCCCCCCCCCCCAAGAAAAAACAGTTCCTGAAATAGAGAAATAATTATTCCAAACTACTCTTAAGTATTTCACATGCATGCCATTTTCTCCACTCTTTTGTCTTTACGGAGCACACGTAAGACAGGTCTTACCAACACAATATCCAGCGCCAGAGTGCTGAAACATGGCCGTTCTTCAGGTCATCTTGCACCTCCATCGCGGTGGGGTAGCACCATCTCACCATATTGGCCAGCCACATTTCAGGTGCTCAAAGCTCCGGTAAATTTCATCTCTTTGGTTCCACCAAAGGTGACCAAAGGATCGCCTCAAAGATCATCATATATTGCACATTCACTATATGCAATTAGCAGACGACCATACATTCTTTCATTTCACAGATCTCACCAAATTGAACGTAGGGATTTATTTTGTGGGAGTGCACATGTGATCAATTAAATAAATAAATTGTCATTCTTTCCTACACTGGTATCCGGCTTTGGTGTATTAAGTGAAATTGAGTTATAATTACAAAAAATATGTCGTTTTGACAAGAATAACGAAGAATGTTGTACCTGTTTTCAATGTCGGGCGGTACTGTACCCTTTCACCCTATTTCAGCCCCTTAGGGGTTGAATTTCCAAAAACTGTGAAACACTTCCTTTTTCATAGTGTAACACGTATTTTCTCATATCCATCCGAAAAGCCAAATACCAATTTTCAAAGATGTAGCTATAAATTTCTTCCATAATGAAATATTTTCAGACAACATTTCACCCACACTTTCGCCCCATTACGGTTTAAATTTCTACAAACAGTAAAATGTTTATTTTTTATTTCTAAAAGAAAAGCAAAATACAAATGTTCATGGACTTAGCTTCAAAAATGCTTGCAGAATTAAATATTTCCTTAAAAGCTTATATTTCATATGAGTAGACTTCTCTTGGCCAGGAATGCCCTTTTCGCCAACGCAATTCTGTTTCTTACGTCCTCCTCGGTCCGTCCATCATGGATTATTTTGATGCCTCGGTAGCAGAATTTCTTAACATTCGTCCATACCATATTCCCCAATTCTGGTGTTAAGTTTCTTGCTGTTCTCTTAATTCTGCTACTTGTCATTACTTTCGTCTTTCTTCGATTTACTTTCAGTCCATATTCTGTACTCATTAAACTGTTCATTCCATTCAAGAGGACCTGTAGTTTTTCACCTTCACTGAGGACAGCAAAGATATCAACAAATTGTATCATTAATATCGTTTCACTGTGAATTTTAATCCTACTCTTGAAACTTTCTTTTATTTCTATTATGTGTATGTATGGATGTATGGATTTAACAGTTGGTGCGAAAGACAACATCCTCGTCTTAGTCCCTTTTAATACAAGTACTTCGTTCTTGATCTTACACTTTGTTTCCTCTTGGTTCTTGTATATATAATGTGTTACCTGTCTTTCCTTATAGTCCAGTTCTATTTCTCTCACAATTTCGAACATCTTGCAGCATTTTACGTTGTCGAATGCTTTTTCTAGGTCCACACATCCCATGAACGCGTCTTTATTTTTCTTCAGTCTTGTTTCCATTATCTACCGCAACGTCAGAGCTGCCTCTATGATGCCCCTACCTTTCCTAAGTCAAATTGATCGTCGCTTAACACATCCTCAATTTTCTTTTCCCTTTTTCTGTATATTTTTCTTGTCAGTAACGTGGATTCATGATCTGTTGAGCTGACTGAGCGATAATTCTCGTACGTTTTGCTTTTGCGTTAATCGAAATTGTGTGGATGATGTTTTTCCGAAAGTGTGGTGCTGTATCTCTAGTTTCATACATTCTCCACACTAACATGAACAGCCATTTCCTTGCCACCTCCCCAATGATTTAAAAAATTCCGATGCAATGCTATCAGTCCCTTCTGCCTTGTTTGATCTTAAGACTTCCAAAGCTTTTTAAAGTTATGATTCTAATATTAGATCCCCTGCCACTTCCCTATCGACTCCCGGTTCTTCTTCTATCAAGTCTGCAGGCAAGTCCTCCACCTCATAGAGGTCTTCATTGTACTCTTCTCACCTATCCTTTCCTTCCTCTGAATTGTAGAGTGGAATTCCCATTTAATATTACCGCCATTGCTTTTAATTTCCCCAAAGGTTGTTTAGACTTTTTTGTGTACTGAATCAATCCTTCCGACAATCATTTCCTTTCCAATTTCTTCAGCTTTCATGCAGCCAGCCGGCCGCGGTGGTCTCGCGGTTCTAGGCGCTCTGTCCGGAACCGCGCTACGGTCGCAGGTTCGAATCCTGCCTCGGGCATGGATGTGAGTGATGTCCTTAGGTTAGTTAGGTTTAAGTAGTTCTAAGTTCTAGGGGACTGATGACCTAAGATGTTAAGTCCCATAGTGCTAAGAGCCATTTGAACCATTTTGAATCATGCAGCCACTTCGCCTTAGCTTCCCTGCACATTCATAGGTGACCTGATTTTGATATTCTAGAATTTTCCTGAACGTTTATGTGCTTCCTTCTTTCGTCGATCAACAGAAGTATTTGTTGTATTATCCATAGTTTGTTCACAGTTAATGTCCTTGTACCTATGTATCTCTTTCGAACTTCTATGATCGCCCTTTTCAGATATTTCCATTCCTCTTCAACTGAACTGCCTTCTGAGTTATTCATTATCGCAGTATCTATAATCTCAGAGAACGTCAGTCATATCTCTTCATTTCTTAGAGCTTCCGTATCGCACTTCTCTGCTTATTTGTTCTTGCTGACTAGTCATAATCTTCAGCCTACTCTTCATCATTACTAAATTGTGATCTGAGTCTATATCCGCTCCTAGGTATGCCTTTCAATCCAATATCTGTTTTCCGAATCTCTGTCTGACCATGATGTATCTAACTGAAATATTCCCGCATCGACCGGCAGTTTCCAAGTATACCTCCTCCTCTCGTGGTTCTCGAACAGAGTATCCATTATTACTACTACCAAGCCCATATACTTCCGTAATCCCTCCTAATACTCCTTCCCCTATAACTGCATTCCAATATCCCGTGACTATTAGGTTTTCCTGTCCCCTTACCGATTCAACATCCTCATAAATTTTGTCGCTCTTTTCATCTTCTGCTTGCTATGTCGGCATGTATATCTTGGTTATTGTTGTCAATGTTGGCACCTACTAATATCATTCCTTATTAAAGGGAAGATCGATATTTTATTTGCGCCGTAGGCAACACAGTCATTTAGAAAATTTTAGAAGCGTATAAAGAAAACTGGTAAGAACGTGGTAACTTTTCCTCACGACGCCGTTACAACTTAAAAGGGCTATACAGTCTGTATTAACATAAGTGACTACAGATAATAAGGGGAAAGTTAAGAAAAATTGTTCTTGAGACTGTGGCAGTCAACATTTTCAGATTATCTGAGCCCTAAACATCAAACATTCATCTCTGAAACCGAAAATTCGAAGTATTAATGTGGAAAATTCAAAAGTACTCTATTTTGCAATACGCTGTAGGCGTATAAGTGTTGAAAAATATTGTTAGTGAAGAAAAGAGAGCTTCATCGCATAGTTAAACGAAATGAAAGCCATGCTAACAGACAAATGTGAACAAACCTAAAATGAGTGTCAGTCAAGAAATTCAATCAGGCGAAAATGTCTAAGAAAACAGTAAACACAGCTGTAGAACTACGCAGGACATTTCCATTTTCAGGAAGGGTCATTGGATAGTTGCCATTAATAATAGGCTTTACATGTTTTATTCTGATGTGTTGTGACCTTTCCGAAGTATGTAGGGCTAATCGATAGGAGTCACCATAGATGTAACAAACAAAGGATTCTACAAAACACGACTCAATAAATTCGTTTAAGAATCCAGAGTTTTCTAGATATCGAAGCCAACTTCGATGCTGTGGTCCTTCACAAAAAGAAATACAGTGTAGCACCATCAATTCCTGAGAAAAATACGAGTTTGCAAAATACCGAGCGACATTGTCAGATCTAGAAGTAAACCTTGGGACTACCCTAACGGAATGGTACTGTTCACAGTATGTATAAACGATATGACGTCAGAAACTACAACAGCAGAATATTTTAGTGAAGTGCAGAAAGAACTGCAGAGGCTAGATGATTCTTGTAGGGACTGGCTATTCATTCTCAAAGTAAATAAATGTTACGCATTGCTTATAAAAAGGCGGAAGGACCAACAACTATACTGCACCAATGACTAAAAATCGCTGGAAACGAAACAACAGTGAGTTACTGTCTCAAAGACAGTCGAATGACCACATAAAACTATGTTTAAGGAAAGTAGATGTAAGGGTGAAATTCATTGGGAGAATCCCGAGGTACTTTACCCCACCAAGAACAGTGGTATCTTATAAAACCCTCAGCCTGTGACGCTTAACAGGTAGGATTAATAGGCAAGATAGAGAAAAAAGTAAAGCAACGTATTTCCCCACTGGTTCGTTTGGTAAGCGCGAAATCCTCATCAAACTCCAATGATTGGAGCTACAAAAGAGGTGTAGTGCATCACGTAGAAGTTACCGTCAAAATTCAGAGGGCGTACGTTTCAAGAACGTACATCTCGCGGAATGACTACGACGAAGAAGTCACTGATATTACAACTCATGCTTAGGTTTAGCGAAGGCCGTTCCTCTCACACAGAATTCGCAAATTCAGTAAGAAATGGGGGAAATGATACTGATACTGTGCCGTTATGAAAATTAGTAGAAACTAGTTGGGTAAAATCTCTAAAATATTTAAAAAAGGGACTAAATATTTCATAATTATACTCACTCTTTCCCAGCCTCACCCACTGTCACCCGAATAATCACACCATCTCGTATCCCTGAAGACTGCGGAACTACTGTCTGATGGTCTAAATCTTCCAATAAAAATCCTAGGAATACAAGAGGAAAGCTAAAATTATAACACTGGGATGTATGGCTGGCCGACCACTTACAAAAATTATGGGTGAGCAATACCCCTGATACCACAGTAAAAGCTTTCCCCTAAAATTTTAGGAAACAAGCCGGACACTGCACAGAAAATTGAAAGTCGCAAAACATTTTTGTCTTGTCAGTTAAAAAAGAGTACGTACCTGTCGGTAAATTAGCTGTTGCTCCCTTGTCAGAACAAGAAACACAATCTACTAAAATGTGCCACAGTGAGATCTGAACTCCACAAGCAACACATAACGGAGGGTCCTCTCGCCGGAGCAAGAAGCCATGCGTCATAGGACTGTGAGGACCTCATTCCCTCTGTGCGGCTGGCCGAGATGTTTACTTTACTAGGCGCTTCTTTTTCTGTCACTGCCAGCCACTCTTCTCTCCAACCACGCATGACTCTGTACCTTAACAGTGAGGTGATAGCATGCAGGAGGGTAGCACACTGAGTTACATGATTTCGCGGCACGCCTCCTTGGCTGCTACATCTGCCACTGCACTGTCCGTTACTTGCGAAGTGTACAGTAGATACAGCTGTACTTAACATCTCAACAGTCTCGCAAATTTAGCTATGATCTACAACTATACCATGAATGTGCATCGACAATTACTTCAGAAGAAATCTCAGTCAGGAGGCAGGATCCTGTCAAATCCGCAGCACTTGTGCGAAAACGTTAAAATCCATTTGTCCTTAATAAGGGTCTTCAGTATTGTTCATCCTCATCTTTTATGTTACAACTGGCCAGCAGCTCACTTTCATCACGTACAAATGCTAACAAAGGCTAACAGTCAATGCATGTACCTTACATCTGCAGCATTCGTCGACATGACCATGTCAGTGCTCCATACACCCAGTGCCAGCCATACTAGTTCAGGCCTACCACAAGCTGTGTCTACTTCACCGGCTTCTCACTGCGGAAGCTTCCCACTACCTCGCCTCACAGATTAAACATCCTTCGCGCAAGACTGAAACTGAAAGACTCACCTATCTACACACATCAAAAGAAGCTTTGCAACACCTCGGTTCCGAGAGTACCCGAACCCGTACAGAAAATTGGAATAGGGATCAACATAAACATCATTTCCGCCCTTTTTACTGCTGATGAAAACCACACATTGCATTTTGCACCACCGTACAGTGGGACCTTCAGAGGTGGTGGTCCAGATTGCTGCATGCACCGGTACCTCTAATACCCAGTAGCAGCTTCTGTTGCATTGTTGCATGCCTGTGTTCGTAGTGGCATATTATCCACAAGTTCATCAAGGCACTGTTGGTCCAGATTGTCCCACTCCTCAACCGCGATTCGGCGTAGATCCCTCAGAGTGGCTGGTTGGTCACGTCGTCCATAAACAGCCCTTTTCAATCTATCCCAGGCATGTCCGATAGGGTTGACGTCTGGAGAACATGCTGGTCACTCTAGTCGAGCGATGTAATTATCCTGAAGGAATTCATTCAATGCATGTGCACGATTGTGGCGCGAATTGTCGTCCATGAAGAGGAATGCCTCGCCAATATGCTGCCAATATGGTTGCACTATCGGTCGGAGGATGGCATTCACGTATCGTACAGACGTTACAGCGCCTTCTATGACCACCAGCTGCGTACGTCGGCCCCACATAATGCCACCCCAAAACATCAGGGGAAACATCCCCCAGGCTGTGGTTAAGCCATGTCTTCGCAATATCCTTTCTTTCAGGAGTGCTAGTTCTGCAAGGTTCGCAGGAGAGCTTCTGTAAAGTTTGGACAGTAGGAGACGAGGTACTGGCAGAAGTAAAGCTGTGAGGACAGGGCGAGAGTCGTGCTTCGGTAGCTCAGAAGGTAGAGCAGTTGACCGCGAAAGGCAAAGGTCCCGAGTTCGAGTCTCGGTCCGGCACACAGTTTTAATCTGCCAGGAAGTTTTAATCTGCCTGGAAGTTTCATCTAGACATAGGTGAACTACAGCCAACTGGAGCCGTGTACCTCCTTCCTGGTGGAATGACTGGAACTGATCGGTTGTCGGACCCCCTCCGTGTAATAGGCGCTGCTCATGCATGGTTGTTTACATCTTTGTGCAGGTTTAGTGACATCTCTGAACAGTCAACGTGACTGTGTCCGTGATACAATATCGACATCAACGTCTGTCTTCAGGAGTTCTGGGAACCGGGGTGACGCAAAACTTTTTTTGATGTGTCAAGTATCCTAGCTGCTCCGAATCATCAGACAGAAACACTGACAAAATCCCTCACTGTTGTTGCTGTCCGCCTCTGTATCAAACTGCTCTGCACTTTTCGCACTGTTCGATTTCTTGGTACTTTTAAGAGAAAGTTGAAGAAGAAATTCCTCCTGCCATCCTCACAGCGCTTCCCCAAAATTGACGTATATGGCCAACTTTCCATCTGTCAGGAAGCAAAGTCAATGCTTCTGTCCTCTCTGTTACGCTTCTTTTTCTTTGCCTTTCTCTATAAATCGCACCACCATCTACTACCGTATATTCTTCAACTGTGTGTTATGACATCCATCTTTCGCTTTCTCGTCCATCCCTTTCTCCATGCCCATTGCTGCTAGCACTCAATTAAAAACCTCCCTTACCGTAACCTCTAATGATTTTTGTATTTAGCATGTACGAATGTAAACTGTGTGAATGTTTTCCTTATCTGTAATTTTTGTTTTTCTAACTTCGGTATAGCATTCTTACAGTAACATATGTAGCTGAAAATACACTGAATAACCAAAGAAGCTGGTATACCTGCCTAATATCGTGTAGGGCCCCCGTGAGCACGCAGAAGTACTGCAACACGACGAGGCATGGAGTCGACTAATGTCTGAAGTAATGCAGGAGGGAATTGGCACCATGAATCCTGCAGGGCTGTCTATAAATCCGTAAGAGTACTAGGGGGTGGAGATCTCTTCTGAACAGCAAGCTCAATAGTGTTCATGTGTAGGGAGCTTGCTGGCCAGCGGAAGCGTTTAAACTCAGGAGAGTGTTCCTGGAGCCACACTGCAGCAATTCTAGACGTGTGGAGTCTCGCATTGTCCTGCTGGAACTGGACAATGGACATGAATGGATGCAAGTGATGATACAGGATGCTTACGTACATGTCACCTGTCAGAGTCGTATATAGACATATTAGCGGTCCCATATCCACACTCCATTACATAGCCTCAATCAGCTTGAAGAGTCTCCTGCTGACATGCAGGGTCCATGCATTCATGAGATTGTCTCCGTACCCGTACGCGTCCATCCGCCCTATACAATTTAAAACAAGACTCGTCCGGCCAGGCAACATGTTTCCAGACATTAACAGCCCAATGTTGGTGTTGACGGGCCCAGGTGAGACGTAAAGCTGTGTGTCGTGCAGTCATCAAGGGTACACGAGTGGGTCTTTCCGAAAGCCCGTATCCTTCATGGTTCGTTGAATGGTTCGCACGCTGACACTTGTTGAAGGCCCACCATTGAAATCTGCAGCAATTTTCGGAAGGGTTGCACTTCTGGCACGTTGAACGATTCTCTTCAGTCGTCGTTAATCCCGATCTTGCATGATCTTTTTCCGGCCGCAGCGATGTCGGAGATTTGATGTTTCAGCGGATTCCTGATATTCACGGTACACGCGTGAAATAGTCGTACGGGAAAATCCCCATTTCATCGCTACTTGGGAGATACTGTATCCCAACGCTAGTGCGCCGACTATAACACAACGTTCAAACTCATTTAAGTGTTGATAACCTGCCACTGTAGCAGCAGTAAGCGATCTAACAACGGCGCCAAACACTTCTGGTCTTATATAGGTGTTGCCGACCTCAGCGGCGTATTCTCCCTATTTACGTATCTCTGTATTAGAATACACATGCCTATACCAGTTTCTTTGGTGCTTCAGTGTATGTAGAACGCCTGGTTAGGTGGGAGAGAGGGCCTGATGGCTCCAATATTGCCGGGTTGAATAACTCACTAAATAAAAATAAATACTCATAATTTTTAATTTATAGGCAGTGATTGACACTTGACACTTAGATACCTGCCGATAATAAACAACGTATTGCACCTATCCGAAAGTTTTATCACAACAGTTAGAATACTGTAGCTTAACATTCATGCCATTCAACCACTTTCGTATCTAGCTCTCATTACAGCTACATAGAGACTGATGCACAATTTTTGGGAACATGACGATAAGACCCATGTCTTTTCATGTAGATTTGCTTTCCCTTCGGTTCCCCGCAATCGATTAAGGCAAATGCCGTCTTGAATCATTCAAAAAAGTACATGCCGATCTCATTTTCCATTCTTCTTCCAGTTCCAAATTATACTCCGCCTCTAATAACCATTTCGCCGACGGGTCGTTAAAACTTTGTCTTCCTCCTGCTTTTACCAACCGCTATAAAATCCAATCTAACAATATGTGTTTTGCCTGTCATAGCTATTTTTGTTACTAATAGAACTGTATTTGCTTTCTCACATGTCTGGAAAGGAAATGACAACAGCTCTGTAAAAAGTCATGAAAGTGAAATACACGTTGTATGTCTTGAGTGAGAGCAGTAACCTACGAAATTGCTCAGTTTATTATATGTTTTTAAGTTCAATATGTGTTATGTGGTTGTAAACATTCATACCAATGAACCAGGAGCACAACATTTGTGCTGACCAGGTTTAACAAAGTTTGGAAGAAATTAACAATGTCATCTTCTCTTAGTAAACATGTGCCCTCAGCACGAAGACATTTCCCTATGGACCAGGGTTCATAACCAACTTTAGACCATTCGTATAAATTCACATTTGCAGTCTATTCAGTACTAGTCTCAGTGTCACGACTCATGAAATGCTGTTTCAACCACAGGCAAGCAGTCTACTCTGCTGCATCTATACGAGATATCTCTATGTGCAATGTGAATTCTGTCAGACACAGGGGATATAAAAATGAAAAAGCTGGCATACTATTCTTACAATGTCATATGGGATTAATTTTTGGGGTAATGCATCGAGCCCATGTAAAGTTTTCCGGGCACAAAAACGTGCAGTAGGAATTATATGTGGTGTGAACTCAATAACATCCAGCAGAAGCCTGTTTAGGGTACTAGGTATACTAACTACTGCTTCCCGATACATTTATTCCTTAATGAAATTTGTCATTAAAAATATATCACTTTTTCAAACCGACAGCCCAATTCATGGAATCAATACTAGAAATAAGAATAACCTTCACGAGGATTTAAAGTCACTTACTCTTGTACAAAAAGGTGTGCATTATTCAGGACCACACATTTACAATAACTTGCCAGCAGCTAAAAAAGCTTAACAACCAGGTGAAATTCAGTTTAAAAGAAACCAAAAGGATTTATTGGTTAACAACTCCTTCTACTCCATTGATGAATTTCTCAGTAGTACCAACTTATATATATATATATATATATATATATATATATATATATATATATATATATATATATATTCTGCACAAGTTCAGTGCAGTAACGTGTTCATTGTAAATAAGTATTACAGTAGTTCTATTACATGTTTATTTCCTTATAAATTAAAAAATTATTTTAAATTCAGTATTCAGTGCATTAGTGTTTGTAAAATGATTCTTTCATATAGTGTTCATTAAAAAATTACGATCATTCCACTTGTGACCTGTGGAAGGCACATTAACTTACTTGTTTCAGTTGTAAATATTTTTCATGTATTGTTTTTCTCACATGTTCTACATCGTGGAGCACCTCCTCACTATGGATCAATTGGAATGAAAGTAAATCTAATCTCATCTAATCATCTGTTGGTCCGCCAGACTACCATCATTTACTGGAGAAGTTCTTGAAACTGCATCTGAATCAGAGTCTTCTTGAAATTCTGAACCTTCTGGGCACTTTCCTGTAACTTCTTCTGAGCAGCTATTGACACGATCAGCCAGCATTTCATTTTCCCTGGGACTGTGTCACTTCCACGAAGGCATTCTTATAGATCTTAAAAAAATATTCTTGAATGTCGACCAGTGAAAAGTGGTATCGCGTCCATTTTTCGGATGAGAGCATTTTTAGTTTGTCTAGTGATTCCCTCATATATGAAGAGATGGGAACATGTATGGCACGCAGGAACACTGTTTAACGCAATCGTTTTGCTGGCCCAAGTGTTACCTTGTGACAGGGGCGTAATGTTGCATGGACGTACTGATCGCCGTATCTTTGAATACAGTACACTCACTGGTCAACGTTACTGCGTCTCTGCGCCTCTTCCCCATGTGCGTCTTTTCAGCAGTGCATTCGGCATGGCTTCATTTTTATAGATGACACTGCACTATCCCATCGAACTGCACAGTTGGGGGAGCTCTTGGAACGAGAGGATACTCAAAGAATGGACTCCGCTGCCCGTTTCCCTCACTTAAATACTATCACGTACTGGATGCGTTAGAGAGACTCATTGTAGCAAGGCCGCGTGCACCAACCACCTTTTAATGACTGGGTGTTGTGTGATGTCCTTAGGTTAGTTAGGTTTAAGTAGTTCTAAGTTCTAGGGGACTGATGACCATAGATGTTAAGTCCCATAGTGCTCAGAGCCATTTGAACCAACCACTTTTCAGCAATTGTCAAGAGAGCTCATGGAAAATGGAACGCCCTACCAGAATGACTTCTTACCAACCTTGTGGCCAGCGTGGAAGCGCGTTGCGGAGCATGTATTGCTGTCCGCGGAATCACACATCCTCTTAAGTACCATGCCCCGCCATTATTTACGTCCTGGCGACTATCATAAATCGCGGTGACTTCAGTGTAACTATGGGGTGTTTAAAAAGTCTCTCCGCAGTGCCGTATGATTGTTCGCCTGCCTGGGTTACTTCCCTTCAAGTGGGCTCTCCCAACATTCCACTGTTTCTTTTATCTCAGCCACAGTCAGTAGTATCGTTGGTGTGTGTCGTTACGTGTTGAAGTGAACGTTTATTCCTTTCTTCGTTTGTTTCGTTTTTGTCACTGTTAAAATGCTAACCATTGAAGAACGAGTGTTTTTAGTCGAACAAGTGTTCAAAGCTGGTTGTAAACATTTAATTCAGTTTTCCCGCAGACAACACTCCCACATCGCGATACTGTACGACATTTGAGTAACAAATTTCGAAGTACGGGTTCAGTGACAGATGCACCGAGAAGTGGTCGTCCTAACGTTTTGTCTGAGGATAAACTACTTCAAATTTCCGACAAAACGTCCGTGAGTCCGAAGAACTCAGTGAGAAAACTCGCCTAGGAAATCGATGTTAGTGTCGGAACGGCCCACACAGCTGTCAGGGAAAAATTAGAACTTTTCCCATACAAAGTGACAGTCGCGCAAGAACTGAGAAATACTGGTCATGGCAAGAGACTGCATTATTATCAATCGTTCAAAAATTTCGTTCAAGAAAATGGAAGGGATATTCTTAATGAAACGTTTTTCACTGATGAGATGTGGTTTCATTTATCCGGGTACATGAACTCGCAAAATCCTCGTATGTGGAGTACTGCAAATCCATTGTGTATTCATGAGGAACCACTTCATT
This sequence comes from Schistocerca gregaria, assembly GCF_023897955.1. Taxonomy (NCBI): domain Eukaryota; kingdom Metazoa; phylum Arthropoda; class Insecta; order Orthoptera; family Acrididae; genus Schistocerca; species Schistocerca gregaria. The sequence goes on from NC_064925.1 coordinate 250,763,630, forward strand.
CTGTGGAAATAGGAGTTTGGATTGCAATTTCTAGATGTCGGATTGTGGGTCCCATATTTTTCAACGAAACAATAAACGCACATCCGTACTGCAGTGATATTCTGCACCCATTCAAAGGAGAACTTGTGTTAAGTGAAATACTGAATGGTTATTTTCAACAAGATGGTGTAACCGCACATACAGCACGCGTTTCAATGTCACTCCTTGCTGATGTTTTTGGTGATCGCATAATTTCACAGGGCCTTCAGCCTCCACGATCGCCTGAACCTAACACCACCTGACTTTTTCTGCTGGGGTGCAGCGAAAGCAACTGTCTATAAAAACAGTCCAAGATCCATCGATGAACTGAAATCTGCAATATCCACTTTAACTGCTTCTGTTGCAGAAGAAATGTTACAGCTTGTGTTTGTAACATTATTAGACGAACTGACAAAAAAAATGGCTCTGAGCACTATGGGACTCAACATCTTAGGTAATAAGTCCCCTATAACTTAGAACTACTTAAACCTAACTAACCTAAGGATATCACACACACCCATGCCCTAGGCAGGATTCGAACCTGCGACCGTAGCAGCCCCGCGGTTCCGGACTACAGCACCAGAACTGCATGGCCACCGCGGCCGGCAGACGAATTGATACTTTCAGCATTTAATCTGGAAATTTGTAAGTAAACATGAATATTCAATAAATTAATAACTTGTATTTCGCTGAGTTTCATTTCGGTATATTCACTGCGACATACGGCACGCACGTCTGACAATCATACGGCACTGAGGAGATACTTTTTGAACAGCCCGTATTATCTTTGAATAAAAGTGTCAGTACTGTTCGTCTCACTGCGTATTTCCACCAGTTATCGATTGTGCGGTACTGCAGGAGTTTTTTGTATGTTCGGCGCAAATTTCATCAACCTGTGTTACTTGGCAGCGACACATTACGCGAGAGTTACTTTCATCCTTTAGCTTTGCACACCAGTGTACATTAAGCCGCTCAGCACGTCAGAGGCAACGTTCGCGTGGTTGTTGAACCTTGAGAAGTTTGTGCTTTCTGCCTGAAGGACTCTGTCACAGCGACTTTCACCCCGGTAAATTCACCCCGAAGTTAACTGCGTCTAACCTTCTCAACAAAATGGTCGCCATGGGCGTACCCAGCGAGGGGAAAGGGGGGAGGGCAGCTGCCGCCCCCCTAGAAGACATTCGCAGTTTTTTACTAGTTTACTGTTTTATTTATTAAGAAATGCTGCATGTTTTCTCGGATTGTACAAGTGCATTCTTCTATTTAAAATGTTTATTAAAAGCAGTTTTTCACTGGTTTACTGTTTTATTTAATAAGAAGTGCTGTACGTTGTCTCGTGTCCATGTTTCCTGGGACTAGTATGACCTGCCCCCCCCCCCCCCCCCTCCCCCTTAATTCAGATCCTGGGTACGCCCTTGATGGTCGCCCTCCCGTTCTGTAGTTACTCTGTGTGGCCCGCTACCCACTTGTCTGTATGATGACCCTTATCAATCCACTGGCTTCTTACAACAGACCTCCCGTTCTTGCCGAAGTGTCGCGGTCTTACAACCTACTTGCTAGAAACCAATCATCCTGTCCTGTTTGAGATTTACTCTCATGCATGCTTACGTCTGGTAAACCTTTGGTACCTGCAAGATGGCAGCTGTCTCACTGGCAATCTAAGAGATACGAAATATTTCTTATATTGTCTATCGATGCCGTCCTCAGATGCAAATGCCGCCAGAAGACATGCAACACTCCACAGTTCATAATGAAGCAGCTCCTAGCGTCCGTACAATGACAAGCGATGTTTCATCATAATCTGTGGAAACTTGCATGTCTTCTGGCGATATATTGCATACATTACATAAAACATTCTCGGACATCTTGCCGCGTCAGTTCAGACTAAAACTTTCAGTTTTCGACGATTACCTCCATCGTCTTCATCAGAAGTAGCTGACTATCAAAACTCCTGCTGTGGTGACCTTAGAAAGCCCAGAGATGGCTTCTGATTGGTCGATAATTACATCAAGCTGTAACAGATGGTGTCAACATTTGCGCTGCTGTGGCCACCACTCCCGCCATAGCGTAAACATTGTGACGAATATCTCTGCATCGAGAGCTCACTCCATGCACCACTAAGATTATATCCGCTGTCACGGTTGAAGATCTCATACATTCGTATTTCTACAGCCGCTTTAATCACAGAGCCCCAGTATGTGGGAGCCTGGAACAAAGCTTTTGTTTCTTCAAACAGCATTTTATGTCTGTGAGGCTGTGCGCAGCTACTGCAGATTTCTTTAGCTCTCGATTTTTTATGTGCCGTTGATGCCCCGCACAACGGTCAGAAACGGTGCGGATGGACTGATGTATGTAATTGCTTCCGCTCTAACAAGGGATGTAGTACGAGTAAATCTCAGGAATGCTGAGGCCGAGACGGTCCTCAGCAAGGAGTAGCATCTCCTTTATCTTCTCAAGATAATCTGATACCTCATCTTCCCAGGACTCTGCCCATTTTGCTGGATGTAGCACCGCAGAATGACAGATGGCTCGTTACTTGAATAATCAACATTTCCACGTTTCCTTTTCTTGGAAAACGCTGACTTCATGTCACGTGACCACAGCCGTTCTTTTGAAACACATTTCAGATGATTAATTTCTGAATCCAAATGGTCCTCGTCAGAAACGGTTTTTGGTCTGTGTACCAGCGTATTTAAAGCTGCTCTTTTCTGGATTGGATGGTGAAAACAATGGGTGCTATGTTGTAAATCAGTGTGCGTCCACTCGCAGCCGAGACATCCATAAGACTTTCGTTGTACAAAAACATCTAAAAATGGCAGCCTTCCCTCTTTCTCTGTCTCGACGATGAACTGGACGTTGGGCTCATGCTGTTCAAATGTTCTTGGAAGAGCTTAAGAGCTTCTACGACGTGTGGCCGTCAACATAGCGATATAATTAAGATGGACGAAGGGGAGCCGAATTTAGTGCACGTTTTTCAAAATGTTCCACACAAATGTTAGCAATTGCTGGAGACAACGGAGAACTCGTAGCATTCCGGCCGTGATTTCATAAAATTTACAGCTGTACAAGAAGTCGGTGGTCATCATAACATGTCGGAACAACTTTATGGTTTCAGGAGAAAAATGCTCTACCACCAGATTCAATGTGTCCTACAGGGGAACTTCTGCAAATAGTGAGACCACATCCATACTGACTAAAATATACACTCCTGGAAATTGAAATAAGAACACCGTGAATTCATTGTCCCAGGAAGGGGAAACTTTATTGACACATTCCTGGGGTCAGATACATCACATGATCACACTGATAGAACCACAGGCACATAGACACAGGCAACAGAGCATGCACAATGTCGGCACTACTATAGTGTAAATCCACCTTTCGCAGCAATGCAGGCTGCTATTCTCCCATAAAGACGATCGTAGAGATGCTGGATGTAGTCCTGTGGAACGGCTTGCCATGCCATTTCCACCTGGCGCCTCAATTGGACCAGCGTTCTTGCTGGACGTGCAGACCGCGTGAGACGACGCTTCATCCAGTCCTAAACATGCTCAATGGGGGACAGATCCGGAGATCTTGCTGGCCAGGGTAGTTGACTTACACCTTCTAGAGCACGTTGGGTGGCACGGGATACATGCGGACGTGCATTGTCCTATTGGAACAGCAAGTCCCCTTGCCGGTCTAGGAATGGTAGAACTATGGGTTCGATGACGGTTTGGATGTACCGTGCACTATTCAGTGTCCCCTCGACGATCACCAGAGGTGTACGGCCAGTGTAGGAGATCGCTCCCCACACCATGATGCCGGGTGTTGGCCCTGTGTGCCTCGGTTGTATGCAGTCCTGATTGTGGCGCTCACCTGCACGGGGCCAAACACGCATACGACCATCATTGGCACCAAGGCAGAAGCGACTCTCATCGCTGAAGACGACACGTCTCCATTCGTCCCTCCATTCACGCCTGTCGCGACACCACTGGAGGCGGGCTGCACGATGTTGGGGCGTGAGCGGAAGACGGCCTAACGGTGTGCGGGACCGTAGCCCAGCTTCATGGAGACGGTTGCGAATGGTCCTCGCCGATACCCCAGGAGCAACAGTGTCCCTAATTTGCTGGGAAGTGGCGGTGCGGTCCCCTACAGCACTGCGTAGGATCCTACGGTCTTGGCGTGCATCCGTGCGTCGCTGCGGTCCGGTCCCAGGTCGACGGGCACGTGGACCTTTCGCCGACCACTGGCGACAACATCGATGTACTGTGGAGACCTCCCGCCCCACGTGTTGAGCAATTCGGCGGTACGTCCACCCAGCCTCCCGCATGCCCACTATACGCCCTCGCTCAAAGTCCGTCAACTGCACATACGGTTCACGTCCACGCTGTCGCGGCATGCTACCAGTGTTAAAGACTGCGATGGAGCTCGGTATGCCACGGCAAACTGGCTGACACTGACGGCGGCGGTGCACAAATGCTGCGCAGCTAGCGCCATTCGACGGCCAACACCGCGGTTCCTGGTGTGTCCGCTGTGCCGTGCGTGTGATCATTGCTTGTACAGCCCTCTCGCAGTGTCCGGAACAAGTATGGTGGGTCTGACACACCGGTGTCAATGTGTTCTTTTTTCCATTTCCAGGAGTGTAGTTTGGGCCAACCCTGATCTGTTTAATTTTCTCAATGCACATCTGAGATTCTTTGATGGGATGTTCACAGCGGCCTTTATCGGAGTCATGAACTTAGTCAAATATTTGGCCAGCCTGTAGGTAGGAGAACCAATACCGCTAACAATTGGGATCGATGGAGTACCTTGGTCTAGGTGCTCGTGCTCTAAGATTTTCGATGATCAGAATTCTTCAGGAGCTCCACCAGACCTTGTCTTTGGGTTATATGAGGTCATGATAGTAGATGTTTTGACAGTCAATTGCTCCTGACAAAGACGATGGAGATAATTGTCGAAAGCTCGAGGTTTTACCCTGAATAGATGTAGCAAGAAGACCGAGAATTTTTTCAATAACAGTTCCGTCGCTAAAGACTTGGTTCTTAGCGTACATTTCTGTAAAATACGAGTTAAGTATCATTATACTGAATTTCCTGCATAAGCTGCATCCACCGAGCTGCTGTAAACAAAGAGCAGACGTCAACAACAGCAAATTGATTGCTTCAGTAGATTTGATTGGGATAGGTTCTGTTTTATTTTATTTTATGGCATGAAGATATATGTTTCGTGTTTGCCTAAAGCAGGTAAGACACCCGATAGCGGACGAAAGACCGAAACGCTCAGTGTTATGCCCCTGCATGCAACAAAATCATTTGAATTAATAACGAGCTGTGACTGATTGCAACCATAAGCATATACACTCAGTTAGGTAATCAGTGTTTCGGTCTGTAACACAAAACTGAATAATTGTACATAGCATTTAATTTAAATAATTTTTTACAACAGTCAATCTATTGCTTTAAAATACTGACGAAAAAACTTACTAAAGTTCCTACAGATGACAATTACCTTACCTCTCTACTCAATGCGACGGCGACCCGCTGCATTGGTATTACCACTTCCTCTTTAAAAAGCTGATGGAAAAATATAGAAAATATAGCGGTATACTTACAACAGACACCCAGAACATGCTAGCGATCATAACTTATCCTCATATTTAATTATTTAACCCATCCCTATCAACTGATCTCCAGCCTCGTCGCTTCTAACAGTAACTCTATATCTCCAGGCACTCACTCTCTCGCAGCACTCATCCCCATACACCAACACACCAACCTGCTTCGCTCAGCAACACCAAACCTTCCAGTTCACTATTATCCTCTCTTGGTGCAGGTCTTACAACCTAGAGCAGTGGAGTGACGAGGTTCGTTCTTATTACACACTCAGATGTTAAGTCCCATAGTGATCAGAGCCATTTGAACCATATTACTGGCACCACTACATGTTTCGCTTTTCCCTTCATCTACATTTGTTTCCACATACATGTTCCGCCAGCCACCGTTTGTTGCCTGGCACAAGATACCTTGTACCACTTCTAGTTGTTTTCTTTCCTGTTTCAGTGTCAAACAGAGCGAGCGAAAAACTGCCTCCGTACGAACCTTAATTTCTTTTGTCTTCGTGATCCTTACGCGAAATGTGCTTTGCCTGTTCTATAACTTTTCTCATCACTGTTTCGTCAAAACCAAGTTGTGTTCCATCCAGGGATTACCATTTGAGTTCACGAAAAATCTCCGTGGTGATCGAACTTACTGGTAACAAATCTAACAGCTCGCCTCTGAACTGCTTCGATATTTTCCTTTAATCCGACACAGCGGTGATTCCAAACACTCGAGCAATACTCAAGAATGGATTGCACTAATGTTCTATGTGCGATCTCCTTTAGAGATGGACCAAACTTTGCTAAAATTCTGCAAACAAACCGACCCTAATAGCGACCTTATGTCCTTGTTCCATTTTATAGCGGTCTATCACGCACTCTTCCTGGTCGTTGTTCTTGGACTGCATCTGCAAGGCGTCGGAGGTGTTGACAATAAATGTCAGTAGCGATGGTTACACCACGGGGAAGCAATTCGTAGTACACCACAACGTCGCTGTTTCACCAGATGCATAACATTATTTTTTGTGAATGCACGCTGGTCTTTTTATGGAAAGCTCCTGCTTTGGTTGTGCTCAATAATTCCTTCTTTTTCCTTGTGTTATCATAAAGACACTAGTAACGATATAGGATATATGGCCACCCAGTTCTCGAGTACAATCTACATCTACATCTACATCTACATGGTTACTCTGGTATTCACAATAAAGTGCCTGGCAGAGGGTTCAATGAACCACCTTCAAGCTGTCTCCCTACCGTTCCTCTATCGAACGGCTTGCGGGTAAAACGAGCACTTAAATTTTTCTGTGTGAGTCCTGATTTCTCTTATTTTATCGTGATGACCATTTCTTCCTATGTAGGTGGGTGCCAGAAGAAAGTTTTCGCAGTCGGAGGAGAAAACTGGTGTTTGAAAATTTATGAGAAGATCCCATCGCAACGAAAAACGCCTTTGTTTTAATGATAACCACTCCAATTCACTTATCGTGTCTATGGCACTATCTCTCCTACTTCGCGATAATAAAAAACGAGCTGCCCTTCTTTGTACTTTTTCGATGTCATCCGTCAGTCCCATCTGATGCGGATCCCACACCGCACAGTAATACTCCAGAATAGGGCGGACAAGTCTGGTGTAAGCAGTCTCTTTAGTAGACCTGTTGCACCTTCTAAGTGTTCTGCCAATGAATTGCAGTCTTTGGTTTGCTCTACCAACAATATTATCTATGTGATCGTTCAGATCTAGGTTGTTTGTAATAACTAAGTATTTAGTTGAATTTAAAGCCTTCAGATTTGTGTGACTTAGCGCGTAATCGAATATTAGCTGATTTCTTTTGGTACTCATGTGAATAACTTCACACTTTTCCTTATTCAGGGTCAATTGCCACTTTTCACACCATACAGATATCTTATCATTTTGCAAGTCGTTTTGATCTGATGACTTTACAAGACGGTAAATGACAGCATCATCTGCAAACAATCTAAGACGTCTACTCAGATTGTCTTCTATGTCGTTAATATAGATCAGGAACAATAGAGAGCCTATAACACTTCCTTGGGGAACGCCGGATATTACCTCTGTTTTACTCTATGACTTTCCGTCTATTACTACGAACTCTGACCTTTCTGACAGGAAATCAAGAATACAGTCGCACAACTGAGGCGATACTCCGTAGGCACGCAATTCGGTTAGAAGACGCTTGTCAGGAACGGTGTCGAAACCCTTCTGGAAATCTATAATTATGGAGTCAATTTGACATCCCCTGTCGATAGCACTCATTAATTCGTGAGGATTAAAAGGCTGGTTGTGTTTCGCAAGAACGATATTTTCTGAATCCGTGCTGGCTATGTCTCAATAAATCGTTTCCTTCGAGGTACTTCATAATGTACGAATACAGTATATGTTCCAAAACCCTACTGAAAATCGACGTTAGTGATATAGGCCTGTAATTCAGCGGATTACTCCTACTTCCCTTTTTGGGTATTGGTGTGACTTGAGCAATTTTCCAGTCTTTGGGTACGGATCTTTCTGTGAGCGAGTGGTTGTATATAATTGCTAAATATGGAGCTATTGTACTAACATACTCAGAGAGGAAACTGACTGGTATACAATATGGACCAGAGGCCTTGCCTTTATTGATTTAAGCTGCTTCGTTATTCCGAGGTTATCTACTTCTATGTTTCTCATCTTGGCTGTTGTTCTTGATTGGAATTCAGGAATATTTACTTCGTCTTCTTTGGCGAAGGAGTTTCCGAAAACTGTGTTTAATAACTCTGCTTTCGTGGCACTGTCATCAGTGACTCCACCGTTGTTATCGCACAGTGAAGGATTGATTGCATCTTGCCACTGGTGTGCTTTGTGTATGACCAGAATCTCTTTGGGTTTTCTGCCAGATTTCGAGACATAATTTCGTTGTGGAAATTATTAAAAGCATCCGCAATGACTTGGATCATTGTGGATTAACGCGTTCGAACGATCTTCATCAAACCCCGAAGATCTTCTTGAACGTGGAGAGTCACTAATGTCAAAATGATCCTCCAAAAACGAGAAAACCGTTTTCTTATCGTGCTCTGCCCAATATCATAATCCCCAAACATGGTGCAAGTGTGTCTGGCTACCTATGCTGCTGTCACCCCTCTACTGAACTCAAACAGAAGAATATGGCGGAAATGTTTCGAATTCTCCACTTGGCAGTCCATTTTCTCCGAATGGCAATACGTAAACTCAAACAGCAAACAGTAAATTACAAATAAAAAGTGACAGTCGTTAAATAACCTTATAGCAACCGGAAAACCAACATAAAAAACAAAAACGCTACGAACTAGTGCATCAACCTAACACATTGTGGAAAGGGCCCCAAACTGAAGAGCAAGACTCAAGAATTAGTCAAGCAAGTGTTTTGTAAACCACTCATTTCATGGATGAATTACATTTCCTTAAGATTCTTCCTATAAGTTTCAGCCTGCCATATACTTTTCCTATAATTTATTTATGTTGTGATTCAACTTAAAGGTCGCTCCGGATGACTGTTAGATATTTAACGATAACTGCTATCTCCCGTGATTTGTGACCGACAGTAAAATCGTGCAGTAGTGAATGACTTCATCTGTTTGTGTGCAACACGTTTCATTTATTTACGTTCAAGGTGAAGTGGCAGTCCCTGTACCATACATTAACAGCCTTTCCTGCTATTCGCTACAGCTTATGCCATTACTACCTTGTTATAGACAAACACATCAACTGCAAACAGCATCATGGAGCTTCGTCGTTATCCACTAGATGATTTACACATATTGTAAACAGTAATGGAACTGTCACACTACCTTGGGATACTCTGAAAATTACTTTTACGTTTATTGAGTTTGCTCCATTACGAATGTAAGTTTTCTAATTTATTTTTGGTATTCAAGAAAAGTGATGTAAGCTCTGTTTTCATTCTATGTGTCATCGTCCACATGTGTATCCTCCAGCTTAACAGTTGCGACACTCCGTCTCGTTCTTGTTACCCCCAGCGATAGCAGTGACCCAAGCGGTCAGCAAGCGACACTTTCTGAATACGATATCGGATGAGTGCGAATACTGGCGTTTATATTGACTTGTAACATAGTTTTTACAATTGAGAGTTTATGTAGTGCCATAAAAATCCACAATAACGAAAGATTTATGCCACGTTTGTGATTATTTAGTACCCTGAGGACCCTGGAAGATACGATACGGTGCATAACAGGACATTTTATTTACGATTCTCCTGTAACGTACACACGTTTAATGAATAATGTTTCCCTTTAATAACAAAAAATTGGTAGTAAACACTAGAAGACCTGAGCTGTTAGAGAAAGATGTCGCATATCTATTCGACAAAGCAGAGTTTTTTCGCTACACTTTCAGCCCAATGGAAAGTAGGAAAGCTATATCGAATGCAATACTTACATTATTTATAGTACCAAATAAGCCATCACAACTGTAGCTTAGGGGAAGACCACACAGACGTGAAAATAAATCGCCAAAAGCAATAACACAGGAGAAACCAATTTCACAATTGTTGCTAAATCTGAGGCACAAACTACATGAATGTTAAATACATTCGCTTTAGAGGCAAAAGTATTTACATTTATAAAAATATTATTGAATTAGATAGTCGGGTGAGGCATAAGAAAGGGCGAGTCATTGGACTCCATAAAAAATTTTAAGGGCTAAAAAAGACAGAAATTTGTTTCTCATGCGTGAAATGTGTTTATATTCTCTTGCTTTCAGCGAAATAAACTGCAAATACCAGACATATTCCATAGTATTTATTTACGAATGAGTTGTAGCATTTAACCAGTGTTATTCGGCTGTTTTACATGTATTTCATGATAATTCATGACTCTTGATAACTTACTAACGTATGGAACGCCAAAATACAATAACTATTCATGAAATAAGTAGAAAGTAAAAGCTATCATTATCCTTACGACGCGTATGACTGTTTTCTCACCGCTTGGAAAGCTAGTATCGTTCCAGCTGTCAAACGGTAAGAACATTCATACGCACCAGAGAGTGTCGTGATTGTATTCATTAGACTGTGTGTCTACTGAATATTTTTCACACAGTAATTTTCGATAGGCAATATGTTATACCACAGAGGTTCTCACTACAAGAACTACGATCTTTGGTTCCTGGTAGCTTTGGTCGGCCGTTGGCAATGCTACTGGGAGGATGGAAATAGCTTGGAGAGCACAGAGATAAAGATACAGAGAAGGATGAATTTGTAACATCGGAAATGCATATCCTCCTATTTCCATCTATTGTACTATAAATTTTTTTCCTTATTTTGTTACCTGAAGATATGACATTTCTGTGTCTTTATACATTGCAATTGTTCTACTATGCATATATATGTGTGTGTGTGTCTGTCGAAGTATAATTGGTTTGTTTTGTAAATATTATTTGTATTTTTACGCTGGGTCTGGCCCAGGGAAAACTATGCTATCGAACGACTGTATCGATAGGTCGTGTGGAGAACCAAAGTGTTTAGGATCTTTAGTAGTGTTAACTCTGCCGCATGGAGCGCGAGCAGAGAGAGTCTGGCTGGAGAAGGGCGGTAGAGCAGGTGTGTTGTGTGACGCTCCCGCGAGTTGCTGCGCTTTCGGGGTTTGGCAGCATGTAATTGCGCTCTACTTGCTACGATAGTTTCTGACACGGTGTCACGGACGCGAAGCATTAGCTGGCGCACATCAAGAGCCCGTTTCGCCTGGTGACCGTGTCGAGAAGAAGGCGCTCCAACATCCAGCTTCTGCAACAGCGACGGCCGATAATGAGTGACTGTCGCCACCTCCCCGATCGACGACTGCAAACCTTCAATCAACCAACAAGCAAGACTAAAAGCACGTAAAGTTTTAGAACTGTATGGCAGACCTCAGCTTTTCAAACTGTTGCATCACAAAAATACAGTAACTTAGCATGAACCTTTGTTGCCCATTGTCCCAATTGCATTACCAAGCAGGGTCCCTTCCTTTTCTAAAATGAACCCGAGTGTCGTTGAAATTCATATGCCAGCACTAAAGCGATATCATTCCATTTCACTGCTTCATTTTCAAAGTTCATTAAAGTATTCATAGCTGGCTACAATATTTAGATTACTCAAGCAGAAATTAAGAGTGCGAGTTTTGTTACCATAATTAGCTTACCTGTGACTGCAGCTCAGCTTGGTACGTACTAAATTTTACTATTGTTAATTGTTCTTAATCATTTAATTCAAGTTCAAAGTTAAACCTCTTATTTCTAAATTGCGTAGATTCAAGTAGCTTTTCAAATGATTGTTGAGGTAGCCCAAGACTAAACTTATTTTATTGAATTTCGTAGTGCTTCAGAAACAAAGTTCACTATTAATTTCAGTCACTAAATTAACTTTCAATTTTCCAGTTTTATTAATTCTTTTGCTAAATTAAGTCAGAGTGTAGCGAAATTTATTACTTCTGACAAACCTCCAGTTTTCACACAACACGTGTCAACCTTCAGTTGCCACGCTTTTAGTGCTAATTATATGTGCATTAATCTTTCATTTTCAGTTATTATAGTAGTTGTCCATAGAACTGGCGACCGTAATTTTCCCCCAAATCTCAAATATCTAATTAACGCCAATTAATTGTTAACGTAACGACCGCACATTTACTTTCTTTATTAACTTTACCCTTTTCTCAAAATTAATTTCCACCAATTTCATTTGCATTTTTCCTTTCATTTAGATGTAACCCTTTCCTCCCTCTTTACCGACAAATTAACTTCGGTGACGATTGCTTTTCCCAAATTTCCATTGGGTGCACGCGGTTTAATTTTTCACTGTCATTAAAGTCGATAAATGAGGGGGAGGTTACAAATTGTTAACCATGATTTTGTAAAGATTAATTGGTCAAGTGAAGATTTTAGAGGTCAAGTATTGCTGCATGCTCGCTTGTGCGTAATTATGATACGTGTGAATAACATAAGCTTTTAGTGGAATCTCTCTTTACTGGTTTGAGTTAGTTGGTTTCATTGTCCAGAGGAGAATAAGTAAAGTTTTTATTCACATGGCTTGCATTCAGAGGTTATAGATTTACTACTCATTTTCCATTTCCGTAAATAATTTTGGTAGCGTAAAATTTGTTATAAAGGATAAATTTTATATAGGTGGTTGTTATAGTCAGAGAACGAGTTGTTTTGCGATAAAGTTTTTTATAGGCCAATTTCCGTTCAATCATTTAATAAGCTCAAATTCCAGCATCATTTCCTCAGAAATAATTTCTGTTTTTTGATTATGTGTGAGTCGCCGCAGTGCACGGAGTAGAAGATAGCTGCACAACGTAAGAGCAAAGCATCATCTGATTAGAATAATTACACAATATTGCATTGCACTTACGCAAGGTTTTCTTTCCTATTTAGCTTGCTTGTTACTGCTGAATATATTACGAGTATGTTCATCACTTCGAGCTGTATGAAGTTCCTGTTGCCACAAATAAGCCATATGAAATTTGTTAGGACCAGTTTTGCATTACAGTTAAGATAGATCATTCAGAGCTACAATTATTTTTCGGAATTCATTATCAGTTCAGTTCACATTACATTTGATATGCAGTCAGTTTTACTTTCACAGTGCAGTGTTAAATTTACGTGTGTTTTTGGAATTTTGTTTAGTCGAATTGAGCACATAAATTTACGGATTACTTTTGTAGAAACATTTTTGTTTGTTCGTTATTATTTACAAATTCGATTGGTAATTTTATATTTCATTCTGATAGCTTTTTATGTTGGAACTGCAACGTGACGTCACACACTGTAGCATTGTTTGCTCCTGCACTATATGCCGTTTCACAGAATAGCTTTTTAGTTCACTTTGTTAATTAAAAATACTATTTCAGTTTTGATGACCCATTTTTCATTGGATACCGTTTCTGTAATTACACCACATGTATTGCTCCGAATTATAACACAGACACCCACAAGTATAAAGAATAACAGTAAAGTTTATTCTATTCATGAAAAATAACTAGTAGAAAAGTTACAAGAAGCGCAGACAGAAAATATTATGCTCATGGTTCGATACTCGTTAAACTCGCACTTTTCGGTAAATGACAGTGCGAAACTGTAGAAAATACTTTCCTGAAGTCACAGAAATCAGTCTGTGCACCGACGTCTACTGCACTATGGATCTCATGGGAAACAGAGCGAGCTGGATTTTACAAGCCGTGTTTATTTTAGTGGATATCGTCGTTCTCCAAAAAGGATAATTTTAAAAACGTGTAAATATTTTGTCCTTTAAATAGTTTTAAGATATCATAAATTTTCATAAATGTTCTTCGCTAAAGCTTTCACAACCCCCCCCCCCCCCCCTCGCTCTTCAGATAGAGGGAACGTAACAACAATAACAGAAAAACACTTCTCACGTGAGCCTCCGAGCTGAGTCACCACCAGGGCCAGTCAGTTCTACGTGCCCATGACTAAGCCGACGAACTTGGCCTCTGAGCCCAGATCATAAGACCGGGTTTCCCTCAAGGCTGAGCGACACAGTTTTTATGCCGCCTCGCATTAAGCTCTGCAGACTAGAAGAAATTGACGTTCGAGCGACAGTCACAAAAGGAATACATCAACACCTAGCTTCGCAGACACCGGTTTCATCATGTACCAATGAACTCCAAGTCCATAGGAGGCAGAAACGTTTGTGACGTGACACACTGTTTGTGAACAAAAACAGAAGTCTCTACAATATGATATGCGACAAAACTTTCTGGACTCGTGAAGAGGATATGGATAAAATACGTAGATAGAGAAGAGAATAAAGTAAAACTCTTCTCAGCTCAAAGATTGTTTTGAACAACGCAATGCTTCACTAGACATGGTCCTATGCCTCTCTATTCCTTTGACCTTTGAGCTGGCTTTTCCAGCCTTAGGAGAACCTACAGTTTAACTTGTATTTAATCTGTGTTCTCCTGGCTATTTTCTGTTGATGGTCACATTAAAAGTTCTATGTGCTTACACTGTTTCTTTCTTGTTAAGTTTCTAGCAGTAGATGTGTTTCAGGGACGTGGAAGAAGAAAAAACAATCTAGGATCCAGGTTAAATTCAGTTTACTTTTATCGTGAACTAAACTTTGTTGATTTATTCCTTTGATAGAAATTAATCACAGATAAAAATGTCTTTAGCTGTCTGGTCTTGGGCCTAGGAAACTGAAATGTACTTTGGTTATACACACATCAAAAACAGTTTTGCATGACCCGACTCCCAGGATTGAAGATAGACGTTGACTGTGGATATTCTATCACAGACATAGTCCCTTCGACTGTTCAGAGATGTCACTAAACCTGCCCAAAGATGTAAACAAACATGCATGAGCAGCGCCTATTAGACTGAGGGTGTCCGACAGCCGATCAGTTCCAGTCATTCCATCAGGAAGGAGGTACACGGCTCGTGTTGTCTGTAGTTCACCCAAGCATAGACAGTCAACATCGCAGTTCGATCACGTCTGCATTGTTACTTTGTGTCAGGAAAGACTCTCAACAAGGGAAGTGTCAAGGCGTCTCGCACGAAAGCGATGTTGTTCGGACATGGAGGAGATACAGAGAGACAGGAACTGTCGATGACATGTCTCGCTCAGGCCGCCCAAGGGCTACTACTGCAGTGAATGACCGCTACCTACGGATTATGGCTCGAAGGAGCCCTGACAGCAACGCCACCATGTTGAATAACGAACGCTTTTCGTGCAGCCACACGACGTCACGTTACGACTCAAACTGCGTGTAATAGACTGCATGAAGCGCAACCTCGCTCCCGACGTCCATGGCGAGTTCCGTCTTTGCTACCACGACACCATGCAGCGCGATACAGATGGGCCCAATAACATGCCGAATGGACCGCTCAGGATTGGCATCATTTTCTCTTCACCGATGAGTGTCGCATATGAATTCAACTATACAATCGTCGAAGACCTGTTTGAGGGCAATCCGGTCAGGCAGAACGCCTTGGATACACTGTCCAGCATGTGCAGCAAGGTGGAGGTTCCCTGCTGTTTTGGTGTGGCATTATGTGGGGCAGACGTACGTAGCTGGTTGTCATGGAAGACACTGTAATGGCTGTATGTTACGTGAATGCCATCCTCCGATCTATAGTGAAACCATATCGCCATCATATTGGCGAGGCATTCCTCTTCATGGACGACAGTTCGCGCCCCCGTCGTGCACATCTTGTGAATGACTTCATTCATGATGACGACATCCCTCGACTAGAGTGGCCGGCATGTTCTCCAGACATGAATCCTATCGAACATGCCTGGGATAGATTGAAAACGGCTGTCTATGGACGACGTGACCCACCAGCCACTCTGAGGGATCTACGCCGAATCGCCGTTGGGGAGTGGGACAATCTGGACCAACAGCGCCTTGATGAACTTGCGGATAGTATGCCACGACGAAGACAGACATGCACCAATGCAAGAGGACGTGATACTGGGTATTAAAGGTACCAGTGTGTACAGCGATCTGGACCACCACCTCTGAAGGCATCGCTGTATTGTGGTACAACACGCAATGTGTGGTTTTCATGAGCAATAAATAGGGCAGAAATGATTTTTATGTTGATCTCTATTCTATTTTCTGTACGGTTCTGGAACTCTCGGAACCGATTTGATGCTAAACTTTCTTTGATTTCTGTATTTTAAAACTTCTTTTTCGTAGCAAAAATGATTTCAATACCTGCTTTCTACAGCGACCAGAGATGCTAGGTTGATAGCTAATATTGGCCGATTATTGGACAATTGACCATCGCTTAGCGTCATGTTCGCTACTTTAAAATTCCATAAAAAGAATATCAAGTATTATCACCCCAGTGCTGTTCGTTGTCAATATTCTCGATCCGTTAACAATTGCAATCTTTTTAATTGTGTCCGAAAATAGGGCTCTCTATTTCTTTAACTTATTTATCACACATGGGAAAAACTCGTGATCTTTGGAAACAGTACAGATGTTACGGTGAATTCACTATTCGGAATAAATCGCAGAGAACTCATTCTCAACAATACTGATATATTGTTTCAACTTCCAATTCACAATTACACATCACATCAAAGCGATTAGTGCTAACGGACAACATTCTTATAAAACAGATCTGAAAATAGTGAGATCGAGACGCTGTTGTCTCTAATACTCGTAGATTAATACAAACAAGCTAATTCTATTCTTACTCCTTTAGTCTTTTGAAATTATATTGCACTCCTTTTTTAAACCTAATACTTAAATTTTCAACTAAACTAATGGAAGTTTATTTATTAAGGTCATCAAAGCTTCGCTACAAACCTCATCTCAAAATCTTAACAGTTTACATCTGCACAAATCATTCAACAGTTAAGTAGCGGTAAATAACACGAAAAAAACCATGGGACCAAATGTGAAGTTGATCTCGGACTCTTGTTGTTGTTGTTATTGTTGTTATTGGTTTAAAAGAGGAGGGAAGGGACCAAACTACGAGGTCATCGGTCCCTTGTTTCTAATAAAACAATGCCACAAGTGTGAGAGTAAAACGGACGAGACATATAACACAAAACTGAAAGAAAGGAAAAACCCACAAGAAGGAAAGGCAACGAACCCTAAAATGAAGAAAAGAGGACTAGAAAACAACAGAGACGCTTGAAACAGAAGAGAGTAAAACAAGAAATCAGATAACAGTTGCTGGCCGACCCAGAGAATAAAAAGGAGAAGCCAACCACTCTGCAACATATTAAAACTTCCACTCTAAAAGCACTAGGGTGGAGGACACCAGGGACAAAGGACATGCGCTAAAAACTACAAAGAAGTATAAAACCCACTTTCACGGAGGAAATGCTGCTGAGACATCGTCGCCCAACACCGAAGGTAAGGAGCAGGGAAATTTAAAAGTCCGCCGCAGAGCGGCTAAAAGTGGGCAGTCCAGCAAGAGGTGGACGACCGTCATTTGGGAGTCACAGCTACACAGAGGTGGGTCCTCGCGACGGAGTAGGTGACCATGCGTTAGCCACGTATGGTCAATGCGGAGCCGGCAGAGGACAACTGATTCCCTGCGAATGAACCGCATGGAAGACTTCCACACATTTGTCGTCTCCTTAATGACACGCAGCTTGTTGTGCGTGCTGTTATGCCGTTCCGTCTCCCAAAGCCTGAAAACCCTGTGGCCTAAGACAGAACGCAGGTCAGCTTCGGAGATGCCCACCTACAGAAGCGGTTTCCGCGTCGCCTGTTTGGCCAGCCTGTCGGCAAGTTCGTTGCCGGGGATTCCGACGTGTCCTGGGGTTCACAGAAACACCACGGAGCGACGGGACCGTTTCAGGGCATAGATGGACTCCTGGATGGACGCTACCAGAGGATGGCGAGGTTAGCACTGGTCGATAGCTTGTAAGCTGGTCAATGTGTCTGTACACATTAGAAATGACGCCTCAGGGCATGAGCGGATGTGCTCAAGAGCACGAGATATCGCCGCCAGCTCTGCAATGAAACACTGCAGCCATCTGCCAAGGAGTGCTGTTCAATACATACGTCCTCCATGAACATACGCAAAGTCTACGTGACCATCAGCCATCGAGCCGTCGGTGTAGACCACTTCAGAGCCCCGGAACACGTCAAGAATCGAGAGGAAGTGACAGCAGAGAGCTGCAGCGTTAACAGGGTCCTTAGGGCCACGTGGAAGGTCCAGATGAAGCTGAGGCTGAGGCGCACACCATGTACGTGTACGTGCTCGGACTGCAAGCAGAGGTGGTAAAGGGAAGGACACCAGTTCGGAGGGACAGCACGCGAACCGCAATCGTTAGCCCCGACCTGGGCCGCCGATGCGGGTGATGGACTGCCGCGGCCGGGAAAAGGAGACGGTAATTCGGATGCTCAGGAGGACCACGAACGTGTGCAACGTAACTGGCGAGCAGCTGTGCACGTCTAAACTGCAGTGGTGGGACCCCAGACTCCACCAGCACGCTGGTCACCGTACTTGTCCTAAAAGCTCCTGTCGCTATCGAACCCCGCAGTGGTGCACAGGGTCGAGTAAATGCAACTCTGAGGGGGCTCCCGAACCATACACCACACTCTCATAGTCAATTCGGGATTGGACAAGGACTCTGCAGAGCCGCAGCAGCGTAGGGCAATCTGCATCCCAATTGGTGTTGCTCAGGCAATGCAGGGCACTGAGGTACTGCCAGCACTTCTGCTTAAGCTGACGAAGATGAGGAAGCCAAGTCAATCGAGCTTCGAAAACCAGTCTTAAGAATCGATATGTCTCCACTACAGTGAGTGGATCGTCATGAAGGTAAATTTCTGGTTCCGGATGAACGGTACGATGCCGGCAGAATTGTATAACACATGACTTTGTGGCTGAAAACTGGAAGCCGTGGGATAGAGCCCATGACTGTTCTTTGTGGATGACTCCCTGTAGTCAACGCTCAGCAACACCAGTACTGGAGCAACAGTATGAAATGCAGAAGTCGTCTGCATACGGAGAAGGTAAGACGGAGGACCCGATAGCCGCTGCTAGACCGTTAATGACCGCTAAAAATAGAGAGACACTCAATACAGAGCCCTGCGGGGCTCTGTTCTCCTGGGTAATGGATGGGAGGCACCAACTTGGACACAGAAAGTACGAAGCGACGGGAAATTCTGGATAAAAATCGGGATCGGGCCCTGGAGACCCCACTCATACAATGTGACAAGGATATGATGTCACCAGGTCGTGTCGTATGCTTTACATAAGTTAAAAAAAGACGGAAACCAGGTGTTGGCGTCCGGAAAAGGCTGTTCGGATGGCAGACTCCAGGGACACAAGATTATCAGTGGTAGAGCGGTCCTGGCGGAAGCCACCCTGACATGAAGCCATTAGACCACGTGACTCCAGGACCAAACACAACCGCCGATACACCATACGTTCCAGCATCTTACAAAAATAGCTGGTGAGCCTGATGGGCCGATAGCTATCCACATCAAGCGGGTTTTTACCGGGTTTGAACAACGGAATTATCGTGTTTCCCCGCCAATGCGACGGAAAGACGCCATGGCACCAAATCTGGTCGAAGACTTATAGTCAGATGAGAGAGGTTTAATCATCTGGTTGTGGACCCGATCAGGCCCAGGAGCTGTGTCGGGGCAATATGCAAGTGCACTGTAAATGGGGCGTTATAGGATTCACTGTGGCATGTAGTGAATGAGAGGACATTCCCTTCCAACCGCAGTCTGAGGGTGCAAAAAGATGGGAGGGGGGGGGGGGGGCGGTAATTCTCCGACGCAGAGGTTTGAGCAAAGTGCTCGGCAATCGCGTTTGCGTCGGTATATAACACTCCATTTATGTTAACACCAGGAACACCTGTTTGGGTCTATTGCGCAAAAACTCATTTGATCTTTGCCCAGACTTGGGAAGGTGACGTATGGCACCAACTGGTCGAGACGTATCTCTCCCAACATTCCTGCATTCCTGCTTCCGTCGTTTGATAAGTTGGCGAACACGGGAACGGAGCTGTCTAAAGGCTATGAGGTGCTC
Organism: Schistocerca gregaria; assembly: GCF_023897955.1. Taxonomy (NCBI): domain Eukaryota; kingdom Metazoa; phylum Arthropoda; class Insecta; order Orthoptera; family Acrididae; genus Schistocerca; species Schistocerca gregaria. Next base: position 250,783,711 of record NC_064925.1, read on the forward strand.
CAGGGAAGGGTGCCGCTTATGCCGCTGTAGGGCGCGCCAGCGTTCTTTAATTGCTTCAGCGACTTCCGGCGACCACCAAGGGACTGCCTTATGCCTTGGGCACCATAAAGAGCGAGGGATCGCGTTTTCTGCCCCTGAAACAACTGTTGTAGTCACCAGCTCAATCATCACATCGATGTTACAGTGAGGGGAGGTTCAACGGTGACAGCAGAAGTGAAAGCTTCCCAGTCTGCCTTGTTTAAAGCCCAGCTGGGTAGGCATCAGTGTGCCTGGCGCTGGGGCAGTGATAGGAAGATTGGGAAGTGGTCACTACAACACAGGTCATCATGTGTTCCCCATTAGTTAGATGAGAGAAGTCCTGGGCTACAAATTGACAAATCAATGGCCGAGTAACTACATTGAGCCACACTGAAATGCGTGGCGGCCCCGGTATTTAAGAGGAAGAGGTCGAACTGAGACAGTAAAGTTTCGACATCTCTGCCTCCGCCAGTAACCACAGTGCTACCCCATAAGGGGTTATGGGTGTCAAAATCTCCCAAAAGTAGGAAAGGTTTAGAGAGCTGATCAATCAGTGTAGCTAATACATTCAGGGGTAGTGCACCATCTGGAGGAAGATCTACATTGCAGACAGTTATTTCCTGCGTCCTCTTTATTGTAACAGCCACAGCTTCAAGAGGGTTTTGAAGGGCCACAGTGTCACTACAGACTGAGTTTAGTACATAAGCGCAAACTCCACCTGACACTCGATTACAGTTGGTACGGTTCCTGTAATATCCCTTCTAGCAGGTTTAAAGCTTAACAGTTGCCGTAGCTCAGTCAGGAGGTGGAAAAAACCGCCTTAATTCCACTGGAGGATGACGTCATCGTGAGGCTGGGAAGGCACGGAACATTCAATGTGGTAGTTTACTCCTCAGAGTCACCTGCTGCCACCGACTTATTGCCTCAGCAGTCTACATCCATTTTTTTTTTTTTTCAAAAAGGTATCGATATATAAGACAATACTGCTTCAACAGTTATATTGATATCAAAGTGCCAATATCGAGAGCCGATAATTTTATTTTATATTGTATTTTTTCACAATCTTTGGTAAATATCGTGTTTTTGAAGTTTTAGTAGAATAGTTTTACTTTCACTGTGTGAAGGAGTCTTACTACTTTTTGACCTTTCTTCATGTCCAGTCTTTCTCTTTGACTATATGGAGCAAGTATATGCGGCACGTCCGATTGCACTAGGTGCTGGGGGTGTGAATGGAATAACAAGATTTAAGATGTGAAGAAATAGCACATCAGTTCTGTTAAAATACAATTTTTAACGCAACTAATATGATATTTCTTCACATCGGCATTCTTCGAAAACAGTTGCTGAAAAAGATGAACAAAAATGTAAATGGCGAGCCTGGTCTTTCGGTGGGTGGAGACGTGTGAAGGAAAATGCTGACGTAATCGGCGCTTTACGCTACTAACAGAAACTGCAACGTTTAGTTACAGTACCCAATTTTGTCACTGCAGCTGTTAGGTCGCTGGCGTTGGCAGAAATGAAAAAAAGAGGAAGTCGACATAAAGTGTTCCTGACAAATCCAATATGTGACGAAACCTAATCATGGACCAAGCGGACACCTTTTGTTGTGCCACTTACATGCTAATACCACTGTTACCAAAGTGGTTATCGTCAACCGTGAACGTTCATTCTTTCCCTTTCAATTCTTGCTCTAATGGGTATAGGCAGGCTACTAGCTAGTTGAAGTGTAGAATATCTGATAATAAAACAATACTTAAATTTACGGCCCAAAAACCGGCAGTATATATTTATAGTCAAATACCTCAATATTTTACTGTCGATGAATCGAAATATCGATATGTTGTTTCGATATATCGAGAGCAGAAAATATTTGTTAAAGTATCGACGTACCGGGTTGCTGATATTTTTAAAAATATCAACAGACATAGTCTGTGGGCATGAGCTTTGGGCCAAAACTTGGGTCATTTGCGTACCGGATCTCTCTGTACTTATTTGCTAACTTTCGCTTTCGTACCTTTCTTCCCTATGGGTGCGCTATTTTCAATGTTCCTGAATGCACACTAAGTTACTTGACCACTCTGTGGTTCTATGACTAGGCAGATCAGTTAATTTGTGGGAAAAGCCATCTCCTTTCGACTACTGCTAATACCATATAAAAACTTAGAAGTTCTAAAATGAATTTCAGTGTCTGGCATGTCATATATTGGTCAGCCCATCAGGACCGTGGAGGAAGCGCCACGTACGGTATCAGCTGCCGAGCAAATCTGCTATTGAAAACCGTTACCTTCGCACTGGTGATCAAAATACTGAGAAGTTTGGTCTGACGATGCCAATAGCCAGAACAACGATGTGAGGCATATCTTTAGCGATTTAGACGGCTTTATTGACATAATATCCACAACCGTGGCAGACTCATTCAGGACAATAGTTTCCTTTATTAATAAGTAGGTCAGTACCAGGCTATAAATCCGAGCCCAGACCCCCTGCGGGTGCGAGGATTAGAATAGGCTCGAGGTATTCCTGCTTGTCGTAAGAGGCGACTAAAAGGAGTCTCACACATTTCGGCCTTATTGAATGGTCCTCTGTAGGGTTCGACTTCAATTCTTCAAAATTTTCCCGAAGAGCGAGCCAATTGGGGAAGGGCGCCTTGCATAGTGCATTGTGTCCAACGTGCATTGAGATCTTTAGCCCACTTTCTCGTCGTTGCTTTGCAGTCCCGCCCATTCTCCGTCTCTTGGGCGAGGACTCCTTCCTGGTCGCTTTCTGCGTCGACGACGACCATAGACTTCTTTGCACCTGATATCCAGCAGGGTAGCCAGTCCGTTGTGGTGGGGCCGCCATGTACCCTGTTGGTTGTAGCCCCCTGACCACACAGGGATCACTCTGCTGATGCCTGCACTGTTAACTCCCCACATATGCCAAGGGGTAGATGCCCGTCCCTCTGGGGCATCAGGACTCCAGTCAATGGCCATCCTGTCAAGTGGTCTTTGCTGTGGCTGGGTGGCATCCATGGGGAGGGCCCCTGGTCAGTGTGGGAGGCATCAGGGCTGATGACACGAGATGGCGTGTAGTCCATCATCTCTTGCTGTTGGTGAAACACCAGCAGTCTCCAAGCGTTCACGAACTCAATTCAATGCCCAGAAGTACGACCCCAAATCGTTCTCCTCCCTGGCCACACCATGGGAGGAACGTCAGGCTAAGGATGGCAGCGGATCTTACTCGCCCTGGTACCTTGTGTGTTCGGAGAGCTGATGGGGAATCTTTCATGAAGCCTCAGTTTTTGTTGAGCATTTGGAGGACAAGTTTGGAGAGATGGAGGGCTTGTCCAAAATGAGATGTGGGTCAGTCTTGATCAAAACAGCTTCCTCTGCCCAGTCACGTACGTTACTCGCTTATGACAAGTTTAAGGATGTTTCTGTAAAGATCGCGCCCCATAAGTGCTTAAGCATGGTCCAGGGTATCATATTTCACAGGGAGCTTCTTTTGCAGTCTGACGATGAGCTGCGCGCCAACTTAGAGCGGCGAGGTGTACATTTCGTCCAGCGTATCCGCCGGGGTCCGAGGGATAATAAGGTTGCCACCAATGCCTTCATCTTGGCCTTCGAGGGTGATACATTGCCCGAGAAGCTCAAGGTAATCATCTACCGCTGTGATGTAAAGCCCTATATTCTACCCTCAAAACGGTGCTTTAAGAGCTAGAAGTTCGGCCACATGTCTTCCCGCTGTATTTCCAGCATCACATGTCTTAATCGGACTCTTCCACGGCCGACCTGCACCCTGGACTTGTCCCCTATAGGGCAAGTGTGAGACCAACTAAAATGCCATATGCCGCCGTGTCACTTTGTACATGATTGTATATTCCACCCCCAATGCGGTGCTTTAAGAGCTAGAAGTTCGGCCACATGTCTTCCCGCTGTATTTCCAGCATCACATGTCGAGATTGCGGACGCTCATCACATCCCAATACATGTTCCCCGCCACCCATCTATGTCAACTACGGAAAGCACCATTTGCCTTGTTCGCCACACTGCAGGATTCTCCAGAAAGAAAGGCATATCATAAAGACCCTGGACAGACTGACCTACACTGAGGCTAAGAGAAAATTTGAACGCCTGCATCATGCGCGTATGACAACGTCTTACGTCTCCGCTACAACAGTTCTGGCACCATCAGCTCCGCCAGCCCCAGTCACCTCTCAGAGCTGGAAGACTGCACCTGCCCCCTTGATGGTGTGGGGCGGGGCATTTCCCTCCCTGTTGCTCCTGCACCACCCACTCCATGAGCAACACCCTCCCAACCATCAGGGACGTCCGTCCCCACGTCTAAGCCAGAGAAGCGTAAGTCTCCTTGGCTTCTCTCGCTAGGAAGGGGTCCCTTGGGTCACTCCCGTCCCAGGTTTCTGCTAGTGGGAAAAAGACACCCGTCAGTGGCTGAAGAGCCCAAAAGCAGCTGGTCATATGGCTTCATGCTCATCCTCAGTCCTGGAGACTGAGCCAGTGAAGTCCTTCCAGCCAGGGAAACCCAAGGAGCAGCGAGAGATATCCAAGAAGAGAACCCCTAAAACCAGGGAAATTGTGGTGGCACCCACACCACTGCTACCTACAAGCTCTGCGTCTGAGAATGGGGTGGAAATTTTGGCGTCTGCTGAGGACCTAGATCTCGCCAGACCTTTGGACACAATGGATATAGACTGCTCAGGCAATAACGCACACGTGACAATCACATCCCGTCTCGAGGCGAACATTATTAGATGCAGAATGCCAGATAGACGTGATAGACGACATTTCCCACAGTTAAGCCAGTTTGAGAGGGACCTAACAATTGGCGTGAAAACTGCAGGCTGGTCGACACGGCCTGTGGCTCACCGGGTCGATCGTTCGGTGTGTTCCGCCAGATGATGGTGGGAAGAATGGACACGAGATGGCACCCGCATACGACGTATTGGGTCTGGAGCGACCAGGAAGAGGACGAAGCGAGATAATTAAAGAATCGTTTAGTAAGAGATCCGGGATCCTACAGTGACTCACTCCATGTTACAAGCAGATGTATGGTTGCCAGCAGTTCCTCAAACCATTTCCTGACGCCTTGTAGATGCGGATTTGAGACCCAGGCGCCTTTGTATCGTACTGCCATTGACACCGAGACATCGGCGACTTCGTCTACAGTGTTGCCAAGCCAGAGCGACGTGGACTGCCACAGATTGCCAAAACGTGGTGTTCAATGATGAAAATGTTTTGAGGACCGATGATAACTGCATTCGGGTGTGGAGGCAGTCTACAGAACGGTACAGCTCCATTTACGGTGTCGCCACACTGCTCGCTAGTTGTGGTATGTGGAACCTTAATGGGCCAGCGTTATGTTGATGACATTCTTGGTTTACCAGGGCACTTTCCCAACAAGATAATGATCGTCGCACACAGCTCGATTTGTTCCACTCTTCCTACGTCTTACTCGAACTCTTCCCCGGCCGACCTGCACCCTGGACTTGTCCCCTATAGGGCATGTGTGAGACCAACTAAAATGCCATATGTCGCCGTGTCACTTTATACATGATTTGGAGGCGGCAGTTCAAGAATTGAGGACCAGCTGCCTCAGGACACCATCACACATCTAATCAATTTGATGCCAGACCGTGGTGTGACATGTACTGCGGCAAAAGGTGTTCCAACGTGTTATCGATGTTGTAGTGTATTTATCTACTTGGACTCACTATTCGTTTACATGTCTTAATTTTGGGATCAGGATGAATCTCACTTCTTTATCGTTACGTGTAATAAATTTCATTTAGAGTTGTTGCTCCCCTCTTAGTGTATTATTTTGAGTGATCCTGACTGAACAAAATAGAAGAATATTGTTTTATGGACATTGAACGTGATGAAAGATATAACTTTCTGCCTAATGATTCGTCGTCCAATGCTTAAGACATCGCTAGAGATTTAACGCCTCAGAAAACAGTTATCGCCTTAAACAAGCTCAGCAAGCCGAACTGTTTATGTGTATCAACGCAAAACTCGGTTCGTGATGCCACCAGACCTCTGCCTACGTGAGATCGCCAGGTCACGCCATCATCCGTTAATACTAGCCGCGAACAATGTTTCAGAACATGTGTCAAACCCAATGTAATCATGCCTTTGTGGAACTTTTTAGTGGAGAATAGTTGGCATTGTTTCTTTTATTTAGCACTAGGCCCATAACTTTTCTAATTTCAGTCCTTTTTATTTTCTATTAAAGCTATTTTTTGCGTCTGAAGTTCCATGGCCTCTATGTACATCCTAGCACAGTAATGACTAGATCTTGCTAAAACCACAGTGTCTGAGAAATTTGGTGGTTCCGTGATCCCAGTGGACGATTTATCCGTATTTTCCTGAGGACAATTGCTCGTGTGTTCCTTAAGGTGGGTGTTACTGCTTCTTTTTGTAGTTACTATGTGCACTTGACCGCAGATGCAAAGGATTTTATATACTCCTGGCGTCTCGGAAATATGGATAAATCTGCAACAGCAGATCATGCACACGGAACCAGGGAACCACCGTTTCGTTTCTCTGACAACGTGGCTTTACTTTTAGCGTGATCTGATCATAGTTATTTACAGAGAGGCCATAGAAATTTAAAAACACAAAAATAAATTTAACTGAATAGAAGGACAGACATTCGACAAGTTGTAGGCCTTATTTCTAAATAAAATAGAGCCAACTCTTACCATAACAAGGCCCGTAGCATATGTCGGCGCGTCTGCGGCAGCAGTTTGATGACATCACGAGCCAATCGTTGCGTGGATACATAACGGGTGGTTACACAATGAAGAGCAAAAGAAACTGGTACATCTGCCTAATATCGTGTAGGGCCCCCTCGAGCACGCAGAAGTGCCACAACACGACGTGGCGTGGACTCGACTAATGTCTGAAGTAGTGCTGGAGGGAATTGACACCATGAATCCTGCAGGGCTGTCCATAAATACGTAAGAGTACGAGAGGGTGGAGATCTCTTCCGAACAGCACGTTGCAAGGCATACCAGACATACTCAACAATGTTCATGCCTGGGGAATTTGGTAGCCAGCGGAAGTGTTTAAAATCAGAACAGTGTTCCTGAACCTCTCTGCAGCAATTCTTGGCGTGTGGGGTATCGCATTGTCCTGCTGGAATTGCCCAAGTCCGTCGGAATGCAGGTGATCAGACAGTATGTTTACGTACATTTCACCTGTCAGACGTATCAGAGGTCCCATATGACTCCAACTGTACACGCACCATACCATTACAAAGCCTCCACCAGCTTGAACAGACCCTGCTGACATACAGAGTCCATGGATTGCCTCCGTACCCGTACACGTCTGCCCGTTCGATACAATTTGAAACGAGACCCGTCCGACCTGGCAACATGTTTCCAGTCATCAACAGTCCAATGTAGGTGTTGACGGGCTCAGGCGAGGCGTAAAGCTTTGTGCCGTGCAGTCATCAAGGGCACACGTGTGGGCCTTCGGCTCCGAAAAGCCACGTCGATGATGTTTCGTTGAATAATCCAGCATTGAAATCTGCGGCAGTTTTCGATAGAATTGCACTTCTGTCACGTTCCTCTTCAGTCGTCGTTGGTCCCGCTCTTGCAGTATCTTTTTCCGGTCGCAGTGATGTCTGAGATCTGATGTTTTACCAGACCCCTGAAATTCACGGTGCATTCGTGAAATGGACGTACGGGAAAATTCCCACTTCCTCGCTATCTCGGAAATGTTGTGTTCCATGGCTCGTTTGCCGACTATAACACGTTCAAACTCACTGAAATCTTGATAGCCTACCATTATGGCAGCAGTAACCGATCTAACAACTGCGTCAGACACTTGTTCTCTCATATAGGCGTTGCTGACCGCAGCTGTCTGTTTACATACAGTATCTCTGTTTTTGGATACGCGTGCCTTCACCAGTTTCTTTGGTGCTTCAGTGCAATTAAACTGCAGCTACTCACAGAGTTCCGGTGTGGGCTGTAATTATCGTATGGCATTGAAACTTGGTAGATATTCTAATGCATTTATGCAGAATCGATTTACGTAGGGCAGAATTAGTTAAAATCTTCGCCACCCAGTGGAAATCCTGCGCTGTGAATGCAATAGAGACGTATGTAATGGAATAGGAACGGGACGTGCGAGGGAAAGGTCAACCAAGTGAGAAAGGCATAGCGATGTTGTATTAAATGACGCTTACGCAATTTGTTAAATAGAAGCAACGGAGACGTCGACGAAATGCTGTAAAGTGCCAGATTTGCGCCTGGTGACCAAATTGAAACTATTTTTTTTTCAACGTAAATCTGTTCCGCATTAGATTATCTGCCGAGCTTCGATGTCATGAGATTACTGCAGCCCATACTCAAACTCTGTGAATTGCTGCACTTCGATTATAACAATGCGGTACAAACGGTTCGGCTTGCTGAGCTTGTTTGAGACTGTAACTGCTTTCTGCATAGTTAAAGCCTTTGATGACGTCTCCTACATTGGAAGAGGAAATTCTGGGCAGAGAATTATGCTTTAGCCAACGGCCTTATGCGCTTAAAACAAATACTAGCAGTAAAGTAAAAACTAGCCGTGAAATCTTGCATTATAAGACAAAAACAAAAGAAATTTAAAAAAATCAAGAAACAGCAGTTCGTCTTAAAATGATGTGAAGCAAAATTGCCGGCCCGGAGGTCGTGAAGTTCTAGGTGCTGCAGTCCGGAACCGCGGGACTGCTACGGTCGCAGGTTCGAATCCTGCCTCGGGCATGGATGTGTGTGATGTCCTTAGATTAGTTAGGTTTAAGTAGTTCTAAGTTCTAGGGGACTGATGACCTAAGATGTTAAGTTCCATAGTGTTCAGAGCCATTTGAACCATTTTTTAAGCAAAATTGTACATTGTTTGTTGTGTACCAGTAGCTCATAGAATCAATCAAGGCAGTCCTTTTTTTATATAATGAAGCAACACTGAAATGAGACGTGTCAGTGCTAGGGTTTACTGATGGTACGGTACTCATGGTCGGTGATAAAAATGGCTTGGAAGCTTCGCTGAATAGAATTGAAGGCCATGTTCGATTAAGTACAAAGAAAGCAAAGGAGAACAGCAGCGTATTAAATGTTACAGTTCAGGAATAGACAGAAGTAGAAACGATAAAATGCTACTACCGTAAGGAAATATTACTCAATATGTTCGAAGTAGGACAGACATCAAAAACAGACTGAACCAGACAATGATTTTTGTTTTCAACAAAAAATCTCTTCGGTGACTAAATATTGACATAAAATTTTAGAAAATTTTTAATTGTCGCTTTGTAAAGACTTGAAACGTGATCACGGGCAATTACTGGGCAACAAAGGTGAAACTGTAAGCGTTTTACGACGTCTGTGACAAAAATAATGAACCTGAGAACACTGCGAGAAATCTGGCAACGCTTTGTTGTCGTGCAGGGTTTGGTAAACGAAAGTTACCTGGAGAACAGAGTTCCAGCCGTACCAAGAAAGATGGCAGAGGAAAGGAAACACAGTACTAACCTATGGCAGATGCTGAAAGTGAGCATCATTCACATATTGGCACTTTTGGACCTTGTTAGCAAGTGGCTACGGCGGATCGCAGCTGGACTGCTGGAATTGCTGCAATCTCATCCGAAATGTTCTGTTGCAGTTCTTGAAGACTATGAGGGTTGTTGCGATAGACTTGAGGGAATTCCACACAAAGTGTTCCTAGATAACAGCACGCAGCATGTCATTCACAATGGAGAGAAGTCTTCTGAAGTAAGAGTGATTTCAGGTGTGCCGCAGGGGAGTGTCGTAGGATCGCTGCTATTCACAATATACATAAATGACCTGGTGGATGACATCGGCGGTTCACTGAGACTTTTTTCGGATGATGCTGTGGTATATCGACAGATTGTAACAATGGAAAACTGTACTGAAATGCAGGAGGATCTACAGCGAATTGACACATGGTGCAGGGAATGGCAATTGAATATCAATGTAGACAAGTGTAATGTGCTGCGAATATATAGAAACAAAGATCCCTTATCATTTAGCTACACTTCAGCAGGTGAGCAATTGGAAGCAGTTAATTCCATAAGTTATCTGGGAGTACGCATTAGGAGTGATTTAAAATGGAATGATCATATAAAGTCGATTGTCGGAAAAGCAGATTCCAGACTGAGATTCATTGAAAGAATCCTAAGGAAATGCAATCCGAAAACAAAGGAAGTAGGTTACAGTACGCTTGTTCGCCTACTGCTTGAATACTGCTCAGAGTGTGGGATCCGTACCAGATAGGGTTGATAGAAGAGATAGAGAAGATCCAACGGAGAGCAGCGCGCTTCGTTACAGGATCATTTAATAATCACGAAAGCGTTACGGAGATGATAGATAAACTCCAATGGAAGACTCTGCAGGAGAGACGCTCAGTAGCTCGGTATGGGCTTTTGTTGGTTTCGAGAACATACCTCCACCGAGGAGTCATTCAGTATATTGCTCCCTCCTACGTATATCTCGCGAAGAGACCCTGAGGATAAAATCAGAGAGATTAGAGCCCACACAGAGGCATACCGACAATCCTTCTTTCCACGAACAATACGAGACTGGAATATAAGGGAGAACCGATAGAGGTACTCAAGGTAGCCTCCGCCACACACTGTCAGGCGTGAAGATGGTGTAAATGTGCTCCAAGTCTCGGACGGCTGTATGGGCAGCTGATGGAAGTAACTGTAGGGAGTAGTGTTATATGCATACATTTACGTCCAGTCGTATCCACTCGCCTGGGCCACCTTTGTTTGTCCCAGTCTGTACTCGTGTAGACCGGCGTGTTCAACCCTTCCAGATGCCCAGTCCCGAGTTTCAGCTCCGTACAGCTTCATGCGATTTTCGAGAGCGCCATCAGTGAAATTATGATTTTGTTGTGTCTTACGAAAATGGAAAAGCGGAATTTAGAGCAACGTTATGCAATCAAGTTTTCTTTTGAACTTCGTAAATCCGTGTGACCCTTGAAAATTTGAAGTAGACCTGCCGAACATTCCTTAACAAGAGCACAAGTTTTTCACTGGCACAAATCGTTTTTTAAAGCCGAGAACACGTTGAATATGAACCTCGCTCAGAGAGACCTTCAACTACAGGAACTGACTAAACTGTCGAACGGGTGTGTGCTCTTGTGAACGGACTAAACTGTCGAAAGTATGTGTGCTCTTGCGAAACCAGGCCGATGTTTAACAATAAGGATGGTGAGAGATTTGTTATACTTAACCACTTTCACTGTACATCAGATTTTGACAAAAAATTTGCAGATGTGAAACGTATGTGCCAAAATATATTTTTCCCTTTCATCAATTAAATTCAGTATTTCTTCTGTTACCAAAGGATTTCTACTAGCCTTTGTCTTTTTACCTACTTGATCCTCTGCTGCCTTCACTATTTCATCCTTCAAAGGTAGCCATTTTCCTTCTACTGTATTTCTTTCCCTCATTCCTGTCAATTGTTCCTTTATGCTCTCCCTGAAACTCTGTACAACCTCTGCTTTAGTCAGTTTATCCAGGTCCCATCTCCTTAAATTCCCACCTTTTTGCAGTTTCTTCAGTTTTAATCTACAGGTCATAACCAATAGTTTGTGGTCAGAGTCCACATCTGCCCCTGGAAATGTCTTACAATTTAAAACCTGGTTCCTAAGTCTCTGTCTTACTATTATATAATGTATCTGAAACCTTCCAGTATCTCCAGGCCTCTTCCATGTGTACAACCTTCTTTCATAATTGTTGAACCAAGTGTTAGCTATGACTAAGCTATATTCTGTGCAAAATTCAATCAGGCGGCTCCCTCTTTCATTTCTTACCCCATTCCATATTCACCTACTACGTTTCCTTCTCTTCCTTTTCCTACTATCGAATTCCAGTCACCCATGACTATTAAATTTTCGTCTCCCTTTACTATCTGAATAATTTATTTTATCTCATCATAGATTTCATCAATCTCTTCGTCATCTACAGAGCTAGTTGGCATATAGACTTGTACTATTGTGGGAGGCGTAGGCTTCGCGTCTATCTTAGCCACAATAATGCGTTCACTATGCTGTTTGTAGTAGCTTACCCGCACTCCTATTTTTTTATTCATTATTAAACCTACTCCTGCATTACCCCTATTTGATTTTGTATTTATAACCCTGTATTCACCTGACCAAAAGTCTTGTTCCTCCTGCACCGAACTTCGCTAATTACTACTATATCTAACTTTAACCTATCCATTTCCCTTTTTAATTTTTCTAACCTACCTGCCCAATTAAAGGAACTGACATTTCACGCTCCAATCCGTAGAACGCCAGCTTTCTTTCTCATTATAACGACGTCCTCTTGAGTAGTCCCCGCCCGGAGATCCGAATGGGGCACATTTTACCTCCGGAATATTTTACCCAATAGGTTGTCATCACCATTTAACCATACAGTAAAGCTGCATGCCCTCGGGAAAAATTAGGGGTTTAGTTTCCCCTTGCTCTCAGCCGTTCGCAGAACCAGCACAGCAAGGTCGTTTTGGTTAGTGTTACAAGGCCAGATCAGTCAATCATCCAGACTGTTGGCCCTGCAACTACTGAAAAGGCTGCTGCCCCTCTTCAGGAACCACACAAAGTTTGTCTGGCCTCTCAACAGACACCCCTCCGTTGTGGTTTCACCTACGGTACGGCTATCTGTGTCGCTGAGCTACCCAAGCATTCCCACCAACGGCAAGGTCCATGGTTCATGGGCGCAACCAACTTACACAAACTGCATACTGGGATTATACATCGATGTGGATGCGGCTCGCAAATCATAAAACGGGCGACGGAGTAGATGCAGTACTACTGAACGCTTAGACTATACCACACCGCACCCAACAGCAGTACGGTGGGGTAGTCATAGTCCAGTCAAACAGTAGATATACCTTGCAAAAGGTGGGGTAGAATAGTTTATTTTTTCAATTCGTCCATGTGGTTGGAAAGATTAGAAAACCGAGTTTTGCCAACAAAATTTCGCTTGGGAAAACTTTCTGCAGTCAAACAACTCGTAAAATTTTGGACTTTTATCAGTTTTTTTCAAAATCTCTCAGTTTCGCTTGCTCCTATCGCTTTAACGTCTATTTTCGTTTTTAAAGAGCACAAAAATCTCTACAAATTTGATTCTTGTCATTTCTTTCTACTCCCAATATCTAAGGAGCTAGAGCGCCTCAAAAAAATACCAATTTTTCAAATTTTGAGCATAGTCGCAAGATACTTATTTTTGAACACTATTTTTTCAGTTTCTGTTTTTGTAGTATAAATACATTATACATCATGTTATATGTTGGAATTTACCACCTCACTTTCAGGTATTCAATTTCTCTGTATGCAATTGCTGGGCACCCAACTATTGTGATTCTTACATCACTACCTGAAGTTCACTATGGGCCACCTCAGCCCTGGTATTTGTAAAACTATAAATATAAAAATACATCATCAAGACACACACACACACACAGACCTACCATACTTGCTCCGGACACTGCGAGAGGGCTGTACAAGCAATGATCACACGCACGGCACAGCGGACACACCAGGAACCGCGGTGTTGGCCGTCGAATGGCGCTAGCTGCTCAGCATTTGTGCACCGCCGCCGTCAGTGTCAGCCAGTTTGCCGTGGCATACGGAGCTCCATCGCAGTCTTTAACACTGGTAGCATGCCGCGACAGCGTGGACGTGAACCGTATGTGCAACTGACGGACTTTGAGCTAGGGCGTATAGTGGGCATGCGGGAGGCCGGGTGGACGTACCGCCGAATAGCTCAACACGTGGGGCGTGAGGTCTCCACAGTACATCGATGTTGTCGCCAGTGGTCGGCGGAAGGTGCACGTGCCCGTCGACCTGGGACCGGACCGCAGTGACGCACGGATGCATGCCAAGACCGTAGGATCCTACGCAGTGCCGTAGGGGACCGCACCGCCACTTCCCAGCAAATTAGGGACACAGTTGCTCCTGGGGTATCGGCGAGGACCATTCGCAACCGTCTCCATGAAGCTGGACTACGGTCCCGCACAACGTTAGGCCGTCTTCCGCTCACGCCCCAACATCGTGCAGCCCGCCTCCAGTGGTGTCGCGACAGGCGTGAATGAAGGGACGAATGGAGACGTGTCGTCTTCAGCGATGAGAGTCGCTTCTGCCTTGGTGCCAATGATGGTCGTATGCGTGTTTGGCGCCGTGCATGTGAGCGCCACAGTCAGGACTGCATACGACCGAGCCACACAGGCATCATGGTGTGGGGAGCGATCTCCTACACTGGCCGTACACCTCTGGTGATCGTCGAGGGGACACTGAATAGTGCACGGTACATCCAAACCGTCATCGAACCCATCGTTCTACCATTCCTAGACCGGCAAGGGAACTTGCTGTTCCAACAGGACAATGCACGTCCGCATGTATCCCGTGCCACCCAACGTGCTCTAGAAGGTGTAAGTCAACTACCCTGGCGAGCAAGATCTCCGGATCTGTCCCCCATTGAGCATGTTTGGGACTGGATGAAGCATCGTCTTACGCGGTCTGCACGTCCAGCACGAACGCTGGTCCAACTGAGGCGCCAGGTGGAAATTTGCATGGCAAGCCGTTCCACAGGACTACATCCAGCATCTCTACGATCGTCTCCATGGGAGAATAGCAGCCTCCATTGCTGCGAAGGGTGGATATACACTGTACTAGTGCCGACATTGTGCATGCTCTGTTGCCTGTGCCTATGTGCCTGTGGTTCTGTCAGTGTGATCATGTGATGTATCTGACCCCAGGAATGTGTCTATAAAGTTTCCCCTTCCTGGGACAATGAATTCACGGTGTTCTTATTTCAATTTCCAGGAGTATATATATGTACACAAAATAAATTGTCTCAGGAAACTGAACTATTATTAGCGCAATAGGCAACCTAATTAGGTAGGTAATTATTCTTGTGTATAAAAGCCACACAGTTGACATTAAAAATAAGTAGCTTTATTACAATTAAAATGCACTGTCAGTTACTAAAAAATGTTCTGGGTGTGTAATACTTGTAATATTGCACTTCAGCGCACTTGAGACAGATATGAGCATCACTTCCAACGTTTTGATAGGCCAGGTTCCTCAGTGTCACAAGAAATACCTTGAGTTACTGATTCAGGGTCTGTACGTAGAGCTGATCACAGATTGACCTCTTCTTTAAACAGCAAGTCAGCCTCAACAAGTTCGTTGGTTTCGTCAGCGGTTTCGTCAAAATCCTCCATAACATCTTCTTCACTGTCTTCATATAAAAATTTGGGATATTTCACAGTTGACCCCAACACATATCTTGCAAATTGAAGAACATTTCAAACCCACTTTTCTGTAGAAGCACGCTCCGCCACAGTTCACCTTGCATGAGCATGAAACAATGTGAAGAAGTGCTTCAGGTGCTGGATCTTGGCTCATTATAACGGGTATTGGACCGTGGTCACTGTGATTCCAGACCCATTTCTCAGGAGGTTCCCAGTTTCCCATCCAACTTTGGACTTGTTGGTAAGTCCGCAACGAATGATGCAAGATTCAGTTTGCTTTTTGCGGCAGACTTGGCGAATAGCTGATACCGCAAATGGTCTAGTGTGTGGGAACTGCTGACATCTGCACTATACAATGCGATAGTAACCTGTTCCCCTGCAGTTATTATTTCTTCACGGGTAGCAAGTGGTTTATTGAACGTGCAAAGCCCTGAGGCTAGGTGTTCATTTTTCGCAACAATATTGCAGCACTTAATTTTTCCTTGACCAAAAAAGCAGATGTTGTATCACATCCGCTAAAAACGTGAGTGAACAGAATATATTCACTGTCAAACTTGTAAGATGCAGTGGAAAACCACTTGTCTTCTGCATTTCCTCTTCCTGGCTTTAAGAAAAATAAGTTTTCAATGCCTTGGCCCAAACCGGTCATGAGCACAAGCAGGTCAACATCTTCTCCTACAATGACCACACTTTCAAAAACTTTGGTTCTTGAAATGGAAGATGTTACAATTATAACGTCAGTATCTTCTTGTGCCTGGTACACTTCAATGCTGCACTCCAGAAATTCCATTTTAAGAAATGTGATCAAACGCATCTTGTTTCGTTCGTTGCACAAGAACTTGTCCTGAGTGACTTGGTTCACCATCTCTGATTCAACCACAACGTCAACCGAAGAATGTTGTTTGGACCTACGAATCCTCTCAGCACTCTTTGTGCTACATTTGTCTCCCTCACATGGTTACCCATCGAATACAATAGCAAATTGAGATCCAAAATGACGTTGCAGGTAAGAAACATAGCTTTGGGCTATTGACTTGAAGGAAACATTTCTAGTCGAAGTCACTTTGTGGATAAGGTACCTTCCATCAATGACAAAAAATTTACGTGGTCCACCTGACTTCACATCTTCCACTGGAACGAAGGCATTGTAGAATGAAGATTTTGTTCCTTTCCGCATGCCTTTTTCTGAGAATAGGGACATTGGGTAAGGAGCAAGTTCATATTTCAGAAAGGCTTTTAACTCTTCTTCACTTTGTTTCATTAAAAAAAATCTTTTGGAAAAGAGTTAAAGGATCAACACGAGTAATTTTAGTGCTCCCAGCTTTTACAGAATTGAACGCAGAAAGGAGAGTCACAACTTTATCTTTTCTACGTAACTTTACATCGTGGGAATTGTCACCAACTATTCTTTGCTCGAAATTTGAAAAATTGGTATTTTTTGACGCGCTGTAGCGCCTTAGATACTGGCAGTAAAAAACATTAGTAAGAATCAACTTTGTAGAGAATTTTGTGCTCTTTAAAAACGAAAATAGACGTCAAAGCGATAGGAGCAAGCGAAACTGAGATATTTTGAAAAAACTGATAAAAGTCCGAAATTTTCGGAGTTGTTTGACTGCAGAAAATTTTCCCAAGAGAAATTTTGTCGGCAAAACGTTGTTTTCCAACCTTTCCAACAATATGAACGAGTTAAAAAAATAAAATATTCTACCCCACCTTTTGCAAGGTACAGGCTTTTTTCCTGACAGTTTCACTGGACTAACAAGAGGCAAATCAGCAACTGTTGTAAGGCAACCTCAGCAAGACAGTAAGAAAATATTTGGGACTTCAAACTCTTGTGAGAGCCACACCAAACCACAGAATGACGTCCCAAGCTAAATTATGAAAATGTTATCGGCGATTTCGTCACAACAAGTAGGACCGTAAAATACCATAAGAAGTGAACTGCAGTTAACACGATTCATAAGCGTTCGACAGAAAAGCACCACAATCTTTCCCTTATTACAAACACTTGACACTACATCGAAAGTTCACTCGTGGACACTATCAGAGTGTCAATTACTCGTTATAATTGTAGATAACAGAGTTTAACACGCTGGGGGCCGACTTAGCTTTCTCAATAAGACAAGCAATGATTTGATCCTTCACTTGGATCCTCCTTCGATCCAAAACACTCATTTACTTTAACCCTTTCGGGACGGAGTGCGTTTCCCCATAGCGGAGCACTTCGGCGGGTTCCATATCTCTTAGGTTTCTTTCGTCGCTTATAAAATCCTCAGATTTTGACTTATCGGTCAATTTTTTTTAAAATGAAGCTTAAAACACGCTCTTTACTGGCATACTATTTTCATTATTCCATATCGCGCACTTTTTGACTTAACGGTAGTGCTGAAATAGAAAAAAATGAAAAATTTGACTTTTTAGCTTTTTTTTAGTTGAGAGGTGGTGCATTGAATTAGACAAATTAAAATTAGTTGTACCTCATTCTGTAAAGTTTTAGCTTTAAAACGACATATAAAGTACAATTTTATCTCTTATGGGAAGTCCGTGGGGAAAAAAATAAAAAGTCCATTTTGTGGGATGAAAATTTTGATTTATGTCAGTAAACTACAAAATTTCATAAAATTGGCTTAAAACAAACTTTACAACTTTGGCATATCGATTTTTCGATAGGCAACCACACTTTACAAGTCCTTTCGGTACTTTGCTACTTTGTGATACCTGTTAAAGCACTCATTCACATGAAGAGAAGGGTTGGACGAACAAGTTCTGCAAAAAAAAAAAAAAAGAGAGAGAGAGAGAGAGGACCGTTTTCACCCTCCTGGCTTGGAGCGATCACTGTCTTAGGCGCTGCAGTCATGGACTGTGGGGCTGATTCCGGCGGAGGTTCGAGTCGTCCCTCGGCCATGGATGTGTGTCTTTGTCCTTAGGATAATTTAGGTTACGTAGTGTGTAAGCTTAGGGACTGATGACCTTAGCAGTTAAGTCCCATAATATTTCACACATATTTGAACATTTACAGTACCGATGGAAAGCCTACCCCTCTCACAAGCAACCAACCACTCACAAGCAACCAACGTGCACCCTTTTAGAATTCTTATGTTCACCTCATACACCAAACGTGCCGTACTTTTCGTCGGAACCCAAGGGCAGAACTAAGAAATCACTTTTCCGCCCTTGAATGACTACAAGATTGCCGACCGTGGTGACCGAGCGGTTCTAGACGCTTCAGCCCAGAACCGCGGGACTGGTACGGTCGCAGGCTCGAATCCTGCCTTGGGCATGGATGTGTGTGATGTCCTTAGGTTAGTTAGGTTTAAGTAGTTCTAAGTTCTAGGGGGCTGATGACCTCAGATGTTAAGTCCCATGGTGCTCAGAGCCATTTGAACCATTTGACCACACGATGATCGCCATCGGGACAACACCGACCCTCCACACTAGGATCTTCGAGCCCACGGCGTTCCGTCCCAACCGATTTGCTTCTGCGGAACCCACCGACCAAGCGACCTTGCCCTCCGACATCGACGTCGCTCCTGACGCACAGTACAGAGCTAACTCCCAGCAAGCCCCGTTCTGTCCGTCTCGCTGCACGCGAGAAGCCAACACGCCAAAGATATGCGGCGACCAGAGACTCCAATCCGATCTCGATACTGATATCCCGGCGAGTACTGAGAAGGCGGGTGGTTTCAAAAAGCAAAAAAAATTAAATAGCGAGCCGTACCGGCGCATTATCAAAATATCGGTATTTCTACAAAATAAGTTCGATATATACTGCCGTCATTTGTGTAACGAATACATCGATTAATCGATATTAAATACTGAATATCTAAAGCTATATTTTATTGTCTGTATTTTCTTAATTCATAGGCATTTCAGTTGTCATCAGCAGATTTCATGCCCATTCTAACAACGACTAATCTTTACAATCTGATAGTAAATATCTTATACTGGGCTAAACGTAATTTCATATTCAGTACTACAAACGAGCACCAGGTTTGAACGTGAATGTTTCTATGCTTCATACTCATGAAAGCATGTTACTTCCGCAGTCGTTTCTACGACAGCAAACGCGGGTACCTGATGCAAAATATACACATTTGCGGACAGCACTGTATGAGAATGCCGGCCGGGGTGGCCAAGCGGTTCTAGGCGCTACAGTCTGTAACCGCGCGACCGCTACGGTCGCAGGTTCGAGTCATGCCTCGGGCATGGATGTGCGTGATGTCCTTAGGTTAGTTAGGTTATGTAGTTCTAAGTTCTAGGGGACTGATGACCTCACAAGTCCCATAGTGCTCAGAGCCATTTGAACCATTTTGTATGAGAGTGGTGGAGATTATCACTCCTTGTTCCCAACGACGAGGCAGGATGTGCGCTTCTCTTATCCCTTGTTTGCCTGGATCAAGAAAAGATAGAAGCACTAGGAAAGTGACGAACACTCGCCACAAAAATCACACACATTACTGCATTGGTATTTAGCCCAATTGGAAAAGGACTCTATTATCTGAAATATTTAGTAGTCGTTTCACACCTGTTCTGTCAGAAACTATTTAAAAATACTTAATATGTCGAGTTACTGCCGTTTCGTGCGAAGAGTGACTTCCGTAGTAAACTTGGTCGTGCCAGATAACATAAGGAAACTGACGTGGGAACGTATTAAACAAATAATGTTTGTTAGTGATGATTAATTTGTAAATAAGTAATTTTATAGTACATTGTGTGTTTTTATTGGTTTATGGTGTATGTTATAAAGTATTTGTTAATTTTTAAATGTTTGTTAATCATTTCTGTGACTCTCATCAGCTTTTTTTAGGAAAAATCTGTAAATATTGAAAATGTCGATTGATACTTCGAAGTATCGATATTTTCTTCTGTATAATATCGCTTTCTTACGTAAATAAACTTACAATATAAATTGATATTTTTAAAAATTTGCTCCTCCCTGTCTCCGTCACATAATCTTGTCGTTTTTTACGTACGGGGAGCACCATTACTTACAATAAATATAACGTTACGTAAGGCAGCTGTAAATTCAACAGCCTTCAGCTGGAACAGCGAACCATCGCCGCCTACTCATTCTTATGAGTTGCTGCGGCCAAAAGGAGCCCCACGTCAGCTGCATTCCTCGCCTCGCCCCCCCCCCCCCCCCCCCCCCGCGCTCCTTGACGCAAATGCCTTTTGTGCGCGCAGGTACGAAGATACCAAAAGCTGTACTGCTCTAAGTGCCGCGGATTACCTGGTTAACAATTTAAAATCTGACGTTGGCTCGACATTGCACCCGTACCTGATCATCCTTAGAACTTTTTGAGAGCCAAGGTCAGTGTTTTCTTCAGTGTGAGCATACTGCGGGATGTCAACACTCCACTGATAACCAATTATAACCCAGCAGCTTGCTGCTACCTTCTCTGTGCCCCAACTGATGGCGGAAATAGAAATATTTTCGGTTATACTGTTGTGCAAAACTTGAGGACGAAAGTAACTTTCGAGTAGTATATCAGTGGCAAATAACATAGCTCGATGATGCTTATCTAGAAAGATGCACATACAGAAAGATGCATACATAGAAAGATGCATATATAGAAAGAACTGTTGCAGTGTCGTACAGAAGGTAACTGAAAGAAATACACTATGAGATGAACCGGAATGTCACACTTATTCAAACACAATAATTACTTTGAAGTGACCACGATTTATGACAGTCCACTGAAAATTACAAGCGGTGGGACATGGTCTTTAATAGAGTATAAGATCACTAAGGACGGGAAAGCATACTTTGGAACGTGCCTCCATGATGGCCACAAGGTTGGCAAAGAGTTTTTGTTGTTGGGCGTCCCATTCCTCCACCAACGTCGTTCACGACTGCTGGATGATTGGTGCATTGGACGTTCTACAATAAGTCTCCCCAGCGCATCCCACATGTGCTCAATGTGGTTTAAGTCGGTTGAATATCCTCTCTTTCCAAGAGATCCTCCATCTGCGCTGTACGATGCTGTCCCGAATTGTCGTTCACAAAAATGAAGCCATAGACGAATGCAACCCCGAATAGGCACACAAGAGGGGGTGGGGGGAGGGAGGGATGGAAGATAGAACAGTGTCATAGTATCGTTGATTGGAGAGCCTACCATGTTCAAAGATTTGTAGATCAGTAGATCCATGCAACATTATACCTCCCCTCACATAATGCGCCCAGGAACATTGTCGAACATGATCGTTTTGGTGATTCAGATGGGTCGTAGCGTGCGGAGGCGTGTTATTGCAAGTATTGACCTCGAAATCATTGAAAATGGCACACACATTGGTCAACGTTATTTTGCCACTGAACTACTTGCCCACGTGTGTCTTTTCAGGAGTGCATTCGCCCCTTACTTGGTATTTATAGACGACAACGAGCGAATTGCCCAGACGAAGGAGCTCTTGGAACGGGAGAATATTAGGCGAATGTACTGACCTCCCAGTTCCCTCTACTTAAATCCAATTATAGCACGTCCTCACAAACCAACGACTAAAAGCAATTGTCAACAGAAGTGGTGGTCTTGCGACAAGAACTGCTCAACAACTTTGTCACCAACGTAGGAGCATTTTGTA
Source organism: Schistocerca gregaria (assembly GCF_023897955.1). Taxonomy (NCBI): domain Eukaryota; kingdom Metazoa; phylum Arthropoda; class Insecta; order Orthoptera; family Acrididae; genus Schistocerca; species Schistocerca gregaria. The sequence goes on from NC_064925.1 coordinate 250,805,564, forward strand.
GAGCATACACTGCCATCTGTAGTGATCAAGCACTTTATCAAGAACCTCCCCCCGCCTCTTCTAATGTCCAGGCGAACATCATAAATCTCGATGACTTCAATGTAATTATTGTCTTTGCATAAAAGTGTCGTTTCTGTTCGTCTCATTGCGTATTTCTTTCAGTTAACTTCTGCACTACACAGTAGCACATATATCTATGTATGGTACAAGTTTCATCTTGTTACGTTATTTGGCAGCTACGTAGCAAGCGAGAGTTACTTCCTCCCTTGAGTTTTGAACTCCAGTGTAGTATACTCCGTATCATTAAATCTGTGATAACAAGCAGGATAACAAATAGAGACATATTACTCTCTCTGCGTAAAGAGTACACTAGGGTGACTAAATTTGTAGGTGATGTGGGGGTACACAGTTGTCGAAATTTAGTACACAAAGCCGAGACTCCGGGCAGCAACAATAGTGCTAATGTAACCGGACATCTTGTCAAAATTAGCTTGGTTCAGCGATATGACTCAGTCGTTTCATGGTGTTTCCACTCTAGGCCACAGTCCGTCGTAGTGGCTGGCGAGAGCGCACCAGCCTGCCGTCAACTCATGACCAGACCTTTTCGTTGGCTGAGAGACCTGGTGAAGTCTCTACGCATAGCAGGTCACGACAGCTCCGCAAACATGAAGTCTGATATTGTCTTATTGAAATTAGAAAATACGACACAACGACCCGTCTTTTCGCGACAGAAATGTAGTGTGTTCTGTCCAAAGTACCGGCTATGTTCCTTAGCAAATGGCACATTACACTACCAGGCCAGGCACTGAGTCAGTATGGCGTTGACAAATGCAAACAGGCAACGACCGCTCTCCTCAGAGCCACCACACACCTATACCTCCATCGCGATGTTGTACGCAGAGACACGTCATCAAAGATGACGCGGTGCTACTGATGTCTCCAGTGTTGTCTTTCGAAATACCACTGTCGGCGTGCCTCTCTACGGTCACAGAATAGAGTGGATAGGGAACGAAACACTCGGCTGCAATCCATGCGCCAAAATTTAGTGCACATGTGCGGAGTCTGCCAAACTGAAACCGAGTTAACAGCTGTGTTGAAAGCCAAAGGAGACCGGATTCGTTTTTCTTTATTTTGTTAATTGTGCATTTTAGCTGCTGGGCTTACCTAGAAGTTAACAGTTGTTTGCAGTACAGTTTAACTTATAAATACCTGTACACAGGGTGATTTTTTTTCCACCTTGTACAAACTCCAGTGTTTGATCGATGAGAGGATACAAAGGTCTAATTAACTTATGTTCTAATGAACTTATGTCTGAAAATGCATGGTTTCCGTGCTACAGACAATTTATTCAATTATGTCACAGAGACTGCGGTCTAATACGGGATGTACCAAGCAGCGACAGTTAAAGTGTGCATCGTTTCCTCCTAGAGGGTGGTACTTACTGTTCCTCATACATCATGCCCTAGCACCCTCTCCAGCCATAGTAATTAGTAATGTTGTGTCCGATTCACTTCTCTTGCTGACTCACCTTGTCGTGGATCTGATACAGCGTTGTACACGATGGTTCCGTATTCGAATCGAGAGCTTCACGACATGGTGTTTACTTGCAGGAAGGCAATTTACAGTCGACAGTGGGCAGCAAGACTGTATCAGGAGACCAACCCCCGCCGACAAAAACCACAGCATTCAATGTTTGCAACAGTGTTTCGTCATTTGTCTGAGGCAGTGTCGTTTCAGGAAGCAGGAACTCATGAAGGACGTACCGGAAATGTTAGGACACAAGACTTGGCGGAAAATGTGATTAACACTGTCGAAGGCGACCTCCGCGTCAGTACCAGGCAGTTGGCCCTCCAGTACAGTGTAAGCCAGAAGACCATGTGGGACATTCTCCATGACAATTGTTACTATCCTTACCACTTACAGCGTGCGCACGGCTTACTAGCGACAGACTTTCCACATCGGCAGCAGTTTTGTCACTAATTTCTTCACCAGGCAATCACGATTCCGGGATATACCATCCATCCTATTCACAGATAAGGCCACCTTCACGCAGAGTGATCTCCTGAACTTTCATAACAATGCAGAACCGACATGATATGGTGATAGTGAATCATTAGCATCGGCGCAGACGGAATGTGTGGGGCTGGATAAATGGCGACCGTATTTTGGGACTAGTCTTCCTTCCACGTCGCCTAAATGGTCAGAACTGTCGGCGTTTCTGGCGGGTGATGTTGCCTCCCCTGCTGGAAGAAGTGTCATTGATGATTAAAAGGGCTATGTGGCTTCTACATGATGGTTCTCCAGCCCACTTCGCCGTTAACGTCCGGACGCGTCTCAATCGTGTCATGATGGCTCTCCAGCCCACTTCGTCGTTAACGTCCAGATGCATCTCAGTCGTGTCTTCCCTGGTCGATGGATCGGACAAGGGGGTCCAGTTGTATGGCTTGCTCGTTCACCGGATCTCAAGCCTTGCGATTCTGGTTATGGGGCCATTTCAGAAGTAGCTGCTGGTAAACCTTTCGGGATGTGAGGTGGTGGTGGTCCAAGAAACTCTTCTGTTCCTGACGTTTATTCTCAAGAGGAGATTTCCGTCCTTGCAAAAGGAGGAAACTACGCTATAACGCCTCAAAAATGGCTCTTGGCACTATGGGACTTAACATCGATGGTCATCAGTTCCCTAGAACTTAGAAATACTTAAACCTAACGACATCTGAGAACACCCAGTCATCACGAGGCAGAGAAAACCCCAGACCCCGCCGGGAATCGAACCCGGGAACCCGGGCGCGGGAAGCACGACCACGAGTTGAGGATATTATCGTGAATACAGAAGAGGGTATACGAAGTCTTCTCAAGGAAACTGCAAATTCAATTCGAATCGGAAAGTAATTTAACGAAAGCCGAGTGCAAGGCTCTCAGAGGTTTAAATGCAGATGAAGAGAAAGTGGTTCTTCCTGCTGATAAAGTTACGAATACAGAGGATTATCGAAACAAAATTTTGAACCTTTTAACGGCAGGACAATACAAAAAGCTTACGAAGGACCCTACAGCCAGCATACTGAGGAAAACAAATAATCTGATTAAGTCATATACGTCTATTCAAAAAGAAGATAAAAGAGTTTTGTTGAAGAGTGAAGCTATGTGTCCTAGACTGTATGGTGTACCCAAAACTCATAAAACAGATTTTCCTTTGAAACCCATACTTAGTGCCACAATTCTCCCACGTATGAAATAGCAAGATATCTGGCAACTCATTTACAATCATATGTTGGGAAAACTGGCTCATAGATAAAAGACTCGCGTCATTTTATTGAGAAACTTGAAGGGCTAATCCTGGCTCCTGAAGATATTCTTGTAAGTTTTGACATAGTGTCCTTATTCAGTATGATTCCAGTTAAAGAAATTATGGTTTTTATAACGGATATTTTTCCGGGAGATTTGCCTGCTCTTTTTAGACATTCCCTTACTTTGAGTCAGTTCCAGTTGAACGATGAATGTTACGAGTAACTTGATGGTGTAGTAATGGGTTACCCTGCGATCGCTAATTTCTATATGGAGAAATTCGAAAAGTTGGCTCTTGACAAACCAAATAAGAAACCAACTCGCTGGTACCGGTTTGTAGATGACACATTTGTGGTTTGGTCCCATTGCAGAAAGGCTTTGGACGAATTCTTTGATCATCTAAATAAAATTAATACAAAAATCCAGTTCACCAAGGAAATGGAAAATGATAATAGAATATCTTTCTTGGATGTTTTAGTTATGAGACAGTCTGATGGAAATTTGGAATATAAAGTTGTTCGGCAAGTAACACACACGGACAGACATGTGCATAAAAACTCCAATCACCATCTACAACAAAAGAGAAGTGTCATTAAGTCTTGCCGATAGAGACGAACGGATATGCATATCAGAACACCTGGACGCTTAAATTAAACATCTGAAGCAGGCTTTATAGAATAATGGATACTCAGAGAAAGAAGTAAAGAGAATTTTGCGACCAAGGAACAGAAGACCAAAGGACAAGGATGAACCACAACGACGGAACAATACAGTTTCTCTCCATTTCACTAAAAAAGTAACGGTTTATATCGGCAAGATTTTACAGAAGCATGACGTCAGACTGGTCTTTAGACCAACAAAGAAAATAAGTCAAGTACTCCGATCTGTGAAGGATAAACCCCTCCTCTGCCGACGTGTGGTGTATACAAAATTCCGTGTACATTTGGTAAAGTTTATATTGTAATTACCAAGAGGAGCGTAAATACACTGCTAAAAGATCACTAAAGTCTTTGTCGACTAGAAAAATAGACACATCAGCTGTAGCTGAGCATGCTCTTTAATCAGGAAACCACGAAGTGAAGTTTTCTGAAACAGAAATTCTATCTACAATGTTAAATTATTATCCACGACTACGTAGATAAGCTACTGAAATTTACAAGCATCAGGATAATTTTAATAGGAAAGAGGAGACAACGAAACTTAGCGACATATGGACAGTAGCTGTGCACAATCGCTAGACAGTTTTACCTTTGAGAAGACGACAATCGATAGTTAAGTTTTATCTCTGACAAGGATTATCTCTGCTCATCAAGTGTTCCTTTGACCACGCCCTTTCCTACAATATTTATGTCGCTCTCGGTCAGTCGGTAAGACTCAGCGGAGGAGCGCCTCTGAGGATGTCTAGCACAGTCCCGGACGAAACGTCAGAGACAGAAGTTTCTTGGACTACGACCTCACGTTTACCAGCAACTATGTCATCCGGTCGTGAAAGCCTTCATTCTATGATCATTTCAGAAGTATTGTGTAAACAGAGCCCATTCCGGATGTGGAGACACTGGAGCAGCGTATTCACGCTGCCTTTGACACTGTTCGGATGCAGCCTGGCCGATGTGAACATGTGAGACAGAACATGCTATGGCGCACACACGCATGCGTTGAGGCTCATGGAAACCATTTACAAAACATACTGCAACTGTGGCTGTATGATATAGCGCATATTAGACAGCAGTCTCTGTAACAATGTATGGTTTAATAAATGGTCTCTAGCATGGAAACCATACATTTCCGGACATAAGTTCATTAGGTTTCTCATCGATCAATCCCTAGAGGATTGGAAAAAAATAACAATGTATGGTTTAATAAATGGTCTCTAGCATGGAAACCATACATTTCCGGACATAAGTTCATTAGATTTCTCATCGATCAATCCCTAGAGGATTGGAAAAAAATAATCCTGTATAATGAGCAGAAGTAACAGAAAAGACCACACAGGAAAGTAAAGGGCAGTTTCTACAAAGCGCCTGATAGCAGATCATGAGAAAAAAAAGAGTTTTCCAACTTTCTTGCTGTAAACAGTGAAATCTCATTAAACTGTAAGAAATACTGTATGTGATTGAAGCAAAGCTATATCAACTTCTGGAGTTTATTTTTCGGTAGATGTTCTCCTTCCAATTAAACAATTGAAAATGAACTGTTTTGCATTTGCATTCTCCACTACTGTATAACAACACCTCTTATTCGATTCTGAACAGAAATGATTTCTTTCGACTCTTATAGTTCTATATCACAGCTCGATCATGAAGTGTCAATTTTTTCCAATAATGATCACAGTTACTGTGATTTCCTGGTACTCTGCACCATAAAATTTGCATCTTTGCAGTGAAAAATGAGGTAACTGGCTATTGTTTCTAAAGTTGAAATGAAAACCACATCTTACTACAGTATGGAGAAAATACAAGTTAAGGTATTTTATTTGAGGATGCTGCCTGACAGCTCCATTTGCAACGAACCTGCAGTTTAGCCATGGATAGTTCGTCCACGTAGATGCACATTTCTCAAATTATTGGTCGCGATTGTACTAGGACTTACTTACTGCTGGAAGAAAATGATGAAGAAGACATTCCACACCAACAGTTACATAATGGAAAACCTGAAACATGTCTCATATTTAGTACAACGCTTTGTAGAAGTTTCTTTGAGACATTTATCAAGCATCATTAATTTAATGAATGTGATTCTCATCATATAATATATTAGACAGAACTTACAGGTCTGGGTCTAATTTAAAACATTTGCATCAATTAAATTTTAATCCAGTCTGCTGTCTTCATTTAAAGTAATATCTATATTAATTCGAAATAAATCCTCTGATTGTAAGTATTTTGTAATTTGTTGAGTTAGGTACTCACATGACACCTGTTAGCGACTTGGAAATTTGTGCCGGACCGGGAATCAAAACCAGATTCCCGCTTATGTCGAGCCGGCACCCGTGGCCGAGCGGTTGTAGGCGCTTCATTACGGAACCGTGCTGCTGCTACAGTCGCAGATTCGAATACTGCCTCGGGTATGGATGTGTGTGCTTAGGTTATTTAGGTTTAAATAGTTCCAAGTCCGGGGGACTGATGACATCAGATGTTAAGTCCCATAGTGCTTAGAGCCTTTTGAACCATTTGAACCGCTTATAGCGAGCGTTAACCTTAACCAATACGGGTATCGGTGCACGCCAATTTACTTCGAATTAATTTCGGACGAGTGTTAATCGTCATTAATGGCTGTTCGTCCAGATATGCAAGTAAATGTGTTACTATAAGACTGAAAACAAAAGTGAAAATTCCAACATTGATACCAACTCAGACTCGTGCAGTGTTTCAATTAAATGCTGTTTCTCTTGGAAACAAAGTTGATTTATCACCTTACAGTCCCAGAAAAGAAAAATTAAGACGTAAAATAAAATTCCTGCAAGAAAAAACCAGATATTTACAAAGCAAGGTAGCTTAATTGTCATCTGAAGCTAAAGGCAGAGGCAGTTTACAGCTTGCGCAAGTGAACAGTAAACAATATAAAAGATGTGTTTTCAACTAAAGAATTATCACACCTTGTTTCATTAGCGTTTCCTTTCATAGAAGTTTTCTTTTTGTCGCTTTATTACTTTCGTTTCGTAAGAATGTCCATTTATAGCCGCGGTAGTAAGCAGCTATCGTTTTTCGCTCATTCGGTTTATGCATCACGTCAAGTGCAACTCCTGAGCTTCGTGATAATCAAAGGAGCCACCTTCTACTTTATTTTCTGCATACTGTCTGTTCTGTACTATCTATCTGCGTCAAGGGAAGCCTCACCAGTGGCCGTCATGTTCACAGTCTGAAGCGCTACAGACGTCGTCAAACTCTCCGTTTGCAAACTGCAAACAAGACCATTTCCTACATCAAGGTACATGATGTGCTGTACGATTCTCTATGGCGCCACGAACTGTATGTATGTCCAATCAGTCGCTAATCGCATATGGCTGCCAAGATGCTGTGTGGTGTTTTCTCCATTCTGAACCCATTGATTCCATATTCACATGCCAGTCGTTGAAATCATCAGCCTCCCAACTGGTTTGATGTCATCTGGAACAAACTGTTCTCCTGTGTCAACCTCTTCATTTCAGCATAGCTTTTGCACCCTACTCACTCAGTCATTTGGAGGATATATTCCAAACTCTCTGAATAGTGGAGTAAAGGGCATTCTGGCCCAATTTTGATACCAAATCTATATAACATTAATTATGCAAAATAATTAATTGATCAATCAATTACCCCGACTCCCTGATGATGTCATGAGTTTTCCCCAGCTGGCACATGGATCTACCTCAGGGAACTCAAAACCTCCTCCCATGTCATAACCCGAGATGGCAGCTCTGGAATAAAATGGCAGGAAATTCAAATCTATTGGCAAGAATATCAAATTTTGTATAATAATCTTGAACTTTGGAGACCAACTGATGTAGTTCACAACACCACAAACAGATAGCACTGTTGGCCCTCTCCACTCCCCACCCCCTTTCCCCCCTTCCCCTACCTCCACCACCCCCTACCCCTCCACTCACCCCTCTCCTCTCTGGAAATTTGTTCGCAAAGAACTCAGTCTGTGCTGGGCTGCTGGATAGGGCTGACATAAGTCTGTATTTTGTATGCTGTGCAGCATATTGTTGGTTAAAACAATTTGAGTTGCCATTGATCAAGCACTTTGCAGTAGCTCCATCCAGTTTCATCACTAACTCCTGTATTTGGAGTGGATATTTTCGTTATTAGTCTAGCACTAGAGATTTGCTCCAACCAGTCTTGCCAGTTGTCCTATATTGGAAATAATGATAAGACAACAAGCTGTCACTGAAGTACAGGGAAGTAGCTTCCTGTCAATCTACAACCGAATACCTGCTGGGGGGGGGGGGGGGGGGATTGAAGGAAGGGTAATAATAATAATACACAAGAAAGGGGTAGTTACAAGAGACACTTCTATATAAAATCCACATGATACTCAGCAAAGCTGTAACACAAACACTGGTGGCACAAAGAGCACAATTAAAAATGGCATTCACAGTAATGAGAGCCACATGGAACAAGGACACTGAGGACACAGTGCAACAGTGCACTGACGTTACATATACAGTGAGCACCATACATGACAAGGTAATTGAATTAAAATTGGAAGGTCAGAAGGAAGGGAGAGACAAAAGACAGAAGGGAAGTCAGCAGAGGAAGGGGAGCAGGAAGGGCTGGAAGAGGGGAGCCAGTAGCATACCAAGGGGCAGGAGGGAACAGCCCAGGAACGAGTGCAACGACTGGAGAAGGAGAAGTGAGAAGGACACAAGGGTAGGAGGGAGAAAACAGAAGTGGGGAAGGGGAAGGAGTGCTAGCGAGGAGGGGAGGGGTAGAGGAGGGTCAGTATTGGAAGGAAGGTAAATATTGAGGCAAAGCACATCATCCAGGACAGGGAGACATTGGAAGTTTTTATAGGAGAGGAGGTGGAGGGTGTGGAGATGAAGATAGGGTGGGAAACATTAGCAGAGGTGCAGCAGCAGGTGGAGAGTAGAGAGGAAATGAGGAAGCAGGGGGTGAGGGGGAGTCACGGCAGAAGTTGTTGTCGAGGATATGGATGTGTTCAAGGAAAAGGAGTTGTGGGAAAAAGATTAGGTCATAGAGTATCCTCGTGGGGGATGGGAGATGGATACGAAAGGGAAGGTTAAGGGCATGGCATTCAAGGCTGTGAACGGCATTATAGAATTTAGGAGTGGCAGAGATCCAGGTGACAATGATACACTCCTGGTAATTGAAATAAGAACACCGTGAATTCATTGTCCCAGGAAGGGGAGACTTTATTGACACATTCCTGGGGTCAGATACATCACATGATCACACTGACAGAACCACAGGCACATAGACACAGGCAACAGAGCATGCACAATGTCGGCACTAGTACAGTGTATATCCACCTTTCGCAGCAATGGAGGCTGCTATTCTCCCATGGAGATGATCGTAGAGATGCTGGATGTAGTCCTGTGGAACGGCTTGCCATGCCATTTCCACCTGGCGCCTCAGTTGGACCAGCGTTCGTGCTGGACGTGCAGACCGCGTGAGACGACGCTTCATCCAGTCCCAAACATGCTCAATGGGGGACAGATCCGGAGATCTTGCTGGCCAGGGTAGTTGACTTACACCTTCTTGTCCTGTTGGAACAGCAAGTTCCCTTGCCGGTCTAGGAATGCTAGAACGATGGGTTTGATGACGGTTTGGATGTACCGTACACTATTCAGTGTCCCCTCGACGATCACCAGAGGTGTACGGCCAGTGTAGGAGATCGCTCCCCACACCATGATGCCGGGTGTTGGCCCTCTGTGCCTCGGTCGTATGCAGTCCTGATTGTGGCACTCACCTGCACGGCGCCAAACATGCATACGACCATCATTGGCACCAAGGCAGAAGCGACTCTCATCGCTAAAGATGACACATCTCTATTCGTCCCTCCATTCACGCCTGTCGCGACACCACTGGAGGCGGGCTGCACGATGTTGGGACGTGAGCGGAAGACGGCCTAACGGTGTACAGGACCGTAGCCCAGCTTCATGGAGACGGTTGCGAATGGTCCTCGCCGATACCCCAGGAGCAACAGTGTCCCTAATTTGCTGGGAAGTGGCGGTGCGATCCGCTACCGCACTGCGTAGGATCCTACGGTCTTGGCGTGCATCCGTGTGTTGCTGCGGTCCGGTCCCAAGTCGACGGGCACGTGCACCTTCCGCCGACCACTGGCGACAACATCAATGTACTGTGGAGACCTCACGCCCCACGCGTTGAGCAATTCGGCGGTACGTCCACCCAGCCTCCCGCATGCCCACTATACGCCCTCGCTCAAAGTCCGTCAACTGCACATACGGTTCACGTCCACGCTGTCGCGGCATGCTACTAGTGTTAAAGACTGCGATGGAGCTCCGTATGCCACGGCAAACTGGCTGACACTGACGGCGGCGGTGCACAAATGCTGTGCAGCTAGCGCCATTCGACGGCCAACACCGCGGTTCCTGGTGTGTCCGCTGTGCCGTGCGTGTGATCATTGCTTGTACAGCCCTCTCGCAGTGTCCGGAACAAGTATTGTGGGTCTGACACACCGGTGTCAATGTGTTCTTTTTTCCATTTCCAGGAGTGTATAATAAAGGATGGGACAGATTAAGGATTTGTAGGTCTGAAGGATGGTGGAAGATGCAATCCCCATGTAAGGCCAGGCAGAAGATTCAGGAGGCAGGGTCTATTGTGGGGTTTGCATTTGATGGTAAGGAGGTGGGGAGCGCAGGTGTGGTGATGGTCAAGGGAGAGACTAAGGTGTTTCAAGGTGAAAGTAAGTTTGATAGGACTGTCATAGATGGAGAGGTAGAAATCAATGAGCCAGGAGAGTATAGTAATGATTGCCTGGGATTTGGGTGGATTGATTTGAAGCACCCACTGGTTGCACAATGTGGTAAACACGTTTAGGTGGGTTTGAGGGAGTGCCAAAAGGTAGGGAAGATGGCAAGGAAGGTAGTGTCATCAGCGGATTGAAGGAGATGGACGGTTAAGGGTGGTTTGGGCATATCAGCAGTCTACAGGAGTTATAGAAGAGGAGAAAGGACAGAGCGCTGAGGCACACCTGCAGTAGGGTGGAAGGTACAGGAATTGGTATTATGAATGGAGACAGGAAGGACGGTGGAAGAGGAAGAAGGCAATGAGACAGATGAAGTTGATAGGAAGGGCACAGGTCTTGAACTGGAAAAGGAGCCCAGAATGCCATACATGGTTATAGGTATTCTGTAGGTCAAGGGAAACAAAAATAGTAGAGTGACAGGAGTTAAGTTGGAGGGAGAGAAGATGTGCAACTTTAAGGAGCTGGTCATCAGTGGAGAAGGAGAGCCAGAAACTACATCGATTAAGAGGAAGGAAGTGGTGTTGAGTTAGGTGGTGATGGGGAGAGAACAGATGCAATGGCATTACTGAACATGAAGGTGAGGCATATGAGGCGATAGGAGGAGTTGTTGGCAGGGGATTTGTTGGGTTTAAGGAACAATCAGATGTGGGAGGCCATCCACAGTTGGAAGTAAAAGCAAGTGGAAAGAATGGTGTTGTACAGGGTGACAAGGGAGGTGATGATAGAGGAGATTCCTTGAGGTTGCAGTATGTGATGCAATTGTAATCAGAAGTGATATTGTGTTTCGAGTGGAGGGTGAGTTAAATATCTTGTTCTGTGATAGGAGGGTTCAAATCTGAGGATGGTAACTGGTCCAAGTATTGGAAGCTAAAAGCAAGTGGTGAGACAGTGGTATCAGTACATTCAAGGACATCTAGGGGGAGGGAGTAATCAAAATGAGGGTCATCAGGTATAGAGAAGAATTCAGAGAAGTGGGAAGCAAAATGGTTAGCTTTACTGAGGTTGTCAGGGAAGAAGCAGTTGTCATGGGGGAGTGGGTAATGTGGGGCAGGATGGCTACCAGTAAGGTGTTGGAATGTGGACCAGTACATGGAGGAGTTGAGACATGTGCATGTATGGCGCCATTCCTCGCGTTTCTTTGCTGTCAGAAGTTTTTGAATATGTCTTTGTAATTGCCGGTGGTGGAAGAGTGAGTCCCTGTCATGAGTGAGGAGAAAGGAATGGTAGAGCTGGTGTGATTCACAGAGAAGGAGAACAGCCTGCGCTATGGCCTGTGGAGGAAAGGTAGGACAGTGAGGTAGATAGGTTTGTTGTGAATGTGGGCCACCACAGTGTCAGAGATGGTCTTATGGAGGAACAACAAAGCATGATCATTGTCATCAGAATGGTGGAAGGGGAGGGATGGCTTCCAACCTGGGTGTTAATGGATTCCCAGCAGGCATTCCAGTTGACATAGCGATAGTCGCAAAAGACCTTGGGAGGGGTGATGGTGGGGAGCTGGTTGAAACAAGGATCAAAGGACGTGTTGTGAAGGACTAGGAGGTGGTCACTGCCAATGGGGTCAAGGACCTCTGTGATGATATGCACAAGGAGGTGTTACTTTCATGACAGGGTTGCTGAGGAAAGGGGAAAAGGTCACACCAAAGGGTGGAAAGCAGCTAATCCCACGGTCAGAGGGCGGATGTTAAGATCTGTGGCAATCGTGTAGTTGGAGAATGTGTGGTCAGTATAGGAGAGAGAGTCATAGGGGATGGGACAGCAGGTCATATATGGTGGGAAATATGACAGTGAGTGTGAGGAAAAAGACAGTGAGAACAAACTGTTCAGTAGAGTCATTGAGCAGGGGTTGTGGTCCGATGGGAATATGCATGAGCAGGCCAATAGCAGCCCCACCTCGCGCTAAGGAGCAGGGATTATTGCAAGAATGAATAATATAGGGAGAGGTGTAGACAATGTGGTGAGGTTGGAGAAAGGTTTCATTCAGGATGAAGGGGTCAGGCTGATGCTGGGAAAGGGTAAGTATGAATAGAGGCTTGTTGGCAGGAAAAGAGAGGATGTTTTGATAAATAAGAAATAAGGTGATATTGTCGTCACATCAGGACAGAGAGAGAGGAAGGTGAACGAGGGGGGTGGAGAAGTTGATCAGTGGGATGAATGGGGACAGTGAGCTCTGGTTTGGTGTTAGGAGGTTTTGCCTTACATTTAGAGGAATAGAAGGGATTGGCTTCATTTCACATATTGCAGGAAGGAGGGGAGGCAAGGTTGGGACACTGTCTGAGGAAATGAGATGCTTTCCAGTGAGGGTGTACGTAAGGTGGTCGTTCTAGACCAGGCACTTTTGGCTGGAAGGGTGAACAGGGTGGCAACAGTTATAAATAAGAGTTCCCTGGGTGAGTAGGTGGTCATTGAAGGAGGGGGATTCTTTGAAGACACCGATAAGGAAGGTGGGTCTGGAGTCATTGCAGATGTAGTGGGTGGAACAGATTTCAAGGGCAGGGTTGGCATTCAGTTCTGCCAACACCTCCACCTCTGTGACCACAGGGCAGCAGTTTGTGATCATGACAGTGAGGATTGGAAGATGGCGAGGATGTTGGAGCTGGTGGGGAGAGGAGGGGGTAAGGAAGGGTGTAAGGGTGGCATGGAGGCCAAAGATGATACAAGAGATCTTTTTGAGGAGGACACTGTGGAAAGAGCGGTTGGGGCATTTGATTTGGAAGGAGTCCTTGTGGAGAATGAGTTGGGAAATGGATGCATTGGGGAAGTATTTACGGATTTCTAAGGTGAGGGCGTGGGTGTGAAGGAACTTGGGGTTGGTGTTGGATGAAGGTATGCATGGCAGTGAGTTGGGATACAAGAATAGTGTTGGTATACAGGGGAGGTCAGGAGGGGTGAGGGCGGGTGGGGGATTTTTGGTGGAGGGGGCAGGAGTGGAGGGGTCGACACTAGGCCATTTAGGGAGTTTTTGGTGAGGATGACCTGGGAAGGAGGGTGAGGAACAGATTGGAGAGAGAGGTGACAAGAAGGCAGGTTGTGCTTCGGGTGCAGAGGTGCCAAAATGAGATGGGGTCAGTGAATCATCTTGTGTGGGTACTGTGGCCCAGTGGGCTGTGACCCAGGTGTTGAATGAGGTGCAGGGGTTGTATGGCAACTGGGGACAGGGGAAACTCTTGAGGATGGGTGGCAGTTGGAGAGTGGGAATGGGAGTGGGATCAGGAGTGAACTGACAAATGTGAGGATACAATATGGCAGAGGAGATGGGGGGGGGGGGATAATCAGTAATGGGAGGCGGGACATAAGGAAGGGGGCCAGAGGAGGCAATCTGTGAAGTGATGGTGTGGCAGGGAAAGGGAGATGTAGACGGCAGTGGTGGCTAGTGTTTCCATGTTTAAATGGAGATGCACTAAAGGCGATTGGTGTCGCTGAAGGAGGAAACGAAAATGATAATTGGGGAGAAGGCAGCAGGCGAAGGCGAAAAAACAGCTCGGTGACAGCACAGCGATGGCGACGACGACGGGCAGTGAAGGCAGGCAGCGGCGACGGCAGCGGTAGTGGTGGGTAGCAGACCCCGAAGCTGCAGGCGACGACGATGGCAACGGCGATGGAGGCGACGACAGACAGCAGGCGGCAGGCGGCAGCCGGCGGCGGGCAGCGAGTCGGCGCAGAGTAGGGCCACAGATAGCTTCAAACCGGAGAATGGGTACTGAGAGTAGCCCAGTCGACAAATTCCAACCCTCTGAAAGCACTGCCCCTGTAAAAGTCTGCCTATACAGGGTGTCACAAAAAGGTACGGCGAAACTTTCAGGAAACATTCCTCACACACAAAGAAAGAAAATATGTTATGTGGATATGTATCCGGAAACGCTTTCTTTCCATGTTAGAGCTCATTTTATTACTTCTCTTCAAATCACATTAAACATGTACTGCAACACACAGCAACAGAACGTACCAGCGTGACTTCAAACACTTTGTTACAGGAAATGTTCAAAACGTCCTCCGTTAGCGAGTATACATGCATCCACCCTCCGTCGCATAGAATCCCTGATGCGCTGATGCAGCCCTGGAGAATGGCATAGTGTATCACAGCCGTCCACAATACGAGCACGAAGAGACTCTACATTTGGTACTGGGGTTATATAGACAAGAGCTTTCAAATGCCCCCATAAATGAAAGTCAAGAGGGTTGAGGTCAGGAGAGCGTTGAGGCCATGGAATTGGTCCGCCTGTACCAATCCATCGGTCACCGAATCTGTTGTTGACAAGCGTACGAACACTTCGACTGAAATGTGCAGGGGCTCCACCGTGCATGAACCACATGTTGTGTCGTACTTGTAAAGGCACATGTTCTAGCAGCACAGGTAGAGTGTCCCGTATGAAATCATGATAACGTGCTCCATTGAGCGTATGTGGAAGAACATGGGGCCCAATCAAGACATCACCAACACTGCCTGCCCAAACGTTCACAGAAAATCTGTGTTGATGACGTGATTGCACAATTGCGTGCGGATTCTCGTCAGCTCACACCTGTTGATTTTGAAAATTTACAATTTGATCACCTTGGAATGAAGCCTCATCCGTAAAGAGATTTGCACTGAAATGAGGATTGACACGTTGTTGGATGAACCATTCGCAGAAGTGTACCCATGGAGGCCGAACAGCTGCTGATAGTGCCTATACATGCTGTACATGGTACGGAAATAACTGGTTCTCCCGTAGCACTCTCCATACAGTGACGTGGTCAACGTTACCATGTACAGTAGCAACTTCTCTGACACTGACAATAGGGTTATCGTCAACAGCACGAAGAATTGCCTCGTCCATTGCAGGTGTCCTCGTCGTTCTAGGTCTTCCCCAGTCGCGAGTCATAGGCTGGAATGTTCCGTGCTCCCTAAGACGCCGATCAATTACTTCGAACGTCTTCCTGTCAGGACACCTTCGTTCTGGAAATCTGTCTCGATACAAACGTACCGCGCCACGGCTATTGCCCCATGCTAATCCACACATCAAATGGGCTTCAGCCAACTCCACATTTGTAAACATTGCACTGACTGCAAAACCACGTTCGTGATGAACACTAACCTGTTGATGCCACGTACTGATGTGCTTGATGCTAGTACTGTAGAGCAATGAGTCGCATGTCAACACAAGCACCGAAGTCAACATTACCTTCCTGCAATTGGGCCAACTGGTGGTGAATCGAGGAAGTACAGTACATACTGAGGAAACTAAGATGAGCTCTAACATGGAAATTAAGCGTTTCCGGAAACATGTCCACATAACATCTTTTCTTTATTTGTGTGTGAGGAATGTTTCCTAAAAGTTTGGCCGTACCTTTTCGTAGCACCCTGTATACAGGACTCCTGTAACAATATGATTTGAGATCACTTATATGAGAAATGACCAGTTGGCTAATTTAATTATGGATCGGAACGTTTGAGATGTGGTGCTACAGGAGAATGTTGAAAATTAGTCGCACTTATGAGAGAAGGCGTGAGGTGGTTCTCTGCAGAATCGGTGATTAAAGTACATGCGGAAAACGCTGATAAGAAGACGGGACAGGATGACAAGAGTGTGTTCAGACATCAGAGAATAACCTCCACCATACTAGAGAGAGCTGTAGAGGGCAAAAACTGTAGTGGAAGACAGAGATTGGAATACCTCCAGCAAATAACTACAAGTGTTACGCTGAGATGAGGTGGTTGTCGGAGGACAGGAATTCATGGTGGGCAGCGTCAATCCACTCAGATGACTCGAAAAAAATGAATCGATACAGATACAATGATAATGAAGTTAAATATGCACAAAAGACGAAATTATAAAATGAGACATGCAAAATTGCGAACTGACGCAACAAACAATTTCAGTGGACGTGATAACTGAGATGTGTTATGTTTAATGACATATGCACAGTAGTACGAAACTTATTCAGAGCAGGTAGCTCCAATATAAATGAAACGTAATGAACTCGTATTTAAATCGACAGAAGTTCATGAAAATTTCATCGGATTTCTGCTGTAAATATTCGTTTATCAGCTATTACAGGCAGTTATTTGGGACATACACTCCTGGAAATTGAAATAAGAACACCGTGAATTCATTGTCCCAGGAAGGGGAAACTTTATTGACACATTCCTGGGGTCAGATACATCACATGATCACACTGACAGAACCACAGGCACATAGACACAGGCAACAGAGCATGCACAATGTCGGCACTAGTACAGTGTATATCCACCTTTCGCAGCAATGCAGGCTGCTATTCTCCCATGGAGACGATCGTAGAGATGCTGGATGTAGTCCTGTGGAACGGCTTGCCATGCCATTTCCACCTGGCGCCTCAGTTGGACCAGCGTTCGTGCTGGACGTGCAGACCGCGTGAGACGACGCTTCATCCAGTCCCAAACATGCTCAATGGGGGACAGATCCGGAGATCTTGCTGGCCAGGGTAGTTGACTTACACCTTCTTGTCCTGTTGGAACAGCAAGTTCCCTTGCCGGTCTAGGAATGCTAGAACGATGGGTTTGATGACGGTTTGGATGTACCGTACACTATTCAGTGTCCCCTCGACGATCACCAGAGGTGTACGGCCAGTGTAGGAGATCGCTCCCCACACCATGATGCCGGGTGTTGGCCCTCTGTGCCTCGGTCGTATGCAGTCCTGATTGTGGCACTCACCTGCACGGCGCCAAACATGCATACGACCATCATTGGCACCAAGGCAGAAGCGACTCTCATCGCTAAAGATGACACATCTCTATTCGTCCCTCCATTCACGCCTGTCGCGACACCACTGGAGGCGGGCTGCACGATGTTGGGACGTGAGCGGAAGACGGCCTAACGGTGTACAGGACCGTAGCCCAGCTTCATGGAGACGGTTGCGAATGGTCCTCGCCGATACCCCAGGAGCAACAGTGTCCCTAATTTGCTGGGAAGTGGCGGTGCGATCCGCTACCGCACTGCGTAGGATCCTACGGTCTTGGCGTGCATCCGTGTGTTGCTGCGGTCCGGTCCCAAGTCGACGGGCACGTGCACCTTCCGCCGACCACTGGCGACAACATCAATGTACTGTGGAGACCTCACGCCCCACGCGTTGAGCAATTCGGCGGTACGTCCACCCAGCCTCCCGCATGCCCACTATACGCCCTCGCTCAAAGTCCGTCAACTGCACATACGGTTCACGTCCACGCTGTCGCGGCATGCTACTAGTGTTAAAGACTGCGATGGAGCTCCGTATGCCACGGCAAACTGGCTGACACTGACGGCGGCGGTGCACAAATGCTGTGCAGCTAGCGCCATTCGACGGCCAACACCGCGGTTCCTGGTGTGTCCGCTGTGCCGTGCGTGTGATCATTGCTTGTACAGCCCTCTCGCAGTGTCCGGAACAAGTATTGTGGGTCTGACACACCGGTGTCAATGTGTTCTTTTTTCCATTTCCAGGAGTGTATAATAAAGGATGGGACAGATTAAGGATTTGTAGGTCTGAAGGATGGTGGAAGATGCAATCCCCATGTAAGGCCAGGCAGAAGATTCAGGAGGCAGGGTCTATTGTGGGGTTTGCATTTGATGGTAAGGAGGTGGGGAGCGCAGGTGTGGTGATGGTCAAGGGAGAGACTAAGGTGTTTCAAGGTGAAAGTAAGTTTGATAGGACTGTCATAGATGGAGAGGTAGAAATCAATGAGCCAGGAGAGTATAGTAATGATTGCCTGGGATTTGGGTGGATTGATTTGAAGCACCCACTGGTTGCACAATGTGGTAAACACGTTTAGGTGGGTTTGAGGGAGTGCCAAAAGGTAGGGAAGATGGCAAGGAAGGTAGTGTCATCAGCGGATTGAAGGAGATGGACGGTTAAGGGTGGTTTGGGCATATCAGCAGTCTACAGGAGTTATAGAAGAGGAGAAAGGACAGAGCGCTGAGGCACACCTGCAGTAGGGTGGAAGGTACAGGAATTGGTATTATGAATGGAGACAGGAAGGACGGTGGAAGAGGAAGAAGGCAATGAGACAGATGAAGTTGATAGGAAGGGCACAGGTCTTGAACTGGAAAAGGAGCCCAGAATGCCATACATGGTTATAGGTATTCTGTAGGTCAAGGGAAACAAAAATAGTAGAGTGACAGGAGTTAAGTTGGAGGGAGAGAAGATGTGCAACTTTAAGGAGCTGGTCATCAGTGGAGAAGGAGAGCCAGAAACTACATCGATTAAGAGGAAGGAAGTGGTGTTGAGTTAGGTGGTGATGGGGAGAGAACAGATGCAATGGCATTACTGAACATGAAGGTGAGGCATATGAGGCGATAGGAGGAGTTGTTGGCAGGGGATTTGTTGGGTTTAAGGAACAATCAGATGTGGGAGGCCATCCACAGTTGGAAGTAAAAGCAAGTGGAAAGAATGGTGTTGTACAGGGTGACAAGGGAGGTGATGATAGAGGAGATTCCTTGAGGTTGCAGTATGTGATGCAATTGTAATCAGAAGTGATATTGTGTTTCGAGTGGAGGGTGAGTTAAATATCTTGTTCTGTGATAGGAGGGTTCAAATCTGAGGATGGTAACTGGTCCAAGTATTGGAAGCTAAAAGCAAGTGGTGAGACAGTGGTATCAGTACATTCAAGGACATCTAGGGGGAGGGAGTAATCAAAATGAGGGTCATCAGGTATAGAGAAGAATTCAGAGAAGTGGGAAGCAAAATGGTTAGCTTTACTGAGGTTGTCAGGGAAGAAGCAGTTGTCATGGGGGAGTGGGTAATGTGGGGCAGGATGGCTACCAGTAAGGTGTTGGAATGTGGACCAGTACATGGAGGAGTTGAGACATGTGCATGTATGGCGCCATTCCTGGCGTTTCTTTGCTGTCAGAAGTTTTTGAATATGTCTTTGTAATTGCCGGTGGTGGAAGAGTGAGTCCCTGTCATGAGTGAGGAGAAAGGAATGGTAGAGCTGGTGTGATTCACAGAGAAGGAGAACAGCCTGCGCTATGGCCTGTGGAGGAAAGGTAGGACACTGCCTGCCCAAACGTTCACAGAAAATCTGTGTTGATGACGTGATTGCACAATTGCGTGCGGATTCTCGTCAGCTCACACCTGTTGATTTTGAAAATTTACAATTTGATCACCTTGGAATGAAGCCTCATCCGTAAAGAGATTTGCACTGAAATGAGGATTGACACGTTGTTGGATGAACCATTCGCAGAAGTGTACCCATGGAGGCCGAACAGCTGCTGATAGTGCCTATACATGCTGTACATGGTACGGAAATAACTGGTTCTCCCGTAGCACTCTCCATACCGTGACGTGGTCAACGTTACCATGTACAGCAGCAACTTCTCTGACACTGACAATAGGGTTATCGTCAACAGCACGAAGAATTGCCTCGTCCATTGCAGGTGTCCTCGTCGTTCTAGGTCTTCCCCAGTCGCGAGTCATAGGCTGGAATGTTCCGTGCTCCCTAAGACGCCGATCAATTACTTCGAACGTCTTCCTGTCAGGACACCTTCGTTCTGGAAATCTGTCTCGATACAAACGTACCGCGCCACGGCTATTGCCCCATGCTAATCCACACATCAAATGGGCTTCAGCCAACTCCACATTTGTAAACATTGCACTGACTGCAAAACCACGTTCGTGATGAACACTAACCTGTTGATGCCACGTACTGATGTGCTTGATGCTAGTACTGTAGAGCAATGAGTCGCATGTCAACACAAGCACCGAAGTCAACATTACCTTCCTGCAATTGGGCCAACTGGTGGTGAATCGAGGAAGTACAGTACATACTGAGGAAACTAAGATGAGCTCTAACATGGAAATTAAGCGTTTCCGGAAACATGTCCACATAACATCTTTTCTTTATTTGTGTGTGAGGAATGTTTCCTAAAAGTTTGGCCGTACCTTTTCGTAGCACCCTGTATACAGGACTCCTGTAACAATATGATTTGAGATCACTTATATGAGAAATGACCAGTTGGCTAATTTAATTATGGATCGGAACGTTTGAGATGTGGTGCTACAGGAGAATGTTGAAAATTAGTCGCACTTATGAGAGAAGGCGTGAGGTGGTTCTCTGCAGAATCGGTGATTAAAGTACATGCGGAAAACGCTGATAAGAAGACGGGACAGGATGACAAGAGTGTGTTCAGACATCAGAGAATAACCTCCACCATACTAGAGAGAGCTGTAGAGGGCAAAAACTGTAGTGGAAGACAGAGATTGGAATACCTCCAGCAAATAACTACAAGTGTTACGCTGAGATGAGGTGGTTGTCGGAGGACAGGAATTCATGGTGGGCAGCGTCAATCCACTCAGATGACTCGAAAAAAATGAATCGATACAGATACAATGATAATGAAGTTAAATATGCACAAAAGACGAAATTATAAAATGAGACATGCAAAATTGCGAACTGACGCAACAAACAATTTCAGTGGACGTGATAACTGAGATGTGTTATGTTTAATGACATATGCACAGTAGTACGAAACTTATTCAGAGCAGGTAGCTCCAATATAAATGAAACGTAATGAACTCGTATTTAAATCGACAGAAGTTCATGAAAATTTCATCGGATTTCTGCTGTAAATATTCGTTTATCAGCTATTACAGGCAGTTATTTGGGACATACACTCCTGGAAATTGAAATAAGAACACCGTGAATTCATTGTCCCAGGAAGGGGAAACTTTATTGACACATTCCTGGGGTCAGATACATCACATGATCACACTGACAGAACCACAGGCACATAGACACAGGCAACAGAGCATGCACAATGTCGGCACTAGTACAGTGTATATCCACCTTTCGCAGCAATGCAGGCTGCTATTCTCCCATGGAGACGATCGTAGAGATGCTGGATGTAGTCCTGTGGAACGGCTTGCCATGCAATTTCCACCTGGCGCCTCAGTTGGACCAGCGTTCGTGCTGGACGTGCAGACCGCGTGAGACGACTCTCCATCCAGTCCCAAACATGCTCAATGGGGGACAGATCCGAAGATCTTGCTGGCCAGGATAGTTGACTTACACCTTCTAGAGCACGTTGGGTGGCATGGGATACATGCGGACGTGCATTGTCCTGTTGGAACAGCAAGTTCCCTTGCCGGTCTAGGAATGGTAGAACGATGGGTTCGATGACGGTTTGGATGTACCGTGCACTATTCAGTGTCCCCTCGACGATCACCAGAGGTGTACGGCGAGTGTAGGAGATCGCTCCCCACACCATGATGCCGGGTGTTGGCCCTGTGTGCCTCGGTCGTATGCAGTCCTGATTGTGGCGCTCACCTGCACGGCGCCAAACACGCATACGACCATCATTGGCACCAAGGCAGAAGCGACTCTCATCGCTGAAGACGACACGTCTCCATTCGTCCCTCCATTCACGCCTGTCGCGACACCACTGGAGGCGGGCTGCACGATGTTGGGGCGTGAGCGGAAGACGGCGTAACGGTGTGCTGGACCGTAGGACAGCTTCATGGAGACGGTTGCGAATGGTCCTCGCCGATACCCCAGGAGCAACAGTGTCCCTAATTTGCTGGGAAGTGGCGGTGCGGTCCCCTACTCACTGCGTAGGATCCTACGGTCTTGGCGTGTATCCGTGCGTCGCTGCGGTCCGGTCCCAGGTCGACGGGCACGTGCACCTTCCGCCGACCACTGGCGACAACATCGATGTACTGTGGAGACCTCACGCCCCACGTGTTGAGCAATTCGGCGGTACGTCCACCCGGCCTCCCGCATGCCCACTATACGCCCTCGCTCAAAGTCCGTCAACTGCACATACGGTTCACGTCCACGCTGTCGCGGCATGCTACCAGTGTTAAAGACTGCGATGGAGCTCCGTATGCCACGGCAAACTGGCTGACAATGACGGCGGCGGTGCACAAATGCTGCGCAGCTAGCGCCATTCGACGGCCAACACCGCGGTTCCTGGTGTGTCTGCTGTGCCGTGTGTGTGATCATTGCTTGTACAGCCCTCTCGCAGTGTCCGGAACAAGTATGGTTGGTCTGACACGCCGGTGTCAATGTGTTCTTTTTTCCATTTCCAGGAGTGTATATACTTGGATTTCAGTCCAAGCCGGATCTCTTTCGTTCACCTCTCCGTCATTATCATAGATCACTGGACGTGAGGAAACTTACGTAACGACCCTTCGTCTACGGTGCGTGTAGCACTCGTACAAATAATGAGACATTAAATTCTTTGGTAGCATAAGGAAAGACTGGTACTTGTATTCGTAGCAGTCGGGGACAGAAGAAACTAAGTAACAACATCTGTGAAATGATAGTACTTGCTGCTGTTCTTGGAGCGCTACATGAAATAGACAGTAATGAGTATGGCTGTAACAATGAATTAACATACTGTCGACATGCACACACGTGGCAATGGTTTGAGCAATTCTCTAGGTCACATAAAACTACACAGTTATGAACACGGCTGTAACACTGAATCAACATAGTATGCACATCTGCACACGTGCCAATGGTTTGAACATTTCTCGAGGTCGCTATTGCGGTAACGCTGCCTTCCTGTTTTATAGTCGAAAGGCTGACAGTAAACGAGGCTCTCTGCACAGGAGGTCAATGTCAGCCCCCAAGACCAAGTTTATTGGCTGTTACAGAGGTTACACGTTCTTCCACCAGCTATCCACCTGGCTGACTACATAGTTGTTGCTGAACCTAAAGCACTTTTGAGAATCTCTTGATTTAGTCTTCTTTCCTGACATGGGTTGTTTATTCAGATAACTGGATATGTTCGCAACCCAGACTTTTTTCTCACGACTATGGATTTGTAAAAGACAATGAGAATAAAACATGAAGTATGCCTCCGCTCCTGTTAACTCTCTAATACTAGAATGATAATTATAACATTTATATGGATAATACTGAAATTTACCATCAGTTGTTTAAATTGGTACGAGTACTGTGAGCGGTTTTAATTGTACGAAACACTTCATAAGAGCTATTTACTCGTAGATAAATTTACTTTCCCTTACGATTTCGTATATATAACAATTTTTCCTCCATAGATACAAAACCTTCTCTTTGCTTTGCATGCTGCCTTTCATCCACCGATATAGAATATGTGTAGAGATGAGCAGAAGGGTGAATTCCCAGTAGATGGTTCTGTAATTCCAGAATGAAATATTCCTGCTGAGCGGAGTGTGCGCTGATATGAAACTCCTCTCAGATTAAAACCGCAGGCCGGGGTGGCCGAGCGGTTCTAGGCGTTTCAGTCTGGAACCGCGCGACCGCGACGCAGGTTTGAATCCTGCCTCGGTCATGGATGTATGTGATGCCCTTATGTTAGTTAGGTTTAAGTAGTTCTAAGTTCTAGGGGACTGATGACCTCAGATGTTAAGTCCCATAGTGCTCAGAATCACTTGAACCATAGATTAAAACTGTGTGCCGGGCTGAGACTCGAACTCGTTACTTTTGCCTTTCGTGGGCAAGTGCTCTACCGATTGAGCTACCCAAGCACGAATTAAGACCCCTCCTCACAGTTCCGCCAGTACAACGTCTACTACCATGTCTCCACAATATCCTTTCTTCCAGGAGTACTGATAATGCAAGTTTCGCAAGAGAACTTTTGTAAGGTTTGGAAGGTAGGAGACGAGGTACTGGCGGAAGTGAAGCTGTGAGGAGGGGTGGTGAGTCGTGCTTGGGTAGCTCAATGCAGTCTGCTTCGGCTCGGACGTCTGTTTACGTCCCTGCTGCGGAACTTCGCATGCGCGGTGGTTTACCTTTCCGGCGTACTAGTAGGTCTTGGCGACACCGACATCGAATGAAACATGCATAGCGAAAGTCAACTCTCAAGATTTACTTTTCGAATGAATATGCGAAACCGAAAGTCTATGAAACTGAAAGGTTTCTGCTAGACGAAGTTAAACTTGATTACAACGAACGTATTGGAAAACACCTCTCCATATTAAGCGGTGTCGCTACATCAACCTGATTAACGCCGCAGTGTATGACCAAATCATTCGAGACACTAAGCATGATCTCAAATTTTGTCACTCCGACGGACATGTTGGATAGGTAACCGTTGATCATGCATGAATGAAATTGCGAATCATACTAATCTTCGGACTTCCCTTTGTGGTTCCTTCTGACTTGGTGACTGTTGTCCTACGCTCATAAGGAAGGGTGCTTAGCCACGTGGAGGAGAAGCGGTCGAACTTCACGACCTATCTCGTTCTCAGTGGCGTGCGACAGAGCAGGATCTCCATCTGAATTTGGCTCAAATGGCTCTAAGCACTATGGGACTTAACATCTGAGGTCATCAGTCCCCTAGACATAGAACTACTTAAACCTAACTAACATAAGGGCATCACATACATCCATGACCGAGGCAGGATTCAAACCTGCGACCGTAGCAGCCGCGTGGTTCCAGACTGAAGCGCCTAGAACCGCCTGGCCACAACGGCCGGCGCCTGAATTTGGTCTCAGCATACAAAGCATCTACCGACAAACCTCCAGACCATGGTTAACATCTGTAATTGACTTTCACAAGCTGCGACATCGTCGCGAAAAAACACAGTGACCCGTATATGTAATAAGTTTCCTTTAATTTACGTCTATGGTCACAATCTTTTCTGTTTAACAGATTACCGGTTTCGGTCTTTAATGACCATCATCAGATCTGTCTCATAAAAGAAAAGTTCTAAGGCACTGCAGCCATAGTGCTTTTATGAGACAGATCTGATGATGGTCATTAGAGACCGAAACCGGTAATCTGTTAAACAGAAAAGACTGTGACCATAGACGTAAATTAAAGGAAACTTAGTAATTGACTTCATCGGAAAACTCTTTCTGCCGCTGTGTGACTTTATAGGTCACCATACACTGTTTCCGCCCCGATAGCTGTGTGGTCAGCGTGACGGATTGCCATCCTACGGGTCCGGGTTTGATTCCCGGCTGGGTCGGGGATTTTCTCCGCTCAGGGACTGGGTGTTGTGTTGTCTTCATTATCATTTCATCCCCATCCGGCGCGCAGGTCGCCCAATGTGGCGTCGAATGTAATAAGACCTGCACCAAGGCGGCCGGATCTGCCCCGTAAGGTGCCTCCCGGCCAATAACGCCAAACGCTCATTTCCATACCATACACTGTGGAGTTGCAGTAATGCCAACGCAATGAGAAAAATACTGGTGGGTGTACTAGATTCGGAAAACGTTATACATCTAAATGATGGATTACCCACTCGCGTAGTCCGACCAAATGAAGCGCCGACGGCAGTGGACGAACATTGCACCCCGCTCCTCTGTCTACTAGAAGAACAATGGAAATGGTACAGGATATTTTAGGTTTGGATCACTTGCCAATTCAAATAATAATAAGCCCACTACCAAGGGAGACTGTCAAACAGGCAGTCAGCCGGAAATGGAACACATATGAAGCTCATTGGAACCTATTCTAAGCACTACTGGAAGATAGACTGGAATAGATTATCGGAGCTCGGAGCTGAGGATCCCGAAAGAGACTGTGGGGCCTTCGTACCCCTTATCAGTACCAATAGCTCAAAAAGAATATAGGCGGACTGTTCACAGGCCATCAACCAGTTGCTGGGATTCCGAATGTGACGCAGCCTTCAAGGAACGAAAGCAAGCATTTACAAAATCAAAATTCCCACTACTGATACAAATTTTATTGCTCTTAAGATAGCACAAGCTACAGTAAAGAAAGTTTTCAACATTAAAAACAGAAAATCGTGTCAAAATTTCTACACTGCGGTCAGCAAATAAACACAATTGACCAGATTTTGGAATGTAAAAGGAACATGAAAAATGATACTGAAAACGTATCAGTCGCCTCCATTCACAAATGGGGAAAAAGATGTGATAAACGCGAGCCGTATCGGCCTATCACCTTACTACCGTGTTCGGCGAAGGTAATGGAAAGAGTTATTAAGCGACGCTTAGAATGGTGGTGTGAAAACAATAAAATATTACCGGAAAAACAGCTCACATTCGCAGACGAAAAGAGATAACTGTAGGCCTTCTACGGTTAGTTACTGACATACACCAAAATCTCTTTCTATATGATAGCTGCGTTCATAGACTCGATAAAGCATTCGACAACGTCATCTTGTAAATCTTATTTAAAAAGCTGGAGAAACTTCAGAGTCAAACACCATTCGTCCGTAACATTGTAAGGTTCCTGAGCAATAGGAAGACAATCATTTTGCAACACGGCACTACACTGGGACCCAGAGAAACTAGCAGAGGACTCCCGCAGGAGTCAGTCTTGGTTCTCTTACTATTCAATATCTATACTGCTAATCTTCATGACCTCTTTGCTAGGTACATCCAAATATTACAATACACAGACGGCTTATTAATATATTCCGAAGACAGCACTCTTCAGTCCCGTCGACTGAAAATGCACACCTCTGAAATCTCTGATAGAAAGTCTGCACTAATGATCACAAGAAATCACTTACCGAAACAATGCAGTTGGAGTAAGATTTGGGATCATCATATGCGACATATCATTACTAGATGTGTAAAAGCAAACAATCTCATCACAGCTACGACTGGAGTATGATGGGGCTCTGATCGGCGGACTTTATACCAGTTCCTACTAAGGACACAATTTGACTATGGACAATGCGCTACGAATCAGCCACAGACAGCACTATCCGAAGTCTCGACGCTATACAGTAAAAGGCTTGTTGGGCCGTTCATATCGACCCCAACCGACGCTTTACTGGTTGAGACGACTGAATCACCGTTAAAGCTGTGATGAATATTCCTTTACAAGAAACACCTCACGCGGTTCAATTTCAACGAATATGGCGCCCTTGGTAAAAATATTTGGAAAATAACATCCTACTCTGTGTGCGGAAGATGAGGATAAATAAGCAGCTTGCGACTGAAAATATGGATACGCAGGCATTAAGGAACAAGGAATGGGAAAGGCCTGCTATCCCTCATTACCACAGGTCATACGAAGCGTCGAATCTGCAGATTGATGCGGATCAATTTGCAGTTTGAAAGCCAGGATCCAAATAAAGTAATGGCAATGGAATTCCTGTCTCATTATCATAATGAGTGGGTCCAATTCTAGTGACGGTACTGGTTGCCTTTATAGGGTATCTCGAAGTAAACAGCAAGACCTATACAAGCTGGAGCCACAATTCACCACTATGACAGCCGCGCTGATTGTCACATTAGAAGCCCTGATATTTGCACAGACGACCACAACAGTCTTACAGTATGTCGGCCCTACAACTGATTAGATACCACCATAATAGTTGTACCAACCTCGCAGTTGCAGCCATTATCGATGTTGTGTTCCGAATGCAGAGTAACTGTCACAACATCGTGATGGTGTGGATGAAAGGCCACTCTGGGATACCTGGAAACAAAACAACAGGTGTCCTAGCAGAGCAAATATCTGTACATGGAGATGTGAAACCCACGCTCTGAAAGCGGTTGTGGTCAGATTGGCTAGAGGAATGGCCGAAAACATTTAAAATCAAAGGCAGTCACTACACAATAATTCATCCTAGTATTCCAAGAATACCATTGTATAATAGTACGCAAATATAGTAGAGCTTCGTAACAGATCACTGGAAGTTCAACAAACATTTCAGTCGTCTCTATGTGTTTGCCGAAAGTAAGAAAAGCCGAATCACATATTCCCACAATGTCCTCGGAAGAAATATCATATCAACTTCCTTACAAGTAATCAAGCCCTTAGTCATCAGTTCACAAGCAGCCTCCAAACGTTGTTAGTATCCAACGACACAGTAGCGGATGAAATACGGTACGAGCTCGTTGACAGTGCCAAGATCCAGATACAGCTACCTGCGCTGTTAGCCTACTGCCCTTGGTAATTAGAAAACCAGGAAAGGACCAAAGCACAGTCATCTGACTTTATTCGCAAGTGCTATTCAGCAAGATATGGAACGCTCAGCCTACGAATGTATGTTACTGAGAACCTCCTATACGTATGACTCTGGTATGGCTGCAATATCCGAATATGATTATTGTATACCGTTCTCATCTTTTGTCTAGGTAGTAATTATTCACCTGTAGAAATATTCCAATACTCTGTCTGCAGCTTTTTAAACAGTTCTTGCAGGACAAATGGAAATGAAATGAGCGTATGGCATTGTTGGCCAGGAGGTCTCATCCGGCGAAGTTCGGCCGCCAAGTGCAAGTCTTATATCAGTCGACGCCGCATTGGGCGACTTCCGTACCGGTGGCGAGAATGAAATGATGATGAGAACAATACCCAGTCCACGAGCGGAGAAAATCTCCTACCAGACCGGGAATCGAACCCACACCCACTTGCGTGGGAGGTGAGCAGGTTGCCACGCAACGAAGCAGGCGGACAGGACAAATAAAAGAACATTTTATTGTTAATTTAGATATACAGGGTCTAACAAAAATGAACGACAGAAATTGCACGACACATTCCTCATATGTGCATCTACATCTACGTGATTACTCTGCTATTCACAATAATGTGCCTGGGAAAGGGTTCAATGAACCACCTTCAAGCTGTCTCTGTACCGTTCCACTCTCGAATGGGGCGCGGGAGAAACGAGCACTGTAATTTTTCTGTGTGATCCCTGATTTCTCTTTTTTTATCGTGATGATCATTTCTGCCTTTGTAGGTGGGTGCCAACAGAATGTTTTCGCAATAGGAGGAGAAAACTGATGATTGAAATTTTATCAGAAGAACCCGTCGCAATGAAAAACACCTTTATTTTAATAATTGCCATTCCAATTCACGTATCACGTCTGTGGCACTATGTCCCCGATTTCACGATAATACAATACGAGCTGCACTTCTTTGTTCTTTTCCGATGTCATCCGCCAGTCCCACCTGATGCGGATCCCACAACGCACAGCAATGCTCCAGAATAGGGCAGACAAGCGTGGTGTAACCATTCTCTTTAGTATAGCTGTTGCACCTTCTAAGTGTTCTGGCAATGAATCGCCGTCTTTGGTTGGCTCTACACACAACATTATCTATGTGATCGTTCCAATTTAGGGAATTTGTAATTGTAATCCCTAAGTAGTTGAATTTACAGCCTTCAGATTTGTGTGACTTATCGCGTAATCGAAACGTAGCTAATTTCTTTTATTACTCATTTGAATAACTTCACACTTTTCTTTATTCAGGGTCAATTGCCACTTTTCGCACCATACAGGTATCTCATCTAAATCATTTTGTAATTCGTTTTGGTCATCTGATGACTTTGTAAGACGGTAAATGACAGCATCATCTGCAAACAATCTAAGACGGCTACACAGATTATCTCCTATGTCGTTAATATAGATCAGGAACAATAGAGGGCGTATAACGCTTCCTTAGGGAACGCCGGATATTATTTCTGTTTTACTCGATGACTTTCCGTCTGTTACTACGAACTGTGACCTTCCTAAGAGGAAATCACGAATCCAGTTTTCACAACTGAGGCAATATTCCATAGGCACGCATTTTGGATAGAAGACGCTTGTGAGGAATAGTGTCGAAAGCCTTCTCGAAATCTAAAAATATGGGATCAATTTCACACACCCTGTCGATAGCACTCTTTTCTTCATGAGTATAAAGAGTTAGTTTTGTTTCGCAAGATCGATATTTTCTGAATCTGTGCTGACCATGTGTCAATAAATCCTCTTCTTCGAAGTACTCCATAATGTTCGAATACAGTATTTGTTCCAAACCCCTAGAAAAAACCTAGGTAAAGGAACTGTATTATATAAACATGGGACTGGAAAAGCTTTGTTTCCATATCACAAATCAATTTCTCCAACCCGTTAATCATGGGAAACGTACAAGAACAGAATGTTAGAATCAAGGGAACATGCGATCTTGGTGATATTTGCTACGTTGTGCATCGGCAGTGTCTTCTTTCGCATGTCCCTGTTGCCATGCGACATACGCCATTGCTTGTTTGCAGGTAACATCAGCTGTTCCACCGTTGCAAGAACACGGGTTACTACGTATAATTAATCACAGACTTGGATCGTGCAATGGCAATGTACACAAATTCAGAGATGGCAGATTCCCATTTAATGTATGGATTAGCTGAAGGCAGTGGCGCTCCCGCTCCACGTTTGTACCGGGAGAGATTTCCAGGACGAAGGTGACCCGACAGGAAAATGTTGGAGTCACTGATCGTCGACTTAGGGAAGATGGGGCATTAAAGCCTGATACTCGCGACCTGAGGAGGCGACAATTCATCAGTTAGTCAACAACAGCCCTAGTGTCAGTACATGACATGAAGCTAGAATACTGATTGTTGACCGTATGACAGTGTTACACGAGGACTAGCTGTACCCATACGTTTATAGTGTGTACAGGCACTAACAGCAGCTGATTTTCCTGCACTGGTAATCTTCTGCGTATGGTTTATTCAACAGAGTGTCAACATTAATATTAGTGCAACGGTGCTGTTCATAGTCGTCATTTGAACGAGATTAGATTACAAATTTTCACAATCGACCTGTGTGGGAAAACATCAATCCTCATGCATCTGTTGAAGCAAGGCATCAACAAAGATTTTCTGTCAATGTTCGGACCGGCATTGTTGGTGACTTTCGTAGGGCCTCACTTTCTTGCATCCAGGCTCAACGGCCAACATGTACATATACATGGTTACTCTGCAATTCACATTTAAGTGCCTGGCAGAGGGTTCATCGAAGCATTTTCACACTATTTCTCTACCTTTCCACTCCTGAATGGCGGTGGGAAAAAGGAACACCTAAATATTTCCTTTAGAGCTCTGGTTTCTCTTATTTTATTAAAATGGTCCTTTCTCCCTACGCAGGTGGTGTCAACAAAATATTTCATATTCGGAAGAGAAAGTTAGTAATTGATATTTCGTAAATAGATCTCGCCGCAAAAAAAAAACCGCCTTTGTTTCAGAGACTGATACCCCAACTCGCGTATCATATCAGTGACACTCTCACCCCTATTGAGCGATAACACGAAACGAGCTGCCCTTCTTTACACTTTTTCCGTGTCCTCCATCAATCCTACCCGGTAAAGATCCCACACCGCGCAGCAATATTTCAGTAGAGGACGGACAAGTGTAATGTAGGCAGTCTCTTAAGTGCGTTTGTCGCATCTTCTAGGTGTTCTGCCAACAAAGCTCAGTCATTGTTTCGCCTTCCCCACAATATTATCTATGTGGTCTTTCCAATTTAAGTTGCTCGTAATTGTAATTCCTAGGTATTTAGTCGAATTGACAGCCGTTAGATTTGTGTGATTTATCGCATAATCATAATTGATCGGATTTCATTTATTACCCATGTGGATGACCTCGCACTTTTCTTTGTTTAGTGCCAATTGCCACTTTTTGCACCATACAGAAACTCTCTCTAGATCTTGTTGTTATTGGAACTCATCGTCTGATGATTTTACTAGACGATATATTACAGCGTCATCTGCAAACAATCTAAAGGTGTTACTCAGATTATCGCCTAGATCATTTATGTAAATCAGGAACAGTAGAGGACCTATGACACTACCTTGCGAAACCCTCCGTCTATCACTACGAACTGTGACCTCTCTGAGAGGAAATCATGAATCCAGTCACACAACTCAGACGATACTCCATATAACGCAATTTGATTAATAGTCGCTTGTGAGGAACGGTATCAAAAGCCTTCTGGAAATCTCAAAGTAATCATAATTTCATAAATGTTCTAGCTGACCTGTTGGCAGATGTGCCCTTACTGTTCGACAAAACATGTACTTCATGCACGATGGAGCACCTCCTCAGTTTAGTGTTAATGTCCGTCGGCTTCTAAATAACAGTGTCGGTGACAAATGGATATGTACAGAGGCCGGCCACTTTCATGGCCTCCACGATATCCGGACCTAAGCACGCTGGACTCTTATTTGTGGGGACATTTGAAAGCTCTTGTGTATGGAAGATGTTCACAGTGTCGATGCTCGTCCGCAGCTCGTGGTCGTGCGGTAGCGTTCTCGCTTCCCACACCCGGGTTCCCGGGTTCTACTCCCGGCGGGGTCAGGGATTTTCTCTGCCTCGTGATGTCTGGGTGTTGTGTGATGTCGTTAGGTTAGTTAGGTTTAAGTAGTTCTAGGGGACTGATGACCACAGATGTTAAGTCCCATAGTGCTCAGAACCTTTTTTTTTTTTGTCCGTGCTCGTATTATGGAAGGCTGCGAAGCCATACGCAATCCTCCAGGGATACATCAGAGCATCCGAGATTCACTACAACGGCGGGTTAGTGCATGTGTCAATGACCGTGGAGGGGATATTGAACATCTGTTGTGAGAATGAATTGCATGTGGTATGCTGGTGCGTTCTGTTCGTGTATGTTTCCCATGATTAATGAGTTAGAGAAAATGAGTTGTAACATGAAAACAAAGCATTTCCAGACCAATATTCATGTAACATAATTTCTTCGTCTATGTGCAAGGAATGTGTCCTGAAATTTGCGCCGTACAGTTTTGCTAACTCTGTATAGTCGTTATGGACTAAATTGAGAATACCCCAATTTATCATTTCTTATTGTGTTACCAATACGGTTTTCACAGCGTGCAAGCACTGTACATCCCGTGTTACATGTTCGTCTTGTTTGCTCGTTTCAGTATACTGCGGATGTAAAGTCTGGTTCATGTCGGAATATGTTTTTTATTAAGACTGTGTACATTTTTTCTTCATTTTATGGTCTTTCGAGACTTGCCCATTCAGCAGTTATGACGATAGAAACATAAGGTCAACACCACACGCAGTCTCCGAGCGGAGAAAATCTCTGACCCGGCGGGGAGTCGATGCCGGGCCCGTCAGCTTGGCGCTCGGTCGTGTTGACGGTGTAGTTACCGAGGCGGACGCTATTTAACTTCCTACCAGTGTACGACTGAAACCAATGTACTGTGAACTTTCAAACAACCTGTCGTATAAAATTTCCCGTGTTGAGATGGTCCTATGGTCACATACCGGAAGCCAATAAATTTTTAAAAAATCACAGATCGATTGTGTAATTAATTAACAAGGTAGAAAACACAATAGGCAAATTTATATCACATTGTCAGTTTCTCTCGGCCTTCTTTACTCGCCGAAAGGATGGTTGGATGCAAGACCATGGAACAGTGGAGTGGATTAATTTTAATCTCAGCTGATCAATTAATTTAAGAAAGGCACAACACTGTTAAACCGCTGAATGATGGGACCAGTGCGTTCAAACCTTGGCCTTAGACACACCAATGCGGAGAAAGACATGAGAGTCACTCTCTTGGCGCCATAACGGGTTTCACAGCCTAAGCCCCACGATGTCTCCCATCCCTCCAACCACGAAGCCACAGGAAACTTCAGCGCTGCCCTTTCTCGCAGACCACCGCCGAGAGACGCTCTCGGACCCCCATTCGGTTACAGATTTCAAATGGTGCTCACTCGTATACAGGTTTAGGACGGTGTCGCTGAATAGCCTGGTTTGGAAGTTTCCGTATTACACTCCTGGAAATGGAAAAAAGAACACATTGACGCCGGTGTGTCAGACCCACCATACTTGCTCCGGACACTGCGAGAGGGCCGTACAAGCAATTATCACACGCACGCCACAGCGAACACACCAGGAACCGCGGTGTTGGCCGTCGAATGGCGCTAGCTGCGCAGCATTTGTGCACCGCCGCCGTCATTGTCAGCCAGTTTGCCGTGGCATACGGAGCTCCATCGCAGTCTTTAACACTGGTAGCATGCCGCGACAGCGTGGACGTGAACCGTATGTGCAGTTGACGGACTTTGAGCGAGGGCGTATAGTGGGCATGCGGGTGGACGTACCGCCGAATTGCTCAACACGTGGGGCGTGAGGTCTCCACAGTACATCGATGTTGTCGCCAGTGGTCGGCGGAAGGTGCACGTGCCCGTCGACCTGGGACCGGACCGCAGCGACGCACGGATACACGCCAAGACCGTAGGATCCTACGCAGTGCCGTAGGGGACCGCACCGCCACTTCCCAGCAAATTAGGGACACTGTTGCTCCTGGGGTATCGGCGAGGACCATTCGCAACCGTCTCCATGAAGCTGGGCTACGGTCCCGCACACCGTTAGGCCGTATTCCGCTCTAGCCCCAACATCGTGCACCCCGTCTCCAGTGGTGTCGCGACAGGCGTGAATGGAGGGACGAATGGAGACGTGTCGTCTTCAGCGATGAGAGTCGCTTCTGCCTTGGTGCCAATGATGGTCGTATGCGTGTTTGGCGCCGTGCAGGTGAGCGCCACAATCAGGACTGCATACGACCGAGGCACACAGGGCCAACACCCAGCATCATGGTGTGGGGAGCGATCTCCTACACTGGCTGTACACCTCTGGTGATCGTCGAGGGGACACTGAATAGTGTACGGTACATCCAAACCGTCATCGAACCCATCGTTCTACCATTCCTAGACCGGCAAGGGAACTTGCTGTTCCAACAGGACAATGCACGTCCGCATGTATCCCATGCCACCCAACGTGCTCTAGAAGGTGTAAGTCAACTATCCTGGCCAGCAAGATCTCCGGATCTGTCCCCCATTGAGCATGTTTGGGACTGGATGAAGCGTCGTCTCACGCGGTCTGCACGTCCAGCACGAACGCTGGTCCAACTGAGGCGCCAGGTGGAAATTGCATGGCAAGCGGTTCCACAGGACTACATCCAGCATCTCTACGATCGTCTCCATGGGAGAATAGCAGCCTCCATTGCTGCGAAGGGTGGATATACACTGTACTAGTGCCGACTTTGTGCATGCTCTGTTGCCTGTGCCTATGTGCCTGTGGTTCTGTCAGTGTGATCATGTGATGTATCTGACCCCAGGAATGTGTCAATAAAGTTTCCCTTTCCTGGGACAATGAATTCACGGTGTTCTTATTTCAATTTCCAGGAGCGTATTTAACTTAAACCAGCTTATGTTACTTTGGAAACAGTCTTGTGCAAAGTGACATAAACAGAATTTCAGTCGTGCCTTGAAAGTATGCAATCGTCTAAGGCATTCACCTTAATTAAGCGAGCACGCAGCTTACAGTGTCAGCTGCCTGCACAATACATTCACAGAAGCTGATCAAGTAAGAACTGTCGCGCTTGCTGCTCTTTGTGTTCGCATCTTGAATTCCTCATGGCTTACAACGACGTCTCCTGTCGGTTTCTTGTATTAGTTCATCACTTTCACTAGATAAGTCTCTACAGGGACTGCAGGATCTATTATTTCTTGTTTAAATGTTTTTCTTGTGTTATTTGTATTTCCTACGGAAGACCGCCTTGCTTATGAGTAATCCATAATTGAAGATTGATGTCATTCCATACTATGACAAGGCTACCTCACATTTAATCTTGTTTCTTAATTGTCAGTAGATTTTTATTTCATTAATTTGCAGTTTGTCTGTTACTTGTTTGTAGCCTACCTTTAGTCACTTATTAAATAATTTATTCTGGTAACAGAGACTCCTGTAGTACTTTTGAATTCCGACACCTCCACGGTCAAGGGGCAGAATATACTGGACAATTAATTTACGTAATTAATCCTCATAATCTTTCAAGTTCACGCTGTTTGCATGTGCTGGGAACCTGGATCTACGTTCTATTACGACATCCTATGAAAAGTTGTTGCTTATTTCATCTGAATACTGCGCAGTCGGTAGCCAAATAGTCATGAAATAACACAAAGAAAACTTACTACCTAGAAGAAATCGACACAGCTCCCCTTAGTCAATAAACAGACTTATAATTAAACAAGACGTGCGAATGAAATATTCGTTACCTTCACTGAAAAATAAGAAAATGATCATTGAGCTTGGTCACTGTCCACAGTGATGTTGCCATCACAGTGAGAACACCAAGCTTAAACGTGCAAAAAGTTATATTTATTGTTAGTGGGTCGCCTAACCGTGGAAAAGGTATTGGACCATATAAAGGATCTTGTAATTTAACTCAAATCAGAGTATAACATTTTTATTTGCTCTTATTACTGGATACAATACACAAGCAGTTAACAGAGAGCATATTTTTCTAAAAATCTGCATGTAATTCACACAAAACGACCATAACACTAAGGCAAGCCATAAAATTGTGTGGAAAATTCCCCGGAGAAAGCGCAACAAGTTGTCTTTACTTGGGAAGCTCGTGAATTCAAAGTTAATGATACAAAATCACGTGTTATAATCAAATGGACATCTCAAGTTGCATGTCGGAACAAGTAAGTAGGGAGCTGCTCAAAGAATGGATCGAACTACCACAGGTTGCAAAACTTGACATTCCCGAAAAATTAGTAAAGTGGGCACCCGCCAGCACTATTCGGCAGCTGAGAGGCCAATCACTTGGAAGACAGAACACGAATGCCATTCGATTTACTTCTCCCTCTTCAGCTTTCTGCTTTCAAAAAACTCTACATGGAGGGGACGACTCAGTGCAACTGCCACTGTGGTGGTCGAGAATAACGCTTATTTCATGAAAAAATTGGGGAGCACAGCAGAAACTACGCACTCTTGGCATACAGAACGTACATTAATAAACAACAACATTCGTACTGGGCTAGGGCAGTGTCTCCTCGACTGGTCGCCTCTTCGTGTCACACGTGACGGTGGTACGACTCAGTTCGATGACCAAAATTTTGGATCGAAAGCAATTGTCTTCCTCACAAGGGCAAGGCGGTGGCGTGGCATCTTGATCTTCGATGCCCATGCACAAAAGACAAAAATGCTTATCTCTCTGGGAAGGCTTTCCTTTCCTAATGATATTCACTGACTGCCCTCTGCCGAGAACAGGATCTGAGGTTCACATATCCAGTATTCTGAACAAAATAATGACCAAATAGTGGCAGAAAATGAAACAATATTGCTTAGCGACCTCACTTAAAAGCGCTAAAAAGTCGAATTAAATCAGGTGATGCTGAGGGAATTAAGT
The DNA here is from genome assembly GCF_023897955.1 of Schistocerca gregaria. Lineage (NCBI taxonomy): Eukaryota > Metazoa > Arthropoda > Insecta > Orthoptera > Acrididae > Schistocerca > Schistocerca gregaria. The sequence continues at coordinate 250,843,102 of NC_064925.1, forward strand.
TTAGGAAACGAGACACTAAAGGCAGTAGATGATTTTTGCTATTAGTGTACAAAATAATTGACGATGTCAGAAGTAAAGGCGTTATAAAACAGATTGTCAATAGCAACAAAGAAAACGTTTCTGAAGAAGAGAAGTTTATTAACAATGAATAAAAACTGAAAGGTTTGAAAGTCTTTTCTGATAGTATTGGCCTGGAGTATAGCTTTGTAAGGAAGTGAAACGTGGATGATGATACGACAGACAAGAAGAGAGTGGAAGTTTCCAAGACGCGAAATTACAAACGAATGCTGAAGATTAGTAGGGAAGATTGAATAAGCAATGAAGAGGTACTGAATCGAGCCGAGTCCCTGTCTCATGCCAGCCTCTTCATATCAGATTAGTACGTCTTTATAGTACAACTCAATGAATGGATTATTTGATAGAGAATATCAACAAGCATCAATGATAATTTGGCAACGGATGCTAAAATATAATAAAATGCAGTGGCACTGGGTAACCAAAGCAAATAGTGAATTACGCTGCATCGATAGTCACGCCATTTCACCTCCACAAAAGCAATTTGCAAAAAACGTTTGTTGAATAAAACAAACACATAAAACGTTCTAAACCCCAAAAATTCTGTTGTAAATAGAAAATAACCCGGACTACATCGTCCACTATAGAACAAACATTAGATTGTAAATTTTCTGCATAATGTCACGTATCAAATCTGAAGATGTTTCGACAATAAGCTATCAAGTGGGCTGATGGAGAAAAGTTCTAGTTGTTAGTTGATGGTGAAGAATTTTGAAATTATGTTGAAGAGGATATCTGGTAAGTGAGACTAGTAGAAAATTCCATCAAACCACCTTTATCGTTTATAACCGAATCAAAACTCGCTTTCTCAAAGATAAATCGAAAAACATGACACCACAGAAAAGTATGAGAGGTAATTTTGTTGAACAATTTCAATTTTGGAACTTATGTGAGTAAATACCACATATCGATCATCTGTAGCCGAAGTAATCTCAGTTGACGGAGAAAAGGAGTAGGAGAAGAGGGCAGGCGATAAGGGAAATTGTAGCGACAAACTGAATTTTATGAAGATCACGACGCTAGAAGCGGCATATCGAAACTAAGAAGGCAAGGTTAGTAGGAAGACAACAGCGATCAGTTGCGAAACTTATCATTTAAGATGTCTAGTGTAGCAATCTGCGAGAATATATGGACAGTTAAGCGACACTAGAAAAATGCACGTCGCAACAAGTTCTTGTAACCACTTCCTGCAAAGTTGGGTTGGCATGATTGTTTTCCAGAATCAATTTGTTATGGCAAGTTACTTCATAAGGTCTCAAGGTGCAGATATTGAACCGTAATTCATTCCGTAGGCGACAATACCCTACTGGCCTGCACATTCCGGCACGCAATGTAAAGGAATTTCCATAATAGAAAACCTGACTAGTCGACTTTGTAAGAAGAACGCTGCTGAGGTTGCCGCGTTATCCTTGCAAAAGGCGGCGAAACCAGTAAGACTCGCTTATGACCAAGGTTGCACAATGCCATCTGCAACGTGAGACGTACTACCGCAGAAAAGCATACTATGCATATATTACATAACCTATAACAGAATTTGATAAGATATATCGTTCAGACTTTGAAATTATGACTGTTACTTTCTTAAATCTGCATTTTTAAAGTTTTGTGATACGCAAAAAAGCGAGAATTGGTGTTCAGCATATTATAACCGCAGTTCTGCTTGTAGTTCATGAAGTATCGGCAGGCATACGATAGCAGTTTTACATTCTGATCTCTTCCCTATTACGTAGGTTTTCAAAGACACTGTAAGAAATTACTTATCAACGTAAAACAAACAATATAGTTAAAAGAGTTACGAGAAAACAAGCTGTATTTCTGCAGAACATAACGATATCATTAAAAAATACATTTGTAATATTTATTTTTAATAGTTGCTTTTTGAAAGTAGAGAACAAAACTTGTGTTAACTGATCAGATAGGAAAATGCAATATTACACTAATTTAGTAAACTTAATGTTTCTATCAGATACACTTACAGAGTAAAGAACGTCATCAAGCTTCTCAAAATCAGAAGTTTTGTTGTTACTTACGCTTACTGCAAGATATTAGTTCTATTATTTAATACTAGTGAAAGCGGCAATGTTTCGCAATTGCTAAATATGTAACGGAATTGGATATTGGTCATAATATCCTTCTCCCCTCCCCTCCCCCCCCCCCCCCCTCTGTTCATCTTCTCTTCCCCGATTTCTCTGACCTTGAGCCTTGTTTATTGTTATTGCAAACAAAACCTTGACTGGGAATTGAGGTCACTTAAAATGAGTGGGTAAATCGCTTGGGATCATTGGCATATGCCGTATGAGAGAGAACTCCACAGCTGCTATATCTCTGAAGCTTCAGTGACAGTATTTCGCACAGTTTTAATCTCCGATATATATATATATATATATATATATATATATATATATATATATATATATATATATATATATATATAATGTAGCCAGTGTCCATCCGAACGTTTCTTAGAGTACTGAGTAAGAATTTGAAGTAAATCGGTCAAGAACTTTTCAGGACTTTTGCTAATTTCATATTCCATGTGAGAAATTCACACTCTGGTGGGACGTAAGAAGATAATTTCGAATGTTTCGGATACAAATCGTAGCAATGGGATGTCAGTACGTCGTGTTTAGCGTGGTGAAAAAGTGTTTCCGCCCGGAATCGAACGAGGAGTCTTCGGGCTGACAGGCAGTCGCTATAACCGCTACACCACGGAAACTCCGCTTCATAGGTTGTCATTTCAGTTTAAAAAATCAAATAAATGCGGTAGTTCCACAACGAAGGTATATGCACATGAGGTGGTTCACTGGAGTAGGATCCAACACGGGCAGGAGAATAGCGTTCGCGCCGCCGATCGATTCGGGGACCTTCTGCGCATGAAGCAGACATGGTAACCGCTACACTACGGAAACGACGGAGCTGGCAACTAAAACCTTATGCACGGGGCCCGTTTCACAAGGGAGTCCGTGCATCCAGCTACAGAGATATGAAGCTACTCGCGTTACATTGGAAGTTATGCGTCCTTTCACACGACAGACTCAGAGCTTCGACTTCGGCTCACTGAGACGCAGTGTAACTTGTCAAGTGAATCGCCTGCAATTCGCTTGTAAGGAGGTTTCACACGGGATACAGTAAGCTGCCGCTCGTCGCCGTCCGCGCGGAGCTTTGGTACACATTGCTGACTCAGCGGCTCTATTGTTTCTGTCCACTGACCAGTGTACATGACTAGCTAAGATCTGCGTGTCTTGAACGATGGAGTAAACAGAGTGTGTGTTCGATGCAGAGAGTTTCATTGAGAAAGTGCAACGTAGGTCTGTGCTGTGGGACTGTTCCACACGTGATTATCCGAACAAAGTAAGAAAGGCCGAAGCTTGAAATGAGATCTGTAGAGTGAATGACAAGGATTTTTGACACCTTGCCGCCACAGGAGAAAAAAATCATAGGTAAGTAAGTGCACATATTTTATTAATCTGTAATTAGGTATTTTCTGTGCAAACATACGAAACTGATACATAGTATTGCAGTTCGTTTTGTGCTAAGTGACAACACATCACAATTATCTTTCTCAGCTTTTACATAACGGTTATATTGGCGAATACTACCATTCGCATTCTCTGCGACGAAATAGTCCGCACAATTATTGCTAATACTTTTCACTGTAATCGATCTACAGTTTGTAAGTGACCCACATTCTGTATCTTTAAAGCCATCACACTGCAAACTATCTTCAAATTTTATTCCATCTCTGGTGGGGACAAAATTGTGAAGCACAGCGCAACACTTTATAGTGTTTTCTGCAAACTCGAGGGAGACATTCAATGGTAGGTGAAAAATTCTCCACTTATTCGACAATATTCCAAATGTACATTCAATAAGACGTCTTGCTCTATATAGACGTAGTTAAAGACTCTGTTTTACAATGACAGACTTCTTCCAACAGAAGGACGCATAACATTCATGGACAATACGAATGTTTTATCTGGAACAAACACAAACGGCGTATCTGGCTTTGTGGTCCCTGGCAATGGACGTGGGCTAGGTAAATCAAATGTTTTACTTATAAATTTGTTTCCGAAAGTCGAGTTCATGAAGAGAGAAGAGTCAGAACTAAAAGTACCCTCCAATCTCAACAGCAGAGAAACAATAGTTATGATCGCAAACAGCTAGAAGTACGATTCAAAAATAGTATTTGTAATTATAAAACATTGAACGACTGTCTTGTGGGTGAATAATCCTCACATACTTTCCGTCTATTGCGCCATCGCAGTTCGGGAAATCTGTTACTTTGAAAAATCCGTCAGATACTGCTTCCCACATTTCCTCGTTCGGCATTGGCATAGTTATTTGTGTCATGTGATCACATATCTTCTTGCATACATCCTGTATTATTCCAGACAAGATTGAAATTTCAATTCGAAAAATGTAATGCAAATCAGTAATGAATTCACCAGACACAAAGTACCTGTAAGAAGAACAGTTTTACTTAAATATACCGATGATAAATACCATATGTTTAGGGAATAATATACAAAAGAAGTGGAAGAATCCGAGGTTATCATACGTGAGGGACATTAAAAGATCTCGAGATGTAAAGAGTGGTTCTGGAGCAACTGAAAAAACTAAATATATTTATTCTGATCTCCTGTCATTTTGATCGCCTGTTATTCAACACAAAATGAAATTAAAACCAAATATATGCTGCTCGTGTATTATCTCATTCTGTATAATTGAACGCATTCAAATTGCTTTCTTTTTTAATGCTGTTACATACATAATTCTTTCCAGAACATTCTCTAACTTATGTGAAGAAGTTGACACAATTAGAAACGACGAATTTCGAGCTAGTATTAGTGAAGGAGAGCGGATCGCTTAAAAAACAAGAAGAACTGCAAAGCAAAGTCCAAAATCAAAGACAAACTGCGTAAAACATTACGAGAGAGTAATTTATTCAAGTATGTATTTCGACGCTATTAACTCTCTGGTGAGTATTTCTTCGATGTCACAGGTCACATTTTCTCCGTGTCCTTCACCCACAGCACCACAGAGCAGACAGCTCCACACAGCGGGTAGAAGCGACCGTTCGTGAGTCGCCTCGCCTACAGCACGGGATCGATACCACTCCGATCTACACGGACCGTGAGACAGCACCCGGTAGTGCGGTGCTTTCTGCTTTCTGCTTACTAACTGCCTTAACTCACAAATATCATTCATCGGCCAACGGAGAAGAGAGAAGTGGACCAATTCATTCCGAGAATGGCACGTTGCGCTTCACCAACACTTGCACGCACCCACGCGCATAAGTTCCTTCAGATACGTGATGTCCATGTAAAGCCCCTCATTGATTATAATATGCCATACAGCTACCATATGGACAAAATACTTACAAGAAATCAGAATAACCAGTAAGTATTGAACACCAAGAATGAAGTGCTGCAATTGAAAAGGGTCCAACAAGAGGACCATATGGAAATCAAATTTTTGCAACCTTTTATATTTACAGTACGTGATGTCTCGAATTCCATTATTAATTAAGTACTGAAAGAAGAGAAGAAAACACGACCACATCGTCTGATGAGAAAAACTTTTTTTATTATCTTTGGTAAAGAAAACTTGGCAGCTATTCCAGAACACGTCAGACTTCAGGCAAAATGTGAAATAATGCAAATGATTTCTAAATATAGGCTACATATCTGTACGAGTATGCATCATCCAGGTTAAGCAAACTTAGCAGCACACATGGCACAACAATGTGCTGTTCCCCCAGTTGCTTTTTGTGCATGCTAGCAGTTTTCCTCAAATGCCTTTGAAACAAGTCACTCGACTCCCCCCAATCCATCCTCAGGCATGGTAAATGGCACTTACACAAATATTCCTCTCAGCCCACTCCATAAATCGAAAACAAATCTGATAATTCGTTAATTCTGAGCCTTTGACAAAACTTCTCACTTCGTTAATACACTATGTGATCAAAAGTATCCTGACACCCCCAAATCATCATAAGTTTTTCATATTAGATGCTTCGTGAGAGAGCAGAATGGGGAGCTCCGGGGAACTCACGGACTTCGAACGTGGTCAGGTGATTAGGTGTCACTTGTATCATTATACGCGAGATTTTCACACTTCAAAACATCCTTAGGTCCATTGTTTCCGATGTGATAGTGAAGTGGAAACGTGAAGGGGCACTTACAGCACAAAAGCGTACAGGCTGGGCTCGTCTGCTGATTGACAGAGACCGCCAACAGTTGAAGAGGATCTAAATGTGTAATAGTCAGACATCTGTCCAGACCATCACACAGAAATTCCAAACTGCATCAGGATCCACTGCAAGTACTATGACAGTTAGGCGGGAGGTGAGAAAACTTGGATTTCATAGGTGAGCAGCTGCTCATAAGCCACACATCACGCCGGTATATTCCAAACGACGCCTCGCTGTAAGGAGCGTAAACATTGGACGATTGAACAATGGAAATACGTTGTGTGGAGTGACGAATCACGGTACACACTGTGGCGATCCGATGGCAGGGTGTGGGTATGGCGAATGGCCGGTGAACATCATCTGCCAGCGTGTGTAGTGCCAACAGTAAAATTTGGAGGAGGTGGTGTTATGTTGTGGTCGTGTTTTTCATGGAGGGGCTTGCACCACTTGTTGTTCCGCGTGGCACTATCACAGCACAGGCCTACGTTGATGTTTTAAACACCTTCTTGCTTCGACTGTTGAGGGGCAATTCGGGGATGGCGAATGTATCTTTCAACACGATCACCTGTTCATAATGCACAGCCTGTGGCGAAGTGGTTACACGGCAATAAAATCCCTGTAATGGACTGGCCTGCACAGTCCTGACCTGAATCCTATAGAACACCCTTTGGACGTACTGGAACTCCTATTTCGTGCCAGGCCTCACCGACCGACATCGATACCTCTCCTCAGTACAACACTCCGTGAAGAATGGGCTGCCATTCCCCAATAAACATTCCAGCACCTGATTGAACGTATGCCTGCGAGAGTAGAAAGCTAAGGGTGAGCCAACACCATATTGAATTCGAGCATTACGATGGAGGGCGCCACGAACTTGTAAGTCATTTTCAGCCAGGTGTCCGGAAACTTTAGATCACATAGTATACATCCAATACTTCATTTGGCGTACAGTTCTGAAAAACTTCCATGATATTACATTCTATTATGTTGATTGATATCCATGACAAATAAATTGTTAAAATTTTAATATAATGTTTCATGTTTTTACAAAAAAGACTTGTTTTGCACCCACCTGACAGATACAGTCACCCTCTCTTCCACTGTTATAAGCTTCCTCATATTGGTGTCCAACAACCGAAGGAATGGTTTCAGTACTGTACACAGTTCATCAAATTAAGCTAATGACATACGATAAAAATCGAAAAATGTTTCAAGATCTTCTCGAAACGTCCCTTGAGGGCAATGAAAAACTCTTAAGCTTAATCGATAACTATTTATTGGGTGGCATTAATGCTTTCTTTTCTGTAATTTGCATTTCTTTATAACAGCAGCAGCAGCAACTACTTCCTCCCTTGTTACTGACTTGTTCTAGAAACAACACGCCAGCAGGCAGCAGTTCTTTTTTATGTACGACGTGACAGCTGCAGTGGGAGAGAGTTCCGCTCTGAGAGCCGAAGACAGGCTGTGGTGAACGGGACTTCGGCTCTGTGCGCCAACCGGCGGCGGGTACGTGCAACACCGACTCAAGGGAAGGCCTCGGCACTTGATCGTGACGCCACGTCAGCTAGGCACGGCGCACGCCAGGTCTGTTACAGGCATACTCATAATGGTGGTGTCTCCCTCTCTGACACAAGAAAATGTGAAACTATTGGCGGTAGTTGACCAACACACATTGTTCTGAGAGATTTCTGCAATCAATTAATTGTGCAATTCATTACACTTCTTGACAAATAGTGTACTCCTGAACTTAAATTTCCACCTGTTTTAAGGATTGACATACAAAAACAACTTCATGGTCCAGGCAGCAACAGAATTCGTGCTTCTTTACCTTATTTGTAAATCTGAGGAAGTTTCGTTTGTACTGGGTTGGTTTTACAAGAAACTGTGAAGTTATTGGTGCTCTTCTTTAGGTATCTTGGTTGGCTATGGGATAAGGAACACTGAATGTTAATGAAATATCTTGCGATTGTACACATTGGGGGAGGGGGTGAGGGACAGAAGAAGAGGCAAAAGAGAGATACTTATTTTATCAAATAAATTTTTTTATCCTATAAAGTTTCTTCTTTCAGTTGCAAGAGGGGAATATTTATCTTTTCTAATGTGTATGATTAAAAAAAGTTTAAGCTCGACAGTATTTTCGATGTATGAAGCTATTTTGTTTCCTGTTTAGAATTCCTTTCGTTGAAAACGACTGTAATCTAAATGACTGGCAACAGTTGGACATTTACAAATTAGTTCACATTTCCAGTAACGATGTCAAACGAAAATAAATAAATAAAAAAAAGAAACGAGTTAATTGTAAGGGGGTTGGGGTAAGTTTTGATAGCAAAATGGATCAAGTAAATATAGTTACTTGAATGTAAAATTTCCGAAACTTGCAATGGGGCAAAGCATCTTCTCACATTGATCTACGTTTGTTTCGACAGGATTCAGTAATACAGAACTATGATCTTCATTTGTAGCTTTACGATAGCAAGAAAATCTTTCATGTAAATAACACTTCAGAATCCAAAACAATACCAAACATTTTGTCCAAAAATAAGAGATTTATAGTGATAAGCACGCCCGGGCGTTAATGCCTGCAACAGACCTGACGTTCGCCGTGCCTAGCTCACGTGACGTCACCAACAAGCGCCGAGGCCATCCTTTGAGTCGGTGTTGGTAAGTGCGGCTCAGTGCATCCAGCTGCACGGCCTCCCGCGTATAAGGGTCCTAAGGAGCCTCAGCTACTGTCCCGTTCGCGCACCCCCTCTTGATCGACAACACTTTTGACTGTCTGATACCCGTCACAAGTGAGGGCTCAATAAGTCTCCATGGTGCTCGAGCGCGTGTCTTCCGTAGTATTCCGAACGAGATAGCGACGTTTCGCGCAGTCGTTATTGCAAGTCGTATCTTTAGCGACGTTTCGCACAGTCGTTATTGCAAGTCATATCAGCAAAAACGATCATTTTGTTAGCAGCAAGCGATGCGGGTCCTTTAATACAGTTAATTTAAAAGTTTTTCTATCGATATAGCTCTGCACTAAGCACGTGATGAAATCCTTCTATTGCAAGAATATCACGCTTTGGTAACCCCCGCGAGCCATCCATTGCATCCGAATACTTCAGTCCAAAGAATATAGACCTGCACTGAGCACGTGATGAAACCCCCTTATTGCAAGAATATCACGCGTTGGTAATCTCTGCGAGTTATTCATTGCATCCAATTAGTTCAGTTTAAAGAAACAATTCTAAAAGTTACATTTTTATTGAATATAAGAATTGGGATATGTCGGACTTAGCTCTTATCTAAGAAAAAAGTAATGGGAACTTCTTTAATGCTGTTCAGCTATGAGGGTCGTTCAATAAGCAATGCCCCACATTTTTTTTTCTCAGAACATTTTATTGTCAAGAGTCAGAATTTGGTGATAATATAAATCAACATATCTTGTCCATGTGCTATTTTTCTACGTTGTCTCCATGACGTTCTATGGCCATACGCCAACGTTGTGGAAGAGCATGTATTTCCTGCTGGTAAAAGCTCTTCTCCTGTAGGTATAGCCATGTTTCCACAGCGTGAATGACACTCTCGTCATCTTCAAAGTGTGTTCCCCGTAGAAAATCTTTAAGAGGCACAAAGAGATGGAAGTCCGAGGGGGCCAGATCTGGACTGTTGGGTGGTTGAGGCAATGATGTCCAACCCAATTTGGCGACGTGTTCCCGGATTCTCAGACTTGTGTGTGAGCGTGCATTGTCGTGTTGGAACAAGAGTTCTGCTGGATTCGTGTCCTATCGAACACATCGGAAACGGTTCATGAGTTTATTCATAGTCTTTACGTATGCCTCTGAATTGATAGTTGACCCTCTTGCCATCACTTACACGACAATGACGCCATCACAATCCTAGAAGTCTGTCACCATCACTTTTCGGGCACAGGGGGTTGTCTTGAATTTTTTCTTTTGTGGTGAATGAGTATGATGCCACTCCATGGTGTAAGGGTACAGTACCCTTACGTAGTATCGATTATGCACTATGCAGAGACCATACATGGTTTAGGCAAAGACTGCAGTGCAGTCAACAATGTGCGAGTGGGTAAGTAGTAATCGAGTGTTGGAGTCCGTGGGTGGAAGTAGGGGGTGAGATGCTAGAGAGGGAGGTTGCTTGGTTGCAAGGCCGGAGATGAGTGGCAGAATGGCACACAGTGTTTGATGTTCATAAATGTTTATAAATTGGGTGATTTAATTAATAAATTCCAGCATTTAAGAAAGGAGATTTTATCATTTAGTAGTTTTCACAATAACGGAAGTGGACAACAATAAGTCTCATGACAAGGAGGAAAGATATATATTATGCTAAAATAATTAAAATATAACTTCACCTACAGCGTATGCGAATAATATAGTTCGGTGTGAAACTGGGGGGAGGTTACAATGGCCTGCCTTTTTGTTTCCGGCGCAAAGTGGTGCACCCAGCTTTCGTCCCCCATAACGATCCGTGAGAGAAGACCTCTTCGTCGGTCTCAAAACGCTCCAACAATTCAAATGAAATGGCCTTTCTTTGAATCTTGTGGTCTGCTGTGAGCACTGGTGGAACCAATCGTGAGCACCTCTTTAAATATCCTAGACTCTCGATCATTGCAGACGCACTTCTACTGCTGACCGACAATTGGGGAGCCAATTGACGAGTTGTGATGCGCCGGTTGGTAGGAATAATGGCACCAGCACGATCCAGAATGTCTGGAGCAGTGGCGGTGAAAGGACGTCCCGATAGTGGCTGAACATGGAGCTCTGTTTCTGCATTTCCTGAGGCTCAAATGCACTCCTATCAACAGCAGCAACGTCATTCTCTCCACAGAGACGTTTATGGATGTTCACCACCATTTCTTTTTGTGCACACAATAATTCAATAACAGCACGCTGCTTGTAACGTGAGCCGTTTGTAGACACCATTTTGACGTTGTACTACGACTCTGCCATCTGTCAGAATGGTTCGGAACTTCACCGGCGCACAGAAAAAACATCAGATGTGAAGCACCAACAAGGACGTATGTGTATGTATTTTAACGGCTTTTTAAGAAAGAATGTGGGGCCTTACTTGGTGAACGATCCTCGTATTTCACAGAGGGACGATCTAATTAAGTACTTATGCATTGGTAGTACTCTCGCTTGTTGACACTTCTATCGCCGTGTGTCAAGGCGCATTACGTTCTTTCTAAATCCCACCCCTCAGGAAGATCCCACTTTCGTACGTGTGTACATGATCTACGACTCAGGAATCGGAGACTAATCTGGATAGCCGGCCGGAGTGACCGAGCGGTTCTAGGCACTACAGTCTGGAGCCGCGCGACCACTACGGTTGTAGGTTCGAATCCTGCCTCGGGCATGGATGTTTGTGATGTCCTTAGGTTAGTTAGGTTTAAGTAGTTCTAAGTTCTAGGGGACTGATGACCGCAGAAGTGAAGTCCCCTAGTACTCAGAGCCAAGTAATCTGAAAAGGCCTATACGTAGGTTTTAGTTGTCCTGGACTATGATCCCAACTGCTTGTGTTTTTTTCAGAAATTGACGTGACACTTCTGTTCTCCAACGTTTCTCGCTGCAGAGATCCAGGTCATCCGAAACGCACATTTGCTAGTATATCCGCATTTCGATCGTTCTGCTTCGTTAGTACTACCATTATGTTGCTTTATTCCCTTGTACCCTGCAACTATAATATAGCAGTACACACAGGCGTGCAAAAAACACAAGGACGAAAGCAGCTTTCAGGTGATGTTTCCCTACGAAGTAATATAACTCGATTAAACCTTTATCGTAAATAGAAGGAAATACACGGTATAGTGCAGAACACAACTGAAAGAAATACGCAATGAGACGAACAGGAATGACACTTTTATTAGAAGAAATAATTAGACTGCTATCACCGCGATGGACGGTAGTCCCGTGGACATTACAAACGGCGGGACATGGTTCCTAATAGGGTGTGCATTCTGTTCCTCCACCAACGTCATTAAATACTGTGGATGGTTGCTGGTGCGTGAGGACATGTTGCATTACGTCTTCCCAATGCATCCAATGCGTGCTCAACAGGATTTAAGTCGGAGGAACAAGCAAGCCAGTCCATTTGCCAAATATCATCTCGTTTCATGAGCTCCCCCACCTGTGCTATTCAGTGTGGTCGCGCCTTGTCTTCCATAAAAATGAAGTCATGACGTAATGTATCCCTGAACACACGCATAGCGAAATAAGTACAGTCTTACTATAACGTGATCGATTGGTGTATCGTGCTTAAAAATTTGAAGGTCAGTACACCCATGCAAAAATAAGCCTCCCCCTCCGCAGCACCTGGACCTCCAAACTGAACACGTTCGGCAATGTTGGACGTACCCTCTTATGACGAGTCGTGGAAACACGTAATGCACTCAGGAACATTGTCGAACATGATCATTTGGGTGGTGCAGACACACGCACCAGTCAACGTTACTGTGACAGTCACATAGTCGTATTTATCTTTTTGCGGAAGCAATCGGCCCTCACTTCATTTTTGTGAAAGACAATGTGGGACCACATAGTACAGCGTAGGTGGAGCTCTTGAATCTCCCAATCTCCCCGACTTGAATCCCATCAAGCACATGCGGAATGTATTGCATCAACAACCATCCAGCAGTTGTTAACCTCTCGGAGTGGTGGGGTGGGGAGAGAGAAAAAGAACGCCGTAACTCAAGAACTCCTTACCGGGCTTCTGGCCAGCATGGGAGCACGTTGCAGAGCATGCATGCCATCTGAAGTGATCACACAACCTATTAGGAACTATATTCACCCTTTCCTAATGTCCAGGGGGCCAGCATAAATCGCTGTGATATCAATGTAATTATTATCTTCGAATAAAAGTATCATCTCCGTTCTGTTCATTGTGTAATTCTTTCAGTTGCCTTCTTTGCTATACTATAGCAGTTCTGTCTATTTATGCTCCAAGTTTCTTCGTGCTATGTTACACGGCAGGGATACGTCATACGAAAGTTCTTTCGTCTTTAAGTTTTGCACACCACTATATTTTATTTTATACCTAATTCATTCATTTTCGTTTAGGTCTGCTGGTGACATAATTAGGAAATACATCTGGAGAAACTGGTTTTAGTCACAAGTCACGTGCACTTCACCAGTTTTCGCACTGATTTTAAGATTCTGTGGATCCTAATGTATCGTGTTATTTACATGTATTTTCTGATCCCTAACAGACTCGGCCTCGTAGAATTATTACTTTTTCATCCTTTTGGCTACAGTAGTTATCTTTCGTACGAATCAGAAAACATGCATAAACTAACCAATAATACCTAACGACGACCACAACGAAATGAGATGATGTTCAAAGTCTGTTCGATGCCGATGTAGCTTACACGCTACGTTAGGTTGACACAACACAATACTACAAAATTCGTTAACCACTTACCGATATTATTACTGTTTTCTCTGCCGTTACTCCCCGATGTATAGTATGCGTCTGGCGATTCTCAGTTGATCGAACATCCTGATTTTGTTTCCATTTCCTGGCTTCTTTAGAGACGCCATAAAGTCAATTGAATCTATGAGAAAGCAAGTCAGAAACGTCAGCTGTTTAAGTATTAGGTAAGCCGGATTCATTGTGTTGTTTGGTTTTTAACTCTTCTGACTTGGACAAATGTAGCAAAAAACAACTCGAGGAAATGTTAAAAAAACTGACGTAAAAGTAGAATATGTCAGCAACACCTTAGTGCTGCAAAAAGCTAGCACTAGCAAGATAGTGATGTAGGATTGAGTAGATCCATTTACAGTGCTTTGGTATGTTGAAGAGTCCTGAAAAACTGTTGAGTTCTGCGAATCGCAATATAAGTGTATGTTTGCGAAATAATGGAATTTTGTCAAAGGAATGGTGATGAAATTTTTATCAACATGTGGGAGTGAACAGTTACTTTTAGAATGGTGAAAGAGAGAAAGTGTGATTGAATCTGTTTGTAAGTGGCGGCCTTTTAGTTGCAGTTTTCCGAATCGCCGCTTCGGAAACACAAACAGATTTTGGCTAGCTTGCGAGCGTATATAAACAGCTCTGATACCACGTCAGGAGAGAATCAATTATTTACAGCGAGTTGAGAAAAGTCATGAGGTAGCGATATGCGCATATCGACTACAGATGGCGGTAGTATCGCATACACAATGTATAAAATGGCAATGCATTAGCAGAGCTGTCATTTGTACTCAGGTAATTCACGTGAAAAGGTTTCCGACGCGATTACGGCCGGACGACTGGAATTAACAGAATTTGAACGCAGAATGGTAGTTGGAGCCAAATGCATGGGACACTCCTTTGCGGAAATCGTTTGGGGATTCAGTATTCCGATACGCACAGTCTCAAGAGTGTAACGAGAACACCAGATATCAGGCATTACCCCTCACCACGGACAACGCGGTAGCCGACGGCCTCCACTTAACGAACGAGAGCAGTGGCGTTCGGGTGGACTTGTCAGTGCTAACAGACAAGCAACGCAGCGTGAAATAACCGCAGAAATCAATGCGTATCATGCGACGAACGTACCCGTTAGGACAGCTCTACGAGATTTCGTGTTAATGGGCTATGGCGGCAGACGACCGATGCGAGTACCTCTGCTAACAGCACATCGGCTGCAGCGCTTCTCCTAGGCTCCTGACGGTATCGGCTGGACCCTAGATGACTGGAAAACCAAGGGATGATGCCACTTGGTAAGAGCAGATGATAGGTTCGATTGAGGCGCAGACTGCACAAAGCCATAGATCCAAGTTGCCAACAAGGTACTGTGCAAGCTGATATTCGCGATTGGTTTGAAGAACATTCCGTTCAGTTCGAGGGAATGATTTGACCACCCAGATTGCCGGACCTGAATCCCATCGAACATTCATGAGACATAATCGAGAGGTCAGTTCGTGCAGAAAATCATGCACTGATAACAATTTGGTAATTGAGGACAGCTGCAGGGGCAGCGTGGCTCAATATTTCTACAGAGGACTTCCAACGACTTGTTGAGTCCATGTCACGTCGAGATGCTGCACCACGCCGTCAATAGGAGGTCCGACTCGCGTGACACTGGTCACCTCAGTGTATGTGAACATTTTCTTTCTGTTTCGTTTCCTGTTTGATTTGTGCTCACTCGGCGCTGCATTTTGGTGGCTTGCCAATCGGGGCATGCGAAAGGGGTGCAGGAAGGGGAACCTGAGGGAGGGAGGGTCGTTACGGCTGAGTGCCTGCAAGTATGAAGGTCATGAGCCCCAGCTGCTTTCCTCCTCCCGTTTCCCCTAGAAACCAGGAGACCAGACATGTCCTTGGAAGCCAAAAACTTTTTATGTAGCAAGAAGTCTAAAACTGACCTACAAACAGTAGCTGGTGTTGCCGGTGAGTGAAATGAAAGATAGCTCAAACAGCTTTGCTTACAGCCATTATTTACCAGCCGAACTACAACGGACAGGTATTGGCAGGTTTGTGGTGGGTCAAATTCATACTGACTCGGTCGGGTGTCAAATGGTCGCTCTCCTCATGTCCGTAGATAACGAAAGCGTGAAAACAAACGGAGAAAGCGGCCATTCCAAATCAGATCTGTCGCTGCGCAATTGTCCTCCATTTTTATTTGAGTTTATCTCAAAACAAGGAGATCATGAAATCTTTCTTTTACAGATTGCAGCAATATTTAAAGAGGATCAGTTATAAATTCGTCGCAATCGAAGGAAATGTTTTTGTAAGTTGACTAATATCTCTGAGTTTAGCATTGAATTATTAGCAAAGACTGCATGTATAATTTTCTCTTTTACTCATATCTGGATCAAATTATTTTCTTTGTTAAGAAAAACTCAATGATTTCTGCGCAAGGCAAAGTTACTGAGCAGCTTCGACGTGTGTGGCCGAATTTCAAATATGTATCTACTGCAGAAATATCTGCACGCGTAATCAAATAAAGTATCGCACTTCGAAAGCAAATAAACTATGCACAGATTCCGTAAACGGTAGATAGAATAATGGCTGTTCAGAATGAAAATAAGTTAATGCCGTTATGCAAAATGACACTACCTTCCACTAGTACAATTACAGTAGTCACATTTAAGTTTAATGTTTCAAATGGCTCTGAGCAGTTTGGGACTTAACATCTGAGGTCATCAGTTCCCTAAACTTAGAACTAATTAAACCTAACTAACCTAAGGACATCATACACATCCATGCCTGAGTTGGGATTCGAGCCCGTGGCCGTAGCAGCAGCGATGTTCCGGACTGAAGCGCCTGGAACTGCTCGGCCACGGAGGCCGGCTAAGTCTAATGTTTCGGAGTAGTGAAGGACGGAAAGTGGCGTAAAGAAGTTTGAAAGAATCTTTTGAATCGTTATTATTTCATTTAAAACAGACACATTCGTCAGAAAAAAGGCAATAATCGCAATGGTAATCGTAAAGACAAACAGAAAGGGATGGAATAGAATTAACGTGTCATTGTTGTGAATAACTGTGTACACTGAAACATGTGTATTTACTCTTAGACTCCTAAGAGCAAAGGAGATACTAGAACTAAAATAAGATTTACCGATATCCCTGTTATACACCTCACTAATCTGAAAACCGTAAGTAATGACATCACTTGCATTAAATTTCTCCAGACCACCGATGCTTTCAATAGAACCGCAACGAACACCAGCCAACACTATCCAACTGCAGCCATGTGAAGCAGCGTCATTCTTCGTAAAAGTAAAATTCACAACTCCACCTACAAAAAACCCTACAGGACCAACCAAAACATTCTGTGACCTATATGCTTTAACACTTAATATTGTCAACTCCTTCATATACAGCAGCGCTTGAGCACCTGCTCCTCTTATAACGTTGCTCTACATAACACTGCAGAATACAGTTATTTCCACTTTGTATAAGTAGAATTATTCTGAAAAGTGCGTATGTTTCTTAAATTACTAAGTGGTTGATAAATGGGCATCACAACGGACAAAGATTTATTGACCAATCAGCCTATTGTGGGACATCTCAAAACAGCTTGAGAAGATATACTCGCAGAATCAACAGCGGCTCGTACAAGTAACACATAATTCCCGACGAACAGTTCGTCGGACAAGCCACGAGCAGCAAATTTCTGCTGCTTCTGGGAAAGGATTAGGATGCAGCTGAACGGCTAGAATTATTCGGTGCCGTCTTACCGAACGTCTCCTGTGCGTTTGAGAATGTGTGGAATGACGGCCCTCTTCTTCAAACTGTTTGACCAGCTGGTACCTGTGTAACACGTTCATCTTCTCCAGTTTTACCCCAAAAAAGAACGCTCCACACGGGTGTTCGATCTTGTGTCTCAGCGCACTACAACACCGGTGCTATGGCGGATCCTCGACATTCCTTTCACTGGCAACGCGCCAGTCGCAGATAGTACGCATTTCGCACTTGTGCAGACGACAACGCGGCCTTCGTAACGAGCATTAACGCCCGCAACCTTTTCAATATATTGGGTTGGTGCATAAATTAGTGGCATACCTCCATAAATTTAATAAACTCGGCACATACACATAACAGAGACTTTAGTCATCAATAATACACTCCTGGAAATTGAAATAAGAACACCGTGAATTCATTGTCCCAGGAAGGGGAAACTTTATTGACACATTCCTGGGGTCAGATACATCACATGATCACACTGACAGAACCACAGGCAGATAGACACAGGCAACAGAGCATGCACAATGTCGGCACTAGTACAGTGTATATCCACCTTTCGCAGCAATGCAGGCTGCTATTCTCCCATGGAGACGATCGTAGAGATGCTGAATGTAGTGCTGTGGAACGGCTTGCCATGCCATTTCCACCTGGCGCCTCAGTTGGACCAGCGTTCGTGCTGGACGTGCAGACCGCGTGAGACGACGCTTCATCCAGTCCCAAACATGCTCAATGGGGGACAGATCCGGAGATCTTGCTGGCCAGGGTAGTTGACTTACACCTTCTAGAGCACGTTGAGTGGCACGGGATACATGCGGACGTGCATTGTCCTGTTGGAACAGCAAGTTCCCTTGTCCTTCTAGGAATGGTAGAACGATGGGTTCGATGACGGTTTGGATGTACCGTGCACTATTCAGTGTCCCCTCGACGATCACCAGAGGTGTACGGTCAGTGTAGGAGATCGCTCCCCACACCATGATGCTGGGTGTTGGCCCTGTGTGCCTCGGTCGTATGCAGTCCTGATTGTGGCGCTCACCTGCACGGCGCCAAACACGCATACGACCATCATTGGCACCAAGGCAGAAGCGACTCTCATCGCTGAAGACGACACGTCTCCATTCGTCCCTCCATTCACGCCTGTCGCGACACCACTGGAGGCGGGCTGCACGATGTTGGGGCGTGAGCGGAAGACGGCGTAACGGTGTGCGGGACCGTAGCCCAGCTTCATGGAGACGGTTGCGAATGGTCCTTGCCGATACCCCAGGAGCAACAGTGTCCCTAATTTGCTGGGAAGTGGCGGTGCGGTCCCCTACGGCACTGCGTAGGATCCTACGGTCTTGGCGTGCATCCGTGCATCGCTGCGGTCCGGTCCCAGGTCGACGGGCACGTGCACCTTCCGCCGACCACTGGCGACAACATCGATGTACTGTGGATACCTCACGCCCCACGTGTTGAGCAATTCGGCGGTACGTCCACCCGGCCTCCCGCATGCCCACTATACGCCCTCGCTCAAAGTCCGTCAACTGCACATACGGTTCACGTCCACGCTGTCGCGGCATGCTACCAGTGTTAAAGACTGTGATGGAGCTCCTTATGCCACGGCAAACTGGCTGACACTGACGGCGGCGGTGCACAAATGCTGCCCAACTAGCGCCATTCGACGGCCAACACCGCGGTTCCTGGTGTGTCTGCTGTGCCGTGCGTGTGATCATTGCTTGTACAGCCCTCTCGCAGTGTCCGGAGCAAGTATGGTGGGTCTGACACACCGGTGTCAATGTGTTCTTTTTTCCATTTCCAGGAGTGTACATTCTCATTCACTAATTACAACAGTTTGCCAATGCTGAGGTAACTTTTCGATTCCACGACTGTAGAAATCACGCGGTTTTGAGGCGAAGAACTCGTCGAGCGTTTTTTCATCCGAAAAGGAAGTTCTTTGAAAACTGTTAGAGAACGAAAAAGGTAGAAATCTGAGGACACAAGGTCAGGTGATAAGGTGGGTTCGAAATGACTTCTCAACCCAACTCCTGTATGACGCGTGTTTTTTTTTTTTTTTTTCAGTCTGCTTTGTTTGGGCTCAGTGATTCCTTTCTTTTCCTTATGTTGGCATAAAGACACAACGTGTCGTCACCAGTAACGATGCACGACAGGAGTGGTCGGTGTTGTTCCCGATCCATTTGATGACGAGCAAGCAGGGATGCACACACTGCCACTCGTTGATTTTTCTGATTTCGGCTTAGAGGATGCGGCACCCATACACCCCATTTCAGCACTGCATGAAATGTCCCCCAATGGTGGAATGGCGCAAATATTTCCGGTTGCCTCCTCTGTTGTCACCCTTCTATTGAACTCAAACAGAAGGATATGTCGGAAATGTTCGGATCTCTCCACTTGGCACCCCATTTTCTAGCGTCCACAATCACAAAATACAATATGTAAACTCAGCACAGTGAACTACAAATAAAAAATGACGATCGATAAATAAATCCATAGCAAGTGGAATGCCAACAAGCAAAACAAAAACACTACGAAGTTGTGAACCAACATAATAGCCGGCCGGTATGGCCGTGCGGTTCTAGGCACTTCAGTCTGGAACCGAGTGACCGCTGCGGTCGCAGGTACGAATCCTGCCTCGGGAATGGATGTGTGTGATGTCCCTAGGTTAGTTAGGTTTAAGTAGTTCTAAGTTCTAGGGGACTGATGACCACGGATGTTAAGTTCCATAGAGCTCAGAACCATTTGAACCATTTTGAACCAACATAATACATTCAAACTTTTAAAATTATTTATTTGTGAAGTTCAAGAGTGCAAATTCGACTAAATCTACATCTATCTCAGCAAGTCACATTACAATGCGTGGCAGAGTCCTCTAATCTTAGAACTACTTAAATCTAACTAACCTAAGGACATCACACACATCCATGCCCGAGGCAGGGTTCGAACCTGCGACTGCGGCAGCAGCGCGGTTCCGGACTGAAGCGCCTAGAACCGCTCAGCCACAGCGGCCGGCCACTGACCCAAACCACCGCCATTGCGACTTCAGCGATATCAGGCGAGAGCTCACTGGGGTGCATGGTGGAGGTCTGTTGTGTTCCGTGATTCTTCCTCGGTGCCAGTGATGGCCGTGAGTTGGTTAGGAGGAGGCCAGTTGAGAGCCTGTAGCCAACGTGTCTGCTTGAAACTTCCTGGCGGATTAAAACTGTGTGCCGGACCGAGACTCGAACTCGGGAACGTTCCCTTTCGCGGCCAAGTGCTCTACCAACTGAGCTACCCAAGCACGACTCACGCCCCGTCCTCACAGATTTACTTCTGCCAGTATCTCGTCTCCTACCTTCCAAACTTAACATAAGCTCTCTTGCGAACCTTGCAGAACTAGCACTCCTGAAAGAAAGGATTTTGCGGAGACATGACTTAGCCACAGCCTGGGCGATGTTTCCAGAATGAGAGTTTTCACTCTGCAGCGGAGTGTGCGCTGATATGAAACTTCCTGCCAGATTAAAACTGTGTGCCGGACTGAGACTCGCAGGTACTGGCAGAAGTAAAAGCTGTGAGGACGGAGCGCGAGTCGTGCTTGGGTAGCTCAGTTGGTAAAGCACTTGCGCGCGAAAGCAAAGGTCCTGAGTTCGAGTCTTGGTCCGGCACACAGTTTTATCTGCCAGGAAGTTTCGTATCAGCGCACACTCCGCTGCAGAGCGAAAATCTCATTCTGGAACCTGTCTGCTTGCTAGACACACTTGGACCTATACTTGGAGTTACGGTCTTGGGTGCGATTTTGTGTGCCAGCAGGAGAAGTCTTGTGGTTATCGTACACAACCTGACTCCAAATGTGCACGTCAGTCTCTTAATTCCATCTGTTACACTGTCATTCACAGACAGCATTCCAGGTACGCAAAGTTCGTGTACCTCTGTCATTTCCCTCTTTTCAGTACCGAATGGCCGGTAAGCTTCCGTGTGGTCTGGACTCTTTCTAATTTCACCTTATAGTCTTTTAACGAGATGTACGTAGAACGAAGCAAAATATTTGGAACTCTTCTGGGAAAGGATGATCTCAGCATTGTAATAGTAGACAATAATGTGAAACAGAACGTCTCTTTTCCAGCAGTTGATTGACCATCACGGTGATACTTTCGTGTTTACTAAATGAAGCTGTAAGAAACCGCGGTGCTCTTCTTTGAATCTTCTCTATTTTGTCTATAAACCCTATCTGTTACGGATCCCAGAATGACTAGTAATATTCAAGTGTTGGTCGAACAAGAGAACTGTAATTTACTTCATATGTAACCACTATGGAACACTGCGAAATACTTTGTATTTAGATTGATGAAAAACTTTTAAAATCTACGGCAAGGGTTTCATCTGACCTCTCCGTGTAGTTTAACGCACAGCGCACTGATTTGCAAGACAGGGTAGTGAGATGGGCCTAGCTCGATACAGCCCGGCAGATTGACTACCGTGAGTCTGATACACCACCCACCCAGAGTGTTGTTTTGAAAAGGTTTTTCACGGTCGTCTAGGAAAATTCTGGGATGGTCCTCATTTTCAGCTCAAGGTATTAGAATACACGAACAATTAAAGTACACTGACTAAAAAAGGCGCAAGATCAAAAAGTAATTAATGCACAGTAATGGAATTTCAGGAATATATTCGTCTAGGTAACATATTTAAGTGATTAACACTGCAAGGTAACAAGCTGCTGTGCGTTCGAGATAAGCCATTGCATATATGAAGTGCAGATAAGTTACCATACTACAGCAGTTCTATGTACTACATAAGTTGAGCTATGTTACTTGACAGTCACACATGGTACGAAAGTTATTCCATTCGGATAATAACCACAACCAAATCTGATTGCATTCGTTCTCTTTTGTTCTATAAAACCTGCGAGCAATTTTGAGTCAATGACCATTCATCTTCAGCATGTTAAACAAACATAGGTGCAGAGGTTTGTCCAGCAGCTCGTTCTCATAGCTTAAGAGACTGTGTGGTTTTTAATTTGAAGGAAGATTATAGAAAGCTAGCTTAGCGGTCGCTGTTTCGCTCGCGTAGACTGTATTGTCTGCACATAATTATTTTGCTTTTTTCTTTAATCGTATTTGTATGCTGTTACGCCCATTATTCATGTGTAAATCTACACACTATAAAAGACTTAGTGACCCTTTACATGTATGACAGTCTTGCATGAGTAAAGTGTTCCAACTGGTTGAATTTAATTCCGTATAAAGAATCGGAAAAAGTAAAGAATCGAAAAAAGTAAAGAATCGAAAAAAGAAAGAGACAAATCGGATAAGTGGTACTATAATTATTAGTGCCAGTCTTTCTGCCGGTAGTGAACTATCTCATCTCAAACGAATATTCCTGTTCATAGCATCTCTCTTAAATGCTGTATCTATTTTGTCGTCATTAATGATTAGTTTTGTACAGGCAATTGAAACAAAAATAGTTTTATAAATATATATTTGGCCTAGTAAAAAGTAATGTATTAAAGAACCGTTTCTTTTTCTATGCTGTTCTGACGAAGCTGATTTGTAGTGGTAACTGATAAATCGCTTTCTTTGATTTACTTCAAAAATTGCAACACCACCTAAACTTTTCACGCTAGTTAAAGTCACTGAAGCATGGTATTTTCCGAACGTACTTCTGAAGAGTAAGCATTCTCCTTACATTATGAAATATTTTCATAAAACTTTTCATCCCGTGTTTCACCTGTAAGGTGTCAGGCATATCCAACACCTTCCATGAAAACCCTGATATGATAAGCAAATCCAGTAGTATGTAACATAGCTCCGAATAAATCGTGACATTAAATTAACTAAAGTAATACGAGTAACGAGTGAGCAAATGGAATACCACAGACTAACACAAGAATGCCTAAATGCATGTCATACCTTCCCACATGTGAGACAGACGCAGTTCCGAGGGGAGAAACGAGAACAGAAGCCGAGAGTAGAACTGTGTTAAGCTAGAAGGCCCTACGATAAGGGACGGACTGCACACCCACGTCGCCAGCCTACCGCTAAGACCACACCACCCGCACGTTTTAGCGTGAGACTTTTTCGCGTCTCTGTTACGTCAAGGACCACCCCCCCTCAGCCCGTGATAAAAGCTACAGCCCTCCAGAAAAACAGTATAGATCTTACGATAACACAAAAAGGGCCACTACCACCCGCAAGTTTTAGTGTGAAACTTTTTCGCGTCTCTGTTACAGTAGGACCACCCGCCAGCCCATATTAAAAGATAGAGCCCTCCAGAAGAACAGTATAGATCTTACGATAACGCTAAAAGGACAACACCAGCTGCAAGTTTTAGCGTGGAACTTTTTCGCGTCTCTGTTACGTTACAAACTTTAAAAACATTGCCCCACCGCGAAAAGTATAACGTTTGTCATTGGATAGGCAGAATTTTTGTAGGCGGAGCTTAAGGTTAAGATTGAGATCCTGATTGATCAGATGAAAACAACCAACTCCGGTAAATGGTAGTAAGGAGAAGTTAGAAGAAGAGTTGCTTCCGAGATGGCGAGTTGAGCGGAGCTGTGCTGCCCGACGCCGCCCTGAAGCTGCCTAAAAACGGACAAGGTAATGAATGCACGCGATGTCGCATTTTTGAGCGCATAAGGCTACACTCAGAACTGCAGATGTCTCATTTGTTACACCCCCTTTTTGCGTAATACTAGTGTCGATCGTCAATTAAAGCTCATGGTGTTCACATTTGCCACTTGACGTAAAAATCTGAAACGCGATGATTTTCTTTTATATAGTTATTGAGAAGCCACATCAGGCACTGTAATTTACGACAAGTTAGATAAGTAATTAAAGATAATTGAGGGTCACCGTAGTCCATTTTCATAGTTTTCTCTTTTGTGAAACTTAATTTAAACCTAGATTATAGATGAGATATGGCATAGGTCATGCTTCGATCCATTGTAGAACTTGGAAGCCCATTCAGGGAATATTCGTTCACATTTTTTCTTAAAGTTATACATAGTCGAAAACAGTAGCTGCAGCGATAGATAGTAAAAGTATTCAAGAAAAAGTAAGAAGTCTAGCAGAAACAATAGCATAATAAAGTTATGAATTTTAATATTCTTAGAATTAAGTTTTCTCTCCAATGCAAGCATGCAGGTGGCGGATACATCGTTGACAAGTTGGTTCTGACCCAACAAGTAAGTGAATGGTTTGACAAGTCGTGTGAAAAAGAATTTTATGAAACGCGTGAGATCGTATGAGCGCATGTTCACTCGAAGTAGGGCGCATGAATTGCTTTTGAAACAAAAAAAGGATTCGGAAAGATTAGCAATGGCATATCGAGACCTTGACCGAATTGAGATAGAGACCCAGCATGAAAATGGACAGAGAATAGTGGACAATACTCTAACGTTCATGGTGGTGTCTGTTTGTTCTACATCGTGTCTCCCTACCACTTTCGGGCAACGACGCTCTGAGCGTGTTTTTTAAGGAATTGACGAGTTTGAACCTGGTACTTGTTGCTGGTAAGGAGACGCCAGACCACACATGACATGTAGAATTCAGAAGAGTTCACTGAGACTAGGGACGATATAACTAAATACTTAGTTATTTCAGCGTCAGCTCCACTGCACTCCCTGTAAAAGAATCTTAATACTAACTAAATTTAGTGGAAGGGGTTCAAGGCTTTCCTATTTTTAATTAGCTGGTAAAATAACGTCGAAAAAGCAGTTAAGTTTATCATTGGAAATTTAATCTACTCACAAAACATTGTTTATAAATTGCACTATTGACAAAAGGAAATGTTTCAATACAGGGTGGTAAAAACCAACTACTTTCAACAAAAATGTGAAAGAATATTCCCTGAGTGGGTTTTCAAGTTCTGCAATGGATCGAAGGATGACGTATACCATATCACATTTATAATCTAGGTTTAAATTAAGTTTCACAAAAGAGAAAACTATCAAAATGGTCTACAGTGACAATCAATTATCTTTAATTACTTATCTAACTTGTCATAAATTACAGTGGCTGATGTGGCTTCTCAATAACTATATAACAGAAAAATCATCGGGTTTCAGATTTTTACTTCAAGTGGCAAATGTGAACACCATGAGCTTCAATTGACGATCGACACTAGTATTACGCAAAAAGGGGGTGTAACAGATGAGACTTCTGCAGTTCTGAGTGAAGCTTTATGCGCTGTTATGCGGCATCGCGTGCGTTCATTACCTTGTTGGTGTTCGTCAGGGGGCGGCGCGAACCACAGCTCCACTCACCTTGCCGTCTCCGAAGTAACTCAATTCTCCTAACATCTCCATACTACAATTTACCGAAGTTGGTTTAAAAAAAAACTATCTGGCTGTGTTTTCATCTGACCAATCAGGGTCTCAATGTTAACCTTAAGCTCCGCCTACAAAAATTCTGTCTATCCAATGACAAACGTGATACTTTTCATGGTGGGACAATGTTTTTAAAGAATGAGATTTTCACTCTGCAGTGGAGTGTGCGCTGATTTGAACCTTCCTGGCAGATCAAAACCGTGTGCCCGACCGAGACTCGAACTCGGGACCTTTGCCTTTCGCGGGCAAGTGCTCTACCATCTGAGCTACCGAATCACGACTCACGCCCGGTACTCACAGCCTTACTTCTGCCAGTACCTCGTCTCCTACCTTCCAAACTTTCCAGAAGCTCTCCTGCAAACCTTGCAGAACTAGCGCTCCTGAAAGAAAGGATATTGCGGAGACATGGCTTAGCCACAACCTGGGGGATGTTTCCAGAATGAGATTTTCACTCTGCATGGGAGTGTGCGCTCATATGAAACTTCCTGGCAGATTAAAACTGTGTGCCCGACCGAGACTTTAACTCGGGACCTTTGCCTTTTGCGGGCAAGTGCTCTACCATCTGAGCTACCGAAGCACGACTCACGCCCGCTACTCGCAGGCTTACTGGCAGAACTAAGGCTGTGAGTACCAGGCAGTACTGGCAGTACTGGCTCCTCTGAGTTGGGGGCGCCCCGGGGTTTACGAGCGGCGACAGTCAGGTGTCTGCTTGTCTGTCGGGGCACCAGTACCTACTGACGTTCGGCATCCCGTCGCGTCTCCGCAGGGCTCTGTCACTGTGTGGCTCCGTGTTCCATCCCAGCAGGGTTCCACCTAGGGAGCAAATTTATTTCCCACTTTCTATACAAGAGCCTTCTGTTGATCTGGCTTCTACCTTGTAGGAATCGTGTCTCGCTAATTAAGTCCTTTTCTTTCTTGATGCTTCTCGCATTGCAACTTGTGGGTTGAACACGTGAGATCGTATGAGCGCATGTTCACTCGAAGTAGAGCGCATGAATTGCTTTTGAAACAAAAAAAAAAGGATTCGGAAAGATTAGCAATGGCATATCGAGACCTTGACCGAATTGAGGTAGAGACCCAGCATGAAAATGGACAGAGAATAGTGGACAGTACTCTAACGTTCATGGTGGTGTCTGTTTGTTCTACATCGTGTCTCCCTACCACTTTCGGGCAACGACGCTCTGAGAGTGTTTTTTTAAGGAATTGACGAGTTTGAACCTGGTACTTGTTGCTGGTAAGGAGACGCCAGACCACACATGACATGTAGAATTCAGAAGAGTTCACTGAGACTAGGGACGATATAACTAAATACTTAGTTATTTCAGCGTCAGCTCCACTGCACTCCCTGTAAAAGAATCTTAATACTAACTAAATTTAGTGGAAGGGGTTCAAGACTTTCCTATTTTTAATTAGCTGGTAAAATAACGTCGAAAAAGCAGTTAAGTTTATCATTGGAAATTTTATTCTACTCACAAAACATTGTTTATAAATTGCACTATTGATAAAAGGAAATGTTTCAATACAGGATGGTAAAAACCAACTGCGTTCAACAAAAATGTGAACGAATATGCCCTGAGTGGGTTTCCAAGTTCTACAATGGATCGAAGGATGACCTATGCCATATCACATCTATAATGTAGGTTTAAATTAAGTTTCACAAAAGAGAAAACTATCAAAATGGTCTACAGTGACAATCAATTATCTTTAATTACTTATCTAACTTGTCGTAAATTACAGTGGCTGATGTGGCTTCTCAATAACTATATAAAAGAAAAATCATCGGGTTTCAGATTTTTACTTCAAGTGGCAAATGTGAACACCATGAGCTTCAATTGACGATCGACACTAGTATTACGCAAAAAGGGGGTGTAACAGATGAGACTTCTTGCAGTTCTGAGTGAAGCTTTATGCGCTGTTATGCGGCATCGCGTGCGTTCATTATCTTGTTGGTGTTCATCAGGGGGCGGCGCGCAGCACAGCTCCGCTCACCTCGCCATCTCTGAAGTAACTCAATTCTCCTAACTTCTCCTTACTACTATTTACCGAAGTTGGTTTAAAAAAAAGCTATCTGGCTGTGTTTTCATCTGACCAATCAGGGTCTCAATGTTAACCTTAAGCTCCGCCTACAGAAATTCTGTCTATCAAATGATAAACGTTATACTTTTCGTGGTGGGGTAATGTTTTTAAAGTTTGCAACGTAACAGAGACGCGAAAAAGTCTCATGCTAAAACTTGCAGCGGGTGTGGTCCTTTTAGCGTTATCGTAAGATCTATACTGTTTTTCTGGAGGGCTCTCGCAGTCAGAAAATTTCAACATTTTCGAGAAGGAAACTCATTACATCCACGAACTTTTATTGATCAATTCATAGTAGGATTACCAGACCACTGGACGCTAGCACACAAATTAGACTTTATATGTGCACACATGTCAGGAACAGTCGCAGAAACCACGCAGAATGTTGCAGCGACATACCGATCGTACGAAGATTTCAGAAAGAAGTTTCTCTCACGATATTGGTCCAGCGAAGCACAGAACAGAGTGATATACGAATTATTACAGAACCCATATTTTGAAAATTCAGGAGAGAGGACTCCCATGAAATTTTTCGAATTAATGGCAAAGAAAAGTCAATGCTTAGATGTACCATACAGTGACGCAAAGTTGATTAAATTATGCGCGATGAAGCTACCATTGAAATACCAGCAGCCATTAGTAGGTCGCGGAGGCAATGATGTCGAAGCATTTAAAGGTATTCTAAGGGAACTAGAGATCATATTTTCGGAAGATGATGCAAGAAAAAGACGAAGCGCACATGAAAACGAAAGCAAAAAGCAGTGGAATCCACAAGACACAGTACGAAGAAACAATAATTACGAACCACGTGATAACTTCGCACCAAGAAACGACAATAGATTTCAACAAAGAACCGTTTATGGATTTAGAAAAGAATATGGCAATAACTGTAATTCACGCAGGAACGGCAACAACTATTACAGAGGGAATTACGACAACTGGAACAGGTACTGGAGAACCAATAGACTGACAAATTATCAGCAAGAAAAGCGAATACAGATAGAAGAGGTGGAGGTAAGACCATCAAACCCCGATAAACGTTCGAAGTGATAGCTAAGTGCCCATGCCAAAGAGAATGACGCACCGACCCAGGACAATTGCAGCACCTTGAACAGAGAAGTAAAAATCTTATCACGAGAAGAGAAGAGAAGAAGGAAGAAACAAATCCTCAGGGACCAGATGAAAACGAAGACAGGAAAATAACAATATTGTGTTGGGACGAAATTAATTTCGGAGAATTACCAGAGGCATGCACAAAGAATGTAGGAGGAAAGGATTAAGTAATGAGTATTGCAGAGCTATTTGAGATGGAAACCAGGGAAAGCGAATTCAATGAGGATAATGCGCAGTCGACAGAAGTTGAAAATAAGTTACAAGTGGGCACACAACCCATCGTATATAATGAAGGAAGTTATGAAGCTATAATTAGTGCATTTCAATACGATGATGTGGAAGTAGCGACGCGGAAGGAGAAGATAAACGAGGATGAGGAAAAAGTAGAGGATGTTGAAGAAAGTGTAAATGAAGGAAGAAATAGAGAAGAGGAAATAAAAGAGAGAGAAGTAGCAGTCGAAGCTTATCCTACAGAAAGTTCGAATTCACAAGGGAAATTCCTAGAAACACTCATGTATGATTCAGTGGAGGATTCGTTGATGCAAGAAGAAGAAGAACAGAACCAACCCTTTCAAATTCAACCAATTGTGAAGGACATGGTAAATCATATTCCAGTCAATATTGTAATTGACAGCGGAAGTGAACTGACTGTGATTTCAGAAAATTTATTCATGCAGTGTAATGCCAATGAGGAATTGCCAGTTCTGAAAACACCTAAGATTAAAGTAAGAGGTCCTATTAGAAACAATGCTGTGGAAGTTACAAGAGAAACAAGGTTAACTCTTTCATGCCAAGATCAAAAGATAGAAGCCAACTTCGTGATTATACCTAAACTAACTGTAGATTTCATTATAGGTGCAGATTATTTAAATGAGAGGCGAGTGATAATAGATATAGGGAAAGGTAGCGTAATATTCGGGAATGTCACACTTCTCTTTGAGCAAAAGCTAAAATTAGAAGAAATACCAGTTATAAACAAACAGTTAAGAATGATGCGAGATAAAGAGGATTAAGAATTAGAATGGTACTCACAAAAGAAGGAATCGCCTCAACTCATGTTAGAAGTCCATAAAGAAATCGACGAAAAATTGCAAGAAGTTAAAGGTATTTTGGAAAACAGTGAAAGAGAATTGGAGGGTATTTTACGAGATAAAGCAGAGGTATTTTTACCTAAGGCTGGCAGTATTAAACACTTTCAGTACAAGTTTGAAGATTAATTTTATTACTGGTAAATAATCAGCACAATATTTCAAGATTATGTTGCAGATAAGATCGTCAGGAGAAAGAAGAATGAAGAGAGAGGAAGGTGGGAAAGAGAAAGTAGTTTCAATAAAAACAGAAATAGTACCATAGATTAAGGTGAAGGAATAAAACGTAGATAGTCTAACAGCATGAAATACTAAAATGCTATACACCATGACACTACATAAAAATAAAAAAAGAATTTGAGGATTCTTGAGTAGACGTTAAGACTCCAAATATCTTAGAATTGTAACATGGAAAGGGCACCGGAATTTGTAAAGCTTTTTAAAAAGGCGCAAAACAATGTAGGTACTAGACATATGTTAGATGATTATAAGTAAAACTTTTTGTAAGAACCATTGTAAAAACTCCAGCAAGGAAGAGATGCAACGACCCACAAGTTGCAACACAAGAAGTATCAAGAAAGAAAAGGACATAATTAGCAAGACAGAAGAGTCGAGAGAAGGGAAAGGACAGCGAGACCAACAGAAGGCCCTTGTAGCTGAAATTGGCTGCTGTATATCTGCCAAGTGGAACCACAGGGTGCCGGAGCCCTGCAGAGACGCGATGGGACACCAATCGCCCCGAATGAACAGAGCAAGCAAAAAAACGGCCCGACGAGAAGACTGCTTGGGCAAGCCACCACTGGCAAAAAATTTGTGTAAAAGTCACACTACTGCTATTAAACAGTACGCTGATGCACGAAAGTGAAGGAAAACTTCCACAAAGTAAAAATGACATGGCCAAACAATTTATCCAACGGTTACTAGGAGGAGAACTTCAAAGCGACTAGTTATCAATAAATATTTCCATATCCTCCCCAGAGAAGAACCAAGAAGCAAGTGACAAGCAGAGAAAAAGCAGGAAGAACAGAAGTTGAAGATTTGCAAGATTGAGACCAAGAAAGAAGATGGGTGAAGAATAGCCGACATACCTTCCAAAATCCCTATCCTATTGTAAACTAGTCGTCTGCGAAGTATTACAACGAAAAACGACCGCTTTCAGCGACACATAACGATGACTTTCACGCATACAAAGCCAGTAAACCACGAGATTCTGCACTCACAGCTCCATTCCATTATCGGACCTCCACAACAGCAACACACACTTGCAAAGCCAACAAGGAACGACGAACGAAGCTGTACATCAAATACTTGCCGACATCCATCTTGCTCAAGTCCATCACCTTCGTGCAAAAACATTCTTCAACCTCATGCTTAAACATTCATAAGATTGTGTGAATGTGTGAAATCAAATTATGTGATGTAGGAATTGTGCAAAAGAAGCATGTGAAAAACTAAATAAGTTAAGCACACCAGACAGCTAATAAACTACACAATAACAGTCATTGACTATGGACTTAAGTAAAAATAGACTATTGATAAAAGTAAGTCATTAGTTCTGAAATTGACAGTATATAAAAAACACAAAGTAAGGCATAATAAACGCTAAAACTATATACAACTTATTTTCTCCTCATAAAAATAAAAGAATAACTATATTTTACTTATTCTCTCCTTATAAAAAGAAAGAATAAAAAATTATCTTGTTGGATGTTTTCCCTTTTTTAACATTGGTACCATTTGTTAGGCTAATATCTCAGTACTTGTGAATGTGTATTTTTTTGTCAAAGCAATTCTTGGAAATAATTCTTATTTGTTAGTGTAACAATCTTAAAATGAGCGTCTAGATACAAAAACATTTTACTTGTACATGATATTTAGAAAATGTATTAGGAATAGATACTTAATTACTACATTTATAAAAACAATACTTCTAAGAAAATCGATGTGAAAGACTACTCACTTTCGAAAACAAACTTCTTAAAAAACAAACTTCACACTAAAATAAAGAAAGAAAATAACTAAAAATTAATAATAGCATAAAAATATTCTTCTCTTGTAATTTTTAATTGTAATGTGGAAGAATATAAAAATATAAATTAGTAATACAAACTAGCATAGGACAGAATAACGAGGCTGAACAGTATGCAACAAAATTTAGACAAATTAGAAAATTTTTGACTGACTTAGACACGATTCAATCATTGCCTAAATTCAGTGCAAAAATTAAGTTCGAAGGGTAGTGATATGTAAGGTGTCAGGCAAATCCAACACCTTCCATGAAAACCCTGACATGATAAGCAAATCCAGTAGTATGTCACACAGCTCCGAATAAATCGTGACATTAAATTAACCAAAGAAATACGAGTAACGAGTGAGCAAATGGAATACCACAGACTAACACAAGAATGCCTAAATGCATGTCATATCTTTCCACCGTGAGACAGACAAAGTTCCGAGGGGAGAAACGAGAACAGAAGCCAAGAGCAGAACCGTGTTAAGCTGGAAGGCCCTACGATAAGGGATGGATGGACACCCACGTCGCCAGCTAACCGCTAAGACCACACCACCCGCAAGTTTTAGCGTGAGACTTTTTCGCATCTCTGTTACATCAAGGACTACCCCCCAGCCCATGATAAAAGCTAGAGCCCTCCAGAAAAACAGTATAGATCTTACGATAACACAAAAAGGGCCACACCACCCACAAGTCTTAGCGTGAGACTATTTCGCGTCTCTGTTACGTTAGGAACGCCCCCCAGCCCATGTTAAAAGATAGAGCCCTCCAGAAGAACAGTATAGATCTTACGATAACGCTAAAAGGACCACACCAGCTGCAAGTTTTAGCGTGGAACTTTTTCGCGTCTCTGTTACGTTGCAAACTTTAAAAACATTGCCCCACCGCGAGAAATATAACGTTTCTCATTGGATAGACAAAACTTTTGTAGGCGGAGCCTTAGGTTAACATTGAAACCCTGATTGGTCACCTGAAAACATAGCCAGATAGTTTTTTTTATAAGAAGAAGTAAGGAGAAGTTAGGAGAATTGAGTTACATCAGAGACGGCGAGGTTAGCGGAGCTGTGCTGCGCGCCGCCACCCTGACGCTGCCTAAACACCGACAAGGTAATGAACGAACGCGATGCCGCATTTCTGAGCGCATAAGGCTTCACTCAGAACTGCAGAAGTCTCATCTGTTACAGCCCCTTTTTGCGTAATACTGGTGTCGATCGTAAATTAAAGCTCGGGGTGTTCACATTTGCCTCTTGCAGTAAAAGTCTGTAACGTGATGGTTTTTCTGTTATATAGTTATTGAGAAGCCACATCAGCCACTGTAATTTACGACAAGTTAGATAAGTTATTAAAGGTAATTGAGGGTCACTGTAGATCATTTTGATAGTTTTCTCTTTTGTGAAACTTAATTTAAACCTAGATTATAGATGTGATATGGCATAGGTCATCCTTCGATCCATTGTAGAACTTGGAAATCCATTCAGGGAATATTCGTTCACATTTTTGTTGAACGCAGTTGCTTTTTACCATACTTTTTACCATAGAACATTTCCTTTTATCAATAGTGCAATTTATAAACAATGTTTTGTGAGTAGAATAAAATTTCCAATGGTAAACTTAACTGCTTCTTCGACGTTATTTTACCAGCTAATTAAAAATAGGAAAGTCTTGAACCCCTTCCACTAAATTTAGTTAGTATTAAGATTATTTTACAGGGAGTTCAGTGGCGCTGACAGTGAAATCATTAAGTATTTGGTTATATCGTCGCTAGTCACACTGACCTCTTCTGAATTCTACATGTCATGTGTGGTCTGGCGTCTCCTTACCCGCATCGTTGCGTGAAAGGATTGGAAAAGGGCACAGGTCATCCCCGTTTTCAAGAAGGGACGTCAAACAGATGTGCAGAACTATAGACCTATATCTCTAACGTCGATCAGTTGTAGAATTTTGGAACACGTATTATGTTCGAGTATAATGTCTTTTCTGGAGACTAGAAATCTACTCTGTAGGAATCAGCATGGGTTTCGAAAAAGACGGTCGTGTGAAACCCAGCTCTCGCTATTCGTCCACGAGACTCAGAGGGCCTTAGACACGGGTTCACAGGTAGATGCCGTGTTTCTTGACTTCCGCAAGGCGTTTGACACAGTTCCCCACAGTCGTTTAATGAACAAAGTAAGAACGGACTATCAGATCAATTGTGTGATTGGATTGAGGAGTTCCTAGATAACAGAACACAGCATGTCATTCTCAATGGAGAGAAGTCTTCCGAAGTAAGAGTGATTTCAGGTGTGCCGCAGGGGAGTGTCATAGGACCGTTGCTATTCACAATATACATAAATGACCTGGTGGATGACATCGGAAGTTCACTGAGGCTTTTTGCAGATGATGCTGTGGTGTATCGAGAGGTTGCAACAATGGAAAATTGTACTGAAATGCAGGAGGATCTGCAGCGAATTGACGCATGGTGCACAGAATGGCAATTGAATCTCAATGTAGACAAGTGTAATGTGATGCGAATACATAGAAAGATAGGTCCCTTATCATTTAGCTACAAAATAGCAGGTCAGCAACTGGAAGTAGTTAATTCCATAAATTATCTGGGAGTACTCATTAGGAGTGATTTAAAATGGAATGATCATATAAAGTTGATCGTCGGTAAAGCAGATGCCAGACTGAGATTCATTGGAAGAATCTTAAGGAAATGCAATCCGACAACAAAGGAAGTAGGTTACAGTACGCTTGTTCGCCCAACGCTTGAATACTGCTCAGCAGTGTGGGATCCGCACCAGGTAGGGTTGATAGAAGAGATAGAGAAGATCCAACGGAGAGCAGCGCGCTTCGTTACAGGATCATTTAGTAATTGCGAAAGCGTTACGGAGATGATAGATAAACTCCAGTGGAAGACTCTGCAGGAGAGACGCTCAGTAGCTCGGTACGGGCTTTTGTTAAAGTTTCGAGAACATACCTTCACCGAAGAGTCAAGCAGTATATTGCTCCCTCCTACGTATATCTCGCGAAGAGACCATGAGGATAAAATCAGAGAGATTAGAGCCCACACAGAAGCATACCGACAATCCTTCTTTCCACGTACAATACGAGACTGGAATAGAAGGGAGAACCGATAGAGGTACTCAGGGTACCCTCCGCCACACACCGTCAGGTGGCTTGCGGAGTATGGATGTGGATGTAGATGTAGAAAGTGGTAGGGAGACACGATATAGAACAAACAGACACCACCATGAATGTTAGACACCCACTTAGTGGTTTAATTTCCAAAAACACCTAAAGATGTATAATTTTTTCCAACTGAAAAGTCAAATACCAGTTTTCATATAAGTAGCATTAAAAAGGCTTCAATGGTTCTTTAATAATGATTCAGTGTAAAACAAAAAAATTCTCACACTATTACACCTCCTACGGGTTGGATTTCCAAAAATGTTGAAACACGAGTTTTTTATTTGTGAAATACCCATTTTCATAGTTCTATCTTTAAAATTGGCTTAATAGCGAAGTATTTCAAAGAAAACCTTAGGGATTGAATCTCGAAAAATTTCTTAGATGATGCCTACAGTATAATATCAACCCCCCCTATGTTTTAATGTAATTAAATATTTTCATAAAAATTTTCATCCCCTATTACAACTCCTTAAGGGCTTCATTTCCAAAAACATTAATTTCTAACCGAGGAGCCAAATACAAATGTTAATAGCTTTAGCTTCAAAAATGATTTCGTAATGAAAGATTTCCGTAAGAAATCCCCATCTCTTTTTTCACCCAGTAGTGGTTGAAATTCTAAGAACATTGAAACACATCTTTTTCTTTATTTCTGTCTGACAAGCCAAATACATATTTCCATACATTTAGCTTTAAAAATGTTTTCATAATGAAATATTTTCATAAAACTTTTGTAAGTAGGCTATTTAGGTTTTTTATATTGGTGACGCCATGTAGCGCTCTGTATGAAAATCACTGGCTGTGCTGTGTGCAGCCAGTGGCTGATTGGCATTGTTGTAATACTCGCCATTTTAGTGTTGGGCAGCTGGATGTAAACAGCGCATAGCGTTGCGCAGTTGGAGGTGAGCCGCCAGCAGTGATGGATGTGGGGAGAGAGATGGCGGAGTTTTGAAATTAGTAAGACTGGATGTCATGAACGGCTATATACACTATGACTTTTGAACACTATTGAGGTAAATACTTTGTTTGTTCTCTATCAAAATCTTTCATTTGCTCACTATGCCTATCAGTAGTTAGTGCCTTCAGTAGTTTGAATCTTTTATTTAGCTGGCAGTAATGGCGCTCGCTGTATTGCAGTAGTTCGAGTAACGAAGATTTTTGTGAGGTAAGTGATTTTTGAAAGGTATAGGTTAATGTTAGTCAGGGCCATTCTTTTCTAAGGGGACGTTTCATATGTCGACCCTTAGCTGAGGATACCTCACTAGAATCTTCTGTTTTTTTCTTGTAGTTTGTGTAATTAGTGTAGATTTTGTTTATTGCTAGCGCGTAATTGTAGATAGAATCTCCTTTGTAGTTACGGTCTTTCATTGTTGTACCGTAAAACAGTTGTGGTATGCATGTAGATTTTCACCAAGTATTTCGCAGCTGCGCTTGCAATTAACTAGATATTATTTTCAGCGCTATGTTAATGTGTTCTCTTATTTTTGCTCTTCAAATTGTGCTTTCCTGTGTTATCGTGTGAAATATTATGACAATAATGGCGTGTGAAAAACGTATTACTAGGCTCCAAAGTAAACAGAGAAATGATAGTGAAGACGAAAGCAGTGTGTTAGCGCCACTGTGTAATGAATTAACTGATGTTCAAACTAGTAATTTGGTCATTGTGTATAGGGAAATGGAGCTGGTGGCAAATAATGGTGTATACAGTGAAACAGGTAGTGAACAGGGAAGTATTATCGATCGATCGGTTGGCAACAGCTCGCCTCAGGAATCTGGAATGACAGAACACAATATTGCAAATACAGTAGACTCAGGTTTTGGGTTCTCACCGTTTTCTCAAATGAGTCAAGACACATTTTCCGCTTGTGAAAATGTGAATGTTTCCGGTGCAAATTCACTGCTGAAAAGCATAGAGGAACAGGTTCCAGACACCAATACGTAATTACTACAATTAATGCAACAAATGAAACAAAATCAGAGACAAACACAGCAACAGTTAGACACAATGGAACAAAATTTTCAACAGTTAAACACAATGGAACAAAATCTTCGAAAGTTAGATACCACACTTGAACAAACACGTGAAGGTTTAACTGCTGAGTTACTTAAAATCGAATCGAAATGTCAAAAAGTCTGTAATGACGTAAAAACACAAATTTGTCAGCATTTCCAACCTATTTTTTCGCATCATGAAAATGCATTACAGAATCATGAAGCAGCCATAAAAGAACTGCAAACTATTGTTCATGAAAATCACGACACCTTGCAGGCTAAAATTGACTCACTTGCATCTACCGATTCAGTTACGCAACTTGCAAAAACTCAGGAAAACTTAAAGGACACGGTAGATTCGATTTCAACACAAATGGACACTCTAAAACTTGGTTCAGAAAAACACACTGAGGAAATGTGTTCACTATCAGAGAAAGTAGCCGAACTTTCGGATCAGTTCACTAACTTATCTACAAAGGTAGTTGATGATCTGAATGACACAAAACCCATAGCCTTCACTGACACAGAAGAGTATGAACAAATTAGAAAATCCAAACAAAATCAAAATCACATCAATACACAGTACAAAAGAGAAATCTGGGAAGTACAAGATCAGTTGGCACAAGTAATACAAGAATTACATACTTCAGAGGACACTCCCGCTCCAATACAGGAAGAGGGACATAGAAATACGGAACAGCCACAAAATAATAACACGAGGCACTTCGGAAATTATGAAAGAAATTGGCAAGGTACACCGAATTTTGAGATGGAACCTCCGAAGCGAAGTAACAATGACCGAATTGCGACTTGCCGACATGATGATTTTGACTGTAAACTGTTCATTACTACACGTAAATTCAAAACATTTAAGAATTCCGGCAACGACATTCATCCACAAGCATGGCTTCATCAATTCTCTCATTGTTTTCCTCCCAACTGGTCATTAGAGCACAGATTAGAATTTATTTGTGGCTATTTAGAGAATGAACCAGCTGTAAGAATGCAATCGGCCATTCACGATTGTCACATTGAAGGAGAATTTTATCATGCCTTCCTCTCAGCATATTGGTCTCAAGCTACACAAGCCCGAGTAAAACATAGCATCATAATGATGAAACATTTCGAACAATCTGAATTTTCCAGTCTTGTGAAATATTTTGAAGACATGTTGCACAAGAATCAGTACCTGTCAAACCCATACAGGCCCTCAGAACTCATCCGCATTTGCTTAATCAAATTGCCTGAACATTTACGACATATTATTTTGGCAGGACGTTGCAAAGACGACATTGAAGCTTTTCAGGGACTGTTACAAGAATTGGAAACTGACCCCGAGAATCGCGGAACGCGAAAACAGAAACACAACAATTACAGGTCACATCTGTCACAGTTCCGCGATGACAGAAATGATACACGACAAGGCTATTCTTACAACGTAAATCGTGACCAAAACAGACACCACCCGTATGACACCCGTTGGCAGAGTAATAATAGTTACAGAGGAAGATCGCATTTCTGTAGTAATGAATGTTACAGACACAACCATAGAAACAGACAATATGGGAACCAAAACAATTATTATCAAAGTAGACAGAGTAACTTCAGACACAACGGTCCTCCGTGCAGTTACGACTCAGGGAGAAGTTCTCCACTACGTGACCGACAAGAAATTAATTACAGAGATTACCGACATGACGACAGAGGATATAATCGTAACGACAGACCTGAATTGCATCAGAACTGGCGACATTCAAACAGATCAGGGCACTCTCGACAAGGTGAATTTGTAGAAGTTGGGTCTTCTAATTCCAATAACGACGCACGCCAACAAAGAGATAGCAGACAATGACTCGCTCCGCAGGCAGCCACGTGCGCCAGCTGGGCTTCAGAAAAATAACATAAGTTAACCTTGAGAAAAATTCCAGTATTCCTTACCGACGTATACCACATGATAATTGCGTTGAAACTGAAACTCTGCATACTAGGAGGAGTAAAGGTTTACACCACATTTGACATGTAAAACCGTTTATTGAAAGATAATCTGCTTTTTAACTTTGTCTTTGCCATATAACTTTTCACATTACATTACTAGTATGCTTTGTCAGACTTAGAATCTGTTAACATGCAACAGTGTTTGAAGTTAAATGTCCAGTCAAGAACCAAGAGACCTTATTTAAACAGAAATTACGAATGCATTGTTATTGTGAACAGACGACACAGTGTTATTGTGTGTGTACATTCTTGCTTGTTAGTTGCACGATTACGTAACGACTATAAGGCTCACATACTTAGAACATTTATCAGTACTGCTAATGAGATTTTAATGCAAGATTTTGGTTTACTTAAAAATACATTCTGGATTTAAAGTGCTTTCTGTGAGATACCAGATGACACAGTTGTTAGTTTATGTGACAGCTACACGATTTTATCACGACGCTACTAATGAGTAACAATTTAAAATGTTGCTTTTGCGGTGTTTCTGTTTTATATCTGCACAGTATTTCTGAATAATTCTGGAAAGTAAAACATGTTTTAGTAGTAACTTTTGTGGTATAGCTACAATGATGCTCAGTCCGTCAGTTCACCTGATGAAGGCGACATGTTTGATCGCCGAAATATTGTGCCCGTTGGACACTGTAGACCGGCAGTACACCCGTGGATATTTTGATTATCAAATACGCCGGGAGAAACTCAAGAATCACATTTCACTTTTGTTTATGATGAGGTAAGTACATTGACTTCTGCAGAACTTAGCTTTCGGAGGACGATAACTACGACACTTCCACAGAGATTATCTTACAACAAGACGATCAGTTTAGCGATACAGTACACGTCTTTGAGTGATTAATTTGGTACTTAAAACATTTATTTTTAAAGATATTTGATGTACAATGATACAAAGGTTTTCTGTTATACATTTCATTCCATTGCTGTAATCTGTAACACCTGAGGGTATAATTACATTAATCCTCAGGGGGGTACACGCTTACTTTGCGTACCATGTGTCTGGCAAACACAAGGAGCCATAGCTAATATGGTATTTGCTTATACAACTTTACACATCGGTACCATGTTTCTCTAACACATAAATTACACAGCTATCTGATCATTTAACTGAGAGAGACAAACATTTTTTTTTACTACGTCAGTGACAGATGTTTACGCAATTACACAGCTGAATAACTTCACACTTATGAAATAGTTTTTTGTCTGTACTGTGTGAACCCTTCATATTTTTTGGAACCATTGTGATACTATGAGACCTTTGAATGATGTATTTGGTATGGGATCATGATTTTGAAAGTACGTTTGAGGTAGATGACACTTTTGTCATGAGCAGAGACTTTTTTTTAGGTTTTGAAATTATTGGAGGAAGCTACAACGATTTTGGGAATTGACTGAGATGTTATCATATTATTACGACGACGATGTGTATTATGCTGTTGCGGTATGTTTATGATCAATAAGATGATGCTACCGTATATGTGAAATTTGATTATGCTACGTATTTCTTGTGATGAAATACTGAAGAAGTGTCGACGAATATGTGTATGTATAATAAGGTAAGGAATAATGAGTAGTGGTTAGGGACTCTGATTAGTGAAAAAGGATGTTGGAAACCGAGAATCGTACTTTAAGAGTTATGAAATGTGTGTATATGCATGAATGTATCACTATGCTGGCGAAAATTTTTTGGACACTGTTATGTTTACAGGATATTGTTTCTATAGATTTGAAACGCAAATTCTCGACCTGTGAAATTTTTATATGAGACTGTCACTGTAGTGCAAACTGGTGTTGTAAATATTTCGGTAAGAAAGTTAAGTGACCACCTTCACATAATGCGACGTGGGCACCCAGCTGTGCGACAGTCGCCTGGAAAAAAGCATTAGTGGAGAAAAAAAAAGAGACCATTATCCTCGCTATTGACATTCCTTTGCTGAAAGATTCGCAAATACGACATGCTTGAACTTGAAAACATATGATTACTCTGTTGAGCTCTTAATTTATGATATTTACTGAAATGATTAATGAAATGATGAGAATCATTTTACATCTATTGTCTTTCTAGTTGAGAGATTCTTTTGCCTTTGGAGACGCCATTTGCCTAGTGAATGATGTTTCATGCCCTGCTGTATATAGGCTATATATATTTGCTCATTTCGTTTAATATCTAGTTTCTAGCTGCACTGCAGCATTGGTTATTATAAAATTTAGTAGATGTACTAATATCACTATTTTTTGTCTACAGACCCAGTAAAGAATAATTTTATGATGTACTTTCATAGAAAAGAGAGCACAAATAGACTTTTCCCTTCATAGGAACTGCAAAAATAATTTTTTAATAGTTTGGTAACTTATCTGCTAGAGTAAGTCAAGGTGATGCATCACCCTAGTGTTAAGATGTGACATAGGTATTAAACATGGCCATTTTTGCTGTAATATTTTTTCTGCTTGAGCTTTGTCATGTTTAGATATAAGTTATTGCATTTGCTGCTGCTTGCTTTGACAATTTCCATTTTTTTCATTGCTGTTTGTATTACTTGTTTTGTGCTGCTGCATTGCCTCGTCACTTAGTTTAGCATCTGAGCTCAGTAGATTTAAGTTAGCTTAAGAGGGGGTAAACTATATAAGAGAATGAGTTGCGATGAATTGGAAGAAATGCACTGAGAAGTTATACGGAAAAAGTACAGAAAGCAGGTATAGGTAGGATTTTCTTGGAAATAAATGATGAGGTAAGATACTGGAAAATAAATAATGAGGTAAGAAATATATGAACATACAAATACAGAAAGCATGCTTGGATAGCATTTTTTTTTTTGGTGGAAAGAAATGTTGAAATAAGATGAAAGATCTATGGAATGAAGTTCTGGGTTGCACTGCAGTACCAAATGTTACACTGAAAACAAACCCTGTCCTGTATTTTTGTGTTATTACACTATGTGAATTTGTGTTTTTCCTGTCTTCATGTGTTTAGCTAATAAGATTTATGTTGTAGAATTTTTTCTGATAATATGTTATTTACCTTGTAAAGATGCTTAGACATTATTTATTCTGTTTTATTTTAATTCTCATATGTGAAGTTGATGTTTCGAAAGTTATTCCGATCTTTTAGGTATTTACTTATGTCATAATTCCTGTAACACTGATATATATGTTAGTTCGATTCTTTTGTAAAGCCAGTATTACTACAAATGTTATCAGTATTATGTTTTTAATGATGTATTTTGTACCTTTGTTATTGTATTCTGATGTTATAAACTTGTAATTGACACCAGTTCATCAAATTAAGTTACTTGTAAGTTACATTTCACTGCACATATTTCTGTTGGTCATAGTATATGGACAATATGTGAGAAGTAGGGTCTGATAGTGTTTGCATGTGTGTTAATAATTCAGAAAGGGACTGGATAACAGCATTGCTGGTTCTAAGGATATTCCAAAAAGTTTTGTGAGTACACAAGTGGTGGTGTATAGACTTGCTATATTTTCTCAAGTCTCTTCGATGGTGGTTGTGCACCTGCACAGTGGCAACAGATGGCTGCTGGCCATCTCTACATGGACTACAGTGGGTCTGAATCTTTGATGGCCCATCAATACCATTATTTCTACAAGGACTGCAGTGGGTCTGCACCTCTGGTGGCCCACCAATATCATAATCTCTACCAGGACTACAGTGGGTCTGCTCTGTGATGACCTACCTACCAATATTCTTCAAAACTTCGACTGACTCTGCTGTGGGTTTTCTCTGTTGTGGCCCATTACTTGTGTGCATGTCAAGAGTCAGCACTGTCTTTCCATTGGAAGGACACACTACTTCTTTACGACTGCATGGAAATCCACTACTTCCGTGTGCATTCTCTTTTACTGCTCAGACTTTGAGAAAAACACTGCAATTTTACTGCGATGAACGATCAGGACTGTCTTTATGGACCGTGAGAAAATTTTAGCTTTTGACCAACATTGTCTCTGTAAGTGCTTGCATTTCATTTCTTTGTTATTGTAATTATGAATTTTTTTTCAAATCTGTATTGGCCACTGCCCCAAAACAATTTGTAAAACTTTTTGTGGGGAGCATGGGGGCTATGTAAATAGGCTGTTTAGGTTTTTTTATATTGGTAACGCCATGTAGCGCTCTGTATGAAAATCACTGGCTGTGCTGTGTACAGTCAGTGGCTGGTTGGCATTGTTGTAATACTCGCCATTGTAGTGTTAGGCAGCTGGATGTTAACAGCTCGTAGCATTGTGCAGTTGGAGGTGAGCCGCCAGCAGTGGTGGATGTGGGGAGAGAGATGGCGGAGTTTTGAAATTTGTAAGACTGGATGTCATGAACGGCTATATACATTATGACTTTTGAACACTATTGAGGTAAATACATTGTTTGTTCTCTATCAAAATCTTTCATTTGCTAACTATGCCTATCAGTAGTTAGTGCCTTCAGTAGTTTGAATCTTTTATTTAGCTGGCAGTAGTGGCGCTCGCTGTATTGCAGTAGTTCGAGTAACGAAGATTTTTGTGAGGTAAGTGATTTGTGAAAGGTATAGGTAAATGTTAGTCAGGGCCATTCTTTTGTAGGGATTTTTGAAAGTCAGATTGCGTTGCGCTAAAAATATTGTGTGTCAGTTTAAGCACAGTCATGTATAATTTTTTTAAGGGGACGTTTCGCTTTCATCCTTTATTTCACCTGATTGGAGCATGAATTTTCAAAAACACTGAAATTCTTCTTTTTTTATAACCAATACCAGTATTCATAGATAAAACTTTAAAAATTCTTTAGTAGTTCTTTAATAATGTGTCATTTTCAAACAAAACAAAAGCCACCCACTTTTTAACTGACATAGGGATTTGATTTCCGAAAAGGCTGAAACACGAATTTCTTCATTTCTG
Source organism: Schistocerca gregaria (assembly GCF_023897955.1). NCBI lineage: Eukaryota > Metazoa > Arthropoda > Insecta > Orthoptera > Acrididae > Schistocerca > Schistocerca gregaria. The sequence continues at coordinate 250,887,173 of NC_064925.1, forward strand.
GCCAAGAAACCAAACACCAGTTTTCGTAGTTCTAGTTTCAGAACTACTTTAATAGCGACACATTTTAAGAATCATTCTCTATTTCATCCCCTTAGAGGTGGAATCTATATATAAAGACTAGCATAACACCTGCTGCTTCACTTACGTAGACTGTCTAGTCTGCACAGATTTTTTTTTTGTATTTGTTTTTTTGCTTTTCTGCAATCGAATCTTTATGTTGTTCACAAATTGCAACATCTCAACTTTTCACACTAATTAAGGCCATTGAAGCACGGTCTTTTCCGAATGTGTATCTGACCAGAAAGTGATTCTCGTGGCTGGAATCCAAGGTTTTGGTTAATCATGCCTTTTGTGTTCTTGTGTTGATATTCCCATAGAAACTTTCATCCCTTAACACGTATTTCTTTACATCTAACCGAGAAATTAAACAGCAATTTTTATAGACTTAGTTTTAAAGGATTTTTTAAATACACTCCTGGAAATTGAAATAAGAACACCGTGAATTCATTGTCCCAGGAAGGCGAAACTTTATTGACACATTCCTGGGGTCAGATACATCACATGATCACACTGACAGAACCACAGGCACATAGACACAGACAACAGAGCATGCACAATGTCGGCACTAGTACAGTGTATATTCACCTTTCGCAGCAATGCAGGCTGCTATTCTCCCATGGAGACGATCGTAGAGATGCTGGATGTAGTCCTGTGGAACGGCTTGCCATGCCATTTCCACCTGGCGCCTCAGTTGGACCAGCGTTCGTGCTGGACGTGCAGACCGCGTGAGACGACGCTTCATCCAGTCCCAAACATGCTCACTGGGGGACAGATCCGGAGATCTTGCTGGCCAGGGTAGTTGACTTACACCTTCTAGAGCACGTTGGGTGGCACGGGATACATGCGGACGTGCATTGTCCTGTTGGAACAGCAAGTTCCCTTGCCGGTCTAGGAATGGTAGAACGATGGGTTCGATGACGGTTTGGATGTACCTTGCACTATTCATTGTCCCCTCGACTATCACCAGAGGTGTACGGCCAGTGTAGGAGATCGCTTCCCACACCATGATGCCGGGTGTTGGCCCTGTGTGCCTCGGTCGTATGCAGTCCTGATTGTGGCGCTCACCTGCACGACGCCAAACACGCATACGACCATCATTGGCACCAAGGCAGAAGCGACTCTCATCGCTGAAGACGACACGTCTCCATTTGTCCCTCCATTCACGCCTGTCGCGACAGCACTGGAGGCGGGCTGCACGATGTTGGGGCGTGAGCGGAAGACGGCCTAACGGTGTGCGGGACCGTAGCCCAGCTTCATGGAGACAGTTGCGAATGGTCCTCGCCGATACCCCAGGAGCAACAGTGTCCCTAATTTGCTGGGAAGTGGCGGTGCGGTCCCCTACGGCACTGCGTAGGATCCTACGGTCTTGGCGTGCATCCGTACATCGCTGCGGTCCGGTCCCAGGTCGACGGGCACGTGCACCTTCCGCCGACCACTGGCGACAACATCGATGTACTGTGGAGACCTCACGCCCCACGTGTTGAGGAATTCGGCGGTACGTCCACCCGGCCTCCCGCATGCCCACTATACGCCCTCGCTCAAAGTCCGTCAACTGCACATACGGTTCACGTCCACGCTGTTGCGGCATGCTACAAGTGTTAAAGACTGCGATATAGCTCCGTATGCCACGGCAAACTGGCTGACACTGACGGCGGCGGTGCACAAATGCTGCACAGCTAGCGCCATTCGACGGCCAACACCGCGTTCCCTGGTGTGTTCGCTGTGCCGTGCGTGTGATCATTGCTTGTACAGCCCTCTCGCAGTGTCCGGAGCAAGTATGGTGGGTCTGACACACCGGTGTCAATGTGTTCTTTTTTCCATTTCCAGGAGTGTATAATGAAATATTTTTTGAAGTTTTTCATTCGATTTTCACCACATCAGGGGTTGAACTTTAAGAATAAAATTTCTAAAAGAGATCCCAAATACATTTTGCATTGATTCAACTTTTAAAGTACTTTCGTATTAAAATAATTTCATAAACATTTCCATACCCTATTTCACTTCCTTAGGGGATTGAATTTTCAGAAATACTGAAACACACACTTTTTTATTTTTAACGAGAAGTAAAATGCAAGTTACCATTGATGTAACTTTAAAAAAACTTTTATATTTTCCTAATAATGATTTATTTCCAAAAAAGCTTTCACCACCCCTTTAGTTGTTGAATTCCCAAACATGCCAAAACAAGTGTTTTTGTTTCTGACTGAGAAATAAGATAGCAATTTTCATAGTTCTAGCTTCAAAACTACATTAATAGCGACATACTTTCAAAAAGAGTTTCGTCATCTACTTCACCCCCTTACGAGTGGAATTTCGAAGAATTCCTATAATATCTACAATATAAGGTCCACATCCCCTCCAAATTTCAAGCTTCTATCCTGAGTGGTTTTGGGATGGGCGATGCTGAGTTAGTGAATCATCTGGCCTTGTTTCACCCTCTTAGCGTTTGAATTTCAAACATGTATTTTTTCATTTCCAACCGAGAAGCCAAACATCAGTTTTCAAAGAGGTAACTTTAAAAAGGCTTTCACAATAAAGTTTTTTTCATAAAACATTTCACTTCCTATTTCAACACCTTACAAGGCAAGCTCCCCGTCGCACCCTTCTCAGATTTAGTGGCAAAATGGCCCAGTGGATGCGCCGTCAAAAACCGAACACAGATCAAGCATGAAAACAAGAAGGTGTACTGACATGTGAAAAAAAGAGGCAAAATAGAAACAGTGAATGGTCAAAGCTGAAGCTGTGCAACGTGTAGCGACGCACAAAAAGCAACGCGTCATGGTTGTGTGGTCACTGTGCTGGACTCCAAAGCGAGAGGTCCGTGTTCAAATCCCCTTCGCACCGCTGTTTTCTCACAATTTTATGAATTGTCCGTACGGTTATTAACGTGTCTTTTCTCCTCCTGTAATCTTGACAGTTGTCATACTGTATGCTGGTTATAGAATACGGGTCATGTGGTAAGAGTATATTACCGTCGCAAGCAAATGTGATGAACACTGAGATCAGGCGAGATACCTCATATACCTCTTACAGAAATGAAAACAACAAATAAACAGGTGTGAGCTATGTTACAACGAAGGCAATCAAGAATCAAAACATCCAAAACGGAACGCAAGAGCCATAACATGTGGTACTTGTGGAGAGCAAATACGAGATACGTACGTCTGGAGAGCTCATCGTTACACGTCGCTGTTGCGAACGGACGTCACATCACGACATAGACACAAATTTAAATGTAGCAAGTAGATAGATCTGCGACCTGCCGGACAGTTCATAATTTTGTGGAAAAAGAGAAAAAAGTGGGGCTTGAAGTAGATTTGAACCCGATTCTCCATCTACGCAGTCCAATACCTTGACAACATTATCACGACGCCACAGTCATTTAGGGTCGCTCCATCTTGCACATCTTCACCTTGGACCGTTCACTGTATCTATTTTGCTTGTCTTCTTACAGTTCGGTACACATTCTTTCTGTTTCCATGCTTGATCTATATTCAGTTTGTGACAGGCTATCCAATGGGCCATCTTACCACTGAATCTGAGGGAGCTGCGATGGGGAGTTTCCCTTTTTTGGCAATTAAATTTCCAAAAACAGTGAAATGCGTATTTTTTTATTTTTGACAGAGAAGCCAAATACAGGGTGGGCTAAAATTCCAGTTACAAATGTCTAGGACTCGTAGAGGGTAGTGAGTACAGAACATTTTGAATAGAAACCCATGTCTGGAATCGTATCGTTTCCGTTCTGCGACAGTTTCAATTTAGATGTGTACCTCGTCAACGTCTGCTTAGGACATGAGCTCCCTGTCCTGGTATTCAAAAAGGTAGACACGGCGACGTGTACTATGTCATGTGATCTCCAGATGTCACTTATTGTCCGCTTTGCTGTGGGACAGAGTAAATACCTGTGCATCACCGATAGAGGAAACATGGTGCAGTACACGTTTGTGGAATACTCAGACATGCTCCTTGTTTATGGCGAAGCTGGAGGTAGCGGAAGAGCTGCTAGTCGGCTGTATCACGAACGTTTTCCACGCTGTCACACTCCATCGCACAAACTGTTTGCCCAAGTTACACAACGGCTACGAGAAACGGGTACCTTCACCGTGAGGAGGCAGGACTGTGGTGCTCCACGGCGACGCCGCACTCCCGAATTTGAAGAACGTGCACTGCGTCGTATTGAAGATAGCCTGTCAACGAGTTCACGAACAATTGTGCTTGCAATAGCTGTTAGTCACACTACCGTCTTGGACGTCCTGCATGAGCAACAATTACATCCGTACCACTTACAAAGGGTACACACTATGGGTCCAGCAGACTATCCACAACGCGTCGCCTTCTGCAAATGGTTCCTGCACTGTTGCATCGATGCGCTCCTGTTTCCACATCGAGTTCTCTTCACAGATAAATGTAGGTTCACAAGCGATTGTGTTCTGAATGCTCGAAATAGGCATGTCTGGGCGGACTAAAATCCTCATGCCACCCATGTTCAGCGATTTCAAGACAGCTTTGGAATTAAAGTGTGGACAGGCATTCTGGACCGTCATTTGATTGAACCATACCTCCTTCCATGCAAGCTCATGGGCCCCGCAAACTTAGTCTTCCTACGACATGTAATGGACCCGTTCTTGGAAGCTGTGCCATTGAATGTATGTCAGGAAATGTCGTTTCATCATGATGGAGCACCACCTCACTTTTCACTGGCTGTCCAGAGACATCTCAACAGACGGTATGATGAAAGGCCGTGGTGGTCCAACCTCGTGGCCGCACGATCGCTGGGGTCGTGTGAAGGGCCTAATTTACGAGACAGCTGTAGAGACAGAGGAGGATCTGCTGGCACGAGTTCTGGCCGCTGCACAAGACATTGAAAAGACACCATGTGGAAAGGAGAGAGTGTACCAGAACATGCTTCGAAGGTACAATGTGTGTAACAACGTTGGTGGTCGCCACATCGAGTCTCTGTTGTAATGCATCGGTAAATTGCGGCTGGTGCCGTAGGTGCTGAGATCTTGTTGTTGACTAATGTAAACCATAAGGTGTACGTTGTAATGAAAATGCGTAAGTAATAACGGAAAGAGTCAGTACTCTTTTCAAATGCATTGCAATAATTGTACTGGATCACGCCTAAGTACATTCCTCACGTGGGTCTGGATGAGATAATCATCTGCATTGAAACTGCCCTAGAACGGAAACGATACGATTCCGGACATCGGTTCCTATTCAAAATGTTATGTACTCACTATCCTCTAAATGTGCTAGAAGTTTGTAACGGGACCTTCCGACCAACCTGTATAAATTTTGATAGCTTTAGCTTCAAAAATGCTTGCATGGTGAAATATTTCCATAACAACCTTCATCCCTATTTTACGCCCACAGGGAGTGAATTTCCAAAAACAGTCAACTGAGAAGCCAGATTCAAATGAAATATTTTCATAAATTATTTTCATAAAAAATTTCATTCCCAATTTCTCTCCCTTAGGGGATGAATTTCCAAAAACTCTGAAGCGAGTACTCTTTTTAGAACTAAGAAGTCAAATAACCAATCCTCATAGCTGTAGCTTTAAAAATACTTTAGTTGTTCTTTAATAGTGATTTATTTCAAAAAATTTCTCCCACTGTTTCACCCACATAGGGATCAACTTTCCAAAAATGCTGAAACACGTATTTCTTTATTTCTCCTCGAGAAACCAAACACCAGAAACCTTAATAGTGGCATACTTTCCAAAAAGCTTTCATCACTGATTTCATCCCCTTCGAGGAGGAATTTTAAAAAAAAATTCCCCTCTTAAACGACGCTTAAAATATAAGATAAATACGTTCTCCGAATTTCAGGCGTCTGTCCTTAGTGGTTTGGGATGGACGATAATGAGTCAGTGAGTTACTAAGTGCATTGCCTTATACATATTATATGCAAGGTGAGTCACCTAACGTTACCGCTGGATATATTTCGTAAACCATATCAAATACTGACGAATCGATTCCACAGAGTGAACGTGAGGAGAGGGGCTAGTGTAATTGTTTAATACAAACCATACAAAAATGCACGGAAGTATGTTTTTTAACACAAACCTACGTTTTTTTAAATGGAACCACGTTAGTTTTATTAGCACATCTGAACATATAAACAAATACGTAATCAGTACCGTTTGTTGCATTGTAAAATGTTAATTACATCCGGAGATATTGTAACCTAACGTTGACGCTTGGAACCTCCGACGTTCAGTTGCGTGTTGTAACAAACACGGGCCACGGTCGGCGAGCAGCATCCTCAGGGACATGATTACGTTGACGACCGTGTTTACGAGTGTGGCTGTAGTGCACTGTTGTGGTTTGGTCTAGCTGTCGCAGTGTCCGCATGTAGCGCTTGCTGCTAGTGTTATTTTGCATTCGTCTCCGCACGCAGACCAACTGGAGTACACCGTGTTACCAGACGTCTGTGATAGTGTAGTGTTGTAGGAACTGTGACCATGGTCTACTCGAACTCTGAAAAGGCGAAGATGATACTCATCTATGGCGTGTGTCGACGAAATGCAGCTGGGAAGCCTGCAGGGTGTATGCAGAACGGTACCCAGACAGAGAGCATCCAACGTGCCGCACATTGCAAAACATCTACCGCCAACTGTACAGGGTGCGTTCCGAAAGTAATGCAATTTTTTTAAAGTAATTTATTGAACAGATTTGCACAAACACTTAAAATTCTTCAAAGTACTGTCCTTGGGCCTCTACACATTTTTTCCAGCGACTCTGTCATGACCGGTACGCGCCCTGGAAGGCGTCTTCTGGGACCTCTCGCAAGGTCTTCGTCACGGCGGATTGGATCTCGTCTATGGACGAAAAACGGGTTCCTTTCAGGGCTGACTTAATCCTAGGAAACAAAAAGAAGTCAGCTGGGGCGAGGTCAGGACTATAGGGGGGGGGGGGGGGGGGCAGCGTTGGCACCTGGTGTTTGGCCAGGAACTCGCGGACTCGTAGCGCGTTGTGGCAAGGCGCGTTGTCGTGATGGAGTTGCCAGGTAGCGGAGATGTCCTTTCTCGTCCTGACGACCCTTTTGCGGAGTCTTTCCAGCACATCCACGTAGTAGGCAGCGTTAACTGTCTGTCCTTGAGGAACAAACTCCTTATGGACCACTCCCCCCACCTACTCCATGTGGCCCGCTCCCACTCCGACTACTAGGAGCGGCGCGGGAAATTCAATTGCATTACTTTCGGAACGTACCCTGTATGTAACAGGTATGGTCGTAGCACGCAAACGGGTCCGTAACAGGCCCATCACAGGAGAAGCGGGTGCAGTTGGTGTGTTAGCTGCTGTTGCCATAAACCCAGCGCCGGCTTTAGGGTGGGGTGACCCGGGCGGTCGCCCAGGGCACCGGGGCCCAAGGGGCGCCACGTACTAAACGCATGTAAAAAAAAAATTACAGTTTACAATCACCCATTTCGCGAAACTAAAATATTATTCAGTCTCATTCAACATACGTCGCTAATCTCACGAATGCGCGATGAATTCGGGGTAGCAGAAGAGAAATCATGCTGAATGCAAACTTCGTATTGTCTGCAACCATCCATGTTTGACGCGGGCTAGCACGGGCTCTACCAAAGCGCCTCTCTTATTTGTTTCAAGAACTACAACAAGGAAGAGCCCATGCAGCCGCACCATCTCTCGTTCACAACAGAAACTACCGGTCGCTCCAAATAAAAGAAAATACAGACTGTGAAATATACATTACATTATGATTTAATTAATACGAATGTATTTATATCGAATATTTGTGACTTAATGACTCATGTACATTAATTAATAGATCATGCAATGCGTGCACTGCATTCATAGTGAATTCTCCCCTAACGTACTGAAATAATACAGCGCCACACAATGTTTGTTAGACTGCATATGTTGGCAGCGCTACGATTTGCCCCCGCATGTCAGTAATTGTCAGTAAGAGTCGGAGGCAGTGGTCATTTTTTCGTGGCTGAATAATTGTGAGTGAAACGAGTGTCGTGACTGTGTCAACATTTTAATTTTCTGGTAAGTGAGAAAAACATTTTTATCTTTTAGTTCAGGTTTTTTTCTAGTTACGTCTACTGATAGGTGAATTTCTTTATTTGTTATAGATCGAATATTGTGGTCGCGAAATAGAGCAGTGTCCAAGCAATAATTTGTCAAATTATAAAATCATGCCAGAAGAGAAGGAAATGATTAAAAAAAAGCTTTCTGGTTCAGAAAATCGGAAAAGAAAAGCTGAAAAAGAAAAAGTTCTTGAAGAAACTAAAAAGCACACGAATATTTATAAGTACCTTAAAGGAAATTCTAAGGCAAATACTTCAGATATTGAATCAAAAGTCCATGTATCAGCAAATATTTCTTCAGACTGTGAACAATTATACACAAAAAATATACACTCACCTATTGAAGGTTATCAAATTGACCAGCGCAGTACATCTTTGCATGAATCCTCTGATATTTCTCCAAGTCAAAATCAACACATGACATCTGTGGTCGATGAAAGTATCAACGTTCTTTGCAATAAAAGAATACAATGTTTCTGAAGTAGGTACGTGGCCAAAAGTACTTAATGCTAGAGATGTAGATCGCATTATAATATGTGGACCCTCACAAGTATGTCTAAATAACTTTCCAAAAAGATGAAAATGGGCGTCATTTCTCTTCAGCTCATTACACAAGAAAACAAACGAAGAAACTATCAGACGACAGTGGCTAGTTTATTCTGTATCAAACGACAGTGTCTTTTGCTTTTGTTGTCGACTGTTTGATTTAAAGTCAACTACTAATTTGACTACCACTGTGGGTTTCAGAAATTGGAAACATTTAAGTGAAGCTCTGAAACTGCATGAAAATAGTCCTAACCACAAAAAAGCATTTACTCAATGGACAGAAGCTGAAATCAGGTTTAAAGCTGGATTAACTATTGACAAGTAAGAACAAAAGCTAATTTCTAAAGAAAGTTTACGATGGAGAAATGTGCTTCAAAGATTGATGCACATTACTTTGTATTTGGCTGAAAATAATATGGCATTCAGAGGGTTATCAGATAAATTATTTACCCCAAATAATGGAAAATTCTTAGGTCTTGTACAGTTATTGGCAAAGTTTGATCCAATCATGGAAGAGCACGTCAGACTGGCATTGAATGGTGATTTAGCTGACCATTATTGCGGCAAAAATATACAAAATGAATTAATAGAACTCATGGCATCACACGTTATGTCTACAATTGTATTCCGCATAAAGGGTTCAAAGTATTATGCAATCATAGCTGACTGTACTCCAGATATAAGCCACACAGAACAACTTTCGATAACTTTAAGATGCGCCGACATAACAGAGGATGGCGTAAGTGTAAAAGAACATTTCATCTCATTTCTGCAAATACATGACACAACCGGTGAAGGTCTCACAGAAAACATGTTAAAAACATTGAGTGATCTTGATCTTAACATTAATGACTGCAGAGGACAGGGCTACGATAAGGGCGCCAACATGAAGGGGAAAAATAAAGGCGTCCAGAACAGAATTAAGAAGTTAAATCCACTAGCTTTTTATATGCCATGTGGATGCCATAGTTATAATTTGGTATTGTGTGATGCGGCAAAATCATCAGTAAAATCCGTGACACTGTTTGGAATGTTACAAAAAATGTTTAATCTATTTGCTGGATCGGTAAATAGATGGAAAATTTTGACCGACCATTTGAAGATATACACCCTGAAAAATGTAAGTGACACACGCTGGGAAGCTCGATTGATAGCGTCAAAGCGGTTCGTTATCAGTTATGCGAAATGCATGACGCTTTGGTTTCCTTGGCCGATGCTACTGAACAAAGCGATGCTGCGGTGTCACACGAAGCGTTCTCTCGTGACATGGTATGATATTCTGTTTCAAATTAACGTTGTGAGTAAAGCAAGTCAGTCACCCACAATCAACTTTGTCGAGTTTATGGGAATCCTTGACAAATGTTGCTCTTATTTGGAAACATATAGACAAACAGGTTTCGAACAAGCTATTGTAACAGCAACTGAACTGGCTTCGGATCTTGATACGCAGCCATTATTTAAACCACAAATGCGATTAAGACGTATTAAACCCAGGCCGGGTGAAGAGGCTGTTGATGATCAAATAACTGACCCAAAAAAGAAGTTTAAAGTAGAGTTTTTCAATGCACTGCTGGACACCGTGCACATATCCATGAAAGAAAGATTTGAACAGATGCAAGAATTTTCTGCGACGTGGAGTTTCTTGTTTGACATTTAAAAAAATCAAAATAAAGAAGAACTAATACTGTTCTAAATTACAAGAAAAGTTAACTGTCAACATGAAGTCAGATATTGATGGAAATTTGCTGTGCGACGAAATTTTAGGCCTGCAACACTATCTCAAAGACAGCCAGGCAACGCCTATTGAAGCCTTAAACTTCATAAAAAAGCATAATCTTCAAGAGTTATATCCCAACATCTGGATAACGTTACGTATTTTGCTAACAATACCAATGACTGTCGCAAGCGGTGAACGCAGTTTTTCCAAACTGAAGTTGATAAAAACGTACTTGTCTCAAACAAGACTAACTAGTTTGGCCTCACTGTCCATTGAAAATGAAGTTGCAGAAAACCTGGACTTTGCTAATCTGATCAGAGACTTTGCCGACAGAAAAGCGAGAAAAGTAAAATTTTAGTTGTTTATAATTGTTTTTCATTAGGCGTAATATGTTTTGTGTTCAGATGACTGACAGAAAATATAGGTTTATGGCTTACAGTTATATTAAATTCAATAAAAATATGGTACCCAATTCAAAATTAGTGTTTTCTCGTTGTACATATTACCTCCTATATATAAACATCCATTGTTGTGTGTTAGTCTCACCAAAACAAAGAAATGGCTTGACCAATTTGAATAATTTTTGTTTTGTTTTGTTCGCTCTAGTACAAGGTTGCTTCAGAAAATAAAAGAAATATTTGGGATATACGAGCCTGTTTCAACCACATTTTACGCATTTTTTCTTTGTTTGGAACACGCAAAAACAATTTTCTGGAGTTTTTGTAGATGTACAGTGCAGTACTAAGCAATATTTTTAGACAATTTCCCAAAACGTGAATGCCCAAACAATATATCACTGCTATACTGACTGTTACGGCAGCGACAGCAGCATGCTGGACTGACGTCACAGGCTACACAAGACTCACATGGAGCATCTTAGCAGGCTTTCAGATTATTTGGATTTCATTTCCATTTAAAAAAATACAATACTCAAATTTACGATGGAAAAAAACATGCTATGATCATAAGATGACGCCATTAACCACTTAAGACGATTTCTAGAAAACAGTCAAATACCGTGTTGCAAAGCACTGACAGCTTCGCTATTTATACAATAAAGCGCGCCAACTGGACGACTAGCCCGGGGCACCTGGATGGCTAAGGCCGGCCCTTCATAAACCCACACATGAGTACACGGGACATTGCGAGAGCCGGTGGACTGAGTCAAAGTAGTGTCATGCGCATACTGCATCGTCACCGCTTTCACCCGTTTCATGTGTCGCTACATCAGCAATTACATGGTAATGACTTTAATCATCGAGTGCAATTCTGTCAATGGGCATTAACAGAGAATGCGTTGCAGTTCTACCTGTTTACCGATGGAGCGGGTTTCACAAACCACGGGGCAGTGAATCTACGGAACATTACTGGTCCATGGACAATCCTCGCTGGCTCAGACAGGTAGAGCGACAGCGACCGTGGACTGTAAATGTATGGTGCGGAATCATTGGCGACCACCTCATTGGTCCTCACTTCATTGCTGGGGCCCAAACAGCTGCAACATACATCGCTTTTCTACAGAATGATCTGCCAACGTTGCTCGAAAATGTCCCACTGTAATCGTGTCGACGTATGTGGTATCAGCATGATGGTGCACCTGCACATTCCGCAGTTAGCACTAGGCTGAGCCTTGACAGGATGTTCGACGGGCGTTTCATAGGACGTGGAGGACGCATAAATTGGTCAGCCCGATCTCCTGATCTTACACCTCTGGATTTCTTTCTGTGGGGTAAGTTAAAGGAGAATGTGTACCGTGATGTGCCTACAACCCCAGAGGATATGAAACAACGTATTGTTGTAGCCTACGGCGACATTACACCAGATGTATTGCGGCGTGTACGACATTCATTACGCCAGAGATTGCAATTCTGTGCAGCAAATGATGGCGACCACATTGAACATCTATTGACCTGACATGTCGGGACACACTCTATTCCACTCCGTAATTGAAAACGTGTGTACGTGTACTTCACCCCTCATGGTAATGTACATGTGCGTCAGTGAAAAATACCAATAACATGGTGTTAGCATGTGGACGTAATGTGCTGTTCCAGTCTCTTCCGTTCCCTTTGGATCCCTACGTAATTCGGTGCTCTTCGATACACACGATCGAACAGCGGAGGAGTGGTACTCAAGCGTCAACCTTAGGTTACAATATCTCCGGATGTAATTAACATTTTACAATGCAACAAACGGTACTGATTACGTATTTCTTTATATGTTCAGATGTGCTAACAAAACTAACGGGGTTCCATTTTTAAAAAAACGTAGGTTTGTGTTAAAAAAACATACTTCGGTGCATTTTTTATGGTTTGTATTAACCAATTACGCTAGCCCCTCTCCTCACGTTCACTCTGTGGAATCGATTCGTCAGTATTTGATGTGGTTTACGAAATATATCCAGCGGTAATGTTAGGTGACTCACCCCGTATATACAGTCCTGGAAATTGAAATAAGAACACCGTGAATTCATTGTCCCAGGAAGGGGAAACTTTATTGACACATTCCTGGGGTCAGATACATCACATGATCACACTGACAGAACCACAGGCACATAGACACAGACAACAGAGCATGCACAATGTCGGCACTAGTACAGTGTATATCCACCTTTCGCAGCAATGCAGGCTGCTATTCTCCCATGGAGACGATCGTAGAGATGCTGAATGTAGTGCTGTGGAACGGCTTGCCATGCCATTTCCACCTGGCGCCTCAGTAGGACCAGCGTTCGTGCTGGACGTGCAGACCGCGTGAGACGACGCTTCATCCAGTCCCAAACATGCTCAATGGGGTACAGATCCGGAGATCTTGCTGGCCAGAGTAGTTGACTTACACCTTCTAGAGCACGTTGGGTGGCACGGGATACATGCGGACGTGCATTGTCCTGTTGGAACAGCAAGTTCCCTTGCCGGTCTAGGAATGGTAGAACGATGGGTTCGATGACGGTTTGGATGTACCGTGCACTATTCAGTGTCCCCTCGACGATCACCAGAGGTGTACGGCCAGTGTAGGAGATCGCTCCCCACACCATGATGCCGGGTGTTGGCCCCGTGTGCCTCGGTCGTATGCAGTCCTGATTGTGGCGCTCACCTGCACGGCGCCAAACACGCATACGACCATCATTGGCACCAAGGCAGAAGCGACTCTCATCGCTGAAGACGACACGTCTCCATTCGTCCCTCCATTCACGCCTGTCGCGACACCACTGGAGGCGGGCTGCACGATGTTGGGGCGTGAGCGGAAGACGGCCTAACGGTGTGCGGGACCGTAGCCGAGGTTCGTGGAGACGGTTGCGAATGGTCCTCGCCGATACCCCAGGAGCAACAGTGTCCCTAATTTGCTGGGAAGTGGCGGTGCGGTCCCCTACGGCACTGCGTAGGATCCTACAGTCTTGGCGTGCATCCGTGCATCGCTGCGGTCCGGTCCCAGGTCGACGGGCACGTGCACCTTCCGCCGACCACTGGCGACAACATCGATGTACTGTGGAGACCTCACGCCCCACGTGTTGAGCAATTCGGCGGTACGTCCACCCGGCCTCCCGCATGCCCACTATACGCCCTCGCTCAAAGTCCGTCAACTGCACATACGGTTCACGTCCACACTGTCGCGGCATGCTACCAGTGTTAAAGACTGCGATGGAGCTCCGTATGCCACGGCAAACTGGCTGACACTGACGGCGGCGGTGCACAAATGCTGCCCAACTAGCGCCATTCGACGGCCAACACCGCGGTTCCTGGTGTGTCCGCTGTGCCGTGCGTGTGATCATTGCTTGTACAGACCTCTCGCAGTGTCCGGAGCAAGTATGGTGGGTCTGACACACCGGTGTCAATGTGTTCTTTTTTCCATTTCCAGGAGTGTATATATAGGATGTTACAAAAAGGTACAGCCAAATTTTCAGGAAACATTCCTCACACACAAAGAAAAAAAATATGTTATTTGGACATGTGTCCAGAAACGCTTACTTTCCATGTTAGAGCTCATTTTATTACTTCTCTTCAAATCACATTAATCATGGAATGGAGACACACAACAACAGAACGTACCAGCTGTAACTTTAGTACAGGAAATGTTCAAAATGTCCGTCAGCGAGGATACATGCATCCACCGTCCGTCGCATGGAATCCCTGATGCGCTGATGCAGCCCTGGAGAATTGGATCACAGCCGTCCACAATACGAGCAGAAAGAGACTCTACATTTGGTACCGGGGTTGCGTAGACAAGAGCTTTCAAATGCTCCCATAAATGAAAGTCAAGAGGGTCGAGGTCAGGAGAGCGTGGAGGCCATGGAATTGGTCAGCCTCTAACAATCCATCGGTCACCGAACCTGTTGTTGACAAGCGTTCGAACACTTCGACTGAAATGTGCAGGAGCCCCATCGTGCATGAACTACATGTTGTGTCGTACTTGTAAAGGCACATTTTCTAGCAGCACAGGTAGAGCATCCCGTATGAAATCATGATAACGTGCTCCATTGAGCGTAGGTGGAAGAACAAGGAGCCCCATCAAGACATCACCAACAATGGCTACCCAAAAGTTCACAGAAAATCTGTGTTGATGACGTGATTGCGCAATTGCGTGCGGATTCTCGTCAGCCCACACATGTTGATTGTGAAATTTTACAATTTGATCAAGTTGGAATGAAGCCTCATCTGTAAAGAGAACATTTGCACTGAAATGAGGATTGACACATTGTTGGATGAACCATTATCAGAAGTGTACCTGTGGAGGCCAATTAGTTGCTGATAGTGCCTGCACACGCTGTACATGGTACGGAAACAACTGGTTCTCCCGTAGCACTCTTCATACAGTGACGTTGTCAACGTTACCTCGTACAGCGGCAACTTCTCTGACGCTGACAGGGTTATCGTCAACTGCACGAAGAATTGCCTCGTCCTATGCAGGTGTCCTCGTCGTTCTAGGTCTTCCCCAGCCGCGAGTCATAGGCTGGAATGTTCCGTGCTCCCTAAGACGGCGATCAATTACTTCGAACGTCTTCCTGTCGGGAAACCTTCGTTCTGGAAATCTGTCTCGATACAAACGTACCGCGCCACGGATATTGCCTCCTGCTAATCCGTACATCAAATGGGGACCTGCCAACTCCGCATTTGTAAACATTGGACTGATTGCAAAACCACGTTCGTGATTAACACTAACCTGTTGATGCTACGTACTGATGTGCTTGATGCTACTACTGTAGAGCAATGAGTCTCATGTCAACGCAAGCCCCTAAGTCAACATTACCTTCCTTCAGTTGGGCCAACTGGCGGTGAATCGAGGAAGTACAGTACATACTGACGAAACTAAAATGTGCTCTAACATGGAAATTAAGCGTTTCCGGACACATGTCCACATAACATCCTTTCTTTATTTGTGTGTGAGGAATGTAGGAATGTTTCCTGAAAGTTTGGCCGTACCTTTTTGTAACACCATATATTTTATCTGTTCTAGGCGTAAGCTTAATATCTATGAACTAATTTTAAGTGCGTGGCAGACGGTACTTTTTATCGTACAACATTTACGGTTTCTTCCCGTTCCATTCCCATATAGCGAATGGTAAGAATGACTGCTTCTATGCTCCTCTACGAACTACACTCCTGGAAATGGAAAAAAGAACACATTGACACCGGTGTGTCAGACCCACCATACTTGCTCCGGACACTGTGAGAGGGCTGTACAAGCAATGATCACACGCACGGCACAGCGGACACACCAGGAACCGCGGTGTTGGCCGTCGAATGGCGCTAGCTGCGCAGCATTTGTGCACCGCCGCCGTCAGTGTCAGCCAGTTTGCCGTGGCATACGGAGCTCCATCGCAGTCTTTAAAGCTGGTAGCATGCCACAACAGCGTGGGCGTGAACCGTATGTGCAGTTGACGGACTTTGAGCGAGGGCGTATAGTGGGCATGCGGGAGGCCGGGTGGACGTACCGCCGAATTGCTCAACACGTGGGGCGTGAGGTCTCCACAGTACATCGATGTTGTCGCCAGTGGTCGGCGGAAGGTGCACGTGCCCGTCGACCTGGGACCGGACCGCAGCGATGTACGGATGCACGCCAAGACCGTAGGATCCTACGCAGTGCCGTAGGGGACCGCACCGCCACTTCCCAGCAAATTAGGGACACTGTTGCTCCTGGGGTATCGGTGAGGACCATTCGCAACCGTCTCCATGAAGCTGGGCTACGGTCCCGCACACCGTTAGGCCGTCTTCCGCTCACGCCCCAACATCGTGCAGCCCGCCTCCAGTGGTGTCACGACTGGCGTGAATGGAGGGACGAATGGAGACGTGTCGTCTTCAGCGATGAGAGTCGCTTCTGCCTTGGTGCCAATGATGGTCGTATGCGTGTTTGGCGCCGTGCAGGTGAGCGCCACAATCAGGACTGCATACGACCGAGGCACACGGGGCCAACACCCGGCATCATGGTGTGGGGAGCGATCTCCTACACTGGCCGTACACCTCTGGTGATCGTCGAGGGGACACTGAATAGTGCACGGTACATCCAAACCGTCATCGAACCCATCGTTCTACCATTCCTAGACCGGCAAGGGAACTTGCTGTTCCAACAGGACAATGCACGTCCGCATGTATCCCGTGCCACCCAACGTGCTCTAGAAGGTGTAAGTCAACTACCCTGACCAGCAACATCTCCGGATCTGTCCCCCATTGAGCATGTTTGGGACTGGATGAAGCGTCGTCTCACGCGGTCTGCACGTCCAGCACGAACGCTGGTCCAACTGAGGCGCCAGGTGGAAATGGCATGGCAAGCCGTTCCACAGGACTACATCCAGCATCTCTACGATCGTCTCCGTGGGAGAATAGCAGCCTGCATTGCTGTGAAAGGTGGATATACACTGTACTAGTGCCGACATTGTGCGTGCTCTGTTGCCTGTGTCTATGTGCCTGTGGTTCTGTCAGTGTGATCATGTGATGTATCTGACCCCAGGAATGTGTCAATAAAGTTTCCCCTTCCTGGGACAATGAATTCACGGTGTTCTTATTTCAATTTCCAGGAGTGTATTACTTGCATACGCTCGTCTTCATGAACCCTGTGGGACGGATACGTATGGTATGGAATGTAATCGAATTAAATCAAATGATGCCGATATAATGAAATGAAATGATCGTATGGCATTGTTGGCCGGGAGGCCCCATTTGGGGTAGTTCGGCCGCCGTATTGGAAGTCCTTTTTAGATGACGCCACATCGGCGACATGCGAGTCAATGATGAAAATGATGATGAATAACACACAACACCCACTTCCCTGCCGGGAATCGAACCTGGGCCCCCTGCGAGGTAGGCTGATGCCGATATAATTATATTAGTAAATGAGATATCTAAAATAGTGATTTACTATTTGGACAGCAAGATAAAATAATTATCGGAAGCTGAGATAGAAAACACAGACAGGCAATAGAAGAAAAAGTGCTTCTCAAATGAAGAAAATTGTTAACATCGAATGTTAGCCGCTAGGAATTTTTTTGGAGGGTGTACATACTGTGCAACGAAGTTAAAGGATCAGTTTTTCGAAACCCATAACTGTCTCCCATTGAGACGTAGAAGCTTGTTATTCGACTCGAAGATACTTACAATCTTCCCCTGTAACGGAGCAAAAACCTGGCACCCTCGGGCTCGACGGCGATCAAATAGCAAAATGTCGACAGGCGCGAAAAAAAGGCCAGAACTCAGAAGTTATGTGGGCTGTTACGTGGGTTACGGTGTCACATTGGCACCAGCTAACCAACGCTGGACGTCGAGGTTCTGAACTCCATCGTAGAGCGGTCAGAAGAATGGCTGAAACGTGTGTAAGAGGGACAGTCCACGGTGACGTTGGGCAGAATTGTCGTGAAATTTGGTGCTAATGTGCTCCCACTAACCCACCGTACAGCTCACATGAACTTCCGAGTTGTGATCTTTTTTTCGCGTGTGTTTGAAGTGTCGCCGAGCCCGAGGGTGACGTTGCAGGACTACGAGATTTTGCATCATTACAGAGGAACGTTGGGAGGACCTTTGAATCAAAATTCAAACTCATTCGTCGCAATGGGAGGCAATAATTGGATTTTCAGAAAAGTGACCCTTTAATTCTGTTGCGCAGTGCATGGAGAGTGTTGCCTTCCACTGAAGTGAAACGTGGATGATAAGCAGTTCAGACAAGAATAAAATAGAAGAGTTTGAACTGTGGTGTTACAAAAAATGATGAAGATTGAATGGTTAGATGAGATACCTAATGAAGAGGTACTAAAACGAAATGAGGAAGAAAGGAATTTGTTTCTCACCTTGACAAAAGAAGATACGGGTTGACATGACACTTCCTGAGGCATCAAGGTACTGTTACTTTGGGAATGCAAAGAAGTGGAGGAGGTGGGGTAGGGAGGGGGTGGAGTCAAAATTATAGAGGAAGACCAAGGTTGAAAGGTTGAGTGTAGTGAGCAAGTTCAGATGGATATAAGCTGCAGTTGTTATGCAGGGATGAATAAGCATACACAGGATAGAATAGAGTGGAGTGCTGCATCAAGCCAGTTACAAGACTGAAAATCACAATAACAATAACAGATACAATAACAGCAACAATAACAACAACATGCACTATGTGACCAAAAGTACCGGACACCCCCAAAAACATACGTTTTTCATATTAGGTGCATTGTGCTGCCACCTACTGCCAGGTAATCCATATCAGGGACCTCAGCTGTCATTAGACATCGTGAGAGAGCAGAATGGGACGCCCTGCGGAACTCACGAGTTTCTAACGTAGTCAGGTGATTGGGTGTCACTTGTGTACGCGAGATTCCCACACTTCTAAACATCCCTAGGTCCACTGTTTCCGATGTGATAATAAAGTGGAAACGTGAAGGGACACGTATAGCACAAAAGCGTACAGGCCGACCTCGTCTGTTGACTGACAGAGACCACCGACAGTTGAAGAGGGTTGTAATGTGTAATAGGCAGACATCTATCGAGACCATCACACAGGCATTCCAAACTGCATCAGGATCCACTGCAAATACCATGACAGTTAGGAGGGAGGTGAGAAAACTTGGATTTCATTCCCGAGTGGCTACTCATAAGCCACACATCACGCCAGTAAATGCCAAAAGACGCCTCGCTTGATGTAAGGAGCGTAAACATTGGACGATTGAACAATGGAAATACGTTGTGTGGAATGACGAATCACGGTACACAATGTGCCGATCCGATGGCAGGGTGTGGGTATGACGAATGCCCCGTGAACGTCATCTGCCAGCGATTGTAATGCCAACAGGAGGGGGTGGTATTATGGTGTGGTCGTGTTTTTCATGGAATGGGATTGCACTCCTAGTTGATCTACGTGGCATTATCAGAGCACAGGCCTACGTTGCTGTTTTAAGCACCTTCTTGCTTTCCACTGTTGAAGAGCAATTCGGGGATGGCGATTGCATCTTTCAACACGATCAAACACCTGTTCATAATTCACGGTCTGTGGCGGAGTGGTTACACGACAGTGACATCCCTGTAATGGACTAGCCTGCACCGAGTCCTCACCTAAATTCTATAGAACACCTTTGGGATGTTTTGGAACGCTTACTTCTTTCCGGCCTCACCGACTGACATCGATACCTCTCCTCAGTGCAGCACTCCGTGAAGAATAGGCTTCCATTCCCAAATAAATCTTCCACCACATGATTGTACGTATGCCTGCGAGAGTGGAAGCTGTCATCAAGGCTAAGGGTGAGCCAACACCATGTTGAATTCCAGCATTACCGATGGAGGCTGCCACGAACTTGTAAGACATTTTCAGCCAGGTGTCAGGATACTTTTGATCACATAGTGTATGCCCCTGGAGAATATTCGTAGTTATACCCTGAACAACGGTTCTTGAATTTTTATAAACAGATTCTCGTAGGATGTACGGCACTATTCTTTTAATAGCTATCAATTAACATTCTTCAACATTTCTGTTATATTCTCGCGACAGTCAAACAAACTTGTGACTAGGCGTACCGTCCTTCTTACGAACTAGATGTCCTCTGTTAGTCCGCCCTGAAATGGCTCCTACATACTTGAAGAGTATTTACATATGGGTCATTCACTTGTTTAGTAAGCAATCTATTTGGAAGACAAACTGAAGCTCGCCAGTATCCTCTACCAATGAATTGTAGCCTTCCATTATTCTTTGCCCACATCTGAGGCTATATACACTGCTGGAAAAAAAATAGTAGATCTTGAAAGACGACGTCGATTTTGATCTGATGATGGCACTTGCCACCTGGGTGATAGAAGATGTACTGATAATGGTTTCAACGTCGTCCGCCAACAGATAGCGTAGTGGCATAGCTGCCAGAGTCAGAAGGCTCTGTGTGGTGCAAAAGTGTGAAACGAGCAGGCTACCATGCCACAGAGTAGCACACGTGCTTCCAACAGCCAACTGAGAGAGTTTGAAAGGGGCCAAATTGTAGCCTTCCGAGTGGCTCTTCAGACAATTGACACACAAGCTGGTCGTGATGCGTCAGTTGTGTAATGATGCTGGTATGAGTGGGCACGTGAACATTGTCACACCCGCAGACAAGGTTCTGGACGCCCACGCAGCACAGACTGCCTCCAGGATCGTCGTATTGTAAGGGCAGTAGTGGTAGCGCCACAGCTCAGATAACAGGGGTATGAGCGTAGATGTGGGAACCGGATATTAACAATGGGACTACAGACATGCAGCCGGCCGGGGTGGCCGAGCGGTTCTAGACGCTACAGTCTGGAACCGCGCGACGCTACGGTCGCAGGCTCGAATCCTGCCTCGGTCATGGATGTGTGTGATGTCCTTAGGTTAGTTAGGTTTAAGTAGTTCTAAGTTCTAGGGAACTGATGACCTCATAAGTTAAGTCCCATAGTGCTCAGAGTCATTTGAACCATTTTGAATAGACATGCACATCTCTAACCCGTCTACCACACACACCACAGTATCGACGAGCAGAGGATCACTTGGAAGACGGAATAGTGCGTCGTGGTCTTCAGCGAAGAAAGCAGATTCAGCCTGCACGCAAGTGAGTGGTATGTGGGTACGACACAGGCCTGGTAAATGCTCTCTCTCTCTCTCTCTCTCTCTCTCTCTCTCTCTCTCTCTCTCTCTCATAGAGCACTCTGGCCCCACTCCAGGCCTTATGGTCTGGGGTACGATAAGACACAGCTCTTGTTCACCATCAGTGTTTCTGAAGGGGACGCTAACCAGCGCTTGGTAGGTGTAGTATGTTGTTAGATTCGTTCTTTTGCCGTTTTTGAAACATGAAGTTAGTGTTTTGTTCCAAGAGGATAACGCTCGTCCGTGGAACTCAACGTGCTCTGTAGGACGTGCAGCAGCTTCTCTGATCAGCGCGATCTCCAGGCTTGCCTCCAATGTAGCACATGTGGGATATGATGGGACGTTGGCTCGCGCGACTCGTCAGTTAACAACTCTTACAGGTCGACAATGCGTGGAATAACGTATCTCAGGGTAGTAGCCACCATCTGTATAAACGATTGCATACCAGAATGGCGCCTGCATTGCCATTGTGAGACTACAACACGCATTAAAATGTGTGTTTCATCATGTCTCGATACCTGGTACCTCAGAACCGATTGTACTATTGATCTGTATATGTAATCATTTCAGGTACACCACATGCACTGTTGCAACAATAAATCTTGAGTGAACTGGAAATCTCTAAACTTGTTCCAGCAGGGTATTGGTTTCATTTCATATCTCCACACGTTGTTAATCCCAAATTCTTATGTGGCACGATTGACCCTCGGTCTGACTACATCACGCAGTTACCTAATGTTGTGTCACGTGTGCCATGTGCACTTGTTTACAAACACAGCGCTGTCAAACATTTCGCGCCAGACACCAGAGGCGCTGTGTTTTGTGTATATGTGTTTTGGATTTGTTATTCGTTGATTATGTTGTTTACATTTTTTACCTTTCATGCATGTAAGTAGGTTGTGCATAGCTATGACATAACTGTGATGCTTTCGTTGCTTCCATGTTATGTGGTACCGAACTGCAAGCTCGAATAGACTGAACAGGCTGTTGTATTTTTTGTCGTCTACTGTAACTGCGACCACTTTTGCTTTTGTGTGATCTGGTTCCAACGTATCAAATACACGCAGCTTCTAATAGTCGAACGACAGCCTGCTGTGGGGCTAGTGAAGCAAGGGATGCAACCTGTCAGCTTTGACCAATGACGTCATACATTACTCATAGATAATATCTTCATTTTCAGCCATTGATAATAAAACAGTTCTGTGCTGGGTAAGCGCTATCATTGTACATGAAAATAATTGTATGTGATTTTTAAAAAAATCGTTACATATTGCTCAAAATTTTCTTCATGTGCATTTATTGAAATAAATGATTGTTTGCAATTAATTCGGTATTTAATTACATTCTTAGTGATACTGGTCTACTAGTTTCTTATTTTACGACAATTTTTAGTATCTCATTTTCGTTTGTAGGTATGTATTTATCTGTTCCGATGAACTTGGATGATTTGAGAGAGGCTATGAGCGTAGACATGCTGGCTACGATTTGTTTTTTACAAATGTGTGGTCTCGTTGCTGCGTATGTTCGATGTCGTGACTGCGGTGAACATACGCGCCTCGCAAGTGTATCTCGTCGCCGTACTCACGACTTATTCGTATGGCGCTGCAGCAAAGATCGGTTGTGTCGGTCCATTAGACGAGGGACGTGGTTCGAGAAAATCTAAGCTCACCTTGAGAGACATTATGAAAATCACGTACTGCTGGTGTTTGAGATATCCCGTATGGCAAAGTGTATCCATGAATGTTGTGTGAGTACTCTTTTTGTAGAGAAGTTGGTGGAGAATACATGAAATTGGGGGGGGGGGGGGGGGGGGGTTGAAACTGACGAGTCGCATTTTGGTAAAAGGAAGTACAACAGGGGGGAACCTTTGGTGGGATTATGAGTTGGGGGGGGGGGGGGGGTAGTTTCAGGTCAAGGGTGTGACGATGTAGTGTTTAAAGTAGTACCCAATCGAAGGAAGGAAGTTTTGGTCGTCTTAACTGAAGATCACATTGCAGAGGGTTCCATTGTACCATTGTCATTTCAGATGGGTTTTCTTCATATAGGGATTTAGGGGGAAGGGGTTCTCAGCATCTGGTAGTTAATCACAATATTGAGTTCAGATCATTATCCACAGGGGTTTGCACAAATAGCATAGAGGGTTATTGGTCAGCTGTGAAATCTGTTGTAGGGAAGGGGAAACGCCATCACATAGACGAATATTCATGCAGGTGTAGTATTTCCCAAACATATTGCCCGCCACCCGTTGTGGCCGAGCGGTTCTAGGCGCTACAGTCTGGAACCGGGCGACCGCTACAGTCGCTGGTTCGAATCCTGTCTCAGGCATGGATGTGTGTGATGTCCTTAGGTTAGTTAGGTTTAGCGTAGTTCTAAGTTCTAGGGGACTGATGACATCAGAAGTTAAGTCCCATAGTGCTCAGAGCCATTTGAACCATGTGAACCATATTGCCCATTTAAATGTTTTGTTAAACGGGTTGGGCAAATGTTCCGTCCGAAGTATGTTATCTAATTTCACATAAGGACGGGTGGTGGGTGGTGGGGGCTGAATTTGTGTGTCTGTGCGTGTCTGTGTCTGTGTGTTTTCGTAATGTTTTGTTTGTTGTGTATGTCGGTATGTGATTTTTGTTGATGTCTTCCTAGGCGAGCTACGGTTCTTTTAAGAAGTTCCCGTGTGGTAAGTTCAGTTTTCCATTTTTTCTTTTACTTCATTTGACTATTTTGACGTATTTCATTGTTGTATTACACCATTACGTATGTTTTCGTGTACTCCAGCACGTAGAAGAAATTTCACAGCTGTCGTTCTTCTTTCGTTAACCAGCACTGGTATCAGTACAATTTTTTCGAATCTGTACTAGCAATATTAAAGGCGAAACGCCTGACACAACTAAAATTTGTATCCCGTCCTTCAGTTGACCTTTACACTGACACTACCTATTCGAAAAGAACGACATATTTAACATTGATGAGATTTACCTATATATGTCAACTGGAGAGCGGGATACAAATTTTATGTATAACTATATAGCTCAACTAAAGAATGGGATACTATTGGCACTGCTGTGATCAAAACTATAATTTTCAGTCGATACTATTAGCATTGAAGGCGAAAAAAAATATGACCCATAATGAAGTACGGGATACAAATTGTATATGTTTCGTCTTATTGCCTCTTCGCGTAGTTCAACTGATGTACAGGTTGCAAATGTAACATACGTCCATTTTTACGTTTTCGTTAGCTGTATATATATATATATATGTCAACGGAAGTATGGGATACAAATATTATGTATGTAGGTCCTTCTGCATTCAGTGGTACTACTATCGACATAAGAACAGACCATTAGTGGTAGCGGAGGTGAAAGAAACAAAATATGTAAAATTTGTATCCCATGCTTCAGTTGACCTATATAGTTCAACTGAACAACAGGATTTTAATGCTAACGAAAATGAAGAAATCAACATACGCTAAACTTGTATCCCGCACTGCAGCTAACCAATACAGTTCGAAAGAGGTTCGAGATACAACACATCTATATGTGACGTGAGGTATTCTATGCTACCAATATTTCGATAAATTTTTCCCCTTCATTTTCCACAGAAAAAATACCATGCAAACACACGATATCCTTAAGGTGAAAATACTACTTGCCTTGATATATGTCACTATATTTTTCGTATCTCGTATTCCTTTGTTTCTGAACTGTCTTGTCAGCTCTTTCATCTGTGCAATAAATGCTCTCTGGTCAATTCTAACGCCATTGATCAAAGCTGACGAGTTGTATCCCCTGCTTCACTATATAGACCCGCACAGCGTGTACCAATACTAGGTATGATTCACTAACGCATTTGTGAAAGGATACCACGACATTATGTATTATGACATGAACTTCACATTTCTCTCAAATATGCGCCAGTTGCCAGTTTTTGCTCTGGGCTCATATTTTGTTCATAGGTAAATATACAGGATGTTCAGGTGGGTTATCCACGGCTACACGTTTGGGATGTCAGGCTCCCACTGTCTGTCTGCCTCCATTCAGTCCTTCATGCACAAGCAATTGCAAAAGCACAGAATAGTTATGAAATAAAAGAAAATCAAATTAAAGTATTCATACATTAAGTACTCATCTTACTTACAGTTAATAAACCAAAACGCAGAGAAAATCGCAGTATTAATAAAAAAGACACCACTGTGCAGTAGAACTCAATCACCCACGAAAATTTTCGAAGATGTAAGAAGAAAAATTCAGAATCAAAACGGTAGAATCATTCGCGTTATGTACCAAATGGAGTTGATGTTGGTCAACATCAGAGTCGGATGCAATGTAACTCAAACGTTCAACTTTAGATGGTTGCATCTACCACATGATTAAATTGTACAGTGTGGAAGCATTAGGAGAGCACATTGATTGGTATGTGTAGTATGTGATAATATAGGCTGCACTACTGTTCCGCCTGTCGACTGGTCGATGCCAAATAAATTAGTGTCATTGGTGGATAGTGGTTAAGGAATAACAGAGACAGTGTGTAATGCATTTTGAGGATACAATTAACAGAACATATGAAATATGACATCTATTAAAGGGACAGAATAGGTACTGCCAATGTTGTTGACAGCCCTACCTACTTTACCCGAACTCAGTCTTAACTCCATAAATCCGATTGTTGTTGGTTTACCTTCAACAATCTGGCTCCCATCAATAATTAAGGACGGTTGTTAGGAAATGAGGCACACTTCATAATTGGCGGCCAATATGGGGCTCACAAAAGGAACCATGACAATGGAGGGCTTCGCATCTTAAACAGTGCCCGGAGAAATGAACTTATATTTACTCTGCAGGACACTGTACTGTGTATGACAATTGCTCCATTCTATCCCATCTGTGAATGGCATGCAAAAGGAAAGATTGTCAGGAGGAATCAGAAAAGGCTAGAATTCATGTGATTGCAGGTGTTGCCCAGAGGCACAGAAATTAAGTAAGCCCTACTGTACTTATAGCCGCAAACGACCAGTAGAGCCAAGATTCCTCTTAATGTACTATGATGCCTCTTTCCATTGAGCTGTTCTGGTGGACGAATTTTTCATAGATATGTATATCTACAATTTGGAGTGTCCTGCGAGGTCTCCTTGTCGTGTGCCTAGTGCTCATAGGGAGATGTCGAACCTACCAGTTACATACGTCCTCCTAGAGTAGCACACAACTTTTTTGGACTCGACTTGTTTGCTAATATCTCATGGATACTATGGTGGCCTATAAATTTATCTTCCAGATCTGTACTACAGTTTATTCCCAGCTAATAATCTTCTTCACTATGCTTGGATCCTCTTCTTCAAAGATTTCGTGAATTGGCTAGAAAAGGAGCTCATTTCTCTCCTCAAACAACTTAAAAAATTCATAACCAGAGTTTCATCATTTCAACAATATATTGTCAAATTAAACAATAATAAAATGTACTTTACATTGAGTACTAGGCTCCTCATTCTCTCCGGTCCGCTTACAGTAGAGTAAATCAAATACATTACTTTTTACATGACATTCACTGCGAATACAAGCTCCTTGGTTATTGCTTTGATTAACCATTCCATCAACTAATGGTAGAATATTTTATACATTTAGAATGAAAACACATGCAATACTGGTGTAATATTCTATATTATTTATTTCACAAACTGGTTTTCAGTTGTCATTCCATCATCCAATACAGCTATAAGTTTGTGGTGCAGTGAAATTTTGTTGGATCAAAAATTTCAAACTAGTGCATCTACAGATTATCTTCATTTCCAGATATGAAGAAGTTAATCTTTGATTTAGGAATAAAACAAGGGAGTTTATTTCAAATTTAAATTTGATGTAAGATTATTTAACTAAGCTAAAATATACAACATGTTAATTAATGAACTATATACAAACTACAACAGTTGTTCATAGGAGAAAATAAATTGAACAATAAACTATGGGGACATATTCCAAGGATGTGGCTGAACAAAATAATCTTGTCTTTAATTAGTCCTTAGTGGGCTTTCATAACACTTTTCATCAGTGGCTGTGCTGAATAACAAGTCCACCACAGTAATTGACAATGTTCATTCACCACTCATGCCCATATGAGGTGCAGCTCCTGCATATATTCTGGGCTTTGCATAAACAGAAACCCGGTGTCAGTGTTTTGCTCTGACCTAGCTCAAGTAACTTAAAATATTAGTTTTTTTTCTCCATATTCAAGTGACTATCTTCCATTGTTCGAAGAGCCTAAGAGTGTCCCATGGTATTTATTAACGAAATGTCATGTTATGCTAAATCCTGAATGTTGTAAAGAATACCAGGGATACTC
Source organism: Schistocerca gregaria (assembly GCF_023897955.1). Lineage (NCBI taxonomy): Eukaryota > Metazoa > Arthropoda > Insecta > Orthoptera > Acrididae > Schistocerca > Schistocerca gregaria. The sequence goes on from NC_064925.1 coordinate 250,914,929, forward strand.
TGGAGAGACGTAATGCAGTCCATCAGTCACCACCAAAGGCTTTTTGAGACATCTGCTCATCTGATAGGACTGAGATTTATTGTCAATGCAGTTATGTCAACTCCTTATAGAGAGTACTGCCTACTATTGCCAAGGTTACATAGCTGACAGACGTAAGTCCCTCGCTCATTAATGGTTTTGTTGTTATTTGAGATATTTTCTGTTTTTGTTTATTTTTCAAAGCTTTATTTATGTTTTGGAAGTTATGAAATTACATGTTTCCAACAATGCTGTATGTTATTAATCGTTACCTTATCCTGTAACTCCTCTAAAGTATGTTTTGCAAAATATTTTTTCTTATCTCCATTGTGCTTCACATTGACCTCTTCATTTTCACATTTTCAGCTAGATACAGAACATGACTGTAATTTCACTAAGGACAAACTCTTTTGGTAAGGTGCACATGTAATGTTTTGGAAGTAACATTGTTATTCTTATTTTGAATTTTACAATTTTATAAAATTGTATAAAATTTTGTGAAAAACAGTCAATTGCAGAAATTACTGTAGCCAACATAATATTCATGCAGTACACAATTATCTTAGTTATTCTTAAATTTTGATACATTTGTCTTCATACCATTTTCTGTACAATTTTATAGCATGTTCTAAGCTCAAATATAATATCTCCATGCCAATCATCGTGGATTTCAAAGAAAGAAAAAAAAAAGATTGGGTTATCCTCAATATGCACTTTTCTCAAATGACTTTCAGAAAGTCATAGATCAAGGTACTCCCTCGAATGTACTATTTATTGAGTTCCAGGAGCATATGACTTGTTACAACACCAACAATTATAACCAAAATTACGATTATAAGGCAAAAGAAAGAAATTTTGTGACTAGACTGAAGATTTATTCGTAATCTTGCAGCAAAGTTACATCTGTCTGCAAAGTTGTGTGTTCAGGAAGCTGGGCGGTGGGTTCTCCTGTAGTGTGGTGAGTGCAAAGTCAAAAGTCCGTACTCAGCAGGTACATTCTTTTCTACTCGAAGCCACCTGTATAGTGTTTCGATGTCAATGGCTTGGATTCAGATATGGCTGTTTAGTGCACAACGAGTGACATACACTGAACAGTGGAATGATGCAACAGCTCAACAGAAGCTAGCGAAGACAGCGCCCTTGCTGACCCAGGAATGTGTCACTCTGCAGCGTCACAATCCAGTGGTGGGCATCTGCTGTTTGTGGCCTTTGGTAGCTGGCAGAAATGTTCTGGCCTCCCAGGCTCCCCAAGTTGAACTCTCTGTCTACAGTGTCTGACGGTGGCAGCCGCTGGGTAGCCTCGCCTTGTATGCAAATATATATTAAAAATTATTATTAATCGAATTAATTAGATTATGGTCATGTTTGATTTTTATGAATTTTGAAGTGAATGAATTGTCTTTCACTTTTAATTTACCGATCTTGTAAATTTTAAGTCAGTGGTGGTGTGAACTTAGATCGATTTCGCTTGCTTTACACCACTGAGCTTTACAGAATTTGGTTATATGCTTCTTCTTCCACCATAACTTCTTCTCATTTTTGACCATGAATACAATACTAATTTTTATCAGACTTCCTCTTCAGATGCAGGCAGTTACAGTGACATGACATTCGCACAGTGCACGGAAGAAAAGAAAACTTTCGTGGTTTTGCACTAAAAGGAACTCTCACACTTCATACTTTCATAAAAATCGTTATTCAGGTAACACAATGTCTACTACACACTTCTCACAAGAATATGTCTTCTCCCCACAGGAACTAAAGACAGAGACTATGTAATAATTGACAAAAAAAATTAACGAAGTTTTTATCATTTGTCATTTGCCTTCCGGAGTAGCAAAATACATCTTTTCCGACGCTTACAGAGGTCGCGCTAGTGTTTATTATCATTGCTTTTTAGCTTTTGTCGTAGCTTGTTGGGAGTTTCGTTGTGTATCTATACACCTGGAGGATTCATTTCGATGCCCAGCACTATCAGGTTTAGCTGACAGCTTGTAGATCAGTGGCTTTCCCTAGTCAGCTGGTGTAATTAAACCATACATTCAATCAATGAATCAACTTTGCTTCTCTTAAATCCTAATCCCATGATGAAATTAGTGAACTTCTATTTGAGCAATATGGTGCTGGTTTCAGGCCATGTGAGCTTTTCATTAGTCAGCATACTTTTATAGAGCCATCATTATAACCTTCAGGCTGTGTCATAAATATCGTTTCCTTCAGGTCACTTTAAAGCAAAGCAGTAGTCACATCTATTTGTGCAATGTTCATCTTTTCCTTCACTGCAACAAGAGTAATGTTCGAGTAGTCAACATCTTCGCCACAGGGCTGAAAGTTGGTTCATAACCGAATCCTTTCTTTTAAGAAAATCCTTCGATAACCAAGCTTGCTTTGAATCTGTTAACTGATATTCAGCATTCTTCTTCAATTTGTAGATCCACATACACGGATTTGCCCTTTTTTCAGGAGTTAAATTGTCCAAAGTTTCATTTTCTTGGTGTGCCACCATTTCTTGATCCATTGCTGCTTCCCACTCATCTCATTGGCTCATATTCATGGCGTCACAACAAGATTCTGGCTCGCAAAAGATCATCAGCTGCATTATGTAGACTTGAATTTTTTTGGCGATCTCTCAGTTGTGTCCCAACCCTTTATTCATCAGATTGTTCTAATTTCTCCTCAGTTTCATTTAGTTCATCATCACAGCTATGGAACACATTTTCTGTTGGTAAACTAAATTCCACTTTGCTCTCTAATTCGTCTGACGACTCTTGATATTTCCTAAGAAGGAGATCAAAATCCACAGGAATTAATGAACTTTCCTTTTGCACAATTCTCTCTTCATAGATAACATCCCATGATATTGTTAGCTGATAACTTTCTTCACACTAGTTCCAATAAACATCATCATGCTCACAGCCCATCATAATCCCTTTTACCACTTTTCTATCCATTATCACTATTAATTGTTTTGGAATGTGAACATAACATTTAGGCCCTCTAATATATAGATGCTTCATGGCAAGCTTCTATTGATATCATATTTTGTATGGATATTCCCCTACAGTACTGGAAGGTCCATTCAATTCAGAATGTCTGTTACAGAATTTATTATTTCAACCCAAAACGACTGAGGAATGTTTCTGTGAGCATGCATCATAACCCTGACTGTTTCATAAAGAGTATGATTTTCTCTTTCACTGCATCCACTTTGCTGTGGAGAGTATGCCATAGTGAAATGTTGGAATATGCCTTCCATCTGTTGAATCTCCATTGTCTGTTTATTGTTGAACTCTCCTCCATTGTCAATTAAGAGGTTTTTACTTGTATTTCCAGCAGTCTTTGCTTTGGTTATAAATTTCCTTAGGTTATTAGCAACTTTAGATTTTTCCTTGACAAAGTAAATGGCTAGAAATTTGCTGTAAACATCTTTGAATACAACAAAATATTATACTGAGACTTGGATTTTTGAAAACCACCACAGAAATCCATATGAATCAGCCCTCACAGTTTAGAAACTCCCTTCCACACTCAAATGGAAGGTGATGTGCTTTACCATAAATACAGCCTTCGCAGAGCTCAGAGCACAATCCCACATTTATGTTCAAGATCTTGGAGAGTAACATCTCGACATATCACTTAATGTGGTATCCAAATCTTTCATGCACCAATTAGTAGTAAGTTTTCTCTACCAATTTCATATACTTAAGCAAGAATAGGAGGTGTAATGCTTCTAATCATTAATTTCAATAGTCCTTCATAATGATACTGATTGCCAACTATTTTTGTAATGTAATCAATTTTAAAATAACGTCTTTCTGTTGTGGATAAAAATGTACTTTTCCGATTTTTTTCTTGTGCCACTAAGATAGACAACAGATTCTTTTTAATTTTTGGTACATATCATACATTACTGAAAGTGATTTTGTGCCACTTTCCATTCACTACTGCTCCATTTCTATGGTGCCCCTGCCAGCAGCTGATGTTAATGTATATAACGGTATATACTGTAGAAAATGGTTCAAATGTCCTGAAAAAGTTGTCAATATTGGTGATATGACTTTTTGTACCATTAGCTACAGACAGCTACCAGTATCACTCTCAGATGACATAATGGTAAATGTCTCAGCAAAGAGAACCATGTTCATATCTGGAGTTTCAGCAACTTCTGACACATCACTTTTCTGATACTTTTGTCACTGAACATCTGTAATCTACTTTTGGCATTTTTTGATCATGTTGTTTGGCATCTTACAATAATGGCAAACAATTTTCTTTTTTAACTGTGGTTGTTTAGAGACTTGTTTCAATGAGTCACTTACAAGTGTCTTGAGATTTAGAATCTCCCCCTGTACTCAAGAAAGCTTTCTTGTATGGACAAAGTCAAGTTGTCAGGCTGTTAACAGTCCCATCATTTTTTGATATAATCGTTCAGCTTGATTTGAATGAGAAATACCCATCTGAAAGCATACCTAAAATTTTACAAAATAAAAGTAAATTGGGCAATTCTGGATTATTTTCTACATCTTTGGCCATTTCTTGTTTCAAGTCATCCCACACATTTTTCAGTTTTGATATATGAGTTGCTATATCATCATTGGAGTGTTTCACAATTCCAAAAAATCATATTAAAAGCTCATAAACTTTATCTTCAGAAACACTCTCAAATACTTTATACAGATCAGTCTCCACTCCTCCAGATGTATTGAGACACATGTTTTTCTGCAATGTTTTCTCTGTTATATTCGTAGTCAATACAATTAAAGCATTGTTGTCAGCCTTAAGATAATTATTTAATGCATTCTTACATATGTCTATTTCCTGAACAGGAGAATCTTCTGCAGAGTGTACAGGTTTAACTAACCTACCTTCAGTAATGTCAAGCACTTCAGGAACACAATGTAGACAGGCATTTGGTTTGTATTTCCATGCATTCCAGTTTGATTGCCATTCCAACCAATGTTTATCACTCTTGTCATATCCATAGTTGAAATTCACAAGCAGACTCCAAAAGTTACTCCGACAAATTAATGTCGTAATATGCTAATTTCAAAAATTTCACTTCATTTGTGTACAAAACTTACAACTTGTGTTTCTTCAATTCACTTTAAATTACACAGTAACACATCTGGGCCCATGACCTGCTTGATTATTTAGGAATAGTACAAGTTTTCTACATTTAAAAACATTGGTCTATTAAAAGTCTGCTCGTTAGCGCTTGACAAGATAACACTTTTGTTGCGGCAATAAGCATAAACCAGTCTGTAGCTGGTACAACAGAAATATTTAAATGTCATTCAATTTATTAAATAATACAGTTCACAACCTGAAATTTAACATGTTGTATCAGAACTGAGAAATCAACAATTATAGAGTTTATGAATGATCAAAGCAAACTTCATAACATGTGTTCTTGATTAGTTTTCTGTGGTAAAGTGCTGGGAAGTGAAACAACATTTCAAAACATCGACATTTATTTGCCAGCGAAAACATATAAATAAAAACACATCAGAATCTATTAATAAAGGAACAAATAGAGCTTGTTTACCTTTACCATCATGTTTATTTTTCCTGATTTAAAATATTTCTCCTTCACTAGAGCTGACTTTTTCGCTTAATATATTGTTTTGTGAAAATTGCGTCACCAGCTTATGTTATTAATGTACAACATAGGTATCAGTTCTGTTATTGTAAAACCTAAATAAGTTTTCACTTCCAAGTATCTGACCTTGTTTGTGGAAGACCAATCAATGAACAAATATCCAAGTCATCATAGAACATTTGCAATTTGATACGAACACAAAACGACACAAATCCACTATTCTATTCTATGAGTATAATATAAGTTAAGTTTCAATGTTAGCAGATACCCTCAATACTCTCTTCCCGGGAAACTTTACCGTGACGAGACGCCCTGTACGAATGTCGTCATTGAATATGCATTGTTGAATGTTTTGACGTGACGTGAATGCCAGAGTGAATCGACCTTTATTCAAGGAGCGGGTCTCAATACCAACTAAATTGGTGGCCTTTACTTAACAGTATTACGAGAACAACTGTGAAATATGACGTGAAAGGATGCTGTTGTACTACATTGTGCAGCAAAAAAAAAGTTATCGCAATGAAATGCTGGTCTTCTGCTCGGTGATATTTTTATTAAGTCTATGGAAATGATGAAATCAAGGATAATATTTAAGCAAAAGTCGATCAGGATATCGTATCGATATTTTGGAAGATTAGATGAGTGAAATATCTTACCTCGGCGTCGTATGATGGCGGAATGCGCGAGTTTCTGTGACAACAGTTCACAAATATTGTTTATTGAACTGTGTTCATATTGGAATTTGTGTACGTAGAGAAGTTCGCGCGAAAGTGGGCAAGTTGTTGATACCGTTTCACAACATTTAAAAGATCTTTGGATGTAGTTACTGTAGAAAGAGTATTTTCTGCAAACTAACGAGCATCACCAAACCTAGGTATGTGTAGTATATCTTTTAAGTACATTTGCGCGTTCGTCAGTGTAAACATTTTGTTGAAGTGTGTTTGTGTTTGAGTTAAATAGGACCTTCGTGTAATAAATACATCTTTGTGTTTATTAGTGGCAACCGCAATATTAAATTGTCATAAACATAATGAAGTATACCTTTGGTTGTTTGTTTGTTTTTACCATTACGCAAGTTATTATGAACAGCAACTGATAAGTGTCGCGTAACGTTTATATATGTGCTGTAGCAGTAGACATTCAAATTACTGGCATGATCTTCATCTGGCTGCGAAAAAAATGTATCATGAAGTATTTGTTCTAATCTTAGCAATCCAGGCGGAGACCTACATTTATAACTCAATGTAAAAAGTATCTGCTGTAGTATCCATTATTGCAGCTGCCTGAGATAACTTAATGCCGAAACGTTATTTGTGTGTGGGCATAATGGAAAGAATATTATGAGGTTGTATTCGTCAGATTAATGTTACAGATTTGTACTCATCAGGAATTCGTGCATTTTTGTCGAAATTAAAGGTTGTATTTGCCTCTGGCGATAATCGATTTAGTTATTCAAAGGTGAAATAGATAACGTACGCAGGCTAATGAAAAATAATTTTCTGTTGATTTCTGGTTGAAACGTTTTTATTGTGATGTTAGTAAAACGGCTGAGCAAAGTGGCACAGATGTTATCGCACTGTACTGTTATTAGAAATAAGTTAGTTTGAAAAGGGGTACGACCGAATTCTTTCTCACTCTTAGGTAGTCATAACTTACTGTCCATCTCTAGTAACTGTAGGCCTATCGTTGATAGGACATTGATCCTGTCTTTCTTCCTCAGTAGTAAGATCATGTCAGTTGAACACACTGATTGGGACTAGTTTTTCAGTTGTATGCTTAGCCATGTCATAGTGAGTGTAACACAATTCCTGGTTTGTAAAAAAAACGTAGGCGTACAGTTCATTATTTTTGCGAGCACTCATCCCAATTTTCTCAGGAGACTCATGTTTGAGAATTTGATATGTTGTGTTAGGTACACTGAACTGTGTAAGGGTCGTGCTGCTTCGATTTGTCAAAGTTAGAAAACATCCTAACCCTTCCATGTCAGATTATATTCACATTTGTGGTGTTTAGCAGTCTGTACATTTTGTAGGTACTGCCACAACTCGTGTCGCTCAGAATATATTACTTCGCCTTCAGGAGCCCATGAAGTCAAGGCATTAAAAATTTTGCTGTGGAGCTGTATGATGGAGTATACCCAGTATAAGATGTGGGGGAGAGAAGTGATAATTCATATTAATTTCTCTTTGAATACTAAAAAAGCGTAAGATATCATGATAGTACACTTGCTATGAATAAACAACTGTTACGTGTCCCAGTTATCTCCAGACTGATACCGAATTGATTGCACCTCCCTGTCTCAGAATTGGGGGGATGGTGGTAAGCAGTTTCATTGTCCTTACTGCTTTTCTTTCTCTCTCTCTCCCCCCCCCCCCCCAAAAAAAAAAAAAAAAAAAAAAAAAAAAAAAAAAAAAAAAAAAAAAAACAATATTCATCTAAGTAAACTCGAAACTATATAAGGAGATTGTTCATTGGTATAGCCCCATATTTCAAAGATAATACTGCTTTGGGCTTATGTTCTTATGCCTCTACAGCTAACCCACACAGTTGATCCTTCCTCTCATTTGTCATCCTGCATTTGTCTCTAAATCATATTTCTGCTTGTTTTGTTACAGATCTGCAATAAATCAGCTTTATCATGTCCTTTAATAAAAACACAAGGGATGGAACATGGCATACAATACCACCTGTCAGCTTTGAGCTATGACGTCATATGACACCTCAAAAGACACACACTCACACGATTGGAAAATAGCAACCAATAACTTAATTGTAATCTATTTCATAACGCATATAATCGCAAAATATAGAGTTGTGCAAACTCTTAATAATAAACATCAAAACTTATGGACAATTGTGGGAAAATTGAGACTTTGAGTGGGGGAAACTAATATCTAATATAAAAACCACAAAATCATATTAAAATTGATCTATACAATATGCGGCAACAGAAACAAGAAATAGTGAAAAATGGCGAAAACTAACAAGAGTATCAACAACCTAAATGGGATTATATGGCTCACCTTGAATGACCAGTACCAATAAAAAATTGAAATACACACCTAATGAAAAGTGACAAAGTGCAGTACTGATAACATAAAATGAGCCCACCTAGGAAGAAAAAGTCGTGAAAACTAACAAATCATGGTATCATGAACCCAAGATTAACCGTATAGTTCAACTTGAAAGACCAATACTGGTAAAGAAATTTTAAAAGAAATCGCTATACACATCTAGCAAAAAATCACAAAAACTAATGACATGGAGTATCAACAAGTTGAGTTAAACTATATAGCTGAAAGTTGAAAGACCAATACACATAAATAAAAACCATATGGCCACGTAGCAGAAACTAATGAAACATGGTAGCAATGTCATTGACCGACACTATCCATGTTGCCACAAACTTGCTTATATAACTGTTATCGAAAATGTGGCCTCACCAATGCAGATGACACAAACTCCGTGATTCCTGCCGCTGACAGTCTACGTAGTTACCAACAACTAGCAATACAATTGAAAATTACATCATATCTAGTTCTGTGTACAGGGTACAGCAGTGAAACCTGCATTTATTATTATTAGTGCACGGAAGCGTTGGGAGTAGTGGGGGTGAGTAACCGAGGTCACCACTGCATTCCCCAATACCAAGCATTTCAGTAGCCACGTAGCAGTGGACTAAGCAACAATGGTCATTTTCAGTGAGTTTTCTACCAAATTGGTAGCTATGTAGCCACTCAGTGTCGTTTCTGATCACATTTTCAAATTAATTGTAATAGGCTGTTGCCTTCGGTTAACTCAATAAAAACTTGGGTCAAAACCTTTGAAAACGTCGGTGAAACAAAAAGGAAAGGAGGTGGCAGAGTGAAGACAGTGCCTACTCTCAAGAATGTGGAACATGCAAGAATTCCTGTGGAAAGAAACCCCACAAGAAGCTTGTTCCGAACCTCTGGATCAGTGACGAGGCACATTTTCACCCCGATGAATATGTGAACAAACAGAACTTTAGATATTGGATTGATCAGAACCCTCACCAACTCCATTGAAAACCCCTGCGCTCGACTAGGGTAACAGTTTGGTGTGCGATGTTCTCATCAGGAATAATAGGCCCTTATTTTTTTGAGAACGAAAGAGGGTAATCTTGTTACTGTGAATGCTGAGTGCTATTCAACAATGTTAAGGACATTCTTCATACCTCATCTTCATCACTGCAGTGAATAATGAAACATTATTTCAACAAGATGGAACATAGCCCATGTGACCATTAATGTTCTTAATGAAGTTTTTGCTAACCTGGTGATATTCTGATAGTCTCCGATTTGGCTGAAATTTTAGCACACCAATGCTACCAAGAGTGGAATACTCGTGTACAAAATTCTAAGTTCCCCTGCCAGTTAGTTCGGGAATTATGGCTTGTGAAAGAAGGTGACGTGACCCAGAAATTGCAACCCGCATCTGACAATCTACCTTCAGACCCAACTTCATGTCTTAATAACTTTGGAACTATTCCGCACAGTCCAGTGAAATTTTTAGAACCCAGTAACATCCACTTAGAGAACACCAATGATATATTTCTGAGGGAAAATAAAAAATTCCAAAATGTGATTAAAAAAAATGTAATATGTTAAAAGGTACATATTGTAGGTGCCCTCTATGCAAAATGTAATTCACACAAAAAGGTCATAAATTTTCTTGTGGTTAACTTAATGTGACCTAAACACACACAGAACTCATCTTCTCCATATCAGTCACGCCAACAGAGTTACATGCACACAAAAATACAAAAAATTGAAAAATTACCTGAAATACATGGATATTCTGAGTGTGGTAGCACAAAAGGGACAAGTGATATCCAAGCCATATTTCAAACACTGCATAGGTAGACCATAATATAATATTTGGCAAAATTTCAACTTGTTATTGCAAGGCGATAGAGATGTATTTGGTTACGTTTCTTTTAACACGATTTAGCAAGTAATAGTGATTATGCAGACAGCTTGTTTCAGATAAAGCTGCAGCAATTGTTGGGAACCATTCGGCAACAGAAAGTTAAACAATGGTAGTTTTCAGGGACAGAATGAGTCATTGTTAGGCAGAAACAACATAGGAAACAAGCAACAATTACAGGTTACTCATGTTTTTAAGATTCCGGTTCAGACTGGTCAGTACTGTTGTGGAAAGTCAGTATGGAGGCAGAAGAGTGTACTAGTGGTGCTTTTGTTCAAGCAAGTTGCAGTATTGGTAGAGCACAAGCACCTGAATGTCATAAAACAACATATGGAACAAAATGTGGCTTTTGCTTTGTACTGTATGATCTGGATGAATCAAACCAAGATGTGTTGCTATGGAGATCCAGGATACATCATGTGGACACAAGAAGTACAGTTCCAGGAAACTTTAGTGTTTGTTATCATCATATGAAAGTGTTTCTGGATAAGTATTCTTTCCTACAAAGAAGTTGTTTTGATCCATTTTGGATTCATAAGAAGACAGTGAAGTGTAGCCTCAGAGAAATTGATATAAAATCAGTATTGAAAGTGAATCAGTGCATGGGACATAACATGAAACCAGGACAAAAGTTATGTTCCAGGTGTGTTATACTGCTAAAAAGTGAAGAATATTCTGACAATTTACATTACAGGGACAAAGAGTATCAGCCACCTACAACCACAGCAGATGAGCAATTAAATACATCAGTGACTGCTCTTGGTTTGTCTCCCATGAAGACACACAAAGTTGGGAAAAGAGACAGGCCCATCTATGGTAGAAGAAAACTACAAGAAGCTCAAATGGAATTAAAACACAAAATAGCTGAAACACTAACACTAGGAGAGGAAGAACTATCTGCTCCAAAGGAACAGAAATCATGCCAGAAATGCTCTGATTTTGACAAAAGTGTGCATGATTTGAAAGAAAAATGTGCCATATCCACACACCAGAAAAAAGTGGCTATTCTTACCCATGCACCTTCCAGCTGGTCCATTGACTACACAGTATTGGAATTCAATGTTTCTACATATATGGTAAAGCAAGCTAGGAAAATAAAAGCGGCCCAAGGAGTGCTTCCACAACTTCAGCAGGCTCAGGGTAAGCAATTGAGTTCAGAAATAAAGGTGCTAGTGTCAGAATTTTATGAAAACAATGACTACAGCCGAATAATGCCTGAAATAAAGACAATGTAACAGTGAAATTGGAAATGTACATGTACAGATGCAAAAAAGACTGTTACTATGCAGCATATCAAAACTATATGTAGCATTCAAGGAAAAGTATCCCAATACCAAAGTAGGTTTATCATCTTTTTTTTTTCAATCTAAGGGCCAAAATGGGTTGTGCCTGTAAGTGCAAGGGGCACACTCAATGTATGTGAGACCCATCAAAATGCTAAGCTGATGTTTGCTGCTATAAAGGATTCTGGTCTGGATTACAAAGGTGCAATGAAGCTGCTAGTGTGTGACATCAGTTCCTACCAGTGCATGATACACAGGTGTGAAAAGTGTCCTGGTAAGGCAAATCTTGCAGAACACAGGAATGACAAACTGAATGGTTAACTCCTTATGGGTGACGATTAACTTGTTTCTTATAAATATTGGACACACATGGATTGCACAAGTCTTGAAACAAAGCATAGTGCAGTGGAAGATTTTGTTGAAATGTGTTGTCGAAAAAACGGACAAACTGACCCCACACAGCTTCACAGCAACAGCACAATCAGATTATCTCCAGTTTTGTAAGGATAATTTGAAACAAGATGAAATTATAGTAATACTAGACTTCTCTGAAAATTTATGCATTTATAGTTAAAGATGCCATTGAAGGATATAATTGGGAAAACGTTCAAGCAACTCTCCAGCCATTTGCGATTTATTGTAGAGATGCGTTTTCAGTGACTGTATTTGTGATGGTATTGCGGTTAATGCTGTCATGGCATGTGTGAAAAACAAGCTGCCTCACATACATTTTGCGAAATACTTAAGTGATGGGGCAACTTGGCAGTACAAAAACTGCAAAAATCTTATAAATTTATGCTTGCATTACCATGGTTTTCAGATTCAGCAGAATGGAATTTTTTCGCAGCAAGTCATGATAAAAATGTATGTGATGGTATTGGTGCTACCATTAAGTGCATGGCATCACGAGCTAGTCTGCAGCATCCTACAGAAAGTAACATTCTAACACCTCTTCAGTTATTTACCTGGGAACAGAAAAATATCTCTGACATACAATCATTCTGTGTTTCGAAAGATGAGGTGAAATCAGTCAAAGAGTTGCTAAGAAGCAGACTAGAACACGTTAAAACTGTTGCGGGCACAAGGCGCCATCATCACTTTTCTCCAGCTGACTCTGACAATGTGCAGATGACCAGACTGTCCGGTTGTAACTATAGGTTCATGCACAACATGTGTTTTCACAATGTATCTGACTCAGGATTCAGAAGCAAAAGCAGCAACATACAACCAGGTTGCTATGTTGTTGCTGTTTATGATGACAAATGGTACTTAGGATGTGTTGCAGAGTGCTCTGAAGCAGAAGGTGATGTATTTGTGAACTTCTTGGCGCCAGCAGGTTGAGCAAGATCATTTCACTGGCCACGTTTGGCAGACAGGTGTTGGATTCCTTTTGAACATTTTCTTATGACAGTTCCTGTTCTTACCACAGTGTCAGGAAGGTAGTACAATTTGCCAGTCAGTGTACAGAGTATAGCAGCTGAAGTTGGGAGATATCTGTTCGAAGCACAATTGACTGGTTTCTAGCAATTAAGGTGCAGTAAAAATTAATAATAGGTTGTGTTAATCTGTCTATATGTTGTTGACCGAGTGAGGTGGCGCAGTGGTTAGCACACTGGACACACATTCGGGAGGATGACGGTTCAATCCCGTCTCCGGCCATCCTGATTTAGATTTTCCGTGATTTCCCTAAATCGCTTCAGGCAAATGTCAGGATGGTTCCTGTGAAAGGGCACAGCCGATTTCCTTCCCCATCCTTCCCTCACCCGAGCTCGCAATCAGTCTCTAATAACCTCGTTGTCGACGGGACGTTAAACACTAATCTCCTCCTCATATATGTTGTTGCTTAGTGATTCAACAGTTGTGGGAGGGGATAAGAAGAGGCAGAACAGTTTACGATATGTTTTTTTTCAAAATTGTGTTGGGGCACAATGGCCACATCACCAATTACATCTGTCAACTTCCATTGTACACAAATGTCTTGCAATAACATGCTCAAGTTTTGAGATATATATCATTATGGTCTACTTACGCAGTGTGTGGGCTTAGATATCACTTGTCCCTTTTGTGCTACCAAAATTCAAAAATCCATGTTTTTCAGGTCTAATCTTTCAAATTTTTGTGTTTTCGTGTGCATGTATCTCAGTTTTTCTGACTGATATGGGCATGATGAGTTCTGTATGTGTTTACGTCACATTAAGCTTTGTTGTTGTTGTTGTTGTGGTGGTGGTCTTCAGTCCTGAGACTGGTTTGATGCAGCTCTCCATGCTACTCTATCCTGTGCAAGCTTCTTCATCTCCCAGTACTTAACTGCAACCTACATCCTTCTGAATCTGCTTAGTGTATTCATCTCTAGGTCTCCCTCTACGATTTTTGCCCTCCATGCTGCCCTCCAATGCTAAATTTGTGATCCCTTGATGCCTCAAAACATGTCCTACCAACCGGTCCCTTCTTTTTGTCAAGTTGTGCCACAAACTCCTCTTCTCCCCAATTCTATTCAATACCTCCTCATTAGTTATGTGATCTACTCATTTAATCTTCAGCATTCTTCTGTAGCACCACATTTCGAAAGCTTCTATTCTCTTCTTGTCCAAAATATTTATCATCCTTGTTTCACTTACATACATGGCTACACTCCATACAAACACTTTCAGAAACGACTTCCTGACACTTAAATCTATGCTCGATGTTAACAAATTTCTCTTCTTCAGAAACGCTTTCGTTGCCATTGCCAGTCTACATTTTATATCCTCTGTACTTCGACCATCATCAGTTATTTTACTCCCTAAATAGCAAAACTCCTTTACTACTATAAGTGTCTCATTTCCTAATCTAATTCCCTCAGCATCACCCTATTTAATGTTACTACATTGCATTATCCTCGTTTTGCTTTTGTTGATGTTCATCTTATATCCTCCTTTAAAGACGCTGTCCATTCCGTTCAACTGGTCTTCCAAGTCCTTTGCTGTCTCTGGCCGAATTGCAATGTCATCGGCGAACCTCAAAGTTCTTATTTCTTCTCCATGAATTTTAATACCTACTCTGAATTTTTCTTTTGTTTCCTTTACTGCTTGCTCAATATACAGATTGAATAACATCGGGGAGAGGCTACAACCGTCTCACCCCCTTCCCAACCACTGCTTCCCTTTCATGCCCCTCGACTCTTATAACTGCCATCTGGTTTCTGTACAAATTGTAAATAGCCTTTCGCTCCCTGTATTTTACCCCTGCCACCTTCAGAATTTGAAAGAGAGTATTCCAGTCCACATTATCAAAAGCTTTCTCCAGGTCTACAAATGCTAGAAACGTAGGTTTGCCTTTTCTTAATCTTTCTTCTAAGATCAGTCGTAAGGTTAGTATTCCCTCACGTGTTCCAACATTTCTGCGGAATCCAAACTGATCTTCCGCAAGGTCAGCTTCTACCAGTTTTTCCATTCGTCTTTAAAGAATTTGCGTTAGTATTTTGCAGCTGTGACTTATTAAACTGATAGTTCGGTAATTTTCACATCTGTCAACACCTGCTTTCTTTGGGATTGGAATTACTATATTCTTCTTGATGTCTGAGGGTATTTTGCCTGTCTCATACATCTTGCTCACCAGATGGTAGAGTTTTGTCAGGATTTGTTGTCTACTCCCGGGGCATTGTTTCCACTCAGGTCTTTCAGTGCTCTGTCAAACTCTTCACACAGTATCTTATCTCCCATTTCGTCTTCATCTACATCCTCTTCCATTTCCATAATATTGTCCTCAAGTACATCGCCATTGTATAAACCCTCTATATACTCCTTCCACCTTTCCGCCTTCCCTTCTTTGCCTAGAACTGGGATTCCATCTGAGCTCTTGATATTCATACAAGTGGCTATCTTTTCTCCAAAGGTCTCTTTAATTTTACTGTAGGCAGTATCTATCTTACCCCTCGTGAGATAAGCCTCTTCATCCTTACATTTGTCCTCTAGCCATCCCTGCTTAGCCATTTTGCACTTCCTGTCGATCTCATTTTTGAGACATTTATATTCCTTTTTGCCTGCTTCATTTACTGCATTTTTTATTTTCTCCTTTCATCAATTAAATTCAATATTTCTTCTGTTACCCAAGGATTTCTATTAGCCCTCGTCTTTTTACCTACTTGATCTTCTGCTGCCTTCACTACTTCATCCCTCAGAGCTACCCATTCTTCTTCTACTGTATTTCTTTCCTCCATTCCTGTCAATTGTTCCCTTATGCTCTCCCTGAAACTCTCTACAACCTCTGGTTCTTTCAGTTTATCCAGGTCCCATCTCCTTAAATTAGCACCTTTTTGCAGTTTCTTCAGTTTTAATCTACTGTTCATAACCAATAGATTGTTGTCGGAGTCCACATCTGCCCCTGTAAATGTCTTAAAATTTAAAACCTTATTCCTAAATCTCTGTCTTACCTTTATATAATATATCTGATACCTTTTAGTATCTCCAGGATTCTTCCATGTATACAACCTTCTTTTATGATTCTTGAACCAAGTATTAGTTGTGATTAAGTTATGCTCTGTGCAAAATTCTACCAGATGGCTTCCTCTTTCATTTCTTCCCCCCCAATCCGTATTCACCTACTATGTTTCCTTCTCTCCCTTTTCCTACTGACAAATTCCAGTCACCCATGACTATTAAATTTTCGTCTCCCTTCACTACCTGAATAATTTGTTTTATCTCATCATACATTTCATCAATTTCTTTATAATCTGCAGAGCCAGTTGGCATATAAACTTGTACTACTGTAGTAGGTGTGGGCTTTATGTCTATCTTGGCTACGATAATGCATTCACTATGCTGTTTGTAGTAGCTTACACGCACTCTTATTGTTTTATTCATTATTAAACCTACTCCTGCATTACCCCTATTTGATTTTGTATTTATAACCCTGTATTCATCTGACCAAAAGTCTCGTTCCTCCTGCCACCGAACTTCACTAATTCCCACTATATCTAACTTTAACCTATCCATTTCCCTTTTTAAATTTTCTAAACTACCTGCCTGTTTAAGGGATCTGACATTCCACGCTCCGATCCGTAGAACGCCAGCTTTATTTCTCCTGATAATGACGTCCTCTTGAGTAGTCCCCACCCGGAGATCCAAATGGGGGACTATTTTACCTCCGGAATATTTTACCCAAGAGGACGCCATCATCATTTAATCATACAGTAAAGCTGCATGTCCTCGGGAAAAATTACGGCTGTAGTTTCCCCTTGCTTTCAGCTGTTCGCAGTACCAGCACAGCAAAGCCGTTTTGGTTAATGTTACAAGGCCAGAACCGTCAATCATCCAGACTGTTGCCCCTGCAACTACTGAAAAGGCTGCTGCCCCTCTTCAGGAACCACACGTTTATCTGGCCTCTCAACAGATACCCCTCCGTTGTGGTTGCACCTACGGTATGGCCATCTGTATCGCTGAGGCACGCAAGCCTCCCCACCAATGGCAAGGTCCATGGTTCATGGGGGGGGGGGGGGGGGGGGGGGGGGAGGGGGGGAATTAAGCTTACCACAAATAAATTTATACCATTTTTGAGTGAATTATATTCTGCATAGAGGGCACCTACAATATGTACCTGTTAACGTATTAAATTTTTTAATCACATTTTGGAATTTTTTATTTTCCCTCAGAAATATGTTGTTGGTGTTTTGATTCATGGAGAGTGTTCTCTAAATGGATGTTACTGGGTTGTAAAAATTTTGCTGGACTGTGTGGAATAGTTCTGAAGTTATTTAGACCTGAAGTTGGGTCTGAGGATAGATTGCCAGATGTGGGTTCAATTTCTGGGTCACGCCACCTTCTTTCACAAGTCATAATTCTGGAACTAATTGACAGGTGAAATTAATGCTTTGTACACGAGTGTTCCACACATGGTAGAATTAGTGTACTGAATTTCAGTCAAATCGGAGACTGAGCTGGAGCCCCTGTTTGAACTGCCATGGAATGACCCTATGGGGTTACCTTAAGAGCAAAGTGTACAAAGAAAGGTCTCATAGCATTGGTGATCTCAAAGCAAGAATTCGGCTGCAAATCGAGAGAATTCCTTAGGGTATGCTCCATCATGTGATGGACCGCTTTGTAAATCGCCTGTGAGAATGCCATGATCGAGAACGACGCCACCTTGCTGATGTTATTTTCAAACAATGAAAAAAATGTGTAGATGTTTCTTAAATGCTTTTCAACATAGAATAAGAGTGTATGAATAAACTTGTGATATCTGCATCCGTATTTATTTTACGCTCATTTAAAAAAATGTGGGTTTGACTGCCGCACCGTCCAAGAGGTATAGTCATGTAGGGCACACACATTCATATACCATACATACTACAGCAAAAATAAAAACATGCTTATCAACCAAAGTTAGCCAACACATAAATCTATTGATCTCATGATAACAAAAACGATATTTCATCAACGCAAACTCCCAAACAGAAAGCCTAGACTACTCAAACCAGGAACCCCTCCCAATATAATGGTATATGTTGCACCCCTAACAATGTCGTATGTGCTGGTTGTAGATGCAACAACTTTAATATACATTAACCAAATAATTGTAGGAATTTAATCCTGCTCTGGATGTCATTCCGCATTGTGACATGCAGAGACCTACTTGCGAATGTTGCTGTCACATCCAGAACTAAAAAAAAGTAAACCTAATGCTCTGACCATGAACAATAGAGTGCACTAACGATTCCAAATGCAAATATCAGTATATTGCCCATAACTATAAATATCAAGATATTCACTAATTAACTGCCATAAGCTCTTCCAACATTATCATCACAGCAAGCACTCAGGAAGTTCAATATTACTAAGAAGTCCTGGGAAAAAAAATCAGAAACATAAACAACACAACACTATAGAACAAGTATGCCACCCTGTACTCCCAGTGCTCCCTCCACAGAAACAATAGATTTAAAAATACACCTCACCACCATGACGTAGCTCAACAGTTATATTGTGGGTCAAAGCAGGATAGTGGTATTGGACATGTCATGGGTCAAGCCAGGATAGTGGTACTGGACATTTGAGATTATGCTAGTATCATCTATGGACAACATTGACTCTGCTTAAGGCAGGTGGTTTGGTTAATCATTTATAAAAATTCAGGCTAATGGAGAGCCTAACAGAGAGCCTTGAGGTAATTTATTACTAACTTTCTTGTGGCCTGAAAATATCATTTTTATGACATTTCACCTGTCAACATCCTAGAAAAATATGATGTGAAATAGTTGTAGGGAACATCATGGATACAACATTTGTAAATTTGCTAAGCAGCAATTCATGGTTTCTCAAATCAATGACCTGAAGAGTAGGAACAGCCCAAATTTTAAATAATTTTGATTTACAGCATTTTTAACCCATTTTGAGCATTGACTAGCATTTTATTCATATTTTAAAAAGTTAAGAACCTTTCATGAACATTTCTTCTAAAGTCACTAGAGAAAACTATAACATTATAAATATTAAACTAATTATAAATACAGAGACTGCTCACAGAAAAGCAGAAGCATTGAGTTATTGGTAGGCACACATAAAAGAAAGAAAACTTGCTAACGTTGGTATACTTTGAAGGTTTTGACAGAATTGCTTACTGAAACTTACTTGCAGGAAGCAAAACATTTAGTAATGCCAATATGCAGACTTAGAACATGCCACTATCCCATCTGTTGGAACTATTAATTCATTACGTGACAAGGCAAGAGCAATATGGTGAAAGAATGTTTTGAAGGAAGGGTAGATCACTTGGACCCCAGGATGAGACAGACCACTTGTTTTTAGAGCCTTGATTTGAGGAGCTCCTAAAGGCAAAGTACAGCATGTTGACTATTGAGAATTTGTGAAATTACCTATAACCTAAACAGATATCGGCATACATATTTTGAATGGACAGTAAGGTAATAAGATACTTGACATCAAATGATCCCTAAGAAAGATACAGATACTTTTCAGTGAAAATTCAATATAGGATTTTAAGAAATAAAATCTATTAAGAATAGTATTAGAATAAAGTATCACACGCTACGTACATTAAATTACTTACATTTTACAAAGATTTGTACATGTTAGACTCTAGATCTAGATATAAAATTGAATGTATTTGAAATTTCATTATAGGATAACTACATATTAGTAAAATAGTGCTAAAAACAGAATATTTTTTCGTGCTAAGAAAATTGTGTTTTGCTGATTTTTTTTCCCCTCTGTTTTTGAGTGTGTTTGTGTGTGTCTTTGTCTTGTTGAAAAAGAGACTGTGAGTGAGCGAGTCAGTAAGAGAAGAATTAAGGAAGATATGAAGAGCACTGTTGATTTAACACAGCTTTTCTCATAGTTTTGTGTCCTTGGTCAAGTGATATACGTCCATTCAACATTAATCCCACTTCATAGTTTTATGAGAAATATTTGAAAAATATATTTAATGACTGTTTTTCGTTTCCTGTAACAATGAAGGATGGAGGTAGATGTCAAAGAGACATCTGCAGCTGGAGATACCAGTGATGGAGCAGTTAATGCACATGAAGAGAGGGGAGACGAGAGTGATGTAAAAGATACTGTGATGAATATCACAACTGAGAATACTGCAGGTGATGATAAAGCTATTCTTATTTTTGCATAGACATACTGAATTGGAATGTATTGGGCAACTAATACTAAACCAGCGCAAACTGACACAAGAAAAGACACAAGACTTGTCAATTTCTTGATTAAGTCATATGATGTGTGGTGGATAAAAAAGATTACCTTCTTCTCCCACAATACTTTTTTGTACGTGATAGATGTATACAGAACTCCGTATACAATAAATGCAGAAATGTGCCAGTAACTTTTGAAAAATCCATATCCTACTGTAATACTCTCCCCAGTTAAAAACCCATTGGTTAAACTAAGTTGTGCAATTCTGTAAAGCAAAAATAGAAAAAATAGAAGACAGTTCCTGAATCTTTAAACAACTGTAGTGTAAGACAAATACTCCTAACTTATTTTTGCAATTTTAGATCTGTTATGTTTGTTGTTTTTATGCTATAACTAACACCTGTTTTTTGTATCCTAATTAATTTTCACTTTATTCATTTTATCTGGTTACCATTCATTTAGCTTAATGTCAGCTATTCCATTCGTCTTGTCTAATTCATTATCTGTGTCAGTTCAGGTGCATATTTTTCACACTTACCAGCCAAATGGAAACACATTGTTTATGACAGTTGTTGAAGGGTTGATAGCCAGTCCATAGTGGAGGAAGTAGTGTGCACTGAATAAATACAAGGTTCATGGATGTGTTTGGAATTGAAAGGTCTAGGTTGTATTGCCCGGCAAAGTAAACCGAAGATTTGATTAAGGTGGAAACTCCTTCATGTTTACAGAAGCCAGCAGAAGAGAGGTAGTTACAGTGTACACTTAAGGATCCTTAAAAGTAGGTCACACTCAGATACTACACATCTGTACACTAACACCTTGGATAGCACAATCTTTAATAACATTGACATACATATTTTATTTGGCAATGCTTCTTGCTCGCTATCACTGTAGCTTCATCTTTCACAGTGCATGAATCCTAGTTTCTCTGAGTGAACCTTTCACCTCCTTAATTCTGTTGCTTCATCTTTCCATAAAAATTTGTGCCTTTCTCTGAAACTAGATAGTCCATACCATATGATGATTCATTTCTTCTGACACCTTTTAGAAACCAAATCCCATGGCCAGAGTAATTTGTTTCATAGCGTCTCTTCAAACTTTAAGGTAATATTCTGTGTGCCAAAAGTTGTGAAGGTTTTGCAAAGATAGTTTATCTTGGTAACATTCACAATATCGTAGATATTTTTGGCTAATAACAGAGTTAATTCATACCCTTAATCAGCTATTTATTGTGTGCACTTTAGCCTCATGCCATAGTTCTCACAGAATCAGCTTACTGAACTGTAATATTTTCACTGCATATTGTGTCTGAATTTATGTCGCCAATGTTACTCCCTCTTCTTCCTCGCCATCAGTAAATTTAATGATATTAACAGCAACTCATGGTGCCTGCTATAAGGTATCAGTGAAGGGAAGCAAGAAAATGTTACTGATTTAAAGATTGCAACCAAAAAGCTTGCAAGATGATAGTTAAATCTAAACTTTTCGTTTCACTGGAACAGTTATTACTGATGACTAATGTTAATAAGCACATCTGCTTCTCCCCTTCTCATTTACTTAGTAATCTGCCTACTTTTCTCCATTCAAACAATTAAACATTGCTCCACCCAACAGAACCTAAAAGCTTCAAGGACATGGTTATCTTAGTACTGCTACCTTGTATTCCCCTACTACATCTTTTCCCAAATTTATCCAAAGTCTTGGAAAGCAAAGGGAGGAAAAAATCAGGAAAATAAAAATCCCATAAGATAGTGTGCAACACAAAGTTAATGACTTATTCACACTTAAGTGCCACTATTACAATATCATATTCAGATTTATCAGATAACATAATAGTAATCACAAAGTGCACCAGACATATCATCATAATACAAAATAAAGTTGAGGTCTCTTCATCAAGAAATTGTAACAGTTAGTGAAAATAGGGTTAATTAGTAAGTAAAGAAATGTAGTTAATATTAAGATGATAAACAAAATGTATGAATATCTTTCTCACAGTACTGAAGGTACGTGGCTGTTATATATTCAGGAATGGAAACTATTGAATCTAAATGATTATTAACTTTATGAATATAATGGAGGGAAACATTCTACATGGGAAAAATACATCTAAAAACAAAGATGATGTCACTTACCAAACGAAAGCGTTGGTATGTTGATAGTCACACAAACTAACACAAACACACACAGAAAATTCAAGATTTCGCAACCCACGGTTGCTTCATCAGGAAATAGGGAAGGAGAGGGAAAGACGAAAGGATGTGTGTCTTAAGGGAGAGGGTAAGGAGTCATTCCAATCCCGGGAGCAGAAAGACTTAACTTAGGGGGAAAAAAGGACAGGTATACACTCTCGCTCGCGCGCGACGTACACAACACAACACACACACACACACACACACACACACACACACACACACACACACACACACACAAGTAAAGGCAAAGAGTTTGGGCAGAGATGTCGGTCGAGGCGGAAGTACAAAGGCAAATAAGTTGTTGAATGACAGGTGAGGTATGAGCGGCGACAACTAGAAATTAACGGAGGTTGGGGCCTGGTGGGTAACGGGAAGAGAGGATGTACTGAAGGGCAAGTTCCCATCTCCGGAGTTCTGATAGGTAGGTGTTGGTGAGAAGTATCCAGATAACCCGGACGGTGTAACACTGTGCCAAGATGTGCTGGCTGTGCACCAAGGCATGTTTAGCCACAGGGTGATCCTCATTACCAACAAACACTGTCTGCCTGTGTCCATTCATGCGAATGGACAGTTTGTTGCTGGTCATTCCCACATCACACTGTAGGCAGCTCAGTTGGTAAATCACGTGGGTGCTTTCACACATGGCTCTGCCTTTTATTGTGTACACCTTCCGGGTTACAGGACTGGAGTAAGTGGTGTAAAACCTGTCCCATGCACCCTCCCACCACCACCTACTCCAGTCCTGTACACGATCAAACGCAGAGCCACGTGTGAAAGCACCCACGTGATTTACAAACTGAGCTGCCTACACTGTGAAGCTTTCTATGTGGGAACGACCAGCAACAAACTGTCCATTCGCAGGAATGGACACAGGCAGACAGTGTTTGTTAGTAATGAGGATCACCCTGTGGCTAAACATGCCTTGGTGCATGGCCAGCACATCTTGGCACTGTGTTACACCGTCCGGGTTATCTGGATACTTCCCACCAGCACCAACCTATCAGAACTCCGGAGATGGGAACTTGCCCTTCAGTACATCCTCTCTTCCCGTTACCCACCAGGCCTCAACCTCCGTTAAGTTCTAGTTGCCGCCGCTCATACCTCGCCCTGTCATTCAACAACTTATTTGCCTCTGTACTTCCGCCTCGACTGACATCTTTGCCCAAACTCTTTGCCTTTACATATGTCAGCTTGTGTCGGTATATGTGTGGATGGATATGTGTGTGTGTGCGCAAGTGTATACCTCTCCTTTTCCCCCCTAAGGTAAATCTTTCCGCTCCCGGGATTGGAATGACTCCTTACCCTCTCCCTTAAAACCCACATCCTTTCGTCTTTCCCTCTCCTTCCCTCTTTCCTGATGAAGCTACCGTGGGTTGCGAAAGCTTGAATTTTTGTGTGTGTGTGTGTGTGTGTGTGTGTGTGTGTGTGTGTGTGTGTGTGTGTTTGTTTGTTTGTTTGTTTGTGTGTCTATCAACATACCAACGCTTTTGTTTGGTAAGTGACATCATCTTTGTTTTTAGATATATTTGATTATTAACTTTTGTCTAAATACTCTTCCCTTTGTAGTTTCATATCTTTCTCGTTTGGTTATATTCTCATTTGTACAAATCCTGTATCAACCCTGTTATTTCTAATGGTCTGCTAAAAATCAACAAAACTTTACACCTCATTGTCACACATAAAGAGTCTCTTTCCGTATTTGTGTGATGATATGTCTTATTGCCCAGTGGGGCAGAACAGCTACACATAGGTGCCCGTGCTACAACTGGAGATTGGTGTTTGTTGGCTAGTATAGCCAGGTGGTTCAGTGTGAGCAGAACAGGGTCCATACATGGGTGTAGGTCAACAGCTTCTTCCTGCACGTGCGCAAATTGCATATAGTGGTGCTGCTCCACCACGAGGGTGGGAAGTGAGCAGATGTGGTGGCCTGCACAGTGTCTGGAACCGGTGCAGTCACTGTGTCAGAAAACTGGCAGTCCTGCTCCACACTTGCGCAGGCTGTTTATCCTTTCTTCTGCCACATTAATTTCCTCATGCACACTCCTTTTCCTAGCATTGCTCCATTCTTAACCCCCAAAACATTGCAATCTCACTTTGTAGTTTAATAAACTCACTCAAACCTGTAAAGTTTTTTTCAGTCATCTCTGTGTTCTTGCTGTCACAGATGTATCACGAGGCTTGTGGTTTGTCCTTTTCTTCTTTCTTACACATTTGGTGTTCCTGAAATGGTTGTGGATCCTTTTTTTTGTCCTGCTTTCCCCGTCTTGTACTTGCTTTGCTTTTCTTTCATTGCCTTACATTTTGTATGACTGTATTCTCTATGGAAAATGCAGGATGGAATAATGACAGTTTTGTGAAGAGGTTAGATTGCTACTCAACATATAATGGAGATGATGTGTTGCAACCAGACACAACAAAAATACTACTGAACATGTGAGTTTTGGTCGGAAGGCCTGGTTCTGAAACACACACACACACACACACACACACACACACACATATATTCACTGCAGCTCACACACATATGACCAGTGTCTCTGGCTGTGTGTGTGTGTGTGTGTGTGTGTGTGTGTGTGTGTGTGTGTGTATTTCAGGAGAAGACCTGCCTTTGATGGGATAGGTGATGTTAGTGACCAGACTGGGGTAGATGGTGGTCCTATTGGGGTATGAGCCATGTGGAAGGGATTGGAAGCAGGGGTTGTGTAAGGATGGATGAGTATATTGTGTAGGTTTGGTTGATGGCGGAATGCCACTGTCCTTCCCACTTGTTCATCCTTACACAACCCCTGCTTCCAATCCCTTACTTTATGGCTCATACCCCTGTAATAGACCTAGATGCAAGACCTGTCCCATACATCCTCCTACCACCACCTACTGCAGTCCGGTCACTAACATCACCTATCCCATCAAAGGCAGGGCTACCTGTGAAACCAGTCACTTGATTTACAAGCTAAGCTGCAACCACTATGCTTCTATGTAGGCATGACAACCAACAAGCTGACTGTCCGCATGAATGGCCATGAATAAACTGTGGCCAAGAAACAAGTGGACCACCCTACTGCTGAACAAGTTGCCAAATATGATATCCCTCATTTCAGTGACTGCTTCACAGCCTATGCCATATGGATCCTTCCCACCAACACCAACTTTTCTGAATTGCGCAGATGGGAACTTTCCCTGCAATACACTCTATATTCCCGTAACCCTCCTGGCCTCAACCTTCCTTAGTCACTGTCCTCACACATCCAGCACCCTCCCTGTGCCCATTCCACCACTACACAGCTGTCATTTCACTGCCACACCCAGGTCTTTTAATTTCTTTTTATGTCTCTCTTTTCTACAACTTCCTCCCCCCCTCCCCATCTTATTTCCTGTTGTCCATTTAAACTGCAGCACTTCACTGTCTGCCACTCCCACCACGGGATCTCCCTCTGCCCTAGCCTCCTCCTTACCCCCACCCAGTTGCCACCCCTATCATGCACTGGTGCTGGTGCTTGCAGTGTGGTTTCAGTTGCCTGAGACTGCAGACCTATGTGCGTGAGTGTGTGCGTGTGCGCGTGGGTATGTGTCTATCGTTGTCAAAGGCCTTAATGGCCAAAAGCTATAATTGTGTTCTGCCTGTTGCAACTCAACAACTCCGCCATATGGTGAGTAGCAACTTTCCTCCCAATATTGTGACATTCCATCCTGGATTTTCCATTGTTTGATTTACCTTGTCTCTTTAGCATTTTGGGATACATATGAATGTGTTTTTCTTCTGGCCAGTATTCTTGTAGGAATGCTACCTAAAAATCTTATTAGCTTTCTGCTGTCATTCGTAAGCCCATGCACCAAATGACTGCATCTCACATTACCTTCTCTGATATGGAACTGATCTTCTCACCTACTGTCCAGTCAGCAGGGCAGTTTCCTTTGAAGTTTGTCAAAAATATGACAGGGTGGATCGAGTCTTCCAAAACAGATTTGCCGATGCCACTTACCAGAGAGCTGTGATGCCCTATGAGTGTGATTCCATTGTGTAAGCTATGTGACTCTGTTTGTAATTCATTTTTGATGCATTCCTGTGATCTTATTATTGTCCTTGGTGCTTTCAGTCCTCACTGTTTCCATTTGGTTATAGAGCTTACCACATTTATCACATGTTCTTCTACAGTCTTCTCGATTTTAGCAACATCACTATGCACTGCCTTCATGTCACATTTTACTTTCACATTTTCTGTCTGACATAAACCTGTGCTTGCGCAGGTTTCCTTTCCGTAGCTGTGACTCTTTTGGATTGATTTTGTAATCCTGGTTCTGATTCAGAAATTCTTTCCTGTTTGTCTGTTGCCAATTCCTAACATTTGGCTACAAGATGTTCTAGCTAATGAAATATTGACATAAGATTTTTTGTTATGTTCATCCTTTTCCTTGTTCTTCCTTCTACTTCTTGTTCTTCGTTCGTAAACTCATTAATGCAACAACACACCCAGGGATGGAACACACTGCCGCCTTGGTGTCTTTGGAGGCCCAAAGTGATTTTAAGCTTGACACAGTACCCGAAAAATTGTACTCCAGATATGGTTTTTACAACTTTGTTTTAATCTATTTTATTTGTCTTTAGTACTGTATGTAAGATTTTCCCCCACTCTGGTGTCACTTCCATCCAAAAATCCAGAATCTTTAGCTTTGTCTCCTTGTTCCCATTTTGTCATCCTGGTCCTTATTTATCCTGAGAAGTGCTCTTTTGGCCACAAAGAGAATTCACAATGATACATGCATAACAACCATTGTCTGACTTTACTAAATATGTGAATGGTTACAACAGAGGTGACTTTAAACCTTCACAGGCTATTTCACACCCAAAAATATGGTTGTTACCCAAAAAACTTCTGCTGCAGCAACACTAAAGATTGTTATGATCATTTGGCACCTGCTCTAAGGTATCGGTGCGTGTGCCGCTTCATTCACTACTACTATAAAGGTCAGAATCAATAAAATTTTAGAAGACAATAGTTAAATCAAAGTGCTTTATTTCACTGAAACCCTTATTTCTAATAAAAAGTTAATTCCTGCAACTGTTTTTTTCCTTCTCCCTTCTAGTTGTCACACATTGCTCCACTAGCTTCAACCTTGTACAACAGAATCCGAAAGCCCACAGAGGCACTTTCCACAATTTGATTAGTCTGCAGTGTAATAAAGCACACGAATTAGAACTGGAATGCAGCTGTACCTAGACACGCGGTCACATTAAATTCCTGCTGTGACCAGTTCTGTGGCTCGCTTTGTTGAGTAATGCATTGGCACTAGGATTGATTCAGATGTGGTAAGTAATAAGGGAAGGGCAAACTGTGTGCTTGGGATAACAAATCCTAAATAATGTCCCATGATGTAAAGATTAAAGGACAGTGGCAGAGATGGTTGTTCTAAGTTGAATGTAAAATTCTTAAAACTCGTAGCATTTTGACACGTGCCCAGAGTGGCTCTATGTTGGTAAGATGGAATTCTTACAGATAAACAACACAACTTATATGTAATCTGCGTGATTACTGCACTCATGCAACACTTTTTTTTGTGTCTACGAGGGGAGTGTTACAGGAAGCAAAGAAAACAAACCTTTTGGCACAGAATGAGTTTTGCGGAGCGAAAGCGGTAAGTTGCTAGTCTTTCGTGCACAGCTGCCTTAAAGGGAGATGGAACCTGTATTTTATGCTTTCCTGTGAGAGTGACAAAAAGGGATAACTGACATATAATTGTTATGTGTAATCAAGGGCTAAATGGTTTCTACACAAAGAAGTTGGTAGTGGTATCTCTGGTGGGCTAATATTTGGTTCACCAAAATGTAGTAAAATACTTTTGGCACCCAACAAAAAAGCACAGAAAAAGTGCAATGATGGTTTGTAGAATCTTGTGTTACTGGTTAGTAGTGTGTTAATTGTCACAGTAATTAATAGTTAAATGTTAGGTGCTGGTGTGTATTTGGGTTATGCTCTAGCTTTTATCATTGCATATATTTCATGGCATCCTCATTAATTATTGGCTGCCGACAATTGTCATCTCTTGTAAACCCCCTCCCCCTCGAACCCACACACAGACTTACTTCCTATGGTTACATCGAGCTTCTCTTATTACATATTCAATGTAGTGCAATCTTGATCTTCCTCTTCTTACCTAGCTTCTAATATTGATTTTAGTCATTCCTATCTCACTTCAAAATACAGTAGGCTGCAATAGTCCTTTTATTTCTGATTTTTATACTTACCCTTGTAACACTCCTTTTCACAACATTTTAAAACTTGTGTGATTGTTATTTTACTGAAAGTTTGACCACGAGTGTGGTGCTATTAACTTAGGCAAATGGACTCAGAATTAATGTAATTAACGTGTTGTACAGTCTCCAACCGCATTCAGAGTTTTTAATGAGTAACAAACTTACAATAATCAAACCCATAATTTCAATTATTAGTTAACTTTCTACATTAACTATTTCATGCGAAAGCTTCTGAAACAATGTTTAAGTGTAATATTGATTATGTACTTTACAGTGAGACACTAAGTAATCAGTAAATCTCTGCCTTCCCTTATCAAAACATCCTGTATGGTTCTGAAAAAGGTAGCCAAAGAAACTAATCTGCAACCTAACTTCATTTATATTTATGTCCCTTAAACACAAATACACATAAATGAACATGCACTTGTTACATTTTGCAAACATTGAAACAAACCAAAGCGAGTAGTTCTTTCTCTTGAGTGTTCATTGAGCAAAACTGTCAGAATTAATTTACTTGTAGATTACTGGTTGATTTCTCATGAAAATCTTTTTCTGTTATGACGTTATGCAACAGTCAAAATTTTTTAACCTTTTTAATGAGACTGAATCTTTAAATAAATTCATTGTTTTTATTGTGCCTGTCAGCTACTCAACATCTCCAAATAAATTCATTGTTTTTGTTGTGCCTGTCAGCTACTCAACATCTTCACTATATAGTGAGTAGCAACACGTCATTTTCATAATATTGTTGTTACTGAACCTGGAAATAGTTCTTCAAAATGACACAAAATTCCGATAGACCTTGTAAAGCAAATAATTAGGTTTTTTCTTTAAAATTATGAGGCTAAGGTAAATTTTAAGACTTGAACCAGAAATTTTTCACAGATAGTGTGACTTAGGTAAGTAACAGTCTGTATGCACATGTAAATTGAATTATATTGATAAAAGAACAAATATATACTGGCCTGCATGAGTTAAAGTTTTAAAGAAAACTACATTGCATAAAAGTGTCGATGCGAAGCGCTCTGTCGGTGTTGGTGAACGATGTGTAGTTTCAGCCTCAGCAATTGCAAGGCTCTCATACTGTTTTTCTTCTAATTAACAGTTGCCATGGAATACTGTTTAAACATTTAGCTTCTTTATTATCAGAGCCAATGACTGTCAAAGGCAATTTTCCATGAAGTTGTACATACTTTAACTTCAGTTACAAACCAATGTATGCTCACTGCCTTGAGCTTCGTCCCGAGTTAGTGTGCTCTCCACGCTTCTTCCACATTTTCCATTGACACACTTTTGCTCATTAGCACAGAGGGACTTCACTCCAGCTTTTCCTATCCTATTGTTACAATTCTATTTACCTTATTTATGGATGAGTAACCTTGCTATATATTCACAGATTATCTTACAGGATGCCAACCCATGCAATTTAAGATTGAAATTGACAAGCAGATCACAGAACAAGTTAATATATTTAAATTTTTAGGGTACAGTATTACATGCATGGAATACAATTAAATACAAAATAAATTAGACCTATTTCATTATTTCTGTGGAATTTTACATAGAACGCTGGGAAAGGAAATCCACAAAGACAGTCTGCTAAAGTTCTGTAAGGCTATGGCTACACCAGCACTGCTCTGTGGATGTGAAAACAGCACTCAGAAGAGAAATGAAAAGAGAATGAAAGCCTGTGAAATGAATTTCCTTAGATATGTGGCTCGATATAAGTAAAAAGGGAAATGAAGACACACAAGCTGAACTGCAAAACATAATTGACATAATGAAACAATATCACTAAAGATGGAAAGAACATACGGACCATATACCAGATGCAAAAATTACTATAAAGCCATAAAACAATATAAACCAAAAGGCAAGCATTAATTCGGAAGGCCAATGAAGAAATGGCTTGAACAGTTTTGAATGACAACAAACAGACCAAAAGGCCCAATCCTTGATGTAGATGGTGATGATGATAAACTTCTGTGTATATAAATTTTTCATACTTAATACAAAATCAGAAATAAAAATAAATAATAGCAAAATGTACATGCATATAGCTAAAACACCTTCATCCAAATCACTCTGGATCTTATTTTATTACTGTGTAACCGATGTCTGCTCAGTAACTAGGATGGCAGCTTGAACCATCAACACAGTGAAACAGTTCTGCTCATGACCAGGCAGTTGTGAGCAGGCAATGTTAAGTAATCAGTTGCCCAAGACATTCTCCAGAATGTTTTGAAGAAGTGAAAAGTGTGCACAAAGTCTGTCCTTACATACCTTGACCTCTGAACGAAAACATTGATACGTCGACACCTGCAGAGACTTGATTGAGAAGCAAAATGTATACAATTCTGTTCTGGAAGAAATCATCAAAGCTGACAAGACTTGGCGTTTCCAATACAAACCTACCACAAACGACAAAGTGCAGAAATTCGCAAGTGTGGTCAATGCTTTGACAATGCAGATGACCTCCTACCCAATGTGACATGCTGAGTTGAACAAGGTCCCAAGACGGACTTTCCTGAGAGTGTCTCATGGTTGTGTGAATGTTTTGTGTGTTGTATTAAAGTGGGAGAGACTATGCAGAACACCTGAAGTGTTAAAACAATTGTATCTGAGATTTATTTTTAACCTGTATGTACACTTGTAAGGTGGATAAGCACATTCTTAGATCAGAGAAAGACTGTTACATACCACCTGTTGTATTACCATGCCTGCTAACCCATTGTCACTGGGAAATTGAGTTTTAGGTTGATGAGAGTGTTACTATGCTATTGGAAGTAGAAAATATAGTAAATGCTTATAGTTGTTCATAGTTTGGGGATCTTTAATAAAGGGAGAGCATTATTAATACAAAACAACTTTTACATGTTGAAACAAAATGTACAGTTGAATAGTTCTGGTTGCCGAGTTATAGAGCATCACATTTAACTCTTTGAAGTAACTTGATAAAAATACAGCAGCATTTGTATTACGCACATTCGAATATCCATTCCCACCGTCAACAAAGATCATTGCAAACAATGTTGTTTAGCTGTGGTGTGATAATCAAGCAAAAATATTGCCCATACTAGAAGCAGATAATATATTCAGGTTTTTGTTTCGGTCCCTATTGAATAAATATGATGACACATTCATGATGTAGGCGCTTAATCTTGATATTACTGGTAGCTTAAATATTCCCGCCTTCTGCCCCCCCCCCCCCTTCCCCCACCCTCCAGTTTCCTACCTTAAAATTGTATATTTCAATTACCTTTTTGTAAATTAATCATATTTTTCAAGGCAACAACCTGTGCATGGGTATACCTCATTTATGAAGCAAATAAATATTTAGTGAACACCTAGAAGAAGCCTTTTATTTTTAATTTCTTTTAACCTCTTTTTTTTTCCCCCGTGTATCACAATGTCTTTGTGTAAGTCCATTGTTACCTTGGTCACAATGAAGGTCTACATTACTGAGCAGTTAAGTGGCAATACGTGTTGCATACCATTTAATTTTCTCTATTTATCTTTTGTTTGTGCTGTGTGCATGAGACATTTTCTTTGAAAATTGGATTCTCATTAAAAATGTGTTTTCTTCTCAATAAAAGTGGATTTTCCACCTCACAGATTCTTAGCAAAATAATGGGACAGGGTTAAAACCTTGTCTGATTCTGGTTTGATTTTAATATTTCCATTCTGTTTCTCTGTGTGATATACTTTTGAACATTATGTGTGGCATTCAGACTTGATTTTGCTTTTATTGTCTCTAAACAAAACACATAAGATTGTGTTTCTAACAGTACCTTGGAAATCCTTTTTTCCTGCGTGTGTTACTTGCACAGATCCTCTCCCTTTTAGAGGCCCTGAATTCTGTAATCGAGAGTACAAACAATTCAGTTATTGTTGACAATAGATCGATGAAGTAAGTTATACCATCAAAATCATATTACCTTTTCTTTTAGTTGTTTGATTTGTACTTTTGGTTTGCTGTGTATTGCCTTTTCGCATGAAGTTAATTACTGAACCTCCAGAAAACTAAGGTAAAAATTTTAATTTTAGAAATGACAAAATAGATCAGTGTTTTTTTGGTCCTTTAGTCTAATTTTCCATTTATGGAGAATTAGCTTCATGTGTGAGACGTGTTTGAAAATAATTCTATATTTCAAACCATGATCCCTAAAATTATAGAAGATCAATACATTTAATGAAAAAGAAGGTTTTTCTTTCACAGATAAGCAGCCAGTAGCTGTCTTCAGGAGAAATAACTCACAGTACAAGCAACAAAATGAATAACAACACTCTTATATTTTAATATCACAAGTTGCTTTTTCCTGGCTAATGGTGGTGGTGATTTGAGGGGAGGGGGGGAGGCTCACTCAGTAATCAGGCAGATCATGGGACTCCCCCTGCCCTTCTTTGAAGAGGAATAAAATGAGACACCTGTGTATGGTATAATATTATATCATGTTATTACATTCTCTGTACAATTACATCAGAAAAGGGGGAGGGAGAGCAGAAAGGAAAGAAGTTTCGAGATTGAAAAGTTTTCATATGTTGCTGGACTGTTAAATTAATGTTATAAAGAAGGTTAATTGATGTAGACAGACAAAAAGACAGACCAGTACTTACCTTAAGGTGTAATGCTTAATGATACTGTTAGAAACTGTTAATATGATTAGAGAACTCTTATCTTTTGGAACTACATGTTCCTTCTTCAGAGCTGAAAGGGGGACCAGTCGTGAGAAAGTAAGGGGGAGGAGGGGGCAGGAGCCATGTTAGACATTGGGTTACACTAAGATCAGTCTGTCGTCTCATTCTCCCCTCCAAAAAATTATTTCTTGTCATTACATCACATTATTTTATGTGTGACCGAACAATCACCACCATCTTGGCCTAGGCCTGCAACTAGGTTATGCAGCAGCTTCAACCTACAGTTTCAAAAAGTTATAAGAAATATCCAAGCTGTGCCAGAAATGATTTAAGCCAATCTCTCTGGATATGACGTAACCATGAATAAAATTGAACAGTCTCAAATTTGGTGCTCAAAAATTTATTGCATCTTTTCTCATTCTTTGGTGGCTTCTTATAAATTTACTCCTAGTGGTTGTATGAAACTGACACTGCCAGCCTGTGTACTGTAAGGGGAAAGCATCCTGTCTGGTACTATTCCTATTAAAGATTTTAGCACACAACTTCCTATTAAGATAGTCCCCCTTCCCCCTCCCCTGTCCTATCCTTATCTTAAGGCCATCAGTGAATGCTTATTAATTCCTGTACAGTCTCCAGTCCTTCAGAGCTTTCCTTATTTCACCTTCCAGAGGATGAGTTTTGAGTTTTTTTAATACCTGTTCCCCAATTTCCTCTTCTACTTGAACTTCTTAAGTAGTTGATATTTTCATATTGTGTTTAGTATTTTAATTACTTAAATGTATCAGTAAAATATGCAGTTTTCTGAATGAATATTTCACCTTGCAGCCATGTGTGTAGTGTTGTCAAACACATGGTGCCAAATTAAAACTGTAAGTCAGACTGGAGTCAAATCATGACTTGTGC
The DNA here is from genome assembly GCF_023897955.1 of Schistocerca gregaria. Taxonomy (NCBI): domain Eukaryota; kingdom Metazoa; phylum Arthropoda; class Insecta; order Orthoptera; family Acrididae; genus Schistocerca; species Schistocerca gregaria. The sequence goes on from NC_064925.1 coordinate 250,949,395, forward strand.
CTTTCACAGGCTGTCTTACTGACTGAGCTATCTAAAACTTGTGAACTGCTTTCACAATATCAATTCTATCAGTACATCTCCCCAACTTTGCAAACTTCACCTGAGGTACATTTTTAATTCATTCTGGATATCTCACAACAATACACACTTTATTGCTGAGTGAAAGTGTCTGGATACAGCTCATACATTTTTAGTGGCCTATTTCTCCACAGTATTCTTTTACCAGTGGAACTAACACAGAGAGGCATGCAGAAAACTTTCTGTAACATATGAACAATGAAAAATTCAGGATGGAATAATAACAATGTTATTAAAAGGATATAAGGAGATATGGAGCTGCAGATAGGCACAACAAAAAACTGCTGTACATTGAAGCTTTTGGCCAGAAGGTCTTCTTCTAAATTAGGAAAAACACACACACACACACACACACACACACACACACACTCACACCAGCATGACAAACGCACATAGGCACGGTCTCTGGCATCTGAGGCCTGACTGCGAATAGCAAGTGCATCGTATGGAAGAAGCAAGAAGCTATCTGTGGGTGGTGGGGATGAAGCAGAGGCTGGGGTGGGGGTTAGCAGGGTAGGTTGGGTGAAAATGTAGAGCTAGTTGTGGGAGCCTACAGAGATGCAATGTGGATGGGGTAGGGCTGCTAGATGCAGTCGGGAAATTGGGGGTGCAAGGAGGGGAGATTACGTTGGTGGACTTGAAGGCTGTGTAGTGCTCGAGTGGGAGCAGGGAAGGGGATAGGTGGGTGAAGGACAGGGTTTAGCCAAGTTTGTGGCCAGGGGAGTAACAGGAACATAGGATATATTGCAGGGAGAGTTCCCACTTGTGAAATTCAGAAAAGTTGTTGTTGGTTGGAAGCATCCGTATAGGGCAGTCTGTGGAGCAGTCATCGAAGTTAAGCATGTTCAGCGACTGAGTAGTCCACCTGTTTCTTGACCACAGTTTGTCAGTGGCCATTCATACGAACAAACAGCTTGTTGGTTGTCATGCCCATGTAGAAAGCAGCACAGTGGTTGCAGCTTAGTTTGTAAATCCCAATACTGCTACCACAGGTAGTCCTGCCTTTGATTGGACAGGTCTTACATCTAGATCATGTTGCAGGGATATGAGCCATAATGCAAGGTACTGGCTTGGACAAGAATATTGTGTACTTCCTGTGGGCAGTAGAATACCACTGTGGGAGGAGTGGGAAGAAAAGTGGATAGGATATTCCGCATCTCAGGGCACATCGAGACATAGTCAAAACCCTGCCAGAGAATGTGATTAAGTTGAGGTCCACTATTGGGTGATACTGCATGATGAGGGAGAGTTTTCTTTTTTTCTGTGGTCTAGTCTCAGTCTGGCTTGTGGTTTTAATCCATCAAGAAGTTCAAGAATCTTTCAATCTTTGTGTTTAGAAGAAGTCTACCACTGAAATGAACAATAGGAACCACTTTAATTCTGTGTATTGTCACCATAACTGCTTAAGTTGCTTATGTAACACATCTGAATATTATATAAAGAATTTCGAACTTTTGGTATTGAGGTTTATACTTTCATTTCTGGCCTCAAAAACTGTGGACTTCATTAGGTACTTGAATTATTTGCTCATAAAGCAAGAAGTATGATACTCTTGTTCATTGAAAATGAGTTTATCACATTACATGTTGATGGTTCAGAGCAGTGCTGTCATAACTACATTTTGGAAGAAAATGAAGTTACACCTGCCACTGTGTTGTTGAAGCTATTGTTTTGTCTATGAAATAAAATCATGGGTGTCCGTTTACTGATCTGTCATACTAAGATGATGATCAAATATCATAACTACAGACTGTATGTTGACAATGTAGTACCATCACAACTGCTGTTATTGTCCTTTTGCACTCATATTTTTAGCAAGTTGTAACTGCTTTTGTAATTTTGTTTCACTGAACAGAAAAAAACAAATTTGTATATCACAACATGGTTACGTTAGTATCTCTTCACTCGTTTGTCATTGTAATGTGCAGGAAAAAGTGTTATTTGAATCAGCAAGTTGTGTGTGAAGTACTCTAATACATTCAGCAGCATTGGAAATATACTTGTAGTATGTTTTTTTTTTACTGTGTAAAACAACACAGTTGCTGTGCCATGAGAAATTGTTGCTATTATTGTAGGAATTCCACATGCTTGCCAAAAAGTGTAGGACCTCAAACTAGGAATTCAGATGTGATAGACAATGGTATTCATGGGCAGTTAACAGGTAATCTTGATGAAACAGCCAAAACAACTGCAAATAGAACCAAAGGCAACTAATAATATAGGAGTAGAATAAACCTGCTACATTCAAACCAACCTTGTAAATTTGTTAAATAGATATGATGAAGTGGTAACTTTTATTTACAGGAATAACTCCCAAATGCAAATGTGAAGTATGGAAATGGAAAAGAAACTTATTAGAAAGGAAAAGCTTACATTAATTCAAGCAGAAAATAAGTGCAAGAAAAGCAGATCGGTTCACGTTGTGTAATAACTGCAAGGTGCAAGTGTAAAGATGAAGTATCATTAAAAGAAAGAAATTGTTTAAGACATATTATGGTTTGGAAAGTACTGATAGGAAATGTGATTATCTGGTCAAACTGATAAAGGATAGGAATTTATAGCAGATTGGAAGATAGTATTACGTCCAGGCATTCTTGCACATCACTATGTACATTTATTCTTGGAAGCCAAGTAGTAAAGGTATGCAAAACTTAAGTTTTTGCTTATATCTGGGATAATCTGGGATACCAATTGGTAAGTAAAAATAGTTTTGGGGAAAACTACTCCAGAAGGTGTAGTGAGTGAGTGCAAATGTGCCAAGCACAATAATCATCAAAGAGCATCTGATGACATTGTGAAACATATAAGAAATCATGCAGAGTAATTTGATAAAGTAGAATCACACTACATTAGAAATGATAGTTGATAGCTGTACCTAGACAGCATCCTCAGTGTTTGAAAAATGTATGGAATGTATATTCAGAAGTGCCAAGAGGAGGGGTGTATGAAAAGATTATTAAGGAAGAATACAATCTTGGGTTTTTCGAACCTATAAAGTATACATGTGATGAGTGTGAGGCCTACAAGAATACTGAACTGTAAAATAAGTCGTCTTTGGAGAAAAAAATACAGACATCTGAAAAACAAATACATGGCTCACGCAGGAAAAGATGTTGACAAATTGGAGGTACAAACTGACAGAACATTTCTGTGTTTCTGTTCTTTGTGGTATCCTTGCACTGTTACAAAAGAAAGCTGAGTACCTATGGTAAAACTATCTGCAATATGGGAATATGAAAGGGAATGTGTTTTATGTGGCACAAGTGAATTGGAAGTAGAGGGAGCCCTTCTTGAAAAGCACACCAAGGACAAAGGAGACAGCATGCACAGTGTTATCAAGAGGGCAAATAATATTTTTGAACCACAGCTGTGGTACACTTTAGTTGCGACAGCCAAGGAAAATGAAAGAGGTATGATGTACATAAGATGTCAAAGGATTTTTTTCATTTCAAAGAAGCATCATTTATGGCCCAAAACAGGACTAAAGCTGAAAATAGAGAAAGGATAAGATGGTCCGACATCAGAGAGAAAGGAAGAATGATGGATGATATAATTTAAATATGAATATGACTGAGAAAACTGTGTAATTGCTTTAATGCACAAGTTTCGAGGTCACAAGCCTAATGTCCAGCACGCTGTAGGAGACTTGCCACATGCATATTCATCATCACTGTCAGTTTCAGAAGAAAAGTTTTCTGATTTGAAGCTCCTCTGCCACAAGAACATTATTCCAACAGTATACCATGAATTCTGTCACACTCTGATTTGCCGAATAGTTACTAATATTTAAGAAGAAGAATGAAAGGTTAAAACTATTTTAATTTCAGTATTAGTTTTAACATACCGTCTTTATTTTCTCCTGAGAACTATATTTTGTTGTTATGTTGTGCTTGCATGTTACTGTATTCATGTTCTAGAAAGCTTTGGAAATAGGAAATGTTATAAAAGCATTATTACTGTCGACAGAATTTATGAAATAAAGGTATTCACATTCATGGCTACTTGCTGCACTAGTATGATCTCAGTGAAATATGACCGGACCGTAAGTGATATTATGTCAGACATCAGTACCTTTAACAACAATCCCATCTCTAAAATAACTTCTGGAAATTTTTTTGCTGTAAAGTATGTAATAGCAATGAAACAGCGACATTCTAAGCAGTATTTGCTGGTGTACATTTACAGGTTGCTTTCTGGGAAATACTGTAACTTACTTTGTCATACTATAAAGTTTAAGAATTGCTATTTATGATAGTATTGCTCTGAAATGTTGAGATGTGTGAGTTTACCCTAATTTTAATCTTTTCTTCGTATTTACACTGAAATTGAAAATGTCCTAGATTTGATTTTGCGTTGAAGAATGAACTCTAATGCACTATGCTACAAACATATTTGCATTATTAGGCAGAGAAATAGTGAGACAAAATGTCTTGGATGTGACAGGGGCTGTAACTTGAATGAAGAATATAAAAATTGTAAGCTTTGCAAGGTACACACACTCCATTCCGTTCTGTGGAATATTTGGGTTTAAAAGTAGTTCTTAGCATTATTTTTTGTGTATAAAACTACATATTTATATGAAATTAATGAAGGTAGTGTATGGACACTGAGAAGTGTTGCTATATATTAATCAAAGTGGCAGGGTAAATAGTGCCCACACATGTGTAAACAGAGGGCATGACAGGTAAATTGAGCCACACCACTGTTTCATTGTGTTAATAGGCAGCACACAGAAATTGGCGCACTGGAAGATCCTCCAACTGGGGGAGATGATCATGCAGGGTAGTATTGTATTTTGTAATCATGTTAACCCCACTCCTTTCCATTTGAATCGCTAGTGTGATGTTACCATGGCAAAAAGGTCAGCTTATCAAGATGATGAAACCAAAGGGATCTACATCAGTACTCCACAAGCCACCTTACAGTGTGTACTGGAGGATACTTCTTGTACTCGTACCACTATCATCCCCCCTCATCTCTGTTACATTAATTCCAGACTATTGTTTGGAAGAACAATTGTCTGTAAGCCTCCACAAAAGCTCTAATTTCTCTGTTTCTCATCATAGTCATTTCATGATTTGTAAATGAGAGGAAGTAATATGTTGAGCAACTCCTCGTGGGACGTACATTCATGCAGTTTCAACAAGAAACCTTTCCGTGCAGCACAATACCTCTCTTGTTGCAACTGCCACTTTCTTCAGTGTGTGTGGGGGAAGGGGGAGCTGTACACACACATCTCCATAGCTCTTGCACTTAGTAGTAAATAATGCTGAGAGGAAACATGCCACTCTTTGTTGTTGCATCTGGTTTAGCTCTTTTATTAATCCAATCTGGTAAGTAACTCAGACTAATGAACAGTTCTCAAGTATCAGCCGAATGAATGTTCTGTTGTTATTATTGTTTTCAGTCCAGAGGCTGGTTTAATACAACTTTTCAGTGCTAGTCAGTCTTGTGCGAGCCGCTTCATCTCTGCAGAACTGCTGCAATCTACACCCATTTGATCCTGTTCATAGTATTCATATCTTAGTCTCCGTCTAAAATTTTTATCCCTCACACTCCCTTCCATTACCAAATTGACAATTTCTTGATGCATCGGGATGTGTTCTATCAAGCAGTCCTTTCATTTAGTCAATTGTGCCATAATTTGTTTTTTCCCCCTCCAGTTCAGTTCCTCCTAATTTATTATTCAGTCTACCCATTTAATCTTCAACATTCTTTTACACCACCATAATTCAGCAGCTTCTGTTACCTTCTTGCCTGAATTACCTATTGTCCACATCTCGTTTCTGTTCAAGTTTGTATTCCAGACAAGTGCTTTCGTAAAAGACTTCCTAACACTTCAATTTACATTAGACTAGTGACCTGCCGTGGCTTTGCATGGTAGCACCTAGTATCTAGGACCAGACAACTTGTCAAGTGTAGCAGTAATTTTCTTTGTGGACACTTATGTTGAGCTATGATTAAACTATTGACTTTAGCTCTGGCCAGTTGCTGGCCACTCTACTCCCGCACCAGTCCGGGGCAAGCTAAATTTTCTGTATGACCTTTTGTCACAATTCCCAAGTAATATCCTCGTGAAGCATCCTCAGCCACACAACTTTGGTTGAAAGCACTCTGTCACAAAGCTTTGGTTTTAACCACCCTCTACCATGCAGCTGGCGTACAAAGCACCTCTACCATGCAATATCGGTAAGGTGTACCATCTGCCACTCAGTATCTGAACAAAGCATCCCCTGTTCCATGACATTCAGTATGAAATACCTCTGCCACATAACATTGGTGCGAAGCAATCTTTGCCACACGACATCGGTATGCAACATCCTCTGCCTTACAAAATTTGTATGTTGCGCAATCTACCCTACAACACTGGTACAGAGCACCCTCTGCCACTCAACACTGGTACAAACTGCCATCTAGCACATAAGAATATTGGTGTGAAGCACCCTCCATCACACAGCACTAGCACGAAGAAATCACTGACACATCAATAGGAAGCACCTTCTGCCCCACAAAATTTGTATGAAACTTTCATCATCATGCAACACGATCCTTCACGATGCAATGTCTGTACAAAGCATTCTTTGCCACATAGCATTGCTACCTGCCCAACAGCAGCTCCAAGCAACACCAGCTACCGCAATTCCAAGAATTATGCCATTCATCGCTAATGTCAGTAGCATATTTTCACTATGGTGGGAGGGCATTAATTCATCATGGTTTAGCTGATTAGCATGAAATATTTATGAATTGTATACACAGACCTTACTTGTAAATCAGTTCACCTGTTAGTAACTACTGAATCAAATGCCTACAGCAGTCCCTGAAATTACTTGAAAATATAGAAAGGATTGTGGCAGGGATCTTCAGTTAATATACATGTAGATGTTAACAAGAACTTCTTTTATTTTATTATATTTTTAGTTTTATTTATGAAATACATGTCTTGCTATTATCACTGCGCACTTTACATCTTCCCTACTTCAGTCAGCCATCATCAGTTAATTTGATGCCCGAATAGCAAAACTCATCTGCTACTTTCAGTGTCTTATTTTGTAATCAGATATGACAACATTACATTACCCTTCTTTTACTTTTATTGAAATTTATCTAATTACCTCTTTCTAAGATACTATCCATTCCAGACAACTGCCCTTGCAAGTCCTTTGCTTCTCTGTCAGAATGACAATGTCATCACAAAACCTCAGAAGTTTTGTTTCTTCTCCCCGAGCTGCAATTTCTTTTCCAAATTTCTCCTGGATTGCTTCACTTCTTACTAAATGTACAGATTGAATAACATTGGGTATTAGCCACAACTCTGTCTCACACCCTTCTCATCCATGGCCTACCTTTCATGTCCTTTGACTCTCATAACTACAACTTGTTTTCTGCACAAATTGTAAATAATCTTTTGTTCCCCATATTTTATCCCTGTTAACTTCAAAATCTCATAGAATGTAGTCCATTCCATATTGTGGAAAGATTTCTCTCTCTTCTACAAATGCTATAAATACCTAAGATAAGTCATAAGGTCAGTATTACCTTTTCATGTTTCTACATTGCTCCGAAACCTAAACTGATCTTCCCCAAGGTCATTTTGTACTAGTCCTTCCACTATTCCACATATAATTCATGTCAATATTTTGCAATTATGATTTGTTAAACTGATGGCTCAGTAGTATTCACACTTGTTGGCATCTGTCTTCTTTGGAATTGGAATTAATACATTCTTCCTGAAATCGTAGGATATTTTACCTGTCGCATGTATCTTGCACATCAAATGGAACAGTTTTGTAATGGCTGGCTATCCCGAGGAGCTCAATAATTCTGAAGGCATGTTGGCTACACCATGCCACCACTTAACATCTCTCAGTGCTCTGTCAAACCTTTTTTCACAGTATCATGCCTCCCATCTCTTCTTCACCTACTGCCTATTCTCTTTCTATAATGCTGATCTCAAATTTGCATTGCATTTACAGATCCTCTATATATTCCTTCCACCTTTCAGATTGCCCTTCTGTGCTTAGTACTGGCTTGTCTTCTGAGCCCTTTATATTCACACAGTTACTTCTCTTTCCTGCAATGATCTCTAATTTTTGTATAGACAGCACCTACCTTTCCCATAGATATGCATGCTTCCTTAGCCATTTTGCACTTTGTCAGTTTAATTCTTTTTAGAGATCTTTATTGTGTTTTACTTGCTTCATTTGCTACATTTTTTATTGTCTCCTTTTGTCAATTAAATTCAATTTCTCTTGATTTACTCAGGGATTCATACTAGTCCTTGCTGTTCTACTTGTGTGATTGTCTGCTGCCCTCTCTATTTCATCTCTTGTAACTACCCATTTGTCGTCTATTGATCCCTTTCACCAGTTTTAGTCGAATGTTACCTAATGATTCTTCTGAAACTCCCAACAATCTCTAGTTCCTTCAATTTATCTCTTTAGTTTCTAGCCTTTTTGTAATGTCTTCAATTTTAGTCTAAAGTTTATGACCAATAAATTTTGGTCAGAGTGCACATCTGCTCATGGAAATGTCTTACAGTTTAAAATCTGGTTTTGAAACCTCTTTCTTACCACTGTACCATCAATCTGAAACCTTCCAGTGACACTTGGTCTCTTCTGTATATGCAGTTTTCTCGTTTGTCTGCCAATCGTGGCCACCCATTCTATGCCTCCATTCTTCCATGACTTCTTTATCACCAGTAGGGGGTGCGTTCCTCTTCTCTGTTACCTCCTGGCGTCCACTTTTGGCACTTGCTCCGGCGGCTTAACTTCACACCACCTGCAACTTTCCCGGTGGGTGTGAACCCTTCACCACCTTGGCTTCATGCAGTGACCCATGTTCACCTTGGCCTTCATTTGCTTCCTAAGGACACTACTCCAGCTTCCCTCTATCTCCCTCTATCACCTTCAGTTTCACAACGTTCGCATGGAACTTTGCGATAATGCCTTTGTGTACACTGATAGCTCTCGGACTGATTGTTGTGTTGGGTGTGCCTGCCTTCGTCATTGGCGCTAACGTTTTTCAGTATCGGCTTCCAGCACACTGCTCAGTATTTACAGCTGAGCACTTCGCCCTGTATCAGGCCACAGAGTACAACCGGCGACACATGCTTTTCAATTGTGTCCTCTGCCGAGACTCTCTCTGTGTCCTTCAGAGTCTGTGTGCTGTACACCGCCCATCACTTAGAGTAACGGGTCCAGGAAAACTGTTGCTTGCTCACTGTTGATGGAGCTACTGTGATGTTTATGTGGGTTCCTGGTCATGTCAGTCTGCCACGAAATTAGGCTGCTGCCAAGACTGCAGTCCTCTTACATCAGCCCACCACTTCCTATATTCCCTCCAGTGATCTCTGTGTTGTCTTCTGTCAGGAGGTGGTGTCACTTTGGCATCACCATTGGTCCTCCCTTCATGGGAATCAGCACTATTATTAAGCTTCTCCCAATCAATTACATGCCCACTTGGGTTTGCCGTGTGAGTTAGCAGCCATTTTAGCAAACGACATGTGGACTGTTGACCACATTTTACTTTTTATCTGTCATAACAACACTGCGAAGGCCATTTAATTTTTAGTTCTGGACCTCCAATTCCCTATGGTGGATTTTATAGCGTTTTCTCCATGTCCCTATTTTTACCTGTCTTCTCTTACGTTGATTGGCATGGACGTGTAGTTATTTTTTAACTCCTCTCTTTCTTTGTGTTGTACAGTTTCGACTTGGCCACGTATAACCCCAGTTGTTTTTGTGCCCTAAAACAAAACAAACAAACCACCCTCCTAGTGCGAAGAAAGATGTACTGGACACACAGTCAGGCCATTAGCTCAGTCACGGACTGTGTACCACAGACTATACTTCACCTACTAGATTTAGGAATCTGATAATCCACGTTCCAGCTCTTAGAATGTCAGTCTTGTTTTTCCTGCTGACAGGATCCTCCTGAGTAGTTCACACCAAAAGATCTAAATTGGATGCTATTTTTACCAAAATGCCATCATCATTACATCTGCAACTAAATGTACATAACTACTCTGCAAGTCACCATATGGTGCATTCCTGACAGTACTTTACACCAGTGCTAGCCATTTCCTCCGCCCCCCCCCCACCCCCTCCTCCCCCACGCAAATGGACAGAGGGAAACCAAGTGTCTGTATGCCTCTGTACAAACCTTAATGTCTCTTAACGCATCTCCACGATCATCATGTGAAATATACATTGGTGGCAGTAGAATCATTCTGCAGCCTGCTACAAATGCCAGTTTTCTAAATTAATTCATTTTCCTTGAGAAAAAGGAAGAAGAAAGATATTCTCTCCAGGATTACCATTTGAGTTCACAAAGCATCTTTGTAACACTTGCATGTTGATCAAACCTACTGGCAACAAGTTTAGCAGCACACCTCTGAATTGTGATGGCTTTCTGTAATTAGTTGCTTTGGTAATTGCATGTCCGATAGGTCATTTAATCACTTCTTTTATCGAAATGATGTGGAACAAGCCAATTTACAGGGTATGTATAAGTTATTTGTATTAACATAATGAACAAACACATTATTTATTTAGTCTTCATGCAACAACACTCGAAGTACTCTGAGAATGGACTGAACTAGTGTTCTGTACACAGTCTACTTTAAAGATGAGTTACACTTTTCTATAATTCTCCCAAAGTCCATCGTTAAGAGCTTGCTCTATTTCGTATTGCTTGGCAATTTTATGATAGATATTTAATTGTTGTGACTGTGTCAACAGAACACTGTATTTGATGATTACAGGTTTGTGTTTTCGACTCGTGTGCATTAACCTAATTTCTACATTTAGAGCGAGCTGATATTCATCACGCCAAATGGAATTTCTGCCTTCATCCTCTGCCCTCCTACTGTCACCCAATGACCGTACTTTCCCATAAACTACAAGCGTTATCAGCATAGAGCTGGTCACCTATTAATGCTATCAGACTTTCCTGGTGCATTCCTGACGATGTCATATCTTTGTCTCTGGTGAACACTTGTCGTTGAGGGCAACATAATGGATTCTATTACTTAAGATGTCTTCGAGTCATCGACATACCTGGGAACCTATTGCATGTGCTAGGACCTTTGTTGGCTGTCTGCAGTGAGACCCTGAGTCCAACGCTTCCCAGAAATCTTGGACTATGGAATGTGCCTGTTGGCCTTTGTACGTGGTTTGCAGGATATTTTGTGAGAAAAGGGCAAGTCAATTTTTGCTCAAGTTTCCTGTCTCGGGGAAATTTATTATGTTCGAACTTTGAATATGTTCAAGAATCCTGCAGCAAGGCAATATTAAGGATATTGGTCTGTAATTTTGTGGGTCTGTTCTTTTATCCATCTGATGTACAGGAGTGATGTGCTTTTTTCCAGTTGCTTGGACTTTGTGCTGGTTGAAACATTTGTGATGAATGTAAGCCTAGCAAGGGGCCAATGCCATAGATGAATATCTCCACCAAACAGGAGTCTATGCAACAAATGGCAGTATGTCTATACCAGCCTCCTGCATGAATAATTTGTTTGATGCAGAAATTTAAGCCTTTACCTTTTTTTTGCTGTCTACTGCCACACCAGACAGATCAATGGGCGATTGGATGCCAACCTTCGACCTACTTAACGATTTCGCATATGAACAGAACTTTCTCAGCTTCTTGGCAAGATCTTTCATTAAGTGATGGTGGAAGTTGTTGAGTGCTTTGTGTACAAAAATTTTTGTAGACACGCGAATTTCTTCAAACATTTCCCTGTCTACATTTTCATCTTTTTTATATCAATAGTTCATGTATCTCTTCCTCTTCAGAATTTTATGACTTTTGTTATTACTCAGTGCTGGGTCTTTTCCACCTATAAGCCACTTACTAGTGCACTCAGCTCCAGAGTGCAATTTACAATCACATCATATTGGAACTAAGTGATACCTATTCAGTGCTACATCAGGATGCTAAAAAATGCTTATCTGCTCTTTACAACGTAAATACTCTCATAGCCTTCTTGAAATATTTAATATCTTTAGTAATCATCACTGCTATAGTATCACAATGACTAGTCCCTCTGTCTATACTGACACTGTCTATACTGACGCTGTCTATAAGGTCAGGACTGTTCGTTGCTATAAGGTCTAAAATATTTCCATTATGTGTGAGTTTTAGAACCAGCTGCCCATGACAGTTTACAAACTAATCATACAGTAGGGGTGCAGGTGCTCAGGAAAATTATGGCTGTAGTTTCCTCTTGCTTCCAACTGTTCGCAGTACCAGCACAGCAAGGTCATGTTGGCTAATGTTACATGGCCAGATCAGTCAATCATCCAGATTGTTGCCCCTGCAACTAGTGAAAATGCTTCTGCCCCTCTTCAGGGACCACCGGTTAGCCTGGCGTCTCCACAGACAATCTTCTGGTTTGGTTGTACCTGTGGTACGGCTAGATGCAACTGTCTGTATTACCAATTTTGGAAAATATTTTCTTCTTGTTGTGGGAAGAAAAAAAATTGACAAATGCCTAATAGAAACCCTACAGTCTCGTTAATTGTATTTTTGATGATAAATTTTGTTGTATTTTGAATATACCTGAAATTGCCTTTCGTTTTGAATGCCACTTTCACTTGTTTCTTAAAAATTCAAATACCCATTCCTGTTCAAAATGATGTGAAACCCCTCAGATGGAGGTAAATATCCAGAACTCAAAAGTTGGTATTGTGAGACAGTTGTTTCACATGCAGCTACACGAAAAACAGAGATAAAATTCAATCAGTTAGTGCATTATTGAAGAATAAAGACACCCATGAACCATGGACCTTGCCGTTGGTGGGGAGGCTTGCGTGCCTCAGCGATACAGATGGCCGTACCGTAGGTGCAACCACGACGGAGGGGTATCTGTTGAGAGGCCAGACAAACGTGTGGTTCCTGAAGAGGGGCAGCAGCCTTTTCAGTAGTTGCAGGGGCAACAGTCTGTATGATTGACTGATCTGGCCTTGCAACATTAACCAAAACGGCCTTGCTGTGCTGGTACTGCGAACGGCTGAAAGCAAGGGGAAACTACAGCCGTAATTTTTCCCGAGGACATGCAGCTTTACTGTATGATTAAATGATGATGGCATCCTCTTGGGTAAAATATTCCGGAGGTAAAATAGTCCCCCCATTCGGATCTCCGGGCGGGGACTACTCAGGAGGATGTCGTTATCAGGAGAAAGAAAACTGGCGTTCTACGGATCGGAGCGTGGAATGTCAGATCCCTTAATCGGGCAGGTAGGTTAGAAAATTTAAAAAGGGAAATGGATAGGTTAAAGTTAGATATAGTGGGAATTAGTGAAGTTTGGTGGCAGGAGGAACAAGACTTCTGGTCAGGTGACTACAGGGTTATAAACACAAAATCAAATAGGGGTAATGCAGGAGTAGGTTTAATAATGAATAGGAAAATAGGAATGCGGGTAAACTACTACAAACAGCATAGTGAACGCATTGTTATGGCCAAGATAGATACGAAGCCCACACCTACTACAGTAGTACAAGTTTATATGCCAACTAGCTCTGCAGATGATGAAGAAATTGAAGAAAAGTACGATGAAATAAAAGAAATTGTTCAGATAGTGAAGGGAGACGAAAATTTAATAGTAATGGGTGACTGGAATTCGAGTGTAGGAAAAGGGAGAGAAGGAAACATAGTAGGTGAATATGGATTGGGGCTAAGAAATGAAAGAGGAAGCCGCCTAGTAGAATTTTGCACAGAGCACAACTTAATCATAGCTAACACTTGGTTTCAGAATCATGAAAGAAGGTTGTATACGTGGAAGAACCCTGGAGATACTAAAAGGTATCAAATAGATTATATAATGGTAAGACAGAGATTTAGGAACCAGGTTTTAAGTTGTAAGACATTTCCAGGGGCAGATGTGGACTCGGACCACAATCTATTGGTTATGACCTGTAGATTAAAACTGAAGAAACTGCAAAAATGTGGGAAATTAAGGAGATGGGACCTGGATAAACTGAAAGAACCAGAGGTTGTACAGAGTTTCAGGGAGAGCATAAGGGGACAATTGACAGGAATAGGGGAAAGAAATACAGTAGAAGAAGAATGGGTAGCTCTGAGGGATGAAGTAGTGAAGGCAGCAGAGGATAAAGTAGGTAAAAAGACGAGGGCTGCTAGAAATCCTTGGGTAACAGAAGAAATATTGAATTTAATTGATGAAAGGAGAAAATATAAAAATGCAGTAAATGAAGCAGGCAAAAAGGAATACAGACGTCTCAAAAATGAGATCGACAGGAAGTGCAAAATGGCTAAACAGGGATGGCTAGAGGACAAATGTAAGGATGTAGAAGCTTATCTCACTAGGGGTAAGATAGATACTGCCTACAGGAAAATTAAAGAGACCTTTGGAGATAAGAGAACCACTTGTATGAATATCAAGAGGTCAGATGGCAGCCCAGTTCTAAGCAAAGAAGGGAAGGCAGAAAGGTGGAAGGAGTATATAGAAGGTTTATACAAGGGTGATGTACTTGAGGACAATATTATGGAAATGGAAGAGGATGTAGATGAAGACGAAATGGGAGATACGATACTGCGTGAAGAGTTTGACAGAGCACTGAAAGACCTGAGTTGAAACAAGGCCCCCGGAGTAGACAACATTCCATTAGAACTACTGACGGCCTTGGGAGAGCCAGTCATGACAAAACTCTACCATCTGGTGAGCAAGATGTATGAGACAGGTGAAATACCCTAAGACTGAAAGAAGAATATAATAATTCCAATCCCAAAGAAAGCAGGTGCTGACAGATGTGAAAATTACCGAACTATCAGTTTAATAAGTCACAGCTGCAAAATACTAACGCGAATTCTTTACAGACGAATGGAAAAACTGGTAGATGCGGACCTCGGGGAGGATCAGTTTGGATTCCGTCGAAATGTTGGAACACGTGAGGCAATACTGACCTTACGACTTATCTTAGAAGAAATATTAAGAAAAGGCAAACCTACGTTTCTAGCATTTGTAGACTTAGAGAAAGCTGTTGACAAAGTTGACTGGAATACTCTTTTTCAAATTCTAAAGGTGGCAGGGGTAAAATACAGGGAGCGAAAGGCTATTTACAATTTGTACAGAAACCAGATGGCAGTCATAAAAGTCGAGGGGCATGAAAGGGAAGCAGTGGTTGGGAAAGGAGTGAGACAGGGTTGTAGCCTCTCCCCAATGTTATTCAATCTGTATATTGAGCAAGCAGTAAAGGAAACAAAAGAAAAATTTGGAGTAAGTATTAAAATTCATGGAGACGAAGTAAAAACTTTGAGGTTCGCCGATGACATTGTAATTCTGTCAGAGACAGCAAAGGACTTGGAAGAGCAGTTGAACGGAATGGACAGTGTCTTGAAAGGAGGATATAAGATGAACATCAACAAAAGCAAAACGAGGATAATGGAATGTAGTCAAATTAAATCGGGTGATGCTGAGGGAATTAGATTAGGAAATGAGACACTTAAAGTAGTAAAGGAGTTTTGCTATTTAGGAAGTAAAATAACTGATGACGGTCGAAGCAGAGAGGATATAAAATGTAGACTGGGAATGGCAAGGAAAGCGTTTCTGAAGAAGAGAAATTTGTTAACATCGAATATAGATTTATGTATCAGGAAGTCGTTTCTGAAAGTATTTGTTTGGAGTGTAGCCATGTATGGAAGTGAAACATGGACGATAACTAGTTTGGACAAGAAGAGAATAGAAGCTTTCGAAATGTGGTGCTACAGAAGAATACTGAAGATAAGGTGGATAGATCACGTAACTAATGAGGAGGTATTGAATAGGATTGGGGAGAAGAGAAGTTTGTGGCACAACTTGACTAGAAGAAGGGATCGGTTGGTAGGACATGTTTTGAGGCATCAAGGGATCACAAATTTAGCGTTGGAGGGCAGCGTGGAGGGTAAAAATCGTAGAGGGAGACCGAGAGATGAGTACACTAAGCAGATTGAAAAGGATGTAGGTTGCAGGGTTGCAGTAGGTACTGGGAGATGAAGCAGCTTGCACAGGATAGAGTAGCATGGAGAGCTGCATCAAACCAGTCCCAGGACTGAAGACAACAACAACAACAATGGGTATGATGAAATTCCAAATAGGATTTTAAAGATCGGTGTACCAAATATAAATTATCTTCTCAATCAACAGTGCAATTTGTCTTTAAGGTGTGGTCAGTTGACAGATTGATCTATTTGTTAGTGAAATCATTTTATAAAAATGGCAAAAGGAATAATGTAGTTAGTTGCTGACCAATTTCTTTGCTACCAGTACTTTCAAACATTTTTGCTGTCTGGTTCACAGGTTTGGCTTCAGGAAAGGAGTATCCATAATAAATACAATTTATTCTTTTGGGTGTGAAACACTGTCAGAGCTAAACAATAGGTTTAGAACAGTAGGTATTTTCTGAGATTTAACAAAAGTATTTCATTGTGTGGGCCATGCAATACTTCAGCATAAATTGAAACACTGGAGGGTTAGAAAAAATGTCAACACTTTCACTTGACATACAGAAAATTTGAAGGCGAAGGTTATCCTCCAGAGTCAACAAAAGAGATAGGTTTGAATCTGACTGGGGCTTACATGGAATTGAATCAACAACATGACATAATTGTCAATGGTCGCAAGAAAATCCACACGCTACAGTGGAAACAAATTTCCAAGTTTATTTTTGGATCAGTGTTTGGTGTGCCGTGATCTGTAATACGCTGATGGGCCTCATTCATTTTAGAAGAGTGAATAATGGGATTGGCCAACTAACGGCATTATATTTCTGTTTATGGGGTTGGATGGAGCCTGAAGTGTACAAACAAAAGATGAATAAGTAAGATAAACAGCTTGTTTGCATCATAAATGCTGCTGCCCTCATTGAGGAACATATAGAAGCATGCAGACAGGCAACACTACATGTTCTTCTATGAATACAAATGCAGTGAAGCTGCTTGATGGATATTCAAACATTTATTGTATCTCGCTGTCACTGAAAAAGAGTAACAAAGCTGTCCTGGTATGGCGGATGCATGGATTATAAGGCAGCACATACCCAAAGAAAGTAACACAGAAAGCATATGGTAAAACATATTATTCAACTTTGGTACCACTGGCTACAGCAGATGTAGAATGCGGGTTTAGCGTGTCTGTTGTGCAGTGTCAACAGTTCCATGAACATAAACTACATTATGTTGTCTGACCTAAAGTTGGAAGAACACGAATTCTCTCTCTTCATGTACTATTTGAAGAACAGTTCCAAACTAACAGTGCTCAATTAAATTTCTAGGCAGGTGGTCGATGTCCATACATGCAAATTCTATTAACAGCACTGTTTCTACTGAAGACTAATAACTGTCTACCTATTAGCCACTGTTTCCATCTCACTTGACAACTTGAAGACGTGACGAACCTTCTGCAGGAACTCCTTAGCAAGACTCGGACTGACTTACAACTTGCAGCTGGCGATGCAGTTATCTAAGTGTGCATCTCTCTTCCTGGTAGCGCTTCCACTCCAGCGGGTATGATTGTTGTGGGCTGCATGATTGATTTGTATGCAGCAATATTCCTGCTCCAGACAGGTGTCCATGGTACTTCTGGTACCTGCCGCAAACTCTTCTTTTGTGATATCTTGTGTACACCACAGTGAATGTATTAAAAAATACACATTTTCAATTAAGACTGTGTAAAATACATGTTATAATGTTAACTAACTGTTGTACATATGTAAACCTGACAGTGTATTGAATAATACAGAAAATAAACAACAATGTGCATCAGATGTGTTCTGTCTTTGAAAACATTTGGACTAGGGCATATGTCCATTTGAAGTTTTTTGGTTCAAATGATCGTGTCTATCACATCCATGAATATTGACCATCTCTTCTGGGACACCCTTTATATAGGTGATCTGCCACTAAACATGGCAAGCAGATTTTGCAGATAATACAATTGTTATCGTAAAAGATGTGGAATGTGATATAAATAATTAGCTAATAGGTTAATCAGTAACTACAGAATGTTGCTTTCAGAGCAGATTAACGCTTAACTGCAACAAAATAATGCATACAGTTTCTGACATGAAGCTCTGATTAAAGCCAAATTTCCATACCCAAAGTGGTCAACCAGTCAGTGAAGTTGACCCATTTAGATTATTATTCTTTCTAGACAGTATGACTTTCAAGATCTTGTGCAGAATCAGAACTCTGCTATCTTTGCACACTGTCTCTGTTAGCAGAGAAATTTATAGGTGATACCTTGGAACAGACACATTTTATTATACACTTTAACATGGTAAAAGGAAACTGTAACATGAAGTCTTGCTAAACATTACTTGGATAAAGTCACAATGTCCATTATTACCCATATATTTCACAAAAAATTACAGTATTTGACAAGTAAGGTGTAGATCCTAGAACTGTTAGTAGAGTAACTTGTTGGTGGATAATTGAAATGATGAGATTTATTATACACACAGTAACAACACAAAATCATTTAGATGATCTTTTTTACAATACAGTTTCATAGAATAAAAATGTGAAGCATCTGTAGTTACCCATAGCAACAAATATGGTTATTTAAGAAGGGAGGCATAGATCCTAAATTCTCACACATCAACTAGAGTTCTGCCAGCCTAACAAATACAAAACTACATTTTCAATAAAAAATCTTGCAGCAGCAGATGATGTTGAGGTTTTGTCAGAGATTTTGTCACCTTGTTTGCCAGTATTTGGTCTGAAGGTATGTGCTCCACAGTGACTCGGGCTAACTCTATTTTTTTCTCTTATAAAGTGATGTCTTGTGTCTGGGTTTGGTTTGACTCGTAGCCACTAGTGTTAGACAACTCAATTGCTGTTTTGCTGTCTTGTAGTAGTTTGGTGGGCTCCTGCTTTTGGAGATATTGTCTTAACCTTTGATGCTGTAGAATCTCTCGACACGCTGATGCAATGAAGCCCATATATTCTGCCTCAGTAGTGGATAAAGCTATTTTCAGCTGTTTCTTACTGTGCTGGGATATCAGTGCTCCTTAAAATGTAAACAGATATCCAGTTATTGACTTCCTGTCTTCAAAATCTGCGGCTTAGTCTGCATCATATTCACTTCTTATGTGGCAGTCCTCTACGTTAGAAATGAAAAAAAAATCATATCCTTGGTACCTTTTTGATATCCAAAGAGCTTTTTTAGTGTTTGCCCATGTGGTATGCCCATTTTATTACAAAAACAACTGACAGTTCATATTGAATAAGTTTGGTCTGGTCCTGTTCCTAATTGAGCTTCAGATGAGGTGTATTTTCCGTAGCTTCTTGTTCTTGTTGTATTTTTGGATTTGTTTCATGAGTGAGCACTTAATTATTATCCAGTGGCATTGATATCAGGTTACACTCTTTTATACTGAACCTGTGAAGAATTTGCTCCATGTAGTGTATTTGGTATATCCACTAATAACCTTCTTGTGGTTCCTAGTAATTCAGACACTAAACAGTTAGTGTGTTTGTGAAAACCTCTTTGTCTCATGTATTTGTACTGAAAATTAGTGTGTCATCCACAGAAGTAGTGACTATTAATATTTCTGAAACTTGATTTATGCAATAGACACAATGGCCAGCTGTTGACCTTAAGAAATTTTGTTTCAACAGTGTACTATCTAATTTCAAGTTCAGTAGCAGCCACCTGGCTTCATTTCATATACTCCTTGTTTTAGTCTTTCAATACCAGTATCTTTCAGTTTCTTTGTAACTGAATCTGCTTTTGCGACTGTCACACAAATCTCATCAAATAAGTCACCTTGTAAGAAAGCCATTGTAGTATCTACTCATCATTGTCAAGATTGTGTTTAGCAGACAAAGCAAATAAATATCTTAATCAGGCATGTCTTATAACTGGTGCATATATTCCATTAGAACTTAGTCCTTGCTTCTGAACACAGCCTTTTTAATACTTGTCATGCTTTACAGTTTTCAGTTTGGCCTTTCAAATATGTTTTAAACACCTATTTCACATTTCTTGGGTTTCCTCTGAAGGTGAAATAGCAGAATCTGTAATATACATCTTCAGTTCTGCATATTCAATGGCTTATCCTCGAACTGGGTGTTTATCATATTCTGAACTGAGACACATCAAAGGGCGTATCCACATACTAAGATATGAATTTTCACTTATCTAATTGTCTAGATGTTGACTTCATCATCTTCTTTGGAGGTATGATAATGTTCACAGTCTGCGCTGGGATGTAGAAAATTAACTGGTGTAAGGATTGTGAATATCTGGTAAATATCAAATTACAAAATGAAATAGAGCATCTGAACTTTTAACAGTTTGTACTCTGAAACTGTTCACATATTATGACACAATTTGAACTAATAACTCCAACACTACTTCTTCCTGCAGCCCCACAGAGTAACTTAACCACCATTCACCATAACTTTCTGCCAAGTCTGTACACAGTGAAGAAATGCAAAGATACCAAAGAAAGCTAAGAGTTTACACGTCTGTCAGAGGCAATAAATGGTACACATGTAGCGAAATGAAATAGAATTGAATGTACAAAATTTTATGTTGAAAACTCCAACATTGTTGCAAAGACATGAAATGTAAATATTTAAACTAAAAATAATTAATTGTATTTGATTTAGTTTTTATTTGAGTTTTCTTTTGTTAATGAAGAGATCAATACCTGCTGGTATCGTGGGATTCACATTGTGTTGTGGTCTTGATTACTGTACAACTCCCATGTGTGGTTCTCTTTGTGAGATTGTAATTCTTCTTGTATTGCCTTCATGCAGCGTCTTTGGCTTTGGAATTCGTGATGACTTTTGTATTGATTCAAGTTGTTGCTATTGCTGTTATCAGTAATTGAATTATCTGTACATGATTTCTCATTGCAGGTAGTGTTCATCAAACTACTACTTAAAGTGATAGTCTCAGATTTGGGTTCAGTTTCTTTTAGTTCAGTCAGTGTTGTTCTATTTTGCTTCTTTTCTGTCAGTGAGATGGAGAATTTACTTTGTGCCTGTGACTTGGGTTCTCTTTTATACTGTTTAGAAATACCTTTGTCAAAAGTAATAGCCCTCATTTTTGTGATTTTCTGGCAGTTAGGTTCAAAGAGCCTGTATAATTGTGAATCTTCACAGTATCCTACCAAGACGTATGCAATACTTTTTTGGCTCCATTTTTGTCAGTTGTTTCTCGGAATGAGAACATATTCCTTGCTTCCAAATGTTTTGAATATCAAAGATCCGGTTGCTTGTTTTCCGAGCTTCTTCTGGAGCCTTGTTTTTTAGTGCCTTAGCTGGAGATACCTTAATTAAGTAGACTACAGCGAAGGCTATTAATGCTCAGAATTTATTTGACAAATTTGTTTCTTTTTTGTCACTTTTTCTAATATTGTACAGTTGCGATTCTGTTTCGTTCTGGCGTACGTTATATTGTAGTCTGATGTCAGATCCCTTCTTGCCTGGGGTGGGGGGGAATTGTCATTCACATTTTCTGTGACATTGTCTGTATGTAGAGTGCAGCTCAGTTTTCCAGTTTGCTTTTCAACTAGGTTTTTAAAGTCTATAATCAGCTGAGAGCATCAGTAAAAGTAGGGATATAAGTGGTTCCTCCAATTGACCTAATTTGCTTAAGTGCACATACATTTGAGTGAACTAGCTTGAGAATTTCTGTGGCTCTTGAGCTAGATCATGGAAAAGGAAGTCACATTTGTTTGCCCCGTAAGCAAATTGCACATGATGTATGCACTATAAAGGAGCCAGTGTACAGAACACCATTGTGACCCATTCTTGAGTACTGCTTGAATATTTGGGATCCCCACTGGATCGGATTAAAGGAATATACAGTAAAGGCGTGCTGCTAGATTTGTTGCCTGTAGGATCAGACAGCACACAAGTATTATGGTGATGCTTTTTGAACACACATGGGAATACCTGGAGGGAAGAAGACTCTTTCCGTGAGGCACTGTTGTGGAAATTTAGAGAACCAGCATTTGAGGCCAACAGCAGATTGATTCCACTGCTGCCAGTGTACATTTCGCATAAGTATCACGAAGATGACATGCGAGCAGCTACGACTTGTGCGGAGTCTGATCTGAATGACACAAGCACAGCCTGTGAACAGTCCTGTGTAAACTTTAGCCAGAAATTCTACCTGGTGATTTCTCATCGTGGAGGCAGGATATATGGTCTGTTGTATAGGTTTTTTCACCAAACTAATATCTTCTTCTTGTCTTCATGAGTGGAGGAACTTTCAGGAACTGAATGTGATAAGGAGAATGCGTTATGAAGAAGTTATAAAGCCTTCAGGGCAACACAACCTCCAGTGTTCAGTATATCTGTTGCAACAGTTCTTCAAAGACTTTTTATCAAGAGTGACACCACAGTCCAAACTCAAGCTTCAGACAGGCACAAAAATATTAACTCCCAGCTGTATCTGCAAAGGTAAAATTCCCTCTGAACTCTCAGTACTGTGAAGCCAACAGGCCTTCCAAACAAAAACATTCAGTCACAAGAAACTAAGAAGTAAGTATCCTTCCCCATATAACCACCACTATCTGCCTCCAAGTAAAGAGAAAAGTTCAGCTAAAAGTCAACTAAACCCCAACAAAATCTGTTTAAAATCATTGGATTGCCAAGTGCTATCATTTACTGATGGTGAAGATAATGTTATGGACATCCATGTATGTGTGGAGGAACCAAATAGCGTGGTGACTTTTCCCCCTATTATCTGCTGCACATCACAACAACAGAGAGAAAATAGAAAAACAAGCCCTCACTATTCAAAGGTTACTACGTGAGGGAAGCAGATACAGAATTCGTGTGTATGAGCTCTGACTACTAGCACAGAAAAGCCACTGTGCCTGTGTCTCAACACTCACCTTAAGGCTGCTAACGCCCTGTGCTAGTCTCTCCATAGGAAATATTATTTGAATGGTGGCTGGGCTAAGGGTGGAATGGCATTACTCATTAGGAAATGTACCAGATGTTACCTGTCCCATTCACTGTAACTATCAGTGGGTGTTGTCATCTGTGTGTTGAAAATTACCAAATGCACAACATAATGCCTACCTCATAACCCAATTGATAAAGAGGCTATTGTAGACCTAATTAAGCGATTCCCTAGGCATTCCCACTTGGTGGAGATTTTAATGCACGCTACGTGCTTTGGGTTCAGGCAGCACCTGATCAGAGTAAAATTCTCAAAAGACTCTTTGTACAAGAAGACATCTGTCATCTGAACAGAGGCCAACTTACATGATTACTTCAGCCACAGGATAGTTCTTGCCTAGTGACTTTTCTTTCTGTTTGCCTGCATTCTCAGATGTTGCAGAGTGGGTAGTGGACACCAATGTACAATCAAGTGATCACTTCCATATCTGGTTATACTTTCCTGATAAAAAGACCCTGTAAAACATTTGCTTAAATGGGTGCTCATAGTGAACCAGGTGCTGCATTGTCAGTCAGCTTGATGGGAACACAAAGATAGTTTCTAGGACTGGGTATCATTGACCATGCCACTGACGCATACACCAAGAGCGTGCAGCACTGCGAAGGTTCTGGATGAGACCATCAGTAGAAAACCAAGTAGCAATTTTGGTCACAAGGGCAAAAGCGTGAGCAATAGAAATGAACAGAGAAATACCATGGAAAGTGGAGCTGAATTCCATTACTCATTATACGCCATCCACAAAAGTATGAAAATAGATACGGGGAGTCTTTGTTGCAAGCAGATCAACATGTAATCCAGGGGACATAGCATGATTAGTGACTAATAACTTCTGTAACCTAACATCTCATAGCAACAGATACCACATTCCTAAGTCAGAAAGAAAATGCAGGTAGGGCGCAGTTGGACTATAGTTCTAACTACCAAGAAAAACAGAACCTGCCCTGTGTGAACTGAAATTGCTTTATCTGCTGATGAGGCTCAGTAAAATATGAAAAGGAAGTAACACCCTCTTTGGCATTCTTATAAATATAATAGTGAAGACTTATTTGTTTGTTGACAATTTTGTGATTTACTGCTATTCCTATTGTCGCATGGGCACAGCTTATCAATTACTGGTTACTAGCCAGAGAGGGTTTTCAACACAAAAGATAGCTATTAAAGTTTCAACGGAGAAAAACGGTGTATGTTTATTTTAGTCATATAAGTTGCAGTTTTAATGAACCAAAACTGCATTTTAATGACACCATTCTCCATTTTAATCAGTCATGTAGATTCACGGTGTCATATTTGATCAACAGCACATTGTATAACTTTGAAGTAGCATCACTTGAAACTTTTAGACATTTTAAAGTGTTGAGGTTTCCTTTTTTGAGAGCCAGAATCTTATTAAAGTTATAAATGGTCACACTGCTGACATTTGACTGTACACATTTTATTATTTGCACTACTTAGATTTTGTCTTTTGAGCCATTACCAGGTGCAACTGGGAAAGATGTTGGTACCTTTTCATCTAGACTATGAGTGTATCAGTTACAGTTCAGCTAAAACTTCACACTTGAAAGATGTTGAACACAGTAAACTAAGCAGGCACCAGACCGGGAAACAAGTATGCCATCCCTTGCCTCCATGCCAAACTTACTGTCTTACTATCTGATGGCACCTGTTGATCACACACAACCTACCTTTAAAGCTAAGTCTGTCAAGTGTCTCCTGTTTTTGTCGTCATAGCTCACCCTTATGCAGAGTAATTATTCTTATACTAGCCACAAGCTGCAAAACCATTAGGGATCCAGATAAAAGTTCTTGTAGCAGAGAGCAAAGCAGCAGCACTTCACTAACCAGCAGTGGAGGGTGAATCTTTGAGCGCAAGACACTTATGCTGGCAAAATATCAAAAACTCCATAAATATAAACTATTAATCACAAAACGAATCCTAGCAGATAATATGACAAGTGGCCACTAAACTCTTGGCATGTGCAGTGCTGAATTGTATGGAGTCTTGATGGCTTTTTAGCAGTTGAGACTTACTGATACAAAGACCTCCTTCATCTGCTCAGAGTCCAAGAATGCCCTATAGAGCATCAGAGAATGCTCCCAGCAGAAAATCTTGTCCAGAACCTTCAAAGTACAGTGTTGTCTGTACAAAATCATGGTGAAGATGTCATTCTGTTGGGTACCATGGTACACACTAATTCATCATAACAAGACTGCTGATGCGTGGGATGATTGAGATGAGAATTCACTGACGTCATGTGAAGTCCCTCGGCACTCAGTTATGTCAACTGCCCTTCAACTTATCATGATGAGCCTACAGACTGTGACACGCCATTGTTATAACTGTTCATATTTTAAATGGATGTTGTTCGTATGCTGAAATGAGAACATCAGATGCTTTGACCATTTGCACCCCCCACCCCCCCTCCACTCTCTCTCTCTCTCTCTCTCTCTCTCTCTCTCTCTCTCTCTCTCTCTCTCTCTCTCTCTCTCTCTCACACACACACACACACACACACACACACACACACACAGAGAGAGAGAGAGAGAGAGAGAGAGAGAGAGAGAGAGAGAGAGAGAGAGAGATAGAGGGAGAGCTTTTTAATTTTTGTTTTAAAATACCTACTTATTATTTTAAAACATAATTTTAATTACATGAAAAGTAACCTTTTATGCATTTTAGAATCACTTGTACATTATAATTTTGAACTGAGACTGTTTTGAGTTGTGCATTATTAAAATTTTTGGGGCCTATGGGCTGTTAGCACTCTCCACAGTACAAGTCTTGTCTGGAGGGAGTGGGCATTTACAGCCTCCTGAACTTTGACATTTTTACATATTTTCAAAAAAGTAGTAATATACTTCCACAGTGCAACATATGTGAATTTTTTGTAAGGAAATATTTCTTTATTTGCCTCATTAAATACATACTTCAGTATTCAGCAAGGCTACTGATAACCAGGCCGCTGAGCTGTCTTAAACCACTACCATCATAACCCAGAAGCTACATGTACAACAAGAGGCAGCAGGGACTGACATACTTGGTGGTGAGTGAACTAATGTAACATGAACTGAAGAGCACCATCCTTTTGTGGGGCATTTTCAGCTTGGGAAATACCCAAAAGACACACAAGGAGTAAGAAACCTGACCCACCACAGAAATATTGTGTTTGGCAAGGAGAATCGGAATCCTATGTCCAGAATGAGCAGGTGTGTTATGATGGAGCTGTCAAGATTTTGCTGCCTGCAAATCCAGTTCTTTGCACAGCACAACATCATCAGGCAACAAAGACCTTCTGGTAATGTTTCTTTATGCTGGCTAGGGCCTTGTGCAGCATATTCACGATGCACCTCCCCTTAAAGTGATTAAAAAATGGTAAACTTGACACTGTTGCTGTGAACCTACTGTACTCATCTGGACAAAACTTCATGTGACAAGTGTGTCCCTGGATGCAGTCTTGACAGAGTTAAAAGATACTCAGCAGAGGAAGGAAAGAAACAAACGGCGTACTACAGGAGCGGTGTGGGAGAGGGAGTGCCACAATGGCAAGACCATGTAGCCCTGCTACAAGGTCAGTAGTCCCCATAGCAGCAAAGAGAGCGGCAGCTAATCAAGTTTTGGCTTGACAAAGAGCATCGTAATGAAGTGCGAAGAAATTGTGGCACCTGATGAGGGTGAACGGAAGAAGCAACAAGCAGCCCTCATACCGACAAGTGGCGGAAACAAAGGATTACCATTGACGAGCGAGGCTGGTCTACTCTTGTAGCCACACAAGCCCCAGAGATGGAGGGCTGCCCCAAGAAGTGAAGGGCAAATATTCAGTTCCTGCAACAGATATTACAGTGGACAAAGCAAGAGTTCACTGCAAATTCTGCAGGAAAGTACCTCGTGCACTTTAACCTGTATGACTGCGAGGACTACTGCAGTGTATCTAGAGGGACATCAGACAATGAGCTTCCTTTCTACACATACACTACAGTTTCTGACAAGGTGTTCAAGGCTCTATTCCTGTGGCTTCCCATGGACCACGAAGACAGATCGCCTACAGAAGGAGCTAGAACAACTCAGGGTTGGGATTCGCACAGTGACACAGTGAAGTCCCCAAACACTGGTGAAGATGGGCCACTTCTGCTAGCTGTGCCCACAAACAATTCCATTAATTGGGGTCTGTGTGGCCTCACATTATTAATGAAGACAGGCACCACAGTTTGAGGACCTGAAGTCACGGCAAGGGGCGCTGTAGTGCTACAGATGTCATGGCACTGAGCATGTGGCAGACCAGTGCTTGTTGCCTGACATCTGCATGAAGTGTGCTGCAAACATCCCAGCAAGCAGTGCACACTAGAAATAGAAGGCGCACTGACACGTGCAAATAGTGGTAGGTCACACGCAGCGAACTACTGTGGCTGCAAATATGTCAAAGCCATGATGGCTCACCATTGTGGCATGCCATACAGGGTGACACAATGACACAAAGGGCAATACCAGCATGCTCCCTCCCCCCCCCCCTCCCCCCCGTTTTTCCCCGTCCGCACCCGAGCCAGTATCAAGACAACAGCATTGGGAGGATGCACACCATCAGTGCCTCTCGGCATGAGCAGGGCACAAGACGATGCTGGCGCTGATGTGCCGCAGCAGCTCGCCACTGTCACAGAAGTGGCCTCCATACAACAGAGGATGGCGCACATGCACCAGAAAGCGCATCATGCGTTTGCAGAGGGGCATCCTCTACACAAACTGGAAGTGCACAGCAGAAGAGGACCAGGCATGATGCTGAAGCAGCAAAAGACAGTTATGGCGGCAATGCCGAAACTATTGGCCACAACACGTCAGCGCCACTCACTCATTATCCTGATGGCACAAGAGGAGGTGAAATCGGCAACCTGGTTGTAGCGTTAACACTTATGTTCTG
Source organism: Schistocerca gregaria (assembly GCF_023897955.1). Classification (NCBI taxonomy): domain Eukaryota; kingdom Metazoa; phylum Arthropoda; class Insecta; order Orthoptera; family Acrididae; genus Schistocerca; species Schistocerca gregaria. Next base: position 250,977,305 of record NC_064925.1, read on the forward strand.
TCAAATGATGGGCATGATGGACTACATGATGCAGCAGACCACTGCTGCCATGCGGGTAGTTATGCAAGCAGGTAAGCCATCCACTGACAGGCAGTAGACGGCACAACACCACAGTTTAGAGCAATCAAGTGTGCAAGCAGCGCATTTGGTTGGCCCACCGACTTCCAACAAACTGCTGTGCTGGTACTGGCACCAGAAGAAGGTAAAATTTTGAAAGGGTCAACATGAAGATGACCAACTGAGAGGTCACAGCACATCTTACGAAGCTGCAGAACAGGACTGTGATTGCAGCAGCGAAAAGCAAGAGATAGCCTTTGCCATGTTTTAACAGCATTAACTTCAGAATTTCAAAGTTTATTTCAATCAATATTGTCAAAAGTGTTTTCTAAATCTACAAATTCTGTCAATATGATTGTGCTTTTCTTCAACTAATCTCCTGAAATAAGTCACCGGATCAGTATTGCTGTTGTTTCAAGTTTCTTTCCTTAATATATCTTTTTTACACCTTTCAGACTTCCCTTCATTTCATAGTACTGGCTTGCCAGTACCTATTTTACCTTCAGAATATTTTACTCAGGATGATACAATAGTCGTTTCTGTGTCTACCAATGTGCAATGAACTAATGTCATTGACAGCTTCAGTGTTTTTGGATAGGTTGCACTTGTAATCTTAAGTAGTGTGGCAATTCAGGTTCATATCTAAGAGACAAGGGTGACAACTGCCCTAGCAGCAGCACATCAGAATATTGTGAGTTGACACAGCTACTCATCAAAAGCAACTTACTTTTCATTTCATCAGTGTTCTTTTGCTTCAATTCCTGTATTTCGTGCATATCTGTGTATTTATCTGTCTGTCTTTAGTATGGATAAGAACTCTGATTGCTGTGTTCAGATGAGACCCTTCGCTCACAGCTAGAGGCAGCACTGGCTTGAGGCTATTGCCAATGGGCATCACTGTGGAGGCTGGATGGGGGCAATCCAAGGGACATCCAGCAATGACCCACATGTCCTTCGATTGGTCCACTACTGTGGCTGCCCTGGGTACTGCCCACATTGATGTTGATCCCTTACCTGTGGTTGAGTGGGAGATTGTTTCAAGGTGTGACTGGCAGTGAAAGATTTTCCAAGGGGCTGAAAGCAAGGCCTTACCAGTTCATCTGACGAGCAGGTTTCAGGCGGTATCTGCAGCTGACGAAGTCCTAAGCCAGATCATGCCACTTGCCCTGTCCTACAGCAATCTTCTGGTCTGCAAGATCTGGGTAATTCAGAGTGTGGGGTTACTGGTAGTTCAGAGCTTCAGCATTAGGCACATCATGGGGCCCCTTAGAGATATGGCTCAGAAGGAGGGGAAGTGCATACTGAGAAGTGTCACTCCAGATGTGCAACAGGTGCTTCCAGGTGCCATGAAGAGCACAGTGTGCTGCCAGCAGCAGGTGGTGTCCCATGTTGGTACTGGTGATGTGTGTCACTTTGGATTGGAAGAGATTCTCTCTGGCTTTGGGCCGCTAGCTGAATTAGTAAAGACTGCCAGTTTTGCTAGCAAGATGATGGGAGAACTCGCCATTTGTAGCATCGTCTGCAGAACTGACTGTGGTCCTTTGGTACAGAGCTGAGTGAAGGGTCTGAATCAGAGGCTCAGCTTGTTTTATGATTGTGTAGGTTGCAGGTTCCTTTCAGAAGCCCACTTGAAGTGAAAATGGTTGGGAAAACATACTTGACCTCTTAGCAACAAATAATCCTGACCAAATAAGGAACATAATGGCATATACAGGGATTAGTGACCTCAAGGTTTTTGTAGCTAGACTGAATACCGTAACATCCAAACCCACCAAAAATAAACCCAAAATACATTTATTTAAAAAAGCAGATAAAAATTCTCTTGGTACCTTCCTAAAAAGATAGTCTCCACTCCTTCCAGTGTGACTATATAAGTGTAGACGAGATGTGGTTTAAATTCAAAGTCTGTGATTTATTGGCAGAACACACCGAAAATGTAACAGGTCTACCAAAGAGACGACTTACACTATGCTTGCCTGCCCCCTTCTGGAGTATCGCTATGCAGTGTGGGATCTACATCAGATAGGACTGCTGGAGGACTTTGGAAAAGTTCAAAGAATGGCAACCCATTCTATATTATCGCATATGATATACGAATTGGGGTTGCAGTCATTAAAACAAAGGTATTTTTGACTGCAGCAGGAACTTCTCATGAAATTTCAATCTCCAACTTTCTCCTCAGACTGTGAAAATAATTTGTTGGTGCCAACCTACATAGGAAGAAATGATGATCATAATAAAAATGGAAAAATCAGAGCTCACACAGAAAAATTAAAGCGGTTGGTTTTCCTACAGTCTGTTCAACAGTGGAACGGTAGAGAAGCAGCTTAAAGGTAGTTTGATGAACAAGGTACCTAATTGTGACTTGCAAAGTAATCATGTGGAAGTAGATGTAGATGCTCATTTTTATGTGTTGTTTTCTTTCGAGTTTTAGTACTGGGCTGAATAGGAAGAGCACGTGCTGTTGGTTAATACTTACGGATACAGCCAGCGATCTGAAGGCTGCAGCCTTGGAGTGTAGGGGCAGTGCAGAAAGTGGGGCATTGCATGCAGAGCCTCGGGTGAAACTTGTTTCACCTGTGAGCACTGAGTGGCAGGTTGTAATCCATTGTTACCCATTGACATGGAGGGTAACAGATGGGGCTGGCCATCTGACCTCGCCATTTTATCCTGCAAGTGGATAGGTTCTTTGGCAGGGCCTGAGCATCTACATCTATATGCCAAAAGCCACATTGAGGTGCTTGGTGGAGGGTACTTGTGTAGCCTGTAATTTCCCTGCCCTCCTGTTCCATTTGCAAATAGTTCACAGGAAGAACAATTGCCAGTAAACCTTCACCCGGGCTCAAATCTCCCTTATTATATCTTCATGGTCTTTTTGTGAGATATACTAGGAAGAAGCAATCTAAACTCTTAAGACAATAAAATCAATATTCACACCGAAGGAATTATCCTAATGGGACAGAAATTGGCAGATGTGATGTACATGTACAAACAAACAAATGATTACAATTTCAGAAAAATTGGATGAGTTGTTCAAGAGAGAGAGCTTCACAAATTGAGCAAGTCAATAAAGTGTTATTCCTCCTAGGGCCCTTATGCAAGCAGTCATTTGGCTTGGCATTGATTGATAGTTGTTGAATGATTTGCAGAGAGATATCGTGCCAAGTTATGTCTGGTGCATTAGATCGTCAAAATCCTTAGCTGGTTGGAGGGCCCTGTCCGTAATGCTCCTGACATTCTCTGCCGGGGAGTGATCCAACAACTGTGCTGGCCAAGGAAGGCTTTGGGAATCACAAACACAAGCATTACAAACTCTTGTCTTGTATGGGTGGGCATTATCTTTCTGAAATGTAAGCCCAGTTTAGCTTGCTGTGAATGGCAACGAAACAGAGCATAGAATATTGTCAACATATCGCTGTTCTACTTTAATGGAGCTGCGGATGATGACCGAAGGGGTTTTGCTGTGAAAAGAAATGGCACCACAGATCATCACTCCTTGTTGTTAGGCTGTATGGTGGGCTACAGTCAGGTTGGTATCCCCCCCCCCCCCAATGTCCATGTCATCTCCAGACATGTCTTTGGTCTAGAATCTCATCAGCTGGAATAGAATTGCCTTCAGTGTTGAGTCACACTTCAAACTGAGTTTGAACAGTCAACAAAGAATGGAGATGACCCTGACAGCCGTGGGATACCAACTTGACTGTTGTCCACTATACAGCCTGACAACCAGGAGTGATATACTTTGGGTGTCATTTGTTTTCATAGCATGTCCCCTTTGGTTGTCATCTGCAACACCCCTACAGCACAGCAGAACGTCAGTAACATTCTATGCCCCATTTGGTTGCCATTCATGGCAAGCCATCTTGGGCTTACTTTCCAGCAAGATAAAGCTCTCCCACACACAGCAAGAGTTTCTACTGCTAGTCTTGGTGTTTGCCAAACCCTACCTTGTCTAGCAGTTTCTCTGGATCTCTCCCTAATTGAGAATGTTTGGAGCATTAGGGGTATGGTCCTCCAACTGTCTCAGGATTTTGATGAGCTAACACACCAGTTGGTCAGAATTTGGCACAATCTCTCTCAGGACGACAACCAACTTTTTTTTTTTTACTAACTCTTCTAGGAACATTTGCTGTCAGAATTTTAACAGTAAACCACACTGTTATGCAGAACACGTCTCTGGCAACATCTGCTACTAAAGTACGCTGATAATCTTTGTGATGCTTTCATGGTTACTAAATGAACCTGTAAAAAACACACTGCTCTTCTTTGGCTCCATCAGCAAATAAAGTACCTCACAAACACTCATTTGACCAATACTTAAGTACTGCTCGACAGCATGGAATCTGTACCAGATAGGACTTACAGAGGAAATAGAGAAGTTCCAAAGAAGAGCAGTGTGTTTTTTACAGGTTCATTTATTAACCATGAAAGCATCACAAAGATTATCAGCGTACTTCCAACCTCCTTTTTTCTTTTAAAAAAGAAAGAAGGTACATTTCACATGTATTCTGCTATCCAAATATCCGATTTTTTGTGTAATGCAGCCCTGAATTATCCAGAGGATTCCTACAATTTCCCGCAACATAACACAGCTCCAGAAATAATTTATGAGTATATTAATAGTTATAATCTGAAGATGGTACTCACAATATGATACAGATCGAGGGCATGCTCCCTTCTTACTTTCTTGAGTGTGTTGTAGTTATTCTAATGGGAAAACACCACTGTCATTACTGTCAGAATCTGATTTAAAACAGTCTACTTCAGCACTGCCCATAATTAAATTTTATATGGATTCTTCCACAATGTATTCATTTTTGGCTGCTTCTCTGATTCACTTGCAGTACTTGTTCACAATTTTTGTCCATGTCTTGCCCGTCAGTTGATTGGCAGCTGCTACAAGAAGATTGTCAACATCATAGATTGTGAATTTTTTATTGTTTGCAGGAACATAATTTTTTACCTCTGCCCATACCCATTCAATGGCACTGAAGTGACAATGGTATGGAAGAAGGCAAACAGTTTCATGCCTGTGACTTTTAGCACTCGCATCAATTACACATGTTGGAAATTGTGATTTCTTTTCTGACCCAATTGCAAGTAATTCCTGGTTTCTTTTCTGTCAGTTTCAAGTAATTCTGCCTTCTTCTAATCCTCTCTGAAATTAACATTTTGTCGTTTCAGCTACCGAATAATATCTTTTTTCTTCACTGCCAAAGTTGGTGTCCTATAATGAACAATGGAATGATAAAGGGCATTGCCCATGACAATGACTGATGGACTAGTCAGATTTATCATAAGCAATGTCTCAAACCACTTTTGAAAAACCACACTGTTCATCATCTCTTAGTGGTAATCACCCCCCCCCCCCCCTTGCCAGATAAAACAGTAACAAGCAGTATGTCACAAAAACGTCTGATGTACCTGCACATGATACAGTAATTCGCCCTAATTTTCCAAAAGACACTGCCATCATTCCCTCAGGCATTCCATCATTCCAGCCTGTATGTAATGAATGGCTGGCATTAACACAAGTTTCAGCTGTTGTTGTTGTTGTTGTTGTTGTTGTTGTCTTCAGTCCTGAGACTGGTTTGATGCAGCTCTCCATGCTACTCTATCCTGTGCAAGCTGCTTCATCTCCCAGTACCTACTGCAACTTACATCCTTCTGAATCTGCTTAGTGTACTCATCTCTCGGTCTCCCTCTACGATTTTTACCCTCCACGCTGCCCTCCAATGCTAAATTTGTGATCCTTTGATGCCTCAAAACATGTCCTACCAACCGATCCCTTCTTCTAGTCAAGTTGTGCCACAGACTTCTCTTCTCCCCAATCCTATTCAATACCTCCTCATTAGTTACGTGCTCTATCCACCTTATCTTCAGTATTCTTCTGTAGCACCACATTTCAAAAGCTTCTATTCTCTTCTTGTCCAAACTAGTTATCGTCCATGTTTCACTTCCATACATGGCTACACTCCAAACAAATACTTTCAGAAATGACTTCCTGATACATAAATCTATATTCGATGTTAACAAATTTCTCTTCTTCAGAAACGCTTTCCTTGCCATTGCCAGTCTACATTTTATATCCTCTCTACTTCGACCATCATCAGTTATTTTACTTCCTAAATAGCAAAACTCCTTTACTACTTTAAGTGTCTCATTTCCTAATCTAATTCCCTCAGCATCACCCGATTTAATTTGACTACATTCCATTATCCTCGTTTTGCTTTTGTTAATGTTCATCTTATATCCTCCTTTCAAGACACTGTCCATTCCGTTCAACTGTTCTTCCAAGTCCTTTGCCGTCTCTGACAGAATTACAATGTCATCGGCGAACCTCAAGGTTTTTACTTCGTCTCCATGAATTTTAATACCTACTCCAAATTATTCTTTTGTTTCCTTTACTGCTTGCTCAATATACAGATTATATAACATCGGGGAGAGGCTACAACCCTGTCTCACTCCTTTCCCAACCACTGCTTCCCTTTCATGCCCCTCGACTCTTATGACTGCCATCTGGTTTCTGTACAAATTGTAAATAGCCTTTCGCTCCCGGTATTTTACCCCTGCCACCTTCAGAATTTGAAAAAGAGTATTCCAGTCAACATTGTCAAAAGCTTTCTCTAAGTCTACAAATGCTAGAAACGTAGGTTTGCCTTTTCTTAATCTTTCTTCTAAGATAAGTCGTAAGGTCAGTATTGCCTCACGTGTTCCAACATTTCGGCGGAATCCAAACTGATCCTCCCCGAGGTCTGCATCTACCAGTTTTTCCATACGTCTGTGAAGAATTCGCGTTAGTATTTTGCAGCCGTGGCTTATTAAACTGATAGTTCGGTAATTTTCACATCTGTCAGCACCTGCTTTCTTTGGGATTGGAATTATTATATTCTTCTTGAAGTCTGAGGGCATTTCACCTGTCTCATACATCTTGCTCACCAGCTGGTAGAGTTTTGTCAGGACTGGTTGTCCCAAGACGGTCAGTAGTTCTAATGGAATGTTGTCTACTCCGGGGGCCTTGTTTCGACTCAGGTCTTTCAGTGCTCTGTCAAACTCTTCACGCAGTATCATATCTCCCATTTCGTCTTCATCTACATCCTCTTCCATTTCCATAATATTGTCCTCAAGTACATCGCCCTTGTATAAACCTTCTATATACTCCTTCCACCTTTCTGCCTTCCCTTCTTTACTTAGAACTGGGCTGCCATCTGACCTCTTGATATTCATACAAGTGGTTCTCTTCTCTCCAAAGGTCTCTTTAATTTTCCTGTAGGCAGTATCTATCTTACCCCTAGTGAGATAAGCTTCTACATCCTTACATTTGTCCTCTAGCCATCCCTGTTTAGCCATTTTGCACTTCCTGTCGATCTCATTTTTGAGACGTTTGTATTCCTTTTTGCCTGCTTCATTTACTGCATTTTTATATTTTCTCCTTTCATCCATTAAATTCAATATTTCTTCTGTTACCCAAGGATTTCTAGCAGCCCTCGTCTTTTTACCTACTTTATCCTCTGCTGCCTTCACTACTACATCCCTTAGAGCTACCCATTCTTCTTCTACTGTATTTCTTTCCCCCATTCCTGCCATTTGTTCCCTTACGCTCTCCCTGAAACTCTGTACAACCTCTGGTTCTTTCAGTTTATCCAGGTCCCATCTCCTTAATTTCCCACATTTTTGCAGTTTCTTCAGTTTTAATCTACAGGTCATAACCAATAGATTGTGGTCAGAGTCCACATCTGCCCCTGGAAATGTCTTACAACTTAAAACCTGGTTCCTAAATCTCTGTCTTACCATTATATAATCTATCTGATACCTTTTAGTATCTCCAGGGTTCTTCCATGTATACAACCTTCTTTTATGATTCTTGAACCAAGTGCTAGCTATGATTAAGTTGTGCTCTGTGCAAAATTCTACCAGACGGCTTCCTCTTTCATTTCTTAGCCCCAAGCCATAAACACCAACTATGTTTCCTTCTCTCCCTTTTCCTACTGACGAATTCCAGTCACCCATGACTATTAAATTTTCATCTCCCTTCACTACCTGAATAATTTCTTTTATCTCATAACACATTTCATCAATTTCTTCATCATCTGCAGAGCTAGTTGGCATATAAACTTGTACCATTGTGGTAGGTGTGGGCTTCGTATCTATCTTGGCCACAATAATGCGTTCACTATGCTGTTTGTAGTAGCTTACCCGCATTCCTATTTTCCTATTCATTATTAAACCTACTCCTGCATTACCCCTATTTGATTTTGTGTTTATAACCCTGTAGTCACCTGACCAGAAGTCTTGTTCCTCGTGCCACCGAACTTCACTAATTCCCACTATATCTAACTTTAACCTATCCATTTCCCTTTTTAAATTTTCTAACCTACCTGCCCGATTAAGGGATCTGACATTCCACGCTCCGATCCGTTTCAGCTATCCACACTATATTTTCACATCTCACACCCATGACCTTGCGCAGAAGTCTGCACCTCCATCTGTCCTTTCCACCAACACTCTGCATCTGTTAAACACTGAGTAGCTGAAGCCCTGAAACCTATGTCTTTTAGCATTGAATGTAATGAAAATTTGCTTCCTTTTAAAAGATCATCTTTCTGAAGTGACATGAGTAACTTAGCTAGAGTGGGATGTTCCCCTCTCTTATAATAGCTGTACACCTATATGACTACGAATAAAGTCTTTCTCGAAACTTTGTCACTTGCTTCTTTCTCAGGTGCTTCTTTCTTTTGTGTGTGTGTGTGTGTAGCCTTGTTGCGCCACCCTTACCACAATCTATACTGAATTGTTCTTTTTCTACTGTTACAACAGTGTTCTTACTTATTTTCAATGCTGCTGCAGTCCTCTTACAAACCTGAGCAAAACAAAATAAGAGCTTGCTTCCTGCTCTTCTTTTTTAAAGTAGCTTCACCAGCAGACACGTGAGTTTCAAGGCCTGGCTTGTGGCACACTTTTTCTCCTTAGTTTCGCTTCAGATGCTGGGCCAGCACAACTTGTTGCACTGGATATTGTTTAAAAGGAAACAGGCAAATAACACTAAAAACAACAGATATGAACTATGAGCCGAACTGTTAACGTAAACAACAAAATGACAACATTGTTTGCATGAGACACACTCACTGATACATTTCTGACATCGGTGCATCATGTTTGTAGAGCAGCAACATGGCTCCTGCTACCTGCTTGAATGCTGTCCGTCATTGACTGGCTACCTGTGGTCACTAGGCAACGGAATGATGCTACTGAACTGTCAGTACTAAGGACTCGTCACCCAGACTGTAACATTTGATCCCTCTATAGCTACAAAACCCTTCCTTCGTCTGCCTGCTGGCTGTAGAATGTTGCAATTGACCATCGACATAAACAAATATAACATACTGCAAATAAATAGACTGCGGAACCATCACTGGAAGTAGTTACATCCATAATATGTCTAGGGGTATGCACACAGAGTAAGCTTAAGAGGAATGATCACATAAAATTAATTGTGAGGAAGACAGATGCCAGACAGATTCATTGGAAGAATCCGCAGGAAATATAGTCCATCAGCAAATAAAGTACCTCACAAACTCTCATTTGACCAATACTTAAGTACTGCTCGTCAGCATGGAATCTGTACCAGGTAGGACTTACAGAGGAAATATAGAAGATCCAAAGAAGAGCAGTGTGTTTTTTACAGGTTCATTTAGTAACCATGAAAGCATCACAAAGATTATCAGCGTACTTTAGTAGCAGATGTTGCCAGAGAGGTGTTCTGCATAACAGTGTGGTTTACTGTTAAAATTCTGACAGCAAATGTTCCTAGAAGAGTTAGTAAAAAAAAAAGTTGGTTGTCCTCCTGAAAGAGATTGTGCCAAATTCTGACCAACTGGTGCGTTGGATCATCAAAATCCTGAGATAGGCGATAGTTTGAGGACCTCTGATAACCACCCTCCAGTCAATACAGACACATAAAGTGAAACCTGATATGTACAAAGAAGGGGCATTTCAAATGTCAAAATTTTAACAGTAATTATCTGAAGCATTCATAGCAAAGTCCCTGAAGTTACTGCCATCCAGGTAAGCGCTTGTGCTTATACTCGAAACTGAGAGCTGGATGCAGTGTTTACTGCAGTCGACAAAAATAATTATCTGTCAGTGCCGAAAATGAGTCTGAGTGGGAAGCTACCTGGACATGAGTAACTGGCTGAGGCAAACTCAAAGTAATCATAGATTATTCTCAACTGTCGCCTGATTTCACTATAACTGTTGTAGAGTCATTTAAAGAAAGTCTACACTCAGTAGTGGGGAAGTACCCCTACTGAGTATTGACTAGGACATCTATGAATTCATTGCAGTTGGTACAGTCAGTCTCGGAAAGTAATGCTGAATACTTTCTCCGAAAACAGCCTTGAGCATTTAGTGCAACAACTGTCACAAAATGGAAATATCTTAGGCTTCCTAGTTTCAAACAAGTCCAACAGTGTCATTATAAAGAGAGGGATTACTGGTCACAGTATCAAGCCTTAATGGTTACTAAAGTTAATTAATCCATCAGGAAGTTTAAAAGAGCTTTTATGTTGGAAAGAGCTAACAAGCAGTTGTAAGCTGAAGTTTTAAATTTCACTTTTAAGAAACCATTCATGCAGGAGGATCATACAAGCCTGCCATTGCATAGACTCCCATATGGAGTACATGGGTATAGGCATCCCTTGCATAAAAAAGTAGCTCAAAGAATAGAAAACAAAAAACCTCTCCTAATCCACACAGAATCCATTTCAGGCATTTTCTTCATACTTAGCTTGTGTTTATTGTGAATCTCTAGTGTAGCAAAAAGTCCCAAGTGATTAGAAAAAATTGCACACAGTTTCTATATATAAGAAGGATAAAGGAATGCGCCACAAAATTACAAACCAATTCCTTAATATCGATTTGTTGTAGAATTCTGTAGCGTATTCTGCTTTAAAATGTAACAAATTTCCTTGAGAGAGAAAAGCTTATCTAAGTTCAAATCACCCAAGCAAAACTCTACTTGCTCTATTCTTCCAAATTATCCTGCAAACCATGGATGAAGGGCAGCAGACAGATTCCATATTTCTAAATTTCTATAAAGTGTCTCACACATTGCCACACTCAGACTGTTAACAAGGAGCCAAGCATGTAGACTATGTTCGCAGAGATATGGGTAGCTCAGAGACTTCTTAAGTAGGCCTAAAAGAAACTGGTACGTTTTCGTGGATGGCACGAATGTATTGTCAGGAATGCCCCAGGGAAATGTGGCAGGACTGCTCTTGTTCACTGTAAACATAAATGATCTGACACATAGGGTGAGCAGCAAACTGTAACTGTTTGCTGTTGAAGCTGTAGTGTATGGATCAGTGTTGTATTTAAGTGACTGAGGAAGGATACAGGATGATCTAGACAAAAATTTTATTTGATATAACGAATGGCAGTTACCGACAGTGTCAAAAAATTTAATTAATGCAGATGAATAAGGAAAACAATACAATAATGCTTGACTACAGTATTAGTAGTGTCCTACTTGACGCAGTAATGTCAAGGCATAATGTTGGAAAGCAACTTGAAATGGAACAAACACCTAAGATCGTTTGTAGGATCTGGACCATGAGGTCCAGGGTTCATTCCCGTCCAGGTTGGGGATTTTCTCTGCCTGGAGGCTGGGTGTTTGTGTTGTCCTTATAATTTCTCATCATCATCATCATTCGTGAAAGTGGCTAAATTGGCCTGCGTAAAAACTGGGACTTTTTACGGGTGCTGATGACCACGCTGTTGAGTGTCCCATAAACACGTCATCATCATCATTCATAGGAAAGTGTAGATCGTATATAAAGGAAATGGCATACAGAACACTTATGCAACCCATTCTTGAATACTGCTCGAGTGTTTGGGATCCCCACCAAGTAATATTAACAGAAGACTTTGAAGCAGTTAAAAGACGAGCAGCTAGATTTGTAACTATCTGTCTGTACCAACACGCGAGTATTACAGAAATGAGAATACTGGGGGGGAAAGAAGACATTCTTTTTGCTACACACTGTTGAGAGAGTTTAGAGAACCACCATTTGCGACATCCTGCAGAGCAGTCTTACTGCCACCAGCATACGTGTTGTGTTAGGACTACAAAGGCAAGATACAAGAAATCAGGGCTCGTACTGAAACATCCAGTCAGTCGTTTTTTCCTTTCTGTGTTTGAGAGTGGAAAAGGAACTGAAGTGACAAGCAATGGTACAAAATACCCTCGGTATAGTGGCTTGCATAGAGTTTATGTAGCTGTGGATGTATACATAGATAACCAACGATACAGTAGAGTTGTATGTCATCTGGAAATATGATGTCTATAGTTCCCCTTTACTTCCAGCCATCTACAAACCAGCATTGTAAGGACATGTTGGCTAATGTTTCAATGTGATATCAGTCCTGCCTCCACACTATTGTCACTATAACTATTGTAAAGGCTGCTGCCCCAGGATTTTGTTGTGGTGGTCGTCAGTCCAAAGGCTGTTTGAAGCAGCTCAACACGCTAGTCTACCATGTTATACTGTAACTTACTTCCATTTGAAACTGCTTACTGAATTTAAACATTGGTTTCCCTCTGTAATTCCCATTCCCCTCCCTCCCTCCTCCCCCTCCCTCCTCCCCCTCCCTCCACACACACACACACACACACACACACACACACACACAAAACAAACTCTTCACGCCATTACTAAATTGATTATGTATTGATGCATCACAGTGTGTCTTGTCAACCAATCTGTTCTTTTAGTAACATTGTGCCCCCCTCACCTCCCCCTCCCCAATCTGGCCCAGTATTTCTTCATTAGTTACTCAGTCTACCCATCTAGTCTTCATGCTTGGGATATAGGTGTCCTTATCTCAAGTATATTCTCTGTAGAATTTTCCAGTGCCTCAACAGATACATTGTGCAGATTTCTTAACAAAATTTACTGAAAATTGTGTATCCTGTTCTTACTCATTCAGAGATTTATGAGAACTTCATAAGGTTATACAAAAAAATTTTGTGTCATTTTTCATTTTCTCTTTCTTGGGCAGGTGACAACTGCAGCATCAGTAATAATAGTATAGCTGATGGGAATACTTTACCAGAAGCTTCAGAGAAAATGTCGGAGCAAGACTCGGACATGTCGATTCCAGTCCATGACAAGTTAGGCAGTGCAAGTGATGAAAAAAGTGAAGAACTAAAAGCTCCAGAGGCAGTAGAAACTGATGCAGAAATGACTGATGTTTCTGAAGCTGTACCATCATCTGGTAATGGTGCTACTTCTGTTACTACTATCACAGAAATGGTACAAAAATCATCCCCTGTAAAGGATGTCCCAATGCTAGAACCAACTATAAAAAAGGAAGATGAGGACGAACAGAAAGAGGAACATTTGGAGCAACCACAACAGCAAGCAAGTGCTGTCTCAGATCTCACTGCACATTTGGCAGCCACTGCTGTGGAACCGAAGCATGAGGATCCAGGTGGGGCAGATGCTTTGTCAACCCTTGCAAGTGCTGCTCTTGGCTGTAACCAGGCACCAACTGATACTCCTGCTGTGGTTAGTTTGCTCTTCGGCAGTTGCATTAACTGTATTGATTTACAACAAATACTTTAATTTGATCATTTGCTTTGTTATGTTCTTATCTTTTATTTTGTTTCAGAAGCAGAGAGATGAAACAGAAAACTCAACAGCAAATAAGAAGAAAGAAAGCTCTGAATGGTATGATGTTGGTATTATACGAGGTACAAACTTCACTGTTAGCAAATTTTTCATTCCTCCAGAAGGCTATGAAGATGACAGGCCAGTGACAGAATTTTTGCGTGGTTTGGAACCAGATTTCTCCAAACACACAGAGATGAAACTAGAGCCAGGAACTGCATACAAATTTCGGATTGCAGCTATTAATTCTCGCGGCCAGGGACCCTGGAGTGAGGTAGTAAACAATCTACTTAGAGAAACTTAAATAAATAGTTGTTGTATGAAACATTGCAGATCACACAGGCAAATTATCACCCAGAATAATGCATATCATGTCTTTCAAAGGTCTCTGCTTTCAAGACTTGCTTGCCTGGTTACCCGGGTGCGCCATCAGCAATAAAAATCTCCAAGTCTTTAGAAGGTGCCCATTTGTCATGGGAACCGCCTCCTCGTACCTGTGGTCCCATTCTCGAGTATGCTGTTTATCTTGCTGTTCGCAGTACACAGGTTAGTTTGTTTAGTGTATTGTGCGATGGTATTGTTTTGTCAATCTTTTCACATTTCAGATAAAGCCAGTATGGATGATGACAAAATTGGCAAGAAAACAATATACAGTGAAACTTTGATTTTACATTCTCCAATTTTATAAATTTTGCAACTCCACACCATAAATTTGTAGCCCCTGTTAGAAAACCTATAAGGTCAACGCTAAAAATTTCCCAATTTTACATTTCTTCCTAGTAAGGCTTACCTCATTTCTAAGTTCTTACTCAATGTGTCACTTGGCTTAGTCCCATTTCCTTCCCATTTACATTTGATGAGACTGAGCAAGTTATAAGTGGCTCAAAAGGCAGATGTTTCTCTCCATAGGTGGTGGTGGTGGAATTAAGGGAATAGGCCTTATGGAGAGGAGAGATGTGAGAGAGGAAATGCTGATGTAATCCACGATCAGTGTTGCCAGCACAACTTGCAACATTTTGCTTCATCGTGCAATTATGATACAACTACTGCTAGGTTGTAGTGGTAATGGAAAAACGAGACAATCTACACGAAGTGTTCTGGATCGAGCCAATATGTGACAAAGGGGCCCTGTTACCACCTATGCTTGTGCCACTTACAACTCAGTCTCATGTTTTTGCATGTATTTCCAATATACTGTATTCAGAAACAGTATCAATGATCAACCTTTTAAATTCAAACACTTAAGTCTCGAAGAATATACTCAGTCATAATCAATGAAACACTACCCATTTCCAGCTATTTAATTATTATTGGCAGGCGATTTATTACGTCACCCAATAGCCAGGGCACACGACATTAACATACATAAAATGAGCTCACCTACTGGATGTGTGGAGAGGGTAGGGGCCCTTCTGTGACTGGAGTGTAGGTAGGGGTGAAAGTGTATTGTGAAGTGCTGAAAATATACTTTTCGTGAAGATGATGTGCTATGACAGAGATGTCACGCGGAAATAGAACCTGGGTTTTGTGGCAGCACATTTTAAAGAGTTTTGTGTTCAAATCTCACATGATACATTTGCAACAACTACATACTCTACTCAAGCATGTACATGTAGATAAACACTGTTTGGCCTTCTACATCGACATAAGTACCACCAAATTATCAATTAAGATGAATGGGCATAGGCAGAGTGTGTATACTGGCATCGTGCAGTATCCTGTTGCAGAGGATGCTCTACAACATGACAGTTGTGATCTTGGTGCTTGTTTCACCTCACGCACCATCGGGAATCTTCCCCCAGACATCAGTTCCTCAGAACTCCACAGGTGGAAACTAGCATTATTTCTCGCCACCCACCTGGCCTTAATTTATGTTAATTTCTTCCGTCTCAGCATTTCTTCACAGTAACTACTCTTTGCTTCACTCCGTTTTAGTTTTCTACGTCTTTCATTGTCGGACCCGTCCATTTTTTACTGCCACCCCCCCCCCCCCCCCCCCCCAACCTGTGTTACATACAATGCACTCCGCTTTTCACTTTTGTTAACTCATGCATGGTGTTTAAGCAGTAATCTCTGCCTGCATATTACCCTTTAAGCTCTCAAGTTTTCAAATCTTGCCCAATGCATTTCCCAACAATCAGAATTTCCTTCTCATCCCATGTGGTAAGTTTTTCCTGACCCTCAGTTTTGGGCGACTTTCACAAAATCCACCCCTTTTCCCAGACCTCTCGAGTCCTTTTCATTCAGTCCTCTTCCTTCTCCTTCAACCCTTCTGCCTGAAGAAGGAGCCACTGGCTCCGAAAGCTTGTGTGTGCTCTGCCGCCCCTTAGTGAGTAGATTTTTGTATCTATTCCAATTAAACTATTGTGTCAAAAATTTATTGTTTTCATTATTACATGTATATACTTTGCATCACACACTGTGAATAATAAAGATTGACAACAGTGATAGAGGGTCTGAAGCGAAACGGTAGCACCTGAGCTTCCTTTCAGAAGTAGTTTTTACACAGTGTATGGAAATTCACTGAGCCAACTTCAAATAAGCTTGTAATGTCATTTGGGGAAGTAAACTCATTTTTTCATGTCTGTTTCTGTCGTCAAGCCTAAAATAACACTTTAACAGTGGTGATTGTATGAAAGCTCATAAGAAAGCATTAAACAGTAACAGCAATGGTGACAAAGTATGTCATTAAGCAGATGTCTGCATTTATGCTTATGGGTTAAGCACTTAGCTGTTGCGATATTTTTGGTTTAATTCAACATGCTCATCAATTTTTGCTTTTTCCTTACTGAACATAAAGGATGATCTCTCAAAAATGCATGTTTTGAACACACAATTTGTAGTCATAACATGTCAGAAAATGTCTAGATTACCTTGTGTCCAGGTACCAAATCCAATTTTTTTGACGAGTTCTTACTTGCTGTTTAAGAACTGATGAAATTTATTGCCACAAATTATTGTATAAGCATTGTATTGTACATTTGATTTCCATCACTTAGACAGAGTTTATACAAAGTATTGGAGAGGATAGTGATTTTTAATCATATATGCCAATTACATGTGTTTTTGCTCATTTAGGGGAGTGGGGGGTTAACATTTTCCTCAATTCTGCACTATCCTCCATTTTGCGTTTTTTATGTCTGGATCACGCAAAACCATAAAATAGGGGTTTCACTGTATTTGAATTCTGAGTAAATAGCAGTGCCATATTGAATAAAACTTTTTTTTTTTAAATTGCTTATCACAGCATAGCTAGCTAGCTTCACAATAATAGTTGTACAGTAATTATATATCAGATGCAGAAGATTCAACTAATATGTTTCATTGATAGTCTGCTAACTGATGCAATCCCTGATTTGACTTTATGTTATCAAAGGTAATTACATTCCACATATCCCCCCCCCCCCCCCCACACACACACACACCCTCTGCCCATCCTTTTCCCTTGCATTTGTACCCTATGCTGACTTGCTTGTTTTGTTATTTGTAATTGTTGCCACAAGGAAAGTAGGGCTCCATTCATATTTGTATTCAGTATTTTAGTAGTAGAGTGTTCAGGGAGTATGTTACGCATGTGCAAATTCAGGATCAGTTCACCTTTGTCCTTGAATAGCTATAGATGCATTTGGTCACGGTTCCAGATAGCTGCCTTGGGATGCAGAGACAGTGAAGAAACCAACGTGCCATATGATGTACATAGCGTGTTCCATGTCCTGCCCAAGGCAGAACATGACACATTCGAGTGTGCACAATGAAGTTGGACCACACTGACCTCAAAAGAGTGTGACCCATTGTGTGGCCAGTTCAACTAGTTCAACAATCTGTTTGCAGCAGAAGTATTTTAAAAATATTGGGTACAAATATGCCTGACCTAATGAACAGCGTCATCCAAGATGTATGGTTTAGAGAGAACTACATCATTATAGCCAAGATGTTTTCTAAAACCAGTGAATCTATCAAGAACAAGACTTTTTATTCTTGATGGAGCAAACAAGCAATCATTACACCCTGTTTACAAAATTGATGAGCATACATAACTTAGAAATTGTTGTCAAAGTTTTTAACTTACCGTGCATCCCACACTGGGTAAGGAACTGTTGACTAAGTCAGTTAAGGATGATTGTATCAAAGGAAAAGTCCCTCAAGAGTACTAAAACCAGTGAGGCATCATTGCTGGTAAGGACTTGCGTCTGGAGGTGAAATATTTAGTACTACATTAGATACACATAAAAATACACACATTTTTAACTCTGGAATTATTACTTCCTTCCTCTCGCCTCTTCTTCCATACGGAGGCATACAGGCAATCATTTTTCTTCACTCCATTTGTGTCTGGGACACTAAAGGGAATGACTGGTAGTGGTGCATAGTATACTACTCTGTGTGCTTTAATGTGACTTTGGTGAGTGGTAAAATTAGTGTTGTCACAATAGATAATACTTTACAAAATTGAGCTAAGCTTCTCCGCACAGGTTCCAAGAGTGGATTGGTCAATCAAATTGTACTGATTTTTTTAGAACCAGAAAAAAACAGTACAGATGACGTGCTAATGACTGCTAACAATTTCAAGATGTCAGCATAGAAAAAAGTTGCTCTTCACTCTGTCAAACAATAAAGTTATAATTATAGATCGTCCCTCTCAGCTTAGCTCTCAGGAAAATGCAACATCTGCACATTATTCATAAGAAGAATATGGTTCACTGATTTGAAAATAATGTATTATACACCAAAAATATGAAGTTTGACCTTCAAAGAGACTGAAAAGGAGTACCACATCGTTATGCATTGACGAAAGGTCATGGGTTCACAGGGGGTCACTGTATCTCCATGTTTGTGTGAAATGATTGTTACACATTTATTTTCAGCCATAATGGCTATGTTTGTGAACACTGCATGTGTGGGATAATTATTTATTTCTAGTTTCTGCTACCACTCACTTACTTATTTTATCTTCAGTCTAACATAATACAACGCATTTCGAACATGTTCTACTAATCTTTAGGCGTTTATACATACACTACTGGCCATTAAAATTGCTACACCAAGAAGAAATGCAGATGATAAACGGGTATTCATTGGACAAATGTATTATACTAGAACTGACATGTGATCACATTTTCATGCAATTTGGGTGCATAGATCCTGAGGAGAAATCAGTACCCAGAACAACCACTCTGGCCATAATAACGGCCTTGATACGCCTGGGCATTGAGTCAAACAGAGCTTGGATGGCGTGTACAGGTACA
The DNA here is from genome assembly GCF_023897955.1 of Schistocerca gregaria. Classification (NCBI taxonomy): domain Eukaryota; kingdom Metazoa; phylum Arthropoda; class Insecta; order Orthoptera; family Acrididae; genus Schistocerca; species Schistocerca gregaria. The sequence continues at coordinate 250,996,278 of NC_064925.1, forward strand.
GCTGCCACTGGACTCGCATTCGGAAGGACGACGGTTCAATCCCGCGTCTGGCCATCCTGATTTAGGTTTTCCGTGCTTTTTCTAAATCACTCTAGGCAAATGCCAGGATGGTTCCTCTGAAAGGGCACGGCCAACTTCCTTCCCCATCCTTCCCTAATCCAATGAGACCGATGACCTCGCTGTCTGGTCTCCTTCCCCAAAAACCAACCAACCAACCAGGTACAGCTGCAGCTTCAACACAGTACCACAGTTCATCAAGAGTAGTGACTGGCATAATGTGACGAGCCAGTTGCTCAGCCACCATTGACCAGACATTTGCAGTTGGTGAGAGAGCTAGAGAATGTGCTGGCCAGGGCAGCAGTCGAACATTTTCTGTATCCAGAAAGGCCCGTACAGGACCTGCAACATGCGGTCGTGCATTATCCTGCTGAAATGTAGGGTTTCGCAGGGATCGAATGAAGGGTAGACCCACGGGTCATAACACATCTGACATGTAACGTCCACTGTTTAAAGTGCTGTTAATGCGAACAAGAGGTGACAGAGACGCGTAACCAATGGCACCCCATACCATCATGCCTGGTGATATGCCAGTATGGCGATGGTGAATACATCCTTCCAATGTGCGTTCACCACGATGTTGCCAAACATGGATGCAACCATCATGATGCTGTAAACAGAACCTGTATTCATCCGAAAAAATGACGTTTTGCTATTTGCGCTCCTGTCTGTAATGCAGCATCAAGGATAACCGCAACCATAGTCTCCGAGCTGATAGTCCATGCTGCTGCAAACGTCGAACTGTTCGTGCTTAGGGTTGTTGTCTTGCAAATGTCCCCATCTGTTGACTCAGGGATCGAGATGTGGCTGCACGATCCGTTACAGCCATGCGGATAATATGCCTGTCATCTCGACTGCTTGTGATATGAGGCTGTTGGGATCCAGCACGGCATTCCATATTACCCTCCTGAACCCACCGATTCCATATTCTGCTAACAGTCATTGGATCTCGACCAAAGCAAGCAGCAATATCATGATACGATAAACCGCACTTGCGATAGGCTTCAATCCGACCTTTATCAAAGTTGGAAATGTGATGGTACGCATTTCTCTTCCTTACGCGAGGCATCACATCAACGTTTCACCAGGCAACGCCATTCAGCTGCTGTTTGTGTATGAGAAATCGGTTGGAAACTGTCCTCATGTCAGCACACTGTAGGTGTCGCCACCAGCGCCAACCTTGTGTGAATGCTCTTAAAAGCTAATCGTTTCCATATCACAGAATCTTCTTCCTGTCTGTTAAATTTCGCGCCTGTAGCACATCATCTTCGTGGTGTATCAATTTTAATGGCCAGTAGTGTACATACATAAGAGGAATGTTACTTAAAAATAATTAGTCTTAAACTAGATTAATCTAACACTCTTTGCCATTATTTGTTACTGTAGCTGCTGAAGCTGGTGTGACATTTGGGGGGGGGGGGGGGGTGATTTCTAGCCATACACTGCCCCCTTGGGCAGGACCTGCTAGAAATCTTCCCCCTCCACCCCCCCAAATGCTACACCAGCTTCAGTAGCTACAGTAACAAACAATGGACAAAGAGTTCTAGATTAATCTAGTTTGAGACTGTGTATTTTTAAGTGACATTTCTCTTACGTATGTATGTATAAATGCCTGAAGATGAACAGAACATGTTCGAAACACATTGTATTATGTTAGACTAAACATAAAATAAGTAAGTAAGTGGCGCAGAAACTAGAAATAAATAATGTTACAGATGATGGCCTGCATAGAAAATTTAAGAAATGTGCTCTGACACACATTATGTTTTGTGTGTGTATGTGTGGGGAGATGGGGGGGGGGGGGGGGGGTAGGTGATTGATGGGAGAGACAATGCAGATAAAATTGCAATCAGCTTAAGCAGATTGAACTCTGACAATGATGATGGCAGCAGTATAATGGTTCATATTCAGATCTATCTCAGTGACTGGGTGACAAGAAGAACAGTTAAAGGATTCACCTGAAATATTAGCAAATATGTAGTAATTATAACTAAGGCAAATAACAGGATGAAGTTCTAAAAGTAAATTTGTCATAGTGTATATAAACATGTTTTGGCCATTAAATGAGAGTGTTAATAACAGGGCAGTATGCAACATACACTGATTGATAATATGTAGAATGTATCAGTACATTGGAAAGCTGGGTTGGTATAACGCCGTTACATCACTTTAATCTCACAAAGTCAATTACACTTACAATGTAGTCTAAACATATTCTTGAAAATGTTTTATTTTAGAGTATCATATATCATTCTGTGTGATACGTGAACCCAAATCACTGCTGCATTCGTGCTGTACACATTTCATTCGCTAATGAACAATAAGAATTTCAACAAAATAGGCAAAAGTCCCTTTTGCAGCAAATGCCACTTTCAGTAGAGGCTAGAATGACTTCCTTAAATTACATTGTGCTTTGTGTACTCAGAAGTGAATTGAGGGGTCATTGATTTAGACATGTAAAACGTTAGCAAGCACTGTTAATGTAAACTCCTATCATTGTTTTTCTACTTGCAGTGATACTGTCTGTATAATCAGGTTGCCACCAGTGCTTTCATCTTGGCCTTTGCGGTTGATACATTATCCGAGAAGGTCAAGGCGATGGTCTACCACTGTTATGTAAAATCCTATGACCCTCCCCCAGCGCAGTGCTTCAAATGTCGGAAGTTCGGTCATATGTCTTCCCACTGTGCTTCCAGCATCAAACGTCGAGATTGTGGATGCCCATCACATCCCAATACTCCATGTGCCCCGCTTCCCATCTGTGTCAACTGTGGAGAGCACCATTTGCCCTGCTCGCCAGACTGCAGGATTATCCAGAAAGAAAGGAAAATCTGGAGTACAAGACCCTGTATCGACTGACGCTAAGAGGAAATTTGAACGCCTAGGCTACATTCTGTACGCATGACATCATCTTACTCCGCCGCTACAAGTTCTAGCCCCATCAGCTCTGCCAACTCCAGTCACCTCTTAGAGCCAGAAGACAACACCTACGCCCTTGATGGTCGGGGACACTTCCCTCCCTATTGCTCCTGCACCACCTACTTCAGGAGCAACACCCCACCAACCATCGGGGACGTCTGTCCCCAATTCTAAGCTAGAGAAGCATACAACTCCTTCGACTGCTCTCACTAGGAAAGGGTCCCTTGGGTCACTCCCTTCCCAGGTTTCTGCTAGTGGAAATGATGAGACTTGCCAGTGGCTGAACAGCCCAAAAGCAGCTGATCACAGGGCTTCACACTCATTCTCAGTCCCGGAGACTGAATCAGTGAAGTCCTACCAGCCAGGGAAACCCAAGGAACAGTAAGATAAATCCAAAAAGAAGGTCCCCAAGACCAAGGGAATTGCAGTGACACCGACACCACCGCTGCCACCAAGCTCTGCATCTGTGGATGAGGTGGAGATTCTAGGTCCGCTGAGGACCTAGATCTCGCCAGACCCTCAGACAAAATGGATATAAACCGCTCAGGCAAAAAGTAGGTGACAGCAGGTGGTCCTGAGGTGTAAACTGCCTCATTGAATGTTCCGTGCCTTCCCAGTGTCGTGATGACGACATCCTCCAGTGTAATTGAGGCGGTTTTTTCCACTGCCTGGCTGAGCTACAGCAACTGTTAATCTCTACACCTTCTTCCTGCATTGCCCTCCAGGAAACCTGGTTCCCAGCAGTGTGGACCCCTGCCCTTCGCAGCTATAAGGGATACTACAGGAACTGTAGCGACTGTAATTGAGTGTCAGTTCGAGTTTGTGTTTATGTTCTAAACTCAGTCTTTAGTGTACCTGTGCCCCTTGAAACTCCTCTTGAAGCTGTGGCTGTCAGAATAAGGACAACACAGAAAATAACCCGTCTGCAGTGTGTATCTTCCTCTAGATGGTGTAGTATCCCTGAATGTATTAACATCTACATCCATACTCTCCTGCAGAGTCTTCCACTGGAGTTTATCTATCATCTCCGTAACACTTTCGCGATTACTAAATGATCCTGTGACCAGGCGTGCTGCTCTCTGTTGGATCTTCTCTCTCTCTTCTCTCAACCCTATCTGGTGTGGATCCCACACTGCTGAGCAGTATTCAAGCAGTGGGCGAACAAGCGTACTGTAACCTACTTCCTTTGTTTTCTGATTGCATTTCCTTAGGATTCTTCCAATGTATCTCAGTCTGGCATCTGCTTTACCGACAATCAACTTTATATGATCATTCCATTTTAAATCACTCCTAATGCGTACTCCCAGATAATTTATGGAATTAACTGCTTCCAGTTGCTGACCTGCTATTTTGTAGCTAAATGATAAGGGATCTATCTTCTATGTATCCGCAGCACATTACACTTGTTTACACTGAGATTCAATTGCCATTCCCTGCACCATACATCAATTCGCTGCAGATCCTCCTGCATTTTAGTACAATTTTCCATTGTTACAACCTCTCGATACACCACAGCATCATCTGCAAAAAGCCTCAGTGAACTTCCGATGTCATCCACCAGGTCATTTATGTATATTGTGAATAGCAACGGTCCTATGACACTCCCCTGCGGCACACCTGAAATCACTCTTACTTCGGAAGACTTCTCTCCATTGAGAATGACATGCTGCGTTCTGTTATCTAGGAACTCCTCAATCCAATCACACAATTGGTCTGATAGTCCGTATGCTCTTACTTTGTTCATTAAACGACTGTGGGGAACTGTATCGAACACCTTGCGGAAGTCAAGAAACACGGCATCTACCTGTGAACCCATGTCTATGGCCCTCTGAGTCTCGTGGTCGAATAGCGCGAGCTGGGTTTCACACGACCGTCTTTTTCGAAACCCATGCTGATTCCTACAGAGTAGATTTCTAGTCTCCAGAAAAGTCATTATACTCGAACATAATACATGTTCCAAAATTCTACAACTGATCGATGTTAGAGATATAGGTCTATAGTTCTGCACATCTGTTCGATGTCCCTTCTTGAAAACGGGGATGACCTGTGCCCTTTTCCAATCCTTTGGAACGCTACGCTCTTCTAGAGACATACGGTACACCGCTGCAAGAAGGGGGGCAAGGTCCTTCGCGTACTCTGTGTAAAATCGAACTGGTATCCCATCAGGTCCAGCGGCCTTTCCTATTTTGAGCGATTTTAATTGTTTCTCTATCCCTATAGAGGCATCCAATTTCCATGTCTGAGCCTGCTTTAACCGTGACTTTCACCCAAATCGTTTCACATTTCGGATCTCCGTCAATTTCCTTCGATACTAATGCACTTCTTATCACTATAAACATGCCTACCCTTTCACTGTCCAACCTGTCTCTGCAGTATACATTCCAATCTGAGTTCAGGATTTCATTACTGTTTACGTCTGGTTTCAGCCAACTTTTTGTCCCTAGTACTATATGGGCGTTGTGACTGGTTATTAATGAGAGCAGTTCTGGGACCTTTCTATAGATGCTCCTGCAGTTTACTATTAGCACATTAATATTTTTATTCCCTGTTGCATTTTGCCTACTTCTACTTTGCCGAGTCTCAGGAAGGGTCCTGTCGGTCCTAGGGAGAGAATTCTCTAACCTAAAAAACCCCCATGTGCACTCCACACATATTCCACTACCCTTGTAGCCACTTCCGGCATGTAGTGCACGCCTGACCTATTCAGGGGACCCTACATTTCTCCACCCAATAGCGGAGGTTGAGAAATTTGCACCCCAGATCTCCACAGAATCGTCTGAGCCTCTGGTTTTGAGCCTTCCACTCGGCTCCAAACCAGAGGACCGCGATCGGTTCTGGGAACAATACTACAAATAGTTAGCTCTGATTCCACCCCGCGAGCGAGGATTTCCGCCTTCACCAATTCTGCCAGCCGCCTGTACGCACTGAGGATGACCTCTGAACCCAGATGGCAGGAGTCATTGGTGCCGACATGAGCAACAATTTGCAGTCGGGTGCACCCAGTGCTCTCTATTGCTGCCGGTAGGGCCTCCTCCATATCTAGGATGAGACCTCTCGGCAAGCAGACAGAGTGAACACTGGCATTCTTCCCCGACCTTTCCGCGGGGCTCCATCACCCGCCTAACGTTGAAGCTCCCAATAACTAATAAACCCCTCCCCCCCGTGTGCCTGCTCGGGCCTTGCTGAAGGACCAGCCATATGTCCACCCACAGGCAGAGCGAGCGATGCCACACAGACAGCCTCCACATTTACCCTCCGCCTTGTCTGCCACTGAACATGCCACCCCCCTTGGGGAGAGGGTGGCCCAACCGCGCTTGGTACCCGTGAAGATATCTTGACAGCAGGGACAGTGGGTGAAGCATGTAACACCTGGGGTGTACCTTGCGACGCACTAGACTACCCACTGCCGCTACACTCCGAGGCAGCAACCTGAAGACGGCTGACCGCGGCCATCAACACGCTCAGCTGTTCGTGAAGAGTGGGCAGCTCCTCCTCCGTCCGTACACAGCAGTATTAACTGCACTGCTTGATCAATTCCCTAAACCTTTTTTACTTCTGGGAGATTTTAACGCCCATAACCCTTTTGTGGGGAGGCACTGTGCTTACTGGCTTAGGCAGAGATGTCAAAACTTTACTGTCTCAGTTCAACCTCTGCCTCTTAAACACTGGGGCCGCCACACATTTAAGTGTGGCTCATGGTAGTTAATCGGCCATTGATTTATCAATTTGCAGCCCAGGACTTCTCCCATCTATCCACTGGAGAGCACGTGACGACCTGTGTTGCAGTGACCAGTTCCACATCTTCCTGTCACTGCCCCAGTGTCAGGCCCACGGACGCCTGCCCAGGTGGGCTTTAAACAAGGTGGGCTGGGAAATTTTCACCTCTGCTGTCACCATTGAATCTCACCCCTACAGGAATATCGATGTGATGGTTGAGAAGGTGACTACAACAATCATTTCTGTGGCAGAAAGCACGATTCCTCATTCTTTAGGGTGCCCCCGGCGGACGACAGTCCCTTGCTGGTCACCGGAAGTCGCTGAAGCAATTAAGAAGCGTCGCCAAGCTCTTTAGTGGCATAAGCGGCACCCTTCGCTGGAGTACCTCATAACCTTTAAACGGCTCCGTGCTCAGGTTGGCCAATTTATCAAATGATGGAAGGAGTGGTGTTGGTAGAGATATGTCTCAGCCATTGGGTGCCATACGTCACCTTCCCAAGTCTGGGCAAAAATCAAATGTGTTTTTGGGTACCAGACCCCAACAGGCGTTCACAGTGTTAACGTAAATGGCGTGCTACCTACCGATGCAAACGTGATTGCCAAGCATGTTGCTGAGCAATATGCTCAAGCCTCGGATTTACCCCCCAGCCTTTCGTACTCTCAAACGGCAGCTGGAAGGGAAAGTCCTTTCATTTACTACACACCATAGTGAATCCTATAATGTCCCATTTACAGAGTGGGAGCCTCTCAGTGCCCTTGCACACTGCCCCGACACACCTCTGGACCAGATCGGATCCACAGTCAGATGATTAAACATCTCACATTTGACTACAAGCGACATCTCCTTGTCATCTTCAACCAGATCTGGTGCGATGGCGTCTTCCCACCACAATGGCAGGAGAGCACCATCATTCCAGTGCTCAAACCCGGTGAAAACCCACTTGATGTGGATAGCTATCGGCCCATCAGCCTCATCAACATTCTTTGTAAGCTGCTGGAACGTATGGTGTGTCGGCTGTTGGGTCGGGTCCTGGAGTCACATGGCCTACTGCAGGGATTCCCAAAGTGGTAGATACCAACCCCTTGGGGTCGATATCGGTTTCCTAGGGGTCGACATAAACGAATACTGTTTTTGGGGGTCGACGAGGTCTAAAAATCGACCCCTATTAAATTAACACAAGTTCTTATTTAAAACTTTCAAGATAGGTAGGTACTGTATTGTTTAATTTGTGTTAGTCACCAGGTTCATCCATCACACTGAATGTTTTATTTTCTCTTTGCGAATTAATACTTTTTTAAATATAATTTCCTACCTACTTAAGATTCTTTATGTACTTAATTTGTAATAATCATTATAAATTAAACTTGATATTTACTGAATTGTATGCCTTTTTATTTTGTTAAATTTTGATGAGAAAATGAAGTCAACTTTACTGAGGTAACAGTTCATTTTGGAAAAGGGGTCACTTGCCCAAAATAGTTTGGGGATCCCAGGCCTACTGGCTCCATGTCAGGGCGGCTTCTGCCAGGGTCACTCTACCACTGATAATCTTGTGTCCCTAGAGCCAGCCTTTTCCAGACGCCAACAACTGGTTGCCGCCCTTTTTTTTTTTTTTTACGAAAAGTGTACGACACGACCTGGCCACATCATATCCTTGCCACATTATACGAGTGGGATCTCCGTGGCTCACTCCCAATTTTTATCCATAATTTTTCTGTCGCTTCGTACTTTCCATGTCCAAGTTGGTGCCTCCCATAGTTCCCCCCCCCCCCCCCCCCCCCAATATCCAAGAGAATGCGGTCCCGCAGGGCACTGATTATGTCTCTCTCTCATTTTAGTGGCCATTAATGCTCTAGCAGCAGCTGTAGGGCTGTCCGTTTCACCTTCTCTGTATGCAGACAACTTCTGCCTTTCATACTGCTCCACCAGTACTTGTGTTGCTGAGCGGTGCCTACAGGGAGCCATCCACAAGGCGTAGTCGTGGGCTCTAGCCCACAGTTTCCTGTTTTCGGCCCCAAATTCACGTGTTATGCAATTCTGTCGGCGTCGTACCGTTCATCCAGAACTTCACCTTAATGACGATCCACTCGCTGTAGTGGAGACATATCGATTCTTAAGACTGGTTTTCGATGTCCAGTTGACTTGGCTTCCTCACCTACGTCAGCTTAAGTGGAAGAGTTGGCAGCACCTCAATACCCTCTGAGCAACACCAACCAGATCGCTCTATGCTGGTGCAGCTCTACAGAGCCCTTGGTCAATCCCACCTTGACTATGCGAGTCTGATTTATGGTTTGGCGGTGCCCTCAGCATTGTATTTACTCGACCCAGTGGACCACTGTGGCGTTCGCCTAGTGACAGGAGCTTTTAGGATGAGTCCGGTGACCAGCGTTCTTGTGCAATCCGGAGTGCCTCTATTGCAGGTTAGGTGTGCACAACTGCTGGCCAGTTGCGTAGCACACATTCGTAGTTCTTCTGTGCATCCGAATCACCATCTCTTTTTCCCATCCACGTCGGTTCATCTCCCACATCGGCAGCCAGGTCTTCCAATTTCAGTTCATGTCCAATCCCTTCTTTCTGAACTGGAGTCCTTGCCTTTACTACCTATACTTGAGGTCCATTCACGTACATCTCCATGGTGTACACCTAAGTCGCAGCTTCGCCTGGACCTTTCACATGGCTGTAAGGACTCAGTTAACCCCACGGCTCTCCACTGCCACCTCCTCTCGATTCTTGACAAGTACCGAGGCCATAAAATGGTTTAAACCGACGGCTCGATGGCTGATGCTCATGATGGCTTCATGTATGTCCATGGAGGACATATTGAACAGCATTCCTTGCCCAATGGCTGCAGTGTTTTCACTGCCAACCTGGTGGCAATAACTCGTGCTCTTGAGCACATCCGTTCATGTCCTGGGGAGGCGTTTCTTCTGTGCACTGACTCCTTGAGCAGCCTACAAACTCTCAACCAGTGCTACCCTCGTCATCCTTTTGTAGCAACCATCCAGAAGTCCACCTATTGCTTTGGAATGGTCCGGTCGTTCAGTGGTGTTTGTCTGGACCCCAGGCCGCGCCGGAATCCCAAGCAACAAACCTGCCGACAGGTTGGCAAAACAGGTTACATGGAAACCGCTTATGGAGATCGTCTTCTCTGCAACTGACCTGCATTCAGTGCTACACCACAAGGTTTTTGCAGCTTTGGGAGATGAAATGGCATAACCTCAGCACGCACAACAATCTGCGTGCCATTAAGGAGACTACGAATGTGTGGCAATCCTCCATGCGGGCCTCTTGCAGGGACTCTATGGTTCTCTGCCAGCTCCGCATTGGCCACATTTGGGTGACACGTGGCTACCTCCTGCGCCGTGATGACCCACCTCAGTGTCGGTGCAGCACTCGGCTGACAGTGGCCCATATATTGGTGAGCTGTCCTTTGGCTGCCCTGCGATGGACTCTTCAGTTACTGGACTCGTTGCCATTAATTTTAGCTGACAATGCCTCATCGGCTAATTTAGTTTTACATTTTATGCACGACAGTGGGTTTTATCATTCTATATAAATTTTATCACATGTCCTTTGTCCCTTTGTCTTGTCCACTCTAATGCTTTTAGGGTGGATGTTTTAATGTGTCACAGAGTGGCTGGCTTTTCCTTTTTATTCTTGTGGTCGGTCAGCCATGGTCATCTGCTCTCTTGTTTTTACCCCTTCTACCTGTTTCTTGCTTCTCTCTATGCTTATTTCTGTTTCTGTTGTGCTGTATGTTTCCTTTCTTTTCTTCTTTCCATTGTGTAATTATTTTACCATGAACAAGGGACCGAAGACCTCACAGTTTGGTCCCTTCCTCCCCCTCATTTAAACAAACGAACCGACCAACCAGGACTCGTGAAGTCTCACATTGCACTGGGATTCCACACACTACTGTTTGATTACCATGAAGGCATATCAGTTATTGCTATCCATACAAAATCCAGTGTCATCATGAACCATTAGCCACTCATTTTCTGACAAGAGAGCATCTGCAGTGTGAGCACTTCAGAAAATGAAAGAAGGTGACAGTTGGTTGCCTAACGTGTTGTGGACCAATGAAACCCATTTCACAGCCACAGCAGCAGAATTTCGGATACCCAAATCCTAGAACTGTTGTTGAAACACTACTGCATGTTGAGAAATTCGTGGTGTGGTGTGAATTTACCACATCTACATCTATGTGTATATTGTGCAATTCAAACTTATGTACCTGGCAGAGGTTTCATTGAACCACCCTCACAATAATTCTCTATTATTCCCCTCTCGAACAGTGCATGGAAAAACGAACACCAGTATCTTTCCATGTGAGCTCTGATTTCCCTTGTTTTATTATGATGATCATTTCTCCCATTGTAGGTTGGCATCAGTAAAATATTTCAAAATGATGAAATCCAACAATCAGTTGTCCTTTCCTTTCGGGCTTTCATAAAGCAGACCTATATTTCGGCTGGTGCCTGGCTGTTATCAAAGCACTACCTCATAGTTTTAACACATGTCCTAGTTCATCAGTCCCCTTTTGTTCGGTCATCTGTCACAGTTCATTCAATACTACTCAGTCTTAGTCTTAGTCTTGAATGAACTGTGACAGAACGCCAAACAACAGGGCACTGACTTACTAGGACATGTATTAAAACTATGAGGTAGTGCTTTGATAATGGTTAGGCACTTGCCGAAACCTTGATTTGCTTTAAGAAAGCTTGAAAGGAGAGGATGACTGATTGCTGTGCTCAATTGTTTTGAAAGGCTTGTCATATTCATTGAGTGCATTCCACATTCCAAATGGAAGGTAACTTGGTGATTGAAATTTTGTGAGAAAATTCTGGTGCAGTGAGAAACACCTTTGTTTTAATTATGTCCACCCCAAATCCTGCATCGTGTCCACGACACTATCTCCCCTATTTCTCGAAAATACAAAATGTGTTGCTGCTATTTGAACTTTCTCAATGTATGCTGTTAACCGTATCTGGTAAGGATCCCATGCCACGCAGCTGTACTCCAAAAGAAGACAGAAAGGCATAGTGTAGGCAGTCTCTTCAGTAGATATGTTGCATCTTCTAAGTGTTCTGCCAATAAAACACAATCTGTGGTTCGCCTTCCCAACATCATTTTCGGTGTTTTCTTTCCAGTTTAAGTTATTCATAATTGTAATTCCAAGGTATTTAGTTGAATTAATGGCCTGTAGATTTGATTGATTTGTCATATAATTGAAGTTTAACAGATTCCTTTTAGCAGTCATGTAGATAACCTCACACTTTCCATTATTTAGGGTCAATTGCCAATCTTTTGCATCATACAGATGTCTTGTCTAAATCGTTTTGCAGTTTGTTGTGATATTCTAATGACTTTACAGGCGATAAATGACAGCATCATCTGCAAAAAACCTAAGACATTCTCTCAGATTGTCTTATAAACTGTTTATGTATAGATAAGGAACAGCAGATGGCCTATAACAATACCCCGGAGAACACCAGAAATCACTTGGTTTACTAGATGACTCTCCATCACGATATTCCATAAACACACAATTTTACTACAAGCCTCTTGTGTGGTACAGTGTCAAAAGCCTTCTGATAATCTAAAAATACAGAATCACATTGAAATCCCTTGGCAATGGCTCTCAACACTTCATATGAGTAAAGAGCTAATTGTGTTTCGCAAAAACATGCTGACTGTGTGTCAATAGACCATTCCCTTCGAGCTAATTCGTAATGTTCAAACACAATACATCTTTCAAAATCCTGCTGCATACTGACGTTAATGATACGGGCCTGTAATTCAGTGGATTACTTCTATTGGTTTTTTTAAATATTAGTATGACTTAGACAACTTTCCAGTCTTAATGGGTACGGATCTTTCATCGAGTGAGTGGTTGTGTACAATTCTGAAGTAGAGAGCTATTGCATCAGCATACTCTGAAAGGAACATAATAGGTATACAGTCTGGACCAGAAGCCTTGCTTTTATTAAGTAATTCAAGTTGCTTCACGTCTCCGAGGCTCACTACTTCAAGTTATTGGCAGCTGCTTTTTATTTGAATTCTGGAATATTTACTTCGTCCTCTTTGGTGATGGGATTTTTAAAGGCTGTGTTTAGTAACTCTGCTTTAGCAGCACTATCGTCGATAATATTTCAATTGCTGTCACACAGAAAAGGCAGTGTTTTTGTCTTGCCACTAGCATGCTTTACGTATGTGTACCTCTGAATTTAAACAGACATTTTCACCAATTTATCAATGGTAAATTGAAGTCACCACCAACTATAATTGTATGAGTTGAGTACATGTTTGAAATTAGACTCAAGTTTTCTTTGAACCTTTCAGCAATTGTAGAATCAGAGTTGGAAGATCAGTAAAAGGATCCCAATTATTATTTTATTCTGGTTGCCAAACATGAGCTGTATCCATACTAACTCACAGGAACTATCTACTTCAGTTTTGCTACCAGATAAACTACTTCTCTCTGCCCATCCCCCCTTCCCCTCCTCTCACTCCATCTCTCTTACACCCCCCCCCCCCCCCCCCACTTTGCCCATCAACTTCTCTAAGCTGTCTACTCGTCCCCTCCTAGCTTCCCTTTTCGCTGTCCCTCTCATGCTTCCTCTCTCTCTGTCCATCTTCTCTTCCTCCTCCCCCCTTTCTTTCCTCCCCATATCACCCTATTCATCTCCCCCATGCATCCCCTTCATTATCTGTTTCCCTAAACCTTCTTCTCCCCATCCACCTCCTCTTCCCCCGCTCTGCCCCTTCTCCTCCTCCTCCTCCTCCTCCTCTTCCCTCTCCATCTCCTTCTCTCCCTCTCTGTGCCCTTCGTGTGCCACTTCTCTCTGTCAGTGTCTTACGCCCACCTCCCTTTGTCCATCCCAGTGGATCCCTGTCTCTGTGCCTCCCCTTCTCTATCCATCTCCATATCAATTTGCATCCAGCCGTTACCATCTACATGTATAGCCCCTGCGGAACAGGTGAATGAAGCAAACACAGGCTACTGCCGCAACACATCTGTCGTGCAGGGCAGCATGAACAGTGGGGGCTCGGAGAACCTTTTTCCCCGAACAGGGCTTTCTGATTCTACTCCCCACACAACCTGCCTCTCGTGCAGGCAGCCTGGTTGGTTGGCGGGCTGAAAAAACATGGTTTCGCCTCTATCTCCACTCCTATTGGAGCTAGGAGAAACCACAGTGCTGATTTTGTAAAGTTCACTTTTTGTGTGCAAATTTTGGTTGAAATCGATCCAGGGGTTTGGGAGGAGATCATAATCATACATACTTGCAATGTTCTTTATATGGTCGCACAAAAATAATCAGTATTGTTTTCACAAGTAGATTACAGAGTAACTTTATTGCACTGTCACTACAAGCAATGAAAGTGATGTGATATGTTGCTTGGTTATCTCAGTTGGTAAATTGCAGTTTCGGCCACTATCCAGTCGGCTGCACTTTCAAATGCATGTATCGCCAGCTACGCCACAATGTTTCCTACAGCCACTTTTTTCAAATATTCATACACTGACCCCATTTTTGTTTGCCAGTTGAATAACCTTTACAGACTTTCATAGTGGCCAGGGCTCAACATCTTCTGAACAGACTTTGTATTGAGGTTATCAGTGTCAAATCAGCACAAGGTCTAAACCATCTCAGATTTTCTTGAAATTTGGCACGTGTGTGTTGTTGGTATAGATGTAGAAAAGTATGAAACTTTACTGAGCTATGTCAACTCTTTTCTGAATTACAGAGGCATAAAGTTATCACAAATGGCATGCCTGAATTGTATCTGTAAATAGTCAGTGGTTCAAAAGTTTGTGATAAATGTAGGAAGGAAATTACTACGTTAAAAATGCGTAATTTCTAAGTGCTAAAAATGTTGAACATGATCATTTTCACCCAAAAGTATTATTGTACATTGATACAGAATTTATAACTACTTCAGAGGTTAATCAGTCACTTAATATATCTCTTGAACAGTTAGGTGAGTCTCCCATTGCAAAGAGAAAAATGAAATACGAGAAGTAATGGAGATCGAAAGCAAGAAAAATTTCCGCAACTGTGAAACATAAACTATTTTTTTCTGCTTGTGCTGAAAGTTTGTCATCAGAAGCAAAAGTGATATTGAGAAATGTAAAGTTTTAAAAAATCTGCAAAATAAGTTTTCCAGTTGTACAAGTTGTTCAAAAAGGCTAATGCTTCTAAAATGTTTACCAGATAATTGGAACATTAGAATGGTAATGCATGAGTACAAATGCCCAGTCAGTCAAAAAGAATTCAACAGAAAAAAGCTTTTCAGAAGGTTCATATTTACAACCCAGGGAAATGCTTGCCAATAGACACAGTGGGAATTGCACATTGATTTTATGAAGGATGTAATTAGCAGGGCAGTGCCAGGTATTAAAGGCTTTGTGACAGTTAATGAATCAGACGGAAGTAGAGTATATGTTTTCGAAAAACGTCATATTGTATAACCTTAAAGAAGCACGCAAAAATTTTAAAAAGAAGTTTGACAGCATAAATATAAGTTTCTCTAAATTTGCTAAATTGAGACCTAAACATAGTATGTTAGCTAGTCAAAGTGGCACAGACACTATTTGTGTGTGCACAGACCACCAAAAAATGAAACTAATGATAGTAAATACTAAATTGAAAACTGTGACAAGAGGTAAAATTCAAAATTACAAGCAGTGCCTCACAGAAGTGCTTTGCAACACATTGTTTGTTGATTATAAGATGGGGAAATGTGCTTACTGTCCAGGTGGGAATGAGATGTGTAAAATTTTGGAAGACTCCGTTGCTGAAAACTGAACTAAAAAAGTAAAATTTCACCAGTGGGTTGTAGTCTTAGATATTTTGGAGAAAAGAAGAGTTTGATTTATTCTGCAGCAAGTTGTCCTCTTTATCTCAGCATTACCTCATTCTCAGGCAGCAGGAATATTTTCTTAACAGCACAAAAGAAAATCTGAAAGAATCTGAATTTTTTGTCATGTGTGATTTTCCTGAAAATTACCACACAGTTCTACAAGTTAAAGCTCAAGAGTTACCAATGGACAAAGCAATGGGTTAATATCTGGCTCTTTGTTCTATATTTCAAAGAGGAAAACAAAGTTGAACATCTTACTCATGACATTGTTTCTGATTCACTAGAGCACACCACAGTTGCTGTATATACTTAAAAGAGAAAAAAGAACATAACTTTTCTGACAATCAAAGATCAACACTTTCCAAAAAAGTTGTTATATTTTTCAGATGAGTGTTCTGCCCAATACAAAAACAAAGAGAGCTTCTCAAGCCTCAGTTTCCAAGCGGAAGGTTTTAAAGTGTAAGCACAGTGGCACATTTTTGTCACAGCACATTGCAAAGGGGCTTGTGACTGTGTTGGACGATCTGCAGAGAGACTGGCACCTCATTCCAGTTTGCAAAGACCCTATGAATACCAATTACGAAACCCACTACAACTTTTTCAATAGACAGTAGAAAACATTATCAATGTAAATTTAGCATATGTAACTTAAGAAGACTATATTGAATCAGAATGTTTCATGTAAAATTGCTTTGAACAAGCATTGGCTATCAAAGGAAAGCATCAGTACCATGCATTCATTCTGAAAACTAGATCAAAAATATTGGTGAAAAACTTTTCTTAGAATTCAGAAGTTTGTTAAAAGGAAGTGTCAGAATCTCGCCCAAAAAACTAAAATTAGCAGACACATCAGGCTATAATGCTGTTGTCTCTCAAGAAAACTAGTGCCTCAAGTACTTCTTGCAGAAAAATTAAGAACCTGACAAAGTAAAAATAATTTTTCTTCATCCAGCTGGGCCATCTACATCCTCCTTATATCCAAGAAATGCTGATGTTCTGGTGACAGTAAATCCTGTGACTCCTACTGGAAGAACTTATACTTGAAAGTGATGTGTACCAAACGAAGCATTTTCTAACTTAAAATGTTAAACAGATCCTGTTAGTTAATAGTTAGTTTTACTGTGGACTATTCATGTAATCTTTATCACAACAGTGTTCATGTTTTGTTTCATGAAAATGTCCATATTAGTAATGTTGTAATAATTAACATGAGTATGCATTTGAATTATTGAAAAAAAGAGCTTCAGTATTGTTTCTTTCTTTCCCTGTTTATATATATAAAACAAAGATTCCAAGACTTACCAAGCGGGAAAGCGCCGGCAGACAGGCACAATGAACAAAACAAACACACACACACACACACACACACACACACACACTCACACACACACACACACAGAATTACTAGCTTTTGCAACCGATGGTTGCTTCTTCAGGAAGGAGAGGGAAAGACGAAAGGATGTGGGTTTTAAGGGAGAGGGTAAGGAGTCATTCCAATCCCTGGAGTGGGAAGACTTCCCTTAGGGGGAAAAAAAGGACAGGTGTACACTCGCGCGCGCGCCCACACACACACACACACACACACACACACACACACACACACACACACACACACACACACAAGCAGACATATTTAAAGGCAAAGAGTAAGGGCAGAGATGTCAGTCGAGGCGGAAGTACAGAGGCAAAGAAGTTGTTGAAAGACAGGTGAGGTATGAGCGGCGGCAACTTGAAATTAGCGGAGGTTGAGGCCTGGCGGATATCGAGAAGAGAGGATATACTGAAGGGCGAGATCCCATCTCCGGAGTTCGGATAGGTTGGTGTTGGTGGGAAGTATCCAGATAACTCGGATGGTGTAACACTGTGCCAAGATGTGCTGGCTGTGCACCAAGGCATGTTTAGCCACAGGGTGATCCTCATTACCAACAAACACTGTCTGCCTGTGTCCATTCATGCGAATGGACAGTTTGTTGCTGGTCATTCCCACATAGAAAGCGTCACAGTGCAGGCAGGTCAGTTGGTAAATCACGTGGGTGCTTTCACACGTGGCTCTCCCTTTGATCGTGTACACCTTCCGGGTTACAGGAATGGAGTAGGTGGTGGTGGGAGGGTGAATAGGACAGGTTTTACACCGGGGGCGGTTGCAAGGGTAGGAGCCAGAGGGTAGGGAAGGTGGTTTGGGGATTTCATAGGGATGAACCAAGAGGTTACGAAGGTTAGGTGGACGGCGGAAAGACACTCTTGGTGGAGTGGGGAGGATTTCAAGAAGGATGGATCTCATTTCGGGGCAGGATTTTAGGAAGTCGTATCCCTGCTGGAGAGCCACATTCAAGGTCTGATCCAGTCCCGGGAAGTATTCTGTCACAAGTGGGGCACTTTTTTGGGGTTCTTCTGTGAGAGGTTCTGGGTTTGAGGAGATGAGGAAGTGGCTCTGGTTATCTGCTTCTGTACCAGGTCGAGAGGGTAGTTGCGGGATGCGAAAGCTGTTTCTTGGAATCTTTGTTTTTAATATATTTTTCCCGTGTGGAAGTTTCTTTCTAAATTTCACCCCAAATTTATATTTTGATCTATGATTTACAACAATACTAGGTACTCATGGAATAAATTTGGAAATTGTAAAATGTGTATTTCTGAAAAGAAAAAATTAACTAAAACTTTAAATTTTGTATAGGAAAGAATTTTCTTATATTAACCTATATATGATTATATATGATAGGGAAGGGTTTGAAAAATGATACCTATTCATCCCAGGTCTGTTGCAGTTGGCTTCTACAGCAATTCTAAAAAGTACCATTTCCTGTTTTTGTGCCTGTTTATGTTAACTTTGCACCTCTATAATTATGAGACAAGTTGACACAGCTCAGTAAAATTTCATGTTTTTCTAAGTCTATACCAACAGCATGCCTTTGCCAGATTTCCAGAAAATCGGAGATGGAGAAATAGAAAATGGTCTTTTTCTGTGTTGATTTGACCATTGAAGAGTGACAGGTTCATAAGTCTTTTGTATATGTGTGAATAAATTAATATCTGAATTCTCTGTTCATGAATGGCATCTGTTCTTCGCCCCTGTATCTACTAAAGAACCACGCATTGTTCAAAGGAAGGCATAATATAAATGTAAGACATAATTATGTTGCCCTCTCTATACTATCCTTTGCCGTATCCTGGTTTCACTACCTTCAACTCTTCAGAAAATAAAAGGAGCACTATATCTTTCATGACTCATCCTGGCAAGAAAAGTGTCAGAATCCTGAAAATTGCTTCAGTAATGCATCTCAAGTTTTATGTATATTAATAATTTCAAAAATTGCTCATGTGCGATTAGAACTTGCACTTTGAGGGTTCTATACGAACTTAATCATGTACATAGACAGTTCATCCATTTCGGAAATTGAGGATCTTGACAATTTTTACCTGTTATCGACATTGATATTGGCAAGATATGGGGTCCACAGATTCCAAGACTGTTGAGGGTGTTTTTATTTCAAGTATGAAGACGAATAACAAATAACGGAAGAAATGAACAATTTTCTAATATTTTCCTTTACTTGTACTGCGAAAACTTCCTTCTTGCCAGATTTCATCATTCTACATCAAGGGCAAGTACCCTGTAGGTGCAAATGAGTGAGTCTGTAAGTATCAAAATATATGAAATAAATGGCCATATCTTTTGATTGCTTTGACTTAGTAGCTAACACTTATTGTGCTGCCAAGGGACCATAGACCTTGGTGTGTGACGTAAATTTCAACTTAATGTCTACCTGTTCCTGAGAAAAAGAAATCTTAACAGACGGCAGATAAATTTTTTTCCTGTGATGTAACTACAAATTAATAATTTTTGCACTTTTTTTTTCTTTCGTTGTAGTGTGAAACCTTGCTTCATTTCACGATTCTAGGTAACGGCAAGTATTCTTTGGGTTTTAATGAATGAGTTTGTGAGTTTCAAAATATGTGATAGCCGTATCTTTTGTTGACATTGACATTGATGCTTCCCTTTTTTGCATTTCCAGTGGACCGTAGACCTTAATATGTGACACACATTTCAATTTGATAAAGCTACCCACTCCTGAAGAAAAGGGTTTTGAACAGTCAGATGGACAGACAGACAACAATAAAGCGATCCTATAAGGATTTTATTTTTGCTGATTGATGTACAGAACCATAAAAAGTAGAATTTAGTTGGATGACATTGTTGACTAGGAGCCTCTAAGGGGTACATTCGGCCACTTAGCCAACATGTTACTATATGCGAAAGAAGAATACTTTGTGTGTGTGTGTGTGTGTGTGTGTGTGTGTGTGTGTGTGTGTGTGTGTGAGAGAGAGAGAGAGAGAGAGAGAGAGAATGAATTATTTACATAATAAGTTAGTTTTAAATGTTGAATGTGTTATTATTATTTGTATACAAAATGATAAACCCTCTCTGTTTCACAGTCTGATCCAAAAGTACAGCCAGGGCAACCAAGCCAGTTAGCATTTGTTCGTGTATACTGTGGTGCAACAAATCAGTGTACAGTGGGCAATGCGTCACTTGCCGCAGCACATATAGATACTACAACAAAACCTGCCATCATATTCCGCATTGCAGCAAGGAATGACAAAGGGTATGGACCAGCAACACAAGTTAGGTGGTTACAAGGTAAGTTATGACATAAAAGTTCAGCAGTGTAAGCTATATTTATCTTCTCTTTAAGCAACATCACCTTTTAGGAGTTATTTATGGACTGTGAAACGGCTCATTAACATGTCAGGTGCATTAAATTTAAACCATAAATGTAAATTCGAAGTACAGCATAACAGAACATTTCATGTAATTATAAATAGATTGAACAGCTGCTATTGGAGCATAGCTGACAAGTACATACAGCATAAAGCCAGACATCTTGTGTTAAGTTTCCAGTTTCTTAAATATAGGAGCAAAGGACTGCAACAGAAGATGTCAGAGAGAAACAGCAATAAACTTCAGAGAAACAGTAGGTTCAGCACAAGAACTAGAAAGTGGACTCCCAAAATTTAGGTGGAAACAAAAGTTGAATGATGGGGATGGGGAGAGGAGTTGAGAAAAAAATGGCAAATAATATGAACAAATGTGATACTGAAGACAATAGCTCCAAGAAAGATCATTGTTTATCCTTTTAAAGATACCTTGAGCATTACAAAAACACATAGTAAATTGGTGCTGTATGTAACTTGTGCTCGTAGTGTTGCTGTATTGGATCTACGAATTTTATAATCTGAGCTAGTCATAAATACATTATTTGTATGCCTCTTTACTAGTTATCACAGTCTCAACTGTATGATTTGTTGTATTGATATCATTGCTGATACAACATTCAAGATTCAAGATAAATTGTAAAAGAAAAAGATAACAATAAGAAATTTAGATGCCTGGAATCCTGTACAAAACAGCTTGAAAGACAAGGAGTAAAATAAACAAGTGTAATTAACACTTTGGAGATCAAGCCCAAACATAGCTCAATCTAGAACTATGTTTTAAAAAGGCCACATCTGAGTATACATCAGTCCTTGATTTTCTTGTTGCGTGAGCCACCTGTCACTCTAAAACTGGACACATTTCATATGAGAACAGTTTACAGATGTCTCGCTACATTTCCTGTAAGTGGAGCTGCATTCTTTTGGTAGTTTGTTGAATTATTTTGAAAGAAGCATTAGTGAATATAGCAGCTGCTGACACTAATGGTTGAGCCAATATTATCGCATTTCGTGCATGTACTCGTTATATTTTACAGTTTGCTGTTACCTGCTACAAATACATCAAGTTTGTGGAATGAGCTCAGTAACTCACCTAACACTTTTTACTTAGGAGGATCATTATACTTCCTGTCATCATTATTTTAAATTTTTAATCCATTGTGGAACTACAATAAGTATGGAAAATAAATCTCTGATTCTTTTTCTTATGTAATACTCTCAAAGCTACATCAATTATATCTGTGCCAGTAATGATTTAAATAATGGCATCAATGGTCGGTTTCGTAGGCCCAGTATGGGGAGGTCTCTAAGGTGTTAAAATCGAGGTGACTGAAGAAACAGAGTATTTGCTAGACAGTAAACTCCCATCACAACAATTTTAAGTTATGTGTTGCATTATTGTATCTAAATGTTCTGAATGGTGTATCAAGTCCCGAATTGTACCAATATTCAGCAACAAAATATGGAGTGGGAAGCTATTCTGCATTACTTTATTGGTGATCACATCAGGATATATTATGACAAGTTGTAGGTAAAATTAGCAGATTATGTGCGAGCTCGGAAATCACTACCACTGTTTGACACTTGACCATTGGTGTAATCGAAATGCGTGGTACTGAGGGTGTGCATGTTTTAAGGTAATACCACCTGCACAGGGGAAAACTATGAAGGTGAATCATGTTTCAGGGTGTCATAGAGGCCTGAAAAATACGTTATGTAGGTTAAATGGCCGGTGTAATGTTATCCCGGACAGTGCTGGAAGGGGTCAGCTGAAGTAGCCATTAAGAACATAGAAGGCTATATTTGTCTATCAAAACAAATAAATATAAAAAATATAATGTAGTTCGATAGATAGAAAATCTATTCACCAAATGATGGCAAAATAACACATGTATAAAAGGTATTTTGTATGCAAGCTTTCAGAGCCAGTGGCTGCTCTTTCTGGTTGAAGGGGAAGGAAAATGGTGAAGGAAAAGGATTGGTGATGTTTAAGAAAAGGGGTAGAATTCGAAAAGTCACACAGAACCCAAGTCAGGGAACAGGGTGAGAGGGAAAGATAACAGTACAATCTACTACAAAGAAACTATTATTCCTTTTTAGTTTTTTTCAAAATCACCACTGTTCAACAGTAGTACTGTAGCAATTCCATAAGACTCTTTCCTTCTCATCCCGTCCATTAAGTTTCCTCTAACGTGGGGTTCGGGGTGACTTCCAAGCTCTACCCCTTTTCCTAAACCTTACCAATCCTTTTCCTATACCCCTCTTCCTTCACCTTCAACCCTTCTGCCAGAAGCAACCACTGGCTCCAAAAGCATTCATATGTATTGAAAGTAGAACCTCGCTTAACGAGCACCTCTCAATAATGCGCAGTTTGTATAACAAGCAAAACAAATTGTATAAAAAAGAGACTAACTTAATGTGTGATCTTTCGCGTAACGAGTGACAATGGTTTAGTATATTGTCACCAGCTGTTTGCATGTAGCGGATGAAACATTCAACAATATGAGCGCCTTTCATTGTCAGCACTGGCATATGAACAATGTCTTTCATATGTGCTGCATTCTGGGGGTAGCACTCTCTTTGATACCCTCCCTCTTAGTGCAGCTTGTGGTCACACACTTTTCTAAACTTGTGTTCACACTTTTTTTTTTTTGTTCACATTTTAATAACCTTTATAGCAATGTCTTTAAAGATAAAGCCGCGAGAAGACTATCTCAAGAGAAAGAAAATGACCTTAGAAATGAAACATGAAATCATTGAAAAATGTGAAAGTGGAGCATTGCTAATTTAGCATGCACATATAATTGGTCTATATAATCTATTTTCACTATTAATGGTGATGAGATAGGTCTGTTCTGGAAAAAGATGCCAAAGCGTTCCTTTATAACAGCAGAGGAGCAGACGTGTTCCCTGGTCACAAGCCAATGAAAGACCGTCTAACACTGCTATTATGTGCCAATGCAAGCAGCGGTTTGAAAATTAAATGCTGCTTGTTTATCGTTCAGGAACTCCATGAGCCTTCAAGAAGTATAAAGTTCAGAAGAGCAGGTTAAATGTGATTTGGAGGTCCAACAACAAGGCTTGAGTGATACGTGATCTTTTTTGTGATTGGATCAGTGAAGTGTTCGGTCATTCATTGAAAAAATATTTGCTTGAGATGAATATGCCAATTCATATTTTGCGTGTTACAGACAATGCTCCTGTCCATTCTCCAGGCCTACCAAATCACTTTCTTGAAGAATTTCAATTCATCAACATCCAAATTCTGCCTCCCAACACCACTCTGTTACCTCCACCCTGTGGACCAGCAGATTATTTGTAACTTTAAGAAGCTCTACATTAAAGCACACTTCGAGCATTGCTTTGAATTGACTGAAGCTAACAATCTCAATCTCGGAGAGTTTTGGAAATGTCACTACAACATAGTTGCATGCATGAAGATGATCAAAAAGACTTGGGAAGGGGTTACCAAGAGAACTCTCACTTCTGCTTGGAAGAAGCTTTGGCCGAAGTGTGTTGTCGAATGTGACTCTGAGGCATTCAAGTCAGTACCTGTGGAGGCGGTAGTCAATAGGATTGTGTCTTTGGCAAAGAGCATGGGGCTAGAAGTGGATAACAATGATATGAATGAGCTTGTGGGAAGATCACAGCCAAGAAGTGACCACCAAAGAGCTTATGAAGTTGTAGAGAGAGGTTCTTCACAGGAGGAAGAGGAGGAGGCCGTTACAGTAAAGCTGCAATCTCCTGGCACAATAAGAGAAATGGTGAAAGCGTGGGAATCCGTTGCATCGTACATTGAAAATCATTACCCAGTTAAAGCAGTGGCCAGGCATGCTACAAATTTATTTGACAGTAATGCTGTGGCACATTTTCCGAAGTGTTGAAGCATCAGCAGTAACAAATGACTAGGTTGCTTCCTAGTAAAAAGAATTAGTTATGTATCATGAATAATAAAGTACATAATACTATATGTATAATTTTCTGTGAATAAATGGCATGAATAAGATAAAACTGTCAGTACTTTTTCTGCATGGATGCATTATTGTTTTTTACATTAATTTATATGGGATAAATTGTTTCACTTAAAGGGTGTTTTGCATTACGAGTAAGAATCTGGAACTAATTATGCGCACTAAGTGAGGTTTCAGTGTACCCTATATGTGTGTGTTCTCCTGCTGTTGCTTGGTGAGTAGATTTTTTATCTACCCAATTAAAACAAATAAATAGTTGTTTATTGGTTTATTCCATTGTGAATTGGTAGATTTCTTTCCAGTGTGTTTATCATACATTCTTTTCAGTATGTTGACTTCCAAGCTTACATTTAAATTTCCTCTCGGAAGGTGGCAGATACAGCTTAAAGCAGCAAAAATTTGACAAAATTCACCATTTTTTCTAGTGACATAGTAAAATTGGAAGAATGAAAGTTGACCCTCTCAGACAATTGGTATTCATGTACAAGATACAAATACAATCGACCATAAAGAAACTATTGTTACCCCCTTTTAAATTATTTCGAAATGATGGCTGTTCAGCAGTAGTACTATAGCATATGCATCATATCGGGAGTTAAATGTGTTTAATTTACTTTATTGGCAAATAAATATTTGCAAAACTGAATTCTTTTCGGTGCATACCAAAATACATATTACTTTTTAATTATGTTTTAAATTATGAATTTAGTTTTTTTAATTTTTTTAGCATAGTAGTATGTTTTTAACTGAGAACCTATCCAATAGAAGAACCTGATGTTGCTTGATTATGTTGATATTATATAGTTATATACATCAAACACATTCAGAACCAGTTTTTTGTGTTAAGAGAGAGACAGATCAAGAAGATATGAAGTGCAAGAAATGAGCAAAATACATTGCTAATTCATTTTTGTACTTTTGTTGTTGTTTTAATGCAAATCAAAAGCTACAAGCAAAGTAAGTTTTCCCTTCTGATGATGACTAGTTGCCTGTCTTCTCTAATCTGATCTTAATCCTTTTTTATGCCTCTTGTGTTGTTTCTAGTTTTCTATTCTCTGTTGATTTTATTCACACTCTATCCACTTGGTCCAACATAAGTCTATAAAACTTTCGAGGCTTAATTCCTAATTGTGTAATTACTTCTGTCTACCTTTCATGCCTTCATTAAGTGTAATTAATGCATCATTAGTTGCAATTTTAATAATAATTTTCCCACAAAATCCACTTTTGGGAAAAGCTTTCTAAATTTTGCTGTTCAGTGACCCATTATCATTTTGTGTATTGGCTCCAACACACATATTTAAGAGCTCTGTGGAACCTACATTTTTAAATACAGGCTTGATAGGTTCCATCACTGCAGGTGGTAAAGTATTTTTGTGCCTTTAGCTACAGTACTACAAGTTTATATGCCAACTAGCTCTGCAGATGATGAAGAAATTGATGAAATGTATGATGAGATAAAAGAAATTATTCAGGTAGTGAAGGGAGACGAAAATTTAATAGTCATGGGTGACTGGAATTCAACAGTAGGAAGAGAAGGAAACATAGTAGGAGACATGGATTAGGGCTAAGAAATGAAAGAGGAAGCCGCCTGGTAGAATTTTGCACAGAGCACAACTTAATCATAGCTAACACTTGGTTCAAGAATCATGAAAGAAGGATGTATACATAGAAGAATCCTGGAGATACTAGAAGGTATCAGATAGATTATATAATGGTAAGACAGAGGGTTAGGAACCAGATTTTAAATTGTAAGACATTTCCAGGGGCAGATGTGGAGTCTGACCAATTTCTGTTGGTTATGAACTGTAGATTAAAACTGAAGAAACTGCAAAAAGATGGGAATTTAAGGAGATGGGACCTGGATAAACTGAAAGAACCAGAGGTTGTAGAGAGTTTCAGGCAGAGCATAAGGAAACAATTGACAGGAATGGGGGAAAGAAATACAGTACAAGAAGAATGGGAAGCTTTGAGGGATGAAATAGTGAAGGCAGCAGAGGATTAAGTAGGTAAAAAGACAAGGTCTAGTAGAAATCCTAGGGTAACAGAAGAGATACTGAATTTAATTGATGAAAGGAGAAAATGTAAAAATGCAGTAAATGAAGCAGGCAAATTTGGAATACACGTCTCAAAAATGAGATCGACAGGAAGTGCAAAATGGCTAAGCAGGGATGGCTAGACGACAAATTTAAGGATGTAGAGGCTTATCTCACGAGGGGTAAGATAGATACTGCCTACAGGAAAGTTAGAGAGACCTTTGGAGAAAAGAGAACCACTTGCATGAATATCAAGAACTCAGATGGAAACCCAGTTCTAAGCAAAGAAGGGAGAGCAGAAAGGTAGGAGTATATACAGGGTCTATACAGGGGCGATGTACTTGAGGACAATATTATGGGAATGGAAGAGGATGTAGATGAAGATGAAATGGGAGATATGATACTGTGTGAAGAATTTGACAGAGCACTGAAAGACCGAAGTCGGAACAAGGCCCCGGGAGTTGACAACATTCCATTAGAACTACTGACAGCCTTGGGAAAGCCAGTTCTGACAAAAATCTACCATCTGGTGAGCAAGATGTATGAGACAGGCGAAATACCCTCAGACTTCAAGAAGAATATAGTAATTCCAATCCCAAAGAATGCAGGTGTTGACAGATGTGAAAATTACCGAACTTTCAGTTTAATAAGTCACAGCTGCAAAATACTAACGCGAATTCTTTACAGACAAATGGAAAAACTGGTAGAAACCGACCTCGGGGAAGATCAGTTTGGATTCCGTAGAAATGTTGAACACGTGAGGCAATACTGATCCCACGACTTATCTTGAAGAAAGATTAAGGAAAGGCAAACCTACGTTTCTAGCATTTGTAGACTTAGAGAAAGATTTTGACAATGTTGATTGGAATACTCTCTTTCAAATTCTGAAGGTGGCAGGGGTAAAATACAGAGAGCGAAAGGCTATTTACAATTTGTGCAGAAACCAGATGGCAGTTATAAGAGTCGAGGGGCATGAAAGGCAAGCAGTGGTTGGGAAGGGAGTGAGACAGAGTTGTAGTCTCTCCCCGATGTTATTAAATTTGTATATTGAGCAAGCAGTGAAGGAAACAAAAGAAAAATTTGGAGTAGGTATTAAAATCCACGGAGAAAAAATAAAAACTTTGAGGTTCGCCGATGACATTGTAATTCTGTCAGAGACAGCAAAGGACTTGGAAGAGCAGTTGAACGGAATGGACAGTGTCTTGAAAGAAGGGTAAAAGATGAACATCAACAAAAGCAAAACAAGGATAATGGAATGTAGTAGAATTAAATAGGGTGATGCTGAGGGAATTAGATTAGGAAATGAGATGCTTAAAGTAGTAAAGGAGTTTTGCTATTTGGGGAGCAAAATAACTGATGATGGTCGAAGTAGAGAGGATATAAAATGTAGACTGGCAATGGCAAGGAAAGGGTTTCTGAAGAAGAGAAATTTATTAACATCGAGTATAGATTTAAATGTGAGGAAGTCGTTTCTGAAAGTATTTGTATGGCGTGTATGGAAGTGAAACATGAACGATAAATAGTTTAGACAAGAAGAGAATAAAAGCTTTTGAAATGTGGTGCTACAGAAGAATGCTGAACATTAGATGGGTATATCACGTAACTAATGAGGAGGTATTGAATAGAATTGGGGAGAAGAGGAGTTTGTGGCCCAACTTGACTAGAAGAAGGGATTGGTTGGTGGGACATGTTTTGAGGCATCAAGGGATCACAAATTTAGTGCTGCAGGGTAAAAATCGTAGAAGGAGACCAAGAGATGAATACACTAAGCAGATTCAGAAGGATGTAGGCTGCAATAGTTACTGGGAGATGAAGAAGCGTGCACAGGATATGGTAGCATGGGGAGCTGCATCAGACCAGTCTTAGGACTGAAGACCACAACAACAACAACAACATATAGCTATTAACAGTCCTTTCAGACACTGCACATTGATAAGGACATCTTGTCTCATTTTGCTTGGGCCGAATCAGAATTTAGGACGTCCTTAATATGAGATTATTGTATTTATGGCAGCATCTGTCAATCTCATATTACCACAGAGAGGTTTTCCATCAGAAAACTTTTTATCCTTGTATTTTCAATTCATTTTTCTTAATTGCGCACCCATTTTGTTTTGGACATGACCAACACATTACAGTTTAGTGATAGGTTTTTAGGTCATGAGGCTTTAATTCTGAAACAGCCTTGAAGGATTTGGTATCACCACCACTAATGTAATTTATTGTGCACCATGTCTGATTTCTGATCATAGAATAGTTTTCTTCATTCTGTCTACTTCCACGGCACCTGCTGGTATCCCTGTGGTTTATCGAACCATTTGGTTCATGACTTTCCATCCATTCTGCATAAGCCATCGTATTTTTCCTCTTTCCCTATTTAACAACCTTTGTAGTAAGAAGTGAGCTATTTGGTATCCACAACTATTCCAGATTTACTTTCTGTTACAGTTCGTACCCCATGTAATGACTAATGTTCACTTATAAGCCATGTACCATCACATGAAACTGGTAACTTTGTGCTTTTGTTGTGTCTTAATTTCTTTTCCTGATGAGTTACTGGTACACAATTTCTTCACAGGTGCTGTCAAATAGGTGGCCTCATATTCATTATATCTTAGGCCTGTCACATCCTGTCCTAAACATCTCATTCCGTACACCACACTTATATTAATAGTATATACATTTCTCATTTTCCCTGACACGAGGCAGTTATAAAATCAGTCTGGTCTTCTTATACAAGATAGAAATACAATTTACCACAATGGAAAGTACCCAAGTTACAACATATTTGTAGTAACAAAAAAATATAGATCTGAAGAATTTTAATGGTTTACTTCCAGATGTGTAGCTGAGTTATTTTTCTGTTGTGTGTACATGCTGCCTGGTCTCTAACCAGTCTACTAACTATTGTTGGTCTCACACTGCTATTTATAGCTGAGTGTGAATCCAACTCCTGACACTCACTATGCTCTTTCAATGCTCTTTGTTTTCCAGAGCCTGCACTGATTTTCTATGAAACACACATTCTTTCAGTATTTCCCACCTCTGGTGGATGTGACAACCATTGAGATCTTAACAGAATGAGTGCCACAGCCCAAGTCTTGTTTAAATCTAAACCCCCATCAGTGTATTAGGTTTCCTGCCATCTTTTTGTTGATAGAATTGTAATTACACAGTCCTGGATATTTGGTTTTTGATGCAGGAAACTGTCTCATGATATTTCTTTCATCATTATATTTGAGGCCGTGCTTGATGACAGCTTATTTGCTTGGTTGTTTTGATCAAGTATGGTGCTGATGTTCCTTCCATCACTCGTTGACTGTTCCAATAATCAGCCTCACATAAGACTTCCCACATCCGCATGGAATGCGATGCTCACCCTGCTTTTGCTGGCCTAGATTATATTTAATATTACAAAGAAGATTTTATCTTCGTTCCTGGGAGCAAAATACACTGGATACCAATTTTCTGTAGGAGTCTACCAATCATTCTGGATATTGAGCCAGACCTCCACCATGTGGACCAGCAGATCATTTGTAACTTTAAGACCTCTTTCTCATGCATTCCTGATGTTGAGCGCAACCCCTTTGGAAAACTATTTGTAGATACAACTCGTCTGTGTGGCTCTGTCTGTCAGAAAGTGTTCGAGCTTTCTGGACCAGAACACACCATATTTCTTTGTGATTGGATAGTGATGGCTCAAGGTGTGGGTGTGGGGAAAGAGAGAGAGAGAGAGAGAGAGAGAGAGAGAGAGAGAGAGAGAGAGAGAGAATCATTGCACATGCATTTTCTATATACACTCTGATGAAGAAATCTAACCAGTCTTACTCTAAACTAACCCTTGATGAAAGGTTAGTTGCCCTTCTTTTCAAGTTCCATTGTGAATTTTATATTATGATGAAAAGAATTTCAATGTTCCATGTGTTGCCCGAAGCACTTCATGGGAATTAGTGCCTGCTTCAAATTACTCCATCTAGTGGACTACCCATTGTCAAGCCATCACTGACCTCTCTCTCCATGTTTCAAGCTATCACCATCTGACAGAAAGAAATTCGTTGTTAAAGACTCTGCTCCATAGAGCTTAAACACTTCCAGAAAAGAAGTACTCGCCGAAGAATTAAGATACCTACAAATAGTGTTATGGGGTCATTCCATGCCAATTCAACCAATTTGAGAAAATGTTCCAGCTGATAGTCTCAGATTTGGCTGAAATTTAGCACACCAATACTACCAAGTGTGGAACACTCATGTACAAAAAAGTTCCCCTGCCAATTAGTTCTAGAATTGTGGCTTGTGAAAGAAGGTGGCGTGACCTGGAAATTGCAAGCCGCATCTGGCAATGTATCTTCAGACCTAACTTCAGGTCTTAATAACTTTGGAACTATTCCGCACAGTCCAGTGAAATTTTTACAACCCAGTAACATCCACTTAGAGAGCACACTCTATGAATCAAAACACCAACAACATACTTCTGAGGGAAAATAAAAAATTTCAAAATGTGATTTAAAAAAATATAATATGTTAAAAGGAACATATTGTAGCTGCCCTCTATGCCAAATATAATTCACTCAAAAAGGGTATAAATTTTTGTGATAAGCTTAATGTGACCTAAAAACACACAGAACTCATCTTGTCCATATCAGTCACACCAACAGAGTTACATGCACATAAAAATACAGAAATTTGAAAAATTACCTGAAATACATGGATTTTCCAAGTGAGGTAGCACAAAAGGGACAAGTGATATCCAAGCCAAATTTCAAACACTGCATAAGTAGACCATAATATAATATATGGCAAAATTTCAACTTGTTATTGCAAGGTGACAGAGATGTATTCAGTTATGTTTCTTTTAATGCAATTTAGCAAGTAATAGTCATGATGCAGACAGCTTGTTTCAGATAAAGCTGCAGCAATTGTTGGGAACCATTTGGCAACAGAAAGTTAAACAATGGTAGTTTTCAGGGACAGAATGAGTCATTGTTAGGCAGGAACAACAAAGGAAACAAGCAACAATTACAGGTTACTCGTGTTTTTAAGATTCTTGTTCAGACTGGTCAGTGCTGTTGTGGAAAGTCAGTTTGGAGGCAGAAGATTGTACTAGTGGTGCTTTTGTACAAACAAGTTGCAGTATTGGTAGAGCACAATTATCTGGGTGTCATAAAACAACATGTGGAACAAAATGTGGCTTTCGCCTTGTACTGTATGATCTGGATGAATCTGACAAAGATTTGTTGCTATGGAGATCCAGGATACATCATGTGGGCACAAGAAGTACAGTTCCAGGAAACTTTAGTGTTTGTTATCATCATATGAAAGTGTTTCTGGATAAGTATTCTTTCCTACAAAGAAGTTGTTTAGATCCATTTCGGATTCATAAGAAGACAGCCTCAGAGAAATTGATATAAAATCAGTATTGAAAGTGAATCAGTGCATGGGACTTAACATGAAACCAGGACAAAAGTTATGTTCCAGGTGTGTTACACTGCTAAAAAAATGAAGAATATTCTGACAATTTACATTACAGGGACAAAGAGTATCAGCCACCTACAACCACAGCAGATGAGCAATTAAATACATCAGTGACTGCTCTTGGTTTGTCTCCCATGAAGACACACAAAGTTGGGAAAAGAGACAGGCCCATCTATGGTAGAAGAAAACTACAAGAAGCTCAAATGGAATTAAAACACAAAATAGCTGAAACACTAACACTAGGAGAGGAAGAACTATCTGCTCCAAAGGAACAGAAATCATGCCAAAAATGCTCTGATTTTGATGAAATTGTGTGCATGATTTGAAAGAAAAATGTGCCATATCTACACACCAGAAAAAAGTAGCTATTCTTACCCTTGCACGTTCCAGCTGGTCTATTGACTACACTGCAAAGGAATTCAGCGTTTCTACATATATGGTAAAGCTAGCTAGGAAAATAAAAGAAACCCAAGGAGTGCTTTCACAACTTCAGCAGGCACAGGAATAAGCAATTGATTTCAGAAATAAATGTGCTAGTGCTGGAGTTTTATGAAAATAATGACTACAGCCGAATAATGCCTGGAAAAAGAGACTGTGTAACGGTGAAAATGGGAAATGTTCGTGTACAGATGCAAATAAGACTTGCTATACAACATATCAGAACTATATGTAGAATTCAAGGAAAAGTATCCCAGTACCAAAGTAGGTTTATCTTCTTTTTTCAATCTTCGTCCAAAATGGAGTGTGCCTGTAAGTGCAAGGGGCACACACAATGTTTGTGTATGTGCTAAACTGATGTTTGCTGCTATAAAGGATTCTGGTCTGGATTACAAAGATGCAATGAAGCAGCTAGTGTGTGACATCAGTTCCTACCAGTGCATGATACACAGGTGTGAAAAGTGTCCTGGTAAGGCAAATCTTGCAGAACACAGGAATAACAAACTGTATGGTGAAACAGGTACTAACAAAGAGATAGAGGGGCTGGCCAGTACTTAACCTCAGCTCAGTACAGCCGGTAGATACACAAAAAAACAACCGAAAATTTACATTCCTAGCTTTCGGAATAAATCTGCCTTCATCAGGGAGGAAGGAACATTTCTTCCGAAAGTTAGGAACGTAAATTTTCGGTTGTTTTTTGTGTTTCTATCGGCTGTACTGAGCTGAGGTAAGTACTGGCCAGCCCCTCTATCTCTTTGTTAGTATTTGGATGAAGGAACATTTATTCTGAAAGCTAGGAATGTAAATTTTCGGTTGTTTTTTGTGTATCTATTGGCTGTACTGAGCTGAGGTTAAGTACTGGCCAGCCCCTCTATCTCTTTGTTAGTATTTGTTTCACATCTTCATATGAGATTTTCCATTAATTATTTAAACTGTATGGTGAACTCCTTATGGATGACGATGAACTTGTTTCTTATAAATAATGGACACACATGGATTGCACAAGTCTTAAAACAAAGCAACAAAGCAAAGTACAGTGGAAGATTTTGTTGAAATGTGTTGTCAAAAAACGGACAAACTGATCACACACAGCTTCACAGCAACAGCACAATCAAGTTATCTCCAGCTTTGTAAGGATAATTTGAAACAAGATGAAATTATAGTAATACTAGACTTTTCTGAAAATTATGCATTTATAGTTCAAGATGCCATCCAAGGATATCATTGGGACAACAGTCAAGCAACTCTCCAGCGATTTGCGATTTACTATAGAGGTGAATCAGGCGATGTTTTTGTCATGAACCTGTGTGTTTTTAGTGACTATTTAATTCATGATGCCATTGATGCCATTGCAGTTCATGCCTACTTTCGCACTGTCATGGCATATGTGAAAAACAAGCTGCCTCACATACATTTTGCGAAATACTTAAGTGATGGGGAGCTAGTCAGTACAAAAACTGCAAAAATCTCATAAATTTATGCATGCATTACCATGATTTCCAGATTCACGCAGAATAGCAATTTTTTCGCAAGTCATGGTAAAAATATATGGTGGTATTGGTGCTACCATTAAGTCCATGACATCACGAGCTAGTCTGCAGCACCCTACAGAAGGTCACATTCTAACACCTCTTCAATTATTTGCCTGGGAACAGAAAAATATCTCTGGCATACAATCATTCTATGTTTCGAAAGATGAGGTGAAATCAGTCAAAGAGTTTCTAAAAAGCAGACTAGAACACGTTAATACTGTTGCAGGCACAAGGAACCATCATCATTTCTCTCCAACGAATTCTGACAATGTGCAGATGAGCAGACTGTCTTGTTATAACTATAGGTTCATGCACAACATGTGTCTGACGCAGTATTCAGAAGCAAAAGCAGCAACATACAACCAGGTTGCTATGTTGTTGCTGTTTATGATGTCAAATTGTACTTAGGATGTGTTGCAGAGTGCTCTGAAGCAAAAGGTGTTGTATTTGTGAGCTTCATGGCGCCAGCAGGTCGAGCAAGATCATTTCATTGGTCACGTTTGGCAGATAGGTGTTGGATTTCTTTTGAACGTATTCTTATGACAGTTCCTGTTCCTACTACAGTGTCAGGAAGACTGTACAATATTCCACTCAATGTACAGAGTACAGTAGCTAAAGTATGGGAGAACATCTGTTTGAAGCACAATCGACTGGTTTTTAGCAATTAAGGTGAAGTAAACATTAATGATAGGTTGTGTTAATCTATCTATATGTTGTTGCTTAGTGATTAAATGGTTGTGGGGGGAGGATAAGAAGAGGCAGAACAGTTTATGATATGTTTTTACAAAAATGTGTTATGGAACAATGGCCACATCACCAAATACATCTGTCAACTTCCATTGTAGACAAATGTCTTGCAATAACATGCTGAAATTTTGAGATTTATATCATTATGGTCTACTTATGCAGTGTGTGAAATTTGGCTTGGATACCACTTGTCCCTTTTGTGCTACCACACTTGAAAAATCCATATTTTTCAGGTAATTTTTCAAATTTTTGTTTTTGTGTGCATGTAACTCAGTTTTTGTGACTGATATGGGCATGATGAGTTCTGTGTGTGTTTGGGCCACATTAAGCTTACCACAAAAGAATTCATACCCTCTTTGAGTGAATTATATTTGGCATAGAGGGCACCTCTAATATGTACCTTTTAACTTATTACATTTTTTAATCACATTTTGGAATTTTTTTATTTTCCCTCCGAAATATGTTGTTGGTGTTTTGATTCAAGGAGTGTGTTATGTAAATAGATGTTACTGAGTTGTAAAAATTTCACTGGACTGTGTGGAATAGTTCCAAAGTTATTAAGATCTGAAGTTAGGGCTGAAGATAGATTGCCAGATGTGGGTTGCAATTCCTGGGTCATGCCACCTTCTCTCACAAATCATAATCCTGGGACTAATTGACAGGGTAAACTAATACTTTGTACGCGAGTGTTCCACACGTGGTAGAATTAGTGTACTGAATTTCAGTCAAATCTGAGACTATGAGCTGGAGCCCCGGTTGAACTGACATGGAATGACCCTATGGAGGTACTCACAAGGGAAACTCCCCACATCAAGGTGTAAGAACAGAACCTCCAGATGTACATACCTTCTATTTGTTCCACACAAGTACCACGTTATGACCTTTGTGTTCCATTTGGAAGTTTTGACTCGAGAATTCCTTTGTTGTAACATGACTCACACCGTTTATTTGTTGTCTTCATTTCTGTGAGAGGTTATGCAGCATATATCCTGCACTCAACATTCAACACATGTACTTGCTATGGTGCTTCTTATCACATGACTTACATGTAGTGGACACGTTAATGCCCAGACAGACAGTTCATGAATTTCTGAAAAATAAATAAATAAAAGGGGGTGGGGGTTGGCAAGAGGAAGATCTGGACATGGATCTCCCACTTTGTAGTCCAGCACCGTGACCACACAACCACAACACCGTTATTCTTGCAGTGTTGCTCATCTCAAGCTTCTACGGTCCATTGTTTATAATTTGCTTCTTTTTTCACATTTCAGTACACCTTCTTCCAGTTGTCATGCCGAGCTATCCACTGCTAGGACATTTTACAACTAAATCCGAAGGCAGTGCAATGGGGAGTTTCCCTTGTCAGATCATCAAATTGAGTTGGTGTTGCAGTCAAAACGTAAAAAATAAGTTTTGGTGGAGACTGAGACAGGGAAAGAGAAGCTAGGAATCACTTACCTACCTTATGCTGGGCCAACATCCAGAAACATGACCTCCAATGTATTTCACTTCCGTGAACAAAGATTTTTAAAAAATCTTCAGTGTAATGTTAAGGAGTTTAGGTTTCTAAAATCTAGCTCTGTACCGTATTTTATGCAAATGTGGCATTTCATCAGTGGAGCAGACTTTTAGAATAGTTGAGGAGAGATGCAAGGAACACCAGCAACACACCCGACTAAAACAACCAAGCAAATCAGCTGTTGCCAAACAGCCCTCAAAATTAATCATGAAATGAAATATAGCGAGACCAATTTTGTGGTGCAAACACAAGTTTCTGGGACAACATAATTTAAGAGTCTGTCAGTAAAAAGATGGCAGAAAACCTAGCACACATGTTTGGAAGTTTAAATCTAAACAAGTTTAGTGTATTGACTCTAAAATTTATTACAGTCTTGATGGCCATCACATCCACCAGAGCTAGGGAATGCTGAGAGAATGTACATTTCATGGAATATCAGTACGGGCTCTGAAAAGGAAAAGAGCTTCAAAGGTCTTAGTGGGTGTCAGAAAACAAACTCACAGTCAACTATAAATATAAATAATTGCAATGTTGGACCAGCAATAGTTCACACTCTGGGTGGAGTCAAGGCAAAGAGTACACATAACAGCACAATTCATAGCATCTGAAGAAGACTGGGGTAAGTTGTTGAAAAATTGTGCATAAAAGACGACAACAAATTGGAAAACCCGGAAGTACATCATTAATCAATCTCATTGGGAAAACGTGATAAATATGTAGGATTTTCTTTGGTGAAAAAGGAAGGAAATAAGGAAATACTGGCAGCATATTCAAACTCTCATCTACTCAGAAGGTGACCTCAATGTTTGGTGCTTGATTGTCACACAGTATCAAAGATCCACATTGTGTGTGTCCATATGCAGTGTATGTCATGCAATCTAAGTTGAATTTTATAAACAACATTGTAGGAATTTTCTTGATTTTACTTCTTGTCTCCAGCTTGTTCCAGAAACCATCCTAAATCATTACATTAGCATTAAAAAAAAGGATAACATGTAACATCACTTTCAAAACTTTATGTACACTCCTAGTGCTGGTTAAACAGGCAAGGAGGAAGAGAAAAGACTCATAAATGATACGTAGCTTGTGGGGCAAGTGATTCTGAATAACTTCCTCTCTCCCTGCACTACCAGTTCTGCTTGTAATATCTGTTACTCTCAAGGACTGGACTACTGGCTTGAAAACCTAGAGACTTGTTATCTTTTCTTTTCTTTCCCCCTCTTATTTTACACGCGCGCGCGCCCACACACACACACACACACACACACACACACACACACACAAATCACTACTACGTTATATTTCAGTTTCAGGCTACCTGTTTCTTTTTACGTTTCTGTTCTTGGTGGTGGTGGTGGTGGTGGTGGTGGTGGTGGTGCTCCTCAGTCCAGAGACTGGTTTGATGCAGCTCTCCATGCTACTGTAACCTGTATAAGCCTCTTCATCTCCGAGTAACTACTGCAGCTTACATCTTTTGAATCTGCTTAGTGTATTTAGCTCTTGGTCACCCTTTACAATTTTTACCCTCCATGCTTTCCTCCAATACTAAATTGATGATCCTGTGATGCCTCAGAACATGCCCTACCAACCGATCCCTTCTTCTAGTCAAGTTGGGCCACAAATTCCTCTTCTCCCCAGTGCTGCTCAGCATCACCTAATTAGTTATGTGATCTACCCATCTAATCTTCAGCATTCTTCTGTAGCACCACATTTCAAAAGCTTCTATTCCCTTCTTGTCTAAAATGTTTATCGTCCACATTTCACATCCATACATAGCTACAATCATATAAATACTTTCAGAAAACACTTCCTGATACTTAAATCGATACTTGATGTTAACAAATTTCTGTTCTTCAGAAATGCTTGTCTTGCCACCACCAGCCTACATTTTATATCCTCTCTACTTCAACCATCATCAGTTATTTTGTTGTCCAAATAGCAAAACTCATCTACTACTTTAAGTTTCTCGTTTCCTAATCTAGTTCCCTCAGCATCACCTACTTAAATTCGACTAAATTCCATTATTCTCATTTTGTTTGTGTTGATGTTCATCTTATATCCTCCTTTCAAGGCACTGTCCATTCTGTACAACTGTTCTTCCAAGTCCTTCGCTGTCTCTGACAGAATTACAAAGTCATCGGCGAACCTCAAGGTTTTTATTTCTTCTCCCTGAATTTTAATTCCTACTCCAATTTATATATTTATTTTTATGCCTTATTCAGTGTACAGATTGAATAACATTAGGGATAGGCTACAACCCTGTCTCACTCCCCTCTCAACCATTGCTTCCCTTTTGTGCCTGTCAACTCTGCCTTTGGGTTTCTGTACAAATTGTAAATAGCCTTTTGCTCATTGTATTTTACCCCTTCCACCCTTCAGAATTTGAGAGAGAGTATTCCAGTCAACATTGTCAAAAGCTTTCTCTAAATCTACAAATGCTAGAAACGTAGGTTTGCATTTCCTTAATCTTTCTTCTAAGATAAGTTGTAGGGTCAGTATTGCCTTGCGTGTTCCTACGTTTCTTCAGAATCCAAACTGTCTTTTCCTGAGGTCGGCTTCTACAAGTTTTTCCATTTGTCTGCAAAGAATCCACATTTGTATTTTGCAACCATGATTTATTAAGCTGATAGTTTGGTAATTTTCATATCTGTCAGCTAGTGCTTTCTTTGGAATTGGAATTATGATATTCTTCTTGAAGTCAAAGGGTACTTCGTATGTCTCGTGCATCTTTACTGCCAGATGGAAGAGTTTGGTCAAGGCTAGCTCTCCCAAGGCTGTCAGTAACTCTAACGGAATATTATCTAGATCTCTCAGTACTCTGTCAAATTCTTTACGCAGTATAACATCTCCCTTCTCTTCTTTATGTATGTTGTCTTCTATTTCCATAATATTTGCCTCAAGTACATCGCCCTTGTATAGACTCTCTGTATACTCCTTTCGGCTTTCCCTTCTTTGTAAAGGACTGGTTTTCCATCTCAGCTCTTGATATCTGTACAGGTGGTTCTCTTTTCTACAAAGGTATCCCTAATTTTTCTGTAGGCGGCATCTATCTTATCCCGAGTGATATCTGCTTCTACATCCTTACATCCTTTCATTAGTTGAATTCAATATCTCTTGTGTTTCCCATTTATTTCTACTAGCTCTGGTGTTTTTATCTAATTCAGCCTCTGCTGCCTTCACTATTTCATTTCTCAAAGCTATCCATTCTTCTTCTACTTTATTTGTTTTCCCTGTTCTTGTCAACTGTTTCCTAATGGTCCTTCTTAAACACTCAAAAACCTCTAGTTCTTTCAGTTTATTCAGGCCCCATCTCCTTAAATTCCCACCTTTTAATCTATAGTTCATAACCAATAAATTATGGCCCAAGTCTACATGCACCCCTGGAAACATCTTAAATTTAAAACCTGGTTCCTAAATCTCTGCCTCGTCATCACATCATCAGTCTGAAACCTTCTGGTGCCTCCAGCTCTCTTCCACGTATACAAAATTTTTTCTTGATTCTTAAATAAAGTGTTAGTGATGATTAAGTTATGCTCTGTGTAAAATCCTACAGGCGACTTCCTCTTTTATTCCTTGCCCCCAGTCCTCATTCACCTACTACTTTTCCTTCTCTTCCTTTTCCTACTATCGAATTCCAGTCCCCCATTACTATTAAATTTTCATCTCACTTAACTATCTGAATAATTTGTTTTACCTCATCATACATTTCTTCAATCTCTTCATCATCTGCAGAGCTAATTGGTATAAAACTTATATTACTGTGGTAGGTGTGGGCTTCATTTATATCTTGGGTGCAATAATGTGCTAACTATGCTGTTTGTATTAGCTTATCTGCATTCCTATTTTTTTATTCATTATTAAACCTACTACTGCATTACCCCTATTTGATTTTGTATTTATAACCCTGCCTGTATTCACCTGACCAGAAGACCTGTTCCTCCTCCTACCGAACTTCACTAATTCCCACCATATCTGACTTTAAACTATCCATTTCTCTTTTTAAATTTTCTAACCTACCTGCTCAGAAAAGGGATCTGACATTCCACGCTCCGAGCCGTAGAATGCCAGTTTTGTTTTTCCTAATAACAACATCCTCCTGAGTAGTTCCCAACTGGAGATCCGAGTGGGGAGATTACTTTACCTGCAGAATATTTTACCCATGAGGACACCATCATCATTTAACCATACAGTAAAGCTACATGCTCTCAGGAGAAATTACAACTGTAGTTTCCCCTTGCTTTCAGCTGTTTGTAGTACCAGCACAGCAGTGCTGTTCTGGTTGATGTTAAAAGGTCAGGTCAGTTAATCATCCAGACTGTTGCCCCTGCACTACTGAAAAGGTTGCTGCCCATCCTCAGTAAACACATGTTTGTCTGGCCACCCAACAGATACCCCTCCGTTGTGGTTGCACCTACTGTACGGCCATGTGCATTGATGCAAGCCTCCCCACCAACGGCAAGGTCCATGGTTCATGAGGACACTTCCCTCTGTTAAAGTTCACTTACCAGGTGTCATCTGTCTCATATGTCATGCTTACCTTAAAATCCCACAGTTTCCGTCACAAATACCAGTTATGTCTACTGTTTACTGCTTTTTATAGTTGTGACTTGGCTTTTACTGATATGCCTTAATTGTATTCAAATGGTGCACTACTCTGATGTCGCAAAGCATTTGTTAACAGGTAATATGGGACTGTATAGTACACTCATAAATGTCTCAACAATAGCAATGTACAGGGGATAAAATGATGATTTAGAACCCTGTGGAAGACTGTATGTGTTGACAGATGCTGGTATGGTGCAGACTCTTGTCTGAAAATTCTATGTTGTGGCACTACAAAATAAAATTTAAAAAAATGGTGACATGTTCCACATCCACGAGGATCTCCTCAACACGGATCTATGGAACGAAAAACTAATCTAATCTAATTATATTCTTGCTTCTTTAAAGTTGGTCAGTTTTTCGAAGGGAGTGTTCCAAGACTTACCAAGCGGGAAAGCGCCGGCAGACAGGCACATGAACAAAACACACAAACACACACACAGAATTACGAGCTTTCGCAACTGGCAGTTGCTTCGTCAGGAAGGAAGGAAGGAGAGGGAAAAATGAAAGGATGTGGGTTTTAAGGGAGAGGGTAAGGAGTCATTCCAATCCCGGGAGCGGAAAGACTTCCCTTAGGGGAAAAAAAGGACAGGTGTACACTCGCACACACACACACACATATCCATCCGCACATACACAGACACAAGCAGACATATTTAAAGGCAAAGAGTAAGGGCAGAGATGTCAGTCGATGCGGAAGTACAGAGGCAAAGAAGTTGTTGAAAGACAGGTGAGGTATGAGTGGCGGCAACTTGAAATTAGCGGAGGTTGAGGCCTGGCGGATATCGAGAAGAGAGGATATACTGAAGGGCGAGTTCCCATCTCCGGAGTTCGGATAGGTTGGTGTTGGTGGGAAGTATCCAGATAACTCGGACGGTGTAACACTGTGCCAAGATGTGCTGGCCGTGCATCAAGGCATGTTTAGCCACAGGGTGATCCTCATTACCAACAAACACTGTCTGCCTGTGTCCATTCATGCGAATGGACAGTTTGTTGCTGGTCATTCCCACATAGAAAGCATCACAGTGCAGGCAGGTCAGTTGGTAAATCACGTGGGTGCTTTCACATGTGGCTCTCCCTTTGATCGTGTACACCTTCCGGGTTACAGGACTGGAGTAGGTGGTGGTGGGAGGGTGCATAGGACAGGTTTTACACCGGGGGCGGTTGCAAGGGTAGGAGCCAGAGGGTAGGGGAGGTGGTTTGGGGATTTCATAGGGATGAACCAAGAGGTTACGAAGGTTAGGTGGACGGCGGAAAGACACTCTTGGTGGAGTGGGGAGGATTTCATGAAGGATGGATCTCATTTCGGGGCAGGATTTTAGGAAGTCGTATCCCTGCTGGAGAGCCACATTCAAGGTCTGATCCAGTCCCGGGAAGTATTCTGTTACAAGTGGGGCACTTTTGGGGTTCTTCTGTGAGAGGTTCTGGGTTTGAGGGGATGAGGAAGTGGCTCTGGTTATCTGCTTCTGTACCAGGTTGGGAGGGTAGTTGTGGGATGCGAAAGCTGTTTTCAGGTTGTTGGTGTAATGGTCGAGGGATTCAGGACGAGCAGATTCGTTTGCCACGAAGGCCTAGGCTGTAGGGAAGGGACCGTTTGATATGGAATGGGTGGCAGCTGTCATAATGGAGGTACTGTTGCTTGTTGGTGGGTTTGATGTGGACGGATGTGTGCAGCTGGCCATTGGACAGATGGAGGTCAACATCTAGGAAAGTGGCATGGGATTTGGAGTAGGACCAGGTGAATCTGATGGAACCAAAGGAGTTGAGGTTGGAGAGGAAATTCTGGAGTTGTTCTTCACTGTGAGTCCAGATCATGAAGATGTCATCAATAAATCTGTACCAAACTTTGGGTTGGCAAGCTTGGGTAACCAAGAAGGCTTCCTCTAAGCGACCCATAAATAGGTTGGCATACGAGGGGGCCATCCTGGTACCCATGGCCCCATCATCGTGCAGCCCGCCTCCAGTAGTGTCGCGACAGGCGTGAATGGAGGGACGGATGGAGACGTGTCGTCTTCAGCAATGAGAGTTGCTTCTGCCTTGGTGCCAATGATGGTCGTATGCGTGTTTGGCGCCGTGCAGGTAAGCGCCAAAATCAGGACTGCATACAACCGAGGCACACAGGGCCAACACCCGGCATCATGGTGTGGGGAGCGATCTGCTACACTGGCCGTACACCTCTGGTGATCGTCGAGGGGACACTGAATAGTGTACGGTACATCCAAACCGTCATCGAACCCATAGTTCTACCATTCCTAGACCGGCAAGGGAACTTGCTGTTCCAACAGGACAATGCACGTCCGCATGTATCCCGTGCCACCCAACGTGCTCTAGAAGGTGTAAGTCAACTACCCTGGCCAGCAAGATCTCCGAATCAGTCCCCCATTGAGCATGTTTGGGACTGGATGAAGCGTCGTCTCACGCGGTCTGCATGTCCAGCACGAACGCTGGTCCAACTGAGGCGCCAGGTGGAAATGCCATGGCAAGCCGTTCCACAGGACTACATCCAGCATCTCTACGATCGTCTCCATAGGAGAATAGCAGCCTGCATTGCTGCGAAAGGTGGATATACACTGTACTAGTGCCGACATTGTACATGCTCTGTTGCCTGTGTCTTTGTGCCTGTGGTTCTGTCAGTGTGATCATGTGATGTATCTGACCCCAGGAATGTGTCAATAAAGTTTCCCCTTCCTGGGACAATGAATTCACGGTGTTCTTATTTCAATTTCCAGGAGTGTAGAAAACTTTGTTTATATGTTTTTCAGGGGGCTAAAATAAGTATAAGTGTGAAAAATGTATACATGGAAGGAAGCGCCATATTTGCTAATTACACAGTAAAAACAGAAATGAAAAATACAATAAATGAAAAGTTACATAACAGGAAACATAATATGTAATATGTGCATATTAAGTACTTAAAAATGAAGAGAAATAGGTACATG
Organism: Schistocerca gregaria; assembly: GCF_023897955.1. NCBI lineage: Eukaryota > Metazoa > Arthropoda > Insecta > Orthoptera > Acrididae > Schistocerca > Schistocerca gregaria. The sequence goes on from NC_064925.1 coordinate 251,039,803, forward strand.
TCTACATGGAAGGAAATGTCACGTCTTAAAATATTACATTTTTGTGGAATTAAAAAGTAATTTTGGATATTGTGGCTTCTTATTTTGTGTGTGTGTGTGTGGGGGGGGGGGAGGGGGGGGGGGGTGTTGGAAAGGCATTTCTCTCCAGTTTCCTATAACATAGTAGCAGGCAGTTTTGACTGTATCTGTTTATGACAAATGTTTAGTCATTTGTACTTGTGTTGGACATTTTAAATATGTGAGTTGTATCACTGTATTGCATATTGTTGTTACAGATGCTGCAGCACAAATGAAAGTTGGAGCCATGAAGAGGGGACAAACGAGATCACATGTTGGACTGAAAAGAACAAGGGATGAAATGTCGTAAAAGAGGATCAGAAAAACAAATACTGTTTTAATCTAAATGCTTGGAAGAGGAGTATGTGCTTCATTATTCAAAGACAATATATTGCTGTCCTTAATCAGGATTTGTGAAGGTATCCCCTGTGGACATGAAGAGATCTGTTTCAAAATGCTGTTTTATGTGTGTGTGTACATAAAAGTGACATGAACTGTAAACTACTGCTGTTTTATGTCATTTAAGACAGTAGTTCAGTTTAATACATTGGATATTAGATGTGACATGACTGTGAATCAACAATGAACTTTTTTTAAAAAAAATAAATGAGGAAGACTCTTGTATTGTCTTAAATGTTGGTTTAACCTGTAATGTCATCCTTATAATATAAACCCGGATATATAAGCACAGACATATTAATTGGTTTTTGTGAAATGGGTCCCTTATTTGCCCTTCCTGCAATAACTTATCAGAATATCTGTACTCAGGAGTGTAAACTATGCTTATCTATAAAGTTTGCATTAGAAAGGTTTTAACTGTAATAGTATATAGGTAACTGTAAATGTACCCTCTAAAGTTACATAAATGCTTTGTCATAAGTGTTGGATAAAAATATCATCTGAGTTTGTAGAACGAGGAACAATGGACACCCCCCCCCCCCCCACCCCCCGTCTCTCTCTCTCTCTCTCTCTCTCTCTCTCTCTCTCTCTCTCTCTCTCAATCTCTCAAGAGATTGGAAGTTGTACAAAGACTATAGCAGTATTGTATCAAAAGACCTTTCACATAACCAAAATAATTTTCTGTTCATGTGTAAAATCCGTCAGTTACACAGTTCAAGAGAGATGCAAGGAAGCACACTCAACTAAAACACCCAAGCAAATCAGCTGTTGGTGTGCATTTCCCCAAAAATTAATCTTAAAATGAAATACAATGAGACCAATATTGTGGTGCAAATGCCAATTTTCTGATGTAGCCCAGTTAAGGAGTCTGTCAAAAAAAAATAGATAGCAGAAAACCTAATAAACAGGAATGGAGTTTTAAATTTAAACAGCCTCTTTTTGACGAACACATCTAATAAAGCCACAACCTGCCAATTAATTTGACATATTGTTTGACCATTTACTGAGGCCTTTGGAACATACTCTGTGCTCAAACAGTATAAGATATCTCACACAGAATAATATCATCAATCATCAGTATAGGCCAAAATGGATTCCAAAACATTGGTCTGCCGACATATACATGCATATTCTGCAACCCACTGTTTATGGCATGGCGAAGAGCACTTTTCATTGTACCAGTTATTAGGACTTCTTCCAAATCCATTCCCTTATCCACTTCAGGAAGCATGATTGCTTAAACTTCTCTGAGCACAATGTAATTAATCTTATTGTGTATTTACGAACTTTATGGCAGTGATACATGAAGAATTGTAGTAGACTCCTAGTTTCATCACTGGTTCATGAAAATTTGTAAGCTGATATTTCCAGGATAGAGTGTGTTTATCTTCATGTGTGTGCGAAAGTTTTCTTAGCATCCCTGTGATGCTCCCACATGCATCAAGCAAACACAAACAAACCTGTGACCATTCCTTCTGCCATTCTTTATACATGTTTAATGTTGCTTATTAGTCCTATTTTGTACAAGTCCCACAAATTTGAGCAGTATTATAGCTTGAGTGTTTTTTAAGCAATCTCCTTTGTAGACTGAGTACATTTTCTTAGAATTCTACCAATGAATCGAAGTCTGCTGCCTACCTTATCAACAACTGAACCAGTGTGACTGTTCCATTTCATATATGTACAAATTATTACAGCCCGGCATGTGTTTGAGCTGACCAATTTTAATTTTGACTCAATTATGTAGTAGTCATAAGGTACTAAGTTTTTTAATTTAGTTAAGTATACAATTTTGTCATATTACAGACAACCGCGTAATCATTGAAAATATTGAGTTTACTATTAATAGTGTCTTCAAGGCCTTTAATATACAGTGTGAAGAGCAGGGGTCCCAACACACTTCAAGAGCGTCAGGGTCGACTGTTTGAAACTATCACCTCGCGGCCATTCGTTCTGGTGGGTCCTCGCTATGCAAGTAACTGACAAAAAAATTTGGAATTTTGTGTTGTACTCAGTAGTGTTAAAAATGTAGTATTGAGTAGACTGGTTGTATTGTGTAATGCGGTAAGGATTACACATATGAAAAATTGTGGGTTTGAATCTCATCAGGTTCATGACATTACTTATTTTTAAATCTTTACCATAATGACTTTGATCATCATTTTTATTTGATTAATTTCTTTAATTGTAATTTTTAATTTGTATTTCTTTGTCATGTCAATTTAGTTATCATATCAACTTTTTCATTTGTTCTCATTTTTTCTTTATAACATCCTTTTTTCACTCAGAATTTTTGTGACTGTGAGATTAATTATTTTTGTGTGTTATAATATTCAAGTATTTGTAATGCTGATCCATTGGTTAAAAAACAAAAGACAAAATAATCTATGTGGGTCATTCCGAAAGTAAAGAACATTCTGTTTTGGCACGTGACCCGTCTTCGCACCACCACCACCACCACCACCACCACCACCACCACCACCACCACCACTGCCGACTGACTGCTGAAACTTGGTACTCATCCACTTCAGTTTGGTGGCAATTATGGCCCAATATGATTTATTACTGTGTAACTGTGCAGCTTTAACATGTGTAACTCAGTTGATGATTCCACCAAGTGTGAGGTACACAGTGTTATCCACTTTTTAAATGCACAAAAAGTCCAACACACCGAAATTTAGAAATAGACAACTGAGGGTTATCCTAATCTGATGCTTCTTTCATCAGTTTGAAAGTTGGGTATCATGTTGAATGGCGGATGGAAGAACATCCATGACAAAGATTGCAGGGGCCGGTACTCAGTGATGACTGATAGACTTATTAGCAAATTGAAACAAAAATCCAAGAAGATTCAAAGTTAGAGGATTACAGCAGCCTACTGTCAGATGCTTCAATGACTTCGCTACACCACTTAAAACAAGCAGTGCAGAGCTGATGACTGATAGACTTATTAGCAAATTGAAACAAAAACCCAAGAAGATTCACAGTTAGTGGATTACGGCAGCCTACTGTCAGATGCTTAAACGACTTCGCAACACCACTTAAAACAAGCAGTGCAGAAAGCTAACCAGTGAAGTAATCATCCCTCACAATAATGCACAGCTGCAGGAGTGACATAGAGCTCACTTCACTGGTTTCAGTGGGGAATGTTCCAACATCCACCATAAAGTCTGATTTACATTGTGTAATTATCACTTATGTTCCAAACTGAAAGATTTTTTGAGTGACCAGTGCTATTGAAGTGATGATGAACTTTGAGAAGACGTTAATCACTGGTTCAACAGCTTGACAGCAACTGAGTATGCAGAAGGCAGTGACCACGAAGAAGGGTAGCTCGGGTATCAAATTCTATGTAAAATACAGTTTTGTTTAATTATATCAAATAAAAATTTCTGTTAAAAAAAAAAAAAAAAAAAAAAAAACATTTTTTACATTCTGAATGACCCTCATATTTATATTGAGTGGTGTCAAAAATGTATTTTTCGTTGCAACATGTGCATTGTTTTGGATGTTAGTTGTCATACGACCATTTAAAACGTAGCATAAATTCCTAATTGCATTAGGGACAAAATAACACAAATGAAGTGTAAAATGAGTGATGATGTTATGAGTAAAATGAGATTCTAACAAAATGGGGACTAGAAATAATGAATGCAACAACATGGCCAAAAAAATGCGATGATAAAACGAAAGGAATTAAATCAAAATTAACACACAAAATTAATTAAATCACATGAACAAAGATTTCAAGCAAGAAAAGAATGGAGGAAGGAAAATTGGAGCATACAAAGTAGTTGATATGATAATTAAAATGATGTGACAAAGGAATAGAAATTTAAAATTGCATTTAAACCAATTAATGTATTAAAAATAATATTCAGTCATTTCAATGAGGATTTTAAAATAAACAAAATTCAAAAGATGTGATGAGTTTTGAACCCACGACCTTCTGGATGCAAACAGTCTTAGCCTATTCATTATGCCACGCTACCACTTTGAGTGTCGCACAAAATTCCCTTCCTCCCCGCTCCCTGCACATACACTTACTTGCAAATGGCAGCCCACCAAGGTGAATGGCTGCAGGGTGGTTGAGTCTTGGGACAACTGGGAGAAGTCGGGGGAAAGTTTGGGAACTGTTTAGAATTCTGGGAATTTTTCTGTAATTTAGTTTTCAGTTAAATTTTTGTAATTTTGACTGGTAATAATTGATATTCTAACAGAGAATTTCACTTTAGCCCACTACTGCAGAATAATACTGCAGCAACAAAACATAAATGAGAGAATAATACCAAAGTAAAATGCAAAGAAAATGTGCTATTCACAACAAAATGCTGTGCATTCCCAAGCGTCTGCCAAACTTCGTAACAATAATTGCTTTCACTTTGTCTTTCTCGTGGGGCTTGTTTTGATGAACATGACGTCACGATTGTTTACATTTCTAACAAGCTGTGGGAAATTATTGTGAATGATGGTTTGAGAAGCATTATTTTCAAAGTAAATTTCTTCCGCACAAGATGAATTACCTTATGTGGAAGAATGTGCGATAATTTCTTAAATCGTGAAGCGTTGCTCTCATTCAAAAGTTAACCCTTGGGGCCAGCCATTTACGTCATTACTTAAAATGTTACTGGTTCATTTGTGTTTGATTTATCTTAAAGAGGTAACAAACATTAAAAAAGATCAAGCTTCAGGGTTAGTTTTTCTTATTTATTGTAGGTATTTCATAGAGTACAAATTATGCAATAACGTTGGCAAAAAGTATAATTAGTCTTAAAAAAGGGCAAAGTGAGCAGTTCACACATAATTGGCTTTACAATGGAAAAGTCAAAGTGCTCAATGGAACATGTTTTCAGCCAGATAACCCACGAAATGTTCGGTGCACAGCAGTGGAGTTTATAATCATGCTTGTCAGAAATATTCAGCTGCTGCAATTTAAGCTGCTGCTCCAAGGTTCCTTCCTAACTACACCATTGAAAAAAAGAGCAAAAAACTTTTGACAACCAATATTATACACAAAAGCCTAGCTGTTTTTGGTTATACTGTATGTATACTAATTTAAACCATTAACACTTTGTATTTGTGTGTTCGCACTACTTAACAGTGATTTTGGTATTGGCTTTTGAGATCAGGTAACATGTGCTATCATTGGCTGACAAAAGTGCACCATAATCTCAATTTCAGTACTTCAGAAGCTACCATGCTATAATTGGTGGAATTTGTGTTTTGCATCAAAGATCTTTCCAAAGCATTGCCCTTGTATAAAACCTTCATCATTCAAAGGATTGAGAATTTTTACAGTTCCGAGGGAAAATTTATTGTCAGTTTAACATGGAAAAAAAAAAAATTACTTTCATCTGGGAAAAATTGTATTTTCACTCAAGGAAAAGTGTATTTGTAACTGAAAAATCCAAGAATTTTTTTATACATATTTATAATTTTTTTGTCTGTGTACGCAACCTGTGATAGCTAGGGTTTTAACCTACGTAGTATAGATGGTTTCAAAATGTCTATCCCACCACTGAGGACCTCTCCTTGTTAGACATGAACATAATTCATTAATACATGTACACATTATTTCTGCACTGTTGTCGAAACAAAGGCGTAGTTTCTAAACTCTGAAGTGCTTTTTTCAAAAGTGTCTAGGCTAAGGTTCTGTGGTCAGATTTCAGAATTTCTCAGTAAAATATTTGACAGAAGACATCAAAGTACTGCTCCATCATTCCTTATTAAAAGATCAATAATACTTTCAGGGAATGGAACCCCAAGACTGTTAAAATCAGAGTGGAATTATTCTCTCTGTTGATCATATTTCCAGCAGGTGAAGATTAAATGATTAACATCACCCACATCTGAGATGTTAGTCACAGGCGTCAGAATTTCTTAGTTGTAGACAAAATAAATGTGTAGGAAAGCTGCCGTGATTAAATTTCATCCTCGTGAGTACAGAGATAGCTCTGTGCTGTACATTCAAGTTGTGAAATCACAGAAAGCTGGGTATGTGGGTTGGAGGAGGAGGAGATTAGTGTTTAACGTCCCATCGACAACGAGGTCATTAGAGACGGAGCGCAAGCTCGGGTGAGGGAAAGATGGGGAAGGAAATCGGCCGTGCCCTTTCCAAGCAACCATCCCAGCATTTGCCTGAAGCGATTTAGGGAAATCACGGAAAACCTAGATCAGGATGGCCGGAGACGGGATTGAACCATCGTCCTCCCGAATGCGAGTCCAGTGTGCTAACCACTGCACCACCTCGCTCGGTTTGTGGGGTTGTACCCGGCTGTAATATTTTCCTTCGTTAACAGATGATGTCTTCCATTTGTCTTTCCATTGGGGTCGGATATCCATTTTAGTTTGAAGTGGTATAGCTGTCAAGCACTAAACGGTCACACTTCTACATGCAGTTCATGGTGTACAGCAAGATCTCACTTAACAAGTACTTAAATGTTGCAGAGCACCACTTCTGTGGTACACATCTGAAGTTGATGTCTTTCCATCCAACAAATCTCCAATTCAGTCACAAATATTGTACATGATAGACTATTATTTTAAACTTGAGCCAGAGTTCTTCTGTGTGCTCTTGTCAAGAGTTAATTTGAAGTCCATCAATGGCATACGGCACTATTACTTCTTTATCTAGTTTGCTGTACATATAAATCTTTCTACCTGTTTTTGTTGCCCTTTGTACTTTAGTAATCATTGTTGCTGCAACTGTCACAAGGTCATCCTCAAATAGGCCAAGTCTATTTGTTGCTTTTGGATCCGTACATTTCCATCATTAATGGGCTTCCAGTATAACTGTTCTAGTGAGTCCTCAACAGTCTTTCTCAGGATGTTGTGTCGCTTCCTCTACTTATAAAACTGTGATTTTCCCAATTGATTGATGGATAATTAACATCTCGTCCAATGATGACAGAATGATGGAGGATTATTCGTACTAGCAAACTTAGGTTTTCTATAAATCTTTCCGTATATCTTGTGGTCAATTCAATAGAAAGATTCAGTTACAAGTTTATGTTCAGTCTTGATACTTAGTCTTGCCCAAACAACCTCGTATACAGCTTAAATTTCTATTTTGTTGGATTTGAGTTTATCTACTACGACAAATACAGTACTTCCATTTTCTTGTCCTTTTGATACATTCTTGCGGCGGCATGAATTTCTACCTACAGAAAATGGGTCCACTCACTTTTCGGTTATCGTCACTTCTTGTGCAGCACTCATGGCTGTTCTGTTAAAAACAGATAATATTTCTCAACTGGATATGCTGTAGTAGAGCTAATCAAACTAACTGTATCTACAGGGTGCAAAAAATGTTTTCTATTTTCAGGTTTTAGCTAGCTACTGTTAAATGAGAGAAAGTCTTCAAATGAACTGTATGATATACTGTCACTTCTTTGTTGCAATTGCACCACCAAGTCTGTACTAGTTTGAAGTTACAATTCTGACATTCAGAAGTTATCACAGACACTCTTAATAGTCAGCTTATGGTATTCACCTTCATCTGTTACTGGGAAAGTTACAAGCAGATGTTGTGTGTTTTCGAATGCTCACTTTAATTTAAGCAAATCAGTCACTTTGAATGATTAATTCTTGGTAACAACTTGTGTAACAAGCCAGGCAGATTTTATTTATTCAATAGGTCACAGTCCACACAGAAAATTCAGGATTCACACATTCAACTACGTTCTTCACTCATTAAGACTTATGGAACTTCACAATCGATTTTAGTCCATAATTCTTCAAAATAACATCATCTTTTCAGTTCTTATTTAAACACATCCAACAGTGATGATAGCTGAACCCTGGATGAAATCTAACCTCCACAAAGCAATTGTCTAGCCCAAAAATACGCATGACTCTTCTCTCTTCTGATTGTCTGAGATATTTTCTAGCCAGTAAGCTGGCAGCATAAAACCTCCAGTGTCTTTTACTATGAACAAATCACAACATAATATTTTTTTTCACGGCAGTTTCTTAAATGAACAAATTTAGAAAATTGTAAAATAGCAAGAGACTCCCTTTACTTAACTAAATTATCTGAGTGTGTTTCTTGTTCCCTCAATAGTTTCCCCAGTACCATAAACTGACAAATTATATTTTACAAATTTCCACTAAGCATATGACTCTCACTCACTGTTTATATATTATTCTCACACTACCATTTACTCGGTTAATAGACATAAAAATAATCATTTATAATTTTATTTTGCATTCACACTAATAATTTAAAAAATCAGCAACAATAAATAAAAAACATATTATTACTATTGGATTACAACTGTTTTGAAAAGTACATTGATTCAACTGCTTTTGGTTTCAATGCTTGCATGATACTGTCATCTCTCGGCCGTAGCCATTACTAGCTCAGCTAGCTTAGAGTATCCACCTGCTGCAAGAAGCTGTATGAAGCTAATTGCTATTGCCAGACATTTATATGCACACTGTATAGGCCTCACTAAATTTTTCCAAAAAATCTCACTGCTATCTATTTCAGGCCTAAACACCTTTCTCTGTAGTATTTCATGAGCTCCACTGCTTTTTAGAAACGCTTCCAACTCTGCTATTTTATTGTGAGTGCTTCAGTAGGGGACATTTCTTTGGATCTTGCACTAACCCTTCCAGTGCGTAATGCAGCTTTTGTTATCTTAAATGAATGGAGAGTAACTTAATCTACAAAAAAACTTGTGTGCATGCATACATAGTCATTTACTTGGGTTGCAGCTTCTGGTATGTACAGCACATCTGAACCATTTAGAGTGACTCTACAGTTTTCAATCCTATGACTCAAGTCTTCTCACATAAGCCTTCCATTCGACACAAAAGCAGGGGGCCAAGATCAGTTCTGCTGAGGTCAGCGTTTTTACGTTGTTTAGTAGATGCATAGCGAGTAGTAGTAGTTTCTTCTACTCGCTATGGTAGAAGAATAATGGGGTCATCCTTCATTAACAGATGAAGCTTTGGAAATTGATATTGCATACAAATTTATTTTTAACGACCCTATAATAGTAGCACATATCACACCATACCTGTGTTCGTACACGCTCAGGATTCCGTGATTTGCTGATGCGCTCGATATAGTATCGACCTTGCTTGAACAGTCACGTGACATTTGATTCGCGGTGCAAGTGCAAGAGATACGCGAGACTCTATGGACTGGTGACTACAAACAATCTAGTGTGTTGCTTAAAAATTCACAATTTGGTGAAACACAGGACGAAATAACATTAAATTCTATCAGCTTACAAACTTTTGTTGTTTTTCAACAGATTTACGGTGAAAGTTGTCATCATATATGTATATAGTATACATAACATTTATGCAGCTTTTTAATTAAAGTTAATATTCAAAGGCGAAAATCTTCTCCTTCAGAAACAATTAGTTGACTCCAAACCCAAATCAGTATCTTATTTGATTATGGGAAACTAATAATTTGCGAAGTGGGTTACAAATGAGAAACTTGGTCGCTGTACAGGTATTAAAATACCACCGGAGAAAGCCATTACCAGCTTTTAAACAGGCATAGAACAAGCTAATGACATTTAGATGAAATGAGAAGGAAAATTAATAAAGAATTAAATGTCCGACAAACGAAATAAGCCATATTAAACTAACTGTAATTGTTGTTGCGAGAAGAAATTAGCGGAAAAGCCCTCCGTTGTGGAGTACGAACAGACGGCAAGAGATTGCGGGATGAGCGAAAGTTCGGGAATCGGACTGGTTAGTGATTACGATCTTTTATTTAATTATTAGTTGCTGCTATTACGTATGACCTGCGCCATAAAAGATATTGCCGTCCTCCATGTGTCATTGTTGCTCAAGCAGAGCACTACTGAAACTTGGGGGGGTGGGGGGGGGGGGGGGGGGGGACAGTAGTGCAGCTTAGCTGAGAACTATGATGAAAGTGGGGATGGGAGTTTTCAGCAGGCAGTTGTCCTTAAGCTTTTTATGAACATCTACCACGTTTAAACTGCAGTTTTTCTGAATCTATTTGCACTCTAAAATTGGACAAATATTCAACAATAACAAACATTTCTGCAGGAGATGCTACTACATGGGGGCCAGATGCGTACTTGCAACGTCGTGTGTTTCGTGCAGCAATGTTGCCGCCGCTTATCAAGAAGCATAACGGGAACGGATGGGGTGTGTCAGCTGGTGGTTCTACACAGTACACAGCCAATGAGATGGCGGCGGGGCAGACAATGTGTTTCTAAGTAAGATACACTGTAAAATTCTTACATCAGTATGGAAGCGAAATCCGCTGTGTGTTCAGATAAAAATAGCAGCATTCTCGAGTCCTACCATAACCACATCCTCAGAAATCGTAATGTAATTCGGAAGAAACTGCCTAATATTTGTAACAACAGAAATCACGTTTCACAGCTGTCATGTTAGGAGTTTACGATGATGATTAAAAATAGTGATACCACAGGCGACAGCCTAAATCAACAAAGAAGGCAGTGAAAATAAAAATTAATGTAAACAATTTTCTTTCGTTTATTGTATTTCTCCGTGTATTATCAAAATGTAGACTCAATACATCAATAAAAGTTTTGTAAATTTGATTTGCTAATGTATATTATAAGATACTTTTTTCTCAAGGTACCTCTTAAAAAAAAAAGAGGGTCATCTTATTTTCAGGGTCATCCTATATTCTGTTAAATACAGTATGTACAACAGATAACTTCCAAAAATCTCAAAAATATACGAATGCCAAAATTGTATAATAAATCATGAATGTAGATTACAACTGATATTAAAACACAAAACACATTTTTCACGGCACTCACTGTTTGAAAACATGCACAATATCACAACATACAGTCTGTATAACAAAATTTGTGACTGGATTGAGGATTTGGTGGTGGGTAGGATACAGAAGTTATCTTGTCTTGGAAGTCACTGACACTTGTAGAAGTACCTTTAAGCGTGTCCCATGGAAGTTTGTTGGTCCGTATCCCCATGTTGCATGTTAATGGTCTGACAGACAATATTAACAACAGTCTCAGACTTTTTTGCACATGAAGCAGTTACCGAATATGAAGCACTGTATGAAAAAATGGTGGACAAATATTCCAGAGAAATCTTGATAAGATTTAAAAATGAGTCATAGATTGATAACACATTTTTAATGTTCAGGAATGTAAAATCATGCTGTTCAGGAAATGCAAGAGCATAGTTTTTTATGACTGCAGTATCAAAGAGTCAGCTCATCGAAATACTTGGGTGTAACAATTTGTGTGGCTACAAAATGAAATGATTACATAGCCTTAGTTGTAAGTAAAGCAGGTAACTGCTTCAATCACTTTTTAGGATTCAGTCAGCCCACAAAGGAGGCTGCTTACAAAACACTAAAGTGACTCACGATAGAATATGGCTCAAGTATTTGGGAAACGAAAAATGGTCTAATTGGGGATATTTAATTATACAAAGAAGTGCAGCATGATTAGTCATAGGTTTGTTTGCACAAGGGAGAGTGTCATGGAAATGCTGAAATACCTGAACTGTCTGGAACTTGAAGACAGACATCAGCTACCTGGTGAACATCTACTTACAAAGGTTCAGGAACCAGTACTAAGTGGGGAATTTGGGAACATACTACCATCTACTACACATTGCTCCCACAGGGACTGTGAGCACAAGATTAGACTAATTACTGTAAGCACAGAGATATTTAAGCAGTCTTTCTTTCTGTGCTTTATATACAAATGGAACAAGAAGAAACTTACCTATTGTATAATGGGAAGTACCCTCAGCAGTGCAATTCACTGTGGTTTGCAGATTATGGATGTAGATGTCACTCATTCCACATCCTGAATGCTATTCTTCACTATGGGATTTATGCAACAGTGTGTGGATGTTGCATTTTGGGGTAGCATAAGCAAGATGTTACCGTACACCATCAAATGGTGCTGATTTATTGGCATGGAAACTGATGAATACATCTCCCTGGTTATGGACAGTGAATTGGGCTTGTGGGGGGGACAGGTGAAACTTAATGGAATTATTCTTATTGCAGCTCATTCACTTATTAAAGTCACTAGAAAATGACTTATCTGTTACTTTCTTAGCTGCATCTGTGTCAGTGAAAATTGACCAGTGCTTACCAGCGATCTGTGAATGAGAACATTATCAGTTACTGAGGTTCATTCAATAAATCATGGCAAATATGGTATGTTGTTCAAACATGTGGCATCACCGTAAACACAAATAAATACATTCATGAGCCCACTGGAAACTGTATTGAAATCGACCAACATTCATTGTGAGCTTGGCCATGCTACTAGATGGATATTGTCAGAGGAGAACAGCAAGCATACATGAAAATCATCTTTCTCACTGACAGAAATGCTACTCAGTTTCATGCATAACTATGAAGAGCTGTCGGTGATGGCATTGTCTGTCAGAACAGTTGCATGTTGGGTGGAGGCCTTCTGACATGGACGCACAGCAACAACAAACTTTCCATGAAGTGGGCAGCCCATGTCTCCTGTGTTGACCAGTCCGAGGTTGTTATTGAAAAGTGTTCACCAGAGGACTGACAGGAGTGTGCAGGAATTAATGACAGACAGGATGCTGAGGGCAACAGTGTTCCTCATTTTATGGCAAGACTTGAAGGTGCAGAAGAAGTTTTCAAAATGGATACCCCATCAGTTAATAGAGGGGCAGAATTTGATGTATCACGAGACCAGCTATATCAACCTGAAATGATTTAAGCAGTGAGGGAATGGCGTGCTCAGTCACATTATTGTAATTGCTGAAACCCAGACCTCAGCGTGTGAATTAGAATTGAAGATCCTGTCAGCAGAATTGTGTTATCCAGGTTCATGATGACAAGACAAGGTGTGACACAATCCATCAGCAAGGAAGGTCACATTCTGGCATATGACAGTCGCATTCAAGAGTGACACTGGTAGGGGTGATCACAGTCTCAGTACCCAATACTACCACAACTTTCTTGTCTATCATCTATGATGTAAACTTTGGGGAAAACGTCTGGAACTGCTGGTTATGCAAACATATTCCATGATAATGTTACACCCACACTGTAGATGTCATCAAGAATTATGTGCAGTGGTCACGGTGGGAAATCCTCCGCCCAAGCCCCCTACGCAACAGACATTAAGCCAAGCAACTTCAATATCATACCGCAAATTAAGAAACCATTGTGTGAGTGGTGCCTTGCAAACAGGGTGTACATCCTGACAACATTTTAGTGACAGGTGGCACATGAGGTAATGCCAGTGGCATTCAGTGCCTTCCCCGTCATTGGCAACACTGTGTGGATTCACTGGAGAACTATTTTGAAGGACAGTAATTGATTTCAATTTTTCCCCGCATTTGTACTTGTACACAATAAATTTATGCGGAGTTCCAGTGTATATACTTCATTTCAGCCTTTGTTGTGACTTCCTGTGCTGGAACCCTGTCTTATCTCAGCATTAAGATAAAAAGTGCCTTACCAGGTCAGTGCACATTGTGGAATTCCCATATTGCTGCATTACTGCAGGATGTACCATAGTTGCCACGACTTATGGAATTTCTCTTATGTTTTAACACTACATATAAACACCACAATTAAAGAGATTTTTCACTTCATATGTTTGGTAAGCATTGTAGTACAAATTTGTACGTAGTATGTATTTCGCTGGCCATGAAGTTGCAAGGTATTTTATATTCTGGGCCTCTGCAGCTGTTGCAACATGTGAGGTTAAAAAGAATTCCACTGACAACTGCGTTTTATATATGACTACACAAATAAAGCTTTCGGTCACTAAGGCCTTAGTCAAAAATAGATGCGCAATGTTGGAATGAAGGCTGTGTAATGCTGGAATGGGTACAGGGGAGGGGTAGATGAGTGAGAACAATGATTAACGAAGGTTGAGGCCAGGAGGGTTATGGGAACATAGGCTGTATTGCAGGAAAATTCCCACCTGTGCAATTAAGGAAAGCTGGTGTTGGTGGGAAGTATCCATATGGCACAGGCTATGAAGCAGTCATTGAAATGAAGGATGTCGTGTTTGGCAGTGTGCGCAATAAGGTGGCCCACTTGTTTCTTGACCACAGTTTTCCGATGGCCATTCATGCAGACAGACAGCTTGGTAGTTGTCATGCCCACATAGAATACAGCACAGTGGTTGCAACTTAGTTTGTTGCCCTGCCTTTGATGGGATATTTGATGTTTGTGACTGGACAGGAGTAGGTGGCGGTGAGAGGATGTATGGGGCAGATCTTGCATCTAAGCTTTATTTATGAGAGTTTTTCAGTTGTGCCTATCTGCAACTCGGCATCTCTGCTATATGGTGAGTAGCAACTTTCCTCTTCATAATATTGCTACATGATAAAGAATAATATATAGCATCCCAACTTTGTAGATATCAGAGTCACAGAGTTAAACTGTCATAGGTGTACCCATCATTCCTATTACGTTGACAAATGAAGGGTGACAAAGACATGATCCAGTAATTTTCTAAAAATTGCTGGTGGGTGGATCATGTAGTCATACACCCTTGCTTTAAAATTTGACTGCAGTTGAAAGAAGGAAAAAAAAATTATAATGAGAGTATGATTGAAATTTTTTAAAAAGCCAGATTGTCAATAAAAATGGTCACTGCTAACATGATTAGTTGGAGCACATTGCAATTTACTGTGCGGAATGATACAATGTGGCACTTTGTTACTGGTGTGATGGCAGGGTAACCCAGTGTTGGGAAGAGTAGGAGCAGCCCATGTAAGTGAATATGTTGGACTAACATGCTGGTGGAATGGAGTCTGTCTTGTGGACAGTGTGACGTCAGATATTCATGACTAGGAGTGCTGGGTCACTCACATTACAAGCCAAAATAATACTTTTTTCTAATGCTTTATCATACAAGCAATCAAAATTAGCCAGAACACTATAGTGCTTTAATTGTAATTGATTATTCAACATGAACTGTGCCTTTTTATTTTATATGCGTCTTAAAAATTTCTACTTCCAATGCTTTTGAAATCTCCTGTTACCTTATGCATTATGTTAACAAATTGTAGATTGTAACCATAAAAAATGGAAATATTTGTTGTGATATTTACTGAAAGCCAACCATACAGATCTTATTATACATAGGCAGTCATGTCATCCTATGAAATACAAATCTGTGGCATTCTGAGCCGTGTACACTGTGTACTGTGTATATTGTGTATCAAAACATTATGATGTAGAATTTGTTAACTTTGATTTTTTTCTTGTCATTATTTGCTTCAAGTGTGGTTTGTTTCATTCTCTCCCTTCATTTGTTTACTAGCCTAAGGGATATGCCAGAGAAACTATGGATGGGGTGGCATTCTTTCAAAAGATATCTTCTGCTTATGGATTCCTTAAACTGGCATTCTACAGATTGGAGCGTGGAATGTCAGATCACTTAATCGGGCAGGTAGGTTAGAAAATTTAAAAAGGAAAATGGATAGGTTAAAGTTAGATATAGTGGGAATTAGTGAAGTTCGGTGGCAGGAGGAACAAGACTTCTGGTCAGGTGAATACAGGGTTATAAATACAAAATCAAATAGGGGTAATGCAGGAGTAGGTTTAATAATGAATAAGAAAATAGGAGTGCGGGTAAGCTACTACAAACAGCATAGTGAACGCATTATTGTGACCAAGACAGACACAAAGCCCATGCCTACTACAGTAGTACAAGTTTATATGCCAACTAGCTCTGCAGATGATGAAGAAATTGATGAAATGTATGATAAGATAAAAGAAATTATTCAGATAGTGAAGGGAGACAAAAATTTAATAGTCATGGGTGACTAGAATTTGTCAGTAGGAAAAGGGAGAGAAGGAAACATAGTAGGTGATTATGGATTGGGGCTAAGAAATGAAAGAGGAAGCCGTCTGGTAGAATTTTGCACAGAGCACAACTTAATGATAGCTAACACTTGGTTCAAGAATTATAAAAGAAGGTTGTATACATGGAAGAAGCCTGGAGATACTGGTACGTTTCAGATAGATTATATAACGGTAAGACAGAGATTTAGGAACCAGGTTTTACATTGTAAAACATTTGCAGGTGCAGATGTGGACTCTGACCACAATCTATTGGTTATGACCTGTAGATTAAAACTGAAGAAACTGCAAAAAGGTGGGAATTTAAGGAGGTGGGACCTGGATAAACTGATTAAACCAGAGGTTGTACAGAGTTTCAGGGAGAGCATAAGGGAACAATTGACAGGAATTGCAGAAAGAAATACAATAGAATAAGAATGGGCAGCTTTGAGGGATGAAGTAGTTAAGGCAGCAGAGGATCAAGTAGGTAAAAAGACGAGGGCTGCTAGAAATCCTTGGGTAACAGAAGAAATATTGAATTTAATTGATGAAAGGAGAAAATATAAAAATGCAGTAAATGAAGCAGGCAAAAAGGAATACACACATCTCAAAAATGAGATCGACAGGAAGTGCAAAATGGCTAAGCAGAGATGGCTAGAGGACAAATGTAAGGATGCAGAGGCTTATCTCACTAGGAGTAAGATAGATGCTGCCTACAGGAAAATTAGAGAGACCTGTGGCGAGAAGAGAACCACATGTATGAATATCAAGAGCTCAGATGGCAACCCAGTTCTAAGCAAAGAAGGAAAGGCAGAAAGGTGGAAGGAGTATACAGAAGGTTTATACAAGGGCAATGTGCTTGAGGACAATATTATGGAAATGGAAGAGGAGGTAGATGAAGACGAAATGGGAGGTAAGATACTGCGTGAAGAGTTTGACAGAGCACCGAAAGACCTGAGTCGAAACAAGGCCCCCGGAGTAGACAACATTCCATTAGAACTACTGACGGCCTTGGGAGAGCCAGTCATGACAAAACTCTACCATCTGGTGAGCAAGATGTATGAGACAGGTGAAATACCCTCAGACTGAAAGAAGAATATAATAATTCCAATCCCAAAGAAAGCAGGTGTTGACATATGTGAAAATTACTGAACTATCAGTTTAGTAAGTCACAGTTGCAAAGTACTAACGTGAATTCTTTACACACAAATGGAAAAACTGGTAGAAGCCGACCTCGGGGAAGATCAATTTGGATTCCTTAGAAATGTTGGAACATGCGAGGCAACACTGACCCTACGACTTATCTTAGAAGAAAGATTAAGAAAAGGCAAATCTATGTTTCTAGCATTTGTAGACTTAGAGAAAGCTTTTGACAATGTTGACTGGAATACTCTCTTTCAAATTCTGAAGGTGGCAGGGGTAAAATACAGGGAGCGAAAGGCTATTTACTACTTGTACAGAAACCAGATGGCAGTTATAAGAGTCGAGAGACATGAAAGGGAAGCAGTGGTTGGGAAAGGAGTGAGGCAGGGTTGTAGCCTCTCCCCGATGTTATTCAATCTGTATATTGAGCAAGCAGTAAAGCAACAAAAGAAAAATTTGGAGTAGGTATTAAAATTCATGGAGAAGAAGTAAAAACTTTGAGGTTTGCCGATGACATTGTAATTCTGTCAGAGACGCAAAGGACTTGGAAGAGCAGTTGAACGGAATGGACAGTGTCTTGAAAAGAGGATATAAGATGAACATCAACAAAAGCAAAACGAGGATAATGGAATGTAGTCAAATTAATTTGGGTGATGCTGAGGGAATTAGATTAGGAAATGAGACACTTAAAGTAGTAAAGGAGTTTTGCTATTTAGGAAGTAAAATAACTGATGATGGTCGAAATAGAGAGGATATAAAATTTTAGACTGGCAATGGCAAGGAAAGCGTTTCTGAAGAAGAGAAATTTGTTAACATCGAATATAGATTTATGTATCAGGAAGTCATTTCTGAAAGTATTTGTTTGGAGTGTAGCCATGTATGGAAGTGAAACATGGACGATAACTAGTTTGGACAAGAAGATAATAGAAGCTTTCAAAATGTGGTGCTACAGAAGAATGCTGAGATTAGATGGGTAGATCCCGTAACTAATGAGGAGGTATTGAATAGGATTGGGGAGAAGATAAGTTTGTGGCCCAACTTGACTAGAAGAAGGGATCGGTTGGTAGGACATGTTTTGAGGCATCAACGGATCACAAATTTAGCATTTGAGGGCAGCGTGGAGGGTAAAAATCGTAGAGGGAGACCAAGAGATGAATACACTAAGCAGGTTCAGAAGGATGTAGGTTGCAGTAGGTACTGGAAGATGAAGTTGCTTGCACAGGATAGAGTAGCATGGAGAGCTGCATCAAACCAGTCTCAGGACTGAAGACAACAACAACAACAACAACAACAATGGCGTCCGTGAATGTAATTACTTAATTTTGATCACAGCAATAGGTATGTGCATGGAACAGTTCAATACGACATTAATAGAGAACAGTAGCACAGCTATCTGAAATTAAGTACATGTTAGGACATGATTTGGTGACACTAATCAGCTGCCTAAGGAAAGGTATACTACCTTTCAAAACAAACAATATATTCCTAACGTAGCCTAACTTTAATAATATGAACCAAAGAGATAAGGGACCAAGTGCCTATTTGGACTGTGAGAGTAAATTTTACTGCAGTGAACTTGCAACACTAAACTATTCTTCATGTAAATACATAATGTGACCATCACCATACCAAGCAATGCCAGCTCCTTGGGCATTTTTAACAGATTATTGATTGGTGATGGTTTACCAATTTTGGCACAGCAATCTCCAGTAAGTTCATGGTGGTTCTGAAAAATAGTAGGGTGGTGCCCTCAAGCAGGCCATCACGCCACAATCTATATGTTGGTGCATAAGTTCACAGCATTTTTGTTTTGAAAGTTGGCATACCAGTTGATATGGATTTGCTTACCTATCATCATTTTTTATTTGTACTTACCTGTTGCCATTTGAGCTTACATTTTTTAAATTGGAGTTGGTGAGTGGAGCTGTGGACACTAAAAAATGGCATGCCAAGTGAAGGAATTAGGGCATTTCTGACACATTCTTCTCTTTGCGTTCAGTAGATAAATAACAGCAGCAGAGGCAGCCAGAAACATTTGCACCAGGTATGGTGATAATGCCATTGGACAGAGCACACCAATAAAATTGTATTCTCATTTAAGGAGGATCATTTTGAGATTAATGACTCCCCATGTTAAAGTAGACCTTCAGAGTTTGACAAATATCTTTAAATCCATTAATCTGCAATGATCCACATCAGCATACTCAAGACTAACAAATATGATGTACTGTGATCGTTCCATCATCATGTGACATTTGCATGTAACGGTTCAAAAATTGGGTGTATGGCTCCCATATGCACTAAGCCAAAATCATAAAAATCAATAGGTGGCCACATATGTATCTCTGCTTGCCCATCATCATCTAGCTCATGAATGACACCAACCATTGCTTTCCTGTACTGTCACTGGCGATGAGAAATATTATGTCGTCATGTTAATGTAAGGAAAAGAAAGGAATGGTTGAGCTTGAACAAAGCAGCAACTCCCCATACACAGACCTGTGCACACCCGCAAAAGATAATGTTATGTATTTCATAGAACAGAGATGGTAGGGTGTACTACAGATTGCTTCCCCAGGGTGTAGCCATCGCTACTGACATTTATTGTCAACAACTGAGATGGTTTGCAGATACAATTCAAGAACAATAGCTAGGAAGACTGCATGAGTTTGCAGATACAATTCAAGAACAATAACTAGGAAGACTGCATGAAGTGCTGCCACTACAGATTCTGGTAGACGGACAGAAAACTCTAAGAGGAGTTGAATTGGGAAGTCATTGCACACCCACTTTATTCACCTGATCTCGCGCCCTCAGTTTCTCACCTTTTGTGCTATCAAACAGCCTTTTAGAAACTTACTTTCCAGATGAAAATGTGCTCCAAACATGGCCCGATGCGTTCTTTGCCTCAGACCCCCATTATTTTTACAGTCACGGAATTGAAAAGTTACCTTAGCATTGACAGACAGTTGTAAATAATGGAAGAGAATATATTATTGATCACTAAAGTTTCTGTTACGTGTTATGCTTCTTTAAGTTATGAAAAAGTGCTACAGCTTATACACCAACCCATTATTTTCACGCCACATGGATAGTCACTACTGTCAGATACTCTGCTGATTTTGCAAATAACACTGGCAAAATGACACTTAGATATGCAACTGTGTCCATTATGGTTGGCTTGTGTTCTTCATTCAGATTTCTTTTCATCAATTTCCCATAATGGTATCAGATCAGTTGTATCTTCAGATTTTGCATCCTCTCTGGTCACTCTTACTCATTTTCCAAATGCCAAAACTGTTTTTCCCTTCTTCTCTTGAATTCAAATTTGTTCAGTACTCTGTTCAACAGTGCTCTCTCAGATTAAACATTTTGATTACAAGCAGCCCAGTGGTCTTCTTGCTTGGCTAGATGTTGCTCCTTCTGAGAGTAGCTAATGGTAGACTACTTCTTCCTAATGTCAACCGCAATTTTTTTTTTTATTAAAATATTTGAAGTTGTTTGTCTCAGGTATCTCTATCCCACTATTTGGTTTTGTCAAAATTATTTTTGAAATAACTGCAAAGAATGTCAGAGCTGCTCCTGTTAAGTTCTCCGGAACTTCATTGCACATTCACATTTGAATCCCTTGAACCAATGCTTCACCAGAAGTGCTTGATCAGAGTAAGCATAGCATTGTTGACTTTCTTAAAGGCAAAGGGCCAAATCGCCCTGCATATGTCTAACTACAAAGCAGAGATCATGATCATCATTCCTGCTGTCAGGAAAGATGCCTAAGTGACTTTACAAACATTACCTGTTGTACATTCTTCCATCCTGATATGAAGATACTAATATGCCACTGCCTCTGCACAGTGTCCTCCCCTACAAAGACAGGTCCTTGTTGAAATTTGATATCAGTTGTTGCTATGTTTGTTGTTGTGGTCTTCAGTCCTGAGACTGGTTTGATGCGTCTCTCCATGCTACTCTATCCTGTGCAAGCTTCTTCATCTCCCAGTACCTACTGCAACCTACATCCTTCTGAATCTGCTTAGTGTATTCATCTCTTGGTCTCTCTCTACGATTTTTACCCTCCACGCTGCCCTCCAATGCTAAATTGGTGATCCCTTGATGCCTCAGAACATGTCCTACCAACCGATCCCTTCTTCTGGTTTAGTTGTGCCACAAACTTCTCTTCTCCCCAATTCTATTCAATACCTCCTCATTAGTTATGTGATCTACCCATCTAATCTTCAGCATTCTTCTGTAGCACCACATTTCGAAAGCTTCTATTCTGTTCTTATACAAACTATTTATCGTCCATGTTTCACTTCCATACATGGATACACTCCATACAAATACTTTCAGAAATGACTTCCTGACACTTAAATCTATACTCGATGTTAACAAATTTCTCTTCTTCAGAAACGCTTTCCTTGCCATTGCCAGTCTACATTTTATATCCTCTCTACTTTGACCAACATCAGTTATTTTGCTTCCCAAATAGCAAAACTCCTTTACTACTTTAAGCTTCTCATTTCCTAATCTAATTCCCTCAGCATCACCTGACTTAATTTGACTACATTCCATTATCCTCGTTTTGCTTTTGTTGATGTTCATCTTATATCCTCCTTTCAAGACACTGGCCATTAGATTCAGCTGTTCTTCCAAGTCCTTTGCTTTCTCTCACAGAATTACAATGTCATTGGCGAACCTAAAGGTTTTTATTTCTTCTCCGTGGATTTTAATACCTACTCCAAATTTTTCTTTTGTTTCCTTCACTGCTTGCTCAATATACAAATTGAATAAAATCGGGGAGAGACTACAACTCTGTCTCACTCCCTTCCCAACCACTGCTTCCCTTTCATGTCCGTCGACTCTTATAACTGCCATCTGGATCTGTACAAGTAGTAAATAGCCTTTCGCTCCCTGTATTTTACCCCGCCACCTTCAGAATTTGAAAGAGAGTATTCCAGTCAACATTGTCAAAAGCTTTCTCTAAGTCTACAAATGCTAGAAACGTAGGTTTGCCGTTCCTTAATCTAGCTATATGTCGTAGGGTCAGTGTTGCCTCGCGTGTTCCAACATTTCTAAGGAATCCAAATTGATCTTCCCCGAGGTCTGCTTCTACCAGTTTTTCCATTTGTGTGTAAAGAATTCACGTTAGTACTTTGCAGCTGTGACTTACTAAACTGATAGTTCAGTAATTTTCACATATGTCAACACCTGCTTTCTTTGGGATTGGAATTATTATATTCTTCTTTCAGTCTGAGGGTATTTCGCCTGTTTCGTACATCTTGCTCACCAGATGGTACAGTTTTGTCAGGACTGGCTCTCCCAAGGCCGTCAGTAGTTCCAATGGAATGTTGTATACTCCGGGGGCCTTGTTTCGACTCAGGTCTTTCAGTGCTCTGTCAAATTCTTCACGCAGTATCGTATCTCCCATTTCATCTTCATCTACATCCTCTTCCAATTCCATAATATTGTCCTCAAGTGCATCGCCCTTGTATAGACCCTCTATATACTCTTTCCACGTTTCTGCTTTCCCTTCTTTGCTTAGAACTGGGTTTCCATCTGAATTCTTGATATTCATGCAACTGGTTCTCTTTTCTCCAAAGGTCTCTTAACTTTCCTGTAGGTAGTATCTATCTTAGCCCTGGTGAGATAAGCCTCTACAGCCTTACATTTGTCCTCTAGCCATCCCTGCTTAGCCATTTTGCACTTTCTGTCGATCTCATTTTGGATACGTTTGTATTCCTGTTTGCCTGCTTGTTTTACTGCATTTTTATATTTTATCCTTTCTTCAATTAAATTCAATATTTCTTATACTACCCCAGGATTTCTACTAGCCCTCATCTTTTTACCTACTTGATCCTCTGCTGCCTTAACTACTTCATCCCTCAAAGCTACCCATTCTTCTTCTATTGTATTTCTTTCCGCAATTCCTGTCAATTGTTCCCTTATGCTCTCCCTGAAACTCTGTACAACCTCTGGTTTAATCAGTTTATCCAGGTCCCACCTCCTTAAATTCCCACCTTTTTGCAGTTTCTTCAGTTTTAATCTACAGGTCATAACCAATAGATTGTGGTCAGAGTCCACATCTGCACCTGCAAATGTTTTACAATGTAAAACCTGGTTCCTAAATCTCTGTCTTACCATTATATAATCTATCTGAAACGTACCAGTATCTCCAGGCTTCTTCCATGTATACAACCTTCTTTTATAATTCTTGAACCAAGTGTTAGCTATCATTAAGTTGTGCTCTGTGCAAAATTCTACCAGGCGGCTTCCTCTTTCATTTCTTAGCCCCAATCCATATTCACCTACTACGTTTCCTTCTCTCCCTTTTCCTGCTACCGAATTCCAATCACCCATGACTATTAAATTTTCATCACCCTTCACTATCTGAATAATATCTTTTATTTCATCATACATTTCTTCAATTTCTTCGTCATCTGCAGAGCTAGTTGGCATATAAACTTGTACTACTGTAGTAGGTGTGGGCTTATCTATCTTGGCCACAATAATGCGTTCACTATGCTGTTTGTAGTAGCTTACCCACATTCCTATTTTCCTATTCATTATTAAACCTACTCCTGCATTACCCCTATTTGATTTTGTGTTTATAACCCTGTAGTCACCTGACCAGAAGTCTTGTTCCTCCTGCCAGCGAACTTCACTAATTCCCACTATATCTAACTTTAACCTATCCATTTCCCTTTTTAAATTTTCTAACCTACCTACCCGTTTAAGAGATCTGACATTCCACGCTCTGATCCGTAGAATGCCAGTTTTCTTTCTCCTGATAACGACATCCTCTTGAGTAGTCCCCGCCCGGAGATCCGAATGGGAAACTATTTTACCTCCAGAATATTTTACCCAAGAGGACGCCATCATCATTTCATACAGTGAAGCTGCATGCCCTCGGGAAAAATTACGGTTGTAGTTTCCCCTTGGTTTCAGCCGTTCAAAGTACCAGCAAATTTTGGTTATTGTTACAAGGCCAGCTCAGTCAATCATCCAGACTGTTGCCCTTGCAACTACTGAAAAGGCTGCTGCCCCTCTTTAGGAACCACATGTTTGTCTGGCGGCTCAACAGATACCCCTCAGTTGTGGTTGCACCTACAGTACGGCTATCTGTATCACTGAAGCACACAAGCCTCCCCACCAACGGCAAGGTCCATGGTTCAGGGGAGGGGGGGGCTATGTTTGTATCTCAGTGAATTTGAAGTTACAGGTTTTCAACACCAACTTCAAGTTTTACCTACCTGTTGCACCCTTTTCTTAATGTCATTGACCTCTGATTGCCCAGTGTCTAAATCTTTTGCGAGTTTCACAGTGGCAGAAGTTTCTTCATATTGACTTTTTATCCATGCTTCACATTACATGTTGATTTTGTTCACATCTTTAACTAGCTACCTATAAATCTAACAATGAATATCATTGATGCTAGAGTTCTCTTTGACTTCCACACTGCAATCAGTTCTCCTTTCAAAAATTTGTTTTGGTAATACCTCATCTGTTTTTCCGTTTCCTTCATCTGAGATGCGAATGCCTCCTAAGTGGTGGACTCAGTGTCACTGTCTTGTTCTTGCCATCAGAGGTAAATATCTTTGGCTTGTACATATATCTCTCAAACCAGATGTTCAATTTTTGTTTTTGGTTTTAATATTTCTCAGAACCAATCCTATTTAGACCATTCCTTCTTTATGAGGACTGCTGAAACAACATCTGCTTTCTGGACTAATTGTTCTGGCTCTGCCTTTAAGTGGGAACAGATTTAATTTTCTGTTACACTTTCTCTTGTCAGAGATGGGCTACATCTTTTCAGGTAATAAGTTTCTTTTAATTTACATCTATTGTCACAAATTTTTTGTTAACTGATTACCGGTATCGGTCTTTAATGACCATCATCAGATCTGTTTCATAAAAACAAACTCCTGATGTACTGCAGCTATAGTGGCATTGTTAAATGTTAAATGTGGAATCTTTTCAGGTAATTGTGCACCTACTCCAATAACATTTTCCTAATATGTTCCATAATGTCTCTAAATTCCCACACCAAAAGGGGTGGTGCAGTGATTAGCACACATGAGTTGCATTCAGGCGAATGATGGTTCAAATCTGCATCTGGCCATCCCGATTTAGGTTTTCCGTGATTTCCCAGATTGTTCCAGGCAAATATCAGGATGATTCCTTTGAAAGGGCACAGCCAATTTCCTTATCTAATCCGAGCTTGTGTATTTATGCTGGAAAAAGCAGATAAGCAGTTGTTGGCATCCCACTTAGACAATGAAAGGACATCAGTTAGCTCCTATATGACTGATACAGAGGAATTATGGGAAAAGTTTAAACTGATTGTAAGTCTCACTCTGGAGACATACATGCCAAGTAAGTGGGCTAAATATGGAAAGGATCCTCTGTCATTTAATAATCAGATTTGGAAAATACTTGGGAAATGGAGATTGTTGCTTTCTCAGTTCAATAAAGAATGTGAAAATGTCAACAGACAAAAGTTATTAGATATTCATGCATCCATAAGAAGATCAATATGTGAAGCATACAATAGCTTCCACTGTTGTACCTTAGCAAAAGGTCTTGCTGAGAACCCAAGAAAATTCTGATCATACATAAAATCTCTAAGCTAGTCAAAGATTTCTATCGAGTCACTTGTCGATCAGTCTGGCGTGGCAATAGAAAGCAGGAAGAGGAAATAAGAAGTTTTAAATTTCATATTTATGAAGTCATTCATGCAGGAGAATCATTCAAACACATCATCATTTGACTGCCGCACAGACTCCCAAATGGAGGAAACAGAAATAGGCATTAGTGGTGTAGAGAAGCAACTAAAAGGGCCGAAAACAAATAAGCCACCAGGTCCAGATGGTATAAAACCTTCTGTCCTCATATCAGCACTGATTTAGAAAGCATTGCTCATGGAGAACTCAGCTTGCCCTTTTCTCATGAAATACGCTTCGAACCATAGATGGAGGGGAACAGGCAGATTCCTATATTACCAGACAGCTTTAGACCCACTGTAGACTTTTTAAGTAATTGGACCCTGTATGTTTTTCTCAATGATAAGTGTTCATCAGATAAAAGAGTGTCATCAGCAGTGACCCAGGGAAGTGTAACAGGACCACTCTTATTCTCTAAACACATACATCATCTTACAGGCAGGGTGAGCAGCACTTGAACTGTTTGCTGATGATGTTGTAGCCTGAGGCAAGCTGATTCAAAACTGCTGTAACTGGTCATTGATATCCTGTATATTGGCACTAAACACACTTGAAGTCTTAGCTGATCCCACACGTGGTATATCTGAAACAGATTTGGGGATCTTGCTGGCCACAAGAGTATCTTAACATTAAGCAGACAGTTCACAGAGACACCTGCTGTGTGTAGACGAGCATTGGGTGTTGCAAAATGGCACCGCCATACTGTGCATGAGAGGTAACACAGGAGGATCCGAGAAGCCATGACATACTGTTGTGCCTTCAGAGTTCCCTCAGTCACTACTAGATGTGACCTGAACTCATATCCAATGGCTCCCACACCACAAGGCAAGAAAGATACTGTGTGTTCCTGCCATACTTGCTGAGGACCATCATCCAGGTCAATGCAGAACAGCGATTTGTTGTTGAGCAGTAAGCAACACCTTTCATCAACAGTCTGTGTTTCCTGGTCATGACACCACTTCAAATGTAGCCATTTGTGTTGTAGTGTTAACGGCAGCCTGCATACGGGATGATAATTCCGTAATCCAGCTGCTGCTAGTTTCTGACCAATGGTGCTGGATGGCACAGAATGTTGCAGGAAGTCCATTGTTTGTTTTCAGATAGCAGGTGCAGATGTGAAGGGAATACAATGTAGTTGGTGCACAATACAGCATTCCTGCCTTGTTGTGCTTGACTGGATCCTTGATAAGGAATATCCCTGTCCCCACATTCCCATGCAGTCCAGTGTCAGGCCACTGTTACATCCAAATGACTCACAAATTTGGATACGGCACAATTTGGCCAGCCAGTCAAATGGAGACCACAATGAGACCCCTTTCAAACTGTCAGATGCTGATAGCACTGTCCTACAAGAGCACAAGTGTATGTTGCACCTCCATCTCCTTCAAAGTGAGCACTCAACATTTGGTGCTTTGCAGCTCTAATATTTTGCTTACCCGCGCCCATGGTGTGTATGTGTATGAAGGTACATTTACACCTGACCATGACTTCCAGGTGCTTCACTTTCTTGGAAGACTGTGTAGTTGATTTTTGCTCTCTTGGAGCATTATGAATGTTGTAGCCACTTTCACTTTTATATCCAGTGCACACTTGTCCATACAATCACAACACTTTATTAGCATTTTTCTTTGAAGCTATAGACTTCCTTCTCCTGTAACAACTTAAATCACAATAAAATGCCTGGCAACCACTTTCAGCATCTTTGTTTCCATTATCTTCTCATAAGATACCTGAATTATAAAGTTTAATGCAGTGTTATCCCTTTGCAATAACTAAAAAATTACTGTTGTCTCCAAAGCACTGAAGTATCATTTTGTGCATTCTTGATTAAAGCCCATAGAGTTTATAAATGAAAGATACTTAAAAACCAGTTTAAGAAGATCAAATATGAAGCATAAGTTAATGTATGTCACACAATGACTATACCAATAATAATAATAATAATAATAATAATAATTGAAGCTCCCTGGCTGATTTAAAATGTGTGTCAGACTGCTACTTGAACTGAGTACCTTCACCTTTTGTAGGCAATTGCTCAAAATGACTGAGCTATACTGGCACAACTCACAAACCACTCTCACAGCTTTACTTTCACCAGTACCTCTCACTCACTTCATAGTAGTTCATTTCATCACAACCAAATTTGTCACTATATGGTTTGAGAAGAATAACTGGGAACCCCATATATGAAATTATTTCTTTCTCTATGCAAAGGATTTCATTTACTCCTGTTGTAATCTGGCCCAAATTCTGCACTTACAGGAGAACCTGACAATGTCTCTCTGTATTAATCACCTGTTTGACATTAGAGTATATGTTTATCAACTGATCCTGTAAGGAGCACCTATTGTATGTGTGGGGCTACTGCTGTTCAATTGTTTTGTCAATTAGGTCATATCGAGAAAGACATCCTGCTCCCCCAGCTATTGGCAAGAGATTTAATTAATGGTAGAAAGTTTTGTATGATCTCGAAAAGTACTGATGTAATCTGTAAGTGGAGGTTGTTGGAAATGTGGAAGGTCTTACAAGACTGCTACTTGTTACTTACTTTCGTTTTAAGTAATTGATCTTCCTTATCTTTTTTATGAGAGTTCTGTGGGATGGAATTGTTTGTGCATTTATAGCCTTGCAAATGGAGCCTGCAGACATTCAAAATTTGCTGTGAATATTTCCACCTTTCAAATGCAAAATACACTAGACTCTCACTAATCCAGCCCTCAGTAGTCTGGCCTCTCAATAATCTGCCACACATCCAAAAACATGCACAATGTATAATCATGCACAACAATGCTTAATTAAACAATGCTTAGATACTGTATTTGAAATTGTAGCTTTCTTCACAGTTTGGAATCATGTCTTCTAAAAGGAAACATGTTATGCTAGACCTCAAGAAACTCGAAATTTTAGATAGATTAAATCGAGGTTCTTTGCAGAAAGCCATTGCTGCTGAGTTCATGGTTGTACGAGCAACTATATATGACATCAAAAAGAAAGAAGATGTTATTCGATAGTACTCAACACAGGTTGATAGTGAGTTGGGGAAACGGAAGGTTATGCATAAGAATGAGAATGATGAACTGGATTTGACTGTTTATAGGTGGTTCATACAACAATGCAGTAAAGGAATTCCAGCCAGTGGCCCGATTGCAAAGGAAAAAGCAGCTGCATTTTTCAAACAACTTGGCAGTAGTAACTTGTTTTCAGTGAGCGAAAGTTGACTATCAAACTGGAAATAATGACATGGCATTTGTCAGCTGACAGTCACTGGGGAAAGTCGCTCAGCTAACAATAAGGATGCTGATGAGTTTGTAAGCAAAATACAGAAGATAAAAGAGGAAGAAGTTTTAACTGCTGATGCCTTGTGTAATGCTGATGAAACAGGACTCTTTTACAAGATGCATTCTTCAAAAACATTAGCTGCCAAGAACGAGAAGGAAGCTCATGGTTACAAGCAACAGAAACATTTTGTAACAATAATGGCATGTTGTAATGCAAATGGGAGTCATAAAATACTGCTTATGGTGACTGGAAAATTCCAACATCCATGTTGTTTTCAACACACTGACTGTACTGTACCAGTACAGTATTGCACTTGGAAGAAATCATGGGTGGACAGACAAATATTCTCTCAGTGGTTCCATGTAATGTTTGTACCAGCAGTGAGAAAAGAGCTAAAAAAGAAAAAGCTTCCACTGAAAGCTATCCTTATAATTGACAATGCTCCCAGTCATCCTTCAGATGTTTCTCTAAAGTCCAGTAGTATACAAGCACTCTTTTCTCCCACCCATTTTGACAGCCCTAAATCAACCTATGGACCAGAGAATTTTGAAATAAATTAAATGTCGTTATCAACATACTTCTCATCCCATTGCTGAACGAAAGTGGAAACGACTCTATCAAGACTAAGCTGAACGCATGGAAAGCAATTAACATACATGATGTTGTTTTCCAAGCAGCCGTAGCATGGGATAAAGTGGAGAGCACTACCATAATGAAGAGCTGGAGAAAATTGTGGCCATCCATTCATACCAAGTTGGATCCAGTAGTGAGTGACAGTGATGATCCAGTCAATTCAGAATTATCAATTACTTTGTACACTGAAATGATCCACAACCTTCAAGGAGGAGAAGAAATTGATGATGAAGATGTTGCTAAGTGGCTGAACTAGGAAAACTCTGATACTGGCCAAACTTTAACAGATGAAGAAATAATCAAATGTGTGCAAGAAAGTACTGTTGAAAGTGACCTGAAGGAGAGGCCACAGGAGGAGAGAGCATGAAGATTTCTCATACTGCTGGTGCTGAAGATGCCGAGGTCTTCCTGGAGTACATTATGCAACAACCAGATACATAGAATACCAATGTAATGCTTGTAAAGCAGTTGCATAATAAAGCATGCCACCATCGCTTATCATTGTTACTACAGTTAAAAATTAGGGACATGTTTCATAGTGAGTGATACAACTGTATAATTATGTACAGTATACACTCAATGACTAAGTTTTCTTTGAACATTAATGTATTTTTGGATTTAATGAAGTATATTCTCTATGTTTTAAAATTGTGTCCTTTGGTTTAATAAAGTACAGTACACTATATCCCATATGTTTTCAAAATAAATAAAAAACAAAATAAACAAATAAAATAAATTTCAGACACTCAATAATCTGGCACTTCCGATAATCCGGCACCCATGTCTGTCAGGAATGGCCAGATTAGCGAGAGTCTAGCGTACAGTATAAATTTTACTGGGCATTAGTCTGCAAAACAATTGCACAACATGCACTTAGATGTTTTCTTACTTGACTTCAAATATTTCATTTGTGCTTGTTTATCTTTATTTGTATTCTTTAATGTACAACATTATTCATCTGCAATTATACTGGTGATAATGAAATTGCACCACTAGGAAGGGTAAGAAATAACAAAAGTTTATTTACTACACTCCTGGAAATTGAAATAAGAACACCGTGAATTCATTGTCCCAGGAAGGGGAAACTTTATTGACACATTCCTGGGGTCAGATACATCACATGATCACACTGACAGAACCACAGGCACATAGACACAGGCAACAGAGCATGTACAATGTCGGGACTAGTACAGTGTATATCCACCTTTCGCAGCAATGCAGGCTTCTATTCTCCCATGGAGACGATCGTAGAGATGCTGGATGTAGTCCTGTGGAACGGCTTGCCATGCCGTTTCCACCTGGCGCCTCAGTTGGACCAGCGTTCATGCTGGACGTGCAGACCGCGTGAGACGACGCTTCATCCAGTCCCAAACATGCTCAATGGGGGACAGATCCGGAGATCTTGCTGGCCAGGGTAGTTGACTTACACCTTCTAGAGCACGTTGGGTGGCACGGGATACATGCGGACGTGCATTGTCCTGTTGGAACAGCAAGTTCCCTTGTCGGTCTAGGAATGGTAGAACGATGGGTTCGATGACGGTGTGGATGTACCGTGCACTATTCAGTGTCCCCTCGACGATCACCAGAGGTGTACGGCCAGTGTAGGAGATCACTCCCCACACCATGATGCCGGGTGTTGGCCCTGTGTGCCTCGGTCGTATGCAGTCCTGATTGTGGCGCTCACCTGCACGGCGCCAAACACGCATACGACCATCATTGGCACCAAGACAGAAGCGATTCTCATCGCTGAAGACAACACGTCTCCATTCGTCCCTCCATTCACGCCTGTCGCGACACCACTGGAGGCGGGCTGCACGATGTTGGGGCGTGAGCGGAAGACGGCCTAATGGTGTGCGGGACCGTAGCCCAGCTTCATGGAGACAGTTGCGAATGGTCCTCGCCGATACCCCAGGAGCAACAGTGTCCCTAATTTGCTGGGAAGTGGCGGTGCGGTCCCCTACGGCACTGCGTAGGATCCTACGGTCTTGGCGTGCATCCGTGCGTCGCTGCGGTCCGGTCACAGGTCGACGGGCACGTGCACCTTCCGCCGACCACTGGCGACAACATCGATGTACTGTGGAGACCTCACGCCCCACGTGTTGAGCAATTCGGCGGTACGTCCACCCGGCCTCCCGCATGCCCACTATACGCCCTCGCTCAAAGTCCGTCAGCTGCACATACGGTTCACGTCCACGCTGTCGCGGCATGCTACCAGTGTTAAAGACTGTGATGGAGCTCCGTATGCCACGGCAAACTGGCTGACACTGACGGCGGCGGTGCATAAATGCTGCGCAGCTAGCACCATTCGACGGCCAACACCGCGGTTCCTGGTGTGTCCGCTGTGCCGTGCGTGTGATCATTGCTTGTACAGCCCTCTCGCAGTGTCCGGAGCAAGTATGGTGGGTCTGACACACCGGTGTCAATGTGTTCTTTTTTCCATTTCCAGGAGTGTATGTATAAACAATACAGGGAGGTCCTTCCAAAACAAAACAGATGGATAAACTGAAATATAAAGTCAAGTTGTATTCAGTGAGAGTAAAAGGAAAACCTGTGAATATGTTACCAAGATGGCGACCATTTTGGAACCTGCCATCTCATGTGCAGCTCATAATTTTAAAGTGAAAAGGGAGTTATGCGACACATCAGACAATTAGAAAATTAAGTGAGAAAGCCAATGGTTCCTTTCATTTGAACATAGCTTCATTCATTTTCAGATGTTTCTTCCTTACAGATGCTGTGAAAGTTGATGGCATTAACACAAGGTGAATGCATTGAGATCATCTTGATATCAGGCAGGAAAGCATCCATGTTATTGCAGAGGATTTTAACCAATACCTCCCAGACAAACCATCCATTACCCACATGCAGCGGTGGACCTTCTTGCAAAATTCTAATAAACTAATTTCATCGCAGACAAAGCAATAGCTGGACAATCGAAAAGAGATAGAGACAAACCAACATCAACTGCAATTGTGGTATCATCCATTAAGAGTCTAGATGTATTACTTGTCACATCTCCAGGGAACTGAGTTCAGCAATGCATCAATAATGAAATTTTAACTGCATATAAATGGCGCCCTTACAAAATGTGAATGTTACAATGTCATCTCAGGAAGAATGATCCACATTGTTGGGTCAGTTTGGAGAATGGATAATACACAGGCTCCATGAAAACTGTTGTTTCCCCTATGACATTCTGTTTTACCATACACCTGAAGCTAATTTTTATATAAATTAATAGGTATATAAATAGAATACTAAACTTACTGGATGAATCCATTGAACGACATTGACACTTAAAAAGTTTAACATGTCTTCATTCATGTTACACCAAAAACCAGTTGATTATTTGAATTAGTCAGAGAAAATGGGATGCTGCCCAAAGTCTGGAAATTTCCAACTTTTCTTTCAGCACACTGGTGCCTCATCACATTACAGGCTAGCTGTTTGGGCATACCTGGAAATCCAGTCTCCCCATAGATGTATAGGTCACAGAGGTCTGGTGGATAGGTCGCCACATTCCACGGATTTAAGGCCATCACGTTCTTATTTGTGGGGACGTTTGAAAACATTTGTTTATGATTGTGCTCACATTGCGTTTTAGAAGATGTGTTAGTTAAAGCCCATGAGGAATGGGTGGAGTGGATTGTAATAATTTTAGAATGTGCTGGATAACATGTTGAGCACATGCTGCAGACTTTATGTGCTATTGTCAGCGTATGTTTGTGTTGTATAAAATGTACATAACTCGATAATAAATAAAGGTATCCTCAAATGAATGATACCATAGTCTTTCTCATGTAATTCTCTGCCTATGTCAGGTGACCACCTTTCCATTTGAAAAGCGCAATTTATATTCAAGATGGTGACTTCCAAAATGGCTGTCATGTTGGTAACATAGCCACACAGGTTTTCTCCCCCTCTCCCACCTCTTGCTACTTGACTTTAAATTGCTATTTATGTACCCATTTTTTGTTTTAGAAGGGTGGTATACAAGCACTCAATGTCATTGTAGTGGCTGCCCATGGGGAAAGAAAAGAGTCCCACAAAGAAGCTAGTACAGTGTGAAACCCTGTCAAGGAAGCTGCAAACAGATGCTAGTGTTAGACAGGAAGGGAATATGTTAAAAGCTTAGGAGCAGAGGCCTAAGAAGCATGCTCTTAGCAGCATTCTTGGCGCACATATCATATTAAGAATTAGTTTGATCCCAGAATACAACTCAAAGAAGTGATCTGACTGAGATGACCCAGTGGTAATGTTCTGTCTTGTCTTCTGGTAAATGACAATTTTATCCCCGTCTGACCATGTTTTCCACAATACCACTAAATCTGTTAATCCAAATTCTGCGACAGTTCCATTCAGAAGGTCAGAGCTGATTTTTCTTCCTCCAATCCACCCACTTTAATGACCGTGTATTGATGGTACATTAAACCCTAAACTTTCCATTTTCTTTTTTATCCTAAGAAGTAACCTCCTCCTCTTTCTTCTTCTTCTTCTTCGGCCATTGTGTACCTGCTTCTGCCCTTTTCCTTCCTTCCCCTATGATCCTCAATGCCAACCAATTTTTCCTGGGTGCAACAACCCACCATGTCCCTGTCTTTCCTCTTGTCCTACCTGTTGCATCCCATACACTTACTATCATTCCATCTATATTCATCCTAATCATGTGTCCTGCAAAGTTTATCCCTTTCAGTCTGATTTCTCCTGATTGCTACCATGTTCCATTATAGTTTTTCCCTAGATCATGGCACCCATTTCTCACTACCTCTTTCAGTGCCCAGTATTTTCCTCTCTTATTTTTCTAGTAGTTACAGGAACGATCACAATTTCATATATATTTTAGTTCAATGCCTGGAGTTCATGTACTAAGCAACATCAGATTCTGCTGGATCATGTTAGAAACAATGTATCATTACTTCAGATTTTTGAATAGATGTAAAAAGAATAAACACTGCCATTTTGCAATATTTTATTTATTTGTACATTAGTTACCAATTAGAAAAGAAAGGTTAAACTGAAAAAAAAACAAGTTACTAAGAAAAATTGTCTTCAAGTTGTTTCCAGTTGGTGATTCATACCCCCGCCAAGCTCATAACCAAAAGAAACATTGACAACAGAAAGTATTTCTGGAAACCAGTGTTATACATAGAGTAAAAATGAAATGAAATGACCTATCAGGGGGAGTTTTGCTGCTGGGTTGTGAGTCTTATTTCAGGTGATGCCACATTGGGCAACTTGCATGTCGGTGATGATGAAATGATGATGAGGACATCACAACACCCAGTCGATGGGCGGAAAAAAACCTCCATCCTAGCTGCGAATCAAATCTAGGCCTGCTGCACGGTAAGCAAACACATTACCACTCAGCTAAGCAGGCAGACGTATACAGAGTAATTCTGAGCCCATAAACTTAGTGAAAATTAATGCTTTGCCTCTTGACTTTTGTCTTGGGAGCTTCAGCCAAAATCTTTTTTAAAGATTCGCAAGCACAATGTATGGGTCATTATTAACTGTTTTTATTCTTTTACAGAAAGACAAAATTTTCACCAGACAACACTCACAAATGGTACTATGACGCACAATATGCCGTTCCAATTTAACTGTTACTAGGTATAAAATACTTCATAAGCACTTGAAAATAGTAACAAGCTGTAAACAATAATGAAATAAATTATCAGGTTTTATTCTGCTTCAGTAACCTCTCAATTGGATTGGTAAGTAAAATTTCCATGCTACAGTATTGCTGTTAGTGAAGGGATGGTCTTACTGGAGACGGTTGAAGATCAGACGGATCGATGGAATAGGGAGTGAAGATGTGTCAGCAAGAGAAAAATGCTGATAAGGAACATAATTAATCAAAGAGATTGAATGGTTAACCATGTGTTATGAAACAAGCTGTTATTGAAAACTAGTTGAAGGGATGACAGAAGGAGTGAATGCCAGGAGCGATTTTGACTGAGACTAGCTGATGCAGCACAGTTCATCTTGGGCACACCCGTCATTAAGTTGCCATGATCACTTAAGTAAAAAATATTTGCAATTTGTATGTTTATTTATATGTAAAAGCTGATTTTGGAATTTTCATTTTTGTTAGACTGTGTGCCACCTTCATGTGCCCATTTGAAACTCTAGAATTGCATAGTTTACTGTTCACATTGTTTCTGCATAATCTTTCATTGATTGTATCAGTAATCATTTGTATTGTGATATATTGTGAAATCTTGTACATTTTCGAATGCCACAATAAACCTGTACTGTTATATGATATTGCAGTGCCTGTGTTGTTCAGAATTACAATGCAATGCTCCTTGGGGCATGCATACAACACAAGCACTGCAACATTGTTTTTGTTTGCTGACATTGGGCAAGCAATTTTCAATTAAAATGTCTCCCCTGAATGGGAACATACATAAAGAATGTGTGATTGCAGTTCGTAGACACCTGCTTGATGATATACGTAAGTTTGAGTGTGGCCATGGAGTGGGTTCAGATAGCTTAATGGTAATGCAACCACGTGTGATAAGTGGGAAATCAGGGTTCAAGTCCCGGTCTGGCACAAATTTTCATTATCTTTATTTCATTATACAGCTGATGGTTGCCTATATTCACATCTGCTAATATACAGTGTACCCATAAAGTCCCTTTACAACTTCAAAATTTTATTACAACTGCAGTTGTTGAAATATTTTAACAAAATTTCTTTTATTGTAGTCACTGTTTAGTAAAGTTTTTATATGTACTAAAATTTTGTGTTTCAGATGCTCTGTTGATGGAAGAAACTAAACCTCTATAAAGTGGCAACTCCTCAAGAGAGGGCACAATGTGTGTTCTGGTTTATTGAGACAAAATCAGATGTTCAGGCTCAACAAAACTTCAGAACAAAGTATGGAAGAGATCCACCATTGCACCTTTCAATCTGTGCATGGCACAAAAAATTTATGGAGACAGGGACAGTGTTGGATAAAGGGAGGAGTGGGTGGAGCAAGAACATCCGAGGAAAACATCGATCGCATTTTAAATGTCTTCACTCATTCACCTACGAAGTCCATCTGCACTGCTGTCGGACAGCTGCAGTTACCACATTCAACTGTGCATAAGGTCTTCCGCAAGAAATTATGCCTTTACACTTACAAAGTGCAACTGTTACAGGCACATGAGCCAAATGACAAGCCAAAATGGACAGAGTTTGCACTCAACATGCTGGAATGCCTTTTGGAGGATGAAGCATTCCTCAAGTGAGTTTGTTTCAGTGACGAGGCAACTTTTCATGTTTCTGGGACATTAAACAGACATAATGCGAGAATCTGGGGATCTGAACACCCCCATGTGATTAGGGAGCTTCACTGGAATAGTCCAAAAATGAATGTGTGGTGTGGAATCATGTGCAACCAAATAATTGGTCCATTTTTGTTCAACAAGTCAACGATTACTACAGATGTTTACCTCGAACTTCTGACTGAATATGTAGCACCACAATTAATGGACTTACAACCAACTATCATTTTCCAGCAAGATGGTGCACCACCACATTGGGGACTGCATATTTGTCAGTTCCTCAATGAAACATTTCCAGGCAGATGGATTGGAAGGGATGGGGCCAATTCCTTGGCCACCACATTCGCCAGATATCACTCCCTTGGACTTTTTTTATGGGGGTTTGTCAAAGATATCTTGTATCAAACACAGATACGGGACATTGCTGACTTGAAGCAAAGAATTCGTAATGCCATTGCCACCATTGATGACACTATGCTACAGCAAACATGGCAAGAAATCGAGTACCATCTTGATGTGCTTCATACAACTACAGGCAACCTTATAGAGGTCTATTGGCGCCCATATAGAGGCCTATTAAACACTGTCAGAAAAACTTTTATAAACACTGATTGCAATAAAAGAAATGTTGCTAAAATATTTCAACAACTGCCATTGTAATAAAATTTTGAGGTTGTAAAGGGACTTTATGGACACCCTGTATTTAATTTATATTGTACTGTAATTGTCAATTGCAGGCATAAATTTATTTGTGATCTTTTAAATATTTTTAAAATTGCTAGACATATATGCATTGAAAATCTTCACTTTTATCGTCATTTAGATATTTAGATTTGCAGCTCTTGTAACTTTGGTGTTTGCAGTTAAAATTGTTGGATGTAAGGTTGGCCAGTTATGCAAAACACCTCTTTTTTTTTCCGAGGTTCTCAGGCATGTTTCAGCACCTCTGTGCCATCATCAGTGGGTTTCTACCTTAATTAATCTTTACATTTGGTTTGCATGGTTTTGCAGGGCCATTTGCGTATTATTTCATACTGGTAGGTTGTCATGTTTTTGTGTGGCAAGCCCTTTTTTTCTCAACATCCTGATGAGGTGTCGTGAAGCACATGTAAATATAATACATATTTTCAGAAATGTAGTCGTAAAAAGCACTTTACACTTCACTGAAACACACCATGATCCTTACACTCTGTAACACCCCAATTTCTCACTTATCAAAAGTGGTCACATTACCATTAGGCTATCTCAGCTCACTCCACGGCCATTGTGTTTTGGTGAAGTGTAAAGTGCTTTTTACTATCAAATTTATGAAAATATGTGTTATATCTACATGTGCTTTGCAACACCTCGTCAAGATGCTGAGAGAAAAGGGCTTGCCACACAAAAACATGACAAGCTACTAGTACAAAATAATATGCAAATGGCCCTGCTAAACCATACAAACTGAATGTAAAGATTAAATAAAGCAGAAACCCACTGACTTTGGCACAGAGGTGCTGAAGCATGTTTGGGAACTTAGAAAAAACAATGTCTTGCGTAACTGGCAGATCTTATGTGCAACAATCTTTCTCGAGTGTCACTGAACAATTACATGAAAAATAGGTTATTTTTGATAATTTTCAGACACTTACAACACAATATTTTTGAAAATTGTTGTGGATAATTTATTTCACAGCAAATAGGCATTTGCTATTCACAGTTATTGCCAAAGAATAGATCACCCCAAATTTCAGTGTATATCAATGCAAATAAACATACATTTTTGAGAATTTACGGATGTTACCATTGTTCTTTGCATAACCTATTCATAGTAAATTCGTATTTGTGATTTAGTGATTTTAGTAGATATTGTAACCAGCACATTGTGTTACATCTAGTTTTCCCTTCAAAGGGAGTATATATTATCTACATGTATCATAAATAAACTGTATTTTCAAGTTGGCTACAAAAAGTTTTAGGAAACTAGTAATTTTTACCACAGGTTTTTCTGTTGCCTCAAGAGATATCTCATTTTGTGTAGTGTATTTGCTTCCAATCTTAAAGAGAATTAGTAATTTCTTAGCTCAACAGACTAAAAGATAATCAGCAGGCTTAGTTTAAAATTATTCGTTCACTCTCTGTAATGCACTGCACTAGTCACAATGCAGTCCCACAATGAATTCTGTTCTCAAACACAGGATGAGTTTGTTATTGTTCACAAGCACCTGGAAATCACCCTGGTTACTATCAAACAAATGGCAACTGATGGGCATCGGCTTGTTGAAAGAACTCCTGTGAGTCATGTACCTATGGTAGCAATAGCAAATGTACCTCAAGTACTATCCATCCTCTGGATCATGTCTCCTTTGCAGGAAGTATGGTATCTTTCATTATTCATCCACTTGATTGCCAGGTTGGAGATTTTCTTTGCTCGTAGACTGGGTGTTGTGTTGCCCTCATCATCATTTCATCCTCATCATCAGCCGCAAGTCGCCCAATATGGCACCGACTGAAATAAGACTTGTACTTTGCGGCCGAACCATAATGGGACATCTCGGCCAGCAATGTCATAAGCTCATTTCATTTTCATTTTCACTTGACTGCAAGCGGTGTGTCAATGGTAGATCTAGGCATCCTATACGGGGTGGAAAACGACCAGGGATGACTCGGGGTGTTACACCAGTTCCGCTAACCAGAAAGTTCGAGATACTGTCTTTCACCGAAACTGAAACTGAGCCAGTGAGACTCACTTTACCTTTTCTGGGAAAATAAATTTGCCATGTGTCATGAGGAGGCATATTCATAATGGTAGAGGTCTATTAATCAATGGCAGTTCAAATGTACATTAAGTAATGGTGCAAGTGGCAGCAAGGGGCAGGAAAGAACATCAGACACATTGTGTATGCCTGGGGGGCTCATTCAACATGTTGAAGAGCCTATTCCAGCAGACATTGAAGGAATAGGGGACAACAAACATAAGAACAATTGAAGTCTGTCATCTGGGCTCTGAGGCAATACTTGGATCATTCCAGTGACTGGTAGAGAAGGTTGAGAAGACCAGTCAGGCACACAGAGGTTCTACAAAGCTCACACTTTGCAGCATTGTCCCCAGAACTGATCGTGTTCTCCTAGTTCAGATTCAAATGGAAGGACCAAACCAGATTCTCCGAAGGTTGTGTGACAAGCTAGAGGTTGAGAAGACCAGTCAGGCACACAGAGGTTCTACAAAGCTCACACTTTGCAGCATTGTCCCCAGAACTGATCGTGTTCTCCTAGTTCAGATTCAAATGGTAGGACCGAACCAGATTCTCCGAAGGTCGTGTGACAAGCTAGGCTGCGACTTCCTGGACTTGAGCCATAGTGTTAAGAACTGTATGACCTCTAAATGAGTCAGGTGTACACTACACATCAGAGGCTGCTACCCAGGTATGTAACTGTGTGTGGGGTGCTCACAAGGGTTTTTTAGATTAGGCAACTCTCAATCCAGTACTGATAATGATAAGGAAACCTAGAAGTGTAAGTGTAAAATGCAAAAGGATGTCTCCCAAAGGTGAGAGTAATAAAAATCTAGTAGTTAATTGCTGAAGATTTAGCAACAAAATGTCAGAGTGTGAAGCACTCCTGAAAATCAGTTAAGCTCACATAACACTAGGTACACAAAGCTGGTTGAAATCTGAGATTGATAGCAGTTAGATTTTCGAGGAAAATTTAAGTATATAACAAAAGGATGGGTTAATTGGATATGGAGGTGGTGTATTTGTCACAGTAGACAAGAAACTCAAATCCACCAAGACAGAAATTGAAGCTGGTTGTAACATTGAATGGGCAAGGCTCACTATCTGGGGTGGGCATAAAATGGTAATTGAACCTTCTATCATCCACCAGACTCATCTTTGACATACCCAAATACTTTTGGCAAAAGCTCAGTTCGCTTATACATAAGTTCCCCAGTCATACTGCAGTTATCAGTGGAGATGGTAATCTTACATCAGTCAACCATTAGTGGTGAGCATGACAAGACATCCTGTGAAACATTACTAAATGCCATCTCTGGAAACTACCTAAGACAGATATTTTGGAACTCCACTCATGATGAAAATATATTGGACCTAATGGAAATGATTGGACATGACCTCTTTGAAGATGTCCACATCCAAACTGGTATCAGTAATCTTGACACAGTTGTGCTAACAATGGTTACCTAAGTACAAAGGACAACTAAACCAAGTGGAAAGATTTAAATGTTCAGTAAAGTAGATAAAAAAGCAGTGGTGTCATATCTCCATGAGGAAACTGAAATTTTCAGCACAGGACAGGATCATGGAGAGGAACTATGTTTCTAATTTAAAAGAATACTTCAAAATAAATTGACTGAATCCAAATAACTTTACTTCAGCTGTGTTAGGTATAGGTGTACTACCTACTGATGACATATGAAAATTTGTACCAGACCAGGACTTGAACCCAGATTTCCTGCTTTTGGCAAGCAGTTACGTTAACTGTTAGACTATCCATGCATGCCTCCTAGACCCACCCAAGTTCTGACACGCCACACTGTCTAAGTCCCAATACATAGTCTGGACCTTTAGTTGGTTCACGAGACATTCACGGATAGCTGAATAATTATAGCAACCACTCGCAAAAGGCAGAAAATCCAGGTTCAAGTCCCGGTCCACCACAAATTTTCATATGTCTACAATAGGTAGTACATCTACATCTAACAGAGCTGAAGCTATGTTATTCACATTCAGTGAATTTATTTCGAAGTAATATCAGATGGCTGTCTATCATCAAGAATGTCAGTTCATCCAGACATGCAAGTACTTTAAAAGAATAGTTGACCATGCACTGGATAGCACTGGATAGATATGTACCCATTAGAACAATTTGTAATAGGAGGGACCCTCCATGGTATACAGTCATTGGAAAGAAACAGAGGCTACTGCATAGTAGGTATACAACAAAGCATAGGACTATAGATAGAAAGATAGATGAATTTGGCTTTCAAGAGAACAGTACATGGAGCTTTCAGTGACAAATGTAGCAGAATACTGTCAAACAATCTTCCACAAAGCCCAAAGAATGTCGGATTATATG
This sequence comes from Schistocerca gregaria, assembly GCF_023897955.1. Classification (NCBI taxonomy): domain Eukaryota; kingdom Metazoa; phylum Arthropoda; class Insecta; order Orthoptera; family Acrididae; genus Schistocerca; species Schistocerca gregaria. The sequence continues at coordinate 251,082,181 of NC_064925.1, forward strand.
TAAAGGCTGTTAGTGGCACCAAAGTTAATTTCCAATTACTGGCGAATGAGACATGAACTGAAACTGAGGGTAGCAAAGCAAAAGCTAAAATGCTTAATTTCATTTTCAAATGTTCCTTTACAAAGGGAAACCCAGTAGAATTGCCCCAATTTAATTGCATACCTCTGAAAAGGTGCGTGAAATAAGTATTGGTGTCAGTGGTGTTAAGAAAGAGCTGAAATCATTAAAATTGGACAATGAAATCATTAAAATTGGACAAAGCTCCAGGGCCCACTGGAATCCCTATCAGATTCAATACTGGATTTGTAGCTGATTAGCCCCTCCTCTGACTATAATGTATCATAGATCCCCTGAACAAAAAACTAAGCCTGGTAGTTGGAAGAAGTCATAGATCACACCCATGTACAGGAAGTGTAGTAGAAAATGTTCACAAAACGACCATCCAGTATCCTTGATATTGAGCTATTGTAGAACCTTAGAACATATTCTGAGATCAGACATAATCAGGTATCTCAAACAGAATGGTCTCTTCCATGCCTTCCAGCATGAATTCAAAAAACACTGATCATGTGAAACCCAACTCACACTTTTCTCACATGACCTACTGAAAGCTTCTGTTCAAGGCAATCAGGTAGACGCAGTATTGCTTGATTTTTGAAAAGCAGTTGACTCAGTACCACATCTACATTTATTATCAAAAGTGTGATCATATGAGAAATCAAGTGAAATTTGTGACTGGATGGAGGATTTTTTGTACAAAGAACATAGCATGAGGTCTTCGATGGAAAGTTGGAGTAAGATGTAGAGTAAATTCAGGTGTGTCCCAGGGGGAGTGTGTTGGGACCCTTACTATTCATGTTGTATATTAATGACCTTGCAGACAACATTAATAGCAACCTCAGACTTTTTTTAGATAATGCAGTTATCTTTAGTAGTAGTAGTAGTAGTAGTAGTAGTAGTAGTAGTAGTTTATTCATCCAGAGACATTGTACATTGCATGGATATTGCGAACAATACTCTACACAATACAAATGTGCATAGTATACCACACAACATCAGACCGCATTGAAATAGCATGTACAACTTTGATTAATTACATTAATGTATGAGAAAGACTTTTTACATGGAATACACAGTTGATATTTAGATATAACACATAATAATGCTAATACTTTTGTACATATTATTTATTTAGATCATAGCAACAGTAAGATAAAAATTACTATTGGCACAGAGTACCTAAATCTAATTGTTTTGTATAAAGCTATTCCAGGTATTCATTTACACTATAATAGCAGTCGGTCATTACAAATTTGAATACTGCTTCTTTAAATGAAGACATTTTTTTATTTCTTTTATCTTTACCGGTAGTTTGTTATACAATCTACTTCCTTGTATGTTTGTTTCTGCGCCAAAGCCTTGTTAACTCTTTTAATATGAATGTCATTGCACTTTCTTGTGTTGTACGTATGTAGATCTGAGTTGGAGTGGAAATTGTCAATATTTCTTTTTACATTAATTACACTTTTTTGTATATAGAGGCACGGTAGGGGTAGAATATTTATCTGTTGAAATAATTGCTTTGAAGGAGTTACCCTTGAACTGCTGGTAATTATTCTAACAGCTCATTTTTGTAGAGTGAAGATGGTTTTGAGATTTTTCTTACTATGACCCCAGAAGGTGAGGCCATAGGTAATAGCAGAATGTATATAAGCACAGTAAACATTCTGCTACATTCCCTACTATATACAAAGCTAATGACACACAATGCAAAGCAAGCAGAGCTTAACTTATGAGGGAGATACAGGATGTGGGATTTCCAGTCTACATTTTCATCTGTATGTACACCTAAGAATTTTGTGGTACCAACCCTCACAATTTCTTAATTTTGTACTCTGAGATCCAGATCAGAGTGTGACATTGTTTGTCTGTAATGGATATAATTAGTTTTTGAGATGTTTATGGTTAATTTGTTCATTTCAAAGCAATTTTGCAAATATTCTAAAACTTTGGTAGCAGATGTTGGCAATACCAGTTTATGTCAGTTACTACAATGTTTGTGTCATCTGCAAACACGGTTCTGTGAATACCATTTACAGGAATCTTGATATCATTTATGTAAAGAAGAAATAGGAGAGGTCGTAGAACACTCCCCTGCAGTACCCCAATTGGCACAGTCTTAATATCCGATCTGTAAACAATACTTTGGTTTTTACTATTTGTTGTTCCAATTTTGACTACCTGTTTCGTATTATGGAGATATGACTGAAACCACTTTTTTGCCACTCCTCGTATACCGACATATTCTAATTTGGGTAGCAGAACATCATGTTGGACAGTATCAAATGCCTTTGATAAGTCCAGGTTTATTCCTTCTTTACTGTTGTTGCTATCTAGCCCCTTTACAATATTTTCAATGAATTGGGTGATGACTGACTCTGTACTCATTCGTTTGCGAAAGTACTGTCTGAAAGAAGCTGCATAAATATTCAAACAATGGAAAATCCATTGTGTGAATTTTTTTTGTTGTGCCTATCGCAACTCAGCATCTCCACTATATGGTGAGTAGAAAACTTTGCTTCTCTGGTATTATTGCATAAATATTCAGTTAGATCTCGATAAGATTTCATAGTGGTGTGAAGATTGGCTTTTAATTCAAAAATGTAAAATTGGGCACTTCACATAATGAAAAAGAAAAGAAAAATGTGGTATCTCATGTCTTTAACATCAGTGAGTCGCAACTGGAACTGAGCATACCATGCAAATACCTGGATATTAACACTTTGTAAGGATATGAAATGAAATGATCCCCTAGGCTCAGTCGTGAATAAAGCAGGTGGTAGACTTCAGTTTATTGGTAGAATAGTAGGTAAATTCAATTAATCTACAAAGGAGTTTGCCTACAAATCACATGTACAAGCAACTCTATAATATTGCTCAACTGTGTGGGACCTGTACCAAATGGTACTAACAGGATATATTGGACATACACAGAGAAACAAAGGATGAATGGTCAGAGGTTTATTTGAGCTGCAAGAGAGTGTCACAGAAATGCTGAAGAAACTGAACTATTAGATTCTTGATGATAGACATAAACTGTCATAAGATAGCCTACATACAAAGTTTCAAGAACTAACATTATATTCTACAATCCCCTATTTATCATTCACATAGAGGCCATGAAGACAAGATTAGATTAATTACAGTATGCACACAGGAATTTAAACAATTATTCCTCCCTCACTCAATACATGAATGGAATGGGAAGAAACCTTAATAAATGGTATGATAGTATGTAGCCCCTGCCACACACTTCACATTGCTTTGCAGAGTATAGATGTAGGTGTAGAGCACACATATTGAGCAGTAACTGTATTGAATTTGATTAAGGTATCTACAGTACATTCTTTTTATATGTTTGTTAATGTCCTGTTATAAGTAAAAGGGTATTCTAGTCAACAACAAATTGCCTGACATGTGGAATAATCGGGTCTACTGCCGGGTGTTTGTGTCGCTCTGGCACAATATTTCAGCCATGTAACTCGTTGCCTTCTTCAGGTGCCTGAGACTGCTGTATTGGAGGACCTTGTCCAGTATTTATGCTCAGAGGGAGCTGGGCACTCTTTTTGCTGTTTGCGCCTGCCTGGCGCTGCTTGTAAGCTGCTGTCTGTTCCCCGGTGCTCCCTTGGATGTCTGCGCCCGACTTGGTCACCATCTGTGGTAGCTCTCTGAGGCCCATCCTGTGTCGGGTTTTCCATTCACGGTCTGCGACTGCCTGATGCTGCTCCTGAGGTTCTGGCTCTTCCCTGGTGCTCCCATGGGTGTCCGCGTCCAGCTTGTCCACCATTTGTGGTTGTGGCAGCTGTCTGAGGCCAGACCCATGATTGGCGTTCCGTTCGCGTTCTGTGCCCGCTTGGCGCCGCTCCTGAGGTGTCGGCACTTCCCTGGTGCTCCGACGGACGTCCGCGCCTGCCTCGTCCAGAGGAGGCGAAGAAGGTGGCATACCTGCCATGTGTTGGACCTATTTCTGCAAAGATCATCAAATTCTTTCAAAATATGATGTAAAGAATATCTTCTGTGCACCCTCCAAAATTAGGATAATGCTAGGGAGTGTGAAGGACGACCTGGAGCTACGTAAACCAGGCATCTATAACATCCCATGATAGTGTGGAAAGTCATACATTGTCCAGACAACCAGGACGGTGGATGTCAGGTGCAAAGAACACCAGAGGCACACCAGACTCAGACAGGCAACCAAATCTGCCATGGAGCACTGTCTGGAGCTCGGTCACTCAATGGACTACAACAACACCGAAATTGTGACACAGATGCCAAGATTTTGGGACAGTGTTATAAAGGAGGTCATTGAGATCAAGGTCACAGACAACCTAATAAATCGAGACAGTGGTTACCAGCTCAGCTTGGCGTGGAGTCTGGCTCTGGAACTTATCAGGGCCCAACGAATGCGACCAAGAAATTCCTCAAGAATTTGTGACCCCGCAGGAGCAGTGTCAGGTGGGTGCGTACCGCGAATGCAACTCCCAACGCGGGACAGGCCTGTGACAGCAGCCACAACTGCAGGTGGTGGACGAGCCAGGCGCGGACATCTGTCGGAGCACCAGGGAAGGGCCAAAACCTCAGGTGCAGCACCAGGTGGTCGCAGACTGCGAACAGAACGCCCGACACAAGACGGGCCTCATAGAACTGCCACAGATGGTGACCAAGTCGGACACGGATGTCCGAGGGAGCACCGGGGAACAGACAACACCTTACAAGCAGCGCCAGGCAGGCGTAGATGGCAAACAGTGTGCCCAGCTCCCTCTAGGCATAAATACTGGACAAGATCCTCCAATACAGCAGTCTCAGGTAGCACCTGAAGAAGGCAATGAGTTATGTGGCTGAAATATTGTGCCAGAGCGACACAAGCATCTGGCAGTAAACCTGATTATTCCACATGTCTAGATCTCGCCGGGAAAGCCTGAAGAGTTACAACAAATTGCCTCTTTTGAGATTTAACTAGAATAAGGAAATTCATGATGGCATAAAAGCTGTTCATAAACAATGTAGCGTTTACATTCTGTTGGGGAATTTTTGTTTGGGTTTTGGCAAGAAGTTAGTTTTTAATCTTCCCGGCAGTGTGTTACACATTCATTCTTGCATTTAGCCATTACTAAACACAGCAAAATGAAAAAGCTTTCCTACTTTCACTGAGGTTAGAATGTTGACACAAGTGTATCAAAAACTTCCTGTGTATTAAATGTGTTCAGAGCAAAATATACAACATGAAGTCTCTAGTAAAGTTATATGTAAGGTCACCATCAGTAAATAATAATGGACCAAGTGTAGTCTTCAGTAGCAACAGAGCCTTAAGGCAACTGTTTATTTATTTTTACTTACTTATTTATCATATGATGATAACAGCAGGTATTGAGAAATACATACAGTTTACAATTAAACATTTAAGGATTTAGGCACAAAGCTAATACATTCAAATTCTTGAAGTTAATAATTCAATAATGCTCAAAGGAGAACTATAAAATTAAGACTATTAAATAAAACAGATACATTTAGTCACAGTTCAACATCTGTTGAAAGAAACCAGTTGATATCAAATGGAGCAACATTAATAAAATCACTGAATGTTCCTGGGTACTTTCTCAGACAATATGCTGTATGATTTGCTCTTGGGCCCCACAGGCACAGGCTGGAGAATCCCAGAGTCTCCACTTGTGCATCAGAACATTGCACCTGGCATGACCAGTCCTTAACCTATTCAGTCGTGTCCACTCACTTCTCTTCAGATCAAATCCTGATAGACTGGCAGATGGATCTTAAATACCTTGATGTTTAATTGTTGCAGCATTCCATCTCCTGCATCCCTCTTCTTTAAGGTCAAACTTCTTGTTATTTTCTCTAGTATGCCACAATGGAGTGCATGATATCAAGCAGTCTGGAGGAGCGTCATTTAAGACTCTATGAATTGGAAGGTCTTGATTTTTTTATATGTTAATGATTGATCGAGTGTGACACCAAGGTATTCATATTGGAAATTGCATCTAATCCTCTGCTGACAGAAATTCACATTGAGCTCTTGCCTTGTGATTCTGTTGTTTGGAATGCACAAGACTTCTGTCTTGGCTGCACTTGGTAAGAGTCTCCCTGCTTCATAATATTTGGTGAGATTTTCTAAATTTGTTGACACTCCTTCCTCGTGTGTGCCATTTTGTGTGGCTATGCCAAGGTCATTATGTAGCAAAACGTTTTGCTCATAGTGTTTGGCATGTCACTGTTATGCAGGGTGAAGAGCAAGGATGCTAGGATGGATCCTTGCGGAAGCTCATCTTTTGTGGTAAATGACTTAGCCCATTTTTATTCAATGCTAACCTTGAAAAAACAGTTGGTTAACATATTTCCCACAAGTGTCATCATTTTCTTATTTAGGACATCCTTTTTTAGCTTCAGCAGTAGTCAATCTAGCCACACAGTTTCTTACACTGCTGACAGATCAATGAAAGCCACCGATGTCTTTAGTTTCTTCAGGCATCCAGCCTTAATGTAGAATGTCAAGGCCAGAACCTGTTCACAGCAACTGTGCTGGCTTTTGAGCCCAGCCTGATATGTTGGAGTTACTCCTTGGATTCTGTTAAGGATGAGTTGTTCCACACACTGAGCAGTGCAATTGGGTGGTAACTTGGGGGGAAATCAACTGTCTCTCTTAACTCGAGGATTGCTAGCAGTACTGTTGAGGTGCTTTCTCAGTCTTGAGTGTATTGTTGTTGAACCTGTTCAGCCAAGTTGTTCCATGTTCCGCAATATGTTTTATAAATTCAGGGAATATGCCATCCAGTCCTGCTGCTTTCCTCATTTTCAGTGTTTTGGTAGCCTCGTTTACATCCCTTTCATTAAAGGGCTCTGAAAAGATGGTGTTATTACAAAGGTAGCTATTGACACCATTCAGTTCACCATTTATCTTGTCTTTGGTGTTTGAGTCTACAGGGACCTTCTCAGCTCTTGATTTGATGTGTGATGCTAGTTCTGATGGCATTATCTTCAGTTACTGATTGCAAACATTGATTGCAGTGCCAAGTTTCCTTAATAATATCCATGCCTTTATATTTGAATGAGTGAAATTCAAACTGGTAGTCAAGTCCATCCATTTCCACTTTCTTGCTTTGTTTAGCTGTTCTTCTAGTCTTTTAGCAGTATCAGGGTTCTCAGTCTGTTGGTATTCTGCAAACATGTTTTCTTTTGTGCTACCCCAGCAAGGGATGTAATGTTTCGTGACCCCTTGAGGTATTTTGCATTTGGCTGCACCAATGATGACTCCCACAAATCTCTTATAGTTTTCTACTTTTGGGCCTATGCAATGTAAGTTGCTGTTGATCTCCTGAGTATACTGATATCAGTTAGCTTTCCTGAAATTCCATTTAGCCTTATTAATGCAATTCATGGTATGTATCTCAACCCCTTATGGATTCTTGTAGAGCAATGCTGGGTCCTTGGGAAGCTTTTTAGGAATTTTCTAGTATGACTCAAAGGAAGTGTTTTCATCAGTGGAGAGAAAGCACAGTCAGGTCAGTATGCCATTGGTAACAGTACTCCATCCCTAGCAAAGGAAAGGTTTTCATTTCTTTGGCATCATAACTAAGACAAAGTTTTTCTCTTTCTGCCTACTCTGCTAGTTTCTCTCCATTATCATCACTGTTTTTATAACCCCATGTTGTGTGATGGCTGTTGATATCACCTAAGTATATATACGGCTGAAGTACAGAGAGTAAGAATGGAGTGGACCACTGGACATTAGGTGGTTTGTACACTGAAACAGCAGTTAAGCCCCTCAGCTCCACAGTGATTACTTTGATGACACTGATCTCTTGGCACTCACTCCCTTAATATCAGGAAGGCTATTTCTTACATGTATGAAAGAGCTATGTACTGATGATGGCAGGTATCCTATCATTTTTTATCCTTCAACCTTACCCTTTGTTATATTACCTTCATTTAGACAGGATTTTTAGAGAGCTGTAATATCAGTGTTATTATCAATAGCTAGTTTGCTCAGGTACTCACATTTGTCTTTTGATAGTCCTTCTGCATTTATCTGTAAAACTTGGATACTTTGTCCAAAATCCTTTGTCATGTCTATTTGGCTCTGAGAAGAGCCTTTGCTGCAGTTCCTTTTTATTGTGCTGTTGTCTGGAATAACCAAGAGAAATCTTTGATTGAGTATGGCTGCTGGTGTTGTAGACTTTTCACCATCCTGCCTTAGCAACCCATTGCCTGCGTTACACTGTCTTCGAGGTTATCTACTCATCACACCCTGTCAAAAGGTGGCTGTCACAGTAAAACTGACAACAAAGGTACAAGTTGCCTTGTTCTCCGAATTTGTGTGTGCCTCAAACAAAACAAACTAAGTGTCCATAATCAGATGGCAACCTTGAATCCTCTGATAAATGTTACATATGGTTTTGCATGTCACAAACTGTGTGGAAACCATTTATGTGTACCAGTGATAAATGGAAGAATTAATGGTGATTGATGTGTCATCTTTCATCTTGTGCTCAAAAAAATGTTGCTTTAAAAATCTGGCAAACAACAAGAGAAACTTGTGCACCAGCAGCCTATTTTCTACAGTTTAAAGACAGATACTAAAATTCACGTCAGTAAAAAAATGTATCTGATGACTCCCAAAATTTAATTCACTCAGCGCGTGGTGTCCTGCACTCACTGTTGAGAGGAATGTGGCTCAAATTCTTGTCCATCAGTGCATATGTTAGTTTTCTGTGACTTACATAAATTTATTGAAATGGATTCCAGCATGGTTCCACAGAAAACATGTTACACTTCCTTCCCCCATCCATACAATGTTCTCTTGTCTTTAATGACATAATTGTAGATGTGTTACTTGTGCTTCATTTTCCTTTCTTTAATTTGTGAGTTAATATTACAGATGAACAAGTCTGCTGTGTGTGTAAACAGAACTTACACATTGAAAGATACCACTGTAAAATCAACTGATAGTCTGAAACCATGGATAACATTTGATAATGTTCTCATGGGTAGAATACGTCAGCACTGGACATCTACTGCTAAGAGCAAACTGCAGAAAATGATCTTTAGGAACTCCTTATACTAGATTGACAGTGAAAAATTTGAACAGCTCTACCATATTTCCCTCTACCTATATACTCCATGGTCAGTGCGTCTGGCTACTAAGCAGAGCACGTATGTTTGATTTCCAGAACAGCCAGGGACTCTTCCTTGGTGGGAACAATGGAACAGTGTGCACTCAACCTCGTGATGCCAATTTAGGAGCTGCTTGAGTTAGAAGGATTGGCTAGAAGGTCAAGAAAACTGAAAGTGGCTAAGAAAGCAGTGTGGTAACCTCATTCCATTCCATGCCACATCCAAATTATAGCATTGGTAGAGGATGACATGGTGCTTGGTCAGTTCTGACTGTCCCACTTGGACCACAACATGGAGCTTTGCATGGCCCATTTTAATTTTCTGAAAAATAACAAGTAATATCTGTACTGGCTACCAACACATGGGAGTCCTGGCATACTGTGCAGGCCTGTAAACAGTAACAAGACTTATTTGTATTGTTGTTGCTGTAGTTTTTAAAATTTTGACTTAGTTGTATTGTTGTTGCTGTAGTTTTTAAAATTTTGACTTAGTTGTATTGTTGTTGCTGTAGTTATTAATATTTTATTATTGTTACTAAAATCCTCATCCTATCTGGCATGAGATATCTGTAGAGCACCTAGAATGAAAGTAAGCCTACACACTAAACAAAACAAAATCCGCAGGGGTTGTAAGTGCTACCTGGCTACGCTGACCAGTTTTGAGAAAAAACTGAGACACTTCTGTTTTTACTTTATAGCCATCTTCATTACTACATTTATGCTTACTGATTATATACTCAGTTATCGTGATATTTTGAAATTGATAATAAGCATATGATGATGCATCAACTGAAAAACCAATAGCAAGGATATGTCTTCATTTTGTGAACTGTAAAAAAACATGCAGGTACATCGTACATAAATGAAATTATTTTCTCCAGAAACAAGGAAGACTGATAATATACTTTTTTAATGTCATAGCCAGGAAATTTTTTTTCTTCCACGTTTAGTCACTTACTAGGTACTTAGGTATAATTTGTTACTCCCAAAACTGTGTATTATTACTAATTAGTAATCAGATACAAATTATATATTTCATACTAAAATTTAAGATTTCATTTGACTGTAACCGTTAGGGTAAGCATGTGTACATGCTAGACAATATTCAGTAAGCACTGCTAATACATGCTGCATTGCTGACTGCGCTGTGTGTTCGCAGTTCGATTCCTCTGCTCTTAATGTCGGTTGCAGCATTAATTTCAATTCCCGCCACGTTTTGTTGACTAGCAATTCCAAGGGGGCGCTGTGTGCTCTGCATGCAGCAGTTCCTCATTACACGCGCAGCTGGGGGTGAGCAGAAATGCCGGCAGTGCCGAGTGGTCGCGAGTAGTGCAACAGTTGTCAACGCTATGTCTAGTGTGGAAATGGCTGCGATAGGGTTACTGGCTTTTGGTCTGAATTCTGTCAGTTTCGTTTCCTCTTATTTTGCCGGTGTGGAAGCAAGACTGCATCTTGGTACCGGTAGCTATTCATCAGTGTGTGCATCAACCAAACTAAGACCTATCAAGCAAGACCATGTCCCGGTACTGGTAGCTATGCATTGGAGTGTGCATCAATCAAAGTAAAACCTATCATACACCTTTGTTCAGCGGTGGTTGCCATTCACATTCTCCTAAAACGGTGATCCAATAACCCGGCCATATTGCCTAAATTATTTGTCGTGACTACTGTTGACTGTTTCTATCAGACGCTTTAGTATTCTCTTCTGTTTCTTCTGCTGTGTGTTGTTGGGTTCATTTTAGTGTTAATATTCAGCCCAATGTATTAGAAATGAATTCTTGTTGTCTTGTGGTTGAGTCCTGGGTTTGTTTGAATTGATAACCAGCACGTCCCATGCCACTCATGATGCACATCAAGCAACCAAGATAAATATGTGCCTTTAATTTACATTTGTGTAATTTGCTTATCCTGTTTTCTATGAGATTTTAATCAATTAGTTAAATAACTATTTTATATTTTAAAGTATGTAAAACTTGTCTGCCCGTGAAATGGGGTTTTGACATGCATTTTTTTTTTTTTTTCCTTCTGGTCAATTAATAAATTTAGTCCTTTGTGGCGGTTAATCTTACCCTTTCTTTACCTGCCTCAGCTTTAGGGAGGTGTTTAATTCCTCAAGCTAGCTTTAGGCCAGTGCTGGTCCATTAGGATCCCTTTGATCTTATATACAGTTTTATATAGCTTAGAGAGTAACTTATTGTAGTCGAGTTCATTAAGTGGGTTTTACAAGGTCAATATGATCTACATCTACATCTACATGGTTACTCTGCAATTCACACTTAAATGCCTGGCAGAGAGTTGATCGAACCATTTTCGTACTACTTCTTACCATTCCACTCTTGAATGGCGCATGGGAAAAATAACACCTAAATTTTTCCGTTCGAGCTCTGATTTCCCTTATTTTATTATGACAATTATTTCTCCCTACATAGGTGGGTGTTAACAAAATATTTTCGCATTCAGAAGAGAAAGTTGGTGATTGAAATTTCATAAATAGATCTCACCGCAAAGAAAACCACCTATGTTTCAATGACTGCCACCCAAACTTGCGTATCATATCAGTGACACTCTCACCCCTATTGTGCGATAACATGAAACAAGCTGCCCTTCTTTGCACCTTTTCAATGTCCTCCACCAATCCTACCTGGTAAGGATCCCACACCATGCAGCAATATTCCAGCACAGGACAGACAAGTGTAATGTAAGCTGTCTCTTTAGTGGGCTTGTCGCATCTTATAAGTGTTCTGCCAACCAAACGCAGTCTTTGTTTTGCCTTCCCCACAATATTACCTACGTAATCTTCCCCATTTAAGTTGCTCGTAATTGTAATTCCTAGGTATTTAGTTGAATTGACAGCCCTTAGCTTTGTGCGATTTATCCTATGCCCAAAATTTATCAGATTTCCTTTAGTGCCCATGTGGATGACCTCACACTTTTCTTTCTTTATTGCCGATTGCCACTTTTTGTACAATAAAAAAATTCTCTCTAGATTATTTTGTAATTGGAATTAATCCTCTGATGATTTTACTAGATGGTAAATTACAGTGTTATCTGCAAACAATCTAAGGGGGCTGCTCAGATTATCTCCTAGATACATTTATGTAAATCAGGAACAGCAGAGGGCCTATGACACTACCTTGTGGAATGCCAGATATCACTTCTGTTCTACTCGATTATTTACTGTCTATCACTACAAACTGTGACCTCTCTGAGAGGAAATCACAAATCCAGCCACACAACTGAGACGATACTCCATATGCACACAATTTGATTAATAGTTGCTTGCGAGGAACAGTATCAAAAGCCTTCTGGAAATCTATGAATATGGAATCGGTCTGAGATCCCTTGTCGACAGCACTCATTACTTCATGGGCATAAGGAGCTAGCTGTGTTGCACAAGAATGATATTTTCTGAATTCATGTTGGTTATGTATCAATAAGTCATTTTCTTCAAGGTGATTCGTAATGTTCAAGTACAGTATATGCTATAAAATCCTACTGCAAATTGCGGTCAGTGATATGGGTCTGTAATTCAATGGGTTACTCCTATTTCCTTTCTTGAATATTGGTGTGACCTGTGCTACTTTCCAGTCTTTGGGAACAGACCTGTCATCAAATGAGTGGTTGTATAGGATTGCTAATAAAGGCGCTATTGTGTCTGCATGCTCTGAAAGGAACCTGATTGGTATACCATCTGGACCAGAAGACTTGCTTTTCTTAAGTGATTTGAGTTGTTTCGCAACATCTAAGATATCTACTTTTACGTCACTCATACTAACAGCTGTTCTGGTTTCGAATTCTGGAATATTTAATTCATCTTCTTTCGTGAAGGAATTATGGAAAACTGTATTTAGTAGCTCCACTTTAGTGGTACTATCATTGGTAACATTTCCATTGACTGCTATTTGCCACTGGTGTACTTTACACATGACCAGAATCTCTCTGGGTTTTCTACCATATTTTGAGCCAATGTTTCATTGTGCAAACTATTAAAAGCATCTCACATTGGCGTCCGCACTAAATTTAGAGCTTCCTTGAAACTTAGCCAGTCTTGGGGATTTTGCGTTCTTCTGAATTTGGCATGCTTTCTTCATTGCTTCTGCAACAGTGTTCTGATGTGTTTTGAGTACCATGGTAGATCAGTCGCATCTCTCATTAACTTATGGGGTATGAATCTATCTATTGCTGTTGATGCGGTATCTTTGAATTTGAGCCATATCTGGTCTACACTTACCTAATTAACTTGGAAGGAATGGGGACTCTCTCTTAGGAATGCATCAATAGAATTTTTATCTGCTGTTTTAAATAGATATATTTTGCGTTTATTTTTAGTGGTTTTGGTTGATATGGTTTTGAGCCTCATTACAATGACCTTGCATTCACTAATCCCTGTATCCATCATAACGCTCTCTATTAGATCAGGATTATTTGTGGCTAAGAGGTCAAGTGTGTTTCCGCAACCATTTACAATTCATGTGGACTCATGAACTAATTTGTTCAAAGTAATTCTCAGAGAAAGCATTTAGTACAATTTTGGAAGATGTTTTCTGCCTACCACCGGCTTTGAACAAGTATTTTCGCCATCAAATCGAGGGTAGATTGAAGTCTTCACCAATTATAACTATATGAGTGGGGTACTTATTTGTAATGAGATTCAAGTTTTCCTTGATCCATCAGGGGGGGGGGGGGGGGGATGTCAGTAGAAGGAGCCAATTATTATTTTGGTATGTCTGTTGAGTATGACCTCTACCCATAGCAATTCACAGGAACTACTTCTACTTCAGTAAGTACAAGATAAACCACTACCAACAGACACAGACACACCACCACCTACTTTATTTAATCTATCCTTTCTGAACATGGTTTGCACCTCTGTAAAAATATTGGCAGAATTTATCTCTGGCTTTAGCCAGCTTTCTGTTCCTATGACGATTTCAGCTTCAGTACTTTCTATCAGCGCTTGAAGCTCTGGTATGTTTCCAACAAAGCTACGATAATTTACAGCTACAATACCGACTGTTGCTTGGTCGATTCTCGTCATTTCTTTGCCCTGTACCCTTTGAGACTGGAGCCCTTTTTTATCTTTCCTGAGGCAGTCTAACCTAAAACTCACCACACAGCCCCTGGTACCCGTGTAGCCACCTCCTGTGTGTAGTGGACACCTGACCTATTTAGCAGACCCCGAAACCCCACCACCCTATGGCACAAGTTGAGGAATCTGCAGCCTACACAGTTGCAGAAGCGTCTGAGCCTCTAAATCAGACTCTTCACTTGGCTCTGTACCAAAGGTCCGCAATTGGTCCTGTCAACAATGCTGCAGATGTTGAGCTCTGCCTTAATCTCGGTAGCAAGACTGGCAGTCTTCACCAAATCAGATAGCCGCTGGAAACCAGAGAGAATATCTTCCAATCCATAGCAACACATGTCATTAGTGCCAACATGAGCCTGCACCCTGAACCGTTCATGGCATCCGGAAGGACCCTTTCCCCATCTTGGATTACTCCCCCCAGAATGCTCATTGGCTTTCTTCCCATCCTTAGCTGCCACACCCCTAAAGGGCTCCATCACCCGCCTAACATTGGAGCTCCCAGTGACAAGCAATCTCACCCTCTGTGCTTGTCTGGACCTCTCAGGAAGACCGGCCGCCGTCTCAACAGGCAAGGCCACTCTTGCTAGCTCAGAAATACTTCCAGCAGTGGGTAGTACCTCAAGCCTGTTACGGAGGCGTAAGGGTACAGCCTTGTGGCCAGTACCAACTTTTGCCTGCTGCCCAGGGATTCGCGACCCCACCATGGTTTGCCAATCACTGTCAGGCTAGTGTTGACCAGCACGGATGTACAAATCTCAGGGCACAGTGGCATCAGAGATCCCAGGGAATGCTACAAGTTCCAGAGGTGCCAAAGTGATCGCCTCGGGTGTCCCAATGTCAGTTCGGACCAGGGCAACAGCCTGGAGCCTGTTGACCACAGCCAACACAGCTTCCTGCTGTTTATGGATGGCGGACAATTCCCCCTGAATCCATACACAACAGGCACAGTCCTTAACCATCGCTAACAATTGTTTTCCTCTCTTTTATCTCACATGCTGTTCAAAACAAACAGATGACTGACAACAATGCGAATTTACACCATACGGGTACTAACATGCAATGCTACAACTCTCAAATACTATAATATACCTGAAATTTGTAAATTAAACTATGCAAGTACTCTAAAACATGCAAAGAAATTAAGAATTAAACCATAAAACAAATAACTGAGCTAAGAGTACGACTTGCTGCTGGCTGTTGTTTATCCAATGGTAGCAGGGAGCTCACTGGATGTAACCAGCCAACACTGGATGTTCAAAACAAAAACAGATGACTAACGACTAAGCGAATTTACACCATTCAGGTACTAAATTACGATGCTACAACTCTCAAATCCTATAATGCGCCTGAAATTTGTGAATCAAACTATGCAAGTACTCAAAAACACGCAAAGAAATTAAGAATTAAACCATAAAACAAATAATTGAGCTAAGAGTGCAACTTGCTGCTGGATGCTGCTTATCCAACGGTGGCAGGGAACTCATTCCAAAGTGATGATTTTTAAGAACAGTTTGTAACCCTCCATGTTCTACAATTTATCTCGCCAAAAAGTGTTTCAGTGCTATAATGTATACCAGTCAAATCTGAACCAAGTTGTTCTCCAGTTTGTTTATTACCAAATTTTCGTGGAATTTAAATTTTCTACATTTGCAAGCCTTAACCTGTTTCCTGTAAATTGGTGGCAGTATAGCTGGGGTCTACCTAATCATTTGCAACGCGTAATTGTTGCTGTTTTAACTGGTTGTATTCCAATAAATGCAAACTTAACATAAAGCTTGAGGGTGATTCATATTCCCTGGTTCCTCATCCTTAGTAATGCTAGAAGCTTGTGTTAAGATTTTTCAGTGAGTTACTTTGAGAAAAGAAAAGGAGGTACTTTACTTACATTCTTCACAAAATTAATTTCCAAAGACTGCAGTCCTTTTAGGAGTAAAGATGTTAGTGGTGTTCCTCTATTCCTCATTTGGTTTTCTGGTTTTGGTTACTTGTTTCAAGGGCCATAAAGTGGAAGGTCGGGCAGTTACAGATGGTAGTAGGTAATACCTGCTTTACTTTTCAACATATCTCTCACACTTTCATTAGGCAAAAGGCAAGTTAAACCAAGTGCAGTAGGCTTTAAGGGGGGTATTGTGAAAATATATGTTTCTATATGTTCTACTCTTATGAAACTTGTCTTCACAAATATTTAATTAAATTATATATATATTATAGCATGCATTTTGTTTCTTCATTAAAAATCAGGACAATTATGTGCCCTGAATGATTTTCTCAGGACACCAGGACATTTATGTGAAAACCAGGACTGCCCTGCAAAACCCAGGATGTTTGGTCAGCCTATAACTGGCTACCCCCCCCCCCCCCCCCCACTCCAACAGAAATGCCAGTGATTAAACATATTGTGAAAACTGCCCTAAACTATAACCAAACTAGTGAGCCCATTGCCGTTGAATGCTACATCCATCCCTTTAGATACTGCTCAAAGTGAAATGCAATGTTTTCTGAAATTTATGAAACTACTAGTCATTCATTTGTCTTCTAAATAATTGCTTGAATTGTAGCTTAACTTCTCTTTACCATGTCAAATTCATGGACTTCTCCAACTGGCAACCGAACTATCATCTCCTAGTGTAACCTAGACCTTGTCTCTGGCAAATCAATTACATGTTCCTGTCATCGTGCAGTCTGTAACTATCTTTCGGGTAATGATTTGTTTATGTGTATGAAAAATAGCAAGCTTCAATGTTATACACAGCTCAGTAAAAACAATAGGCAAGGCAAGGAAAGCCAGTGCAAAAGTGGTAGGTAGGGGCAAACCACATTAAGTGTAACCTTGGCTGGTAGAACAATGCTGGGAACACATTTTACATACATTCATTAATCCTTGTTCCCTACCACAGATCATGAATACGACAGTTTGTAATGATGTGGAAAGTGTCACTTTAACATAAGTTTCCTTTACACAAAATAATTATACACACACACACACACACACACACACACACACACACACACACACACACACACACAGAGTTACTACTTCATATCTAAGAATTCATGACTTCATCTACTAAGTAGAAGGAGTTGTCATTCAGAAATTCTTTTAATATGCTTTTAAATGGTGGTTGGCTATCTCTAACGCTTTTAATACTATTTGGCAAAGGACCAAATATTTTCGTGTCAGCATAATTCACCCCTTTCTGTGCAAAAGTGTGATTTAATCCAGAATAGTGAATGTCATCCTTTCTTCTAGTGTTGTAGCTATGCACTTCACTGTTATTTTTGAACTGGAATGGGTTATTAATGATTAATTTCATAAGTGAATATATATGTATTGTGAAGGTACTGTGAATATCCCAAGTTCCTTAACTAAATGTCTGCAAGGTGATCTTGGGTGGGCTCCAGCTATTATTCTGACTACATGCTTTTGTGCAATGAATACTTTATCTCTTAATGACAAATTGCCTCGAAATATGATGCCATATGAATGCAGTGAATGAAAATAGGCATAGTAGGCTAATTTACTGATATGTTTATTACCAAAATTTGCAATAACCCTAATAGCATAAGTAGCTGAACCTAACCGTTTCAGGAGATCTTCCGATGTGTTTCTTCCAAATTAATTTCTCTTCAATGCACACATGCAGAAAATTTGAGTATTCTGCCTTAGCAACAGACATCCATTCGTAGTCTATATTTATCAATGGTGTTATGCCATTTCAAGTACGGACTGCATAATCTGTGTTTTCTCAAAATTTAGTGAGAGTTCATTTGCAGAGAACCACTTAATAATTTTCTGAAAGACATTATTTGCAATTTACTCAGCTGTTTCTTGCTTCTTGGGTGTAATTACTATACTTGTATCATCAGCAAAAAGAACTAGCTTTGCATCTTCATGAATATAGAGTGGTAAGTGGTTAATGTATATTAAGAGCAATAAAGGACCCAAGACTGAACCCTGTGGGGCACCATTCTTGATACCTCCCCAGTTAGAGAATTCTACTGGTTTTTGCAGACTATCTGTACTGTTAATTTCAACCTTCTGCATCCTTCAGTTAAGTATGAATTAAACCATTTCTGCACTGTCCCACTCATACCACAATACTTAAAAATGTCATGATTCACACAATCAAAAGCCTTTGAGAGGTCACAAAATATTCTGGCAGATGTTCAGTTATTCATGTTATAACCTTTAATCACAATAATTGCGTGGATATTCACACTCTCTCTCAGAAACAACAGCTGATCACATGATTACAACTCAGTCTCTCGTATTCGACTGCCGTGCCGTGACATGCGGCCGGCGCCGTTCATAGCTAGGTGGCGCTCCCACGCTCAGCCGATTTGCGGAGCGCCTCTATCGCCGTTTGTGCGTACTGTCGTGGAGGCACTGTTAAATGTCGTGGCACTATCACAACACTTTTCCCCCCTTGAAAACAAAAAAAACACTCACTCCCTTGGAGACATGGACAGCACGGAGACATCCATGGCCTCTTGTGAGGCCCCGAGGAGATCACGCGCAGAGACACGAGAGTATGGTCGAAAATGTCCAGGACGGAAGCTCGTGCGTGGAATGTGCCTCCTGGATGAGATGATGGGTGAAAACTCCGGAGCAGCATCCATAGGTGTCATGGACCTGGGAGTGTGCTACAGCGAGATGGGTCCCAGAGAAGGTGGCGTTGCGACTGGGGCCGGGTCCGGCATACTCGGAAGCGGCAGCATCAATACGGACGGTAGATCGGCAGCAGCGAGAGGACTGGCGTCTCGGGCTGGTAGAGACGAAGGATGGGGCAGTGGCACCGGCGTGGCCACCACTCGTGGGCGCTTCTGGTCGTAATGGCGAACAACCGTGCCATCGCCCATACGGATTTCACAAAGCCGGCGGCCGTGAAGAGCCTTGACCACCCCTGGAATCCATTTAGGGCAAGATCCATACCCTCGTGCCCACACGTCGGCGCCCACCGAGTATTTTCCCGCACTAGGGGACACAGTACAAGGCCTGACAGGGTGAAGCAGGTGCAGTAGAGTGCGCGGTTGGTGGCCATGCAAAAGTTCAGCAGGGCTGCGATCACCCAGAGGCGTGAAGCGATAAGAACTCAGAAATTGCAGCAGGGCGTCATCTGTGAAAAAATCACTAAGGAATTTTTTCATCTGGCATTTGAAAGTGCAGACAAGGCGCTCGACCTCCCCATTCGATTGCAGATGGAAGGGAGGTGCGGTAACATGATGAATCCCTTGTCCAGTACAAAAATCACGGAAGGCCTGCGAAGAGAACTGAGGGCCATTGTCCGTGACGATCGTGGATGGAAGACCTTCTAGCGCAAAGATTTTGGACAAAGCCAGCATCGTCGCCGCAGTGGTGGGTGACGGACATCTAACAACAAACGGAAACTTCGAGAAGGCGTCAATCAACAGTAGCCAATAAGTACTGAGGAAGGGGCCAGCAAAGTCGGCGTGCACCCGTTCCCATGGCTGAGCTTGATCAGGCCACGGAGAGGGCATTGTACGAGGTGCCGCCAGTTGTTGAGCACACTGGCCACACGCAGCAACCATATGGGCGATGTCCGAATCAATACCGGGCCAATAAACGTGCCTGCGGGCCAGGGACTTAGTCCAAGAAATACCCCAATGGCCTTCGTGCAACAGTTTGAGAACATCTTTGCGAAGAGAGGCTGGCACCACGACCCGTCGAGATGCGTCATCCGTGGCCAGAAGAGCAACACCATCACGAACAGACAGACGAAGGCGCAAGGCATGGTAGTTGCGAAGGGGATCCGATGCCCGGCCCTTGGGCCTGTCCGGCCAACCTCATTGAACAAAACCGATCACCCGATGCAGGACCAGGTCCCGCGCAGTAGCCGACGCGACCTGCGAACCTGTAAGTGGAAAGCCCTCGACCGCACGACGTTCTTCCTCATCAATGTGGAAACAGAGGAGTTCCTCACGATCGAAAAAAGGGTCGGGGCCCATCGGCAATCGTGACAATGCATCAGCGTTGGCGTGCTGGGCCATGGGGCGATAGTGAATCTCATAATGAAAACGAGACAAGTATAAGGCCCAACGTTGCAGACAGTGAGCTGCCTTATCTGGAAGTAACGCCAATGGGCTGAACAGAGAGACCAGCGGTTTGTGGTCAGTGATGACGTGAAACTTAGAACCATACAAAAACACGCTGAACTTTTCTAGAGCATAAATGATAGCGAGCGCCTCCTTTTCAATTTGAGAGTAACGCCGTTGCGCCTCATTGAGGGTCTTGGAAGCATAGGCAATGGGTCGTTCCGACCCATCCTCATACCGATGGGCGAGAACAGCCTCTAGGCCATACTGTGACGCTTCAGTCGCCAGAACCAAGTGCTGACCCGGACGGAATGTGGCAAGACAAGGCACCGACTGCAAATGAGCCTTCAGGCGGACAAAAGCCTGCTCACACCCGTCAGACCAACAGAAGGGGACGTTTTTGCGTAACAGCTGATGCAGAGGATAAGCTACCGCCGCTGCGGATGGAATGAATTTGTGATAATAAGCAACCTTGCCTAGAAACGCCTGAAGTTCTTTGACCGCAGACGGCCGGGGTAGAGCGTTAATGGCCGCAACGTGCTGACGGAGAGGGCGTATACCCTCACGGGACAAGTGGAAACCCAGATACTCAATGGAGGGTTGAAAGAACTGTGACTTGTCCAGATTGCACCTCAACCCAGCCGAATGCAAAACCCGAAGCAGTGAACATAAATTACGAAGGTGCTCCTCAGTGGAGGCTCCCGTGACAACAATGTCATCCAGATAGTTTATGCAGCCGGGAACGGAAGCCGTGAGCTGTTCCAAAGACCGCTGAAAACTGGCTGGTGCGCTAGCGACGCCAAATGGTAATCGCTGGTACTGATACAACCCACAAGGAGTGTTGATAACGAGAAATTCCTTGGAAGTAGCGTCCAACGGCAATTGATGGTACGCCTCTGATAAGTCAAGTTTGAAAAAGAACTGGCCCCCAGCGAGCTTGGTAAACAACTCCTCACGACGGGGAAGAGGATAAGTGTCAATGAGGCTCTGAGCGTTGATGGTGGCTTTAAAGTCACCACACAATCGCAGACTCCAGTTTGGTTTAGAAACCACCACGATCGGCGATGCCCATTCGCTGGAGGTAACCGGAAGGAGAATCCCTGAAGCTGTTAACCTGTCTAGCTCAGCCTTGACAGGTGCACGCATTGCCACTGGAATAGGGCGTGCCCGGAAAAACTTAGGGCGAGCCGTAGGTTTAAGAGTAATGTGGGCTTCAAAATCCTTGGCACAACCCAGACCAGCAGAGAACACGGACGAAAATTCAGAACACAATCCATCCAGCTGTTGATACGGAATATCCTCAGATATGAGGTGCACATCATCATCAATGGAGAACCCGAACAACTGAAAGCATCATAACCAAACAGGTTTTCAGTGCCCGCATGATCCACCACATAAAACGTGAGGGGCCGAACAACAGACTTGTAGGCAGTGGAAGCATCAAACTGGCCCATGATAGGAATTTTCTGTTTATTATAAGTCCTCAGATTTCGCGTAACTGGAGACAAAGGAGGGGAGCCCAACGCCAAATACGTGCGAGAATTAATGAGAGTTACTGCAGAGCTAGTGTCCACTTGCATGCGGATGTCTTTATTCAGAACACGAACAGTAACAAACAACTTATTTGTTTGAGAAAGCACACAGTGAACATCCATGTCTGACGCCTCGTCCTCGTCGACAGGAACTTTATGGGACTGTCACACAGAAGCAATGTGGCCTTTTTTCCTACATTAATTACACGTCGCCCAACGTTTTGGACACGCTGCCCTGTCGTGCTGTATGAAACAACGGGGGCAAGAAGTAAGTGCGGAATGAACCGGCTTCTGTGGTTGCTGGTTTCGTTGCGAGTGAGAGTTGACAGTACAGCACCCACATCACACCACGCGTCGATCTGCGCGCCAGCAGCGTGAGACACTTCAAAGGATTGAGCGATGCTTAGAACTTCCAACAACGACGGGTTTGGCAGTTGGAGGGCACGTTGCCGAACTTCTTTATCAGGAGCAAGCTGTAGAATAGCATCCCTAACCATTTAGTCAGCATAAGACTCGTGATGTGTGTCCGTGACAAACTGACATTTCCTACTCAGACCGTGTAGTTCCGCTGCCCAAGCCCGGTAAGATTGATGGGGCTGTTTACGACACCAGTAGAACGCCACGCGGGCGGCAACAACGTGGGTATTTTTTCGATAATAGGCAGACAATAAGTCACACATTTCTTGGAAGGACAGGGAGGCAGGTTCCTGCAGAGGGGCTAACTGAGATAGCAGCTGATAGACTCGAGGGGAATCCAAGATAGAAATAACGACTTACACATAGGAGCGTCGACAACGCCGAAAGCCAAGAAGTGTTGCCGCAAACGCTTCTCATAATCCTCCCAGTCTTCAGCGGCCTCGTCATAAGGAGGGAATGGAGGCGGAGAAGAGGAAGACAGACGATGAGTAAGCGACGTCGACAACGCCTGAATCGCTGCCTTCAGCTGTGTTTGTTGAGCCTGAATAGTAGCCATCAGCTGTGTTTGTTGTTCAATGAGCGCTTGCATAAGCAGTTCCATGTCTGCTCCGTCATGAACATGCAAATCCACAACGCAGTGAAAATATCACAACCTCGTCGCCAAAAAGTGGTATAACCTTTAATCACAATAATTGCATGGATATTCACACTCTCTCTTAGAAACAATAGCTGATCACATGATTACAACGCAGTCTCTCGTATTCGACTGCCGTGCCATGACATGCGGCCAGCGCCGTTCGTAGCTAGGTGGCGTTCCTGCGCTCAGCCGATTTGCGGAGCGCTTCTATCGCCGTTTGTGCGTACTGTCGTGGCGGCACTGTTAAATGTCGTGGCACTATCACAACAATTCACCTCTGAAGTACACAATTTTTTGACTAAATTTATTTGAAACTCTAACTTATACACTGTCTTATTATATTTCTTTCCCTGTTTCTGTAAATGAATATAACATTATCACCAGTTCTCCATCAACCCTTTGAGTTGATACTGACATAGTAGTTCATCACCACACAATCATTCAGTATCTACATACTTGCATACTAGATGGCCTCCAGTTCATTTCCATTCAGTATTTGATAAATATCAGTTCAATAAGATGTCCACAGGTAAAGTAACATCAAAAAGTCAAATAAAGCACTAAATATTTTTTGAATCTTTTTTCATCATTCAGCTCCTGAGTTCTGAATCTAGTTTAGTCAGATGATTTCCAATCACTATTTCCCCCCACTATGAACAGTACTTATGTAACGCTAACTACAGTCTGAATTTTTAGGAGTTGGCATTTGGTAGTGTATGGACTGGACAGCTCCCTGCAGGATTGTCAGCTCACACTGAGTTGCCACTTCTGCTGCGCAAAGATCTGTGTTCACTGGTTCTCGAGTAGGAAACTTTTACTGAAGCTATAATTTCACCTACTTTAACAAAAACCATAATTCTAGTTCAAGTTAAAATTAAGAATAGATCTTTGATGTTCTACAAGGCACTGCAGAGATCTATACCTTATGTGTCTAGAAGTGCAGGTGTGATGTCCACAACTTTTCATTCAGTCATTCATTGATGATGTTTCATAGATCCTATCATGAAGGAGAATCATCAGGAATGTGGAATAAGTTAAGGTATACTTTAATAGAAGACTTCAAAGAAACTTAGTCTATCTGGTGGGTCAACAATAAACTATCACCATACAAGTTAATACTGTTCATGCTTATGCCGTCTAAATGTAATTTAGTAAATTTGTAAAGAAGCTGTTGTTTTGAAACAAGCTACTGCCTCTTCTGTTTTACTTTATTGCTGCTGTTTATCTGCTATTAGTAGCTCTGTATGATCTTGATTACAACAGTGTTTTACAAAAGAAAAAAATTTACAGCTACAAATACAAGAGTCCTATTTGTAGTACATTATTTAGTGCCATATAATTTTATAAGAAATATTACTACTTGTCATGTAGCAAACAGAATCATTCAGTCCCTGAATTTGGATATTCGGATAACTTGTAGAAAGAGTGGATAATGAGGTTTTTTTTTTAATTTTCTTTTGCACTGATATGGAGTTAAATTTTCCAGTAACACTGTCTTCTTAATAAATTTCTCCTCCGTGTTCTTCTCATAATTTTATTCTAACCACTATGGTATGTTGTGTAGTGCTGTTGGAAATTGGTTTTGTAATGGATGATGTCAGATGTGGGCGTCAATCAGATTACATGTTCATAATGTCTTACATTTCATAAATGAAGTTAACTGGTGTTGCAAAACATTTGTGATGTGCAAGATTTCAAGTGTCATAACTGCTAATTTCACTCACAGTAATTGAAGCTGCATTGTTAGGCTCAAGCCTAAACATTGCCTCAGAAATTGCAGCATATTTGGAAGAAATATGATGGTGAATATCAACACGTTAACATAAAAGGTCTTTCTGTAATTAAAGTAGTAATCAAATACAACTTTATTGTGGATTGTAAATTTTGCAAACAGCTTCCAAAGTATAATGAAAAATCCTTCTCTTCACTCCACTTGCTTCATCAAGTAAGGGACCAAAAGATTCATCCCATGCACACAATGCTTGATAGCAAGCTATGTCCCTTCTGTAGTATTAGTGTGACCACTTTTAGTGGGATCTAAAAGTCATTTTATAATTCTCAGTCAAGTGAATGAAGGCTTCATCTTATAGGGATTTGTATGACCAGAAGTAACTGGAAATGACAGTTGTTCCCAATAGCAAAATTTCTAAACACTCATAAATAAACATTTCATTCTTCTCTGAACAGTTTGTTGATTCATTTCTGAATAATGCCAAACAGTCATCTGTCAGCAACACTTTTACAAATGTAGCTGCTCAGCAATAACAGTTTGTTCCATTTTTTACCCACAAATAAGTGTTCTCCTTGTTGAGAATTCTGTGTTCAAGACTGCATCAGGAATTGTGATACATCTGGATGTGTTAGTGCAGTGGCTGACATTTGGAAGAATAATGTCTGAGGAAGGTAAAAAATCACCTGTCCTGATGAAATCAACACAAACATCAAAAGTTCAGCCAGTCAACAAGAGTACGCTTCAACAAATGTATCTGTTCAACAATAATAAAAGCTGCTACATCTTTTTACCAACAAATAAATAAGTTGTGTTCCCTAACATCAACCTACTTCCCACAAATCAACTTATTTGATGAATCCTATTTTGGCATCACTGAACACTATCACTTCTACCTTTTATTTGTACCTGCTTCATTAGCTGAGAGCATTTCTTGCAAGACTTGTTTCTAGCTATAAAGTCTTGTTCGATACACCATTTTTTCCTGAGGTTCAACCAATACTTTACAGTTGATTGTTGCACCATGAGGGAGGACATCAAGCAGAATAAACCGACTGAGGGTGTGGATATCAATTTTTTCTTTGGGAGAGAAATGGTGTGCTGCCACTCCACAGACTGCCGTCTTGTTTCCAGTTTGAAGTGATGAGCCCATTGCCTGTGATGATGTTTGACAAAAAATTGTCAGTCCGTCCTGTAACACCCACGCAATTTGGTACAGCTGGTCCTTCACTACTCTTTGTGGTCCTCTATTAGGTAATGAGAAACCCAGTGGGCACACTGAGTTCTCCATCTGGTAGAAAAATGTGTCAACACTACCAGCAGAGATATCCATTCATGCAGCGAAGTGTTTGTGACCCGTCTCTCACCTTGAACAAAAGTGTCTGCACATTCCAACATCGCAGAAGTCACAGCTGTGTGTGGCTGGCTAGCACACGGGAGATTGGACAGGTTTGTGTTACTTCATTGCAACTGTGACAGATGCCTCGCCCAATGACTCACTGTGCTTTTGTTCCCTACCGGGTCTCCGTAGACATTCTGCAAGCGTCTACGAATATCTGTGAGGCTATGGTTTTCCATCAAAGGAGACTCAATGACAGCTCTCTCTGTGGAACATACCTCTGTTACAGACACCATTTTCAAGCCTAGCCGCCACCTATCAGAACTTCATGAAACTACAAGGACTGAAGCAGGACTATTCTACAATGTCCCACAACAAATTCTGCATTTTTCAACCAAAACTGTCTGAGAAAAAATTTATTGCATACATCTTGACTGCTTCTTGTAGTTAAATCTCACACTCTCCTTATCAAAGTAAAAGCCATCAATTCTGTCACCCGCCAAAAGAAATCATTAGGTGATTTCTGTCACCATCACTGTTCTGTCACTTTCTTTCAGTCTGTGAATATTCTGCATATGTAGATGCATGCATATTATTACGTGACAGCTGGGTGACACTTCTATCTGTCGACTCGCGTACAAGCCTGTGACAAAACTGTCACTGTGCCACTGGACTTTGTTAGCCTCACCCATACAAGTGACAACATGTCACTCTTCATGCATCTCCGATAGTTTTTACTGTTTGTGTACTGTCACAATGACATGAAAACATGTCATCAACGTCTTGGCACGACATGATAACGATATTCTTGGAGAAGAAATAGAAAAAAGACCAGCACTTCGACAAAAGTATGATGGATTATTCAGACAACATGAAAACTGAAGAATGGGAAGAAATCATCCGAATTATATTTTCGAGTGCTTGGAACAACTTGTGTGGGACAGGCAATCTGATATTCACATTTTTGAATGTTAATGTAGGTAGGATGCGAACTAATTCATCAAAACTTTCACCTCACTGCGAAATTTCCTTGGATGTTGTTGAAGTTTAGGAAACACAGTGTGTAAAACTTTTCTTTGTCTGTAACTTATGTCTCTTGAGTTGGCAAATAATCTCTCTTCAGACAGCTCTATCAAAATTTTTTGAGAAAGTAGTGTATTCAAGAGTAGCCTCCCATATTTGTAAAAATAAAGTACTAACAAAATGTCAGTTTGGTTTTCAGAAAGGCTTTTCAACAGAAAATGCAATATACGATCTCACTGATCAAATATTAAATGCTCTGAATAACCGGACATCACCCATTGGTATTTTTTGTGATCTCTCAAAGGCCTTTGATTGTGTAAATCATGGGATTCTTTTAGATAAGCTAAATCATTGTGGTTTGAGAGGGGGGGGGGGGGGGCAGTGCACAAATGGTTTAATTCATACTTAACTGGAAGAATGCAGAAAGTTGAAGTAAGTGGTTCATGTAATTTTAAAACAACAGCTGATTCCTCGAACTGGGGGGGGCTATCAAGTACGGGGTCCCACAGGGTTCGGTTGAAGGTCCTTTACTGTTCCTGATATACATTAATGACTTACCATACCACATTGATGAAGATGCAAAGTTAGTTCTTTTTACTGATGATAAAAGTATAGTAATAACATCCAAAAACCAAGAACTAAGTGATGTAATTGTAAATGATGTTTTTCACAAAATTATTAAGTGGTTCTCAGCAAACGATCTCTTTAAGTTTTGATAAAACACAGTATATACAGTTCCGTATAGTAAATGGCACAACTCCAGTAATACATATAGACTTTGAACAGAAGTCTTTAGCTAAGGTAGAATTTTCAAAATTTATAGGTGTGTCCATTGATGCGAGGTTAAACTGGAAGAAACACATTGATGGTCTCCTGAAACGTCTGAGTTCAGCTACGTATTCTATTAGGGTTATTGCAAATTTTGGTGATAAGAATCTCAGTAAATTAGCTTACTGTGACTACTTTCATTCACTGCTTTCGTATGGCATCATTGTTGTTGTTGTAGTTGTTGTTGTTGTTGTTGTTGTTGTTGTCGTCTTCAGTCCTGAGACTGGTTTGATGCAGCTCTCCATGCTACTCTATCCTGTGCAAGCTTCTTCATCTCCCAGTACCTACTGCAACCTACATCCTTCTGAATCTGCTTAGTGTATTCATCTCTTGGTCTCCCTCTACGATTTTTACCCTCCACACTGCCCTCCAATACTAAATTGGTGATCCCTTGATGTCTCAGAACATGTACTACCAACCGATCCCTTCTTCTAGTCAAGTTTTGCCACAAACTTCTCTTCTCCCCAACCTTATTCAATACTTCCTCATTAGTTATGTGATCTACCCACCTAATCTTCAGCATTCTTCTGTAGCACCACATTTCGAAAGCTTCTATTCTCTTCTTGTCCAAACTATTTATCGTTCATGTTTCACTTCCATACATGGCTACACTCCATACAAATACTTTCAGAAATGACTTCCTGACACTTAAATCTATACTTGATGTTAACAAATTTCAGAAATGCTTTCCTTGCCATTGCCAGTCTACATTTTATATCCTCTCTACTTCGACGATCATCAGTTATTTTGCTCCCCAAATAGCAAAACTCCTTTACTACTTTAAGTGTCTCATTTCCTAATCTAATTCCCTCAGCATCACCCAAATTAATTTGACTACATTCCATTATTCTTGTTTTGCTTTTGTTGATGTTCATCTTATATCTTCCTTTCAAGACACTGTCCATTCCGTTCAACTGTTCTTCAAAGTCCTTTGCTGTCTATGACAGAATTACAATGTCATTGTCGAACCTCAAAGTTTTTATTTCTTCTCCATGGATTTTAATACCTACTCCAAATTTTTCTTTTGTTTCCTTTACTGCTTTCTCAATATACAGATTGAATAACATCGGCGAGAGGCTACAACCCTGTCTTACTCCCTTCCCAACCACTGCTTCCCTTTCATGTCCCTCGACTCTTATAACTGCCATCTATTTTCTGTACAAATTGTAAATAGCCTTTCGCTCCCGGTATTTTACCCCTGCCACCTTTAGAATTTGAAAAAGAGTATTCCAGTCAACATTGTCAAAAGCTTTCTCTAAGTCTACAAATGCTAGAAACGTAGGTTTGCCTTTCCTTAATCTTTCTTCTAAGATAAGTCGTAAGGTCAGTATTGCCTCACGTGTTCCAATATTTCTACGGAATCCAAACTGATCTTCCCCGAGGTCGGCTTCTACAAGTTTTTCCATTTGTCTGTAAAGAATTCGTGTTAGTATTTTGCAGCTGTGGCTTATTAAACTGATTGTTCGGTAATTTTCACATCTGTCAACACCTGCTTTCTTTAGGATTGGAATTATTATATTCTTCTTGAAGTGTGAGGGTATTTCGCCTGTTTCATACATTTGCTCACCAGATGGTACAGTTTTGTCAGGAATGGCTCTCCCAAGGCTGTCAGTAGTTCCAATGGAATGTTGTCTACTCCAAGGGCCTTGTTTTGACTTAGGTCTTCCAGTGCTCTGTCAAACTCTTCACGCAGTATCATATCTCCCATTTCATCTTCATTTACATCCTCTTCCATTTCCACAATATTATCCTCAAGTACATCGCCCTTGTATAGACCCTCTATATACTCCTTCCACCTTTCTGCTTTCCCTTCTTTGCTTAGAACTGGGTTTCCATCTGAGCTCTTGATATTCATACAAGTGGTTCTCTTATCTCCAAAGGTCTCTTTAATTTTCCTGTAGGCAGTATCTATCCTACCCCTAGTGAGATAAGCCTCTACATCCTTACATTTGTCCTCTAGCCATCCCTGCTTAGCCGTTTTGCACTTCCTGTCGATCTCATTTTTGAGACATTTGTATTCCTTTTTGCCTGCTTCATTTACTGCATTTTTATATTTTCTCCTTTCATCAGTTAAATTCAATATTTCTTCTGTTACCCAAGGATTTCTACTGGCTCTTGTCTTTTTACCTACTTGTTCCTCTGCTGCCTTCACTACTTCATCCCTCAAAGCTACCCATTCTTCTTCTATGTATTTCTTTCCCCCATTTCTGTCAATTGTTCCCTTATGCTCTCCCTGAAACTCTGTACAACCTCTGTTTAGTCAGTTTATTCAGGTCCCATCTCCTTAAATTCCCACCTTTTTGCAGTCTCTTCAGTTTTAATCTACAGTTCATAACCAATAGATTGTGGTCAGAGTCCACATCTGCCCTTGGAAATGTCTTACAATTTAAAACCTGGTTCCTAAATCTCTGTCTTACCATTGTATAATCTATCTGATACCTTTTAGTGTCTCCAGGATTCTTCCATGTATACTACCTCCTTTCATGATTCTGAAACCAAATGTTAGCTATGATTAGGTTATGCTCTGTGCAGAATTCTATCAGGAGGCTTCCTCTTTCATTTCTTAGCCCCAATCCATATTCACCTACTACGTTTCCTTCTCTCCCGTTTCCTACACTCGAATTCCAGTCACCCATGACTATTAAATTTTCGTCTCCCTTCACTATCTGAATAATTTCTTTTATTTCATCATACATTTCTTCAATTTCTTCATCATCTGCAGAGCTAGTTGGCATATAAACTTGTACTACTGTAGTAGGTGTGGGCTTCGTATTTATCTTGGCCACAATAATGCGTTCACTATGCTGTTTGTAGTAGCTTACCCGCATTCGTATTTTCCTGTTCATTATTAAACCTACTCCTCCATTACCCCTATTTGATTTTGTGTTTATAACCCTGTAGTCACCTGACCAGAAGTCTTGTTCCTCCTGCCACTGAACTTCACTAATTCCCACTATATCTAACTTTAACCTATCCATTTCCCTTTTTAAATTTTCTAACCTACCTGCCCGATTAAGGGATCTGACATTCCATGCTCTGATCCGTAGAACGCCAGTTTTCTTTCTCCTGATAACGGCATTCTCTTGAGTTGTCTCCGCCCAGAGATCCGAATGGGGGACTATTTTACCTCCAGAATATTTTACCCAAGAGGACGCCATCATCATTTAATCATAAGGTAAAGCTGCATGCCCTCGGGAAAAATTACGGCTGTAGTTTCCCCTTGCTTTCAGCCGTTCGCAGTACCAGCACAGCAAGGCCGTTTTGGTTATTGGTACAAGGCCTCATCAGTCAGTCAGCCATGGCATCATATTCTGGAGTAATTCATCATTGAGTAGAAAAGTATTCATTGCTCAAAAACGTGTAATCAGAATAATTGCTGGAGCGCACCCACAGTCATCCTGCAGACATCTATTTAAAGATCTAGGGATCCTCACAGTAACCTCTCAGTATATATATTCACTTATGAAATTTGTTGTTAATAATCCAACCCAGTTCGAAAGTAATAGCAGTGTGCATAGCTATAACACCAGGAGAAAGGACGATCTTCACTATGCAGGGTTAAATCTAACTTTGGCATAGAAAGGGGTAAATTGTGCTGCCACAAAAGTCTTTGGTCACCTACCAAACAGCATCAAAAGCCTGACAGATAGCCAACTAACATTTAAAAATAAATTAAAAGAATTTCTAGATTACAACTCCTACTGCTCATTGGCTGAATTTTTAGATATAAATTAAGGGAAAAAGAAACAACTTAAACATTAGTGTCATGCAATATTTTGTGTAATGTAATATCTTGTACAGACATCTTTTATTAACCTGACACGTTCCACATCATTACGAAGTGTTGTATTCATGATCTATGGAACAAGTATTAAGCTAGTCTAATCTAATCTAATGGGTGTGTCTTCGTAATTCCATTAGCAAATGACTCTTGGATTTCAGACAAAGTTAATAACTGCTGTCCTTCATGAACACATTCCACTTTGATGACGTGACATCATAGCTATGGAAACTTTTTTGCCTCGGTGACAAAAATCATCCGTGCGCACTAGTCCTTAGATTCAACTATTCTGTTTGTACAGTACTACCTTAGTGGCTACGACCAGTGACAACGAATCCCCACAGAACAATGCAATGAAAGAAGCATGGACTCATGCACTTCAGTCCCATAGGTGAATTTCATTTTTACGTTATTTTTGCAGGAGAGAGAGACTTTTTTTGCAGGTTTATAGCAGCACAAGAGGGGAATGCTGTCATGTCAACAGGCAATTGGCTACATCGCACGACAACGCTACTTCGGACAAATGCCAACTAATTCAAATCAGACTATATACTATAGTCCCACGATTATGAATGTTTCCTCCTGTGAGCACACCACATATGTTTCAAACTTTTTGCGACAGCCCTACATGTGAGTTTTTTCCTACATACGGAACAGCAAATGCTTTAAGTACGTACAATATATTTTTTATTATGGAACGACAATGAGATACAAATTTATTACATAAAGCTCTTGAATGGGAACATTTTTTTTATGTCATTGATATTTTATCTGCGGAAGATTAGATCCCGCACACACCAAGGTGTAACAATACAGCCGCTGAGAAATGCTGCTGTAGCGTGTAGCATTGTACCTTCGTAGCGGTGAGTACAATAGACAGTAAATGCCCTGTTTAGGGTTGCCATCCATTCCGATATATCAGTACCGTCCCCGTTATGAACTTCTTGAGCCAACAACCGACAAGATTCCAATTTTGCAAAAATTGTTGCGAGTTTGGCTCAAGCACTAAAGTAAGGCAGTCTGTTAGCGCAACACGTAAATGCAGCCTCAATTAATTTTTTTATGCTAAGAAGTTTATATTGACAAGATCGTCTCACAGATGTTGCGTATCCTGTGTCGGCAATGGAACAAGCATCTTCTAGATCTACCGCCATCATTCGACAAAATACCAACCAGACTTCTCCAGTAGTACGTGGCGGGAACTATTTAAGAAGCACCATGCGGAAGAATCGGGCAGATCCCATTTGAATAGCGATTCTTTCTGTAATATGAACAAGTACTGCAAGGTAGTAATGTCTGGAACGTTTACTGTGAATATACTGGTCGGGAAGTGTATAGTGACACTTCGACGACATAAGTATTAGTATCGACTGGTAACTGTCTAATAAAATGATAGCTTCCTTAAGTGCCTAATAATGGAAAGAGAAAGTGGTTACACAAACCAGTGCTCTCTTGTCAAGAAAAGACATACGGATTAGGAACCGTTGTATGAGATTTGTAGCTGTTTTATTTCAGTAACTAGCGTAAGTAAAGTTGATGTGAGGCATAACATTTCTACCAAGAATCATGCAAACAGGTCCGCAGTAGCATAGATATCAAAGCCTATTTCTACATTCATGATAAAAGAAGATGCTCAGGAAGAATTGTTCGTGGCTGCTGCGGAACTAACAACAGCTTATAAAGTTGTCAAGCATCATATCCTTCGGTTCTCTTAGACTGTACCGTAAAACTGAATGCCGTAATATATCCTGACTCCAAGGTCGGGGCAAAACATTCTGCTGCCAGAACCAGAGCTACAGAGGTTGTTAAAGTATTATCGCTTAACAGTGCATGTTCGATCTATAAAACAATTGCAAGAAGTTTTATTTTCCGGCGTGGACACCGAAGCATCCAACCAAAATGCCAAAAAGTTGTTTCCTTTAGTTGTTCAATCCTTCACTGAAACTGATGGATTCTACCAGAAACTGTTGAAGGTTGACTGGCTACATAGCAAATTCCGTTAGATAAATTAATCGCTTTTTGTCGAGACGATCCCAGTACCAACTTCGGAGAAGTACATCGACGCAGCCAGCGGAATGTATTTCACTAAATTAAAGAACTGGAAAAAATGTCGGAGTTGAATGCCCTGCCCATATGCTCCGCGTCACTATATCAAACGCTGCTGGAGCCTCATAACTTTCGACATTGAAATAATCATCACGAAAATATTTAATTATTTTTCAGCGTACACCGTAAGGGCAGAGAAGTTGAAAGAGTTCTGCTTAATGTCGCTCATCAGACTCTTCTATAACAATCAAAAATAAGATGGTCATCGTTAATGGCAACAGTTGAGAGCATTCTTAAGCCTTGGATTCCAGTTACTTGACAATGAAGATAGGCCACCTAAAATAATTTCATCAGTGAAATTTACTTCATTTTTCTTCAGCCAGACTTTGCTCCACTTGAAAAAAATATAAAAACCGCAGAGAAGAAAAAAGCTCGATAAAATATCGATACCAGTACTCAAAAATGTCCGAATGAAGAATGCCAATTTTTCTGGCATGCAAATCAAGATGAATCTGAACAAATTACAGAATGGGAACTCTAACCAAGAACTAATAAATTTGATTTCAAAATTTGAGGAAGAGACAAGGCTTCCTATACCAAAGCATTTGATTACTTAGAGAAACGAGCTATCTCTTTTAATTAATATTGTATGGCTCTATCTGAAACCCCAGATTGGTTGGTGATTGAAAAAATTATCATATACCTGACTAAGAGCCATTTGAAGATTTCAGGCGACAATTGTGTTAAGGAACATATGAATCTGAAAAGCTTTTTAGAAACTAAGCGTGATTCGAAAGAATGGAAGTCTAAACAGTCTGTGGAAGAAAGGTGGATTTACTTTTGTAATTATGCGAGTATTTGTTTTCCATTCCCACACACAACGCCACGGTGGAAAGATTATTTTGGCTGACGTCGGTTCAGTGGAATATTGAAAAAAATGGGACTGCTGCCAGGGACTGTGGAATCAATCTTATAGTGCCAATTTAACTACAAGCTGACTAGCATGGAGTTTTATAAATACGTAAAAGATAAAAGACTTGCTGAAAAAGACGAAATCTTCCGAAGATTATGTTGTGCCAAATACTGCCGCCATAACAAGTTCCAAGTAATTGTGTTCCAAGTATAAATTACCGGTATATTAAATATTTCTTTTTACTTTATTTCTAAACATCCATGACCGATTGTTCCGATGAGGTCCCAGCTAGATAAGCAATCCTAGTCCTGCTGCTCTTTCATAGTTGTTTCTTCCAAAATGTTTGTTGAAGTAATACCGATCTCATCGTTACCAACGACTAATTGGAATGTGGTTTGAAGCGAAGAAAATAATCAGTTACTGGGACGAACACTGCTTTTGAATTGCTCAGTTACCCACAAATATCACTGTTGACAACAAACGTACCGAAAAAGCAACTTCTGTGAAACATTTTTGCATTACTTCTCTCATGCGTCACTTCTGTGGCTGGACCGGTGCTTCGTATGAAACACACATTTATTGCCATCACTGTGTGAGGTAATCGTAGACTGTTTACCCCACACTGCACTTGCATGTGCTATTCGAAGTATTTTTCCTTGACTCCCGCGATCACAGTTCAACAAATAGTAACTTGTCAAGTGCCCCAGTACTAGAAATGGGCGCCTATTAAAAGCTATTGTATTCGTAATTGTTTCTGTAGGTCATAAAAAAATACCGCAGCATCTAAAATTTGAGTTTACGTTCACTGTAATTCGTCTTCCAAACAATCTCCAAATTCGAAATATCTATGTAGCCGAATACTTTTTACTCTCGCTCTAATTAAATGTGACAGTAAACAGGGCAGTTACCCGGGAAACTGAAACAAAAAGCAACACCATATCAGTTAAACTTATTAAGTTGAATGTCCAGCAAGTATACCGTGCTACCCGTGTCTTGTCTTCTGTCACTTCTATAAGCGATTCATAAACGTTAAATAGCCTACGATGTTTTTCGAAACAAGCAATTATGTTTTTAGTCTTCAAAATATCTCCGAGGACACGGCATATATTAATTGCAATTGTCATTGTTTTAAGTGTTGTTCAAGTTTCGCTCGGAATTTATTTACAAGTGACTTCGTTCAGTATATTAGTAAACATCAGCAGCAAGTTGCATCATTATGACAGAATGGCAGTGGAAATGACTTTTTACCCAATCATTTTTATTGGACTTGCTGTGACTGTAGTAAGTAGTGTCGCAATGAAAATTTGTATGAACTGCACATCACTGCAGACTTGGTAAGTAGAATGCAAGAAATCGAAGCGTATTTAATTTCTCGTGTGGTTGTTAATAGAAAAACCTGTTTGCAGTCTGATAAACATTCCGTTTTGAGAAATGATAAATTAAGAAAAGTGTTTACATTCACTGAACCCCAAGTAATTAAGAAAACTGACAGTGAGACAGAAACAAAAATACAGTATTGTGAAATTAAACGTGGAGTCAGAGAGAGCACTAGATGTGTCAGTAAAGGTACAACCAACCCTGTTTTTTCGTTCCCACACACTCCCAGGTGAAAGAGCATGCAGAATTGACTACGTGTACTGTCTCACATTAAAAACGATGATTTTGCGCTTAGAACACGCGTCACTTGTGAACGGAGCCTTAAACTTATCCTTCTTCTATTGATAGCATTCTAAAAGTTATGTTGAAGATAATAACGGATAAAAAAAGAGTGTTAGCGAAGTTTTGAAACAGGTACCGGTCTTCGGGAGTTCGAATGGTTATTGCCACATTATTCACTGGCCGTAATAGCTACAATATTGCCAGGGACGATCTCAAACGTAAATAAATAAACAAATAAAAGAAACGAGTTCATTGTAAGGGGGTTGGAGAAAGTTTCGATAACAGAATGGATCAAGTATATATAGTTACTTGAATGTAAAATTTCCGAAGCTTGCAATGGGGCAAAGCATCTTCTCATATTGATCTACGTTTGTTTCGACAGGATTCAGTAATACATAACTATGATCTTCATTTGTAGCTTTACGATAGTAAGAAAATCTTTCATCTAAATAAAACTCCAGAATCCAAAACAATTCCAAACATTTTGTCCAAAAATAAGAGATTTATAGTGATAAGCTCGCCCAGACATGACGTCACCAACAAGCGCCGAGGCCTTCCTTTGAGTCGGTGTTGGCGCTACACGCAGAAAGCCACTACAAGGATAGCGGAGTACGTGTGGAGTGCACATGTGGGTTTTTTAGGTTGGGGTATTCCCTCCCTAGGACCGACAAGATGCCCCCTGAGACGCAACAAGGTAGCAGTAGGCAAAATGCAACAGGGAATGACAATATTAATGTGATAATAGTAAACTGCAGGAGCGTCTATAGAAAGGTCCCAGAACTGCTCTCACTAATAAACGGTTACAATGACCATATAGTACTAGGGACGGGAAATTGGCTGAAACCAGATGTAAACAGTAATGAAATTCTAAACACTGACTGGAATGTATATCACAGAGACAGGCTGGACAGTGAAGGGGGAGTCGTGTTTATAGCAATAAAAAGTGCAATAGTATCGAAGGAAATTGATGGAGATCCAAAATGTGAAATAATTTGGGGGAAGGTCACGGTTAAACCAGGGTCAAATATGGTAACTGGATGTCTCTATAAACCCTCTGGCTCAGTAGCTGTTGTGGCAGAACACCTGAAGGAAAATTTGGAAAATATTTCGAGTAGATTTCTCTACCATGTCATAGTTTTGGGTGGAGATTTTAATTTACCAGATATAGACTGTGAGACTCAAACGTTTATAACAGGCGGCAGGGACAAAGAATCAGGTGAAATTTTTTTTTTTTTAAGTGCATTATCTGAAAACTACCTTGAGCTGTTAAACAGAGAACCGACTCGTGGCGATAACATATTAGACCTTCTGGTGACAAACAGATCCAAACTATTTGGAACAGTTAACGCAGAACAGGAAATCAGCGATCATAAAGCGGTTACCCCCCCATGAACCATGGACCTTGCTGTTGGTGGGCAGGCTTGCGTGCCTCAGCGATACACATAGCCGTACCGTAGGTGCAGCCACAACAGAGGGGTATCTGTTGAGAGGCCAGACAAACGTGTGGTTCCTGAAGAGGGGCAGCAGCCTTTTCAGTAGTTGCAGGGGCAACAGTCTGGATGATTGACTGATCTGGCCTTGTAACACTAAACAAAACGGCATTGTTGTGCTGGTACTGCGACGGTTGAAAACAAAGGGAAACTACAGCCGTAATTTTTCCCGAGGGCATACAGCTCTACTGTATGGTTAATGGTGATGGCGTCCTCGTGGGTAAAATATTCCGGAGGTAAAATAGTCCCCCATTCGGATCTCCGGGCGGGGACTACTCGTGAGGACGTCGTTATCAGGAGTAAGAAAACTGGTGTTCTACAGATCGGAGTGTGGAATGTCAGATCCCTTAATCAGGCAGGTAGTTTAGAAAATTTAAAGAGGGAAGTGGATAGGTTAAAGTTAGATATAGTGGGAATTAGTGAAGTTCGGTGGCAGGGGGAACAAGACTTCTGGTCAGGTGACTACAGGGTTATAAACACAAAATCAAATAGGGGTAATGCAGGAGTAGGTTTAATAATAAATAGGAAAATAGGAATGCGGGTAAGCCACTACAAACAGCATAGTGAACGCATTATTGCGGCCAAGATAGACACGAAGCCCACGGCTACTAGACACGAAGCCCACGGCTACTACAGTAGTACAAGTTTATATTCCAACTAGCTCAGCAGATGACAAAGAAATTGAAGAAATGTATGATTAAATAAAAGAAATTATTCAGATAGTGAAGGGAGACGAAAATTTGATAGTTATGGGTGATTGGAATTCGAGTGTAGGAAAAGGGAGAGAAGGAAACATAGTAGGTGAATATGAATTGGGGCTAAGAAATGAATGAGGAAGCCGTCTGGTAGAATTTTGCACAGAGCATAACTTAATCATAGCTAACACTTGGTTCAAGAATCATAAAAGAAGGTTGTATACATGGAAGAAGCCTGGAGATACTGACAGGTTTCAGATAGATTATATAATATTAAGACAGAGATTTAGGAACCAGGTTTTAAATGGTAAGACATTTCCATGGGCAGATGTGGACTCCGACAACAATCTATTGGTTATGAACTGTAGATTAAAACTGGAGAAACTGCAAAAAGGTGGGAATTTAAGGAGATGGGACCTGGATAAACTGACTAAACCAGAGGTTGTACAGAGTTTCAGGGAGAGCATAAGGGAACAATTGACAGGAATGGGGGAAAGAAATACAGT
Organism: Schistocerca gregaria; assembly: GCF_023897955.1. NCBI lineage: Eukaryota > Metazoa > Arthropoda > Insecta > Orthoptera > Acrididae > Schistocerca > Schistocerca gregaria. The sequence continues at coordinate 251,121,101 of NC_064925.1, forward strand.
AGAAGAAGAATGGGTAGCTTTGAGGGATGAAGTAGTGAAGGCAGCAGAGGGTCAAGTAGGTGAAAGACAAGGGCTAGTAGAAATCCTTGGGTAGCATAAGAAATATTGAATTTAATTGATGAAAGGAGAAAATATAAAAATGCAGTAAATGAAGCAGACAAAAAGGAATACAAACGTCTCAAAAATGAGATCGACAGAATGTGCAAAATGGTTAAGCAGGGATGGCTAGAGGACAAATGTAAGGATATAGAGGCTTAACTCACTAGGGGTACGATAGATACTGCCTACAGGACAATTAAAGAGACCTTTGGAGAAAATAGAAACACTTGCATGAATATCAAGAGCTCAGGTGGAAACCCAGTTCTAACAAAGAAGGGAAAACAGAAAGGTGGAAGGAGTATATAGAGGACCTATACAAGGGCCGGTGTACTTGAGGACAATATTATGGAAATGGAAAAGGATGTAGATGAAGATGAAATGGGAGATATGATACTGCATGAAGAGTTTGACAGAGTACTGAAAGACCTGAGTCGATACAAGACCCCGGGAGTAGACAACATTCCATTAGAACTACTGACAGCCTTGGGAGAGCCAGTCCTGACAAAACTGTACCATCTGGTGAGCAAGATGTATGAGACAGGAAAAATTCCCTCAGACTTCAAGAAGAATATAATAATTCCAATCCCAAAGAAAGCAGGTGTTAACAGATGTGAAAAATATCGAACTGTTGTTGTTATTGCGGTCTTCAGTCCTGAGACTGGTTTGATGCAGCTCTCCATGCTACTCTATCCTGTGCAAGCTTTTTCATCTCCCAGTACCTACTGCAATCTACATCCTTCTGAATCTGCTTAGTGTATTCATCTCTTTGTCTCCCTCCACGATTTTTACCCTCCACGCTGCCCTCCAGTACGAAATTGGGGATCCCTTGATGTCTCAGAACATGTCCTACCAACCGATCCCTTCTTCTGGTCAAGTTGTGCCACAAACTTCTCTTCTCCCCAGTCCTATTAAATAATTCCTCATTAGTTATGTGATCTACCCATCTAATCTTCAGCATTCTTCTGTAGCACCACATTTCGAAAACTTCTATTCTCTTCTTGTCCATACTTTTTATCGTCCATGTTTCACTTCCATACATGGCTACACTCCATACAAATACTTTCAGAAATGACTTCCTGACACTTAAATCTATACTCGATGTTAACAAATTTCTCTTCTTCAGAAACGCTTTCCTTGCCACTGCCAGTCTACATTTTATATCCTCTCTACTTCGACCATCATCAGTTATTTTGCTCCCCAAATAGCAAAACTCCTTTACTACTTTAAGCATCTCATTTCCTAATCTAATTCCCTCAGCATCACCCAAATTATTTTGACTACATTCCATTATTCTCGTTTTGCTTTTGTTGATGTTCATCTTATATATTCCTTTCAAGACACTGTCCATTCCGTTCAACTGCTCTTCCAAGTCCTTTGCTGTCTCTGACAGAATTACAATGTCATTGTCGAACCTCAAAGTTTTTATTTCTTCTCCATGGATTTTAATACCTACTCCAAATTTTTCTTTTGTTTCCTTTACTGCTTTCTCAATATACAGATTGAATAACATCGGCTAGAGGCTACAACCCTATCTTACTCCCTTCCCAACCACTGCTTCCCTTTAATGTCCCTCGACTCTTATAACTGCCATCTGGTTTCTGTACAAATTGTAAATAGCCTTTTGCTCCCTGTATTTTACCCCTGCCACCTTTAGAATTTGAAAGAGAGTATTCCAGTCAACATTGTCAAAAGCTTTCTCTAAGTCTACAAATGCTAGAAACGTAGGTTTGCCTTTCCTTATTCTTTCTTCTAAGAAAAGTCGTAAGGTCAGTAGTGCCTCACGTGTTCCAGTGTTTCTATGGAATCCAAACTGATCTTCCCCGAGGTCGGCTGCTACTATTTTTTCCATTTGTCTGTAAGGAATTTGTGTTAGTATTTTGCAGCTGTGGCGTATTAAACTGATTGTTCAGTAATTTTCACATCTGTCAACACCTGCTTTCTTTGGGATTGAAATTGTTAAATTCTTCTTGAAGTGTGAGGGTATTTGACCTGTTTCATACATCTTGCTCACCAGATGGTAAGAGTTTTGTCAGGACTGGCTCTCCCAAGGCCGTCGGTAGTTCTAATGGAATGTTGTCTACTCCGGGGGCCTTGTTTCGACTCAGGGCTTTCAGTGCTCTTTCAAACTCTTCACGCAATATCATATCTCCCTTTTTATCTTCATCTGCATCCTCTTCCATTTCCATAATATTGTCCTCAAGTGCATCGCCCTTGTATAGGTCCTCTATATACTCCTTCCACCTTTCTGTTTTCCCTTCTTTGTTAGAACTGGGTTTCCGTATGAGCTCTTGATGTTCATACAAGTGGTTCTCTTATCTCCAAAGGTCTCTTTAATTTTCCTGTAGGCAGTATCTATCGTACCCCTAGTGAGCCAAGCCTCTATATCCCTGCTTAGCCATTTTGCACTTCCTGTCGATCTCATTTTTGAGACGTTTGAATTCCTTTTTGCCTGCTTCATTTACTGCATTTTTATATTTTCTCCCTTCATCAATTAAATTCAATATTTCATCTGTTAGCCAAGGATTTCTACTAGCCCTCATCTTCTTACCTACTTGATCCTCTGCTACCTTCACTACTTCATCCTTCAGAGCTACCCATTCTTCGTCTACTGTATTTCTTTCCCCCATTCCTGTCAATTGTTCCCTTATGCTCTCTCGCAAACTCTGTACAACCTCTGGTTTAGTCAGTTTATCCAAGTCCCATCTGCTTAAATTCCCACCTTTTTGCATTTTCTTCAGTTTTAATCTACAGGTCATAACCAACAGAATGTGATCAGAGTCTACATCTGCCCCTAGTATGTCTTACAATTTAAAACCTGGTTTCTAAATATCTGTCTTACCATTATATAATCTATCTGATACCTTTTAGTATCCCCAGGGTTCTTCCATGTATACAACCTTCTTTCATGATTCTTAAACCAAGTGTTAGCTATGATTAAGTTATGCTCTGTGCAAAATTCTACCAGGCGGCATCATCTTTCATTTCTTAGCCCCAATCCATATTCACCTACTATGTTTCCTTCTCTCCCTTTTCCTACAGTCGAATTCCAGTCATCCATGACTATTAAATTTTCGTTTCCCTACACTATCTGAGTAAACTATCAGTATAATAAGTGACAGCTGCAAAATACTAATGCGAATTGTTTACAGACGAATGGGAAAACTAGTAGAAGCTGACCTCAGGGAAGATCAGTTTGGATTCTGTAGAAATATTGGAACACATGAGGCAGTACTCACCCTACGACTTATCTTGGAGGCTAGGTTAAGGAAAGGCAAACCTACGTTTCTAGGATTTGTAGATTTGGGGAAAGCTTTTGACAATGTTGACTGGAATACTCTCTTTCAGATTCTGAAGGTGGCAGGGGTAAAATACAGGGAACGATGGGGTATTTACAATTTGTACAGAAACCACATGGCAGTTATAAGAGTAGAGGGGCATGAAAGGGAAGCAGTGGTTGGGAAGGGAGTGAGACAGGGTTGTAGCCTCTTCCCAATGTTATGAAATCTGTATATTGAGCAAGCCGTAAAGGAAACAAAAGAAAAATTCATCGAGAAGAAATAAAAACCTTTAGGTTCGCCAATGACATTGTAATTCTGTCAGAGACAGCAAAGGACTTGGAAGAGCAGTTGAACGGAATGGATAACCGTCTTGAGAGGAGGATATAAGATGAACATCAACAAAAGCAAAACGAGGATAATGGAATGTAGTCGAATTAAGTCGGGATATGCTGAGGATATTAGATTAGGAAATGAGACACTTATAGTAGTAAAGGAGTTTTGCTATTTGGGGAGCAAAATAACTGATGATCGTCGAAGTAGAGAGGATATAAAATGTAGACTAGCAGTGGCAAGAAAAGGGTATCTGAAAAAGAGAAATTTGTTAACATTGAGTATAGATTTAAGTGTCAGGAAGTCATTTCTGAAAGTATTTGTATGGAGTGTAGCCATGTATAGAAGTGAAACATGGACGATAAATAGTTTGGACAAGAAGAGAATAGAAGCTTTCGAAATGTGGTGCCACAGAAGAATACTGAAGATTAGATGGGTAGATCACATAACTAGTGAGGAGGTATTGAATAGGATTGGGGAGAAGAGAAGTTTGTGGCACAACTTGACTAGAAGAAGGGATCGATTGGTAGGACATGTTCTGAGGCGTTGAGGGATCACCAATTTAGCATTGGAGGGCAGCGTGGAGGGTAAAAATCGTAGAGGGAGACCAAGAGATGACTACACTAAGCAGATTCAGAAGGTTGTAGGTTGCAGTAGGTACTGGGAGATGAAGAAGCTTGCAGAGCATAGGGTAGCATGGAGAGCTGCATCAAACCAGTCTCAGGACTGAAGACCACAACAGCAACAACAACAAAGCAGTTACAGCATGAGTGATTTCAGCCGTAAATAGAAATATTGAAAAAGGTAGGAAGATTTGTCTCTTTAGCAAAAGTGACAAAAAGCAGATTTCAGAGTACTTGACGTCTCAACAAAAAAGTTTTATCTCAAGTACAGGTAGTGTTGAGGATCAGTGAACAAAGTTCAAAACCATCATACAATATGCATTATTTTCATTTCATTTTATTATCTTCCTGTAAATCATTTACATGATATAGGAATTGTCACAACAAAGTTATCATACTAGTACAAGCGCTACAGACATATCACTTTCAAGGCATTTTTTAAAAGTACAAATGTAGACATATAAATTAAAATTTTTGGCAATAAATTTACACATAATCAAAGAACCCATCTATGTCATAGAAACTTTTGCTTAAAAGGTAATTTTTAAGCTCAGTCTTAAATTTTACTTCATCTATTATTTCCTTCATGTACACTGGCAGAGCATTGTGAAGTTTTATTCCAAAATAAGTTACATGCTTTTGGGCATTAGATGAGTATGTGCCAAATAAGACCGTAAGAGATGGACCGTGGTACAATAACCAAGTTAGAAAACTGCTACAGAAGCAAAGGGAACTTCACAGCAAACATAAACACAGCCAAAGCCTTGCAGACAAACAAAAATTACACGAAGCGAAATGTAGTGTGAGGACGGCTATGCGACAGGCATTTAACGAATTCGAAAATAAAGTTCTATTTACTGACTTGGCATAAAACCCTAAGAAATTTTGGTCTTATGTCAAAACAGTAGGTGGATCAAAACAAAATGTCAAGACACTCTGTGACCAAAATGGTACTGAAACAGAGGATGACAGACTAAAGGCTGAAATACTAAATGTCTTTTTTCCAAAGCTGTTTCACAGAGGAAGACTGCAATGTAGTTCCTTCTCTAGATTGTCACACAGATGACAAAATAGCAGATATCAAAATAGTTGACAGAGGGATTGAAAACAATTAAAATTGCTCAAAAGAGGAAAGGCCGCTGGGCCTGATGGGATACCAGTTCGATTTTACACAGAGTACGCGAAGGAACGTGCCCCCCTTCTTGCAGTGGTGTACCGTAGATCTCTAGAAGAGCGTAGCGTTCTAAAGGATTGGAAAGGGCACAGGTCATCCCCGTTTTCAAGTAGGGACGTCGAACAGATGTGCAGAACTATAGACCTATATCTCTAACGTCGATCAGTTGTAGAATTTTGGAACACATATTATGTTCGAGCACTGTGACTTTTCTGGAGACTAGAAATCTACTCTGTAGGAATCAGCATGGGTTTCGAAAAGACGATCATGTGAAACCCATCTCGCGCTATTCATCTACGAGACTCAGAGGGCCATAGTCATGGGTTCCCAGGTTGATAACGTGTTTCTTGACTTTCGCAAGGTGTTTGATACAGTTCCCCACAGTTGTTTAAAGAACAAAGGAAGAGCATATGGACTATCAGTCCAATTGTGTGATTGGATTGAAGAGTTCCTAGATAACAGAATGCAGCATGTCATTCTCAATGGAGAGAAGTCTTCCGAAGTAAGAGTGATTTCAGGTGTACCACAGGGGGGAGTGCCATGTATACACAATATATATAAATGATCTTGTGGATAACTTCGGAAGTTCACTGAGCAGGGTGTATAAGACCAGGGAGATCCGGGAAAAACCCGGGAATTTTTCCATCCGGGTGATAACCGGTAAAAACCCAGGAATTTTTTAGAATTCCGGGAATTTTTTGTTGTTTTATTTTTCCGTTAAATTTTTGTGACTTTGGCTGGTAAGAACCAATACTCTGAAGAAGAATATTACTGTATCTCGCTACTGCAGAGTAATACTGCAGCAATAAAACACGAACAAAAAAAAAAAAAACGAAAATAAAACTTAAGTTGCAAGGAAAATGCAACATATACAAGAACAAAACACAGTGCTCATATAAGCGTCTGCCAACAGCAAATGTGTCAAAGGCTTTAGGAACTATGCAATGTTTCATAACCCTCCGCTGAGAAAACGTCACAACTGTTTACATTAGATTCATATGAGCGGTTGAAAGCGAGCTTATGTGAACATGGAGTGAGTCGTGTATGAATAGTACCACCTCTTGCTTGTGGCTACAGAAGTGTGGCAGTTAGCCGTACAAGCAATAGCAGCAAGCAGCCAGATGCTATCCGGAAAATTTTTACTGATGCCCCTAAGCTGCCAGATCTATGTATGAGTAACAAGCCCGGAACTAGGGGGCGGGGACAAACTGGAGTATCTGCCCCGGGTGGCAGTTTTGGGTTGGATCGGGGGGCAAATTCATATTTTTCTTCAGAAGCTAGATAGTATGAATAAAATGTGAAACTATTTCCAAACATCAAACTTTTTGCTTGTAGTATCAAGAATAACAAGAATATCAAGAATTTTATTCACCGTAGATCATTTTACTATGATATTGGCTTCATCATACAAGATGTACTAGTACATACAGAATAATAAAATAAACTTCTGTCAATACATTATAAAATACATTTGAAGCATGGCAGTGTACCAAATTACAAAGGATAGCTTTCAAAAGTTAACGCAACAAGCTATCTTATAATCTAATATAATATGGTATTTTATTGTTTATAGTATAAACTTTGTAATTACACACGATTAACCACAGCACAAAATAATATATTTAACTTCAGACAACTTTTAAATGCTTATATTCTCCTCAGGCATCTCAAAGAATTCTTTAATGTCATAGAATGGATGATCTGACAGCCAGCTGTACCACTTAATTTTAAAAGAATTTGTATCCATGTACTGAACATAAACTGGCAGTTTATTGAACATTTTGAGTGGGTTAACTTTGTGAGAATTTCCTGTTCTCACTAATCTGTGGTGCGGTATGTCTAAATTACCGTTAGCCGTGGTGTTGTGTTTGTGTATTTCCCGTCTGGCAATAAATTCTGAAATATTACTTTTAATATAGAGTACAGACACATAGATGTATAAATTTATAATTGTAAGTATTCTGAGTCTGGAAAGAAAGAGGACGACAGTGCTCCCTATGACATCTTTTACATATTATACGTATGACTTTTTTTTTGTAATTTCAATACGTTTTTGATGTGAGGGAAGTGCTCCCATATAATCAGACCATATGAAATACGTGACTGGAATAGTCCAAAGTATGCCATGCTGAGGTACTCCAAGCTCACTACCTCCCTTAGTTTCAAGAGAATGTATGCCACCCAAGATATTTTTTCACATACATGATTGACATGTTCCTCCCAATATAGTTTTGAGTCAATGTGAATACCTAAGAGTTTTACCGACTTATTGCCTACTTCATTTGATGTTCCCATTAAAAGTTGTTGTGTTTTGTCAGGGTTGCATAGGAGCTTATTGGCTTCAAACCAGTCCAGGGCCTTATCTAGTGTTTCTTTTGTTAGGTTATTCAGATCTGAAATGCCCTGATGTGTGGTAAGTAGTGTTGTATCATCAGCATAACACACAACAGGGTCAGCTATATTTTTAGGTAAATCATTAATAGCGACAATGAAGAAGAAGGGTCCAAGGATAGACCCTTGTGGTACACCTGTGCTGATTTCCATGATGGAAGAATTTAAATTTCTGACTGAAATGAATTGTTTTTGGTTACTTAAATAAGAATTTATCACAGATAAAGTACTCCCTCTCACCCCATAAAACTCTAGTTTCCCCGGTCGTATGTCAACAGGAATGCAATCGAAAGCTTTGCTTAGGTCACAGTGATACCATGTTATTATTTTCAAAAGCTGTTAAGGTTTGGTCAATGATTTCCAAGATGGCCCCTGTTGTGTTCTTCCCCTTTCGAAAGCCAAACTGATTGTTAGATAGGATATTGTGTTTTTCAAAGAAGTTGCTTATTTGTGTGTGTATCAGTGCATCAAATACCTTTGAGAATATTGGAACAATGGAGACTGGTCTGTAGCTTTGGGGGAGATGTTTGTCTCCTTTTTTAAAACTGGGACAACTTTTGATACCTTGAGTGCATCAGGAAAAACTCCAAATTCTACACATTTATTAAAAATATAAGCTAATGGTTTGGCAATTGAGTGTATTGTCTTTTTAATTATGTTATTTGATAACCAATAACAGTCCATACTTTTAGAACCTGAAAATTTGGATACAGCTTTTATAACATCAGCAGGTGTGACAGCCCTCCATTGAAATGTCAGGTTAACAGGCAGTGGTGTTCCAACAAGGTTCATTGCGGATGAATTTGTTGCTTTGATACTGTTATTTATTTCTTTAACTGAGTTTAAAAAGTACTCATTTAATTCTTCAGGATCAAGCAGAGCTGTTTCTGTGCATTTCGGTGTATTCTCTTGTTTCATTATTTGCCACGCTACCTTGCATTTATTGGAAGCTCTTTCTATATAGTTCTCCACTGCTTGCTTTTTTGCCAGAAGAAGTTTAGCTTTATAGTATTTTTTGCATTTCAGATATGACCTATGAATGTTCACACTCTGTTCTGCCCCTTGGTCAGAGGTTTGTTTATGCATCTGGTACAGCAAATGCAAGTTTCCTCTAATTTGTACTAGCTCTTATGTGAAACAGTTCAGACTTTTGTAATTTCATTTCATTTGGATATCTAATTTATTTTACTGGTGAGCAAGAATACCATTAATCTGTGCATTTGTTAAAGAAGTTACCGAAGCTAATTTCAGCTTCCCTTTTTCCAGATTGACAATTATATATAAAGTCCCAATCTGCACTTCCTAATCTATCGACAAACATATTTATGTACTCTTCCTTCTGTCTTCGTACCACTACTACTTAAGATTCTTCAGTTTTAACTGGCTCCCTCTTACAGAGTGTAAGGAGTAGTGGCTCATGAGTAGGCCTAATAGGCATTTGATATTGGTACTTTGTGCATTATATTCTGTCGTATTTTTATAAAAATGACAATTTGTGCCAAAACAGTCCTGTTTATTTGGTGTGTGTAACAATTGCTGCAATATTAGGCCGACTTATTTCGTTTTATCTAGCAGACAGTGGCAAAATCACGTAAACAGATCAAGAAACCACATCAGTCTTGGGTACTACTTGTATTAACAGCTTTTCTAGTATTAGACAATGACATTTCGGTTTTTCATGTAGAAAAACATTGACGAACTTTGATGGGGTAATAGATACTTTTCCAGAAAGGAAAGTACGCCATATAAAGCTGTGGCAAGATTAGAGATAGGAAAAAAAGCAAGGACTTAAGGATTGCCTCATGTCTTTACTCGTTTTATGTATCCTATATTTAATTTTATGTCACACAAAACAGCAAGTTATTAGCTAATAGACAGTAAAGACTGCAAATTTTCTGAAGAGTTCTTGTTCGGCTAGTTACAGACAATTCTATCCAGTGTTAATTGAGGGACAGAATGCCAAACCGGCCAACTGGGAGCAGGAGAGGTGCCACAGGACATTTTAATTTTTACTGGCCTGAATATAGTTTGATGGCACCCATTACAAAATAATACGCGTATGAATTCCACAGAGCAAAATACAGAGACGTGTGATAGAAGAATGCTGTGTGACGAGGCGTGAAACTGCTCTTGGGCACATAGACGAAATAATGTGTCATACGTTCCCTTGAACATATATGTTTTATCTATCAGACTCTTCATAGAGATGTGCGCTACAAAATGAAGATATTTTAGAAAAGACAATTTTTTAAATTTTTGGCATCCTACCTCAAACGCTTGAGGGAGGGGGGCGCCACTATCAAATATTGCCCCACTTCGGAAATATTGTAGATCTGGACCTGATGCACAGAGCAGTCGGAGTTGTAGTGGAGAGGTGTAGTCTCCATATGACTCGTGTTTATGTTTAAGTGATTTTGCTGTTTCCTATTCGTTAACTGCTCTCACATAAAATGGAAACAAAACGGATTTCTGTGGCCAGGAGCTATCTAGTGAATTAAAATACGTTCACATAATTACAGATGGCTAAAATATGTTATTAGTTTCAGATTTTATTTTGTTTCCACCTTTCTGACAGTCAAGCATTAATCTCCTTGCAGAACAAAATGGTTCAAATGGCTCTGAGCACTATGGGACTTAACTTCTGAGGTCATCAGTCCCCGAGAACTTAAAACTACTTAAACCTAACTAACCTAAGAACATCACACATATCCATGCCCGAGGCAGGATTCGAAACTGCGACCGTAGCATTCTCGCGGTTCCAGTCTTTAGCACCTAGAACCGCTTGCCCACCCCGGCCGGCCCTTGCAGAGCAATGAAGTTATTTTTGTCAGAAAGTAACATGCGGTGTTTGGTGGAATTCAAATTTATACTTTCATAATACGAAAACATGCAGTGTACATGTTGCTGCACATCAGACATCTTTCCAAAACGACCCCCCCCCCCCCCCCGTAGTTTCGGTTTCTAAAGTGCCGGGAAATTCTACACCGGTGTATAAAACCACAACCATTGAAGGGACCGGTAAGTTTTACTGTTCCGAGGAAAAGTATACTGTTACTTAACATGGAAAAAGTGTATTTTCATCCGGGAGAAAGTGTATTTTTAACTGGGAAATCCGAATTTTTTTTTTCCTCGTCCACGTATACACCCTGCTGAGGCTTTTTTGGGATCATGCTGTAGTATATCGAGAGGTTGTAAGAATGGAACATTGTACTGAATTGCAGGAGGATCTCCAATGAATTGACCCATGGTGCAGGTTATGGCAATTGAATCTCAATGTAGACAAGTGTAATGTGCTACGAATACATAGAAAGAAAGATCCTGTATCATTTAGCTACAATATAGCAGGTCTGCAATTGGAAGCAGTTAATTCCATAAATTATCCGAGAGTAGGCATTAGGAGTGATTTAAAATGGAAAGACCATATAAAATTAATCGTCAGTAAAGCAGGTGCCAGACTGATATTCATTGGAAGAATCCTAAGGAAATGCAGTGCAAAAACAAAAGAATTAGGTACAGTACACTTGTTCACCCACTGCTTAAATACTGCTCACTGGTGTGGGGTCCATACTAGATAGGATTGATAGAAGAGATAGACAAGACCCAACGGAGAGCAGCACACTTCGTTACTAGATCATGTAGTAATCGGGAAAGTGTTATAGAGAGGATAGATGAACTCCAGTGGAAGACTCTGCAAGAGAGACGCTCAGTAGCTCGGTACAGGCTTTTGTTGAAGTTTTGAGAACACACCTTCGAGGAATCAAGCAATTTATTGCTCCCTCCTATGTATATATCACAAAGAGACCATGAGGATAAAATCAGAGAGATGAGAGCCCACACATTACCATACCGACAGTCTTTCTTTCCACGAACAACACAAGACTGGAATAGAAGGGAGAACCGCCACACATTGTCAGGTGGCTTACGGAATATGGATGTAAATTTAGATGTAGAAGCTTCTTGCTGATGCATTTGACATGCATGTGCCTCACTTCATGTTGTCTTGAATCCATAATCTTGGAATTTTTGTTGAGTTTACAGTTTCTAATTTACTACTAAACAGATGTATGGTGGTGATTAATGGATGTTTATTGTGTGTGGTATGAAGCTGCATTGCAACAGTTGGCTCTGTATTAACAGGAAGATATTTTGTGGTGAAAATCAAACACTCAAGCAAACGCAACTCTCACACATGACTGCAGTCTCAGGCAACTGAAACCACAGTTTCCGTTGCCCCAGACTGCAGTCACATGTGTGAGTTGCATTTTCATGTGTGTATGTGTGTTTATTGTTGACGTAGGCCTTAATGGCTGAAAGCTTTAATTGTCAGAGTCTTTTTGTTGTGTCTGTCTGTGTCTGAGCATCTCCGCCATAAGGTGAGTTGCAACTTTCCTTCTCATAATATACTTTGTGGTGAGCCATTTTTAATCTGTGTGGTGCAATTTTGTACTTCATATTGTAGTTCTGCATCAGTTTTGACTTTTATCAATACATTTGTGTCATCTACAAATTTTATATATTTTGGGGAATCATAAATGATTCTAAGTCATAGATTAATATTAAGGACAACACTGGCCCCTAAATAGAACCTTGGGGCACACCATACTTAATTTTTTTTCTTTTAGATTGTTATGTGTACATAACGATTTCTTTCTGATGCATGACTCCAACTGTCTGCTCCCTGCTTTTCTGATGTGTTGCCACTGACTCATGTGCCAAGCCACTAATTCCTACATACTCCAATTTTTTAAGTAGTAAATTGTGGTCTGTCACATCAAAAGCTTTTGCAAGGTCCAGAAATATTGCTGATACATGCTCTTTCTGGTCTATTGCAGTCAAGGCTTTGTTAACAAAGTCAAAAATGGAAGTTACTGTTGATTTGAGTTTTCTGAACCTGTGTTGGGTATTTGACACAAAATTATTTTTTTCTATGAATGAAATCAGTCTATTGTAAAAATAAATAAATAAATAAAATAAAATAAAAATTTTAAAATTTTTTTCCAGTATTTTAGAAAATCAAACAGCAGAGCTATTGGTCTCTAGTTCCTTTCATTTGTCTTGCCTCTCTTCCTGGAAAGATGTTGAGGAAATAGGATACAGTTGCAGGTAAACAACTAGAATTCTCTCAGATACAGATTTATTAGCACTTTGCTTCCACACAGATACAAGTCCAGTGGCAAATTGCCGTTAGCGGCCAACATGAGTGGGAGAAATAAGGGCAGAATCAGGGAGGTTCACCTGAGGCTCAATGAAGGCTGGTTTCACTCGGTTGAGTGAGACCGTGGTTACAGACTCTTTTATGAGGAGATCCATGTTATTCTCGGAGCGTTTGACGACCTTCTAAGGACCTGTGTAGGGTGCCTGAAGCGGGTCTTTGATTGAGTCATCTCTGAGAAACAAGTACTCACAAGAGTCTAGCGTGCACGGTATGTACACACGCTGAAATGTATGAGTAGCCGGATGTGGCGGCTGAATTTTGCTGCAGTGCAAGCGCACTCACTCCAGAAGTGAAGGGAGTTCTGAGGGTCATGGAAGTGGGTGGGAGTGACTAATTCTCTGGGCAAAACCAGAGGTTGCCATACACAAACTCGGCTATGGAACCCTTGAGATCTTCCTTGAAAGTCGCACGAAGGCCAAGAGGCACGAAGGACAGTGCTTCTGTCCATAGTGAGTCATGGCAACGCAAGGCAGACTTTAAGATGCGATGCTATCGCTCGACAAGCCCATTGCCTTCGGGGTCCCCCAACATCAGTTCTGAAGTGTCTTATGGCCTTGTAAACTGCAAGTAATGCTCTGTTGAATGCTGAGTATTTCTTCTGCGTGTTGTTTAGCTTTTTTGAGAAAAACGGCAGAGGGTCGTAAATCATTGTATGTCTGACTCAGTACTGCGCCAACAGCATTGTCACTAGTGTCAGTAGTGATAAACATTGTGGCATCCGCACGTGGGTGAGGAATAGTGGCAGCGAAGGCCAACAGCTGTTTGAGTTTGTTAAATGCCTCGTCCACGTCTGGTGTCCATGGGACCTGGTGGATGCCAGAAGTTTGTGGGCTAACGAGAGCATCTATGAGAGGAGCCTGCACTGCAGAAGCGGCTGGCAAATGTTTATGGTAATAATTAACTGTTCCAATGAACCTGCATATTTCCCTATAGGTCTGGTGGTGTGGCAATCTCAAGAACAGGCTTGATCTTGTGCTGCGGTGGTGTCAGACTGTCCGACAACACAACATAACTTAGGAAAGTGACAGATGACTGGTGCAATTGAGTCCTTTTATTGTTCAGTTCAATACCAGCAGCTGCTAAAATATCTGCCACGACTTGAACATGCTCCTCATTCTGATCCAAAGTAGAAGCAAAAACCAATATGTCGTCCATGTATATGAAACAAAAGTCTAGATGGGATAAAGTTTGATTGATGAAATGCTGCCACATTTTGCGGGGCGTTTTTCAACCCAAACGGCATAAATTTGTATTGAAACAGCCCGAAGGGAGTGGTTATGGCAGTCTTTTCAATATCCTCTGGAGCCATAGGAATCTGATGAAATGCATGCTTACAATACAAAACAGAGAAGTACTTTGAACCTGCGAGCGCATGATTGAAGTCCGCAATGTATGGGACCGGGTATTTATCAATGATGGTGCGGGCATTTAAATGCCTATAGTGTTCGACCATATGCCAAGTACCATCTTTCTTTTGGTCAAACAGGATAGGACTAGCCCAGCAACTGGAAGAAGGTTCAGTTATTCCCTTTTGCATTAGATCATCTAATTGTTCTTTTGCAATTTTCATAAATTCCGGCTTGAGGCGGCGTGGGTGTTGCGATATGGGCGGCCCATCGGTTTGGCGTAACCAATGATCTGTGCTATTTGTGACTACTGCAATATGTGGTGTGGCACGACAGCCAGATGTTCATGAAGCAGAGCAGGCAGCACCAGACAAGCGTGTGGTGTCAGAAAGCTTCTTAGTTCAGTCACGTCCAGAATGCAGTGCATGGAGCTCACGTTGTCTGGGGGAGTATGCTCTGTCGGCGGCACATAAACGTTCATTTACTGGCCTATCTTCATATGCAGAGATTGCAGTCTGGACAGGCAAAGGCAGCTTTTCTGTCCAGATTTCTGTGAGCGTGTCATCAGGCATCATTTACTCATCGACGAGAAGATGGATGCACTGCCACAGCTGGGTCGGAGACCTGTCGCCAAGACGCTCTTCGTAGATGAGCTGTCACACATTTTTTCTCCTAGTTTTCAAGACGCGCTCCAGTATCGTCTGTTTTGCCACAGCATACTTCCCTGATAGGGGGGGTGCTTTGATCAGATCATAAATTAAACAGACACAGTCGTGAAAATGGTTCATGAGGCAGGCAAAGCATGCGTCGTCGTCCAAAGCACAGACATTGAATGTTTGCTCAACCATGTTAAACCACAACTCTGGGTGAGTGGGTTTGAAGTCTGGTAGTTTCTGCAGATCCGGCACTGCAGTCACTGCGGAGGTGCGCCTATTTCTTCAGACGGAAGGAGAGCATGCAGAAGATAGTGAGTCTGAATTATTGGCGTCCCATAATGCTGGTATCGCCAAATTCACTTGATGCTGGGGAGGCGACTGAGAAGTGACAGATGCTCGAAAAGTGTGAGGATCGTAGTCGAAATGTGCATTCTCATTGACGTGATAGCTCGGAGAGAAGCCACAAGTTCATAAGTACGGTGGTGAGTGTCCATTATGCACACTGTATTCACTCGACCGTAAGTGGTTGGGCTGGTTGTAAATGTCCGGGTAATTACTGTCCAGCATAGAATTGTTGACTTGATTAGAAGCAACACAAGGATCCCACACATGTCCACTAGGATGCACACTTGGTGTGATATTTGCTGTTTGGTGAGCATTGAGCACCTGTTGACTAGCCGGTTCGGAAGGATACACATGTGGCCGGAACTGATTTGAGTTTGAATTTACTACTGGATTTTCCAAAGTAGCAAAACTTTGCTGGACACCACGAACTGTATTGAATTGTGCGTTCGACACAGGAGTAGGAATGCTCTGAACAACACTCTGTGGAGAACATGTGGAAAGGTCTAGGCTAACAATGCCAGAGTCCGCGATCGTTGTCAGTTGCAAGAAACTGGCGGCACTCGATGAATTCCACTGCATGTTCGGACTGAAGGATTCCGAAGAGTCTTGCGACATGTCCACTACAATGGCAGGAGTGCTGGAGAGATGTTGCTGAAACCCGGGTGGCGGTGAGTGCTGAAAGGCCATTGTCTGAAGCTGAACAACGGCCCTCATGATCGCGAAGAAGCCTGACGCGGTAGGCGCATAAATAACCTTCGGGCAGTAACTCAGACATGTATTACACATCATTTTGTTGGACAAGACAGATGCAAGAAACAAACAAGGCAAGCAATAAAACTAAGTACAAAAGCAAATAAAATTTCTGCAATGCCCATCTGAAAACACTGATTAGCAAAAGTACTATAAGAGACACTATTAAAGCAAGTAAACACACCCCTGCAAAGGAAAGGCAATGTGGAATTAAGGGGCCAGCAAAACACAAAAACCCACGAAAAGGAAACAGAGAATCTGTGGTGGCTGTCGGCCCTGGGTTCTTTTAATACTCGTCACCAATGTTGTATCCTGCGTACTTGCCAAATATTGGGTGCCTAGGAAACCTGCTTTCTCAGATCACTAGACAACAATTCAAGCAAATTGTACTGATGAATTTTATTAGAGAAAATAAATGGCAATACTCAACTTTGAGAAGTTCATAGATGTGTCTCAAGCAAAGGGTGACATGTAATGTAATCAGTGTCCTTCAGTATAACAATGTCAATACAGTTGAAGTAATATAGTGGATGCCTCTATCCATGACACTGATCTTGACACTTCTGTAGAAGTAGACCATGACCAGTCGGGAGCGGCAATTATGTTCTCTTTGCCTAGATGCCACTGCTGTTGCATTGTCATCCTAGAGAAGAGTCGGTCAGCGTGCTATTGGTGACATCTTCTTCACAGCCCTCTCTGCTCTAATGTTCCCGACTGGCGCCCCAGCACTTGACTTTACGCCAGAACAAATACGCTCATATCTATGAGGGAATAATACATCTTAAAACTGATTTTGATCAGTCACCTACAGGACAGAAATCTTACTTCACATCTTGAAGTGGTGTCCACTGTTCCATAGCAATCATCTGTATGATGCAACTATGTGAAGACATCAATTACTGTTTTCCCCAAAACAACAATTGTCTAATGACAAGACCATCAAAAACAATTGCAATAACTGGCATTTATTGTGGTTTGGACTATATTATAAGTAAAAATGTAATACACAACAAAATAACAGACTCGAATCGAAATCATATATGTTTGACAACTGCTTCTACTCCATATAATTTTTTAAAAATGTGTACAATATGCATACATGGGCATATTTCACTGCAGTTCAGTGTAAATCACTTTGCATAAAAAAGAATTGCTGGTAACAAAGACAAGTGTAGAAGACTATCATAAAAATTGTCAGTGCTTTATCAAATTTTTGATGTCAGCAGGCATTCTGAGTTCAAACTAATTCGTTTGACTTTACAGTGGTAGAACATATTTATGATCCAATATAATGCTGACTGATAACATCAAAAACCACTGATATCTTGACAGGTAACCCTCCCTCTCATTTTAAGGCATATTCTAATTCATGTCTTGAAAATGACAGAGGTCTACTTGTCGAAATATTGGAGTTTTTGATGAGTTTAGCTGACTGCATTCTCGTGAGTAATTAGAACATACAAGACGCTGGGAAAAGCTTAACTTCTCCTTGGGCAATGTATTGAACATTATAGTTTGAATACTTCATATGCGACATATTCCTAATCAATAAAAGCTAAGAAGTACACAAGGAAGTACACAATTGATATGCTGACAAAAATGTTTATAAACTGTTGTTGTTGTTGTTGTTGTGTGGTGGTCTTCAGTCCTCAGACTGGTTTGATGCAGCTCTCCATGCTACTCTATCCTGTGCAAGCTTCTTCATCTCCCAGTACCTACTGCAACCTACATCCTTCTGAATCTGCTTAGTGTATTCATCTCTTGGTCTCCCTCTACGATTTTTACCCTCCACACTGCGCTCCAGTTCTAAATTGGTGATCCCTATATCCCTCAGAACATGTCCTAACAACCGATCTCTTCTTCTGGTCAAGTTGTGCCACAAACTTCTCTTTTCCCAAATCCTATTAAATACTTCCTCATCAGTTATGTGATCTACCCATCTAATCTTCAGCATTCTTCTGTAGCACCACATTTCGAAAGCTTCTATTCTCTTTTGTCCAAACTATTTATCGTCCATGTTTCACTTCCATACATGGCTACACTCCATACAAATACTTTCAAAAATGACTTCCTGACACTTAAATCTATACTCAATGTTAACAAATTTCTCTTCTTCAGAAACACTTTTTTTGCCATTGCCAGTCTACATTTTATATCCTCTCTACTTCGACGATCATCAGTTATTTTGCTCCCCAAATAGCAAAACTCCTTTACTACTTTAAGTGTCTCATTTCCTAATCTAATTCCCTCAGCATCACCCGACTTAATTCGTCTACATTCCATTATCCTTGTTTTGCTTTTGTTGATGTTCATCTTATATCTTCCTTTCAAGACGCTATCCATTCCATTCAACTGCTCTTCCAAGTCCTTTGCTGTCGCTGACAGAATTACAATGTCATCGGCGAACCTCAAAGTTCTTATTTCTTCTCCATGGATTTTAATACCTACTCTGAATTTTTCTTTTGTTTCCTTTACTGCTTGCTCAATATACAGATTGAATAACATCGGGGAGAGGCTACAACCTTGTCTTACTCCCTTCCCAACCAATGCTTCCCTTTCATGTCCCTAGACTCTTATAACTGCCATCTGGTTTCTGTACAAATTGTAAATAGCCTTTCGCTCCCTGTATTTTACCCCTGCCACCTTTAGAATTTGAAAGAGAGTATTCCAGTCAACATTGTCAAAAGCTTTCTCTAAGTCTACAAATGCTATAAACATAGGTTTGCCTTTCCTTATTCTTTCTTCTAACATAAGTCGGAAGGTTAGTATTGCCTCACGTGTTCCAACATTTCTGCGGAATCCAAACTGATCTTCCCCAAGGTCCGCTTCTACCAGTTTTTCCATTTGTCTGTAAAGAATTCGTGTTAGTATTTTGCAGCTGTGGCTTATTAAACTGATTGTTCAGTAATTTTCACATCTGTCAACACCTGCTTTCTTTGGGATTGGAGTTATTATATTCTTCTTGAAATCTGAGGGTATTTTGCCTGTTTCATACATCTTGCTCACCAGATGGTAGAGTGTTGTCAGGACTGGCTCTCCCAAGGCCATCAGTAGTTCCAATGGAATGTTGTCTACTCTTGGGGCCTTGTTTCAACTCAGGTCTTTCAGTACTCTGTCAAACTCTTCACGCAGTATCGTATCTCCCATTTCATCTTCATCTTCATCCTTTTCCATTTCCATAATATTGTCTTCAAGTACATCGCCCCTCTATAGAACGTCTATATACCCCTTCCACCTTTCTGCTTTCCCTTCTTTGCTTAGAACTGGGTTTCCATCTGAGCTCTTGATGTTCATACAAGTGGTTCTCTTATCTCCAAAGGTCTCTTTAATTTTCCTGTAAGCAGTATCTATCTTACCCCTCGTGAGATAAGCCTCTACATCCTTACATTTGTCCTCTTGCCATCCCTGCTTAGCCATTTTGCACTTCCTGTCGATCTCATTTTTGAGACGTTTGTATTCCTTTTTGCCTGCTTCATTTACTGCATTTTTATATTTTCTCCTTTCATCAATTAAATTCAATATTTCTTCTGTTACCCAAGGATTTCAACTAGCCCTCATCTTTTTACCTACTTGATTCTCTGCTGCCTTCACTACTTCATCCTTCAAAGCTACCCATTCTTCTTCTACTGTATTTCTTTCCCCCATTCCTGTCAATTGTTCCCTTATGCTCTCCCTGAAACTCTGTACAACCTCTGGTTTAGTCAGTTTGTCCAAGTTCCATCTGCTTAAATTCCCACCTTTTTGCATTTTCTTCAGTTTTAATCTACAGGTCATAACCAACAGATTGTGGTCAGAGTCCACATCTGCCCCTGGAAATGTCTTACTATTTAAAACCTGCTTCCTAAATCTCTGTTTTACCGTTATATAATCTGTCTGATTCTTCCATGTATGTTTATAAACTATGAGTATTTAAAACCAAGAAAGGTTTTATGTTACTTTGTTTCAGAGTCTACATCCTAATACCATCTGCTCTCCAAGTCCATATTTGAAACATCTGAGTGATTGTAAATTTAGGATGATATGTTCAACAATTTTATCCATCTTCACCTTCCTGTCAAAGTTTTATTTCTGGAACTTTTCAGCATGCAGTACACAATGTGGCCACGCTGATGGGGATGCTCTCTATTGCTTCATGCAGAGACATTTCTGTTATCGTGAATGTGCCCCCCCCCCCTCCCCCCCCCCCCCCCCCCCCCCCCCCCCCCACATAGCTTGTAACCTGTGCACAAATTAATTCTGTCAGATTATACTGACAATGATATGTGGATAGACACAAAACTGTATGACCACATTTACATGCAAGAAAGTCAAATTTGTTCATTCTGTTGTGACTTTTATGACATAACAAGCTGCAAACATTCAGCATGTGTCTGGCTTATATTGTCTAGAATATTTTTATTTTTCAGCCAGAGCACAATATCCTCTTTCCCAATGCTTGTACTTGGTATTTTCTCTGTAAAAGTTGAATGATAACTGGCTTGATAAATACAATGACTGACTCCAAAGCAAGATATGGTAGGAACTGTTCAGTTTACTCTCAGGAACCAAATCAGAAGAAGAGCCAGCATGCAGAATAAGTATCTGAGAACCTTCTCCTATGGGAATTTTGAATCCACTCATTTTCCAGCAGGTATTCAAGAAAAGATTCTGCTTCATCAATATAATACACGGTAAAACTACCTCCTCCTCTTGTACTGTTCATCTTTACAAGAGACATGGTTTGTGCTGCTTCCATATCACCTCTTCCAATTAAAAACTCTCTTTTTTCAACATTTTTGAAACCAATGTCTTTTAAAATTCTTTGCATTGATGAAGCACTACCTTGAAGCCAGTTTGCTCAGACATAATTGTAACAAGTTTTTGTGATGATGGGTATATCCTTTTCACATAAAATTTCAAACACAGAGCACTTTAAAATATAGTTGTCAAGACTATCTATGTGCGTAACAGTTGTCTTGTGATTTTGATGCTTTCCAGGTGGCACAAAAACAAATTTTCATGTTTTGTGCAGCTATGACACTTCTGTTTACTATTCTCTGTACAGTTCTCTTACTGACACGTGCTCCTGTAGTTTGTTCTTCATTCTTCATAATGTCAAAAATAGAAGTCTTGCTCTCAGATTCACATTTGAAAAAGTTATAAATGCAGGACATAAACCTCCACATCTATTAGTGAAGTATCTACATCTACATCTACACGATTACTCTGCAATTCACAATTAAATGCCTGGTGGAGTGTTCATCAAGCCACTTTCAAGCTATTTCTCTACTGTTCCACTCTCGAACAGTGCGCAGGAAATATAAGCACTTTAATCTTCCCATGTGAGCTCTAATTTATCTTATTTTAGTAAGATGATCATTCCTCTCTATGCAGGTGGACGCCAACAAAGTATTTTCTCAATGGGAGGAGAAAGTTGATGACTCAAATTTCATGAGAAGATCCTGACATAACGAAAAATGTCTTTGTTTTGATGATTTCCACCCCAATTCTCATATCATATCCATGGTAGTCTCTCCCCATTTCGCAACAATACAAAACAAGCTGCACTTTTTTGAACTTTTCTGATCAATCCTATCTCCTGCGGATCCCACACCAGGCAGTAATATTCTGGAAGAGGGCAGAAAAGCATGGTGCAAGTAGTCTCTTTAGTATACCTGTTGCATTTTCTAAGTGTTCTATGAATAAATCACAGTCTTTGATTTGCTTTCCACATAACATCCATGTGATTGACACATTTAAAGTTATCCATAATTGTAATCCCTAAGTATTTAATTGAATTTACAGTCTTTAAAATTGTGTGTTTTTCCTGTAAACTAAAATTTAGCAGATTTCTTTTAATACTCATCTGGATCACTTCAGACTTTTCATTAATTACTCAATTGCCACTTTTCTCACGATACACATATCTGGTCTAAATTTTTTGTAATTTGCTT
Organism: Schistocerca gregaria; assembly: GCF_023897955.1. Lineage (NCBI taxonomy): Eukaryota > Metazoa > Arthropoda > Insecta > Orthoptera > Acrididae > Schistocerca > Schistocerca gregaria. Next base: position 251,143,241 of record NC_064925.1, read on the forward strand.
TAATCATTTTATCTCTTTATAAGATGGTAAATCACAGCATCATCTGAAAACAGTCTAAGACAGCTGCTCAGATTGTCTCCTAAATTGTTTATCACATCAGGAACAGCAGAAAGCCTTCAACACTTTCTTGCAAACCCCGGAATAACTTCCGTTTTACTTATGAACTTATGATTTTTTGTTGATTACTATATACTGTGACCTTCCCTGATAGGGAACTGCAACTAAGACAATACTCCATAGGAACGCAATTTAATTAAAGTTCCTTGTGAAGAACTTCACATTTGTTGCTGTCACCTGACATATTTGTTTCGAAAACATACTAAAACGTTTACACATACACATTCATGGTTATACTGCTACAAAAAAGTAACATTGACATCTAAATGAATAATTTGGTTGCTCTGTGAATGAAACTGCATTGCCGTGAAATACGGCAACAGGGCAGCATGTGGGAGAGAGATTCTCACAGTCTAATTTGTAACTTGTGGCTAGCCACTCAGAGAGAGAATAAAACTTATTGGCTGCTAGCAGATAATGTGGGGGATGTACAGAACAGATGAAAATAGGGCCACCTTCCTACATGATGCGAACAATAGCATCACTGGCCACAGTCTTATCCGTGACTCGAGTATTGTTATATGTATCGAGTTCTTGTAAAATAAAGAGTGTTGTGTACTCCATACCACTGTGTCATATATCATTCACTGCCACTATATACCAGAGTCCTACATCTGCAAATTATGTGAGCTGCCATCGTACGAAATGGCAGTTACAACCTAAAAAATATGAGACTCTTTGAGTTGAATTTTTGTAGAAAGCAGAAGTCAACAGTCAATGCAATTGTGGCAGGGGATCCCCAACTGCAGATCTCACTGTCACATTTCTTGGAACTGACGCCAACAATCTATGGAACATGTTGTCTTTGCCAAAAATGCTGATTCATTGTCATTTGAATCCAATTGATCAATGAAATACATGTTTCAGTGTTATTAAGATAACTGAATTACCAGGACCTTTGAACTTTCAAAACTTCAATCAGAGTGTCACAAACTGCTGGAACTGTTCAAGATATGGCTTGCTTTGAAATTTGGAATAGCCTAAACATGTAATGCTTTGACAGAAATCTCTTGTTGTCAAAAACTGAAGAGTAACAGCAAGTCTCCACTTACTTTTATGAAATTCGTATATTTCTTTGAAAGACCTGGTACCATCATATTCATCTAAGTTTGAAAATTGGACTACTGGTGCATCATGGAGTACACATGGCATGTCATTCCCACCACATCTTCTCTAGTAGTATATCTTTGTCCATCAAGCATGATTACAAGAGGCAGTCGAAAAGTTTATTGTCGGATATAGTTACCGTGATGCTTCAAACACCACCACCTACTTATGTTGTTGCCCTTTGTGGATATGCAAGTCAACTTTTGCAGCTCCAGCTTTGTTAGTTTTGCCACTAGGATGCACTGTATTCCACAGTGTAAGCAAAATGGTGAATATTGAATCAAGAACTTGCTGTGATTGAATACCTTCATTTGAAGGAAATGATGTCCAAGGAAATTGTGGAGGACATGCAGAATACACTTAAGGACAGTGCTCCATCTTATGCAACAGTGAAAAACTGGATGTCCGACTTCAAACATGGAAGAACGAGTGTAGATTTGCCAAGGAGTGGAAGGCCTGTCACTGTTGCCATTGATGAAACAGTGACTGCAATTAATGAAACAATTCTGCAGGATTGTCAAAAAACATTGCAGCTCATTGAAACCACATTTGAAGTCTTCCATGAGTTGTTGTGAATTTTTTGGAAATGCAGAACGTTTTATCTGAATGTGGATCAGATATGAGAGTGTATGCAGTTTGTGAAGAAATCATCTGCCAATTTGAAGTGGATGAAGACAGCTCTCTTGCAAGGTATGTGACAATGGTTGAAATGTAGGTTCACCACTTTGATCCTGAGACAAAATAACAGTCACAACAATGGAAACATCCTTCATGCCCTACTCCAAAAAAATTCCGGATGCAAAAATCAGTCAATAAGTTGATGGCATTGGTCTTCTGGGATGCAGAAGGGCTAATTATAGTGGATTACTTGCAAAAGTGGGTAACTATCAATGTATCTTACTATTGTATCCTACTGCACCATGTGAGAGAAGAGATAAAGAAAAAAAGATGCAGAAAATTGGCCCACAGAGTTCTTTTGCATCAGGACAAGACACCAGTGTACAAAGCCCTCGCAGGGCTGCAAATTATGTGTGACTGTGGGTTCAGATTGTTACATAATCCTCTGCATTCTCCAGATTTGACTCCATCAGACATTTTTCCTTTCCCCAAACCTAAAAAAGACCTCAAAGGATGATGATCTGACAATGACGATGCTGTGAATTATGGTTGGACTCGAAATAGAAGACCTTTTTCTTGAATGGTTTACAGAAGTTATTTGAGTGTGCCCACAAGTGTATTAGTGCACAAGGGTGTTACATTGAAAAATAAATTGGTATTATGAAATTTCTGTCACTATTTGTGTGTTAGGCTAGAAACCTTATGCCCTACTTGTGCATCTCTTTCTTTGTCTGTTTACATTGTCAAGTATTATTAATAAAGCACCATATATCACTAATTTATCCTCTTCACTTGCCATTACATAGCTCTTAATGTGAATACAAATTGTGAAACATTTGCCAGTAGCTCAGCACACCAGTTGTTATGAACGTGTATGTAGAAATGTTTGTCACTAATGTAGATAGGAACATGAATAACAAACATAACAGCAAACATCTTGCAGACTTAGTTGGAAACAATGTTGCAAACAGAAATGTGTTTTTCAACTCAGTGTAAATGCAATTTAACACACACAAAATTACTTAGATAGATGGCATACACAACTTCCTTTACTTTAAGATTAACCACAGTTTTTAATTTAGCATAAATGGTTATTAATGACAAAATTAGATTGTGTTCTTGAGTTTGCCTATGTTTTCACTGAGTCAAAATATTTGAACATGTATGTTGCTGTAGTTGCTGAAGAACATTTTCAATATGGTTGATTACTACAGTGTTTCTGTCAATAAATTTAAACACTTTCTTGTAGTCTACAGCTAGGCAATAAAATATCTTATTTTTACCAGCACTATGGTATGAAGAATGAAATTACATGTGGCTTTCCCACTCGTTCTCCAATGGTGTGTCCTACAACTTCAATAACTGATGCAGGTGATGGGTAGAAATGCCAGGTTACAATTTTTGGCTCTCTTGACACTTATGCTCTTTATCTCACACTCTACACTGACCCCCCTGTGGGTCTGGTGGTTAGAATAGGCTCGAGGTATTCCTGCCTGTTGTATGAGGTGACTAAAAGGAGATCCCCTTTTTTTGGCATTTATGTGATGGTCTCCTGTAGGGCATTGACCTCCATTCTTCAAAATTTTCCCGAAGAGTGAGCCAACTGGGAAAGGGCACCTTACAAGGTGCATCGCATCCATCATGCATTGAGATCTTTAGCCCACTTTCTCATCGTCACATTGCAGTCCTCCCCTTTCTCCATCTCTTGGGGGAGGACACCTTCCTGGGTGCGTTTTCCACCATGCACTATGCAGTGTCGATTTCTGCGTTGACGATGACCATGGACTTCTTTGCACCTGATATTCAGCACGGTAGCCAGTCCATTGTGGTGGGGCGACCATGCACCCTGTTGGTTGTAGGCCCCTGACCACACAGGGCTTGCTCTGCTGATGCCTGCGCCTTTAACTCCCTATATATGCCAAGGGGTAGATGCCCATTCCCCTGGGGCATCAGGACTCCCAGTAATTGCCATCCTGCCAGGTGGCCTTTGCTGCAGTTGAGTGGCACCTGTGGGGAGGGCTCCTGGTCGGAGTGGGTGGCATCAGGGTGGATGACACATGATGAAGCATAGTCCATCATCTCTTGTTGGTGGTGAAACACCAGCAGTCTCTAAGTGATCACATGCTCAATTCAACGCACAGAAGTATCACCCCAAATCATTCTCCTCCCTGGCCACACCATGGGAGGAACATCAGGCTAAGGATGGCAGCAGATCTTATTCACCCCGGTACCTTGTATGTTCGAGAGCTGATGGGGAATCTTTCATGATGATGAAGCCTCAGTTTTTTGTTGAGCATTTAGAGTACAAGTTCAGGGAGGTGGAGGGCTCGTCCAAAATGAGATCTGTGTCAGTCTTGATCAAAATAGCATCCTCTGCCCAGTCACAGGAGTTACTCACTTGTGACAAGCTGGGGGATGTTTCTGTAAGCATCACGCTGCATAAGAGCTTAAATATGGTCCAGGGTATCATATTTCACAGAAACCTTCTTTCGCAGTCCTATGATGAGCTGCGCGCCAATTTAGAGCGGCGAGGTGTACATTTCATCCAGCGTGTCCACCGGGGTCCGAAGGATAATCAGGTTGCCATCGGTGCCTTCATCTTGGCCTTTGAGGGTGATACATTGCCCAAGAAGGTCAAGGTGATGGTCTACCGATATGATGTAAAGCCCTATATCCCTCCCCTATTGCAGAGCTTTAAGTGCTGGAAGTTCAGCTATATGTCTTCCCACTGTACTTCCAATGCCACATGCTGAGATTGCAGATGCCCATCACATCCCAATACTCCATGTGCCCCGCTCCCATCTGTGTCAACTTCGAAGAGCACCATTCACCTTGCTCGCCTGACTGCAGTATTCTCCAGAAAGAAAGGAAAATCATGGAGTACAATACCCCACCTACTTCAGGAGCAACACTCCCCCCTCCCCCCAATCATTGGGGACGTCCGTCCCCACTTCTAAGTTAGAGAACCATAAGTCTTCTTCGGATTCTCTCTCTAGGAAGGGGTCCCTTGGGTCACTCTCTTCCCAGGTTTCTTCATGTGGGAAAGACAACAACCGCCAGTGGCTGAAGAGCCCAAAAGCAACTGGTTGTAGGGCTTCATGCCTAACCTCAGTCCCAGAGACTGAGCCAGTGAAGTCCTCCCAGCCAGGGAAGCCTGAGGAGCGTTGAAAAAAATAAAAAAAGAAGACCCCCAAGACCATGGAAATTGTAGTGGCACCCACACTACCGATACCTACAAACTCTGCAGCTGAGGATGGGGTGGAGATTTTGGCGTCTGCTGAGGACCTAGATCTCGCCAGACCCTCAGACACAATGGATATAGACTGCTCAGGCAATAAATTGGTGGCAGCAGGTGATTCTGAGGTGTAAACTGCCTCATTTAATTTTACATGCTTTCCCAGTCTTACGATGTCATCCTCCAGTGGAATTGCAACGGTTTTTTCCACAGCCTGGCTGAGCTACGGCAACTGTTAAGCTTTACACCTACTAACTGCATTGCCCTCCAGGAAACCTGGTTCCCAGCAATGCGGACCCCTGCCCTCCGCAGCTATAAGGGATATTACAGGAACCTTAGCAACTATAATCAAGTGATAGATTGAGTTTATTTTTATGTCCTACACTCGGTCTGTAGTGAACATGTGCCCCTTCAAACCCCTCTTGAAACTGTGGCTACCAGAATAAGGACGACACAGGAAATAACTGTCTGCAATGTATATCTTCCTCCAGATGGTGCAGTACCCTTAATGTATTAGCTGTAAAGATTGATCAGCTCCCTAAACCTTTCCTACTTCTGGGAGATTTTAATGCTCATAACACCTTGTGGGGTGGTACCATGCTTACTGGCTGAGGCAGAGATGTCGAAACTTTACTGTTGCAATTTGACCTCTGCCTCTTAAATACGGGGGCTGCCACGCATTTCAGTGTGGCTCATGGTAGTTACTCTGCCATTGATTTATCAATTTGCAGCCCAGGACTTCTCCCACCTATCCACTGAAGAGCACATTACGACCTGTGTGGCAGTGACTACTTTCCCAACTTCCTGCCATTGCCCCAGATGGGCCTGCCTGCCTGCCTGCCCAGATGGACTTTGAACAAGGCAGACTGGGGAATTTTCACCTCTTCTGTCACTGCTGAATCTCCCCCACCCGGTAACATCGATGTGATGGTTGAGCAGGTAACTAGCACAATTGTTTGTGCTGCAGGAAATGCGATCCCTCACTCTTTAGGGTGACTGAGACGTAAGGCAGTCCCTTGGTTGTCGCCAGAAGTCGCTGAAGCAATTAAGGAGTGTCAGTGAGCTCTACAGCGGCATAAGCGGCACGCTTCCCTGGAGCACCTCATAGCTTTTAAACGGCTCCATGCCTGTGTTCGATACCTTATCAAACAGTGGAAGAAGGAGTGTTGGGAGAGATACATCTCCACCATTGGGTGCCACACATTACCTTCCCAAGTCTGGGCAAAGATCAAACGTCTTTTCGGGTACTAGGCGCCAACAGCTGTCTCTGGTGTTACCATAAATGGCAAGTTATGTACTGATGCAAACGCGACTGCTGAGCACTTTGCTCAGAACTCTTCATCGGAGAATTAACCCCTTGCCTTTCGCTCACTCAAAGGAAGGGAACATTCTCTCATTCACTACATGCCGCAGTGAATCCTATAACGCCCCAGTAGCAGAGTGGGAGCTCCTCAGTGCCCTTGCATATTGCCCCGACACAGCTCCTGGGTCTGATCGCATCCACAGTTAGATGATTAAACATCTCTCATCTGACTACAAGTGACATCTTCTCGTCATCTTCAACCGGATCCGGTGCGATGGTGTCGTTCCATCACAATGGCGGGAAAGCACCATCACTCTGGTGCTCAGACCCGGTAAAAACCCACTTGATGTGGATAGCTATCGGCCTGTCAGCCTCACCAATGTTCTTTGTAAGCTGCTGGAACATATGGTATGTTGGCGGTTGGAGTGGGTCTTGGAGTCACGTGGCTTGCAGGCTCCATGTCGCGGAGGCTTCCGCCAGGGTCACTCTACCACTGATAATCTTGTGTTCATCGAGTCTGCCATCCAAAAAGCCTTTTCCAGATGGCAACACCTGATTTCCTTCTTTTTTGACTTACATAAAGCATACAATATGATATGGCGTCGTCTTATCCTTGCCACATTGTATGAGTGGGATCTCCGGGGACCACTCCCGATTTTTATCCAAAACTTCCTGGTACTCCGTACTTTCTGTGTCAAATTATGGTGACTCCCATAGTTCCATCCATATCCAGGAGAGGGCTCTGTATTGAGTGTCTTTCTACTTTTAGTGGCCATTAACGGTCTAGCAGCAGCTGTCGGGCCCTCTGTCTCACCTTCTCTGTATGCAGACAACTTCTGCATTTCGTACTGCTGCTCTAGTGCTGTTGTTGCTGGACGGCACCTCCAGGGAGCCATCCACAAGGCACAATCATGGGCTCTTGCCCACAGCTTCCAGTTTTCAGCCGCAAAGTCGTGTGTCATGCACTTTTGTCGACATCATACCGTTCATTCGTAACCCACACTTTACCTTAATGATGATCCACTCACTGTAGTGGAGACATATCAATTCCTAGGACTGGATTTTGATGCTTGATTGACTTGGCTCCCTCATCTTCGTCAGCTTATGCAGAAGTGCTGGCAGCACCTCAGTGCCCTCTGTTGCCTGAGCAACACAAATTGGGGTGCAGATCGTTGTTTGCTGCTGCAGCCCTACAGAGCCCTTGTCCAATCCTGAACTGACTATGGGAGTGTGGTTTATGGTTTGGCAGTACCTACACCATTGCATTTACTCAACCCTGTGCATCACTGTGGTGTTCAATTAGCAACAGGAACTTCTAGGACGAGGCCGGTGACCAGCATACTAGTGGAGGATGGTGTCTCTCCACTGCAGATCAGATGTGTGCAATTGTTCACCAGTTATGCAGCACACATTCATAGTTCCCCTGAGCATCCAGACTACCGTCTTCTTTTCCCGCACCCACGGCATTCCATCTCCTGCATCGGCGGCCCAGATTAGGGCTAACGATTGCGGTTCATGTGTGGTCCCTTCCCTCAGAACTGGAGTCCTTCCCTTTACCATCTCTACTTGCGGTCCGTTCACGTATGCCTCCGTGGTGTACGCCTCAGCTGCAGCTTCATCTGGGCGCTTTGTATGGCCCTAAGGACTTTGTTAACCCTGCTGCTCTCCGCTGTCACTTTCTCTTGATTCTTGATGTGTTCCGGGGCTCTAAAGTGGTTTACACCGACAGCTCAATGACAGATGGTCAAGTAGGCTTTGCATATGTTCATGGAGGACATATTCAGCAGTGCGCCTTGCCAGTTGGCTGCAGTGTTTTCACAGCAGAGCTGGCTGTCATATCTCGTGCTCATGAGTACATCTGCTCACACCCTGGCACGTCATTTCTCTGGTGTATTGACTCATTGAGCAGCCTGCAAGCTATCAACCAATGCTACCCTGGCCACCATCTGGTAGTGTCCATTCAGGGGTCCGTCTATGTCCTGGAACAGTCCCACCATTCCATGGTGTTTTTGAGGACTCCAGGACATGTCAGAATCCCCAGCAATGAACTTGCCGACAGGCTGGCCAAACAGGTGATAGGCATCTCCAAAGCTGACCTTCATTCTGTCTTACACCTCAGGGTTTTCCAGCTTTGGGAGACGGAATGGCATAACAGCATGCACAACAAACTGTGTGTCATTAAGGAGACTATGAATGTGTGGAAGTCTTCCATGCAGGCCTCTCACAGGAAATCAGTTGCCCTCTGCTGGCTCTGCATGGTTACCTACTCGTCATGAGGACTGACCTCAGTGTCATTGTGGCTCCCAAATGACAGTCATCCACCTCTTGCTGGACCGCCCACTTTTAGCCGCTCAACTTTTAACTTTCCCAGCACCCTGCCTTCGGTGTTGGGCAACAATGCCTCCAAAGCAGCTTTAGTTTTATGTTTTATCTGTGATAGTGGGTTTTATACTTCTAAGTAGGTTTTAGCACATATCCATTGTCCCTCTGTGTCCTCCATCCTAGTGCTTTTAGGGTGGAGGTTTTAATGTGTTGCAGAGTGGCTGGCTTTCCCTTTTTATTCTTGTGGTTGACCAGCCACTGTAATCTGCTTTTATGTTTTACTCTCTTCTGTTTCTAGTGTCTCTCTGTTGTTTTCTTGTCCTCTTTTGTTCCTTTTAGTGTTCGTTGCCTTCTCTTCTTTCTTGTGGCTTTTCTTTTCTTTCTGTTTTGTGCATTTTATTCTCACACTTGTGGCATTGTTTTATTAGGAACAAGGGACCAATGACCTCGTAGTTTGGTCCCTTCTCCTGCCTTTAAACCAACCAACCAAACAACCAAGCAACCAACTCTAATGTGGGTTTAATCATTATGGATTACTGTGTGATATATGTCAATTAATATGCCTCCACCATTTATGTGCATACTATCTTTCTTTAATATGTTCCATCTGAAATTAAATATTTCTCTTCTGTTTATTTCCAGATTCACTCAATTTTTATTCAAAATATTATGAATACATTACTATGGTTAATAAGTGAGAGTAGTTTTCTTTCTCTGATTGTATGGCTATGTGTGCACTTATATAGCAAATACTGTAGATACAGATTTGTTTCTGGGTTGGTTCCAGCTTGAGCAATCACAAGGTTTTCTTCTTTTCTCCCAGACATGTTTTGCTGAAGTTGCATCATCATCAGAGTTGTATTCTTTGGCTGTAACTTCAGCAAAAAAATAAAACATTGTGTTTGTTCAAGGTGTAACCCATTCAAACCCAATTTTTATTTTTAAGCAAATGCAGCCACTGGAGTGAGCTTCTAACTCAAGATGAACAGTGGATATTCATCCATGCCTCTGTCATTTTGTATGTATAACTTGTAGGAAGAACTACAGAGGAGGTTCTCCAAATTTTTTAAAGAAAAAAACCTTTCATCTATATGCCACACCTGAAAAGTCCAAGAAAGAGGTTCCCAGTATTTTACATGAGACCACCTGCAAATATGCCAGGTGTACACCATAGTTTAAGTCTGATATGATTGGTATTTCCCAAGTGTCTCTTTTACTTTCTAATATTGGAACAGTCAGTAATAAGCAGTTCTTCCCTCTGTGCAAGCTATAAAGTAAATATGCCTTATCACATTAATTTATATTCCTATGTCATAACAACAAACATACCAGAACTCCTAACAAGTTGTGGACTTTACAAGAGACCACCTAAGTCCCAATGTGTGAAGCAAGTCATATTGGCTCAGGCTTTGTATCAGTAACAGTAAGCTTTTTATGTTTCTTGTTATGGAGCATGAAAAAGCATCTCAATGGCACACAAACACTTTAGATGTAGTGGACATAATTTTAAGTGAGCCATGAGCTTCAGTAAAACAGCTTGAAATTTATTAACTGTGGCCAACACAGCTTCCTTCTGTTTGTGATCATTTGCTACCAGATACAATTAAACAGGCATTTGAAAGAATTAAGAAACCTAAATTTTTTTGATCTTATCTTAGAATCTGAAAAGGTGAGATATGATCTGTCACTTATTAGTTGTTGTTGTTGTTGTTGTTGTTGTGGTCTTCAGTCCTGAGACTGGCTTGATGCAGCTCTCCATGCTAATCTATCCTGTGCAAGCTCCTTCATCTCCCAGTACCTACTGCAACCTACATCCTTCTGAATCTGCTTAGTGTATTCATCTCTTGGTCTCCCTCTACGATTTTTACCATCCACACTGCCCTCCAATGCTAAATTTGTGATCCCTTGATGCCTCAGGGCATGTCCTACCAACCGATCCCTTCTTCTAGTCAAGTTGTGCCACAAACTTCTCTTCTCCCCAATCCTATTCAATACCTCCTCATTACTTACGTGATCTACCCACCTAATCTTCAACATTCTTCTGTTGCACCACATTTCGAAAGCTTCTATTCTCTTCTTGTCCAAACTATTTATTGTCCATGTTTCATTTCCATACATGGCTACACTCCATACAAATACTTTCAGAAAGGACTTCCTGTCACTTAAATCGATACCCAATGTTAACAAATTTCTCTTCTTGAGAAACGCTTTCCTTGCCATTGCCAGTCTACATTTTATATCCTCTCTACTTCGACCATCATCAGTTATTTTGCTCCCCAAATAGCAAAACTCCTTTACTACTTTAAGGGTCTCATTTCCTAATCTAATTCCCTCAGCATCACCCGACTACATTGCATTATCCTTGTTTTGCTTTTGTTGATGTTCAACTTATACCCTCCTTTCAAGACACTGTCCATTCCTTTCAACTGCTCTTCCACATACTTTGCCGTCTCTGACAGAATTGTAATGCCATCGGCGAACCTCAAAGTTTTCATTTCTTCTCCGTGGATTTAAATATCTACTCCGAATTTTTCTTTTGCTTCTACTGCTTGCTCACTATACAGATTGAATAACATCGGGGAGAGGCTACAACCTTGTCTCACTCGCTTCCCAACCACTGCTTCCCTTTCATGTCTCTCGACTCTTATAACTGCCATCTGGTTTCTGTACAAATTGTAAATAGCCTTTCGCTCCCTGTATTTTACCCCTGCCACCTTTAAAATTTGAAAGAGAGTATTCCAGTCAACATTGTCAAAAGCTTTCTCTAAGTCTACAAGAAATGTAGGTTTGCCTTTTCTTAATCTTTCTTCTAAGATAAGTCGTAAGGTCAGTATTGCCTCACATGTTCCAACATTTCTACGGAATCCAAACTGATCTTGCCCGAGGTCAGCTTCTACCAGTTTTTCCATTTGTCTGTAAAGTGTTAGTATTTTGCAGCTGTGGCTTATTAAACTGATTGTTCAGTAATTTTCACATCTGTCAACACCTGCTTTCTTTGGGATTGGAGTTATTATATTCTTCTTGAAATCTGAGGGTATTTTGCCTGTTTCATACATCTTGCTCACCAGATGGTAGAGTGTTGTCAGGACTGGCTCTCCCAAGGCCGTCAGTAGTTCCAATGGAATGTTGTCTACTCTAGGGGCCTTGTTTCAACTCAGGTCTTTCAGTACTCTGTCAAACTCTTCACGCAGTATTGTATCTCCCATTTCATCTTCATCTTCATCCTTTTCCATTTCCATAAAATTGTCTTCAAGTACATCACCCCTCTATAGACCCTCTATATACCCCTTCCACCTTTCTGCTTTCCCTTCTTTGGTTAGAACTGGGTTTCCATCTGAGCTCTTGATGTTCATACAAGTGGTTCTCTTGTCTCCAAAGGTCTCTTTAATTTTCCTGTAGGCTGTATCTATCTTACCCCTAGTGAGATAAGCCTCTACATCCTTACGTTTGTCCTCTTGCCATGCCTGCTTAGCCATTTTGCACTTCCTATCGATCTCATTTTTGAGACGTTTGTATTCCTTTTTGCCTGCTTCATTTACTGCATTTTTATATTTTCTCCTTTCATCAATTAAATTCAATATTTCTTCTGTTACCCAAGGATTTCTACTAGCCCTCATCTTTTTACCTACTTGATCCTCTGCTACCTTCACTACTTCATCCTTCAGAGCTACCCATTCTTCTTCTACTGTATTTCTTTCCCACATTCCTATCAATTGTTCCCTTATGCTCTCCCTGAAACTCTGTACAACCTCTGGTTTAGTCAGTTTATCCAGGTCCCATCTCCTTAAGTTCCCACCTTTTTGCAATTTCTTCAGTTTTAATCTACAGTTCATAACCAATAGATTGTGGTCAGAGTCCACATTTGCCCCTGCAAATGCCCTACAATTTAAAACCTGGTTCCTAAATCTCTGTCTTACCATTATATAATCTATTTGATACCTTTTAGTATCTCCAGGATTCTTCCATGTATACAACCTTCTTTTATGATTCTTGAACCAAGTGTTAGCTATAATTAAGTTATGCTCTGTGCAAAATTCTACCAGACGGCTTCCTCTTTCGTTTCTTAGCCCCAATCCATATTCACCTACTATGTTTCCTTCTCTCCCTTTTCCTACAGTCAAATTCCAGTCACCCATGACTATCAATTTTTTGTCTCCCTTCACTACCTGATTAATTGCTTTTATTTCATCATACATTTCTTCAATTTCTTCATCATCTGCAGAGCTAGTTGGCATATAAACTTGTACTACTGTAGTAGGCATGGGCTTTGTGTATGTCTTGGCCACAATAATACGTTCACTATGCTGTTTGTAGTAGATTACCGGCACTCCTATTTTTTTTATTCATTATTAAACCTACTCCTGCATTACCCCTATTTGATTTTGTATTTATAACCCTGCCTGTATTCACCTGACCAGAAGTCTTGTTCCCCCTGCCACCGAACTTCATTAATTCCCACTATATCTAACTTTAACCTATCCATTTCCTTTTCTAAATTTTCTAACCTACCTGCCTGATTAAGGGATCTGACATTCAACGCTCCGACCCGTAGAATGCCAGTTTTCTTTCTCCTGATAACGACGTCCTCCTGAGTAGTCCCCACCCGGAGATCCGAATGGGGGACTATTTTACCTCCGGAATATTTTACCCAAGAGGATGCCATCATCATTTAATCATACAGTAAAGCTGCATGCCCTCGGGAAAAATTACGGCTGTAGTTTCCCCTTGCTTTCAGCCGTTCGCAGTACCAGCACAGCAAGGCCGTTTTGGTTAATGTTACAAGGCCAGATCAGTCAATCATCCAGACTGTTGCCCCTGCAACTACTGAAAAGGCTGCTGTCCCTCTTCAGGAACCACACGTTTGTTTGGCTTCTCAACAGATACCCCTCTGTTGTGGTTGCACCTATGGTGTGGCTATCTGTATCGTTGAGGCACGCAAGCCTCCCCACCAACGGCAAGGTCCATGGTTCATGGGGGGCACTAATTAGTATCAGGCAGTAAAGGAGACTAATGGTAGTTAAATTGGCTGTGCATTACTGAGATCTGAGCTTACTGAGCTCTCTCCCATAAATATTGCACTGGAGATCACAAACAGCAAAAGTAAATTAGAAAACACCATTGAATACTATACCTCCACTCATAAATCTGTAATAAAATAACACAAATAAATCCTCCTTTCAAAGTATTACAACTGTTGTAGGATGAGATTGCTGACTGTTGTCCATTTCGAAAGCACCTGCACTACAAGTTTGAATTCATTCTTGACTTTCACTTTGAACTAAATATAGATAAAAAAATTTAAATCTATCTGTAGTACCATGCCAGTGTTATGGCAGTGGACAGTATATAATAAAGTAAGGATTGGAAATTCTTTAATATAATGTTAGAGAGCTGGTTTATATTTTATTATTTAGAAATTCGGAATTTGATTTTGTTGCCATTTATTTTTCAAATTTTTATATAAATCCTTCGTGTGTCCCTGTTTAAACTACAGAGTACCTCAGGTTCGTTGTTAGTAATTCTGAGCCTTTGTCCAGAATCTTCCTGAGATTGGATTACAGCAGATATATTCTACAATTACAATGTGCATCACACAGTCACATTCTACGCATCCCTCTCTACTAATCCCATGTGGGTAATGGAGATGTAGTCTTCATCAAGATGCCTTGCCACAAACAATGAGGAACAACAATAAATGCTTGCCTCCAGACTGCATTATGGCCACACTTAAGTGACAGTGTAATTTTATTCATTGATGTCCATGTGTGTGTGTCGGTGTGCATGCAGAAGAGCCTTTTGATGTGGCACATGCTATAGCTCAATGCTTCCCCAGTAACCGTATCTTACAAAGTTTTTAAGATAGAAAAGCCATGAGCTGCTCTCTACATGTTGATATGCAGCCAACAAAGAAGACTAATATATTATCTTTAATTAATGTCACTGGGTAAGTATTGAGTGGAATTCAAGTAATGGAAGAAATAAAAGCAACCACTAGCCATACAATTGATTAGCAAGTCTATGGAAACAGTTGATAATTTCATTTGAAAACTTTGGACTGAAATTGATGGTAAGAGCATATTGTACATTGTAAACAAAAAATGGTACAATGAATGAATAAATATAAAGATACATAGAATGTTATTCTTAAAACGAGAATAAGATCAAGAACCTGAAGACCAAAACTTACTCTGAAGTTTTGTGTTTCTTGTTTTTTCTTCTTCTCCTCCTCCTCCTCCTCCTCCTCCTCCTCTTATCCTCTCTCCCATTTTAAAATTTTTTTATAAATTGATATCAGCAGTTGTAATATGTATGAAACCTTATATTGCTTTCAAAAGATCGTGTTTCTACACTAATAACGACATGTTAATACAGGCAGCATTGTGGCCGTGACATGATCCTTTGGTCATGTACATCTGCACTGCTGGCAGTCTTACAGATTACCATCTCTGTGGCAGCCCCAGCTTGCTCCTCAGAAATGCGCAATCAGTTGCCCAGCTCACTTCACAATGGTATGATGAATTATCTGAGTGATCTTGAGTGGAAACAAATACTGGATAGTTTGCAGCAAGGATTGTGTTGCTGTGGTGCTAACAAATATGCAGATTGGCTCCACACACCATGGATACATGTTGATTTTCTGCGTGAAAACTCGCATACTGTTCTAAGGTGAGAAATATGTTAAATAATCTGGTCACTAAAAGCAAAATTATTATTAAATATAGATAAATACTTAACAAGCACTAACAGAGGGAAACTTGTACACATGGTGGTCCATTGATCGTGACTGAGGCAAATATCTCGCAAAATAAGCGACAAACGAAAAAACTACAAAGAACAAAACTTGTCTAGCTTGAAGGGGAAAACCAGATGGTACTATGGTTAGCCCACTAGATGGTGCTGCCACTGGTCAAACGGATATCAACTGGGTTTTTTAAAAATAGGAACCCCCCTTTTTTATTACATATTCGTGTAGTATGTAGAGAAATGTTTTATGTGGACCACTTTTTTCGCTTTGTGATAGATGGTGCTGTAATAGTCACAAACATATAGCTCACAATTTTAGACGAACAGTTCGTAACAGGTAGGTTTTTTAAATTAAAATACAGAATGCAGGTACGTTTGAACATTTTATTTTGGTTGTTCCAATGTGGTACATGTACGTTTGTGAACTTATCATTTCTGAGAATGCATGCGGTTACAGTGTGATTACCTGTAAATACCACATTAATGCATTAAATGCTCAAAATGATGTCCATCAACCTCAATACATTTTTCAATATGTGTAACGACATTCCTCTCAACAGCGAGTAGTCCACCTTCCATAATGTTTGCACATGCATTCACAATGCGCTATCGCATGTTGTCAGACGTTGCCGGTGGATCACAATAGCAAATATCCTTCAACTTTCCCCACAGAAAGAAATCTGGGGACACCAGATCCAGTGAACATGCGAGCCATGGTATGGTGCTTCGACAATCAATCCACCTCATGTAATGTGCTATTCAATACCGCTTCAACCGCACATGATCTATGTGCCGGACATCCATCATGTTTGAAGTACATCGCCATTCTGTCATGCAGTGAAACATCTTGTAGTAACATCAGTAGAACATTATGTAGAAAATCAGCATACATTGTACCATTTAGATTGCCATCAATAAAATGGGGGCCAATTATCCTTCCTCCCATAATGCCGCATCATACATTAACCCGACAAAGTCACTGATGTTCCACATGTCACAACCATCATGGATTTTCCATTGCCCAATAGTGCATATTATGCCGGCTTATGTTACCGCTGATGGTGAATGACGCTTTGTTGCTAAATAGAATGCGTGCAAAAAATCTGTCACAGTCCCGTAATTTCTCTTGTGCCCAGTGGCAGAACTGTACCCAACATTCAAAGTTGTCGCCATGCAATTCCTGGTGCATAGAAATATGGTGTGGGTGCAATCGATCTTGTTGTAGCATTCTCAACACTGACGGTTTTTAGATTCCCGATTTTCACGCAATTTGTCTGCTACTGATGTGCGGATTAGGCATGTCAGCAGCTAAAACACCTACTTGGGCATCATCATTTGTTGCAGGTCATGGCTGACATTTCATATCTGTCTGAACACTTACTGTTTCCTTAAATAATGTAACTACCTAGCGAATGGTCCGGACACTTGGATGATGTCGTCCAGGATACCGAGCAGCATACATAGCACATGCCCGTTGGGTATTTTGATCACAATAGCCATACACCAACACAATATCAACCTTTTCCGTAATTGGTAAGCGGTCCATTTTAACACGGGTAATGTATCACAAAGCAAATACCATCCGCACTGGCGGAATGTTACGTGATACCACGTACTTATACGTTTGTGACTATTACAGCGCGCCTTCTATCACAAAGCAAAAAAATTTGTCCGACTAAAATATTCATATTTCTGTACGTACTACACAAACATGTGACAAAACATGGGGGTTCCTATTTTAAAAAATGCAGTTGATATTCGTTTGACCTATGGTAGTGCCATCTAGTGGTCCAACCATAGTGCCATCTGGTTTCCCCCTTCAAGCTAGACGAGTTTAGTTTTTTTGTTTGATGCTTATTTCATGAGATATTTGGCCTGGTCACTATCAATGGACCACCCTGTATATTGATTCACAAAGATATATGGTTTTAGAAAAATATCCTCATTTTTAAATAATATTCCTTTATCTTCCAAAAGAGGGGTAATGGTTCAAGGAAATATTTCTAATTAATCTGTGATTTTACATACAAGGTGTCCAGGCTAGTGATATACAAAAATATTTGTTTATGTTTCAGTGCCTATTAAGGTTTATAATTTTATATGTCCAACACTGAACACAGGAGCTAAAACATTTTTTTGCATGTTGATATAGTTCAGTGTGGACACTGTTTGTAGCTCGACAGATATCGAAATGGTACTCCACCCCTTGCCACTTGTTCATAAGCATTACAGGAGTTGTGGCTTCTACTTGTTGTCTTAAATGTACTAGACCTCAAACCTTTGTTCTGTAAATGATGCCTTGATAAATCCATATGCACTGAAATCCCATGGAGTCTGATGCAAGACCAAGTGAGTCAGGCAATGGGAGGCCAGTCATTCTACCAACACAACACTCAAGAAACATCTCATGGAGAAATGTGGTAACAACCCCATGATGGTGGGTGGGTGTGAGCAGCATCCTACTGGAAAATGACATTGGGGACCATCTGCGGAACTGCCCTGATGCAAACATGTTGACATGAGTGTGGCCCATCAATAGGGCACATGCACCACTCAATTCAGCGCTGTTCATGAAATAGTGGAGATCACATTTTGGAGAGTGTCTCTATTAACTGTGTATTTATCTAACAACATGAAATGTTGAGTGCTTTCATCATAAGGATTTGTTTGTGTATATGGTGTGGGTTCCTGTAGTCATGTCCTAGTTCATGAACCACGGGCAACGTATGAGTGGCCAAGTAAGTGGTCCTGACAGTCGGGATACTAGTTACTTTGGAAGAAGGCTGGGCATCTCAGACATATTCTGAGTCATGCTCACCTTTGTGCTCATACGGCAAAGACTACCAAATCCACCGGTTAGTCCCTCAACTGTTAGGGATAAAACCCAATGGGACTCGGGACAAGTAAGGCTAGCAACCTGCGTCCCTGGTACTTTAAATATGATGCTGGCAACAATCAGAGCAAAATGCCTCGGACCTTTGGAGGTGACGGAGTCCCACCTCTAACTGACAAACCAGAGACTCCTAAGATACGACTTGGTAAACAAATAGTAATGAGATGGGGAGCTATTAATATCAATGGGGGCTACTCAGGGGAGAAGGTAGAGCTGGCAGAGGCTGCAAGTAAGATGGGGCTGGACGTTTTAGCTGTTAGTGACATTCGGGTAAGGGGTGAGGAAGAAGAGGAAGTGGGAGAATACAAGGTCTACCTGTCATGAGTCAAAGCAGGAATAGCACAATGGGGTGTAGGGCTTTACATCAGGAAAGAAATGGAACCCAGCGTAGTTGCAATAAGGTATGTAAACGAATGGCTGATGTGGATAGATTTGACAGTGTCTAGCAAGAAAATTAGGATTGTGTCAGTATATTCGCATTGTGAAGGGATAGATCAAGATAAGATGGATAGTTTTTATGAGGCACTCAGTGATGTAGTTGTTAGAGTAAAGGAAAAGGACAGTGTTCTGCTCATGGGTGATTTTAACGCCAGGATTGGAAATTGAACAGAAGGGTATGAAAAGGTTATAGGTAAATTTGGAGAGGATATGGAGGCCAACAGGAACGGGAAACAACTCCTGGATTTCTGTGCCAGTATGGGCTTAGTAATCAGAAACTCCTTTTTTAAACATAAGAACATTCACCGGTATTCTTGGGAAGGCAGGGGAACCAGATCTGTCATTGACTATATAATAACAGATCAGGAATTCAGGAAGGCTGTGAGGGACACACGTGTATTCAGGGGATTCTTTGATGACACTGATCATTATTTAATCTGCAGTGAAATTGGGATTGTGAGACCGAAAGTGCAGGAGGTCAGGTCCATATGTAGGAGGATAAGAGTGGAGAAACTTCAGGATAAGGAAATCAGGCACAAGTACATGACAGCGATCTCAGAAAGGTACCAGTTAGTTGAATGTAGACAATTACAGTCGTTGGAAAAGGAATGGACAAGGTACAGGGACACAGTATTAGAAGTGGCTAAAGAATGTCTTGGAACAGTAGTGTGTAAAGGTAGGATGAAGCAAACAGCTTGGTGGAATGACACAGTCAAGGAAGCCTGTAAAAGGAAAAAGAAGGCGTATCAAAAATGGCTACATACTAGAGCTCAGGTAGGCAGAGAAAGTTATGTTGAAGAAAGAAACAAAGCCAAACAGATAATTGCAGCATTCAAGAAGAAATCTTGGGAAGACTTTGGAAACAGATTGGAGACAATGGGTCAAGCTGCTGGAAAACCATTCTGGAGTGTAATTAGCAGTCTTCGAAAGGGAGGTAAGAAGGAAATGACAAGTATTTTGGACAGGTCAAGAAAACTGCTGGCGAATCCTGTGGATGCCTTGGGCAGATGGAGGGAATCTTTTGAAGAGTTGCTCAATGTAGGTGAAAATACGATCAGTAATATATCAGATTTCGAGGTAGAATGGGATAGGAATGATGATAGAAATAGGATCACATTTGAGGAAGTGGAGAAAATGGTCAATAGATTGCAGTGCAGTAAAGCAGCTGGGGTGGATGAAATTAAGTCAGACCTCATCAAATACAGTGGAATGACAGGTCTTAAATGGCTACACAGGATAATTGAAATGGCCTGGGAGTCGGGACAGGTTCCATCAGACTGGACAAAAGCAGTAATCACACCAGTCTTTAAACATGGAAACAGAAAAGATTGCAACAACTACAGAGGTATCTCTTTAATCACCATTGTGGGTAAAATCTTCTCATGTATTGTTGAAAGGAAAGTGCGAGTATTAGTTGAGGACCAATTGGATGAAAATCAGTGTGGGTTTAGGCCTCTTAGAGGTTGTCAGGACCAGAGCTTTAGCTTACGGCAAATAATGGAGAAGTGTTATGAGTGGAACAGGGAATTGTATCTATGCTTTATAGATCTAGAAAAGGCATATGACCGGGTTCCTAGGAGGATGTTATTGTCTGTTCTACAAGATTATGGAATAGGAGGCAAACTTTTGCAAGTACTTAAAGGTCTTTACATGGATAGTCAGGCAGCAGTTAGCGTTGACGGTAAATTGAGTTCATGGTTCATAGTAGTTTCAGGGATAAGACAAGGCTGCAACCTGTCTCCACTGTTGTTCATATTATTTATGGATCATATGTTGAAAACAATAGACTGGCTGGGTGAGATTAAGATATGTGAACACAAAATAAGCAGTCTTGCATATGCAGATGACTTAGTTGTGATGGCAGATTCAATTGAAAGTTTGCAAAGTAATATTTCAGAGCTAAATCAGGAATGTAAGGACTTTGGTATGAAGATTAGCATCTCCAAAATGAAAGTAATGTCAGTGGGAAAGAAATATAAACGGATTGAATGCCAAATAGCAGGAACAAAGTTAGAACAGGTGGACAGTTTCAAGTACTTAGGATGCATATTCTCACAGGATGGCAACATAGTGAAAGAACTGGAAGCGAGGTGTAGCAGAGCTAATGCAGTGAGCGCTCAGCTACGATCTAATCTCTTCTGCAAGAAGGAAGTCAGTACCAAGACTAAGTTATCTGTGCACCATTCAATCTTTTGACCAACTTTGTTGTATGGGAGCGAAATCTGGGTGGATTCAGATTACCTTATCAATAAGGTTGAGGTTACAGATATGAAAGTAGCTAGGATGATTGCAGGTACTAGTAGATGAGAACAATGGCAGGAGGGTGTCCACAATGAGGAAATCAAAGAAAAGCTGGGAATGAACACTATAGATGTAGCAGTCAGGGCGAACAGGCTTAGATGCTGGGGTCATGTTACACGCATGGGAGAAGCAAGGTTACCCAAGAGACTCATGGGTTCAGCATTAGAGGGTAGGAGGAGTCGGGGCAGACCACGGAGAAGGTACCTGGATTCGGTTAAGAATGATACTGAAGTAATAGGTTTAACATCAGAAGAGGCACCAATGTTAGCACTGAATAGGGGAACATGGAGGAGTTTTGTAAGGAGGCTATGCTCCAGACTGAATGCTGAAAGGCATAATCAGTCTTAAATGATGATGATGATGATACCTCTAACCCAGACACCCTGCATTCCTTTCAGTGATATTTTTCCCAGACAGTGAATCACTGATTTCAGAAGCTAACACTGTTGTGACTTTCTGTCTGCACCTGTTTGTGCCTCTGCTTAAATTGAAGTTTTTTTCCATCTATAACTAGCAGTATAAAGTTTGGTGAATGAAAAGCTAAACACTGATTTCCTCCTGTGAATTTGCTGCTTTAGTTTATTAATTATGACAGCAAGACATTTTCTGTGAGAAATGAGATAATATTATCTCAGTCTTCTATAATACCTCCCCCCCCCCCCCCCCCCCTCCTGCTCTCCCTCACCCAAGGGGGCTCACAATTCTTTTGTGAGTATGTACATGATGAGCATGGCCTCAATCTACTGCAGTACTTCTTCCTTTCCTGTACTTCAGGTGTGAACTGTAGGACAGATTCATTGTTGACAACCAGACTTTCTTATTATTTTAGTCAACTCATGTTTCATCCCCACACCTGGGTTTGATTTCAACATTTCAAAATTTTAACAGAAGTGCAGCCTTTGCAGGGTAGGTCACCCTGTATCAATCACGATAGCCAGTTGTCAAGTACCTGTCTGGTGATAGCCCTCCCCCCCCCCCCCCCCCCTCCTTACCTGTTACCTTACCACACGTGCTGACCATTTGGGAGGCATCAGGACTCTGGGCAATGGCCATCATGCCAGGTGGCCATTGCTCTAGCTACATGGCAGCTGAGGGGGCAACACTTAACCAAAGAAAGCAGTATCATGGCAGATGTCTTGCACAGTGAAAGATCCAAGTTATTATTTGATAGCTTTGAGGCTGTGGCAGTCTCTCCAGACGAATATGAATTATTCAGCACAGATTGCTAAGACCCCAAGAACTCTGCCTTCTTGATTGCTCCATTTGAGGAAAGCAAAATCATTCAAACTGCAGAAACTACTCCCTGGTTTGCACATGAATTGATAAAGTGTCCCATCTATCTACTAAGATGATACCAAAAATGTATGTTGAGAAATTTCTTTCCTCAGTAAAATTAATGAAAACAGTAAATCCTACTGAGTCCCAAGTATCACTCTCTGCCAAGAAACTTGATGACATACCTGTCACTGCCATGCCACATAAGAGCCTTAGCATGATACAGGATTTCATTTATCATTGGACTTAATGCTACAGATGATGATGGTTATTCCAAATCTCAGAGAGATGGAACATCCACTTTGTATGTCATGTATGTTGAAGGGCACCAGACAATAAAGTTGGCACCAAAAAATTCATCCTCACTTTTGGGGGAGGGGGGGGGGGGGGGGGGCACTTGCTTCCTAAGAAAGTTAAAATCATGGTCTACCAATGTGATGAGAAACCTTGTTTCCCCACTTCTGATGCTGCACTTTAAATACCAATGGTTTTGGCCATTGTCTTCCTGTTGTATGAATAATGCAGTTTATGAAGACTGGTCTGCTACTTTATAACAAAAAAATCAGCATGTGAGCAACCACCATTCTTCGGATGTTGCTGAGACGATCACCTTCCCAGTTCTCTAAGTGTGCTGTCTTAATTATGGAACATAAAATGCAGGAACTTATGGCCTCTGGTCACCTCTCATATTTTAAAGCCAGAAAAAATGTGAGCTCTTACACCTTACCCCAATGGTATTGAACTATGCCACTACTATGGCTACATCATTGGCATTAGTAGCTTGAGTACTTACCCCCCTTCATTCACTCGATGTCAACCTCAAGTAGATGTGCAAGTAAGTTAGCCTATGGGGGAGAAATGCCTGGTCCAATTGTGATTCCTACAGCACAGTCCTTGGGGACCTCCCCACACATTGCTGAAGGTGCTTTACCCAACTATGAGGCACATTTTAGGGAGCCACCTTTCTGAAAATCCTGTCATACTCCCTTACCAGCTACTGATTCCCTTTTATGTCCTTTGGCTCTCATATCTGCACTCTGGTTTCTGTGCAAGTTGTAGATAACATATGCTCCCTGCATTTTGTACCTCCTATCCCAAGAATTTCAAATAGGGCATTCCAGTCCAGAGTCAAAAGCTTTTTGTAAACAAACATTATAAATATAGATTTGCCTTTTTGCAGTCTATCTTCTAAGATATGTTGAAGGATCAGTATTGCCTCTTGGGTTCCTACATTTGTCTGGAATCTGACTGTTCTTCCCTGAAGTTGGATTTTGCTAGTTTTCCTATTGTTCTGCAAATAATTCGAGTCAATATTTTTCAACCATGACTTATTAAACTGATGATCCAATAATATTCACACCTATCAACACCAGACTGTTTTGGAATAGATAGTATTACATTTGTCTTGAAGTCTGAGGGCATTTTGTGCGTCTCTTATATCTTGCCTACCAGATAGAATAGTTTTTTGTCATGTCTGACTTTTCCAAGCATCTCAGTAATTACAAAAACATGTCATTTACTACTGAGGCCTTGTTTTGTCTTTGATCTTTCAGTACTCTGTCAAATTCTTCTTGCAGTATCATATGTCCCATCCCGTGATCATCTATTTCCTTTCGTTTATTGTCTTCAAGTTGGGTCCCCTTGTTTAAACCCTCTTATCTATTCATTCCACCCTTCAGGCTTTCCTTCTTTGTTTAGTACCAGCTTACAATCTGAGCTGTTAATATTGATACAAGTGTTTCTCTTCTCTGCAAAGGCCTCTTCAGTTTTGCCATTTGCAGAATCAACCTTTTCCATAGTTGTGCATGTTCTGCACCCTTATATTTGTTCTCTAACAATTCCTGTCTATCTAATTTTTAGACATCTTATTCCTTTTTGCTTGCTTCATGCATTGCATTTTTATATTTAACCCTTCGTCAGTTAAGGCCAGTATCTCTTGTGTTACCCAGAGATTGCTAATGTGCCCTCTTTTTTTTTATCCTCACCTTGCTTCAATATTTCTTCTTTCAAAGCTAACCATTCCTCTTCTGTCTTATTCCCTTGCCCTGTTTCAGTCAATTGTTGTCTAAAGATAGTTTTAAAACTCTCAGCAATCTCTGGTTCTTTCATTTTAATCAGGTTCATCTTCTTGATTTTCTACCTTTTTGCAATTTTTTGAGTTTTGAACTGCAGTTCATAGCTAATAAATTATGGTCAAAATCTGTATCTGCCAAATTCTACAGGTGGCTCCCCCATTATTCCTCACACCCATTCCACTACTATCTTTCTTTTTCATCCTTATCCTACTACCGAATTCTAATTACAATTAAATTTCTGAGTAATTTCTTTTATTGTATCTTACATTCTTTTAATCTCTTCATTATCTCTGTAGCTAGTAGATATTTAAATCTTTATGACTCTGGTGGATGTTGGCTTTATGTCTGTCTATGCAGGATAATGCCTTCATTATGCTGCTCATAATAGCTTGCACACATTTCTATTTTCTTATATATTATTACACACAGTCCTTAATTATGCATGTTTGATCTTGTATTTATAAACCCTAAACTCACCTAACCAGAAAACTTGTACTTCCAGCCACCACACTTCCATAGTTCTCACTGTATCTAACTTATCAACTTATCCATTTCACTTTTTAAAATCTGTTACCTACCTGTCATATTATAGGTTCCAACATTACATGATCCAATCCACAGATTACCATATTTGTTTTTCCTGGTGCTAAATTCTTCCCAACCGTAGATTCAGATGGGGAGCAATTTAACCTCCAGAATATTTTGTCTAAGTGGACATCATTATTGTAAGCCATATGGTAGATTTGTGTGTCCTTGTGAAATATAATGACTGTAGTTTCCCCTTGTCTTCAGCCATTTGCAGTATCAGTATAGCGAGGCTGCTGTAACAGAATATTTGAGTTTAGGTAGTAACAAGACTCTGTTGAATTACACAACAACCAACCCAAACAACAGCCTCCAGCACTCTGAAGTTGATTAATATTCCTCTCTCAGCAAATGACAATAAGAAAACAAATAAAAAAGACCTTTCCTGGAAACATTTACTTTCTAATCTTAAAAGAAGCTCTAATTAAACTGGTTACCTTTAACCCAAAAAATCATATGAAATTAGAGTATGGTAGGAAGTAAACACAGTGGAGTTGGGAGTGGGTCGGTAGTGAAGGTACTGGGGCTAGGCATGTGATGTATATGTGTTGGAGCCAGTGAGGAGTGGAAAACGGTGAAGATGATGTGAGAACTTGAATTGGAAGGGGATGATAGGTTGGAGGAAGAGGAAACTATTGGGTGGAGGACAGTGGGTTACTGGAGATTGAGACTAGGATGGTTAAGGGAGTGTAGAATCTTTTACGAGGATAATTCTAGTCTGTGTAGTTTGGAGAAGCTGTTGATGGAGCGAATGATTGAGGTTGCCTGGGTTGTGAAGCAGCCATTGAAATTGAGCATGTTATCCTCAGGTGAAAGTTATCCCACCAGGTGGTTCACTTTATTCTTGGAAACAGTCTGACAGTGGCCATTCATCCTGTTGGACAGCTGGTTGGCAGCCACACCAACATCAAAAGCTCTGTATTGTTTGCAGCAGAGCTGGTATGTGAAATGGCTGCTTTTGCAGGTGGCTCGGCCACTGATGTAGTAAGCCTGTGGCAGAACTCCTTTGTAGCTGTTTCTAGGCGTGTATGAGGTCTGTATGCAGACTAGGTATGTGGGGTAGTACCTGTCAGTTAAGGTCAATGTGAAACCTTCAGGATACTGGAGAATGGACTTCTTGTCGCTGCATATAAATCATCCATGGGTAGCCTGTTTGGGAGGGATTTTTTCATATGGAAGAGGTGGCAGCTATCAACAACCAGGCACTGTTGGTAGTTTGTGAGTTTAGTGTGAACAGAGGTGTGGGTGTGGTTATAAGAGAGGTGAATGTTAACGTCCAGTGAGGTGGCAAGCTGGGCTGAGGAGAACCAGATGAATTGGATGGGAGAGAAGGTGTTAAGGTTGTGAAGGAATGTGTGCTTTCTGTATGTATTTGTACTGTAGCTCAAGAAAGGATTACTTTGGAATCTAGGAACTTTTCTTTCTCTTTTATGTGTGCTTGTCAACAACTCAATGCTTCTGCTTTTCAGCAGTTGGTCTCCTTCACTCCCAATTTGTTTTAAAATAATTATAGTTTTGGATTTAAAAAAGTTAATGAAATACAGCAAGACCAAAGTTCAACTGAAAGTTTCTTAATATACTGCAGGGAAAAAAGTGATTTCCCTACTTACAGTCAGTGTTGAACATTATCAATCATTACATTATTATTAAGTATTCCACATCAACAAAATTGGAGATAAATCAGGATTTTAACAATTAAGTAGCCAGACAATTCAAATTGGCATGTGATGCTTTCTACAGCTGATTCAATCACACTGCATTCAGAACTCTTACAACACAAAATTGGGTAAGCTGCTTATGCAGCAGTTAAATTAAACTTCACCCAATTCGTTCACACATTTGGTCAAAGCACACAAGGCACTACATTTAACTAGGTTTCTGATCTCAGTCTTAAAAAAGCACAAAATAACATAGTTTTTATAGATCATGCATAGTAACAAAAGAAAATCATTATACGAGCTGCCTCTGTTCTTATAATTTTTGCATTTCACCCCGAACTCCATCCACAACTCCCTGTTTGCTTAACTGTCATTGCTTCTTCCACTCTGCATTCTTATCTTGATTGCATGTATCTGTTGTTTATTTCACCTCATCTGTCAGCTGGTGCTGCTCTCCAGTGGCAAAATGGTAATTATCCAGGCACATTGTACAAATTTATTATTCCATTTCACCCTGTTGGCTAACATTACAAGACCAAGTCAGTCACTGATCCACACTGTTTCATCTGCAATTACCGTATTTACCCGAATATAAGCCGCACTTTTTTCCGGTTTTGGTAACCCAAAAAACAGCGTGCGGCTTAGAATTGAGTGCAAAGCAAGCGGAGGTTCTGAAAAATGTTGGTAGGTGCCGCCACAATTAACTTCTACCGACGTATATATGTAGCGCTCGTGGAGGTATTATACCTCCATGGTAGCGCTACACAGGCATGCTTTGTAGGCACAAAGATAAGTACTGGCGCCAAAACCCTCTGCGTCAGTAAAAAAAAGGTGGAAAACGAGCTTTTTTTCTCCGCCCCGAGTTTCGACCACTGCATTTTCATACATTATCCAAAGAAGTAAATACCAATTCCGTATTGATCATCTTCGAATGTAGCAGAATTTCAATGTACTACGAAAATCCGACTGGCAAGACTGTTTGGAATGTTTGTCAATATGGCCAACTCTACGTTTTGAATTTTTTCCTACCTGTGAGAGGAGATGGTTGCTAATAGGAACCTGATGAAATGTGAATCACATACAGTATTCTCTTCACCATAAGAATAATACGAATATAAACATTTTGCCATGTATTCTTTCGTGTTTGCTGCTATCTCATTTAAATCCTGTCTGCCTAATAAACTACGAAACTAGAGTGAGACAACAGCAAACGCGGAAGAATATACGTATCGTGTCATGTTTATATTCGTATTATTCTTATGCCTAATAGTGATACAGTCAGAAATGAAGCAAGGCAATTGACTAGATTTTTAAATCTAAGATGACTCTTTATTTCTGTGCAGAATTTGATGTACTAAAGAAGCGGCCGCAAAGATTTTCAAACGGAGAAAAATTTTCGCCTAACTCTCGTTCAGAACATTTTCTATCATACGCAGTCTATTATTTGTTTCTTGTTGATCATTATCAAAGAAAGCAGCAGTGTAATTAACAACAAATAGCAGTCTCTTGCCATTGTTTCGCTAATGAGACGATTCCTCCCTCCCCCCTCCCCCCCCCCCCCTCTCTCTCTCTCTCTCTCTCTCTCTCTCTCTTTTAACTGTAAGCGGCGGTTGCGCGCAGAAAAGCAAGCCATGCCGCGAGCGGCGACAGGCCGTAAACACGCACTATGAGAATGCGACAAACAATGCATGACACAGTACAGTAATGCATTTTCAACTTAGAGTGACGTAAACACCTATAACAAAGAAAACGGCACTTATCAGATCAAAGCAAAATAAGCAATCGATTCGTACCAGACGAAGCACGTGGAAAAGGAAGGGTACCCTTATAAATACGGAAGGAGCGCCTGACGCAAGCAATGGCTACCTGGTAAAGCTTATCTGCTAAGCTTACGACTCGCACCAAACTACTGTAGCTGTATCGTCATTCATTCGACCTAAATAGTCTCTCATATTACAATGGACCAACTTTGTTTCGATTTGGAGGTGCGGCCTAAAACTATTCTATCCCTTGAATTTCGAGTCTCAAATTTCAGGTGCGGCTTAGATTCGAGTGCGGCTTAGATTCGAGTAAATACGGTACTTAAAAGACTGCTGCCCCTTATCAGGGTCCACTGGTCAGTCCAGCCTTTTCACATATATCGCACCAATAAGGTTGCACCTATCGTACAGGCATTTGTAACATAGAGTTACACTAACCACCCCACCCTGGCAAGGTCAACAGTTTGTGAAGTTAAAGTGGTTCTCATTATTGGTGATGAAACCTTAACTCTAAATGAAAAGTTAGTTCATGCATTCCAGATCCCCCCAACTGCCTTTTTTTTTTTTTTTTTAATGTATTTGTTTATTGTGAGACATGTCACAAGTTCTTCGTTGATTAAAACAGCTGATGGGTAACTGGAAAAACCCAACAGCAGTGATGAGATTTTCTACTATTTGAGTTAATAATATGTACTGAATCATTATTTTCATCAGCGCACAAGTACTGACATTTGTTAGTGGATTTGACATGTACAGAGTAGCTAGAGAGCATTCAGTGAGATGGAAATCAACATTAAGCTAAGTGTCATGAAATTCATGTGATTTCTAGGTGAATGTTATTGTGGTCATAAGCCAAGACTTTCTAGGAAGTTCTGCTGCCTCATAGATCCAAAACGTGAAAGCTTTGCCAATGTATCAGAGATGTTTTCAGGATTACTGGTGTTGGATGCAAGGAAAGCCCTTTGCAAGTTATCTCTTATAACATCCTTGAAGTTTGTATTACATGCCCATGTAACAAAAATCAAGGAGGATGCAAACACCTATCATGAAAGTCTTCTTTGTATACCAGTAATATTGTTAGAAAAAGAATAATTCTGTTTCCCATGGCAATACTTTGATTTATCCATATGTCAGCCCTTCAAAAGGTTTAATGGTGAGAATAACTGTATTTCAGTTGGGAGGGTGCATGCTGTAAAGGACTGGCATTGGGTTGCTGTTACTCAGAAGCAGAGATGATGGGAAATGCCGATGTGGAGGGAGATTCATTATTGCCGATTAACAAGGTTTAATTGAACAAATTGCTTTCTCCTATCTTCTAAGGTCACAACAGGAAAAACATCAGCTACTATTTTTTCAGCCCTGAAAGTGAGATCCTTGACATACAATGATTATGAGTCTTATTCTCTGTAATGTTCCAGATCAGATCTAGGGGACCTAGATCTTCCTGGTATGGCAGCACTCAGAGGGAAACTAATACTTTTTCAAGCAAAAGTTTATCTTTGGTATCAACAGTGTGAGATTGGTGCTTTTTAATCAATACAAAACTCACTTTTCTTAGGTCTGGTCCATAACATATATGTGATTTTTAGACAGCCTTGACTTTATTTCACTTTTTAACAAATTAGAGGAATGTGGTTTATTCTCTTCTGACTATAATACAGTGTGTTATTTATGATAATAACTTTACTTCCACGATGTGATCATGGAATAAACTGAGTCTCTATATCATTTTTAAATTATTTGCTTTTGTTCTATGAATGCCTGTCTGAAGTTTTACCTTATGAATCATACATGAAGTAATGAATTGAGAATGAAATCCATGTCACTGCTATCATGCCAAATGAATGTTGGCTGCACTCTAGTTTATCAGTACTCCCCATACATTCTGACTTTTATCAGGATAAATGCACATTTTGCTATGTTGTTGTTGTTGTGGTCTTCAGTCCTGAGACTGGTTTGATGCAGCTCTCCATGCTACCCTATCCTGTGCAAGCTTATCCATCTCCCAGTACTTATTGCATCATACATCCTTCTGAATCTGCTTAGTGTATTCATCTTTTGCTCTCCCTCTATGATTTTTACCCTCCACACTGCCCTCCGATGCTAAATTTGTGATCCCTTGATGCCTCAGAATATGTCCTACCAAGCGGTCCCTTCTTCTTGCCAAGTAGCGCCACAAACTCCTCTTCTCCCCAATTCTATTCAATACCTCCTCATTAGTTATGTGATCTACCCATCTAATCTTCAGCATTCTTCTGTAGCACCACATTTCGAAAGCTTCTATTCTCTTCTTGTCCAAACTATTTATCATCCATGTTTCATTTCCATACATGGCTACACTCCATACGAATACTTTCAGAAACCACTTCCTGACACTTAAATCTCTACTCGATGTTACCAAATTTCTCTTCTTCAGAAACGCTTTCCTTGCCATTGCCAGTATACATTTTATATCTTCTCTACTTCGACCATCATCACTTATTTTTCTCCCCAAATAGCATAACTCCTTTACTACTTTATGTATCTCATTTCCTAATTTAATTCCCTCAGCATCACCCGACTTAATTCGACTACATTCCATTATCCTCGTTCTGCTTTCGTTGATGTTCATCTTGTACCCTCCTTTCAAGATACTGTCCATTCCATTTAACTGCTCTTCGAAGTCCTTTGCTGTCTCTGACAGAATTACAATGTCACCGGCGAACATCAAAGTTTTTATTTCTTCTCCATGGATTTTAATACATACTCGGAATTTTTCTTTTGTTTCCTTTACTGCTTGCTCAATATACAGATTGAATAACATCGGGGAGAGGCTACAACACTGTCTCACTCCCTTCCCAACCACTGCTTCCCTTTCATGCCCCTCGACTCTTATAACTGCCATCTGGTTTCAGGACAAATTGTAAATAGCCTTTCGCTCCCTGTATTTTATCCCTGCCACCTTTAGAATTTGAAAGAGAGTATTTCAGTCAACATTGTCAAAAGCTTTCTCTAAGTCTACAAGAAATGTAGGTTTGCCTTACCTTAATCTTTCTTCTAAGATAAGTCGTAAGGTCAGTATTGCTTCATGTGTTACAATATTTCTACAGAATCCAAACTGATCTTCCCCGAGGTCAGCATCTACCAGTTTTTCCATTCATCTGTAAAGAATTCGTGTTAGTATTTTGCAGCTGTGACTTATTAAATTAATAGTTCTGTAATTTCACATCTGTCAACACCTGCTTTCTTTGGAATTACTAGCACGGAAAACACCAATAATGGCACTGACGTCCATTTCATTGCCCGATGATGGTGGCTGCTGCAGCATTTGGCAGGCAGGCAATGCAAGTAGGGGGTTGGTTTGCCGCACTGTCCCCTCCCCCTCTTGTGAGAGGCCATAGGGCTGGACAGGGGACGATGTATCCAAAGCAACATCCTCATTGAGGTCAGAGTTGGCACTAGAAGCATCAGTGGGGGCATTGGAGATAATGGCTGCACAGGATCCAGCAATATAAGCAGCAGTGGCTGTGGCATAAGGTGCAGTGGGGGCTGCACAGGCAATGGCATTCGAGGACTGTGGACGGAGGCAGGGACCCCAGACAGTGATCTGCCAGGCAGCAGTTACCACTGACCACTGTGGCATGAAGATGTGGACAGGACCGTCTGCGACACAAGAACAGGCATTGCCAGTGGTGCTGGTGGGGGGATGGGGAAGGGGGGGGGGGGGGGAGAGGAAGGCGATGGCCCTCCGGAACAGACATTGACATGTGTGGCTGTAACTGGTTGAAGTGTCAGGTTGTCTGCCCATCAGGAATGTGGGCAATGCACAGGTACTGGCCCCAGCAATACTTGAAGATGTCAGGAGCCCGGTTCAGCATGTGACTGAAACCATTAGCCCAGACAGACGCACCCAGCTGGAACAGTCGCAGGGCTGATGGTGCTGGTGGATGTGGCATTGGATGCAGGAGGTGAAGGAGTGTTCATTTTTGGTGTCCGTGTAGCAGCTCTGATGGCTCTTGTCACCTACCAGAGTGAAACGGTATGAACTCAAAAAAATGGTCTTAAGCAGCTTCAGGGGACCTGGTTGACACATACTTCTGCATATTAGTTATAAACATCTGAACCATGCTTTTCGTGTCACCATTAGATTGAGAATGAAACAGGAGAGGTGTGAGATGACGAACACCACTAGCCTGAGAAAAATATGCATACAACTGGGGGCCATTATCAGTAACCACAGTATATGGAAGTCCATCAATTGCAAAAATCTTAGACAGTACTGAAATAATGGCCGCCATGGACATGGAAAAACAATGTGCCATGTAGGGAAACTTGGAACAGTCATCCTCTGCAATAAGCCAATACTGATTTAGAAAGGACCCAGCAAAATCAACATATAGAGCTCCCATGGACACTGCAGCATCGGTCAGCGGGAAACAGACACCCACAGATAGGTCTGTTGCTGAACACAATGAGTGCAAGCGGCTATATGGCACATAATATCCCCATCTATGCCCAACAATTAAATATGCCTGTAGGCCAAAGCTTTGATGTGAGAGATCCCCCAGTGACCAAAATGAACAAGCCCAGTACAAGGCAGCAAGAATCACAACCTAAGGAGCAGTGTCCTCCACAGCTAACAGAAGAACCCCATCAAACTCAGAAATGTGGTGCTGGAGAGACCAGTAACTATGCAAGGGATCCTAGGTGCAGCCTGGTGGTTTTTCCAGCCAATCATGCTGCAGTAAAGAGAGTGCCCGACTAAGTACAGGACCCACAGCAACGGCCTATGCAGTCGTGGTATCAGTGATGGGAAAACCATCAACCGCATTCTGCTTCTCAACACCTAAATAGAAACAAGGCAACTCATCCTGATTGAATGCCAGGTTCTGTCCAATCAGAAGGCAACATAAGGCATTGGCATTGGTGTGTTGCACCATCGGCTGGTATGGCATCTGATAATGATAACGGGAGACGAAGAAAACCCGCCAGTGCAAACGAAGCACTGCCTTGTCTCTCACCGAAGCCAAAGGGTTACAAAGAGCAACCAACAGCTTATGATATGTGATTAAATGGAACTTAGAACCATATAGGAAGACGTAAAATTTCCTGAGGGTGAATGTAATCAAGAAAAACTACCAGGAGAATGGAAAATAGCTCTGATTTGTCCAATACATAAGAAGGTTGACAAACTGAAATGTGACAACTATCGAGGAATCGCCCTGCTTATCGTCTGCTATAAGATCCTGTCCAATTACCTCATACACAGAATTCAGCCAGTGGCAGAATCGGTGATTGGGGAGTACCAGGGAGGTTTCTGGCCAGGACGGTCAACAGTAGATAACATCTTCAGTCTCCGGCAGCTCACTGAGAAACTGGGTGAATATGGTAAAGATTTGCATATTTTATTCGTTGATTTTAAGAAGGCCTATGATTGCATACATCGCAAGAGCCTGCTCAACTGTTTAAGGGAGTTTGGTATAGCAGAGAAACTCATCAATCTGATAAAGATCTGTCTGAACGAAACACATGCAAAGGTGAAGATGGGAAATCGTGTAACTGAGGAATTTGAAATTGTAACAGGACTCAAGCAAGGAGATGGGTTGTCCCCTATCCTGTTCAACTTTGCCCTCGAGAAGATCGTACGCAATACCTTCCAAGAGAATGAAGGGATTGAAATCGAAGGAAAGAGACTAGCATACTTAGCCTATGCAGATGACATCTGTTTACTCTCTAGGTCGGAAGAGGAGTTGGAGCAAATGACCAAAGCACTAAAGGAGGCTGCCAGCAAATTTGGGCTAAACATAAACGAAGCTAAGACAGAGTACCTCGTTATGACGTGTGGTCATTGTAAGACTGCTGATCATCTGGGGACCATTCATACAAGAGAGTGCAAGAATTCAAATACCTAGAGGCACTTATCACTGAGAACTCGTCATGTGAAGCAGAGATCAATGCCAGAATACAAGCAGGAAACCGATCTTACCACAGCCTAGCAGAACTGCTTCAGTCCAAATCTCTCTCCAGACAGTTCAAGATTCAACTGTACAAAACCATGATCCAGCCTGTTGTTCTATATGGCTGTGAGACGTGTAGTATCCGGAAACAGGGCTTCCATAAGCTCCTTGTTTTTGAGAGAAAAGTGCTTTGGAAGATCTTTGGTCCGGTTCTGGATGCAGATACAGGGGAATGGAGGATCAGATACAACCAAGAGCTTGATGAACTATACCAGCAGCCCAACATAGCAGGAACTGTCAAAGCCAAACAAATGCAGTGGGCCAGCCATGTGGCCCGGATGGAGGATCACAGATGGCCTCAGAGGTTCCTGGATTTCACACCTACAGGAAAGAGACCGCCAGGGAGACCCAAGAAGTGTTGGAGGGATGAACTCCATGAAGATTTAAAACAAATGTCAATAGATGTGGACAAATGGCAGATAGCAGCAATGGACAGAATACAGTGTAGGAGGAAACTTGTAGTTGCGTGCGGTCCACTGGGCTTGATCACGTAGTAGTAGTAGTAGTAGTAGTAGTAGTAGTAGTGGAATGTAATCACCAATGTCTTCTTTTTAATCTGAGAATATTGCTGATGAGTGGGAGTTAAAGTCTTAGAAACGCAAGCAGTGAGTTGTTCAGACCTGTCCATGTATTTGTGGTCCATCACTGTGCCAAGACCCTGTTGAGAGGCATTAGTAGCCAAAACAAAATGATGATCCAGATGAAAAGTGATCAGACATGGAGCAGATTGAAGCTTAGATGTAAGCAAAGTGAATGCTCGGTCACAAGAGGACGAACAGAGAAAAGGCACATGCTGGGGCTGAGCAACAATGGATGCATCTGGCAAAAGCTTATGGTAGTATGCAACTATACCTAGAGGTGCCTACAATTCCTCAATAGAGGTTGGCTGTGGCAAAGCTGCAGTTATGTCAACATGGTGATGTAGTGACCTGACCTTCATGTAAGAAACCTCAAAACCTAGGTACTCAGTTGATGGCTGCAAAAACTGATATTTTGCAAGATTGCACTTGAGATCCACAGACTGCAAAACAGAAAACAATGATTGAAGATTCCTAAGGTAGTCTTTGGTGAAAGAATTCAAAACAGTGATATCATCAAGGTAATTGGTGCAGACAGGGCAAAGGCTCTCAGATGTTTTAAAAAATGCTGAGAAGTTGTGGGCACAATAGTGATTCCAAAAGGCAAATGTTGATATTGGTGCAGGCCGAAAGGTGTATTGACAATGAGAAGGTGCCTAGTGACCTCTTCCATGGGAAGCTGGAAATATGTTTGTGAAGCTTGGAAAAGTAGTGGCCACCTGACAATTTTGTGAGCACCTCGTCAAGGCAGGGCAAATGGTATGTATCTATCACAGACTGTGTGTTAACAGTAATACTGAAGTCATCACAAAGGTGAAGCTTACCCATCAGCTTCTTCATGATGACCAGTGGTGTAGCCCATTCACTGAAGTAAATAGGCTGAAAACCAGTAGCACAACTGAACCCAGCGGAAAACAGAGATGAAAACTTAAAGCAGAGAGACTCCAGTTGTTGATATGGAACTTGATCTAACACTAAATTTACCTTACAGCAATGGAGAAACCAAAAGTGTTAAACACATCTAACCCGAACAGGTCTGCATTATGGAAATGATCCTCAACAAGAAGGGTGAAAGGACAAGCAACAGACTTGTAAGAGACATGATTGGAGAACTGACCTAGGTTTGGAATCTGTTGTTTATAGCAGCTAACCAACTTCCGTGAAACCTGTGTGAGGGGAGGGGAGCCCAAGTCAAACAATTTGTTTGGAGAAACAGTCATTGTAGAGATACAGTTTTGTATCAATTGATACTGCTGTGTCCACTACATTTGGAGAGGAGTTACACTTTGATGCAATGTGGCCATTATCCACTGTGAGGAACAACTTAGACCATTTGAAAGTGGAATATGACTGTACAGTACTACTTTCTGTGTGTCAGTGTTTATTTTTTTTCTTAATAGTAAAAATGTTTTTCTGCTTAATGAATGAAGTTTAATAGCATCACTTGCAGAAGTTGGTCAACAAAATAAAGATATTTTCAGTATATATTTTGGAATGAAGAATTATAATAAAGTGATCAAGATTCTTAAGTTTTATATATAGCTGGAAGAAGATATATGGAGTAAGAAACTCCATGGTTGCAGTAAGATATCTTAGTAGGGTCCTGAGATTTTCAAGAGAGCTGCTTCATATATTCTGTTCAATCAAATATCCCATTAGTATCTGGCAACCACCACAATAGTGCACCTCTTATGTGTTGTCATGATGTAATCATCAACTTCAAAGAAATGAATAGTCAGTGATGCAAATGAAATTATACCTGTGGCTATTTTGGACATACCTATAAAAATATATTGGGAATGTATCTGGATCACCTTTAAAATATTGTTTTGTGTGACAGATGGTATATGTGCATTAACTTGAGTATCATAAAGTTCCTATAGTTGCGCAGTAAAGTGCATTTTCAATTTAGAATATAAACAAAAGAAAGTAAACATGTGACTGGTGTACTTGGATTAAATTTAGTTGGAACAGTGAAGCTTCGTCCTTTAAATAGTACAAATAAGTAATTAGGGAATGGGACCTCAGAGGAAAAAAGTCCTAACACTTTTGGCTTTTGGGTTGCAAGAAGTTTGTGGGATGGACATTTTGATTGAGGGGGGGACTTCTGAATTAAATAATATTACTGAGGTAAGGTTTGCAGAAGATGATTTTTTTTTCTAAAGGATGGACTGCAGTTGATTTTGGGTGGTGTTTAACAGTTAAGATCTTGCCTGTGGCTGATTCAGAGTTACAACAAATTTTCATTGACCTCATTACCCCTCCTTCTTATCCTTTCTTGTATTGTATATTTACTTTATCTGGTCAAATAATTATTTTATTCTTTTTCATTTATTTATTTTTATCAGTGCTATTCCAGCCATTGGCATTTAAACATGTAGCAGTGATTAGACCTTCTTGTTTGGTTGCAAGCATTATAAATATTCTTCTTTGCTTTTATTTTGAATAGTATCTCTGTATTAAGTAATATTACTGAGCCCCTACCCGAGAGAGTTTTAATCAGCTAATATGGTATGGATACTCTTGCTTACCAATCAGATTTCAGATATGTAGACTTTGTGATACCAATATGAAAAGAGAAACTAATATCAGAAGCGAATCTCACTGTAATTATAACAATACTATAAGATAGTAAGACTGTTGATAATTAATGTTGGCATATTTTTTTCATCATTATATGCATGACTTTTAGTAATTACACCATCTTTCTGTCATATATTCACTCTGCTTCATCTTAATACCCAAGCCCTGGACTCATTTTCAGGAGGACTGGGTCTCAGCCATCAATTCTGATTTACAGATACATGAGAGTGGATGGTCGTGCTCTACCACCTGTGCTGCCATGGTCATGCTGCAATCCGTTTTCTCTCACACCGTGTCTCCATGATCCCTTGCAGCAGCAGCGGTCACTTTCTGTGTGGCGTGATACTCCCCAGACAGCAATTGACACAGTATTTGAAAAAGGCTGCCTTGATCTTATTTTGCAGCCAATGGTTGCATTACTTACTGCCATACCAATTGTCAATGGCTGCTGTATTGTCCTCCAGGTCAGAGGTCAGCACTTCACACATTTTATTTTATAACACTTAATTGTATGAGGAAATTTATTGGTAACTAGTCTAGCAATGAAGGAATCTACATTACATATTTTCATTCTTGACACACTTCGCTGATTAGATTTGAGTCACATTAAGTGAGGTACCACAGACGAAGGTAAGTTTTTGGGCACCACATTTATTTTTTTTCTTTTGCTGATGAAGGCTTTGGCCAAAAGCTTTGTGTAAGTGTCTTTTACATGTGCCTGTCTGCAACTAATGTTTCTTCTTTACGGTAAGTAGCAATCTATCTTTTCCTACACTGTTAAAATGCCTACCTGGAGTTTCCATTGTTTGATATTTAATGTTGGCATATTTTTTTCATCATTATATCCATGACTTTTAGTAATTACACCACCTTTCACATTTCTGTCATATATTCACTCTGCTTCATCTCAATACCCAAGCCCTGGACTCATTTTCAGGAGGACTGGATCGCAGTTATTTGTCTGGTCATCCAGATTTTTTTATGCTTTTGCTACATCATTAACAATCAACACTAATCTTCCTTCCTTTTTCTTGCTCTATTCCTTGACTCCATATTTTATATTTATCATGTAGTATAGGTAAGGTTGTCAAGTGTCATAAACTTTATGTAAAAACTAGTGTAATGAATATCTTTCCCAATGTTTCTGCTTTTTCAGTCCATTTTTTTAAATATAAAATGCTTCTGCATGCACATTGAACAAATTAAATGGTATTTCACTGAATTTTTAAAAGTGACTGTTACAATAACACACGCTTGTAAACCTACATTTACCAAATTTATATATAGATCATTTGATTTATGCAAGTACATGTTCAAGACACTACCCGCCAGGTTAGCCGAGAGCACTATGCGCTGCTTCCTGGACTCAGGTAGGTGCGCCGGCCCTGGATCGAATCCACACGGTGGATTACCAATGTCAACCAGTGTGCCAGCCAGCCTGGATGTGGTTTTTAGGCAGTTTTCTACATCCCACAAGGTGAATACCAGGCTGGTCCCCACATTCAGGCTCAGCTAAATGGTTTGTAGATATCTGAACACGTTTGCACTATTCCATGGCTTACACTAGACGCAGACAGCAGAGGTACATTAATTCCATTCCAGGGGTACAGGATGACGGTACAAAACGTGTCTTCTTTCAATTAAAAAAAAAAAAATATATATATATATATATATATATATATATATATATATATATATATATATATATATATATATATATATATATACCTTACCTTCCAGAACAGATGTTCATTCACATGATACCAGATATAAAAACACTCTTGATGTAGACTTTACTAGGCTGTCTAAGGTCCAAAGTAGCTTTAAACAAACAGGATTAAAATTATATAACAAGTTACCACCATCACTGAAAGACCTACAAGGTGATGCCTTCAAGAA
Organism: Schistocerca gregaria; assembly: GCF_023897955.1. Classification (NCBI taxonomy): domain Eukaryota; kingdom Metazoa; phylum Arthropoda; class Insecta; order Orthoptera; family Acrididae; genus Schistocerca; species Schistocerca gregaria. Next base: position 251,182,728 of record NC_064925.1, read on the forward strand.
GCAGCTGCACAAATTGTTAGCTGATAAATGTATCTATGATGTAAAGGAATTGGAATGTAGTAGAGAGTGAGAGTAACTATGATGTAAAGGAATTTGAATGTAGTAGAGAGTAACTATAATGTTAAGGAATTGGAATGTAGTAGAGAGTAACTATGATGTTAAGGAATTATAATGTAGAGAATAATTCCTCATCCTCATGTACTGTAATCTGAATGTACATAGTTTCCCAATTTTAGATTCACTATCAAATGTAATGTCAAAACTGTCTATTTCAACAAATGTTGGATAATGACAAGAAATCAATAAGTAAATAAATAAATAACATTAACCTTGCCAAATCCGATCCTAACCATGCCGACCTTGCGTAAGTACAGGTCAAAGGCATCAGCAAAAGAAGATGTTCAAAATACTGCGTGATTCTATAAAAGTAGATTCAGACTGTGCAGCAGACACTTTAAAAAATTGTAACTGAGAAACATTTTATATCACTAAGTAACATGTTATAATAACAAAATAATCAATTTTTGACAAAATAAGGTAATTGAATAGATAAAAAAGTCTGATAATTGGAGAGAAAAGCAGAGTTATTCTTAGTCTGGGAGGCAGTGGTGAAGACTGTAGAAAGTTAAAGAGGCTGGCCAAGCTTGGTTTGTAGGACAGGAATGATAGTTGATGGTGTGGCTGTTTAGGGAGCTGTGGAGGGGCAGGAAGAGAAACACCACTGTTAAGGTGAGCAGATTTTTCTATCTATCCAGTTATCTTAAGTAACTTGTTATATAATTTTCTTCCAGCACATTTTCCCTAGGAACTTTTTCACGTGAAACTGACCCCATATCCCACTGTTAAACACCTAAGCCAACTTTTATGGTTCATCAGAAGTTCTGTTTATTGTTTGGTGTTTAGCTATTTTGAGTTGAACGCCTTAGGCACTGGTACAGGTATCAGTTGACACCTGTATGTCTTCCCATTTTTCATCCTTAGTCTTCCTGCATATTGACTAACACTTGTTGAATTTGTCATATGATATTTTTAGACAGTCTTCCATTTTTTGTATGAATCTATTTTCAATATTTTGTTAGCTTCTGTTACTGACTGACTCTAATTTCTTCCTTATTTGCACTGCTGGCCATTAAGATGCCAACAACATGAGTGTGGATTGCAGATCGCAACTAATGACAAATTGGCATGAAGTACTACATGCAAATGGTTAGCATTTCTGCACAACCACACAAAGTAGGTAGGAATAATGCAATCTACATTATATATACAGGGTGGTCAGAAACAGGCTGAAAAGCTTGTAAGAGCATTGCAGAGGAGATTGTGCTGAGAAATAATCATTAATATAATAGAGGGAAACATTCCACGTGGGAAAAATACATACAAAAAAACAAAGCTGCTTTAATTATTAAGACAGAGATCAGTATGTTGCACCATTTCTGACCTATTTAGCATCAAGTCAGCCAATCTGACTGTTGTGTGTGCAGATTCAAGCACTTGCACGTGTGGGTCTGTGAGTTACCACTTATTTGTATGCTCATTACCATTCAAAATATGCCTTTTTTGAAAACTGTGGTTGTTCAGTTTGAGGAAACCAAATGAAGAACAAGTATACTGACACTGTCTCTGGCAGGTTGCTTGAATTTGTGTGTGTGACAACTGGATTGGCTAACTTCAATAATAAATAATGCAGAAACGGGACAACATATAGAATTTTTTCATAACAATTATTTCCCAGTACAACCGCACCTGTAACATCCTCACAAGCTTTTTAGACTGTTTTTGACCACCATTTGGAGAATGGAAATCAATAACGGGCTAAGTGCCAAAAGACTTATTCCGAATTATTCAATTTTTTGGTTTGAAAAAAAATATTGGAATGAAAAAACCTCAACAATATTTGTTATTTGTTTTCTACACTAAGAGTCACAAAAGTATTGCAGTTTTTAAGATCCTTTCCTTTTATCAATGAAAATAAATATTTTATTCCGAAAAGCGCATAACGTGCTAAATGCTGTACTGGTATCAGCAAAGACAGGGTAAGTGCTGACGAAAGAAATCTCAAGCATTTATCAGTTTTGTTAATAATACATGTTTTACAGATACACTATCCTGTAATTAAATCATTTTACTCCATCTTTTACTTTTATACAGCGCAAAGCAAATTTTAAATAACTGTTCAAAAAATGTTATATTAGCCATTTTCAAATCTTTTTTCTTTGCACCTGATAAGTTGTTTTTACACTGTTGTGATTGCAACACGAAATTCATTACTATATCAGTGGTAATTGCTTTCTTGAAAATCTTGTAGGTGCTTCAATCTTCAAGCTTGTTAAACGTTGTTCTCATCTTGATGACACCAGGCACAACTTTTTTTCACTTGAATCCAACTACACTTGGAAATATTTGCTTTCGTTGTGTTAGTATGTTTATCAGTTGCTTTTTAAAATATAAAAATAAAAACATCCTTAGGCTGGAGCATAGTAAAACAAGAGGATTGTAGGTGTCACATTCTCCACAAGTTTTACAATATCCTTCGGTACTTGAAGCTCTGACATTCTTCTGGCCTCTTACATTTTTCAGCCTGGGCAAAATTTGTGTCACACTCTGCAAAAAATTACAATGCTTTGTAGCACTTAGCTTGGCTTAGCCTCACCAGTAGGCAGGTGCATACTGCTCATGCTATCTTTCAGGTCTTTTATGCACTGCTAAATTAGATTAGATTGATTAGATTTGCTTTCATTCCAATTGATCTGTAGTGAGGAAGTCCTCCAGGATGTAGAACATGTCATAAAAACAATAATACATGACAAATATATACAACTCAAATAAATAAGCTAATGTACAATTCCACATGTCCCAAGTGGAATGATCGTCATTTTTTTAAATGAACACTATATGAAAGAGTCATTTTACATACAATAATGCACTGAATTTAAAACAAAAATGTTTTTTTATGTATAAGGTAATAAACATGTAATAGAACTACTATAATACTTAATTACAATGAACACATTATTGCACTGAAATGGTGCAGAAGTTAGATTGTAATTACACTCTCTCTCTCTCTCTCTCTCTCTCTCTCTCTCTCTCTCTTACAATGAAGACATTACTGCATTGAAATTGTGCAGAAGTTAAATTGCACTTACACAAATCAGTTGGTTCTACTGAGAAATTCATCAATGGAGTAGAAGGACTTGGTCACCAATAAATCCTTTAGGCTTCTCGTAAACTGAATTTCATTGGTTGTTAAGCTTTTTATGGCTGCTGGCAAGTTATTGAAAATGTGTGTTCCTGAATATGGCATACCTTTTTGTACAAGAGTAAGTGACTTTAAATGCTTGTGAAGATTATTCTTATTTCTAGTATTGATTCCAAGAATTGAGCTGTTGGTTTGAAAAAATGACATATTTTTAATAAAAAATTTCATTAAGGAATACATATATTAGGAAGCAGTAGTTAGTATCCCTAGTTCCCTAAACAGGTTTCTGCACGATGTTCTTGAGTTCACACACCATGTAACTCTTACTGCATGTTTTTGTGCCCAGAAAACTTTAGCTTGGCTTGATTAATTACCCCCAAAAAATAATCCCATATGACATTATGGAATGAAAGTAAGCACAGTGTGCTAGCTTTTTCATTTTTATATCAACTATGTCTGACACAATTTGCATTGCAAATTGAGATTTGTTAAGATGCTTCAGCAGTTCTGTGATGTGTTCCTCCCAGTTAAATTTATTATCAAGCTGTAATCCCAAGAATTTAACATTGTCCACTTCTTCTATCTGCTTGTCATCGTATGTAAGGCATATACTCTTGGGACACCCCATACAAGTTCTGAACTGCATGTAGTGTGTTTTTTCAAAGTATAGTGACAAAGAATTGGCTAGGAACTAGTGATTAATGTCCTCAAATATTTTATTAGCCTATCTTTCTAAGACTACACTTGATTTGCTATTTATTGCAATGTTTGTATCATCAGCAAACAATACAAACTTGGCATCTGGTAATGTTACTGATGAAAGGTCATTAATATACAAAAGAAAAAGTAAGAGCCCTAAAATGGAACCTTGTGGGACCTCACATGTAATTAGTTCTCAGTTGGATGATGCCTAATAGCTTAATACATGTCTCTTTCCTAATAACACCCTTTGTTTCCTGCCAGAGATATAAGATTTGAACCATTTCACAGCATTTCCTGTTACACCATAATACTCTAATTTACTTGAAAGGATATTGTGATTTACACAGTCAAATGCCTTTGGCAGATCACAAAATGTACCAGTTGCCTGCAATTTTTTTTGTGTAATCAATTAAGCACATGTGATTCTTCAGTTTCTCCCTGCGTATTTGATAATCAAAATATCCACAGGTGTACTGCCGGTCTACAGTGTCCAACGGGCACAATATTTCGGCGAACATACATGTCGCCATCATCAGGTGAACTGATGCACTGAGCTCCTGTGAATGTGCCAGTACGGAGATCCATACGCTATGGCTGCTCAGAGGGAACTGAGTTCGGTCGCGGCGGCAGCCGATTTAAATACCCTCCACCCGCAGTGCACTCACTCCGCCGTCCGCGCTCCATGCCACGGTCGCGCGGTGGAACAGATTGCAACAGCATCTGAGATGACATCGGTGTGATGGCTCTGTCTGCCGTGGTCGTCACAACTGTATGTTTGCTCGATTTCCTCTTGATTAACCCAATTGCTGGTTCCCAAGCCTTGCTAAGATTATAGCCACATTCACGGTTTATGAGGTCGTCATTGGTGTGAATTTCGATGGCCTCTCTAACAACGCTGTCCCAGTATCTCAACGTCTGCACTAGAATCCTCGTGTGTTCGTACTCCATAGCGTGATTTCCCAACAAACAATGTTCAGCGACCGCCGACTTGCTCGGATACATCAGTCGAGTGTGCCTCTGGTGTTCACGGCATCGATCCTTGGCGGTACGCATCATCTGACCAATATATGATTTGCCACATTGACACGGAATCTGTTACACGCCAGCCTTCCTCAAACCGAGGTCATCTTTGGCGCTCCCCATCAGTGCACGAGTTTTATTCAGAGGACAAAACACAGTTCCGCCCCAGTGTTTCTTCAAAATGTGGGCAATTTTCCCCAAGAGTGCGCCTGTATACGGAATAAACACAGTGCCTACCTCCTCCCTTGCGATTTCATCCATCCCCATAGGTTGTGCTGTAGTGGTTGGGCAGAGAGCACGTTGAATCTGCCACTCTGAGTACCCATTTGTTCGAAATACAGTTCTCAGATGTTCCAATTCCTGGGGTAGACTCTCTGGGTATGGAATGAAAGTAAGCATAGTATGCTAGCTTTTTCATTTTTATATCCCCTATGTCTGACACAATTTGCATTGCAAATTGAGATTTGTTAAGACGCTTCAGCAGTTCTGTGGTGTGTTCCTCCCAGTTGAGAGATAGTGTGCGCCCTATGTACCAGAGTTTTAAGCACCCCATTCCTCTGTGAAGGGTGGTGGTAGCTGTCTGCGTGCAGTGACGAACGTGTTGTCCATGTAACGGAAAAAGCAAGTAGGTTTTCATTCGGATGACGACAGGGCTTCCTCCTCGAAGTTCTCCATGCACAAACTCGCCACCACTGGTGAGAGGGGGCTACCCATGGCGACTCCCTCCATTTGTTTGTAGTATTCTCCATTAAAAAGAAAATATGTGGAAGTCAAGACATGACTAAAAAGTTCAGTGGTCTTCTCATCAAACTTCTGACTAATCAATTCTAGTGACTCTTGCAGGGGTACCCTCGTAAACAAGGAAACAACGTCAAAACTCACCATGGTATCTGACTCATCCAACCTGAAGCTATCGAGGTGTTTAACAAAATCCACGGGATTACGGATGTGAAGAGGGCATTTATCTATATAAGGACTTAATATTCCTGTCATGTATTTGGCCAACAAATATGTAAGTGCCCTGATGTTGCTGACAATGGGGCACAATGGTACCCTCTCTTTGTGAACCTTCCGGAGTCCATACAGTCTAGGCGGTACCGGACCTTGGGGTAACAATTTCTTAGCGTCACCCTCCGGTAAATCTGTGTCCTTGAGAACCGACCTCGTCTTGTTCTCCACCTTCTTTGTAGGGTCAATGCTGATCTTCTGGTAGGAATCATCATTTACCAGGCTCTGCATCTTATCAGTGTAGTCCTTATAGGAGACAACAACTGTAGTATTGCCTTTGTCAGCCGGTAAGACAACAATTTCAGAGCGCTCCCTCAGATCATGAATGGCCACCCTCTCTTTACTGGTGATATTTGACTTCATCGGCTTGGATTTCGTCAATGCACGACAAGTTTCACGACATATTTCCTCAACTGATTCAGGCTGAAGTCGAGCTACAACCTGTTCAATAGCACTAACAATTTCTGCGACCGGAGTGAACTTGGGGGTGGGAGCGATGTTGAGACCTTTCTGCAAAACCGAGACTACTGCATCATCACTCAACACCATGCCACTCAAATTGATGACAGTCTTGCACGGAACCTGCAGAGATGGTTTGTCAAAGAGATGTGAGAACTTAGCTGTTTGACGTCCCATTGCCTTCTTATGGGAGGAATCAGCTGTAACCCAGGTGACACCATCAATGCAGTCCCAGGAAAAAGAAGTGAAATTACCTGCCAGTTGCAACTGGCAGATGTACAGCAGATTAAAGTTAAAAAGGGGCTAACTCAGCCACAAATTCAGTGTAGAATCTTATAGGAATCCATTTGGCCCTCTAGCTTTGCCCTGTTTTAATGATTTTAGCTATGTGTCAACACCTCTGACATTGGCATCTATTTCACTCATCTTTTCATTGGTATGAGGATTAAACTGGAGCTATACATCTGTATCTACTTTACAAAGGAACATTTAAAAACAGGCTTAAGCATTTTTGCTTTTGCTTTGCTACCCCCAATTTCAGTTCTTGCCTCATTTGCGAGTGACTGGACGCTAACTTTGGTGTTACTATCAGTCTTTATCTGCACTAGAATTTCTTGGGGCTTCATGAAAGACCATTTGACAAAATTCTATTATGATAATGAAGGCTTCACACATTTCTCATTGGTCTTTTGAGTTTCATTTAACATCTCTATCTACAACCCTCTACTTTGTTTTACATCTATTTTGCAGTAGTCTCTGTTTATTTAGGAATTTATTTACAGTGACTGTACAACATGGTGGATCCCTGCCCATCATGAACTATTCTACTAGGTACGTATCTGTCCAGTGCATGTTCAATTATACCTAAAAACTTGAGGCATAGTTTCCCTGTCATTGGCTGAAAGTGTTCTAGTTCCTTACTGAGATGTGACACTGCTGCTAGTTTTCTGCGCATTAGATCTTTCTCCTTGTTTCAGTTGGCCATTGTTTTTTCATAATCATTGTTGCTATAATTTACTCCTGGTCACTTATACCAGTTTAGATGTGAACATCATCAAAGAGGTTAGGTTCATTAGTTGCTGTTGGATCTGATATATTTTCATCATGAATGGGTTTCCGTACCATCTGCTCTAGATAGTTTTCAGAGGAAGCATTTAATAATGTTTCACAAGATGTCTTCTCATGCCCACTGCTAAAAGGATTGTAATTATCCCATTTGACTGTTGGATTATTAAAATTTCCTCCAATGATTACAGTATGGTGTGAAACTTATGTACTAGTGAACCTAGGTTTTCTCCAAGTTTTTGGTTACATCAGGAGATGAGTTTCCTGGCGGTTGATGGAAGGACTCAGTTATGTCTGTTACTATAGGTTATCCATCTTGTGCTGACTACAACCTAATTAAAGTGAATCTAGCTAAGAGCTGCCTCTTTAAGGACACTAGTTTGCTTTACTAGAATCAGAGGGAGTGAAACTGTGTAGTAAGCCCTGTTTGAGTGTAGGCAGTAGTAAACTGGAGCCACTGTTGTTTTCATCTCTCTGTTCAAACCAAATGGACTTCCTACTTGGTGACTAAATTCCACATCTACAGTTAAGCAGGTAGACTGAGGTGGGTAATTGCATGGCCACCTCATGTGCCAGGCGTGACAATTCTTGGTTTTTAGTTCTTGGGATGTAAGAAAGGTAGAAACATACATATTTTTACAAAACAGGCATGTGAGTCTTAAGAGTAATTGTAAAGTCCTTAGTGAAGCACACTACATTTTACATACTACTATAGTTGGAGTCACAAATGATGGCAAGTGAGTTTAGGCGTATTCTACGCACCTATGTCACTCATTCTTCAACACCCAGTGAGCATTCAACCATGATCTGAATGCTCTGCTCTGAATGTCATAGAAAGTGTGAACATTAAACATGATCGTAAGAGTTACTTGGAGAATTTTTATTCCATTTGTTGTGAGTTATCTTCACTGATGGTGGTGGTAAGTGACATCTATGTAAGCAAGCGAGAAACATAATTTACAGGATACATGCTTTGTTCAGGCGTAAAGGACACATATACATTTACTGCAACTGTTGCTTGAAATTGGCAATAATTAGTCCCTGTTGGTGCCTTGATTTGTGTGAACCTCCATCATTTGTGAGTTGGTACTATAGTAGCGTGCTGTTAACTATCTTAATGACTGACTAATTTCATTTTTTTTAACTAATGCAGAATAATGTAAGTATTTGTTTCTTAATGCATCTATATATTGTTTATTAATAGTTCCAAATACTTTATTAATAAATGAATTATGTATCAGTTTATTACAGCCATCCTGCTGCGATACATTTACACTTCAGCAAGGAATAGTGTTTTAGTTGGAGATCCAGGTGGTAAAGCTTATGGATGGATATTTGGCAGAGGAGATTGCCATTTTGCCCTAGGGTCAAGTTTAATGGAAATTGATAAGGTGAAAAATATGTACAACTCTTGCTAATTATTAGATGACTTAACATAGAAATAATAAGTACACTATTTACATCTTTATTCACACTGAAGGTATGTAAAATGGACTTAGATTAGATGCAGATGTCAAAAATTGATCACTCTTTGAAGAGATATCAGAGTCCAAGTGATAAACAGAGTACATTTTGTTTTGGAAAAATCAGTTTATCTTCCTCAGTTATTGAAGAAATAGTGGAAGACTGAAGATTATCTCTCCTGTACAGTTGGGGCATTGAGTTATCAACAGGCTTGTAAACAAGACTGAAAATGTTACTGAATTCCCATACAGTGTTCTACTTCAGAGCTAACAAGTTCCACCAGAGTTCAGGCAATGTACAGGCAGTAACTTTAAATATGGCTCTCTATCATCAGTAGAGGTGGCTGTACACTTTCACACCTCCCACAACTTGGCCAAAAACCACCTGAGTTGACTGATTCCATATGAAAACAAGATGCAAATACCTCAACAAAACTCCAGGCACAAGGCAACATACTAAAAACCACCTGTTCTGTATTGCACACTTATTTAAAGGTTCATCCTGACCACTATTCATAATTCTCACATAATTTCATACAAAAACTTATGATAAAACATGTAGAAAACCTTTGCAGTCAGTTTGAAACCTCTTAAAAATCATTTATGTATATTTAAACAATTTTAAACAAATCTCAGACACATGAATTGCCACATCCAGCATTCAAGTCAGTGACCTAGACCTATTTTATAAATCAGCTCTAATTGAATATACAAAGTTATTGGAATATTTAAGATGGAAACTGCTGCTGATAAAATCATTTGTGTATCTTTGGAGCATTCCACAGTTATGCTCTATTTACATAAATAAACTAAATTGTTTATAACATTTTTATTGCTTTAATTGGAAAAGTATTGTGTTCATTATGTTGCAGGTATTATCCTCTTTCGTCTGCGGTATCACAAGTGTGACTATCGTAATGGGTTCAGTTATTACGATTTATAATAAACTTTTTAACTATTAATGCTTCAAACATGGCTCTACATTCAAAGACCTCACCATATTACCACAGTTCCAATGCTGTCATTAGTTTTTCTCCAGCATGTTTGTAATGCATTTTATGTATTTTAATTAAAATCATATTAGTGATGATATTTCAAGTCACAGGCCCCACCATCTTCCCTCATCTGTGACTATGCCACTGGAACAGACACCTATTTCCGTCTGGCAAAAACCCCAATGACCACTGGGTCTTGTGGCTTGCTAGCTGCCTTTACCTGCACTCAGCTCACCTGTCATAATCCATCTGACAGCTGGACACCACAAGAAACATTCACACTGTCTCGCAGCTGACCTATCAGATTCAGTCCACCCTGTGGTAATTGAACCAGTTGCTGAGATGATGGGCTGGTGACATAAGTAAAGAGCCTGATACGCAAAGCAAGGGAAACTGACCACTCTGAGGGAGGGGGTGGTAATGTGGCACTGGTTAGTCTGTTCTGGTGCAGGCAGGCAAATTTACAGTGAAGTGGAGGAATGGCTGGGAGTGTGAAGTATAAAATGTAGGATGAGAGAGACTTCAGAAAGAAGAGTATGAGTGTAGACTAATGGAGTGAAGTGTGAGGCATGGGACACAGATGGGATGATGTGAGACAGGTGCTACTAGAGATTGTAGCCAAGAGAACTGCATTGGCAGGGGATGTACTGTAAGGACTTAATTCAGAAAAGCTAGTATTGGGGAAGTAGGAGGGGAGAGAGGAGAGATCCAGATGCCCTTGATTGTAAAAAAACCCACTGAAGGAGAGTATGGTGTGCTCTACAGCACGTTCTGCCAATGGGCAGTCTGGCCACATTTGCTGGTGGCTGGTGGCTGTTTAGGTCCACAGAAAAAGCTTTGCAGAAGTTGGTATATAACATAACTGCTTTCACGTGTGTTCCTGCCACCAAAAGGGCACTATTAACCTTTGAAGGGACTGGAATAAAATTTGGTGGGCAACTAGATAGGACAGGTCTTGCTGCTACTGTGTCTTCAGCAGGAATACAACCCATCTGACAAAGGGAGCATGGAGTGGATGTGTTATAAGGATCAACCAGTATATTTCATGTATTAAGTAGGAGGATTGGTGAAAAGGTTTTCTTGTTTCAGCGCACAATGGAAGGTAATTGGAAACCTGGAAGAATATGTGGTCAGGTTTTTCCAGTCCAAGGTGGCGTTAGGTAATGAGGGAGGTGCTCTTTTGCAGTTGCTTCATGGGCTGATTGGAGGTTTAGAAGATTGATAGATTGTGAGCCACCAGAGAGGTGGATCTGAATGTCCAGGAAGAGAACCTGTTGAAACATATAGTAGAGAAGATGCAGTGGCTGTGTATTGGCTGTGTCCAGATCTTGAAGACAACATTCATGACCAAGTGGTTTAGAAACCAAGGTGGGCACTTACAGTGAATATGAAGATGAATTAGAGGAAGAACTTCTACTCATATCCTTAGGCCCATCTGAGAACTTCCTCTCCCCCCCCCCCCCCCCCCCAAATCAATCCCTCACTTTCCTCCTAATTCCTTCTTCACACCTGCCTTCTGTGTACTCCCCAAAATCCATAAACCTAACCTGGATGCATCATTGTAACTGTGCTACTGTGAGAAGAATCTCAGTTCTTGCTGATTGATGGCTCCAACCCAAGCCAGCACGGTAGCTCAGCATGTTCGGTCAGAGGGTTAGGTGCCCTCTGTAATAAAAAAAAAAAAACTGAGTTAATCGATCAATGACAAACTTAAATGGGTGTCTTACGATGTCCACCCTGAGCAGATGCAACGAACAATATCGAAAAAATTTATTTACAAAAAAAAAAAGAAAGAAAATGCCACCTGAATCCTTGATTGACACCATCTGACTTGGTACCATTAAGCACTACCTCTCCCAGCATTTTGCTAGTTCCAAACCCACAAATCTAGTCCTTTCATAACTGACCAACTATTCTCTAGCTGGCTACTGCTTCTCCTTAGGGGGGATGTAGACAAACAAATCTGTGGCTTGCCCATGGGCACCTGCATGGCTCTGCCATATGCCAACCTGTTTCTGTGACATGCGTAGGAAACCTTCTTACCCACTCCAGACTCAAAGACCACTTTCTGTTTCAGTTTCTTTGATGATATCTTCATGGTCTGGACTCATTCTTCTATAGCCTAAACACATCTCCAAAAAGGAGACACAAATTTGAGACACATTAAAAATTTTTGATTTTGTAAAAAGTATGTTAATTATATGTAATAAATGCAAAATATCGTTTTAATTTGTTACAAAAATATATTAATTTATATTTTATTAGCACCAAGATGAATTTTCTTCAGCATGTCTGTATTCTTCAATAGCATATGAAAAAAGTCAACACAAGTTTTATCCTTTTGTGTAGTATTGTAACATAGTGTAATACTACCTAGCACACTATACAGTCAAATATAATTTCTTATTTCATGCATACAGATGATGGTAGAGACCTGTTTTGAACTTTGCTAACAATAGAGTCTCTTTGTCAAACAGTTTCACCAATTTAACTAAACTAATAATAAAACATACTGATACAGGTGAAAAAAATCTAATTCATGATTAATTATCCTGAAAATCTGGAAGAAATAAGTATCATGAATTACCTTTGGAAAAATTCAGGACAGAGCCATAAAAATCATGACTGTCAAAAACAGAATGGATGGTCGCCTTACTCTCCTATCCATTTTATCTGAGATCAGCATGTCACCTGCCTCCACCTACCTCCATGTTAACTTCCACTTCTCCAATGACTCTGTAAAAACCTCTGTCCGTATGAAGCCCACTAACCAATAGCAGTGTCTCCACTTCAATTGCTGCCATCCCATTCATACTAAAATGCCTCTCCCGTACCATCTGGATGCTCCTGGAAGACACATCATTAGTGTCTAACCGAATGTCTTAACACAGGCATTACTATCCAAACCATTTCATGTACACACTCAGTCATAATTCTCCAACCAGACCCCAAAACAACTGTAGAGGACTACCTCCTTCATTACCTCAGACTGAAAAAACTTAACCACATCTTACAACATGGATTCGATTACCAATAAGATATATCCTTCACACTACCCACCACACCTCCTAAAGGCCAACTAGGTGTTAGTTCAACACACACACACACACACACGCACACACACACACACACACACACACACACACACACACACACACACACACACACACACACACACACACACACACACACACACACACACACACAGTTCGACAGTTGCCACCCATTCCATATGGCCTAGCCACCTGTGGCCGTTGCAGCTGTAGTGATGAGCAGTCTCTCTCGAAATATACTGAGGGTCTCACTGAGGCCTTCACTGACCGTAATTACCCTCCCAACTTTGTGCAAAAACAGATCTCACATGCCTTGTCTTTTCAGTCACCCAGAAGTCCCATCGTCTGAACCCAGAGGAGCATTTCCCTCATGTCTCAGTACCACACAGGACTGGAGCTACTGAATTACATTCTTCATCAGGGATTCAACTACCTCTGGTCATGACCAAAATGGGAAACATCCCTCCTACAGTGGTTTCCACCACCAACCAAACCAACGCAATATCCTCGTCCATCACTACACAACCCCTACTCCCAGCCCCTTGCCTCATGGCTCATAAGCCTGTTATACATCTAGATACCAGTCCCAGACATACTCCCACTACCACCGACTCCAGTCTGGTCACAAACATCACCTATCCCATCAAAGGCAGAGCTACTTGTGAAACCAGTCATGATCTATAAGTTAAGCTGCAATCACTGTGATGCTTTCTACATGGGCATGTTTGTCCACAAGAATGGCCACTGACAAACTGTGGTCAAGAAACAGCTGGACCAACCCGATTCTGAGCACACTGCTTAACATGATGTTTTTCATTTCTGTGACTGCTTCACAGCCTGTGCCATCTGGATACTTGGCACCAACAACAGCTTTTCTGAATTGTGTGGCTGGGAACTCTCCCTGCAATATATCCTATGTTCCTGTAACCCTACTGGCCTCAACCAGTGTTAGTCAGTGTCCTCACCCATCTAGCCCTTTCTCTGTTCCCAATCCAACACATCCTCAGTCTTTTTACTTCTCTTCCTTTCTGATACTCCCCCTCCCTCCTCTTTGTCCTCTGTCTGATCTCTTGACTGCACTTAGCTGCCCTACCCTCTCTCTATCTTGTTCCTGTACATCCTCACAAGAAGCACTTTACTGTCCTCCAACCTTACTCTGCTATCCCTCCCCCTCTCCACCACAGCCTCATTCTTACCTCCACCATCCAGTAGCTTCTCCCGTCATGTGCTTCTCCTCACAGTCTGGCTTGAGCTGCCAGAGACTGTGGTCATGCATGTGTGAGTTGTGTGTGTGTGTTGTCTATTTTTGACAAAGGCCTTGTTGGCTGAAAGTTTATTGTGTGACAGTCTTTTTGTTGTGCCTATATGTGAGTCAGCATCTCCACTGTATGTTGAGTGGCAACCATTCTTTTCATAATATTGTTGCAGTGAATCATGAATTTTCCATTTTCTCAAAAAGACACATATTACAGTGTTTCAAACAAACAGAAATGAATTCTTTTGTCCATGGTTACTGAAACAAGTGTTCCACAACTTTCCTTCTCTAATATAGTTACAAATAGTTTATTGTAGTCCAATGACAATTAATTATTACTGTGGTTTCTAGCAACAGCTTCAGTTTGTTAATTCATATCAAGACTCGTTGCTTGTCCCTGAAAGTTTTCCTTTGTTGTTCGATATGCAGAACATGAAGGAAAAATGATTACAATCTTTTACTTTGTACATTACAAATGTTTAAATTTTTCTTTAAAAATGCAGTGAATATTCTGTTGAATGTTTTACTTTGCCTCAAATCATAATCCAATTTCTCGATGCATATGTACTAAGAAGTTGTTATTGTAGTTCAGTTGTCAGAAAGTTTGACTCAGTAGTTATACCAGTACTGTTCCAGGTAATTGGGTATCATCCTTTAAGCTGTTATTATGCTACTTTCCATGTGTGTGTGTATGTGACCTGCCCTTATGTTTTAACCTTCTAAAATCAGTCCCTCTCTTCCATAAGGAAGGAACTACTAATTCTGAAAAGCAAGGAAGGCGTCACTTCTAATTCTGTATATATGTGTCAACAGTAATGCACACTTCATCTCAAGAAGGTCACTACCGGCAGGAAATTTTGCCTCATAATTTATTAATAAGTGTATGTAGTATTCTGTAACATGCCAATATGGAAAAAGTGAAAAAATATGAATCCTTTCTTGAAAGACAAAATTTTTGCTTTTGGCCTCAAAAAATTACTTGATTGTGACTCCTGCTCAATAAATAATAATAAGTTTCTTTTCAAATTTCCTTTTTCAAATGACAAAATTCTGTTATAAGATGTGGTATTTATTTTATAAAATATTTATAATCTAGTTTGAGAAGAATTTCATCAAAACAGAAGACTGAGGTACCCCATACAAGAAATTGGTGAGAATCAAATCAATTGTGTAACCATTTTCTACCATTTACATAAAACAATCCAAGACATTCAAGTCTGCAGAGAGGTAAACATCAACTTTGATCACTATTCAATTAGAATGAAATTGAAATTTACCCCAAAGAAAATACAAAAGAAAGATGCATACCATAAAAAATTCAACAGAAGCTAACATGAGGAAACCAACATTCAAGAAGAATGAAAAACAAAAACAAAAAAAACCATGCTAACATCTGGCAAAAATCCCAAGCCAAAATAACATATAGAAGGACAAAGAATTAACTCAACTTAAGAAGAACTCCAGACACTCCTGGTGAGATTAAAAATGTGAAAAAACTGCTGGAGGAACTCAAAGAAACTTTCCTTAAGTATAACTGCAATAAGACACCATAAAATAAACAACACTTCTGCGAGACCAGGAAACAAGTGACAAAAAGCATTAGACAAACCAAGAGGAAATATGTGAAGGAACAACTGGGCTTCATCAATGAAAATGTTTGTAAATATGACAGGTTTGATTTCTATAGAACTTTTTCAGCAATAAACTGAGGATATTCCTCTCAAAATTTCTTTCAAAAAATCAGATGGAAAACCAATCTTGGCCAATCATGAAAATGGTTGGAAACTTGCTCGATATTTTTCTCAACAACAACCTAGAACTACTCTCAATATTCTCTAAGGAAATCACCACTTTCACCCACACTGAATCCCTACCACCCCCACAAGAACAGATTCACAGGCATATCCTCAAACTCAGAAATAATGGAGCTTTGAGAGAAGATGGTATCATTCCAGAATGTTGAAAAATCTTGAACCTAATGCTCTCAGAGAACTCATGAAAATCAGCAAATCATGGCAGACAGTTGGCAGACAGAAAAATTTCCTAAAGACTGGAAATGCACCTTAATTTGCCCACTGTAAAAAGAGGCAGTGAAATGGATTTATATAACAATCAAGGGATCTCCCTTCTGCAAGTTACATACAAAATTCTTTCAGGAGCAACTCAACCACAAAACTGATAAATATCAAGCAGATTTCTGTGCCAGTCAAAATTGTATAGATGAAACATTCAATTTAAAAACAACATTAAAATACAAAGTGCTCAGGAACAGCCAAATCTTATGCTCTTTCTGGACTTTAAAAAGGTGCGTGATTCAGTCAGTTGGCAATCTCTCTCTGTTAACCTGGAAGAATAAGGACTCAACCCAAAAACCCTAAATCTCTTCAAACAAACACTTACCAACACAACCTTCAAAGTAAAGTTCATGGGTGAGGTGTCCGAACCCTTTCTGATCGGCAGGGTAAGTCTGTTTCTTATCCTCTTTAATCTGGTTTTTGACAAATTCATTTGAGAGTGGGAAACAAACTAAAAAACCAGACTTATTTGGAATACATACAACTTGGAAGGCCTAAAAATGACATCCAAATTTCTTGCCTAGATTTTGCATATAATCTGATAATACTGACAGATGATGAGATGACAGCTATTAAACAAACAGAAACGCTCAAGGAATGGGCTGAAAAAGTTGATTTCCACATACCCTTGAACCTACAGGAGCAGAGAAAATGGCACAGTAAATTCAGATGCAAAAGCAGAGGACAGCATACAGTAAAATCGTCAACATCTAAATCAAAAAATATATCTCAATACCCACTAAAATACGGCATAATAATGGAGTTGTCAATCATGAAGTCTTGTACAGAAGTGAAAACAGAAAAGTTGATTTGGAAGATATCCTAAAAGAAGAACACAAAGTTCTGAGAAAGATACTTGACCCCAAAAGAACAGAACATGGGCACAGACTACAATCCTGAAAAACAACTGAAGAACTGTTGAATATTGTGGAAGTCATAAGAAAAGAAGATTTAAATTTTATGGGCATATCCATAGACTCACAATGATAAGACACACTCATAAAATTGTAACGTGCATAGAACAACTCAAAACCATACCCTAGATAGCAAAGGTCAAAATGTATTTATAAAAGGCTCAAATGTGTGCATCAGAAATTTTCAACAAACAATCATACAGAGAAAGAATTAGCAAATGGGAAGCACTGCCAGAGAATGAAGTCACTGCCAAGCAAACCTCATGCATACATGACCTCCAACTGTATCATCTTGGGCTGGAATGCAACTATCATGTTGGATGCAAGCAGCTATCTGGAGGGGGCGGGGATGGTGAAGGGATAGTAGTGTACAGAGAGAGACAAACATTGTCTGTTGGTGTGTGCAGGGACTAGACTGCAAACGGGCACAGTGCCAGGAGGATGTGGGCCAGGGAGGTGGGGAAAAAATGAGTTAAAAAGGAGAGGAGCAGAGAAAGAGGGGTGGATGTGTAGACAGAGGGCTGCAAATAAACAGGGTGGCAAATGAGAAAGAGGAGGAGATGATAGAATAGATAGGGTGCTGTAGTCTTACTCTCCCACACATCACTCTTAAAATTCAGAGAGAGACAAACATTGTCTGTTGGTGTGTGCAGGGACTAGACTGCAAACGGGCACAGTGCCAGGAGGATGTGGGCCAGGGAGGTGGGGAAAAAAATGAGTAAAAAAGGAGAGGAGCAGAGAAAGAGGGGTGGATGTGTAGACAGAGGGCTGAAAATAAACAGGGTGGCAAATGAGAAAGAGGAGGAGATGATAGAATAGATAGGGTGCTGTAGTCTTACTCTCCCACACATCACTCTTAAAATTCAGAGAGAGACAAACATTGTCTGTTGGTGTGTGCAGGGACTAGACTGCAAACGGGCACAGTGCCAGGAGGATGTGGGCCAGGGAGGTGGGGAAAAAATGAGTAAAAAAGGAGAGGAGCAGAGAAAGAGGGGTGGATGTGTAGACAGAGGGCTGCAAATAAACAGGGTGGCAAATGAGAAAGAGGAGGAGATGATAGAATAGATAGGGTGCTGTAGTCTTACTCTCCCACACATCACTCTTAAAATTCAGAGAGAGACAAACATTGTCTGTTGGTGTGTGCAGGGACTAGACTGCAAACGGGCACAGTGCCAGGAGGATGTGGGCCAGGGAGGTGGGGAAAAAATGAGTAAAAAAGGAGAGGAGCAGAGAAAGAGGGGTGGATGTGTAGACAGAGGGCTGCAAATAAACAGGGTGGCAAATGAGAAAGAGGAGGAGATGATAGAATAGATAGGGTGCTGTAGTCTTACTCTCCCACACATCACTCTTAAAATTCAGAGAGAGACAAACATTGTCTGTTGGTGTGTGCAGGGACTAGACTGCAAACGGGCACAGTGCCAGGAGGATGTGGGCCAGGGAGGTGGGGAAAAAAATGAGTAAAAAAGGAGAGGAGCAGAGAAAGAGGGGTGGATGTGTAGACAGAGGGCTGCAAATAAACAGGGTGGCAAATGAGAAAGAGGAGGAGATGATAGAATAGATAGGGTGCTGTAGTCTTACTCTCCCACACATCACTCTTAAAATTCAGAGAGAGACAAACATTGTCTGTTGGTGTGTGCAGGGACTAGACTGCAAACGGGCACAGTGCCAGGAGGATGTGGGCCAGGGAGGTGGGGAAAAAATGAGTAAAAAAGGAGAGGAGCAGAGAAAGAGGGGTGGATGTGTAGACAGAGGGCTGCAAATAAACAGGGTGGCAAATGAGAAAGAGGAGGAGATGATAGAATAGATAGGGTGCTGTAGTCTTACTCTCCCACACATCACTCTTAAAATTCAGAGAGAGACAAACATTGTCTGTTGGTGTGTGCAGGGACTAGACTGCAAACGGGCACAGTGCCAGGAGGATGTGGGCCAGGGAGGTGGGGAAAAAATGAGTAAAAAAGGAGAGGAGCAGAGAAAGAGGGGTGGATGTGTAGACAGAGGGCTGCAAATAAACAGGGTGGCAAATGAGAAAGAGGAGGAGATGATAGAATAGATAGGGTGCTGTAGTCTTACTCTCCCACACATCACTCTTAAAATTCAGAGAGAGACAAACATTGTCTGTTGGTGTGTGCAGGGACTAGACTGCAAACGGGCACAGTGCCAGGAGGATGTGGGCCAGGGAGGTGGGGAAAAAATGAGTAAAAAAGGAGAGGAGCAGAGAAAGAGGGGTGGATGTGTAGACAGAGGGCTGCAAATAAACAGGGTGGCAAATGAGAAAGAGGAGGAGATGATAGAATAGATAGGGTGCTGTAGTCTTACTCTCCCACACATCACTCTTAAAATTCAGAGAGAGACAAACATTGTCTGTTGGTGTGTGCAGGGACTAGACTGCAAACGGGCACAGTGCCAGGAGGATGTGGGCCAGGGAGGTGGGGAAAAAAATGAGTAAAAAAGGAGAGGAGCAGAGAAAGAGGGGTGGATGTATAGACACAGGGCTGCAAATAAACAGGGTGGCAAATGAGAAAGAGGAGGAGATGATAGAATAGATAGGGTGCTGTAGTCTTACTCTCCCACACATCACTCTTAAAATTCAGAGAGAGACAAACATTGTCTGTTGGTGTGTGCAGGGACTAGACTGCAAACGGGCACAGTGCCAGGAGGATGTGGGCCAGGGAGGTGGGGAAAAAATGAGTAAAAAAGGAGAGGAGCAGAGAAAGAGGGGTGGATGTGTAGACAGAGGGCTGCAAATAAACAGGGTGGCAAATGAGAAAGAGGAGGAGATGATAGAATAGATAGGGTGCTGTAGTCTTACTCTCCCACACATCACTCTTAAAATTCAGAGAGAGACAAACATTGTCTGTTGGTGTGTGCAGGGACTAGACTGCAAACGGGCACAGTGCCAGGAGGATGTGGGCCAGGGAGGTGGGGAAAAAAATGAGTAAAAAAGGAGAGGAGCAGAGAAAGAGGGGTGGATGTGTAGACAGAGGGCTGCAAATAAACAGGGTGGCAAATGAGAAAGAGGAGGAGATGATAGAATAGATAGGGTGCTGTAGTCTTACTCTCCCACACATCACTCTTAAAATTCAGAGAGAGACAAACATTGTCTGTTGGTGTGTACAGGGACTAGACTGCAAGCGGGCACAGTGCCAGGAGGATGTGGGCCAGGGAGGTGGGGAAAAAATGAGTAAAAAAGGAGAGGAGCAGAGAAAGAGGGGTGGATGTGTAGACAGAGGGCTGCAAATAAACAGGGTGGCAAATGAGAAAGAGGAGGAGATGATAGAATAGATAGGGTGCTGTAGTCTTACTCTCCCACACATCACTCTTAAAATTCAGAGAGAGACAAACATTGTCTGTTGGTGTGTGCAGGGACTAGACTGCAAACGGGCACAGTGCCAGGAGGATGTGGGCCAGGGAGGTGGGGAAAAAATGAGTATAAAAGGAGAGGAGCAGAGAAAGAGGGGTGGATGTGTAGACAGAGGGCTGCAAATAAACAGGGTGGCAAATGAGAAAGAGGAGGAGATGATAGAATAGATAGGGTGCTGTAGTCTTACTCTCCCACACATCACTCTTAAAATTCAGAGAGAGACAAACATTGTCTGTTGGTGTGTGCAGGGACTAGACTGCAAACGGGCACAGTGCCAGGAGGATGTGGGCCAGGGAGGTGGGGAAAAAATGAGTAAAAAAGGAGAGGAGCAGAGAAAGAGGGGTGGATGTGTAGACAGAGGGCTGCAAATAAACAGGGTGGCAAATGAGAAAGAGGAGGAGATGATAGAATAGATAGGGTGCTGTAGTCTTACTCTCCCAGCAACACTCTTAAAATTCAGAGAGAGACAAACATTGTCTGTTGGTGTGTGCAGGGACTAGACTGCAAACGGGCACAGTGCCAGGAGGATGTGGGCCAGGGAGGTGGGGAAAAAAATGAGTAAAAAAGGAGAGGAGCAGAGAAAGAGGGGTGGATGTGTAGACAGAGGGCTGCAAATAAACAGGGTGGCAAATGAGAAAGAGGAGGAGATGATAGAATAGATAGGGTGCTGTAGTCTTACTCTCCCACACATCACTCTTAAAATTCAGAGAGAGACAAACATTGTCTGTTGGTGTGTGCAGGGACTAGACTGCGAACGGGCACAGTGCCAGGAGGATGTGGGCCAGGGAGGTGGGGAAAAAATGAGTAAAAAAGGAGAGGAGCAGAGAAAGAGGGGTGGATGTGTAGACAGAGGGCTGCAAATAAACAGGGTGGCAAATGAGAAAGAGGAGGAGATGATAGAATAGATAGGGTGCTGTAGTCTTACTCTCCCACACATCACTCTTAAAATTCAGAGAGAGACAAACATTGTCTGTTGGTGTGTGCAGGGACTAGACTGCAAACAGGCACAGTGCCAGGAGGATGTGGGCCAGGGAGGTGGGGAAAAAATGAGTAAAAAAGGAGAGGAGCAGAGAAAGAGGGGTGGATGTGTAGACAGAGGGCTGCAAATAAACAGGGTGGCAAATGAGAAAGAGGAGGAGATGATAGAATAGATAGGGTGCTGTAGTCTTACTCTCCCACACATCACTCTTAAAATTCAGAGAGAGACAAACATTGTCTGTTGGTGTGTGCAGGGACTAGACTGCAAACGGGCACAGTGCCAGGAGGATGTGGGCCAGGGAGGTGGGGAAAAAATGAGTAGAAAAGGAGAGGAGCAGAGAAAGAGGGGTGGATGTGTAGACAGAGGGCTGCAAATAAACAGGGTGGCAAATGAGAAAGAGGAGGAGATGATAGAATAGATAGGGTGCTGTAGTCTTACTCTCCCACACATCACTCTTAAAATTCAGAGAGAGACAAACATTGTCTGTTGGTGTGTGCAGGGACTAGACTGCAAACGGGCACAGTGCCAGGAGGATGTGGGCCAGGGAGGTGGGGAAAAAAATGAGTAAAAAAGGAGAGGAGCAGAGAAAGAGGGGTGGATGTGTAGACAGAGGGCTGCAAATAAACAGGGTGGCAAATGAGAAAGAGGAGGAGATGATAGAATAGATAGGGTGCTGTAGTCTTACTCTCCCACACATCACTCTTAAAATTCAGAGAGAGACAAACATTGTCTGTTGGTGTGTACAGGGACTAGACTGCAAACGGGCACAGTGCCAGGAGGATGTGGGCCAGGGAGGTGGGGAAAAAATGAGTAAAAAAGGAGAGGAGCAGAGAAAGAGGGGTGGATGTGTAGACAGAGGGCTGCAAATATACAGGGTGGCAAATGAGAAAGAGGAGGAGATGATAGAATAGATAGGGTGCTGTAGACTTACTCTCCCACACATCACTCTTAAAATTCAGAGAGAGACAAACATTGTCTGTTGGTGTGTGCAGGGACTAGACTGCAAACGGGCACAGTGCCAGGAGGATGTGGCCAGGGAGGTGGGGAAAAAATGAGTAAAAAAGGAGAGGAGCAGAGAAAGAGGGGTGGATGTGTAGACAGAGGGCTGCAAATAAACAGGGTGGCAAATGAGAAAGAGGAGGAGATGATAGAATAGATAGGGTGCTGTAGTCTTACTCTCCCACACATCACTCTTAAAATTCAGAGAGAGACAAACATTGTCTGTTGGTGTGTGCAGGGACTAGACTGCAAACGGGCACAGTGCCAGGAGGATGTGGGCCAGGGAGGTGGGGAAAAAATGAGTAAAAAAGGAGAGGAGCAGAGAAAGAGGGGTGGATGTGTAGACAGAGGGCTGCAAATAAACAGGGTGGCAAATGAGAAAGAGGAGGAGATGATTGAATAGATAGGGTGCTGTAGTCTTACTGTCCCACACATCACTCTTAAAATTCAGAGAGAGACAAACATTGTCTGTTGGTGTGTACAGGGACTAGACTGCAAACGGGCACAGTGCCAGGAGGATGTGGGCCAGAGAGGTGGGGAAAAAATGAGTAAAAAAAGGAGAGGAGCAGAGAAAGAGGGGTGGATGTGTAGACAGAGGGCTGCAAATAAACAGGGTGGCAAATGAGAAAGAGGAGGAGATGATAGAATAGATAGGGTGCTGTAGTCTTACTCTCCCACACATCACTCTTAAAATTCAGAGAGAGACAAACATTGTCTGTTGGTGTGTGCAGGGACTAGACTGCAAACGGGCACAGTGCCAGGAGGATACGGGCCAGGGAGGTGGGGAAAAAAATGAGTAAAAAAGGAGAGGAGCAGAGAAAGAGGGGTGGATGTGTAGACAGAGGGCTGCAAATAAACAGGGTGGCAAATGAGAAAGAGGAGGAGATGATAGAATAGATAGGGTGCTGTAGTCTTACTCTCCCACACATCACTCTTAAAATTCAGAGAGAGACAAACATTGTCTGTTGGTGTGTGCAGGGACTAGACTGCAAACGGGCACAGTGCCAGGAGGATGTGGGCCAGGGAGGTGGGGAAAAAATGAGTAAAAAAGGAGAGGAGCAGAGAAAGAGGGGTGGATGTGTAGACAGAGGGCTGCAAATAAACAGGGTGGCAAATGAGAAAGAGGAGGAGATGATAGAATAGATAGGGTGCTGTAGTCTTACTCTCCCACACATCACTCTTAAAATTCAGAAAGAGACAAACATTGTCTGTTGGTGTGTACAGGGACTAGACTGCAAATGGGCACAGTGCCAGGAGGATGTGGGCCAGGGAGGTGGGGAAAAAATGAGTAAAAAAGGAGAGGAGCAGAGAAAGAGGGGTGGATGTGTAGACAGAGGGCTGCAAATAAACAGGGTGGCAAATGAGAAAGAGGAGGAGATTATAGAATAGATAGGGTGCTGTAGTCTTACTCTCCCACACATCACTCTTAAAATTCAGAGAGAGACAAACATTGTCTGTTGGTGTGTGCATGGACTAGACTGCAAACGGGCACAGTGCCAGGAGGATGTGGGCCAGGGAGGTGGGGAAAAAATGAGTAAAAAAGGAGAGGAGCAGAGAAAGAGGGGTGGATGTGTAGACAGAGGGCTGCAAATAAACAGGGTGGCAAATGAGAAAGAGGAGGAGATGATAGAATAGATAGGGTGCTGTAGTCTTACTCTCCCAACAACACTCTTAAAATTCAGAGAGAGACAAACATTGTCTGTTGGTGTGTGCAGGGACTAGACTGCAAACGGGCACAGTGCCAGGAGGATGTGGGCCAGGGAGGTGGGGAAAAAAATGAGTAAAAAAGGAGAGGAGCAGAGAAAGAGGGGTGGATGTGTAGACAGAGGGCTGCAAATAAACAGGGTGGCAAATGAGAAAGAGGAGGAGATGATAGAATAGATAGGGTGCTGTAGTCTTACTCTCCCACACATCACTCTTAAAATTCAGAGAGAGACAAACATTGTCTGTTGGTGTGTGCAGGGACTAGACTGCAAACGGGCACAGTGCCAGGAGGATGTGGGCCAGGGAGGTGGGGAAAAAATGAGTAAAAAAGGAGAGGAGCAGAGAAAGAGGGGTGGATGTGTAGACAGAGGGCTGCAAATAAACAGGGTGGCAAATGAGAAAGAGGAGGAGATGATAGAATAGATAGGGTGCTGTAGTCTTACTCTCCCACACATCACTCTTAAAATCCAGAGAGAGACAAACATTGTCTGTTGGTGTGTGCAGGGACTAGACTGCAAACGGGCACAGTGCCAGGAGGATGTGGGCCAGGGAGGTGGGGAAAAAATGAGTAAAAAAGGAGAGGAGCAGAGAAAGAGGGGTGGATGTGTAGACAGAGGGCTGCAAATAAACAGGGTGGCAAATGAGAAAGAGGAGGAGATGATAGAATAGATAGGGTGCTGTAGTCTTACTCTCCCACACATCACTCTTAAAATTCAGAGAGAGACAAACATTGTCTGTTGGTGTGTGCAGGGACTAGACTGCAAACGGGCACAGTGCCAGGAGGATGTGGGCCAGGGAGGTGGGGAAAAAAATGAGTAAAAAAGGAGAGGAGCAGAGAAAGAGGGGTGGATGTGTAGACAGAGGGCTGCAAATAAACAGGGTGGCAAATGAGAAAGAGGAGGAGATGATAGAATAGATAGGGTGCTGTAGTCTTACTCTCCCAACAACACTCTTAAAATTCAGAGAGAGACAAACATTGTCTGTTGGTGTGTGCAGGGACTAGACTGCAAACGGGCACAGTGCCAGGAGGATGTGGGCCAGGGAGGTGGGGAAAAAAATGAGTAAAAAAGGAGAGGAGCAGAGAAAGAGGGGTGGATGTGTAGACAGAGGGCTGCAAATAAACAGGGTGGCAAATGAGAAAGAGGAGGAGATGATAGAATAGATAGGGTGCTGTAGTCTTACTCTCCCACACATCACTCTTAAAATTCAGAGAGAGACAAACATTGTCTGTTGGTGTGTGCAGGGACTAGACTGCAAACGGGCACAGTGCCAGGAGGATGTGGGCCAGGGAGGTGGGGAAAAAATGAGTAAAAAAGGAGAGGAGCAGAGAAAGAGGGGTGGATGTGTAGACAGAGGGCTGCAAATAAACAGGGTGGCAAATGAGAAAGAGGAGGAGATGATAGAATAGATAGGGTGCTGTAGTCTTACTCTCCCACACATCACTCTTAAAATCCAGAGAGAGACAAACATTGTCTGTTGGTGTGTGCAGGGACTAGACTGCAAACGGGCACAGTGCCAGGAGGATGTGGGCCAGGGAGGTGGGGAAAAAATGAGTAAAAAAGGAGAGGAGCAGAGAAAGAGGGGTGGATGTGTAGACAGAGGGCTGCAAATAAACAGGGTGGCAAATGAGAAAGAGGAGGAGATGATAGAATAGATAGGGTGCTGTAGTCTTACTCTCCCACACATCACTCTTAAAATTCAGAGAGAGACAAACATTGTCTGTTGGTGTGTGCAGGGACTAGACTGCAAACGGGCACAGTGCCAGGAGGATGTGGGCCAGGGAGGTGGGGAAAAAATGAGTAAAAAAGGAGAGGAGCAGAGAAAGAGGGGTGGATGTGTAGACAGAGGGCTGCAAATAAACAGGGTGGCAAATGAGAAAGAGGAGGAGATGATAGAATAGATAGGGTGCTGTAGTCTTACTCTCCCACACATCACTCTTAAAATTCAGAGAGAGACAAACATTGTCTGTTGGTGTGTGCAGGGACTAGACTGCAAACGGGCACAGTGCCAGGAGGATGTGGGCCAGGGAGGTGGGGAAAAAAATGAGTAAAAAAGGAGAGGAGCAGAGAAAGAGGGGTGGATGTGTAGACAGAGGGCTGCAAATAAACAGGGTGGCAAATGAGAAAGAGGAGGAGATGATAGAATAGATAGGGTGCTGTAGTCCTACTCTCCCACACATCACTCTTAAAATTCAGAGAGAGACAAACATTGTCTGTTGGTGTGTGCAGGGACTAGACTGCAAACGGGCACAGTGCCAGGAGGATGTGGGCCAGGGAGGTGGGGAAAAAATGAGTAAAAAAGGAGAGGAGCAGAGAAAGAGGGGTGGATGTGTAGACAGAGGGCTGCAAATAAACAGGGTGGCAAATGAGAAAGAGGAGGAGATGATAGAATAGATAGGGTGCTGTAGTCTTACTCTCCCACACATCACTCTTAAAATTCAGAGAGAGACAAACATTGTCTGTTGGTGTGTGCAGGGACTAGACTGCAAACGGGCACAGTGCCAGGAGGATGTGGGCCAGGGAGGTGGGGAAAAAAATGAGTAAAAAAGGAGAGGAGCAGAGAAAGAGGGGTGGATGTGTAGACAGAGGGCTGCAAATAAAAAGGGTGGCAAATGAGAAAGAGGAGGAGATGATAGAATAGATAGGGTGCTGTAGTCTTACTCTCCCACACATCACTCTTAAAATTCAGAGAGAGGCAAACATTGTCTGTTGGTGTGTGCAGGGACTAGACTGCAAACGGGCACAGTGCCAGGAGGATGTGGGCCAGGGAGGTGGGGAAAAAATGAGTAAAAAAGGAGAGGAGCAGAGAAAGAGGGGTGGATGTGTAGACAGAGGGCTGCAAATAAACAGGGTGGCAAATGAGAAATAGGAGGAGATGATAGAATAGATAGGGTGCTGTAGTCTTACTCTCCCACACATCACTCTTAAAATTCAGAGAGAGACAAACATTGTCTGTTGGTGTGTGCAGGGACTAGACTGCAAACGGGCACAGTGCCAGGAGGATGTGGGCCAGGGAGGTGGGGAAAAAATGAGTAGAAAAGGAGAGGAGCAGAGAAAGAGGGGTGGATGTGTAGACAGAGGGCTGCAAATAAACAGGGTGGCAAATGAGAAAGAGGAGGAGATGATAGAATAGATAGGGTGCTGTAGTCTTACTCTCCCACACATCACTCTTAAAATTCAGAGAGAGACAAACATTGTTTGTTGGTGTGTGCAGGGACTAGACTGCAAACGGGCACAGTACCAGGAGGATGTGGGCCAGGGAGGTGGGGAAAAAAATGAGTAAAAAAGGAGAGGAGCAGAGAAAGAGGGATGGATGTGTAGACAGAGGGCTGCAAATAAACAGGGTGGCAAATGAGAAAGAGGAGGAGATGATAGAATAGATAGGGTGCTGTAGTCCTACTCTCCCGCACATCACTCTTAAAATTCAGAGAGAGACGAACATTGTCTGTTGGTGTGTGCAGGGACTAGACTGCAAACGGGCACAGGGCCAGGAGGATGTGGGCCAGGGAGGTGGGGAAAAAATGAGTAAAAAAGGAGAGGAGCAGAGAAAGAGGGGTGGATGTGTAGACAGAGGGCTGCAAATAAACAGGGTGGCAAATGAGAAAGAGGAGGAGATGATAGAATAGATAGGGTGCTGTAGTCTTACTCTCCCACACATCACTCTTAAAATTCAGAGAGAGACAAACATTGTCTGTTGGTGTGTGCAGGGACTAGACTGCAAACGGTCACAGTGCCAGGAGGATGTGGGCCAGGGAGGTGGGAAAAAAATGAGTAAAAAAGGAGAGGAGCAGAGAAAGAGGGGTGGATGTGTAGACAGAGGGCTGCAAATAAACAGGGTGGCAAATGAGAAAGAGGAGGAGATGATAGAATAGATAGGGTGCTGTAGTCTTACTCTCCCACACATCACTCTTAAAATTCAGAGAGAGACAAACATTGTCTGTTGGTGTGTGCAGGGACTAGACTGCAAACGGGCACAGTGTCAGGAGGATGTGGGCCAGGGAGGTGGGGAAAAAATGAGTAAAAAAGGAGAGGAGCAGAGAAAGAGGGGTGGATGTGTAGACAGAGGGCTGCAAATAAACAGGGTGGCAAATGAGAAAGAGGAGGAGATGATAGAATAGATAGGGTGCTGTAGTCTTACTCTCCCACACATCACTCTTAAAATTCAGAGAGAGACAAACATTGTCTGTTGGTGTGTGCAGGGACTAGACTGCAAACGGGCACAGTGCCAGGAGGATGTGGGCCAGGGAGGTGGGGAAAAAAATGAGTAAAAAAGGAGAGGAGCAGAGAAAGAGGGGTGGATGTGTAGACAGAGGGCTGCAAATAAACAGGGTGGCAAATGAGAAAGAGGAGGAGATGATAGAATAGATAGGGTGCTGTAGTCTTACTCTCCCACACATCACTCTTAAAATTCAGAGAGAGACAAACATTGTCTGTTGGTGTGTACAGGGACTAGACTGCAAACGGGCACAGTGCCAGGAGGATGTGGGCCAGTGGGTGGGGAAAAAATGAGTAAAAAAGGAGAGGAGCAGAGAAAGAGGGGTGGATGTGTAGACAGAGGGCTGCAAATAAACAGGGTGGCAAATGAGAAAGAGGAGGAGATGATAGAATAGATAGGGTGCTGTAGTCTTACTCTCCCACACATCACTCTTAAAATTCAGAGAGAGACAAACATTGTGTGTTGGTGTGTGCAGGGACTAGACTGCAAACGGGCACAGTGCCAGGAGGTTGTGGGCCAGGGAGGTGGGGAAAAAATGAGTAAAAAAAGGAGAGGAGCAGAGAAAGAGGGGTGGATGTGTAGACAGAGGGCTGCAAATAAACAGGGTGGCAAATGAGAAAGAGGAGGAGATGATAGAATAGATAGGGTGCTGTAGTCTTACTCTCCCACACATCACTCTTAAAATTCAGAGAGAGACAAACATTGTCTGTTGGTGTGTGCAGGGACTAGACTGCAAACGGGCACAGTGCCAGGAGGATGTGGGCCAGGGAGGTGGGGAAAAAAATGAGTAAAAAAGGAGAGGAGCAGAGAAAGAGGGGTGGATGTGTAGACAGAGGGCTGCAAATAAACAGGGTGGCAAATGAGAAAGAGGAGGAGATGATAGAATAGATAGGGTGCTGTAGTCTTACTCTCCCACACATCACTCTTAAAATTCAGAGAGAGACAAACATTGTTGGTGTGTGCAGGGACTAGACTGCAAACGGGCACAGTGCCAGGAGGATGTGGGCCAGGGAGGTGTGGAAAAAATGAGTAAAAAAGGAGAGGAGCAGAGAAAGAGGGGTGGATGTGTAGACAGAGGGCTGCAAATAAACAGGGTGGCAAATGAGAAAGAGGAGGAGATGATAGAATAGATAGGGTGCTGTAGTCTTACTCTCCCACACATCACTCTTAAAATTCAGAGAGAGACAAACATTGTCTGTTGGTGTGTGCAGGGACTAGACTGCAAACGGGCACAGTGCCAGGAGGATGTGGGCCAGGGAGGTGGGGAAATAATGAGTAAAAAAGGAGAGGAGCAGAGAAAGAGGGGTGGATGTGTAGACAGAGGGCTGCAAATAAACAGGGTGGCAAATGAGAAAGAGGAGGAGATGATAGAATAGATAGGGTGCTGTAGCCTTACTCTCCCACACATCACTCTTAAAATTCAGAGAGAGACAAACATTGTCTGTTGGTGTGTGCAGGGACTAGACTGCAAACGGGCACAGTGCCAGGAGGATGTGGGCCAGGGAGGTGGGGAAAAAATGAGTAAAAAAGGAGAGGAGCAGAGAAAGAGGGGTGGATGTGTAGACAGAGGGCTGCAAATAAACAGGGTGGCAAATGAGAAAGAGGAGGAGATGATAGAATAGATAGGGTGCTGTAGTCTTACTCTCCCACACATCACTCTTAAAATTCAGAGAGAGACAAACATTGTCTGTTGGTGTGTGCAGGGACTAGACTGCAAACGGGCACAGTGCCAGGAGGATGTGGGCCAGGGAAGTGGGGAAAAATGAGTAAAAAAGGAGAGGAGCAGAGAAAGAGGGGTGGATGTGTAGACAGAGGGCTGCAAATAAACAGGGTGGCAGAGAAAGAGGAGGAGATGATAGAATAGATAGGGTGCAGTAGTCTTACTCTCCCACACATCACTCTTGAAATTCAGAGAGAGACAAACGTTGTCTGTTGGTGTGTGCAGGGACTAGACTGCAAACGGGCACAGTGCCAGGAGGATGTGGGCCAGGGAGGTGGGGAAAAAAATGAGTAAAAAAGGAGAGGAGCAGAGAAAGAGGGGTGGATGTGTAGACAGAGGGCTGCAAATAAACAGGGTGGCAAATGAGAAAGAGGAGGAGATGATAGAATAGATAGGGTGCTGTAGTCTTACTCTCCCACACATCACTCTTAAAATTCAGAGAGAGACAAACATTGTCTGTTGGTGTGTGCAGGGACTAGACTGCAAACGGGCACAGTGCCAGGAGGATGTGGGCCAGGGAGGTGGGGAAAAAATGAGTAAAAAAGGAGAGGAGCAGAGAAAGAGGGGTGGATGTGTAGACAGAGGGCTGCAAATAAACAGGGTGGCAAATAAGAAAGAGGAGGAGATGATAGAATAGATAGGGTGCTGTAGTCTTACTCTCCCACACATCACTCTTAAAATTCAGAGAGAGACAAACATTGTCTGTTGGTGTGTGCAGGGACTAGACTGCAAACGGGCACAGTGCCAGGAGGATGTGGGCCAGGGAGGTGGGGAAAAAATGAGTAAAAAAGGAGAGGAGCAGAGAAAGAGGGGTGGATGTGTAGACAGAGGGCTGCAAATAAACAGGGTGGCAAATGAGAAAGAGGAGGAGATGATAGAATAGATAGGGTGCTGTAGTCTTACTCTCCCACACATCACTCTTAAAATTCAGAGAGAGACAAACATTGTCTGTTGGTGTGTGCAGGGACTAGACTGCAAACGGGCACAGTGCCAGGAGGATGTGGGCCAGGGAGGTGGGGAAAAAATGAGTAAAAAAGGAGAGGAGCAGAGAAAGAGGGGTGGATGTGTAGACAGAGGGCTGCAAATAAACAGGGTGGCAAATGAGAAAGAGGAGGAGATGATAGAATAGATAGGGTGCTGTAGTCTTACTCTCCCACACATCACTCTTAAAATTCAGAGAGAGACAAACATTGTCTGTTGGTGTGTGCAGGGACTAGACTGCAAACGGGCACAGTGCCAGGAGGATGTGGGCCAGGGAGGTGGGGAAAAAAATGAGTAAAAAAGGAGAGGAGCAGAGAAAGAGGGGTGGATGTGTAGACAGAGGGCTGCAAATAAACAGGGTGGCAAATGAGAAAGAGGAGGAGATGATAGAATAGATAGGGTGCCGTAGTCTTACTCTCCCACACATCACTCTTAAAATTCAGAGAGAGACAAACATTGTCTGTTGGTGTGTGCAGGGACTAGACTGCAAACGGGCACAGTGCCAGGAGGATGTGGGCCAGGGAGGTGGGGAAAAAATGAGTAAAAAAGGAGAGGAGCAGAGAAAGAGGGGTGGATGTGTAGACAGAGGGCTGCAAATAAACAGGGTGGCAAATGAGAAAGAGGAGGAGATTATAGAATAGATAGGGTGCTGTAGTCTTACTCTCCCACACATCACTCTTAAAATTCAGAGAGAGACAAACATTGTCTGTTGGTGTGTACAGGGACTAGACTGCAAATGTGCACAGTGCCAGGAGGATGTGGGCCAGGGAGGTGGGGAAAAAATGAGTAAAAAAGGAGAGGAGCAGAGAAAGAGGGGTGGATGTGTAGACAGAGGGCTGCAAATAAACAGGGTGGCAAATGAGAAAGAGGAGGAGATGATAGAATAGATAGGGTGCTGTAGTCTTACTCTCCCACACATCACTCTTAAAATTCAGAGAGAGACAAACATTGTTTGTTGGTGTGTGCAGGGACTAGACTGCAAACGGGCACAGTACCAGGAGGATGTGGGCCAGGGAGGTGGGGAAAAAAATGAGTAAAAAAGGAGAGGAGCAGAGAAAGAGGGGTGGATGTGTAGACAGAGGGCTGCAAATAAACAGGGTGGCAAATGAGAAAGAGGAGGAGATGATAGAATAGATAGGGTGCTGTAGTCCTACTCTCCCACACATCACTCTTAAAATTCAGAGAGAGACAAACATTGTCTGTTGGTGTGTGCAGGGACTAGACTGCAAACGGGCACAGGGCGAGGAGGATGTGGGCCAGGGAGGTGGGGAAAAAATGAGTAAAAAAGGAGAGGAGCAGAGAAAGAGGGGTGGATGTGTAGACAGAGGGCTGCAAATAAACAGGGTGGCAAATGAGAAAGAGGAGGAGATGATAGAATAGATAGGGTGCTGTAGTCTTACTCTCCCACACATCACTCTTAAAATTCAGAGAGAGACAAACATTGTCTGTTGGTGTGTGCAGGGACTAGACTGCAAACGGGCACAGTGCCAGGAGGATGTGGGCCAGGGAGGTGGGGAAAAAATGAGTAAAAAAGGAGAGGAGCAGAGAAAGAGGGGTGGATGTGTAGACAGAGGGCTGCAAATAAACAGGGTGGCAAATGAGAAAGAGGAGGAGATGATAGAATAGATAGGGTGCTGTAGTCTTACTCTCCCACACATCACTCTTAAAATTCAGAGAGAGACAAACATTGTCTGTTGGTGTGTGCAGGGACTAGACTGCAAACGGGCACAGTGCCAGGAGGATGTGGGCCAGGGAGGTGGGGAAAAAATGAGTAAAAAAGGAGAGGAGCAGAGAAAGAGGGGTGGATGTGTAGACAGAGGGCTGCAAATAAACAGGGTGGCAAATGAGAAAGAGGAGGAGATGATAGAATAGATAGGGTGCTGTAGTCCTACTCTCCCACACATCACTCTTAAAATTCAGAGAGAGACAAACATTGTCTGTTGGTGTGTGCAGGGACTAGACTGCAAACGGGCACAAGTGCCAGGAGGATGTGGGCCAGGGAGGTGGGGAAAAAATGAGTAAAAAAGGAGAGGAGCAGAGAAAGAGGGGTGGATGTGTAGACAGAGGGCTGCAAATAAACAGGGTGGCAAATGAGAAAGAGGAGGAGATGATAGAATAGATAGGGTGCTGTAGTCTTACTCTCCCACACATCACTCTTAAAATTCAGAGACAAACATTGTCTGTTGGTGTGTGCAGGGACTAGACTGCAAACGGGCACAGTGCCAGGAGGATGTGGGCCAGGGAGGTGGGGAAAAAATGAGTAAAAAAGGAGAGGAGCAGAGAAAGAGGGGTGGATGTGTAGACAGAGGGCTGCAAATAAACAGGGTGGCAAATGAGAAAGAGGAGGAGATGATAGAATAGATAGGGTGCTGTAGTCTTACTCTCCCACACATCACTCTTAAAATTCAGAGAGAGACAAACATTGTCTGTTGGTGTGTGCAGGGACTAGACTGCAAACGGGCACAGTGCCAGGAGGATGTGGGCCAGGGAGGTGGGGAAAAAATGAGTAAAAAAGGAGAGGAGCAGAGAAAGAGGGGTGGATGTGTAGACAGAGGGCTGCAAATAAACAGGGTGGCAAATGAGAAAGAGGAGGAGATGATAGAATAGATAGGGTGCTGTAGTCTTACTCTCCCACACATCACTCTTAAAATTCAGAGAGAGACAAACATTGTCTGTTGGTGTGTGCAGGGACTAGACTGCAAACGGGCACAGTGCCAGGAGGATGTGGGCCACGGAGGTGGGGAAAAAGTGAGTAAAAAAGGAGAGGAGCAGAGAAAGAGGGGTGGATGTGTAGACAGAGGGCTGCAAATAAACAGGGTGGCAAATGAGAAAGAGGAGGAGATGATAGAATAGATAGGGTGCTGTAGTCTTACTCTCCCACACATCACTCTTAAAATTCAGAGAGAGACAAACATTGTCTGTTGGTGTGTGCAGGGACTAGACTGCAAACGGGCACAGTGCCAGGAGGATGTGGGCCAGGGAGGTGGGGAAAAAATGAGTAAAAAAGGAGAGGAGCGGAGAAAGAGGGGTGGATGTGTAGACAGAGGGCTGCAAATAAACAGGGTGGCAAATGAGAAAGAGGAGGAGATGATAGAATAGATAGGGTGCTGTAGTCTTACTCTCCCACACATCACTCTTAAAATTCAGAGAGAGACAAACATTGTCTGTTGGTGTGTGCAGGGACTAGACTGCAAACGGGCACAGTGCCAGGAGGATGTGGGCCAGGGAGGTGGGGAAAAAATGAGTAAAAAAGGAGAGGAGCAGAGAAAGAGGGGTGGATGTGTAGACAGAGGGCTGCAAATAAACAGGGTGGCAAATGAGAAAGAGGAGGAAATGATAGAATAGATAGGGTGCTGTAGTCCTACTCTCCCACACATCACTCTTAAAATTCAGAGAGAGACAAACATTGTCTGTTGGTGTGTGCAGGGACTAGACTGCAAACGGGCACAGGGCCAGGAGGATGTGGGCCAGGGAGGTGGGGAAAAAATGAGTAAAAAAGGAGAGGAGCAGAGAAAGAGGGGTGGATGTGTAGACAGAGGGCTGCAAATAAACAGGGTGGCAAATGAGAAAGAGGAGGAGATGATAGAATAGATAGGGTGCTGTAGTCTTACTCTCCCACACATCACTCTTAAAATTCAGAGAGAGACAAACATTGTCTGTTGGTGTGTGCAGGGACTAGACTGCAAACGGGCACAGTGCCAGGAGGATGTGGGCCAGGGAAGTGGGGAAAAATGAGTAAAAAAGGAGAGGAGCAGAGAAAGAGGGGTGGATGTGTAGACAGAGGGCTGCAAATAAACAGGGTGGCAAATGAGAAAGAGGAGGAGATGATAGAATAGATAGGGTGCTGTAGTCTTACTCTCCCACACATCACTCTTGAAATTCAGAGAGAGACAAACATTGTCTGTTGGTGTGTGCAGGGACTAGACTGCAAACGGGCACAGTGCCAGGAGGATGTGGGCCAGGGAGGTGGGGAAAAAATGAGTAAAAAAGGAGAGGAGCAGAGAAAGAGGGGTGGATGTGTAGACAGAGGGCTGCAAATAAACAGGGTGGCAGAGAAAGAGGAGGAGATGATAGAATAGATAGGGTGCTGTAGTCTTACTCTCCCACACATCACTCTTAAAATTCATAGAGAGACAAACATTGTCTGTTGGTGTGTGCAGGGACTAGACTGCAAACGGGCACAGTGCCAGGAGGATGTGGGCCAGGGAGGTGGGGAAAAAATGAGTAAAAAAGGAGAGGAGCAGAGAAAGAGGGGTGGATGTGTAGACAGAGGGCTGCAAATAAACAGGGTGGCAAATGAGAAAGAGGAGGAGATGATAGAATAGATAGGGTGCTGTAGTCTTACTCTCCCACACATCACTCTTAAAATTCAGAGAGAGACAAACATTGTCTGTTGGTGTGTGCAGGGACTAGACTGCAAACGGGCACAGTGCCAGGAGGATGTGGGCCAGGGAGGTGGGGAAAAAATGAGTAAAAAAGGAGAGGAGCAGAGAAAGAGGGGTGGATGTGTAGACAGAGGGCTGCAAATAAACAGGGTGGCAAATAAGAAAGAGGAGGAGATGATAGAATAGATAGGGTGCTGTAGTCTTACTCTCCCACACATCACTCTTAAAATTCAGAGAGAGACAAACATTGTCTGTTGGTGTGTGCAGGGACTAGACTGCAAACGGGCACAGTGCCAGGAGGATGTGGGCCAGGGAGGTGGGGAAAAAATGAGTAAAAAAGGAGAGGAGCAGAGAAAGAGGGGTGGATGTGTAGACAGAGGGCTGCAAATAAACAGGGTGGCAAATGAGAAAGAGGAGGAGATGATAGAATAGATAGGGTGCTGTAGTCTTACTCTCCCACACATCACTCTTAAAATTCAGAGAGAGACAAACATTGTCTGTTGGTGTGTGCAGGGACTAGACTGCAAACGGGCACAGTGCCAGGAGGATGTGGGCCAGGGAGGTGGGGAAAAAATGAGTAAAAAAGGAGAGGAGCAGAGAAAGAGGGGTGGATGTGTAGACAGAGGGCTGCAAATAAATATGGTGGCAAATGAGAAAGAAGAGGAAATGATAGAATAGATAGGGTGCTGTAGTCCTACTCTCCCACACATCACTCTTAAAATTCAGAGAGAGACAAACATTGTCTGTTGGTGTGTGCAGGGACTAGACTGCAAACGGGCACAGTGCCAGGAGGATGTGGGCCAGGGAGGTGGGGAAAAAATGAGTAAAAAAGGAGAGGAGCAGAGAAAGAGGGGTGGATGTGTAGACAGAGGGCTGCAAATAAACAGGGTGGCAAATGAGAAAGAGGAGGAGATGATAGAATAGATAGGGTGCTGTAGTCTTACTCTCCCACACATCACTCTTAAAATTCAGAGAGAGACAAACATTGTCTGTTGGTGTGTGCAGGGACTAGACTGCAAACGGGCACAGTGCCAGGAGGATGTGGGCCAGGGAGGTGGGGAAAAAAATGAGTAAAAAAGGAGAGGAGCAGAGAAAGAGGGGTGGATGTGTAGACAGAGGGCTGCAAATAAACAGGGTGGCAAATGAGAAAGAGGAGGAGATGATAGAATAGATAGGGTGCTGTAGTCTTACTCTCCCACACATCACTCTTAAAATTCAGAGAGAGACAAACATTGTCTGTTTGTGTGTGCAGGGACTAGACTGCAAACGGGCACAGTTCCAGGAGGATGTGGGCCAGGGAGGTGGGGAAAAAATGAGTAAAAAAGGAGAGGAGCAGAGAAAGAGGGGTGGATGTGTAGACAGAGGGCTGCAAATAAACAGGGTGGCAAATGAGAAAGAGGAGGAGATGATAGAATAGATAGGGTGCTGTAGTCTTACTCTCCCACACATCACTCTTAAAATTCAGAGAGAGACAAACATTGTTTGTTGGTGTGTGCAGGGACTAGACTGCAAACGGGCACAGTACCAGGAGGATGTTGGCCAGGGAGGTGGGGAAAAAAATGAGTAAAAAAGGAGAGGAGCAGAGAAAGAGGGGTGGATGTGTAGACAGAGGGCTGCAAATAAACAGGGTGGCAAATGAGAAAGAGGAGGAGATGATAGAATAGATAGGGTGCTGTAGTCTTACTCTCCCACACATCACTCTTAAAATTCAGAGAGAGACAAACATTGTTTGTTGGTGTGTGCAGGGACTAGACTGCAAACGGGCACAGTACCAGGAGGATGTGGGCCAGGGAGGTGGGGAAAAAAATGAGTAAAAAAGGAGAGGAGCAGAGAAAGAGGGGTGGATGTGTAGACAGAGGGCTGCAAATAAACAGGGTGGCAAATGAGAAAGAGGAGGAGATGATAGAATAGATAGGGTGCTGTAGTCTTACTCTCCCACACATCACTCTTAAAATTCAGAGAGAGACAAACATTGTCTGTTGGTGTGTGCAGGGACTAGACTGCAAACGGGCACAGGGCCAGGAGGATGTGGGCCAGGGAGGTGGGGAAAAAATGAGTAAAAAAGGAGAGGAGCAGAGAAAGAGGGGTGGATGTGTAGACAGAGGGCTGCAAATAAACAGGGTGGCAAATGAGAAAGAGGAGGAGATGATAGAATAGATAGGGTGCTGTAGTCTTACTCTCCCACACATCACTCTTAAAATTCAGAGAGAGACAAACATTGTCTGTTGGTGTGTGCAGGGACTAGACTGCAAACGGGCACAGTGCCAGGAGGATGTGGGCCAGGGAGGTGGGGAAAAAATGAGTAAAAAAGGAGAGGAGCAGAGAAAGAGGGGTGGATGTGTAGACAGAGGGCTGCAAATAAACAGGGTGGCAAATGAGAAAGAGGAGGAGATGATAGAATAGATAGGGTGCTGTAGTCTTACTCTCCCACACATCACTCTTAAAATTCAGAGAGAGACAAACATTGTCTGTTGGTGTGTGCATGGACTAGACTGCAAACGGGCACAGTGCCAGGAGGATGTGGGCCAGGGAGGTGGGGAAAAAATGAGTAAAAAAGGAGAGGAGCAGAGAAAGAGGGGTGGATGTGTAGACAGAGGGCTGCAAATAAACAGGGTGGCAAATGAGAAAGAGGAGGAGATGATAGAATAGATAGGGTGCTGTAGTCTTACTCTCCCAACAACACTCTTAAAATTCAGAGAGAGACAAACATTGTCTGTTGGTGTGTGCAGGGACTAGACTGCAAACGGGCACAGTGCCAGGAGGATGTGGGCCAGGGAGGTGGGGAAAAAAATGAGTAAAAAAGGAGAGGAGCAGAGAAAGAGGGGTGGATGTGTAGACAGAGGGCTGCAAATAAACAGGGTGGCAAATGAGAAAGAGGAGGAGATGATAGAATAGATAGGGTGCTGTAGTCTTACTCTCCCACACATCACTCTTAAAATTCAGAGAGAGACAAACATTGTCTGTTGGTGTGTGCAGGGACTAGACTGCAAACGGGCACAGTGCCAGGAGGATGTGGGCCAGGGAGGTGGGGAAAAAATGAGTAAAAAAGGAGAGGAGCAGAGAAAGAGGGGTGGATGTGTAGACAGAGGGCTGCAAATAAACAGGGTGGCAAATGAGAAAGAGGAGGAGATGATAGAATAGATAGGGTGCTGTAGTCTTACTCTCCCACACATCACTCTTAAAATTCAGAGAGAGACAAACATTGTCTGTTGGTGTGTGCAGGGACTAGACTGCAAACGGGCACAGTGCCAGGAGGATGTGGGCCAGGGAGGTGGGGAAAAAATGAGTAAAAAAGGAGAGGAGCAGAGAAAGAGGGGTGGATGTGTAGACAGAGGGCTGCAAATAAACAGGGTGGCAAATGAGAAAGAGGAGGAGATGATAGAATAGATAGGGTGCTGTAGTCTTACTCTCCCACACATCACTCTTAAAATTCAGAGAGAGACAAACATTGTCTGTTGGTGTGTGCAGGGACTAGACTGCAAACGGGCACAGTGCCAGGAGGATGTGGGCCAGGGAGGTGGGGAAAAAAATGAGTAAAAAAGGAGAGGAGCAGAGAAAGAGGGGTGGATGTGTAGACAGAGGGCTGCAAATAAACAGGGTGGCAAATGAGAAAGAGGAGGAGATGATAGAATAGATAGGGTGCTGTAGTCTTACTCTCCCACACATCACTCTTAAAATTCAGAGAGAGACAAACATTGTCTGTTGGTGTGTGCAGGGACTAGACTGCAAACGGGCACAGTGCCAGGAGGATGTGGGCCTGGGAGGTGGGGAAAAAATGAGTAAAAAAGGAGAGGAGCAGAGAAAGAGGGGTGGATGTGTAGACAGAGGGCTGCAAATAAACAGGGTGGCAAATGAGAAAGAGGAGGAGATGATAGAATAGATAGGGTGCTGTAGTCTTACTCTCCCACACATCACTCTTAAAATTCAGAGAGAGACAAACATTGTCTGTTGGTGTGTGCAGGGACTAGACTGCAAACGGGCACAGTGCCAGGAGGATGTGGGCCAGGGAGGTGGGGAAAAAATGAGTAAAAAAGGAGAGGAGCAGAGAAAGAGGGGTGGATGTGTAGACAGAGGGCTGCAAATAAACAGGGTGGCAAATGAGAAAGAGGAGGAGATGATAGAATAGATAGGGTGCTGTAGTCCTACTCTCCCACACATCACTCTTAAAATTCAGAGAGAGACAAACATTGTCTGTTGGTGTGTGCAGGGACTAGACTGCAAACGGGCACAGGGCCAGGAGGATGTGGGCCAGGGAGGTGGGGAAAAAATGAGTAAAAAAGGAGAGGAGCAGAGAAAGAGGGGTGGATGTGTAGACAGAGGGCTGCAAATAAACAGGGTGGCAAATGAGAAAGAGGAGGAGATGATAGAATAGATAGGGTGCTGTAGTCTTACTCTCTCACACATCACTCTTAAAATTCAGAGAGACAAACATTGTCTGTTGGTGTGTGCAGGGACTAGACTGCAAACGGGCACAGTGCCAGGAGGATGTGGGCCAGGGAGGTGGGGAAAAAAATGAGTAAAAAAGGAGAGGAGCAGAGAAAGAGGGGTGGATGTGTAGACAGAGGGCTGCAAATAAACAGGGTGGCAAATGAGAAAGAGGAGGAGATGATAGAATAGATAGGGTGCTGTAGTCTTACTCTCCCACACATCACTCTTAAAATTCAGAGAGAGGCAAACATTGTCTGTTGGTGTGTGCAGGGACTAGACTGCAAACGGGCACAGTGCCAGGAGGATGTGGGCCAGGGAGGTGGGGAAAAAATGAGTAAAAAAGGAGAGGAGCAGAGAAAGAGGGGTGGATGTGTAGACAGAGGGCTGCAAATAAACAGGGTGGCAAATGAGAAAGAGGAGGAGATGATAGAATAGATAGGGTGCTGTAGTCTTACTCTCCCACACATCACTCTTAAAATTCAGAGAGAGACAAACATTGTCTGTTGGTGTGTACAGGGACTAGACTGCAAATGGGCACAGTGCCAGGAGGATGTGGGCCAGGGAGGTGGGGAAAAAATGAGTAAAAAAGGAGAGGAGCAGAGAAAGAGGGGTGGATGTGTAGACAGAGGGCTGCAAATAAACAGGGTGGCAAATGAGAAAGAGGAGGAGATGATAGAATAGATAGGGTGCTGTAGTCTTACTCTCCCACACATCACTCTTAAAATTCAGAGAGAGACAAACATTGTCTGTTGGTGTGTGCAGGGACTAGACTGCAAACGGGCACAGTGCCAGGAGGATGTGGGCCAGGGAGGTGGGGAAAAAATGAGTAAAAAAGGAGAGGAGCAGAGAAAGAGGGGTGGATGTGTAGACAGAGGGCTGCAAATAAACAGGGTGGCAAATGAGAAAGAGGAGGAGATGATAGAATAGATAGGGTGCTGTAGTCTTACTCTCCCACACATCACTCTTAAAATTCAGAGAGAGACAAACATTGTTTGTTGGTGTGTGCAGGGACTAGACTGCAAACGGGCACAGTACCAGGAGGATGTGGGCCAGGGAGGTGGGGAAAAAAATGAGTAAAAAAGGAGAGGAGCAGAGAAAGAGGGATGGATGTGTAGACAGAGGGCTGCAAATAAACAGGGTGGCAAATGAGAAAGAGGAGGAGATGATAGAATAGATAGGGTGCTGTAGTCCTACTCTCCCACACATCACTCTTAAAATTCAGAGAGAGACAAACATTGTCTGTTGGTGTGTGCAGGGACTAGACTGCAAACGGGCACAGGGCCAGGAGGATGTGGGCCAGGGAGGTGGAAAAAAATGAGTAAAAAAGGAGAGGAGCAGAGAAAGAGGGGTGGATGTGTAGACAGAGGGCTGCAAATAAACAGGGTGGCAAATGAGAAAGAGGAGGAGATGATAGAATAGATAGGGTGCTGTAGTCTTACTCTCCCACACATCACTCTTAAAATTCAGAGAGAGACAAACATTGTCTGTTGGTGTGTGCAGGGACTAGACTGCAAACGGTCACAGTGCCAGGAGGATGTGGGCCAGGGAGGTGGGAAAAAAATGAGTAAAAAAGGAGAGGAGCAGAGAAAGAGGGGTGGATGTGTAGACAGAGGGCTGCAAATAAACAGGGTGGCAAATGAGAAAGAGGAGGAGATGATAGAATAGATAGGGTGCTGTAGTCTTACTCTCCCACACATCACTCTTAAAATCCAGAGAGAGACAAACATTGTCTGTTGGTGTGTGCAGGGACTAGACTGCAAACGGGCACAGGGCCAGGAGGATGGGGGCCAGGGAGGTGGGGAAAAAATGAGTAAAAAAGGAGAGGAGCAGAGAAAGAGGGGTGGATGTGTAGACAGAGGGCTGCAAATAAACAGGGTGGCAAATGAGAAAGAGGAGGAGATGATAGAATAGATAGGGTGCTGTAGTCTTACTCTCCCACACATCACTCTTAAAATTCAGAGAGAGACAAACATTGTCTGTTGGTGTGTGCAGGGACTAGACTGCAAACGGGCACAGTGCCAGGAGGATG
This sequence comes from Schistocerca gregaria, assembly GCF_023897955.1. NCBI lineage: Eukaryota > Metazoa > Arthropoda > Insecta > Orthoptera > Acrididae > Schistocerca > Schistocerca gregaria. Next base: position 251,224,737 of record NC_064925.1, read on the forward strand.
TGGGCCAGGGAGGTGGGGAAAAAAATGAGTAAAAAAGGAGAGGAGCAGAGAAAGAGGGGTGGATGTGTAGACAGAGGGCTGCAAATAAACAGGGTGGCAAATGAGAAAGAGGAGGAGATGATAGAATAGATAGGGTGCTGTAGTCTTACTCTCCCACACATCACTCTTAAAATTCAGAGAGAGACAAACATTGTCTGTTGGTGTGTGCAGGGACTAGACTGCAAACAGGCACAGTGCCAGGAGGATGTGGCCAGGGAGGTGGGGAAAAAATGAGTAAAAAAAGGAGAGGAGCAGAGAAAGAGGGGTGGATGTGTAGACAGAGGGCTGCAAATAAACAGGGTGGCAAATGAGAAAGAGGAGGAGATGATAGAATAGATAGGGTGCTGTAGTCTTACTCTCCCACACATCACTCTTAAAATTCAGAGAGAGACAAACATTGTCTGTTGGTGTGTGCAGGGACTAGACTGCAAACGGGCACAGTGCCAGGAGGATGTGGGCCAGGGAGGTGGGGAAAAAAATGAGTAAAAAAGGAGAGGAGCAGAGAAAGAGGGGTGGATGTGTAGACAGAGGGCTGCAAATAAACAGGGTGGCAAATGAGAAAGAGGAGGAGATGATAGAATAGATAGGGTGCTGTAGTCTTACTCTCCCACACATCACTCTTAAAATTCAGAGAGAGACAAACATTGTTGGTGTGTGCAGGGACTAGACTGCAAACGGGCACAGTGCCAGGAGGATGTGGGCCAGGGAGGTGTGGAAAAAATGAGTAAAAAAGGAGAGGAGCAGAGAAAGAGGGGTGGATGTGTAGACAGAGGGCTGCAAATAAACAGGGTGGCAAATGAGAAAGAGGAGGAGATGATAGAATAGATAGGGTGCTGTAGTCTTACTCTCCCACACATCACTCTTAAAATTCAGAGAGAGACAAACATTGTCTGTTGGTGTGTGCAGGGACTAGACTGCAAACGGGCACAGTGCCAGGAGGATGTGGGCCAGGGAGGTGGGGAAATAATGAGTAAAAAAGGAGAGGAGCAGAGAAAGAGGGGTGGATGTGTAGACAGAGGGCTGCAAATAAACAGGGTGGCAAATGAGAAAGAGGAGGAGATGATAGAATAGATAGGGTGCTGTAGCCTTACTCTCCCACACATCACTCTTAAAATTCAGAGAGAGACAAACATTGTCTGTTGGTGTGTGCAGGGACTAGACTGCAAACGGGCACAGTGCCAGGAGGATGTGGGCCAGGGAGGTGGGGAAAAAATGAGTAAAAAAGGAGAGGAGCAGAGAAAGAGGGGTGGATGTGTAGACAGAGGGCTGCAAATAAACAGGGTGGCAAATGAGAAAGAGGAGGAGATGATAGAATAGATAGGGTGCTGTAGTCTTACTCTCCCACACATCACTCTTAAAATTCAGAGAGAGACAAACATTGTCTGTTGGTGTGTGCAGGGACTAGACTGCAAACGGGCACAGTGCCAGGAGGATGTGGGCCAGGGAAGTGGGGAAAAAATGAGTAAAAAAGGAGAGGAGCAGAGAAAGAGGGGTGGATGTGTAGACAGAGGGCTGCAAATAAACAGGGTGGCAGAGAAAGAGGAGGAGATGATAGAATAGATAGGGTGCTGTAGTCTTACTCTCCCACACATCACTCTTGAAATTCAGAGAGAGACAAACGTTGTCTGTTGGTGTGTGCAGGGACTAGACTGCAAACGGGCACAGTGCCAGGAGGATGTGGGCCAGGGAGGTGGGGAAAAAATGAGTAAAAAAGGAGAGGAGCAGAGAAAGAGGGGTGGATGTGTAGACAGAGGGCTGCAAATAAACAGGGTGGCAAATAAGAAAGAGGAGGAGATGATAGAATAGATAGGGTGCTGTAGTCTTACTCTCCCACACATCACTCTTAAAATTCAGAGAGAGACAAACATTGTCTGTTGGTGTGTGCAGGGACTAGACTGCAAACGGGCACAGTGCCAGGAGGATGTGGGCCAGGGAGGTGGGGAAAAAATGAGTAAAAAAGGAGAGGAGCAGAGAAAGAGGGGTGGATGTGTAGACAGAGGGCTGCAAATAAACAGGGTGGCAAATGAGAAAGAGGAGGAGATGATAGAATAGATAGGGTGCTGTAGTCTTACTCTCCCACACATCACTCTTAAAATTCAGAGAGAGACAAACATTGTCTGTTGGTGTGTGCAGGGACTAGACTGCAAACGGGCACAGTGCCAGGAGGATGTGGGCCAGGGAGGTGGGGAAAAAATGAGTAAAAAAGGAGAGGAGCAGAGAAAGAGGGGTGGATGTGTAGACAGAGGGCTGCAAATAAACAGGGTGGCAAATGAGAAAGAGGAGGAGATGATAGAATAGATAGGGTGCTGTAGTCTTACTCTCCCACACATCACTCTTAAAATTCAGAGAGAGACAAACATTGTCTGTTGGTGTGTGCAGGGACTAGACTGCAAACGGGCACAGTGCCAGGAGGATGTGGGCCAGGGAGGTGGGGAAAAAATGAGTAAAAAAGGAGAGGAGCAGAGAAAGAGGGGTGGATGTGTAGACAGAGGGCTGCAAATAAACAGGGTGGCAAATGAGAAAGAAGAGGAAATGATAGAATAGATAGGGTGCTGTAGTCCTACTCTCCCACACATCACTCTTAAAATTCAGAGAGAGACAAACATTGTCTGTTGGTGTGTGCAGGGACTAGACTACAAACGGGCACAGTGCCAGGAGGATGTGGGCCAGGGAGGTGGGGAAAAAATGAGTAAAAAAGGAGAGGAGCAGAGAAAGAGGGGTGGATGTGTAGACAGAGGGCTGCAAATAAACAGGGTGGCAAATGAGAAAGAGGAGGAGATGATAGAATAGATAGGGTGCTGTAGTCTTACTCTCCCACACATCACTCTTAAAATTCAGAGAGAGACAAACATTGTCTGTTGGTGTGTACTGGGACTAGACTGCAAATGGGCACAGTGCCAGGAGAATGTGGGCCAGGGAGGTGGGGAAAAAATGAGTAAAAAAGGAGAGGAGCAGAGAAAGAGGGGTGGATGTGTAGACAGAGGGCTGCAAATAAACAGGGTGGCAAATGAGAAAGAGGAGGAGATGATAGAATAGATAGGGTGCTGTAGTCTTACTCTCCCACACATCACTCTTAAAATTCAGAGAGAGACAAACATTGTTTGTTGGTGTGTGCAGGGACTAGACTGCAAACGGGCACAGTACCAGGAGGATGTGGGCCAGGGAGGTGTGGAAAAAAATGAGTAAAAAAGGAGAGGAGCAGAGAAAGAGGGGTGGATGTGTAGACAGAGGGCTGCAAATAAACAGGGTGGCAAATGAGAAAGAGGAGGAGATGATAGAATAGATAGGGTGCTGTAGTCCTACTCTCCCACACATCACTCTTAAAATTCAGAGAGAGACAAACATTGTGTGTTGGTGTGTGCAGGGACTAGACTGCAAACGGGCACAGGGCCAGGAGGATGTGGGCCAGGGAGGTGGGGAAAAAATGAGTAAAAAAGGAGAGGAGCAGAGAAAGAGGGGTGGATGTGTAGACAGAGGGCTGCAAATAAACAGGGTGGCAAATGAGAAAGAGGAGGAGATGATAGAATAGATAGGGTGCTGTAGTCTTACTCTCCCACACATCACTCTTAAAATTCAGAGAGAGACAAACATTGTCTGTTGGTGTGTGCAGGGACTAGACTGCAAACGGGCACAGTGCCAGGAGGATGTGGGCCAGGGAGGTGGGGAAAAAATGAGTAAAAAAGGAGAGGAGCAGAGAAAGAGGGGTGGATGTGTAGACAGAGGGCTGCAAATAAACAGGGTGGCAGAGAAAGAGGAGGAGATGATAGAATAGATAGGGTGCTGTAGTCTTACTCTCCCACACATCACTCTTGAAATTCAGAGAGAGACAAACGTTGTCTGTTGGTGTGTGCAGGGACTAGACTGCAAACGGGCACAGTGCCAGGAGGATGTGGGCCAGGGAGGTGGGGAAAAAATGAGTAAAAAAGGAGAGGAGCAGAGAAAGAGGGGTGGATGTGTAGACAGAGGGCTGCAAATAAACAGGGTGGCAAATGAGAAAGAGGAGGAGATGATAGAATAGATAGGGTGCTGTAGTCTTACTCTCCCACACATCACTCTTAAAATTCAGAGAGAGACAAACATTGTCTGTTGGTGTGTGCAGGGACTAGACTGCAAACGGGCACAGTGCCAGGAGGATGTGGGCCAGGGAGGTGGGGAAAAAATGAGTAAAAAAGGAGAGGAGCAGAGAAAGAGGGGTGGATGTGTAGACAGAGGGCTGCAAATAAACAGGGTGGCAAATGAGAAAGAGGAGGAGATGATAGAATAGATAGGGTGCTGTAGTCTTACTCTCCCACACATCACTCTTAAAATTCAGAGAGAGACAAACATTGTCTGTTGGTGTGTGCAGGGACTAGACTGCAAACGGGCACAGTGCCAGGAGGATGTGGGCCAGGGAAGTGGGGAAAAAATGAGTAAAAAAGGAGAGGAGCAGAGAAAGAGGGGTGGATGTGTAGACAGAGGGCTGCAAATAAACAGGGTGGCAAATGAGAAAGAGGAGGAGATGATAGAATAGATAGGGTGCTGTAGTCTTACTCTCCCACACATCACTCTTGAAATTCAGAGAGAGACAAACATTGTCTGTTGGTGTGTGCAGGGACTAGACTGCAAACGGGCACAGTGCCAGGAGGATGTGGGCCAGGGAGGTGGGGAAAAAATGAGTAAAAAAGGAGAGGAGCAGAGAAAGAGGGGTGGATGTGTAGACAGAGGGCTGCAAATAAACAGGGTGGCAAATGAGAAAGAGGAGGAGATGATAGAATAGATAGGGTGCTGTAGTCTTACTCTCCCACACATCACTCTTAAAATTCAGAGAGAGACAAACATTGTCTGTTGGTGTGTGCAGGGACTAGACTGCAAACGGGCACAGTGCCAGGAGGATGTGGGCCACGGAGGTGGGGAAAAAGTGAGTAAAAAAGGAGAGGAGCAGAGAAAGAGGGGTGGATGTGTAGACAGAGGGCTGCAAATAAACAGGGTGGCAAATAAGAAAGAGGAGGAGATGATAGAATAGATAGGGTGCTGTAGTCTTACTCTCCCACACATCACTCTTAAAATTCAGAGAGAGACAAACATTGTCTGTTGGTGTGTGCAGGGACTAGACTGCAAACGGGCACAGTGCCAGGAGGATGTGGGCCAGGGAGGTGGGGAAAAAATGAGTAAAAAAGGAGAGGAGCAGAGAAAGAGGGGTGGATGTGTAGACAGAGGGCTGCAAATAAACAGGGTGGCAAATGAGAAAGAGGAGGAGATGATAGAATAGATAGGGTGCTGTAGTCTTACTCTCCCACACATCACTCTTAAAATTCAGAGAGAGACAAACATTGTCTGTTGGTGTGTGCAGGGACTAGACTGCAAACGGGCACAGTGCCAGGAGGATGTGGGCCAGGGAGGTGGGGAAAAAATGAGTAAAAAAGGAGAGGAGCAGAGAAAGAGGGGTGGATGTGTAGACAGAGGGCTGCAAATAAACAGGGTGGCAAATGAGAAAGAGGAGGAAATGATAGAATAGATAGGGTGCTGTAGTCCTACTCTCCCACACATCACTCTTAAAATTCAGAGAGAGACAAACATTGTCTGTTGGTGTGTGCAGGGACTAGACTGCAAACAGGCACAGGGCCAGGAGGATGTGGGCCAGGGAGGTGGGGAAAAAATGAGTAAAAAAGGAGAGGAGCAGAGAAAGAGGGGTGGATGTGTAGACAGAGGGCTGCAAATAAACAGGGTGGCAAATGAGAAAGAGGAGGAGATGATAGAATAGATAGGGTGCTGTAGTCTTACTCTCCCACACATCACTCTTAAAATTCAGAGAGAGACAAACATTGTCTGTTGGTGTGTGCAGGGACTAGACTGCAAACGGGCACAGTGCCAGGAGGATGTGGGCCAGGGAAGTGGGGAAAAATGAGTAAAAAAGGAGAGGAGCAGAGAAAGAGGGGTGGATGTGTAGACAGAGGGCTGCAAATAAACAGGGTGGCAAATGAGAAAGAGGAGGAGATGATAGAATAGATAGGGTGCTGTAGTCTTACTCTCCCACACATCACTCTTGAAATTCAGAGAGAGACAAACGTTGTCTGTTGGTGTGTGCAGGGACTAGACTGCAAACGGGCACAGTGCCAGGAGGATGTGGGCCAGGGAGGTGGGGAAAAAATGAGTAAAAAAGGAGAGGAGCAGAGAAAGAGGGGTGGATGTGTAGACAGAGGGCTGCAAATAAACAGGGTGGCAAATGAGAAAGAGGAGGAGATGATAGAATAGATAGGGTGCTGTAGTCTTACTCTCCCACACATCACTCTTAAAATTCATAGAGAGACAAACATTGTCTGTTGGTGTGTGCAGGGACTAGACTGCAAACGGGCACAGTGCCAGGAGGATGTGGGCCAGGGAGGTGGGGAAAAAATGAGTAAAAAAGGAGAGGAGCAGAGAAAGAGGGGTGGATGTGTAGACAGAGGGCTGCAAATAAACAGGGTGGCAAATAAGAAAGAGGAGGAGATGATAGAATAGATAGGGTGCTGTAGTCTTACTCTCCCACACATCACTCTTAAAATTCAGAGAGAGACAAACATTGTCTGTTGGTGTGTGCAGGGACTAGACTGCAAACGGGCACAGTGCCAGGAGGATGTGGGCCAGGGAGGTGGAAAAAAAATGAGTAAAAAAGGAGAGGAGCAGAGAAAGAGGGGTGGATGTGTAGACAGAGGGCTGCAAATAAACAGGGTGGCAAATGAGAAAGAGGAGGAGATGATAGAATAGATAGGGTGCTGTAGTCTTACTCTCCCACACATCACTCTTAAAATTCAGAGAGAGACAAACATTGTCTGTTGGTGTGTGCAGGGACTAGACTGCATACGGGCACAGTGCCAGGAGGATGTGGGCCAGGGAGGTGGGGAAAAAATGAGTAAAAAAGGAGAGGAGCAGAGAAAGAGGGGTGGATGTGTAGACAGAGGGCTGCAAATAAACAGGGTGGCAAATGAGAAAGAAGAGGAAATGATAGAATAGATAGGGTGCTGTAGTCCTACTCTCCCACACATCACTCTTAAAATTCAGAGAGAGACAAACATTGTCTGTTGGTGTGTGCAGGGACTAGATTGCAAACGGGCACAGTGCCAGGAGGATGTGGGCCAGGGAGGTGGGGAAAAAATGAGTAAAAAAGGAGAGGAGCAGAGAAAGAGGGGTGGATGTGTAGACAGAGGGCTGCAAATAAACAGGGTGGCAAATGAGAAAGAGGAGGAGATGATAGAATAGATAGGGTGCTGTAGTCTTACTCTCCCACACATCACTCTTAAAATTCAGAGAGAGACAAACATTGTCTGTTGGTGTGTGCAGGGACTAGACTGCAAACGGGCACAGTGCCAGGAGGATGTGGGCCAGGGAGGTGGGGAAAAAAATGAGTAAAAAAGGAGAGGAGCAGAGAAAGAGGGGTGGATGTGTAGACAGAGGGCTGCAAATAAACAGGGTGGCAAATGAGAAAGAGGAGGAGATGATAGAATAGATAGGGTGCTGTAGTCTTACTCTCCCACACATCACTCTTAAAATTCAGAGAGAGACAAACATTGTCTGTTGGTGTGTGCAGGGACTAGACTGCAAACGGGCACAGTGCCAGGAGGATGTGGGCCAGGGAGGTGGGGAAAAAATGAGTAAAAAAGGAGAGGAGCAGAGAAAGAGGGGTGTATGTGTAGACAGAGGGCTGCAAATAAACAGGGTGGCAAATGAGAAAGAGGAGGAGATGATAGAATAGATAGGGTGCTGTAGTCTTACTCTCCCACACATCACTCTTAAAATTCAGAGAGAGACAAACATTGTTTGTTGGTGTGTGCAGGGACTAGACTGCAAACGGGCACAGTACCAGGAGGATGTGGGCCAGGGAGTTGGGGAAAAAATGAGTAAAAAAGGAGAGGAGCAGAGAAAGAGGGGTGGATGTGTAGACAGAGGGCTGCAAATAAACAGGGTGGCAAATGAGAAAGAGGAGGAGATGATAGAATAGATAGGGTGCTGTAGTCTTACTCTCCCACACATCACTCTTAAAATTCAGAGAGAGACAAACATTGTTTGTTGGTGTGTGCAGGGACTAGACTGCAAACGGGCACAGTACCAGGAGGATGTGGGCCAGGGAGGTGGGGAAAAAAATGAGTAAAAAAGGAGAGGAGCAGAGAAAGAGGGGTGGATGTGTAGACAGAGGGCTGCAAGTAAACAGGGTGGCAAATGAGAAAGAGGAGGAGATGATAGAATAGATAGGGTGCTGTAGTCCTACTCTCCCACACATCACTCTTAAAATTCAGAGAGAGACAAACATTGTCTGTTGGTGTGTGCAGGGACTAGACTGCAAACGGGCACAGGGCCAGGAGGATTTGGGCCAGGGAGGTGGGGAAAAAATGAGTAAAAAAGGAGAGGAGCAGAGAAAGAGGGGTGGATGTGTAGACAGAGGGCTGCAAATAAACAGGGTGGCAAATGAGAAAGAGGAGGAGATGATAGAATAGATAGGGTGCTGTAGTCTTACTCTCCCACACATCACTCTTAAAATTCAGAGAGAGACAAACATTGTCTGTTGGTGTGTGCAGGGACTAGACTGCAAACGGGCACAGTGCCAGGAGGATGTGGGCCAGGGAGGTGGGGAAAAAATGAGTAAAAAAGGAGAGGAGCAGAGAAAGAGGGGTGGATGTGTAGACAGAGGGCTGCAAATAAACAGGGTGGCAAATGAGAAAGAGGAGGAGATGATAGAATAGATAGGGTGCTGTAGTCTTACTCTCCCACACATCACTCTTAAAATTCAGAGAGAGACAAACATTGTCTGTTGGTGTGTGCAGGGACTAGACTGCAAACGGGCACAGTGCCAGGAGGATGTGGGCCAGGGAGGTGGGGAAAAAATGAGTAAAAAAGGAGAGGAGCAGAGAAAGAGGGGTGGATGTGTAGACAGAGGGCTGCAAATAAACAGGGTGGCAAATGAGAAAGAGGAGGAGATGATAGAATAGATAGGGTGCTGTAGTCCTACTCTCCCACACATCACTCTTAAAATTCAGAGAGAGACAAACATTGTCTGTTGGTGTGTGCAGGGACTAGACTGCAAACGGGCACAGTGCCAGGAGGATGTGGGCCAGGGAGGTGGGGAAAAAATGAGTAAAAAAGGAGAGGAGCAGAGAAAGAGGGGTGGATGTGTAGACAGAGGGCTGCAAATAAACAGGGTGGCAAATGAGAAAGAGGAGGAGATGATAGAATAGATAGGGTGTTGTAGTCTTACTCTCCCACACATCACTCTTAAAATTCAGAGAGAGACAAACATTGTCTGTTGGTGTGTGCAGGGACTAGACTGCAAACGGGCACAGTGCCAGGAGGATGTGGACCAGGGAAGTGGGGAAAAAATGAGTAAAAAAGGAGAGGAGCAGAGAAAGAGGGGTGGATGTGTAGACAGAGGGCTGCAAATAAACAGGGTGGCAAATGAGAAAGAGGAGGAGATGATAGAATAGATAGGGTGCTGTAGTCTTACTCTCCCACACATCACTCTTGAAATTCAGAGAGAGACAAACATTGTCTGTTGGTGTGTGCAGGGACTAGACTGCAAACGGGCACAGTGCCAGGAGGATGTGGGCCAGGGAGGTGGGGAAAAAATGAGTAAAAAAGGAGAGGAGCAGAGAAAGAGGGGTGGATGTGTAGACAGAGGGCTGCAAATAAACAGGGTGGCAAATGAGAAAGAGGAGGAGATGATAGAATATATAGGGTGCTGTAGTCTTACTCTCCCACACATCACTCTTAAAATTCAGAGAGAGACAAACATTGTCTGTTGGTGTGTGCAGGGACTAGACTGCAAATGGGCACAGTGCCAGGAGGATGTGGGCCACGGAGGTGGGGAAAAAGTGAGTAAAAAAGGAGAGGAGCAGAGAAAGAGGGGTGGATGTGTAGACAGAGGGCTGCAAATAAACAGGGTGGCAAATAAGAAAGAGGAGGAGATGATAGAATAGATAGGGTGCTGTAGTCATACTCTCCCACACATCACTCTTAAAATTCAGAGAGAGACAAACATTGTCTGTTGGTGTGTGCAGGGACTAGACTGCAAACGGGCACAGTGCCAGGAGGATGTGGGCCAGGGAGGTGGGGAAAAAATGAGTAAAAAAGGAGAGGAGCAGAGAAAGAGGGGTGGATGTGTAGACAGAGGGCTGCAAATAAACAGGGTGGCAAATGAGAAAGAGGAGGAGATGATAGAATAGATAGGGTGCTGTAGTCTTACTCTCCCACACATCACTCTTAAAATTCAGAGAGAGACAAACATTGTCTGTTGGTGTGTGCAGGGACTAGACTGCAAACGGGCACAGTGCCAGGAGGATGTGGGCCATGGAGGTGGGGAAAAAATGAGTAAAAAAGGAGAGGAGCAGAGAAAGAGGGGTGGATGTGTAGACAGAGGGCTGCAAATAAACAGGGTGGCAAATGACAAAGAGGAGGAAATGATAGAATAGATAGGGTGCTGTAGTCCTACTCTCCCACACATCACTCTTAAAATTCAGAGAGAGACAAACATTGTCTGTTGGTGTGTGCAGGGACTAGACTGCAAACGGGCACAGGGCCAGGAGGATGTGGGCCAGGGAGGTTGGGGAAAAAATGAGTAAAAAAGGAGAGGAGCAGAGAAAGAGGGGTGGATGTGTAGACAGAGGGCTGCAAATAAACAGGGTGGCAAATGAGAAAGAGGAGGAGATGATAGAATAGATAGGGTGCTGTAGTCTTACTCTCCCACACATCACTCTTAAAATTCAGAGAGAGACAAACATTGTCTGTTGGTGTGTGCAGGGACTAGACTGCAAACGGGCACAGTGCCAGGAGGATGTGGGCCAGGGAAGTGGGGAAAAATGAGTAAAAAAGGAGAGGAGCAGAGAAAGAGGGGTGGATGTGTAGACAGAGGGCTGCAAATAAACAGGGTGGCAAATGAGAAAGAGGAGGAGATGACAGAATAGATAGGGTGCTGTAGTCTTACTCTCCCACACATCACTCTTGAAATTCAGAGAGAGACAAACATTGTCTGTTGGTGTGTGCAGGGACTAGACTGCAAACGGGCACAGTGCCAGGAGGATGTGGGCCAGGGAGGTGGGGAAAAAATGAGTAAAAAAGGAGAGGAGCAGAGAAAGAGGGGTGGATGTGTAGACAGAGGGCTGCAAATAAACAGGGTGGCAAATGAGAAAGAGGAGGAGATGATAGAATAGATAGGGTGCTGTAGTCTTACTCTCCCACACATCACTCTTAAAATTCAGAGAGAGACAAACATTGTCTGTTGGTGTGTGCAGGGACTAGACTGCAAACGGGCACAGTGCCAGGAGGATGTGGGCCAGGGAGGTGGGGAAAAAATGAGTAAAAAAGGAGAGGAGCAGAGAAAGAGGGGTGGATGTGTAGACAGAGGGCTGCAAATAAACAGGGTGGCAAATAAGAAAGAGGAGGAGATGATAGAATAGATAGGGTGCTGTAGTCTTACTCTCCCACACATCACTCTTAAAATTCGGAGAGAGACAAACATTGTCTGTTGGTGTGTGCAGGGACTAGACTGCAAACGGGCACAGTGCCAGGAGGATGTGGGCCAGGGAGGTGGGGAAAAAATGAGTAAAAAAGGAGAGGAGCAGAGAAAGAGGGGTGGATGTGTAGACAGAGGGCTGCAAATAAACAGGGTGGCAAATGAGAAAGAGGAGGAGATGATAGAATAGATAGGGTGCTGTAGTCTTACTCTCCCACACATCACTCTTAAAATTCAGAGAGAGACAAACATTGTCTGTTGGTGTGTGCAGGGACTAGACTGCAAACGGGCACAGTGCCAGGAGGATGTGGGCCAGGGAGGTGGGGAAAAAATGAGTAAAAAAGGAGAGGAGCAGAGAAAGAGGGGTGGATGTGTAGACAGAGGGCTGCAAATAAACAGGGTGGCAAATGAGAAAGAGGAGGAAATGATAGAATAGATAGGGTGCTGTAGTCCTACTCTCCCACACATCACTCTTAAAATTCAGAGAGAGACAAACATTGTCTGTTGGTGTGTGCAGGGACTAGACTGCAAACGGGCACAGGGCCAGGAGGATGTGGGCCAGGGAGGTGGGGAAAAAATGAGTAAAAAAGGAGAGGAGCAGAGAAAGAGGGGTGGATGTGTAGACAGAGGGCTGCAAATAAACAGGGTGGCAAATGAGAAAGAGGAGGAGATGATAGAATAGATAGGGTGCTGTAGTCTTACTCTCCCACACATCACTCTTAAAATTCAGAGAGAGACAAACATTGTCTGTTGGTGTGTGCAGGGACTAGACTGCAAACGGGCACAGTGCCAGGAGGATGTGGGCCAGGGAGGTGGGAAAAAAATGAGTAAAAAAGGAGAGGAGCAGAGAAAGAGGGGTGGATGTGTAGACAGAGGGCTGCAAATAAACAGGGTGGCAAATGAGAAAGAGGAGGAGATGATAGTATAGATAGGGTGCTGTAGTCTTACTCTCCCACACATCACTCTTAAAATTCAGAGAGAGACAAACATTGTCTGTTGGTGTGTGCAGGGACTAGACTGCAAACGGGCACAGTGCCAGGAGGATGTGGGCCAGGGAGGTGGGGAAAAAATGAGTAAAAAAGGAGAGGAGCAGAGAAAGAGGGGTGGATGTGTAGACAGAGGGCTGCAAATAAACAGGGTGGCAAATGAGAAAGAGGAGGAGATGATAGAATAGATAGGGTGCTGTAGTCTTACTCTCCCACACATCACTCTTAAAATTCAGAGAGAGACAAACATTGTCTGTTGGTGTGTACAGGGACTAGACTGCAAATGGGCACAGTGCCAGGAGGATGTGGGCCAGGGAGGTGGGGAAAAAATGAGTAAAAAAGGAGATGAGCAGAGAAAGAGGGGTGGATGTGTAGACAGAGGGCTGCAAATAAACAGGGTGGCAAATGAGAAAGAGGAGGAGATGATAGAATAGATAGGGTGCTGTAGTCTTACTCTCCCACACATCACTCTTAAAATTCAGAGAGAGACAAACATTGTCTGTTGGTGTGTGCAGGGACTAGACTGCAAACGGGCACAGTGCCAGGAGGATGTGGGCCAGGGAGGTGGGGAAAAAATGAGTAAAAAAGGAGAGGAGCAGAGAAAGAGGGGTGGATGTGTAGACAGAGGGCTGCAAATAAACAGGGTGGCAAATGAGAAAGAGGAGGAGATGATAGAATAGATAGGGTGCTGTAGTCTTACTCTCCCACACATCACTCTTAAAATTCAGAGAGAGACAAACATTGTTTGTTGGTGTGTGCAGGGACTAGACTGCAAACGGGCACAGTACCAGGAGGATGTGGGCCAGGGAGGTGGGGAAAAAAATGAGTAAAAAAGGAGAGGAGCAGAGAAAGAGGGGTGGATGTGTAGACAGAGGGCTGCAAATAAACAGGGTGGCAAATGAGAAAGAGGAGGAGATGATAGAATAGATAGGGTGCTGTAGTCCTACTCTCCCACACATCACTCTTAAAATTCAGAGAGAGACAAACATTGTGTGTTGGTGTGTGCAGGGACTAGACTGCAAACGGGCACAGGGCCAGGAGGATGTGGGCCAGGGAGGTGGGGAAAAAATGAGTAAAAAAGGAGAGGAGCAGAGAAAGAGGGGTGGATGTGTAGACAGAGGGCTGCAAATAAACAGGGTGGCAAATGAGAAAGAGGAGGAGATGATAGAATAGATAGGGTGCTGTAGTCTTACTCTCCCACACATCACTCTTAAAATTCAGAGAGAGACAAACATTGTCTGTTGGTGTGTGCAGGGACTAGACTGCAAACGGGCACAGTGCCAGGAGGATGTGGGCCAGGGAGGTGGGGAAAAAATGAGTAAAAAAGGAGAGGAGCAGAGAAAGAGGGGTGGATGTGTAGACAGAGGGCTGCAAATAAACAGGGTGGCAAATGAGAAAGAGGAGGAGATGATAGAATAAATAGGGTGCTGTAGTCTTACTCTCCCACACATCACTCTTAAAATTCAGAGAGAGAAAAACATTGTCTGTTGGTGTGTGCAGGGACTAGACTGCAAACGGGCACAGTGCCAGGAGGATGTGGGCCAGGGAGGTGGGGAAAAAATGAGTAAAAAAGGAGAGGAGCAGAGAAAGAGGGGTGGATGTGTAGACAGAGGGCTGCAAATAAACAGGGTGGCAAATGAGAAAGAGGAGGAGATGATAGAATAGATAGGGTGCTGTATTCTTACTCTCCCACACATCACTCTTAAAATTCAGAGAGAGACAAACATTGTCTGTTGGTGTGTGCAGGGACTAGACTGCAAACGGGCACAGTGCCAGGAGGATGTGGGCCAGGGAGGTGGAGAAAAAATGAGTAAAAAAGGAGAGGAGCAGAGAAAGAGGGGTGGATGTGTAGACAGAAGGCTGCAAATAAACAGGGTGGCAAATGAGAAAGAGGAGGAGATGATAGAATAGATAGGGTGCTGTAGTCTTACTCTCCCACACATCACTCTTAAAATTCAGAGAGAGACAAACATTGTCTGTTGGTGTGTGCAGGGACTAGACTGCAAACGGGCACAGTGCCAGGAGGATGTGGGCCAGGGAGGTGGGGAAAAAATGAGTAAAAAAGGAGAGGAGCAGAGAAAGAGGGGTGGATGTGTAGACAGAGGGCTGCAAATAAACAGGGTGGCAAATGAGAAAGAGGAGGAAATGATAGAATAGATAGGGTGCTGTAGTCCTACTCTCCCACACATCACTCTTAAAATTCAGAGAGAGACAAACATTGTCTGTTGGTGTGTGCAGGGACTAGACTGCAAATGGGCACAGGGCCAGGAGGATGTGGGCCAGGGAGGTGGGGAAAAAATGAGTAAAAAAGGAGAGGAGCAGAGAAAGAATGGTGGATGTGTAGACAGAGGGCTACAAATAAACAGGGTGGCAAATGAGAAAGAGGAGGAGATGATAGAATAGATAGGGTGCTGTAGTCTTACTCTCCCACACATCACTCTTAAAATTCAGAGAGAGACAAACATTGTCTGTTGGTGTGTGCAGGGACTAGACTGCAAATGGGCACAGTGCCAGGAGGATGTGGGCCAGGGAGGTGGGGAAAAAAATGAGTAAAAAAGGAGAGGAGCAGAGAAAGAGGGGTGGATGTGTAGACAGAGGGCTGCAAATAAACAGGGTGGCAAATGAGAAAGAGGAGGAGATGATAGAATAGATAGGGTGCTGTAGTCTTACTCTCCCACACATCACTCTTAAAATTCAGAGAGAGACAAACATTTTCTGTTGGTGTGTGCAGGGACTAGACTGCAAACGGGCACAGTGCCAGGAGGATGTGGCCAGGGAGGTGGGGAAAAAATGAGTAAAAAAGGAGAGGAGCAGAGAAAGAGGGGTGGATGTGTAGACAGAGGGCTGCAAATAAACAGGGTGGCAAATGAGAAAGAGGAGGAGATGATAGAATAGATAGGGTGCTGTAGTCTTACTCTCCCACACATCACTCTTAAAATTCAGAGAGAGACAAACATTGTCTGTTGGTGTGTGCAGGGACTAGACTGCAAACGGGCACAGTGCCAGGAGGATGTGGGCCAGGGAGGTGGGGAAAAAATGAGTAAAAAAGGAGAGGAGCAGAGAAAGAGGGGTGGATGTGTAGACAGAGGGCTGCAAATAAACAGGGTGGCAAATGAGAAAGAGGAGGAGATGATAGAATAAATAGGGTGCTGTAGTCTTACTCTCCCACACATCACTCTTAAAATTCAGAGAGAGACAAACATTGTCTGTTGGTGTGTGCAGGGACTAGACTGCAAACGGGCACAGTGCCAGGAGGATGTGGGCCAGGGAGGTGGGGAAAAAATGAGTAAAAAAGGAGAGGAGCAGAGAAAGAGGGGTGGATGTGTAGACAGAGGGCTGCAAATAAACAGGGTGGCAAATGAGAAAGAGGAGGAGATGATAGAATAGATAGGGTGCTGTAGTCTTACTCTCCCACACATCACTCTTAAAATTCAGAGAGAGACAAACATTGTCTGTTGGTGTGTGCAGGGACTAGACTGCAAACGGGCACAGTGCCAGGAGGATGTGGGCCAGGGAGGTGGAGAAAAAATGAGTAAAAAAGGAGAGGAGCAGAGAAAGAGGGGTGGATGTGTAGACAGAAGGCTGCAAATAAACAGGGTGGCAAATGAGAAAGAGGAGGAGATGATAGAATAGATAGGGTGCTGTAGTCTTACTCTCCCACACATCACTCTTAAAATTCAGAGAGAGACAAACATTGTCTGTTGGTGTGTGCAGGGACTAGACTGCAAACGGGCACAGTGCCAGGAGGATGTGGGCCAGGGAGGTGGGGAAAAAAATGAGTAAAAAAGGAGAGGAGCAGAGAAAGAGGGGTGGATGTGTAGACAGAGGGCTGCAAATAAACAGGGTGGCAAATGAGAAAGAGGAGGAGATGATAGAATAGATAGGGTGCTGTAGTCTCACTCTCCCACACATCACTCTTAAAATTCAGAGAGAGACAAACATTGTCTGTTGGTGTGTGCAGGGACTAGACTGCAAACGGGCACAGTGCCAGGAGGATGTGGGCCAGGGAGGTGGGGAAAAAATGAGTAAAAAAGGAGAGGAGCAGAGAAAGAGGGGTGGATGTGTAGACAGAGGGCTGCAAATAAACAGGGTGGCAAATGAGAAAGAGGAGGAGATGATAGAATAGATAGGGTGCTGTAGTCTTACTCTCCCACACATCACTCTTAAAATTCAGAGAGAGACAAACATTGTCTGTTGGTGTGTGCAGGGACTAGACTGCAAACGGGCACAGTGCCAGGAGGATGTGGGCCAGGGAGGTGGGGAAAAAATGAGTAAAAAAGGAGAGGAGCAGAGAAAGAGGGGTGGATGTGTAGACAGAGGGCTGCAAATAAACAGGGTGGCAAATGAGAAAGAGGAGGAGATGATAGAATAGATAGGGTGCTGTAGTCTTACTCTCCCACACATCACTCTTAAAATTCAGAGAGAGACAAACATTGTCTGTTGGTGTGTGCAGGGACTAGACTGCAAACGGGCACAGTGCCAGGAGGATGTGGGCCAGGGAGGTGGGGAAAAAATGAGTAAAAAAGGAGAGGAGCAGTGAAAGAGGGGTGGATGTGTAGACAGAGGGCTGCAAATAAACAGGGTGGCAAATGAGAAAGAGGAGGAGATGATAGAATAAATAGGGTGCTGTAGTCTTACTCTCCCACACATCACTCTTAAAATTCAGAGAGAGACAAACATTGTCTGTTGGTGTGTGCAGGGACTAGACTGCAAACGGGCACAGTGCCAGGAGGATGTGGGCCAGGGAGGTGGGGAAAAAATGAGTAAAAAAGGAGAGGAGCAGAGAAAGAGGGGTGGATGTGTAGACAGAGTGCTGCAAATAAACAGGGTGGCAAATGAGAAAGAGGAGGAGATGATAGAATAGATAGGGTGCTGTAGTCTTACTCTCCCACACATCACTCTTAATATTCAGAGAGAGACAAACATTGTCTGTTGGTGTGTGCAGGGACTAGACTGCAAACGGGCACAGTGCCAGGAGGATGTGGGCCAGGGAGGTGGGGAAAAAATGAGTAAAAAAGGAGAGGAGCAGAGAAAGAGGGGTGGATGTGTAGACAGAGGGCTGCAAATAAACAGGGTGGCAAATGAGAAAGAGGAGGAGATGATAGAATAGATAGGGTGCTGTAGTCTTACTCTCCCACACATCACTCTTAAAATTCTCTGTCTTCACACAAATTTTGAAAGCTATGAGAGATGTAGGATATACAAAATAATAACTTTTTACTTACTAACAAAGAGATAGAGGGGCTGGCCAGTACTTACCTCAGCTCAGTACAGCCGATGTAAACACAAAAAACAACCGAAAATTTAAGTTCCTAGCTTTCGGAATAAATGTAAATAACTTTTTACTTATCTCCATTATATCATTGCCATTATCGATGGCTCAAAGTCTTATCTAGGGGTACATTCTTGCAGCTGAAATTTCGATTTTGTAGGTTCTTGATGACTAGATAACTGACGAAGATTCGCCTGTATTATTCTTGAATTTTATTCTTTGTCTCATTTTTCAACATCACACCATTTTTACGTTTTCCACATTCAAGAAAAAACAATAATTACATTGTTGGTGACAAACTTAGAAGAGTCTATTTCCGTCAGAGACATGCCCACCACTACTTCCCTTCTGTGGTAATTACATTATTCCAAAGAGTTTACAAAGCAAAAGAGTTTACCAATTTTCTTTCCCAAAGAAGAATCTTTGCTAAAATATATCATTATTTTGTAAATCAACCTAGAAAAAAATAAGCATGAGCCTGTCCACAACTCAAGTTCCAATCAGATACAATTGCAATATTCAGGATAAATTCAGGTGAACAGTCATAGTTAGCTTTGAATGATGACGCAGTCCAGTAGCTTGAGAACCAAAATCAGAGTATGAAAAGAGACATGTATACATCCTATTATATTGCCCACACTAGTAAATGTCTTCTACACTAACCTATGTACATAAATATCTAGAAGATTCATTTATAAATAATAAAAAATAATACATGCTGATTTAAAGTTACATAATGATTGGAAAGATAATCCCCCTACATGCATTTATGCTGTCTTTAGCAGTCTTGGTTAACAGTTCACAAGTATCAGACGCAACTCACATTTCAGTCGACAGATGCTCAAATACGTTACCCAGCACCCACGATCTCTTGCAAGATGACTGGTCCAGCAGGGTACAGCCATACAGCAGCATGGGGAGTGGATCTGCCCACATCTTTCAGCTCCCTCCTTAGAATTATCATCACACACTCCAATGGATAGATAACTTCCTGTCTAACATTCACATCAAATGCTGAATCATTGTTTTCTGTGCTAAATAAGAAGACGCCTTCCAGGGCGCGTACCGGTCATGGCAGAGTCGCTGGAAAAAATGTGTAGAGGCCCAAGGACAGTACTTTGAAGAATTTTAAGTGTTTGTACTTTAAAAAAAAATAATTGCATTACTTTCGGAACGCACCCTGTATGTTATTCAGTACTTCCTTCGTGTCACACAAGATATGCTCTTCATCTTCATTTTACATAGTCATTTATATGGGATTTATGTCAGGTGCAACTAAAAAGTGTTCACGTGTGAAACATTAATAAATGAAGTTAAATGAAATGAAATGAATGGACTAATAAGTTATTACACAGAGATATGCTCAGATACTACTGCTAATCTTTACATTACAAATTATGAATATTTCCCCATTTCAAAACTGTTAAAATATCTTCTCAATTAGTCTCATGGCATATATATATATTAGCACAAATCATTTACAGAACACAACTTTATAGTTTCAGTAGATAAGACAAAACTTTAAAAATCACATCATCTTACATACTTAATTCTTGACAATAGATAGAAAGAACAATCAAACAAAAATTAGATACTTATGGATCATGTCCATATGCTTTCAGTTCAGTGATATTCATAATCCAAACAACTTCTTAGATTTTGGATACACAAGTCTGGATGCATTAGGATGTGGATTTTCAAGAACTTCGAATGGTCCAGTATAAATTTTGAAAAATTTCTTTATCTCATATGTCAACAGTTTAGATTTCTCTTTGGCTTTCACCAACACAAGATATCCTGCTTCAAAACTTAGAAAATCTACCTTTACCATCATGTCTCTGCTTTCTCCTATCCCCCTGTTGTGATAGTGCCACGACATTTAACAGTGCCGCCACGACAGTACGCGCAATGGCGATAGAGGCGCTCCGCAAATTGGCTGAGCGCGGAAGCACCACCTAGCTACAAACAGCACCAGCCGCATGTCACGGCAAGGCAGTCGAATATGAGAGACTGAGTTGTAATCATGTGATCAGCTATTGTTTCTAAGAGAGAGTGTGAATATCCACGCAATTATTGTGATTAAAGGTTATAACACTTTTTGGCGACGAGGTCAGGATATTTTCACTGCGTTGTGGATTTGCGTGTTCGTGACAGGGCAGACATGGAACAGCTTATGCAAGCGCTCATTGAACAACAAACACAGCTGACAGCTGCTATTCCGGCATTGTCGACGTCGCTTACTCATCGTCTGTTTTCCTCTTCTCCGCCTTCTTTCCCTCCTTACGACAAGGCCGCTGAAGACTGGGAGTATTATGAGAAGCATTTGTGGCAACACTTCTTGGCTTTCGGCGTTGTCGACGCTCCTATGTGTAAGTCGTTATTGCTATCTTGGATTTCCCCTCGAGTCTATCAGCTGCTATCTCAGTTAGCCCCTCTGCGGGAACCTGCCTTCCTGTCCTTCCAAGAAATGTGTGACTTATTGTCTGACTATTATCGAAAAAACACCCTCGTCGTTGCCGCCCGCGTGGCGTTCTACCAGTGTCGTAAACAGCCCCATCAATCTTACCGGGCTTGGGCGGCGGAACTACACAGTCTGAGTAGGAAATGTCAGTTTGTCACGGACACACATCACCAGTCTTATGCTGATTGAATGGTTAGGGATGCTATTCTACAGCTTGCTCCTGATAAAGAAGTTCGGCAATGTGCCCTACAACTGCCAAACCTGTCGTTGTCGGAAGTTCTAAGCATCGCTCAATCCTTTGAAGTGTCTCACGCTGCTGGCGCACAAATCGACACGTGGTGTGATGTAGGCGCTGTACAGTCAACTCTCGACACGGGAAATTTGCCTGTTTCACAGGAGAACGATGATGTGGCGGCGGTTCACTCGCGTCAACAACGTCGCATTGGGCCGCAACGCTCGCAGCGAAACCAGCAACCACAGAAGCCGGTTCGTTCCACACTTCCTTCTTGCCCCCGTTGTTTCGTACAGCACGACAGGGCAGCATGTCCAAAACGTTGGGCGACGTGTAATTAATGTAGGAAAAAAGGCCACATTGCTTCTGTGTGTCAGTCCCCTAAAGTTCCTGTTGACGAGGACGAGGCGTTGGACATGGATGTTCACTGTGTGCTTCCTCAAACAAACAAGTTGTTTGTTACTGTTCGTGTTCTGGATAAAGACATCCGCATGCAAGTGGACACTGGCTCTGCAGTAACTCTCATTAATTCTCGCACGTATTTGGCGTTGGGGCTCCCCTCCCTTGTCTCCAGTTACGCAAAATCTGAGGACTTATAATAAACAGAAAATTCCTATCATGGGCCAGTTTGATGCTTCCACTGCCTACAAGTCTGTTGTTCGGTCCCTCACGTTTTATGTGGTGGATCATGCGGGCACTGAAAACCTGTTCGGTTATGATGCTTTCCAGTTGTTCGGGTTCTCCATTGATGATGATGTGCACCTCATATCTGAGGATATTCCGTACCAACAGCTGGATGGATTGTGTTCTGAATTTTCGTCCGTGTTCTCTGCTGGTCTGGGTTGTGCCAAGGATTTTGAAGCCCACATTACTCTTAAACCTACGGCTCGCCCTAAGTTTTTCCGGGCACGCCCTATTCCGGTGGCGTTGCGTACACCTGTCAAGGTTGAGCTAGACAGGTTAACAGCTTCAGGGATTCTCCTTCCGGTTACCTCCAGCGAATGGGCATCGTCGATCATGGTGGTTTCTAAACCAAACGGGAGTCTGTGATTGTGTGGTGACTAAAGCCACTGTCAACGCTCAGAGCCTCATTGACACTTATCCTCTTCCCCGTCCTGAGGAGTTGTTTACCAAGCTCGCTGGGGGCCAGTTCTTTTCCAAACTTGACTTATCGGAGGCGTACCATCAGTTGCCGTTGGACGCTATTTCCAAGGAATTTCTCGTTATCAACACTCCTTGTGGTTTGTATCAGTACCAGCGATTACCATTTGGCGTCGCTAGCGCACCGGCCAGTTTTCAGCGGTTTTTGGAACAGCTCACGGCTTCCGTTCCCAGCTGCATAAACTATCTGGATGACATTGTTGTCACGGGAGCCTCCACTGAGGAGCACCTTCGTAATTTGCGTTCACTGTTTCGGGTTTTGCATTTCTTCTGGGTTGAGGTGCAATCTGGACAAGTCACAGTTCTTCCAACCCTCCATTGAGTATCTTGGTTCCCACTTGTCCCGTGAGGGTATACGTCCTCTCCGTCAGCATGTTGCGGCCATTAACGCTCTACCCCGGCCGTCTACGGTCAAAGAACTTCAGGCGTTTCTAGGCAAGATTGCTTATTATCACAAATTCATTCCATCCGCAGCAGCGGTAGCTTATCCTCTGCATCAGTTGTTACGCAAAAACATCCCCTTCTGTTGGTCCAACGGGTGTGAGCATGCTTTTGTCCACCTGAAGGCTCATTTGCAGTTGGCACCTTGTCTTGCCACATTCCGTCCGGGTCAGCACTTGGTTCTGGCGACTGACGCGTCACAGTATGGCCTAGGGGCTGTTCTCGCCCATCGGTATGAGGATGGGTCAGAACGACCCATTGCCTATGCTTCCAAGACCCTCAATGAGGCGCAACGGCGTTACTCTCAAATCGAAAAGGAGGCGCTCACTGTCATTTATGATCTAAAAAAGTTCAGCATTTTTTTGTATGGTTCTAAGTTTCACCTAATCACCGACCACAAACCGCTGGTCTCCCTCATCAGCCCATCGGCGTCGCTTCCGGATAAGGCAGGTCACCGCGTGCAACGTTGGGCCTTATACTTGTCTCATTTTCATTAAGAGATTCACTATCGCCCCACGGCCCAGCACGCCAATGCTGACACATTGTCGCATTTGCCAATGGGCCCTGACCCTGTTTTCGATCATGATAAACTCCTCTGTTTCCACATTGATGAGGAAGAACGTCGTGCGGTCGAGGGCTTTCCACTTACAGGTTCGCAGGTCGCGTCGGCTACTGCGCGGGACCTGGTCCTGCGTCGGGTGATTGGTTTTGTTCAACGAGATTGGCCGGACAGGACCAAGGGCCGGGCATCGGATCCCCTTCGCAACTACCATGCCTTGCGCCTTCGTCTGTCTGTTCGTGATGGTGTTGTTCTTCTGGCCACGGATGGCGCATCTCCACGGGTCATGGTGCCAGCCTCTCTTTGCAAAGATGTTCTCAAACTGTTGCACGAAGGCCATTGGGGTATTTCTCGGACTAAGTCCCTGGCCCGCAGGCACGTTTATTGGCCCGGTATTGATTCGGACATCGCCCATATGGTTGCTGCGTGTGGCCAGTGTGCTCAACAACTGGCTGCACCTCGTACAATGCCCTCTCCATGGCCTGATCCAGCTCAGCCATGGGAATGGGTGCACGCCGACTTTGCCGGCCCCTTCCTCGGTACTTATTGGCTACTGTTGATTGATGCCTTCTCGAAGTTTCCGTTTGTTGTTAGATGTCCGTCACCCACCACTGCGGCGACGACACTGGCTTTTTCCAAAATTTTTGCGCTAGAAGGTCTTCCATTCATGATCGTCACAGACAATGGCCCTCAGTTCTTTTCGCAGGCCTTCCGTGATTTTTGTACTGGACCAGGGATTCATCATGTTACAGTACCTCCCTTCCATCCACAATCGAATGGGGAGGTCGAGCGCCATGCCCGTACTTTCAAATGCCAGATGAAAAAATTCCTTAGTGATTTTTCCACAGATGATGCTCTGCTGCAATTTCTGAATTCTTATCGCTTCACGCCTCTGAGTGATCGCAGCCCTGCTGAACTCTTGCATGGCCGCCAACCGCGCACTCTACTGCACCTGCTTCACCCTGTCAGGCCTTGTACTGTGTCCCCTAGTGCGGGAAAATACTCGGTGGGCGCCGACGTGTGGGCACGAGGGTATGGATCTCGCCCTAAATGGATTCCAGGGGTGGTCAAGGCTCTTCGCAGCCGCCGGCTTTGTGAAATCCGTACGGGCGACAGCACGGTAGTTCGCCATTACGACCAGATGCGCCCACAACTGGTGGCCACGCCGGTGCCACCGCCCCATCCTTCGCCTCCACCAGCCCGAGACGCCAGTCCTGTCGCTGCTGCCGATATACCGTCCGTGTTGATGCAGCCGACGTCGCTGCCGCTTCCGAGTATGCCGGAACTGATTCCAGTCGCGACGCCGCCTTCTCTGGGACCCATCTCGCTGGAGCACACTCCCAGGTCCATGACATCTATGGATGCTGCTCTGGAGTTTTCACCCATCATCTCATCCAGGCAGCACATTCCACACACAAGCTTCCGTCCTGGACATTTTCGACCATACTCTCGTGTCGCTCCGCGGGATCTCCTCGGAGCCTCACAAGAGGCCATGGATTTCTCTGCACTGTCCATGTCTCCAAGGAAGTGAGTTTTTTTTCAAGGGGGGAAAAGTGTTATGATTGTGCCATGACATTTAACAGTGCCGCCACGACAGTACGCGCAAACGGCGATAGAGGCGCTCCACAAATCGGCTGAGTGCGGGAGCGCCACCTAGCTATGAACGGCGCCGGCCACATGTCACGGCACGGCAGTCGAATACAAGAGACTGAATTGTAATCATGTGATCAGCTATTGTTTCTAAAAGAGAGTGGGAATATCAATGCAATTATTGCGATTAAAGGTTATAACACCCCCTTTTTTCTCATCACCTTCCTCAGCCAATAGATAGAACTTTAAAACTACATGATCTTTTATACTAAATTCATGTATTCTCATAGTATTATAAATCTACAGATATAGTGAATATTTTCTTCTAGACTAGGTGTCATTACACATCCATGTTCATATATCTTGTCCTTTATACTAATTGTTGACAGTACTTGACATTTCACGTACTTGTTTTGCTTACCAGTGGCTCCTCTTATCTTTACAAGTGCAATGTACATTGTCACAAAATTTTTACTATGCTGGTTCTCATTTCTAAATTGTTCAGATATGTCACAAATTGGGCTACCTGTATCAATCAAACAATTCCCTTCCCACTGATCGATCTTAATCTTAATGTAAGGACATCTGAAATCTGAAATATCATCTCTGTTATTAGACACTTCATGTAAAGGATCACTTTCAGTTTCATCAAATGCTACATCTACACTGTTTTTGGAGGGTTTTATCAACTTTATTGGTATCATAGCATTACTTTGGTTACACATGTTGCCAGGTAAAGATTGAACACACTGAATGGCTTCCATAGGACAATTAACATCACTTACTACAGAAGGAATACAAAATACATTACTGTCAAAATTACACTTCCTACTTAGCTTCTGTCACATAAGGTTAACTAATCAAAGCTAACTTATTCTAGAATGCACATTTGTTTACGTTATCATCAATTTGGTGCCAAACAAATTTCAAAAAATTTTCACCTTTATTGTCTAGGCTTACAGATAACTCACCTTTACTGTTTGTACCATTACTCTGCATGACATTAATGAAAAACTACTTTGATTGCACTGGTATTCCATGAATCTCACTTGCATCATCACATACATCACTTACCTTATCTCTATTCACAAATAACTCTGAAACTTCATTATTATACTCCAGAAAAACTTAATATTCATCATCATCATATACTTCAAAAATTACTTAATCAATGACATCATAAACAACACAAGTCTCATCACTGTCAAAGTAACACTCGTCACCTACATTCATTTGCAATAAGCTATAAGTCTCAGACTTACCAACCTCGGTTATTTCACAGCTCTCATTCTCATCTACATCAAAAATACCACCTAATTCAGATCCAATATAGTCATTACCTGTTTCACATACATTAATAACACTGTTTTCTGACCAAAAGAAGAAATCGTTAGTACATACTACATCAAAATTCTCATTACTCTCACATTCTGTTTTGTTATTTGTATCCACATTATTATAATTAAATATAGTATTCCAAAACTTTTAATCAAAACATAAATTAGAAATCTGATGTTCATTCTGTTCAACTTCAAATACCTGTGCCACATTATTAATAGTATTATTATTGGTAACTGTACTTGCTGTGTTTCCTCACCCCAAAACTGTGGACCTTCATTGAGACGGACCACCATTTCCTGAATAGCTGTCTCTATGATTGTTTCTTCTATTATATTGACCATGGTTTTCCCCATTATTCCTCTTTTGCTGAAGTTCAAAATTTCTGTCTCTATCACCATTTTGATCCTGATTGAAATTACCATTGTCTCTGTTTCTGTTGTTGTTAGCACTGTGATCTCTATCATTTCAATTGTTATGGCACACGTTTCCTTCTACTGCCCTATCCAGCCTGTCTACATATCATAAAAACTGCTCTAGGCACTCATCAATCACACTGCAACCTTTCTGGTAATATCATTTTTAGCGAATCAGTTACTGTCATTTCCTCAAATGGTCTGTCGAGATATGCTAATTTCTCAAGCTGATTCTTACACAATTATTTCAGCATACTGTTATTCCTATAGTTTGGACCATTCAGAAATTCGCTTTTTATTCTCCCTTGATCAACTTCTTTTTTCCAGACTTTTTTATGTCTCACACTGACTTAAATTTAGATATACTCAAGACAGAGCTTCACCTTCAAGACATCTTTTAACAAATTTAATCTTTTGGTCATCACTTATGCCTGAAACAAAACTGTCTCTACAGTAGCGTAAAAAAATCCTCTGGATGTAAATTGTGTGATGGAAAACTTCTGATCGGAATGTTGGAACACACAATACCATTATTTGACTACAGATTGTTGTGAATGCAATTTTCCTGACCTACTGAAATTTTTTGATCTAAAACATTTACATTACTTCCCATACTGTTTTCAACATATAATTTTTTTTATCTAAACTGCTAAAGTTCTGTTTCATTACTTCTGCTATGGCTTTCTGTTCAACTCTGACATCGTCAACATTCTTTGCTTGTTGTGCAGATTGGGCCATGAACTCATTTTCCAAAACAATAAATTTATTTTCTTATATATCTGCTTTTTCATTCACACTTTTTAACCTATCTGACAAACCCATTTTTAGCTCTGAAGCCTGACTGTTAAGTTGGTCTATTTGGTATTGTACTCTGTCCATTTTGTCATTGTTTTCACTTTTCATTTCATTTAATTGTCCTTGTAGTGAAGTAGATTTTTTTGGTTAACTGATCATTAACTGCACTAAAGTTGCTATTGTTGTCTGTTTTTATTGTCATTGTCATTGTCGAAGTCTTGTCTAGGGGTACATTATCGCAGCTGAAATTTTGATTTTGTAGTTTCTTGATGACTAAATAACTGATGAAGATTTGCCTGTGTTATTCTTGAATTTTATCCTTTGTCATATCTTTGAACATCACACCGTATTTAGATTTTCCATATAAAAAAAGAAAAAAAAGAAAATATAATAAAAATAAAAAACCAAACAATAATTACACTGTTGGTGACAAACTTAGAAAATGTCTGCTTCCATCAGGTATGCCCACCACTACTTACTTTCTGTAATACATTATTCCAAAGAATGTACAAAGCAAAAGAGTTTATGAACTTTCTTTACCAAAGACGAATCTTCGCTAAAATATACCATTATTTTGTAAATCAATCTAGAAATAAATTTAATAATTTCTGTTAGATTGTGCAATTAATAATATGAATTTTAAGTATCCACAAATTTTGTGATTTCACGTATTTTTAAAAGAAGAATAATTTTAACTGTTAGCACATACCGATTGCAACAGATTAATTTCTGTTTTACACATTTTAGACTGAAGTATAATACATCATATACAAAATCATATAAATTCTTTTAGTGAAACAGCTGAGATAATTTTAACCTATGCAAGAGTCAATAGTATACATGGTATCAGTTACCTCTATAATAATAATAAAAAAGAAGTTAATGTTAAATGAGGGTGATTCATTATAGTGCACAGTTCAGAAAAGCTGGTGGTGGAGGGAAGGATCCAGGTGGCTTAGGTTATGCTCAACAGCATGTTATGCCACAGGGCGGTTATATTTACACTATATACAATATGTATACAAGTTGTCACCAGTATTTGAATACACTGAGGGCATGGCTTTTAGCAGGTATTATTGTATAAGAATGGATAAGAATATTTAATTGATTATGTAGGAGCACAAGGAGGCATGGAAAAATTCGACAAGAATATTTCTGATTCCAGGCCTGGGCAAATGGTTGCTGGACATCTACTTCATCTAAACAGGCACAAACAAAGAAATATACATAAAAATTATATTCAGACTTGCCTGTGTGCATGACCAAGTCTGATTTTTCTATCTTATAGTTTCAGTTACATCCAAGTTCTCAAACTATCAGTTAGTTTTCAAACTAACAGTCAGTTTTCTACTAGACAAGATTATTTAACAAGGGATATTGGAACCACTGGTCTCTTACCCTCAACACTACAAGTACATTGAGAGTAAAATGAGAAACAACACCAGTATAATATCAAACATACATTTTTATTATTACAGGTTCTAATTTTGTCAGAAATAACTATTCTTAAATGGAGCAGTGCTCCATGAAATCTATATGGTAAGACAATCTGACGTACAAATTTTGATAGATGTTAACTTTATACTTTTGTTTAACATTTTCGCAGAAAAGAGCTGCAAAGCAGAAACCCTCAGGAGACAGTGGTCAAGAAAGTAAGGAGATTGGTTCAACCCGGCATGAATGAAAGAAATTCTTCTGAAGTAATGAGTGTTCTCTGAGTGTATTGCAGGAGATTCATTGCATAGGCATATTTTGACAAAAATACCACCTTCATTACATTCTGAATAAAAGTTGGAGGCTTACTTATGGACAATACTCTTTCTTACATTTATGTAATGTATCTCATATTGTAAGAGGCTGTGTCATGTGTAAATGATAATCAGTACCAGTGAGTCAAACAAAATAAAAAGTTGTTCTTATTGCTAAAGGATTGTGATGACAACTCAGACATTTAATGTATGTATTACAATATATTACAATATTGAATATTCCAGAATGGATAGAATGTACTGAAAAGGAGAGCAACCGACCATTCATGTGCAGATGAACAGTTTAGAACATTGGCACACTTAAAGAACAGCTTTCATTTACTTCCAGTTTTAGTGAAAACAGCCATCCACACCAGCAAAGGCACCAAATCGTATATCTCCCCCTCTGTGACAACGCCAATTGTTATAGAGAGGTGTGAATGCATGCAGGGAGGTTTGGGGGCATCTAAGGCTAATTTCAAATGATTGAAATCTGATGCACATTTAGACATCTTAATATTCAACTAATAACTGATCACATGGGTGCACATTAATGCAGCGTTCACAGAAAAAGTCTCTAGACACAGATAAAAGTATTTTGACACACAGCTAGAAAATGCATGCATGTGTGTGCTGTTCAGTTGACTGTAAACTTATTCATGACCAGATGTATTTTATGTGCATTTCTGTTATTTTTCTTTGTTGGGCATGGTGAAAAATAAATGAAGCTGTAGGCAAGAATACTGACATTTAGGTACAGGGTAGAAAAAGGGCAGTATTTTTAAATGCAGCATCAGCATTGCAGAAAAATACAATTTTGGAATGATGAGCTTGGTAGGAATAGGTTTTGACCTTGTGTGAGAAAAAATTTATTATTAACAAGTACACTTTGGTTCATACCATAAGACCTGCATGTTCAAGTCTACTTTCATTAACAGAATAGTTGATGATGTGGGATGTCCATTGTGGGTAGTATTTATACTTGTGGGATTTCCTTTTAAGTTGTCCTTGTGTTTAAAACCATCTCTCATTCAAACATAGTTGTGAAGTATTACAATCACTTTTACAATGTGTTTGCCACAACCCACACTGATATCTAATGAAGAATGTGGTATTCTCTACTTATTAGACACTATACCAAAAGTCCACGCAACAGACCTACATGCTAAAATTAGCCGATTATTAAGTAACTTCTTTCCATAAACCAACTGCTTTCCACCATAGAGTTTCGTCAAATTTTCCATCACCCCAAATGCTTCATCACCTACAATCATATAAGAATGTGCCATGTCATGGTTCATTTTTTTTTTTTTTTTTTTTTTTTTTTTTTTGTACATCCAAAGATTTTTCAGTGAGTTTTTCTATAAAAATTCCAGAGCAGTTGTCTTTTCCATAAGTGCAATTGTCTACCCAGACAAAGCAATAGTCAGACATATAGTGCCAACAGTATTAGGAAAGAAAATGTTTATAAGTGAAGTATAAGGAACTTAAATGTTCCGAACTTTGTATTCTGACTTGTTAATCATCAACAGCTTTGGTGCAATGAGGAAACATTGCATACTTTTGAAATCCGTGAGATAGTCCAATCCATTTTTTTTCATCTGGATTAGAGTTATATTGGCTTTAAATTTCATTCAGATGTATTTGCATACTTTACAAATTACCTTTGATATAGTCAGTTTTCCAGTTATATATGAATAATGCAGCTCTGCCACCAACCACCCTCTTACAAGTATCTGAAAATGAAACAAACTATGAGTGAGTAGCTACAGGGACTAACATGTTCTACAACTCTTCATCTGAACTCTTTTCATACTCGATCACTCATTACAATCCATCAACATGCATTACATCTGAACGTAGCCTAATGGATTTTGTAGCATGGAAGGGGTAAGAGGCATGGGACAGGGAATGTGGAGGTAGGCATATATTGTTAGAGGGGGAGACAGCTGTCAGTAGACCGGTGAGCTGTTGATTATTACTGACAACAATCAAAAAACTGAATGGACAGAGTGTGAGGAAGAGTAAAAAGGGGGGAAGAGTGTCAAGACCAAAAGAGGATTTGGGCAGACATGCACTATAATAAAACAAAAGTGTTTAACATTTTATATCTGTTTTCTATTTCTTTAGGTCAGTAGTTGTTAAATTATGCACCTATAAAACTATATGATAATCTAACCATGTCAAAATGAAATTTTATCCACAATGGATAAGCTTAATATAAGTAACATATCCAACAGTGGAATTACTTGAAATTAATAAATTATCTCAAATAACTGTCAGATCAGGGTAAGGGACATCAAGTCAGATAAACTTTACCAACTAACCATAAATCAGAATTCCACATTTGGGGAGCTGTAACCACAAAACTGCAGCCAACAGTGAAGATCAACACCAATGAAAAGGTTTTCACAAGAATTTTTCAAGTCACAACAATATTTCACAAGACTCTAGTAATTTTTTAGAGGGTGAGTCAATCATTTCTTTGAGAATTACAACTTCAATCCCTTACAGTAAAAAATAATAAAACAAAAGTGTTTAAAATTTTATATCTGTTTTCTATTTGAACAATGTCTGGGTTTACAGTTTGTTGCCTATTCATCTATCTATGAACATTAGAAAAAATTAAAGCAAGTGGACTGTGGATTTCATTATTAAAAACATTACACTTTAACTAACTACATACTTAGCAGCTTACTACAGTGCTGTTTCTGTAGTGTAGCAGATTGTATTAATATATTAATAGGTTTATGGTACTGCTAGTGTAATTCATTTATATTAAAACTCAGAGAGCATTTCAAAAATCTGTAAAAGGTTTGGATGCACTGGAATTTTCATACAAACAACGAAATTTCTCGGACTGTAATATTGCCAAAGGGCATTGTACTGGATCCTGCAAATGTAGTAGTTATGAATTTTGCAACGCAACATACAAGAAATGGGTTAAGGCATTTCTCAGGTTCCACATCATCAAAGGGAATTGTCACCACTAGTTATATTAATTTTTTTGAAGAAAGATGCATTGTGGCTTTGGAATGCAGAACAACAGAATGTTTTTGCCAAAAGTAAAAAGCAACTGTCCAAAATAGTGATCTTACACCAGGCCTGTCCGAGATTTGCACTCTTGCAATGTATTCATGTATCACGAGCACAGCTAAGTCTGCTCAGTGCTCTCGCTTCACAATCACCATGTTACTCTGATCAAGTGTGTGAGTGAGATGGTTATTTGCTGAAGGCTGAACATGCAAGAAAATTAGGAAGACGTGTTTGCAACACAGTACATTTATTTTTAAGAGTCAAATACTGCATCATACTTTTATAAGTTAGTAATTTATCAAATGTGTTTATTTTCAACTTTATATTTTTCTGTGAAAGCAATAACTTTTATTACTTGTTTAAATTAATACATTAGGTGGCACTAACGAGGTGACCAGAACTACAAAAAGCTTTGCATGCAAACATTTAACATTATCTCATGAAGTTTATAAATTGACATCCATTTCTATTTTAGAATACATAATTTGTCTGGAGCTGCTATATGCTGCTACAAGTGCATATGAGTGTGGATGCGCGAAGAGCGATGCTGCCTTACCTGGGTATTTGAATCAATTTCCAACTGTATCAGAATGGGCTGGCTGCTGGAGGCAGCCTATGGGAGGGGTATGTGCCATCTGCCAAAGACTTCCATATATGTATGCACAAAACAGCTCTGACTGTCTCTCTCCATTTATCCAAGTTTGTATTGTGCACATCAGTTGTTCTGTCTTGTAGAGTCCCAAGATGCTATTCCTCTTTTTGTCAGAGTTATGAATAAAGCCATATTTGTGCCACTTGGATTGTTTTTGTGTATTACTCAGTTACTACACAATTGGTGATAGGTTTGGAATGGTTTCTGCATGTGCAATCTTTAAGTGTGGTTTCATCAGGTTTATTTATTATAGGCCCCATGCTACTGGCCAAGACTCAACAGCTTACTTTGGCTGTAATCACGTTGTCTGCATCCATTAACAGACATGGTACCATGCAATCACTCTAACCATCCAGTTTTTCTGCATATGATGATTCAGCCAAGGAATGTTGTTGTTGTTGTCTTCAGTCCTGAGACTGGTTTGATGCAGCTCTCCATGCTACTCTATCCTGTGCAAGCTGCTTCATCTCCCAGTACCTACTGCAACCTACATCCTTCTGAATCTGCTTAGTGTACTCATCTCTCGGTCTCCCTCTACCATTTTTACCCTCCACGCTGCCCTCCAATGCTAAATTTGTGATCCCTTGATGCCTCAAAACATGTCCTACCAACCGATCCCTTCTTCTAGTCAAGTTGTGCCACAAACTTCTCTTCTCCCCAATCCTATTCAATACCTCCTCATTAGTTACGTGATCTATCCACCTTATCTTCAGTGTTCTTCTGTAGTACCACATTTCAAAAGCTTCTATTCTCTTCTTGTCCAAACTAGTTATCGCCCATGTTTCACTTCCATACATGGCTACGCTCCAAACAAATACTTTCAGAAACGACATCCTGATACATAAATCTATATTCGATGTTAACAAATTTCTCTTCTTCAGAAACGCTTTCCTTGCCTTTGCCAGTCTACATTTTATATCCTCTCTACTTCGACCATCATCAGTTATTTTACTTCCTAAATAGCAAAACTCCTTTACTACTTTAAGTGTCTCATTTCCTAATCTAATTCCCTCAGCATCACCCAATTTAATTTGACTACATTCCATTATCCTCATTTTGCTTTTGTTGATGTTCATCTTATATCCTCCTTTCAAGACACTGTCCATTCCGTTCAACTGCTCTTCCAAGTCCTTTGCCATCTCTGACAGAATTACAATGTCATCGGCGAACCTCAAAGTTTTTACTTCGTCTCCATGAATTTTAATACTTACTCCAAATTTTTCTTTTGTTTCCTTTACTGCTTGCTCAATATACAGATTGAATAACATCGGGCAGAGGCTACAACCCTGTCTCACTCCTTTCCCAACCACTGCTTCCCTTTCATGCCCCTCGACTCTTATTACTGCCGTCTGGTTTCTGTACAAATTATAAATAGCCTTTCGCTCCCGGTATTTTACCCCTGCCACCTTTAGAATTTGAAAAAGAGTATTCCAGTCAACATTGTCAAAAGCTTTCTCTAAGTCTACAAATGCTAGAAACGTAGGTTTGCCTTTTCTTAATCTTTCTTCTAAGATAAGTCGTAAGGTCAGTATTGCCTCACGTGTTCCAACATTTCGACGGAATCCAAACTGATCCTCCCCGAGGTCTGCATCTACCAGTTTTTCCATTCGTCTGTAAAGAATTCGCGTTAGTATTTTGCAGCCGTGGCTTATTAAACTGATAGTTTGGTAATTTTCACATCTGTCAGCACCTGCTTTCTTTGGGATTGGAATTATTATATTCTTCTTGAAGTCTGAGGGTATTTCGCCTGTCTCATACATCTTGCTCACCAGCTGGTAGAGTTTTGTCATGACTGGCTCTCCCAAGGCCCTCAGTAGTTCTAATGGAATGTTGTCTACTCCGGGGGCCTTGTTTCGACTCAGGTCTTTCAGTGCTCTGTCAAACTCTTCACGCAGTATCGTATCTCCCATTTCATCTTCATCTACATCCTCTTCTATTTCCATAATATTGTCCTCAAGTACATCGCCCTTGTATAAGCCTTCTATATACTCCTTCCACCTTTCTGCCTTCCCTTCTTTGCTTAGAACTGGGCTGCCATCTGAGCTCTTGATATTCATACACGTGGTTCTCTTCTCTCCAAAGGTCTCTTTAATTTTCCTGTAGGCAGTATCTATCTTACCCCTAGTGAGATAAGCTTCTACATCCTTACATTTGTCCTCTAGCCATCCCTGTTTAGCCATTTTGCACTTCCTGTCGATCTCATTTTTGAGACGTTTGTATTCCTTTTTGCCTGCTTCATTTACTGCATTTTTATATTTTCTCCTTTCATCAATTAAATTCAATATTTCTTCTGTTACCCAAGGATTTCTAGCAGCCCTCGTCTTTGTACCTACTTTATCCTCTGCTGCCTTCACTACTACATCCCTCAGAGCTACCCATTCTTCTTCTACTGTAGTTCTTTCCCCTATTCCTGTCAATTGTTCCCTTATGCTCTCTCTGAAACTGTGTACAACCTCTGGTTCTTTCAGTTTATCCAGGTCCCATCTCCTTAATTTCTCACATTTTTGCAGTTTCTTCAGTTTTAATCTACAGGTCATAACCAATAGATTGTGGTCAGAGTCCACATCTGCCCCTGGAAATGTCTTACAACTTAAAACCTGGTTCCTAAATCTCTGTCTTACCATTATATAATCTATCTGATACCTTTTAGTATCTCCAGGGTTCTTCCACGTATACAGCCTTCTTTCATGATTCTTAAACCAAGTGTTAGCTATGATTAAGTTGTGCTCTGTGCAAAATTCTACTAGGCGACTTCCTCTTTCATTTCTTAGCCCCAATCCATATTCACCTACTATGTTTCCTTCTCTCCCTTTTCCTACACTCGAATTCCAGTCACCCATTACTATTAAATTTTCGTCTCCCTTCACTATCTGAATAATTTCTTTTATTTCATCGTACATTTCTTCAATTTCTTCATCATCTGCAGAGCTAGTTGGCATATAAACTTGTACTACTGTAGTAGGTGTGGGCTTCGTATCTATCTTGGCCACAATAATGCGTTCACTATGCTGTTTGTAGTAGCTTACCCGCATTCCTATTTTCCTATTCATTATTAAACCTACTCCTGCATTACCCCTATTATCTGTTTAACTCTGGACAAGGAATAGGAAACACAAAAAAGGGCTCAGACAGATTTTTTTGGCTTTTGGTCTAACAACTTGAATTTGTGCAAAGCTTTCTTCCTCTTGAGGATTCTACCTAAGGTGTATCAATTACTGTGTCAGCTTGCCCTTTTACAAGAACTGGTAACTCTAGTTATTGATCACATGTGCAGTTTATTGTCCAATTACTACAGCAAAAAACTGTGTCGTAGCAGCATGAGTTGAGTTCTACCAATGCTGCAAGAAACCAAACCAGTCATAAAGGCCTGGGCAGCCAAACTTCATGACCTTAGCTGTAAGTGTCAGTTTACTACTGATGCCCATAATGCCTCTTATGCAGACTCAGTAGTGCATGATGCAATTATCTGTTTAACTCTGGACAAGGAAGTGCACCAGAAGGCTTTACTTGTGAACTGTCCGCTTCCCTTCACCATCCCCACCTTCATTAGCAGGCTTTTGCAAATTACACAGTCTTTTGAAGTTTCTCGGGCAGCAGACGACCAAATGGTTGATGGTTGATGTGGCAGTAGTGTCACAACATATGCCCACTTTGACAACACATATCTTGCATGAAGAAGTGGTGGGCGTGGTGGTAAACATGTGGGCCCAGCGCTGAGTTGAACAAGGCTGGCCCAAGCAGCTGCAACCACCACAGCACCAGGTTTAGAATTCTCTGTTTC
The DNA here is from genome assembly GCF_023897955.1 of Schistocerca gregaria. NCBI lineage: Eukaryota > Metazoa > Arthropoda > Insecta > Orthoptera > Acrididae > Schistocerca > Schistocerca gregaria. The sequence goes on from NC_064925.1 coordinate 251,260,699, forward strand.
CTTATTGCCCTTCTGTTTTGTCCAGCACCAACATTCGGCATTCCCTAAGTGCTGGGCTACTTATAATGCTTGCCAGAAGAAAGGCAACATTGCCTCCATGTATTGCTCACCAGAGGTTGCTCAGGATATGGACATGGACATAAAATGTGTGACTCCAATGCTTACAACTTCTCCCAAGTTGTTTATCGAATTAAGTGCTTTTTACCAACTGATCTGGCTACAGGTCAACTCAGGTGCGGCAGTGATACTATTGGATTCTCAAACCTATGTGAGTTTAACCTCGCTGCCATTGGCAACAGTTGCATGGAAACTGGTCAGTTGTAACAAACCAAACATTATGCTGTTGGGACAAGTTCCAGCATCTGCCACTTACAAATTAATTATTCATTCCATTACATTTTTGGTGGTTGTCGATGCTGGTGTTGAGAACTTGTCTGGGATGGACACATGTCTGACATTTGGATTTTGTGTCACTGATGCAGTTCACCTTGTGAATGATCAGGTATCGAATTCCCAGTTGGGAATAATGTGTGAGGAGTTTTCAGACCTGTTTTCAGAAGGTGTAGTGTAACCTAAGAATTTTTCTGCTCGTATTTATTTGAATTCCATGGCTCAACCTTGTTTTTTGTTGCATGTGTCCTACTCCTGTCGCTCTGAAAGATCAAGTGAAAGCGGAATTGGACAGACTTCAATCTATAGTGGTGGTTCAACTTGTTATGGCTAGTGAACGGCTGTTGGGGAAACTTTGCCCCTGTGGCGATTTCAGTACCACTGTCAACATGCTGTCAATAGTAGATATGTATCCTCTCCCATGCCAGGAGGAACTGTTGATGAAAATATCAGATGGCCATTACTCTTCTGAAATTGATTTGTCTACAGTGTATCTACACGCTCCTGTGGACAAAGACTCCTGGTGAGTTCTGGTTTTGACTACTCCTTTTGGCCTCTATCAACATTAGCACTTTCCTTCTTAGAGAAATTGTCTTAATTATCTGGGTGGTATTGTTGTCACTGGCTCCTCCATGGCCGCTCACTTGAAAAATTTGTGCACTTTGTTTTCGTCTTACAGTCTGCAGGCTTGCCATGCAACCTCATGAAATCACAGTTTTTTCGATCTTCTATTGTTTATTTGGTGTTCAAAGTCTTGAAGAATGGGGTTTGCCCTCTTCAAGACAACATCTCCACTGTTATATCTATACCTCACCTCTTGCCTTCCTTCATGCCTTCCTTGTAAAGATAGCCTACTACCATAAGTTCCTGCCAGGGGCAACCGCATTGGCCCTCCTGTTGCATGCCTTGTTATGCAAGAATGTACCTTTTTGTTGGAGCCTGGATTGCGAATGTGCTTTTCAAATGTTAAAATTCAAACTATCCTCAGCCCCTTTTTAGCCACATTATCTCTGAACCAGGACATAGTTTTGGCAACTGATGCCTCACAGAACGGCCTCAGCACAGTCCTAGCGCACTGATATTCACCAGCTCAGAATGACCTGTTTCTTGCACCTTTAAATCTCTCATTCTAACCCAGTAGCATTACTCTCAGGTGGAAAAAGTATCTCTTACCATGGTCTATGCTCTCAAGAAATTTCATGTTTTTTTGTATAGCTCCAAATTTCACTTAATTACTGGCCATAAACTATTGGTTTCCTTGTTTAACTCTCACATTCTTGTGCCTGAAAAGGCAGCACGCTGACTACAATGTTGGCCAATGTTCTTGTCTTGCTACAATTAATGAAATCCATTTTCAACCTACATCTAATCTTTTCCTGCATTCCTGTGGGTCCTGATTCTGACCTTGATCATGAAGAATTGATTTGCTTCCATTTTGATACTGAAACACAGGCTGCAGTTGATAGTTTCCCAATTATGAGGTCACCCCTTAGCAGCTGCCATTACTACCGACCTGGTTCTGTGCCCAGTGCTACAGTTTGTTCAATTGGGCTGGCCAGACAAACCACTAGGTTGGGCTTCAGACTGTCTGTACAACAACTTTTCATTTCGGCATCACATCTCTGTTTTTGATGGTGTTTTTCTGTTGACTGTGGAAGACCCATTTCTGAGAGTAATCATTCCCAAGACTTTATGGCGCATATCTCTTCACCTTCACCATCAGGGCCATTGGGGAGTTTTGCACTCTAAACTCTTAGGTAGGAGACATGTTTTTTGACCAGGGGTTCAGGGGTTGATGGCAAAATTGTCTGTTTTGTCATGGCTTTTGAGCAGTGTGCCCAACAACAAACAGCTCCCAGAGCATCTTTGGCCCCCTGGCCCACTTCACGCCAGCCATGGGAACACATTCATATAGACTTTGCGAGTCCCTTCTTGAAATCATATTGGATTTTGCTCGTGCATGCATGTTCCCAACCGGGAACATTCTCCAGTGTGAGTGGATGTTGACTGAGGTCACAATCTCCACTGTATGGGAATATATGTAATGGATGAGACACAGTCAGGTAGACAAATGGTAAGGCAACTGCTCACAATAAGTGGGTAATCTGGGTTCAAGTCCTGGTTTGGCACAAATTTTCATTGTTGTCATTCCATTATGTAGCCAATGGTCGCCCATACACACAATTGCAAATAAATGTCATGTATTTCATGACAGCTGTAGTCACCACAGTGCTTGTTCATTCAGACATGGATGCATGTCTGAAGGAGCACTGTATCATAATTTGAAATAACGTGGGCACTTCAATTTATCGGCTGGCAGTGGGCAAGCGACTTTCAAGTAAAATGTCTCCCTGTACAAGAAGACACATAATGGATGTAAGGGTACAGGTTGTAGATACTTGGGTGACGACATATGGTAGTTTGAGTCTGGCTGTGAGTCATGCTCAGATAGCCAAATAGTAAGGAGACCACTCGCAATAAGCAGGAAATTTGGATTCGAGTGCCAGCCCAGCACACGTTTTCATTATAGTCATTCCATTATGCAGTTGATGTTTGTCCATATTCACAACTGAGAATGCATTCGATGTATTTTCATGATGGCTGTAGTCACCATACTTCCTGTTCCTTTGGACAAGCATTCGTAATAACACATGCACTGCAGTATCATATTTCAATCGTTCTGTTACAGTCACAGTATTCATCATATTACAGCTCTGCCAATCCACTCTCAGTGAAATGGTGAGACCGAATATGTTCAAGTCCCAAATGGAGAAATTTGTTGGAGATTCTTGACCAGACGACACCCTTCTCCATTTTATGACCACCTATCACTACATGCCTATGGGGAAGTGGAGTCCAGTGCAGCTGCTTCGTGGCCCGCAGCCATTCATGCTCCTCCACGTTTTGTGGCTAATGCACACCTGCAACAGTCGGGTTTGTCTGGCCGCTTCCGCCCAGGATCATCATTGTGGGCAAAAGGGTTTGGTCACTGGCCCATTTGGATACTGGCCACGGTTGTTCACCATAGGGTCTGCCATCTTTGTGAGTTTGTATGGCTGTTAGGTTGGTGGCACGCTGCTTCGATCAGTTGCACCTTTGCTAAGTGCCAAAAGCTACTGATTTGTGGGTGCGGTCTCTGTACTGCAGCCCATCCCAGTGCCCTCTATCTTGAGCCCTTCATCTCCTACTGTGGAAGTACTTCCATCCCATTGGCTGCCTCCTCCAACCCCCTGTGGTTCCAGGTTTTCAGTGCTAGTTGCCAGTCTGTCTCTGGCCTTGGGTCCATTGCCACAGCCTGCTGTTTTGGTTGGGCCACATATACTCCCCTCACCATCATTGCCTCATCCTCATCTGTCTCCTCCACCCTCGGAACTGCTTGCTGATGACTCAGATATGGCGATGGCACACTCCTGTGTGGGGCCACTGCCCTTGGCCATACCCACATCCCTGTGTATTCCAGTTCTATTGCTCCACTGCCCATCCAGCACATTGTCCCACCCTCTTCTCCCCCCCCCCCCCCCCACCCCCTACTGCACCCTGTTCCCTAGTTGGCACCAGCTGCTGCCACTCCAGATCTGATGGATGCGTCTCTTGTTGGGCCGCCTGCATCTCCTCTGTTGCCTGTGCATCCACTTCGCACAAGAGAGAGGTATGCCATATCCTGCTACTAGTGCATGTGAGTGTGAGTGTGAGAGTTGTTGTTTTGTGTGTGTGTGTGTGTGTGTGTGTGTGTGTGTGTGTGTGTGTGTGTTTGTGTGTGTTTGAATCAGCTGCTAACTGTACCAGTGTGTACTGCTCAATGGAGGGTGCCTGTGGGAAGCCAAAAAGGGAAATAAGAGTAATCTGCTGAATTACAGGCCCATATCACTAACATTGATTTGCAGTAGGGTTTTGAAACATGTACTGTGTTCTTACATTACGAATTACTTCAAAGAAAACAATTTATGGACACATAATCAGCGCGGATTCAGAAAATATCATTCTTGCGAAAACCCTACTAGCTCTTTATATTCATGAAGTAATGAGTGCTATCAACAGGGGATGTCAAATTTATTCCATATTTTTAGATTTCAAGAAGTCTTTCGACACCATTCCTCACTAGCATCTTCTAACCAAACTGCAAGCCCATGGAATATCGCCTTAGTTGTGCAACTGGATTCATGATTTCATGTCAGAAAGGACACAGGTCTTAGTAGTAGATGGAAAAACTTTGAGTAAAGCAGAAGTAATATCTAGTGTTCCCCAAGGAAGTATTATAGGCCCTCTATAGTTCCTGATCTATATTAATGACATAGGAGGCAATCTGAGTTGCACTCACAGACTGTTTGCAGATTATGCAGTCATTTACCATATTGTCAAAAAAAATTGCAAAATGATTTAGATAAGATATCTGTATGGTGCAAAAAGTGGCAATTCATAATGAATAAAGGAAAGTGTGAAGTTATTCATATGAGTACTAAAAGAAATTCATTAAATTTCGATTAAATGATAAGTCACACAAATCTGAAGGCTGTGAATTCAACTAAATACCTAGGGATTACAATTACAAATAGCCTAAATTGTAATGACCACGTAGATCATGTTGTGGGTAGAGCAAACCAAAGACTGTGGTTAATTGGCAGACCACTTAGAAGGTGCATAAGGTCTGTTAAAGAGACTGCTTACACCATGCTTGTTCACCCTATCCTGGTATATTCACGGGTGGTATGGGATACACATCAGAAGGGACTAATGGATGACACTGAAAAAGTTCAAAGAAGGGCACCTCATTTTGTATTGTCACAAAACATGGGAGATAGTGTCACAGACATGACACATGAATTGGAGTGGTAATCATTGAAACAAAGGCATTTTTCATTGTGACTGGAGCTTCTCATGAAATTTCAATCACCAGTATTCTCCTCCAATTTCAAATACATTCTGTTGGCACCCACCTACATAGGGAGAATTGATCATCACTATAAAATGAAAGAAATCAGGGCTCGCACAGAAAAATTTAAGTGCCCCTTTTTCCCACGTGCCATTCGAGAGTGAAACGGCAGAGAGACATCTTGAAGGTGGTTCATTGAACCCTCTGCCAGGCACTTTATTGTGAATAGTGAAGTAATCACAAAGATGTAGATGTAGAAGTGTGCGCTGCACCTTCTCTGCCATGCCATCTACCAGCGACTCATCAGCTGCATGGAGCAACACTGACTGTCTCTCCCTATATTATTGTATTTCATATTGTGCACATGAGTTGCTCTTTCTTGTGCAGACCTGAGAGTATATTTCAGTTATTGTTCAGAGGTTACAAATAAAGCTATATCTGTGTGACTTGGATTGGTTTAGTGTATTACTTGATTACTACAGGAACACACAGTCAAACACAGGGAGATATGCAGATTAAAATCTGTTAAACCAGAACAGTGGCGGAAGTTTGTCATTTTCATGGCAGGAAAAAAAGAAGAAGAAAGCATTTGACACATGTCTATGCAGTCATAGATTATGCCCAAGGGGTAACATTTAATAAAAATCTTGCAAATACCTGGTTTGGACAAAAAGGTAGTTGAGCTGGATGCTACACTGTATGCCTGTCAGCTCAATTTGTAAGTACATCAGCCAAAATGGAGAATGGTCTGCCAAATAAATCAAAATCTATCTTCAGTTGTGCAATGTCTTGGAATCTTTCTGAAAATTCATGGTGAAATGTTTCAATAAGTGAAACGTAGTCAGTCATGTCTAGTCCATAAATTACTGTCTTGAGTTGTGAGAAATGTTCACTTTCATGAACTTGAAGCTGCTTTTTCCATAGGACTGCTTTTTGTTTGATAGCATCAGTCTTGTCTGTCATATCTTTTACTAACAAAATAATCTTGATATGAACTTCATAGAGAGTAAATCAAAATTCTGATAACTAGAAATTTTGTTCTTTTTACCCATTGCTTTGAAAAACTTGTTAATTATGCCCACCACAGTTGATGTTGATTTTAGCCCAAACAAATGCAGCTTAAATCACTGTAACATATACACTGTATAATATGGCTCACAAGATTATATCAGTGTTATAGCCCTGGAAACCAAAACTTCTATAGTTCAATGGGCACATTTGACCCCAGTTGTTTTTTGCACCTAAAGCGAAACAAAACAAATTTATAGTTCAGCAGTACCCCATCATACTGGACAAACCTGGACAGCATTGATATTTTTGGACCATTACCAAGAAGAAAAAGAAAATAGTCAGAGATCAAAGGGAAGTTTTCAGAGATCATGGTCATGCTGGAAATTCTTGCAAAAAATCATATGTTTGTACCCACCAAGAAAGGCTAATGGTAAAATTATGATTCAGAGGCTACAATAGGATTATTTTGTGAAGGCTTTTCCTCAGGATTGTGTTTTGACAGCTAATTCTTGTCAACTGAGAACTAAATTATGGACAAAATTTCTAGAGGATGATGGCATTCAGGCACATACTCATCTCTAATTACACACAAGCCTTTAATCTAGCCACACACTTCATGGAAAAATTGGGTTGTTTATTTCATACTTACAGCAGCAAAAGACTCACTGGTTTGAGAGAAAAACTGAAATGCCCGGAAACAGCCTCAGATAGTTTGGTCCATGATGGTGGTGTAATACCACCATGCCCCATACCTCACAGAAAGAAACCAGAAAATGTTATCGAACAATGGGTTGAGGTTCCACCAGAAGGAAACACCATAAAGCCTTTGAGTTTAGAAATAAAAAAAGGTGCAGAATAGAAGACAGCATGTGACCAGCTTGTTAAACAAATTATACACAAGAGAAATCCAGGATGGAATGTAACAATATTATGAGAAGGAAAGTTGCTACTGACTCTCACAATTAAAGCTTTCGGCTATTAAGGCCTTCGTCAACAATACACACAAACACACACACACACACACACACACACACACTCACACACTCACTCTCATGCAAACACCACTATGTGTGTGCATGTGTATGTGTGTCTATTGTTGACGAAGGCCTTGATGGCCAAAAGCTTTAATTGTGAGAGTCTTTTTGTTGTGCCTATCTGCAACTCAGCATCTCTGCTATATGGTGAGTAGCAACTTTCCTTCTCATAATAAAATTATATATAAGATTACAGATTATGTGTATGAATAGTGGAAGCTCCAGGTAGGAAAAGGTAGAATGCTACTTACCTTAAAGAAGACCCATTAAGTTGCAGACAGGCACAGTTAAAAGAGACTTACATAAATTTTTCAGCCACAGACTTCGTGAGCAAAAAGAGAAACACACACCATACATACACACAAGCAAGCACATCTCATGCAGACAACTCTGGCAACTCGGGCCAGAATGCAACTATCACATGGGATGCAAGCAGCAATCTGGAGAGGGTGAGCAAGGGGAAGCAATAGTAGTGTACAGGTGGGGGGAGAGATAACACTGTCTGGCAGAGTGTGCAGGGGGCTAGAATGCCAACAGGTGGAGCATCAGGAGGTTTTGGGGCAGGAAGGTGGGGAAAAAAAGAGCGAGAAAGGAGATGAGCAAGAAATATGGGTGGGTGCATTGGCAGAGGCTGGAAAACATAGAGTGTGGGAGACAAGAATGAGTAGGAGATTATAGGGTGGAGGGGGTGCAAATTGTTGAGTGGAGGGTGTGGTGACAGTCTGTTACCATTGGTTGTGGCCAGGGTAATTACAGGAGTGGAGAATGTGTTGTAAGGGTAACTCTCATCTGTGCATGAGCCGTGCGCGGCTCGTGTTTGTGCCGTTTATTGCTTCACATCTTGTCTTTGCGGTACATCCGTCCCATTTCTTATTCAATTTACTGGCATCACTAAGCTGCTGGGTTGTCTGCCCATGAGTGGCAGCAGCAGCACTTATCGATAAGAGCACTGTTGTACTATCTTTGGAGCAACCGCTAGTATTTCCGGGTCGTCATGTGTTGGGTGTTCAGTGGAGGTGGAGCAGCAGTGAGGTCCAGACAGCCATAACTTCCTCGACCGTTACCAGCACTGATGACTTCAGTGGGGATGACTTTGGTTGGTCATTTGGTTGGTCGTCTCATCGGACAACATGTATTTGGTTGCCGACCGATTCCGGGTTCTCTGAGTGTGTCGACTTGTGATTCCTCTTAGTTGTTCCACAGAGACTGGTTTTCTTATTGTTCGAGTTGTTTGTGGAAGTGTTTTGTGGAACTGTGTGTAGCTTGTGTGGTTTGACCGAGCAGTTATTTTAATGATGTCTGCATGCTGGATTGAGTCAGTCCATTGAGACAGAGCAGCGAGCGAGTCTCCATGGTGTGAGCCCAGGCCAGGACCGCTGGCAGCATGCACACGCTGTCGGATCATGAGGTGCTAGCTGCAAGAGCAACAAAGTTCATTGCCCACCAAACCTGGACACTGAAGTTGAGTGATCAGTTAACCTGTTATGAAACCTCAGCTATTGTGACATCTCTTTGTTCATTTGCGCTTTGTTGGTCCCTGGGCCATTCGGGCTAGCAGCAATTTATGATGTATTGGAATCATCGAAATCTTGCAGCTGTCTTCCTGTATTGTGATTAATTATTAAATTGACAGTTACTTACTAGTGAATTGCACCAGTGGTATTTTCTGCCCTGTGGCCGTTAACGCCCCAATTATCTGACCTGGTCGTTAGCATAGTTTTCTGACAGTGTGCCTTTCCTTGTCATGTTGATGCTATCCGGCATGGTGTGTAGTTCAACAGCCTTTAAGTTGTATGGTTAATATTTGCTTAGAGTGGTTATTGTTCCCTTGGCTGTTTTTAAACACCAATTTATGAAGATGTAGTGCTGTTCATGTCCTCAGCTGATATTTTCCATCATTGTGCTGTTGGTCGGATGGAAGAGTATTGCTTAAATTGTTGGTCTGTCCTTGGGCCATCCCCAGTTTGGGTTGCCATCCAATTATTTAAATTCAACTCTTGGCTGCCTGTCTCACCCCACCTTACATTTGAGCTACCTTCTCACGCCAACCCTTGGAACACATCTGAGCACCACTTGCTCTGTTTGTTTTAGACTGTGATTTTCATTTTAGTATTGTGCGAGGTCTTTGGCAGTGTATTAATTCAGTTGTTTTAAATGTTACATAAAGGCCTTCAGCCATGTTAAATTAAAATTCTGAAGATTGATATTATTTTTTAAAAAAAATTTCCTTATAATTTATTCGATGTGGAATTGTTTATAATCCAGGCCCTAAGCTGTTAGTTATTCGATGTGTTATGTGTGGCCTTCAGCCAATGATGTACGTGAACCCCTATTAATAAGGCCTACAGCCATGTGTATTCTTTAAAGGAAAATTTTTTATAAGAAGGAAGGGGTTTATTTTAAATTGTTTGCCTGACTTGTTGTTCAGGCCTTCAGCCGTTGTTTCAATTTTTTTTTTTTTTTAAAGATTACCTTCTGTTTTTGATTGCTTTTGATTTCTAAGCCATGCCTTCACAGTCATTCTTGTTTTTGGTGTGGTTTTGGGCCTTCAGCCCAGAAAGCATCTCAAGTTCTTTAACTAGGCCTTCAGCCATATTTTTTAATTGTGACCATTTAAAGTAATGTGTAAATGAGTGGGTCTTAAAAAAATAAAGTTGTATGTTTGGCTGTGCAACTCACAGTAACTGTTTTTGGCCCCATCCACTATCATAACCTTATCCTGTGCAGTCTCTGAGTAACCACCTACCAACCAGGTTCCAGCGCAGTTCAGAAAAGCTGGTAATGGAGGGGAGGATCCACATGGCTCAAGTAGTGAAGCAGCCATTGAAATAAAGTGTGTTATGTTCAACTGCACGTTGTGCCACAGAGTTATCTACTTTGCTATTGGCCACAGTTTGCTAGTGGCCATTCATCCCCATGGACAGCATGTTGGTAGTCACACCAATGTAAAAAGCTGTACAATGATTCCAACAGAGGTGGTGAATGGCATGGCTGCTTTGGCATATGACCAAGCCCCTGAAGGGGTAGGATAAACTTGTGACAGAACTGGAATAGAAATTGATTTGGGAGATTTTGTACTGGGGCTTCCACCGGAATATGATCCTTGTGGCAAGGGGCTGTGGTTGGCAGTGGCATAGGGATGAAGTAGGATGTTGTGGAGGTTGGGTAGGCAATGGAACACAACTTTAGGAGGGTTGGAAGGATCTCAGGTAGGATGTCCCTCATTTCAGTGTGTGATGATAGGTGAAGGATTTGGATCAGTTTTCCAGTCTGGGGTGGTATTGGGTCACAAAAGAGGCGCTCTTTTTTGGCTGGTTCTTAGGGGTGGTGGGAGGATTGGGGGTGCGAGGGAAAATGACATGGGAGAGCTGTGTGTGGGCTAGGTCTGGGGGATAGTGCCCACCCCTGAATGCTTTGGTGAGACACACTGCATACTGAGCGAGGAGTTTTTGTCACTTCAGATGTGCCATCCTAAGTTGATTTAATTTCTCTCTCTCTCTCTCTCTCTCTCTCTCTCTCTCTCTCTATTTTTTTTTTTTTAAAAAAAGAGGTCTTGTCTCCAACATTTAATGTTTGCCAACCTCTGCCAATGCACACGCCAATGTATCCCTACTCTTCTCCTTTTCACTGTTTTTTTCTTTTTTTGCCACATCCCTGCCCCACAAAACCTGCTTCATAACCTCCAACCACTGCACCTGTCAGCATCCTATCCCTGCATACCGGTGCCAGACAGCATTTGTCTTTGCCGCTACACATACACTACCTGCCCTTCCCTTCTCCTACCTCCATAAATTTCTGCTTGTGTCCCACATGATAGTTGGATTCTGGTCCAAGCTGCCAGAATTGGTGCTCATGTGTGCTTGCTTGAGTGTATGAATGGTGTGTGTTTCTTTTATGCTAATGAAGGCTGTGGCCAAAAGCTTTATGTAAATGTCTTTTAATTATGCCTATCTGCAACTTGACATGTCTTCTTTATGTTAAGTAGCAGTCTATCTTTTCCTACTTTATGTGGTCATACTTCAAGTAATCTAAGTTAAACTATGAAATAAAGAAATTTGAGCAGTTTTATGTTAGACCATACAGAATCAGCAATATGAGTATTGTAAGCCCTAATTGGCAGAAGTTGAAGATGTCATCTCTACGAAGCCTTATTGCTTGCATCACATTGAAAAAATTAAATAGTATCTCTAATGAATAGTTAGAGCAATGGAAGAAGAAATTGATTTTGTTCTCATCTTTCAATTTTGAACTACTATTTAATTTGTTATGTGTTGGTGTTAAATAAGACCCAAGAAAGTTAGCTTCAGTGATAGTGTAATTAGGCATAATTATTGCTTTCTGAGGACAGAAAAATGTGGTACCATACAAAGACATGAACTTTGTGCAAAAATGTGAGATATTTACAATAGGCCAAGGCAAGTTGGGGGCGCCTTAATGTGCCATGCTGGTTTTGTTTTTTAATGATTGTTTTTTGAAAGAGTTTTTAAGAGAGTGTTGTTGTTTCATACTACGTAAAATTTTGATCTCATACTTTTGCTATACAGAATCACATTCTTTTCCAATAAATTACATTACAGTTCAAGTAACTTTAACTTCTTTTCTGTTTTTTTTTACTCCTTTCACTATTTTCAGTTGTGCGTTAAAAATTTGTTTCCTTTTGCCAGGGATGTGATCATCCCATACTTACAATATCATTTATTATTTAATTATTGCTGTACACTTGCCATGTTGTGCAGGTAGAATATTTCAGAACAACATGGGACCAGCAAAATCAGTAATCTTTGCTGGTACTATGAGCTATTTTTATACTAACACTACTAACTGAGCAGGGTGTGTGCTAGCACAAGCAAAGAGCTTGCTATATAGTTTACATATTGTTAAGATCACTCTCATACTTGTGGAATGCATTTTGATATTAGACTAACTAAAGTTTGATTTTATATCAATGAAAACAATCCTTTATTGCCAAAATTATTTAATTGGGTAGATAAAAAATCTACTCGCCAAGTGGCACCAAAAATCACACATAGAAGATGGTTGTAATTGGCAAGCTTTCAGAGCCAGTGGCTCCTACTTTGGGCAGAGGGGTTGAAGGGGAAGGAAGACGAATGAAGGAAAAGGACTGGAGAAGTCTAGGAAAAGGGGTCTTTCCTTCTCATACAGTACAGTAAGTCTCCCCTGCCCTGCAGTTCTGGGTGATTTTCTCAAAATCTACCCCTTTTCCTAGATCTCTCCAGTCCTTTTACTTCATCCCTCTTCCTTCCCCTTCAGTCCCTCTGCCTGAAGGAGCCACTGGCTCCAAAAGTTTGCCAATTACAACCTCTTTTATGTGTGTGCTCTACCACCACTTGCTGAGTAGATTTTTTGTCTATCCAATTAAATAAAGTTTGATTTTATCTCATATATTAGTCAGAGAATTTGAGTATGGTAGAGGTATTCTTCCTTATGTTGTTTTTACCAAAAAATGAATGTAATTAATTCAATAAATTGACATAGGTAATAGGTAAAGTACTGTGCTCTAGCCCTAGATGGGCCAGCCTGGCCCAACTGACCGCCCTGGCATCCTCTGTCAGTGACGTCATCGAATGCAGTATGGAGGAGCATGTGGTCAGCCCACTGCTTTCCTGGCCGTGATCAGGTTTCTTGACCTTGGAATCTCTGCTAGTTGGTTGAATAGCTCCTCAGTTGGCTTCATGAGGTGATTGCATACTGTACCAGTACTCCAACCAAGAAAGAGTTAGCTACACTGGTCACTCAGCTACAGAGGTGGACAATAAATCAACTTGTCTAAGCTAAAATAATTTTTGCTGTTTGAGTAGAAAGTTATCATCAGATCATTCTATTTCAGTTCATGTTGATTAACATGGAGACAGAAATTTAATAATAAAAAAGTTACTCACCGCAGTTATTAATATACAAGAACATAGTAAGATAGGCAAGCAGCAGTTTTACAGGGGTCCTTTCTCTTCATATGATCATAGTGCTTTACTTAAAGTATTTTCAGCAGGTCTCTTTATAATCCTAGCTGTTTTCAAATATTTTTGTTTCTTTTTGTATCCATTTTTATCTTTCATAGGTAAGAACAGGAGAATATCATTATCATTTCCTCAAAATGATTTGTAGCTGCTCCACTAATGGTGTCGCTGCCTCCAGTCCATACATAAATGTAAATGCAAGATATTAAAATATTTGAACTGACATTATGCCTCCACTTGTTATTAAAATATTTGAACTGACATTATGCCTCCACTTGTTATTCACAGTTTCCACACTGCACTATCTTCAACATCTTAGTTGCATAGAACAGTGTACCAATAAACTTTGTGCTTCAAAACTTCAGATGACCGGTACCTGTGGGTTCTTCATACTTAATGGGAATATATTAAGAGCTGGTTTAAAGCTCAAGTGGCAGAAGAGGCTGTTCAGGCAGCAAGCTGAGAGTTGCTCAAGTGCAAAATTTGTACAAACGATGTACCCATATTAGTAATGAAAACTGACATGGCCAAAAGTATACGATAATTGAACTGAAAACATTCAACAAAGATCTTCAAAGAGTTAATATAAACCTGCTGTGGATGTAATTGAATGCGTTGGCAGTTTCTTGAAGAAGATGACATTAATAGTGTGGCAATGGATGCAAAAGCACTTATTAACAAATTTGTATATCATTTACACTTTGAAAAGAAAAGGAAATTGGTGCCAGGATAGTAAAGAATAATTTACCTGTTAGTATAATGATAACATTTGGGTGAAGGTGAAGCAGGACACTCCGTTAAGGGATTTTTATTTTATTTTATTGTCAGTACAGCTATTTACGTACTAACAGATAGTTTATATTAAAAACAAAGATTCCAAGACTTACCAAGCGGGAAAGCGCCGGTAGATAGGCACAATGAATAAAACACACAAACACATACACAGAATTTGAGCTTTCGCAACCGGTGGCTGCTTCGTCAGGAAAGAGGGAAGGAAAAGGAAAGATGAAAGGATGTGGGTTTTAAGGGAGAGGGTAAGGAGTCATTCCAATCCCGGGTGTGTGTGCGTGCGCGCGAGTATATACCTATCCTTTTTCCCCCTAAGGTAAGTCTTTCCGCTCCCGGGATTGGAATGACTCCTTACCCTCTCCCTTAAAACCCACATCCTTTCATCTTTCCTTTTCCTTCCCTCTTTCCTGATGAAGCAGCCACCGGTTGCGAAAGCTCAAATTCTGTGTGTGTGTTTGTGTGTTTTATTCATTGTGCCTATCTACCGGTGCTTTCCCACTTGGTAAGTCTTGGAATCTTTGTTTTTAATATATTTTTCCCATGTGGAAGTTTCTTTCTATTTTATTTACATCTAACAGATAGTTTTAAACTCAAAGACAGTCATGATAAGAACTTCAGCATTCTATACAGCATTCATGATGTGCAGGTGTGGGAAAACAAAAGCCATGTGCATTTAGACTCTGGTAAATGATGATGATGATGACGATGAGTGTAGCATCTGCAAGAAGGAACTAAACAATGAAGGTTTTATCTTAATACCCATTCTTCCTGCTGGAAATTCTTCACAATTCTCATCATCTTATTTTCAAAATGCAATTTGTTGACAGTTTTATTGATACTTTAATAAGCTCATAAAACCTCCTGACTGTACCTATAACTGTCACTAGTGATGAAATCAAGTTTCCTTAATCTCATGTTGATGAAGACAAGCTATTTTCTCAAGAATGATTGTTTGGTCCATTAGCTAGTCATTGAATAGATTCAGATTATTTTATGAAAGATTTTTCTCAGGTAAAGGCAAGACTAATTTTATTATAATGTTTTTGTCCGGAGGAAACACTGACAGTGCATATACTGAAAAATTGTAGGTTTTATTAATAGAATATTTCTGTTTTGTATCACACAAAAATGTGTGTTTCCCTATTGAGCTATGCACTGAAAAATTTTAGCTATGTTCATCAATTTTCTACTACTATATGCAAATTTTAGTAAAATTTAACTATTTTCTGGTGAGTTTCCTTCACATGTAACATAAAACTTACACAGTTAAACAACGCCTTGTGTTTAACATAATAAAATAAAAGTAGATTATATTTTTTGTATTTCTGTCCCACTTCTTGCAATGGAAACTGAAATATTTGTAAATTAAATTATCAAAAAGTTCCATCAATAAACTAAAAGAAAAAACATAAATTTTATATTTTCATATTTCCATTTAGTTAAATGGAGAGCAAATTTTATTGGAGCTCGAACAATATGTCTCTGCTTTCACTAATTTTTTTTAATGAGCTCAGGAATTACCTTAAGATGGATAAGAATGGTTGCTTCTTTTAATATTTATCAGTAGAATAAGATTCAGATACTGATTTTTGTTACACAAGAATGTCTGTGTAGTGCTTATGTTAAAAGAAGAAACCATTTGTTTTGATTATCACTAGATTAAGATTTAAAGGTCTTACCAAGAGTCCAATTTAAGACAAATAATCTCTGAGGGAAGGGGGGATGGGGGGGTGGGTCTGAGGGTTCCCAAATGATATTCTCATTTGTACGGAAAAATGTTCTTGAATTGGCCCTGCATATATTTGACTGGCCAGTGAAATTGGAAGCCCACACAGCATGATGAAAGGCTTCCTTCAGGGAGATCATTTTACTATAATACTGGATGACTGATTGATAAAAGAATTCAACTGCAATATTACCTCACAAGTTCTAAGTAGTGGTGTTTACTTAATAATGTTTGCAGCATTTTGCTCCACACCTGAAGTTGGAAGACCATCAGTATCGGTGACCTGGACTGTGTGATTTCTGAGAGTAATGTATGACTCAGGGCTGACAAGGTATGCTCATATTGGATGTCTTTTGAAACTAGAAAATTCAATAAATCCTCTTTGTGTACTGACAATTAATTGATGGGACACATGTGTTGCCACAAAGCTTTCCTGCAGTAATCACTAATGCAATCTCAGTTCTATTGTAGCACAATCTTTTGCCATTCTGCCATCAAATGAGCATTTATCAAATAACAAAACCATGGTTCGTAAGAATCTGTATCAGAGGGGTACCTTCAACGTCAGCCAGAGCTCTGGTATTGGTAACAGTGGAAATGCCTCTCCATATTTGGTAGACAAATTTATTTTGTAAATAATCCAAACTTAGGAGCTGAAATTATTCAGCAATTAGCAGACTAACAGGACATCCTTTTGTCCATAATTTGTCTACTGAAATAAAAGGAGACTGTAAATAGTAATCATTACTTAAAAGGAGCACCAACCTAGAATCCAGTCCACCAGATGTACCTACGGTTTGAAATTTCTCTTTCTCTGCTAGTGATTTTCTACAACATCCATCTGTTCTCGTCAATGTATTAACAACATATTCACAACAACCAAACTGAGTTACCAGATGTGAAGTCTCTCTTCACTCATGGATAAAAAATACTAAGATTAAAGGGGCTACCCCTAGTAAAGATTGAACTAGCTGAACAAAAACAAATATAATAAATAAATCTAATAATTATTCTGTCCTTCCTTCTTGTCCAGTGCCCTGTGTTCAGTGAATGCCTCTGGCTGGAGCAGCCAGAGATAGTGGTTGTGTGTGTGAGGTGTGCCTGCTTGTGTGAATGTGCATGTGTTTTAATTTCTTTTCTGAACAAGGCTTTGGCCAAAAGATTAGTGTGTGATAGTCTTTTCACTGTAGTTGTCTGCAACTCAGTGTGTCATCTTCGTGGTGAGTAGCAATCTGTCCTTTTCATAATTGTAGATATTCCAATCTAGACTTCATTGCTTGACCGTATTGGATGGGTCATGTTGTAAAAGAAAAATATATAAAACTTTGGTGGTTGACATGATGGTGCATGTACGTGTGAAAAATAGTTATTTATATCCTGAGAAACGGGGACAATTTACAGTCTCAGTAAGTCAAGAATCAATAAATCAATAGACAGACATACAACATGGACCATGGTAATGTGTTTACCATTGTTGTTGTTGTTGTCTTCAGTCCTGAGACTGGTTTGATGCAGCTCTCCATGCTACTCTATCCTGTGCAAACTGCTTCATCTCCCAGTACCTACTGCAACCTGCATCCTTCTGAATCTGCTTAGTGTATTCATCTCTTGGTCTCCCTCTACGATTTTTACCCTCCACACTGCCCTCCAATGCTAAATTTGTGATCCCTTGATGCCTCAAAACATGTCCTAACAACCGATCCCTTCTTCTAGTCAAGTTGTACCACAAACTTCTCTTCTCCCCAATCCTATTCAATACCTCCTCATTAGTTACGTGATCTACCCGTCTAATCTTCAGCATTCTTCTGTAGCACCACATTTCGAAAGCTTCTATTCTCTTCTCATCCAAACTAGTTATTGTCCATGTTTCACTTCCATACATGGCTACACTCCAAACAAATACTTTCAGAAACGACTTCCTGATACATAAATCTATATTCGATGTTAACAAATTTCTCTTCTTCAGAAACGCTTTCCTTGCCATTGCCAGTCTACATTTTATATCCTCTCTACTTCGACCATCATCAGTTATTTTACTTCCTAAATAGCAAAACTCCTTTACTACTTTAAGTGTCTCATTTCCTAATCTATTTCCCTCAGCATCACCCAATTTAATTGGACTACATTCCATTATCCTCATTTTGCTTTTGTTGATGTTCATCTTATATCCTCTTTTCAAGACACTGTCCATTCCGTTCAGCTGCTCTTCCAAGTCCTTTGCCGTCTCTGACAGAAAGATGTGAAATAACCCATTGAAATAGTATTGTTCCTGTATTAACATGAAAGTCTTCTAGGTATGGTATAATGTCATATTGTAAAAAACTATTATTAATGAAACTAATGTTTCTGTTGTTAGACCCAAAAGGAGGTCACTGTAACCCTGGCCAAAATGTTGTTTCATCAGTAATAGTTTTTTATCACCAAGCAATGGAAATTCCAGGCAGGAAAATGAACAATGTAGAAAAAGATAGATCACTGCCTACTGTAGAGAAGACACATTCTGGCCCGAGATGCTGGAGTTGGTGATCATGTGTGCGTGAGGTGTGGTTGATTTTGTGTGTGTGTGTGTGTGTGTGTGTGTGTGTGTGTGAATTATGTTCCTACATTTTCTGAGAAAAACCATTAAAACAATGGGCAAGAGACTCAAAAACCACTCCCAGTTCATATAATTTTGTTTGTCTCCTTACCTGAGTAGTCAGCGTGTCTGCCATGCAGTGGGCAAGGGTTCGATTCCTGGCAGGGTCGGGGATTTTCTCTGGTTGGGAACTAGGTGTTGTGTTGTCCTCATCATCATTTCATTGGTGTTGACATGCATGTCACTCAATATGGCATCAACTGAAGAGACTTGCAACTTGGTGCCTGAACTTCTCCAGTTTGGGACTCCCAGCCATCACTACCATATAATTTTGAGGATCCATAGTAAACCATTTAAATTGGTAAATATGTTGCTTAAAATCCTGTAAGCATTTGTACTTCCGACAATGAATACCACTACACAACAGAAGAATATCAGCTTGGTTATCCGTCCATAATTCCTCCTCTTCTTCTAAACAAATGTGATCAAGGATGTAAATTTACCAAACAGTACCAGGCAAGAAGCCCATGGACTCCTGGATGCTGCAGAAGCTATTCATACAGTGGAGCAGTATCACTGTTGACATTGTTAAGTGAGTACTGCTCAAGTTAAATGTGATGGAACCAGACACATGCCAACATGTTAGTGTTTCATGCTTTAAACTGCATGAAAGATGTATCACTTTAAATACAGGGTGGAGCAGAGGAAACACATGTTTTTCACTAGTGAATGACTGGGAGGTGGTTTGATAAAAATAATAAAAACAAGCATTAAGTGATAGATTTTTAATGCAATTTTGAAA
This sequence comes from Schistocerca gregaria, assembly GCF_023897955.1. Taxonomy (NCBI): domain Eukaryota; kingdom Metazoa; phylum Arthropoda; class Insecta; order Orthoptera; family Acrididae; genus Schistocerca; species Schistocerca gregaria. Next base: position 251,279,871 of record NC_064925.1, read on the forward strand.
TATATATACTTTAATTAGGTTCAAAAAATAATGTCTTGGAGATGATGTCCGTCTTGCTGGATACAAATTTGGATCCTCTCCTGAAAGTTAGGCATTGCTCTCTCCAACACTTCATTCAGCATGGCTTCTATTTTCTGACGAATGGAATTCTTCAGGTGAGGTTTGTTCATATAGACTTTTGATTTTAAATATCCTCACAAAAAGAAGTCTCATATCAACAAATCGGGTGAGCAAGGTGCTAGTAAACATCACCATATCTTGAAGTAACATGTCCTGGGAACATTTGTCGAACCACTTCCATGGATGCTCTCACCTTGTGAGCTGTGGCACTGTCCTGCTGAACCATATTTCTCTCATGTTCACTTCATGCCTTTCAAGTTCTGGACAAAGAAAGTTGTTTAACATTTTAACATAATGCGCTGATGTCGCAGTAACTGCAGTTCATTCCTCTTAAAAAAAAAAAAATAGGGTCCAACAATCCCCATCTTTGAAATGCAGCACCACACTCTTACTTTTCAACAGTGGAGAAGTCTTTGGTGTAATTCATGTGGGTTCTCTGGCGCTCAATACCGACAATTTCGAACATTGACGTAACCGTGTACATGAAAATGTGCTTCATCACTCATGAAGACTGTAGCATCTGCATCTTCTGTAAAAATGTTGTCCATTACGCAAAAAAACTCTCCATGCTGCACAAAACCCCCTTCACTAAGCTGCTGGATTATCATTATTTTGTATGGGTGAAACTTAAGATCATCATGTAAGATGTGGTGTGGCGAACAATGTGACATACCCAGTGCTACAGCCTGTCATCTAGCCGATCGTTTCTGACTAGCAAGGACTGCCGTTCTCACTCGGTCTACATTTTCCGGAGGGTGAACTGAATGGGGAAGACCGGATGGTTTGTTTTCATCACAGATCCAGTATTTCTAAATGCTGTAACCCATCGGAGCAAAGTATTATGATCTCGATGTCCAATTCTAAAATTTTGATGGAATCATTGTTTCTCAAGTACTGCTCAACAACAAACACATGATGCTCTATGCTCCATCACTCCATAGCGACTGAAAGTGCAGTCTGCCAATATTCAATCAAGGTCAATACCCCCTCTCATTGCCGCATACTAGCGGTTCAAAAAACATGCGTTTCCTCTGCTCCAGCCTGTAAATTCTAGGTAACTCAAACTGAGTGCTTTGCAAAGCAGTTTTGCTATTTGTATTCAGTTATACATTCAATAAAAATATTGGGCACAAATTAACAACTAATTAGTGTAAAGTAAATGATACATTTAAATGAAGTTAACTGCTACTGTAGGACCATTGTAACAACATTAGTGGGGTACTTTTCAATTTTATATGTAACTAATCATTAGTAAAAGTGTAATAATTTGTTAGGTAAATGCACTGGGTTCCAAACATTCTGCAATTGGTACATCACTCTCCAGCATGTTGATCATCTTGTCAACCTGAGTAAATTGAAGTACACAGTGCTGCTGCTTAGTTCTAAAAAATTGTAGCACTTGATAAGGTCAAAATGTTTGCTTGTTATTGGTGAAAGCCATTCAGAGAGTACAGCCTACATACAATTAGAATGATATTGAAGGGATGCAGTTCCCAGCCTTGGGCATGCTAAGTGCATGGAGTCATAGAAAACTTTTCAGGTAGACAAACTGATGTCCTGCAGACCAAGCACTGGAAGGCAATAAACATGGACAATATTGTAGTCACCACCTGTATTAAAGGCTGAATCAGTATGTTTTCATTTACTACGCTCAATTCATTTGTGTTTAACAACCAGATGTATTTCAAAACTTGAAGTGCTGATAATGATCCACCACCAAGATCATAACATGGTGAGAAATAGTACACAAGATCTTAGTGCAATGGGTGGTGGTGCTTTGCCATAAGTGGAATAATATGATAGTGTGCCGAAAAGTAATGCCTCTGAATTTTTTATTCTGTTCTCAGTATTGGTTGAGGTATTACATGTCATGCACATTACTTGGTTGATTTTCCCACTTTCCTGGCACATGTTGCAACCCTCTGCTGCTAGAGGTCTTCGAATTGTAGCACATAACATGGTGATGTGTAACAGAACTATGTAGCACCATGAGAAACAACTCAGAAAACTGAAAGCATGAATCTGAAGAGTTCATCCACACATGTAACACCCTCTCCTTCAGCTTTATAATAGCAGACCACACACAAGTGCTGCAAAATCTGCAGCAATCTAACACCTTGGGTTCACTGTTATTAATTGTCTGCCACACAGTCCCAACTTGCGTGGAGGTGCGGTTGTGGCTCCATCAACAAAGTCAAACGTTCTACAGTGATGATATCAATAAACTGGTCTCTCATTGGGAGAAATATGTTCGTCAGCACAATTATTATGTTGAGACATGAAGAATAACAATGTAGAATATTAATAAAGTATATTTTATTTAAAAAGCTTCAAGTATTTCCTCACAAAAAAATTCGGAGGCGTTACTTCTCAGCAAGCCCTGATATTAAAATTATTGAAGCCCGATCAGCTACCCAGAAAAGCCAGTTAGCCATTACACATTTGTTATTAATGCTTCATGCTACAGGTGTAGTATGTCTTGAACTTCCAGTTTTACCTGGCCCTATATCTTTACATAATCAGTGCAGACAAAGATGCAATTGATTGGACCAATTTGACTGGTTTTAAGAATTCATACATTATACACAGATAAGTCAAAATATTATGACTATCTGCTAAATAATGAGTCGGTATATCTTTAGATCACAATACAGTAGGTATTCTACATGGCATGGATTCAACAAGTCCTTGGTAGGTTTCTGGATGTATGTAGCAATGAATGCATACAAAACAGGTCATACAGTTCCGTAAATTATAAGTTTATGATTGTGAGTGCGGAACTGGTGTATGATAATGACTCAGATGTGTCAGAGTGTTCAGATCAGGTGAATCTGGTGGTCAAAACATCAATATGAGTTCCCTATCATGCTCTGCAAACCACTGTAAAACGATTCTGGCCTTATGACATTGACGTTTATCCTGCTGGAAGATGCCATCACCATTGAGGAAGACATCAAACACAGAGGCCTGCAAGTGGTCCACAGCTGTCATGGTGCCTTCACTTATCACAACAGGAAGTGAATCCCCTGATGATGGAAATTGATAAAGATAAAGATACTTATGCTGTGTTGTCCGAACAAGACACACCCAGGGCAAAATGCATCACAGGAGAAAAGACGCGAGCTGGTGCCAGCGCCATAGAGACTCACCACTTGTGCGAGTTTCACCATCCCATGGGTGGCACTGAGGATAAAGATGTCGACTTCACTTCAGCCAATTGCCAGCTGAATACAATCCGTCAGTGAACGGACGACAACATACAGAAGCCTACTTGGAAGACAGAAGACCAGCTCTCGCCCACTTGGTTATAGATCATCATTCAGGGCTTACTTAGACAGGGAACATCATTTAGTGAACTCTTAGAACTGAACAGACAGTTGTTGTAAATTGCATTTGCTATGTACTGTGAAGTTTACCTACGATTATTTACACTTAGCCATTGAGGGCATTTTTTGTGTTATATTACATGCAATCTTCAATATTCAACAATTACTGAGGTAAGTAAACGTTTTTGACTCATTTGTGTGACTTTGTTACTGATTTGCTGGGTTGTTGTAGAACCTTCATTATCCTATCCTGTTACCTGACTCTGGGGCGTAGCTGTGTAATAGTGGCAGGATGAAAGTGTCTTAGTGGTGTACTGCACCAGAAGCCATTTCATGAACTCACAAACTTGGCCTACCATAACAACAGTGGCCACTCAGCCTCCACAGCAGTAGTGATGAGGCCTTTACAGAACTGACGATGATGGTTTACAAAAAATTATATCTTTGATTTGATGTCTTATTGGTATCTGTGGTCTGATTTATTGTAAACGTCTTGTTTATATACAAGTTAACAAAAATAATCAATTTTTAGAATGAAATTTTCACTCTGCAGTGGAGTGTGCACTGATATGAAACTTCCTGGTGGATTAAAATTGTGTGTCAGACTGAGACTCGAATTCAGGACGTTTGCCTTTCATGGGAAAGTGCTCTACCATCTGAGCTACCCAAGCATGACTCACAACCCATCTTCACAGTTTTGATTCCGCCAGTACCTCACCTCCTACCTTCCAAACTTCACAGAAGCTCTCCTGCAAACCTTTTAGAACCAGCACTCCACGAAGAAATGATATTGTGGGGACATGGCTTAGCCACAACCTGGGAGATGTTTCCAGAATGAAATTTTCACTTTGCAGTGGAGTGTGCACTGATATGAAACTTCCTGGTAGATTAAAACTGTGTGCTGGACCAAGACTTGAACTTAGGACCTTTGCCTTTCACTGGCGAGGGCTCTACCATCTGAGCTATCCAAGCACAACTAACGACCTGTCCTCATAGCTTTAATTCTGCCACTACCTTGTCTGCTCCCTTCCAAACTTCACAGAAGCTCTCCTGCAAACCTTGCAGAAGTAGCAATCCTGGAAGAAAGCATCTGTGAATTCTGGATGGTAGGAGATGAGGTACTAGTGGAATTAAAGCTGCGAGGACAGGTTGTGAGTCATGCTTGAGTGGCTCAGATGGTAGAGCAGTTGCCCACAAAACGCAAAGGTCCCAAGTTCGAGTCTCAGTCGGGAATACAGTTTTAATCAGTCAGGAAGTTTCATATCAGGAAACACCCCACTGCAGAGTGAAAATTTCATTCTGGAAACCTCCCCCAGGCTGTGGCTAAGCCATGTTTCTGCAATATCCTTTCTTTCAGGAGTGCTGGTTCTGCAAGGTTTGCAGGAGAGCTTCTGTGAAGTTTGGAAGGTAGGAGACGAGGTACTGACAGACTTAAAGCTGTGAGGATGGGTTGTGAGTTGTGCTTGGGTAGCTCAGATGGTAGAGCACTTGCCTGCAAAAGGCAACGCTCTCAAGTTCGAATCTTTATCAGTTTTTGAAAAGTGGCAGTAGGAGAACGCACAGTTGGCTAGCTTTCAGAGGCAGTGGCTCCTTCTTCTGGCAGATGGGTTGAAGTGGAAGGAAGAGGGCTGAAGGAAAAGGACTGGTGAGGTTTAGGAAAAGGGGTAGAATTCAATAAAGACTCCCAGAACCATGGGTCAGGAAAGACTTATCGGATAGGATGAGAAGGAATGACTGACTGTTGGGGACTGGGCCGGATGAGATTTGAAAACCTGAGAGCTTAGAGGTGGAAGATAGGATACATACAAGAAAGAGATTACTGCTAAAGCACTGTGCATAAATTAATAAGAGTGAAAAGCTAAATTAATTGTGTGTTATAGAGGTGGGAGGGGGACAGCAAAAATAGACAGGTCAGAAAATGAAAGGGATTGAAGAAAGGAATAGTTGCTGTGAAGAAATGCTGAGACTGAAGAAATTAGCATAAAGTAAGGCCATGTGGGTGGCAAGATTCAACAGCATGTTATAGCACCAGTTCCCATCTGCAGAGTTCTGAGAAACTGGTGTCTGGGGGGAATAATCCAGGTGGTACATATGGTGAAACGGGCACCAATTTCATGACTGTCATCTTTTAGAGCATGCCCTGCAACAGGATATAGTGTGTTGACAGTATACCCTCTCTGCTATGCCTGTTCACCCTAACTGATAACCTGATGGCTGTCATGTTGTTGTAAGAGGCTGAACAGCACTTACATAACAGCTGGTATATGACACGTCATTTTATAGGTGGCTCTCCCTTTGATAGTATATGTTTTGCCCGTTACAGGTCTGGTATAGGTGGTGGTAGGAGGATGCACAGGGCAAGTCTTGCAGTGTGGAGGATCACAGAGGTAGGAGCCATAGGGTAGGGAAACAGGTGCAGAAAAGCACAGGCTCTGACAAGGATATTGTGGAGACTGGAAGGGCGACAAAAAGCTATTCTAGGTGTGGTGGACAAAATCTCAGACAGAATAGACCTCATTTCATGGCATGACTTTAGGAAGTTATAGCTTTGTCAGGTAGGAGGATGCACAGGGCAAGTCTTGCAGTGTGGAGGATCACAGAGGTAGGAGCCATAGGGTAGGGAAACAGGTGCAGAAAAGCACAGGCTCTGACAAGGATATTGTGGAGACTGGAAGGGCGACAAAAAGCTATTCTAGGTGTGGTGGACAAAATCTCAGACAGAATAGACCTCATTTCATGGCATGACTTTAGGAAGTTATAGCTTTGTCAAAATAGTTGATTAATGCATTCAAGACCAGGATAGTATTGAGTGAGCAGATGTGTACTCACAAGTTGTTTCTTGGAGGGATCAGCAATATCAGGACTGGATGTGATGGCTCAGGAAACCTGCTTTTGAACTAAGCTGGTGTGGTAGTTATATCTAGTGAAGGCTGAGGTGAGAATGGTGGTATATTGCTATAAAGAGTCTGCATCTGAACAAATGTGTTTGCCTCGAATGACGAGGTTCTGCGGGAGGGTACATTTCATGTGGAAAGGATGACTACTGTCAATATGTAAGTACTGTTGTTTGTTAGCAGGTTTAATGTGAATGGAAGTGTGTAGCTCACTGGAGATGGCCATCACCACTGGAAGCCTTGCCCTTAGCACCCTTCTACCATCACTTATACCATCCTTCTAGCCAGCAAAACACATAGTATCAAAGGGAAAGCCACCTGTGAAGCGACACACATCATATACTAGCTGTTCAGCATGACTCCCATCAAGCTATCAGTTAAGATAGGAATAGCCAGAAGGAGTATACTGGCAACACACAATATCCTGTTGCAGAGCAAGCTCTACAACATGACAGTCTGACAATCGTGACCTCAGTGCCTGTTTCGCCACACATGCCATTTGGGTTTTTCCCCCAGACACTAGTTTCTCTGAACTCTGCAGGTGGGAACTAGTGCAACAACATGCCCTTGATTCTGACCACCTATCTGGCCTTAAATTGCACTGTAGCCAATTGGAGGAACTTTGTACCACATTTTACCATTTGTTGAAAACACTGGACACAAAGTAAGTTATGTATTATAACAGGCATTTTAACATTTTACATCTGTAGTTACTGAGTGCTTCAAAAAGTGAAAATATATTAAGTATACCTTGTTAAAATTAAATTTCAATTTCAAAGCTGGTACAAAAATTTGCTAACATTTAGGATAAATTTAGACCAGTCTTAAAAAACAAAAAAAATTTCTTTTATTTAATGCTCTACATAAATTTCGCTCATGTCAGGAGGAAATGAGGTATTAATAAGAAAATATTGTGTAGACCCCCCTCCCCCAAGTACGCAGAAGTGCGCCAACACGTTGTGGCAGGGACTCAGGTAATGTCTGAAGTTATGCTGGAGGGAACTGACACCATGAATCCTGCAGGGCTGCCCATAAATCCATAATAGTATGAGGAGCTGATGATCTCTTCTGAACAGCACATTGCAAGGCGTCCCAGATATACTCAATAATATTCATGTCTGGGAAATTTGGTGGCCAGCAGAAGTGTTTAAGCTCAGAAGAGTATTCCTGGAGCCACTCTGTAGCAATTCTGGACATGTGGGGTTGCCGCATTGTCCTGCTGGAATTGCTCAAGTCCATCAGAATGCTTAATGGACATGAATTGATGCAAGTGATCAGACAGGACGCTTACATATGTGTCACCTGTCAGAGTCGTATCTAGACATATCAGGGGTCCCATATCATTCCAACTGCACACGTCCCTTACCATCACAGAGCCCCCACCAGCTTGAACAGTTCCCTGGTGACATGCAGGGTCCATGGATTCTTGTGGCTGTCTCCATACCCATACACGTCCAACCATTTGATACAATTTGAAACGAGGCTCAACTGACCAAGCAACATGTTTCAGTCATCAACAGTTGAATGTCGGTGTTGATGGGCCCAGGTGAGGTGTAAAGCTTTGTGTTGTACAGTCATTAAGGGTACATGAGTGGGCTTTTGGCTCTGAAGGCCCATATTGATAATGCTAACACTTGTTGATGGCCCAGCATTGAAATCTGCAGCAATTTGCAGAAGGGTTGCTCTTCTGTCATGTTGAATGATTCTCTTCAGTCATCATTTTTTTCCTGGCCACAACAATGTCAGAGATTGGACATTTTACCAGATTCCTGATATTTGTGATACACTTGTGAAATGATCATATGGGAAAATCCCCACTTCATCGCAACTTGGAGGTGCTTTGTCTCAGCACTCATGCACTGGCTATAACACCACATTCAAACTCACTTAAATCTTGACAACGTGCCATTGTAGCAGCAATAACTGATCTAACAATTGCACTAGACACTTGTTGTCTTATATAGGCACTGTCGACAGCAGCACCATATTCTGTCTGTTTACATATCTCTGTATTTGAATACGCTTCTCTATACCACTTTCTTTGGTGTTTCAGTGTATATCGACCTGGCATTTTTCAACTTAAATCACTGTCACCAAAAGCTCTCTACACAGCTGACGCAATTAAAGGATAATTACAAGCCTAAGAGCTTGTATGGAATTGGAAAGATAACTGAAACCCTAACTAGATATCACAGAGGTAACAAAACTGTTACTTTTAATATTTAATAATGTAAGTAGGTGGATTAGCAGGCCTTTGAAACAAAAGAGATAAATGGTACAAAGATACCTTTGCTGGTAGAAAATTACCATGATTGACTGTAGTTTCTTCGATCTCGGCATTTCTTCACAGCAACTTCACTCCCTCTTAGTTTCCTTCAGCTTTCATTTTTTGACCTACTGTTCACTGCCCACCTCCCACCTCTGTCACTTATAATGCACTTAGCTTTCCACTCTTATTAACTTTTGCACAACGTTTTAGAAGTCAGCTCTGTCTTGTATATTTCATTTTTGAGCTCTCAGGTTTTCAAATCTCATCCGGGGCAGCCCCAACAATCGGTCTTTCCTTCTCATCCTGTCCAGCAAGTGTCCCTTGACCAGCGATTCTGGGTGACTTTTCGAAACTCAATCCCTTTTTCTAAACCTCACCAATCCTTTTCCTTCACCCCTCTTCCTTACCGTTCTGCCAGAAGAAAGAGCAATTGGCTCCGAAAGCTAGCAACCTATAATACCTTTTATGTGTGTGTTCTTCTGTTGCCACTTGTTGAGTTGATTGTTTATTTATCCAATTACGTGTAATACTAGTTGTATGAGTATGACTGGAAATAAAGAGTTGTGTTGTACTGGGAACACTACTCACTGCTGACATCACGACATAAAAGTTGACGCCAAAACACAGGGAATTTCCACGATTGCTGCTGTGACATCATGACCTTTGAATGCACTTCACACAGCAATTCTAGGAGAGCTCACAGCATTGATTTGCAATGTAAAGCAACAAGCTCTTTTGATGACGTTTTATTGTGTAGCGAGTGTAACTGCATATTCTTGCCACATTTTTTGTAGTTCTTAGTAAATGCAGTATGAATTCATTACTGTGCACTGTACTGCCATTGTATTTGTTCTGTTAATGATTTAACAGATCTTTATGCTACACATATCACTTGTTTCTGTCTAGTGCTGCCATCTGTTAGTTGCCTTGGTCCATGTTGACAATTACAAACTGGCTCACAATGTCTGACACAGAAAACGTTGATAGTAGAAATCAGTTACAAAGCCTGAAAAGCATACGGACAAGAAAAAGGGACTATATTACACATATTGTGAGTGAGGTACGCCGCTTTAATGACACAACCCCCACTGAAGATTATGAAAATTCTAAACATAAACTACAGTAATTATTGTGTACACTAACTTACATTGACAACAAAATCCAAAATCTTCTCAGTTACATGCCCAAATGTTATAAATGTACAGGATGTCCTAGAGGAGTATTATGGAATGATCATTCCAATCAAAAATGTGTAGTAAGAACTTGAGCACTTGTTCATCTTTGCTACTATGAAACACATTTCTTCTATTGACCAAATGTTCATAGCCCTTAAGGTATTCATTTTAGATCCCTTATTTACTAGACCTTTTGCCTTTAATGATAATTCCTGTCATATCCCTTGAATATTGAGCATTCCTCATGGACACCCTGTGTAGACCCAGCCAAGCCCATTCTTTTACGTGGAATAGAAGATAAACAACTTGGCATGACCATCACATCAGTTGTTCCACCAGCTGATATGAGACAGCCCAATACAAAACTTGAGATGTTTTCTGTAGATACTGAGACCTGGGCTCATCTTTGGGAGCAGTTCCTGCTATCGGTAAATCCATATTTTTGCATGATTGCTTAGAAGGGCAGCCAAGTGGTTAGTTGATGAAGCTACTAAAGCCCATAAGCTTTCCAATTCCAGACTCACTTAATTTGACATTATCAATTGCAATTTCCACACTTGAGCTACGTGCATACTTGTTGAAGAGGTAAACGCTTATGGCCCTGTATTAGCACCAAAAATTCTCGGAAATTTTCCTTGCAATACTTCTGACGCTGACTTACTCATTTCAAACATGGGCTCTAAACTGCTTACCTTAAGAACTATCAGCACTTATTGATCTTTGCTACTGTGAGACACATCTATTTGACTGCACAAATGCTTAGAAGAGCACATACTTCTGTTGATGGAATTTATCACCAGGTGAATGTCTTCCTAACTTAATAGTGCCCCGATCAGCCTGCACCTGTGGTGCAGTACATGCTTTGAGCATTCACTTGGGTAATAGCATATGCGGTCAAGATCCTTGATCTTGTGTAACCAGAAGTGTGATTCATCTGACCAGGTGACAGATTTCCATTGACACACAGTCCTATTTCAATGATCCATTGCCCCTGCAATCTTAATTGCTGATGCCATTGAATCAATATGGAAAAATGTAGGGGCAACCTGCCATGCAGCTCCATGTGCAATGGACAGTGTGCTCCAAAACACTTGTATCTGCACCAGCATAGTAATCTGTCATTACATTCGGTGTCAACTTACAGATGTCCAACACCTTTTGGCCTAATCATGGTTTCATTGTCCTTCAACTATTTTCTATAGATGCTCATAAAGTATCACGTAAACAGCTGATCAGCTTCAACATATCTGACATGCTTGTTCTGAGGTGCCAAGTCATAACAATCTGCCCTTTTGTTGAAATGGTTTATGTCAGTGGATTTTCCCAATTGTGGCCATATAGTCATTTGAATGATGCACCATTCATCTCTGCTCTACTTTTACATTTTGCTTACCATGTACACCTTCCTTACCACGTCACATGTCTGCAATACCATCAGGTTGGTTTCAATCTCATGATGGGCACGTTATTATGTTTTGGCTCATCAGTGTATTTCAGCTGAAAACAGATGATCATTGGTTTTTTGAACAAGGGACAAGGAAATGGCAAATGGATGTTGGAAGTTAACAAATAGCACTATTATGAATAACCCTGCCTGAAATCTGCAGAACCTTGTGCATCTATGCCAAGGAAAGTGTTGAGTAAGACTGTGTGAAAGCCAGCTGATATCTCATTTACAGATAACCAGGGGGGTGGGGTGGAGAGATAATGACTGAGTCTACCACAAACCATTAGTGAACACTTTTGTTTATGAGGCTGCAACATAAACAGATCCATGTCTGCAACTCACATAATATTGGCACATTGAGGTATATTTTAATTTTATCAAATGATTCACATTTCTGCTGAATAGGATAGACACAGCTATTTGGAAGAAAGGAAGAAGAAGAAAAAAAAGTGAAGTTCTATCAAATGGATGAAAGAGCCAGATCAAGACAACCCAACTTTTGTGAGACCACCTTGATCAACATGTGTGAATTCCTGCATCACACACTTCAAAAGTTGAAAAGCTGTCAAAAGACTGCAAGCATCATAGACAAAGGTATATTTGAAGGGCTACCAATACATATTGCATATACAGGTGCAAAAACTGTTTATAAATTTATTCAATTGAGAGATTTTGCAACGTCTTTATTTAATGAAGAATATATCATAGAAACTGTAAATTTACTACATTTTCATATATTATTTCTTCAGTGTACTATTATGCTTCTTATTTTGAATTTCTTATCTCAGTTATATTTAAAAAGTTAGTAAAACTATCTCCTTCAAACATACTGTTCATTATGATCTCCCCAATCCTATTAATAAAAATACAGCTATCTTCCATGGTTGATTTTCCTTCCTTCCTTTTTTTTTCAACAATATTTCACACTGATTTTCTTTTCCTTTGTAATCTCAATTTTGGAAATGATGTTCATACTCCTGGATTGTTTTATATTTTTTGGTAATACTTTATAAATTTCATTTTTATTTCTAAAAACACTCTACAACATCTTGTAATCTTAAGCACATTTTATTTTATAGGAAAATGTTTTAAATTGTCAATCAAGTATAAAAGTACTGGTATTAGCATCATTCCACACTCCACTGTAGTTTTGTGCTTTGTTGTTAATCAGATGAACTCTTTGTTCTGTTGTTTCTGGTAGAAACACACACTAGCAGGTATCATTATCAATTTAGACTTCTTTGCAAGCCATCAGTAGGTGACTCAAATGTTATGTAGTAATTTGTCAAAGACCCAAACAGGTACCCACCAATTGTGAGTGCCTCTTCTGACTTGTTCAGTTGTACTTCAATGATTTGTTATGCAGCACATTCAAAGTATCTAATGATAACTTGGAAAGAAGTTGAAACTGGTAATGGTACCGGGTGGCTATAATTAAACTAAGTCTGCCGAATGCTGCAGCGCACACTGTACACATTGCAGGATGCTGAAACATCGTAGGTATATTCCTTAATCGAAGCACTCACTGAGTATGTTGAAAAAAATACTAGTTCCACTTTCTGCCAGCAGTTAGAATATGGGTGGATGCAAGAAAAGTGGGGGAATGATCAAACAGATGATGATAGTTACTCTGGGCATTTATCAGGATATGATCACTACAGTCTGATTAAAATTGCTTGATAGTTGACGTCTGTTACTTGCTGTTACTGTGTTGCCACATCAGATGCTGCCAACCAAAAGTTATAGGCGACACACAAACACGGCAGGTCACTTTACAGATGCTGTTAATGTGGAACACAGAGCAATGTGTGATCACTATAAGGTATGTCAGAAATGTGAGATGCTCTGTTGACAGCTGATTTTAAGTGTGCAATGACTGAACTGTTGCAGATGGCGCAGTTTGTAGCCCTGAATTTAAATTCATATCCTAACCTAACCGTAACTTCCTGATGTGCAATGTATCCAAGAAAACAGCAATCAACAATCTGCAGCAGAACTAAAATCTCAGTCACTTTGTACATGGCGATTACAGCTATTATCTAAGAGCAAACTCAAGACAGAAATAATTCAGTTTCAGCTCTAAAAGCAAACTGTAATTTCTCGTTATCATTGGTTAACTGAAACTGTCTTCACATCAGCTACATAAGGTGCCACATAACCTACCAATGAGCAGTCCTAAATGGCACTTGGTTGCAGATTATAGGCAACACAGGCAGATTCCAAATGAAAAAAAAGCATCAGAAAAATAAGAGCAAATAAAAATCATAACTATGATGAAAATAGAAACAAAAAAGAATTATATTTAATGATTTACTGAACTAAAATAATAACCAAAATATTTTGATTAAATTTAGAAGTAAGAAAAGATCACTACATGTGATGAGTTTTGAATCTATGAGCTTCTCCAACTCAGGTTTGTATGCTAATCATTTTGTGGCCCAGCCGCAAGGAAGAATTGTGGCCTTCTAAAATTCAGCTTCATATAATGTGAGAATCTTATCTAATGTAAGCCAACTTCTGTGATTATGATAACTGTATGTGTGAGGCTGAATCACTTTTCCTGTAGAAGTATCCAGAAGTGTCTGATTATCGCTGCATATGGAATGTGTGCATTTCATTAGGGTGCATGCATATTGTTTTTGGTGTGGTTATTATGTGTGATGGAATACAAAATACAAGTGCCAGTCCCTATAATTTGGGAACCAAACATTTAAGAAAGAATGCCAGACAAGGAGCTGGAAGGGCACTGACCAACTGGCGTGGCACTTTGGCAACGGCAAAGAGTTCAGACATGATGCTGAGCCCTGTGGCATGAAGTGCCAACTATGAAGTAATTTTAATTGGACTATAGTTAAAACATGTGTTCAATATGGTCTGCCATCTTGGCAACATGCTGCAGCCCAATATGGCATGGTGGACAGTTGCTTGTAGCATATATGGAATAATAAGGGCAATACGTCATTGTATACCATCCTTCAATCAGGAAGAGTCCAGATACATACCTAATTCTTCAGATATGCCCACAATCAAAAGTCACATGGATTTAGGTCATGCTACTGTTCTGATATAACAACTTTACACCCAGTGCACAGTCTTTCTTCTCAATAGCCATTGACTTCGAACGGAAAACTTCAACCTTCCCAACCATTTACATCAACAGTCACTTCACAAAAGAAATCAACATGCATCACCACATGACAAACAGCATACTGACGTCAAAACAAGAAACATGCTTTACTTTCTAACTGCTTACAGAGTCATATTTTCACCCGGTGGCAGAAAATGGAACTATTTTTTTTTTTTCAGCGTATTCCAAGAGCAGACTGATTAATGAACTGTAGAGTGCTTTAGTTTCCTTAGATGTATACAGCCCACACTGCATCATTTGGAACACTGTCAGTTTAACTACAACCACCTGGTACTATTTGTGTGAACTGAAGCTAAAAAATAAATTAAACATTTTTGTTTAGAGATGATTGGTGTTTCCATAAGGCAGTGTGACTTGTCATTGTAATACTAATAGGGTTCTGACCTGAAATGTATTTGGGAACTTTACTACATTCTTTGAAAATCATGTATCCTGATGCTCATGTTTTAGGAAGCAAAATTTTACAATAATATATAACTTTTGCGGAGATGTTTACTAAGAAACCACTGTTTTGGTATGTTAGAACATGTACTAACCATCATTTATGTTTGATTATGTACACCAGATGCAGGACATGAAGTTGAAGAACAACACTGACGATTGATATCTTCCTTAATTGTATTCTAATGATGGTTGAATCATAAATCTAATGGCAAAACAGTCACATCTAACCCTACAGATTTGTGTTCACCAATGCATAATCTCACCAGGTCTGTGAAGTGAATGTAAGTAAAAAAAAAATTCTGTATAAAAACCAAGAAATTAAAACTATACTCAAAAAATGAAAACTACATAGGCAAGTGTCACTAGTTCTTTAATTGTACATTTACATCAACAATATCAACCCTTTCCAGAGTTCAACATAGGCATAAATTAACCAAGAGATGTACATAGTGGGATGGGCAACTGAAATGACAAAGTTGTGGCAATAATTCAGCAGCTCAGTTTTAACACATCAACATAAAATAGGCAATGAGATAAAAGCATCATGTTTTCACATTTTCTGGATGCTTAATAGGAAACATTGTTTTTACTAATTTCATACCTGTTTTACGTTTTTTTTAAACCAAATATTTTTCATTCTATAAAAATGAAATACTGTCCAACAAGGATCAATCATAAAAAGAAGATTTCTGGAAAACAGCTGCAGATGAAAGTTTTATGTTAATTTATAAAAAAGTCCATCCCTCTTTAAAAGTTAAGCTGTGAAAAGTCTTACAGTATACACTTCAGTTATTTGAAATAAACTGTGACTTTGATTGAAATCCTTGTATTAAAAACAAAAAGGAGGGAAAAAAAGAACTCTGCAATTTCCTTGTGTTGACATTTGTTATTAAAAGTGCTTTATATGAAGGAAATATCTGCTAATATGTACTAAAAATCTTCCATATGTTTTCCAGTGTCTCTTAGATGGTATAAGTTGTAATTTTCATCACAAGAAGAGAAATCTTATAATTATTATTATGATATTATTATTATTTGAACACATAGCACACTGACTCTGACTTTTGTTGAAGGAAGCTGAACCAAGAGTGGATGAATCCTTTTATATCTTCTGAAAAATTGACATAAAAAGCAGCAAATGAGAAACAATTGGTTGTTAAGTCTCATTGGGAGTAAATATTTTAACAAAACTCTATTCTTAATTCTCAGTTTCTTTGATGCTGCACTTGCATTTTATTTTCATCCTGTAAAACATTTTAAAAATCTATGCATGAAGTTTCATCAGCCATGTACATTTTTATTTTAGAGTTATGGAAATATTATGGTATGTACTTATAAAGTGTAACATAGAAATAATTATAATTCAGATATAAATTTTGTATTAGTTTCCTGAGATTACAATCATGTATGCCACATTGTATGGTACATAACTACCATTGTACAACATCAGAACTAAGTGATACATGGCTGAAAGCACCAGATGATACACCAGTGAAATGTAAATTTTAGTTACTTTAACATTATTGACATATCACTTGTGCAAATATCTCTAAATTGCATCACCACAACAAAGACATTTGACGGAAAACAAATCAACCACAACTCAAAATAATGTGTAACAGCAGATTCTTTGTCAGATTTATCAGTGTAATTAATAACAATGCTCACTCTGTGATTTGGGCTAACAGGCTCTCACTAATACATCTTTTGGGAAAAAAACTAACATCAGCAGTATAATGCAAGCTTTTCAATTAATTGTTTTGATTTGTACTTTAAAAACTTAAAAATAATCTTTAAGACATGTACGTCCATAAAAAAGAAATGCCAACATAAAAATCAGCAATTCTATAAAATATCACTATTTACACCACAGCAGTAATAATAACATTTATCGCAACAGCCTGTGTGTAAAGTTTGTCGTTTCAACATTCCCTTATTATAAAGAAATGGATAAACGATAAAGCGTTAGAATTATATTTATGAAATAACTGTGACAACTTATTGCAAGTTGTGTTATTTCCACTCTCTATCATTCTTCCATATACTCTCTTTCTTTCACATGCAAACAAGGACCCATACATATACATATACATACACATACATGCTCACATTTTCATACAAACAAATGAACAAGATAAAAATAAAGTAAAAAATGTAATAAAAATGTCTATAATTTCATCATGTCACCGTAAAACTGTTTATTTCATTTTTCTTTTCTATAGATCTGAGCTCTGTATTTCTGTTGTGATTTAGAGCAAAAACAGAACAATGTAATAATTACATTTTATATATATTTAAATTCATTCAAATGAATTATGAATAAATGGATATATTATCTGTAATAACATTTTCTTTGTTTCGGTTCCTTAGGTTCCAATACTTTCTCATGCTCACTCAAGTTCATATATTAACATTTTAGAACATATATGTAAGTGTTAAGTAGTTATACTTATTTGGTTTGTGGAAAAGCCTATGCAGTAAATGCATAATTTTGGCCATTCTGACCCATACAAACACACAGTACACTTGCACACAATCACTCATTTCAAACAAATTTTGTGTTCTGTTTCAAATAATGAACAGTTAGATATCTACATTTCTTTCACTTGTTATTGTTTAAACATTTTAAATTCATTTCACTCTAGTAATCTGCAGTACTATTATTATACATAACTCAGTATCTCCTTATTCACACACTGATGTTTCCACTACCACTCCCAAAACAATTTGTCTATAAACACACTTCAACACGCCATTCCACAAATATCACAATATCTTTAGTCATGAAATGTAATGCTGATACAATGGAGACAAACTCTACTCAGATTTTATTTTACTTTCCAGTTCCCGTCCAGTGTACTCTAACAATCTATTGTAATAGTGCTGCAACTAATAATAGGCCTAGTGACATACTTCTTTTATTCAATAAAGTTAGATTCAGGTGCATCAGAAAAGAGGCAGGAAAAGTTGACAGACTTCTTGTATGTTCAATGTTTGAGGAAAACCATTGACACTGTTTCACATCTCATTCTGCTAACAATGCTCTGTCAAATAATGCTGTCACACTCAAACCAACATTTTCACTGAGAATGCTACATGTTGGATAACCTCAGTGAGATCCACTGTTTACTGGACACAGATTCAGCCACACCTAGTCTTTTAATATACATGCAGCATCAAGACTGAATTTTTGTACTGCAACAAATAATTATAAAAAAGAAGTGTTATTTATGACATTACATTGAAAATAATAAACACACATGACAGTTGTAGCTTTACATTTTAGAAGTTTCTTTCTTTTTGTTCAATACAACTGATATCCATTTGAAGCACAAGAAACAAAAAAAATTACATATTTTTTAAGGAACACTAAGAAATCCAGCATAACACATAGATGAATCACAGAAGTGTACACTCGCTCACTACTGGCCTCCACAATTGTTTTATAACAGTAAAAAGCCAGCCTCAGTTATCAGCAAGCAACAGCAGCAGTAACAATAACAACAACAACAACAACAACAACAACAACAACAAGGAATGCAAAACATCATAGCCAATAGAGGCAAATATTTCTCACACATGCAATTAAAATTAAACTTTGGGGTTCATGTATAAAATGATAATTATGGCACAATGAACTTCATAATACATGACATATGCATTTTTCATACAGTATCTACTTTAAAGAAAAATAACATATGTTATGAAACCCAACATTCAAATATAGATACCTTTGTCACAGTATTGTCTCACCAGAAGATTTTAGTAACATTTAATATTTAGGAGACAACAAAATGTTAAGTTATCACATTTTTGACGAATTTACATAAAACCATATTATGCAGCATCTACTTGGAATCGGCAGTTGCGCTACATTACTTTCCATTCACCAAGAGAAAAACAATGTTGCAATTATTGGCAGATGTGTCATAGCTAACAGGCACTCTCTAACTCCTCACTCCGGCGTCTCTTAGCCTGGCGTTTACGAAACTCGTGGAACTCCTCTTTCATGGCTTGGACACGAGCTTCAATGTTGTCATACTTGGTTAGTCTCTTGGTAGGACGCAACAGCTGCTGTTGCTGGTGAGTATGAGCAGTGGCATGTAATGGGTACAGGGAAGTGGCAGCATATAGCTCTGAGTCACTGGTGCCACGGAAATCACGTGTTGTTGTCATACCGAGTGGATGTGGCATCACTGTGTCAAATTCATAATGCGTGTCCACACTGACATCAAGTGGCTGCAAGCGACCAGGTTCCGAGTGTGGTGGCGACGTGTCAGGCAGTCTCAGTGGCAGAGGCAATGGCAGTGCTGACAGCCAAGGGCTACCAACCAATGGTGGTGGTGGCAGTGGTGGTGGAGGAGGAGGTGGTGGTGGCGGAGGTGGCGGTGGTGGCGGAGGTCGATATGGGGGGAGGCGCCACTCTGCACTTGTGCTACCTGACTGTGAGGACTGATTTTGCTGTGACGTGTTTTTGCTGCCAAAACCACTCGAACTCGAAGGTGAGGTCTCAGCAAATAGATCAGCAGCAGCCACTGCTGCAGGGGAGGCAAGCTCAGGTGCAGAGCGTGCATGACGAGCATGCCGAGGAGGTAAACGTGCCCGTGGTGTCATAGTCATTGTCATTGCCATAGCTGGAGATAGCGCTGCCGGTACTGGTGCTGGGCGTCGTAATACGCCTGCCGGTAGTGAAGGCAACCCACTGGCCAGTGTTGCAGGTGGTGCACGAACACGCGGTGGCGAACTCGTAGCCAGTGGATGAACAGGAAGGAAAGCAGTCGGAGGTGGGCGATCCCGCACTATTCCTGGAAATGCACTCCCTTCCTCATGTATAGCCCGCAGTGATGGTAACTCCTGGGAGTACCTCTCGTGGACGGAGCGCATCAACTGTAAATATGAAGGCGGTGTAGGAAACGAGCGCTCAGCAGAACTGGCACGTCGCACCGAGCTCAGGTCACTGAAGTTGTAACTGGGCGACCAGGCAGTTGCTGACAACAGATTGGAGGCAGGTGAGCTGGCACGAATGACACGTGACGATGCTGATGGTGGTGGTGCTGGTGCTGGTGGAGGTGGAGGTGGGGAGTAAATAGGAGGTGGTGCACGCAGTTGCAGTCGATGGAGTTGGTGCTGCCGTTCAGCAGCAGCAACTGTAGCGGCAGCAGTGGCAAGAGCCAAGGCACTCTCACCAGATCCGTCAGATCGCAAGCTGAGCTGGCTAGGGCACGCAACTAGTGGTCGCCGCCACGATGCTCTGCGACGACCGCCGCGACGTGGTAGGAAGCCTCCGTCATCACTGGAACTGGATGCGACACTGCCACCCACAGAAGCTGAGAGCGAAGAATCACCAGCGAGAACAAAGCGGCCATCTGCGGCACGAGAGATGCGGCCCAAGCGGTCTGGGGGAGGTGGCCAGTAGTGTGCAGCCACAGCGGAGGCTGCTGATGCTGAGTCCAGGTCTGATACGGAGTCACAGAGTAGCAGGCTGGCCAGGCCGAGGCGTGCACCTTTCAGCACCCCACCTATCACACTTGGTACTCTGCTCTGTCTAAATCTGAGAACATGAACATAAAATATTAATGTTGGACCGACAGGAAGAAATCTGAGAAAGAATTATTGTAAAATATATTTCAGATATTCTGTTTTAATATGAGATAACTAATATATTTAAAACTTCTAACATGTGTATTGCAACTAGACTGACTTCTTGTAATGTGTCTCTTTAGGCCACAGTATTTCACATTTATCTCTCAACTATTTATGAGAATAAGCTGAATATTTAACATCCAAAATGTATGTCAGTGATTGTTATTTCATAAATAAAATTTCATATTTAGTGTTGCTTAATGTTATCACCATCATGGAATAAAAGTTCTACTTTGTTAAATTAAATTTTACAACAAAATTTTAAAACATAAGTAAATTATGTATTCAGTGCAACTTCTGCACGAAGTATTGCATCTACTTCTAAGAGGACAAAGCTTTGTTCTGCTTATACATATCTGATTTTGCATGCAAACATTAATGTCCATTACAGATGACTGATTTGTGGAAATTTAATAAGTCTTATGTAAACACAACCGTTGGGAAAGTTATTGCCAATGAAGCTAAAGACAGTATGAATTCAGTTAAATCACTGAAAGATAATGATAGAATGACATACAGCTATAACAATATTTGTTATGGTATAGGAAGTTTGCTTTCTATTTTGATGAAAATAAACTGCAAAATGTCTTCATGCAGTCCTGGTGAGCAATAACAGTAGTCTACAAGGATTTTCAAGGGTATTTAACATAATTTTTAATTCTGGGATGTTTCTTGAATCTAGTACAGGGAACAAAAATACTACTGCAATTATCTGCTCCGATTAAAAAATGTGTTGTGGAATTAAGAGAAAAAGGTAACAGGCAAAATCATTTTCTGATAGCTGCATGATGGAGATACTTTTGAAAGTGATACATATTAAAAGGGTAGATGGACTGAGTGAAGAAAGATTGACATGGTATGGCATAAAATACTATGAATTTTAACGACTTACAAAAAGAGTCATAAAAAATCCAATTCTGTGTGTTACACATGTTGCTCAAGCATGTCAACAGTTACATCCCATCAAAAATTTGCCTGCCTTTATGCAGTATATACAGTGTACAAATGGTGATATTATTGTTTTTGCATGATATAAATTTCCAACAGTCTCATAAGGCTGAGTGAACTCCTTCCTGCTCCAACTAATTCTTGTAACACCTAAGTTAGGCTATGATTACTACAGAAATCTGATATGGTGTTATTAAATAAATATCATAGATTGAATTACTAAGGTTGAGAATAACTCCAAGGATTACAGATTTATAAATAATTTAAATGTGACACATGTCTCAAATATACACTGTGTTATAATTAGTATTGTTTTAAATTAACTATGGATATGGCTGCTTGTTTTGAACTTGTAGCTGACTGTAGGTGTAAGTGTAAACTGATAAGAAAGAAACCACTGGCAAGATCCAGAGCCAGATCCACAATGTCTTTGGAAAAAATAGAAGAGCTCAGAAAATACATGGAAAATTACATCAAAATACTCCTAGAAATGTGACACATAGCGTAAAATTTTTTGGAGTTCCACATATTGTACCTTCGGTGAATTGAAAATATTACCATTAAAATACAGTACCTCCTTGAAGCCAAGTTTCAAAATACAAAGCAACATTGAAATGAAAGAAAACTGTAGAAATAGTCAGCACCAAGGACCAACTATATGAGAAGATACACATGAAAATGGTTTGGAATGAAGGAAAACACAGTATGGGAAAGTCTTTCAATTGCTGCAGTCCACACACATAAACCCGAACTCCCAAATTAGAGGTCTGAGTGAGCTACACTTAAAACAGCAGTGTAGAAATAGAAACTGGGACCAAAACCAGCTCTCCTTCCATTTGTAGTAAATATAATACACAAAATTCATAATTCATTGTTTATTGTATATGTCTAAGATGAGGAGTATACTACATGCACTGTTGAGCTATGAATCCACCTGTGTGAAAAGTTGTACATTTAACTCATTTTGTTACCTCATTCACTTAGAAAAATGGAAAATTCATTCTGGAAAATTGTAAAATTTTATTGAAGGACCGATTTAATTACACATATTTCTAATGTGCAAAATGGTTGCAGAGATTACAGAGAAGTATTGTTGACTTCTCTTTGATATTCCCATGCACATCAGCATTACAAATCTAAGAGTTGTTCAAAGTGAAAGAAGAATTTGGATTTATGCAAAGTATATGAAAAAGATTACTAGTACAATGTAGAAAATTTATATGAGGATATTACAGATGTAGGGGAAGCAGATGGCAGTGTGGGATACATCTTCATGTGGAAGATGGTATATGTAAGCATCCTAAAGCCTTGTATTTTATTATATACATGATTCAATGGGAAAATCTAGATTGTCTGCTGCTGATTTCTGTATGTACAGGCTATATCACTACACACACACACACACACACACACACACACACACACACACACACGATACATCGGGGAGGGAGGGAGGGAGGGAGGGAGGGAGGGAGAGGGGGGGGGAGAGAGAGAGAGAGAGAGAGAGAGAGAGAGAGAGAGAGAGAGAGAGAGAGAGAGAGAGAGAGAGTGTCTGGTTGTGGGAAGGGCCTTTCTTTAAAGGGGGCATTTCTGTCATTTTATGTTAACTGTATCTACAGTATTGTGATTTTCAGCAACCACCAAGGTAGTATAACATAAAAATGAAGGGACCTTTTATTAAACATCTCTCATACACATGTTCAAAAGACAAAACACGTATAAATGGTTTCCAACCAATAAAATATCTTATTGAAATGCATGATTGAGAATGTGTCTGATTGGGAATGTGTCAGGATATAAAAGAAACAGAAGTTTGATGAAATGGGACAAGGTACAGAAATTTTAAATTATGTTATATATGAGCACAAAAGGGAATATTTTACAAGTAACTTTTCAATTATCTAAATTTGAGTTTAGTTGCATAAATCCTTCATAAATAATATGGACCTTATATGATCTAACAACAAATGAAGGAGACTACAAGTTTCATTTTGTTGTATATAATCTAAATTTAATAGTGACACAGCCCTGAAACTATAAAACATATACATTAAACAGAGGAAAAACAATGCAGGGATCTGCTGAAACAATCTGAATATCCTGTAAATCTCACACAGATACAAAATAAATTATAATCTCACTGGACAAAGTAATAGTGGCCCAAAGAGCTTACTTATATCTGTGGACTGCTGTAGATGATGTTGAACTGTTATCTGGCAGACATATAACTGATGTAAGTCACTGAAGTGAAGTGGTGTATATGTTCCAGTCAGCTGTATGAATCATTGAAGTAAGATGGCTTGATGTGGAGACATGACAGAGTGGAGTAAGGAGCTACTGTGTGGGGAAATGCCCATGATCACAATGTCAATGAAGTTACCCAATTTGTTGGTTATTGATAGGTGCTTTCTAATTTGTCTACAAGGAATGGCGTACCAGTCATAGCCACATAACATGGTGTGAAAACAGTGGTTGTGAAAAGATTCTAGGCAATCGGTTTCAAACCCTATAGGATTTGGTGCAGTCAGTGAATGCAAGTCCATCTCAGCCACTTCCTGAGCCAACATTGCAAAGGGAACTGCATGAAGGGACATTTGCAATCAGGTACCTCATATAATGCCCCTGATCACATGGCCACATAAAGCTGCATATCTTCACACAGCCAAACAACACAGAAACTGGGCAGTAGCTGACTGGAGGCGTGCAGTGTAGTCAAAGAGCTGCAAGTCTGCTTCTTTTTAAATGAAGCAAGGCACATCAGGTGCACTGATGACTGAATGGAGCATTTAAGCAGCAATGTGTAGAGGTGTAGTTAAAGTTGGCTATGATTCTGTGAGTTTTGGGAATGTTTTTAGTACCATGACTTGAGCCTTGTGACCAAATGTTGATGCTTCTCCTACATCTCGATGATGCTGGTAAAATACTTTGTTTATACAACCAGTTAAAGTTTCTGACCATCATAAGCTTCTTATATACGAAATAAAATAGTACATAAGCAACATTACAGGCTTAAACTGTCATGAAACTGTTAACTGATGCAGAAGTTTGCAACAACACATACACATAATAAAATGTCATGTATTATTTTATTTGGTTTATAGGAACCTGATGATGATCAGACAAATAAAGCTGGTTGTATGAATAAAGAATTTTGTCAGCAACTTAAGGCAGTGATACACTATGTAATCAACAGTACCCGGACACACCCAAAACATATGTTTTTCACATTAGGTGCATTGTGTTGCCACCTGCTGCCAGGTACTCCATATTAGGAACCACAGTAGTCATTAGACATCTGAGAGAGCAGAATGGGACGCTCCGCAGAATTCACGGACTTTGAATGTGGTCGGGTGATTGGGTGTCACTTGTGTCATACGTCTGACACGACATTTCCACCCTCCTGAACATCCCTAGGTCCAATGTTTCTGATGTGATAGTGAAGTCAAAATGTGAAGGGACACATACAGCACAAAAGCATTCTTGCTGACCTCATCTGTTGACTTACAGAGATCAGCAACAGTTGAAAAGGAATTCCAAACTGCATCAGGATCCACTGCAAGTACTATGACAGGTGGGAAAACTTGGATTTCCTGGTCGAGCAGCTGCTCATGAGCCAAACAACAAGGCGGTATATGCCAAATGACACCTCGCTGGGTGTAAGGAGGATAAACATTGGACAACTGAACAGTGGAAAAATGTTGTGTGGAGTGACGAATCATGGCATACAATGTGGCAACCTGATGGCAGGTTGTGGGTATGGTGAATGCCCGATGAACGTCATCTGCCAACGTGTGTCGTGTGAAAGGAAAATTCGGAGGCGGTGATGTTTTGGTGTTGTTTTTCATGTAGGGGGCTTGCATCCCTTGTTTTTCATGGTTCTATCACAGCACAGGCCTACACTGATGTTTTAAGCACCTTCTTGCTTCCCACTGTTGAAGAGCAATTTGGGGATGGCGATTGCATCTTTCAACATGATCGAGCACCTGTTCATAATGCACTGCCTGTGGCGGAGTGGTTACATGACAGTAACACCCTTGTAATGGGCTGGCCTACACAGTGTTCTGACTTGAATCCTATGGAACACATTTAGGATGTTTTGGAATGCCGACTTCGTTCCAGGCCTCACCATCCAACATTGATACCTCTCATCAGTGCTGCACTCCATGAAGAATGGGCTGCCATTCCCCAAGAAACCTTCAGCAATCTGATTGATCATATGCCTGCAAGAGTGGGAACTGTTATCAAGACTAATGGTGGGCCAACACCATACTGAATTCCAGCATTACTGATGGAGGGAATCAAGAACTTTAAGTTATTTTCAGCCAGATGTCCGGATACTTTTGATCACATAGTGTGTCCGGATACTTTTGATCACATAGTGTATGATATTTTTCAAATATATAAGAATGGTGGGACACCCATTCCTGAAAATATTTTCATGATGAGTATTCTGTGGACACTCCCATCATCCAAGAAGACAACAGCTGTGTTCCCAGGACTGCAACCATGTGTTCCTGGCCTGATGAATAGTCAGGCACCCTATTGCACATAAACTGGTCCACTGCTTGCTCTTAGGTCCATTGATAATGTCTGGGATTATTTGGGACAGTGGGTGAAAAGTAGCAATCAACACCCCCACAGTTTGAGAGCTCCAATGGATCTTATCACCTGCGTGTGGCTTCAGGTCTCTTACTAACTGAACTGATGCCATTCTAGAGGCTGGAGGCAGTGTTACATGATACTAAAGTGATGTTTCCTGTGCATGACTAAATTTTTGTCCATTGTGCTTGTCTCTCATAAAACTCTGGTGTCCAAAATTAAATGAACAAACTGCTGTTTTCCCATCCTGTGTCTAATTCTTGATATAATCGTAGAAGCTGTTGACAGATGTCATTTCAATCATTTCCTGCACAGAAGATGGCATTCCGATCAACGGACAACCACACCAGCAATGGTGTCAGGGCATATGTCAAGCAGGGTAGTGTTTGCAGGATAGTCGCACGTCCACAATCACTGAATACACAGTCACAGACAGTGCAGTATGGTACAGACAAGATGCCTACAGACTCTCTACTGAGGAGGACCATAGGAAGAATGGAAGCAGGAGAGTCGCAAACTGATGTGGCCTGATGGCTCAACGTGAATCATTCTGTAGTTTCTTGGATGAGGTGACAGTTTATGGAGATCGAAATTGTATCCTGGAGACCAGGACAGGACTGACCATGTGTGACACCAGAAAGAGTGGGCCATTATTCGGCTGTAAGAGCATGACAATACCGCCTTAGTACTACACTGCAACTGGAATCTGACCTCACAGCATCTCCTGGACGTGTTGTATCAAGGCAAATGTTTTACAAAAGGCTTCAGCAGAATGGTCTTTATTGTTGAAGGCCTGCTTGCCTCTGGCGTGTTTTCACAAAAGGGAAAGTCCAGAGAGGAGCCGTCAACATGCCAGGTGGAAGGTCAATAGTGGGCCATTGTTCTTTTCAAACACGAGTCCTGATTTGGTCTGGAGAGTGATTATCACTGGATTCACATCTGGAGGGCACGTGGAACATAATTTCAGGACCCAAAAAGTGTGGAAATAGACCAATATTGAGCAGGATCCCTAATGGAGAGGACAGGGATTGTGTTGACCACTCGAACAGTTCCTCATGAATTTGTACAGGTGAATCAGCAAAATTTAACTGCCGTCAGGTATCGTGAGGACATATTGGCCTCTCACATGCAGTTGTTGCGTGGTGCTGTGGGCCAGACTCTGTACTGATGGACGATTATGCTTGACCTCACAGAACACAGGTGATTGATGTTTTTTTGGATACAGAATATATTTGATGCACTAAGGAGATGAGTTGTATCACATTGGAATCCCTCAACCACTCTCAAAGACTTGTGAGCAGCTCTGCATGAAGAATGGGCATTGTTGTCTCAACATGAGATTGATGACATCATTCATAGCATGGCCTGTCTTTGTCAGGCTTTACTGGTGCCAGAGGTGGTCATGCCCCATACTGAGCACATTAACCAGTTGTCAGAATATGTTTGCAAATCCATTAAATTGGTAAACAATGAAGAACATTTTTGTCTACCATTGTGCATGTTGCAGCTGATTACATTTTGTATCCTTTACATTGTTTCTACTTTACTATCACCTGTTTATGTTAGTTTGTGGCAAAATAAATGCAGCCTTGGAAAATTTGCATTTGTTGCTTTAATTTTGGCCACCAGTGTAGTTCAATTTAAAATAATTATGTGATCTGTAGACAACATCTAAAAAACTAATTTGGGAAGGATGCAAGTTTCAATGAATGTAGGAGCAGAATGGTAGCATACGACACAAATTCAACATAGGATGGAAACTAAGTAGGAGAAGGAAGAAATAAAATCCTATTTGACCATACTACAGCACACAATATAAAAATTCCTTTTCAGAGACAATTCAGAATTTAAAGCAAAAGAATAAAAGAAACAGATGATTTTGCTAATTTTTATTTGCTGCAGAGGTAATGTACACCACACAGTATATGAAATAAGTAAGAATTATTTAAATACAACAATGCTATAAGTGTATGAGTGTTTTCCGTTGGACCAGGGGAATATTTTGTAGAAAAGTGTAGTCCAAAAAAATTGTATGCAACAAATTTCATTAAATTTTTCTGCACATATAATAAACATTACACTGGGATCTAAATCTGAAAAGAAGATCAGATAAATTGCTTTGGAAACAAGATACTGTAGTGCTTGTTTCACACATGAACATTATAAGTACAATTATAATCAACATGTCATTATTCATTAGTACATAACATGCAAGCAAGTAAGTTTTATTAGTGCCCAGGCGTAGCTAGTGCTTCCGGGCTTTTTATTTGATTTGCTGCTTGTAACATTTATTACATTTATTTCTATTATGGGCAATTTCAGGATATTTAATTATATGAACAAATTGGCAAACATTTTAAATGTTGTCAGCTGAGTGTGCAGCTTTGAGAAATGCTTATTTCTGTATTAACTAAACTAAAAACTTTTTTTGCCTTGTTTCACAAAACTCTTATTATAATTGTATGGCCTAGCTTTTGGGTTATACAATTATTTTCTAGTGCACAACTAATTCCAAAGATGCCAAGCAAGCAAAAGCAGTATCTACTTATGAATGAAGTCACCAATGTGGTTTTCATATGTGCATGAATAACTGAATTGTGGTTCCTCATTCAATTACAAATGTAAGGAGTACACATACTATGACTAGGAACTTAATACAATACAAACAATAGCTACATATTATGAAATAAAGCCCAACATTGTTGACAACATTCTCAGTAAGACAAGAAGCAAGGAAGATCCCTACTGTATTCAGTGAAAAACACAAATTAAAAAGGAAATGTTGTAGTTTACTATTCTAAATAAAATTTCTCATAGGGTAATTAAAACTTTAAAGGCAAAGAGTTTCACTCTGTTTTCTATGTCCCACAAACATTTGGTACCAGTCATCACCAAAAACAGGATTTCTAAGACCTTGTGCAAACAGCATCTGTCATGTTACATAGCAAAAATTGAGAGGTCCATTTGTAGTGGCTCAGACAACACCGTAGAAGCTGGAGACACAGATTATGTTCTTGCAAACTATTTCTGCAGGTCAGAGTTTAAAGGTGAATGAGTAGTAATATTTGTTAAAACAGCTGAGAATTATGACAGTAGTATGAATGCTACATAGAAAATTGTACCTAAATGTAATGAAAAAGATTTCAAAATTACACATATCGTGAATGATTTAAGAGTATTTTGTGTGTACTGATCACTAAGTGGCAAAATAAATACTTTCCTCAAAAATAAGTCAAATTTACCACAAAAAAGAAAGCTGTGGTTATTTTAATATTGATATAGGAAGAGAGACATAAAGACAGGAAAAATTTGAGGAGCTGCTAATACAATACATCATGAAAGCAACTGCACATAAATCAACAACAATAACTATATCAACCAAGTCAGTTATTAATAATATTATCAATAATATAGATAGCAAAGCATATACAACAAAGGTTCTACAGACAGAACTTTCTGATCATTTTGGACAGGTATGTGAAGTATGTGGTAGTCTGAACTCACAACAGAAGAAAAAAATTAAGAAAGATTTGTTAAACTTTACAACAAACAAAACACTAACTTATTTAAAGTAATGTTAAGAATAGAGAGTTGGGTAAATACCCTTCAAGGCAACAGAGGTGGGTGAATACCCTTCGAGCCAAAGGAACAAGTGAAAAATACAATGCTTTTCAAGGACACTTAATGCACTATTTCTATATAGCATTACCAAAAAGAAAAAAAAAACCTCCAAAAAAGCAGCAGATCACAAAGGAAATAATAAATTTGAGGGCAACCTTAAGAGTAATAAAACAAAAGGATAGTATTGAAACTAACAAACAGCACCAGAAGTAGTACAGAGAGTTGATAAGTCAAGAAAAACCCAAATCAGTAAATGAGATTATTTCAAAATTAACAAATAAAATGAAAACAGCCTGGGATATGATTATTACTGAGAGAGGCAACAAAAACACACTAAGAGAACAGATGAAATATAAATTATGGAAGTGAATAACAAAATCATTGCAGATAAAACAGAAATTGTGGGCATCCCAAGCAGTAACTGCACAGATGCAGCAGTAAACCAAAAGCATGGAAGTGGCAGCCAAGGAAATCAGCAGACCACAGTCACAGATAACCCAAGCCACTTGATATTCTTGAAATAAGGATGTGAAGAGGAGCTACAAAGGTTATAAAACAAACTATCTAATTAAGCCAGTGGTAGCAGAATAATTACACCATTATTAGATATTGTCAACTGTTCATTCCAGGAAGGAGTATTTCCAGATAAACTTTTGAAGTAATATCTGTGTACAAAAAAGGGCAAAGGATGATGATCCTAAATATTACCAACCAGTATCTTTGGTATCAGGCTTTCAAAAAAAAATTAGAAATGTTCATGCTCAATGACTAACTGCTTTCCTGGAAAGGCTTACAGCAAAACTCCAGCACAGCATGGTTACCTGAAAGGGAATTTAATGCAAACAACAACTGAATCTTTAATAGAATTCATTGTACATGCCTTGGACAAAAGGATGGTAGCCTGAAGTCATTCTTGACAAAATTAATTGCAAAGTTGTGGTACAGAAGCTATAAAATACTTGAATACCATCATATCTCAGTATCAGAAATTAGAGGCATTGAGTGTGTTGTATCTCAAGGATCTGCCAAGGCACCTATCTTGTTAAATTTATTTGTAAATAATGTACAAGCATATGAACATGAAAATAAGATACTGTTGGAAGATGACATGACTGTGCTAAATGATGCCAACAATTTTGAGGCACTTGAGAAGAACACTTTCATATCAGTTATAATATATCACTGTGGCTAATGGGGAAAGGAGAGGCAACTTTATGAATATCAAGTGCTCATAAGGAAAACCAGTCCTAAGCAAAACTGGAAAATCTGAAAGGTGGAAGGAGTACAGAGAGGGCCTATGCAAGGGAGATGTACTTGAGGACAATATTATAGAAATATAGAAATGGAATGGAACATAGATGAAGATGAGATGGGTGATAAGATACTGAGAAAAGAATTTGGCAGAGCTCTGAAGGACCTAAGTGAGAAAAAGACCCCGAGAGTGGAAGACTTTCTGTCAGAACTAATGATAGCCTTGGGAGAGCCAGCCATGACAAACCTATTCTACCTGGTGTGCAAAATATATGAGACAAGCGAAATACCCTCAAGACTTCAAGAATAATGTAATAATTCCAATTCCCAAGAAAGTAGGTTCTGACAGGTGTGAAGTATAAGTTTAATAAGTCATGATTGCTAAATACTAACATGAATAGTTTACAGATGAACGGAAAAAAACTGATAGAAGCTGACCTCAGGGAAGATCAGTTTGGATTCCAGAGACATGTAGGAGCTTACAAGGAAAAACTGACTACAACTTCTTTTGGAAGATAGGTTAAGGAAAGGCAAATGTAAATTTATAGTATTTGTAGAGTACATTAAAGCTTTTGGAAATTATGATTGGAATATTCTCTTTGTAATTCTGAAGGCAGAAGGAGTAAAATACAGGGAGCGAAAGTCTATTTACAGCCCGTATAGAAGTTGGATGGCAGTTACAAGAGTCAAAGGACTGAGACTGGATAGTAGCCTAGTGCCAATGTTACTCAGTCTGTACATAGGCGAGCAGTGAAGAAAATCAAAGAAAAATTTGGAGCATGAATTAAAGTCCATGGAGAAGAAATAAAAACTTTGGGGTTAATCAATGACATTCTAATTCCCTCAGAGACAGTAAAAGATTTGGAAGAGCAGTTAAATGGAATGGACAGTGTCTTAAAAGGAGGACAGAAGCAGGACATCAACAAAAGGAAAACAAGGATAATGGAATGCAGTCAAATTAAATCAGGCGATGCTGAGGGAATTAGATTACAAATTGAGACACTCAGATTAGTTTTCTTATTTGGGCAGCAAAATAACTGTTGATGGCTGAAGTAGAGAGGATATAAAATGTAGACTGGCAATAGACAGAAAAGTGTTTCTGGAGAAGAGAAGATTATTAACATCAAATATAGGTTTAAGTACGAGGAAGTCTTTTCTGAAAGTATTTGTATGAAGTGCAGCCATGTATGGTAGTGAAACATGGACGATAAAACAGTTTGGACAGGAAGAGAATACAAGCTTTCAAACTGTGGTGCTAGAGAAAATGCTGAAGGTTAGATGGGTAGGCCATGTAACTAATCAGGAAGAACTGAATAGAAATGGGCAGAAAAGAATTTTGTGGCACAACCTGACTAGAAGAAGGGGTCAGTTGATAAGACACATTCTGAGACATCAAAGGATCATCAAATTAGTACTGAAGGGAAGTGAGGGGTATAAAAATCACAGAGGGAGACCAAGAGATGAATACAGTAAGAAGATGAAGAAGGACATACATTGCAGTAGCTATTCTGAGATGAAGAGGCTTACCCCAGATAGAGTATCATGGAGAGCTGCATCAAACCAGTCTTCAGACTGAAGATCATAACAACAAGGCCCATGAAAAATGAGCTAGAGTGGAACTTTGAACTTACGTTCACCAATTTTACTTTTACCATGAATCTACATCATAAATTTGTAGCCCCTGTGAAAAACCCATAACATCAATGCTAAAAATTCTCTGATTTTGCATTTCTTCCTAATAAGGTCTACCTTGAATCTACATTCTTAGTCAATGTCCAACTTGACTTCATACTGTTTTATTCCTATTGACACTTGCCATGACTGAATGAGATGTAAGATGGTTTGTACCAACAGTGTTGGTGGAGTTAAGGGAATATTTTAGGCCATTGCAGAGAGGGGAGATGAGTGTGAAGAAATGCTGATGTAATCCACGATTGGCATTGCAACATTTAGTTTCGTGATGCAATTATGATACAACTACTGATAGGTTGTGGCAGAAATGGAAAAGCAGGGCAGTTGACTCAAAGTGTTCTGGACCAAGCCAACACGTGATGAAAGCACTCAGTCACTATCTTCTTTCCTTGTGCCACTTGTAACTCACTCTTGTCTTTTTGCATGTGTTTCCAGTGTGCTGTATTCTGCAACAATACAGGTCATCAACTTTTAAATTTAAATACTGAGCCTCGAGGAATATGCTTGGTCAGAATCAAGGAAATATTGGACATTTCTCGGTAGTGAACTCTTTTTGGATGGTGATTTTTATGTCACTCAACAGCGTTCTGCAAAATTTCCAAAGCGCACCCTCTGCACTTCGAACTTGTCACTCAATGTAGTGTAAACAAACAGGTATGGTGAAAGCATATATATATACACACTCAAGTTTTCCTTCACATGTGGTACTTATTTGTACCAATGAATGTGAAATGAAGTTAAGCCGCCTATGATTTCAACATTTCTCTGCCCCACCAATCTGTTATATTTATAACAACCTGTCTGCCATCACAACACATAAAATACCTTTGAGGACTGAAACAAAGACAAACAAGCCATTGCACAACTGTTCACTGAAAATGACCTGTTAATTGTGGTTTCACACATAGCCGGTGGAGTGGCCTACATTCATTGCAGTTGGTAGAGGCATGATACATACCAGATTCTGTTGACAGGCTCCGAGGTGAACTACTGTTAAGTAAAATTAATGCACCATAGTGAAGGGCGTATGAAGTATAAACCTAAGTGGAAACCGTGGTCTCTCCATTTGCTGTAAATTGATCACATCAGCCATACTTTGGAACAAGGTGCCAAGTAAGCCTGCTGTTTATCACTCTAGATGCTAGATGCCACTGCATTAGTATGCCACCACCATGCTATACAGCTATTGGCTGCAGGTGAAATACAAACATCCAAGCTGTTATGAAAATTCAGAATGTTGTAATCTGGTGGTTTTCACTGGATTTCAGTTTATTTCACCATGTAGGCTATAAACTTTTGCTGTTCAGTTTAACTCACCATGTTCATAAATTTTTGCATTTTTCTGGGCGAGGACAAAGAAAAGATCCCTAAAAAATGCATGTTTTGACATATAATTTGTGGTTGCAGCATGTCAGAAAATAGCTCAATCACTTTGTACCCAGATACAAATTTCAATGAGTTTTTACTTGCTGTTACATAACTGTGGTTTTATAAGAACTGATGAAATTAATTGCCACAAATTATTGTATGAACATTATATTGGACACTTAATTGCCTTCGCTTATACAGATTTTATACAATGTATAAGAGAGGATTACAATTTTTAATCAAATATGCCAATTACATATGTGTTTGCTTGTATTTTGGGGGTTTTGATGTTTTCCTTGATTCTGTAGTTTCCTCAGTTTTTCATTGGACCACAGGACAACAGGAAAAGACAAAATACGGGTTTCATTGTAATTATTAATCTAAAAAACTATGTACATTGTTTTCAATGATAAGCAAAAAGAGGTATATATGGATGTTTTTTTGGATGAAAGAGGAAGAAATAATTCCAGTTAAGTTTTCAGGTGTAATAATAGACAGTGAGCCAAACTGGAAAGAACAGATAAATACTGTTTTGAGTATACTAACCCCAATGATACTGATAATGAAACAACTGGCTCAATATGCATATCAAGACCTCCTGTGAACTGTTGATGACAGAAATTTTGAGCCGTATGTGTAATATGTAATAATAGTATGGTGGAACTTTGCTCTCACAGGAATGGAAAGAATATTCACATTGCAGAAAAAAATATATTTCTATCATATTATAAAAGAAGCAAAAATAATCCTATTGACATCCTTTCAAAGGTTTTGATATTTTGACACTTGCATAATGGCATATATTCAAAACCTTTGTGATGGAATTACAAGATCCCACAAAACTAGATACCAATGAGGATGTTTATTCTAATAACACATGGAACAGAAAATAATTGTGGTGCCTTTCACATAGATCACAGATTTTTGAGCATGGGCCTTAATACTGTGGTCTCAAATTAATACCAGCATTTCCAAGAGACTTGTAAAACATCAAAACTGAGAAGACTTCTCCTGCAACCCTAAAAAATTCTGATAGAAAAAGAATTTACAGTGTGTGCCTGAGTATGTGAATCAACAGTGAGCTAAAGTTCAACCAATTAGTGATAAGTTCTATGAACCACATTAAGAAAAATGCCATTAGAAAGTAAACTAGAATTAGAACCACCCATGTACAACCAAAGGTAATACTATTTCACAAAACTGTATTTTTTAAATCTCTGATACCCTAAATAATAAATTATGTATTGAAATCGTTGTTGCTATGTATCATTATGTATATACTGTGAATATATTAAATTATTTACTGTGTAAATTATAGAATGCATGTATTATTTAGATTATAAGCAAAATGATGTGTCCTACGTTACAAGCACATGCACATTCAAAAGATAATTTATGAGACCAATAAAAATCACAATCACAATTAAAGCTGCCAAATTCATTCACTGTCGAACATTACTTAAACCAAAACCACAAAGATGTAATTGTGGTGCAAGTCCTACAGATAGGGGGAAAGTGTGCAAAGTTCACTCAATTAGAGGAAGAAAATAAACAGGTAAAAAAAAAAAAAAAATGTGTGTGTGTGTATCCCCACATTTAATACTGAATCAGCAAATTCAGTTCATTGTTCACCCCTTTTAGACAATGTTACAGCCTCTACACAGGAGAAGAATCTTGGTGCCTTTGATCGTAAATGGATAATAACATAAATAGCCACTTCTGAACACACAGTTCTACTCCAGTGTATATTTATTCATAGTTACTGTAAATGAATGTAATATAACACAAATTTAAACAACTGTAACTGCATCGAAATTGTCAATGGAGATAGTGTAAGTCAAGAACTTATAAATTAAGAAGTTGACATGTGCTTATCACTGCTTGCTTGCCATATTTAGAATCAGTTGTGTACTAGAAAACAGGCTTATAAGCTGAAACCTATGTTCTGTTTAGTTAATGCAATATAACAACAAAGGAAATATAGATCAGTACAGTCATTGGTATATTTTCACTGATCACGACAGTGACAGAATCTTGCACTCGTCCATACAGAAATATAAAATTATGTATTATACTCAGTGTTGCAAAACTTCTACATACACTGTTATTTTGTACAACACGACTGAAAAGGAATCTTAAAAATGCTTCTGCATGCCCTTTTATTGTAATACAGGGTACTGTAATGAACATTAAACACTTTTGTGAAAATCATAAGCTTATGATGCTAAAATGTTAGGTGCACAGAATAAGTGTGTTTACTAGGAGGGAGAAGGTTGTTACTGGATGAACTAATATATAATATGGAAATAAAATATGCAATGATATGTCTGAAAATAAAGTTTCATTTACTGTCAGTTTAATATTATATGATATTATCTAACAAGTCTTATGGAGCATGCTGTCAAATATTTAATGATATTGTTACTACAATGAAGAGGCATAAAAATATTTCAGCTAACAAAATGAAAGAAAACTGTTCAAAGAATGACAGAGTGACCTGAGAGTGTGTACATATAGTAAAATAAATTTATGAAATTAATAAATTAAATCATCGTTGCAGGCAAAGTGAAAAAGACAGAAAATAAACAATAAACCAAGCAACTAAGTAACAATTTAAATACACAGCATACAAAAGTTTGTGAATTTATTTGTTAATTCTGTTGTTAACCATGCATGAAACTTTAATTAGTGCAAAACAAAAGTTTCAAGATATACGTGATAGTGTAGTGAGAGCGTGCTGCAAATGTTTTCAACAGTTGTTTCCAAACTCTTCACCTTTTTTCCTCCTTAATGACCAGCGTACAGGGAAGGATAAAAAGAGAAAGAAACAGGTATTGTATGACAAAAATATAATTCTTCTTTGCTAAATAAGTTCAAATAGAAAAAAAAAACAGCTACACAAAAACATGTATAGCTTCTAATGTTACTTATTAATACTGAGCAAAATTAAATGTCAGAAACATTTACTCAGACAAAAACGAACAAAGGCTCTAGCATTACATATAAGCTTTTCATAATAAGGAAGGTCTTGGTGGTTGGTTGTTATTTTGTAAAATAAGCAACAGACTTTTACCCTTCCCAATTAATTCTACTAGTCAAATGATTCCATTTTGATCTGATTTCCATAATCATTTCAGATTCTTGTAAAGATATGGTAACTCAATATAAAACTTTATTTACGCCTAGTTACACAACAATAACAACCAACTAAAGAAAAATTCATTAGTAGCTCTCCCAGAAGCGTCCAGCTTTAAAAGCAGAAATGAGTGAGGGATGACACTAATTAGCATTGACTGAGCTAATTAACTAGCCAATTTATCAAACTGTCTGAATAACACTGAACAAAGCACTTAATGTTTAAAAATCAGAACTATTATGTTATATCAAATATTTGAAATAGCAACAATACAAAACAGGATTTTTCTTTTTATACAGAATCAGCTTATCAATCATGAAACCAGACTGTTTCTATTCCGACAGCTTCAAAGACAAAATTGTGATTCAATATTTTTTACCAGGCAGATTCTTTTGTTTATTTAAATGAAAGTACTGTGAGCTAACAACCAATTCATATTGGGTATAAAACAAACACTCCATTCATGCTTCCATGAATCTCTTTCATTTACCACTTTCAAAATCGAAAATCCAGTTATTGCTTTATAAAGGGGTCTTCAGGGCTAGTGCCTTACATGAGTGTTTTGTGGATGTGAATACCATAAACTTATACAGGAGTTCAAACATATGACTACATTGTGAATGTACCTACCATGGAAGTACGTGCCTAATGTTATTATTCCTGTCTATGCAATTTTGTTACATGGACAAAATTATGAACATAACACTTGAGTTTTGATAAGGTAATATAATTAAACATCTTGGCATGTTTCTTTTTTATAATTTGTGACACACACAAGGGTGGGAGAAGGGGTGGGGGGCATGACGTTGAGATAACCGATTTACTTCAAACTTTGTACACCTTTAGTAGGCCATTAAAACAACATAATGTGCAAGTAGTAACATGCACTAATCTTGCAGTTCCGAGGATACCACAAGCGAAGTTTTACGTATCTATTATGTAACTAATGTATCTGTGAGTAGGTGCCGGCCAGTTGAGTTTATGGTGGTCAAGTGGTTAGCACTCAAGCTTAATAAGACAAATGTATATGAGGCGATGGTTTGACTCTCGCAAAATCCTTAATTTTTGTAGTACAAGTGTAAATTCTGTGATATTAAAAGAACTTGCATTTATACTACTTGTGCTTTCTGCATTAACATCATCTCACCACTACACAGTTTAACTGGTAAATGGGGCCTGCCTCTGTGTCTGCAGCTCAAAGTCTCAAGGTGAAAAGTAGACTGCATGTATAAGGGCTTTTGCAAATCACAAACAGGCATACATTTTCAGGAAAACAGGCATAAATTTTCAAAAAATCTCTATGCATTTCTGCATTTACTTGTTGACAATTATAAATATGTTTGTCTGATAATTAAATTTAATTAAAAATAGCAAGTAGTCAAATAACATGAAATTC
The DNA here is from genome assembly GCF_023897955.1 of Schistocerca gregaria. Lineage (NCBI taxonomy): Eukaryota > Metazoa > Arthropoda > Insecta > Orthoptera > Acrididae > Schistocerca > Schistocerca gregaria. The sequence goes on from NC_064925.1 coordinate 251,318,348, forward strand.
ACTAAAACTTTATGCAAACACATGTGGTTTTTTAATTATATTACCTCTCAAATGTCATATAAATTAAATAATATGACAAGTGATTAACAAAAATAGATTAAAGATAAAGTCTGAGCAGGAGCTGAACCATCGCCTCATACATGTTTGTCTTGCAAAACTCCAGCATTAATCACATGACCACCAGGAACTCTAACAATCAGTACTTATACACAGATACATAATTACAAAATAGAAACATAAAACTTCTCTTGTGATTTTCTCAGAATTGCCAGAGTAGTGCACCTTACTACTTGCTCATTATGTTGTTTTAATGGCCTACTAAAAGGTGTACAAAGACTGAAGTAAATTTGTGATCCCAATGTTGTGGCCTCGCCTTGTCAATTACATTTCTCCACATTAGCAAATGCTATGAAATGCGGAACATAAACATCATTGACTTCTCCAATGCTTTGTGAATATTTACAACTTGGGACCTCATCAAAATACTGAAAATATTTGATAGTTTTAGGAACACAGTAGATTCAAAGAGGACTAAGATCATTTAAAATTGGTATATACAAGACATTATAAAATGAAACATAGATGAATTGACAAGTTTTTGTTGTATATGTAACTTCTTGAGTGATAGAAAGGAATTGAATAGGAAAACATGTACAATAAGATTACTGCAGATGTAACTCTGGTTTGTGATTTAATTAGAGATGAGGCAATGGTGGGAACTGGAAAAAATGTACAACTTTCAAATATCAAATATTTCCATTAGAGTTTGCTTATGGAGAGCAAATCATGAAAGTCATGGTGAAAGACTGTGGTAACAATGTCAGTGTATGTGTTATGGTGGCACACTATTTGCATTCATTGTTTGCATTTCTCCTGAACATTCTTTTTCCCTAATTCAATAGAATGAAGAAAGAACATTAAATTTTAAGGAGATGAGGATGATGCATGTTAAGACATTAAAGTTGGGTAAGGTCCTTCATACTCATTTTATCAGTTGCCTTATTACCCTACAAAACTTCACTTATTCTCATCATGTACTGCATCCATTAAGTAGCCTGCATTTTGTTGCACTGTTTTTACTATTCATAGCATTCAAGGTGCACAATCTAGACTTGTTAGTGGTTCTCCTCCCTATTCTATTTATTCTGGTGGGTGTACTAATGATAATGATAAACAGTCATAATTATAACTTAATATAATGACTGTATGTGTTTTTTCTGACAACTGTTGTGACAAATGGTATTCCGGAAACTTTGTATTGTTTTGAGTGATTACTTATCACCTTCTGGAGATGTCGAAGATAGTTAGTGGGTACTCAGTAGAAGGTGCTATGGCAAAACTGCATGTTCAGGCAATGTAATATAGCATCATAATCTAGATAGACTGTTAAAAGATGACATACACCATCTGCTGACTGATATGTTGAACCTGAAGGGACAAAATAATTAATTTCTTCTTTCTTCTGTTGCATTGTCTTGTGTTGTTTATGTGAATTTAGCACAGACGGAGACAGATTGCATTCATTGCTGATGTTACCTCTAGTGTTCCAGCAAGTAAAATTATTGTTTTTGCAATGAGGGTAGGCTCTTTCATAATTCTCTCTCACAATGTAGAACTAGAAGTGCTAATGAAGACCTTCAGGTTTTTAGTCTATCCTTAATGTTAGGAACTATATACTGATCAGCTAGGACATTATGATCACCTACCTAAAAGCCACTACATCACCTTTGGCATGGAAAACAGTGTTAACACATTGTGGCATAGAAGCAAACAGGTCTTGGTTGGTCCCTGGAGGGAGTTGGCCCCACATCTGCGCACACAAGACACATAATTCCCATAACTTCCAGGAAGATGGTACAGGAGAGCTCTGATCCCATGTTCAATCACATCCAAGATGTGTTCAATTGGGTTCTGATTTGGTGGAGGGGGGGGGGGGGGGGGGGCAGCACATCAATTGGAACTCACCACTGTGTTGCTGGAACCACTCCATCACATTCCTGTCTTTGTGATATGGCACATTAATTTGTTGAAAAATGCCACTGCTGTTGGGAAATACGAGGGTCATGAAGTGGGGTATGTGATCTGCAACCAGTGTACAATTCTTCTTGGCTGTCCTGTCATGGTGCCTTACAAGAGCTCCACTGGACCCACAGATGACCCCATGAATGTCTCCCAGAGCATAATGGAGATGCTGCCAGCTTGTATCCTTCCTGGAGTACAGGTGTCAAGGAGCTAGACAATGATGATTCGCGCCCTTCCATTAACATTACGAAGAAGGTATCAGGATTCATCAGATCATGCAATGCTCTGCCATTGTGCCAGCATCCAATGCAAGGGGTCACGGGCCCATTTCAGTCAAGGTTGCTGATGTCATGATGTTAATGCACAGGTTGTCCGCTGTGGAGGGCCATTATTAGGAGTGTCCGGTGTACTTTGTGTTCAGGAACACTTGTACCCTGACCAGCATTACAAACTAGTATTAGTTCCACCACAGTTAACTGCTTGTCCTGTTTTACCAATCTGCCCAGTCTACAATGTCACATCTGTAGTGAGACATGACAACTCAACCCCAAGATGTCTGGACATAGTTTCACCTTGATATTGCCCCATGTTGAAACCCTCACCACAGCACTCCTCAAACACCCAACACGTAGTGATGTTTCCAAAATGCTCAAGCTGAGCCTCTGGGCCATCACAATCTTCCCTCGGTCAAACTCAGACAAATCATGCACCTTCCTCACTCTACACATGGATAGCACAATCACTGATACTACATGCACCTTGCATGTGTCCAACTAGCAGCCATTCCTCACCAGGTGACACTGCAATCGCCTAGACGGGTTTGGATGGAGAGTAGGTTGGTTGTCATAATGCTCTGGCTGATCAATGTTGATTATGAGCAGGCGCTTGATAAATACAGTTCTCAAAGCTTCAACAACAAAAAGACAATAGACTACAATTAATTAAATTTTACATTTTTTTTATTTTGAATACCAAAAGCAGAGGAATTCAAATTTTGCAGAGATATTGTAATAAGATGACTGCACTTGAGAACAGTGTATGTAAGGAAATTTCTGGCAACAATTAGCACTCACAAAAAAAGTTTATATCCCTAAAGTTAAAATGCCATCTCAGAGATAATTTTCTTAGGATATCTGTATAAGTTGCAACTCATCAGCTTAGTACAGGTGGCAAAAACAAATTGTATTTGTAATACTGCACTATTTATACATGGGACTCTTTTATATATATGAGGAGTTTACTTACTGTGTTCAAAAAGAAATTCTTTGCTTGAAATAACAAAATAAAATAATTTTTATATTCATAATGTAAAGCAAATAACTGAATTTCACAGAATCTCAATGGTGATAGTTCTCTCCACATAGCAGATAATGGACTTTAATGCAAACTTCATGAAAATGCTGCATTGTGTATTAAATGATACATATTGCATTGATGTTAATAATCATTTTTTCAGTGTTATTCAAACAGCAGGCTATGGTACACATTCCTTAGAACGGAAATGAGCATTTCCTACAAGCAAGACCCCTTGAAGATGTAAATGTACAGTACTCTAACCTGAACACAAGTTTAAAGTTTCTAAAGTTTCTTTTGTACATTGTCATCTACAGCAATTAACTCTATCTTCCACCACTTTTTTTTTTATTATTTAAACGAGAGCAAACATCATTTTCAAAACTTTTTCTGTTTGATGGTGATTACTGGAATTATCACAATGAAAAGAATCATCCTCTAAAAGGATGCATATTTATGAGCATCTTTTTCTAGCCTTTATAATTATAGTAAATATGAAATCACAATTACAGGGTGATACACATTATTTTTTCGCTGCAATTTTTCTTCAGTTAATACTTTGTGTATTTGAAGGTATGGTGTTTACTTTTTACATTAAACTACTTTTCTATTTGAAACTGAAATTGCTTTGAGTGAGACCTGTTGAAAGACATTTAAATGGTTCATCGTCAATTAAAGATTAGGCTTGAGCACATTAGGTTCCATTACCGGACTTCCATTCAGCGTTTCATACTGATCATCTTCCTCAAATCTGTAGAATGTTTCTCATTTCAAGTACAACACTTGCTGCAGATTATTTCTTGATACAATTTCTGATACTTTTCAGTCATCATTGTATATCAAGGCAACAAAATTATATTTTTAAAATACATGTTAGTGTACAGGGCATTTTTCTTTCCCTTTAAAATACACTATGTATGCCATTCTCTCAAGAATTATGTCCAATCTCTCAAAAGAAATGAAATTCTTAACCAAAATAATCATGTGGGCTACTACATAGGACCCTTTGCCTGCACTCAGTAAAGCAAATTTAATTAATAAATAAATTGTTGGTTCTACAGCTGACTGGTTAAAATGTTGCCTCTTAAAAACACAGAAAATAATAGTACCTAATAAACTTCAACTATGTTCAAGTACTTTGATGTACTTGGATTTTATAAGTGAAACTGAAATTTTACTAGTTAATTGCAAAATATGTGATGCAGAAAATATCTTCAGCTTACTGGAATATTGAGTACCATTTATAGCTAATACTGTCTTGCAACTTATTCACAAAGTTTTATGCTCCCTCCAAATCTAATTTCATGTAAAGTTTCAAATGATCAATCTCTGGTCTTAAAGTCTGAGATCCTTTCCTAATTCTTCTGTCTGACCAGCCAAGTCCTATTTCCACTTGCATCAGACTTGCCCTGCTTATTTAATTCATAGTTTGCAGTACAGTTAAACTATTTCTCAGCCAAGCTCTATTTCCACAACTGCAGCTTGCCCTGATTGTTTATTTTCACATTTCGCAGTGCAGATACTATACTTTTTCTCAGAATTTTCTGATAAATTTATGTTTACTCATACTTGATCTGTTAAACGGATACAACAGTTTATTTTTTAGTGTTGAACGTGGATTTGCAAAATTAATTTTCTTCTTTGTTCTTCCAATAGCAATAGCTTCACTTTAAATTTGGCTGCAGGGCATTGTGATGTAGCTATATGTATAGATGTCATACTTCTCAGGCAAGGAATGTGATTTTTAAGGGGTGAATATGCATTTTGCATTCTGTATCCTAATCAAATTTATTTGAAAGTTTTCTGTAGCACATATCTGTTCCATGGCTCTAGCTGCCTTCCTTGCCTAGATAGATAATTAGTTTCAATTTCTTTGCAATTTTTCTTTCTAATGCCATATTCATATTCATTAATTTTGTGTTTGTTGTATAACATAGAAACATACGACAAAATAACAAAACCTACAGTTCATCTCTCATTTGCACAATTTACATCAGTTTTCATAATGACTGTGCATGTGGCGTACAAATGGGAAGTACCATATGACTACATGACATGTATCTCTAACTAGATTCAAACAAGAAAACTTTTCGATATTTTTAGCATGCTCTCTATGCTGGCTGTAGGTGCTCATTTCCAGTAATGATCAATGTTTAACTATGATAAATCAATTACTTGACACTCTCTATCTGCCATCTTTGGAAATGTTTTGGATAGCTGATACATAGGATGACATAAATTGTGGGACAATAAACTCACAACATCACTGCCATAGTTATGCAGACATTCACATTGCTCTGCTTTAAAACTTGTGTCCTGGGCCCTGTACTAACCCTTGCAGAAAACATAAGAAAACTGCGCATGCTCTACAATTCTTTCTGCCATCTTAAACAGTTGCAGTGCCAAAAGAAAGTTAAAATAGGACATGTAAGGTATCTTACTGTTCTCTCTATATGAATCTTGTCCAGTTTCAGAGTCTTTGGTTTAATTAAGCGGGCTCGTGCTTGTTGTCCCGATATGTTTCTGAATCAACATTCCTACATAAGGGAGAAATAAAGAACAATCAGTCTCTATCCAACTACAAGCTAAGACTTTGGATAAGAAACCAATTGCACGTCTATCACAACAACAGCTATAATCAATAACTAATTTGATCTGTGGCTGAAATAGTAATTATGGTAATGGTCTGTCAGTTCGTGGTTTATCATTAGAGAGCTAATGCCTCCACAAAAGCCTTAATAAAGAAAACTATTGGTTATTAATGAACATCAAACATCATTTTGTTGAACCTATTTAATATGTGTAAATAAAATAGATTAGAGCAAGGAGAACTATGAACTGTATAGTTTTCTAATATATGTATAACAGAAAGAGATATGAAGATGCCCAAAAAAAGCTAAGCCACAGTCTTCAAGATGATTTTATAATTCCTAAGTTACATAAAACTTTCAATTATAAAAGATCTGAGCATACATACAATCTCAAATCTACCATTCATACATACTCCATTGCCCCATATTTAGATATTAGTAAGTTCTGATGGTAACTCTTACCAACGCAATATGATATTTATCCTTGTACCAAGATTATTAAAGAAAACTTATGAAACTTCTTCTGTGAATTATCAGATTTTAGAAGTGTAATAGAAAACACGGCAACCTGGTCCCTTGCTGTAAAATTCCCTCACTATATATTGTCTCAGTGAGATTATATCTTCACCAAAAATTTATTGGAACAACAATATAAGAAAGTAAACAAAACCAAGGATTATTATTCAGTCCAACTAGCATATTGGCAATAGCTAAACCTCACATAAGTGAACTATGGAGTATTTATTATATGATTTTTTTCGCTATTTCGCAAGAGGCACAACACTACTAATAAGACTCAACATCCCTGAAAGTAGAATACTGAAATTTTCCTTTACGAGCTCGAATTATTACCAAATACAGGGTAGTGTGTGAAAGGTTTGTAATGACAAACAAGAATTTATTCTGTAAGATCATGATCAAAGGACTGTTCTATTTCCCAAGAATAAAATGTTTTGTTTCATTTGTTATTACCCCAACCTTCTCTCACATACATGTAATGTCTCTGAGGATCCTGAATGTCCTGTGACTTTCACTTCCACTGATTGTAAATTCCTTCTTTGCCTTTACTTTTAAAACCATTACATTTTCCTGATGAATAAGCTCTCAGTAAAAATAAAATATCTGTTTCTACAATACTTTACTGAATCTGGCACTAAACTACAATAAAAGTGTATTCTCCACCTGTGCCAAACAAAAGTTATAAGAGCAAACTCGCCCAACTCCTGACCTCCTACAAAGACAGATTAAATAGACAGACAGTGAACAGAGGTGTGTGTGTGTGTGTGTGTGTGTGTGTGTGTGTGTGTGTGGAAAGGGGGGGGGGGGGGAGGAGGGCTGGAGAAAAAAATGAAACAAGTTACATTTAGATATAAATCTACAGTAATTAGTGAAATAATTAAAATTATTACAATTGTAAAATCAGATTATTTAAGAATAATTACTTGCCAACACTACAATGCAAATTTCAGTTGGCATCAGTGATAAGCTGACACTTCTGATTGTTCAGTCAGATTCACACAATCCATTCTGTATTATGATCTGTCTCAACACATTTGCTACTGAGGTGAATATTGAAAATATGATAATGTGACAGGTTCTGCAAGTCCTTTTACTGCGTAGGGAAACTATTGTTTGGTGTAACTATAGTAGCAAACCAGGTCCCAAAAAGCACCACAACATGTGAATATGGGAAAAAATGTAATCTAATGTTATTTGAAAGGTTATATATTTTTTGTGTTATTCAGGCAAGTTCCAAGTCATTTTTTATTATTTGTTTCTTTTTCTTCTGAATTAATTTCACATGCCTCAGTGAACCTCCTGATTCCAAGTCATTCTCACCTATAACAATGCATGATTAAAGACAAATAAAGACAGTTGCTTCACACCAGATAGTGTCTCTGATGAAGACTTATCCTGACTTCCCATTATTGGAAAAAATATTGACAACTCAAGATTGTAGAGAAAAGCATCAAATACATTGGGAAAACAAAGTATCATTCTCTAGTTTCCCTTGCCATAGCAAAATTAGCTCATCTTGGCTACATGAGTGAGCCATACGACTCTAGTTCTCTTTTAGGTAAAATTCTGTACAACTCATCATTCTGTTAGGACTTTTTGGCATTTCATGACAATGCAGTTTTAGAGAGTAAAGCATTCATTAATTATCAATGGTGGCCATTTTCAGCACTTTTTCCAATAATCAGTTGCCTGTTCATTAGCATGGCTCGGTTTATTTTTTTGTAGACTTTTGAAACCTTTTCTGAGCTAGTTTTATTTTGATCACACAATATAAAATCATCATTCTTAAGTAACTGGAATTTACCTTCAATGGTCTACAACCATTAAAGTTAAAATCTATGAGGAAAAGAAATACTCATTAATCCATATACTGTCACATAATAGCAATTAATGTTCAAAATTAAATGTGTTCATTTGCAAGAAAATAAATATCACTTACAAGGATATACAAAATCTCTCCAAATACTATCTGATGTAACTGAACACAGTACAAGATCAGCTAAGTTCATAATTTACTTTTAAGAAATATTGTACTTCATAAAAACAGAGCTGCATTAACACTCACAGTTTTCAGTTTTTGTTCTATTTTCTAAGTATATCATTCAATAACAAGCCTACCAATCTTTTCTGTAATGGTTTATACATAGCATAAATAACAAAATTAATTTGAATTTGAGAAGTGGTTGTAAAAACACATATTCTAAAAATTTACAATTTTCTTAAGGCAAGACACTCACTTTTTCAAAGGCACTTGACCGGCCCCTGGTGGCTGGCCACCATTTCTTGCATCGGTAACTCGGCAAGCGACCATGTTGTATGCTACAAACACAAACAATTTTTAATTTTGAAATAAGACAGATACAAAAATTCAAACACAAGAGTACTTTTAAAAGATTTTTAAAAGTAATAGAGGTGCAATAAAAATTGAAAATCATCTGAAAATTGGGTTTTTTGCACTGTAAAGCACAGTAAAAACTGCTTTAAGCACCAGATGAACACAACTGTCTTATCTTCACTTTCCTTTCTTATTTCTTGTAATACAATATGCAGTTAAGTACAACAATTTTTACTGATTCAACAAGACACAACACAAATTTTACAAGCTCATTTACAGCATTTCACATTTGGTATTACTGTGTGGTAAATACACAGTAAAAGTTTTAGGTGCAATATGTTTTAAAGATTTGTTTTACATTAAAGTCTGTATCTGCTTCAGCCAAACTGTTAGAAACAGTCACACTCAATAAACAAAGCATGTGCAGTTTGTGGGTCTATAGAACATTTCTGTGAGAAGCTGATAAATATGTAAAATGTGATGGGAAGCCAAAAGTGATACTTAACAAATTGTGTCACACATACAGAATAGGTAACTGTGGCATAATACTGAGACAGTCAACAGCAAGAACAGCACACCATATACAGCACTGAAAAACAGAGTGCTCAATGAATACAGTATACTCACTTTCCCAGTCTGACTAATCCAGTATCGCAGGCCTGTTTGAATCAAAATTGAAGACCACAGGTGTGTATTCATATGGACACTAACAAGCAGTTTACACAGTTACAAATTGAATAAATAAAGTCTTTCTTTTATGTATGGACATGGGTGAGGTAAGTTCTTGATGAAAAATTAAAAATAACCTAATATTTATAAACATGATAGCTGGAAATTCTTAATGAAACTAAGAATGGTAAGAGGCAAGACAAGCTGTTGTCATATAGAGGAAGTATTAATAATAAGATCAACACTTTTAAAAAGTGATGATTATTGTAACTGTCACACACGAATTTTATACGTAAGCTTCTACATGTGCCATATGCACATACATATGGATGGACACACACACACACACACACACACACACACACACACACACACACACACACACACATATAATATAATGAATAATACAGAATAATACATGACAGAATGAGAGAGATGAGTGTTTCTGAAATGGGATCATAACTGGGAAGAAAGAATGATTTCACCATGTGTATATGGAATGTATGTGACTGCGAAGTACATAATGGATTTCATGATGTTTCGTCATCACTATTAATGCAACATATCTTTGCAGAATTTGTAAGAGGACAATATGTACCTGTGAGGATGTTCTAGAATGAACAACAGAATACTTTGTTATCAAATGTAACAGATACATTGTGAGCCAAAATATTGTCAAACATAAGAATGCTGCCTGATGGCACTTCAGCCATATAAATGAGTAATCATATGGGCTGCAAATGTGGCAACCCAGTAACATAAGTGACTATATAAACAGCTGATAGCTATGGCCTGGCCTAAGGGATCGATCATCTTGGAAACATCAAAGCTGGTCAGCCACTGTGTGCTACTGTCATCCATGGAAAGTGGCTGAAGGATGGTGAAACAATGAGTAAGTGATATAGTGGTAGTTATGCACACCTCATCATGGGTTGTGGAAGTGGATGTGTGCCCACTTGACAAAATTGGATAGGAAGTGATCTATGGCAGATTTGGCAACAGAGTAAAATGCTGGTGCAGGTACAATTGTTTTGTAGCAGACTATCATTCAATGCACATTGTTGAACATGGGGCTCAACTGCAACCAACCCCTATGTGTTCCCATACTGTACCATCAAGACTGTCAATTTTGATTTCAGGCACAGGATTATCAATATTGGATAGCGGATCAATTGAAACGTGTTGCCTGGTTGGATGAATCATGTTACAATAGATTGATGATCATTTCTGGATACACTGTCATCCACATAAATGGCTGCTGGAAACAAGTTCTGTGACACAGATGTAGTTCAGTAGGGGCAGTATTACACTCATTTGGGACATTTACCTGCACTTCCATGGGATCCATAGTAACCAGGCGCAGCTCATAATTAAAGTTTCTGAGGTGAAGCCACTCCAAAATATATATTAAAATAAATTTCTCAATAAAATATTACAGAATTTAAATTATCACAACGCATTTTGCATATTTACGACACAGATTTAAATAATGCTGGCCAACATTTTCAAAACTACTGATATGTGATATCACAAAATGTTTTTCGAACAGATAGTAGTTAGTCTTAACGCTGCACCTAGAAATGGCACTTAGCTCAGCATCGCAGAGGTTTGGGGGTGTGGCTTCCTCAGAGTACAGCTCTTATGGGTGTTTAGAAGGCTCTGGTGTTTGAGCCCGGCACAATGTTCCTGTTCCATTGCTTACATCAAAAGAGAATGAACAAAATTGCTGAAATTTAGCTTGAATCCTGTCTCTCTATATCTCTATTATGCCGTGATTTGTCATTAAACGATGTTTAGTATTATTGTTTTGATAGTTTTTTAGAGAGTTTTTTTGCTTCTATTTTATCTATTATTATGCAAATCTCTTAACAGAGTGCACTAGAGTATGGTGATGTAAGTATCACCACCTAGCAAGTTCCACGAATTATTATGGAAAAAAGGCATACGAAATAAACTTCTGCTCATAATACTATGAGTCACTTTAGTTTCCCCGTTATGCATGAGTTCAGTAAGTTTAACTTTCTTGCCAATGACAGCAGCATACCACGAGATCGAAAACAATACAAAATGATGATTAGGAGGAAACTGAAGGAATTTTGTTAGCCCAGACCCAATGTAAACTTGAATCAAGAACCAAAATAGCGTAAATCCAGGTAAAGAGGTACACACAATTTTAATAGAGCAATGTGCAATGCAGCTGAGTGGTTGGGTGTTCTAAACCACTTAAAATGGATATTTTTGTAATACACAAGAATAAATAAGGCAAATACAGTGTGCTAATTTCCATGGCAGTTGCTACAGTTGTTCATGTCATCCAGTCACAGCACAAGATCTGTGACATTGTGAAAACATCACCGTTCCATCACACGAACTCAAAATGCTGCTATTTGAGCACAGAAAACTTTAAAGATTCTTAGAAAATGTGTCTTTTAGTATGATTTGTTGGGGTAAACTGTCAGGAAATGTAATGTTTGAGGGCTAAATTAGCTTACCATATATTTTATACTAGAGTTAGTTTTTGATGTTATTTGGGAGTTGATTATGAAATGGAAAGAAGATACTGTATGTAAATGCTTTGCTAGAATGTGATATTGCCCCCACCCCCTCCTGAAATGTTGGTTGTAGTGATAGATAGATTTGTAGTATAGCCTGAGGTCTGGGTTATCTCTGATCACTAAATTTCACAGCCTTAAACAGCATGGAAACCACGAGCCATATCTGATGGTAATAATCAAAGTCACGAAGTCAGCTGTGGACTATGTGACTAGAGTTGTGGACCACCTACATCCCTTCATGCTTGGTGTATGCCCCAACAGCAATGGTATCTCCCAGCAGAATAACTGTTTGTATCACATGGTCAGAATCATCCCACAGTAGTTTGACGAGCAAGACAGTGAACTCATATTGGTGTCTTGGCTACTAAATTTGCCTGATCTGAACCAAAGGAGAAAATATGGAATGTTATCATGTCCCAGCTTTGCGTCCGCAAAGCACTAGCCATTAATTTAGAGGAATTGTGTGACCTGTCTGTAGACATCTGGTAGCAAATACCCCCAAAAATGTACCAAGAACTTGAATTGATGCCATAAAGAACTGCTGCTGTTTTGGATTGCAATGGTAGACGACCATGCTAATATGCAGGTTTATTTTGGATGGATGATGCCAAAAATTGATGTCTTGTCCAGTGTTGTAGGTAGTATTGTGAGGAATGGATATGAACTAACACAACTAGAGACCTAAGGCAACAACAACTCTAGGGGATAAATTAACCATATTGTTAAACACCAGAACTGGTTATAGAGACACATTAATACAGAGCTAAGCACCGGAGAGATGAAAACTAGCTATTAATGCCTTATCAGCATAACTGGTGAGAAAACAAGCAGTGACATCAAACCGCAATGGAGCTGGAAGACAGGGAATCGACCATGGAATCAAGACTGGACATTAGAGCTACAGACAATTTTTAGGGATTCCCTGGGAGGGTGGAGTCTTAGGCTTGTTAGTGTGTCTCTCCTGTATTTTCCAGGAGACCAATCTTCTTATGCACTCATAAGGAACCGAGGGGCAAATATGGCACCAATCTCCAGGAATATGTGACAGATTTCTATCTTCACAAGTTGCAACAGTGGCTATTAGAAACTGCAGTTCCAAAAATACATGTGACAGTATCCACATTCTTCATCAGGGTTATGATTATCTATCACTATGCACTGATAAGAGATACATCCTATTCAAGATCCTTCCTAACCTTCCACAGTGTTCTGATGTCCACCAAACCTCCACAATACCCTAGCCCATCACTATGATACTCCCAATCATAAGCCCCTCCCACAGGGATCATATCTCTGTGGAAGACAAACGTGCAACACTTGCCCAATCCACCCACTCAGCACCTCCCAGTACAGTCCTGTCATAGGCTTCTCCCCCCCCATCAGAGGCCAGGCTATCCATGAAAGCAGCCATGTCGTATATCAGCTCTGCTGCAAACATTCAAAGCTTTTTATATCGATATAACTAACAACCAAATATCCAGTAGAATGAATTGCCACTGCCAAACTGTGGACAAGAGCAATTTGGACCATCCTGTGGCACAGCATGCACCTGATCACTGCTATTCTTCGTCCTTCTCCACTTCACTCTAAACTGCCGCTTTCATTCAACACAACAGTTGCATTCTGACCGCAGTGGCTGAAGAAAGTGATCGGTTGTGCATGAGATGTGCCTGCTTGTATGAATGCGCATGTGTTTTTTTTCCAAAGAAGACTTTGGCTAAAAGCTTAATGTATAACAGTCTTTTTGTTAGGCCTGTGTGCAAATCAATGCGTCATCTTTAGGGTGAGTAGAAATCTAGTATCTTCATAACGTTATTTTAGATAAAAAATGTCAAATTATTTGAACAGGAGTAAAAATAAAGAGAAGGGGAAGTTTCTGAAAAGTGAAGAGGAAACTATGCACTATGAAAAGGGGCAATGATAATTAGAGTCATGTATAAAGAAGAGAGCACTTGTGTGGTTTAAAGAATATTTTTCAAGATGGAAAAACAAGTTTTTCAGTGGCATCCAAGGGTCTATTCCCTTTACCCCCCTTTTCCACAGATATCATAAAAGTTCACTGTACTGTAATGAATATAATCTAATGGACAGGTAATAAACAAAAATATGTAAACAAAGGGGCAATAAGACATCTTCAACTTTTGTAGTACTGTCTTCCTCAGTTGCGTGTAATATTACGGTGTATTGATAATTTTTACTTATGGACCGCCTGACAGCAACTGAATAAAACACAATGTTAGTGCCATACGCGTTTCACCTTTATTTTCTGCAAGGCATCATCAGTGGCAGGTTGCGTGGACAATTTCTTACACATTACACTCTTGTTGCATTTTTGGTGTTCTTCTTCTTATGAATGCCAACTTGCAGTTTTTCCCCCACATTCCACAGCACTATGAGTTCATAGTGCTGTGGAATGTGGGGAAAAACCGCAAATTGGCATTTATAAGAAGAAGAACACCAAAAATTGCACAGTCTCTCAGGGAATTTCAAATTCCAGTTGCACAAAAGATAGAGTCAACCCATAGGACTGTGTGGTTGCAAAACTTGGAGTGTCCAGAAAAAAAGAGATCTATGGCCCTATACAGTACGACATCACTTGGAAATGGAGGGTCCAACATAATTGTGAGCTGGACGATATCTACAACAGACCAAATATTGCAGGCTTGAGAAAAACTAAAATGGCTTGTCTGTGCAGGTCATATTGCCTGGATGGATAAATGTTGATGTCCTGTGAAATTCATGAATTTTACTCCCCATGGAAGAAATCCACAAGAAAGACCAAAGAAAATGTAGAGAGACAGAATCCATGTTGACTTTCTGCAGATTATCTTAGAAGGTGAATGGCAGCAGAAAGCAGGAAATACAATCTTGTGGAGGTGGGAACTTGCAGATGTGCGTGGTCCTCTTGGACCTGATTGTGTAACGTAAGTAAGGGTATAAGCAAGAGAAAGGAAGAGAGAGGTGGAGGCAAGATGGGGATAGGGAGGGAGAGGGAGCAGGGGAGACTGACCAAAAAACGCGAGTTTGACAGCTCAGTTACAACAATCACTTTTCAAATACCTAAGACCAAGTACGAGAGTTTGAGTGCTCAGTTACAGTATTTGCCATTGTTTTGAGTACCTGAGTGGTACTCAACATCACCATTCGGAACAAATAGTTGTCTTCCTCTTGCCATTTATATTATTTTTTAATATCAACCAAACAAAAATAGTAATAAAAATGTACAACATAGGTGACAGCATTTACAATTATAGAAACAAGGGGCCATTATTCCAGGAAAGATTAACAATGTGCTAAAAAGGAGCTTGTGTTATTCTTAGCTTTCCAGTCAAGAACTTTTATCTCAAGCATTAAAGGAGCCATATATCTGCATGTATGGCTTCTGTAAACCATAGAAGTTTAAGGATTTTGGTCCTAGCACACTTCCAGCCATTTTGACACAAAACTGTGCAATGAGTTAGCAGTCCACACAAAGGTTTTGGATTTTGAGGTAACTGCATTTTCAAGAGAGATAGTCATTTTCAACATCAGGCATCCACTTTACAATTAGAAGTCATCATCAAAGGTTAACAATCAACATTTTTTTAGCATATTATCTTTAATATGCTGCATCATTAAAGTGAACAAGAACTTATGCTTTCTAGGGTTAAAAAACAAGAACTTTTGAAAAGACTACGGTTAGGTTTTATTTTTGAACCAACAATCTTCTGACTGTTTTGCAGGCACCCCTAGCCCACAATTATTTGTTGGATGTATTCGCCCATAGTTTTTACTCTTGAGAGCTCCATCTAGAATGATGAAAGATATTCCCTGATGTCTTAACACATGTCCTATCATCCTATTTCTTCTTCTTGTCAGTGTTTCCCACAGGTTCTTTTCTTTGCCAATTCTTTGGAGAACCTTCTCATTTCTTAACTTATCAGTCCATCTAATTTTCAGTATCCTTCTACAGCACCACATCTAAAACTCTTCGATTATCTTCTTTTCAATTTTTCCACAGAGTCTGTGATTCACTATAATTCTCAGAAATTACTTCCTCAAATTAAGGCCAATGTGTGAGGTTAGCAGACTGCTTTTGGTCAGGAATGCCTTCCTTGCTGAACTAGTCTGATTTGTGAGTCCTCCTTGTTTCATTTGCCATATGTGAGATTGCTTCTAAGGTAACAGGATTCCTTCACTTAATCTACTCTGTGCTTCCAAACCTGGAAGGTAAGTCTCTCACTGATCTAATTTCTGCAACTCTTCATTACTTTTGTCTTTCTGGTTTACCCTCAGTCCAAATGTTGTATTCATGAGACTGTTCCATTCAGTATGTATATAATTCTTCCTTTTTTTTTCATTTCCGCCACAACTTCTTTCATGTACAGATTGAGCAGTAGGGACAGAAGACTACCTCTCATTCTACACATTTTTTAATCACAACACTTTGTTCTAGATCTTATATTCCTAGTATTCCATCTCTATAACTTACTCCTGTTTGCCTAAGAATTTTGAATATCTTGCTCCATTTTACATTGCCGAATGCTTTTTTAGGTTAAGTCCTATGAACATGTCTAGAGTTTTCTGGAGTTGTGCTTCCATTAACAAGCACAATGTCAGAATTTCCTCTCTGGCACCTTTACCTTTCCAAAAGCCAAACTGATCGTCATCTACAGGAGTCTCAGTTTTCTTTTCCATTCTTCTTTATATTACTCTCTTTAGAAACTTGGATACATGAGATTTTGAACTGACTGTGTGATAATTCTCACATTAGACTATTCTTGATACCTTTGGTACAATGTGGATTATATTTTTCCTGAAGTTTGATGGTAATATGATCAGTCTCACAGATTACACACATCATCTGGAACAGTCATTTGATTACCATTTCTCCCAATGATTTTGGAAATTCTGAAAGGATATTATTTATCCCTTCTGCCTTATTTGATTGCAAGTCTTCCAAAACTATGCTGAACTCTGTCTCTAATACTATACCTTCCATACCAACTTCCATTTCTTCTTCTATCATGTTAGCAGCCAGTTCCTCCCCTTTGCAGAGGTCTTCAACACTGTGTTTCCACATATCTGCTCTATCTGTGTTTAACAGCAGAAATTTTTCCTGCAGCCATTTCACCTTGGCTTCCCAGCACTTCCTATTTATTTCATTCCCACATGACTTATATTCATATACTAGGAGATTCATATCCTTGGATTGAGTGAGACCAATTGGAAGGGAAAAACTCTAAATTTCTGTGAGGTGAGTACAAATACTGGCAAGTCACAACAAAGAGGCAAAAAATGGAGTGGGGTTTGTGTTTCACAAAGACATTGACCCAGTTACTGAAGTGAGCTTTGTAAGTGAAAGGATAAGTAGAGCAAGAGTGAACTTGGGAAAGAATAGTTTTACTATACTTCAAGTGTACGCACCTCAATAAGGGTGCAGTGAGGAAGAAAAAACAAAATTCCTTGAAAAACTGGAAGACCAAGTAAGAGAAGATAACAGTATGATAACTGGGGATCTGAATGCTCAGATCAGCATGGATAGAAATGGATATGAGGAGGTGATGGGCCCTTTTGGATACGGAAGACAAAATGTTGAGGGTGAAGAAATTCTAACTCTGTGCACAAGGAATTGTCTTTTAGTGAAGAATACAAGATAGCCATAAGATTACTAGATATGGTTGGGATGGCAAATCTAAGACAGTTATGGACTATATATTAACAGACAAATTAATTGTAGGAAAAGTAAGGGACACTAAAGTCATACCAAGTGAGCACTTGGATAGTGACTACAAGTTACTAGTAGCTGATCTACATTATAAGATGAAAAGTTTGAATGCTGTACAAAGAATGCAAAAAATTAAGGAGCGAAAGTTGAAAGAAGAAGAAAATAAGAAAAGTTTCCAAAATCTAGCAGCACAAAAACTGCCAAAAACTGAAAGGGGTATGGTGGAAGAAGAGTGGAACCTAATAAAAACATCAATAGTTAACAGTGCTGTGCAGATACGTGGCAAAACAAAGGGTAAAGAGAAGGCAAAGAAACCAGTTGGTGGAACGATAGATTAAAAGATGCAATTAAAAAATGTAATATGGCAAAGAAAAAGGAGGAGTTGAAAAAAAGAAATCAGAACGAGGGGCTGGTACCAAAAGATGAACACAAGGTGACAACACTAGAGAAGGAATACCAACAGAAGAAATGTCAAGCAAAGAGAATTGTGAAAGAAGAGAAGGAGAAGAGTTGGAAATATTAACCCAGAAACTAGAGCAGGATAGCAAAGGGAACCAAAAACTGCTATATGGGTTATTAAAAAGTAAAAGACCTGATAGAGAAGATTGAAACAGAGGATGGGGATATTATCAGGGACAAGGACAGTATCAGTGAAGAGATGAATTATTTGGAAATCTTTTACTGAAGAGGAAGATGCACAAGAAAGTGACACCAAAGTCATTGAATCAGAAGAAGAGCAGGATCCAATCTCTTGGTTAGAAACTGAGAATTCCCTGAAACAGATGAAAAGTGAGAAGGCAGCTGGAGTAGATGAGCTGACAGTGGATACAATGGTTACACTGGGTGCTGGGGGTGATATAAAAAGAAAACAAAGTGCCAGATGAATGGAAATAATGAATTATAATACCACTGTTCAAGAAAGGTAGTAGGAAGAAATTCACTAACTACCGAGAAATCACACTGTTATCCTTAAGATAATGGAAAAGGTCATAGAAAAAAGATTGCGGAAAATTGTAGAACACCAATTAGAGGAACAACAGCACAGGTTCAGAAGTAATAGGGGAACAACAGATCTCATTTTCTCCCTCCGTCAGTTAATGGAGAAATATTGAGAAAAAGACAAGGACTTGATAGTAGTATTTGTGGATTTGGAAATAGCATATGACAGTGTACCAAGGGATAAAATATGGGAATGCTTGAGAAAACATAATGTTCCTGATTCATCAACTAAAAAAGTCCAGATGCTATACAATGGTTGTGAGAGAAACCAAGGAAGAAGAAAATGAAGATCTCAATGTTCTTGTTTTCGCTTATGACATCACCATTTGGGGAGAGATGGAAATGGAGGGTCAGAGGAACACAAAATTTCAAAAAATCAAGTTAACTGTGAGTAGGAACAAGACAGTGGCAATGAAGATGAGCAGGACACCCATACCTTGTCACATCATACTGGAGGGCAGGAGAAGCTTGAATATGTGAAAAGCTTTAGTGGCAATGAAGATGAATAGGACATCCACACCTTGTCACATTATACTGGAGGGCAGGAGAAGCTTGAATACGTGAAAAGCTTCAGTGGCAATGAAGATAAGCAGCACATCCACACCCAGTCACATCATACTGGAGGGCAAGAGAAGCTTGAATATGCGAAAAGCTTCAGTGGCAATGAAGATGAGCAGGACATCCACACCTTGTCACATCATACTGGAGGGCAGGAGAAAGTTGAATGTGTGAAAAGCTTCAGTTATCTGGGTAGCATCATATCATGCGATGGAAGTTCCAAACTAGAAGTCTTCAACAGAATAACAAAAGGATCCAGCTTCTTCCACCAAGAAAAAAATCTAATCAGGGACAAGGAAGTCCCCCAAAGAGCCAAACAGACCATAAAACTTATCTCCTGCGAATCATGACGTGTAGTCCAGAGGCCTGTGTCATAATTAAATACAAGCATGTGAAATGAAGTACCTTAGGACAGCTATACAAAAAACTAGGAGAGACAGAGCCTGACCTACAGGTGACATTGACTACAGAGGAGAGAATGAGTGCTTTGAGATTGAAGTGGTTCAGTCATGTGAAGCGAATGCACCCGACTCAAACTCCACAAGGTAATAATATGATAATCATGGGATATTGGTATGCGGTAATAGGGAAAGATTAGAAGAAAGAGTCATGGGAGAATATTGGCTTGTTGGTACAAATGAGAGAGGAGAGAGAGAGAGAGAGAGAGAGAGAGAGAGAGAGAGAGAGAGAGAGAGAGAGAGAGAGAGAGAGAGTATTTGAAGATGGATATACCAGGAAGAAGAACAATTGGGTGGGCTAGAAAGACATGGATGAAAGGAGTAACATGAGATTTAGTGGAGAGGGAAAAGCTATACCAGGACAGAAACCAATGGAGGCAAATCGTTCACTAAGTTCCTACCTGGCTCACTGGAAGGAAATCCTGACGATGTTGATGATGATGACTTGTACAGCTGCATTCCTAGATTTTTCTGAATATTTCTGTACTTGCTTCTCTCATTGTTCAGTCAAGTATTTCTTCTGTTACCCAAGGTTTGTTCACAGTTATTTTCCTTGTACTTATGTTTGTTTGCTACTCCTGTGATTGCTCCTTCTAAAGATGTCCATTCCTCTTTAACTTAACTACTTACTGTGGTATTCATTATCATAGTAGATAAATGTAAAGAACTTCCAACACACCTCATCATTCCTCAGTAATTCAATATCCCACTTATTTCCACATTGTTTCTCGTAGACAATTCTATTAAACTTCAGACTATTCTTCATAACTACTTAATTTTGATTAAAGTCTACATCTGTACCTAGTTATGCCTTACAATCCAATATCTCACTACAGAATCTTTGTCTGAGTATGATGTAATTCAGCTGGAATCCTACTGTTCTCCACGGCTTTATGAAATACACCACTTCCTCTCGTGATTTTTGAACAGTGCAGTCCACTATTGCTACTTGAAATTTGTTGCACAATTCCATTAGTCTCTCTCCTCTCTCATTTGTGCCAACAAGCCACTATTCTCCCATAACTCTTTCTTCTAATCTTTCCCTACTACTGCATACCAATATCCCATGATTATCTATCATATAATTATCTTGCTTTAGGCACTGACACATCCCTTCAACATCCTCATACACTTTCTCTATCTCTTCATATTCTCCGACTTACCAAGCGGGAAAGCGCCGGCAGACAGGCACATTAACAAAACACACAAACACACACACGGAATTACTAGCTTTCGCAACCGATGGTTACTTCTTCAGGAAGGAGAGGGAAAGACGAAAGGATGTGGGTTTTAAGGGAGAGGGTAAGGAGTCATTCCAATCCCGGGAGCGGAAAGACTTCCCTTAGGGGAAAAAAAGGACAGGTGTACACTCGCACACACATACACACACATATCCATCCACACATACACAGACACAAGCAGACATATTTAAAGGCAATCTTTGCCTTTAAATATGTCTGCTTGTGTCTGTGTATGTGTGGATGGATATGTGTGTGTATGTGTGTGCGAGTGTACACCTGTCCTTTTTTTCCCCTAAGGGAAGTCTTTCCGCTCCCGGGATTGGAATGACTCCTTACCCTCTCCCTTAAAACCCATATCCTTTCGTCTTTCCCTCTCCTTCCTGAAGAAGCAACCATCGGTAGCGAAAGCTAGTAATTCTGTGTGTGTGTTTGTGTGTTTTGTTAATGTGCCTGTCTGCCGGCACTTTCCCGCTTGGTAAGTCTTGGAATCTTTGTTTTTAATCTTTGTTTTTAATATATTTTTCCCATGTGGAAGTTTCTTTCTATTTTATTTTCTTCATATTCTCCTTGTCACACTGGCACGTATACCTGAACTATTGTTGTTGGTATCTGTTTGCTATAAATTTTGATGAGAACAGCCATATCACTGAACTTTTCACAGTAACAGCCTTTCTGTCCTACCTCCCTCTTCATAATGAACCTTACTCCCATTATAATATTTTCTGCTGCTGTTAATATTATCCCACGTTATTCTGATCAGAAATCCTTGCCTCTTATTCTCTTCCCATTCTGCTTCATTGACCCCCACTATATCTAGACTGAGTCATTACATTTCACTTTTCAGACTTTCTAGCTTCCTTATTACATTCAAACTTCTTAGATTCCATGCTCTGACTTTTAGAATGTTACTCTTTCATTGGTTATTAAACCTTTTTCTCATGGTTGCCTCCCCCTTGTCACTCTCCTCCCAGAAACCCACACGAGAGGCTAATTTGGAATCTTTTGCCAACGGAAAGATAATGATAACACATTATGTGTCTTTAATGCAGTGGTTTCAATTGCCTTCTGCGCCCCCATGCTGTTATGCTGTTGATTATTCTGCCTTTTAAAGGCAACTTCCCATGGCAAGGGAAAGAGGTTGCCCTGAATCTCTGTCCTCTCCCTCACCCTCTTTGATAGACTGTTTGCTGAACAACACTTACTCCTTCTACCAGAAGCCTTCAGCTGACACTGCTGTTGGTTTTTATTTCAAATTTAAGCAGTGGTGGGGATCAAACCCAGGCCATAGAATGTTTTGATTACTAGTCAAAGACACTATCCCTAAACCATTGGATTATATTATCAAGCTGAAAAAAGCATTCTGTAGTATACTGAGATGCATTTCAAACTAATTCACTCAAATGTACTGTCAATAGTAGGCCCTGTATCTATTACATTATGGTTATGACAATGTAAGAACAGTCAGTAGCAATCAGAGTAGGGGGACAATGCATATATTATTAAGCTACAGGTAACAGCAGTATCAGGTTGATGATGGAATGATTCATGAGTTCTTTGAAACCAAAATATTTCTTTTATTTTGCACTTTTTATGATGCATATCACTATCACCATCCTCACATCTGTGGTACAGAATAAAATTAAGACAAGGTGGAGAACAGTTTTCTGTAAAATGATGCAATAAGCTGAGTTACATACCTGAACTGATACACAGTATCTAGTCAGCTGTAAACATTCTCCATCAATATTAGTACTCAAATTGGCTCATGCCATACAGTATGTTACAAGGTAAACAATTTTTGCCCAAAGGTGTCATTAAAGGCATCATCAATGCCAGAACAAAAATGTTAGTGACAAGTGAAAGCTTATTTCAAATACTGTGTAAGTCACTGTTACATATTCCACAGCATTTAAATAATGCCGTACATTTTACAGAACGCGTATAGATGTAGACATACAAATTGATACACGTTGTGTAGAGTGAGTTTGGACATGATGTTAAGGGGGAATGTTTAAAACTGTCTAGATCTATTGTACCACTTAACGTATGTACTCAACTTATTGCATCATTGTGCAACATTATTCTACAGAAAGCTGTTCGCCATCGTATCTTACATTATATTTTGTACCACAGGTCTGATGATGGTGGTACCAAAATGTACTATAACGAGTGAAAAATAAAAGAACTATTTTGGTGACAAAGATGAATAATATATTGGTGGCAAAAATGGCCACAGATCCCCTAGAGGACTTCTTGTCTAATTACATAAGTTTTCTTTTTAAGACAGGGGAACTAAAAATATACACAAAATCACAAACTATGAAAAATTTGCAGTATTAATTATTTACAATTTCCTTAATATTTCTGAATTCTGCAAGCTATGGTGGTACCAGGCTTCCATAAATATAAATATCAGGAAATATTAGGAATTATTATGATTGTGTATGGCTGCATTTTAAAATTCCAGGACATCTGAGATATTCCTGTACTGCTCTCTTGATAAAGACATCCAGTACCTATATAGTATTCTTATATTGCATATCCAAGATAAATCCTAAACTCAGTCTTTATTCCAGAGTGTTCTTGTCTAAAATCTGTAGAGTCACTGTTTTAATCTTTATGGCCATGGGAAATGAAAGATGTGATCGCATAGTGTGATGTGAGGGTGATGTAAAATAAGTTTACAAGATAATGACAAAATTATATTCCAAAAAAATGTAGCTCAAGAAATTATCGAGAACAATAACTGTAAAATATTCATCTTACTTTGCGGAGTATAAAGAAATAAATCTACAGATTTATCAGAAGAATGTTATACAGTAGCATGAGACTACAGTTACTCAAATAAAACAAAGCATAGAAACACTGTTTCTACATCTACTTCTTTATTATCTAAATTTTACTGAATCAATGTTTGATGATCTATTTCATTATATTTAGCTGAGAAATCTGTTGAATAATAATGTTTTGAAAGAAAGATAAATAAGATCTTATTTCTTTGTTGCTCACCCTTCTCTTGTTTCCGACGCTTCCTCTTGTTGCATATTTTAACAGCACACACTGACAATATGATTGCAACAATGAAGAACAGTATCCCTCCAACAACACCTGCTGTGATTGCCTTGTGTTTTACACGAGCAGGCACAGGGTACTTGACTTCATCACTACTCTCATAGCTACGGAATGAATTGGCCAGGACTCTGAAGTGATATGTTCGTCCACCAACCAAGTTCTTAACTGAAAGTAGGAATAAACCATACGTTGTTAGAAGTAACATACATGCAAAATGGGCCACACTAGAAGAAACGTAAATGTAAAGAAAAATGTAGATTTGAGGAAGCACAAATACTGACAATTAGAAAGGTCAATTTTTCTCACAGTTGTCATAGTGATTTGTCTTGGAAAATTTTAAAAGTGCTATGTAAATGCAAATGGCAAGTTCTAGTGTCTCTCACCAACACTGGAGTAGGACTGTTGTAGTTTGGTCGTCAGTAAAACAACTAATTTTGAGGCCCTCTATCAAATCTGTCATCTAAAATTTCAAAATGAATATAATTTAAAAGATGAATCTTTCTGTTTAAATATTTGATAACAGAAGATACCACAGAGAAAATGAAAATCAAAAATTATTTTTAAAAATATGGTTAATCTAAATGAATGAAATGGAATATCTCAGTTACTAAAAGAGAAATTTGAAGCATCCAGCAATGGGAGCACCTCTCAGAGAGACAGAATTGAAAATTCTTTTTTGTCAGTCATGCTGTGTTGGGGAAAGCAGCTACATGTGATTAAAATGATGATGAACCATAGACTTACATAAATGTAATTTAAATGGTAAGCAAACAAGAGTTAAGTGGTGCAATTAGGAAAGCAAAATTTCTTTCCAAATGTTTCCCAACTAACAATTATAATGTTTAGTTACAGCTTTTTTAAAGGAACTTTAGTTATAGTTAATGTAGGTATAAGGAGAGTATCTTTAAAGAGACTAACATACAGAAGCAATTGGCATGTAGCCCTCTATCAGCTAATTTATAACTTGACCCACTCCTCATCCATGAAGGTTTTCTCCTTCTCGCTGGATCCATTGATTATTGTGTATGAAAGAATAAATGAATCACCAAACAATTCTCATTTAGAGATTATGCAGAATTTACACACCAGAGACCTAATATTTGGATAAATTATAGGACTGACTAATGTAGTATTCTTTTCTTTGTTTCTGGATATCTGGGGATTATCAGCATCCAGCCTAATGTCTGTCAGTAACCTGTTACAGAGGTTCAACTAGAATATAAAACTCCATTCTGGAAAAAAATCCTTCTAGTATGTGACTATCAACTGTACAGTCTCTAGCAAATTCACCCTAATTACTAACTACCAGTGTCATGATGGAGTTTGTATATAAACAACACATAAGGGTAAGAACCAATAGGTCCCCCAAGAGGCTTTTACAAGCTGTTAAGTTAACAACTTTGTTCAAGAATCTTAATGCACATATCTGCAGAATAAATTAATTTTTGCTCTTATTGTCATGCCCTAAATTATCATACCATAGGACAGAATTGAGTGAAAGTGTTTTTTTTTTTTTTTTTTTAATTATCCACATGCTGGTGTCATGTCAGATTATTATTTGTTAAGATGCAAAGAAATTTCATATACTAAGCCTCATCCACCTTACGGCCATTGATCTAGTCTTCTGGTTATGGTAAATGCTTTTGAATTGTTTGGAACTGTATAATATGAGTCTGCGTAAGATCAAGAGTTACAGCATATGAAACAGCTGTAAGCCTGTTCCATTATTCTCTTGGCTGTATCTGATAAGAAAGTGTTTCAGTCCTTTATCAATACACTAATATCATCAGCAAATACCACAGTTTTTGAAGAGCCATTCAATGTCTTCACTACAGCAATGGGTGAAACACTGACCTACAGGGACTGAATAATTAGTGTCTCATCATTCAGTGTTTAACCTTATTCCTGACATATCATTTGTTAATGTAACATTTTGTTTCCTGTAGTTAAGCTACAACTACATCTATGCAAGAGAAAAGCATTTAATGCCATAACATTTTAATTTCTCTAGCAATGTCTCTAGGGTAGGGGAGTCCAGTGAACACAGGTGGGTAAGAAGTTTCTGTTTATACGCTGGATTTAGCTTAGATTTGGTTCTCAAATTATTCTCCAAAGCAAATTGTACTACTGCATACAAACTTATTCTAAGTTTTTGTGTATATATTTGTGCATTTGTATTGTATAAGCTGAATTTTGGGAGTTGTAAAAATTAGTAGTGCAGCAGTGGTACTTACAGTGTGTAAAGTGATTGTTTAGGTTGATGTTATACTCTTTGTAGTGTAGATAAACACTGCTTAAAAATGGACATATGCTGCACCTGTTGTGTGCGGGTGCAGGAGAAATTGGCCACGGTCCATAACCAGCTGGAAGCTGTACAGGGTACGGTCAAAAGGCTTCAGGCTGCTACGGAATTTTCAGACCTTGAATCCAGATATTCAGATAACTTTTAGAAAGAATGGATTATGAAATATGTTTTTAACTTGGTTTTGACCTGTTTGGGATTCCCAATATCTTGCAGTATGTTATTTGACAGTTAACTGAATAATTTTGCAACAGAGTACATAACTGTACTTACTTATGCAAATTATTCCAGATGATAATTCCATAACACAATGAGTGAAATTATGCAAAACAGGCCAATATTCTTGTCTTATGGCCAACAAAATGAGAGCTGCTACTAAGGGCAAAACAGGCTGAAATGAGCTTCGTCATTTTAATTTATCGAAATGTTGACTTCATTTTAACTAATTATCTAAGTGGACGTCAAAGAATATTACGCAAGGAATTTTGTTTAGTGCATGACCATTAATGTTTACTTCTGATGCTCGCAGGTCAGTTTTGCATATTTGAAATTGCATAATATGAGCCTTTGTGAAATTCAAACAAAGTATTAGTTGTCAACCACTTTTGGGCCCTGTTCAGCTATCATCTTGGCTTTGTCTACAAGTTGTTTTTGGACCATTAATGGTATCATCAACAAACACACTCTTTTTGAACAATTCTTTGAAAGATCATTTATATGTAGAATGAAGGCTTTCACGACCGGGTGACATGGCTGTTGATATACTTTCCGGGATGTGAGGTCGTGGTCCAAGAACTTTTTCTGCTCTTTACGTTTTGTCCAGGACTGCGCTGGACTTCCTCAGAGGCGCTGCTCCGCTGAGTCTTGCCGACTGACTGGTCGGGTGTCTGAGAGCAACTTATATATTGTGAGAAAGGGGGGCGTGGTTCAAGTGACACATGATGAGCAGTGATAATCCATAGCAAAGATAAGGTTGACTATCGATTACCACCTTGTCAAGATAAAAATTGTTAGCAATTTTGTAGAGCCACTGTCCATATATCGCTGAGTTTCATAGCCTCCTCTTTCCTATTAAAATTATCGTGATGTTTATAAATTTCAATAGCTTCTCTGCGCAGGCGTAGATAGTAATTTAGCGTTGTAGATAAAACTTCGGTATCCGAGAACTTCAGTTGGTGGTTTCCTGGTTGAAGAGCATGTTCCGCTACAGCTGATTTTTCTATTTTTCCAAGTCGACAAAGACTTTTATGCTCTTTCAGTCGCGTATTTGCGCTTCTTTTGGTAGTACAAATATAAACTTTCCCACAGGTACATGGAATTTTATACACACCACTCTCAGACACCCGACCAGTCAGTCGGCAAGACTCAGCGGAGCAGCGCCTCTGAGGAAGTCCAGCGCAGTCCTGGACGAAACGTAAGGAGCAGAAAAAGTTCTTGGACCATGACCTCACATCCCGGAAAGTATATCAATAGCCATCATTTATATGGTTTAAGAACAAAAGTGCACCTAGTATCAATCCTTGTCAGACTCCACATGTTATGTTCTCCCCTTTCAAACCTGTGACACAGTCTGTCAACGGGTCCTTCTGCCTTCTGTTATGACAGTAGACTTCATCCCTGAGAGGGATGGCATTAATGACATAAAACTTTAGTCTGCCAAACAGGATCTCATGATCAACACAATCAAAGACTTTGGCTAGGTCATAAAGTATATCAACAGGATACTTTTTCTTGTTTTGCTCTTCTGATGGTGTATGTCATGTCTGCTCAAGTTCTTTAATAATGGATGCAGCATTTGCTACCACTGTATGGATGTAGTCACTGAATTTGATGCCGAGTCATTTGAAAATGTCACCATTTCTGCCAGAGCTACTTTATGTGGGGTAAATTTCATTTGGATCACCATTTTTGTTTGTGTCTTTTTTAATAATGTACCATATCATTTTTATCTTACTCTTAGAATGTTTTACTTTTTTGAGCACAGTGTCTGCATTTTGACAAGAGACAAAATATAAAAGTATAGCATTCAGAAAAAAATAATTATAGAGAATGATTATGATTGCTACTCACCAAGGTAAGAAGTTTCCTCTGGACGAATCTGACCTTTGTTTAAGGTTTTCCAAGCTGCATCTGTGCGGTACTTAATAGTATAGTACTGCACAAGATGGGCCCTTTCTAAAGGTGCTTGCCATGTTATAAGAAAACCATTGCCTACTTCCGTCACTGTCACATTGCGTGGTGGTCCAGGTTTTGGCCCTGCTTATTACACATAGAGAAATTCATGTTTTGATAGCCTATCAAATTAGTGAAATGCTAACAATATTTTTCAGCACACTGAAAACTTACATTCTATACAAGTGATTTAATCAGTCATTAACAGAAAGCTGTACTACAAGTGATAACTTTCTTAGATGAGAAAAAAGCAGCTGACTACAGTACTTCATGTAAAACAATAGGCTGTGTGAGCTATTTTCAAACTGACCACTTATTAATTGAGAAAACATAAATACAGTGCTCAAAAGAATTAGGAATACACAATTTTTGGCATCTGCCACCCTGTACCGAGCAATAATTGAGGACTAGGTATGTTACCAAATTATACATCTATCTTTCGAAAATTAAGTTCACAACAAAACATCATTACATGTAAAAAAGAACTGAAATGTCTGAGAGGTGTCAAAAACCAGGTGAAAACAATAACACATCCTGTCATTCTGGGTGCTTTCCATTGGACTTCAAGAGCTTTAATAACATTTATGCCCTCCTTGAGCATTTGTTACTGCCTGATACCTACATGGCACGCTCTGTATATGTCTAAAGAGGTCATCCGTGGAATCTGTCCCCATTCTTCAATGAGAGTTCTTGGAGAGTCTGAGAAGGAACAGGATGACTGTGAACACATTTGTCAAGCATGTCCCACAAATGCACAATAGCATTTAGGTTGGGACTCACTGCTGCCCATACTGTTCCTTCAATGTCCAGGCTTTGAGAAACATCCCTGCTGATGCCTGTCTTTCCCTGCTGATGCCTGTCTTTTGGGCCCTGGCATTAAAGGTAATTCAGGGCCACCACCACATGGTCCAACAGGATCTGTTTGATGTACTGCCTGGTGGTAAGGTGGCCACAGACAATGACAAAATCAGTACGGCTGTCAATATTGAAGCCTCCCCGCATAACAGAACATTGAAAATTGATGGACAGATCTGTGAATAACACTTTTCACCAGTAACAAAGTTGCTAGTTGACATCGGAATTGCAGAACTAAAGGTGAGCTGTGAGATGCTGTCGTGTCAAACGTGGTACTCGAACAGGACATCTGGGCTGTAAAGTCCTTTCTTGTAACCTGTTCATTGCAGTCTGACCTCATACGGCAGCTCCAGTGGCCTTTTTGAGATCATCTTGCAGTGGTTTGGTGGTAGACATATGATGCCATAACACCAAGCTGTACAGATATCGGTCTTTGCGTGGAATCAACAACCTTGCCCGACTCACCTTGTATACTGACTTGTCACACTTAGTGTGTCCACAACCTATGGATGACACATGGAGAGGCATTGGCATCTGCAACAACATGACTGAAAGTCCAGCCTTTTAGGATCAAACAGACTGGCTTGCAATTTGCACAGCATTAAGGTGTTGCATTATAAGTGCTTGGTTGAATACAACATCCACAAATGACAAATGCCATCTCACTAGAAAATTAGTGAGATGCCAGTACTCACTTCCCTCTGAGGACTTGTCGGACAGTTTGATGCATAACACAGTCAATAACAGATTGTCTATGTTGAAAGTAAAAATTTCAAGCCATGCACCACAAGTATTCCCTGTATAAAAATGGATGTAATGTACTGGGTGTTGATGCACATGTTCCCCTAAATTCTTTTGAACAGCGTTAGTTAACTCCTTGACCTGATATACTGCATGTCTCAGCATTTTGCCAATATTCACCACTGTCTACAGTTATTTACAACTAACAAGAGAATGCTCACATACTGCAGCAACCTATGCATAAACACTATGATTTATGGGACACAGAATAAATGGAAAATATGTTATACAAACCCACAGATGATGAGGTCATTAGTGACAAAGCACAAAGCAAACAACAATGGGAAATTGAACTGGCCATAGTTTCATTAACTGAACCATGCCACTCCTTGCTTGGTTTAAGAAATATAAATGTAGATTGGAATTTGAAACAGTCTCCTACATATTATAAGGGAAAAAAGACTTTATAAAACTGAAAATAATATTAATTAAGTAAAATAATTGAACTGATTGACAGTTCTACCAGTTCCTGATGAAATCTTTATATACAGCGAATGAAAACGAGTGACAGTGGTGTACTATTCTACAATATTTATTATTTTCTTTTACACAAAAAAAAAAAACTGGTTTTCAGTTGTTACCCCATCATCAGATGCACAGATGTGTAGCGGCAAAATTTTTGTAGAATCAAAGATTTTAAACTAGCGCATTTATAGAATTTATAGAATTCAATCAAGCATTTCCAAAGGTGACAGTCATTAATGTTTGATTTAGGACTAAGACAAGAGGAATTATTTCAGCGAAAAATGTGATGAAAACCTACTGAATTTAGATAAAATATGTTACACATTAAATAATGAATTATACAACAAATTGCAACTACTGTTCTGAGAAGAAAATAAGTAGAACAGTAAACTTTGGTGATATGTTCTAAGTGAGAGGCTGAACAAAATAATCTTGTCCAATCAGGTCTAATAGTACAAACAGCTAAGATATACAAGTGAGATTAAGTGGAGAGTCAAGCACTTTCACATAGTAGAAATTATTTTTCAGCAAAATCCATGTCATGATATGCCTGGAATACAGTACAGTGCAAACAGCCCATATTACATCACACTACAGCGTGACTGTTATTTCACAAGCGCATTATTTGTCATTACCTGTTAGAGAGGAGGAAATAATGTCACAAAATGGCCTACAATTTTTTTAAAATTTCAATTTGTACTTAGGATTTTAGTTGGCGTTAGCAGATTTATTCTCATTTCATTCCAAATTATTTCTTAGGTTCCAAGCAGGATGGAATTCTCAAGACGTAACGAAAATAATTTTCGCACAAGAAATCTGAACTACAAATTGCAATGGTAGATAAAAGTAATGTAATAGTTATAAAAGTTTTGTGTGTAACAGTACTCTCTCTTTTAAACATTTTACATCAATAAGATAGTGGCAGTATTATAAATAGCTCACACTCACACATATAGGGAACCTCAAAAAATAAAAGGCTGTTTAAAAATGAACATTCAAAGAATCAAGTACTGAATAAGGACATTAAGTCATTTTTAGAATTTCCATCACTTGTTGCTAGAATGCTTTCTGTTTTGGCTTGCCATTAATTTAAGGAAATTTGCAATTGACACTAGAGATAATATCCAACTGAAGAGAACTCCTGCATAAAGAAACATCGTCACTTGTTGCAAGAATGCTTTCTGTTTTGGTTTGCTATTAATGTCATCTGACATACATAAAAGTTCCCTTCATAAAATATATTATTGGAATAATCAAGTTAAAATACGTATTTAATGTTATTTTTATGCTCATGTGGTAGATAAAAGCATGAGTACTCAGAAACTAAGTAAAACATGCGATTCTTTCTTCCCACTCTGATACTGAATACATTTGCATTTTCTTAAAATTTATCCAGTGCACCTCTAATAGGTCTACTTAAAATATAGCCTCTATTTTATACTGAACATGTCACCTGACAGAGTTATGAAATGCATAAAATTTTAATTCTTTAAGGATAGGTATGCTAAGAAAAATCTCTCATTTAGTGAAAAGTGTAATAAGATCATAAAACTGAGACAATGTAGTTTTTTTATTTACACCATTTCTACAGTTACCTTTACATGTTGTAATTACTGAAGCATGTTATGTTCAAACATTATTTCATTACTATGATGTGCAACATTTTCATGTAGACAAACTTTTTCCTAATACTTAAAGAAAAATGAGTTTCTTGATTTGATCTGAATATAGCATCAGTTTTTACCCAAAGAAGTACCATTTCATGCACATGCAGAGGTCACTTTATGTTTATCTATGTTGAATGTGCAAATATGTTTCGCAAACCGCCCCCAGGAGGAACATGCAAACTCTAAAACATTTTTAATATATATAAGCAAATGAGAATTAAGCTAACATCTCCAGACCTTGTTCCACAGGAGATTTGGTAAAAGAAATTTAATGGAGGAAAGGATGTGCTAATGAAAGATGACAGTGTTCATACAACTGATACGAGTCATTGAACACATATACACCGAGGAATTAAACTTGAAATAAATGTTATATAAAATGAATTAAAAATAACCTAACCAGATGACATAACCAAGAGCATTATGCTGTTTTTACAACCAGTAGTTTGACAACAAAGTAGAAATGGTTTTCTTTTTTGTAAAATTATCCCTAGGGATGTAAAAGCCTATGCTTGTTCAATAAATTCCCACTTTGCATTCAAATACAACAACAATTCAAGTTAAGATATAATGCTCCTAACCCAGGCATGAGCTTTTGTGTTTTACGAGAGTCTTCACAGCACAAATATAAAACTTAAGAATATAAATATTACTGATATTTGTAATCAAAGAGGGACATGATAATGAAGACTAATGACTAGGAAAGACTATGTTGCCACTGACACATTGCAAACTTACAATCATTTCCATGGTCAGACAAACAAAAGTTCTGATTGACCTTTAGGGGGAGTATTTCACATATGTTTTATGAGGCATGGCTGCAACCAGTAATGTTGAAATTATATTCATACCAACTATGTAACATAATGTAAAGATGAGATGTGCACATAGTAGTTTTATCACAGTATCAAAAATTCATAAAAAGCGCTTTGAGTAAAGGGACAGTGAGTAGTAGTAGTTTTTTTTTAACGAACAGGAAGAAATAATGATCCAACTGGAAATAATTTTTATTTAAATGTGAATTTTGATGGTTTCTTGAGTGATTATAAGCAAAGAGTCTGAGCAAGCTTATTACTGATGTGGAATAAGACTGAGGAAGAACAACCTGTCATTATAACTGGATAAAAATGAATCTGTCATAACAAAGGAGTGGAATTCCAAATAAAAGGATACATAGTGTAGGTGTGATACTTCTTCCTAAGCAGTTTATTTCAGATCAACAATTATTTCATTCCTAAAGATCTATAAATAGACAAGAGTGCTTGCTGACTTGAGAACCAAAATGGACCCATTTCCTCACCTAATCCTAGCAACTATTGTTATGTATCCAGCTTCAAAACCCCTGAATTTTAAAATTTTGGCTGTAGTAATCTATTGGAACTTAGACAATTTTTCTTATGACTTATGTGTCAGTTTCTAACCTATATCATTTGTACTTTCCTATATATCTTTCTCTCCAGATGAAGCTGTTGCAGTTTCAATAAGATTGAAGTTCAATGAATTCATCCACTAATTCTTATTTCACAGGCCCTCTTCCAATGTATTGGCATGTGATAATTAGACACTCATCTTATATCTCACCCCATGTTATGTTGGTGTAGGATTGGGATGTCATGTCACATAAATTAGAGAAATTCTACATCATCATCATCATCATCATCATCATCATAAGGCAAGAAGATCTGCACTTTATGCAGCAACTGAATGGAGACCTATGTAATTCTCCTTACACTATATATATTAGCTTAGCACTGGGATCTGAGAAGCACCTTTCATAACTGATAGTCCATAAAAGGGAAAAAATCTAATCTACACCTCTAAGCAGTAGTGAGCATTGTCTAACATGGCCAAATAAGTATGAGTCAGATGATTTTTGGGACAAACAGTTCACTTTAACTTATAATGACGGAGGACATTCTCTTGTCATAAGTGGGAGAAATCATTCAAGAAACAAATGTATAGCATGAAATACACAATAAAAAGAAGGCCATGGGAGACTACAGTATCAAGGATTCATCAGGACATCCATAGTCCAGCTGAACTACGGTTCTCCGCAGCGAACATGTACTGCTGTGACAATCGAACCAATTTGTAATTACGACAGTCAGAACTCCTGCAACCTCTATGACAGTTGATTGTGCACAGGTAAAAGAGGTAAGAAGATAACTTATAAATATCTCAATCTACATCTACATGAATACCCTGCAATTCACACTTAAGCGTTTGGCAGAGATTTCTTAAAACCACCTACAATCTATTTCTCTACCATCCCACTCTCAACAAGCACGGGGGAAAAATGAACACTTAAATATTTCTGTATGAGCTCTGATTTCTCTTATTTTATAATGTAGACCATTTCTCCCTAAGCAGGTTGGTAACAATAAAAGATTTTCACATTCAGAGGAGAATGATGGGGACCGAAAGTTCATGAGAAGTTCTCACCACAACACAAAAGTCTTTGTTTTAATGATTGCCATCCCAACTCTCTTATCATACCTGTGATACTCCATTCTCTATTTTGCAATAATATAAAATGAGCTATCTTCTTTGAACTTTTTCGATTTCCTCAATCAATCATATCTGGTATGGACCAACAAAGTACAGTAATAGCAGAGAACGAACAGGTGTAGTGAAGGCAGTTTCTTTAGCAGACCTGTTGCATCTTCTAAGCATTCTGCCAATAAAGCATAACCTTTGGTTTGCCTTCCCCACATCATCATCATCATCATCATCTATGTGATAGTTCCAATGTTAAGTTGTTCATAATTGTAATTCCTACGTATCTAACTGAACTGACAGCATTTAAATTTGTGTGATTTATCATGTAACCAAAATTTAATGGATTTCTTTCTGTACTCATGTGGATGACCTCACACTTTTCCTTATTAAGAGACAAATGGTACTTTTTACACCAAACGGATATTGTGTCTAAGTCATTTTACAACTGATTTTGATCTTCTGATGCCTTTAGTAGACGTAAATGACAGTACCATCTGAAGACAGTCTAAGAGGGCTGATCAGATTATCTCTTAAATTGTTTATATAGTTTAGGGAGAGCAGGGTGCCCGTAACACTTCCTTGGGGAATGCTGGATATCAATTCTGTTTTACTCGATGAATTTCCATCAACTAGCACGAACTGTGACCTTTCTGACAGGAAATCACAAATGCAGTCACACACCTGAAGCAATATTCCATAGGCACACAACTAGATTAGAAGTGTTTTGAGAGAAATGGTGCCAAAAGCTTGGAAATCCAAAAAATATGGAATCAATTTGGTGCTTGGAATGTAAGACAAGGAAGTAGGAAAGAAAACTGTGAAATGTGAACAATGAAACAGAAGACAATAAGTAGAACATACTTGAACTTAGTGAAGACTGAAGAGAAGGAGAAGTTACAGTGGAGATTTTGAGACTGTGTAACAAGTATCTGAAAGCGAAGAGTGACATACTGTACAATAATTTATAGAAGAAATTATAAAACGCTTTTCATCAATGTAATACTAATGTAAAATGAAGGTGAGATCCTGTCAACATAATACAAATATATATGTCAACCTCAGATGCAGATGAGGAAGCAGTGGATGAGATTTTCAAGACAGCAGAGGTTATGGAAGAAATTGGAAAATGAAATGTGATTAATGTTACAATGAGTGAATTCAGCAGCATTATTGGCTTAAGAAGAGAATGAGAAATAATGCGAAGGGTGGAGTACATGGCCTTGTGTTGCTGTGTTAAGGTCTACTACATTCACTGTACATTAGGTAATAAAGGATCGAGCTAGCTGCACCATGGAGACCCCTACCAGCCACAACAAGCAGCAGCAACTTACAGCTGGCAATATGATTAACTCTTAGTCTCATTGTGTTGGCGAAAAAGTACCTCTGCTTTCTATCCTTGTTCACGTAGAAGTTACAGTCTTGTGAAATCAGATGAATACTGGGTGTTTCAAAATAAATATTAGCGTTTCAAAGCTTTGTAGCAATGGTGGCATAGGCACTGCAACATACGGAGGTTTCAATCAGTCCTGGAAGTGTGCACAGGTAACTGAGATGATCAGAGTGACCACTCACAATGAGTGACAAATCAGAGTTCAAGTCCTGGTTCATTACAAATTCTCATGTGTCACCAACAGGTATGATTTCCTAACACAGTTGTGAAAAATATCCACAACAGCGGAAAAATTTCATGAAATTACTACAGTTGTAGGTTGGTTGCCACTAATGTCTGTTCCTTCAGACATACATGAATGTCAGAAGGAACAGATATTGTAATACCTTGTAGCATTTATTTCATCTTACAATTATAAACAGAACATCAAATGAAAGAATAACTCAGTTTCTTTTACATGTGTTCAGTATGAGCACCATTCATCACATGGCACATGTTGAGTCAATAGGCGAGTTCTTCCCGAACCTGGATCACTGCATCTGGAGTAACTGTTGCAACAATGCTATTACTAAATCAGGTGAATAAGCTGGTAGCACAGACACATACACATGACCTTTTGTGAACCCCAAATCTAAAAATCACATGGCGTCAGATGGGATGAATATCAAGGTCATGCAAAACAAGTTCTTTCACCCGGCTCCTTGCAAACAATCTAGCGGTCAGTAGAATGTCGTTTAACCAGTTGCATACTGGGTTAGACCACTGAGGCACCACATCATCTTGCTGTCAAATGATTTCTGTAGATCACCTTCTTCCAATCTACAGAAGAGCCACAGTTCTAGCACAACAAGATAAAAAGCACCACTTAAGATCACTTCACCAAAAAAGAGGGAGTCTCACTGAAGCTGCACCACCTTGTGGGGATTTGTGACCCCCAGATGCATCATTATGAATGTTCATATTTCCACTTAGGTGAAATGATGATTCATCACAGAAGGAGACCAATCCAAAAATCTTCATTGTCATGCAACAATGTTTGCTTGCAAAGTTGAGACTTAAACTGTATGCTTAGAGCTCTAACAACTTTAGACAATAAGGATGTAGTTGAAAGCGTATCCTTAAAAGTCTTCACAGAGATATCACTAAAATTGCTAGTTCACAAATAGCCTCCAGACTAATTTCTTGGGGCTATGTGTGAAAGATTCTCTTCTCATTCAACATGTCTTCAGTTACTCTTGGTTGTCCTGTACTCTTCTCTTTGCAAAGAGAATCAGAGTAGTCAAACATTATCACAACGGAACTTAATACAGAACACATTACATTGTAACAACAGATTCAGTCACTGCAAAATGTAAAACACAAAGAGCCTTCTATTCACTTGTTGTCATCTTGCCTACTGGCACTTTCTAATGGATGACACAGAAAACAGTACATGTGCACAGGTATATAAACAAAGCTCTCCGAGTTGTTCTTTCATTTGGTGTATTACTTATAATTGTAAGTTGAATGTGATGAATGCTACAAAGCCTTGAAACTTCGATATTAATTTTGAAACACCTGGTATTTTTGAAATGGCCTGAACCATCATGACAATGAAGCGTAGTGTTAATCATTGAATTAGTATTAATAATTGACTTAAGTCTTCTGAAAGCTCAAACTCAGCAATTTTACAGTCTATGGGCAGTCTACCTTTGGCATATGAACAATTATGTATAACCTTTGTTGTCCGTGTTCACCAATGAACAGAACAGATTTGATGTGAACAATGAATGCACAACAGTGATGAATGGTGTGCTACAATTTTTCTTTTCATTCGTTGTTCAAAAATTTTGTGACAAGTAGGTGTAAAGGATGATATATATCAGTATTTGTAACATGTGATGAAATAAACATATATTTTTGTTAAAAGGAGTAATTAGTTCCACTATTTTTTAGCAGCATAGAAAGTTAAGACAAACAAGTACATAATGTTATGTTTGTGATCTTCTCAGGACAGGTAATCTTTATACAGTTATATTGGAAATACAAAACACATAACTAAACATATTAAAACGAAATTAAATCAAATTAAAATTGAAAATTAAGCAAGTACCTTTGGGGCGCAGGACCGGTGGGAAATAAGAAGCTCCTGTGGAATCAGTTGGAAAGACAATAACACTATAATCAAAAATGTCTGGAATGAAATAAAACAGTGAAATAAAGGCAATGATGAGCAACAAAAAGTAATAACAAGAATATAAATAAGGCTATATGATATTTATATAAAATATAGTACACAACTTTAAACAAAGCAAAAACAGCAAATAAAATGAGCTTTAAGTGCATTGGTAGTTTTTTCAGCATGCACTTTTGTCTACAAAATGTTGTCAGTTATCAGTTTCCTCATCCTTACACCTGACAACCTATGGGTCAGCCTGAAATTCTCTTATGAGAGCATTACAAATATAATCGTGATAATGGTACACACTTATTACAAAGGAAGGTTGAGTGACATGATTCTCATGAAAGTTTCATCATCATATAATCAGTTTCCTTTTGCACATCAATTCTACAAATATTTAATAGAAATAGAATTCAAAGAGAAACTAAATACAGGTACTTCTTTGTAACTGTTCATGTACTTTTTGTGTTGCTTATCAGGCAATAATATGGAATTTCACAATACATAAAACAAACACACACACACACACACACACACACACAACATTGGCATTTTACTCAGTGGAATTGATGGTGTTTCTGCATTTAAGTGACTGTGACAAGAATGATATTCATTTTTCGTGATGTTTGTGGATATAACAGACTATCACTGTTGCAACTTATCATGACTCCTATACATATCAGATATTGTATGATAGTTACTGGAAGTTGACAAATGAAGCTCACTTTTTATATGTGTGGTTTAACATATAAAACACATATCAGCATCAATGCTTCTAGTATCTTTCCAAAGAGATAAATACTTTGTGAACTTACAATATAAACTAATAAATATTCTTTCTCCTGGAGAAACTTGAACTTGGTTTGTAATAAAAAACATAATCTTATATTCAGTTTATTTTCCTCATGGTGCATTTTCTTCCCCACTTACCCTATTCCCATCATCAATCTGGATGGTTTGATGTAGCCTGCCACTACTTCGTCTCCTATACCAACCTCTTCATACAGAGTAACATTTACACTCAATGTCATCAATCATTTGTTAAATATATTCTAATCTTTGGCTTTCTTGACAATTTTTACTCTCAACCGCTCACTGTAGTATCATTGAAGTTATTCCCAGATGTCTTCTACACGTCTTATCATCCTGTCCCTTCTTCTTGCCAGTGTTTTCCACTCTTTTTTTTTCCAATCCAGTTCTTCAGAGAACATCCTCGTTTCTTATTTTATAAGCCAAACTCATTTTCAACATCCTTCAATAATACCACACTTTGTACACTTTAATTGTCTCCTTTTCTGGTTTCCTTACAATCCTTGATTCACTTCTGCACAATGTTTTGCTCCAGATGTACATTTTCAGAAATTTATTCCTCAAAATAAGGTCAATGATGATACCAGCAGCCATCTTTTGGCCAAAGATGCCCTCCTTTCATGTGCTAGTCTGCTATTTCATGACGTCCTTGCTTTGTCCATCATGTCACATACTTCATCTACTTCGTGGTCCATTATTTTGATAGTATGTTTCTCACTAATATTGCATAAGCTATCCCGCAATACTTTCACCTTTGTTCAGTTTACTGTCAATTCATATTTTGTGCTCAGTAGACTGTTCATTAAATGCAATTTGTCTTAATTCTTCTTTGTTTTCACTTATGGTAGCAACACTATCTGTGTGTCTTACTACTAATATTAATTTCACCCCAAATTGTAATCCTACTTTGGGCCTTTCTTTTAGTTGTCACTGTTTCTCCAATGTATAGACTGTACAATAGATTTGAATGATTACATCCCTATCCTACACTCTTTTTAATAACTGCACTTTTTTCTAGATCTTCCATTCTCATTGTTCCCTCTTGTTCCTTGTACATGCTATATATTATCCATTTTTCACTACAGCTTATTTCTATTTTTTTTACAGTATTTTGAAGACCTTGCAACATTTTAAATTGTCAAAAGCTTTTTCTAGGTCAACAAATCCTATGATAATTTCTAGAGTTTTCTAAAATCTTGCTACCATTATGAGGCACAATGTCAGAACTGCCTCTCTGGTACCTTTACCTTTCCTAAAGCCAAACTGATCATTATATGAAAGATTGCCAATTTCCTTTTTCCGTTCTTCTTTACATTATATTTGTCAGTAACTTGGCTACATGAGACATTAGGCTGATTGTGTGATAATTCTCACATTTATCTGTCTTGATAACCTGAGATTTGTGTAGATGAAATTTTTCCAAAAGTCTGATGGTACGTCTCCATTCTCTCAGATTCTACATACCAACTTGAATAGTTATTTTCATCCATTTCCCCCCAATGATTTTAGAAATTTGGAAGGAATTTTATCTGTTCTTGCTGCCTTATTTGCTCCTGAGTCTTACACAGCTCTGTCAAACTCTGACTGGATTTTTCGTCTTCCAAATTGACTTCTATTTCTTCCTCTAGCATGCCATCAGACTGCTCTTCCCCTTTGTAAAGGTCTCCTATGTATTCTTTCCCTCTATCTGATCTCTGGTCTCTGTTTAGCAGTGGGATTCCTCTTGCCCTCTTAATGTCAACACTTTTGCTTTTTGTTTTAGTGAAGGATGTTTTGCCTTTTCTGTATGCTAAATATGTTCTTCTGAGGATCATTTGTTTTACAACTTCACATTTTTCTTGTACTGAGTTTGCCTTAAATTTCTTGCCCTTTCTAAATATTTCATTTCTCAGCAAGTTATATTACCATACTTTTGACTTTTTCCTGAGAAATTTTGCATGCCCTTCTTTCATCAATCAGTCAAAGTATTTCTTCTGTTACCCATGGTTTCTTCATTGTTACCTTTCTTACACCAATATTTGCACAAATTCTGTGACTGCACCTTTAGAGATGTCCATTCCTCTTCAACTGAACAGTCTGCTGTGTTATTCATTATCATAGTATCTACAGCCTCATATAACTTCAAACACATCTTGTCATTCCTCAGTATTTCAGTATCCTATTTCTTTCCACATTGATTCTTCAAGATGATTGTCTCAAATTTCAATCCACAGTTCCTCATTATGAAAATGTAATTTGGGACTATATCTGCTCCTGCACTTTCCTTACAATCCAATATCTGCTTTTGGAAGCTCTGTCTCACAGTGCAGTACTCCAATTGATATCTTCCCATGTCTCCAGGTCTTTTTCAACCATAACTCCTCCTCCAGTGATTTATGAATAGTGTATTTGCTAATGCTAGCTGGCAAACTAAACAAGTCTCTCTCCTCTCTCATTCCTTCTACCAAGCCCATATTCTCCCATAATGCTATATTCTACTCCTTTGTCTACCACAGCATTCCACCCCCCCCCCCACCCCCACCCCCCCCATGATTATTAGATTATCAGCTCCCCCTGAATAGTGGGTTATCTGTTCTATGTCCTCATATACTATCTAGCACAATAAATGGTTCCTGAAATCTAACTCCTCTTGTTCTCTTCCACTTAAATGACAAATTAGATAGTTTCTGGCCAATTGTGTGCAATGTAGTGAAATGCCAATAAAAAATTCTTATATGGTGAAGAGTGTGATTTAATTCATGTAATTTTTTTAAAAAGGTACATATTTAGCAGCTCCTACAGATAAGCATAAAGGGAAATAATGTAAGTATCATAATGAACGTTATGGTTTTCACTCATCCACTGCAACTACGACATGCATACAAAACATACAATGAATGCTGCACATGCTCACAGAAATATGCATCTACAAAGAGGTAACTATCTTACAATACTCATATAGATCCTTACCAGAAGGTGGAGAAAATGGAAAGTCTGTTCCTGATATTTGATTTACACGTATAGTTGGTATGCCCTGATCTGCATCATTTGAAGGAAATGAGAAGACAGTCAGAGTACAGAAAAAAATCAATCTATGGAGATAAACTACAATATTTAGTTTCACTACAAACATAATTATCATTAATATTTTTACAAGTAGTATTGATGATACTGGAGTTTCAAAAGACAACATACTTGAAATCTGTGTTGATTATTGTACTGATACATACTAAAATGGATAGACTGTGGCATATTTAGTAAAATGAAAGATTAATCAGTGTTAGCTTTTTCAATCTCATAGCTGAAATAGTTCAAGAAACAGTTAGTAGTATAAATAAGGAAATAGCTGAATAAATGGGAGTGTTTATTATGTCACTCAAAAGCTGCCTGTCAAATGCAGACAGTTTAAAAGAAAATCACCTTATTTTTAGCTGACATTTTTGTCATTTAACAGCAGTATTGCTGAATTACACTTATGCAAAGTAACATGCAAATATTCTTAGTATTCATTTCATAAGTAATTGTAGTAGTGACACATTTTAGTCATAAATCTCAACTGAAATGATACTACATTTTTTATACAAATGTGTAAGTGGCATTAAGAGGAACTAGAGAATGATTGCAGCTGCCTCACTCAGTTTTTCTTTATTACATATTTTTTCCAATTGTGAGCAGCACATGAACAACGAAGGTAGAGATAAGAAAGCTTAAGCCGGCATGTGTTTAAGAAATAAAATTTAATGTCAGTGAGCCATTACAAATTTGTGCTACTTTGTTAAGTTGTTAGTAGTCGTAACATTTAGCATTCCATGTGTCTGTAGGGCCCCACGCATGAGTAAATAGATCACTTTGAAACTGCCTGCAACCAACTGCTCGCTTCAATCCCACCACACAAGGATATTTACCAAGCAGTTTCAGTCAGTATTTTGAACAACAATGTTGTCAAGAGGTTCTGCAATGCACAATCAACTGCTATGTTTAACAGCAGTGGTAGCTGATCTGTATATTTCGACTTAGGAAAAAAAAAGTGTTATCAATAGCATTTCTGTTGGTTTCCATTTGTGTTGTAAAACCATGAAGGAGAAACTATATGAAATGACAAGGTATTAAGTACAGCCATAGAGTAGATGTGCAGTTAACATTTAAATTAAAATGTACATTTAATATTGCCTCTTAATAACACACCTAGTTGTTTCATAAATAATAAAAAATCAGCAGCTGGAGGCTGGTATATTGTGATTGTTACTATGAACTTCCCGTGATTTTGTATTTCTACAGCACAAGATTAAAAATGCTGCTGACACCAAAAATAAGAGAATGAATGTTTTAAGTTTGTATTTCTTTTTAATGTAAGTGACAACTCCCCCTTAAACTTCACCTTTTAGACTAGTTCACCCTCCTTGAATAATTTCAAATTTTTATGTAAGGTTCATGTGCCACATAGGCACAGTGGAAACCACTTAACCTCACTTAATATCGAAACAAATGTGTCACAGCCAAGCAATAATATTTCATTGCATTTAACTCATCAGTCTGCTTGAGAATTAAAAGCCATCAGCAACTGAGTGCTGCAATCTCTGATTTGCCCACACAATTGTGATTAGTAGACAGATTTTTCTGATCCACTGCTAATGTGTGAGGACCTTAATAAAACTAGGAAATTCTGTAGCCTTGCAATATCACAAGTTTTGATACAGTATTCACTGCGATATATGACATGAGAAATGAATGATTCTCCTGTTGCAGAGAATATTTTCATCACTGCAAGTAAAGATCTGGATATAACTCACCTTTTCCTTGTGTGAGAAATTGTTGAGGGCATGTATCCATCTCAGATTAAAGAGAAATGTAGGTCACTGGGACATAATTTCAAATTATCCTAAATGGCACCAGTTTCTCAAAGAAAATGTTTATTTGTTCCACATATTAGTGTGCTGTGTAACCTAGGCCAGTTAAATCTACAATACGACAAAGAATTACACTTTTGGTTATATCTCTCCAATTATATACTGTGAGTCATAGTGCTGGAACTGATTAATTTGACATTTGACAACTCCTGGCAAGTGGCTAATCCCATTTATGCAATATTATATAGCTGCACTAAAGTAGTGGAAAATACTGCACAATATATCAATTTATATTGTCTGGTGTACTAACAGGATTGTCAGAATATGGTCAACATCTTATAAAATTTGGCATTAATAACCATTCTGAATTTCAGCAGTACTGCAATGTTTATTACATGCTCATAAACATTCATGGAGAGTGTCAATTGGAATAAAAACATTTTGATTGTTAGGCAGCCTCAGTATAAAATGATGTCCAGACAGACTGAAGAAGGCCACTGA
This sequence comes from Schistocerca gregaria, assembly GCF_023897955.1. Classification (NCBI taxonomy): domain Eukaryota; kingdom Metazoa; phylum Arthropoda; class Insecta; order Orthoptera; family Acrididae; genus Schistocerca; species Schistocerca gregaria. Next base: position 251,362,816 of record NC_064925.1, read on the forward strand.
AAAGGTGGTCAGAATGTCAGTTGTGTACTTGCTTACAGCTTTACAATGATGCAGTCTAACACTTAAAATATTTTTATTCAAAATTTACTGTTTTTTGTTCCCTTAGTTTGTAGTTTATTCTTATCTGAAAAGTGGGCGTACCTCTTAAAATGGTTAGAAAATACTTCCAAACTATTACACAAAACACTCAAAGAAAGATTAATTACACTAAAATGTTGTTAAAAGTATCCATTGTCATTAAAGTGTGACAAATGTAACTGCAAAATTATCACAGCAGAAAATGTTCCCACATGTTTCAAGTTAAAAATAATGTAAGTAAGTGTTAATGCATGCTTGCATTTCACAGTACATGCAGATATAGCAATCTTAGTGTTCCCTCAGGTAAGAATTTTTAAAAACAGAATGACAAATTTAATAATTTCTTTTTATTAGTATATAATTTTTAATAAGTATAATTTAATTTTGGAACTGTACTATGGATACTAACCAAGTGTCCTGACAGTGATAACTTTGCTAAACATTCCATCTCCAAGTTCATTTTTGCCCACTACCTGGAATTCATACGTTGTGCCCGGAGTTAAGCTATTGATCGTGACCTGAGTGCTCCCAGAGGGTGTCACAGGTATTGTGTTCCAATCTGAGAAGCCAGATTCTCGATACCTGTAATAAGGGATGCAGTTAACAGAGCATTTTCTTGGAATACATTTAAATATCAAGCAAATACACACATAATAGATATTACATAATTTTAAAGCTTAAAATATAAATGTGTCTGCAGAATGTTGAACCACAAAGAATGACTGTACAGTTTGCAAGTGATAGTGAATCCAATAATCACAATTATTTTATAGTTTCTTTCTCTCTCTCCTTGCTTGTGAATATATTGCTTTAGTTGAATACAGCACGTTCGTCTGAATAAGTAATCCTTTGATTACATACAGTTTGAAAACACAAATGAATTTTTAGGAATCCATTGTCATTAGAATGGGTCACCACACTTAATGAAAATTATAGGTCTGTCTTCACTTGCTTTCAATAATTGCAAAGTAAGTCAGGGGAAGCATGTAATTGCTGTCATTTATCAAATGGAAGTTAATCTTAATTACTGCTGCATCAAATCATAGAAATATCCACCGCTTTAGAACTTGCTGAGCCTCACAGAATACGAAGTTTTTACTTTTGAGATGTCCTTGTTTACAGATTTATTAATCTACATCTGTGCCCTGCACGCCATATTACAGTGTGTTGTGGAGGGTACTTTAGCATTATCATCGATTCCCCTGTTGCCTATTCCATTTGTAAATAATGCATGGGAAGAGTACCTGTTGGTAATCCTTCATATGAGACCTAATTTTTCTAGTTTTTTTGTATGATAATTTCACAAAACACGTGTGGTGTGAAGCAGTTTGCTGCGTGGCTCTTCTTGGAATACACGGTCTCAGAATTTCAAGAGTAATCTCTCCACGATGGACGACATCTTTTTGTAGCATCTACCACTGGAATTTGTTGACCATTGCTTAAATGTCGTCGTGCTTATTAAATTAATCCGTGGTGAAATCTGTCACTCTTCATTGGATATTCTCTACTTCTCCTATTAACCCAACCTGATATGGATTGTAGACTAATGAGAAATACTCAAGAATTGGTCAAATGATTTTTTGTAAGCAACTTCTTTAATTTCGGTATGATTCATCCCGTAAATCTACTTTCTCTATAACTAACTTTATGGGGTCATTCCACTTTAGATTAGTTTGGGTGGTTACTCCTAGGTATTTTACAGCTGTTGCTGTTTCCAATGATTTTTCACCACTAGTGTACCTGAACAGTAATAGAGTTCTTCACCAATTTATACACAGAATGTTACATGGATTTATATTCAGAGTCAACTGCCGGACCTGCACCAATTGTTGATCTGCTAGTGGTCTTCCTGCATTCTGCTATAGTCTTACAGCACTGCAACATTTCTGTAGCCAACAGCATCATCTGCAAACAGCTTCATGGAGCTTCTGACGTTATCCACTAGATTAGTGGTTCCCAACCCAGGGGGTTATTATTGCCTGAGGGGTAAAATGTCATTTATGATGGTTAAAAATAAAAGGCCCCAATTTTTTTTCCCCACAAAACTTTTTTTAAATTTTTATGTTTATTTTTTATTTTTTAAAAAGATCCTTACTACTATCATATTTTGTAAGACTGTACTAATTCAGGCGTTTCTAGGCAAGATTGCTTATTATCACAAACTCATTCCATCCCCGGCAGCAGTAGCTCATCCTCTGCATCAGCCGTTACGCAAAAACGTCCCTTTCTGTTGGTCCGACGAGTGTGAGCAGGCTTTTGTCCGCCTGAAGGCTCATTTGCAGTCGGCGCCTTGTCTTGTCACATTCCGTCTGGGTCAGCACTTGGTTCTGGTGACTGACGCGTCACAGTATGACCTAGGGGCTGTTCTTGCCCATCGGTATGAGGATGGGTCGGAATGACCCATCGCCTATGTTTCCAAGACCCTCAACGATGCGCAACGGCATTACTCTCAAATCGAAAAGGAGGCGCTCGCTATAATTTATGCTCTAAAAAAGTTCAGCATTTTTTTGTATGGTTCTAAGTTTCTCCTCATCACCGACCACATCACCTGGTCTCTCTGTTCAGCCCGTTGGCGTCGCTTCCGGATAAGGCAGCTCACCGCCTGCAACGTTGGGCCTTATACTTGTCTCTTTTTCACCATGAGATTCACTATCGCCCCACGGCCCAGCACGCCAACACTGACGCATTGTCGATGGACCCCGACCCGGTTTTCGAACATGATGAACGACTCTGTTTCCACATTGATGAGGAAGAATGTTGTGCGGTCGAGGGTTTTCCACTTACAGGTTTGCAAGTCACGTCGGCTACTGCGTGGGACCCGGTCCTGCGTCAGGTGATTGGTTTTGTTCAACGGGGTTGGCCGGACAGGACCAAGGACCGGGCATCGGAACCACATCGCAACTACCATGCCTTGCACCTTCGTCTGTCTGTTCGTGATGGTGTCATTCTTCTGGCCACGGATGGCACATCTCCACGGGTCGTGGTGCCAGCCTCTCTACGCAAAGATGTTCTCAAACTGTTGCATGAAGGCCATTGGGGTATTTCTCGGACTAAGTCCCTGGTCTGCAGGCACGTTTATTGGCCCAGTATTGATTCGGACATCGCCCACATGGTTGCTGCATGTGGTCAGTGTGCTCAACAACTGGCTGCACCTCGTACAATGCCCTCTCTGTGGCCTGCTCCGGCGCAGCCATGGTAACGGGTGCACGCTGACTTTGCCAGCCCCTTCCTCGGTACTTATTGGCTACTGTTGATTGACGCCTTCTCGAAGTTTCCGTTTGTTGTTAGATGTCCGTCACCCACCACTGCGGCGACAACACTGGCTTTTTCCAAAATTTTTGCGCTAGAAGGTCTTCCATCCACAATAGTCACGGAAAATGGACCTCAGTTCTCTTCGCAGGCCTTCAGTGATTTTTGTACTGGACAAGGGATTCATCATGTTACAGCACCGCCCTTCCATCTGCAATCGAATGGGGAGGTCAAGCGCCTTGTCCGCACTTTCAAAAGCCAGATGAAAAAATGCCTTAGTGATTTTTCCACAGATGACGCTCTGCTGCAATTTCTGAGTTCTTATCGCTTCACGCCTCTGAGTGATCGCAGCCCTGCTGAACTCTTGCATGGCCGCCAACCGCGCACTCTACTGCACCTGCTTCACCCTGTCAGGCCTTGTGCTGTGTCCCCTAGTGCGGGAAAATACTCGGTGGTCGCCGATGTGTGGGCACGAGGGTATGGATCTCGCCCTAAATGGAGGTCAAGGCTCTTCGCGGCCGCTGGCTTTGTGAAATACGTACGGACGATGGCATGGTTGTTCGTTATTATGACCAGATGCGCCCACGCCGGTGTCATCGCCCCTTCCTTCGCCTCCACCAGCCCGAGAAGCCAGTCCTGTCACTGCTGCTGATTTACCGCACGTGTTGATGAAGCCGACGTCGCTACCGCTTCCGAGTACGCCGGAACCGGCCCCAGTCGCGACGCCGCCTTCTCCGGGACCCATCTCGCGGGAGCACACCCCCAGGTCCACGACACCTATGGATGCTGCTCCAGAGTTTTCACCCATCACCTCATCCAGGAGACACGTTCCATGCACGATCTTCCGTCCTGGACATTTTCAACCATACTCTCGTGTCTCCCCGCGGGATTTTCTCGGGGCCTCACAAGAGGCCATGGATGTCTCCGCACTGTCCATGTCTCCAAGGAAGTGAGTTTTTTTTTCAAGGTGGGAAAAGTGTTGTGACAGTGTCACGACATTTAACAGTGCCGCCACGACAGTATGCGCAAACGGCGATAGAGGCGCTCCGCAACTCGACTGAGCACGGGACCGCCACCTATCTACGAACGGCACCGGCCGCATGTCACGGCTCGGCAGCCGAATACGAGATACTGAGTTGTTATCATACAACCAGCTATTGTTCCTAAGTGAGAGTGTTCGAATATTCACGCAATTATTGGTGATTAAAGGTTATAACGAAAAGTACCTTTATTTATAATTTTATTTTCGTAATTATAAAACAACAGTATTCAAAAAACAGCAGTTACAAAGGGGTCACTCATTTTTCCCACTGCTCCAGATATATTTCATGAAATTTCCACAAAATCGGGAAAATTCAGGCAATTGCAGTACAATATCAACAAAAGTAGAAGAAATTAAGAAGTTTCAAGAAATTTGGCAGGAAGATGTTAAAAATTACTTTGTTATTGTTAAATAAATGTTGAAAGATGTGTTTTTATCCCTTTCACATTTTAGTGTTGCAACACAATCCTGTATCTACCTGACCATGGTTAGCTGAAAGAAATATTAAAATAATGTATAACAGAATTTAAATTATTGAGATGTGTTTAGAATATTTTCCACATGGATTTAAATAATGGTAGTCTACTTTATGGAACTGTTAATATAAATTGATGTCATTCAAATAACTAGTAGCTAGCCATAAGGCTGTATCTTGAAATGCTGGTGGGTTTCATCTAGCAGTGTTTTGCAGGGTATGGATTCTATGGATTACAGCTCTTACAGACTTTTAGAAGGCTGGGTGAGAGGAGTCCTGACCCCACACCCCTCCGTGCTGCATCCGAATGACACCATCAGCAGAGGATTATATGTTGGCTGTTCAGTACCAAATGGCCTGAAGGGCAGAATAAATGGAGCTTTATTTTCAATTGTTTACAAGGAAGAAGAATCATCGCAAGTGACTAAACCTTCACCCCTGAATCCATCTGTATCTCTAATATGTTTTGATGCATCTTAATCCTTATCATCATCACCTACATTGTTATATTAGGTTTGATGAATCTGTTCCGGCTTCAGCGTCTTAGCTCCATCACTTCCTAGGCTGGCCTACATCCCTTACACCTTTGGGTACATATTGCAAAACTTTTATAGGATGCCTGTCTTGTTGCATTCTGTCTACATGTTGCTTCCATTTCTGCATATATGTTTCAATTTTCTCTGTTATTTCAAATTTTTTAAGCTAATTTGTAATATCTTCATGTCTTATTCTATTTTCTAGTTGCCTACAGGAAAATTAAAGAGACCTTTGGAGAAAAGAGAACCACTTGTATGAATATCAAGAGCTCAGATGGAAACCCAGTTCTAAGCAAAGAAGGGATAGCAGAAAGGTGGAAGGAGTATATAGAGGATCTATACAAGGGCAATGTACTTGAGGACAATATTATGGAAATGGAAGAGGATGTAGATGAAGATGAAATGGGAGATACAATACTGCATGAAGAGTATGACAGAGCACTGAAAGATCTGAGTCGAAACAAGGCCCCCGGAGTAGACAACATTCCATTGGAACTACTTACGGCCTTGGGAGAGCCAGTCCTGACAAAACTGTACCATCTGGTGAGCAAGATGTATGAAACAGGCGAAATACCCTCAGACTTCAAGAAGAATATAATAATTCCAATCCCAAAGAAAGCAGGTGTTGACAGATGTGAAAATTACCGAACAATCAGTTTAATAAGCCACAGCTGCAAAATACTAACACAAATTCTTTACAGACGAATGGAAAAACTAGTAGAAGCTGACCTCGGGGAAGATCAGTTTGGATTTCGTAGAAATACTGGAACATGTGAGGCAATACTGACCTTACGACTTATCTTAGAAGAAAGAATAAGGAAAGGCAAACCTACGTTTCTAGAATTTGTAGACTCACAGAAAGCTTTTGATAATGTTGACCGGAATACTCTCTTTCAAATTCTAAAGGTGGCAGGGGTAAAATACAGGGAGTGAAAGGCTATTTACAATTTGTACAGAAACGAGATGGCAGTTATAAGAGCCGAGGGACATGAAAGGGAAGCAGTGGTTGGGAAAGGAGTAAGACAGGGTTGCAGCCTCTCCCCGATGTTATTCAATCTGTATATTGAGCATGCAGTAAAGGAAACAAAAGAAAAATTCGGAGTAGGTATTAAAATCCATGGAGAAGAAATAAAAACTTTGAGGTTCACCGATGACATTGTAATTCTGTCAGAGAGAGCAAAGGACTTGTAAGAGCAGTTGAATGGAATGGACAGTGTCTTGAAAGGAGGATATAAGATGAACATCAACAAAAGCAAAACGAGAATAATGGAATGTAGTCGAATGAAGTTGGGTGATGCTGAGGGAATTAGACTAGGAAATGAGTCACTTAAAGTAGTAAAGGGAGTTTTGCTATTTGGGGAGCAAAATAACTGATAATGGTCGAAGTAGAGAGGATATAAAATGTAGACTGGCAATGGCAAGGAAAGCGTTTCTGAAGAAGAGAAATTTTTTAACATCGAGTATAGATTTAAGTGTCAGGAAGTCATTTCTGAAAGTATTTGTATGGCGTGTAGCCATGTATGGAAGTGAAACATGGACGATAAATAGTTTGGACAAGAAGAGAATAGAAGCTTTCGAAATGTGGTGCTACAGAAGAATGCTGAAGATTAGATGGGTTGATCACATAACTAATGAGGAAGTATTGAATAGGATTGGGGAGAAGAGAAGTTTATGGCACAACTTGACCAGAAGAAGGGATCAGTTGGTAGGACATGTCCTGAGGCATCAAGGGATCACCAATTTAGTATTGGAGGGCAGCGTGGAGGGTAAAAATCGTAGAGGGAGACCAAGAGATGAATACACTAAGCAGATTCAGAAGGATCTAGGTTGCAGTAGGTACTGGGAGATGAAGAAGCTTGCACAGGATAGAGTAGCATGGAGAGCTGCATCAAACCAGTCTCAGGACTGAAGACAACAACAACAACATCAACAGTTTATATTTTTAAGTGATCTGACAAATTTAATGTCAGACATCACTTTTAGATTTATGTCTTCCTTGTTTGCTATCCAACTCTCAGATCCACAGCGTAGACATGGATAGCTACAGTTTTATAGAATTTCAGATGCGTTTCTTTAGTTATACCATGAAGTTTTGTGGGTTTATTCTTTATATTTTTATCATAGTCAAAAGAAATGTCACAGCCCAAGTAGTTGATATTACGTATTTGCTTGATGATTTTGTTTTCTATCACTATTTTTGATTGGGCCTCTTTTTTCCCTCAGAATGCCATTACTTTTGTCTTTTGCAAAAATATTTTGAAATTATAATTTTGGCCAATTTGATGTAATTTAAAAATATTTATTTGTAATTTCACTTTTGAAATAGTTGTTACAGTCTGGTTGTCAACACACAGCACTGTTTTTATACAATGGTGCTTATCTAGCTTCATTCCTTTGTTGTTTTTTAATTTTCCCATTCCATTAATCAACATCATAGTGTTGAAAATATGTTTTTGTTTCTTGTGTTTGCAGTTCTATTCTCTGTAGTAAAGGCATGCTACATTTGTAAATGTCTTGTTAGCAAGAGCGTACTAAAATATGCTAACATAAATAACACCACCTAGTATGGGTTGCACAAACAGTTAGATGAAATAAGGGCATGAAAACACACTGCTGATTTATTGCTAGCAAGTTCCTCACTTTGTAATGGTATTTGCTTGATAAAGTATGTAATTTTAGACAAATTTTAGTGCCCCCACTTAATGTGCATTTTGATGGTTTTCACAATTTGTACATTATATACAGTTTTCACAATTTGTAAATCATGTAGAACTGGCAAAAATGTACATTTTGAAAGACATAATTGAAAAGGAGAAAAAATCTCCAGAGCTGTATTGTTCTTGAAAACTTGAATATATTGGTAACAACAGATTTGCAGCATTTCCCAATATCAAAACCACAGCCTACATCTGGAATAGATAATTAATTAAAATGATTACATGAGTATGGCCACTATGCCTCATTAGGATTTTCAATTGAGTTTCATATAACATGTAGAAAAAACTGATCTTGGTTTATTGCATATTATTATTTTAGAAGCATGTTTAAGGTGAAGACGTCAGAGTCCAAGTCTTTTATTTGCAAGGAACATCAGCAGTTAATGCCAATTTGCTGTACAATTCTTGAACACACTAGAGTTCAAATATCATAATTTTTCTTTAGGGTTAGACAATTTTTCCGTTGAAATTAGCAAGACTTCCACACAGTATGAAATATATTTCAGTCTCTTCAGTCCTGATATTCAGATGTTTACAGACATGTCAGTGAGTTAAATAAGGTCTCTCTTGACTTCCAGGAAGCTTTTCATACATTTATTCACTGTGTTTTCAAAGGGTTTGATATCTGATTAGATAAATTACTCTCAATACAGAATTAACTGACACAAAAGGTAATATGTGGGACCTCCAAAATTATGTAATGCACATTGCCCCACACTGAAATCACTATGCAACTAGAGTTATGCTTTATTAGAAGAGAGTACATTTTCTGGATGTCCTGCAAGCACAGCTCTGCTGTGATACTGATAAAAAGTGCATGACAGTCTCCTTTTTCTTGTGCCTATGTCCCACCTCGGAATGGGGCCGGCATGATTTATTAAAGGATTTGGCTTGACTAATTTAAGAGGTGGTTGGATGCACTTCCTGTCACCACCCTGTTATCCCACCGGGATGGAATATGTGAACTCCAGATGTCAGAGTGTAGTGTTCTTTATGTGAAACAGAGCAAAAGTTTTCTAAATGTTTGTGAATCATATAGCTGATGTGAGGCTTTGGCACCAGGCTGGTATTCACCTAGTGGAATGGTGGGAAGGTGTCTACAAACCACATCCAGGCTGGCCGGCACACCAATCCCCATCATTAGTTCACCAGTTAGATTTGCTTCAAGGCCAGCACGCCTCCCCATCCTGGAAGAGGCAGTTTAACATGCACGGCTATCCAGGAAGGTCAACAGGTGCATCAGTGTGTGGGAGTGAAATGGCACAGAACTGGAAACATACTCTAAAGTTGAATTATGTGGGACAGTATGATTTTTTTGGGCAAAATGTCTAAATTGCACACAGATTCACTGTGATATTCCAGCTGTAAATGGATCACACACAATTTCTCAGCCAGGCACAGTGAAATGGTGCCAACAGCTGCAACAAAGTCATACAGACATGGGTAATTTTGATCGGGGAGGACGGCCGTCAGCATCGACCAGTGACGACAATGTCCTCGCAAGCGAGGAACTAATAAGCAGCAATCACAGTTTTCTAATGACGAAGATATTTACACAGTGGTTCTTGAAAGGTTATCTGACTGAGGATTGGATTTCAATAATTGAAGAACTGAATGACTGATAGAACGTACTGACTATGTTTACAGAGACTTGGTGACTATGTTAAAAAGTAATGTCATGTATATGCATCACTTTAATGTGTAGTGCAGTATTCAATAAAAGTTACTTCATCAGCCATACAAATGTGTACCTTATGTGCTGCAGTCCTCTCATATACTATGTTGGCTTGATGGTTTCCATCAGAAACAAACATGTCAAGTGTGATAAAGTACATAATTGTGCAGAGAAGAGAAAATAACTATAAAAGCACGGAAGACCTACAGGAAACCACCACCTCATCAACAGAGAGGTAACACACCAGCAAAGATTACCAAAATCAGTCATAGTGATCAGATATCCAGAAGTAACTAATAACAGTGACGAGTCATAGAATAGGCAATTAATCTTGTAGTGCAGAAGGCAAGTGTCAGACTTCAAATCTATACTGTAAATTTATGAAGCATGTTTTTGAAGTATTCTATATATGGGAGGGGGGAGGGGGGGGGGGGGAGTGAGAGAGAGAGAGAGAGAGAGAGAGAGAGAGAGAGAGAGAGAGAGAGAGAGAGAGAGAGAGAGAGAGAGAGACCCAGATCTAAGACACAGCTGAAAAATGAGACTAGAAATTAAAGTGGAAAAAGAGTTGTATGTCATACTTCAAAACAGAAACAAAGTTTCCAGAATGAGATTTTCACTCTGCAGCAGAGTGTGCACTGATATAAAACTTCCTGGCAGATTAAAACTGTGTGCCCAACCGAGTCTCGAACTCGGGACCTTTGCCTTTCGCGGGCAAGTGCTCTACCATCTGAGCTACTGAAGCACGACTCACGCCCGGTCCTCACAGCTTAACTTCTGCCAGTATCTCGTCTCCTACCTTCCAAACTTTACAAAAGCTCTCCTGCAAACCTTGCAGAACTAGCACTCCTGAAAGAAAGAATACTGCGGGGACATGGCTTAGCCACAGCCTGGGGGAAGTGAGTTACAGTGTCCTGATGTTCTCTAGTGAGGTACACAAATGGTGTTTGTAATTTTTGGATATTGTATTCAACCATGCACATGCAATGTGATATCTTAATGCAGCATAAATTACAAGGGCAGTCTGTTTGGTATACAAAGGATGCATTTTCCCTTGTGATGCTGAAGATGCAAGTGTCTCTCCATTTGTCATCCATTGGTCGTGGACACGCTACAAGGAGACACGTCAATACACAAGGTGAGTTGGACAAGGTCGCTAACACATCACAGCCCCATGTGAAGACCGATACCTGGTCACCTCTGCATTGCGGCTTTGATGGCTACTGACAGAGCATGCAAGATGATCACAGGAGAGTCACTGAAGCCAACATGTCTGATCAAACTGCAAGAAACAGATTACAAGGAAGAACCTTATGATCTAGATGTCCTGTTGTGGCATCCCGCTTGACGCAACAATATCTCATAGCTTGCCTTCTGATTTGCCTTTCCCATGTCAACTGGCAAATTTGTTACTTGCAAAATGTGTTTTTCACAGACGAGTCCAGATTTCCTGTGATGCAAGGCGATGGCTATGTTCTGTTTAGAGATGCCATAATAATCGATAATTGTCAAATGTTGTCTAGGAAATCTGTAGATTCAGCCAAGGTTCTGTGATGGTGTGGGAAGGCATCATGGTCAACAATCGTATGGATCTTCTTGTTGTCCATGGTCACCTTAGCAGCAGGCATTGCTTTGTATAGATACTGTTGAACCATATGGTAGTTGCTGCATATGGTGGTGACCCTGAATTCCTTCTCAAGCACAATTAACACCAGGATCCATGTAGCAGGTGTCACTAGGGATGTCTTGCGAAACATGGACATTGAAATAGTGGAATGGCCAGCAGTGATTTCTGACCGAAATCCCATAGAGCATGTGTGAGATGTGTTTGACAGACATGTTCGTGGACGACCTGTTTCCACCAGACCACAGACTCTCCGAGAACTCTCAAGGGCTGCCATTCAAGAACTGGACTGGATAACATTGGGCGACTTCCACAGACTTATGTGGAGCAATGCAGATAGGTTTCAGGTGGTTATAAATTCTCAAGAAGGGTATACAGCTGAGTGACACTCTCACACTCGAATGAAAAGTACCCACAATGATGGAGTGAATGATTGTTTCCACTTTGTTTTTGACACCTGCTGGACATTTCAGTTTTTGTTATGTAAATGAACAAGAAGGTAATGATGTTTTGCTGTGTATTTAATTTGTGAAATATAAAGGTGTAATTTCATAATACACCAGTCCTCAGTTATTGCTAAATGGAGTATGGCAGATGCCCAAAGTCATGTCCCCCTATTTTCTGGGCAGTGTATTACACTATATGTATTACAATTTTCGTACAGCGATAAAGCTAAATAATACCCAAGGAGGTGGAATTAGATAAAAGCTAGTCATGATGTTGTGAAGTGGTTATTTCAAAATAAAACAACTTATGCAGGATAATGACTTCCCTCAAGAGGTTATTTTTTGTACTTTTGGTCAGAATAATAAGAAAACAACAAAATTTACATGTGAGTACATTAATTTTATACAAATGAAATGACATAATTTTAGAGACTTTACTGGTTTAATACAGATATAATTTTATATATACAGATTGAAGTGGGGAGTGAACATTTGAACCAAGGCCGAGAATCAAACCCAGGTCTTCTGCTTACTAGGCAGGTACATTAGCCACTAAGCCGCACTGGCACAGCAGTTCACACAACTGGATGAATTATTCTGGCAGGCCTCTCTCCTCAGCCCATATTCTTACTGCCACCCCAGTCTATGTTAAATTCCCATTCTGTTTATGTGTAAGGGGGAATTTAAAGTAAACTGGGTAGCAGCGAGAATTTGGATCGAGGTGCGCGGGTCATGCCACAGTAATCACTGAACCTGGGTTTCAAGCTGGGTCCCCCATTTATGTTGAATGCCAAGGTGCTGTTCCAGGACATGGAGACAGCCTCAGTAATTCTGTTCATTTGTAAGTGGGATTTTAAAGTAGTCTGTGGCAGCAGTTGTGTGAACCACTGTGCCAAAGTGGCTTAGAGGCTAATGCACCTGCCTAATAAGCAGGAGACCCAGGTTTGATTCCTGGCCTTGGTACAAATTTTTACTCCCCGTTTCAGTCTGTATACATAAAATTAAATTTATAATTACAGAAGGGTACTAAAGAATACCAGTTCAGTTCAGAACACCATTTCTTATTAAACTATTCTGGGCTATTGTGCAATGGACTACACTTTTCTCGGAGAAACACAAAACACTGTCTCACCTGGAGGGCACCTTTAAGGGACCTTTTAGCTTCTATGCAGAGCTAATCACACACTGGCTCATTACTGACTGAAGCAAAATTTCATTTCCATCTACCCCCACGCTACAGGCATGAACTACAACAGCCAAAAGGTTGTCTTCTAATGCAGAAAACAAACACACACACACACTCTCTCTCTCTCTCTCTCTCTTGATCACTGTCTCTGGCCACAGCGTCCAGTCTCAGTGGCAAGAGGGAGTGGTGTGTGTGTGTGTGTGTGTGTGTGTGTGTGTGTGTGTGTGTGTGTGTGTGTGCGTGTACATATGTGTGCACATGCGTGTGTCTTGTGCTTGCATGAATGTGTGTGTCTTTTCCACATTAGAAGAAGACCTCTTGGTTGAAAGCTCATATGTTTAGCAGTCTTTTTGCTGTGCATGTCCACGACTCAAAGTCTCCTCTATATAGTGAGTAGCAGTCTATCATTTTTCATAATACTGTCAAATTGAATCTGATGATCTCATGGCTACAAAGCTTTTTCTGTAACAGTTTGATCAATCTATTTCTCTCTTTCTACAGCTGTCCATAGGGCTATGATGTAAACTGATGAAGACTAAACATTATTTTCCTCTATGACCACTACACAGATAAGAATCACATTTTTCATTATTAAAGTTTAAATTTTACACCTGCTCTCACCACACAAATTACATATATAACTGGTCATTTGTTCTGGGTTAAAAGTAGATTTAGAATTAGTTATTTGGAAAAATGTTTCTGCATTTTAAATGTACTCTAAAATGAAAATGTTTGCATTTTCTGCTAAATACTGTGACTTACTAGTTGTAGGGAGAGCATTCAGGATAGCGAAATGAGTCAAGTTATGTATTAAGAAGAAGAAGCAACAGGTTTCTTCTGTACAATACACTAACAATAAACCATGACTAGTGGTAACAGATAATTATGTGAATTACTTCTGGACTAATCACAGAATGGGAAGTTCAGGTTGGAATGTCAACAGTTGTGGAAAGGATAGATTGCTGATCACTGTAAAGATGACAAGCTGAGTTGCAGACAGGCACAATGAAAAGACAGTTACACATTAAACTTACATCCAAAGCCTTCATCTTAAAAGAGAAACATACAGGCATTCAGGAATCTGGCTTGAGCAGTGTCATCTTTACAGTGAATAGCAATCTATCCTATCCACAATTGTTACTTCTGCACTACTTTATATTTGTTTATGTATTTTAGGAGAAAATAAGCTATTTTGAAGAGGAAGTCTACCATTGTCTTCTTTTACTGCTCAGCTGCTGTTTATCTAGAACTTCAAACAGAGAATTTATGTAACTTCACACAGAACATTATTAGCTTTCTACTTACTGAAGAAGTCAAGACTTCCTTTACATGAATGTTATAGAGTGAAACAGACTTTACATTCCTGAGTCAAAGTTTTTGATAAGCTACAGAAGGGGTGATCAATAAGATACTCTATTGCTTTCTTTTTTAATATCTGAGTATTTTCATGATTTTGCAAACTGGAGACAAACTGCAGGAAATGATTCCTGAGAGAATAAGGAGCAAAGAAAGGACATGTGGACATATGGTCAACAATGCATTACAGTGGAGGTACACCCACTTGAAGGTGAAGATAAAAGATCTTTGACAATGTTGGTTTCAATGATTGAGAGCACACATGAGAAGACATCATGCAAGTGGCAATGTTCTATCCATGCTAGTGTTTTAGATTCACACTGAAGACAGCAGTGATGTTGTCTACAACAACTTGCATTATCTGAATCACTTACGTATGCAGGCCTACAGACTTGCTTCCACAGAAACCCTGTGGCATCGACACCAAGCATACACTCTTAAATGTGGGGCTAAAACACTACTACACACAGAACATTCCCTTTAGTCAGCCATAGTGCCAGTAGTGTCAGTGTCGTCCTAACCGCCGTCTGCTTTACAGCTGCTGTGCAGCAAGCTACCTTAATTTAAGTATTAACTGTATTTTTCTTACTTGTCACTTCTTCTTCCGTGTGTTTTTGCTTTTAGGAAGCTTTAATTGTCGACTGCTATTAATAGTGTTCCATAGATTTCGTGTTTGTTTTGAATACAGTCAGTGAGAGTCCCTTTAGTCAACCATAGTGCCAGTAGTGCTAGTGTTAGTTTCCAATACAGTCCAGAGATAGGTAGTGCTATTTTCATTGTTTTCTACAAGAAGTGGCTAGCAATCACAGTTCAGTCAATAATCAACCACCTTTAGTGAATTAGCAGTCTAGTTAAAAGTTGATTAAGTCTCTTCAGTAAATTGATTCCTTAGGATGGATAGGATGTGTGACTGCTGTGTACGGACGCAGGAGGAGCTGGCCACTCTTTGCGAACAGCTGAGCGTGTTGATGGCCGCTGTTAGCTGTCTTCAGGCTGCTGCCTCAGAGTGTAGCGGCAGTCGGGAGTCTGGTGCGTTGCAAGGTACACCCCAGGTGTTATATGCTTCACCCACTGTCCCTGCTGTCGAGACATCTTCGCGGGTACCGGGTGCGGTTGCGCCACTCTCTCCCCAAGGGGAGTGGCGGGTTCAGCAGCGTTCACGGTGCCCGAGGCGGAGGGTAAATGCGGAGGCTGTCCGTGTGGCATCGCCCGCTCTGCCTGTGAGTGGACATATGGCTGCTCCTTCAGCAAGGTCCGAGCACGCACACAGGGGGAGGGGTTTATTAGTTACTGGGAGCTCCAATGTTAGGCGGGTGATGGAGCCCCTTAGCAAAATAGCGGAAAGGTCGGGGAAGAAGGCCAGTGTTCACTCTGTCTGCTTGCCAGGTGGTCTCATCCGAGATGTGGAGGAGGCCCTACAGGTGGCAATAGAGAGCACTGGGTGCACCCGACTGCAAATTGTTGCTCATGTCGGCACCAATGACTCCTGCCGTCTGGGTTCAGAGGTCATCCTCAGTTCGTACAGGTGGTTGGCGGAATTGGTGAAGGCAGAAGGCCTTGCTCGCCGGGTGGAATCAGAGCTAACTATTTGTAGTATCGTTCCCAGAACCGATTGCAGTCCTCTGGTTTGGAGCTGAGTGGAAGGCTTAAACCAGATGCTCAGACGATTCTGCAGAGATCTGGGCTGCAAATTTCTCGACCTCTGCTATCGGGTGGAGAAATGTAGGGTCCCCCTGAATAGGTCAGGCGTGCACTACATGCTGGAAGTGGCTACAAGGGTAGTGGAGTACGTGTGGAGTGCACATGGGGGCTTTTTAGGTTAGAGAATTCCCTCCCTAGGCCCGACAAGACGCGTCCTGAGACGCGGCAAGGTAGGAGTAGGCAAAATGCAACAGGGAATAACAATATTAATGTGCTAATAGTAAACTGCAGGAACGTCTATAGAAAGAGAAATGCTCTCATTAATAAACGGTCACAACGCCCATATAGTACTAGAGACAGAAAGTTGGCTGAAACCAGACGTAAACAGTAATGAAATCCGAAACTCAGATTGGAATGTATACCACAGAGACAGGCTGGACTGTGAAGGGAGAGGTGTGTTTATAGCAATAAGAAGTGCATTAGTATCGAATGAAATTGACGGAGATCCGAAATGTGAAATGATTTGGGTGAAGGTCACAGTTAAAGCAGGCTCAGACATGGTAATTGGATGTCTCTATAGGCCCCCCGGGCTCAGCAGCTGTTGTGGCTGAGCACCTGAAGGATAATTTGGAAAATATTTCGAGTAGATTTCCCCACCATGTTATAGTTCTGGGTGGAGATTTTAATTTGCTGGATATAGATTGGGAGACTCAAACGTTCACAACGGGTGGCAGGCACAAAGAATCTAGTGAAATTTTTTAAAGTGCTTTATCTGAAAACTATCTTTAGCAGTTAAACAGAGAACCGACTCGTGGTGATAACATATTAGACCTTCTGGTGACAAACAGACCTGAACTATTTGAAACAGTTAATGCAGAACAGGGAATCAGCGATCATAAAGCGGTTACTGCATCGATGATTTCGACTGTAAATAGAAATATTAAGAAAGATAGGAAGATATTTCTGTTTAGCAAAAGTGACAAAAAGCAGATTACAGAGTACCTGACAGCTCAACACAAAAGTTTTGTCTCAAGTACAGATAGTATTGAGGATCAGTGGACAAAGTTCAAAACCATCGTACAATATGTGTTAGATGAGTATGTGACAAGCACGATTGTAAGAGATGGAAAAGAGCCACCGTGGTACAACAACCGAGTTAGAAAACTGCTGCAGAAGCAAAGGGAGCTTCACAACAAACATAAACATAGTCAAAGCCTTGCAGACAAACAAAAATTACGAAAAGCGAAATGTAGTGTGAGGAGGGCTATGCGAGAGGTGTTCAATGAATTCGAAAGTAAAGTTCTATGTACTGACTTGGCAGAAAATCCTAAGCAATTTTGGTCTTATGTCAAAGCGGTAGGTGGATCAAAACAAAATGTCCAGACACTCTGTGACCAAAATGGAACTGAAACAGAGGATGACAGACTAAAGGCCGAAATACTAAATGTCTTTTTCCAAAGCTGTTTCACAGAGGAAGACTGCACTGTAGTTCCTTCTCCAGATTGTCGCACAGATGACAAAATGGTAGATATCGAAATAGACGACAGAGGGATAGAGAAACAATTAAAATCGCTCAAAATAGGAAAAGCTGCTGGACCTGATGGGATACCAGTTCGATTTTACACAGAGTATGTGAAGGAACTTGCCCCCTTCTTGCAGCGGTGTACCATAGGTCTCTAGAAGAGTGTAGCGTTCCAAAGGATTCGAAAAGGGCACAGGTCATCCCTCTTTTCAAGAAGGGACGTTGAACAAATGTGCAGAACTATAGACTTATATCTCTAACATCGATCAGTAGCAGAATTTTGGAAGACGTATTATGTTCGAGTATAATGATTTTTCTGGAGACTAGAAATTTACTCTGTAGGAATCAGCATGGGTTTCGAAAAAGACGGTCGTGTGAAACCCATCTCGCGCTATTCGTCCACGAGACTCAGAGGGCCATAGACACGGGTTCACAGGTAGATGCCGTGTTTCTTGACTTCCGCAAGGCGTTCGATACAGTTCCCCACATTCATTTAATGAACAAAGTAAGAGCATATGGACTATCAGACCAATTGAGGAGTTCCTAGATAACAGAACACAGCATGCCATTCTCAATGGAGAGAAGTCTTCCGAAGTAAGAGTGATTTCAGGTGTGCCACAGGGGAGTGTCATAGGACCGTTGCTATTCACAATATACATAAACGACCTGGTGGATGACATTGGAAGTTCACTGAGGCATTTTGCAGATGATGCTGTGGTGTATCGAGAGGTTGTAACAATGGAAAATTGTACTGAAATGCAGGAGGATCTGCAGCGAATTGACGCATCATGCAGGGAATGGCAATTAAATCTGAATGTAGACAAGTGTAATGTGCTGCGAATACATAGAAAGATAGATCCCTTATCATTTAGCTACAAAATAGCAGGTCAGCAACTGGAAGCAGTTAATTCCATAAATTATCTGGGAGTAGGCATTAGGAGTGATTTAAAATGGAATGATCATATAAAGTTGATCGTCGGTAAAGCAGATGCCAGACTGAGATTAATTGGAAGAATCCTAAGGAAATGCAATCCGAAAACAAAGGAAGTAGGTTACAGTACGCTTGTTCGCCCACTGCTTGAATACTGCTCAGCAGTGTGGGATCCGTACCAGATAGGGTTGATAGAAGAGATAGAGAAGATCCAACGGAGAGCAACGCGCTTCTTCACAGGATCATTTAGTAATCGCGAAAGCGTTACAGAGATGATAGATAAACTCCAGTGGAAGACTCTGCAGGAGAGACACTCAGTAGCTCGGTACGGGCTTTTGGTCAAGTTTCGAGAACATACGTTCACCGAAGAGTCAAGTAGTATATTGCTCCATCCTGTGTATATCTCGCGAAGAGACCATGAGGATAAAATCAGAGAGATTAGAGCCAACACATTAGCATACCGACAATCCTTCTTTCCACGAACAATACGAGACTGGAATAGAAGGGACAACCGATAGAGGTACTCAGGGTACCCTCTGCCACACACCGTCAGGTGGCTTGCGGAGTATGGATGTGGATGTGGATGTAGATGTAGATGTAGATGTGCTTTCAATCACTGAAATCTATATTGCCAAAGATCTTTTACCTCAACCTTAAAGTGGGTGCTCTTCTCTTGGGATGCACTTCTGGCCATAATGGGTGTAATGGTGGAATGAGGGCTGTGTAGTGATGGAATTCCAACATTGCATCCAGTCTTTATACTTCTCTCCTTTTCCGCCCCTCCCTCCCCCCTCCCCATTTTTCGCCTGCACTCTGTCTAACCTGCGGCACTTCACTGTCCGCCACCCCTACCCTACTATCCCTCCCTCTCCCTGCCCCAGCCTCCTCCTTATTCCCATCCAGTCACCACTCCAATCATACACTGATGCTGCTGCTCGCAGTGTGGCCTCAGTTGCCAGAGACTGCATTCATGTGTGTGTGAGTTGCGTTTGTGTGAGTTTGTGTATGTGAGTGTGTCTGTCATCTATTTCTGACAAAGGCCTTACTGGTCAAAAGCTTTATTTGTGACTGTCGTTTTGTTGTGCCTACCTGCGATCAGCATCCACAAGGATTCAAACAACAAACAAATATATTAGATAAACTTTTTGAGAGGGGTTGATAGCTGTGCCTAGCAAGAGATAGGGGAAATATGAAATGTACAGAGCTATTATAAAGATGTACTAAGAATGGATAAAGCAGTTTCATAACACAAAACTGATAGCAAGAGTGGAAAAAAGGATTGAAATAAATCTGAAGGGCACACATTTGTGGAAAAAATTATATATATGGGTAAACGATTCAACAGAAAAGCAGAAGTATCCAAAAGAATAAACAAGTTCATAAATGGAGAAAACAACGAGCTCAATGAGACAGGAGCAAAAACTTGTTATGTAGCAGACAACAATATGACTTACCAGATAGTATACTCCTGCTTGTACCCAGATCCTCCACTGTATCCTGGAAGCCACTGCAATGTGACAGCAAACTCACTTGCATTGCCTGAGACGTTATATGGAGCATGTGGCTGCGTGCCTTCAACAACAAGCTGGGTGACTGTCACAATTGTCGCTACTTCATTTGAAGCTACACACTGGTAGAATCCAAAATCTGCACGCCGCAGGCCCTCAATTGTAATGTTGCCCCCCTGCACTCGTACACGGTTCCGCTGCAGAGGTGATCCATCTCGCTGGAAAAGAAAACATTCTTTAGAAGGCATAATTGTTTGGGAATCACTTCCGACTTTTGACAAAGGCAAAATGAACATAGGCTATACACTAAAATATAGTCAATGGCCCTACATATCTACAAGACACTGGGTTTCCAACTGACTGTTTCTTCACACAGTGCCTACATCGTCAATAGGCAGCAGTACATAACAGCTGACATAGGTTTATAATGTATTAGTATCATTTTGAATTTGAATTTATTCCCTTTGGTTGAGTGGGCCACATTCCATTCCCTTCATAAAGGAAAATTTTCATCTGGTAATATGGTACATAGAAGGACTCACCCAAGGAGGTGACCAAAAAATTTATAAACTATGTACAGGTTCCAGTGGATAATTTCTTACAAGAAACATACAAAAATAAATATACATGAATAAAATAACACTTCTCCACAAAAATGATAAGGCAGATTACAGGATAGCCTCTTAAAAAGTTAAGTGATAAACTGTTACAAGATCAGTTATGATAAATAGAAGGGAAGTTGAATCTTGTCTGTTGGAATGCACATGCTGATTTCACGTTTCATTGTACATAGTACCTCTTTAATAATCAAGAGTCACATAAAAGTTGCCCCCTTTCCTCTTTGTAGTGTCCATATTCTTCATGGTTTTTTCGCTAACAAAAGAAGCTTATTGTTCTAAAAAAAGTAAATGTTTATTGATGGTTCTTGTAGCTTTGACTCTGATTCACACTACACAATGTTACAATTAACAGCAGTATTACCACAGTTTGAATAACAATGTTTGGAAATTATATAAAATGAAGCAACAATTTTAATGATTAATTTGGTGATGTTTATGAAATGAAAAGAAATGAGAGTTTAACATTATCTGTCAATAATTAACATTGTTTGTCATACTACATACTTCTTTTCTATGTAATCTGATCTCAATGTTACAATTTTTATCATTAAATTCTGTTCTACTTTCAGCACAAGAATGCCATAGGGAGAACAACTGCACTTCTTCACCAGCACATGCTTTCAGAACTTTTTTCGTCATAAAAACATTCTTGAAGCATTCCTTTGGATTATCACACACTACCCCTTATTTTATAAAGACACAAAGCTAATATATGTTTCTCTTTGTATTTTCTTTGTTGGAAAGGCACTAATAGAATGCTGTTAGTGGATTATCTGTGAACATAACCTTCACTTTAAAATTTCTTTTTCACTGTTTTACCTGCCTGCAGTTGTAAATAAGATCAGTCCCTCCAAGTCACCTTCCACTTTCAGGCCCATTGCACCATTAAGCAAGTTAACACATTTAAGTTGATGTAGAAAAATTTAGGATGACTTTAGACAGAACATACATTCAATATAAAGAATGACAAGTTCCTTTAATGTGTATATATGCCAGATAATGTATTTGCATGAAAGGAAAAATTTCAATAGGTTTGATCATAGAATTGTTGAACTGAATTGAGCTGAATTTTATTTGATCCTGTAGGATTACAATTTGTACAGTAAATGTATATGTAATACAGCACATGTCAAAAACAGAAAACATTCATCATTTATTTCCTAAGGAGAAAAATTACACCCTCTAATATCATTCATTATATAGAACAATATGTACAAATTTAACATAGTAGGTACCCTTTAAAAACTTAAAATTTCTTTTCAACCTCATAGAGCGTGAGTTTTTTTCTTTTTCTTTTCTTTTTTTGAAAACTTTGGTGTCATGTTATAGCATCTACCATATGTGTTGTGGCCAAAAATCAAGGTTCGTGCCAACCAGTCATGTTACACTTACCTGGTGTGATAGTGTTGCACATGTGTTGTATCAAGTGATTGCATATATCAATTAGCTTCAATGTCAGCCACCAGTGGTGTAGTGTTTTCTATACATGCATATGATTTCTATGTGTTATTACTCGTTGGTATGTAAATTTTATGTTTTGTGTGTTCCTTTCTTTTAGTTTAGTTCTCTACAGTCCGTCACTCCAGGTTACAGTAGTAACCGGTTCTGTTCATTTGAATTATCCTTATGATCAGGAATGTTTTTGCAACTATCTGAGCATTCCTGATAACCTGTTGCTGCCTGTAACGACCTATTAACTACCTGGTAGGCAAACAGTTATTTACACAATAAAGATATGTCAATCCAGCTGAACTTCTGTCTTAGACTGGACATATATTCGAAGCTCAGTCAGCTCAGGTTACACTGTATGCGACAAGTTGGTGATCCCGATGTGATCTGAGCTAAAGAATCAGAGCTATTGAAAGCTAAGACTCTGCTGGATTTATTAATTGATAAGATGTCTGGGGAAAAAATGGTGTCCTGGGTAGCAGTCTGTTCACTGTCCTTCTAGCTTAACAATCCTGTGTTGCGGTTTGAACAGGTGGAAGTAAGCTTTTGCTACACGGGAATCACAGTTGATTTGGCAAAATTCACTATGATCGTGAGCCAGCTTGACCACTGTTTCGCCGCTGAGGTTCAAGATGTCATTACTGCACCACTGCAAAAAAAACTTGTATGAGAAACTCATGTCAGAATTAATCCAGTGAGTTGCAGTATCACAACAGGGACACATATGGCAGGTACCGAGCCAGAAACACATAAGTGATCACAAGCTGCCGTAGTATTTGCATTGTTCATGGAACAAGGTGGATACAGTTACTGTGCTGGACCAGTTGCTACGGATCCTGTGGAGCAGTTCACTACTGTAGCAGGTCAAAGCAATTGTAGTGTGACAGACAGACATTTCATTGGACGACAAGGCAGAACTTCCAGATTGCATCCAGGAGGCCACTGCACTTTCTCAGGTTAGTGCAGTGACAGTGTCGGGTGGTAGTACAGCAGTGGCCACCCAAGTCGTGTGCAGATTTTGACCATTTGGTGTTGTTATGTACAAAGTTTGGCAAGCTTATGTCCCAAGGCAGTACCAGTCTTGTACACGGTGTTACCGCACAAGATCACAGAGCTGTTTGTGATCCAACACTATGTTGTCTAACATGGAACACCCCACATACTGGTACCACCACAAGTGCAGAGAGCAGGCCCAGAAGTGCACAGCCTCTTGCACGTTCTAAATGCCAGTGACAGCTGGTCGTAGGAGCAACCGGCTGTGCCAAGAAGTCACAACAGCTGTTATCAGTGAGAGACGATCCAGTCAGAAGTAACTAATAGACAGTGGTTTGGACTTGAACGTCTTACTGCGCACTTCAGTGCACTGTTACACATTGCTGACAGCATTCTCTTTCTCTACTGCTAATAACTCATCCATCTCCACATATGAAATTCAGTGGATTTAACAGAATTTGGGGCTATGCTGCGCATTCCCCTAGGATTTTGCCATCATGGACATCATGGAAGCCTTATGATCTCTTGGCATATTACCACTTCATACCTGATGTGTCCAATGCTCAGCTGGCCTAGGGTGTTACTGGTCAGAAGGCTGCAGGGTTCCAATGAGATGCAGTTGTGCACAGAGCTAAGCTGATACAGGTGTGTGACAAAGAGTACAACCCGCTGTTAAATCAGTGTGTTGGCTTGACCTCCTGGCACACCTACACAAGTGCCACACAATATGATGCATCACATAAAGACCAATGACAATCTACCAGATTCTTGCAGGCCTAGACACTTGGCACCTGATTGCCTGCCTATCACCATGGCAGATGTCAACACAATGCTTAAGGAAGGAATAATTTGACCACCAAGACCCCCCCCCCCCCCCCCCCCCCCCCGTCATTTCCTCTATACCTTGTTCTACAGAAAGGAGAGGCATGGTGCCAGTGTTGTGATTATCACGCACTCAATTCCTGACCAATGCCCGATCATTGCCATGTGCCACTGTTGCAGGACTACAATTACATGTTACACTGAGTGACAATATTTGGTATTTTGGACTGTGCCAAGGTTTATATGCAGATTCCTGTAGCAGAGGAAGACATTTTGAAGGCAGTGATTATTATTCCGTTTGGACTTTTTGAGAGCAAATTCATGACTTTTGGGTTATGGGATGTGGCTCAAACCTGGCAGAGGTTTATCGACTCTGTCCAGCAAGGTATACCATTCTGCTTTTCCTATCTCAGTGACTTACTTGTGTATTTGGCCACCAAGGACCAACACTACCAGCACATTAAAGAGGTATTCAAATGTCTGGACAGTATGCTGTGGTGTCAAACATGGCCAACGATGTTTTTTGACAATCCGAAGTTACATTCCTGACCAACATATACCAGCTGCAGGCTCCCCACCATTAACAGAGAAGGTTGAAGCCATTCTGCAAGTTTCAAGACTAACTAAACTGCAAGTGCCAAGAGTGACTACAATTATAGAATGGTGTCACTTTATAGGAATGGAAAATTTTTACTGCTGCCATCTACTGTATGCTGCACAACTGCAAGAATCAGTCAATGCGGCACTTACCAACCCAAAGTTGAAAGGCAGTGCACCAGTCAGTGGCAATGAGCTTGACCTTTGAGGCTGCAAGACAGTGAATGGTGGATGTGGCACTGCTGGCACATCCCAAGTTTGACACACCTTTAGCACTGGTAGTGGATACAGTCAAATAGCTACCGGTGTGGCTTTGCAGCAATTGTCAGATGGATCATGGCACCTGCTTGCGTACTTCTCACAAAAGTTGTCACCATTGCAACAGAAGTGAGGGTATATGACCGTGAGCTCTTGGTTGTGTAGGAGGTGGTAAAATACTGCTGGCCACGAGGCAAGAGGGTTTATGCTCTACAAGGATCACGAACCATTGATCTACACTTTCAAGTGGAATAGTGACAACTGCTCTCCTAAGTAGTACACTCGTGTTGAGTTCGTAAGCCAATTTAGTATGGACATTAAACACATTTCTGGCCCTGACAATGTGGTGGGTGACTGTCTTTTGCACATCAACAGTGTTGTGAAAACTACAGATGTTTCGGAACTAGTCAGGTCCCAACAGCAAGACCAAGACCTCAAGACTTTCATTAGTGATGCCACTTCTGAGCTGAAGTTAAAACTCACTGGCATTCCCAATGATGAGACATAGGGAAGTTCGCACTCACTCCTATTGACCATGTTTCGCCACTCTTCACAATCTGTGTTACTATGGAGCCTAGCCAACTAATTTCGCAATGGTTTGTATGACTTAGGATGGAGAAAGGACTACTGGGAGTGCACACAAACACGTCCCCAGTGTCAGAGGTGATTCACCATGCGTACTTGCCAATCGCCAATTTCTCGGACACTGTCATGTGTTTTGCATATGTGCACCTATATTATTATGTAGGTTTTAGGCAAGCTTCTTAGTAACTTTATTTCTTAGTACTGAGGTCCTTTTTCAAGCATTGTCATTCAGTGGTGTACACATCACATCTTCTTATTGTATGTTTTGTGGGTGTGAACACTATCATTTGTAATACACTCTGAACTATCTTTTGTTTTGCATATTACTCTTTTATACACATACAAAAATGTACAAGTTAAGATTCCTACATCTTTAAAGCAGTTTCTACATGCTTCAGAAGTCCTTCTTCTTAAATTGATCATAACTGCCTTTTCTTATATTGTGAACACACTTTTCGTTTCTTGAATGTTTGAGTTTCGCCACACTGTCACTCCATGGTGCAAGTATGGTTCAAAGAATCCATGGTGCGCTGTGCACAGAAGCTGTTTGTCTGTGTACTGTGATACTTGCTTCTTTATTAATATGAGTGAGCTGAGTTCCTTACAGAGAGAATTAATGTGCTGTTTCCATTTCACCTCATTATCCACAGCAATACCCAAGGTTTTATTGGATTCTACTTCTTCCAGTTTTGTATCATTCTCCTCTAAGCCCATATGCACAGACTTACCTCTGTTTCTGAACACAGTGTATATAGTCTTTTTCAGACTTATAACCAGTTCATTTTCCATGGGCTATTGAGCTGTGATGTTTACAGAAATATATGCTCTTCTCTCAAGCTGTTCCACATTGTGGACTGAGTTCCCTATTATCAGGTTATCTGCATTTTCTCTTCAACTCCTGTATCATTTACAAACAGATTAAACATCAATGCCCCCATTATTGAACCTTTAAATTTTAATGGCTTTGATTTCTGAGTGGCATGAGTTCCCTACAGATACATACTGTTTGCTGTTGCATAGTTATGATTGCATCCACTTCTGCTTGAACGCCATGCAGCATAACCTCTGTTATCTGGTCTTTCATTAGCTGACTCCTTTGATTATCCGACCATGTATGGTTTTGGTTTTATTAAGAAAGAAATAAGGAGATCCCATTTCCAGGCTCTATCATAAGAGAAAAAGCTTTTGAGATGCATCACAAACTACTGGGGGAGGGGGGGGGGGGTTGAGGTAAGAGGGGGGGGGGCTATTAGGCAAGTTGCTATTTCAAGTGAAAAACATTCTGCTGGTCATACACATAAGGAGTTCACTGAAAAAATAGGCTCAGCAAATAACTGGTAGCTGAGTAATTACAAAACATTGATGAGAGTGGGCTAAGCTACAAAATACTCCTGCATAAAACTCTTTCTTCAAAGAATGCAACTGTCACAGCCACGAAACTACCAAAGGATAGGCTGACCACTACAACATATAGTAACACAAGTGGTGACCATAAATTGTCGTTGTTTGTAATTGGCAAATATTCAACAAAATTCAGCACTTCCTGTTTATCACAAAGTTAAAAATAGTGCTTAGATGAGTGGTAATTTGTTACAAGAATGGTTTTTTGGTACATTTGTTCTGGCTGTTAAAAAATACTTGGAATTTAAACACCTACCACCCCATGCAAATGTATTTCTAGGTAATGCCCCAAGCCATGCCTCTAAGTCTGAAATTCAACAAGCTGACATAAAAGCTAAGTCCTCTACCCCTCGCCCCACATGACTTCAGTAATACAACTGCTGGACCAGGGAGTTGCTGAGTGGTTAAAATGACATTACAGGAAGAAATGTGTCAGCACTTTGTTAGAGAGAACAGAAAATGGTAGTGATCTTTTTAAAAAATGAAAAGCCTCAGTATAAAAAATGTAAATTACATAGTTGCTCAAGCTTGCAAAGAACTTAAAAAAACAATTCTACAAACATCATGGAAGATTGTTAGTCCTAGCCTAAGAACTACCAGAAACTAATGAGACACAGCAGATTTAGTCAATGATTTCCAAAATCTCCAGAATGATATCCAACCTACTGATGTAGAGGAATAGTTAGCAGAAGGTGATGGTGCTGTTGTTACCAATGAAGAGTATGAAGATGGTAATATCATAAATCTTATTTTGCAAGAGGCATCACAGGACGAAGAAAAGGAAAAGATAAAGTCAGCACCTCTGCAGAAAGGATGCATTGAAGATTGCCCTCAAATACTTGGCACAACAGCCAACTGCTACAGCTATAGACATACTGTGGGCACACAAATGATGAGATGGAGCCACAGAGTCAAGATTTAAGAAACTGGAACATAAAAACATTTTACACTTTTTTAAGCAGACTACTAGTGTCTAAAATTTTCTGTTTTTCTTTCTCTTTACCTGAAATGTAATGTTTTGTTCCTAATTTTGATTTATTACATTGTTTTGAGCTCTGTAAATGACTTGCTCCATTTTCCTCTGATTATACGACCTTTGCAGCGTCTTTGTCCCCACCATTGGCTCCAAAAGTGACAATTAATTGTGGTTGTATTGCAGTTTTCCAATTTTTCTATCAGTACTCCATAGGCACTGGTGTTGAATGCTTTTAAGAGGTACAAAAACATTTGAGAGACAATTTTTTTTCATCTACACACCGTATAATGTATCATGCCAGACTGACAATTACTGATTCTGTAGTTTTACTGGCCGGCCAATGTGGCCGAGCAGTTCTAGGCGCGGACCGCTACGGTCGCAGGTTCGAATCCTGCCTCAGGCATGAATGTGTGTGATGTCCTTAGGTTAGTAAGGTTTAAGTCATCCTAAGTTCTAGGGGACTGATGACCTCAGATGTTAAGTCTCATAGTGCTCAGAGCGATTTGAACTATTTGTAGGTTTACCCTTTCTGAAACTATCTGTGATGGAACAAAATGTTATGTTTGTCCAGATAAACAACAGTAGCTGTTGGGCTCTTCCTTGTCATCTTTCTTGTACACTGGCATGACCCTGCTTATCTTCAGTTTTTCTGGAAAAATTCCATCTCTGAAATTCCATCTGCATTACCTTATTTTTAGTGTTCATTGTGATGGTGTAACTGCAGCTGTTTTTGCCTCTCTTATAATTTTTGTATACTTTTTTTGTTATATTTCATAGTTTTTAGCTTCACCGATCTGTCTCAGTCCCTGCAACTTCACACGCTGTTCAAAAAATACTTCACTAGTAACCCATTGTGTCTGATCTTTTGTCTCTTTACTTTGGGGAATGCTGCACTAAAATGGTATTTAACTTTTGTAAAAAAGGAATCCTTACATTCTGTACCTGCAGAGTTTAATTCCAGATTTTCCTACTTAATATTGTTCTAAAGTTGTTAATACTTGGTTTACTGATGATCCTGATTTCTTTGGTTGTTCAATTTGATACTAATACTATGAAATCAGTTCTCAACAGCAGAAGAACTGTCCATTATGAGCAGATATTTCTGTTTGAACTACATGTGAACATCATCACACTACTAACATTAGTAATGAAGTGCCTGACTTTGGAAGTAACTTTTGTTGGGACAGGTATTGTTGTCCCCAGGTTATATCCCCATGTCGTACTTTATTAACAATTCTTCAAAATCTTGTCTTGTTTTTTTATACTTTTCCCATGACAAAATTAGTCTTTACAATATCAATGCTCCTCTTTATATTCAACTGCAAAGTATGATAGAAATTTCTTTTTCCTTTCACAAAGATGTTAATCTTGCCACCTGGTGATCTGTACACACTAAACACTTTTAAGTCATCTGTCAATATGCCAGTAATTTTGAAGTCTTCTTCTTTAATTACGGGTAATGTCACACCTTTACTCTTTGGAGTATTTAGGAGTTTGCCTATTTTAATTTATACAGAAATTGTATCACCTTGATGTTTAGATCTACACAAGTAATTAGAGAAGATATAGTCCTTTATTGTTAGATTATCTACTTGACATTCAGTTACACCATGTTCACTGGTGCATAATATGTCTAATTGTATTTCACTTTTTCTGCTTCTAGATCATTACTACCAGTGTATTGGTTAATCTGGTGTAGTACTTTTATGTAAGTTTCCTTTTCATGATTTGCATATTTTGGACTGTATTCTGAGAGTATATTCTGTATTGTCTCCTTTTTAGGTGGTGCTTTTGATTTTCACCCCCATCAGACCACATTAGTTCCCATCATTTCTAATGATTTTGTAGGTACCTGTGAACATTCTGCTGATTGAGTGTGTTATACACCACAGTCTATTTAAATGCATGAAACACTCTAATAGGCATTTACTGCCTAGAAATATATCTGGGTACACAGTTTGCCTTGGACATAAATTTGTTACTCTCTAATCTCCTTTTTATGATTTCAGTCAGTACGGGCCTGGGTCCTACGTTAGCAATTCTTCCCAAATGAATTGTGCTTCTTGTCTCATAAGTAATTTCTTCTTTGCTGCTGCTTCTTAAAGAATTCATTCCAATGCGTACAAACACATCAGTGTAATTACATTTGGATTCAGAATCCATTTCTGCAGTTGGTGGATTTGCAATTCTCACATTTCTAAAATATTTGTCAAGTTGTTGCATTCGAATTCCAGGTCACACATCAATTTTGCAGTTGGGCAGTGATATTTCTCAGTAGCGAGTTGCCAGTTGTAAGAAATTCATTTCCTTTCCATTGTACTGCTATGGTCTTTTCTTTTATTTTACCTTCCGTCACAAACATCTATATTTATCTACAGATTTTTGCCTCACTGAATTTATTGTGGTAGTATCAGAAACACAGGATAAGTTACAGTTTTTAAAATCTGTGTGAGCATATTTATTTTTGCAGTCTTGTTGTATTTCCATTCTACAGATTTCACACACATAGGACTGTTTTCCTTGGATTACTCTATAATGTCTGTTCTTTATGGTCAATATTTTGGGTTGTAATGTCTCAGTGTCACTTTGTGGTAACTTGACAATTTCTTTTTTTGAATCCGCTGCACTTACAAGATCAGCTGCTTCCACACTAGACAGCTGCACCATGTCCATAGACAATGATCAGTAGTCAATTTTATGTTTACTTTCACATATTTTCTGTGGAACCAGTAGTTGCATCTGACACACAAAATAACTTTCAAAAACCTTTCATTGCACATTTTTCACTTTCACTAAAAAAGAACTGTTTACTTTTTGTATTGTTTACTTGAACAAGAGCAAAGAGTTCCTTCACTTTCTTATTGGTGCCATTTTTGCAGCTCATTACACTTGGTCACATGTATCAGACACGTAGTGGTAATGCTATGAAGGAGGTGTGGCTTGTAGTATCCACATGGGGAAAGGCAGAGGCATTTGCCACCAGAACTATCCTAGGCCTCGGGCTATGGTGCAGGTAGTCACCACAACAACAATTTTAGATGGGGAGAGCAGGGGTGCGTAATGTCACACACTAACTAAAAATTTACAAACTGTACCTCCTTTTGCTTTCATAAGTAACATTTACAATTTTTTCACAATAAATTGTACTAAAAGACGTTTTGGAGAGATTTTTAATGCAGTGTATGTTGGCTTCAGTTCATGCTTAATGTTTTCCACATTTTCATTTCTATACTTGATATGTTTAATGTTTTGCAAGTGTTCAATATATTCTTGAGACAGCCTCAGTGTTTCTGTGATGTAGCAGATCTTGTGCTGTGATTTGTTTTGTAAGCAAACTGAACAGCCCCCACATTAAGTGTTTGTGAAGCTAGTGTACCACATTTGTTGGCTTTTGTATTTATACAATTTTCAAATCATTTGATTTGATGCATAGAAGACATGTCAAGATTTACAACAAGAAACATTTTAGGAGAAATACAGAAGTTTATATTATTTTTTACACATTTCTGAAACACTGCTACACAAATACATACCATAGTTTTAAATTTACAGAAATAAGATGTCTAATTACCTTGTTCAAAATGTGAAACTGTCCTTAATGAATTCTTCAACAGAATAATAACACTTTGGAAGATTAGCATTTTTAATAATAACACTTCTCCACCAGAAGAGTAAAGAATAATATTTCCAATGAATCAAGCTCCATGTTAAATATATTTACATGGTTTACTTCTTTGATATAGTGATGATTGCAAGTTACCTTTATTTCACTCTGCTTTAATGATTTAGTTTCAGATTGCATCATTTTGGTTTTGGTTACATTGAATTTTAGATCATTTTCATGGAACCAAGATTCAAGTTGTACTAAAGTATTTTTGAAACTTCCTGAAATTCTTTCATGCACCTCATCATCAATTAGAACTTGATGTATCATCAGCAAATAAAACTGAATTAACATAAATAGCTAGTGATAGGTTGCTTTTGTAGAAAAGAAACAGATGGGGATCCAATATCGAACCTTTGGCGACTCCTTGAGCAATATTTTCCAGTTTGATGAGTAATTTCTTGAATTTGAAGTCACACTTATGCTTTATTTCCTATCTGTTAAGTAAGAGTTGAAGCAACGTAAGCAGTGACACTGATTTCATATATCTGTAACTTATGGAGAAATAAGGAGTGTTTCACTGAACTGAAAGCTTCTGTCAGATCACAGAATATTGCTGTAATATAAGCATTAAAGATCTCTGCAAAGTGTCACCATTATTTGTATGGTGTATTGTGCCAAATGATGTGATGTCAGTGTGAAAACATGTTATCACTAATTTTTAAGCTCTTCATTTAGTAGGTGAAATAGACAGTTCCAACAAAGGAATTCCCTCTCCTACTAATGTACGTTTTGCTTATTTTAATTTTTTTGTTCATAGGAAAATGAAATTGTTTGTTCTCCTGCACTGCAAAATTTTGACAATTTAATAGTTGTTTATCAAGCTAACTTTTGGCTAACAAATTGCACACCAAATTCATAATGTGATGTTTTCAGACTTGCAGTATGTTGCAGTTATATACAAGAAAATAAAACTCACAAGAAACTCAGGTGCAACACCCTCACAAAAAGAAACTTGCTAAGAACAGTAATGTAACACTTTTCCCCACATATTTTCACTATTCATGTGTGACCCCCTCGCCAGGTGGTGACATTATTTTAACATATTCTAATGCACTCTAGTGAGACATTTACAAACTTATTCCTAAACTGGATAAATTACCAGTGCCAGAGGCAAAAAACTATCTAAAATATTAATATTAAATGATGATTAATGACCCTTCAGAGTGTAATGCAGATACACAGACACAGGAATTCAATAGCAAAATTTCTGCCATTCAGTTCAGTTCCTTGTTATGTATGCAGCAGAATGTGAAAATCATGAAGAATTTGGTAGGCCACCCTTAGGCTCTGATAGTCATGACAGTGGGAGGTCCATAAGGGTTGTATTATGTAGATGGCATGCCCTCAAGACCCTATGACATAGAGAGAACAGGCGCTTCAATGTTTGCCTTAAGACTAGCTACTACCTGTTCAAAAAGGTCACTTGATACCAACAGTTCTAAAAACATTCACTGCCATTATTCAAGTGGGAACTATTCTACATGCTTGTAATTATTGAAATGTTGTAATACTTTACTGAGATATAAATTTTAATGTATGTTTTGGAGCAGCTCCACCTCAAAGCCTTTAACTATGAGCTGCACCTGTACGAAGTAATGTGAAGTGGGATAGTCACACAAAATTAATTGTAGGAAAGTTAAATAGATATTAAATTGTTTTACAGATTCTGAGTAATATTAAAACAACTGCAAATAATAACAACATAATGCAAGCTATTTTGAGGACTGCTAGTCTGTCTAATCTCTGGTAAGTCAGATTAAATGAGTAGGCAGGTGATTCTGGTTAGTTCAAGAGTATAATGGACAAACTCCAGAATATTATAAAAATCTTTGGAAGGAGGACAATATTATTTTTAAGAAATGCTATTGGAAATATTTAAAGGTGCAGTATTTTGAGACAGACAATGTGGAACATAGGAGCATGCAAAGAGGGGGTTTATACGTGGACAAGGAAAAATAATTCCTGGATTTTTTCTGGATTTCCTGGTTAAAAATACACTTTCTCCTGGGTGACAGTATATTTTCCCTTATCAATCTGCTGAATGGTTATGGTTTTATACACGGGCGTACAATTTCCTGGCATTTTACAAAACGTAATTCAGGGAAAAGACACACTTGGAAATATCTCTGATGAGCAGCAACATGTACGCTGCGTATTTTCGTATAACAAAAGCATACATTGGAATTCCACCAAACACCGCATGTTACTTTTTGAATCATTGAAATCAAGATTTTGATGCACTTTTGTAAGCCATTTGTAGCTCATGTCACATGATCTCGCCAGCTGATGACAGCGGATATTCAGAGCATAGGACATGTGATGTAGTCAGCCAACACCAACATCACTGTTAAGTAGCACAAACACACAAACAGGGAAAGTTAATAGTTTAAATTAACATACGTAGAGTTGCTACAAGAAAAGCAAAGCTTTCACATATAATATTGGTCTCAAGCTGCAAGTGAAGCCAAGCTTTCCACTATACTGTTTATCTTTTTTGCATGTATTACACTGTAAGATATATCACACAAATGTGCCAGTAAAATTTTTAAAATGACATAAATGTCTGATCTTCATGGTTTGAAATTCTTCTAAATGGATCATCATCAAAGAGTTTATTTTTAAATGAGAGTCAAATGCTCTGTGATTTAATAAATTCATGGTGCATTCTTGCACATAGTTCAACTTACGTAAAAGGACATTTACTTTGAAAGTAATGCTTTTCAAACCACTATTCGCAATATTTTCCTGCGACCTGTTAGAAATAGGTTTGTTTCAGCAGCTGCCAGAGAGTGCAGATAACAGGCAACACCGCTCTTGGATAACTATCATGATGTAGGAAGCTCGTGTGTACATACGTGTAAAACATTGAAAGATCATACAATATGTCATAAAAGAAACAGGACATCAGAGGATACTGCAAGAGCATCAGAATTTCGTGAACCATTTTAAAATATGCACACTTAAAGTGCATACTTAAAGGGCACATTTATATATCCAGATTCCCAATGAAGTAGATCTTGACCTGATATTAAGCTTTTCAGTGTGGTTTTCGGGATGTAAATTTTCTTGGAGCACTAGTACTGTATTATATCATGTTTGGTTCTTTATTATGGTATAATGCCATACGTACTACAAAATGAAAATGTGCACTTGAAATGCAGTGAACAGTTGAAACTAGCCAGTACTGTGGAATTAAACATTTTGTTTCAAATACATTGACTGCCTCTGCGGAAAAAGTTAACAAAAGTCAAATTTCTTTAGCAAACAGACAAAAATAACTTCACTATTCCACAAGGCGATTAGTGCTTGACTGTCAGAAAAGTGAAAATAAATAAAATCTGAAACCAATGACATATTTCTGCCTTCTGTAATTATGTGGATGTGTTTTAATTCACTTGATAGCTCCCGGCCACAGATATCTGTTTTGTTTTCATTTGACGTGAGAGTAAACGAATAAGAAACAGCAACATCACTAAATGTAAACACAGGTCACATGGAGACTACCCACTATAACTCAGACTGCTCTGCGCATCAGCCCCGGACCTACGACATATACGAACCGGGTCAGTACTAAAAAAAATTGAATTTTCTAAATACGTGCATCTTGTAGCACACATCTTTCTGAAAAGTCTGAAACATAAAACATATGTATTCGAGGAAATGTAAGACATATTATTTGGTCTTAAGTATGCCTAAGTGCTGAGCCGTGCCTCTTCATAAAGCATTTTTCTACCGCTCGTCCAAACTATATTCAGTAGAGTGGAAATTGAAATGTCCTGTGGTGTCTCTCCTGCTCCCAGTTGGCCGGTTTGACAGCCTGGCCCCTCTTTAAAAAAATCTCACCATTAATAGCGGATGGGATTATTTGTAATCTAGAGAAAAGGACTCTTAAGGAAATCTGAACTCTTTATTGCCTATTAGTTAATAACTTGCTGTTTTGTGTGATATAAAATTAAATATAGGATATATAAAATCAATACTGACAAGAAATAAGCAAGAAATTACACATTTCTTCAAACCTTAGCTCCTAGCAGTTTTTTCTCTCTAATCTTGCTATAGCTTTACATGGTGTGCTTTCCTTTCTGCAAAAGAATCTATTACCTCATCAAAGTTCGTCAAACGTTTTGCTACATGAAAAATGGAAATGTCATTATCTAATACTGAAAAAGCTGTTAATACAAATAATACCCAAGACTTGTGTCGTTTCTCGATCTGATTACGTCTATTTGTCACTGTCTGCTAGATAAAACAAAATAGGCCTTTCTAAAATGGCAGCAATTTTGAAACACACCAAATAAACAAGCCTGTTTTGGCACAAATGGCCATTTTTATGAAATGACAAACTATAAGTACCAATATCAAATGCCTATTAGGCCTACTACAAGCAAAAAGCTTCATGTTAGGAAATAGTTTCACATTTCATTCATACACACCAGCTTCTCAAGCACGAGATCAAATAGTAATATTATGAAATTTTTGAATAAATTTGGAATAGTCTTATTCTTACATAATTTGTGTGATGTCCCCGTTTCTTCTCCTTCCTCGTTCTAACAAACAACCTCATCACCACCAATTCTGTAGCTACTGCTGCCACTGTCAAAATTTGTTCGCCGATTAACTTCACTAACCGTGCCAGAATCACAGGTTTAGTTATCCCGCAATTATTTTCTGGTTAGGCGTTATTACGTGTTCGAACAACACATTTTCAGTGTTAATTCCAGAAAAGAACTTAAGTGGCTGCTAGCCGCAGACTGAACTACTGGTCCTTACTAGTGTAGCGATCTGGCCAAAAATTTTCTGTCAAAATTTCATTTTCTTTGATACGCCGAGAAGATAATACGTAATCTTTCTCACCTGTTATTCCAGTCAGTTGCTTATTTCCATTCTGGTAGTCTGAATCTATGGATTTTATTAGTAATTATAACAATTCTGATCATTCGCAAAGCCAATCAACCACATAATCAGACAGAGATTGGCATTCATCCGTTCAGCTTTACTCCCTCAGCTCTTATAGCTCTGCCCCCTTTTGTCTGCGAAAAGTTTATTTCTAGATGCGACGAGGATTCTCCTGGCAGAGACATTATGTACACTATGCATGCATTCAAAAGTTAACTAATGACTCATTCAGAAATCAACTTAAAATGTGTTCAAAAATGTTCAAAAACCAACAGG
Organism: Schistocerca gregaria; assembly: GCF_023897955.1. Classification (NCBI taxonomy): domain Eukaryota; kingdom Metazoa; phylum Arthropoda; class Insecta; order Orthoptera; family Acrididae; genus Schistocerca; species Schistocerca gregaria. The sequence goes on from NC_064925.1 coordinate 251,399,339, forward strand.
GAAGCCTTTCAAAATCATATGAATAATCGATAAACAAACGTGCACTGGATGCTAGGTGCTTTGGGAAACAAGTTTTTTCCCTCAAGAATATGAATTTGGTGCCCCCTTTTCCCAGTAGCATCTAGCTGCTTGCTGTGACTGCTTGCACAGCCAAAAGTCACATTCCTTTTGCCAGAAGAGGGAGAATCTACTACTCAAACATGACCCAACTGCGCATTCCCATGAGTCCGCGCGTAACTGCTAAAACAAATCGAATGTAAACAGTTGTGACTTCACACTCATTGGAGGCCATTTGTTGTTATGAAGCACTGCATAGTCTTCCTAAAGCCTTTGACACACTTTCAATTGTCAGACACGAGCATGAGCACTGTGTGTCGTCGTTGAATACGGCATATTTCCTTTGCAATTTAAGTTATTTTAATTTTTTTCTCTCGTTTATGTTTTATTGTTTTAAGTATTATTCTGCAGTAGCGGTATACAGTAATATCCTTTGTTAGAGTATCAGTTCTTACCAGTCAAAATTACAAAAATTTAACTGAAAACTAAAACAATGAAAAATTCCCGGAATTCTAAAAACATCCCGGGTTTTTCCCGGATCTCCCAGTTGTCCCAGGTTGTACACACCCTGAAAGAGAGGCAAAGAATTGCATGAAGTACCCTGCATCATACATTATGATTTAGCTAGTGAAGTGTGTGTGGATGTAGAGTCAAATACTTATAGTTCCTCACGTTCATTTTTTGTTCTTGCAGATGGAATGGAACAAGTATAGTTCATTTAATGAAGAGGCAGATGGTGAAATACTTGAAATTGTCAACAGATGTTTCATGGGAAAACATTATCACCATTTTAACAGGCTGCTTACTACTTTTTATAGAACTCCACAACCAGAAAAAATAATTTTCTTAAAAAATGAACATTGTATGTATGACATTTTATGTATGATATCACACCAGGATGCTGCTATTGTATGAAGCTTTATTCAAGAGTTGTACAGTTAGGATATAAACTTATTTCGGCTGCATGCCATTTTCAAGTGAAATCAATATCTCATCATTGATATTGTACCTGTCAAATATTTCTGCATATTGTATTTGTAGCGCAGACGGAGTTTTTTTCCTTTTCTTTTGTGTGTGTGTGTTTATATATATTCCCAACAGTAGACATTTTTGCAAAAAATTGTTGTTGAAAGTTCGTTTTCCACAAATCCGATATCTACTCTAGAGAAGAAAATATACATAAACAAAAACAACTCAATCTGCATTAAAAATGCAATATGCAGAAATATTGGACAGCTGCAATGTCAACAATGAGGTATGGAAATCGCTTGGAAGCAGCAATGCAACTGAAATAAGCATATCGCCTAACTGTACAACTCTTGAATAAAACTTCATAAAATAGTGGCATCCCGGTATAATAATAAATATAAAATGTCTTAACAAGACATCTACTATGTTGTAGGTATTAAATGTAAGAACAGTGTTAAGTTCTTGGAATTACAGGTATATGACAACCTCATTTGGAAAATCCACTGCCAGAATTAATCAAGTGCCTTGGTTCAGTATATTTACGTGTTCATGATTCCTACTACGGGCAGGGGATTTAACAATGAATAAACTACTTTGTTCTGCATGTCTACATTCACTAATTGTTATAGAATTAATCTCTGGAGAAATTAAAATCACAGGAACAATATTTTCAAAATACAGAAGTGTTTAAAGAATGTCTTACCCGCTGCCACTGGATCGTAGGTTTCTGCGTGCCTTCAGCTTCTTGTGCATCACAATGCATTTCAACAGTCTCTCCAACTTTGCGCTGATATATGCTCTCAGGTTCAATAGTAAATACAGGAGGCTTACGCACCAAGACTTCCATAGGACCAGAAGATCCCTGAGTGCCTTGTGCATTGTAAGGAGTGCACGTGTATCGTCCCTGGTGGCTTTGATTTACCTGCACAACCACACACAAAATCTACAGTTTTTAAAAGAAAATTATTTGTTTATCAGATAAAAGTAATCACAGAAATTAAAAATGCCAGTTCACAAATATTTATCTGATAGTAATAAACTATAAACCTTGAGTTTTGAGAAAAATGAGTGATTTGTTGGGGGCTGGTGGTAACATTATGGCCGCTGGCTGTAAAAGCTGAAGATTTATCTTCTTTAAGTCTTTTAGTATTCTCATTGGTGTCATAGCATTTTGACAATAGTTAAATTCATTTGCTTCTATCTTAAGAAAATTTATGGCAACTATTTTTGTGAGCTTCACTTGAAGCTTGCTACCTTACACACTACAACTTTTGAATGGTATAAAAAAAACTGATGTTAAATAAAGACAGGAATGTAAATGTGAATTTTTGTTGTTGACACATCAACATTTTTTTTTAGATTTAATTTTTAACTGAATATGTCAGAAAATTACTGACGGTACAAATAAATATAGTCTTGTAAAGTACCACAGAAAAGTAATACTAATTGTCTGCGAAGGAGAAATGAGCACAGTTACACAGATGACCTATCAAAATTTCGTTACACAAAATTTGTGACAGGATTTCAGTCCCAGAAAAATATTTGGTTGATGAAAAAGTTACTATGAGGCAGGTTGAGAAGCAACCACTGTAAAGAATGTAGGAAATCATTACTGGTAGTGGTTAACTGTCTCTACACTGAGTAATTTATGGTACTTCTCTTCATCAAGATACTCTTTAAACTTATTTCTTCAATCCCGAAGATTGTTATGCAAGAAAACATCTAAAGAATATGGGCTTCAAAGTTGCCACTATCGTAGAAGTTTAAAAAGGAAAAGACTGCCCCACACATGAGTAATGGGTGCTAAATATTTATTTTATTTTAAAAAAAGTTTATTATTTTAGGAGTCCTTCAAAATGTTTCATGCAATATACAGAGCAAATGCAAATAATTGGATGATTTCAACAGACCATATTTTCACTTCATCATCAACTGTATAAGAATTCACTATTATCAGAAAGAGGTAGATCCCAAGCATTTTCCACCAACTTTAATTGCATATAGCACGGACAACATATGTTGTTGGTTCAATAATTCTGGTAAATTTAAATGAAAGAATGGAATATTTTTGTTGTGCCTTGGTTATTCCAAGGATGGTATAAAGAATTTCAAAAATGTACAGCATACTATCCATTGTTGACAGCCGTCTGAATTGGTAAGTGTGTCACCTGCAACCGAAAATAGAGAAAACCGATTTTCGTGCTGTCATTATACCCTCATTCTGCCAATGTAATTGTCAAAGAGGGCGGAGGAGTGGACAGAGGTTCATGTCAATCTCTTGCCCTTGGGGTGGGAAACTGCCCCTAAAGGTGAAAGAATCAGCAATGACCAATGGCATGAGGACACAGAAGCCAATGGGAACCACCACACTAAAGACACACAATGTGTATCCACAGGACATGTGACCTGTAACTGAAAAAGTGACATGATGATCACGCCACCGGAGCCCGGGACAGAATGGGTGACAAGCTGTTGAACTCCGGATCCTGTTCCACCTCAGGAGGGGCAAGACCCAGTGGCAGGGACGATGGGGAAGGGACGACCACAGGTGAACCAGCCTCCTGAGAAACCGGGCCTGTGAGGGGGGCCGGCTCTCGCTGGGGCATCGCTAACGATGGCGATGGCAATGCCGGTGCTGGAGCTACTGGAGGCTGCCAAGGCCGAGAACCATTGCAGTGTGGCAGAGCCACAGTGGGGAGAGGTGGTAACGTCCCCTGAGAAACCAACATGGGTGTTGGCAATGGGGAAGCCGGTGTCCAAGAGGTCGGAGGGTGGATGCCCACACGTGGACGTAGCTGATTTTGGTGACGACGTACCACCCAGTCCCCCGCCTGCAAGGTATAGAGCCGGCGGCCATTTCGGCGCAGGACCAATGCCGGTATCCAATGTGGATTGCGACCAAACCCACGTGCCCAGACCGACATACCCAGTGGAAAGCCAGGTACTCAGTTTTGCGAAGACTGGCGAGGACCAGGCCAGAGGAGGTGCAGCAGAGTCCTAGTTTGGCACCCATGGAGGAGCTCTGCGGGGCTGCGTTCTCCCATTGGTGTGGTCCGGTAGGCCGTCAGGAAAAACGTCAATGCCTCCTCCACAGGAAATTCGTGCACATAGTTTTTCATTTGCGACTTAAATGTGCACACCATGCACTCGGCTTCCCCATTCAATTGTGGATGGAAGGGGGGAGAGCAAACGTGCCGAATACCGAAACGCCTACAAAAATCCTGGAAGGTCTGCGAAGTAAACTGTGGTCCATTGTCCGAGATCAGGGTGATTGGCAGACCTTCCACAGAAAAGATTTTTGCTAGTGCCTGGATTTCAACTTCTGAAGTGGTTGAGCAGCAGCGAACCACACATGGGAATCGGGAATAAGCATCAATGACAATGAGCCAAAACCATTGAGAAATGGGCCCGCAAAATCGATGTGAACACGTACCCATGCTTGGGTTGCCGGCGGCCATGAAGAGAACGCTGCCCTGGGAGATGCCTGTTGGCTTGCACACTGGGAACAGGCGGCCACCAAGTGCTCAATTTCTCTGTCAATACCAGGCCAGTACACATGTCTGCGAGCCAAGGTTTTAGTATGGGAAACACCCCAGTGCCCTGCATGTAATAACGTGAGGACCTCCCTCCGTAAACTTGCAGGAACAACCACGCGAGGAGCTGTATCCTTGGTAGCCAGAAGGAGAACTCCTTCCAAGACCGAGAGGCGGTCTCGTAGAATAAAATAATTACAAAGAGGGTCCGAGGCCCGACCTGGAGGGCGGGATGACCACCCCTGCTGAATGAGGCGAACTACTTTCCAGAGAACCGGATCAGCTGCCGTTTCCCTGGTGACTTGAGAACTAGTGATTGGGAAGCCGTCAACCGTTTGGCTGGACGCCACATCCAATTGAAAGCACATAATCTCCTCTCAATTGAACATAGGATCCGGGCCCACCGGATGACGGGAAAGAGGGTCGGCATTGGCATGCTGTCCGGTAGGGTGAAAATGAATGTACTTAGAGAGGAACAAGGCCCAGTGCTGTAGTCTGTGGGCTGCCCTATCCGGAATCTGAGAGGCAGGGCCAAATAACAATATTAACGGCTGATGGCCAGTGATTAACTGAAACTTCGTGCCATACAAGAAAGGGTGAAACTTGGTAACAGTGTAGACAATGGCCAAAGCCTCTTTTTCCACCTGGGAGTAATGGGCCTGCGCGGGACGAAGGGTTTTAGACGCAAACACTAGTGGCTGCTCAGAACCATCTGCATTGCGATGGGCCAGGACCACCCCCACCCCATACTGTGAAGCATCTGTAGCCAGGACCAATGGCTTATGGGGGTCAAAAGTAGCCAAACAGGGCGCCGACGTGAGGAGGCCCTTCAACGAGGTGAACGCTCGCTCGGATGCAGGAGACCAATCAAAAGGAACACCCTTGCACAGAAGGCAGTACAGGGGGCGGGATATGGTGGAAGCCCTGGGAATGAACCGGAGGTAATAGGCTATCTTGCCTAAAAAAGCTTGCAACTCTTTCAGCGAAGCGGGCCAAGGAAGGTCGATGATACCTTGGACCAAACTTCCTAGTGGCTGGTCGTTGTGCCGAGAGATGGTGTAGCCCACATACTCAGTGGACGGTTGGAAGAAGTTTGACTTACGCAGGTTGCAACGCAAGCCCGCAGACCTGAATTTGAGAAAGAGGGTGCGAAGGTTGTGCAAGTGTTCCTTCGTGCTGCAGCCTGTGACAATTATGTCATCCAGGTAATTAATACGACGAGGGATTGTCGACATGACATGCTCAAGATAACACTGGAATATCGTCGGGGCACTGGATATTCCGAAGGCCAACTGCTGGTATTGGTAAAGGCCAAACGGGGTGTTGACGACCGCCACCTGTTTGGAGTCCTCATCAAGTGGTATCTGATGATAAGCCTCCGAAAGATCAATTTTCGAAAAATATTGGCCTCCCACCACGGCGGAGAACAATTCATCAGCACGAGGCAAACGATAGGTGGCCACCACCAATTGGGAATTAATGGTAGCCTTGAAATCGCCACAAAGACGTAATTTTCCCGAAGGCTTCCTTACAATAACGAGAGGCGAAGCCCACTCACGCGCGAGTATATACCTATCCTTTTTTCCCCCTAAGGTAAGTCTTTCCGCTCCCGGGATTTCCCATGTGGAAGTTTCTTTCTATTATATATATATGACTTACCAAACAAAAGGGTTCCATGACCGTGGTACTTGATCGTCGGGAGTATGTGGCTGAGGGACTGCGTCGGCTTTCAGACAACACTACATACAAAGTTTGCCAAGGTAATCCCATTCCTGATGTCCAGGCGGAACTTCAAGGAATCCTCAGAACCTTAGGCCCCCTACAAAATCTTTCACCTGACTCCATCAACCTCCTGACCCCACAACCTCGCACTCCTACCTTCTACCTACTGCCTAAAATTCACAAACCCAAACATCCCAGCCGCCCCATTGTAGCTGGTTACCCAGCTCCCACTGAACGTATCTCTGCCTACGTAGATCAACACGTTCAACCCATTACATGTAGTCTCCCATCCTTCATCAAAGACACCAACCACTTTCCAGAACGCCTGGAATCCTTACCCAATCTGTTACCCCCAGAAACCATCCTTGTAACCATTGATGCCACTTCCTTATACACAAATATTCCGCATGTCCAGGGCTTCGCTGTGATGGAGCACTTCCTTTCATGCCGATCACCTGCCACCCTACCTAAAACCTCTTTCCTCATTACCTTAGCCAGCTTCATCCTGACCCACAACTTATTCACTTTTGAAGGCCAGACATACCAACAATTAAAGGCAACAGCCATGGGTACCAGGAAGGCCCCCTCGTATGCCAACCTATTTATGGGTCACTTAGAGGAAGCCTTCTTGGTTACCCAGGCCTGCCAACCCAACGTTTGGTACAGATTTATTGATGACATCTTCATGATCTGGACTCACAGTGAAGAAGAATTCCAGAATTTCCTCTCCAATCTCAACTCCTTTGGTTCCATCAGATTCACCTGGTCCTACTCCAAATCCCATGCCACTTTCCTTGACGTTGACCTCCATCTGTCCAATGGCCAGCTTCACACATCCGTCCACATCAAACCCACCAACAAGCAACAGTACCTCCATTATGACAGCTGCCACCCATTCCATATGAAACGGTCCCTTCCCTACAGCCTAGGCCTTCGTGGCAAACAAATATGCTCCAGTCCTGAATTCCTGGACCATTACACCAACAACCTGAAAACAGCTTTCGCATCCCGCAACTACCCTCCTGACCTGGTACAGAAGCAGATAACCAGAGCCACTTCCTCATCCCCTCAAACCCAGAACCTCTCACAGAAGAACCCCAAAAGTGCTCCACTTGTGACAGGATACTTCCCGGGGCTGGATCGGACTCTGAATGTGGCTCTCCAGCAGGGATACGACTTTCTAAAATCCTGCCCTGAAATGAGATCCATCCTTCATGAAATCCTCCCCACTCCACTAAGAGTGTCTTTCCGCCGTCCACCTAACCTTCGTAACCTCTTGGTTCATCCCTATGAAATCCCCAAACCACCTTCCCTACCCTCTGGCTCTTACCCTTGCAACCGCCCCCGGTGTAAAACCTGTCCTATGCACCCTCCCACCACCACCTACTCCAGTCCTGTAACCCGGAAGGTGTACACGATCAAAGGCAGAGCCACGTGTGAAAGCTCCCACGTGATTTACCAACTAACCTGCCTACACTGTGACGCTTTCTATGTGGGAATGACCAGCAACAAACTGTCCATTCGCATGAATGGACACAGGCAGACAGTGTTTGTTGGTAATGAGGATCACCCTGTGGCTAAACATGCCTTGGTACACGGCCAGCACATCTTGGCACAGTGTTACACCGTCCGAGTTATCTGGATACTTCCCACCAACACCAACCTATCCGAACTCCGGAGATGGGAACTTGCCCTTCAATATATCCTCTCTTCTCGTTATCCACCAGGCCTCAATCTCCGCTAATTTCAAGTTGCCGCCACTCATACCTCACCTGTCTTTCAACAACATCTTTGCCTCCACACTTCCGCCTCGACGTACATCTCTGCCCTTACTCTTTGCCTTTAAATATGTCTGCTTGTGTCTGTGTATGTATGTGTGTGTGTGTGTGTGTGTGTGTGTGTGTGTGTGTGTGTGTGTGTGTGTGCGCACGCGAGTATATACCTATTCTTTTTCCCCCCTAAGGTAAGTCTTTCCGCTCCCGGGATTGGAATGACTCCTTACCCTCTCCCTTAAAACCGACATCCTTTCGTCTTTCCCTCTCCTTTCCTCTTTCCTGAAGAAGCAACCGTCGGTTGCGAAAGCTAGAAATTCTGTGTGTCTGTTTGTGTGTTTTATTCATTGTGCCTATCTACCGGCTTACCCGCTTGGTAAGTCTTGGAATCTTTGTTTTAGGGAAACATTCCACGTGGGAAAAATATATCTAAAAACAAAGTTGATGTGACTTACCAAACAAAAGCGCTGGCAGGTCGATGGATACACAAACAAATACTAACATACACACAAAATTCAAGCTTTCACAACCAACAGTTTGCTTCTTCAGGAAAGAGGGAAGGAGAGGGAAAGACGAAAGGATGTGGGTTTTAAGGGAGAGGGTAAGGAGTCATTCCAATCCCGGGAGCGGAAAGACTTACCTTAGGGGGAAAAAAGGACAGGTATACACTCGCGCGCGCACACACACACACACACACACACACACACACACACACACACACACACACACACACATATCCATCCGCACATACACAGACACAAGCAGACATTTATGTGTGTGTGTGTGTGTGTGTGTGTGTGTGTGTGTGTGTGAGAAGAGAGAGAGAGAGAGAGAGAGAGAGAGAGAGAGAGAGAGAGAGAGAGAGAGAGATCTATTTTTGATGAAGGCCTTACTGGCTGAAAGCTTTATTTATGTGTGAGTCTTTTTGTTATGTCTATCTGTGACTCAGCATCTCTGCTATATTGTGAGTGGCAACTTGACTTTTCATAATAATGTTAAAATTTAGCATTGCCAGTACAAGATATTCCTGCTACCCTTATACAGAAGACCTTTTAGTTATTGTTATTTATGAATGAGGAAAATCTTGTCGCTGCTGTGCAAATTTACCATTAAACTATACAAAAATTTTGCTTGGGGAAAGGTACAACAAATGCTCGTACATTAGTGAATGAAGCAATTGGGCTGAAATAATGTCATGCTGTATTCTGGCAGCTAGAGGGGGGGAGGGGGGGGGGAGAGGGGGAGAAGGAGAGTAGTTGGTAGCTGGGGCTGTTGATATTTACAAAGCAACTGGGTATGATTAACAGTTTTTCATCTGTTACTGAAGAGATTCAATTGGTTAACCAAGAGAAAGGCATATTGTACTTCTCCGAAAAATTGCTGGCCTTACATATTAAAATGCATGGGCAACAGCCACGGGGAAGGAGGGCGAGGGGAAGGAGTAATTTCCATTAGTAGATACAAATAAGCCAAGTGCAATGGTGTGAAAAAGTGAAGGATATTTATGGACTAAATGATAACTGTAATTTGAGACACAAAATATTCAGTTATTATGCATGGATGCCTCAAAAAAATAAGTTATTGCTCTTTGGATGAACAAACAATTTCTTTCAAGAAGTTAAAATAAAATGCATTTTGATTATTCCCAGCAGTACCAAACTCAACATGGAAATGGAAACAAATCTATGTCAACTTAATCGGATATGAAAAAGAGGATATAAAGAGGTTGTCTCATCACACAATAAGGCCCATCAAGACATATTCTCAAACAACAAAATTAACATTAGCTGCCAAATGGTATATGCAATCAAATGCCAATGTCAAGACTTCAAACATCCTTCTTTGAGTAGTGGTTAGACTATGAATTTATTTTAATCTTGAACAAGTGTACTGTTATAAAATTGTAGAATAATTAGTAAACAATCTGCATTCAATGACAATCTTGAAATCTCATACTCAATAAATGCAAACACTCTGCAATGCACATAGTGTATGTCATTTGAATATAAGATAAATATTTATTTTTGTCAAAATGTAGCTAGTAGATATTATTTTACACGAAAAGCATACTTACACGTGTGAACAGTAAGGAACCATTATTCATGATTACAATATCTTTGGTCTGGTATGGTTCCAAGAGGCGTTTATCTTTGGTCCACGTCACGTACTGCAGTGGTGGGTTTGCCTTAATGTAGCACTGAACTACACCGGCCAGTCGAAAGGGCAGGTACTGAACTGTGGGTGTAAAGGTCACCTTTGCTGGATCTGTTTAAAAAAATTAATGAAAAGATAATGACAGCAGTCAAATAAGAGACATCTTACTACATGATATGTCCATTTCATGCAAAGGAATGTTTACAAATTTTTTTTTCTGCCGCTGTGTTTTCATTAACTTACAGTCATGAGGTGAAGTCAAACATTAAAGTACTTTATACTATTTTAGTTTCCAGTCAAATTACACAGCTCAAAGAATAATTTTGTTTATATAGCCCCCTATCAGTTCTTAGTAGATTAAAACACTTGGAAAGAGGAATGTGCCATATGTAAGTCTAGGACAGAATCCTTTAAGCATCCCATCACGTGTGATGGATCGCAGCAATCCATCGACAGGTCCCTTGACCTGCCCTTAAAACACATGTGTGTAACTGCAGAGTGCAGTGACTGACTGCTGATTGTTTGTAATTCCAGAGCAATCCAAAGAGCACAACAAAAGAGTGGTAAACTGATGGTGATAAAAGCGGCAATTGGGCTCTCAGTTCAACCCCACAACCCACGTACACTGATCAGCCTGACTATCTACCCAGTAACTGGTACGTCCACTTTTGACACAGATGATAGCAGCAACACATTGTAACATGGAAGACACTTTTTGGAGCTCCAACGTTAGGTGGGTCATGGAACCCCTCAGGAACATAGCGGCTAGGACAGGGAAGAAGTCCAACATTCACTTGGTGTGCTTGCTGGGGGGCCTTGTCTAGGATGTGGAAGAGGCCCTTCCAGCGGCTATTGACCATGCAGGGTGCAGCCAGCTGCAGACTGTTGGACATGTCGGCACCAATGATGCCAGTCATTGGGATTTCAAGGAAATCCTTGGGTCCTTTTGACGGCTGGCTAAATTGTTGAAGGTGGCCTCCATCTCTCGAGGAGTGTAGGCCAAGCTGACAATTTGCAGCATCGTATCCAGGATGGACTGGAGTCCTCTGGTTTGGAATCAAGTGCAGAATCTAAACCAGAAGCTACATTGACTCTGTGACGAAAATGGCTGTACATTCCTCAACCTATGCTATGGGGTGGAAGGTTGTAGGACGCCCCCCAATAGATCAGGGGTGCACTACACACAGGAAGAAGCTACGTGGATACCACAGTACATGTGGCATGCACATGGAGGTTTTTTAGATTAGGTTCGTCCCCACGAGAAACAACCGTTGGTCTGAAAAATTACCAGTTTGTAACACTGATGTGGATGTACCAACTGTAAAAATAGTTAGTTCACCTAAACACGTCATTCCAAAGGATTTAAATATGCTAAACCTCATGTTAGTAAATTGTCGAAGTGTCTGTAGCAAGATCACCGAGTCACTCTTCGAAATAAACAGTAGTAATGCCAATATTGTATTAGGTACTGAAAGCTGGTTGAAACCAGACATAAACTTGAATAGGACAATGTTTAGGAAGGATAGGACTGATGCTATGAGAGGTGGTGTGTTCATTGCTGTTAAAAGCTGTTTAAATGCAGATGAGATCGATACTGGATCAGACTGTGAAATAGTATGGATAAAGCTGTCAATCAGACAAGGAGTGACCGTTTATTAGGATGTTTTTATAGACTACCATCATCTGCAACAAATGTCACAGAACATCTCAGAGGAAGTCTTGAGTACATAGGAAGTAAATATCCAAATTATCCATTACTTATAGGTGGAGACTTTAATCTGGCATCCATTGACTGGGAAAATTACACGTTTATCACAGGTGGCAGAAGCAAAGACTTGTGTGAAGTTATTCTAGGAGTTTACACATTGACCGGATCTTGGCGTGCATCATGGAAGCAGGTCAGAACTGGGTGGTGCCGGTGCTTGCAGATGAGGCTGGTTCCAAGGTGCATCAGTTGGCAATACATCTTGTAAGTTGCACACAGGTGTGATTCATTTGATGGAAACTGTGGAGGGCCTGCTGTTTACTATTACATCCAGTGTTCATCTCCTCTTTATAAGACATGGTCCGAGCATGTGGGAGGAGGCTGCAGTGAGAGATTAACACCATCCACGCACAGCAATATATGCATGCATGTTTCCAAGTCATAATCCGCATAGCTGGGTGCTGTACAGCGGCTTTTACTTCAACTAACGAATGAAGTATGGCTGGTCTTGGTCAGAAGACTGCAGGGAATCCACGTCAAGAAATTCTCCAGGAAAGCGTAGTGCTTCACTGTAGATTAGATCTGCTGATGAGGAATCTATGTCTGGCATGTAAGTGTTTTGAAGAGCAAGTATGACCATCAGTAGATCTGTCACCCAATTACTTTCATGACACATCAATGTTGCTTTAAAGGAAAAGTGCCAACATTCAATCATGCCAGTGCTCACTGGGTGATAACATGTAGTTTTGTGGTGAACAGTGTCATTGAATTTGGTAAATTGGGTAAGCAGATCAGGTTCACATTGGTGGCCATGGTATGTTGTGACATGCAGTGGGCAACAAAAGCAAGATACTGGTATGCAGTTTGACACAAAGGCAGAGGCTAGAGTTTCTGTTGAAATATTGTCAACTGCTTCTGGCCAGTGAGTAAAGCACTCAATAATTTTTGGAGAATAGTGCTGAACATTCAATAGGGGTGGTGGGCCGGCAAATTCATTATGTATGTGCACAAATCATGAAGTTATGTCAGGGAAGTCTTCCACTGGCACACACACACGGTGGGATACTTTGCTGTGTTGACATTGGATACACACATGTGTCCTTTTGTGACATTTTTTTGCATTCCAGACTAAACAAATCATTTTGAGACAAGGCAAAATGGTCTGACACCAGAGTGATACAAGTTATACAAGGCCTTCCACTTGAGATATCACAGTCTAACTTAACGTCTGCTCCAGGAACATTGACTAGCTGCAACTCTAAGGTTGATGCTGCATCACTGAGAAGATTCTGGAGCTCCTCACCAGTGTGTTGTGCCTTGGTGAGTTACGCAAAATCAGTGGTGCTTGACAGACTGTTGATAAGAGAAAGACAGTTGGCTACCACAATGCCAGTACCCAAAATATGTTTGATATCAATACTGAGCTAGGAGATAAATTCCAAATGGTTGTATTAATGTGGTGAGCAACTGTTATTTTGATGAAAGTGTAGGAGAGTGGCTTATGATCCCTGAAGATGATGAACTCTCTGGCTTCTAACTCTGTGTGGAAGTACTTGATTGCCTCACAGATAGTGAGAAGTTCTTGATCACACACACTTCACTTTTACAGTGATGGTGACAGATTACATGAGTGGAAAGCAAGTGTCTAACATAAATCATCACATAGTTACAATGCTGCACCAATAGCAGTCTCACTTGCATCTATCACTAAATACAAGGGGTACATCCAGTTTATGTTGTGCCACGACTGCAGCATTCACTATGCTCTGTTTTGTCACTAGAAAGGCACTGTTCACTGTACTGGAGAACTTCCTTTGGTTTTTGGATCAGCAAATGCCGCAGTCAGCGGTTCCTATAATTCAGCTGAACATGGCAAATGACAACAGTAAAAATTCAACATGCGCAAGAAGTGGTGTAATCCCTTAACAGTGGATGGTTGTGCAATCTTCAAAATGGCTTCTACTTTTTCTGGCAATGGTAGTTAGCCTGAAGAGGAACTCCGTTGGCCAAAAAATTAATTTGCAACTGCCCAAATGCACACTTAGCAGTGTTTACAATCAATCCTTGATGTTCTAAGCATTTATAAACTTTGATTAGGTGTTGCTGATGTAGCTCCATATTGGTGAAAATGGCAAGGATGTCATCCAGATAGGTGAAACACAATGGTACAACCTGTAGTACTGAGTCAATAAACCATGACTCTGTAGCAATATGGTGGCCAAATGTTATAAAAAGACTCTCAAATAAACTAAATGGAATAATGTTGGCTCTTTCAGGGACTTCCTCTGCAACACCGGCATTTGTGTGGAAGCCTTAGCCCAGTCTAGCACACTAACAGGTTGCACAATATACAGCATAGTTGTGGTCACAACATGGATGCCGGACTGTGGTGTGCATACTGTAAGACCTTCGGTACACACACCATCAGATTATTTGACTTGTCGCTCTAACGAAGCAGGTGAGGGTCAGCAATATGTCTTGTGGTCTTATCGTCGCATGTTTATCTTCTGCCGTTAGATCAGACGATAGAAATGCCACTTGCACCCGTAGAGTAGCAGATTGACGGTGACCAACTTTAAACAGAACTTGATTAATTTTCACATACATTTATTAAAACAATAAAAAGCATAGATATTATGCAACTTGATTCTGGATGCTGTTTACAATTGACAATCTGAAGTTCCTTTGGTCTTGGTACGTTAATCCTAGTCTCACATATCTCTGATACTTGATAAAGTGTCTATACATTTATCTTCATGGCTATGTACAGGAATATGATAATCTTATTAGGTGCAGACTGAAACTTGACTATAGACTGGTGCAGACAAATGTAGACTGATGCAGACTAGTACAGACTGATGCAGACAAATGAAGACTGACTAATCGGAGGTCTGTACACTCGTTATAATACCTCGCGCGTTCAGGTATCACTGCACGAGTGTGATCTGCGAGGAGAAAAGGTTCTACGTTAGCAGCAATCTCATTGGCTGCGTTACATATTAATACGCGGATCGGCGAAAGCAGAATTTGGTCCGTCTCCAAGACAGCGCCATCTCGTAGTGCGGAGACGGACGAGCGCTGTGCCTGCACTGTTGTGCTTAGCAGCGGGGCGCGCTCTAGCGGGAAAGTTGTGTACACGCTGACTACGCGAAACTATGTACACAACATGGACAATGGTCTGGCTCTGTCTGATCCTTAAATGCCCATAGCCACTGCACAGGTGCCATGCACCATGCTTACTTAGGCACAAGTTGGAGAAGAGATGATAATGGGCTACTTGACAAGCAAATAATGCCTTCCTTGAGAAAAGAATCAAATTCTATAGTCTAGGTCTACATGAGGTACGTGGGCCATTGGTAGTCTTAATATGACCAGAACAAGTAAGGAATTCCATACTGATAGATGAAGATTAATACTAAATGAAAAATCCCCACTGAATGCAGGAATAAGGTTGTAAATCTTATGTCTGAAACTGTTTTAACTGTCAATGCATTTAAACATAAAAGTATCTTTAAAAAAACTAGCAGCCAGCAATAATTTTAGACAGTAGATGAGTATTACTTTTGATTTAATGTCTGACTGAATATTAAGTAAAATTTATTTTTTTTGTAAAACAAAAATAGTGAGCTGCATTTTTTCATTTGTGTGTGTGTGTGTGTGTGTGCGCCCGCGTAGCAACTTTCCTTCGCATAGCATTATTACATTCCATCCTGGATTTTCTATTGTTTAAAAATAGTAAAATGATGTCCATGTATACATTAAATGAACAGAAAAGAAAAGAAAAGAAAAGAAAAGAAAAGAAAAGAAAAGAAAATTTATGTATTCATTAAAATAATTTAACAATGACTCAATGTCAAAAGGTGTATTGACAGGAACGTTTCTGTGCTGCATTTCACAGTTTTCACACTTCATGCTTTTTTTGCATATATAACATTTACTGATAGTCATAAAAACATTATTATTATTATCATTAAATACAAAAAATGTTTCACATAACTTATGAAAATGCATTAAAGTTTCAAATTTGCATACTCACATTCTACATTTAGAAATGCTGAGGCAGTCTGTGGTTCTCCGATACCATTGGTCACCTCACACATGAACTGCCCAGAGTCATCTGCAGCAACGGGATTTATAACTAAAGATCCATCCCGCTTCACAGTGACACGCGTCTCGAGGGAAGACACTTCTTTAATGGGAACTCCTTCTCTATACCACCGTACTGTCACATTGCCCGGCAATGCCTTTGCTTCACATGAGAATTGGACTTTCTCACCTTCCATCTTAGTTTGGTTTGAAGGAGGGACCATAATCACAGCCCCACCTAAAAAAACAAAGAATATCAGTATATGAATAGCACAAATGGTATTAACATATTTCAACCTAAATAAATGAAAACAATTCATAATAGGATATTACAAGAATCTCGGAAATGAAAATGAGAAACACTAAAACAAAGGAAGTGTGGCCATGGTGGTCAAATAGGTAGAGCACTAGACTCCAGTTCTGAAGGTCCTAGGTTCAATTGTAGATACGGGCAGTCATTATTCCTTGTTCCAGTCCCTTGAGGGCAGCCTAACGTCTACTCAGCCTGTTTCCAAATGAGTAATGGGGATCTTTCCAGCAGCAAAAGGCAGCTCTAACAATGGGCCCACAACCATTCTCCTACCTTTGGATACAACCATCAAGCTGGAGTAACAAGAAATGTGAGCCATTCCAACAGCTGAATTTTTTCCATTGATTACAGCCAATCTTGATGGTCGGAGTTGAAAGTTGCTTTCCAAAAGATCAGTAAAAAAAAACTAGTAAGCTGTGGATAACTAAGGAAATAAACTCTCATGCAAGAGGAAGAGGGAAATTTATGTAAAGGCCAGAGTAAGTAAAGATCCAACATTACTCACACATTACAAAAAAATACTATGGTATTTTAAGAAAATTCATTAAAATGTCAAGTAGTGTGTATATCCTAACAGAAATAAATAATACAGACAGTAAGATTAAAATCATATGGGACTTTGTCAAATGGGAGACAGGACAGCTGTCAGTGTACAAGATTCCACAACAATTAAACTAAATGACAATGTTGTGACTGATAATTCACAAGTTGCAAGTTCATTTAACAATCACTTTCTAAACATAGTGGCAAATACAGGATTAAACGATTCAGTTCAAGAAACAAGAGAATATATTAAAAATGCCATTCCACAAAACTTTAAGCAACTAGAAGTAGCACCAACTGAAATTAATACAGTTATAAAAACTCTAAAAGCAAAAGCTCTTATAAGGTTGATGGTATTTCAAAGAGTCCTGAAAAGTTGTCCCTACTTCAATAAGTAATGTCCTTAGGAATTCTTCGAGACAAGTTAACATATGCAACTATTAGGCCAATTTATAAAAAATGTGACAAGACAGACTTAAACAATTATCATCTAACTTTTTCACTAACATCTTTTTGAAAAATATTTGGATACGCAAGAATAATTGCACTCTTAGTTGGAAAAAATTTAAGTAGCATAACAGAGTTTGGATTCCAGAAAGGTTCCTTGACTGAGAATGCTACTTACATGTTCGGTCATCAACCAGTACATGCATTAAATAATGATATATTGGCTGCTGGTATTTTTTTGTAATTTCTCCATGGCCTTCAACTGTGTAAATCATGATATTCTTTTATGAAAACTCAAGTTTTATGAAATTGGTGGCTTTACACACAGCTGGTCTGAATCATACTTCACAAACAAAATGCAAAAGGTTGTGCTGAATAACTCAAACAACGTCAGAAAGGTAGGAAATTTTAGTGACTTGGGGTAAAATCACAAAGGGAATCCCATTGGATACAATTTTGGGTCCCCCCTATTTCTTACACATGTGAATTACCTTCAACTTAACATTCAACAAGCAAGACTAATCTACTGTTACAATAAATCCTGTTAGAGAGAAAGCAAAATAGGAGTTAGTAAACAATGTTTTCCAAAGAGTTATTAAGTGGTTCTCTGAAAATGGACCCTCCCTAAATTTTGAAAAAACACACTATATTCAAATCTGTACAACCAAGCGTCATAACAACAACTGACGTAGCACATGAGCAGGAATCATTAAGTAAGTTAGAATGCTCAAAATTTTTGGGTGTACATATTGATCAAAGCTTCAACTGAAAGAAGCATATTACTGAGCTTCTCACACAACTGAGTTCAGCTACTTTTGCTCTTCATATGATTGCTAATCTTGGAAATAAACTTATCAACCACCTGCCATATTTTGCACATATCCACTCACCAATGTCATACAGAATAATTTTCTGGGTAACTTACCACTTAAAAAGTATTAACTGCACAAAAGCAAGCAGTAAGAATATGTGGTATCCATCCATGAACTTAATGTAGGTAGCTCTTCAAGGAGCTAGGTATTTTAACTGGACCACCACATTTTTTATTATTTTTTTTCTAATGAAATTTGTTATAAACAATCCATCATGATTTGAGAAGAACAGTGATGTACATACCTACAACACTAGAGGGAAAAAGACCTTTGACAGCCATTGTTAAAGCCATCAGTGGCTCAGAAAGAAGCTCGATAAGCAGCAATAAAAATTTTTTATCATTTGCCCAACAACATAAAATGTCTGATACATAGCAAAGCAAGGTTTAAATCTCATTTAAAGGAGGAGGAGGATATTGGTGTTTAACATCCCGTCGACAATGCGGTCATTAGAGACAGAGCACAAGCTCGGATTAGGGAAGGATGGGAAAGGAAGTCAGCCATGCCCTTTCAAAGGAACCATCCTGGCATTTGCCTGGAGCGATTTAGGGAAATCATGGAAAACCTAAATCAGGATGGCCGGACGCGGGATTGAACCGTCGTCCTCCCGAATGCAAGTCCAGTGTGCTAGCCACTGCACCACCTCGCTCGGTTCCGATTTAAAATCATTTCTTCTGGACAACTCATTCTATTCCACTAACTAATTTCTACTTAAAAACAGATAGCTAGTATTTATTTGAACAAAAACAGCACCTTGTTTTTAAATTTAGTTTTTTAAGTGAACTTGCATGAGTAAGAATAAAATGATAGTGTGTCCATTAATGTTAGCACTAATCATGTATACATATCCTGTAAACTGACTAGTTACACATTCCACTAACCTGTCTGCTAATGGTGCCTGAGCCCCATGTTCAACAGTGTGCACTGAATGCTGTACACTGAAACACTTGTGTCTGCATCAACATTGTACTCTGTCATCAGATCTGCCACAGCCGGCCACCTATCCTGCTTTATTGGCAAGCCTCTGACCACATTCTGCAATGTGGCATGGATGTCCAGCACTTACTCACCTACTCCTGGTTGCACTGTTCTTCAATCATTTACCATGGATGCTCACAACAGTAGCATGCAGAAAGCTGACTTACTTTGCCATTTGAGAGATGCTTATTCTCAAGTGCTGGACCATAACAATCTGCCCTTTTTCGAAGTTATGTGTATGAGTAGATCTAACCATTTTCAGTCCTTATCATCACTAGAATGATTCCACTCTTTCAATTATCAACTTGCAAACTTTCCTTAATGTGTCGTGTGCCCATGTCACCAACCAACAGTCTTACACTGGGCAGTGGTTCCAATGTTTTGGCTCATCAGTACATGTTATCCTGCACTGCCAACTGTAGGACAGGGAACCCATTTAAAAATACACTTTCTCCCAGGTGAAAGTACACTTCTTCCCGCGCCAAAGTACATTTTTTCATGTTAAATGACAAAATATCTTCTCTTGGAGCTGTTTCCAGGCACTTTAGGAAACGAAACCCAGCAAGAAACAACACGATTTGTGATGCACAGCAACACGTACACTGAGTATTTTGCTTTCATGAAAGTATAAATACAAATGCCAGCAAGTACAGCACAGTAGCTCCCGAAGCATTGAAACTGAGATGGTGCTGCACGATGTGCTTTTGTCAGCCAATCATACCTAACATCACATGACCTCATCAGTCAATGACAGTGGACATTCAGAGCATAGTACACAATGATGTAGCAAGCCAATAGCAACATCACTGTTAAGTAGCACGAACACACAAAAGGAAAAGTTAATGGTTAAAATTAATACACAGAAAGTATAACTACAAGAAAAGCTAGGTTTTCATGTAAAATATTGGTCCTTTGTAGCCAAGTGGCTGGTCGTCAAATTGTCAAGTTTTGAATGAGAGTCAAATACTCCATGATTTAAGAAATTCATCATATGTTCTCAAATGTAACATAATTCATCTTGCGTAAAAGGAAACTTACTTTGAAAGTAACACTTCTCAAACCACAATTCGGAATATTTTCCTGTGACATGTTAGAAATGAAAACAGTTGTAATGAAGTACTTCATCCTAAAGCCTTTGACATATTTTTCTGTTGGCAGACGCTTATGTATGCACTGAATTTTGTTGC
Source organism: Schistocerca gregaria (assembly GCF_023897955.1). Taxonomy (NCBI): domain Eukaryota; kingdom Metazoa; phylum Arthropoda; class Insecta; order Orthoptera; family Acrididae; genus Schistocerca; species Schistocerca gregaria. The sequence continues at coordinate 251,419,674 of NC_064925.1, forward strand.
TGCAAATGAAGCATTTTCATTGCAACTTGGTGTTATTCTCTCATTTATGTTTTATTGCTGCAGTATTATTCTGCAGTAGTGGGCTAAAGTAAAATTCTTCATTAGAGCTTCAATTCTTACAAATCAAAATGATAAAAATTTAACTGAAAACTAAAACAATGAGGAATTCCTGGAATTCTAAAAAATTCCCAGGTTTTTCCTGGATTTTTCATGGACGGAAAAGATGAAGAGCCCTTTATGAGAAGTCTGGTTCCAGCAGGATGGTGCTACATCACACACACAAATGCTTAAATGGCAGTTTTCTTGCAAAAGAGACTTGAATCATGCATTCAACATTATGGACATCACCCTGATGACATTATTCTTCAAAAATAAGTCTGGCCTACACTAAATGGCAAGTAATGAGCTTTGGTTTAATGACAATAAACATAATTTTTTTTAAGAAATTGGCTGAGTATCCTTTATTTACAAACTGTGCATCTCCTGTGTGTCACCCTGTGTCACAGCAAAAACTACAGAATTCCAGTGAACAGGATTCATGCCCAGGACTAAGTGAGTTATGTTAACACAGTCTACAATGACAGACCACCGAAATAGAAATGCATTCTGTCACTGACAAATATTCCATGCTTGACTGTCTGTCTCCGGTCTTCCAAATTCCTTTTCCTTTTGAGTGATCTTTATAAGCATGTCATCTTAAACAGTATAAGTAGTTTAGGCCTGTATGAACCCACGTAGTGGCTATTAAGTTAACATACCAATATTGTAGTGAACTGGCATGTTTGGATTTGAGAATTTAATTTCAGATAGCACAATAGGCTGACTAAACATTTTTAATGATTCATACGTTCACACTACATCACAATACAATCATTCTAAAATATGTTCTTACTGTTATAGCTATGTAAAACATAACAATTATTCTTCAGCACAAGAAAAGCATTCACTGCTCAGGTCTCTCTCTAAATTACCTTGTTAACATGTCTCTTCCACTTATTAAGGGCTTAACATGGAGTTTTTGAATAGATAACAAGAATCTGATTAAAATATCTTGGCAAGGTAATACAGAAAAATAAGGCAAAAATAGGTTTACCATACATCTGTGATTAGTTAGGACACTCCCATTTTGTAACAGCTGTCTGGGGGAATTACCTGGTTTGCGAAAAGTCCACGGTTTCAGAATATTATGATTGGCAAGAATTTTTTTAAACTTCTAGATAAATATGTTCGAAACTGTTTTTAAAAATTCTCTTAAGGTCATGCTCCTGCCAGCCAACCTCTTAACAAGTGCTGACTTCAATGGGGAGACCTATCTAGTTCTGTCACAACTTTTTACTTACTGTTAGTCATTTGGTAGCACAACAGGGACAATGTGCTTACGCTGTTTTTGTGTGAGCAATTTGTCTGCACATTTTTGGTCATTTTATTTCGATTCACTTTATGCTTAATCATTTAGCAGTGGAAAAAAAGAGTAAGTTCAATATTAACCTACAACAAGAATATAATTTCCTGAAATTATGTAACAACAGTAACAATGAATGTACTTTGTACTGGATGATTTTCTATTGCACATAAAGGACAGGGTGATATTAAAGACCATATGAAAACAGCAAACATAGAAGTGCCTTAATGCTACTGCTTCACCAAACATAAGAGATTTCTTAAAGTTAGAAGTGGGAATTGTGATATGAAGTGTGCTGCTAAATGGGCTACATTTGCATGCCATGCTGTTAGACACAAATCCTGTTTCAAAACAGTAGATTGCGCATCTAAACTGGTTGAAACATTATATGATCCAAAACTTATAGCTTCTATATTGAGGCAACTATTGTTAACATTATTTTGCCATGATAATGTGTTGTTCGAAAACCATTAAAAACAGAAAAGCTGTTCCAGTGTAAAGTCAAGTGTCAGCACACCAGGTGGGAATGTAAGAGCAGAGAGGACTGTGAGACAACGTCAGCCAATTGCTTGCTGACTTAGCCCTCTCCAGGATGACAACATGATGGCAGCACCCTGTATAAGGAGAGGACATAAGCACCGCACCGCCTGGCTGCAGCCCAGTTCTACTAGTTCTACAGAAGCATCAAGACCAGCGACCTGGATGGAATCCTCAGCTCTATTATTGCACTTGTATTAGGAACTATATATACTGAAGAGATTTCTTATTTACACACACCCATGCCCAAGGGAGGACTAGAACCTCCAATGGGGGAGCCGTGTGGACCGTGACAAGGCACCTCAGCCCGCACGGCTACACCATGCGGCAAGAGGAATGCCTCGAGTTGTTGCAACAGTCTGAAGCCCACATAACTGCTCACAATGTACCAGATACAGTGAAACTCCATTACTTTCTGTCCACGGTAGGAAGTGCAGTGTTTAGACACCTTCAGAAATTGTTTCCTAACGCCACTTTGAGTGAACTTTCCAATGAGGAAGTTATAGATTTGCTAACTAACTCTTAAGACCAACAAGTGAATGTGGTAGCAGCTAAGTACCAATTCTTTAATTGCAAGAAACCATCAGAACAAACTGATTTGCAGAATGTGATGAGGAAATGCAAATTCAATTGTGCTTATGGTGCTTTATATGCAGATGTTATGCTGTGTCATATGATTGTGTACAATGTAATGGACTTAGAGAACAGATTTTGAAACAGTCTTATCCGTCAATCACTCACATACTGCAAATACTAGATCAGTACAGGTCAGGTGCCACGATGGCCGATAAATCTGAGCAGCCAAAAATTTGTTGAGTCGAGTCACCCCTTGCTTGCGACCGGCCCATAAGGCAGGGGCAGCCTGCACGCACCATGCTGTGTAAACAGCTCTCCACTCATGCCGTGTAAACAGCTCTCCATGCTGCGCAAACAGCTCTCTAAACAGCCTGCTACAGTGAATAGAATTTAAGTCATGCCCTCAGTGCTACTCACGGCACAAACGCCAAGACTGCCTGTCCAGACAAGCTCAGTGTTATGTTTGTGGCAAGAAAGGGCATGTACAACAAGTATATTTGCAACGGAACAAAAATAAGAATTCTGCCCACTCACGAAAACTTAGTCACAAGACCTATGTAATCAGTCCAGTGTATTCAAATCCTGCTGCAGGCATTAGCAAAACCAGCAAGCAAACAGTTTCTTCCATACTCCACCAATCCAATAAGTTTTTTGTTCATTTGCATATTAGTAGAAAACTTGTGAAATTTCAGTTGGACACAGGTGCCTCTGTTACATTGCTGGATCATAACACACATGAACTGTTAGGCTCCACACGTCTGTCTAAAACTAGCATGCACCTGATGGATTATAACAGACAAGACATTCCTGTTCTCAGAAAATTTACTTTGCCTGCCATGTATTGCTCATATACACAAACTGTGACTTTCACTATGCTACAATCATACAAATGTGAGAATATATTTGGCCTTGATTCTTTTGATTTGTTTGGCTTTAAAAGTCAGGACAATGCGTTGTCAGTGACTGTCTTCAATGGAAAAGACAGTGTAGCTAGCTTGCTGAAGGAATTTCCAGAACTCTTTTCTGAAGGATCCGGCAAGGCTAAAAATTTTGTTGCAGACAATGCTCAGCCAAAAATTTGTTGGGGCAGAACTGTTCCCATTGCATTACGGGACAAAGTCACTGTTGAACTTAAAGATGCATTGCTCGGTGATCGAAGCTTTGTTCACTATGATCCTGACAAACCAGCTATGTTGTAAGTTGATGCTTCCTCTTATGGAATTGGTGCAGCACTTTCGCACAGACTTGGTGATAAAGACAGGCCTATTGCTTTCGCATCAAAAGTGTTGTCCAAAGCTTAGTATAACTATTCACAAATAGAGAATGATGCACTGGCTACTGTGTATGGTGTCACCAAATTCCACCACTATTTGTATGGCAGAAAACTGTACATCGTAACAGATCACCATTTCATTCAACAAATCCAGTTCCCGTACGAACTGCCCAAAAATTGCAAAGATGAGCTTTGTTGTTGTTTAATATCAGTATGAGATTGTGTATCATTTGACAGCTCAACATGGTAATGCAGATGCATTTTCACATCTTCGGATTGGCCCTGATACAGACTTTGACACTTCTGCTGTATTTTGCTGTCACATCAATGCTCAGATTCTGAATTACTTCAATTCTTTTCTCTAAACTATAGGAAAATTGCACAGGCCACAGAAGCCGATTCAGATCTGGATATTTTGCTAAAATACATTCGCACATCTTGGCCTCACTCAGTGGGTAGCATAAAGAGCTCGGTAGTGCACCAATACTTTACACGTTGGCATAGCCTCACTGTACAGAAAGGTGAGATTCTTGTTCAAAATGACAGTGGACAGTCACATGTGTTGATCCCTACAGCTTTGAAAAAAGAAGTGTGGCACTTACTTCACCAAGGACACTGGAGGATTGTTCGTATTGTATGAAACAGTTAGTGTGTTGACACTGTACTTGGCAGGTTATGGACGTCCAAACAGAACAGATGACGTCACAGTGTCACGAATGTGTGGAAAATCAGTCCGCTCTGTCACAAAACTTCTTTGCTTGACCTAAGTCGTAATCACCAAGGCAATGTGTGCACATAGAATTTTTGAGACCGTTTTGGATTGATTGATTGATTGTGGTAGACTCCTATATCAAGTGTCCTTTCACTGTGCCAATTAACTCAACAACCTCACGAAGAAAAATTCAGGTATTGTCCTCGAAGGTTTACCTGAAGTCACAGTGTCACACAACGGCCCTCAGATCACATCAAATGAATCTGAAACATTCTGTGAACGCAATGGCGTACAGCATCTAACTGGTGCACCGTTCCATCCACAGTAGAACGGTGAAGTGGAATATTTTGTCAGAACCTTCAAGCAGTAGATGGTCAAACTTCGAACAGCACATACATGGATCAAGCTTTGCAACTGTTTCTCACGTCCTATCGTTCGCATCCACGAGACTGACCATCGCCAGTGGAAGTTCTTCACGGCTGCTGTCATTGGACACCGCTCCACCTGATCAGGATCCGACGCCAGAGGAAGGCTGCAAGTATCACTTCACGCTGCATGATATTGTGTTTTCCAGTGTTTTTAGAAGCAGCAGACAGTAGACACAATGCAAGATTCTTCATGGACTTGGCGCATGCATGTATCTCATTTCAGGCCCAGACAGATTGCAGCTCTAGCATCACAATCAAATTCGCCACTGTCATGTACATCGTAATCCTTCTGTGTCTCTTCCCCCAGATTCATGAATCCCAAGGACAGCGTGGCCACAGCAGCTGCCAGAGGGTGTCACCATGACACCGTGGGATGACCCCATGGAGACAGAGCGTTTGCCTCCTCCGCCTCCTCTTGTCCTACTAATGGAACTGGACCCGCCCACACTGCAGCAGCCGACACCTTTTGCATCTGGTTATGAGCCTCAGGAAGTGGACACATTCCCTTCTGGTCATTTTCCAGGATCCGTTTCTGCCAGAGCGAAGGATGGATGGCAGGGTACGACCAAAAGCCTGACATCCCCTGCAGCCAGAGATTCCTGCCCAGTACAGTGTCCATGATCCTGCCTCCCCTCCCATTGTCAAGCTCCTTATACGACAGTGGTCCATCACTTAAGGGTGGGGGGGGGGGGTGGGGGGGGGGGAGAGGAGAGATGTTCCAGAGCTGCCAGGTGGGAATGTTAGAGCAGAAAGGGCTGTTAGGTGACGTATTGGTATTAAGGAATCCCATGAATGCCAAGATAGCTTATTTAGACTAAACAATTAATAGACCAACAAATAAAACTCAGAAGGGTTTTAAAGAACATAAGAAGGTACACTAAACTGCAAAATTTGTGTTTTAAAGGCAGTTTAAACAACACCAATTTTAGGTTAGTTACAGTGGGTGATTATCACCTGTTACTAGTTACACACTAAATAATTATACTGAGTGAAAAATGCTACAATATCAGCAACACAATATGGACATATCTATTCATTCAGATTATGAATAATGACTTTCAACAATGTATTCAGATAAATCAGATTTCTTCCTTGCAATATTTTCTACACTCTGCTACAAGAGCCAGTCTACCCTGTGTTACTACAGGACAGGAGGGAGGACGACTGCAGTTTAATGTCCATTCAGTGTCAAAGTCCTTACAGACTGGGCACAAGTTTGGATAGAAGAAGGAGTGAGAAGTAAACTAGACAAACCTTCTTCAATTAAACCACACAGATATTTCAATTAATCAATTATGGAAACAAAAGAAAACTTTAATCATGATGTTCAGATCACGATTTGAATCCCACTGCTTCCTTGAGCAAGTCAAGTGTGGTGCTAGTAAAAACTCAGACAGATCCTAAATGTGCTGTCTACATTTTGACACAAGTGTGTAAATTACCATCATGCTTAGGCTGAAAGCATATTCAAAACAATTTAAAAGCATGTTATTAATATAAAGCCTAATCACTAGTAAGCAGCAACCATTCAAATGAACCAAATTTGATAGATTTTCAGAATCTGAAGTTTCTTCATCTAGCAATATACGCAAAACAGACTGGTGGAAATAGGCCTATTCCAAGCATAAATATGAGAGTCAGAATCATTAGTTATAGGACACACTGATGAGCAGAAAGGTAGAAGGAAACAATGAAAAATCACTTTCTCCTCCACGCGATCCCTTTTGTTCTTTTTCTCTGTTTCTGTTGATAAAGACTCTGGCCCGAAAAGCTAGTATATCTGTCACCTATTTCTAATGTAATTTTCTGCTGCCACTTGGTAAAGATCTAATCTGAATGTAGTTTTATTTTGATAAGCTTTTCTTCTTTACTATTCAAGTATTATATATTTGGTACCACTATCACAGTGTCTCACAGAAATCTTACATAACTACAATAGATATTGCGCCACTGTTACAGTGAAAGATAAAATTTCATATTTACCAGCAATGATCACTCTTGCTGTGTGACTGATTTGTCCTTCTCCATTTCTTGCAATACATGTGTAATCCCCAATATCCTCATGCCGGATATTGGAAATTCGTAACTCAGTCCCATCATTAAAGATGCCAATAGTGGCTGAGGGCTCCACCGGATTGGCATCTTTGTACCAAAGTATTTCCGGTGTGGGCGTGCCCTCGGCCTGGCAATTTAGAATTATTGCATCGCCCAAATTTACATAAATAATATCTTCTGGTGTAACACTGAACCTTGGAGGTGCTGCAAAGGAACAATAAATGTGAGTTTGCTGGTATTTTCAATTTAACATTTACAGTCAATCATTTTTAGCAAGGCATGTATAAACAAAAACAAGGGCAAAGAATGCACACATACAAATAAAAATTTCATGTACACACTAACAACAGGAGATTTTGATATGGAGAAGATACGGTAGGTACTCAGCATTAAATTAAAAATCTCTTGAAGCTTCATAAAAATATAACTGAGAGGGCAGGGCACCAAATGCCTTTAAGCTAACAGGCAGAATGGTAAACTTGTATACAAAAAGTAGTTTAGGCCTTCATATATCTAATTTACTTAAAAGTAAATTTAGAAACACAGTATATAAATGTACATAATCATGAGCCTATGTAGTTACTGTCAGTCTATTACTCATCAGTGCATGTTATGGGTCAATGATCTGTCCACTCAAGTATTATTAATACTCCAGCCAGGATTTTCTACTAGGCTGGTGCAATAAATGTCTTAGAAGTAAACAATGTGTGCTCAGAAGTACAAAACAGAGTGGACAAGAAGAAACCAAGAGCCTATTTACTGTGGTGTAAGGATCTTTTCTTCCACACTTTCACTCTTTTCAATGTTATAATTTATTAAAATTATGTTTGAAATATGACAAACATAAAAGTGAAATAACATTTGAAACAAGCTAAATGAAAAAAATGTACAAAGTGTTTGAAGCTTTGTCCAGTACAATGATACTGGAAACTGGATGGGGAACAAACCATAAAATAAAGAAACTTTAAAGTGAGCAAGAGGTGGAAGTACAGTATTTATACATTCAGAGAGTCTCAAAACTTTTTACCAAGATTAATATCTCAGCTAGATAGCAGAAAAATAAACATATATGGAATAGAGACATAGTGTTTCCAACACTACCAGATGATTCTCTGGAAAATTTACAAAGTTGTTACGAATAACTGTGTAACATGGCACAAGGAGGTGTAAAATTTACAAATTTCCTTTTATGTACTGACTGGCTTCAATATATGTAACAGAGCATTGGTGAAGTGATGAATACACATGCTCAAAAATTTCTATGTGTACTAAACTGTATCATAAGCAAATGCAATTCTTGCAATGAGAATCTACCGACTCAAATTATGGTTTCATGCAAATTCACCTTCATATGACTCCAGAATAAGAAATTTTGGCAATGGTTTATCATTTCACTGGTTGCTCAGCTCTGTGGCTGTGGATTATACTATTTTAAGAAATACAGCAACCAGCCATTTCTTATGTGTATTTTTACTAATGGCAATGTGTGTTTTGGGCTTTCACCCATCTTCAATTGGCATTATATATATATATATATATATATATATATATATATATATATATATATATATATATATATATATATATATAAAACAGAAAGAAACTTCCACATGGGAAAAATATATTAAAAATAAAGATTCCAAGACTTACCAAGCGGGAAAGCGCCGGCAGACAGGCACATGAACAAAACACACAAACACACACACAGAATTACAAGCTTTCGCAACTGGCAGTTGCTTCGTCAGGAAGCTTCCTGACGAAGCAACTGCCAGTTGCGAAAGCTTGTAATTCTGTGTATGTGTTTGTGTGTTTTGTTCATGTGCCTGTCTGCCGGCGCTTTCCCGCTTGGTAAGTCTTGGAATCTTTATTTTTAATATATATATATATATCTTCAGTAAGATCATTATCAGAACATGAGCAGCAATTGAAATGATACCTCTGGCTCTCAGTTCAGCATGTTGAGCTGATCCAAACTCTCACCTAGCACCCCCTATCCACAGCCCCATTGTCCTACATGCTAATTTTTAGATTCCTGCAGGAGGTCGAACATTGATGTGCATCTGCACTGAAGGTTGTGGATTCATTGTCCATTGCGGCAAATCAATTACATGAAAGCTTCGTGTCTGTCAGACACTATGCATTCATGTGATTGTGAATGGAAGAGACTCATAGCAATTTCATAAACCTAATGTTTCTGAAAGTAAAGCTGTCCACAGCCTTAAGATTAGTTTGAAACCACAATGCTGTACTAGGTATGGTCCTATTGGAGCTGATAAGCATTTTTCATCTTCTGTTCTATCAACCAACTTACACGACCAAACCTACAGTTTAATGTGGATACTGAACTGCATGGACCGAACATTCTTCTCGTAGTCCCATTACTGGTACAGTAATTGAACTCCTTGATAAATTTAAGCAATTTTGGTTTCTTATTGTCGTTTTCTAATGTCAACATTATACTCTGTACTCCCCATGGTTGCTGCATTTAGGAAATAATGTGGTGGTACCATGTTGCTTTCCACATCACAGTTTTGCTGACATTCAAGTCATCCGCTCCATGTTAGTAAATAATCAGCCACAATCCAGATTGACAGTTCATGTCTTTTGCATTATGCGGATTCTGATGGTATTGCTTCCATCATCAACCATCAGGAAGAAAGACTCTTCCATTAATAAAATTTCAACATGAAAATCAGAAAAAAAGAAGTGCAATAGCTGTGACTACTAGTTAAGAAGCACTCTAGAACACAGAGAGGGGAAAAAATTCTCAAGCTGTTCATCTGGACAGAGCTCCTGTAAGGCTATGAAAGAAGAATGCTGCTGAAGACATACAGAAATTGGTTTTGGAGTAGATTAACGAGGGCCAGTTGGACAAAAAACCACATCCAATGGGGATAATTTTGAAAGAGTTCAATGAGCAAAAAAACCGTCTAGCAACTATCCAAAAACAGAAAATAAAATTTTTAGACATTTTTTTAGATTCAATAAGTATTTAACAGACATACTGGAAGAAAAAACTTTGGGGAAAAAAGGGGTAGAATGGAAAGAAAATAGTAAAAGACCTATTTCAGGTAATTATTTGCTAGAATTATCAAGACATGAAGAGAAAAGCTCAAAGCAATGAACAGTGGTTATAGTAACAAGGTACAGCCATCAGAAAATGACAATATTTCCTAATAACCAGTTATAGTAATTTTAGTGTAGGTGTATGAATGAGTTGTTCCTGATGGCTATTACAGGTAAAATATTGTTATTGGGATGAAACTTAAAAACACTAAAAGATGAAGTTCCAAGTTTTGGAACTGAAATGTCATAGTGGGATATAATTCCGCATTGTATTAGCAATATTTGTCTGGGACAGATGTCTTGACCAGAGCCTCGCAAAATACACAATACTTATTTCAGCATGATTCCCACTTCCCATAATAACTCTATGTTTTCATCAACAATTTTCCTATTCACTGTGAGCTCCAGATATGTTTCGCAAACTTATCAAATTTTATATGACTTTTCAGGGATTTATACATTATCTAACATAGGTTTTCTGAATTTACAATGGATTTTCAGTTTTTATGACGAAAACTGCATTAAACATACCATGGATAAACTTTAGACGACACTAGGCATTCACCCTTGTTAGCTTAATCAACTCAAAACCAAATTACCATCTACCAACAAAAACCAGATCTCTCACTATGCTATAGATCAGTATGTTAATACAATCAAGATTTCAGGAGATTTGGGGGGGGGGGGGGGGTGTCCAATATCACACTCTAGCCCTTACGACGCACAAAATGTCTACCTTTGACATGTTTAAAATACTCATAATTATACACTGAACCAAATCTGTATTACTAAGGATAAAATAAATTGTATTAAAAAATGAATACATTGAGAAATTTGCATCATTTGGAAATCATACATCACTAGCCTCCTACCTGTGAACCTGGTACTGTGACAAAATTTATATCAAGCATTCATCTACAAACAAATATTACAGTCCAACCAACAGCCTCTGGAAGCAATCAAGCATACATCATTTCTTGCTAAACACAAAGAATAGTTGTCAGTGGTGGCCTGACTAAAAAGGGTGGGTGCAGGCAAACAATAAACAGTCTATGTGCATAACGACAATTTCTCAGTGAAGAACTCAAGGGCATAGAATTCAACAAAACAAAGGACCAAATATTGTTTAACAAAGGACCAAATATTGTTTTAACAGTAGTGTTAAAATTTGTAAATGAAAATCATGTAAGATGATTCTCAATGTCTGGAGAAGGCAGACTGTTTTCCAGCATTTACTGTACCCCCTAGTTTCACCTTGGTTTAACATTTCATGAATATACACAAAACTATACTTAAAGCACAGATAATTCCATAACTAATAAATAGGTATCCATTAACAGACATCTTATTTCTAGAACCAACTCTTCTTGTGAAGCATTCATGCTCTAGAGATGTTTCTAAATCTAACATCACATGGGTTCAAATGTTATTAATGAGTTAAACAGTAAAAGTCATTAGTGACTGAAATTATACCGAACTAATTTAAAATACTGCAGGAAATGTACTGGCCAACTGCAAATAATTGACTGATGTTACCTTTGAAGCAAGAAAATTCATTTAATTACGTTAATATTTACCAATAAAATCATTTTCTCCAAGCGAAATATAAGAACACATTTGTTATTCATTATGACGAAATTAATACCTTATTGAAATACCTTAGTGTCGAAAACTATCTCACTTTGCACACGGAAATTAACCGCATTCTTTTTCACGTTACAACATGCAAGATGAATTTGCACCTGAAATTTGAACAATTTGAGAGCAATTCGTGTTACTGGAATGATGTGTACTGGCAGTCCTTTCCAGTTACTTGACTCATATCAGGACAAAACCATATTGTAGAAATGTTACATTAGTGGAGTTGCAAAACAGAGAACAAAGCGAAGTTTTAATTTACACCACAGTTTTTCTGACACTGCGTGCTAATACAGAAACTGAATTCAGGTTCTAGTCTATTATGAGCTGTACACTAGTCCTACAAGCCAACACATCCAAGTTCATCGCACAGCTTCAACCACCTACCCCTTCTATCTTACAGACTCTTGAAATTAACTCGTGGATAAACAGGCCAACCATGCTACTGTTGTCACTCAGAATTAATTGCCTCGTAATTTCATTTCAGCACAAACTCTGCTAACAGTGACCGTTAAACTGATATTAGCTCACGTACTGCATCCATCACCCTTTCACATAAGCCTTTACAAAATACAGCTGGCATGTTCTTCACTGATAGGTGACTACACATTTTAATACATTATTTTCTGTAAAATTTCTGGGAAGGCTCCAATTAGTTTTGTTTCAACTGAAGATATATGCTTATCTCCATTTTTTGCGGGTACGGTAGGTGTTACAATATATGCCTCTCTGAAAGCATACGCCTGCCTTGATTCACTGACTGACAAGAAAAAGAACAACGCACAAGTGTATCCTACTCTACCGGAAAAACTCTGTTGCAAGAGAAAGTATTCGTACTGTTGCTAGGTAGAACAATGATGTTTATAGACGTTTCATTAATTGTTCATTTGATACTTAGTTCTAGTACATACGGTGTTCTGTTGAGTAAATCTAGTAAAAAAAATCTGTCAAAAATTTAGGAAGACTGAATTTGAAAGCAACAATGTTTCTATCATTGCCATTGCCTGACACAACCTGATTTCCATTGGTTGTTATAGGTTTCCCATTTGATGATATTCTGGAAAATACCAATGTACCCAAGAAAAATATGAGACTGCCAATATCAGTTAAGCAGTAGCTGTTCGGCACAAATACACTTAGGCCTAAGCAATAATGGGGCAATTTATTGTTAATATACCGGTACGGAAATGATCAACTGACATTTGGGTGAACATCATTTTCGTAATACTATGTATTATTTTTTTGCCCTTCTTGACAAACTTTTGCAAGTTTTTCCAAAACTGTTGACAGTTAGTCTACGGACTCTTCTGCATTACAAGTTACCCTGATTTCCTGGCACAAGGTACATTAAATACGCTAACGTCCACCTGTTCAGTTTTATCTTTGTCACGTGGGCTACAGTATTCAATGAGTAAGTTTTCCCATACAAGTTTTATCGTAACGTTACATTACATATAATTCCATTATATTATTTTATTAGCTACGCCTAGCACAAACTGAGCTCTTTACGTGGTTTATAATAGTTCTTACCGAGTTGTCCACATAAGCGAGTCACGAATTTGGACTTTTCATACACTTCTCGAACATCTCTCTTCGGTTATGCAGATGTATATTTTACGTCAGCGGAGTGCGGCTTAATCATAATAGGCCAAGAGGAGAGATATAGCAGTACTCAAGTGCACTGAGCTGTGAGTTTTGTACGAAGCAACAATACAAATTTAGAAACGCCCCACTAGGCTTGGCCACTGTTTCGATACAGTGTATCGATACGTGGAACTGTTTCAGTGTTTCGGAACGGCTGTGGTACACTGTTTCGAAATAGTGGTGTTTCATTCCGCCCCTGTCTCGGATAGCCCGACAAGATTCGATCTCGAGCCAGGCACAGAAACTGTATCGTTGTTTCAAAATAATGCTGTTTCAGTCCACCTGTGCTTGGAACGAACTAATTGTATCGAAACACTGATGTTTCATTCCGCTCTGTGTCGGACGAGATTCGGGCTCGGCACAGGTACTGAAACACAGCATACCACTTCATGAAACACTTTCAAGAGTGTCGAAATCTTTTTGACAAGCAATAGCATGAAGCTTAAGATATCCAAAAATAAAGCTTCGTTTCTAGCTGACTGTCCTATTCCGAAATGGCGTAACATCTGCTTTATAAACGCTAACGAAACAATAAAACAACGCATTATTCACAAACAATAAATATGTGAAAATCATTAAGTTAAATTACGCTTTTTTATAACATGCGCTTCTCTGTTCATGCACAGTAATTATTAAGAAACGCAAGTAAGCCTACAACATTTTGAATAAAAAAAGGCGTACAGTGACAGTAAGTAGACATATACATAAATTTGATGTAGGTATAATTGCAAGCAATCTGTTGGCCATGTAACTTTTGGTGAACGGGAGGGGCTGGAAAGCACGGTGAGTAACGGTTCGAAACACCTTGAAAGACAAAATTTTTTTCTGGTATCTTTTGTTATTTATTCGAATTATTTGGTGTTTTTTGTGAATCCATAGTCACTGTGCTTATTATCCACAATGATTCCCTTTGTGTGCATGGAAATTAGCAGGATGGGTATATTACCCATACTAAGCATATCACATCTGCGCAGACAGATCGTTGCGTGTGGACAGAAGATTTGCAGTAACCTGATGTGTGTGCAAAACCTGGAAGTTTGAGTTGGAGGTTTGAGCGAAACCTCTCAAATCTGTGGGTTCAAACCACATCTGCGCAGACAAGTTGGAGCGTGTGGACAGGAGATCGCCGCAAACCTGGCACGAAACAGCTGTTTGCTCAGTCCAGTGTTTGTATTTGTGCGCACCGGGCATTAAAATGGCTGCTACTCGTCAGTGTTCTCGAGAGTTTGTAGGTGAATTCATTGAAATATACAGAAACCACCCATGTTTGTGGAAGATCAAAAGTAAAGAATATAATGACCGAGACAAAAAGACATCAGCATACAATGCTCTAATTGAAAAATTGCGGGCAGTTGACGCCTCGGCAAACAGAGAAACGGTAATAAAAAATAAAATGTTCGTTGCGAACTGGCGAAATTATTTGCGAACGGATGTTGAAACTTATAATTATCTCTTAAAGCTTGTAACCCCTCATATTATGAGAAAAATACTTGTATGAGAAGGGCAATATCTCATCATGAACGGCTGGCGGTAACATTAAGATTCCTAGCAACAGGAAAGAGCTACAAGGATTTGGAATTTTCATCTGCAATATCGAAACAAGCATTGAGTGAAATAATACCCAACACGTGTGAAGCTATTTACGCTTTCCTAAAGGATGAGTTCATGAAGGCACGTCAAGTAAATTAAGTCTGTCAGCGAGCTGTTTACCGTAAAGAGTTATCCAAAGTTCAGAAATCTAGAAGATCTGGTGTAGGAGTAGATCTAGTATACCAGCCAACGTTATGGTATTTTGATCTGCTTGGCTTTCTTAGTGATCAAGAAACGCCAAGACCAAGCAGGAATACAATTGAAGATGAAATTGGAGTATCAATGTGCGAGGAAATGGAACACGAGGTAGTGTAAAACAAAACAGCTTCGCCCTGTAACTCTCGCAGAAAATTTACGTGAGATAACTGCTTTCGCTTTAGCAGCCACCGTCTACATCATTTTGACCGCTTCCTTTGTTTCCTGCTGTTGGTCTGAATGTTTTTTGCAACATAAGTTGCGAACACTGACCACAACAGAACTTCCTCCATTTCTATATTTCAAAATAACTGTATTAAATTTTGACGTTTACGGGGAGCGATCTTTTGCATGTACAGACATCTGCGCCGATGTCTGCGCAGACAGATCGTTGCGCGTGGACCGGGCTTAACGGAATGTGGGAATCCCAGTAGCATATCCGTTGTTTCTGCAGTTTGCTACCACCTCCAGATCCGTTCGTGGTGGTTCTTCTGTCTTCAGATATGGCTGTCCTCAGCCAATTGAAAAGTATGAAAGTCACACGACACGAAAGGAGCGCATTTGCTGCAGGAAATACGTAACTGCCAAGACGCCTAACCTAAGTAATAGTTTCATACTTTCTGCGATATGATTAGCGCTCTCGCACCTCATTCGTGTTTATATGGACGTACTTACACAGTAGACATTCAAGATGATAAAATGTGTATGTTTATTAGATTACAAAACACAAACTGTTTCACTGTTTCGAAACATCGTATCGAAACATTACATTGTACTGTTTCATTTGTTTCGAAACAGTTACGTGTTTCAGTTGGCCCATCTCCACGCCCCACGGAAGTAAACAATGCTTAAATGTTCTTGACGGCGGTAATGATAATTACTGTTACCAATGCAACATCAGTTCTCGAAAGCAAGACTGTGAATTAGTTTACTCGTTATTCTAACAAACCCTTGCTTTTTTATCTCTCGCAAGGATCCGCGAAATGCTTCTTCATACATTGGAAAAAAACACCATACAGTACAAAACAAGATTCTCCAGCTGCCACAATGCAGCATACACTATTCGTTATTAACTGTTATTGTTAAATCTGTAGCGGCGGTAATGGTTGTCGGCCGCTAGAAAACACTAGCAGTCCGAAGTATTCCGAATAGGTATTACCGACTTCTGACTACTCAGAGAGGGGTGGCTGGGTAGGCCACCGCTACGAGCACAAGCAGGGAGGGAGCACAAGAAGGTAGTCGATTTTTACAATTAACACGGAGAGGTGTCTGTATGTTCTCCTGCTCCACGTGTTCTTATGTTCTGCCTGCGAAAAGAGTCCTCTCTCTAGGCCCCCATTGTAAACGCACGCTGTTGTAATACGGCCGTTTTTATAGTCTGATGTCGTAAAGTAGCATTATAAAGAAATGACTCTTGCAGAACAGACATCTATCCCTAACATGGTTTATGTGTAGGTTGCGATATCTACCTGGGACCTCGTCGGGACACTGGGCTGTGGGTGTAGATATGAAGTAAAAAAGTTTATGTAACATAAGTACTTTTTATTTTACAAACAACTACATGGAACTTGTTGCACAGAAGTAGTTCGTACATCGTGTTTGTCGGAAAATTTAAACTTTTCTAGGAAGTATTTTTTTCCATTTTACCTATTTATAAAACTCCACGCAAGTCAGCTTGTAGTTAAACTGGGACTGTAAGACAGATTCCACAGTCTCTGGCAGCAGTCGGTTCCATTCATCAGTCCACTGCACCGACATCAGCAAAAATTTTTTCCACAGTGACGCTATTTGCGGGAATAGAAAACAAATATTCGCATAATTTTAGCTTTTGACATTAGCGTTCAGGATTTTCGGTTTCCTTAAAAAAGTAAATCCACTTTTATTCCACCGAATGTTCAGATTTCCATTCTTCCTAGTCACGCTTAGTTCCTAAAAAGCTCTTCTGATACATATATTCCTGAAAACACTTGTCTCCTGAAATCTTCACGCCATGTTTAGTCAGGTATACAATAGTATTTTCAATCATCATACAATCTGGGGTGTCAGATAGCGCCTTCCAATTAAATAGGTGATATTTATTAAAAGAAATAGTCAATTTCTCTAACTCATCAGATGTTGTGATGTAAAAAGCCATCGCATCTTCCTCAAATTTCGAAACTGAAGTAAGTATTTCTTGGTCAGTGTTCTCAGTCCTTGTTCAAATTCATCTGGTTTGCATGTCAATAAAATTGAAAGTCTTCCTTTCATTCAGACATATTTGATTGTCGATTAATATATTTCTTATTTGAATTATTGGAACTTCAGTGTTCTCCATTATACAGGGTGAGTCACTAACTATTGCCACCAAGAATAACTCCGAAAGTATGATAGGAGCTGAAAAGTTTGTAGGACAAATGTTCCTTGGGACAACGTGGACCATAATATGATGTTGATTTTTTGTTGCTAGAAGGGGTTGCTTCAGAGATATGAAGGTCAACTTTGTTTTTTAAATGGGATGCTATAGTTTGGTACTTATTTACTGATAGCACCTATCGAGACTAAACCAATGATGTGTAACAGTAAGGTCTTTGAAGGTCACAAAGGTGGCATGAACGTCCGTTTACAGAATGGTGTTCGAAGTGGTGACCATTGGTATCAATGCAATGCTGCAGTCTTCTCATCATGGATTGGTTGGTATTCCTTATCACATCGGCACTTATGAAGCACATGCTCTAACAATTCTCCCTCGCATATCTTCAGGTGTGGTTGGAACGTCTTTATAAACAATGTCTTTTACGAATCCCCACGAGAAAAAAATCCAGAGGTGTCGAGTCTGACGAACGAACCGGACACGACACATCTCCTCCGCGTCCAATCCAACGATTTGGGAACTGTCTCTGCAGCTCACTTCTAGCCATCATCGAAAAATTTGGCGGACACCCATCGTGTTGATACCACATTCTGTTACTTGTTCCTCAAGGTATTTCGTCCAATAACAGACCTAATGTTTCTTGCAGGAATGTGGTGTACTTCGTATCATTAAGATTTCCTTCGATAAAATAGAGACCTATAATTCTGTCCTCCAGAATCCCACACCATACATTCACCGACCACAGTTTTTGGTATGCAACATGGATTTTCAGTTGACCAATAATGCATGTTATGCAAACTAATATTTCCATGGTTTGTGAAAGTAGCCTCGTCAGTGAATACAATCAAATTAATAAATGTGTCATCCCTCCGAATCTGAAGTTGAGCCCATCGGCAGAATTCATTGCGACACATACAATCCTTACCAGTTAATTCTTGGTGGAGACATATGGTAAGGATAATTATGGCGATACAGAACACGAACAACACTACTCTGGCTCATGCCAGATTCCCTTGAGATCTGACGCAAGACAAGGGTTCGAACCACAGTGGCAAGAGTACCTACTTCCGTCTCCTCTCTAGTGACTTTCCTTTGCCGGATATGTTTCCGACGCGTTAAAGATGCAGTTGTTCTCAATTTATCATACAGATATTTAAACGTACGACGTGTAGGGTGAGTACGTTGAGGATATTTTTCAGAGTATAAGTCCCTAGCTCTCACAGAATTTCGTTGGCATTCTCCATATATAAGAAGCAATCGACTTGTTCTTCGAAGGAATACATCATTCACATTCGCTTGATTCGACGATACTAATCTTACCGTTCCTATTAGTGTTGTATTGCGAAACCGTCGAATGGTGTTTACATGTCAATGTCACGTTAGATGGATACTCCGTTTTCGGCGAATATTTACTATTTGCACGATATACGAGAGAAAATTGTCAGAGTATGTGCTTCGATAAGTGTCGAAGTGATAATGAATACCAATCAATCCATGATAAGAGGACTACAGCACTGCATTGATACCAATGACCATCACTTCGAACAACTGTAAATGGACGTTCATGCTACCTTTTTTACCTTCGCTGACCTTCAAAGACCTTACTGTTACACATCACTGGATTCGTCTCGATAGGCCCTATCAGAAAATAAGTACCAAATTATAGCATCCCACTTTTTTTTAAGTTGACCTTCATATCTCTGAAGCGACCCCAACTAGCAACAAAAAACCAACGTCATATTGTAGTCCCCGTTGTCCCAAGCAACATTTGTCTCAAAAACTTTTCAGCTACTACAATATTTTCGGAGTTATTCAAGGTGGCAACAGTTAATGACTCATCCTGTATATATTTCATGCAGAGCCGAATTTCACTGCAAAAACCTGCAGTAAATTTCACTATTCGGACTGCTGACAAAATCTTCGACTTCAAACATTGGTTTTAATGAAATTGAAAACTTACGAATTCTCTCAACTGCGGTCATTAACAACAGCCATATTTTTTTGAGTGAAACAGATGAGTCTGATGATTGACATCAAGGTATAATAAGAACTCTTTCATCTTCTCTGTCCTCACCGCGTATGCTGAAAAATAACTAAATATTTTTGTGACGATTATTTCGATGTCCATAGTTAAGACTCCAGCGGCGCTTGATGTAGTGGCGTGGGAGAATATGGGCAGGGCATGCAATTCCTTCTACATTTTTCCCTAATTCTTCTTTAATTTGGTGAAACACATTCCGCTGGTAGCGTCGATGAAGCCCTCTGAAGTTGGTATTGGTACTGTATCCACAAAAAGCGAGTAATTTATCTAATTGAAATTGCGATTGTCTTAAAGTGTATAGACAAAACTTTGCAGTTGTCTCCGAAGTTCCCTTACTCAGTAAATCAAACATCAACAGCTTCTGTGTGGATTTCGTCACTTTCAGTAAAGTAGTGAACAGCCAAAGGAAACATCTTGTCGTTCGATGTCTGGGTGCCTGTGCCGTAAAATGAAACTTCTTGCAATTGTTCCGTGCATTCTGACACGCTGTGTGATGCGAGAATATTTTTAACAATCGGTGTAGCTTCGGTCCTGGCTATGGATTTATTTGCCGCGACTTTGGAGTCAGGATACATTGCGGTATTCGGTTTTACGCAACACTCAAGCAAACTGAAGGTTTCATTATGCTTGGCTACCTCATAAGCTATTGTTAGTTCTGCTGCAGCGACGAGCTGTACTTCTTGGTTATCTTCTTTAATCACGAAAGTAGAAATCGGCTTTGCTGTCGATGCTACCACGAATGTTTTTGTAGAAATGTGATGCATCACATCTGCATTATGTCTGTGAGTTACTGAAATGAAACAGCTACAAGTCTCACACAACGTTTCCTGATATGTACATTCTTTCTTGACCAAAGACGACTCTTTTCTTTGATCATCCGAAAAGTGGCGCTTTCTCTTTCCATCCTTAGGCATTTTCGTAAGCTATGATAAGTTTATTAGACGGTAAGCAGTCGACAATAATACTTTGGTCATCGAAGTATACGCTCTATGCACTTCTCGCCCTACGCACTCGCATTAAACACTTCAAACATTACTAACTTGTAGAACCGAGCGAGGTGGCGCAGTGGTTAGCACACTGGACTCGCATTCGGGAGGACGACGGTTCAATCCCGTCTCCGGCCATCCTGATTTAGGTTTTCCGTGATTTTCCTAAATCGTTTCAGGCAAATGCCGGGATGGTTCCTTTGAAAGGGCACGGCCGATTTCCTTCCCAATCCTTCCCCAACCCGAGCTTGCGCTCCGTCTCTAATGACCTCGTTGTCGACGGGACGTTAAACACTAACCACCACCACCATTACTAACTTGTACTTGTCGTCTGTATTACGTCTATTTGCCCGCATCTCGTGGTCGTGCGGTAGCGTTCTCGCTTCCCACGCCCGGGTTCCCAGGTTCGATTCCCGGCGGGGTCAGGGATTTTCTCTGCCTCGTGATGGCTGGGTGTTGTGTGATGTCCTTAGGTTAGTTAGGTTTAAGTAGTTATAAGTTCTAGGGGACTGATGACCATAGATGTTAAGTCCCATAGTGCTCAGAGCCATTTGAACCATTACGTCTATAAAGTATCGTCTTATCAGATCGCTATTCAAATGGGAACTGCCCGATGATTCCGCTTGGCTCTGCTTATATAGTTCCAGGCCCGTACTACAGTTGTTGTGGTCTTCAGTCCTGAGACTGGTTCGATGCAGCTCTCCATGCTACTCTATTCAAGCTTCATCATCTCCCAGTACCTACAGCAACCTTGCAACCTACATCCTTCTGAATCTGTTTAGTGTATTCATCGCTTGGTCTCCCTCTACGATTTTTACCCTCCACGCTGCCCTCCAATACTAAATTGGTGATCCCTTGGGGCCTCAGAATATCTCCTACCAACCGATCCCTCCTTCTAGTTAAGATGTGCCATAAACTGCCCTTCTACCCAATTCTATTCAATACCTCCTCATTAGTTATGTGATCTACCCATCTAATCTTCAGCATTCTTCTGTAGCACCACATTTCAAAAGCTTCTATTCTCTTATTGTCCAAACTAGTTATCGTCCATGTTTCACTTCCATACATGGCTACACTCCATACAAATACTTTCAGAAACGACTTCCTGATACTTAAATCTATACTTGATGTTAACAAATTTCTCTTCTTCAGAAACGGTTTCCTTGCCTTTACATTTTATATCCTCTCTACTTTGACCATCATCAGTTATTGTGCTCCCCAAGTAGCAAAACTCGTTTACTACTTTAAGTGTCTCATTTCCTAATCCAATTCCCTCAGCATCACCCGACTTAATTCGACTACATTCCATTATCCTCGTTTTGCTTTTGTTGATGTTCATCTCATATCCTCCATTCAAGACACTGTCCATTCCGTTCAATTGCTCTTCCAAGTCCTTTGCTGTCTCTGACAGAATTACAGTGTCACCGGCGAACCTTAAAGTTTTATTTCTTCTCCATGGATTTTAATACCTACTCCGAAATTTTCTTTTGTTTTCTTTACTGCTTGCTTAATATACAGACCGAATAACATCGGGGAAAGGCTATAACTCTGTCTCACTCCCTTCCCGACCACTGCTTCCCTTTCATGCCCCTCGACTCTTATAACTGCCATCTGGTTTCTGTACAAATTGTAAATAGTCTTTCGCCCCCTGTATTTTACCCCCCCCCCCCTCCCCCCTGTATTTTACCCCTGCCACCTTCAGAATTTGAAAGAGAGTATTCCAGTTAACACTGACAAAAGCTTTCTCTAAGTCTACAAATGCTAGAAACGTAGGTTTGCCTTTTCTTAATCTAGCTTCTAAGATAAGCCGTAGGGTCCGTATTGCATCACGTGTTCCAACATTTCTACGGAATCCAAACTGATCTTCCCCGAGGTTGGCTTCTGTCATTTTTTTCCATTCGTCTGTAAAGAATTCGTGTTAGTGTTTTGCAGCCGTGGCTTATTAAACTGATAGTTCGGTCAAAACCTGCTTTCTTTGGGATTGGAATTATTATATTCTTCTTGAAGTTTGAGGGTATTTCGCGTCTCATACATTTTGCTCACCAGATGATTTTCTCGAACGATGGCACTAGATCTAGAAGGTGCCTGCATCGTCGGTACAAGATACGCAACATGCAACGCCATCTTTCAGAAGACCTTGACAACTTGTTGAATAAATACAACTAACTGAGTTTTCCTTTTATCTGTGAGCTAAAAGATGGCGTTACTTCACTACCTGAGCCAAGCTCGTAACAGTATTTTGCGAAATCGGGCAAAAATTGGATCTTGTCGGGATGTAAAGACAAGAAGGTCATAACGGTGACACTTCCGATGTAACGGTATGGATGAAAACCCTAATTCTGTGGCAACAGTACACTTGGTTCACGCAGTTGTCACCTAGACAGCTCGTTCTTGTTCAATATTGGAGTTGTAAGCTTCCGAATTTTGTCGATTTCTGACGACCGAGAGGCCTGGAATGAGATGTGACGATGGAGCAAGCTGGGAGAACCTACGGTAAGGGGATATGTAATTTATTTGCCCCTCCAGCCGGTACTGTTGCTGCCCTCAAGTGGTACGTTCCGCAGTGTAAATAAAAAAGAATTCAAGACTTAGCCTACAGTGGCTGACTTGATACTACACTGCACAAAACAATTAAAGAATCAGGTGAGATATCATACACAACAGACATATGGTAAAGTATTTTATACAGATATCTTCAAACTGTAATTTGTTTGTGATACAGTAAGATACACTTCTGGAAATGGAAAAAAGAACACATTGACACCGGTGTGTCAGACCCATCATACTTGCTCCGGACACTGCGAGAGGGCTGTACAAGCAATGATCACACGCATGGCACAGCGGACACACCAGGAACCGCGGTGTTGGCCGTCGAGTGGCGCTAGCTGCGCAGCATTTGTGCACCGCCGCCGTCAGTGTCAGCCAGTTTGCCGTGGCATACGGAGCTCCATCGCAGTCTTTAACACTGGTATCATGCCGCGACAGCGTGGACGTGGACCGTATGTGCAGTTGACGGACTTTGAGCGAGGGCGTATAGTGGGCATGCGGGAGGCCGGGTGGACGTACCGCCGAATTGCTCAACACGTGGGGCGTGAGGTCTCCACAGTACATCGATGTTGTCGCCAGTGGTCGGCGGAAGGTGCACGTGCCCGTCGACCTGGGACCGGAGCGCAGCGACGCACGGATGCACGCCAAGACCGTAGGATCCTACGCAGTGCCGTAGGGGACCGCACCGCCACTTCCCAGCAAATTAGGGACACTGTTGCTCCTGGGGTATCGGCGAGGACCATTCGCAACCGTCTCCATGAAGCTGGGCTACGGTCCCGCACACCGTTAGGCCGTCTTCCGCTCACGCCCCAACATCGTGCAGCCCGCCTCCAGTGGTGTTGCGACAGGCGTGAATGGAGGGACGAATGGAGAAGTGTCGTCTACAGCGATGAGAGTCGCTTCTGCCTTGGTGCCAAAGATGGTCGTATGCGTGTTTGGCGCCGTGCAGGTGAGCGCCACAATCAGGACTGCATACGACCGAGGCACACAGGGCCAACACCCGGCATCATGGTGTGGGGAGCGATCTCCTACACTGGCCGTACACCTCTGGTGATCGTCGAGGGGACACTGAATAGTGCACGGTACATCCAAACCGTCATCGAACCCATCGTTCTACCATTCCTAGACCGGCAAGGGAACTTGCTGTTCCAACAGGACAATGCACGTCCGCATGTATCCCGTGCCACCCAACGTGCTCTAGAAGGTGTAAGTCAACTACCCTAGCCAGCAAGATCTCCAGATCTGTCCCCCATTGAGCATGTTTGGGACTGGATGAAGCGTCGTCTCACGCGGTGTGCACGTCCAGCACGAACGCTGGTCCAACTGAAGCGCCAGGTGGAAATGGCACGGCAAGCCGTTCCACAGGACTACATCCAGCATCTCTACGATCGTCTCCATAGGAGAATAGCAGCCTGCATTGCTGCGAAAGGTGGATATACACTGTACTAGTGCCGACATTGTGCATGCTCTGTTGCCTGTGTCTATGTGCCTGTGGTTCTGTCAGTGTGATCATGTGATGTATCTGATCCCAGGAATGTGTCAATAAAGTTTCCCCTTCCTGGGACAATGAATTCACGGTGTTCTTATTTCAATTTCCAGGAGTGTATTTTGTTGTCTTTACTTGAGGTTTACATGGCGTTTACGTAGAGCGAGGCACCATGGGGCTACTATAATAGTGAAACAGTCATTCTCGATGCCCTCTAATATCGTGTGTGATCACCTCGGACGGCCAGTACAGTTGCACACGTGCGTTACATGGACATTACGGGGTTATCAATCAGCTCTTGAGGAATATTTGGCTATTCTTCCATGAGTGCAATATCCACCTCTGCAACCGTTGTGGGAGGTGCTGGTCTGGTTGCAATGCGTCTGCCAAGTGCATCCCAGACATGCTGAATCGGGTTTAAGTCCGGTGAACAAGCTGGTCGCTCCATTCGTTCAATTTCCTCAGCTTCGCGCGCGTTGTCCACCAGTGCAACTCAGTGGGGACAAGCGTTATCGTTCACCAGGAACCCATCTTATACGACACCAGCGCAGGCACAACAAAAGATCGAAGGATCTCGCCTCTATGCCTCTGAGCAGTCAAAGCCCCTTTCTGAATGGCATAGAGGTCTGTACGTGCGCCAATACTGTCTCCTGCCCACACCATTCGTCCACCACCATGGTACGGTGATGTTTCCTGCACATAAGCAGGATTGTTCCGAGTTCCAAGTTCTCTCCATATGAGGGAACGGCGATTGTCCGGCTGAACAAAAAATCTTGACTCATCTGTGAAAAGCACCCGGCGCCATGCGTTACAACTCCAGTCCTTATGTTTCTCCGCCCAGTTTCTGCAGGCTAAATGGTGTCGTGATTTTAATGGGGGCACACACTGTAGGCCTCCGTGCGTGGACGCCACATTCAAGAAGGCCATTTCGAGCTGTCTGTGTTGACACTGCTCGTCCTGTTGCTGCCTGGAGGGTGCGTTGCAGCTGAGTTGCATTTAGCCTCCTGTCTCGACAGGCTGTTAAAAAGCAGATAACGGTCATCTCTTGCTGATGTTACCCGTGGACGACGTTGGCCTTGCATTCTTTTAACGGTTCCTGTTGTCTGAAATCGCGTCCAGGTCCTGGAAATTACAGTTTAGGACACTCCAATAGCTGCAACCACCTCCCTCTGTGTGTGTCTCGCTTCGATCCGCCCTACGGCTCTCCATGCCATAGTTTCGGCTAAGTCGTGTTGTTGCTGCATTGCACTACCTACTCAGTACACTATCTGAACCCAACTGTTTGTGTAATTCGTTTGGCAGAGTAAACACAAGTCAACACCAACCCTCTCTGCAACAACTTTCCGTTATTACCACTATCTCAGTGACCGTAATGTTGTTGTCTCCACTCCTTAGAACCAGCAGGAAGACGTCGAACCGTTTTAGTTCATGCTGCTGATGACAATACTTCAGAACCTAGATATCTCAACTGATCCCCTAACTATTTTGACCAGTGTACTTCGCAAGTTGTTAGTCACTGTGCCTGTTCATAGAAGCTGAAAGAAGTGAAAGCAGACTGTCAGATGTAGCCATTCCGACGACAGATTAGTACTCAGCAGCTAAACTTGAATTCAGTCACATAATCAATGAGTGTGCTTCGCCCAAAGCAAAGAAATGCAAAGAAATGGTTCAAATGGCTCTGAGCACTATGGGACTTAACCTCTGAGGTCGTCAGCCCCTAGAACTTAGAACTACTTAAACCTAACTAACCTAAGGACATCACACACACCCATGCTCGAGGCAGGATTCGAACCTGCGACCGTAGCGGTCACCCGGTTCCAGACTGTTGTGCTTAGAACCGCTCGTCCACACCGGACGGCTAAAGAAATGCAATGCGAAGGTATAATAAAAACACAATCCTTGAGAGGAAGAATTTCGCGGCTAATAATTGTAGTCATTTTCCTTTTATTTCCCATAAACAGTTCAAGCAATGTTATTAATTTATGAGTTGGTCTCTTTTAAAACCACCCTTACTAAAGCAACAGTCATAAACAATAAGATATAGATTTTGTTTTACTTTAAATTCCTGTAGAAAGTTTATGCAATTTAAAATTTATTTACTGCACTCATCATCATCTGTATCAGGCCTTTTTGTGTGTCATGTCTCTTTCAAAGTTCGTCAAGCCATCTCTTCATTGGCCTTTCTAAAAACCATTTACTTCTTGGTTTATAAGCAGTTCATATGTCCTTTCCATCTTAACTGATATTCTTCTATTGTGTCAATTATGTTTTGCATACTCAGTTCAGCTCATACACCCACATTTATAATTTTATCAATCACAGTAACGAGAGATTCAAAAAGACAGAACACATTTAACACAATTGCGCTGTTGTTTGTTTGTAGCACCATGTCGACTACATGGAGTTTGCGCGAACTACACTACTGGCCATTAAAATTGCTACACCACGAAGATGACGTGCTACAGACGCGAAATTTAACCGACAGGAAGAAGATGCTGTGATATGCAAATGATCAGCTTTTCAGAGCATTCACACGAGGTTGGCGCCGGTGGCGACACCTACAACGTGTTGACATGAGCAAAGTTTCAAAGTTTCCAACCGATTTCTCATACACAAACAGCAGTTGACTGGCGTTGCCTGGTGAAACGTTGTTGTGATGCCTCGTGTAGGGAGGAGAAATGCGTACCATCACGTTTCCGACTTTGATAAAAGTCGGATTGTAGCCTATCGCGATTGCGGTTCATCGTATCGCGACATTGCTACTCGCGTTGGTCGAGATCCAATGACCGTTAGCAGAATATGGAATCGGTAGGTTCAGGAGGGTAATAAGAAACTCCGTGCTGGATCCCAACGGCCTCGTATCACTAGCAGTCGAGATGACAGGCATCTTATCCGCATGGCTGTAACGGATCATGCAGCCACGTCTCGATCCCTGAGTCAACAGCTGGGGACGTTTGCAAGACAACAACCATCTGCACGAACAGTTCGACGACGTTTGCAGCAGCATGAACTATCAGCTCGGAGACCATGGCATCGGTTACCCTTGACGCTGCATCACAGATAGGAGCGCCTGCGATGGTGTACTCAACGACGGACCTGGGTGCACAAATGGCAAAACGCCATTTTTTCGGATGAATCCAGGCTCTGTTTACAGCATCATGATGGTCGTATCCGTGCTTGGCGACATCATGGTGAACGCATATTGGAAGCGTGTATTTGTCATCGCCATACTGGCGTATCAACCGGCGCGATGGTATGGGGTGCCATTGGTTACACGTCTCGGTCACCTCTTGTTCGCATTGACGTCACCTTGAACAGTGGACGTTACATTTCAGATGTCTTACGACCCGTGGCTCTACCCTTAATTCGATCACTGCGAAACCGTACATTTCAGCAGGATAATGAACGACGGCATGTTGCAGGTCCTGAACGGGCCTTTTTGGATACAGAAAATGTTCGACTGCTGTCCTGGCTAGCACATTCTCCAGATCTCTCACCAACTGGCCGGGCAACTGGCTCGTCACAGTACGCCAGTCACTACTCTTGATGAGCTGTGGTATCGTGTTGAAGCTGCATGGGCAGCTGTGCCTGTGCACGCCATCCAAGTTCTGAATCAATGCCCGGGTGTATCAAAGCCGTTATTACGGCCAGAGGTGGTTGTTCTCGATACTGATTTCTCAGGATCGATGCATCCTAATTGCGTGAAAATGTAATCACATGTCAGTTCTAGTATAATATATTTGTCCAATGAATACCCGTTTATCTTCTGCATTTCTTCTTGGTATAACAATTTTGATGGCCAGTAGTGTACATCCACTGTCAAGTGCAACGTGCATTCCACTGACGATTCAGCAAGAAACCGTCTCAGTAGATTTATGATTAGCATACAGAATTCTTGGAAGTTGGTTGCACATGCCTTTTCTGATCACAGTATTTATGGACCTTTCTTTTTTGCGGAGGAATCTGTTACAGGAATATCACACTTGGACATCCAGAAAAATTGGTTGTTTCCTCATCTTCACGGAGATTCCAGTGATTCAGCTTTTCTGCATGACGGCGCGCCACCTCAATTTCACCTTGAGGTGCGGCATTATCTTAACATCACCCTACAGCGTTGGATTGGAAGAGGTGGACAACAAGATATTGTTCACTGCTTTTGGCCTCCCATGTCACCAGACCTCACACCTTGAATTTTTTTTCTGTGGGGGTACAGAGTCTTTGTCCTATCTATGCCATCTGCTCTTCAAGAACTGAGAAACAGAATCGTTGAACCAGTCGATTCAATAAACAGGGACCTGTTGATTCGTATGTGGAATGAAATGAACTGCCGTTTCGATGTTTCTTGAGCAACGCGTGGCGCTCATGTTGAACGTATTTCTGGCGCTACTCTCCATCTCGACTTTGGTCGGGCCTTCTCGTATTTGCTCGTTCGGCACAACTTTCTTCAGTGCGGCAGAATCACGGTGTCAGTGTTGTTTATTCTTCGCTATTTACACGTGATATAAAGGAAATTCACAGGTCCTGTGGCTGTTTGCACAAGAAGAGGCAGACTATCGATCTACCGTCAGAAGCCTTTAATAATTAATGGGTATCACAGAAGAGCAGGGTGAAAATTCTCAGTGTGCATTATGTAGTTTTTCTATGAACGCCATTACAACAACATGCCAAAAAAATCAAATATTTAATTGGTGTTGAAGGAACAAAAAATTACAATGATCGACAGACGATTTGTATGGGATTCATTGTTTTGTAAATCAGGAAGTACTTTGTGCTAAATTTGCAAGCATGAAGCGTGTGATGAAATTAGTGGTACGAATTGTCAACACTCTGAAGTCGCACACATTATTGTACCGTCAACTGGAACAGTGTTTTGATGGAACTGAACAGGGTATGGAAACGGATAAGAATGGTGAATACTTCGAAGTCGCACACATTATTATACCTCACCTGCAATAGTTTTTGTCGGAATTGAACAAAGAGCGTGGAAAACGAAGCAGAGGGAAAAAAGTAAGTAGGCTTTATTATTTTAAAAGTAGTTCCATATCTATTAATGCATTTATCCCACTTTGAAACAAGCCAGTCAGTGCACAGTAGAGTTAGCTAGACATAAATGGAATAAATAAATATTTACTGTTACACTGGTTACCTAGAGTAGGTATTTTCAGATTAACAGCTATATTCCACGTGATATATTTAGTGAAGGGTTTATTTCCACTCACTGTAATGTTTTCGTTCTTCTATTGAATCAACAGTCTTTTTTTTTCGTGGCCATGTAAACACTGGATTTCAGTATCTTACATTCTTCTTCTTCTTCTTCTTCTTCTTCTTATTATTATTATTATTACGAATTCTCTTGGTGTGGTGGTAACAATACTACTATAATATTTCACATCTTTCCTGGTAAGTAGATCCATATGGTAGCTCTGAATCAGGGCTGTTCCGAGATGATCCTACGCTGCTGACATTACTGGCAAAGCTATAGCCCCCATCCTTCGCCCCTTTCCTGCAACACTACGTTTCAGCAATTTTACCTAAGCAGATTTGATAATTTTTATAATTTTGTACACAATTTAAATAAACATTAAACTTTATTTAAAATGTAACTTCAGTGAACTATATTGATGAAAACTATTGCACACAAATTAAATGTATCATTGTAGTAAATTTAGGACAGCAGCTCATGTGAGTTAAGATCTAAATTGATAAATGTATCTAGAGTAGGTTAACACATTTTAATATTTATGGTGCTGTATTATATTTGGACCGGTTCCCGTCAGATCACCGAAGTTAAGTTCTGTTGGGTTGGGCTAGCATTTGGATGGGTGACCATGTTGGTCTGCCGAACGCTGTTGGCAAGCGGGGTGCCCTCAGCTCTTGTAAGGGCAATTAGGAGCTACTTGATTGAGAAGTAGCGGTTCCGCCCACGAAAGCTGACAACTGCCGGGAGAGCAGTGTGTTGACCACGTGCCCTCCACATTAACATTCAGTGACGCCTGTCGGCGGATGATGACATGGCGGTCGGTCGGTACCATTGGGCCTCCCGAGGCCTGTTCGGACGTAGGAGTATTACATATGAACAAATAACGAAATTCAAAATAAGTTAGACCTATTCAACAACGAAGGTTATTCGGAAAGCTTGAGAGACTCTCACATGGACTCTGAAAAGCTCATGTGCACCAACTCCCCGCATGTATTTGGTATTATCGCGGTACACTGTGTAGTGCACTGTGTACTGTGTCATTTCAAAATGTTAAAACAATTGATCAAGCCACCAACTGTGAAATACAGTCAGTAATTCGATTTTTGCCAGGAGTGAATGTTTCAGCAGCGGAAACTCATCGAAAGGTAAGTGAGATGTATAGCTTCAATAGGATGAGTGATAGCAAAGTGCATAAGTGAGTGAGAGCTTTCAAGGACGGATGGGGAAGTGTCCATGATGAACAGCGATAGGGCGACAATCAGTGATCTCGTGGACTAGAAAACTGGTGAAAAACTTTAGGAAATATTTGTACCTCAATTCTGAAAAATACAACTTGTGGGAAATTGCGAATGAAGATATGAGTCCAATTAAACTGTGCCTCAGAACATTCCTGCAGCATAGATGAAGACTATGCTGCAGCATTTCTTCATCTTCAAGCTTCCTCTTGGCATTCCTTTTAGCACTTCTTGCTTCTTTGGTAACTTGAACAGAGAATCTTTCAGCTTCATGCGCCTGTTACCTGTCACACTGAAGCTACTGATCTTCCACATTAGGGCCACATTTTATCCCTAAATTTCTCAGGACTTCCAGCGTTCCTATCGCTCCATCACTGAAATATATCACTGCATCTAGTATGCCGACTTTTAATGTATTTACTCGTACAAAAACATTCTTGGGTAATCTTTCCTATATGCAATGGCTGAAACTTTCAGTTGTATTCTAAGTGCCCCCATGAAGACATTTACTAAGCAAAACTGGATCACTCAGGTCTCTAAAAATTGGTTTTATTTAATTCACAACAGGGTTAGAAGAGAATGCTTATGATGGTATATTTGACCACTTTCTTTCCCTTTTGGTAATCACACCAAGAATCTGCTCCTTTAGGGGATAGTTCGTGAACAGGATGGTCATCTGTGGACAATTTATGGAACTTGGTGGCCCATACAGCTTTTCTCATTGCTGTAAAATCATTCAGAGGTGCAGTTCGTCTAATGGCCAGTCCATAATAACTCTGAAGGCGGTCTATTTCAGTTTCTGTCGATCTGCCTCGGCCAGACAGAGGTTTTCCATCAGATAGCAACTTTCCTTTCATTTCTCTTCATAGCTTCCTCAATCTACCACCCATCCTCTTTTGCACATGTCCACAACACTCCAATTTTGTTACCAAGGTATCACCATAAAAATTGGAAGTCATTAATTTTATTGAAAGCTTTAGAGTCGCCATCGCCTAGGTACTTCGTATATTTAACATTATAAACGGGTACCGAACTCTGAAATATTTTTAGAGCTCCATACCTCCACTGTAACCATCATAATTCTTAGCAAACTGATGTTCAATATGTCCTTCATGGCAGGTGTGGCAGTATTTATATAAGCACTTAACATCAACAACTTTTCCATTCTCCAGAGAAGTAGCACTTACAACACCACTTAAGGAACGATGTCCTCGACATTGCCATGTCCCTTCAAGTGCAGCAGAAATGTCCCTGATTCCACTAATATTTACAATTTCTCCTATTGCACGTTTCATAGATGCTTTAGACACAACCGTCAACGCACCTAAAAGTATTTTTATGTACTCGCTGAACCTACTAGGAGGAGGAGGTAGTCCATCAAACCACAAAACGTTTGAGCAGCCTTTTTTCCTATTCCTATAGAACGCATTGCATACACTAACTTCAAATTCAAATCATATGAATTGTGCACAATGTTCAAAGTCATTTTCGAGGTAGATTTATTGCAGGATCTACACAGAACAACTAATTTTGATGCTAAACCCTTCCTGCTACTTTGATGTTCAGTTATTTCCACACAGCCTACACCATCACATTGTTTACATTTCGCCACTTCCTTTATCAAAGAAGATACGATGCTCACATCATCAACAACAAATACCCTACAAACAGCGTAATTGTTAACACAAAAATTTGAATCACCAGGAAGCGTGCCATGTGGGAGTTTCTTCCCTGAAGTACTGATACATAGGTTACTTTCAAAAGTATGGTTTGCTTTGTTTGTGCACTGGCTCTCACGGAATTTCCTTTTATTGAATTTCTTGATGCGTGACATAGTTCGTATTTATTGCACACTAAAGAATACGTATTTCCACAAATGTATGGGGCAACATACATTCAGTAACACGTGAACAAATTGCTTCAGAGAAACGAAAGTAAATACTAGCAAAGATAATCATTTACAGACACTAGAAACCTGCACTGTAACCAACATAATGTATCACTTTTTTCTTTTCGAAATAATACTGGTTTTTGTAACAAAATTAAGGGGGCATGGCGGCATACATGACTGTAACTTTAAAATTTGGTATATATAGGTCATTCTTCATTTGAAACCCTATAATGTATATATCAGTGTAATCAGGAAAAACTCATCATCATCATCAAAATGTGGGAAATTAAGGAGATGGGACCTGGATAAACAGAAAGAACCAGAAATTGTACAGAGTTTCAGGGAGAGCCTAAGGGAACAATTGACAGGAATAGGGGAAAGATATACAGTAGAAGAAGAATGGGTAGCTCTGAGGGATGAAGTAGTGAAGGCAACAGAGGATAAAGTAGGTAAAAAGACGAGGGCTGCTAGAAATCCTTGGGTAACAGAAGAAATATTGAATTTAATTGATGAAAGGAGAAAATATAAAAATGCAGTAAATGAAGCAGGCGAAAAGGAGTACAAACGTCTCAAAAATGAGATCGACAGGAAGTGCAAAATGGCTAAGCAGGGATGGCTAGAGGACAAATGTAAGGATGTAGAGGCTTATCTCAATAGGGGTAAGATAGATACTGCCTACAGGAAAATTAAAGAGACCTTTGGAGAAAAGAGAGCCACTTTCATGAATATCAAGAGCTCAGATGGCAACCCAGTTCTAAGCAAAGAAGGGAAGGCAGAAAGGTGGAAGGAGTATATAGAAGGTTTATACAAGGGCGATGTACTTGAGGACAATATTATGGAAATGGAAGAGGATGTAGATGAAGACGAAATGGGAGAAACAATACTGCGTTAAGAGTTTGACAGAACACTGAAAGACATGAGTCGAAACAAGGCCCCCGGAGTAGACAACATTCCATTAGAACTACTGACGGCCTTGGGAGAGCCAGTCATGACAAAACTCTACGAGCTGGTGAGCAAGATGTATGAGACAGGCGAAATACCCTCAGACTGAAAGAAGAATATAATAATTCCAATCCCAAAGAAAGCAGGTGCTGACAGATGTGAAAATTACCGAACTATCAGTTTAATAAGTCACAGCTGCAAAATACTAACGCGAATTCTTTACAGACGAATGGAAAAACTGGTAGATGCGGACCTCGGGGAGGATCAGTTTGGATTCCGTAGAAATGTTGGAACACGTGAGGCAATACTGACCTTACGACTTATCTTAGAAGAAAGATTAAGAAAAGGCAAACCTACGTTTCTAGCATTTGTAGACTTAGAGAAAGCTTTTGACAATGTTGACTGGAATACTCTCTTTCAAATTCTGAAGGTGGCAGGGGTAAAATACAGGGAGCGATAGGCTATTTACAATTTGTACAGAAACCAGATGGTAGTTATTAGAGTCGAGGGGCAAGAAAGGGAAGCAGTGGTTGGGAAAGGAGTGAGACAGTGTTGTAGCCTCTCCCCGATGTTATTCAATCTGTATATTGAGCAAGCAGTAAAGGAAACAAAAGAAAAATTTGGAGTAGGTATTAAAATTCATGGAGAAGAAGTAAAAACTTTGAGGTTCGCCGATGACATTGTAATTCTGTCAGAGACGGCAAAGGACTTGGAAGAGCAGTTGAACGGAATGGACAGTGTCTTGAAAGGAGGATATACGATGAACATCAACAAAAGCAAAACGAGGATAATGGAATGTAGTCAAATTAAATCGGGTGATGCTGAGGGAATTAGATTAGGAAATGAGACAGTTAAAGTAGTAAAGGAGTTTTGCTATTTAGGAAGTAAAATAACTGATGATGGTCGAAGTAGAGAGGATATAAAATGTAGACTGGCAATGGCAAGGAAAGCGTTTCTGAAGAAGAGAAATTTGTTAACATCGGATATAGATTTATGTATCAGGAAGTCGTTTCTGAAAGTATTTGTTTGGAGTGTAGCCATGTATGGAAGTGAAACATGGACGATAACTAGTTTGGACAAGAAGAGAATAGGAGCTTTCGAAATGTGGTGCTACAGAAGAATACTGAAGATAAGGTGTATAGATCACGTAACTAATAAGGAGGTATTGAATAGGATTGGGGAGAAGAGAAGTTTGTGGCACAACTTGACTGGAAGAAGGGATCGGTTGGTAGGACATGTTTTGAGGCATCAAGGGATCACAAATTTAGCATTGGAGGGCAGCGTGGAGGGTAAAAATCGTAGAGGGAGACCGAGAGATGAGTACACTAAGCAGATTCAGAAGGATGTATGTTGCAGTAGGTACTGGGAGATGAAGAAGCTTGCACAGGATAGAGTAGCATGGAGAGCTGCATCAAACCAGTCTCAGGACTGAAGACAACAACAACAACAACAACAACAACAACAGGTCATTTTTCATTTGAAACCCTATAATGTATATATCAGTGTAATCAGGAAAAACTCATCATCATCATCATTTAAGACTGATTATGCCTTTCAGCGTTCAGTCTGGAGCATAGCCCCCTTATAAAATTCCTCCATGTTCTCCTATTCAGTGCTAACATTGGTGCCTCTTCTGATGTTAAACCTATTACTTCAAAATCATTCTTAACCGATTCCAGCTACCTTCTCCTTGGTCTGCCCCGACTCCTCCTACCCTCTACTGCTAAACCCATGAGTCACTTGGGTAACCTTGCTTCTCCAATGCGTGTAACATGACCCCACCATCTAAGCCTGTTCGCCCTGACTGCTACATCTATAGAGTTCATTCCCAGCTTTTCTTTGATTTCCTCATTGTGGACACCCTCCTGCCATTGTTCCCATCTACTAGTACCTGCAATCATCCTAGCTACTTTCATATCCGTAACCTTAACCTTGTTGATAAGGTAACCTGAATCCACCCAGCTTTCGCTCCCATACAACAAAGTTGGTCGAAAGATTGAACGGTGCACAGATAACTTAGTCTTGGTACTGACTTCCTTCTTGCAGAAGAGAGTAGATCGTAGCTGAGCGCTCACTGCATTGGCTTTGCTACACCTTGCTTCCAGTTATTTCACTATGTTGCCATCCTGTGAGAATATCCATCCTAAGTACTTGAAACCGTCCACCTGTTCTAACTTTGTTCCTCCTATTTGGCACTCAATCCGTTTATATTTCTTTCCCACTGACATTACTTTCGTTTTGGAGATGCTAATCTTCATACCATAGTCATTACATTTCTGATCTAGCTCTGAAATATTACTTTGCAAACTTTCAATCGAATCTGCTATCACAACTAAGTCATCCGTATATGTAAGACTGCTTATTTTGTGTTCACCTATCTTAACCTCACCCAGCCAGTCTATTGTTTTCAACATATGATCCATATATAATATGAACAACAGTGGAGACAGGTTGCAGCCTTGTCTTACCCTGAAACTACTCTGAACCATGAACTCAATTTACCGTCAACTCTAACTGCTGCCTGACTATCCATGTAAAGACCTTTAATTGCTTGCAAAAGTTTGCCTCCTATTCCATAATCTCGTAGAACAGACAATAACTTCCTCCTAGGAACCCGGTCATATGCCTTTTCTAGATCTATAAAGCATAGATACAATTCAATGTTCCACTCATAACACTTCTCCATCATTTGCCGTAAGCTAAAGATCTGGTCCTGACAACCGCTAAGAGGCCTAAACCCACACTGATTTTCATCCAGTTGGTCCTCAACTAATACTCGCACTTTCCTTTCAACAATACCTGAGAAGATTTTACCCACAACGCTGATTAAAGAGATACCTCTGTAGTTGTTACAATCTTTTCTGTTTCCATGTTTAAAGATTGGTGTGATTACTGCTTTTGTCCAGTCTGATGGAACCTGTCCCGACTCCCAGGCCATTTCAATTATCCTGTGTAGCCATTTAAGACCTGCCATTCCACTGTATTTGATGCGTTCTGACTTAATTTCATCCACTCCAGCTGCTTTATTGCACTGCAATCTATTGACCATTTTCTCCACTTCCTCAAATGTGATCCTATTTCCATCATCATTCCTATCCCATTCTACCTCGAAATCTGAAACATTACTGATCGTATTTTCACCTACATTGAGCTTCAAAATACTCCCTCCATGTGCCCAAGGCATCCACAGGATTCA
The DNA here is from genome assembly GCF_023897955.1 of Schistocerca gregaria. Taxonomy (NCBI): domain Eukaryota; kingdom Metazoa; phylum Arthropoda; class Insecta; order Orthoptera; family Acrididae; genus Schistocerca; species Schistocerca gregaria. The sequence goes on from NC_064925.1 coordinate 251,456,664, forward strand.
CCAGCAGTTTTCCTGACCTGTCCAAAATACTTGTCATTTCCTTCTTACCTCCCTTTCGAAGACTGCTAATTACACTCCAGAATGGTTTTCCAGCAGCTTGACCCATAGTCTCCAACCTGTATCCAAAGTCTTCCCAAGATTTCTTCTTGGATGCTGCAATTATCTGTTTGGCTTTGTTTCTTTCTTCAACATAACTTTCTCTGTCTACCTGAACTCTAGTATGTAGCCATTTTTGATACGCCTTCTTTTTCCTTTTACAGGCTTCCTTGACTGTGTCATTTCACCAAGTTGTTTGCTTCATCCTACTTTTACACACTACTGTTCCAAGACATTCTTTAGCCACTTCTAGTACTGTGTCCCTGTACCTTGTCCACTCCTTTTCCAATGACTGTAATTGACTACATTCAACTAACTGGTACCTTTCTGAGATCGCTGTCATGTACTTGTGCCTAATTTCCTTATCTTGCAGTTTCTCCACCCTTATCCTCCTACATATGGACCTGACCTCCTGCACTTTTGGTCTCACAATCCCAATTTCACTGTAGATTAAGTAATGATCAGTGTCATCAAAGAATCCCCTGAATACACGTGTGTCTCTGACAGCCTTCCTGAATTCCTGATCTGTTATTATATAGTCAATGACAGATCTGGTTCCCCTGCCTACCCAAGTATACCGGTGAACGTTCTTATGTTTAAAAAAAGGAGTTTGTGATTACTAAGCCCATACTGGCACAGAAATCCAGGAGTTGTTTCCTGTTCTTGTTGGCCTCCATATCCTCTCCAAATTTACCCATAACCTTTTCATACCCTTCTGTTCGATTTCCAATCCTGGCATTAAAATCCCCCATGAGCAGAACACTGTCCTTGTCCTTTACTCTAACAACTACATCACTGAGTGCCTCATAAAAACTATCCATCTTATCTTGATCTGTCCCTTCACAATGCGAATATACTGACACAATCCTAATTTTCTTGCTAGACACTGTCAAATCTATCCACATCAGTCGTTCGCTTACATACCTTACTGCAACTACGCTGGGTTCCATTTCTTTCCTGATGTAAAGCCCTACACCCCATTGTGCTATTCTTGCTTTGACTCCTGACAGGTAGACCTTGTATTCTCCCACTTCCTCTTCTTTCTCACCCCTTACCCGAATGTCACTAACAGCTAAACCGTCCAGCCCCACCTTACTTGCAGCCTCTGCCAGCTCTACCTTCTTCCCTGAGTAGCCCCCATTGATATTAATAGCTCCCCATCTCATTACCATTTGTTTGCCAAGTCGTATCTTAGGAGTCCCTGGTTTGTCAGTTAGAGGTGGGACTCCGTCACCTCCAAAGGTCCGAAGCATTTTGCTCTGATTGTTGCCAGCATCATATTTAAAGTACCAGGGAAGAAGGTTGCTAGCCTTACTTGCTCCGAGTCCCATGGGTTTTACCCCTAACGGTTGAGGGACTAACCGGTGGATTTGGTAGTCTTTGCCGTATGAGCGCAAAGGTGACCACGACTCAGAATATGTCCGAGATGCCCAGCCTTCTTCCAAAGTAACTGGTATCCCGACTGTCAAGACCACTTACTTGGCCACTCATACGTTGCCCGTGGTTCATGAACTAGGACATGACTACAGGAACCCACACCATGAACCAGGAAAGACTATAGAATTTAATAAAGCCATAAAAAATTACGATTTTCCAGCATTTATAAGTACCCCGTAAACTCACTGTTGTTAAAGAACACAGGAATTTTGGGAATTTATTATGGCGCTGACAGAATTACAGGAATAGTTTTATAAGGGCATTAGGACACTGCCAGTCTTACACCTGTTCTTTAACTGTTTTCGAGCCAGTTTTCAGTTTCAGTTGAGAGCGCCTCTGTGGGCATGCAGATGGAACTTATCAATCTGGAAAGTAATTCCCATTTAAATGACAAGTTCTTTTACGTTTAAACGAATCAGAGCCGGGCGGTGTTGTCGTGCGGTTCTAGGCGGTTCAGTCTGGAACCGCTTGACCTCTACGGTCGCATGTTCGAATCCTGCCTCGGGCATGGATGTGTGTGATGTCCTTGGGTTAGTTAGGTTTAAGTAGTTCTAAGTTCTAGGGGACTGATGACCACAGGTGTTAAGTCCCATAGTGCTCAGAGCCAATTGAACCATTTTTTGGAACGAATCAGGAGTTCTACATTGTCTTCCTTTGGAAGTGCGTCTACATCTCCATAATAAGGTTCCATCAACATACGTGAGTGAAACGATAGTTTCGATTGTGGCAGTAAATAAATCGCGATTACGTGGCAACATAAGAGACGAAACCCTGCGATACTCTCAGCTGGAACCAGATGTAAATTATGTCTTCGGTGCGCCAAAAATAGATAACCATAATGAAAATACGTTTTGTTTGTGATCTGTGTTGCTGAGAAATATGATGCTAGGCGCATGCGAAAGATTTAGTGTTGCTTGTGTGACTATATTGCCGTGAACAGCGTTTAATTTTCCTATCTCTTTCTCCTCTTCCCAGTCAGATAGTTGGAGCATTAATGGTGGAACAGTGCCTTTGGGCGACAGAGAATTGCATACGCTCAAGAGTTCCACATCTGTACCAAATCCTTGTCAGTCCCTCTTGTAGAGTTTCAGTGGGGTATCGCTGTGGAGTTACTTTCCCAAAGCTTCGTGTATTGTTCCACAGAAATACGAGTTGTTGAATATGTCACTCTTATTTTGTGCTTCAGTACTTGCCCATGCGTAATACTGCATTCTAAGTATTTCAATATATTAACTTGCTGTATGGTCTGTCTATGAATCTCGATCTTAACTCACATGGACTGGTGTCCTAAATGTATTACAATGTTACATTTAATTTGTTGTGAGCAATATTTTTCCAATAGAATTCATTTAAGTCATGTTTTAAACATAGCTTTACGTTTATTTAACCTATTCATAAATTTATAAAATTTACTAAAACTGCATAGGTAAAATTGCAGAAAGGTAGTTTTAGTAGTAAAGGGTGGGAGGTGGGCGCAGCTTTGATAGTTATGCCAGTGGCGCAGGACTTCGGTACAGCCCTGCTTCAGATCTATCATACTATATTTGCAATATAGTAATAGCACTGTTACCATCACACCAAAAAACTTGAAACAGTAACAATAATAAAGTACGATGCTGAAATACATGATTTATATGCCTATGAAAAAAACTTGTTGTTCTAGTGGATTCTACTGAGTCGAAGAATGAAAACGACATGACCAGTGGAAATTAAACCTGTACTAAACAGAACGCGTGGAGTGCTGGCTTTATTTTAAAACTAACCAGTGTAGAGATAACCAGTATTACAGTAAATACTTATTTATTCCAATTATTCCTAGCTATCTCAACTGTGTATTTTAAATTAAGAAACTGTAGATATCAGATTTTTTTTCTCTGATTCAGGTGAGATAATCTTTTTAATAACTATACACGCCAGGTTTGCTGCTACTGGCACTGTACCATCATCTTCATCATCATCATCTTGTACAGTTTCCAGTCCCAGGCTGGGTCTGTTTTGAGCACAAGCGCCATCTTGCTCTGTTTTCCCATCATAATTTCTGTTCATTCTAGTCCAGTCTTTGCCTCCTTTCTAAACACACTCCTCCATATCTTTCAATTATATATCCCTTGGTCTTGGTTTTGGTCGTTCCCTTCACATCTCCATTTCACGTATCTTCTTGTGAATCGTCTTTTTCTCCATTCTTTTTAAGTACCCATACCATGTTAGCCTTGACGTTTCCATCCTGCTCTGCAAGGGTTCTTCTTTTACCATTTCATTCCTTATCCTCTCTCTCCATGGTATTCCTATCCTACGTCTGAGCAACTTCATTTCACACGCCTGTAATCTGCTTACATCTCTTTCCTCAATTACATTCAGATGCATAAGTCAGTACTGGGATATAGCAGCTTCTATATATTAAAAAATGGTTCAAATGGCTCTGAGCACTATGGGACTTAACATCTGAGGTCATCAGTCCCCTAGAACGTAGAACTACTTAAACCTAACTAACCTAAGGACATCACACACATACATGCCCGAGGCAGGATTCGAACCTGCGACCGTAGCGGTTGCGCGGTTCCAGACTGAAGTTGAAAAAAAGATTTAATTATTTGCATCACTGTTCAAGCGCTTTGCTCATCACATGTCTAAATGTTAGCCATTCTTGATAAACTGTACGAATTTCTAAGCTTTCGCATATGGGTAGGCCCCGGCACGAATCCGCCCGTCGGATTAGTGTCGGTTTAGTGTCGAGGTCAGGTGTGCCGACCAGTGTGTGGACTGTTTTTAAGGCGGTTTTACATCTGCCACGGCGAATGCGGGTTGCTTCCCCTTATTCCACCTGAGTTACACCATGTCGGCGACTGCTGCGCGAACACTTTCTCCACGTACGCGTACAACATAATTACTGTACCACGCAAACACTGGGGTTACACTCGTCTAGTGTGAGACTTTACAGGTTGGTTCCACTGGGGGGCCGAACCGCACAATAACCCTGGGTTCCGTGTGAGGCGGCTGTAGGATGAGTGGACTGCTGTAGCCTGTAGTGGGGTTGTGAACCACTGAGGGCTACGGCGGGGACGAAGCCTCTCCGTCGTTTCTAGGTTACCAGTTCCATACAATACAATACAATACAATACAAATATTGTGCAGAGTTGACTTAAAACAATTTCATGATAAAAAATAAATTAGTAGACATGCGACAGCGTACGTTACCAAGTACGTCCCAAAACGCCACGCATAAAAACAGGATTCTTCCAGGTCTTATATATATATATCGGGTTCTATTGCCTATAGAAAGGTAGGGTCAAGTGTTTCGGACAGCCCTCGGTCTGGGGATCATGTATATAACCAACAGAAGGCTCGTCGGTATTCCACAGTACAGGGTCCAAGTATCAATATTACACATTCCCCCCTGCTTAGGCAAATCGAACAAATCGGTTGGTTCTTTTATGTGGTGTGCCTTAAGGGGCTTATGGAGGCACCAATACTTCATGGGCGGTTTTTTTCAAAACACGAGAAAAAGTTTTTGCCATTTTTCGTACCAAAACAGAGCCGCGGAGTCCAATACAGCTATGGACAGCAAATGACTGAAATATTTACGATATGTTCCTAATATCCCGATCTCGAACAGAGTTTGAATTTTTCTTGGCATCTTCATCCGTTTCTGAGGTACAGGGATTCAAAGTTACCCTTATTGTACACGTAAAGTACGCAGGCAAAATCCGATGTGTGGCGAAAACTTAGTTTATAAAGTGACGTAGCACAGAGAAATATGCTATAAAGTGTCTCCGTTGACACGAAAAGGGTTCTGGGAAACGGATGTTGTTGTATCCGGTCCCAATTATAAAACTGGTTTTGGTTTATTTCAATTTCACGTATATAAACTACCGGAATTTAGCTGACCCATAAAGTTCTTTTCATGTTAAGTGACATACTCTGCTAAGGCAGGGAAAAGAAAGAACTAGCGAAAAAATCTTTATACCGGACCACAAAAAAGCGAATACACTCCGATCTGCCCGCTCCCACTCACCCATTCAGCCCAAATCATTGTCATTATCTCTTTGCGTCTCTCTTACTATCAATGTCTCTTGTCTCTGTCTCTTCCCACTTTCTCTCTCTCTCTGTCAATCTGCCACTACATCCTTTTCTTTCTCCCACACTGCCACTGTCTCCTTCGCTCATTCTACACCATAACCACTATCTATTATCTTCCAGTATTTATTACTTTTCCATCTCTTTCCCACCGCTATTGGCTCATTCTCGCTTAGCATAAAAAAGCACAAATATGTTCGCATGTCAAAATTTTTGGGAAAAATTTTAAAGGCGCCGAGAAAGGTACAATAAGGCAGCAGGTGCCCCACTTTTCAGCCAGTCTTTTAAACAGGAACATAATAGCTTTTTTGTGCTCCGACAGTAGCATTTTTCCACTGGTTCTCTTCTTTTCCCTGCCACGGCAGCGCATGTCACTCGCGTAAAAAGGCCTGTATCGCTTGGTATAATTTTGACAGTTTACTTATATGAAAATGAAGTAGCGCAAAACTAATTTTACACCTCAGACAGGATTTATCGTACATAAATTATTTATGTGCTTCAATACTACACCATGAGGTGCTCAGTACCCTTCTTATGAAAACAGAGACCGTTTAAAGCATATTTATCCGTGCTACGTCACCTTATAAACAACGTTTTCGCTTCAAACCGGATTTAAAATGCATATTTTACGTATGAAAGTGTGGTAACTTTGAATCTCTGTATGTTGGAAACTGATAAAGGTATCAAGAACATTTTCAAGGTTGTTTGGGATCGGGATCTTATTGTTACGAATATATAGTAAAAATTACATCCATTTCCTCTGTGTAGCCGTCTTGGCACCTGCGTTTCAGTTTTGGTACCCGAAAAGCATGTTTTTGGAATAATTCTCGATAACGCGTGGATTTGAGAAAACGGAAGGATGCCAGTTCTAGATAAAGGCCTAGAGAAAATAGCTATTCACATTTGAGAAATTTCCTGCTGTTATTTATTATTTAGAGTTCGCCTCATACCAGATTTGACGTGCGTATTTTACGTGTAGAAGTAAGGCTGTTCAAATGTTCGTGAATTCCTAAAGAACCAAGTTGCTAAGGTCATCGGTCCCTAGACTTACAAACTTCTTAAACTAACTTATGCTACGAACACCACACAACCCAAGCCCGAGGGAGGACTCGAACCTCCGGCGGGAGGTGTCGTGCAATCCGTGACATGACGCCTCTAACCGCGGGGCCACTCCGCACAGCTGTTAAGGCTGTCCCATGCGCACCGATGTGGGATTCAGATGGATGATTTAAAGATTTTCCTACAGACGTGACCAGCGACGTACCAGAAAAGACGAATAATGCATTGTAGTTGGTGGAGAAATTAGTTTCATGGAATTGAGGAGAGTTATATTGGCCTATTTTGTTTCATGTATCACCAGCGTTTGTAGCTGTGAAAGTAATGAATCCAGTTTACGCGAAAGTCGGAAATATTTATTTTCTACTAATTGTGCGGCTCCGTCGCGATCAGCTGAATGAGTGACGACACAGCTTTGGCCGTCTGATCTATTACACTAAAGGACAAACTTTTCTGAGCGCGACAACTTTTAACTATGCGAGATTGCGTGGGTTTTGGATCTACGATGTTGATCGATATTTTTAATGATGATTAACAGTACCGACAGCAAAACGATACAAGTAGCAATTCCGAACATATTGGCGGAAGGAGAAATATCCGACGAAACCGTAACAACTTACAGCGTGGAACGCCCAGTTGACACGCTCAACGACAGGGTTAACTACTGATATGAGCTAATTTTGAGTCGTTTGGGCTACTTTGAAACGTCGAGGAAAGCGAAACGAGTTAATAACATGTCCAAAAATGGCAGTGGCAACCGACATCGAGAAAGTGAAAATATAACTTCTGCACCGATTGTTTGCAGTAATGTAATGTTTTGCAGGTACTTTCAGCAGTAAACGTGGATACTGTCTGCAAACTGTGTTGTGAATAGAGTCGATAGTAAAGAAGTAATACAATAAAAAAACTTTCAGTGTGTGTGTGTGTGTGTGTGTGTGTGTGTGTGTGTGTGTGTGTGTGTGCTGTAAACGAGACAAAGTTTCGTAAAGATTTGAAATTATGCTTAAAGATTGTTGGAAGTTGATAAAGGTTGTCATTCTGAAACCAAGGATGAAAGAAGTCCGTGAATATGCGCGCATACAGTTGCGCTGCCTCAGGACGATTTCAGTTTCTAACTGTAATATTTGTCTTTTTGTGTTAATCTCGTAACATACATTATGGCGCTTAATGAGTAAGTTTACAACAGCATATTAAATTCGGTCAATAATTACGCGAAACATCGAAAATTAAATTCTTTTTGTTCTTAGGAAACCTGCAATTGATACCGGACTCTGGGATAATCGCTTACTAATATGGATCTGCAATATACACATTGGGACAAAAAATGAAATGACTACTGAAATTTGTTATTATTTATTGAACAAAGACAAACTTGTGATGAAAATTAACGACAACAAAGAACGTTAAGAGGAGGCTGAAGTCTAGATCGGGTCCCGCGTCAGTCACGGCGGGGTTTCTCTACAGCTCACAGGTTGGCAACGCTCCAGGATAGAAGTAATGCTGACGAAAGAACTAGAGGATGCAATCCATGTGAATAGCAATAACGGAATGAGTTTACTGGAGAATATTCCGATCCGGAAACAGACTATGAAAGCAGATCGCAGTTCTCACCACATTCACAGAATCAAATATAAATTTTCTATATCATTTCGTAACGGTTGCTCTTAAATCATTTGGCAGCAAGGATGAATACCCAGTTAATAAACGAATACTCGTGATCATTTCGTGCTCCACAGTTGAATACTGTCAATGTTAACGAAAACCGCCACAGGTGTATTGCAAGAACAGGTGTTTCTATTACGTCACAGCCGGCTTCGTTCAAAATGAATATCTTAAAGTGACCTGACCAAACGTTCTCCAACGATCTTGGTAACGTAACTAATTCTCACAAAGTGGCGGTAATGTGCCGGAGTTAGGACTCAAAAATTTCTAATGGTCATACTCAACACTAGAACACCCATTTACAGACGCGCCGAAGAGATAGCGCAAGGACAGCTATCAGTTGATCTACATGCAAGGAACATGATACGCTGCGTTATACCGAGCTCAGAGAAAAGGTGATTTCCTGGCAAGTAAACATACAGTAACACAGTTATTTGCTAAGTCTGCATGCATATCGGCATCAAGGCTCAGAAACCTTCGTGAGATTTGATGGTCCTTTCTATTGTCACTTGCGATTCACCGAACCAGTTCAGTGTGTTAACTGCAAGTTGGTTAATGGTTTTGCGGGGTGAAAGGTAGTCAGAGGTGCACGAGCCCCTTCTGCCTCCCGCACGGTAGACACCTGTGGTTCATGCTTCCGCGAAAGTAGAAGTAGCACATCGAGGTAAAGATCACCTATACGTTGATCACAATCAATACGGAAGTTATCTTGCGCATTTACTTATTTAATAAATATCCTAACTGCAACTGTTATGTAATGTTAACAACAGTAGTACAACATAGTAGTCAGCAATTTGTTACCTCCCACAATACCGTCAGTTACGCAATGTTGGCTGCAGCCGAAAACAAATGACTATCGGCCGAAGTCTTTCGACATTTCGACGGTTCAATCCCGCGTCTGCCCATCCTGATTTAGGTTTTCCGTGATTTCCCTAAATCGCTCCAGGCAAATGCCGGGATGGTTCCATCGAATGGGCTCGGCCGACTTCCTTCCCTGCCCTTCCGTAATCCGATGAGACCGATGACCTCACTGTCTGGTCTCTCCCCCCCAGAACAGCTCAACCCCCTCTTCCGACATCTACCGAAATCTCCCATTTCAGGACTAGAGAGCTCATCGAGAAACTTAAGGTTCACATATTCCCATATTGCTGTTCCATAACACTCCTCTGGGAGTTAAAAAAGTTATGGTTAAAGAAGTTTTGTAAGATTTTGCCGTATCACTGCTTGCGATTTGTCTGTCTCCTCATACTGGTTTGACAGAATCTGATGCATTAAAAAATGTTGGTAGTTGTGAGTATGTAATACATGAAATGTTCGGTACCCAAACGCAGGTATTTTTATAGACTGTTGGAATAAAAAGACTGTTGTTCGGCATCTGAACCCTCAGTCTCCCCAGCCACACAGACGGAAGTAGAAGTGAGTGCGTCTAATGGCGCTGCCCAGTAACAAGTGCGTCCAGAGATGCTCCTTGTGAAGTACCACAGCTAAGCAGACTACACAAAAAAGTATCATCTCTAGGACACAGTATGCAAATACTGTGTGCCAATTTCTCTAGCCTCGGTAAAACCTCGTTTCGGCAAGGAAAGAAGTCCACAAGTTTCTTCAAGTGTGCTATATCTAGCAGACGCCACTCAACGATGATCAAATCCTGTAGCGCTAAACAACTTTCGGGAATAACAACTGGTACTATCATTCGCTGTTCAAACAGTCCCTGAATTTTCTGTACAATTAAGATTCGATGAGTCTGCAGCTCGTGGTCTCGCGGTCGCGTTCTCGCTTCCCGAGCACGGGGTCCCGGGTTCGATTCCCGGCGGGGTCAGGGATTTTCACCTGCCTCCTGGGTGTTTGTGTTGTCCACATCATTCCATCATCATTAATGAAAGTGGCGAGACTGGACTGAGCAAAGCTTGGGAATTTATATGTGTGCTCATACAGTGCAGGCTTTCACGGCCGGAATAGTCTTCAGTTAAAACTTCCGGGCTGAGAGGCCGTGGTCGATGTATAAAATTTCCACCTGACGTTTCGTCTCCAGCTGCGGGAGACATCTTCCGAGATCGTCCGGCTACTGCCACTGAGGCTCCAGGTACTCTCGCATTTATAGAGCGCATAGAGGGCACCACCATTCGTCACGTGATGCCGACAGTATGCCTATCTTTCGAGGCGTCATTATTCTCGATTAAGAGTAATCGATTGTCATTCTTCTTGCGCAACGTCGACATCCATATTTTGTCCAATTTTGAAACTTCCTCTTTTCTATTAAAATTGTTGTGGTGTTTGTGGATCTCTATTGCTTCCCTATACATGCGTGGATGATAATGGGATGTTCGTGCTAGAACGCTAGTCTCATTAAATTTAATTTCGTGGTTCCCATCTCGAAAAACATGCTCAGCTACGGCCGATTTTTCGATGTGTCCTAAGCGACAGTTTCTCTTATGTTCGGCTAAGCGGGTGTTTACACTTCTTTTTGTTGTTCCAATGTATACTTGTCCACAACTGCATGGAATTTTGTATACCCCAGGTGTTGCTAGGGGGTGTCGAGCGTCTTTTGCAGTTCTTAAATATTCCTTAATCTTCTTGGTGGGTCTGAAGATAGTTTCGATCCCATGTTTAGCCAAAACTTTGCCGATGCGGTCCGTGACTTTATTAATGAACGGTAAGAAAACTTTTCCAGTAGGTGACCGTTGTTGCTCTGGAATTCTGGCTTCTTTTCTTCTTTGATGGAGGGCTCGATCAATTTCCTTGCTGGTATATCCGTTTTTCATGAAGGCCGAACGTAAGTGATATAATTCGTCTTGCAAGTAAGCCGGCTCGCAGATTTTGTTGGCTCTGTCCACCAAGGTTTTCATGACACCTCTCTTTTGCCTAGGATGATGGTTTGATTCCTTGTGGAGGTATCGATCCGTGTGAGTGTTCTTTCTATATACCTTGTGGCCCAGCGTCCCATCCACTCGTTTAATTACCGACACATCCAGGAAATTAAGTTGACCGTTGCTCTCTTTCTCCATCGTAAACTGTATCTTCGGGTTAATACTGTTCAGGTGCACCAAGAAGACATCCAGCTCTTCTTCACCATGAGTCCACACTACAAATGTGTCATCAACATAGCGGTACCATTTAGCTGGCTTTTTACTGGCAGTCTGCAGCGCTCGCTGCAGGACTATGGAGCTCAGTGCAGAAATGGCAACTAACAGGCAGAAGAGGAAATTCGATGGCCTACAGAAAGGTAGGAGTGAAATATCAGTCGCTGGCAACTCTCGAACTGTGATTAACATGTCTGGGAGAGAATTAACAAAAGAGGAACATTCAGTTCTATCGAAAGGAGGCAACTTTGCAGTCACGCCACTAAAGGTTCCGACGGAGGACATTATAGCAAATGTGGAGGCGGGAATCCGTTTGTTATCATCGCATTCCGCGGATGAAATCAGGAAGATGTCTCCCGCAGCTGGAGACGAAACGTGAGGTGGAAATTTTATACATCGACCACGGCCTCTCAGCCCGGAAGTTTTAACTGAAGGTTATATGTGTGCTGATAACTGCGCAGTTGAGTGCCCCACAAACCAAACATCATCATCATCATCATAAGATTGGATGATTTAGCATGTCAGTCAAGATGCTTTAGGGTGCCTAAGTGTTTGTTTAACCAGGAACATATGCGTTTAGCCTTGTGAACAAGGCAGTTGTCATCTTGGAAGACAGGATTGTCCACAGAATACTCATGAGGAAGGTGTAGAAGAAACGAGAATATTTGGTCATAGAAAACTCTGAAATAAAAATCCTCATCCGCGTTCATGACACTAACCTAAATTCATGATACGAAAAACTCTTTCACACAACATCACAGGGGTCAAGTGAACCTTACGATACTGGGTTTTGTTATTCTGATGGCGGCTTTTAGTGTCGCTGTCTTCATTTGAGCTATGTAGGTCCAGTGAGATTTGTGTGAGAGAGAGAGAGATAGAGAGAGAGTTATATAGGTCAAATGAAATATTCGATTCTGGTTGAGTATTTTCTATGTCCAGTTTATTCTCAAGGGTTTCGTGTTATTTTTCGGTTTTGTTTATTTTGGAGTGCTGACGATGTTCTTATTTTTGTATATTTAGCTTGTCCCCGCTCCAAACGCCCTACTGCCTACGGTCGTCCTATTAAATTCATTTTATTGCTGGGTTGAAATATTTTAGTAGTTTATTACTTGGTTCGCGGGTTTATTTAGCGACGTTATGGTCGCCATACTGTATATGCTGGAAGTAGGGGGTCCGCCATCTTCATGTCATCAGAGGCCAAAGCAGAATCGTGGAATCGAAGTCCTGGTTGTACAGTTCTGTGGTTCTGCAGCCTGAATTGCACTCTGCACACCTCATTGTTCGATCAGTACTAGTTTCTGTGTTGTTTAGACCATTGACGAAATGTAGCTTTCTATGCCACAATGCTCTTTTGTCAGGGACCTGACTCTAGGTCCCACTGCATAGGGAAATCATAGGTGGAAACATCAGTTACAATGTGAGTTTGTACCACACCTGTAATCATGGTCACATAGCCTAAAGGTTAAGGTGAGTGCTTGAGATAAGTGGGAAGTCTGGGTTCAAGTTTCAATTCAGCACAAATTTTCTATTATCACTACAGGCTTATGTTTTAAGTAATGTTTGCACTTGCATTTCATGGAATAGTGCAGTACCTACTGACTGCAAAATAGGAGTAACAAGGGCTTACACAGAGCCACACACTGATAGCCAGTTTGGGTAAAATGACACTGGTATACTATTTACTTTCTGCCACACACTGCATGGTGTCTTGTGGAGTACAGCTACAGATGTTGCTTTTGTTTGGGACCCAAGGAAAATCTAGAGTCAGAGAAAACACTGTATTATTTGTATCAAGATGGTGTAACTGTATGGACAACACAACAACTTACACCTGATAGAGGCTGGCTATGTGAAAATGGTCCAACTGCATAAATAGCTTATAAAAGACCCATTTCCCAAAAAGCAATTTTAATCATTGTTGTGAGACTCATTCCACGTCAGTATAATGTCCTCAGTTCCCTTGTTACAGAAGTACATTCGTATCTGCTTTTAGGCCATCGAAAGAGTTAAACGGAAACAGTCAAGTGCTAAGTTGTAAAGTAGATTTCAAAATATATCTTTATGAAATCTTTTAAATGATCGCTTATCAATTTTCAAACTTAATTGGTAAATACTATGAAGAAGACAACATAAGTCAGAAACGTGTAATCATTTTCTGACTTCATTGTCCACTATAAATATACCTCAATATAAGATTTTTCCAGAAATTGCTTTTCAAATTTTAGACTTTGTGACTGACACTCTCTGTTTAATTTGAGAGAAAATACAATTTTAACCAGAGATATTTGCTCTTTGTAACATGCACTAAAGTCATTCATATGTACTAATACATTGCTAACCCCTTACTCTACTCGCTCCTCATTTGAGATTTTTTGTTGTGAAATATCTTCATCATCACATGTTATGTTCATCACTAATTTTGTCGTATGCCTAGGACACATAATTACTCAGCACTAGATTTCAAAGTACTGGAAAGGAATATCCCATCTAAAATACTAGCAAAGTAACTCAATGTTGCCTCATTTCGAAGGTTTTCATGACATAATTTATATAAGAAATGTTTCGAGGTATCTAGTGGAGTTAGCTGTTCCATTATTCTGGCCAATAATTCAACAACTGGATTGCGCAAAAAATGGTAAGATCACAGTTTCTAGAAGACAATGCAACACATCAGAATTTAATTAATCTATTACAATGTTTACAGTCATGCAAATAATTTCTATATAACATAATATAATATAATTTTAATGAACTCAGTATCTATTTAAGAACCAAGAAGTCTCACCGTGTACATCCAAATGGAACCATGTGCCATTCCTGGGCTGATTAGGTGGTCTGTTCAGAAAGACCACTTTACACTCATACCAGCCCTGGTCTGACTCACGGATGTTGGTCAGGTTGAGGGAAGCAAGCCCGTAGGGCGAGTCCGGTGAGACGCGTGACACGCGACCCTCATAACCTTCACCACTGTGGGTCGGGTAGCTGTCGTACCAGATGTAGATGGGGATCTCCTGACCCTGTCAGCCGCAAATATGCAGCGGCACAACATACGTATCAAGGCCAACAATGCAGCACTCGACAAATCACCATTCTGTGAAACTCTTTTACATATGAGTTGAGTTCAGCATCATTCATGTTGCCAACAATTAACAGATACTAAAATGCTCAAAAATAATTTTTAAGTAAAATATGTAAAATAATTAGAATACAGTGTTCTAAATATAATGCAAATAAAGTTGCAATTAATATCGGAAGATATTGGGAAAAAGGACATCATCTGCATGAGAGTAGAGTGTAGACTGTTGTGCACAGGAGGTGTGTACTGTACAAGGGATAACAGAGCCAGAAATTACTGGAAGATATGAGAAGGAGAAAATATATCTGTAATATTCAGTTTTCTACACATGTCTCAGAACCATTTGGAGGATCTCTCAGAATGTTAATAGTGTATTTGCATGTATCTGTGTTACATGGTTTTAAGCACTTTTGATATACATTAATTATTTGGTCATAGGAACTCATGCAGGCCCTATTTATTACAATGTAAAGGCAAAAATTATTATTGGCATTTGAATAATATCTATGTAAATGTCACTGGATGCTGAGCTCAACATCATTTGTTACATTTATGGTTACTACTTTAATCTACAATATGGTATACTGATATCTCAATTAACATGCATTTTACAATATTCCATAAATCTCATCATTCCATTTACTTAGATACATAGGAATAGTATTCATAAATAAGGAGTTAAAAGGAAAATACCTCAAGGAAAGGATGAAATGGATGTACTTGTTATTTAATTTCAGGAGCTGTGTACATGCTCCATGAAGTTGTTTGTGTTCAAATCTACTATATTTGAATACCAATGACTCTCACTGTTGATTAATTGTGCAGTCTGGTCAATTGTGTTACAATACTGCCACTGCACTTTGTCAAAGGCTATGCTATCCATGTAAAATCATGCATTTAAACTGTGTTAAAAATTATTCAGTTAAATACCAAAACATCTTTCACAGATTTGTGGTAGCTGAACTTGTACCACCTTCTACTGCTTTATTTTACTGCACTTGAATGTGTTTGTACTGTAGTACATATATATTTGTTTTACATGACTCATTAAAAAAAGTCAAGCAAAACACCATATAACTACCATTAATTGTACGCATTTTTTATAGATTTATGAATGATCAGACAAGCAGTGACACGTTCTGGAGTCTTCTGCATTTATTTATTTATGTGTAGATGTAAATAAACATTCTCTCATTATTTGAAGATATGCAGGAAGCAGCTGTACTGAAAGAATGTTTCATCTTGTGTAAACTGAAATTATGAGATGCTTTGGTACGAGCACACATCTCTTGGAACTCTCACATGCTGTCCACTTTTAAAACATTTAAAACATATAAATACAGAATTTTCTAGAGGTGCTCACTTTAAAGCATAGACATTAAGGGCCGTCACACATAGGGGCACATGCCGTCAGGAACATTCAGTATCTATTAATATTAAAATTTGTTAAATTATCAGTTCAGATTGGCTTACAATTAATATTATCAAAAAGCTATTTCTAACAACTACAGCAATATGGTTAGAAAAAAAGTGGAAATATGAATAGGATATTACTAGCTGCGTATCCAGAACACACTCAATTACTTCATTTGATAGTGAAAAAAAATATTTGGAGATAAATGAGCCAAGAAATGATGATGCACAAAAAAATCATAAAAATGATATGTAAAAATTATAATAATACTGATAATTGTTGGCATTAAATAGAAGACAATGCAAGCTTTTCTTCCAGACAACAGTGTATCGATAAGTGTGTGTATTTGATATCTTTGTTATTGTAATTATGAAAAAAAAATTCAAATCAGTATTGAGCACTGCCCAAAACAATATGTAAAATTTTTTGTTGGGAGCTTGGGGCCATGTTAGTAGGCTGTTTAGGTTTTTATGTTGGTAACACCATGTAGTGCTCTGTATGTAAATCGCTGACTGTGCTGTGTGCAGTCTGTGGCTGGTTGGACTCATTGTTAGAATATTCGCTAGTGTAATGTTGGGCAATTGGATGTGAACACCACGTAGCGTTGTGCATTTGGAGGTGAGCCATCAGTAGTGGTGGATGTGGGGGGAGAGATGACAGAGTGTTGAGTGGACGATCTGGATGTGTGCCCATCAGAATAAGGCGGATGTCACAATTTTTTTTTATATATCAGCTTGTGTCTGTATGTGTGGATGTGTGTGTGTGTGTGTGTGTGTGTGTGTGTGTGTGTGTGTGCGCGCGCGTGCGAGCGAGAGTGTATACCTATCCTTTTTTCCCCCTACAGTAAGTCTTTCCGCTCCCGGGATTGGAATGACTCCTTACCCTCTCCCTTAAAACCCACATCCTTTCATCTTTCCCTCTCCTTCCCTCTTTCCTGATGAAGCAACCGCCGGTTGCGAAAGCTCAAAAGTTTGTGTGTGTGTTTGTGTGTTTTTTTTATTGTGCCTATCTAGCGGCGCTTTCCCACTTGGCACACTTGGCAAGTCATGGAATCTTTGTTTTCAATATATATAATAACTTTTGAACATATTAAGGTAAATACATTGTTTGATCTCTATCAAAATCTTGTATTGGCACTTGCTGTATTGCAGTAATTCGAGTGACGAAAATTTGTGTGAGGTAAGTGATTCATGAAATCTATAGGTTATTGTTAGTCAGGGCCATTACTTTGTAGGGGTTATTGAAAGTCAGATTGTGTTGCACTAAAAGTATTGAGTGTCAGTTTAGTGATGATCAAAATAAGTAAAGAGAGAACTGTCTGAGTATGTTAAGTTTTATTCAGCTGTTTCTGTATCAAATAATGTAAGAGTTTTTCCAGCACTGTTATTCATAATTTTTCTAACGGGATATTTGAACTTTTTCTCATTGAACGTGTTGGTCCTGCAGATGCATTGGTTATTTGTAATTAATATTATAATAAACATTCTGTATTACTGATTTTTCATGAATAAAAGAAAATTACATTATGAAAGTTAACTATGTGTTAAGAACTGGCAGGTGAGAGATGTATGATGTACTCTGCAAAGTTTATGTACTAGAGGGCATGTTCTTCATTTTGAGCATTTGCAGCATACAAATATAAAAATGCGAGCCACGATTTCAAAATATTAACCAGTTACTAATGGTAATGAGTTAACTTATTTGCAACCATGATGATTTGATTTTGAAAGTACATTGAGATTGATACAGATGGATCTAAACTTCTATCCAATAATTATTTGTTAGTTTCATGGTTTGAATGTGGGCAAGTATTACAAGACAAGGAAAATGTGAACTTTGTTTATCCACACCTTAAAAACAAGGATCCATCTGTCGGAATTTTTTTATCAAGAGAAATGTATGGATATTATTTTAAAATGTAACAAATGGTGAAGGTAGTTCCTGTTACACCACTGGAACAATGAATGGAAAATGAAATATATGAAGTACCCATCCACAATGTGTTTAATTTTTTGCTTTTGGAAGGTTACATAGGAGCTTATGTGCCAAAGGTGTTTTCTCACAAACTGATCCATGGAAGGACAGGGAACAAAAGATAGTTGTGCAAGGAATAAGTCATTTAATCCCCAATAACAAGGCTAACTGATTAAAAAAATTTAATCAGTTATAAAAAGTAATAAAACAGTTTTAGGGCAACATTCAGATAACAACTGCATAGCGTTGTGTTCTGGATAGCAGCAAAGAGATAACTAATTTTATGGAAGTAATTACATGGCTTATCTAAATTTAAAACTAACAGAAATATAACATGCAAGCAAATAGAGCTTAGAGTGCAGCTACACTTTCAGCTAAATTGCTCCAAATACATTAGTAAACATCTTACTGTAAAATTAATCAAAGCACCTCTAAACAGCCACAGAGATAGAGAGAGACAGAGGGACTTGTTAATGAGCTGTTAAGTGCAAGTGATGTAGATAACTGCATTGCATGGTTAATTCTTAAGGTAGCTTCCTCTAGAATAAGTCACTGATTCATTCAGTGTTTTCCATTTCCTTTTGACTGTATGTGCATAGTTACACAATGTGGTATTTTTGACTGAATAAAACAACCTGAGATACAAATTGAACACTGAACTTTTTACAATGCGTTATTACTAGCCTTGTATGAGGCTGCATTGCAGCCTGTTAATAAACATAGCAAATGAAACTTTGAGATAATCACCAAAATAACCCCAAAAAATTGGTGTCAGCACACTATATCAAGTACACAAAAATTTATTTTGTCATATTTAATTTATTTGGTTTTCTGTGTCGGCTGTCACTTGCGATGCAACTGGTGTTTCAAAGGATCTTTATAAACTGTAATTAAATAGTATTTACAGTCCCAAAACCATGTTTTACATGTTCTACAAAGATACATGTATCGCAGCAAAACAGAGATTATTTTTTTAACTAGTACACATTTCAGATGACACTTGTAATGCAGTTATCTTCATCACACCTTTTGCATTAAGGTTAAGTGAATGAGTGAAGTGTATTTACAGGCAGTGCGTAATATGGATTGAATGAAGGAACATCATATTTACAACAATTATTTTTTATGATGGGCAATATAGAGTTTGAGGTCATTGGCACTGATCTTCAATACGACAGGAGAAAAACGTAAAAATTCTTTGAAAATGCTGATATGTTATTGCACAGTTTTTGCATTTATTTACTGAGTGCAATATGCACATTACTGTGAGGGAGGGAAGAAATAAACAACACTATAAACTCTATCATATTTAAACACTGTCAGTATAAACTTGCGCTATGTCACTGTAGCTGTGATGTAATGAACATTATTTTCAACAGCAACTATGACAGATAAAAAAAACAACAAATATTGTCTGATACTATTTACTGATCTGTAAAAATCTTCTAAACTTCTGTTATTATGGGATAAGTACTTTGAAATATCTTATGTTATGACACATTGATGTTAATTTAAGTGGCTAGATCAGCAGACTTTGTTAGTTTTTAAGAGTTATTGATATTCCATCAAGAATGATATCCTTGCAGATTAGTGTCATTTGATAACTACTCTGTTTTATATCAGTGATGTCAATGCCTGTTCCAACTGCATGATCTTTAATGGGAAGCGGTAAATTTTCTAATGTTGTCTTTAGTATTATGTAGACAGTGACTCCATAAACAGGTGAGTAGATTACAACTTTTGCAATAGCAACAGCTCACCCCTCACCCCCCCCCCCCTTACATTCCCACCCACTGAAATGCAGCTTAACATAGTTCAGTTACGATGATAATAATTATATAATTGCCATTATGTAAATGTAGAGTTCCAATTTTGAACATATCAGCATTTTCTTTTTGTTCTTTCTCAAATTTGCTTCTAACTTTTCTGTTTTAAAATGAACAATATATTATCTGCTTTGTTAGGGTAGTTGAGTAGGTGATAACTTCTATCACTAACTGATTGAAGAATCATAGGAAATGGGGCTGGAGAAAGTAATATTATAATTTTTTCTTCTTAGGATGGGTAGTAGGTCGCAGGAAATCTCCAAGACTACAACCATTACCCAAATATTGCTAAATGAATCCCCCCTAGTATAATAATTGTTTTAAAATAAATAGAACACATTGGCTGACAGTGACACAGTAAGCTCAGTACATGAACATAATGGAACACTCTTTTAGGATCTACCAGTATGTGATTTTAATGTCATTATTTGGTCATGTTACTGCCCTTTTCATAGCATAAAATGTTCTTAACATAGAACTAATTTCTATTAGTATGTTAAATGTATTATATAGCCTAATAAAGCTCTGTTCTCTCTCTGTTGACTTGTCTTGTTGGTCGTTTGTCCCTTGTGGCGAAAAGAGGCCAAATTATATAGATACGTTTTTAAATCCAAATACAGGTTAAGAACCAAATCAAAAAAGGCACAGTCCACTGCAGGACAAAGAGCTTGACTTGGAACTACATGTAACCAAGGTACCTGGGCAGATGTACACAATAACTTCTATAATGAAAAACATATATATTAATAATATTTTTTACAGGAAAATGAAGACATTGTTTAATATCGCAGGTACATAGGCAGAAAAATAATATATTAATAGATGTAAATAACTTATAAAAGAAAATGTTTTTAAAACAGCAAATTATCTATGACATATTCTCTGCCATAATGTCTGATACCAGCATTTATCTGAAGACTGGTTCCAAGAGTCCACCCATTTTTATACCACTAATTTACTTTCTGCAGTTTGGTATCAAAAAAAGTGTCAATTTCACTGGGAGCCTTAGTGGAACTTGAGTCAGTCTTCGTTATATATAGTGCAATGAATGAATTTCTGTTTCCAGCTAGTGTTTGTACTCAAGGAATGACTGTTCACTACATGACTGGTGTTGTTTGATTAGAGTTGTGTTCACTCCATTTTTGCTTCTTTCACCAAAGACAGCTGGCTGTGTGAAATTTTAATGTACACAGTTTTGATCTTAGTATAACTTGCTTGGGGTCTATATGAAGTACTGAGCCTCTAAACTTATATCTAATCTGTTGTTCTCTGCTGCTATCCTACCATGTAGGATTTTAAAACATAAGGGGAGCATTCTCATATTGCTGATATGGGCCATTACATTATATGGGTTTGGTCTCTCTTCCATTTCAGCCTGGTAAAAATTCTGCATTACGTAGTGTGCAAGAGTTGACAAAACTATAAATTTTCTACGCATTTGTCTTTGAAGTAGATTTACAGCTCCTTAGAATTACAGTGTACAAGTGCTCCTCATCATTATATTCAAATTACGTGTTTGTTTTATGCGCAAAATGTTTGATCAATATGATAGTATTGTTACAATCTAACGTTGACACCTATTACGTTGTATTATTGTTTCAAGTTGTCCATCATGTGTTATACAAAGAGGAAATTTCTGTAAGTTTATCCGCCTTTGTATTGCAAAAGAGACGCCATTTTCATAACAGCTATATCCTTGGGGAATAAATCCTGATTTTTTCACACTACAGTATTTTTAGACTGATTGTACTGGATATCCTGACATATCAGTGTTACTTGAATTTCTACAAGACACTCTACCCAGGTAGAGGTGAATAATATCCCATGTCACGTCAACTTGTTGGGATTGAAACATGATTAACTGAACAGTTATATGGAATTTTTTCCTGAGGATCTTGTGTACTCAGTGGAAGCTACAATACTAGAACTGAAGATGTAGTACCTTGTACCATACAGAATCATCACAATGTAAGTTTGTGAGTGAATGCATAATAGTACTTTTATGTAATTGTTCTGTATAGTTGACAAGAATAGGTATGATGTTTGCTCTCATACAGTATCATAGGACAGTTCCTCGTCAAATATTATGTGTTATGTGTGAGCGAGGGGTTAGAAAGAGACAAGGAAGAGTTTCATATCATTGCAATAATTGAAACTAATAGATGGAACACTTCCTCTTTTTAGTATTTAATTTAATGTTATAATCCACAGGTTTCTTTCTACACAAATTATACAAAGGTGGCTGAAAATTAAACCAGTCAGCAAAACTGACTAATAGAATTTGACAGGTACCTGTCTATAAGTAGATTCTCTTAACACTACAGGTCACATCCTACTCATTTTTATATGTTCATGGGGACAACTGTGTTGCTACTGATAACAAGTGAGAGTTCTTGAGAAATGGTAGTATGTTTTTTTGCCAGTAAGAAAGGATTTAGTTATCAGTACTGTTCCAACACAAATATGCAAGAATGAAAGGAAATTGTCCTCCGTACTTAAGGAACAGCACACCCTGAAAATATCACACATGTTGCTAAATTACTCATTTAGTCTGAAGTGACTTACACATTGTTACACTGAAGCAGCGTGATTTCACACTGAGCAGGCAACTGTTATTTTTCAGTTGCACCCATATAAACTTTAATAGTTGCAGACCAACATTTGAAATAATAAATAAAGCTTGGAAGGGAAAAGAAGACAAATAGTCAAAGCAGTGTTAAGTGCTCTGTAATGGTGGGACATAACTCATTATGAAGTCTGGTTTCTTTTGTGTGTCTGTATTTTGTTGTCAATTTGGATGTAAGTGTGAAAGAATTTTTGTTCATTTTTCATGCTGTGCCTGTTTATTTACTTATGACGAATGCTTTTACCTTGTTGTTTTAACATCTCATTGATAGTTCCACAAATCCTGTTACTGTTGCAGTCATGTGAATCACTTTATGAGGAGAAGAAAATGTACTGAACTGTCACTGAGTTCCCATTACTTTTTTGTATGTGGTCATTTTCATTTGTTTTGTAGAAGTCAAGTTTATGTGCTCTTGCAATTCCTTCATATTTTTAATCATTTTGCAATTGTTATTGTTGTGGTCTTTAGTCCTGAGGCTGATTAATGGCAGCTCTCCATGCTACTCTATCCTGTGCAAGCTGCTTCATCTCCCAGTATATACTGCAGCCTACATCCTTCTGAATCTACTTAGTGTATTCATTTCTTGGTCTCCCTCTACTATTTTTACCCTCCACACTGCCCTCCAATACTAAATTGGGGATCCCTTGATACCTCAGAACATGTCCTACCAACCATTCCCTTCTTCTAGTCAAGTTGTGCCACAAACTCCTCTTCTTCCCAATTCTCTTCAATACCTCCTCATTAATTATGTGATCTACCCATCTAATCTTCAGCATTCTTTGGTAGCACCACATTTGCAATTACTATTGTTAAAATTACTATCTGATCTAATGTTATGACCTCCAGGACACAAAAGACTATCAGAACTTTGAGTGACACTTGAGTCACCTGTTTATAAAAAGGACATAAATTGTTCTTTTATGGGTTTTTCTGGGCATTAGTCTTGTTAGCAATCTTAATCAGATATTATATAACTTTGAATACTACTGCCATAAGCTCAGATCTGTAAAATTTGTGAGTTAACATTACATTGCTGTTCCCACTCTTAAAACAAGAAACATATCTTTCTCCCAGTGTTCCTTTTGTTTTATGTTTGTTGCAAGTGGTTTTTAACAATAAACACAATGTTGTCATTATATCATTCATATCATTTTTAATTTTTTTGGTGCTAATATTTCATCATCTATACAACATTCTGTTCTGGAACTAATCATTCACATTCTGTGATGTGAAGAATACCATCTAACTGCTACACAAGCGAATGTTTGGTACTCTGATTTAAATAGTGATGAGTGTGTTTGTTGATATTTTGATTTTTTGTAGAAGCACAAAGATGGAGATAAACATATTTACATTATGTAATGAAATCTAAAACAATTTTTGAGATACACATAGTCATTAGTTAGGAATTTAAAAATAATTCCTTTTTTGTCTATGACATCACTTTGTGACGTGATCTTCATCTTGTTTGGTAATGAATAAAACATTTTGCTGTGATTTTTTTTAAAAATCTCTGTAGTATGTTTGAAGTGTGTACTATTTTTGTTATTTCTTAAAAATTCATTTCAGTTTACTTTACTAATTTTACACAGCAGTGCAGTATTGCAACAAAGGTACATTTCAGGCCATCTATATATTTCCATTCCAATCTTCTTAACAGCTCTTCATATGAGCATAAAATTTAAGATTACACAGTAAAACAGTTCTAAAATTTCAATGTACTATGGGAAAATTAATGAAGCAATGTGTCTGTTTCTTGGTTTCAACAAAGACTTGTGTTGTGATAATAATACCAAATGTTGTTCAAAGATAATCACAGCTGGTTCAATGTTCATCTGACTAAAACCACCACAAAATTAAATTTGGTGTAAGTTGTCTAAGAACTGCCCAGATGTTGCAAAACTTTTAATCTGCAACAGCAGACATAAAACAAAACAAAAAGAGACAAAACAAAAACTAGTTCTCAGAATAAGACATTCTATCAAAAGCTAAAATTTTTGTTTATGTTCTATTTATATTTATCTCTGTTGTTACATCAAAAGTAGAGTTCTCTTGTAGCTTTAACTGTGTGATTCTTTCTACAATGGTAGTGTATTTGGTATAAATCTGAGCTGAATGTCTCATTCTGCTTCCAGTAAAAGTTACTACTAAGGAATTGATTAGAACACAAAGCACACCATATATGCTGTGTATTTGTGTTTAAGGAACAGCCTCTGAAAACTAAGATGAAAGGTGCTACTTGTCTCACAAGTCAAGCTCTCTGTCTCAGCATGTCAATTTTAGTACCACACATTGCCGCATTTGTGTGTGGAAGATATGAAGTAAGTCATTCATCATTCCTAATGTGCAACATTGCAGAGGAGTTGGCAGTTCATCAGCAGAAACATTTTCACCAGATGAGTGCAGTGTGACTCCTGAAATACAAATTTTTAATAGGATGTTGTTATATTGTGAACATCTTGTTGTACTTTTCTGTTGGCATTCTTCATAATTTTGTTTTATTTATTGCAGTAGCTTTCTTAATAAGTGGCTCTTGAAAGCAAAGCAGAAGCTGCCACTAGACACTTAAAAGAGGCAAGTGTTCATAAAATACGATACATTTAAGGGGTCTAAGACTGATAGTTGGCAATAATGATGGAAACCCCAGGCATAAGTGGGACTTATTAATTATATGTGCATTGTGGGAAGATATCACATCTATGATCACTTACCTGATGGGTCATTCTGTTGTGAAATTAATAAGAATGACAGGGTCTTCACTCACATGTTTCTTACTGGGTTAGAAATAAGAGATAACAGTTGTACATGAATGATATAGATTAACTGCAATAATAATAATTTATGCGAAAAAAATAAAATAAAATAAACCACAAGGCATACATGAACCAGATTGTATCATATCACGAAAAATGAAGAGCTAGCATAGCTGAGGAAGAAATGGTTTAATATCTTGACAACAATGTCTTGGCAACAATGAGATTGACAGGTTTGGAGCACATGCCTTCACTGAACATCGATGAAATGGGAGATATGCGATTTATCGAAATTACAGACAATATAATTGATGTGGACCATCAGTGTATAGAGTCATAGTGACAAGGAGATCATAATTCAAATACAAGGAAACCAAATTTGTTTTGTAATTCATCAACCATAAGGAATCAACATTATTCATAAGATATAATATTACTTGGTACTGCAGAAGTAGAGATGGTGTTGATCATGGTGAGTGCAAGCCTGATTTCAAGTGTTTAGGTAAGTAGTTGAAAAAAATATCGAGGCTAAGTTATTGTTAGATGGCACACTACAATTTGATGAGGGAATGAGTACTGTAACAGTCAGGAAAACATAAAGAATTAAGATGTAGATTAAAAGACAACATTTCAGAGGAAGGGAACTAATTGTTGCACAGACATTATTTACATTGTTGATAAATTTTGTAAATATTTTAAATGTTTAAGTTGGCAGAACTGCAAACATTTAATATTTCGCTTCAAAATGTGTTGACGGATAGTGTGATAAAAATCTGTCCATAGAAAGAGAACAAGCCGATGAGGGGAGGAACAATTGGAAAGAAAGGAAGAATGTGACGTATTTATCACATGCCACAGGTGAAGAAAGTTATCAATTCCACCTGAACAACAACAGAACAAATTTGGTCCCAAAATAGAGGGAGTTGAAAGTACCAAGTGGCATTTGTGGAAGCAACTGACAATGATAGCAAGAGACAGGTACAGTTCAATAAGAGAGAACACATTACATCTGTGAACTGTGTATTAGCTTGTACTGATAAAGACTTTCCCTCTATTGAATTTTGACTCTGTATGTAGCAGCAAGTACTATTGTGCCCCACTAGAGTGTCCGGATTTTAGAGGGCTGTTTGCATTTCTTCATTCTCAATGTGCCATGGGGTTTTTCATGCTGCAGCTGACCAGAGGAGACAGCAGAAGCCAAGCTACAATGGTATGCTACGCTGCTAACACTAGCCCCATCCACTCTAGCTCATTGGGGGAGACAATTTCACTGTACAACATTTGAAGAGACATGCTGCCATCTGAGAGATTGGGTTAGTTACAGACTGAGGTCAGCTGCACCTGAGAAAGTAGCTGGTGGCGAATTCATCCAATGCACTGCCAATGGACAAGTTAGTTGCCTGTGTACTACAGGCAGTGCCTTACATGCATGATTGATTACAAGACGAATCTTAACTAACCATTATGTAGTATGACCTTCATTTGATTTCAGAATTTTCACAGTGCAGTCTTCCTCTTTCTGTGGTCTCATGACATTTGCTCCTCGGCCAGTGTGTTAAAAGGCATTGTAAATGACTGCCATAGCATTTAAGAAGTGTTTTATAAACACTGATAGGTCGAAAAATTGTGACCACCTGCTCAGTAGCTTGTTTGTTCATCTTTGGAACGGAATACATAACTGATTCTGCTTATCAGGGATTTGAAAGTTTGTTGGTGCGTTTGTAGAGGTACGTGGCATTAGATGTCAACCCACAGGACACGTAATTCGTGTAAACAAGGACCGCTGATTTGTGTAAGCAGTGATGGCACCCAATAACGACGCCAGTGGGGGAACCCGCACATCAGGCGAATTTGGTCACCGTGACATCAATGTGGGTTCACTTTAATGCTCCTCAGACAACTGTAGCATGGTTGTCACTCTGAGACTGAGACAATTATAGTGCTGAAAGATCAGATCGCCATCGGGGAAGACATCAAGCATAAAGGGATGCAGGTGGTTCACAGCTGTTAGCGTGTCTTCGATTACTACCGTAGGTCCCATGCAAGTCAGGAGAATGTTTCCTGTATCATAAAGTCTGGTTCTCACTATGGTTGTCGCGTATAAAAACCGTGCGGAACGGCCTTGGTTGCCATGGAAACGCTGTCAGCGGCGCGGCATAGCCGGCCCGGCGCTGCAGATCCACGCCGCCAATCACAGAACGTCCTGAGCGTGACGTCATATACAGAACCCATGGCTATTCGAACTTTCGCCGAGGCCTTGGCGCGTCCGCGGCGGCAGCTATGAAATACTTATCATCCGATTTGAAGGAAACTATTCGGTGAAAAAATTGGATTCTTCTGCATCGTACAGCCTGATTTCTTCGCTCGGTAAAGGACTGAATTTCTTTTAGTTATTTGTGGTGGTTACTTGTTGTACCATTTTTACATAAACGATAACATGGAATTTTATTGAGTATGCAGAGGTAAAAACG
The DNA here is from genome assembly GCF_023897955.1 of Schistocerca gregaria. NCBI lineage: Eukaryota > Metazoa > Arthropoda > Insecta > Orthoptera > Acrididae > Schistocerca > Schistocerca gregaria. The sequence continues at coordinate 251,484,209 of NC_064925.1, forward strand.
CATTGCGTGGACTTCGCGTATAGCTCATTTTAGTCTGTACATTATTGCATATGAAATTTAGTCAACATACCGAAATTATTTTTTAGGCTGAGAGCTGGACGATAGCTATCACCGTCCATGAGATATTGAATGACATGTCGGCAACGGACCGTGGTGGCGGAGCAGGTCGCTCTCGCTGCGACCGATACTTCGCCTGCTCGTCGTAAACCATGTGGTTGTATCAGTCCCAAATTTCGAAAACGATTCAAGAAATGGAAACTTTTTTTTTTCTTCAAATGATAGCTCGTAAAGAGCCACGTATTTCGTCGCATGACGAAAGTATGCAAACACTATTGATCTATCGAGACATGAAAGTAACTACAGTGTTCCAGAATGGATAGATAAATTTTTTAAATGGCATTTAGTAGCATGTGAAATGAGAATTGTAGTGACATGGAACACGTTAATATTTACAATATCCTATATAGACCGACAGAAGTTAAACCAAAGCTAATTTGTTGGTCTGTCATAAGATGTAATTTGCTGAATATTTATAGCTATTGATTATTTCGTTTTGCAAGACAAACGTTGTTTTCTTGCTGAAATGTACTTCATTTATTCAAGACGCGTTTCGCCTTTTACTTTAAGGCATCTTCGGTAGCATCTAGAATTATTCAATTTTGTTTTGATATTTGATATTTGTAGATTATAAAACAGTTCAAATATTTTTTGCGTGAGTAAGTAATTACTTAAGGACTTGGAAGAGCAGTTGAACGGAATGGATAGTGTCTTGAAAGGAGGATATAAGATGAACATCAACAAACGCAAAACGAGGATAATGGAATGTAGTCGAAGTAAGTCAGGTGATGCTGAGGGAATTTGATTAGGAAATGAGACTTAAAGTAGGAAAGGAGTTTTGCTATTTGGGGAGCAAAATAACTGATGATGGTCGAAGTAGAGAGGATATAAAATGTAGACTGGCAATGGGAAGTAAAGCGTTTCTGAAAGTATTTGTATGGAGTGTAGCCATGTTTAGAAGTGAAACATGAACGGTAAATCGTTTAGACAAGAAGAGAATAGAAGCTTTAGAAATGTGGTGCTACAAAAGAATGCTGAAGATTAGATGGGTAGATCACATAACTAATGAGAAGGTGTTGAATAGGATTGGAGAGAAGAGAAGCTTGTGGCACAATTTGACTAGAAGAAGGGATCGGTTGGTAGGACATGTTCTGAGGCATCAAGGGATCACCAGTTTAGTATTGGAGGCCAGCGTGGAGGGTAAAAATCGTAGAGGGAGACCAAGAGATGAATACACCAAGCAGATTCAGAAGGATGTAGGTTGCAGTAGGTACTGGGAGAAGAAGAAGCTTGCACAGGATAGAGTAGCATGGAGTGCTGCATCAAACCAGTCTCAGGACTGAAGACCACCACCACAACAACAACAACAACAGGTAATTACTTACAATAAATCGAGTTATTCGCGAGCATCTGCTTTTCCTCTCACCTGGTCATATGCTGGAGGTTGAACTAAAACTTAGCTTATGAAACATCAGTACATTTTCATGTTTACTCTTTTTTCTTCACAATTTTCGTGTTCTTTACGCTAATGGGCGTGGAGTACCACTATTTGTCTGTAAGTAGCTGCAGACATTTTACCGAAAACTGTGATTTAAAGTCGTAAATATAGTGTGTTCACTTCGTGTCTCTTCCTATTTGCTTTGTTTATGTACAATTTGGCAACCTAACGAATTATATGCTGAAAAAAGACGTCTGCTTATTTCTGTTCTTCTTGTATTTGTATGTGTGTGTGGCTAGTCAGTGCGAGTTATAGAAAATTAAAAGTGAGTGCAATAGTTGTCAAAGAGAGGTTGAAAGTTTTGGTGTTCAGCTGATTAAATTTAGGATTAAATGTTTTGTGGTGGGGTTCATGTAAGTGTAAATTCACTGCTTACATTAATTGTTAAATAGTAGAACAACATGTCAACAGAATAGTTAAACCAATAGTTAAACCAAAACTCGAATCAGCCGAACACGAAAACTTCAACTACGCTCTGACACATATTACATTCACATTCAACTTTCTACAATTCGCCCTGACTATCTACACACACACACACATAAACAGGTACAAACGGAACAGAATAAACAGAATTTAATTTCCAGCATATACTTCATTAGGTCGGCAACATGTACGTAAACAAACCCATTTAGAAGAGACATAAATTGAACACACGGTAGTTACGACTTTAAATCAGTTTTTGGTAAAATATCCGCAGCTAGTGACAGAAGAATAGTTGTGCTCCACGCCAATTAGCACAAAGTACATGAAAAATGTGAAGAAAAAAAATTACAACGTGAAAACGTGCTTATGTCTCGTAAGTGAAGTCATAGTGCGACCTGCAGCTTGCGACCAGATGAGAAGAAACGCAGATGCCAGCCACAAACTGGATTAACTGTAAGTAATCATTTATTCATGTAAAAAATAAGGGGTGAGCTGTTTCATAATCTACAAATATCCCAAAGATTCTATTGAAAATGCCTTAAAGTAAGAGGCAAAAGGCGTGTAGAACAAATAAAATACATCAAAGCAAGATTATGGCGTTTGTTGTTTACAAAATGAATATGTCTGTGCTCGCTGCAGGTGGTGGACACGTAAACAAAATTCTTATTAATTATTTCGTTTTGTCTTAAGACATTTTGTGTATTTGCAACGTTTAGGATACTTTATAATTACGTGTAATAACACCAGATTGCCAATTACTACTACCCAGCATCGCCGAAACAGTCCTTACAGGCAGGAAATACAGCCTTTGATAAGTCGATTTCTTTTACCGAAAAATTTTACATCCCTCATCGAATCTTTGTGTCAAACACCTTGGCATTAAGTACCAAATATATTATTATGTGAATCGTCTTCAGTACCCGTAAAGTATCACTGATCCCAGTCTTGCAAACAGTTATGAAGGACCAATCATAATAATTGGTTTCACAGTTATCGCTTTAGGTGTTATAATCCAATTGCCGATTGTGAATTCGGTTGCCAAATTGCCGTATTAATTTTTTGATTAACCTGCTTTCCCTGACACAAATGGTAATAAAAAACAGTTTCATACGATGTTAGTGCATCCTTTAATATGCCTGAGAATGGTCACGCGACGTTCGAAGTCAGCAGGAATGTCTCCACTGCACAAAAAATGTGTGGCAGCATATGTGGAACTGTATTACGATACATTTGCCACCGACGACTTCTACACAGTCGAAAAGTCATGGATAATACGTAACCAGTCGTTGGTTGTTGTTTCAAGAAGGAATACATGGCCTATGTAATATGCTACAAATGGCAGAGTGGCCAAAACAGTTTTATTAAAATTTTGCAAAATTAATTTTTAAATTTACCTTTCAAGCTTAAACTCTACGGCCTTCTGCCTTTAAAGATAATGGTAATACATTAAAAAATTTTGAAGTTTAATTGTTGCCCTCAGCCATTGGTATTGCACCTTGCATATGTTGCTTTTTTCAATTATTTTACTGTTACCTTAATTGGATTTTTATCTTGTTAATTTTTAATATTTCTTGTTGTTAAACATGCTGTCCCTCTGCCTTTAAAGGACTATGGTAATATATTCTGAAGTTTTGAAATTTAATTGTGGCCCTCAGCCAGTTGTATTGCTCTTTGAATATGTTGTTTTTTGAATTATTTTATTGCTATCTTAATTGGATTTTTTTCTTGTTAAGACTTCTTGTTGGAGGCCTTCAGCCGTGAAAGAGTTGCATTCCGTAAAGTTCCGGCTATGTGCCGCTCTGGCTGTAAAACCCTATCCACAATCCTACTACCTGTTCTGCCCAGCGGGTTTAGCGGGCGTATCAAAAAGTGTTGTCATCAATGCCTTTGCCGCTTTATATTTGCTGTCGAATATTTCAAATACTAATTCGAATCATCTTGAACTCCGTCAATGAGATGCTCAAAATCGAATGAAAAGAGGAGTGAAAAATTGTTTTACTGTGTGAGATTCCCGTTAGCGAGTGTGTGACCGCGCCAGCGCTGGCTGTCAAGTGAATTAACACGTCGCTGCCAATGAGAGCGTACTCGCCGGAATGGCCTACCTTTCTGGTTTATGTATCTTGTAGCAACATGAGAACTATATCACAACAAAAATCATTTTGTGTGTAGGAATTTGCGTGAAGTCATCTATTGTCCAAGTGCAACGTGCATTCAGCGAGAAGCCACCTCTGCACAAGAAAATTTATGGCTGGCATACAAAATTCTTGGAAGTTGGTTGCATATGCAAAGAGAAGAGCAGTGGTCGGCCACGCATCTCTGATAAAAATGTCGAACGTATACGAGATGCGTTCATACGGCGCTTCAGGAACTCCAGAAGACGGGCAACCTAGGGCTTCAACTTCCTCAAACAAGGGTTTGGCGTGTTCTGAAACGACGCCCGCATACGATGAGTTCAAGTTGCAGTCACTGCAGCAAATGGGCCCTGGCGACCATGACACTGGGTACGAATTTTGTATTTCATTTCTCCCGGATATGGCAAAGGCCTCTTTTTCCTACAATTCATCTTGTCGGACGAATGGACATGTCATCTATCGGGTAAAGTAAACCGCCATAATGTAAGAACCTAGGGATGGCAAAATCCTTGTATCGTCGTCGAACATGAAAGAGACTGACCGAAAAGGAATATGTTTTGTGCCGTTTCTGTTCACAAAATTTATAGACCGTTTTTGTGGAGGGAACTGCGACAGGAATTTCATAGCTAGACATACTGCAAAATTAGTTGATTTCTTAACTTCACGAAGATTCCAAAGATTTCATTTTTATGCATGACGGCGCCCTACCTCACTTTCATCTTGAGGTGCGGAGGTATCTTAACACCATCATCCCACAACATTGGATTGGAAGAGGTGGATAAGAAAATCTTGTTGATTTTGGCATTCCTGGCCACCAGACTTCACATCTTGTGAGGGTACATAAAAGAAATTAGTCTTCAAGAGCTGAGAAATCAAATTACTGAAGCTGTCGATCCAATAAAGAGGAACCTGTTGATTCATGTGTGGAAAGAGTTGTTTCTCGACTCATGGTGCTTCTGTTGATTGTATGGTATAATGTCTGCGCGAACATAAAACTTTGAACCTCTCTCTATCCAGTGACATGCGCGAAGTGTTTCGCCGTTTGTTTGAAATAAACAACTGAAATTTGTTCTTTCTCTTTGAGTCACCCTGTTCTTTGTGGTTATCCCACTCCACTCTGGAAAGTCTTCCTCGAACTGTCCTCAGGATGCAAGCGAATCATGTACACAAATTCGAAAACATATAAACTCTAACAGTGCACTGTCCTGACAGTGCAAGAGTACCGGTGATGATTTAAGCAGATAACCCCCCCCCCCCCCCCTTAGTTCTCAGAGAAAGGAAAATATAGGGTAAATCAGGCGCTTTTATTTCAAGAAAATGGTTTAAAAGTCGGTATTACTCAGGTTTTTAACAGGATCGGAAATGCAACTTTTTTATGATTAATTACAAGTCGCCATTGGTCTTCCGAAATATTAAAAATACTCCATACTCCAGACCGAGACCCCTTTCACCCTCCCCCCCCCCCCCCCCCCCCCTCCTACAAACTGTCGTAGGGACATTGCTGCTCAGTTTGTTTAAAAAGCGATTAAAGTGAGTTTTTTATTCATTTTTTCCCACAAAATTCATGCCCGTCAATCGTTGCAGACAATATGAGAGCAAGTCTACGTTTTAATTATCACGTCGAAAAACGGAAGTTACGTAATTAACTATTTGTTTTTGTGCGGGTTCATGTCTGTAGTTCTGACACACATCGAAATCAGCTCGCCGTAAGCTGCTGGAGGGGCCAAATTAAAATAACACATCCTGCTGATAAAATGCAGTATCGTGCAGTAATTCGTTTTCCTCGTTTGGTGGGTAACAAAGTCTGAACAACCCATGAGAAAGTGATGGAAGTGTATGGTACCAATGCGCTGTCATACGACGCAATGCTTAGGTGGCGCAGATCCTTCCAGTGTGGTCAGACAGGACTGAATGACGAGGAACGAAATGGCAAACCATCTCTCTGTGAAGAACCGGGAATCACAAGCAAAATGGAAGAAATTATATTTTAGTAGAACGTCTTTTAAAACTGCAGCGAGTCAATTCAACATGGAGAACGTGATTTGCGTTGCTGCGAAGCAACATCACTGATAATCGCTTTGGAGAAGTTTCTTTTTATGTAGTGACGTCACGTTCTTTGTTTGACGACAAACTGTTGTTAGTGTCTGGGAGATCGCACTCGAGCGATAAAAGAAGAAATTACATTTGGGAAATGTCTTAGATCTTACTTTTCCAGATTGTAAGGGGAAAATTTAATGTTTACAAATGCCTGAGATGGTATTTTGGAGCAATGCGAAACTGCTTTGTTGAAATAGTAAGGACTTATTGAGTTTGTGAAAGTCTTTTTAATCTAGCTATTATTACTTTTAACTGCACCGACTGATGTAACAAAAGCAAGTACGAAAGTAAAATGTCTACTCTTCCTCTTGTCAGGACAAAGATACCGCGAAGATAGTGGTAATTTAATGGACTGTGATGCAGTAAAAGCGCCCAGGATCTGTACTTCTCAGACGTAACTTTTATAATGCTACAAGATGTCGCAGCATGACGGAATGAGTATTGCGTGATGTCATAATTCCTGTCTATCTGAGAGAAAAAAAATCAGACTCTGATGCAGTTTAGACATGACAACGTAACAAAAAGCCCGTTTTACGAGAGCGACTTTCCGTCAGAATTGACTACTCGTTGTGGGTGAATGTCACGTGATTACATGTAAATCAACAGCGAACCACGTCGTCACTAAAGCAGTGATGTCAAATGATCAATTGCTTGAGCCGAGTATGGGGTTCTAAAATTTTTGTACTGCAAACTGTTCACGCACAGAAGCAGAGTCGTCATCTGCTAACATCGATAGTTACCCTATTCCTGTCAGGATCACTCCTAATATACATGTGTAACAAGAAGATATGGCCAAACATTCCGGAAACATTCCTCACACATAGGTGAATGAAATGGTTAACGGATGTAAGTCCGGGACGCTTTTTGTTCGTGTCAGAACTCATTTTATTCTTTGATTTTAACGCGGTCAGATTGTAAATTTTCATTATCAGCACGTTTGGGTTGTCGAGAATCCCCTCGAAATGGTACAGTCACGTCATCAACAAAGATTTTCTGTCGACGTTGGGGCACGTGACTGTTAGGCTCTAGGGTAGCCATCCATCCCGATATCCCACCAAGACCCAATTTTGTCCTGATTTTACAAAATACTGTTACGAGCTTTGCTCAAGTACTGGAGCAAAGCGATTATTAGCGCAACATGTAAATGCAGTCTAATTTAGCTTTATTTATGTCAACAAGTTTTAGTTGATAAGATCATCTCACAGATGGCGTTGCATGTTGCCTTATAGATCTAGCGCCATCATTCGAGATGATACCAGACTTATCAAGCAGTACGGGGCGGAATTATTTAAGCAGCGCTAAGCGGAGCAATTGGGCAGTTCCAATTTGGATAGCGAGCTGATAAGACGATTAGCGTAATACGAACAACGACTGCAAGTTAGTAATGTTTCAAGTTAATCATCTTGATGTTGAAGCTCTTTTGTCTGTGTTTGATTTAACAATAACATATGTTTTGAGTGGGGTCCACATTTGTCAAAACACAATTTTGTTTTTTGTTCCAGAAATGTTTCACTGCAGTTGCAGCATCATCTGTGGTTTTTTTTATTATTATGGCTTCTTACTGCTGTGTTGCGTTTATACAGTGACTGTTTTTCTTTACAGTTTGTCACCTGCAAGGTTTCTTATTTCGTCATCTTCTTCATTGTCAAGTTCTATGTATTGAGTTGTCACAGCCAGCTGGTAAACAGTGACAGTAACAGTCACAGTGACAACTCAATACATAGAACTTCACAATGAAGAAGACGACAAGAAACCTTGCAGGTGACAAACTGTAAAGGAAAACAGTCACTGTATAAACGTAACACAGCAGTAAGAAGCCATAATAATAATAAAAACCATTGATGATGCTGCAACTGCAGTGAAACATTTCTGGGACAAAAAACAAAATTGTATATGCTAAAGGTGGACCTCACTCAAAACATATGTTAAAGTTTCAGGTGTTTAGTGCGGGTATATAGGGTGTGAAGTGTATAGTGATTTGTACTTCGATGACTGAAGTGAAGACTGTTTAACGTCTAACAAACGTATCATACTTGCGAAAATGCCTAAGAATGGCCACTTTTCGGATGATTACACAAAAGAGTGGTTTTATCAAAAAAGGACGTACGGATCAGGAAGCGTTGTGTGAGGTTTGTAGCTGTTTCACCGCAGTAACTCTGGAAGCTAAGGATAATGTCAGGCATCACTTTTCTACGTAGAATCATACAAATAGACGGGCGGCAGCATCGACATTAAAGCCTACTCCTACATTCACGATAAAAGAAGATACCCAGGAATAATTTCTAGTTGCTGCATAACTAGCAACAGCATATAAAGTTGTCAAGCATCATCACTCCAACCCGGCCCAGAGTCAATCCTCTGGGCCCAGGTTCGATTCCCGTCTGGGTCGGGGAATTTTCTCCGCCCAGGGACTGGGTGTTGTGCTCTCCTCATCATCATCCTATCATCCTCATCGACTGCAGGTCACCGAAGTGGCGTCAGATTGAAAGACCGGCACCCGGCGAACGGTCTGCCCAGCAGGGGAATAATAAATAAGTCCTTCATTTCTCTGACAGCACCGTAACACTGATTGCCGCAATGTATCCCGACCCTAAGGTCGCGGCACAGCAGCCTACAGCCAGCACCAAAGATACAGCTATCGTTAAAAATGTTCTCACACCACACTTCGTGTCCGAATGCATAAAAACAATTGCAAGAAGTTTCGTTTTACGGCGTAGGCAGCGACATATTGAACCAAAGGCTTGAAAGATATTTCGTTTAGTTGTGCAATACTTTACTGAAACTAACGGAATCCAACAGAAGCTGTTGAAGTTTGATTCGCTGAGTAAGGAAACGTCAAAGGCAGCTGCATAGATTTGTCAAGGCACTTTAAGACAACCGCAAATTCCATTAGATAAATTACCGTACTTGCTTTTTGTGGATTCAATACCAACTTCGGAGGGCTTCATCAGCGCTGCCAGTGGAGTGAGTTTCACCAAATTAAAGAATAATTAGGAAGAAATGTGGAAGGAACTGGATGCCCTACCTACATTCTGCGCACTGCTGTATCAAGCTCTGATGGACTCTTAGCTCTCGACACTGAAATAATCGTCATGAAAATATTTAATTATTTTTCAGCATACACGATAAGAACAGAGAAGCTGAAAAAGTTCTGTCAATCATGAGACTCATCTGTCTCATTCAAAAACAAGATTTGACTGTCGTTAATGCGCGCAGGTGATAGAATTCTTAAGCTTTGGATTCTATGCCGAAGACAGGCGACCTAAAGTAATTTCAGGTTTTTTTCAATAGTCCGATCATTAAAATTTACTTCTGTTTCTGCAGTCAAATTTGGCTGGAAAGAAATTAAAAAGCATGAAGAAGAATAAAGTCACGATAAGTGAAATAAGACATACCGTATGTGATCAAAAGTATCCGGACATCCTCACAAACATACGTTTTTCACATTAGGTGCATTGTGCTGCCGGGTACTCCTTATTAGCCACCTCGGTAATAATTAGACATCGTGAGAGAGCAGAATGGGGCGCTCAGCAGAACTCACGGACTTCGAACGTACTCTGGTGATTGGGTGTCACTTGTGTCATACGTCTGTACCCGAGATTTCCACACTCCTAAACACTCTTAGGTCCACTGTTTCCGATGTGATAGTGAAGTGGAAACGCGAAGGGACATGTACAGCACAAAAGCGTACAGGCCGACCTCGTCTGTTGACTGACAGAGACCGCCGACAGTTGAAGAGGGACGTAATGTGTAATAGGCAGACATCTATCCAGACCATCACACAGGAATTCCAAACTGCGTCAGGATCCACTGCAAGTACTACGACAGTTGCGCGGGAGGTGAGGAAAGTTGGATTTCATGGTCGAGCGGCTGCTCATAAACCGCACATCACACCGGTAAATGCTGAACGACGCCTTACTTGGTGTAAGGAGGGTAAACATTGGACGATTGAACAGTGTAAAAATGTACTGTGGAGTGATGAATCACGGTACAGTGCGGCGATCCGATGGCAAGGTGTGGGTATGGCGAATGCCAGGCGAACGTCACCTGCCAGCGTGTGTAGTGCCAACAGTAAAATTAGGAGTCTGTGATGTTATGGTGTGGTCTTGTTTTTCATGGAGGGGGCTTGCGCCCCTTGTAGTTTTGCGTGGCACTATCACAGCACAGGCCTACATTGGTGATTTAACTTCTTGCTTCCCACTGTTGAAGAGCAATTCAGGGATGGCGATTGCATCTTTCAGCACGATCGAGCACCTGTTCATAATGCACAGCCTGTGGCGTAGTGGTTACAGGACAATGACATCCATGTAATGGACTGGCCTGCACAGAGTTCTGACCTGAATCCTATAGAACACATTAGGGATGTTTTGGAACGCCGCCTTCGTGCCAGGCCTTACCAACCGACATCGATACCTCTCCTCAGTGCCGCACGCCGTGGAGAATGGGCAGCCATTGCCCAAGGAACCTTGCAACACGTGATTGAACGTATGCCTGCGTGAGTGGAAGCTATCATCTATGCAAAGGGTGAGCCAATACCATATTGAATTCCAGCATTACCGCTGGAGGACTCCACGAACTTGTAAGTCATTTTCAGCTAGGTGTCCGGATACTTTTGATAACATAGTGTATATTAATCGACGCTCAAAGCTGTCTAAATAAAAGGAACAATGCCAGTTTTATTGGCATGCAAAAAGATGAATCTGAACAAATGAAAGAATAACCTTAACCAAGAAATAATTAATTTAGTTTCAAAATTTCTATAAGAGACAGTAGCTTTCTATAGCATAGCATTTGATTACTTAGACAAATAGGCTGTTTCTTTTAATAAATATCAAGTAGTTAACTAGATGACACTATCTGAAACCCCAGATTGGGTGATGATTGCAAACACTATTCTATAACTGGCTAAAAATGGTGCGGAGATTTCAGGCAACAATTGTTTTCAAGAAAATATGTATCTGAAGAGCTTATTAGAAACTAAGCGTGACTCGAAAGAATGGAAGTCTAAACAGACTGTGGAAGAAAGGTGGATTTACTTCCTTACGGAAACCGAGAATTCTGAACGCAAATGGCAACTGCTGAAGTTATGCGAATGTGTGTATTGTATTCCCGCACACAACGCCTCTATGGAAAAAGTTTTTGGCTGATGTCGGCCCAGTGGAGTAATGAAAGAAGTCGACTGCTGCCAGAGACTGCGGAATCACTCTTATAGTGCCAGTTTAAGTGCAAGCTGACTTGCATGGAGTTTTAAAAATATGTAAAAGGGAAATACGACTTGGGAAATAAGACTTGCTGAAAAAGGTTAAACATGGCCTGCCAGCTACTAAAGCGCAACAAGTTTCATATAAGTGTGTTATAAATACAAAGTAATTATATTAAATAAATTTTATTTAATTTCTACACCCCCATTTCAGAGTATCCCGACGAGGTTCCAGCGAAATATGGCAACCCTATTAGGGCCTGAAGGTTTTCCACCCAGGCGCAAAGGAGGAAGTTACCATGGTTTCTGAGAGAATACTCTACCTAGTCTGCTGGAATGTGTGTCTTTACGAGTGTGACAAAATATGTGCTTCATGCACGATGGAGTTCCTCCCCACCTCACTGTTAATGTTAGTTGTTGTTGTTGTTGTGGTCTTCAGTCCTGAGACTGGTTTGATGCAGCTCTCCATGCTACTCTATCCTGTGCAAGCCTCTTCATCTCCCAGTACCCACTGCAACCTACATCCTTCTGAATCTGCGTAGTGTAGTCATCTCTTGGTCTCCCTCTACGATTTTTATCCTCCGTGTCCGATGTATAAACAAAGGTGGACCAATTCTTTGTCCACCACGCTCTGCTGACCTAAACCCACTAGATCTTTCTTTGTGGAGGCATTTGAATGCTCTTGTGTACGGAACCCCGGTACAAGATGTACAGAGTCTTCGTAATTCTACAGGGATTCAATACGACGCCAGCTTGATTGTTTTATCCTTGCTAGCGGAGGGCATATTGAACATTTCATTTAGGAAAGCGTTTCATACTGTGCTCATGTGTTTTTTGTTGTGTATTTCTCATGATTAATGTGATAATGAAGGGAAGTAGAGCTTGTCTTGGTTTGCAGAAGTTTTAAGAGGACCTGGTATGTTTCCTATTAGTGCGGAGACACGAAATATCTGAAAGCAGAAAGGTTTTGCAATACCTGGACAAAGAAAAGCCCACACTATGCACAAATAACAACGTAAATAGAAAAGTCATATCTGTTTAATGATAAAACTATCTTTCAATGTAGTTTTATACTTGGAAAGAAAACAAAATAGAAAGGATGAAGTAAAACAACGCAATTTATAGCCTTCTGAAGATTGTTTGGCATGTTTGTAAGTACAAATTTTTCTGAGGGGATACACGTAGGTGTTCTGAAATGTTTGAAGAAACATTTCGTATTCGTTCAGGTATCAGGAGTGTGAAGAATTTACCATATGACCTTTGTCAAGGAGATCTTCTGCGAATTTCGCTTTGACCACTAGTAAACTCTATTATCATTAGTTGTAACTGCGTTCTTGTTACTATATTTCGAATTTTTCGGGAAAAATATGGTCCCTCATAACCTCACTTTACCTTTCTGGTGCCAAGCTGCATAGCAGACAGCTCTCACAAAGAGGCAGTTTTGGAGCTGACGTGTAAATGAAAACGACCACTCGTGACAGGGGGACTCACAGCACAAGAATAAACTCGCGGGGACGCTGCAGTAGACTAACTTGTCACTAATAGCTGATGGAGACAAAAAATTTGCTCGTGCAAAATGGGCTTCATAAAAATTAGTGGTGGTGTGAACGCATCGCCACATAGGATGAAGTCTGGTTAGTAAGACACGGCAAAGTAGGGTCTTACAGCTGTGCAGTTTGTAGAACTTGAAACTAAATCTTTGGCAACCACTGTCGTCTAAGAGAGAAAGCATGAAAAATAGACAGAACGTCATTTTTGATCATTTAGAGAGGCTGTACGACGATCATGCAGGGAATGCGGTATTTATAATGGTGGAAATCGCATTTCTGCGTTGGGGAGCAGTGAAAGAAGTAAGATGGAAATGATGAGAGACGCCAAAGTATTTAAAGGCAGTCAGAACCATCTCGTAATCTTAATTTTGGAGAAAAAGTGCGTCCCGCTGCTCACATTCGCGTGCTCTTCAAGGCTGCTGCTCCTGAAAGAGACACATTGCATGCTGCAAAGTTTGGTGTATTTCAGAGTCAAAAGACACTCGGTGATTTATCATGTTTCGCTGCCAACATGCCAACTCTGTCCCACTGCAACGCATGCATCCTTTTACAAGAAAAAACTGGTGTTTTCTTTTTTTAAAATTTTCGAACGAGAGAAATAGAACAGAGTTTTTGGCCTACCGTTTCGCCTACCTTCTTCTCCCACTGCAACACGTAGGGCACGGGATGATCGCCCGGGAACTCAACGTGGCAGTTGAACACCACAGATTCTCCCAAGATGGCGGTGATGTGCACTGCATCTTGGAAGCAAAGGCCTGTGGACAAAAGTACAGTGCTTCACAACTATCCATGTAGTTCCGTGTACCTGCTTATTATTTAAAGTACAGGCGTTGTTGATCTATTCTCCGAAGACCACAGTACACTCTTCTGAATCTGAATATAATCAATGCGACATTAGCATGCTTTGGTGATGCAACATATTTCTCCACTTTTGTATTACACTACTGGCCATTAAAATTGCTACACCAAGAAGAAATGCAGATGATAAACGGGTATTTATTGGACAAATATATTATACTAGATCTGACATGTGATTACATTTTCACGCAATTTGGGTGCATAGGTCCTGAGAAATCAGTACCCAGAACAATCACCTCTGGCAGTAATAACGGCCTTGATATGCCTGGGGATTGAGTGAAACAGAGCTTGGATGGCGTGTACAGGTACAGCTGCCGTTGCAGCTTCGACACGATACCACAGTTCATCAAGAGTAGTGACTGGCGTATTCTGACGAGCCAGTTGCTCGGTGACCACTGACCAGACGTTTTCAGTTGGTGAGAGATCTGGAGAATGTGCTAGCCAGGGCAGCAGCCGAACATTTTCTGTACCCAGGAAGGCCCGTACAGGACCTGCTGAAATGTAGGTTTTCACAGGGATCGATTGAAGGGTAGAGCCATGGGTCGTAACACAGCTGAAATGTAACGTCCACTGTTCAAAGTGCCGTCAATGCGAACAAGAGGTGACCGAGGCGTGTAACCAGTGGCACCCCAACCCATAACGCCGGGTATTACGCCAGTATGGCGATGACGAATACACGCTTCCAATGTGCGTTGACCGCGATGTCGCCAAACACGGATGCGACCATCATGATGCTGTAAACAGAACCTGGATTCATCCGAAAAAATGACGTTTTGCCATTCGTGCACCCAGGTTCGTCGTTGAGTACATTATCACAGGCGCTCCTGTCTGTGATGCAGCGTCAAGGGTTACCGCAGCCATGGTCTCTGAGCTGATAGTCCATGCTGCTGCAAACGTCGTCGAACTGTTCGTGCAGATGGTCGTTGTCTTGCAAACGTCCCCATCTGTTGGCTCAGGGATCGAGACGTGGCTGCACGATCCTTTACAGCCATGCGGATAAGATGCCTGTCATCTCGACTGCTAGTGATACGAGGCCGTTGGGATCCAGCACGGAGTTCCGTATTACCCTGCTGAACCCGCAGATTCCATATTCTGCTAACAGCCATTGGATCTCGACCAACGCGAGCAGCAATGTCGCGATACGATAAACCGCAATCGCGATAGGCTACAATCCGATCTTTATCAAAGTCGGAAACGTGATAGTACTCATTTCTCCTCCTTACACGAGGCATCACAACAACGTTTCACCAGGCAACGCCGGTCAACTGCTGTTTGTATATGAGAAATCGATTGGAAACTTTCCTCATGTCAGCACGTTGTAGGTGTCGCCACCGGCGCCTACCTTGTGTGAATGCTCTGAAAAGCTAATCATTTGCATATCACAGCATCTTCTTCCTGTCGGTTAAATTTAACGTCTGTAGCTCATGATCTTCGTGGTACAGCAATTTTAATGGCCAGTAGTTTGATAATAACATGTAAGTATTGTACATAATAATATAGTTATGAATTACATGAATTACTAGCACAGCATTTACAGTCTTTCTTAACGGTTGTGGCCAGATGCTAGGTATTTAATTCCAAGTTCAGCGTCTGTCAGTGTTTCCTGTTTTTTTTTTATCGTCCTTTTGGTTGAAGATAGTCTTGAATTTATTTTAACGTAGCCTATAAGCTGTTATCCTTTACTTTCTGAATGTATACTCATTATTCTTTCTGATGGATCTCTTGTAGAGGATAGAAACAATACTTTTCCTGTTTTTTTTTTTTTTTTTTTTTCCTCTAGAGCTACATCACGTTCTTTAAACGGCCCTGGTAGAGTGCACACATTTAAGATGCTTGCTTACATATTTAAACTATGTGCCTGACGCCCGCCCTGCGGATTAGTGTAGAGGTCCGGTGTGCCGGCCAGCCTGTTAATGGTTTTTAAGGCGGTTTTCCATCTACCACGGGGAATGCGCGCTGGTTCCAATTCTTCCGCCTCAGCTACACTATGCCGGCGATTGCTGTGCAAACACCGTTTCTACTAACGCGTACACCATAATTACTTTACCACGCAAATTCTCGTCTGGGTTCGGTGTGGGTGGACTGCTGTGGCCTGTTGTGGGGTTGTGAACCACTGAAGGCTACAGCGGGTCGAATCCTCTCCATCGTTTCTAGGTCCTCGGTTTAATACAATACAACACAATGTGCCAGATCGAATCCAACCTCAGATTTCTTTTCGCGGGAGAAGCTCTAACAGTAGCTGGTTCAGTCATCCCTGTCAAACGGTAATGATACCGGTCCAAATATCAATCCAGCGCACGCTATTAATTTGCCAGAAAGGCTCAGCAGCGCATTATCTTGTAGAACGGTAAGAGATTCATCTTACTGAACGGCCATCTCGGTTGGTGGCGCACAATTCGAGTTGCAGGTTGCCTATATAATGGCTTCAGGGAAAATAATAAATTGTTTTTCAAAATTCTGTATAGTTATTAGACGAATTTAAAAATGTCAAATGCTGTCGTAAGCTACTCATTTAAAGCAATAATCTTACGTTAGAGGTTTGACACAATAATAAAAAAAACATTAAAGTTAGGAACACGGTATACGTCTTGAAGCAGTGCAATTGAGGCGCGCAAATTACCAAGATTATATTCATGTGCTATTTGAAAATCAGAGCTCTTAGCGACATCCAACAACCTTTAAACATTCAATAAAAATCTTCTCGGCTTAGAAGCCGCATAATTTCGAATAAAACACTTGAGCTTTCGACAGCTGTTGCCGCCATCGGCATCAGGAGCTGATTTCACTGAATGCCGGAGCTGGCGAAAGCGCGAGTGTTTTATTCGAAAGTGAGATGATTTTACTGGAACATGCCACCGCGAAAAACTCCGAGGACACAAACCTTTACACATAATTTCAAACTTTTACGCAAGTTTTTGTCGCTGCCAATTCTCCCCCCTGCCCCCCCCCCCCCCCCAACCATTAAAGGAGAAAAGTTTATGGCTTAATATACTTTACGCTGTTCATGCAATAAAACTTTCTTACTACCAACCTTATCCTCATTTTTTCACACAGTATCCATATATTCTGCTGAATGTACAGGTAAAATTAAGTAATTATAGGACACATACGTCGGGAGATATGACGTTATAAACGTTGAATTGCGTGCAAAGCTATATATTTCTTAACGCGTTGACTATCAGCGGGACGTATGGGTTCCACGATAGGTTATTAGACAACCAATTGGAATTTGCTGCATGTTATTTCTATGGATAACTCCCACTGGAAAAGGAATGCCTCCTTATGATTAGCAGAATTATTATATTTACAGAATGCACCTATAGGTTGTGCTGCCCTTAAGTTTCATTGTTAACCCTCGTCTCCGTATCGTCACATGGAACTGATTCGCACCTGCAATAGGCTACGCAATAAACCAGATTCGCAAAGCGAGATGCCTTCCTGGACACTCCCGTTAACTACTTGTTCTTGCGAATTGACACTTGCCTCATTACAAAAGAAGCCCATATTGGTCACCTGTAGGGTGGATTACACACTTCGAGAGGTGCGCTGTTCACTGATGTATGTCTGTCTTCAGTACGTCTTGAAGATTTGGCGAGGCGACTTCTGAAACTTTGGAGGTACTTATGAATAATACTGTACGTCCACTCTCCCTCCGACCCCAACACCCTTGGCAAACGAAACGACGCAAGTATTCGTTCCGTATAGATATTCCGAGTAAGATAGTAATTAAAATAACCATACATTAATGTTTTTGAGATGAAGTTGGTAGGAAATGCTTAATACAGAGCGCAGCCGGCCGCGGTGTCCGAGCTGTTCTAGGCGCTTCAGTCCGGAACCGCGCGACTGCTACAGTCGCAGGTTCGAATCTTGCCTCGGACATGGATGTGTGTGATGTCCTTAGGTTAGTTAGGTTTAAGTGGTTCTAAGTTCTAGGAGACTGATGACCTCAGATGTTAAGTCCCGTAGTGCTCAGAACCATTTGAACCTTTTGAACAGAGCGCAGATTACCCAGTCTACACTCATTCAGTGTTTGATACTGGCTGCACCTGGCGACTTTCAACAGACTGTAAACGTACCGCTACTTTCAAACTTTTTCCAAACTTTTTCTCGATTAGCTGCTTAATGTCAAGTATTTAACACATTAGCCCATTCGTAAAGTAATCACACCTTTGAAGCTGTTTTACACGTGTGAGTTCGATTTTTTAAAGAATCGGGTATGGCGGTTTTACTTGTTATTTTTATGTTGGCCACATACATCTACATTAACTTGAACGATTCTCCAGCCGCTAAGTGGAGCAATAACAAACACAGCGGTGTCCCACTGAAGAGGCCGCGATAAGGATCTGTGGCACGCGGCACATACGTCACGCTGCACGGATACAGTAATGCCCCTTTCTGTAATTAAGGCCGTAATTGCGTGATCCTAACATATTCTAGTGTCCTTTTATCAGCAAACCCCTTTGCCTTCCAGCAACAGTCAACTGGGAAATTAAGTCTGGCACAGAGAAAGAACGAGGCAAAAATTTAAAGAAAAGCTGCTCAATCGGTAAAACGTTTGTCTAGTCAGCAAGTAAGCTGACTGACGGTACTTTGAGCGGCCAAAAAGTCATAGGAAGGCATTGGAAGTGATTGCAAAATATGAACTTTCACGGCATACTTATAAAAATATTCTGGGCTATTATATCGTGGTCGGATGGATTTGCTGTTGAAACGCAACGTTTCGTCTCTTTCTGTGGAGACATCTTTACGGAGGGTTGTAGCTTTTTAGGCAGTCCGATGCACTCTGGCTCACACTGAATCGAGGCGGAGGTGAAACTAATATAAAGTCTTCCAGTAACAGGAACTAGGTTCACTGCTGGGATACTTGTAGAGAATATGTGTGTGTGTGTGTGTGTGTGTGTGTGTGTGTGTGCGCGCGCGCGCGCGCGTTTTGCGTATTGAACTGGGGACCTAGAAACGACGAAGAGGCTCCGTCCTGCTGTAACCCTAAGTGGGTCACAACCCCACAACAGGCCACAGCAGCCCACCAACCCCACCCCGACCCACACCGAACCCAGGGTTATTGTGTGGTTCAGCCCCTAGTTAACCCCCCCCCCCCTTCTCCACCCCTCTTCTCCACCGCCCTCGGGAACGTCTGATAACAGACGAGTGTAACCCCAAATGTGTGCGTGGTCGAGTAATTATGGTGTACACATACGTGGAAACAGTGTTTGCCGACATTGTGTTACTGAGGCGGAATAAGGGAAACCAGCCCGCGTTCGCCGAGTCAGATGGAAAACCGCCTTAAAAACCATACACAGGCTGGCCGGCACGCCTTCCCACTCTGGAAGCAGCGTGTTAGACGGCGCGTCTAGCAAGGCGGGGGACTCTTGGAGTACTGCAAATTTATCGATACATCATCTCGTTTTCCTATTGGATGATATAAAGTCTTCCATATTTGATTCAGTTTCACAGTACACAGAACATCGTTTCATCACACTGTGTTCTGATTACAACTTATTGTGTGTTTTGTACACTTTGAATTACATTGTATATATGTTGCCCGTATTATCTTTGTTTTTGCCTGCATACGTAATATTGGGTGGAGTATACGTATATGATACCATTTTTGGTTTTGTTGCGCAGAAAACGGAAGCTGGTTCCGTTGCATAGTATTCTGTGGTTTCATGTGTACGTTCCTGTTTACAAATTCGTGTGAGAACTGCTCGATTTAAGTGCACTATAAGTATATTGCTCATATTCTATTTTGTTTTTGTTTGAATCCATTTTTTATATTTTCTCACACTTAATGGAGAACTCCATGTCAGCCGTTTTTGCCAGAATTGGTATTCAACTTTATCGTATCTTGCCAAGGAAAGCGTATGTGATTGTGTTTTGAATGGTGTTCTTCTTGTCACTGAGTACGCTTTGTAGTATCAGTGGCAATATTCAGAGTTATTGTACCAGGTTTCTGCTACAATGTATTGCTCGCAGTATCTGTTAATAACATTTAAAGACATTTGCATTACAACTGTTCCATTTCTGGAATTTGCAGGGGAGACTGCGCTGATCACTGACACTACAAAGCATACTCATTGGCAAGAAGCAACACCATTCATAGGGGAGTTACGTACGCATTCTGTCACAGGATGTAATAAAGTTGAATACGGATTCTGACAAAAATATCAACATCGAGTTTCCCATTAAGTGTGAGTAAAATACGAAAATTGGATGCGCAAAGAAAAACAATAGAATATAAGAAATATACTTACAATGCACTTAAATCGAGCAGTTCGCACAAGGATTCGTAAGCAAGTACACATACATGAGTGCTCAGAATACCATGCGACGAGACCAGCTACTGTTTTATGTGAAACAAATCCAAATATCGAATCATTTGCTCTACAACATAATACGGATGTGAGCAGTATACAAACAGAATACAGAACATATTTACAGTTCAACTCTAAGAGTGCAATACACTCAAGAACTTGTAATGACGAACACAATGTGATGAAACCAAGTTCGGTGTAATGTGATGTCAGATGATTTTTAGGTTTCAACATGTGCCGAAGCGCAAAGAAGAGAGCCGCGTTCGCCACGGAAAACTCAATTGGCAGACGTTGCAAGAGAGGTGTTATACATTACGGAGAGTTTTACTGCTCAAACTTCAAGGGAACACATCCGTGAAGAGAAGGAGACACATTATTTCCTCCCGCATGCATCTCACGTTATGACGACGACGAGAAAATTGGAGAAACACAGAGGCTTACCGACAATCATTCTTCCAATTCAACGTTCGCGTGATCAACAGGCTGGGGGGGGAGTAGTTAGTGGTACCAGAAGTACCCGCCGCCACGCACCGTCAGGTGGCTTGCGGAGTACTGAGGTAGATGTGTCCGCAGGCGATATAACATCAGTTTGTCGAACACTTGGTTATCCTGTGCGTCTGTTTACGCGTGTGGAAGCATTATCTCTACGATATACACTCCTGGAAATGGAAAAAAGAACACATTGACACCGGTGTTTCAGACCCACCATACTTGCTCCGGACACTGCGAGAGGGCTGTACAAGCAATGATCACACGCACGGCACAGCGGACACACCAGGAACTGCGGTGTTGACCGTCGAATGGCGCTAGCTGCGCAGCATTTGTGCACCGCCGCCGTCAGTGTCAGCCAGTTTGCCGTGGCATACGGAGCTCCATCGCAGTCTTTAACACTGGTAGCATGCCGCGACAGCGTGGACGTGAACCGTATGTGCATTGACGGACTTTGAGCGAGGGCGTATAGTGGGCATGCGGGAGGCCGGGTGGACGTACCGCCGAATTGCTCAACACGTGGGGCGTGAGGTCTCCACAGTACATCGATGTTGTCGCCAGTGGTCGGCGGAAGGTGCACGTGCCCGTCGACCTGGGACCAGACCGCAGCGACGCACGGATGCACGCCAAGACCGTAGGATCCTACGCAGTGCCGTAGGGGACCGCACCGCAACTTCCAAGCAAATTAGGGACACTGTTGCTCCTGGGGTATCGGCGAGGACCATTCGCAACCCTCTCCATGAAGCTGGGCTACGGTCCCGCACACCGTTAGGCCGTCTTCCGCTCACGCCCCAACATCGTACACCTCTGGTGATCGTCGAGGGGACACTGAATAGTGCACGGTACATCCAAACCGTCATCGAACCCATCGTTCTACCATTCCTAGACCGCAAGGGAACTTGCTGTTCCAACAGGACAATGCACGTCCGCATGTATCCCGTGCCACCCAACGTGCTCTACAAGGTGTAAGTCAACTACCCTGGCCAGCAAGATCTCCGGATCTGTCCCCCATTGAGCATGTTTGGGACTGGATGAAGCGTCGTCTCACGCGGTCTGCACGTCCAGCACGAACACTGGTCCAACTGAGGCGCCAGGTGGAAATGGCATGGCAAGCCGTTCCACAGGACTACATCCAGCATCTCTACGATCGTCTCCATAGGAGAATAGCAGCC
This sequence comes from Schistocerca gregaria, assembly GCF_023897955.1. NCBI lineage: Eukaryota > Metazoa > Arthropoda > Insecta > Orthoptera > Acrididae > Schistocerca > Schistocerca gregaria. Next base: position 251,505,999 of record NC_064925.1, read on the forward strand.
TGCACTGCTGCGAAAGGTGGATATACACTGTACTAGTGCCGACATTGTGCATGCTCTGTTGCCTGTGTCTATGTGCCTGTGGTTCTGTCAGTGTGATCATGTGATGTATCTGACCCCAGGAATGTGTCAATAAAGTTTCCCCTTTCTGGGACAATGAATTCACGGTGTTCTTATTTCAATTTCCAGGAGTGTAGATATATCGATTCTAAAATATGTGGCGGCATGCTAAAAGCCTGGGAGATTATGTGCCCAGCGATTCTAGGTGCGAGACTGCTACGGTCGCAGCTTCGAATCCTGCCTCGGGCTTGGATGTGTGTGATGTCCTTAGGTTAGTTAGGTTTAAGTAGTTCTAAGTTCTAGGGGGCTGATGACCTCAGATGTTAAGCCCCACAGTGCTCAGAGCTATTTGAACAGATATCCTGTGGATAAACTTCTACGAATGATTTCACGATAATTTCGACAAGCAAAAGATTAATTCACTGACACGTGCAATATATTAAGGACATGGCACAGGTGCCATTTCTGATCATACAGTGTGGTTCAGGTGTCCCTGCCGATGCCGTTTTATGCAGCCCACACTATGTCTGTATCAGGGACAGTATCCAGACAGGGGGAGCTATGTAATCGTTATAAGTTCCTCTCAGAGCTTTGGGTGACGGTTAGCAAACGGAATCATACTGTAAAAAATGCAAATGGGTATTGTCAATGAGATACATGGTATTTTTGGACCAAGATATATTTCACTTCTGCCTTGCTTATCCAAGTGGCTCCAATCTTTCTTGGCTTAATTAGTGGTGAAGTCACACATGTTTTCGATGTCTCTGTGAGTTTATTCCGTTTCTAGTGATTAATCTTTCGTAAGTGATTCAGAAAAGTTGGCTCATAAAGTGTGATTCACCATTGGAAACAACAAAATTAACTGGAGATATCAAAATGGGTAGGCGAAAGTCACAACGTTCCAGTATGTAACCCAATAAAAATATTGAGATATGACTCGCTGCATTAACGTATTGAAGAAATTTCCTAACCAGAATTTGTACAACAGGTCTAAGACGTCTTTGTATTCTTTACCAGTTATCGTGCGACATTTTGACAGTTTGTTATACATCTCTAGAGGAAAGTAGCCAAGAATATCGTTCTGGCATGTAGGGTTGCGTAAATCGACATCGGTAGGGGCAGCCGAGTCACTCAGTATATTTATCGTCTTCGATAAGTATGGCAGAAGTGAGATACATCTTGGTCCAAAAATATCATATAAACTAATGGGCAATCCTCACTTTTATTTTTTACAGTATGATTCCGTTTGCTAACAGTCGCCCAAAGCTCTGAGAGGGAACTTGTGTCTATTAAGTGGCTGCCGCCTGTCTGGATAACGTTCCCGGTACAGGCGTAGTGCGTGTTGCATGAAACGGCATCAGTAGAGGCAGCCGACTCAGTCCTTATACGAGGGTTGGAACTTTAATAGTGGCAAATATTTATTTACAGCTCGAAAAAACAGATACGTGTTTCAAGGTTTTACTGACCTTCAAAGTAGCCACCACGTGTCATCACTTCTATCTCTAAGCTGGTCGTGGTTGTGTTCCAAAAATGAACAGCATAGAGACAGAAGTGATGACTCTTTCTGCAGGGCCTGATCATCATTTTGCAGGACAATGTTCAAGCACGTACAGTGCAAGCTGTTACTGATTTGTTCGACTGATGGGACTGGTAAGTTCTGTATCACCAACTGCAATCCCCTGCCTTAAGCCCTCGTGAGTTCAACTCGATTTCTAAACTGAAGGAAACACTTCTACATCTACATCTACATCCATACTCCGCAAGCCACCTGACGCTGTGTGGCGGAGGGTACCTTGAGTACCTCTATCGGTTCTCCCTTCTATTCCAGTCTCGTATTGTTCGTGGAAAGGAGGATTGTCGGTATGCTTCTGTGTGGGCTCTGATCTCTCTGATTTTATCCTCATGGCCTCTTCGCGAGATATACGTAGGAGGGAGCAATATACTGATTGAGTCTTCGGTGAAGGTATGTTCTCGAAACTTCAACAAAAGCCCGTACCGAGCTACTAATCGTCTCTCCTGCAGTCTTCCACTGGAGTTTATCTATCATCTCCGTAACGCTTTCGCGATTACTAAATGATCCTGTAACGAAGCGCGCTGCTCTCCGTTGGATCTTCTCTATCTCTTCTTTCAACCCTATCTGGTACGCATCCCACACTGCTGAGCAGTATTCAAGCAGTGGGCGAACAAGCTTACTGTAAACTACTTCCTTTGTTTTCGGACTGCATTTCCTTAGGACTCTTCCAATGAATCTCAGTCTAGCATCTGCTTTACCGACGATTAACTTTATATGATCATTCCATTTTAAATCACTCCTAATGCGCACTCCCAGATAATTTCACGGCATTCGCTTCAGAACTGCTACAAATTCGTCTGGCAATAGACCGCGCCTCTCCAACTGTCAACACAACTGGCACTGCTAAGAGTATCCTACGAGTTCCACATCGCTGGCAACGGGTTATACACAATGCTGGTGACTACTTTGAAGGTCATTAAAACTTTGTAACATGTATATCTTTTGAACGAGCTGTAAATAAATAGTTTCCACTATTAAAGTTCGAACACTCGTACAACAGCCGAACTTACAGGCTTAGCTAGCTTCTGCATTTATCTAAAAGCACGCATTTCACGTCGTGTTTACACATTTTTATCCAACACCTGTATGAATAATTTTGAAATTTTGGAATCATAACGGTCGGGATTCGCTACGTTGTACCTTGGTGAAACCATTCAATTTTTCCAGGCTTGATATTCAAAACACATGAGCTTTTGCACTACATTAGACTGTCCACTATGTGGAGCTCTGTTCACCTCCTAACCGTGTATCCGCAAGTGTGTAATACGCGTGTGTTACAGGGTGTTTCACAATGCTTCAATATTTCAAATTTGATTGACATACAATCTAATCGCGAAACTTAGTTGAACATTTTACACAAGGTACAAAATTTATTCAAATTTACTTATGAGATATTACATTGGACAAATGCCGACCATTCGAGGCTACACAATACTCGTGGCGTTTCACCCAGTTTTTGAACACATGGAAATTTCGTCGTGAATTCGATCCTGTAACTGTTGCAAGCTTCTCGGAGGGTTGGAGTACACTCTCGCCTTCAGATAACCCCATGGGTAAAAGTCTGGCACCGTTAAATCAGGCGAGCGAGGCGACCATTCGACTCAAGCGCGTTTGGAAACTATGCAGTTGCCGAAAGCTTCACAGAAAACTTGAAAGGTCTTGTTGGATATGTGGCGTGTCGCACCGACTTGCTGGAACGTTTTTGTCACGAAGTCCGGAACCGCGCTACTGCTACGGTCGTAGGTTCGAATCCTGCCTCGGGCATGGATGTGTGTGATGTCCTTAGGGTAGTTAGATTTAAGTAGTTCTAAGTTCTAGGGGACTGATGACCTCAGATGTTAAGCCATTTCGTCACGAACGACGAGGGCTTGTCTGTAAGCTGCTATTCACACGTTCGATGTTATCGGGGGTGTAGACGGTTTTCTGAGAGCCTGTTGACTTCCGATTCGATGCACTGGCGACTCCACGGAAGTTTCTTACTCAATTCAATATTCAGTATTCTGAACATGTCTGCGCTTCAGCAGATCAGTAAATGAATCCAAAGCAGATAACCATTTACAACAAAAGGTGGTTTTCTTCAAATTTTGACCATGGTTTCGACGGTTGTAGACCCGTTTCTTTATTATTTGGCGTTTTTCCAATTCGAAATTTTAGTTACATGTATTTCTGAAGAAGACGGGTTTACGTCCGTCGAAACCGTCATCAAAGATTGAGTTAAACCGCCCTTTTGTTGCAAGGTCTTGGCTGCTTTGGATTGATGACAGTTCAGTATTGTTTCACGGATGGAAAAATTGAAATGAGTGTTTGGTGTCATTGGCCGGGAGGCCTCTTGCGGGACAGGTGCGGCCTCCTTGGTGCAGATCTTATTACAATTGACGCCACACTAGGCGACCTGCGCGCCGGATTGACATGAAATGTTGATGAAGACGACACAACACCCAGTCCCTGAGCGGAGAAAAATCTCCGATCCAGCCGGGAATCGAACCCGAGCCCATAGGACGGCAATCCGTCGCGCTGACACTCAGCTATAGGGGCGGACGTTCGAGGAATAAGGAATTGGATATCGCGGCTGACTCTTGAAATGCTTACGAAAAGCACGTTGCACGAGCACGACAGATTCGCCGTAACGAAAACAGCACTCCACCGTGAACACACGATGTTGCATCGACGAGTGCGACATGATTGCTGACCGGGATATGGGATGGACATTGGCACTCCGCATTACTAATAGTCGCCGCCGCTGTATCTTGTTTTTAGCCGCGCGTTATTCAATTCTGAAATTGTCAAAACATGTGTAACACCTTGTATAAGGGACGCTCTTTCATTCCGTTGCGTTTTGTCTCTGCGGTACTGTTGCAGCTATTAAAGTTGAAATCCCCTCGTACACAGGTGGATGCCTAATATTTCGTGAGGTGAGCTCAGCTGTCAGCGTGTACACCAGGGCTGCCATCAGGAGACTGAATGCGCGCATCCCGCTCAGACTTGACGCTGGGTCCTACTTGTTTGGTTTGCCCTATCCCGGCGGAGTGCGGGTGCGGTGCGGTGCTACGCGGTCGATGCTTGGTTCGCGTCTCCGTCCCGTTTGCGTACCTCTCCCCACTCTCTCCTCCCTCCCTGCACCCTCTCCTCCATCCCCTCCCCTCCCCCGCCACCCCTCACGACTGTCGGCTGACCCGGTGACCTTTCCGCGGTCGGCGCTCCATTATGCACGAGGCACGCTGCGCCGCGCCGAGCGGAGACTGCCGGCTGGTATCGAGCGCCGGCTGCTGGCACACTTACCCACACTAAACACCTGTGCCACGCACCGCTGCTCCCGCTACTGTTGCCTCCCTCCTTGAGTCTGGCCAAGTACGGCTCAGTTTTCGGGAGACACCGAGCCTTGTGGTGGTAGTGTGATGGAAGGATAGCTCTAACAGAGAAGGGCGGCACGAAAGGTCACATGTTTTACAGCGAGGACTTTTACCACCAGTTATGTTAATTGCTGTTGAATCTTCCGCGTTGTATGGTCTGCTTCTTCTTCTTTCAACATGATCTAGGCCAGGGATGGGCCAGGGGTCACCAAGAATTGGGCTCACGAGCCGTGCCTTGGCTCTCGTGCCATACCGCTCAGTGAGACTGCACATTCCTCTCAAACCAGTGGCACGCTGACGGGGAAGGGGGGCAAAAAATGGGTCAAATGGCTCTGAACACTATGGGACAACTTCTGAGGTCATCAGTCCCCTAGAACTTAGAACTACTTAAACCTAACTAAGACATCACACACATCCATGCCCGAGGCAGGATTCGAACCTGCGTCATTGAAAACTGTAGCTTCTAGAACCGCTCGGCCAGGGGGGAGGGGGGGTAAACGACGAACGCGCAATCGCAATGAAGTTGTACTGCGTACGACTTGCTTTCATACCAGGGGGGTTACCCAAAACTAACGGAAATTGGGCTGCAATGGAGAGGGGCAGTGGGGGGAACCAACTGTTCGACCAGGTGTACGTTACCGTCACGCCACCGGAGTCAGTGTGCGAAGTTGTGTCGCTGTGAGTGCGTCGGTTCTTCCGTGAGAATTAAAAAACAATGGATTAAGTGACCTAGACTAATCTAGTTTAACACTGTTTATTTTTAAGTAACATTTTTCTATGTATGTTTGTATCTATGTATTAACGCTTGAAAATGAACAGAACATGTTCGAAACGCATTGCATTATGTTAGATTAAGCATAAAATAAAACAAAAAGTGACTGGTAGCAGAAACTTGAAATAAATAAGTCTCCTGTGAGAGTTTCTTTTAGTAAAACGTGATATCAGATTGTCGAGAACAACGCGCGACTGTGAAATTTTGTTTCCTGTTGGGGAAATCGGCCGCGGAAACCATTGTAATGCTTAAGGCTGCTTATGGGGATGCTGCCCAAAGTAAAGCTAGTGGTTATCACCTTTTAAAAATGGAGAAATGCCAATTGAAGACCAACCCCATTCAGAACACCCCTCAACGTCACGAAGTGACGGAAACGTCAGCAAAATCAATACCATCGGTCGTGAAGAGTGAGATATTGGGAATATCATGGAATTCGGTTCAGATGATTTTATCAAGAGATCTACACATGAGAGCAGTTCGAGAGTAGCCGAGCGGTCTGGGGCGCTTCAGTCATGCACCGTGCGGCTGGTCTCGGCGGAGGTTCGAGTCCTCCCTCGGGCATGGGTGTGTGTGTTTGTCCTTATGATAATTTAGGTTAAGTAGGGTGTAAGCTTAGGGACTGATGACTTTAACAGTTAAGTCTCGTAAGTTTTCACACACATTTGATTTGATTTTACACTTGAGATAGGTTGCAGCCAAATTTGTCCCTCGCCTTCTCACAGACGAGCAAAAGACTTCGGGCATGTCCTGAGTTTCAAAATCAGCTCAAAGAGCACCCTCAATTTTTTTTGAAGGTGATGAATCGTGGTGAGATGGATACGACCCCGAAACAAAGCAGCGACAAGTGGCTATCCTCGTCCCCCCCCCCCCCCCCCCAAAAAAAAAGCCCGCCAAATGAGGTCAAACATCAAGACAATGCTCATTTGTTTCTGCGATTGCAGAGGTGTTGTACACACGGACTTCGTCCATCCAGGTCAATCTGTCAACTAGGAGTTCTATCTGGAGGTTTTGAAAAGATTGAGGGAGAGTATCCGGAAGAAAAGAGCAGATCTCTGGCGCGCAGGCGACTGATTTTCCCTTCGTGACAACGCGCCTGCGCACACCACCCTCTCCGTAAAGCAGTTTTTGACCAAAAATGGCATGACATAGATTGTTCAGCCTCACTACTCACCTGATCTAGCCCCCTGTGATTTCTTTTTGTTCCCCAGAATCAAAAGGGACATGGAAGGAAAGCATTTTGCCATTGTCGAAGAATTAAAACAAAAGTCGCTGGAAGACATAACGAATATTCCAATAAGTGAATTTAAAAATTGTTTTGAAGAATGGAATGTCCGTCCGACGAAGGGAGTTGAGGTCAATGGAGATTACTTTGAAGCTGATCAAAATTTGGTGTAAAAATGTTAAGAAATAAAGACGTTATGATGAATTTTCCGGTTTTTTTTGTCCCCCCCGATATTGATCAGCAAGACAGGTCACGAACGAAACAAATTTTCAGTACTACTTAATTATTTTTTGTTCCCCGAAGACATAATGTAATTTTTATCTGGTACAAACAATCGGCATACAGAAACACACAATTTCACAGATTTCCGTTCTCGAGTGCCCACTTAATAGCGACCTACTTAGTTTCATAACACAAAAAAAAGCCTTTCAGAGACAGGTTCTGTTTGTAATATTTTATCTCGGTTCAAAACTCATTATGGAGATATGGAAACTCTCTCTAAGGAATACAATGTAAACGCCCTGGACAATTTTAATGTAAAAGGATTTGCCTTTAAAATAGGAAATACATTAGAGATTAATCAATTACATCTGTACATGCACAGGGGCACTTTCAACTGAAATGGCAAACGGCCACGAAAACATTTCGAAAACAAACATAGGATTGGCAGTGTCCTCAAAAACCTTTAGAAAATGATTCATTCAAGGTCACAATGAATCCTTCAAACCTCACATTTTTTTTACATCTCTAGGCTTAAGGAACTGGAGTGTGTTTTTTTGTCAGAATTTGACCCTTACAAAATGCGATTTTCTTTTTAAATGCATCCGTATCAAGCCATAAGTTGTTTCTCATGCTATGGTGTCTTACTACGTGCACAGTGCAGTCAAGTCCACTTAAAATACGAGGTCTACAATCCTTTTTGGTCGTACTAATTTTCGTTCACCCGCTCTCTTTCCTTCATAACTTCAACGATGGTGGGTCGAAAAATCATTCTAGGCACGCCTCTTGACTTAACCAACGTACTTCACAGTAACAAATAAAGTCTCCATACTCTTCGTTCAATCGATAGTTGTTGTAACAGACAGTGGAATAACGCGTACGTATTCAGAAACTCAGCTCAATTCCTTAACGTACGCCATGCCTTCAAATTTAGCAGGGTGCTTATTGATGTACACAATGAATCCCGTCCGTCGATCGTTGTAATTTCTTGCTCTTTCATTGTCTACGTGGTGTTTTATGGTGTTTCAAAGCAAATTTGTAGTATACGTAGGTTACACCACTGCACAATACAGGCTGAAAATTCTCATCCCTCTCTTCTGTCATTCACGTTTATTTTTAAAGTTTTATGAGGATAGATGGCTAGACTGACTCTTTTTTTGTGCAATCAGCAACTAGACCTGTGAATGTCCATCTCACCACGAACAAACAGTGAAGTGTAAACAGCCCCGACACACGATTCTGTCGAAACACGCCGTTCTGTATTGATAAATGAAATTTCGCGCTGTACCGAGTGCTTCAGGTAAAGTAAGAACAAAGCTAAGACAGGCCGAGTCTTGGCCCGTTCGCGACCGCACGCCATGCGCGCTTGCTGTTTGACACGCTGTTATCAGCTCTGATCTAGGCCATAGTCCTGCTCAGTCTCCTGAGTATTCAGCCACCTTTTTCTTGATCTTCCTACAGAACTTGTACCTGAAGGTCTCAAATTTAAGGCTTGTTTTGGTAGTGTTGAATCGGCTATTCTTTGTAAAAGAATTGCCATTTAGACATGATCTTCTCACTATGGCTCTGCTCTTCTGTCTTCATTTCTTAGTCTGTCTAACCTTGTACAGCCTTTAACTCTTAGAAATTTCATTTATCCCTCTTGGATTCTACTTTCTTGCTTTTTAATAGTTGTCAAGTTTTACTTCCAAACAGCAATGTGGGTGTAGCCATTGCTTTATCAAACTTGATTTTTGTCTCTTTTTCTCACTGTACGATTTTATTTCTCAAGCTTCCATTGATTGTTCCGCATACCATTTGACTTTTTTTCGGTTTGTTGTCAATTTTGAGATCATTCTGGTAGCTTGTGACATTTCCCAGGTAACTGAAGCGGCTAACTTGTTCATGGGTTTTGTTTCCTGTTCTGCTCTTAGTCTTCAGTGGTTTTATCCTTCTGAAAGCCATCACTTTTGTTTGTGGATTGGATAGATGCTTTTATTATATGCTTTGGAAATTTCGTTCAATCTACAGATGAATCTCGGCAACGTTGTATAGTTGCAGTATCGTCTGAAACAAGCGTCCTATTAAAAATAAAATAAATTAAAAATTATTTCAGGTGATGATCTAAACCCTGGATCAATTTGTTGCTTCAAGGGATCTGTCTGACATCTACCTTTCCCGGAATTCAACTGATTTGGTCGCTCCATACGCATGCTCCAAGATAATAAATGTATGTCACTGTTTACAGTGATTGTGTTGCAATAGTGTGATTCTATACTAAGGTGTTTCCGCGTATTTATGCGCAACATTTTAAATTTATTTTTGAAGGTCAACTGCCAGTCCCTGCAATAAGCATCAATCCTCTGCAGGTCCTCCAACATTTCGCCGCAATTTTCTAGCGCTGCGACTTCTCTTTCTACAGCACCATAGTCCGCCCACATGTTCATGTGGCTTACGGCGCTCTCCACTACGTCATGTTTATATATTGTGACAAATAATGGTCCTACAACAATCAGCTGGCGTGTGCCTGCAGTTACGAGAGGCGTTCAAAAAGCAATGCAACACATTTTGTTCTCGGCCAACTCCGGTTAAGAAATGCGAAATTTTTTGTGGGATATTGTGAGGTGTTCCCGCTTCAGCTCCTGTAGCAATATAAAGCACACCAGTGGCAAGACGCAGTCAATGCCTTCACTGCGCGATAACAACGGTGAAACCACTGATGACAGTGCCAGTAAAGCAGAGTTATCAAACACGATTTTCCGAAACTCCTTCACCAAAGAAGAGGAAGTAAATATTCCTGAATTCTAATCAAGAACAACTGTCAAGATGAGAAACATGGGAATAGATATACTCGGTGTCGCAAAGCAGCTTAAATCAATTAATAAAAGAAAGGCTATCGGTCCACATTGTATACCAGTCAGGTTCCTCTCAGAGTATGCTAATACAATAGCTCCATATTTAGCAATTTTACACAATCGCTCGCTCACAGAAAAATCCGTACCTAAAAACTGCGAAATTGCTCAAGTCACACCAATACCCAAAAAGGGAAGTAGGAGTAATCCGTTGAATTACAGGCCCATATCACTAACGTCGATTTGCAGTAGGGTTTTGGAACATATACTGTATTCGAACATTATGAATTACCTCGAAGAAAACGATTTATTGACACGTAGTCAGCAGGGATTGAGAAAATATCGTTCTTGCGAAACACGACTAGCCCTTTATACTCATGAAGTAATGAGTGCTATGGACAGGGGATGTGAAATTGAGTCCATAGTTTTAGATTTCCAGAAGGCTTTCGACACCGTTCCTCACAAGCGTCTTCTAACCAAATTGCGTGCCTATGGAAAATCGCCTCAGTTGTGCCACTGGATTCCTGATTTCCTGTTAGAAAGCTCACAGTTCGTAATAATAGACGGAAAGTCATCAAGTAAAACAGAAATAATATCCGACGTTCCCCAAGGAAGTGTTATAGGCCCTCTATTGTTCCTGATCTATATTAACGACATGGGAGACAATATATAAGCGTCTTAGACTGTTTGCAGATGATGCTGGCATTTACCGTCTTGTAAATTAATCAGATGACCAAAACGAATTGCAAAATGATTTGGATAAGGTATCTGCAAGGTGCGAAAAGTGACAATTGACCCTGAATGTGAAGTTATTCACATGAGTACTAAAAGAAATCCGCTAAATTTCAATTACATGATAAGTCACAGAAATCTGAAGGCTTTAAATTCGACTAAATACTTAGGGATAAATTTACAAATACCCTAAATTGAAACAATCACATAGATAATGTTGTGGGTAGAGCCAACCAAAGATTGCGATACACTGGCAGAACACTTAGAAGGTGCAAAAGGTCTACTGAAGAGACTGCTTACACCACGCTTGACCGCTCCATTCTGGACTATTGCTGGGCGGTGTGGGATCCGCATCAGATGGGATTGGCAGATGACATCGAAAAAGTACAAAGAAGGGTAGCTCGTTTTGTATTATTGCGAAGTAGGGAAGATAGTGCCACAGGTGTGATACGTGAATTGGAGTGGCTGTCATTAAAACAAAAGCGTTTTTCGTTGCGACGGGATCTTCTCATGAAATTTCATTGACCAGTTTTCTCCTCCGATTGCAAAAACATTCTATTGGCACCACCTACATAGGGAGAAATGATTATCGCGACTAAACAAGAGAAATCAGGGCTCGTACAGAAAATTTAAGTGCTCGTTTTTCCCGCGCGCCGTCCGAGAGTGGAACGGTAGAGAGACAGCTTGAAGGTGGTACATTGAACCCTGTGCCATGCACTTTATTGTGAATAGCAGAGTAATCACGTAGATGTAGAAGCGCCGGTAGGTGGCGGTGCTACACGTAGCCTTTAAAATGACGTCTGTAACAGGTCAGTTCCGCAGAGAGCTGTCATTGAATTTGTTTTGGCGGAAAACCAGAGCATCGCGATTCCAGAATATGTACGGAGACCTGGAAGTGAACAAAAGCACGGAGAATCGTTGGACGAGGCATCTGTCAGCATCGCAACAAGGCCCCACAAACCTGCCCGACTTCCTACATATCGGCCGACCGCACACAGCTGTGACTTCCAGTGTTGGAACGTGCAGACACTACTCTCATTCGAGATGATCATTGCCACCAAAATGCAAACTGACTTTTCTTTCTCTATGACAAAGCAGGGCCCCACACAAGCCTGCGCACCCCAGATGAACTCACTAAACTTCATTGCACTGTTCTTCCTCATCTTCTCTACCGCACGGATCTCACACCTTCCGACTCCCATCTGCTTGGCCCAACGTAGAATGTACTCTGCGGAAAGCAATTCGTGGATGATTGGGAGGTTATTGATGCAGTAAGACGTCGGCTCAGACGTCGGTCAGTAGAGTGGTACCACGCGGGCATACAGGCCCTTCCAGTAAGGCGGCGTAAGGCCTTCGCATTGAAAGGAGATTATGTTGAAAAGTACGGTTTTGTAGCCAAAATGTAGGGAATAAAACTGTGTATTGGAATCCTGAGTAAAACCAATCCACTAAAAAAATGTGTTCTATTACTTATTGAACGCCCTCGTACTTTTACGTCTGAAGACTTCTCTCCGTTAAGGACAACGTGCTCTGTTTTGTTTGCTAGGAACTCTTCCGTTCAATCACTAAGCTGGTCTAATATTCCGAACGCTTGTATTTCGTTCTTAATGCAACAGTGCGGATTTCTATTCATGAAGAAAGTCTACCGAACGTGAAGGAGCAAGGAAGGGAGAGAGTACAGCATCATCTGACACTGAAGCGTGTGAGAAAAACGAAAGAAGGAAGTAAGGAAGGAAGAAAGATTAGCGTTTAATTTCACATAGACGACGAGGTCATATGAGACGCCTCATTGGGGAATGAAGTTCCCCGTTCTCGTTTAGAGGAATAATTTCGGCATTTACCATAAGCGATTTCTACATCTACGTGACTACTCTGCAATTAACATTTTAGTACTTGGCAGAGGGTTCACAAAAACACTAGTAAACTGCCTAGTAAGCAGGAGAACCGGGTTTGAATCACGGCCTGGCACAAATTTTCTACCCTCCCCACTGATTTCAATCAACGTCCGCTCCTAGCCGGTGTCTGTGATTTTTTTGTGTCTTAATTCATAACGGCTGCTGCCTCCTTCGGGTATATCGTTGTGCATCACGGAGAGATTTTCTATTTAAATTTTGAGAGAGCTTTTTTCCGGGAAGAGCCGGACAACACACCACTTCCTACCACATACATAAGGCGTAATGACTACGACGGGAGAACTTGCGTTAATAAGAGGCCTACCGACAATCATTCTTCCCGCGCATCATTAGCGAGAAAACAGGGTAGGGTGGGCAATCAATCAGCGTAATCCGTTCACAGTGTATATCAGAAATGTGCAAATAATGTACTTATTTCACGGGTATATTCCCATAAATACAGGGTTTTCACAATTCCTATTGCATACTTCCAGGTTTTTAGATGGGACTTAGTAGACAAAGTTTTGATAAGTAACTCAATTCCTGAAATGTACCGTTTGGAGATAAAATATGCTTTATGTTCCGATCACTTTCAAATCTCTCACTTCACTGTACAATACGTAATGGTAGAGCTGCATAACCCACACATCGAGAACGTTCTCCAGGTCGCCTCTGTCCACCACATAACATTTTCGACCGACTACTACAGTCCTTCTCAACCTTTCTTACACCATTACCGTTGAATGCAATCAGATATTAGCTAGTGTTGCACCCCTCCCCCCCCCCCCCCCCACCATCATTAACATTAGAGCCAAATAAACTTTAAAATGAAAAATAATTTTCTTTGAGGACTTCTATTTTTAAAATATCGAAAGAAAAATGATGTTTTGTATTTATAGGTGTTTTCTGAAACCACAATGTAATGAGCCAATGAGACAATTGGTACTAATTGTTTCTAAGAACCATTTTTATAGAACGATGAAGAAATTCTCTGTGCATCACAAGTGCTACCTAGCACTCCTCAGAAAAGACTCACTATTCACGTTGAGGGTAGGCACTTGTTACCAAGATTCTTCCTCTCTACCACTCGTCTGTGTAGGATACTTATTTCACCCTTATCTTGTACCCTCATTTAAAATCAACCAAGTTAAAGTGTGCACACTATACTTATTGTTTGCAAATCAATTGATTGCCAGACTACTTGGTTCTGAACGGACAGGAATTGGAGGACATCATGTTGCTAGTGCTTTGTGGCTGACTACTGCCACTAATAATAATACTAATAATAATGATGCTGGTAGACCTTACAGCCGTGTAGTAACCATTACATAGTTCGTGTTGTGCTGACAATTATTTCACTATCTGTTGCGAAGTCAACAGTGAATAAATTCCTGGTCCGTTTCGGGAACTACCTACAAGTCACAGAAGGTGTTTTCTTGTGATATATAAGCATATGTGACGCACACTGACGTAACAAAAGTCACGGGATAGCGATATTTACATATACAAATGGCGGTAGTATCATGTACACAACGTATAAAAGGGCATTGCATTGGTGGAGCTGTCAACTGTACTCAAGTGACTGATGTAAAAAAAAAGCTTTGTACGCGATTATGGCCGCACAATGGGAATTAACAAACTCTGAACGAGGAATGGTATTTGGAGTTAGTCGCATGCGATATTCCATTCCGAAAATCGTTAGGGAATTCAAAATTCCGAGATCCACAATGTCAAGAGTGTGCCGAGAATACCAAATTTCTCATCGTGGACAACGGAGTGGCCGACAGCTTTTACTTACCGATCGAGAGCAGCGGCGTTTGTGTGGAATTATCATTGCTAATAGACAAGCAATACTGCGCGAAATAACGTCGAAAATCAATGTGGGACGTACGACTAACGTATCCGTTAGGACAGTGAGGCGAATGTGGAGTTAATGGGCTGTGGCAGCAGACGACCGACGCTAGTGGCTTTGCTAACAGCACGACATCGCCTGCAGCGCCTCTCCTGGGCTCGTGACCATATCTGTTGGACACTAGACGACTGGAAAACCGTGACCTCATCGGATGAGTCCCGATTTCAGTTGGTACGAGCTAATGGTAGGGTTCGAATGTGTCGCAGACCACGCGAAGCCATGGACCCAAGTTGTCAACCAGGAACTGTGTGAACTAGTCGTGGCTCCGTAATGGTGGGGACGGTGTTTACATGGCATGGACTGGATCCTGGGGTACAACTCAACCGATTATTGACAGGAAATGATTATGTTCGGCTATTTGGAGACCATTTGCCGCCATTCGTGATGTACTTCATGTTATGGTTGACAAAGCGCCATGTCACCGAGGCCACAATTGTTCGCTACTGATATGAGGAACATTCTGGACAATTCGAGCAAATGACCCGCCAGGGTAGCCGACGGCGCTAACGCGCTGCTTCCTGGATTCGGGTAAGCTCGCCGGCCCCGGATCGATTCCGCCCGACGGATTAACGACGAGGGCCGGTGTGACAGCCAGCCTCGATGTGGTTTTTAGGCGGTTTTCCACATCCCAATAGGTGAATACCGGGCTGGTCCCCACGTTTCGCCTAAGTTACACAAATCGCAGACATCTGAACACGTTCGCACTATTCCATGACTTACACTAGATGCAGACAGCAGGGGTACACTAATTCCGTGCCGGGGGGTACGGGGTGGCGGCAGGAAGGTCATCTGGCCACCCCTTTCCAGCCGGCCGGTGTGGCCGTGCGGTTCTAAGCGCTTCAGTCTGGAACCGCGTGACCGCTACGGTCGCAGGTTCGAATCCTAGCTCGGTCATGGATGTGTGTGATGTCCTTAGGTTAGTTAGGTTTAAGCAGTTCTAAGTTCTAGGGAACTAATGACCACAGATGTTAAGTCCCATAGCGCTCAGAGCCATTTTTTGAACCCCTTTCCACTAACCTTGCCAAGTCCGTTCCTAACAATGCCGACCCTGCGTCAGCGCGGGACGTGGCACCAGTGAAAGAAAGAAAGAAAGAATATACGGTGCAAGTAGAGAACATGCGTGTTGTGGAGGGGCCATGTAAGGAAGAAGACGTTCATACATTCGTTTCATAAGCTGCAACCTTCATCGCACTATGCTTCGCGTTAACGCTAGTATTTGAAAAAAACGTAATTATTAATTAATTATGTAAACTGTATTATAGTCTTATAAATTAGTGATAATAGTAATGGTCTTTTTAAAATAATTTAGTTTTGTGAGCGAAACACAATCGAAACTTTTTTTCACCGCTCAGGACATAATTACCCACAGGTTGGGAATCACTGGACTTCGAGAAACCAGTAGGCTACTTATGCAACTAGGGACTTTGACTGTGGTGCGCCACGGATATGCACCGCGGTTTTTGGGCCGTGTGTGTGAAAGTATGCGTCATAAATACACCTTGTGAAACGAACAGCAGGGTCGCCACTTTGGAGCAGCTGCTCTAGAACAGTTAGTGTGCTTGGCGTGAAGCGGGAGACTTGAAAGTGATCCCGATCTTCAACCTTATTTTACATCCAAAAAGTACATTTCCGGACATTGGCTCCTATTATCAAACCTTTATCTATTAAGTCTCCTTTACGACACGAGGAAGCCTGTCATAGAAATAATGAAACATCATGCACATGCTACAACCACAAATATTCTGAAGTCAATTTAACTGTAAATAGTGTATTTGCGCACTATCGCGTACAAATACATGTTGCAAGACGACTGTGAGGGAGGTAACCCTTATGGCATACTGAAGCCATTTAGCATGTCTGTACGCAGTTTAGTGGTAACGTAATTCTGAAGCTGGCATATAGGGCCTACTTGTTGTAGTTTATGAATGCAAATCTTGCACCAATAAAATCAACTTTTCAGACTTCCATCGAAAATATCTGGAAAATCCTGGGACTGAGAAAAATGGTTCAAATGGCTCTCAGCACTATGGGACTTAAAATCTGAGGTCATCAGTCCCCTATAACCTATAACTACTTAAACCTAATTAACCTAAGGACATCACACACATCCACGCCCTGGGATTGCGAAGAAAGATGTGGGACGCAGAACGATGTTCCATACAATTATTTATTTATTCACGTAAATACCGTCATGAAGGAGAACCTTCGGTCCAGTGTCTATCGAATAGCCTGCCAGTGGACACATAATGGTGTCATGCAGCCCTTGCGAACGTGTGAGTATCGCTGAGAGAAATAACAAACATTTTCCAGATACGGCCAATAGAGAAAAATAATGTTGCAAGTAGACCAAGAAATTTATTCAACAACACCTCTGTCGTTAGACGGCCCAACAAGTTCGGCGATAGTGTTATAAAATAACCGATAGGTACTCCAAATAAAAAATAAAGACCTGAATGAAAATGGCGAATTAGAATTGAGTATAGCGTGGGACCTAATCATCGCGACGTCGATTTTGACGTACCGGTCGCGGAGTAACAACGCCTTTCACGAGAACAGGTCAGACTCCACTGACGTCAGGACTGGTATCGTGGCTATATAAGGACATAATCTAAATTCTAACCAACAGCTATTTTGCTTGGCAATGACCCGAAAATCCTCGGCTGCATGATTACGGAGCTCGAATCAATTAAGGTGGCTGAAATAACAAGAAGAAGGGAAAGTGGATATTTCTGGTTCGCTTAATTATCGTGATATGTTATTTAAATGTGAGTCCGATTTTGATCCCTACGTGCTATTGCACCCATTTTACTGCGATTAGAATAAAGTGATAAAACTCTCGAAAAAGAGATTTTTTTATCATTGAACAAAATCCTTCCACCATCTGAACGTAGACCGACGTTCATTTTAGCTAGCAGTGATACGTACTCCGTGTTTAAATATCTACTTAATAACTTTCGAGGGAGCGCTATCAGTAAACTCGGGTCGACATTCGGATTGGACTTTTATTAAGAGATGTTGTAAAGAACTGTGTGTATTTGCGATACAACCATATTTCTTCTTTGGCGCCACTTGACCTTTCGTATGAAAGGAATTTATTTTGCCCCGTGGCACTATCCCTTTCACCTCACCCTTCCGGCATGTGCAAGGGCGAGGTTACGCACACAGCGGTGAAATGCCATCCTCAGAAAGGTCACCATCTGGGTGAGGGGCGGGCACAGCAGACTTTATAAGCCCAACTCTGCGTATTATGTTATTAGTTTGTGTGTTGCGAAATATCTCGCACATAGTGATAAGCGTAGGGAAATGTGTGCAGTCAGTATTAAAGAGTAGTCTACGTCTCTCAATGCTGTCGCTATTGGAAGCTGAAGGTTAGTTGGCTGATCACCCGTTATAGTTGTATCAGAGTGTTGTTCTCGTTTCTGGGCAGTTATATCTTGCGCAAGCGATAACGCCAATTTAGTTGCGTGATTTCTCAGTTTCGGTGGCCGTTCTTGTCAGCAGTGAACAGAAGTAATAATCACAAGCAAAGCGGGGCAGTACCAGCTAGCAGCAGTATTTTTCATGATATCACAACTGCAACACTGAAATCCGCGGAACTCGAATAAAAAGGCAAAGCGGACAGATTGGTAATATGCGAATGGGATACTGCCTTCCTGCCAGAAAGTAAAGAAGACTTATAACTGATTCGTGGAATTGTCTGCAAGCTTGTCGCAGATTGAGAACAAACAGTGCAATTAAGATAGTATAGAAGATAGTAGAAATGAGAATAGCGATTTACCAAACATAAAATTTGTAAATTCTATGGGAGGAGAAGTGTAAGAATTTGCTAGTTACCTAAGTAAGGTACTTCATCAACTATCTAGCGCAAGTGCAGAGAGTGTGCTTCAATAAGAAAGCTCTACTGGTGCAAAATATGGACACAGACTTGAGGAAGATGTTCCTTAAAAAGATCGTCTAGAGCACAGCATTGTATACAGGTGAAATGTGGTCCATCGGAAAACAATGGAGGAAGGTCGTTGTTATTTCGGTTCTGAGCGCGCAGCAATGTGGCAATTAGTGTCTGCGAGGACTGAAAAAGTGCAGAATTAACGTATATAGAAAGAGAAGGCGGAAAAAGAAGTGTACAGAGGACCATTACCAGAATTTGAACAGGTTACAGCGGCGTGTAGGAAGGCATTCAGCAATATTTAACTGCACACTGGAAGGAGCAACATAAAAGGGAAGTTTAGAATTTGTAAAATAGAGGTATAAGGGTTGGAACAAGAAGAAATGAAAGACATTATTAATTTTTTAGAAAAATTCATGACTGAAAAAAATTTCGTCACAACAAGGTACTTAAATAGGCACATGTAACTGAGGAGAAATAGATGTCCGATGCATATTTGTTGACTGTCAATATTCAAGAACTGAGTATAAGTCAGTGACCATGTATACAAATCGACGAAACAACTAGGGTTCGTTATTGTCGTTTGTGTTTACAAATAAATAAAAAAAGGGGGAGAAGAGCGTCAAGCATACGAATGGCTATGAGCACTATGCGACTTAACTTCGGAGGTCATCAGTCGTCTAGAACTTAGAGCTAATTAAACCTAACTAACCTAAGGTCACCACACACATCCATGCCCGAGGCAGGATTCGAACCTGCGACCGTAGCGGTCGCTCGGCTCCAGGCTGTAGCGCCCAGAATAGCACGGCCACTCCGGCCGGCCTCAAGCATACGAGGTGAGGCGCTACGGTATACAATGGCCTCAATTACAGGATAGCGGGCAGTTCAACGCCAGGAACAGCACAAAAATCCCTATATTCAATGCACTGTATTTTTACTTAATGATTCTTGTTAGATCTGCAAAAGAGCTATACCATTGTATTTGACCCATGGATACCAGAAATTTTGAAAGCAAAAAAATAGCACAATATCCAAAGAGACTGATGCCTGTATCTCGATTATTAATGAAGCTACGAGGAAACGTTGCTGTTTATATCATGAGACCCAGGTCGCTGTTCGCCTAGTTGAAAAATTAGTGTCTTTAACGGCCGGAAATAATCTGATGTTAAAAGGTTGTAAATAAAGCTTTCTAATAACTACTTTAGGTTTTGCAGGTGTTTCTCCAAAGCTTTACGCTTTTACCTATTTACTGAACGTCGTATAACTCACAAAGCAGTTGCGTTAACAGTAATGGTTATTATTTTACGTCGTTGATTCAGTGTCAATGTTTGATTTACCATATTCCAAATGTTAATGTTTGTTGAACAGCAGATTACGTTTTTTTTTTTTTTTTTTTTTATCAAAACGAGTATTTGCACAGCCTTGATCTGTAGCACACAATGGCGAAACATTGAAATTATTTTAACATGCTGATGATCTCATGTGACTGAAACTGTATGCAGATAATGTTCTCACATAGTGGTCTTGTCCGTCAAAAATTGTCAAATATTTGTTACCCATTACTATTATATCAATGTACGATGAGCATGAAAAGGTGTACAGATGTTTCTCATACATCTGATAGTCATATAATCCTCTACTCTGATGACATGGACCCTGTATCTGAACCTTATAGCCTACATCTATATTTACATCAATATCTAACCTTCACAAGTTACCTTACAGTGTGTCACGGAGGATATTTCGGGCAGAACTCTCACCCTGTCACCCCTCTTCCCCTTTCTATCACCAGTCCCGGATGGTGCATGGGACAGCCGGTAAGCGTATCACACACACACACAATTTTCGATTATAGATTTAAGTAAGAAAAAAAAATGCCTTGCACATAAAGATTTCTGTTGGCTAAAAACTCACATCTATCCATGACATTCACTACTACATACACTATTGCATCGATTTCACTGATCATGTGTCCAATTTTGTGCTAAAATTTAAGTAAATTTGAGAAATATTCTTGTGAGTATAGTGCAGGTTTAAAAAAGGTAACGGTTGGAGATGGTCAGTTTTTGTAACCACAAAGGAAAACGAATCAACCTGAAAATTGTCATGTTCTTAACTGATGTCTCTAGAGCCCTCTTTCAGGTGTTATGACTTTGCCATAAATCTACATCAGTAACTTCTAGCTAAGACAACAGAAATCATTTCACGATAAAAAGTTCCATACACGGTGTACTTTTCTTCCTCCTTGTGGAAGTACGGTCTTACGATTCTGCTGTACCACAATACATAACACACTATCAAATTTGTGTATGTTTATTATTTTTTGCGAAGGCGCATATAGGTGACTGTTTCTTGTTTGTTTAATTTATGTAAGTAGGATTCAACATCCTGTCCGTGACTAGGCCATTAGAAACGGAGCACAAATGGGGATTACGGAAGTGTGGGGAAGGAATTGGCCGTGCCCTTTCAAAAGAACGATCCCCGCAATCACCGTAAGTGATTTACGGAAATCAAGGTAAACCTAAATATGGACTGCCGGACGGGCAATTGAATGCTGTATTTCCGTATCACTAAGCCACCTTGCTCGACAATTAAGTCCGTGTAAACAGAAATAAGCTTGACGAAGTCTGAGAAAGTGAAAGCAAAGAGCCTTGAAATAAAACAGCTAGACCTGCGCTGTACTCGTAGGTGGGTATCAAATGGCTCTTAGCACTATGGGACTTAACATCTGAGGTCATCAGTCCCCTAGAACTTAGAACTACTTAAACCTATCTGACCTTAAGACATCACACACATCCATGCCCGAGGCAGGATTCGAACCTGCGACCATAGCGGTCGCGCGGTTCCAGACTGAAGCACCTAGAACCGCTCGGTCACAGCGGCCGCCGTAGGTAGGTATCTATTTTCCTAAACGGCTAACTCGGTGTACGGTGCGAGCTCCCAGTTGCAGCTTGCCTGTTTAGTGCCTTACAGGGGAAAAATCTGATTTTCAGCCCTCTGTATAATTACTGACCGAATTAAAACATCAGAATTCTGTCACAATTTACTCATCAAGAGGGACAATTTTATGTTAAAGGTTTAACACAATAAGAGGAGGATTAAAGTTAGAAACTGTGTACACTTCTTGAAGCTGTGTAACACGCGGCGCACTAATCACGCAGACTATATTAATCCAGTATTTGATAATTTCAGCACTCTACGATTTCCAACAAACTTTACACAATATTTCCTATCTTTACGAAACTTTTACTTGCTGGCTCCCGGCCCCCACCCTTCCCAAACGATGAAAGGAAAGATGTTTATCGCTTACTACGTTTTTGCTGTTTCTACAGTAAAACTTCAGCAACAGGAATAAGGTTTTAAAAGCCTCTTCATCTCACGGTACCTACTGCAGCCTACATCCTTCTGAATCTGTTTAGTGTATTCATCTCTTGGTCTCCCTCTACGATTTTTACCCTCCACGCTGCCCTCCAGTACTAAATTGGTGATCCCTTGATGCCTCAGAGCATGTCCTACCAACCGATCCCTTCTTCTAGTCAAGTTGTGCCACAAACTCCTTCCCAGTTCTCTTCATTACCTCCTCATTATTTATGTGATCTACCCATCTAATCTTCAGCATTCTTCTGTAGCACCACATTTCGAAAGCTTCTATTCTCTTCTTGTCTAAACTATTTATCGTCCATGTTGCACTTCCATACATGGCTACACTCCATACAAATACTTTCAGAAACGACTTCCTAACGCTTAAATCAATACTGGAAGTTAACAAATTTATCTTCTTTAGAAACGTTTTCCTTGCCATTGCCAGTCTACATTTTATATCCTCTCTACTTCGATCATCATCAGTTATTTTGCTCCCCAAATAGCAAAACTCTTCATCTAATTCCCGCAACATCACCCGACTTAATTCGACTATATTCCGTTATCCTCGTTTTGCTTTTGTTGATGTTTATCTTATACCCTCCTTTCAAGACACTGTCCATTCCGTTCAACTGCTCTTCCAAAATGTTATTCAAAGAAAACCGAGGATGTTCTAGTGTACCCGGAAGAAGTTGTTAAGATGTCATCCTACACAGAAGTGGGAGACGTTACCTTGACCAACTGTTGTAATGGTGCACTTTGTGCATGTAGTCCAGATAAATAAAATTACTACAAAAATGAGTCTACAAGAGTTTTTATCATCAGCAGCAGAAAGACGATAAAATCGAAGCTACCTCATTTTCGAACAATTCTCATGCTTCGGTCTCACGTCCACAATTTTTAAATGCATGACGTGTTTCGATCTCTCTTGATTATCTTCAGATCAAAACCAAAGTGACACTAAATATGTACTGTCTATTACTTTACAATTAATAGAAAGGGATTGTACATTTAGCGCTGTAGCCGCGTCAGCAACCCATATTGTCTGTGTCAGAACCTCACATCAAAGTACTGTTTTTTGCAGCTGCTGTCAATGTTTTAAATTGGTACCCGGTGAAAGTAGGGGAGAGGAGAATGGAAAACGTGGGAAGAGGGGGAAAAGTGGAAAATGGAGCGAGGGTGATTTAGAGATGGGAAAGAAAACAGGGACAGGAGCCTCAGTTTGGCTTCTAATTTTTGATACACTCATTTATGGTCTATGCTTTCTTGTGTCTAGTTGATACATTTGCCATTATGTTATTTGTGGAAGTTTGTGTCTTGATCACGCAGACACCTTGTACACGCTGGATCCGAACATCACAGTAACATGTTGTAGGTCGATTAAGAATATTTCTGTTTTGATGTAGGAGGAGCGGGTTCTCCGGTGGCTCACTACAGAGGATGTGCTTTTAACTTGATTTCTTATTACCATTTATTTTTGTATCTGTATTGTACTGAAAATACGTACCCAGCATCGCCTATGTCAACGGTTCGCGTCGTACGTCTTGTTTGCAAACAAACTTACTCCATTCTCTTACGGTATATGCTCACGCTACTCTTCACATACAAGCTAATATTCCGTTTCGTTCAGTATGTCACATATCTGTTTTTGCGACAGTATTAGCTATCGTTAATAGCGATACGCAGCAGTACGAACAGTGTTACTGCTGAGAAGTTGCCTCTTATGCACCTCGCGAATGGTTTCAATAAATGCAGTGGAACTGCTCTCACTGCGACGGCAATCATATCATAATACAGTACTTTTGGATACGAGTGCTCCATAACTCTTAATTTTGTGTTGTAACTTAGTAATTTTATTTTAATCCTTAAAAGTGAAATGAAGTATTTTCAAAGTACTGCAGTAACGAACCGAATAAATCATATTTACGTTATTACTCTGTAACAAGCTACCGAAAAACTCCTGTTTTGATATCAAAATATTCAGACAGTATTGCCAAACAGCAGCAGAAGTTTTCCCAGTTAAGTTCGGATTCATCTCGTACATGTCTGAATTGTTTTTATATGCTGTTCGCCTCAAATACAGAATGTCCTAGGAAAAAGATAAATGCTACGAAATTTTACATATCTATTTACATTGATATTTGTTTCATACGCTTAGTTCAAGATATTGTTATTAAATTTCAAGATGTTCAAGTGTTCAGATGTGTGTAAATTCCTAAGGGACCAAACTGCTGAGGTTATCGGTCCCTAGACTTACACATTACTTAAACTAACCTATGCTAAGAACAACACACACACCCTGCCCGAGGGAGGACTCGAACCTCCGGCGGGAGAGACAGCGCAGTCCGTGACATGACGCCTCAACTGCAAGAGATTAGCTACTTCTTCAGAAGAGGACGACAAGAGCAAGAGAAGAGAAAAGAGCTAGTCAGATAATCGTAATAAATAAAATTATTTGAAAAAAAAATATTGAGAGTTAAGAGAGCAATTTCTGGAATAGCACGTAAGTGATGTATATATGACGGTGGATCTGGAAGAAAAGGAAGGGAAAGATTATGATTTTCGCTAATACAGAAGGATGCCGCTAATCAAACAACAAGTAAATGAGAATACGACAGAAAGAATGTGATAATGTGTACGGTAAGGGTGCACAACAAAATAAAAGATACATTTCGTAAGTCATAAAGAGGACGACAGTGCCCGAAAAGGAGAGTGGTGCTATTTCAGGATCACTGTCCCAGTTCGGCACTTAACACGCCGAGCGACGAAGCAAGATCGATAGTGTTATATCGATTCGGTGCTTTTTAGGCACTGTACATTGAAGCCAAGGCAGCAGTGCGGAACATTTTGAAACCTTTGTCGTAGTCGTCTCCGGCATTGCACTTTTAACAGCAAAAGGCAAGTTATGGGTAAGCCCTGTATTAGCGTTGCTGGTTGGTAACATATTAACAGCCAGCAAAATTACTGGTCTATCCTCTCTGGGAGAAAAACTGACAACAAACGTACAAGTGGTTTTAATTTATTGGAAGTACCGTAAATAGCTGCAGGCATGGACTAAAAGGGTCGACTGCAAATGTATATACACAAATGTTAAATCACCGGGGAGACTTAACTGTCTCATACGATATAACTACGAAACGTCCAAAAATGAAGTAGGTACTGTCAATAAGCTGCTTACGAGTCCAATGGTTTCTGATTTTTCATTTGTTTTTGTCCTGTTAATTCGTAACATGTACTTAAACATTTCCTACTTTAAGTATGTTATGTCATCAGACAGACTGTATACTATGTACGTGGTGTTCGGCAATGTTTAACTGTGAATTTGTGTTTTTATGGATCTGGACAACCGAGGACATATTTAATATTTGCTGAACACGTTTATCTATGCTTTGGAGACATAATTCTGAGTATGGAATTCAATAATTTCGTTAATATATCGGATGACCATTACAATGAACTCCCTTTACGAGCTGCCTTTCCACGCACGCAAGGAATTGACTTTCAAGACAACGTCTCGTGGGTAGAAGAGTCAAGGACTGGAAAATTGAAGGTACTGTTGGTAGCGAAAAGTAGTACTATCCATTGCTGGCGTTTCCTTAGAGTTCGATCCGAATTTGTTTAAAGGTTCACAATAGTCTCTTCATCCTCAGAGATTCTAAGTTGCACTGAAATGTTCACGTCTCCTAGGATGCTCAACGATCTGCAAACTTTGTGGTGAGATGTGGTGTGTGTTGTAGTGTGGTGTACGGTGAGTATTGTGGTATTCAAATGGCTCTGAGCACTATGGGACTTAACATCTATGGTCATCAGTCCCCTAGAACTTAGAACTACTTAAACCTACTGACCTAAGGACAGCACACAACACCCATCCATCACGAGGCAGAGAAAATCCCTGACCCCACCGGGAATCGAACCCGGGAACCCGGGCGCGGGAAGCGAGAACGCTACCGCACGACCAAGAAATGCGGGCTATTGTGATATGATGTGTGGTGTGATGGGCAGTATGTGTGGTATGGTTTGATGTGCTGTGGTGTGGTGTCTGGTATGGAGTGATGTGTCATGTGGTGTGCTACAGTTGGCGCGGCTCCCCCCGTTGGAGGTTCGAGTCCTCCTCGGGCGTGTGTGTGTGTAATTGTGTAATCCTTAGCATCAGTTAATTTAAGTTAGATTAATTAGTGTTTAAACCTAGGGACCGAGGACCTCAGCAGTCTGGTCCCATTGTCCTTACCACAAATTTCCAATTTCATGTGGTGTGGGTCGGCGTGTATGTGTGTGTGTGGTTTCTGCTACAGGTGTGTGGTTTGTGGTGTGGTGTATGCAGTGTATGTTGAGTGGTGTGTATGTGTATGTTTGTGTGTGTGAGTGATTTATGGTGTGCAGCTTCTGGTGTGGTGTGTGGCATGGTAAATGTTGTGAATATCAGCCAGCTGCAGCACATAGCCAGGCTACATCTCCGTAAGTTCAAGTTTAGTTCAGTTTATCGCTCGATTACGAAAACGGTTTTTTTTTCACACATTGGCAGAATATTAATGAAGTAATTACTTGGATTTTATTTTAACAATGATTCTTTGGTGGACAAGTCTGCCGCCTTTTTCGTGCCAATTAAATTTTGCAGAGTTGCTATCTAATTGTGAATGGTATAACTGGAAATATTCTCTTGTTTACGGGATTTATTTAGGGGTCTGTTAGCACATTGACAAACAGTTCTGTTAATATGAGATCGATGTTTCTCACGACGACGCCCTTGTATAAAACATTCCCAGTTTACTTGTGGCGTTGTATCTTGATACAATTCGAGCATTCGATGAAATCTTTAATCGCCCTCGTCAGGAACAATTGCCTGTAGTACTGCTGTTGTAGACGGCTTGTTATTGGTCAGTGCACATCATTGTCGCCAATCTGCCATTTCATGTCAGCACTGGTGGTGCCAGAGGTCTTGTAGGAAGTTAAACAATTCGGTGCATTTCTGTATGTCTTCTCAGTGCTGAGAGATCACGTACACGCGCAGTCCACATTTCTACTCAGTGGATTCTGGTATTAAAGGAGCAATATAAAATAGAATTTACAAGAACAATTTTTACCAGGACAGTAGGCATCAGAGCGTGGAAGCAAGCTCTAGATGCTGAGGAGGCACAGAGAAATGCACCGAATTGTTAACGTTCCTACGAGAGCGCTGGCACCACCAGTACAAATAAGAACAAAGCCTCTGACAGCACGACATAACAATGACATAAATCGGTCAGTCATAAGTCGTCTATGGGCTTCAAATGGTCACCACATCGGTAGCCACAACAGTCAGTTGCTCCCGGCAAAGACGATGGAGAATTTTATCGATAGCTGCAAATTGTAATCACATTTGACGCGACAAGTAAACTGTGAAAGTTTTATACAAGTTCTATTAATAACGGTGCATAATTAGCCCTGAAAGAAAGAATAAAGTCCGAAACTCCACACTACGACCAGGGCAGTTTCCTTTACTACACAAACATTCCAAGGTGAGCCAACGATAGTACCAGAAATGCTGTCTCGGTAATAAGCATAATGAGGCATCTCGAACACAAGGACCTCCTCTATGCCAGCCATCACGGATTTCGATCGCGTGAAACCCAACTCTCACTCTTTTCGCATGACTCACTGAAAGTTAAGGGTCGAAGTGTTCAGATAGATGCAGTAGTGCAGTTTTTCTCGATTTCCAAAAAAACATTACATTCAGTACCACACCTACGCTTTTTATCAAAAGTACGATTGTATATAGTGAATTCTGTAAAATTAATGACTGGACTGATGATTTCTTGGTATGGTGGACGCAACAAGTTCTCTTGGATGGAGAGTCATCGACAGATGCAGAAATATGTATGTTAATGACCTTGCGAACAATATTAACGGTAATCTCAGACTTTTCGCGGATGGTGCAGTTATCTCTAATTAAGAACAGTATGAATAAAATTGCACAAATATTCAGTCACATCGTAATAAGATTTCAAAGAGATGCAGGGATTAGCAACTTGATTTAAATGTTTAGAAACGTAAAATTCTGCACTTCACAGAACGAAAAAATGTAGTAACCAATAACTATGACATGAGTGAGTTACAACTGTGGCTCCTTCAAATACCTGGGTGTAACACTTTGTAGGCACATGAAATGAGACGATCACACAGGCTCACTCGTGGGTAAAGTAGGTTGTAGACTTGGGTTTATTAGTGGAATACTAGGGAAATGCAATCAGTCTATAAAGAAGACTGTTTACAGATCAATCGTCGACCCATCCTAGAATACTGCACATATATGTGGGGCCCATACGAAGTAGGATTAACAGGGGATGTTGAACGTATACAGGGAATGGCAGCACGAATGGTCACAAGTTGTCTGGCCTGCGGGGTCCGTCAAAGAGGTGTTGAAAAAAAACTAAACTGGCAGACTTTTGAAGAAGACGAAAACTATTGCAAGGAAGCCTACTTACGAAGTTTGAAGACCCGGCTTTGAATGGTAACTGTAGGACTGTACTACAAACCCCTACATATCGCTCCCATAGAGGTGCTGAGGACCACATCAGAATAATTACAGTACCCATAGAGGCGTTTACGCAATCATTCCTCCCGCCCTCCATACATGGATGGAACGAGAAACATCTCTGATAACTCGTACAATGGGACGCACCCTCTGCCATGCACTTCATAGTGATTTGCAGAATACGAATGTACTTACAAAAACCAGAGATCTTGTCGTGAGAGTTACGCAAACCGTGAATTGGCTAACGTTCATTGAGACATAAAATTTACCAGCTAGAAGAAGGGGCGATATCTACAAAACAGTTACTGGCATAATTGATGAGATGACGTCTGAAGGCACTGTGACCACTTTTAGCATAATGAAAGAACACTCTGTCTAAGTTACTGGGTGTCTCCGGTATTGCGAATAAGCATAAAAAGTGACTGCTAGTGTCTGTGTCTACTGGCAGGAAAGCCTCTCTCTCTCTCTCTCTCTCTCTCTCTCTCTCTCTCTCTCAACATACCAATATTTTCCAGGATTTAATTCACAATCTAATGCCGTTCTTATGATATAGATCTTCTGCACTTGGTACACTTGCTATTTTCGGAATGTATTCAGCAAACAGACAGCTGTAACGGTAGAACAAGGTTTGCGTGATCAGGTCAGGGTATCGGAATTTCAGCGTCTAGTAAATCCCTTTGTGAATGGGTAATTATTCTACGGCATCTTGTCCGCTGGCAACACGCAGTTCTGACATAAATAATCCGCTGTAATTCGGGCGTGCGGCTCTGTTTCCCACAAATTTAGAAGTATTTCTCTCAGGGAATTTTGCTGTTACTTTGGGCCCTAAATGGAACCCTTTCCTGAAGATGGAAAAGCTCGGTGGTTTCAAGAAAACGGCCTGTTAAATTTCAGTCTATATGCTTGGCTAAAGAGCAAAGGCAATGCACTGCGACTGTTTAATTATTACAATTGTAAGACATTTACTAATGTTGTAACCAGAATCAGTGCTAATAGTTATTGTTGTAATGGGTCAGAATGCCGACCATCGTAGGACACATTAATGTACAATTGCAAGGCATAACTAAAACCCCACCTCACCTGCGGTGAAGAAATACCTTGACTTCCACCTTGTATTACCGTTTACATTAATTGAACAGGTGTTTATTTCAGCTTGGCTCTTCCTCATTATTCTGCAAAGACGTTTAAACCTGTTGGCATTCTATCTTGAAGTTTTTATCATGTTTATCAAACGATTCCACCAGGTTCAAGGCACCTATCACCTAAGAACGTTCGAACAGCTGTAACCGGCAGTAGAAACGGAAGTATGTCTTAACGACAGATGAGGTGGCGTTTCACATATAAATTGAAGTTTAACAGCTGAGTGCAGAACACGCATAAAATTGTACCACTTTCTATGTTACGCGTAAACATTATCACCTTTTTTTCCATAGCATTGATCATTGGTACCACGTAGGTTATTTTGTTGCAATAGTCCACCCTCAGCTTCAGAGGTATAAACTGTACTCCTAAACTAACCGCTCGTCTAGCTTGTTTCTTCCACTTCCATATCTATTGATGCTAATGATTATCAGCTATGCTAAAACTGATAAGAGCTCTAGGCTCAGTACGTATCTGCAAAGCTACAGGCCGCGCCTGAAGCATCTGAAATTTTACACTGCAAAATTTTGTTGCTAGCCTCTATTGCCCGAAACCAAGCTACTTACTTCTCAGTAATATCCAACAATAATGCTGACTGAAGGCAACAAAAACATCGTTTAACTACTCGATTTCAACTGCACTGAAGATGAAGCACATGCTTCCGAGAATATGAGAAAGTGGTTCTGGGATAGGATAGCAGCCAGCAAGGAATATTTTAGGGAATTGGTTTAAGAAATTTATTTCAAAGGCCCAGTGAAATCTTTACAATTTTTCTCCCAGAGTAATTCACGCCGTGTCTACGTGACACAAGTCGCTTGTCTTTCAAAACCGGCGGTTCTTTCTGCTGACAGGATACGCCCTGAGTCCTCTGCTGAAACTGCTAGCGAATACATGCCATTGATTTGAGCCAATAGCGTGCGAGGGATACCGATCACGTGCGTGGACACCGGAGCGTCCTGCGATGCAGAACACACTTGCTTCTCTCTCTTGTAATCCAGACAGCGAGCAGAACAGACTCTTCTCGGAAGGCAGAGCCTCTGGTTCTGCTTTTTACGCCCGGCCATCAACTTAAGTTAACATGAACCGCTTCCCCTTCCGTTGCCCATTTCAATTAATTGTTCGATCTCCTAGACTGGCCTAAACCTGGTAACTTCCGACCCTCGGCGCGCCCATTGTACACCGTACATTGAAATATATTCTCGCTATGTTACCTAATTTCCTGTTCCTCCATTTAACTGCAGCCCTGGATGGCCACTCTCTAATCCTGCACCCTGCACCCTGTCGCCACGAGGCATATGTAACAACCGCCTCCCCCCCATTCCCAAACCCTATATTCATTTACAATTGGTGTCAGAAGTGCCGTATACTCTACATTTGGTGACCAGAAGTGGGATCATATACATGTACATTTAGCTGTCAATGCAACAAATGGATAAATCTCAAGGCACGTCGAAGATATCCTTACCTTCTCTGGTGGTAGCTACTCTTGTACAATACTCTATAAACTCAGTCAGAATAGGCGTTGGAAGGCCAAACAGTACCGACCGACCACCGTGTCGTCCTAAGCTGTTAGGCGTCACTGGATGCGGATGTGGAGGAGCGTGTCAGCACACCACTCTGCCGGCGCTAAGTAGAGCCGGACGGTTACCCACCCAAGTGCTATCCAAGCCCGACAGCGCTTAGCTTCGATGATCTGACGGAGGGAACCGGTCGTACCAGTGCAGCAAGGCCTATGGCACAATACTCCATAAACACTGAATTATTACACGCGGTACACTTTCAGGAACAACGTAAGGCATTCGCAGTACTGTAGTGTCGCGGAATAGTAAAGAGTTGGAAACGTGCAATATTGTCAGAATGTCGTTGCCTATGCCGAGAGCCAGAGGCAGTAAGTTAGCCAAGTGGTAAGAGGATTGCACATATATCGGAATGTCTCGTCACGCAGGGGCAATGGCCTGGTTGCACACAACAGGCGAGAGAGAATTGCTTAGCACGCGGATTTGTGTTAGACGGAGACTTTTCGTAGAGTGCAAGACAGAGGCATAGCGTCAGCTGTACTGCAATTCACATCTCTGCCTAACTCTGCCGTAACAACACGTAACTCTGTCGCAAGAACACCTAAGGGGCGTGTACGACAGACGAATCAGCAGTATAAGTGGAATAAATGCGTTCATTACAAACTAGCATGACATCGGGACGTCGCTCGTGCTTCCTTTAAATACGCCAGCTTTGATAGCAACAAGGCACTCGCAGTTAGACTTGCAGTTAGAAGTGTACTGGGTCGCTGTGTAGCGCTCACCTCGGTGATCGACATGTTAATCTTCATTAAGGAGGTGTTGCAGTAAGGGCGGCCATCCAGCAGCAGACGTGAGGGGACAGTACCAGCTCTGGTCCTCTCTGCTGCCGCTGTCAATCATCAACTCAGGATTAGCAGACATCGCGGCAGACTCGCTCACCGCCAATGCTGACCACATCAGTGAGCCGTCATCGAGATCGTGCGGGGCCTAGGCCCTGTGCATCCGCCGTCACAACCGGGTGAGCCGACGATGCTGAGGGATTGCAGCCCGTTCCGACCGTCCACCGCGGACGAGCCACCAGGAAGAGCAGGGAAGAAGACGGGGTGGGATAGAGTACACTCCGCACTACGAGAACGCCTCTCGTGCCGACAGCGCCGGGACTCCAACCCGGAGCCTCCTGTTGTCCGCCGCCGACCCGACCGGCCAGCCGGACGCCGCCAGCCACGCGCGACCGAAGTAAGGGCATCCCTCCGCTACGTCACGGCACGCGGCGCTGCGCTAGCAAGACTGGTGCGGCCCGGAGTTGGTGTCATCGCTAAGCGTCAGCGAGGACTCGGGGAAGGTCGTTGATATCACCAAGCTCAGACAGCCTGTGTACGCGGCCACATTGTACTTGGCAGGAATAAAGGTGTTATGAATTAACAATATTTCTTTGGCGTTTCTGACGCTTCTACAGCCATTTCCTAGCATCCTGACAACTGGAGAGGTCACCGCTCGGCCTCCAGTCTACCGTAGGCGATCAGGACCACCGGGGCGCCTACAGTAAGTTACTGACACTGACCTAGAGAGCAGGTTCATCTTGCTTTGCCTTTTTAATTATGAATCAGCAGTACATTGGTAGTGACTGGTTCAATGTGATGAGTACTTGTGCAGTTTGGTGTTAGAGTGTGTGATCGTTTAAAGTCAACGTAAGTAGAGCCTTAAGCCCGTTGGCGGCCGGTAGCCTACCTTCTCGAGTATTACCCGCAGGACAGACAAGCCTGTATGTCCATCCTTGCGACTGACGGTCTGTGGGACTTCGGCCGTTCGCTTACATAATAAAATGTAACACCTACAGCCGCCGTTCTGTTGTTATTTTATTGTATTGCAATGTAGTAAATGTTATTAAGTTAATAAATGAAGTTAATTATAATGTTATATAATTATATGCTATATAATTACATATTTAATATACAAAATAATTATAATATAAAATAATTAAATTATGATGATGCTATCATTACTGTTTGTGCATACAGGCCTGACAATTTCGTACTGAGTCAGCGAAACTGGGTGTAGTACAATAAATAACATCTAAAAGGCGGCGGTAGGTTTTTCATTTTTAGACAAGCTTGATGACCCCATCCGATGAACAGATTGTCATCGGAAGAGTCTCACGGTCTCATTGCAAAAATCTTCAGTAAGGTATAGAATGTGAACCGTGAAAAAGACACACCAATCGACCGTAAGGAAATATGCCGCTTTCATTCTGCTTTGCGGAGGAATCCTTTTGAAGAAAAGTTCTTCCACTATCAGAACTGAAATTTTCGTGGTATTTCTTCTGTCAGATTTCCTGCATGAAAAATACTCACTACATCATTTTTTTTTTAAATTATGGATTTCGTTTTATTAGACAGTGTATATTTTCAAATTACTCGCCATATATCCATGATACGCGAAAATATAATATACAATCAAAATTCTACAGACGACAGAGGATTTAAACTGAGTATTTTGTGGTAGCTAACCAACATTCGGTTTGAGATCTTCAAGGATCGATACACCTGAGGAATACGTTTATAAAATACATGTGTTTCATAGAAAACAACTGCCTTCCACGTGGATATTGGTGTCACCACTTGGAAAACAATATTCTTCCATGATGTATCCAACGGGGAATTTAGCTCTATTTAATGTTCATGATTGCTCCTCGAGGATGGAGAACTCCTCGCCAAAGAAACGTGCAGGTGTGCAATATAACTGCGGTACAGCATAATTTCCTAATATCCAGAGAGCTAAATATTTCTTCACACAGTAAAACCCGACGTGGTGATAGATCATGTGGAAGGAGAGTTATCAATACGCACCTGTCAACCAGCGCATGAAAGCATAGTCTGTACTGGTTGAACAGAAATTAGATACCTATCAAAATAATTAAGGCAATGGCAAACCACGTCCGCTAGGACCTTGCGTAGTCGGCGGTGCTGGTCTCCCGCATCGTCCCCTACGCTCCTCGGAGTATGGGACCTCATCACTTTCATCATCATGAAAATAACGTACAAGCGGTAGAAAAAAATGGAAACACGAAGAACACAATACTTTATCAAGCCTAATGCGGCGTAGGAAACACGTTGACATTCAAAACAGACTCCAGTTGTCTCGCAAAGGATAAATACGTATTCTGTATCGTTTTCAAGGGAATTTTATACTATCCTTCCTGAGAAATAGTGATACGTTAAGGAACGATTATGGAAGTGGAAGCCATCGTTCATCATTCTTTGCAAAATAGCCTACAAATCGTCAATAATACTGAGATCTGCTGACAGCGGTGGCAGATGCAACAATTCACACTGGAGCTCACAAAACCGCGAGCTGTGTGAACAGGGCCACTGTTATCTTGGCATACAGCGTTACCACTGGGTAACAAACATTGTACCATGGGATGAATTTGATCAGCCAAAATCGTCACATAATCCTTGACAGTAATGCGACTCGCAGAGTAACCTCAGCGCCCATGGACTACCACGATTTCGCTGCCATTTTCATCACCGGATCCCCCACTATGTCTCACTCTTCGGATGTACGTAAACTCGGCCAGAAGTTGGTAATTGAGTGAAATGGTGAGTGCGACATTCACTTCTGCAATGACTTTTACCACCGTTGTCCTATTTTTCGTTACAATCCTCTTCGATAGTCGTCTGTCACGATCACCCAACACAGATTTTCGTCCGCGTTGTGGCTCAGAGGATGATGTTTCCCCGCTTTCCTTATATGCGGTATAAATTTTCGATACGGTGCCTTTTGAAACACCAAACACTTCGCCTACCTTGGCTACTAAAGTACCTGTCAATCAAAGCACCAACAATTTGGCCACGTTCGTATCCGTCAATCTCCGACTAATGCACTCACAGCTACATAGAACACTGTTCTAACCACCACTGACGCTTGGAACGTACTGGGAACATCGCACAAGTGCCGTCGTGGTCAAATACAACAGCGCAACCTACAGGCATCTGAATTTATGCTCAGGTATATATTTCTCGCAGTGTTTCCATATTTTTGTCCTCCTGTATGAAAACAACGGAGTCAAAGGATATTGTACCCACAGTTACATTCCATCAACGGATTATCCATGCTTGCTCTGAGAGAACCGGTCGCCACTTTCATGGTTGCTATGTGTATTAATTGTTGCTATAAAGTGTAAGATGTTTATGTCGATATAAAGCCAAATGATTATGTCGTACCATTAGTTTTCTGTCTCGAATCGCAAAGTTAAAAATCGTCTACAACCTGTACAATCGTGATCCTAAAATTATGGGACAGTCACGAACTATAGAGGCTCATAGGAATAAACCAGTTTGGTTTTTCTGAAGTACAGAAGGCCGAATGATCTGTATCCTAACAGATTTAACGACGATTCTTCTTCCTGTGTGATTTTTGATACCGTAAAATCGGAGCCATTAAGAAATGTCGAGTCCAACTTAGTGACAGCAAAATGCTCTTTTTGCGTCAGTGGAACGGTTTAAAGCTATTAGGAAGAGTGCTTTTCCACATTCGTCTCCCCGTAGCTATATAGGGTGGAGAAAAATTGTGTCAAGAAATTTTAACCTTGGATGGCTGAAGCCAGTAGGAACCAGAATTACTAATGTTGTGTAAGTCGACACATACCATTTTTAAACTACGGAGACTTGGTCCCGTGCGCTCCGATTGGCCGTGGGATTTCCCTGTTGTCATTCGTCGATTGATGGACAGTGCTATGGTTGTCGGTTGAGGCATATAAACGTTCCTCGCCTCGTACTTCTCCAACGTGATACGCACACGTGTCTAATAGGTCTTGCTGTTTGTCTCCTCCTCACGTCAGAGGCATTCACACGTAAGCTTCGCTTCGGATCACACACGTCACCTGCGATTTAGCCACCTTGGATATATCGCGATCTCCGGCAGGCAAAGCAGTCACGGTCATGCGTTGGTTCAAATGGCTCTGGGCACTATGGGACTTAACTTCTGAGGTCATCAGTTCACTAGAACTTAGAACTACTTAAACCTAACTAACCTAAGGACATCACACACATCCATGCCCGCGGCAGGATTCGAACCTGCGACCGTGGTGGTCGCGCGGTTCCAGACTGTAGCACCTAGAACCGCTCGGCCACTGCGGCCGGCGTCATGCGTCGTCCAGAGCATCCGGCCACAGGTCAATCCCGCGGCCAATTGGAGCGCGTAGAGCCAAGTTTCCGCAGTTTAAAAGTTGTGCGTTACCTACACAACATTAGTAATTTTGGTTCCTACTGGCGTCAGCTATCCCGAGTAAAATTTCCGTGACCCAATTTTTCTCCACCCTGTATAGTACAACAGTTTCATTGATACGGCTTAACGACCCGAATGGTCATTTCCAAGGCTATGTTGGTCAGTCAGCTATGAACTGAGCCTGGTCCAGATCATTCACCAATAAATGTAATTATTTCTGTGTTAACAGTGAAACTGTCTCCTGAAGTTTATCGTTGAATTTGGCCACTAGCTTTCGTGAGAGAAAATCATCTCAACATGTATTAGATTAGTTCCAGTCCACTGTTGGACGCGTCGTCGGTCAAAGTATTCATCTGTAGTGTGCACATGGTGGATGAGTTCATCATTTGACCTCGTAGCACACTGTTAAACTCAAGACCGAGTGTAGAAACTGCACAAAAGGCACTTTTCAGACTTGAGCTGAATGACTACGAAACATAGATTCCCACTCCGAGCTGAGATATTATTTGGATGGTTACATACTCATCTGTGACTATCGTTGCGTGTACCGAGATTTATCGATAGTCTCAGATGGTTTTTCACGGGGACTGGAAAAAGAGTAGAAGTTGATGAGAATTATGGTTAATTCATAGACGTATACAAAATTCGTCTTTCTGTTTTTTTGCCACTACTTATTTCAGTGTGCCGCACACTCTTCCCTACTTTGTAGAGAGACATCTAAAGGCATTTGTGTGTACACATGGACAAAGAGCCGTATCATAACACTTGGAGAACTTGGTCTTTATTAGGAAATGGGGGGGGGGGGGCAGAAAAGGGAAATTTCTCTTATTCCCTTACGTCAGGCTGCCGTCGAGTGTCATGTTAGTCTACTGGAGGTCCGCGACGTAGCCTGTACGACGTGAAACTTCGCGCTTCCGTTGAGAAGATACTGAGATGGTATTTGCATAGTTCTTGGTGACTGCCTGGCTCACGTGGTAGATGGGTGTCCTGAGCCATGGCGAAGTGCGCAGTGCTGAGTGTGACCTCAGCGACAGGAATGGCTGTTAGTCGACACTGGACACGCAAAGTGCCCATGAAGGTGGCGTGCAACAAACTTTAGATTGGCAGGAGGCGTACCACATGCTTGAATATGCAACTGATTAGCATTTCAGTACAACCACACAAAAGAGGTAGAAGTAACGCCACCTTCAGTCTGTATGCGAGGAAAGAACACGAAGCGGGTTACTCCGTCAGAAATCACAACTGAATATCGTTTTGCGATACGATTGTGTTATGCCGCATGTAAGAAGAAGAAGCGTTTGCCAGCATTTCTTGGACTTTGACAAATGCATGGTGGTGGCCTATCCAGACTTTGGATTATCGTTGCGCAATGTTGTCGGATCCTACGATTTCCGTGTGATGGTGGAATCGATGGGTTCAGGAGGGCAATACGGACGGTATGCAGGTCACAGAGGTTTTTTTCCCTTGGCGCTTGCCTTGGCTCTTTCCCCCCCCCCCCCCCCCCCCCTATCCTTAAAACCTCTACTCTTCATCAGTTTTCGTCCACTTCTACCACCTCGCTGGGCCTGTGTTAGTGGGTAATGCTACCCAGATGCACGGACCATATCGCGGCCCCCCCATCCCCAGACTGTGAGGACAGCGATCAATGCTCGGTTTCCACTGCGCGCCGACAACATTTAACGTGGGAGTGGCATCACGTCATTTACAGACGAGTCCCTTTTCTTTATACAGCAACACGTTGGACGTAACGGTATGTGGGAAAGCCGAAGAGAATGAACGTTGCTAGACTGCAGCTGTCAGTGTCATTCGGACCGAATACCTGGCTTATTAGTATACGATGCCACTGGCTGTACTACATGATGTTCGGTGATTTGCACAGCAGTTGTTATATATTTGACGTGTTAAAGCCAGTGACACGGCCTTATCCTAGACTTTATCTTTCAACAAGATAACGCAAAACCTCATGTTGCTTATGGTGGTCTGATCTACCTCGATACAAATCCACTGGAGACATATGGCCATGGATGCCGAGATAATGCCATACCCTAATTCGCCAGCCATTACGACTGGCGAACTCTGGCATCTCAGCGTGGAATCACCGATCTGCCATGTCAAATAATCCAGTAAAAAGTCAACACATTAGGGGCGCAACTTGAAATTAAAATTAATTTCCTTAGTTATCAACATATTCACGTACCGGAAATTAACATTTAAACCAGGTCAGAAAAGTGTTTCTAATGGTTTATTGGCCCATGTGCTAAAACATACTACTTGACTATTTACTATTATCGAACTATGTTTGACCGTTGAAGTGGAGAGTGTTGGCTGTTTAAGTTTAGCGAGGAGCAGTGTTTGGTTGTGTGGTTTCACGGTAGTCGTTTTCTAACTTTTTCTGTGAATAACTTTGAAAATTTTCATTTCTGTCAAATCGCTGCTTAGAAAAAGACAGATGTCCCAGAAGTTTTTTTGGGACACAGATAATTTCACCACGATTTGTGAATTTTAAGTGTTTTTATCACGGCACGGTCCAAAATTATATTATTCCAGTTGAGATTTTAGACTGAACTTTGTTTAACATTATTTAAATTTCGTCTGTTTCATATGAATTTTGAACCTTTACTGAATTTGCTTAGAAAACAGCTGAATCTGTGAGGCCAGCTTCCTTCCACCATTTTAGAGACTCCGTTGTTTTCAGGTAGAGTACGAATAGAGCCTTGTGGAACCTTAAACACCGAAGTTAGAGTTCTCGTATTTTATTTATTGTGACTGATCCGGGTATCGCAACTGACCTATCATCATGCAAAAGCACATACAAGCAGATCCGGCCACGAAGTTACCCGTGTGTGTGTTTTGGGAATTCTTGAGTTGGCAGCCCCGTTAGCATCACATACGCCAGCGAAGCAAAACCATCAGCGCTGGGCTGTGTAAAGGCTTACGAGGATACCGTATCACCTGGAGTGCCAAGTTCTTTCCGAGACAGAGTTTAGTTCGCCAATTTCGAGCCGACAATGCGAGATTTTACGAGCTGAGCGCGTGCGTTTCCAAAAATGTAGACTTGGAGTCTAGAGTCGAGTATGCAAGCGTGGTACGAGGACAACTGTAGAGAATCTTGACTGAAATGAAATTATATTGAATATTGTGATAATTAGAAGTGCGGAAAATGTCGACGGAAAGCAGGATGTCCAAGCGCAATATAACAAAAATATGCGTATTTATTAGAATTCATAGGAAGAGGAGTTGTGAAGACAGCTGCATTAGATTGAAATGACTGAACAGTCAACGTTAATAAGCGCACACAGGCGAGAAAGAAAGGTAATTCTTCTAAATGGGGCTGATTTAAGATTCAGTAATTTGCAAAGTTACACTAATCGAAGAAAAAGCGGTGAATACCATGCTGTTGTGCGCCCATAATACTTTGTCACCATCAACCAGAGTAAAAATAGTTTTGTAGAGAAAATAACGAGTGTGGGTCTCGACTGAAGTATTGTTAGGTTGAATTCGTTATCTAATTAACAGTGATTTTACTAGCAAATTAATTAATAAATTTAACCAATGTCTATTAAATTACAATGAAGGCCACCTCTGTAGAGGCATGGTGGCTGTCACCTTAGCTCAATGTGTTCGATCAGGGAGTCGCCCCCTCTGTAATAAAAAACCGGAGCGAAGTTTTCATCGACGGAATTTGAGAAGTGTCCTGCGACATCCACACCGATGACGACGAAGAAACGGAAATAAAGAAGATGGAGAAACGGTTAGCGCCTTTGGCTGTGTGGAATGACTCAGGTTTGCCTCCCGGTACCTCCCTTGATTTTTCCTGAGATAGGGAGATCTGGCCTTTCGAGGCTAAATGAGGAGCTGAACGATTTAAAAAGCAGCAGCGCCATCACGATTCACCTACAGGCAACAACAACTCGAGGGATTGGCGGCATGCTGATCAGATGTCCCACGATCATAGATCGCTTCTCGTGCTGCCTTATCGCCACCAGTCGGAGCAGGCCTAAGGCCTAACACTCCTGAGTGTTGTTGGTGCTGCCAAATTACTATGAACAGTGCTTCAAAAGATATTAAAGTACGTAACTGGAAAATGGGACTGCGAAAAGCACACAGCCCCAGTTCTGAATCTTCACTTGTTCACCTGTTTGTAACAAGTTCGTCCTCAGTTCAGTGGTTTCCAATAGTTTCAATTAAATTTCCGACTGCTGATATATGCCTGTTACATATAGCGAGAGCTGGAGCAGTATTGTAGGGTGGAGAGAGGAATGGGTTGTAAACTCTTATCTGAGTCCCTACCATGCCAAGTGTCCGGATTCCGCAGGATGCCCCGACTTTATGGATGTCATCATCCATTCCGTACAGGGCTTATGTGGGGACCCAAATGTGTTTTCTATTGGGCACTGCTAAAAATTCAGAAATGCGCATTTACTTCAAAAAGTGGTGGGGCATAGAAAAGTTCCGAGTTGAGTTTGTGGACGCGTTGATGGTGGTAACCCAGATACAGTACAGTGCGTTTGGAGGTATCTGTCAGCCGTTGAACTAAAGCGTTGCCTCACTCCATACTGCAACTGTACATTTCGGAAACATAGAGCGGCTTAGCTTCCGTTGCTGTATTATTAGTTGCCAAAACTTCTCTTGCGTTGCAATTAATACGAGGGGCGTTCAGTAAGTAACGCAACATATTTTTCTCGACCAATTTCGATTGAAAAAATGCGGAATTTGTTGTGCCCTTATAGTTTCATGAAGTTCCGATAGATTGCGGCACTATACGTAATCTTCAAAATAGCGTCTGTAACGAACGCGTGTTCCAAGCAGACAGCTGTTACTGAGTTTCTCTTGGCGGAAAGCCAGAGTATCACATATATCCCTAGGCGCTTGCAGATTGTCTACGGGGACTTGGCAGTGAACAAAATCACAGCGAATCATTGAGAGTGGCGTCTATCATCATCGCAACAAGGTGGCGCAAACCTGTCCGATGTACCGCGTTCCCGCCGGCCTGTGCGCCTGCAATTTTGGAACGTGCGGATACTCTCACACGAGATGATCGACGGATCACAATCACAGATAAAATAAAACACTGCTGAACTGGACGTCTCTGTTGGTGGTGCACACACCCAGATGAGGTGCTCAAAGGCGGGTGCCCGCTGAGTTCCTCGCCGACTAACTGAAGACCATAAAGAGCAACACAGGACCGTCTGTGCGTAATTGCTTGCGCTTTACGAGTCTGACCGAGACAAGTATTTGTCGATCATCATCACAGGCGATGAAACATAGGTTTATCACTTCGAATCGGAAGCAAAGCAGCAACCCATGGAGTGACACCACATCACCTCTCCGCCGAAGAAAAAATTCAAAGTCGCACCCTCAGCTGGTAAAGTCATGGCGACGGGCTTCTGGTATTCCGAAGCGATTATTGTGTTCGATGTTCTCCCTC
The DNA here is from genome assembly GCF_023897955.1 of Schistocerca gregaria. Classification (NCBI taxonomy): domain Eukaryota; kingdom Metazoa; phylum Arthropoda; class Insecta; order Orthoptera; family Acrididae; genus Schistocerca; species Schistocerca gregaria. Next base: position 251,547,627 of record NC_064925.1, read on the forward strand.
ATGGTGCACGATGAACTCTGAAGTGTATTGTGCTACTCTCAGGAAACTGAAGAAACGACTTCAGCGTGTTTGTCGCCACAAAAAATGCAAACGATCTTGTCCTCCATGACAACGGAAGTCTGTACTGCCAAGAAGAGCTCTCAGAACTTCATTGGACTGTTCTTCCTCTTCCCTCTTTCCTCTTGCACCTTTCCATCTGTTTTGCCCATTGAAGGAGGCATTCCGCGGGAAGCAGCACGTGGATGATGGGGATGTTATTGATGCAGTAAGACGTTGGTTCCGACATCGACTAGTCGAGTCGAGTGGTGCCATGCGGGCATACAGGCCCTCTCCGTAAGGTGGAGTGAGGTTGTCGCTTTGCACATTTTAGCCAAGAGAGTGGGGAGTAATATGGTGTAGTGGAATCTGAATAAAACCAACGTGCTTTCAGAAAAAAAATGTGTTGCATTACTTATTGAATCCTCCTCGTACTTTCATTTCGTGGCGGTGAGCGCCCCTCGCATTCACCCTCTTGTTTGTTTCGTGCTTTCGTTTTAGAAACAAAACGTTCGAGCCACGTGCGTTTACAGTAAGTGCACAACGCGCGTCAGTGAAAATACGACTGGTGTTTACCAGGTCTTTGGTTTTTTACTGGACTGTTCGAAATTTCATCCTCGTGTTCGGTGTTTAGTACTGAAGTATGTGTGGTCCGGTATTTTTAGAATTCAATTCGCATTACTAATTTCTTTCTTGTTTGGCGAAATCAAGTCATAAAAATTTGGTGAACTGTTGCCAGCTGACGCGTGCTGCGTTCATGACCTTGAATGATCGCCATCCGTCTCTTTCTTTCTCTGCATTCAGCTGTCGCCACCCGATCCCGCCATTCTCCAGCGCGCACCAGTCAGTCAGTGGAATCTCAGAGTGGAACACTTGCCTTTTGATTTTAGTGTGTATAGAATCTCGTATGGCTATATAACCTATAAAAAACGACGATCATCACAGGTGGGGGGTATTGTAGAAGACATTGATAATGATAGCTTATACGAAGAGATCCGTAAGCTAAGCAAAATTTTGGAACAATTACAAAGTCAAACTTCTTCACCCATAAACTCGGTTTCGCGGACGGAGAAGAAACACCCAACATGAAAAAGTCAAAATGACAAAGGCAGTTCAATGCAGCAATGCCTATGAGGAAAAGAGTCTTCAGTCACTTGACAACCTATTGCCTGACGCTAGAAGCAAATTGAGTTTCGATACGATAAAAGCAGGCATAGGTATTCGTTGCAGTCTGAAGTTTTCAACATGGAACGATTTTTATCAAAGAAGTTGAAGGCAATAAAAAGTTATTGAAAGCCATAACTAGGAATAATGAATATAATTTTTAATGTTTACCAAGTGTTTTGCGGTCTTCACCGTCAACCCTTAGCTCATAAAATGCTACCGCCAGGCAATGTTCGACAACCCTACTGGTAAGTGATTTACAGAATAGGTGTGTCTTTCGAAACGCTGCATATACAAAGAACTTGAATGAAGCGAAATTCTAGTTACATATTTTATGTAACTACACAAACAAGCCTAGTTGGAAATTTGAGGTAAGTTCCTATGGGACCAAATTGTTGAGGCCATCGGTCCCTAGGCTTACACACTACTTAATCTAACTTAAACTAACTTACGCTAAGGGCGACGCAAACATTCATGCCCGACGGAGGACTCGAACGTTCGTCAGGGGAGGCGCGGGAACTATCGCAAGGTGCCTCAGACAGCACGGCTACCCCGCGCATAACAAACGTAAGCATCGACTCATGTTACATTTTAAACAGTCGTTAGTACTCTTAAAAAAGAAAAGCGTACAATTTTTACTGTACGTGTGCGTTTTTTTATTTAGCTCCTTTTCGTGTAAGAGAAGCTTATGGGTCGCAGATGTCAGGGAGATTAGTGAAAAATTCAGTTTTATTTCTTGAAAAATATTTTTCATTACCCACCTGAAGGTATTTTTATGAAAAAACAGCATTTGTAGTAGAATTGTACCAGTGTACCAATTTTGTTCACACCATCTATAGACAGGTGTAATTTAAAGTCCCTGGCCGCGTTTTTCTGTCTGATCTTCAGGCTAATCTAAAGTACTATTGTAGGGATTTTGATATGGTCTCCACTGATACATAGACTCATTCACGGCTGAGATTTTGTATATAATTTATTACCGCTATGCTAGAAAGATCGTTCGGCTGTAGATACTTAGCGCATTCCGAGCGAAGCTGGGGCGGGTCGCTAGTTTAATAGACACATATTACAAAAATGTACGTATGTATGTATGTATGTATGTGTGCCTGTAAGTTCCGCATCTCCTCCTAAACCACAGGACTGATTTCAGCCAAACTTGTTACACATATCCCTCACCGTCTGGAACTAATCGCTGTGAGGGTAAGAACCATCCATACATAAAATGGCTGGGGTTTGGGGGAAAAAGCAGTGTAACCCACGACCCGCGAACTCCCATAGTACTTAAGAACGAGAGCAGTTAGTGACTTGCAACTAACTTTATTCATAATTTCAAACCTTTACGAAACTTACCTTGACTGACAACTCCCTGAAAATATTGAAAGGAAAGAACTTTATCGCTAACTACTTTTTCGCTGTTCATGCACTAAGACTGGCGCATGGAGCATGACGTTATAATTTATTACTTTTTTACTACTAACAGTATTCGCGGCACAATTTTCCGACAGTGTCCACATATACCACTGAAGAAAAATTATATCATTGCATGACAAATAGTTCAGCAGAGGTACCGTCATAAACAATGAGATGCGTGAAAACTGCCGCATCACGCATGACGTTTAAATTTATTACTCCTTTAATACAAACTCTGTTGATAAAAAATTTTGGCGACTGTAGCCACATATAGCACTGAATGTACTAGGAAAATTAAATTATTGTACAACACATAGTTCAGGAAATATGACGTCATAAACATTGAGCTGCGTGAAACCGATTGCAGGGCGAAGTTCGTTAGAAATACCAATGCAATATGTGTACAAATATGGGTGAAATATGTTGAACATATGTGTAATACACGAGTGGGGAGAGGAGAAGATGGCCAGAGACAAGGAGGAGGAAGAGGTACTTGTAGAGAGGAGGGAGGAGGAGATGGAGAGAGAGAATGGGGTGGTGGAGAAGCACAAAGAAATGGGGGAGGAGGAGATGGAATAAAGGGGGAGGAGATGGACAGGGAGGGAAGGAGTAGATGGATAGAAGGGGGAGGAGCAGATGGAGAGAGGGAGAGGGTGGAAGGTGGAGTAGGAGGCATAGATGGAGTGAGAGGAATAGGTGGAGACTGACAGAGATAGGGGGTGGAAGAGGCGGACATATGGGGTGGTGGACGGAGAAGGGGGGTAAGAATAAGATGGAAACAGAGAGGGAGCTGGACTAATAGAAGATTGGAACAAATAAATATACACCGGCAAAGCTAGTTACTATGCTAGTGTGTTATAAGAAAATGCTTCCCTAATGACTGAAAACTTACATCCGTCTTTTGTGTTCCGACGTTTAGGTCTTTGTCCTGCCGACGCTTTAAACCTGAAATTCTGAAGTTCTTATTTGCTGTTTATTGGATCTGACAGCACTAGATCCGTCTTAGTTTCCTGCGGTGAAAAATGCAATGTCAGCTGGAAGTACACATATGCCAATGGCCCAGGAGAACTAAATCTGTAGTGATAGCACGGATTTTCAAGGAGTGGTATCAGCCCGCAACTTCTCAGGTGTACCTGTTTGACTAAGAATTGTTGTAGAGTGACTCACCTAAGGGCGCGAGTAGGAGTAGGCTGAAGTGCGATGCGGCGAGCGACAGCAGCAAGGTCACAGCCTGGCGACACCACGTGACCACTCGGTCCACGCGCATGCCCATCCCTCTGTTTCCATAGTCACTGTTAGAGCGCCGGCGAGACCATCACCTGCAACACAGTACACCAGGCTGGCGTCAGCAAACGCGCGCGTCAGCGACGAAGTGGTTGCTGCTGTTGCGTTTATACTACGTATGTTATCACTATCATTTAAGGGTCGTAGCTTTTTTTTTTTTTTTTTTTACAGAAACAGCATCAAAGAGTGTAAAATTTTCCAGATTCATTATAAAAAGAATACAGATTTTAAAAAGCACCAAAACGACTACAAAAATGATAAGACTGTGAAAAATGAAATAATTTTGGAATAAGACATATATGATTCATCCATACTATACAGGAGGAGCTGTTGATATTCCAAAATATGACAGAATCGTTCATTTGAAGCAAAGAAAGTGAACATATGGCATCATTGGCCGGGAGGCCCCATCCGGGGAAGTTTGCCGCCAAATGCAAGTCTTATTTCAGTCGACGGCACATTGGGCAACTTGCGCGCCAGTGATAAGGATGAAATGATGATGAGGACAACACAACACCCAGTCCTCGAGCGGAGAAAATATACAACCCGGCCGGGAATCGAACCTGTGCCCCCTTCGCATGGGAGGTGAGCACGTTACCATCAAGCTAAGCAGGCAGACTGAAACAAAGAAAATTAATACGGACATATGCCTGCCCCGAATGGTTTCTGACCTAGAACACCTACATTTGCTTTTGTGCTTGTGGCGCGGGCATGTGTCTTACCCTCTCAACCTCTTCGACGTTTTATTCTAACCCAACCTCTTTGCTGTCAACCTATTTGCTCGAATGTCTTTTTGCCATTTAAGTAACTCTCTGAATGCGCAGTTGTCCATGGTGCGTTGTGAGTGAAGCAGAACGAAGCACTTACAATGTATCAGAGCTGCCTCGGTTAATAGTGTTTGTACACACGCTGGCTGAAATGCCACACATCTACACATGAAAAATATGCAGATATAGTGTAATTTTACGGCTCCTGCGATGCTGTTGAAGAATACTGTTGGCGCTTTCCGACACTTCGAATTCCCTTTGTAGATTGGTTACCGCAGATTTCAGCACATTGCGTGAAACAGGTATTCTTCCACGTTCCCCTTTTTCTTCTGAATGTGTAGTTCAACAACAAATTGCTGAAATGGTGCAGCGTAGCCCTATTGCCAGCAAACGGATGATTTTCTGTACGTGTAAGTGCCACAGGAACATGTGTATGGCGATCGTTACACGAGGAAAGCGTCTGTCCATTTCACATACATCGTGTCCTCAATCTTTACATCGGCGACAATGCCACACTTTGTCACTGGCAAACGATAGTCCTCATATGCTTCCTTTAGTATTACTAACTGATGACGCCACATTTAGACAGAATGGAATCAACAATACACCTAATAATCATCGACGGTCGAAAGGAAATTACATGCTACAGTGGATACCACTTACAGATTTGTTTTACGATCAATATTTGGTTTTTAATATTTGGTTTGGAATTATCGGTAACTTGTTGATAAATTGAGTTATTTTAGAAGAGCGAGTGACGGGACAAAATTACTTGTATTTTTTGGGAATATTACGAGGGTTGAATGAAAAGTAATGCCTCCAACATCGTTAATTTGCTTTGAATGGGACTATTTTAATAAATTAAACGCAGGAATAATCCTAAGAATGTCATCTTTAATTACAAATAGTCACTTTTCCACATGATCACCAGCCAACTGGATACATCTCTGCCGACGATGAACAAGTTTTCTGAAGCCGTCACGGAAGAAGTCGACACTCTGTTTCCGCAACCACAGTCTCACAGTTCTCTCAACATCTTCATCAGAAGCATAATGATGTCCCCGCAGATCGTCTTTCGTTATTGGGAACAGATGGAAGTCAGACGGTGCTAAATGTGGACTGTATGGAGGATGCCGTACGGTGGTGAGATTCAGTCTCTGAAGTTCTGCTGTGGTGGCACGTGAAGTGTGTGGTTTGGCATCGTCATGCTGCAGGAAGAAATTTCCCTTTTCCTTTAGGACCCTTGTTTGCCGTCGTTTCAGAATTTGCAGCGTTGTGATGTAACGCTCTGAATTTATTGTTGTTCCACGATCAAGGAAGTCACCATGGATAACACCATCTGCGTCCCAGAACACTGTGACCATGATTTTTCCAACTGACGGTTGCGTCTTGAACTTTTAGTTTTTCTGGGGCGAGTTTTTGTGTCGATATTTCATAGACAGACGTTTCGTCTCCGGGTCGTAATGGTGTACCCACGTTTGGTCTCCTGTCACAACTGAATGGAGAAAGGCGTCACCTTCATTCTCGTAACGCGAGAGGAGTTCCTGGCAAATTTCAAGTCTTTGCGCTTTCATTTCAGGAGTCAGCATCAGGGGTACCGATAGTGCACAGATCTCCCGATAGCCAAGCAAAACAATAATGTGACCCATACGTTCTTGTGAAAAGCCGATTGTGCTTGTAGTTTCTCTCTGAATGACACAACGACCGTCCTGAATCAATCTGTCTACATCTTGCTTGTGAAACTCGGTGGTTGCTGTCTCAGGACGTCCAACTCTGTATCTGTCATCCAGGTCAGATGTTCCCACCTCAACATCTTTAAACTTACTCGCCTAACGACGCACAGTACTCACATCAAAACAATCACCATAAACTGCTTTCATTCTCTGATGAATCTCCTTTGGGGAGACACCTTCTGCTGTCAAGAATTTAATTGCACGTTGCTTAAATCGCATTGACAGATCGTCTGCGCAGGATTCCATACTTTCCCCTGTAACAACACAACTATTTAATGCTAAGGCTGCCCGCCAACTGGGGCTGTAGAGAAGAGGCTACAGAACAAGCCAGTACCTGCCGCATACCAATGCTACCAACTGTTGAAGAGTTACGAAGGTGGAGGCATGACTTTTCAGTCAACCCACGTAGTTTGCTGAACGCCTTGAGGACGCTCCTTTGGCTACGCGGACTGTAATGTATTTCCAGCACGACGGAGCGCCTCCACGTTTTACCATACGTTTGAGAGAACATCTCGGCCGCACTTGCCCTAATCTGTGAATTGTTCACTGTAGCACAATTGACGTGCCAGCAAGATCGCCAGACCTTCCGCCATTAGATTTTTGTTTATGGGTTTGGATGAAGTCTGACGTGTAAAAACGAAAGGAGAATACGCGAGATGAAGTGCTTAATCGCTTAATGGACACTATCGCCCTCATTAGGAAGCGAGCAGAGGCACTAAGATAAGCAGCACATTATGTTCTCCCAAAAGTGCGCAAATGCACTGAAGTTGACGGTGGGGTGCGTCGAACGTTTATTGTTAACTGTACGATAATGTTTAGACGTGAAAAGTAAGTAGTTTTCTTTGATACTTTGTAAAAGCCGGCCGGAGTGGCCGATCGGTTCTAGGCGCTACAAAACAATGGTTCAAATGGCTTTGAGCACTATGGGACTTAACATCTGAGGTCATCAGTCACCTAGAACTTAGAACTACTTAAACCTAACTAACCTAAGGACATCACACACATCCATGCCCGAGACAGGATTCGAACCTGTGACCGTAGCAGTCGCGCGGTTCCGGACTGAAGTGCCTAGAACCGCTCGGCCACCGCGGCCGGCTAGGCGCTACAGTCTGGAACCGCGCGACCGCTACGGTCGCAGGTTCTAATCCTTCCCCTGGCATGGATGTGTGTGATGTCCTTAGGTCAGTTAGGTTTAAGTAGTTCTAAGTTACAGGGGACTGATGACCACAGCAGTTAAGTCCCATAGTGCTCTGAGTCATTTAAACCATTTTTTAACTTTGTAAAACACATGCCCTACTGTTTACTATCTATTGTTTATGTTTACAGGTGTAAACCTGGAAGTGCACTGAATAACAGAGAAAGCGAATCAACGTACATTAAATGTGTTCTTTCTCGAAAACCATTAGGAATAGAGCACATGTTTGGCCACATGTCCATATGACATTTTTTGTTTCAAATGATTGTTCCTGCCGTATCCCTGAGCACTGTCCGTTCCTTCTGGGACCCCGTGTATTTGTACTATCTTTCCATTCTAAAATCTATAATTGACGATAACTCTTCCAGTTTCCAGCAGATATCAGAGAAGGTGTAGCACTTTATTCAATTTCCCTTAAACAATGTTCAGGTTATGTTTTCGAACAAAAGATCCGAGTGGACTTGCGTGTACAGTCCGCTATTGAGAGGAACGCTTGTGAAAGGAATGTGTTAGACAGTTTTCTGTGGATTGTGACGTAGTCTGGAGCAGATTAGAAGATGCCGTTCTGAAAACAGTTACGTCAGTGGAATTGCGTCAACAATGTGTGACAACTTGTTTATTTGTAACTGACGTAAATATATTAAATCACGACATCTTTTCAGCGTACTGATACTTCCAGAATAGCCACAGCCAAATTCTTCGTCTGTGTGGTCGAGGTAGCAATAGCTGCTGAATATTAATTTTGATACTGTGTATGCAACTGTTGAAATACGACTCTTTTCATCGAGATACACATTTCGTCTTATTAAGCAAAACAGAAATAAAAATAAAAATAAAAATGAAGGAGCGTTTGCTCGTCTGTTTCTTGCTTGCAATGAGAATTTTACGTCTGCATGCACGTTTACAAGAATTTTCCCCTTTATCACTGATGCTGTGCATATAAATTGTCCAACTTCGAGGAGGACACGCACACCAACGGTCCCTTACAAACTTAATTATGTATGTGGATAGTTCATCCATCCCGAAAATCGAGGAAATAGACGAGCTTTGGCTGTTATTGGCAAGATGCCGGTTCTGGGAATACCAAGACGATATCAACAACTCTACAGCAGTACATGAGACCAGCTGGACACACAAAAAGAAGCGAGTAGGAGGCTTCAGTTCATGTACGTACAAAGAGAAGATTTAAAATAAATATTTTTTATTTTTTGACTAAAGTTCAGTCTTGATCACACCATTTATGTTTCAATGACGTAGGTAACCGGTTTCGGTTATTTTTACATAACCATCCTCAGACCTGTGGATTAATTTTAGGAAATACTAGAAACCAATCTTTAAATAAAATGAAAGTGTCTAATGACGTCAATATTTTTTAACAAGATAGAATAAAATTAATTTTACCCATGGCTCCCTTAGGATGGTAGGCGGAGCTCTCCTCAGCTGCTACGAAGTCAACTGATGGTTATGAGTGCTGAGCACGAGCTTAAATATGCAGAAGCTCCGCCTACTTCCTGTCACACTACTTCACAACTGCCAATCACCGTTCATAATATGACGCCATCGTCAAAGTTTAAAAATAGGAAATACACTAATAACATAAAACTGATTTATTTAAAATGTCTGATTAACAGATAGTTTGTATGTGTACAGCTTATTTATATTTTAGATAAAAACGGTAAACCACGATGTGTAATAGTTGTGCCCTTTATGGGCAACCTTAATACTATTACAGTGTCAGTTACATCAAAGATGTGAAAGTCCTTGGAGTTGTGGTATACATCGATTATACCGAGTCGCCTACATCACAATTACATCTTTGTTGGATGTTGCAGAATAGTCTTACTTTAACTGTAGTTTTCATAGCAATATTCTTTATAGCCGTAGCGTAGCAGCCTAGAGTACGTTCCGCATTATGTATGTATGAATAACTGATGAGACCGCTGATTAAATTTTTAGAACTCATCGATCTAATAGTTTTTATAATAATCAATGTCAATTTAATAAAATTTTTATATGTTGTACAGCATATTTTACATACATAGCTTTTGCCATGGGAATAACTAATCTTATATTTTAAAACAAAAGAGTAGGTGCTTTTATTATAAAATTTCGTCAAAAAGGTCGTAAAAATATTTTTCGCGAAAATCTAATTGTTCATTGAGCAGCATTGATGATTTGGATTTCAAATGAGCATATATCTCGATTTCTTCTAAGATATTCATAAGTAAGCTTTTATTTGCATAATGAAGAACTTGTAAATTCTGCTCTACTGTCCCCTCAGCATGATTATTTGCTTACTAAAACATGACTATAAGTTACATTTTATGTTTGCATACACTAATATTTGTCTATTATGCCTTTGACGAATGTTGAATAAAATGTAATTTCTGATAGAAAAAAGATGTTTTTTGTCCTATAATTACAATTTAACAAGTTTCGAATTTTTCTATTTACCTAGTACTGTGAAACATTGCTTCTTGTCAAATTTCATGACTCTGGGTCAACGGCAAGGACGCTATAGGTTTTAGTGCGAGAGTTTGCGGGTATCAAAATATTTGACACAAATGGTACTCTCTCTTGATTGCATTGACTTATGAACTTAAATTTTTTTACACCGCTAGGAGACCACACACCTTAGTACGTGACTTAAATTTCAACTTGATACGTGTAGCCATTCCTAAGGAAAGCGGTTATTAACAACGTGACCGACAAGAAGATAACAAAATGATTCTTTAAGTGTTCCGTTTTTACCGATTGGGATATGGAACCCTAAAAATGGGCAAGAAAATAAAAAAAATGTTCAAATGTGTGTGAATTCCTAGGAGATCAAATTGCTGAGGTCATCGGCCCCTAGACTTACACACTACTTAAACTAACTAATGCTAAGAACAACACACACACCTATGCCCGAGGGAGGAGTCAAACCTCCGGCGGGAGGGGCCGCGCAATCCGTGACGTGGCTCCTGAAACCGCGCGGCCACTCAGCGCGGCTCGAGAGAATCAGTGACGAAAGTAAAATACATGTAAAATCTATAAGGGGGCAACACATGCCCTTCTAAGCTAGAAACAGAAGATATAAGGCGTTCACTGACATGTTTTAAGTGAATAACGTGCGATGTGTTTGGTGAAACAAAACTCCTTGTTTCGAATAGGAGACGATTTTACTATGAATAAAATATTCATGTCAACAAGTGTTCACTATGCAGCACTGTTTTGTGCAAGTACTAATTGAATACGAACAATGGAATACGTCAATGGACGGCTGACAATGTACGAGGGCTATTCGGAAAGTAAGAAACGATAGGTCGCGAAATGGAAACCACAGTGAAAATCAAAACTGTTTGATTTACAACAGTTAGCTACAACTTCCCGCTACTTATGTCCATTGTCACCGATCCGACTTAGACGTTTGTCGTATCGCTGTACCAACTTTCCAATAGCATCGTTATAGAAGGCAGCCGCCTGTGCTTTCCGCCAATTCTTTACGCTGGGCTTCAGCTCGTTGTCTGTGCCAAAATGTTGTCTTCATAGCCAGCGGTTCATGTGAACAGAGATGAAACTCAGGAGGAGGCAATTACGGGCTGTATTGTGGGTAATCAAACATTTCCAATCGAAAACGATACAGGAGCATCTTCACTGCCCCTGCAGAATGCGGCTGAGAGTTGTCTTGAAGAAAACGCACGACAGTTATGTAATGTTGGCTGCATAGCTTCAGGCGAAATTTCTCACCAGGCCCTCGTACTTGGCGGGAGACACTACTGTTCTTGGTATCTTTAAGTGTTCCCTGTGTGCTCAGAACTAAAAAGAACGACATAACGCGATCGACGGACATACTTGAGACACTGCCTAACACACTGGTGCAAAACTTCATCGGATTTTCACTGTGGCTTTCGATGTCGCAAGCGATCGTTCCTTACTTTCCGAATAACCCTCGTATAAGGGGCAGTCAAATGAAAACCAAACACCATCTTCCTGTTTCGTAGAACGCGGTCAGCCGCTGAAGGGTTCACAACCTTACCCTCTCTTGCACTAATGTGAAAATCGCTCAGAGAAAGATCCGGGCTCTACGGAGGATGTTGCAGTGATTCCCATTCAAATCGCCGTAGCTTAGCTTTCGTCCGCTTGAAGTGGCGGGTGATATCGTGCTACAGGACGCTTCCTCTGCTAGTCGAATTCCTCGACCGTGAAGTCACACTCAATGCGCAACGCTAAGAAGACACTTTGCAGAAAGTGTTACGCGCCATAAAGTCAACACGCTCAGCAATGCTGTTGGACAGGATGATTCCTGTTGCATGATAACGCCCGCTCCCACACTGGCTATAGGACGATGGTTACACTTCAGCTATTAGGCTGGGAAACACTGTAACATAATCCATATCGCGTGATTTTCACGTCTTTGGTGGCCTGAAGAAAGACATGCTTGGGTGTCGGTTTTAGTCGGAAGAGGAGTGGCCGACCGCGTTTCATGAATCAGTAATTGATCACCTCGTCTTCCAGTGGGGTAAATGTAATGACACGTATGGTGATTACTTTTGAATGGAACCATTCCACGCTTCCATTATGGTGCATGTTCGGTGTTCACTTGTCTGTCCCTCATGGTTTACTACTAGGACACTGAAAGGCAACAATTCTGAACAGAGGAAGTCGGGAGAAGGGAGGGGCTATGTCCCCTCCCTCCACCAACCCTCTTGGAACTGTCCTGATCTTCCAACTGTACTGGGAGCAGGAAAGTTCCATCTTGCTTACTTGAGAAACAGCTAACGTTACCTATATTTCCATTTAGAGCTTTTATCTTGTGTAAATTTTGGATATGATCTGTCAGCATGTACCTCTTCTCAACTACTTCATAGACTTTTTTATTTTTAATTTTTTTTCTACAGTAGTTATACGCATGAATAGAAGCTCTTGTGCTGAGAGGAACTTAGCCCGAGTTCAAAATAAAAACAGCGCTCCGGCCTTTGTTATCGCGTGGCAGCCTAAATCACCCCGAGCTCTACACGCTCGCTTGTGCCTACAATAGTTCCTTTGTTTCCGCTGCGTTCCGAGGAGAAAACAGTGGCTCGCTCGAGGCTACGTCACAGCCGCGCATGCGTGTGCGCTGGAAGCGTGCTGTCGCTCGCCAAATGCACGCCGCGCCGTCTTACTGGAGCTCCACTCCCACTAGGGTAGTCTTTACCTCCAGTGTTCGTAGCAGGGCATCGTGGGTATGGGGAAAATATTTGCGTAACTTACAATTAAGGAACATGCTTTATGTTAAAGGGTCATGAAGTTTTTTGAAGAACGAAAATCTCGTCTATAAAAATCAACATGGATTCTACAAACAAAATTCTTACGAAATTCAGCTCACTCTGTTCCTCCACGAGATCCATAGGGTTGTAGAAAATGGCGCTGGGGTTAGTGCCGTGTTCCTTAACTTGAGGAAGGAATTTGACACCGTCCCGCACTGCCGTTTAGTGAAAAAAAAAAAAAAAATGAGTTTACCGAGTATCGGACCAGATTTGTGACTGGATTCAAGGCTTCGTTTAAGACAGAAGTCAACACATCGTTCTTCACGGATCAAGGTCGATAGACGTAAAGGTAAGTCCCGGAGTACCCCAAGGAAGTATAACAAGGCTGTTATTGTATACAATGTATATAAACGATGTAATAGAAAGCATCGGAAGCTCCTTAAAACAGTTCGCAGACGATACGGTTCCTTATAACAGATTAGCACGCGAGAAGACAGTAACAATATGCAGAACGACCTGCAGAGGTATGATGAACGATGCAGACTCTAGCAGTTGACCCTGAACGTAAATAAATGTATAAATGTGACATATTGCATACGCATAAGTAAAGAAATCCACTACTGATCAACTACACTACTGATCAGAAAATTCTGGAAACAGTAACTACCATAAAATATCTAGTACCTGAAGTGGTTCAAAAAATGGTTCAAATGGCTCTGAGCACTATGGGACTTAACATCTGTGGTCATCAGTCCCCTAGAACTTAGAACTACTTAAACCTAACTAACCTAAGGACATCACACACATCCATGCCCGAGGCAGGATTCGAACCTGCGACCGTAGCAGTCCCGCGGTTATGGACTGAGCACCTGAACCGCTAGACCACCGCGGCCGGCTAGGACCAGAAGTGGATGGCTACAGAAAGCAAATAGTAGTAAAAGCAGTTACCAAACTGATGGGATCCTTACCATGTAGGACTGATTGAAGAGACAGAATATCCAACGAAGAGCGGCGCGTTTCGTCACTGGATTGTTTAAATACACGAGGGCATTACTGAGGTACTCAACAAACTTCAGTGACAGACACTACGAGAGAGGCGTTATGCATCTAGTAGATGTTTGTTGAAATTTCGATCGAGCACTATCCGGAAAAAGTCGAAGAACCTGTCACTTCCTCCCACATACATCTCGCGAAATGAACACGACAAGAAAATTAAAGAAATTAGACTAAAAGTCATTCTTCGTAAGCAGAACAGGAAAGGGGCAATCAATTAGAGGTACTATGAGTACCCTCCGCAGCATCGCGAAGTATGATGTAAATGTAGAAGAACTGCGTTGGTGGTCAGTCTGCAAATGCTGATTAAGATCGCGAGCAAAAGAGACGCTGCATCTCAAAATGTTCAAAGCATTAAATATCCTGGAAGCAGAATAGAAAATGGCAATGTGCAGCACAAAAATTAAAACGGACTTAGGAATGGCGAAAGAGGTATTTTGTAAGGAAAGATGAGTTTTCTGCAGCAATATGGATAACATTTTTGGAAAAGACTTGTAAGATATTTTGTATGAAAGAATGAGATGTTTTCCGGCATCGTATGTGGGTATGAAACGAGGGTGAGAATTTCCTAGTAGCGAGGATCCGGCCTCCGACGATCTATAAGTAATTCCGTAGAGCACCAGGGATGTGTGCTGAAAGGTCTGCTGCTCATGATATCTATTGATGATATTGCAGAGAATATTAATAGTAACGTCAGATGATGGAGTTATCTTTAATGAAGCATTGCCGATGAAAGCTGCACAATATTCAGTCAAATATTCGTAAGATTTCAAAGCGGTGCAAATATTGAACATTTGCTTTAAAAATTCAGAAATTTAAAACTATGCACTTCACAAAATGAGGAAACGTAGTATACTAAGAGTACAGCGGTCAGTCACAATTGGAATCCACCGACTCATGAAAAGTACCTGGGTGTAACAATATGTACGGTTATGAAATATTAGACTTTGATTCACTGGTTGGATACTAGGAAAATGTAATCAGTGTACAAGGGAGATTGTTTGCAGAACACTTGCGCGATAAATCCTGGTGGAATTGTACTCTAGTATGAAGGCTCCATACCGAAAAGGACCAATTTATAGGGTTTATATACTGCGGCGATAAAAATCATTGGATATATTCTAATATCGGGTGGAGCCACCTTCTGCTCGGCGTAGAGTAACAACTCTACGTGACACGGAATCTCCTAGTTGTTGGAAGTCCCCTGTAGAAATAGTGATCCGTTTTACCTCTACGCCGACCATAGTTTAGAAAGTGTTGGCGGTGCAGGATATGATGCACGAACTGATCTCTCGATTATGTCCCATGTCGGCCGATTTGGATTATGAGAACAAAACAAATGGCAGTGATCGGTTCAGTTGGACCAGAGGACCCAGCCCATTCCATGTAAACACAGCTGACACCTTAAATGACACCACCACCAGCTTGCACAGCAATAATAATGTCGTGTGACTAGGGCCTCCCGTCGGGTAGACCGTTCGCCGGGCGGCGACTTGCGCGTCGATGGGGATGAGATGATGTTGATTAGGACAACACAATACACAATCCCTGAGTGGAGAAAAATCTCCAACCCAGCCGGGAATCGAACCCGGGCCTTTAGGATTAACATTCTGCAGCGCTGACCACTCAGCTACATCGGGCGGACAGCTTGCACAGTTCCTTATTGACAACTAGCGTCCATGGCTCGCAAGGTCTGAGCCGCAGTTGAATCCTGCCGTCGGTTCTTACCAATCGAAATCGGGACTCATCTGACGAGGCTGCGGTTTTATAGTTTTCTAGGGTGCAACCGACATGGTTACGAGCCCAGGAGACGCGCTGCAGACAATGTTGTACTGTTAGCGAAGGCATTCGCGTAGATCGTTTCCTGCCATAATTCAAATGGCTCTGAGCACTATGGGACTTAACATCTGAGGTTATGAGTCCCCTTGACTTAGAACTACTTAAACCTAACTGACCTAAGGACATTACACAAATCCATGACCGAGGCAGGATTCGAACCTGCGACCGTAGCAGCGGCGCGGTTCCGGACTGAAGCGCGTAGAACCGCTCGGCCACAACGGCCGGACCTGCCATAGCCCACTGACAAAAAATTTCGCTGCGCTATCCTAAAGGATACGTTCATCTACGTCCAATATTGATTACTGCAGTTATTTCACCCAGAGTTGCTTGTGTATAACACTGACAACTCTACGCAAACGCAGTCGCTCTCGGTCGTTAAGCGAAGGGCGTCGTCAGTGCGTTGTCCGTGGGGAGACGTGATGTCTGGAATTTTGTAGTCTCGACACACTCTTGATACTGTGACTTTCGAAATATTGAGTACCCTAACGAATTCCTAATTGCAATGTCCCACGTGTTCGATGGAATGTTCCGTGTTCGAAGTCTGTTAAGTCTTGTCGTGCGGTTATAATACGTCGGAAAACTTTTCACATGAATCATCTGAATACAAATGACGGCTCCGCCATTGCTCTGCCCTTTTATACCTTGTGTACTCAATGCCACTACCAGCTGTATGTGCGAGTATCACTATCCCATGACTTTGTCACCTCAGCCTAATTACGTCATTTAGTTCAAAAATGGTTCAAATGGCTCTGAGCACTATGGGACTTAACATCTGTGGTCATCAGTCCCCTAGAACTTAGAACTAGTTAAATCTAACTAACCTAAGGACATCACACACAGTCATGCCCGAGGCAGGATTCGAACCTGCGACCGTAGCAGTCGCGCGGTTCCGGACTGAGCGCCTTAACCGCGAGACCACCGCGGCCGGCTGTCATTTAGTTCCTTTTAATCTAATCCAAGAGACGTTCTCAGATACGCAGCTGGTGAAAATCTTTTTTTGAGCAGTTTTCTGAATGCGTTCGCAAATTTCTGTTTAATACGAGAAGCACGGGATTCATTTGTCAGCGTCTTTGAATCCGATTCATAGTGAGTTGCCAGACGCGTTGCGTCTATAGAGATAAAATAGCCCACACATTCAAAGAAGAAAAGCGCCGAGTCCCGGGGTGGGGAACTCGCGCGTTGGTGCCCTGGGACCGAAAGCGGCGCGATTTATTGTGCGGCGGGACCATTCTTCACGGCGGCGCCGACAACGGGCCCTTATAATGGGCTTCACCTCCAGGGGCCGCAGCTGCTTTCTGCAGGGGCAGGCTGCGCCGGTGACTCGATTTCGCCACCGCCACACCAGATCCAGCCTTTCACCTCCCACTCCCTCGTAGCGCAGAATCCTACCAACTGATTCATTGAACAGTGGAAAACGCACTGTGGACTATTAATCTAAGGCCGTCCTCATACCGGACTTGACAACGAACGTGGACGAAGAGCTGGTGACGCCACAGCGTGGAATTTCACGTTACAGTACATTGCGACCGAGCGAGGTGGCGCAGTGGTTAGCACACTGGACTGCCATCCTAATTTAGGTTTTCCGTGATTTCCCAGGCAAATACTGGGATGGTTCCTTTGAAAGGGCACAGCCGACTTCCTTCCCGGTTCTTCCCTATTTCGACGGGACCGATAACCTCGCTGTTTGGTCCCATCGCCCCCTCCGCCCAAATCGACCAACCAGCCCACCAATCAACTACACTATGAAGCGTGAAATGAAAAATCTGGAGAGTCAGATTTTTGGCTGGTGGAGAGGAACGTCGCCATCGAGATCCTATATAGGTCTTACGTCATAATCAGAACTTACCAGCCGCCATATTGTATGAAGTTAAACTTCGTATTTGGTTGGTTTTTTTGGTGTAGGATCTCTCGAAAATGACAGGAAAGTACATATTAATATTATGGCATGTTGACAATTTTTACTTTTGGACCGTCAATTACAACTGAATGAAAACCACAATTTTCGTGGCATACGCGTTTCGCCTTTATTTTTTGGAAAATATCGTAATATTACAGGCTACTGAGGACGAGAGGACTACAAAAGTTGAAGACATTTCACATCGGTAGTTAAAGGTTTCCCAAATTTTACGATTTTAGTGTTATAACTTGTGTCGACATAATGGTGTTCTATCAAAAGCGAGTCGTTTGGATGCAATCCGTTTTATGTAAATATCAACTAATGGCAGCCGTCCGCTGTGTCGAGCGGCTGTAGGCGCTTCAGACCGGAACCACGCGGCTGCTACGGTCGCAGGCTCGAATCCTGCCTCGGGCATGGATGTGTGTGACGTCCATAGGTACGTTAGGTTTAAGTAGTTCAAAGTCTAGGGGACTGATGACCTCAGATGTTAAGTTCCATAGTGCTTAGAGCCATTTGAACTAATGACACTTCTAGATACAGCCTACAATCAGCGAAAGTGAAGAAGGATAATAGGATGCGTTGAACAGAATGAACAGATTAATGAGTACAGATTACGGATTGAGAGTAAATCGAAGAAAGATGAAAGCAATGCGAAGTACCACAAATGAGAACAGCGAGAAACTTGACATCACAATTGGGGATCACAAAGTAGGCGTAGTTAAGCAATTCTGCTACCTAGGCAACAAAATAACCCTTGTTGGACGGAGCAAGGACGACATAAAAAGCAGAATAGCACCGCCAAAAATCGCATTCCTGGCCGAGAGAAGTATGCTAGTATCAAACACAGGCCTTAATTTGAAGGAGAAATTTCTGAGAATCTACATTTGGAGAACAGCACTGTATGGTAGTGAAACACAGACTGTGGGAAAAGCGGAACAGAAGAGAATCGAAGGGTCTGAGATGTGGTGCTACAGAAGAACCTAGAAAATTAGTTGAAGTGATAAAAGGAATGAGGAGGTTCGCCGTAGAAAACACGAGGGAAGGTATACATGGAAACCACCGACAAGACGAAGGGACAAGATGATAGTACATCTGCTAAGACGTCAGGGAACAACTTCCATGGTACTTGAGGGAGCTGTATTTGGTAAAAATTGTAGAGGAAGACAGAGATTAGAATACATCCAGCAAATAACTGAGCTCGTAGGATGCAAGTACAGCTCTGAGACGAATTCTCGGCCGGCCGCGTCAAACCACTCAAAGAATATTGACTAAAAAATGTGCAGCTTTTACGCAGTGCATAATATGTATGGAGGCGTGGCTGCCATGTCGAACCCGTAGCGTAGTTGACGGTGACGCGACGTGTAAGGAGAAATGTAGCTGGTTCGCGTTCATCTCCTCCAAAATTCTATTTTTCACCTTTCGTTTCCTCATTAATGTAATAGAAGTACTACCTGCAATAGTCGATGTTCTTTGTTATAGATAGTATATTCGCTGCAGGTATTGCTGCATAGACCAGCTACTGGAATGTTTCTCGAGTGACCAGGAATTCTAACGTAACTTCCAGTATACGTCAGTAAGCAAATATAAGTTACACACAGGAACTTTTTGCTATTATGAAACTATATATACTTATCCACCGGTTTTATGGATTACCTCGTGTTTATATCTCGCTAGTAAATGTATTTTGCAACGATGGTGAGCAGCTTTCAAAAAATCTCCTCTTCCATTCAGATGAAATCATGAACCGAATTCCGGTCTTTAAAACTGTGTGTCGAAGTACTTTACTTCAGAGTGGCAGCAGTCAGTACATGGGGAATATGAAGATTATCCATGCGAGAACTGACATTAGTTGCTATACTTTAGGTATATTCAACTTAAAAACAGAGTTGTAATGTCATTTACAACATTATGTAGTGTTCCTTTACCACCGATTTGCTGTTCGAGCCATCAACGTGTCCAAAACTTTCTTCACGGTTTTCTCCTCTCTTCTTCGATAATCGCTACCAGAGTTACGGCAGCTATTTTAGGAGCGCCCATTTACGTAAAGAAACTGAGTGATCTGCACTCCAGATGCAGCCGGAAAGTGTCGCTGGGGAGCGCTGCAGTCGCATATTACGATGAGGAGCACATTACGTTCCGTGAGATGTAGCAGGTCGTTTCAGAGCACGCAACAACGATAAGGATGCGTTCGGCGTGTTTCGCGAAGAGAGGCCAGCTTAAGGAGGAATGCACACGAACGATAGGCAATGATCACTCTGACTTGTGAGACGATACGAAATACAATATGACATGTTGCAATAAAGCGACGCATGTAGGTATGATATCTGTGCTCCGACTGGGATGATACGATACGCGATGAGACTCACCATACGAAAAGCATCAATAGCACACGAATTACGTTTCTGTTTCAGTTTCAGTGTTACCTCATGTGTTACAAGAGCACTTAAAAAGAGGATGTTATTGTGGTTTATGAATATTTAAAGCCCAAAGAACTGAAAAAGGAAAGGAAGTGCTATATCAATACAATCCAGCTTTAGTTTCTTGTGAACTCTCCAAAAATGTGCATAGATTCTACGAATGAGTCCCAACTCTTTCCAGTTTTTGGGTCAACTAGTGTCAGTTGCTACGAGAAACCAGGCATAAACTTTCGACTTGCTATTTCTGTTGAAAAGCTACTTATTTAAATAAGATAGTTCGTGCAAGTGTGTGAGTGACGTGAAAATGCCACTACAAAAATGTTATTTTTAGTAAGAGCATCTAGTCTGGTATTTTATTCAATGTGGCATGTACAATGAGGTGACAATTCGTGTTATTGCGATATGTACACATGCAGATGGCGGTAGTATCGCGTACACAAGGTATAAAAGGGGCAGTGCATTGGCGTAGCTGTCATTTGTACTCAGGTCATTCATGAGAAAAGGTGAAATCGTTAGGGAATTCAGAATTCTGAGAGCCACAGTGTCAAGAGTGTGCCGAGAATACCAAATTTCAGTCATTATCTCTGACCAGGGACAACACAGTGGCCGGCAGCCTTTACTTAACGGCTGAGAGCGTGAGAAATAACTGCAGAAATAAATGTCGGACGTACTACGAACGCCGCGTTGGATTAGCCGAGCGGTCTAGGACGCTGCAGTCCTGGACTATGTGGCTGGTCCAGGAGGAGGTTCGAGTCCTCTCTAGGGCATGGGTGTGTGTGTTTGTCCTTAGGATAATTTACACACATTTGAACATTTTTTTGAACTACGAACGTATTCGTTAGGACAGTGTGGCAAAATTTGGCGTTAATGGGCTACGACAGCAGACGACTGACGCAAGTAGATTTGTTAACAGCACATCGCCTGCAGCGAGTCTCCGGGACCCCGTCGATGTCAGTTGGACCCTAGAAGACTGTGAACTGTGGCCTCGTCAGATAAATCCTGATTTCAGTTGGTATGATCTGATTGTAGCGTTGGAGTGTGGCGTAGACTCCTTGAAGCCAAGGTGGCAGTGGTTCCATAATGGTGTGGGCTGTGTTTACATAGTCCAACTAAACTGATCATTGATAGGAAATGGTTATGCTCGCCTACTTAGAGACCATTTAGAGCATTCATGGGCTTCATATGTCCAAACAACGACGGAATTTTTATGGATGACAACGCGTCATGTCACCGGACCACGATTGTTCGGAAATGGTTTGGAGGACATTCTGTACATTTCGAGAGACTGGCTTGCTACGCAGATCGTCCGACATGAGTCCCATCGAACATTTGTGGGATGTAATCCAGATGTCAGATCATCTACAAAATCCTGCACCAGCAACACCTTCACAGTTACTGACGAATGTAGAGGCAGCATGGTTCAATATTTCTGCAGGGGACTTGTTGAGTCCAAGCCACGTCTAGTTGCTGCACTACGCGGGACAAAAGGAGTTCCGACACGATATTAAGAGGTATCCCATGACTTTTGTCACCTGAGTATATAATAAAATTCTATGTACACTATGTGAACAAAAGTTATCCGTATACCTGGCTGAAAATGACTAACAAGTTCGTGGCGCCCTCCATCGGTAATGCTGGAATTCAATATGGTGTTAGCACACACTTACCCTTGATGACAACTTTCAATGTCGAAGGCATACGTTCAATCAGGTGCTGGAAGATTTCTTGGAGATTGGCAGCCCATTCTTCACGGAGTGCTGCACGGAGGAGAGGTATCGATGTAGGTCGGTGAGTCCTGGCACGAAGTCGGCGTATCAAAAATATCCCAAATGTGTTCTATACGATTCAGGTCAGGATTCTGTGCAGGCCAGTCCATTACAGGGATGTTATTGTTGTGTAACCACTCCGCCACAGGCCGTGTATTATGAATAGGTGCTCGATCGTGTTGTAAGATGCAATCGCTATTCGCGAATTGTTCTTCAACAGAGGGAAGCAAGAAGGTGCTTAAAACATCAATGAAGGCCCGTGCTGTGACAGTGCCACTCGAATCAACAAGGGATCAAGCCACCTCCATGAAAAACACGACCACACCATAACACCACCGCCTCCGAATTTTACTGTTGGCACTACACACGCTGGCACATGACGTTCACCGGGCATTCGCCATACCCACACCCTGCCACCGAATCGCCGCATTCTGTACCGTGATCGTGACTCCACACAACGTTTTTCCAGTGTTAGTTCGTCCAATGTTTACGCTCCTTACACCAAGCGGGGCGTCGTTTGGCATTTACCGGCGTGATGAGCAGTAGCTCGACCATGAAATCCAAGTTTTATCACCTCCCACATAACTGTCATAGTTATTGCAGTGGATCGTGATGCAGTTAGGAATTCCTGTGTGATGGTCTGGATAGACGTCTGCCTATTATACATTACAGCCCTCTTCAACTGTCGGTGGTCTCTGTTAATCAACAGACGAGGTCGGCCTCTGTGCGTTTGTGCTGTACATGTCCCTTCACATTTCAACTTCACTATCACATCGGAAACAGTGGACCTAGGGATGTTTAGGATTGTGGAAATCTCGCGTACAGACGTATGACACAAGTGACACCCAATCACCAGAGTACGTTCGAAATCCGTGATTTCTGCTGAGCGCCCCATTCTGCTCTCTCACGATGTATAATTATTACCGAGGTGGCTAATAAGGAGTACCCGGCAGCACAATGCACCTAATGTGAAAAACGTATGTTTGTGAGGATGTCCGGATACTTTTGATCACATACGGTATGTCTTATTTCACTTATCGTGACTTTATTCTTCTTCATGCTTTTTAATTTCTTTCCAGCCAAGTTTGACTGCAGAAACATGAAGTAAATTTTAATTATCGGACTATTGAAAAAAACCTGAAATTACTTTAGGTCGCCTGTCTTCGGCATAGAATCCAAAGCTTAAGAATTCTCTCACCTGCGCGCATTAACGACAGTCAAATCTTGTTTTTGAATGAGACAGATGAGTCTCATGATTGACAGATCTTTTTCAGCTTCTCTGTCCTTATCGTAAATGCTGAAAAATAATTAAATATTTTCATGACGATTATTTCAGTGTCGAGAGCTAAGAGTCCAACAGAGCTTGATACAGCAGTGCGCAGAATGTAGGTAGGGCATCCAGTTCCTTCCACATTTCTTCCTAATTATTCTTTAATTTAGTGAAATTCACTCCACTGGCAGCGCTGATGAAGCCCTCCGAAGTTGGTATTGAATCCACAAAAAGCAAGCACGGTAATTTATCTAATGGAATTTGCGGTTGTCTTAAAGTGCCTTGACAAATCTATGCAGCTGCCTTTGACGTTTCCTTACTCAGCGAATCAAACTTCAACAGCTTCTGTTGGATTCCGTTAGTTTCAGTGAAGTATTGGACAACTAAACGAAATATCTTTCAGGCCTTTGGTTCAATATGTCGCTGCCTACGCCGTAAAACGAAACTTCTTGCAATTGTTTTTATGCATTCGGACACGAAGTGTGGTGCGAGAACATTTTTAACGATAGCTGTATCTTTGGTGATGGCTGTAGGCTGCTGTGCCGCGACCTTGGGGTCGGGATACATTGCGGCATTCAGTGTTACGGTGCTGTCAGAGAAATGAAGTACTTATTTATTATTCTCCTGCTGGGCAGACCGTTCGCCGGGTGCCGGTCTTTCAATCTGACGCCACTTCGGTGACCTGCAGTCGATGAGGATGATAGGATGATGATGAGGAGAGCACAACACCCAGTCCCTGGGCGGAGAAAATTCCCCGACCCAGACGGGAATCGAACCTGGGCCCAGAGGATTGACTGTGGGCCGGGTTGGACTGATGATGCTTGACAACTTTATATGCTGTTGCTATTTATGCAGCAACTAGAAATTATTCCTGGGTATCTTCTTTTATCGTGAATGTAGGAGCAGGCTTTGATGTCGATGCTACCGCCCGTCTATTTGTATGATTCTACGTAGAAAAGTGATGCCTGACATTATCCTTAGCTTCCAGAGTTACTGCGGTGAAACAGCTACAAACCTCACACAACGCTTCCTGATCCGTACGTCCTTTCTTGAAAAAACCACTCTGAGGTCGCTAATATGTGGTACCTGGCTGTAGGTGGCAGCACAATGCATCTGATATGGAAAACGTATGTGTGTGGGGGTGTCCGAATACTTTGATCACATAGCGTACCATCGAAAGATTCATTGATGACATTGATATCGTTGTCAGTGGAAGTGAGAAAAATCTGTTGAGTGCAGTGAACAGTCCAATGAATACTGAATATAGAATGAGAGCAAACCGAACGCGATCGGCAAGAAAGTGGAAGACAAAGAAAAGTAGCAGATGAGTATGGAAGAGACCTGGAGACACCGGAAGATTTCAGATTGATCATATAATGGCAAGACCAAGATTTTGGAACCAGGTTTGAAACTGTAAGACATTTCCAGGGGCAGATGTGGACTCTGAACACAATTTATTGGTTATAAACTGCAGATTAAAACTAAAGAAACTGAAAAAAGGCAGGAATATAAAGAGATGGGACCTGGATAAACTGAAAGAAACAGAGGTCGTGGAGATTTTCAGAGAGAGAGTATTAGCGAACGATTGATGAGAACCAGGGAAAGGAATACAGTAGCAGAAGAATGGGTGTCTTTGAGACATGAAATAGTGAAAGCAGCAGAGCATCAAGAAGATAAAAAGATGAAGCCTAGTAAAAAATCCGTGGGTAATACAAGACATACTGAATTTAATCGATGAACGGAGAAAATATAGAAAATCCAATAAATGAAGCAGACGAAAGGGAATACAAACGTCTAAGAAATGTGATCAACGGGGAGTGCAAAATGGCCCAGCAGGATAGGCTAGAGGACAAACGTAAGGATGTAGAAGCATATCTCACTAGATGTAAGATAGATGGTGCCTACAGGAAAATTAAGGACGCATAGACAGAACAGTAGGGGCGAAAAGCTTCATCCCTGTCTCTAATCGTAGCACATCTTTCTTGACTGTTCTTTATTTTTTCCTGTTGGTTCTTTTACATGTTGCACACGTTTTTCCCTATAGCTTACACTAATTTTTCTGAGAACATCTTTCACCATCTTGCACTATCGAACCCTCCTTCTAGGTCGACCAGTTCTACGAACGTGTCTTGTTTTTTGTCAATTCTTGCTTCCGTTATGAAGCACAGCACTAGACCTGTCTTTCCGGTGGCTTTACCTTTCCTAATGACAAAGTGATCATCATCTCACATTCTCAATTTTGTTTTTCAATATGCTGTATTTATTCTTGTCAGAAAATTGGATGCACGAGAGTGTTAAGCCGATTGGGCTGTACTTGACGCTCTTATCTGCACTTACAGGGAAATAATGTGGGTCAATGCGAGCAAGAAATGAGAACGGTGGGCAGGACTTTCTAGTGTCCATGTATACATTAGTATTGTTATTATAATACTCCTTTTTAAAAGAGTATTAAATAAAAGTTATATTTAGAGATAAGCCTTTTTCTCTCTCTCGCAGGAAGACCGAAATCAGCAGTTTTGTCGTAACTACACCTCCAAGTACGGTATTATTCTGCAGGTCCGTTCGATTTAATTCTGTTGACATGAGAGGGTAACTGTACATCTCCGTCGCAGAAGCACCGGTATTCTGTTTATTAATTCGACGCTACCTCATGAACATTAAAAAAAAAGTTAGTTCGAAATAGGATTCTGGTAGTACACAATAAAAAGTAAGAATTACGTTGTATGCCTTTTTGTTTCATTTATAATGACTTTGTATGTGTAGCTCATTCAATCACTGCTCAAGTCCTAAGTCGTGAAGTCCAATAGCTTCGGCTTACAATCAATCAGAATAGCCCATGGAACAACCCGAAACGGTACCGCCCATTACCTCATCGCGACCGAGAGGAGAAGTAATAAAAGATTATTAATTTCTGAAATAAGCTCTGGGAAAAGAGCTCGTACCAGTGATACAATGTCTTTGTCGACATGACCAGGGCTCATATACATTCGTTAACCACAGCGAAAAATGCTCCTATCGGAGCTCAAAAAAAGGCGAATATGTTATGGGCAGAGCTAAAGCTGTCAAGGAGTGGAATTAGCTTTTCGATTATGTGGCGGCTTCAAAGACATTTAAATCAAAAGGTCTTGACATATCCGCTCTTCTAATCCATCCACAGAAATTTTACTCCCCACCTCTCAGAAAAGCTTTTGTACCTATTACATGTATGCTCTTCAGCCATAAGATGTTATATATTTCTTACTGTGGCAGGTGAATCTTCTCGATTTTGGAAAAAGGATCAGTCACTTTAGCCTGTGAATTGCAAGATCCAGGTGTGCTAACAACCTGCAGTTGAGAGAGCTCTCTGTGCTGGGAAAGTGGTGTTACCTTGTAAAAAAAGGGCGAATATGGCAAGATGGTTTCATTTAAATATCTTGGAAGCTTCCAGGTAGTCCCCCCCCCCCCCCTCCACCACCTTTTGCATCCTGTTTCTTCCCAGGATACATTCGCCTTTTTTATTTTATAATAGGAGCATTTTTCTTCCTGGTTGCCAACTAAAACTCTACCAAATTTTGATATTAGACCGCCACAGCTTGGCAACTGATGTAGATATATGTTGGCTCGGGTGACGACTGATCTGGTATAGGTGTACTTAAGGTCTTTCGAACCATGTTGCTTATACTGCGCAACGGATAAAGCTTTCGCAAAACAACAAATGGTTCAAATGGCTCTGAGCACTATGGGACTTAACCTCTGAGGTCATCAGTCGCCTAGAACTTAGAACTACGTAAACCTAACTAACCTAAGGACATCACACACATCCATGCCCGAGGCATGATTCGAACCTGCGACCGTATCAGTCTCCCGGTTCCAGACTGTAGCTACAAAACAATAGGAGACCATCAGTTGCATGTGTTTGTCTGCCTTCTTACAAAATTTGAAACGATTCGAAATAATATGAAATAGAGGAGAGGCGCACGGAAGAAAACCACACAAAAAAAGGTATATTTGCACGTAAAATACGAATGATGTTTGATTTTTGAAAGAGAATTTTCAGTTTTATCGTAAGAATGCATTTTTTATTTATTTGCTTCACTTTTAAATGTTTACGCGCATTCAGTTCTAGCAAGAACGAATTTCACGTGCTGCATTTAGCTCGACTTTTAAATCGTGTGTGTATTTTTTTTTTTTTTTTGCGACAACGATCAAAGATTTTTGGGTAAAAAAAATTTGTTTTGCCTTCATCCGTTTATCTACCTCCGTACAAAGTATAAAGTATGGAAGTGGCGCGCTTCACAGACCTCCCAACGGTTAAAAATTATCTTAGACAAGGTCCGATACTCTGGTGGTCCAAATCTGAACCATCTGTCTCGCTCAAATTCGGAGTTATTTAAGGGCTACTGTTTTTGCACGTAAAAGCCGAACGGTACACGTGCAAATGGTGCCATTAGCTGAGCATTAATTTCAGCTCAATTAAAATCTTTTGTAGGAGGAATTAATCGACTTTCACAATTTGCCTGGGCGCCAGCGCCGGTTCGTCGTTCAAGCCTTGCTTAATATACTGTAACGTAGATACAGTAAGACAGATGTTAGAATGGCTATATAAATGACAGTGGGTCGGGCTAAACTAAAAACTTTTTACTCCATGTTCCTAGCTCAAATAGGAACCGGGCACTAAGACACTCTCCCCCTCCCCCCTCCCGCCCCCTCCCCCCCCCCCAAAGCGCGATTCGCGAGCAGTTTTTTCAGACATACACTACTGGCCATTAAAATTGCTACACCACGAAGATGACGTGCTACAGACGCGAAATTTAACCGACAGGAAGAAGGTGCTGTGATATGCAAATGATTAGCTTTTCAGAGCATTGGCACAAGGTTGGCGCCAGTGGCGACACCTACAACGTGCTAACATGAGGAAAGTTTCCAAACGATTTCTCATACACAAACAGTAGTCTACCGGTTTTGCCTGGTGTATCGTTGTTGTGAGCCTCGTGTAAGGAGGAGAAATGCGTACCATCACGTTTCCGACTTTGATAAAGGTCAGATTGCAGCCTATCGCCCTTGCGGTTTATCGTATTGCGACATTGCTGCTCGCGTTGGTCGAGATCCAATAACTGTTAGCAGAAGGGAAGGTAATACGGAACGCCGTGCTGGATCCCAACGGCCTCGTATCACTAGCAGTCGAGATGACAGGCATCTTATCCGCATGGCTGTAACGGATCGTGCAGCAACGTCTCGATCCCTGAGTCAACAGATGGGGACGTTTGCAAGACTACAACCATCTGCACGAACAGTTCGACGACGTTTGCAGCAGCATGGCTCATCAGCTCGGAGACGCTGCCTCACAGACAGGAGCGCCTGCGATGGTGTACTCAACGACGAACCTAAGTGCACGAATGGCAAAACTTCATTTTTTCGGATGAATCCACGTTATGTTTACAGCATCACGATGGTCGCATCTGTGTTTGGCGTCATCGCGGTGAACGGTCATTGGAAGCTTTTATTTGTCTTCGCCATACTGGCGTATCACCCGGCGTGATGGTATGGGATGCTATTGGTTACGCGTCTCGGTCACTTCTTGTTCGCATTGACGTCTCTTTGAACAGTGGACGTTACATTTCAGATGTGTTCCGACCCGTGGCTCTGTCCTTCATTCGATCGCTGCGAAACCCTACATTTCAGCAGGATAATGCGCGACCGCATGTTGCAGGTCCCGTACGGGCCTTTCTGGATACAGAAAATGTTTGACTGCTGGCCTGGTCAGCGCATTCTCCAGATCTCTCACCAATTGAAAACGTCTGTTTAATGGTGGCCGAGCAACTGGCTCGTCACAAAACGCCAGTCACTACTCTTGATGAACTGTGGTATCGTGCTGAAGCTGCATGGGCAGTTGTACCTGCACACGCCATCCAAGCTCTGTTTGACTCAATGCCCAGGAGTAGCAAGGCCGTTATTACGGTTTGACGTGGTTGTTCTGGGTACTGATTTCTCAGGATCTATGCACCCAAACTGCGTAATCACATGTCATTTCTAGTATAATATATTTGTTCAATGAATACCCGATTATCATCTGCATTTCTTCTTGCTGTAGCAATTTTAATGGCCAGTAGTATATTTGTTGCGAAAGAGAATTGCTGAATGTGTACCAGCAAAATTAAAATAGATTCTAAAACTGCCCCGCAACTCATTCTAACGTCAACTGAGATATAACCAACATCTGCAGAGAGTTGAACCTGTCAACTGTGAGTGGAAGCGGAGTGCAGTAAAAGTCGCAGCGACGCGAGCGCGCCGCGCGTCTCTGTCTTACTCTGTCTTATCAGCCGGTGTTTTCTGTTCCCGGCGCGCCCCGCTGCCCTTAGCTAAGCGCCGACGTCCGGGCAGCCTTCTGTCAAGGGAAAGAGCATCGCGGCCAGGGCACAGGGCAGGGCCGCGCCAGGGGAGGCGTTAAAACTGCCAGGCAAGCAGATTAAGCGCCCGCCCTTTGTGCGGTGCTTATCAGCTCCAGCGTCGCGGACGCCCCCGCCACCAACTCAGCCTGCAACTCCACTGTCACAGCCGCACCTTCACATCTTCTGTTTCTCAGTCGCTTCTCCGACGCGAGAGGAAGAGGACTGGCCGGTTGTTCCTCAGAAGCTACCACGCAACGTTCCAGGGAACGATATGCACACCTTGTTGGGATGACTGCAATTTGATGTTGTTAAGAGCTCCACACACGATCAACAGATAGTTGGAGATATCGCTTGCAATTGGTCCTCGCTTCGACCCCCGCCACACAAGGGTGATTTACCAATCAAAGTCAACCAGTCTTGCGAACGCCACTGTTGAAAAGTTCTGCTCTGGAAAATGAAATGGTGTTCCTTTTAGACCTAGTACGTACAATTGTCTGGGTGTGGATTAGTTGCGTTGTAGCGTCATGATATTGCACTATGTCATTAAGTTCTGAATGAAACGATTGTGTAGGAATCGCTGCTTTGTATACAACTCGAAACATATCGATGTCTTGTTAGATACGTGAGATATTGTGCCTTACGATTTGCGAAATTTCAAGCTGGCAGGTCTGGAGCATCTGCGTCGAGGAGTGTTCTAATTGCTGCATTTTGATATTGGAAGAAAATGTTTGAAACTTCGAAATGTCTACAGAACCAATTAAAAACTAATCAGTCAAAAGATGTAAAATAATTTCATAGCTACGATGACTGTAACTTCCGTACGTGCAGTTGGGCATGTTGGGACTTTGTCGATGGAGTATACTCACTTAATCCAGTGTCTGAGGTAGGATCTGCAGCCGGCCGCTGTGGTCAAGCGGTTCTAGGCGCTTCAGTCCGGAACTACGCGGCTGCTATAATCACAGGTTCAAATCCTGCCCCGGGCATGGATGTGTGTGATGTTTTTTGGTTAGTTAGTATTACGTAGTTCTAAGTCTAGGGGACTGATGGCGTCAGATGTTAAGTCCCATAGTGCTTAGAGCCTTTGAACCATTTAGGATCTGGAGCAGATTATGGAAAGGACAAGTCGTATTACCATTAGCTGTCAGCTTTAGTGTCACAGTGCGTTGTTTTTTTTTTAATTTTAGGGCTTATTGATGAGGATATTCTAGCGCTTTTAGCTGAATCCAAAGAGGAATACTTCAGTGCGTTTCCGACAGGTGGTTGGAGGAGCGCAGATTTTTCATCTATTTATGTAGAACATGCAAGTGGATCTTATAAAGAGCCACCAAAGAAAACACATAAATCAGCAAATACAGAATATGATGATAAAGCGCTACGTAGGTATCAGCTGTCGTATATTGCTGATGATCTGCACTCCATTTATTGCTGCAGGCAATGCAATTTCAAGGAGAGGACAAAAATATAGATGTCTGAAGCGTAATATTTACCTTGTCTATCAAAAAATTGTAACAACTTTCGTGAATGTCACTATAAGAAGTGATTTAAGTATCTAAAACAGCCACGACCCACGTAATTGTGTGGGTCATGAATTTCTGTGAAAATGAAAACGTAATCACTTCTTACCCATAACATATCATTCAATGAAGATTTTTTCCATTCCAGTTATAACGCTGGCTTTGAAAGGGGCAAGTTTAGCAGTGATGACAGTTGATCCCCGTACCTCCATGTGTACTTGAAAAAACTAATGGAGTTGAAATTAATCGTATTTGTTTGGAACACTTTTACAGAATACATTAATTTATTTCGTAAACAGGGAAAAATTCAACAGCAACTTCCAAACTGAACAAGATGATTCAGAATGGAATTTTCACTTGTTAGCTCTCAAATCCTTTATCATTCAATATTTTTGTAATTTTACACAATGTTTTTGCAATCTCGACCTGTCTTTAGCAATTTTGCAAATAGCACCACTGCTGATTTCCATAACCTGTAAATTTGATTAGGCTGCGCTAGATTATATATATATATATATATATATATATATATATATATATATATATATATATATATATATATATATATATATATTTGGACATCACTCTTCTGACTGGTTTGATGCGGCCCGCCACGAATTCCTCTCCTGTGCCAACCTCTTCATCTCAGAGTAGCACTTGCAACTTACGTCCTCAATTATTTGCTGGATGTATCCCAATCTTTGTCTTTTTCTAAAGTTTTTGTCCTCTACAGCTCAATCTAGTACCATGGAAGTCATTCAATCATGTTTTTTGTAGACAGCCAAATAACATTGTAAATTTAATAAAAGTTCATCCGATTACACGTATTTTTCCCATTATATCAATTGTAGTATAAATAGCAAAGGAAATGACTGTGTTGAAAATAAAAAAAGAAATTGACGAACGGGACTCGATCCATCGATCCAGCGATTACGGAGCTTGAACGCTAACCAATTTTTTTTTATCTAATTTTGTTCCATGTTGTTCGTTGAATTTGTTCTGGGCGGACGTCCGATGACACCCATTTAGGTTCTTCGTTGATCCATTCACTCAGGTTATTTTTTTTTTTTTGTTACAGAGGGTTGCAGGTATATATTTGACAGCCGAAATTATCTTGCGATTTTTTCAATAACGCATCAGAAGTACGCGCTACTGTTTACACATTTTGATGTCCTCATGGAGTACTACGAGTGTACTAAGTTTGCAGAAAATCCGCGTTCCAAACGTCGTGGCCTCCCCTTGTTATAAATTCAGTTGGACATCGTGTGACTACAACACACGCCAGCCTTGACACGCGCTGAGACGCATACATGAGCACTCGCGCAAGGTCATATAAGAAAGAATGAGACGCCAAGTAACCAAATTCATGTTTCTATTACTGTGGAGTATTGATACTCTCGTTACAGTTAACACTGGTGTAAATCATATTTCACGACCGGAAATGTCGTGCATGTGAAAAGGAATGTCTACAAATTTTTGTTGGAAAACTTTTAAAGCTTTTTCAATAAAACCGATTATATTAACATTCTACATCTTTCTTATTCATATCTACATATTTATTTCTGACCATAGTCAACCTGGCGAAGAACACTTATCTCCCCACGGGAGACCAGTTTCTTGATACCGTTACTGTAGAATGAATTTGTTAACGGCGGCCACAACCTCGCCTCTATTTGCACCGCTTACCACTATCACTGTGACGTCCGCAAAGGTATCCTTTAAGTTTTGAAAACAGACGCAAATCAGATGGGGCCGAGTTGGGGCTGTATGAAGTATGATCGATGACAGTGAACCCCAGGCTTTGGGCTGATGCAGATGTTGCAGTGTGTCGTCGTGAAAAAGCAGCAGGTGCTCCATGTGTGGGCGAACTCTTCAGTTAAAAACGCGCACCGACTTAGTTACACACCGTCGTGTTACACAGTGCAATTCAGAGCCCTCTAGCGGCAGATCAGCGAAGCAGGAAAGTCGACAGAGTAGTGTGCACGATATGTGATACGTGAATCGATTCTGAGAACGAAATTAGAATTATATTAATACCTTCAGCTGCTGACGGGCGTTAATATATATCAACAGGGACAGATGAAAATGTGTGCCCCGACCGAGACTCGAAGCCGGGATCTCCTGCATACATGGCAGACGCTGTATCCATCGGAACCACAGGATAGTGCGACTGCAGGGACTATCCGCCTCCCACATTCTCACCTTCTACGTCCACACTCTACATTCGTAGCGTCTCACCTCAACACGCTCATTACTCGTGGAAGACATTCTTACCAAGTCCCGTAACAGTTCGGGGAATATGTGAGCATCCGCACACAAGAAGAAGGTCATGGCCGGTATTGCCAAAATTATATACACTACTGTCCATTAAAATTGTTACACCAAGAAGAAATGAGATGATAAACGGGTATTCATTGGACAAATACACTCCTGGAAATGGAAAAAAGAACACATTGACACCGGTGTGACAGATCCACCATACTTACTCCGGACACTGCGAGAGGGCTGTACAAGCAATGATCACACGCACGGCACAGCGGCCACACCAGGAACCGCGGTGTTGGCCACCGAATGGCGCTAGCTGCGCAGCATTTGTGCACCGCCGCCGTCAGTGTCAGCCAGTTTGCCGTGGCATACGGAGCTCCATCGCAGTGTTTAACACTGGTAGCATGCCGCGACAGCGTGGACGTGAACCGTATGTGCAGTTGACGGACTTTGAGCGAGGGCGTATAATGGGCATGCGGGAGGCCAGGTGGACGTACCGCCGAATTGCTCAACACGTGGGGCGTGAGGTCTCCACAGTACATCGATGTTGTCGCCAGTGGTCGGCGGAAGGTGCACGTGCCCGTCGACCTGGGACCGGACCGCAGCGACGCACAGATGCACGCCAAGACCGTAGGATCCTACGCAGTGCCGTAGGGGACCGCACCGCCACTTCCCAGCAAATTAGGGACACTGTTGCTCCTGGGGTATCGGCGAGGACCATTCGCAACCGTCTCCATGAAGCTGGGCTACGGTTCCGCACACCGTTAGGCCGTCTTCCGCTCACGCCCCAACATCGTGCAGCCCGCCTCCAGTGGTGTCGCGACAGGCGTGAATGGAGGGACGAATTGAGACGTGTCGTCTTCAGCGATGAGAGTCGCTACTGCCTTGGTGCCAATGATGGTCGAATGCGTGTTTGGCGCCGTGCAGGTGAGCGCCACAATCAGGACTGCATACGGCCGAGGCACACAGGGCCAACACCCGGCATCATGGTGTGGGGAGCGATCTCCTACACTGGCCGTACACGTCTGGTGATCGTCGAGGGGACACTGAATAGTGCACGGCACATCCAAACCATAATCGAACCCATCGTTCTACCATTCCTACACCGGCAAGGGAACTTGCTGTTCCAACAGGACAATGCACGTCCGCATGTATCCCATGCCACCCAACGTGCTCTAGAAGGTGTAAGTCAACTACCCTGGCCAGCAAGATCTCTGGATCTGTCCCCCATTGAGCATGTTTGGGACTGGATGAAGCGTCGTGTCACGCGGTCTGCACGTCCAGCACGAACGCTGGTCCAACTGAGGCGCCAGATGGAAATGGCATGGCAAGCCGTTCCACAGGACTACATCCAGCATCTCTACGATAGTCTCCATGGGAGAATAGCAGCCTGCATTGCTGCGAAAGGTGGATATACACTGTACTAGTGCCGACATTGTGCATGCTCTGTTGCCTGTGTCTATGTGCCTGTGGTTCTGTCAGTGTGATCATGTGATGTATCTGACCCCAGGAATGTGACAATAAAGTTTCCCCTTCCTGGGACAATGAATTCACGGTGTTCTTATTTCAATTTCCAGGAGTGTATATTATACCAGAACTGACAAGTGATTACATTTCCAAGCAGTTTGGGTGCATAGATCCTGAGAAATCAGTACCCAGAACAACCACCTCTAGCCGTAATAACGGCCTTGATACGCCTGGGCATTGAGTCAAACAGAGCTTGGATAGCGTGTACAGGTACAGCAGTCCATGAGCTTCAGCACGATACCACAGTTCATCAGGAGTAGTGACTGGCGTATTGTGATGAGCCACTTGCTCGGCCACCATTGACCAGACGTTTTCAGTTGGTGAGAGGTCTGGAGAACGTGCTGGCCAGGGCAGCAGGCAAACATTTCCTGTATCCAGAAAGGCCCGTACAGAACCTGCAACATGCGGTCGTGCATTACCCTGTTGAAATGTAGGGTTTCGCAGGGATGGAATGAAGTGTAGATCCACGGGTCTTAACACATCTGAAATGTAACGTCCACTGTTCAAGGTGCCGTTAATGCGAACAAGAGGTGACCGAGACGCGTAACCAATGGCACCCCATACCATCACGCCGGGTGATACGCCAGTATGACGATGACGAATACACGCTTCCAATGTCCGTTCACCACGATGTCGCCAAACAGGGATGCGACCATCATGATGCTGTAAACAGAACCTGGACTCCTCCGAAAAAATGACGTTTTGTCATTCGTGCACCCAGGTTCGTCGTTGAGTACACCATCGCAGGCGCTCCCGTCTGTGATGCAGCGTCAAGGGTAACCGCAGCCACGGTATCCTAGCTGATAGTCCATGCTGCTGCAGACGTCGTCGAACTGTTCGTACAGATGGTTGTTGTCTTGCAATCGTTCCCATCTGTTGACTCGGGGATCGAGACGTGGCTGCATGATCCGTTACAGCCATGCGGATAAGATGCCTGTCATCTCGACTGCTAGTGATACGAGGGCGTTTGGATCCAGCACGGCGTTCCGTAATTACCCTTCTGAACCAATCGATTACACATTCTGCTAACAGTCATTGGATGTCGACCAACGCGAGCAATAATGTCGCGATACGATAAACCGCAATCGCGGTAGACTAAAATCCGACCTTTAGCAAAGTCGGAAACGTGATGGTACGCATTTCTCCTCCTTACTCTAGGCTTTACAACAACATTTCACCAGGCAACGCCGGTCAACTGCAGTTTGTGTATGAGAAATGGGTTGGAAACTTTCTTCATGTCAGCACGTTGTAGGTGTCGACACCGGCGCCAACCTTGTGTGAATGCTCCGAAAAGCTAATCATTTGCATATCACAGCATCTTCTTCCTATCGGTTAAATTTCGCGTCTGTAGCACGTCATCTTAGTGGTGTAGCAATTTTAATACCCAGTAGTGTACTTATATGGATATGATTGTGAGAAC
Source organism: Schistocerca gregaria (assembly GCF_023897955.1). Lineage (NCBI taxonomy): Eukaryota > Metazoa > Arthropoda > Insecta > Orthoptera > Acrididae > Schistocerca > Schistocerca gregaria. The sequence continues at coordinate 251,583,780 of NC_064925.1, forward strand.
AGAATGAAAAATTCCGTGCAGTTATCCCATGGTTAGATGAATTCCCTGTTGAAATACAACGTTTCCTCCCCATCTTTTTTTTGGAGGTTCGACGAAAGCTCTGGCTCGTTACTAACGACTCAAGGAATTCGTCGGACCTTCCAAAAAAAGTGACAAGAGCCTCTGAAGATGTCCTCCGCGGATGGCGACGAAACGTTCGGTTATGCTCACAGCATAATACCCCAGAATACTCCAGAATACTTTAATAAACCTAAATTAATTTTTTAATATTTATTTTATTTCGATGTCCCTGTAACTTTACATGCACATTTCCTGCTACAAGAAAAATTATCGAGTAATAATACTATTATAGCCAGATTTCTTACATACTACAGACTATTATTTCGGAATGTTATCCATGAAACGATAATCATGAGAGAAATCAGTAATTTCTCCAAAGTGGCGAAAGATGTTGGAATCACCAGAGGTTGAACGACATTTTCTTCTTAAAATAGGTGCTACGATACAGAAAAACAACTGCTCCACTTCGGATGGCGCCTAGGTAGGATGGGAGACCTTCCAGAGCCGGCCGCGGTGGTCTCGCGGTTCTAGGCGCGCAGTCCGGAACCGCGCGACTGCTACGGTCACAGGTTCGAATCCTGCCTCGGGCATGGATGTGTGTGATGTCCTTAGGTTAGTTAGGTTTAAGTAGTTCTAAGTTCTAGGGGACTGATGACCACAGCTGTTAAGTCTCATAGTGTGATGTTTAAAACTTTCCCGGCGTACTGATTGTTCCATAATAACACGGGAGAACTGCCGTAAGTCAGTAACGTCCTGCCACGATATTTCGGCACAAAGTCTTTTGGCCATCTTCAGGTGAGCACCGCTGTAGTAGTACTGGCGAGTACGTGCTGAACTCTGCTATTTAAAGCCCTATGAAAGTGGCATTGCGCATGCGCGACACAGTGTACGCATACACAACGACTCCGTGCGCTGCGCCTAGCGCCCTCCGCGGTGAAAGCTTGGCGTTTCGATATCAGATCGATCTTCATCTTTATGCAGATAACTGCGTCGGGTACGGAGTTTCTCTATTAGCGGATTCCAAGCGGCGTTTAACTTATCTTCTCTGTCGTGGGACTGGGTTGATGGTGTGACATGGGCAAAAGCAAACTGGAGTCATGACATGGCCGTGACGAGGCAAACTGCCAAGATTGATAGACTTTCTACACAGATGCAGCAGGAAGTTCCTCGACGATCTGTTGTTAATTTGACAGGGAAAAATTTAGATGACGCGACTGTGTCTGTGTTAGCAAAAGGTCTGAATTTTGCTCCCACACCGATTTCACCACCACTAGTAGACTTTGTGAGTGCCATTGAAGAAGCTGTACGCCGTCTTGATACAGATAAAGCGGAGGAAGTCCGTCGAGAGTCCTGCCGTGTGTTGACCAGAGGTGCACCAATGAAGAGTAATATCTCTCCTATGGAAAGGATAGCCCTACGTAATTTACGAGCAGATGTGGATACAGTAGTTTTAAAATCTGACAAAGGAAATGCTACGGTTCTTATGCCAAGGGATGACTACGTTAATAAGATCAACGCTTTATTATGTGACTCAATGTATCGCAAAATTGATAAGGACCCCACGAGCCGTGTTATGCCAAAAACTGCAGAGCTTTTATCAAGTAGTTCGCTATCGAAGGAGGTCATCAAGAGACTAAAACCAAATAGTTCCGTTCCACCAAGGCTATATGGACTGCCTAAGATTCATAAGGAAAATGTGCCGTTACGTCCAATTGTGAGTAACATTGGAGCAGCCACTTATGATCTAGCAAAATTCTTGGCATCTTTGCTTAAACCAGTGATAGGCAAATGTCCACATCACGTAAAGAACTCTAGTGATTTTATTAGTTGACTTCAGTCATTACAGCTGCAAAGTAATGATCTGTTGGTTAGCCTTGATGTGGTTTCTCTTTTTACTAAGGTGCCTCTTGTAGACTCATTACACCTTATCGGCAATATGTTCGATGCAGATATTACAACATTGTTTGAGCATACTCTCTCCTCTACATATTTTATGTTTAACAATGAATTTTATGAACAATCTGACGGTGTCGCCATGGGGAGCCCATTTTCTCCCCTGGTGGCCAATCTTTTCATGGAAGATTTTGAGGAGAGAGCACTCGATTCTGCCACTTTCAAACCGACAGTGTTTTGGCGTTACGTTGATGACACTTTTATAGTGTGGCCTCACGGTCTGGACCGTCTCCAAGAATTTTTACATCACATGAACTCCATACATGAAAATATAAAGTTTACTATGGAGATTGAAAAAGATGGTTGTTTGCCATTTTTAGATGTCTTGGTGCGGCGTAAGAATGATGGTACACTTGGTCATTCCGTGTACAGAAAACCTACGCACACAGATCTGTATCTACAAGCCAGTAGTTGCCACCATCCAGCACAAACAGTGGGCGTTCTTAAAACTTTAATTCATCGTGCCCATACCATCTCTGATGCCGACAGTCTTCACACTGAATTGGAACACCTGAAAAAAGTATTCCTGATGAATGGCTTTTCATCTAAGCAAGTGAATAGAGCAATGCAGACGAAGGAACAAGGAAGAAGAAGTGGTCTTCAGGTCGACGGCTTATCTACCATTTATTGGTAATATTTCTTCGCAGATAGGCAGAATATTGAAGAAGTATCAAGTAAGAGTCATCTTTCGCCCTCCTCTCAAAATATCATCACTGATGGGATCCGTTAAGGATGACCTGGGTCTGCGTAAATCAGGTGTTTATAAGATTCCTTGTGATTGCGGCAAATCGTACATAGGGCAAACAATACGAACTGTGCAGGAACGCATTGTGGAACACCAGCGGCATACTCGCCTTCTTCAACCCACCAAGTCTGCAATCGCCGAACATTGTATCTCCACAGGCCACTCCATGAATTACAATGATACAAAAATTGTGGCTCATACATTAAACTTTTGGAGTTCGATTATTAATGAATCAGTGGAAATAAGATTGTCTGACAGAGACACTCTTATTAATCGAGATAGTGGTTTTCAGTTAAACGCCGCTTGGAATCCGCTAATAGAGAAACTCCGTACCCGACGCAGTTATCTGCATAAAGATGAAGATCGATCTGATATCGAAACGCCAAGCTTTCACCGCGGAGGGCGCTAGGCGCAGCGCACGGAGTCGTTGTGTATGCGTACACTGTGTCGCGCATGCGCAATGCCACTTTCATAGGGCTTTAAATAGCAGAGTTCAGCACGTACTCGCCAGTACTACTACAGCGGTGCTCACCTGAAGATGGCCAAAAGACTGTGCCGAAATATCGTGGCAGGACGTTACTGACTTACGGCAGTTCTCCTGTGTTATTATGGAACAAGTCTCATAGTGCTCAGAGCCATTTTTTTAGACCTCCAAGAACCGAAGGCATTATCTTCTTTGTGTGTTCCAGAACGTTGAACTTGGCCTCTGCCCCTCTCAACGGTACCGGAAAACGTATACTTTGGAGTCGTAAGCTTTCTGAGTACCAGTCACTCCGAGCTCGTAATACTCTGAGACGCGGCCTTCCAGCCCCATTCTCTTTGTTCGGTCATCAGCCGTCGCAGTTTAGATGGCACTTTCGCAAGAGACTGGGAACACTTGTTGGATGTGACTCTTCTGCGGAGAGTAAGTTCTGCGGAGCCTGGTGCTCTGGCTGAAGTATGGGGCTTTTAACGTTAGCGGTTTTTGCACCTAGATTACGTGCACACTAAGAATTTGTTTGTTTAGTTGTGTAGCACAGCGTGCTGTAAGCTTGGGCACGTACTACTAGGAATTAACTTTAATTATTCTGCCCACCCCGATAGCTGAGTGGTCATCGTGACGGATTGCTGTCCTACGGGCCCGGGTTCGATTCCTGGCTGGGTCGAGGATTTTCTCCGCTCAGTGACTGGGTGTTGTGTTGTCTTCATCATAATTTCATCCCCATCCGGCGCGCAGGTCGCCCAATGTGGCGTCGAATGTAATAATAAGGCATGCACCAAGGCGGCCGGACCTCCCCCCTCCCGGCCAATGACGCCAAACCCTCATTTACATTTCAATCTTTAATTATGCTGAAACGTTGAAAAACTGCGGCTAATAGTTTATGACTAACTGATTACACCTTGATCAGCATCAGGCTGTTTTGCCCATCTCCAGACGAAGCCTAGGTTAGGTTGGAATATGAAAGTATGGTTGTGTATTGGCGATACCAATCCATGTCAAAGCAGAAATACCTAGTTGTGGCGACAGACCGATCCGTGTCTTAGTCTGAGGTCTCGGTTAGGTTGGACTGTGACGGTTTCATTGCGAGTTAGCGAAGTCAATGTGAAGGCAGAAAAACTACTTCAAGTGTTTTGGGATCCGCAGAAATATCAACACACAACATTTCCGCACAACTACCATGAACTCGTTCGGAAGACGCCAACGGTTATCTCGTTTGGCTTCATCCACTTGCCGCATAGTCTGTCGTTAAAGTTTTTGCTGTTCGTTACCTTGGGCACAGGCACGCAGTGAAGCCTGCATTATAGCGCCACCATTTTAATGCGGCACTAGCAGCTGTTTCGAGCAGGAGTATTGTAGCAACCAGCATAATACTGCAAACTACGTTCGACACCGCCACGTGGCAAGAAGACGTCGAAACCAACCACTTGCCGCTTCGACCAATCGCTCATGAGTGCAAAGACCTCACTGATCTCTGATTTATATCGAAAGCTTAGGAGGCGAAGAACAACTTAGCCGAGATCGCTATAAAGAAACTGTATTGTAGATAACGAGTTACGGTAAAACTAAGTCACCATCTTCAGATAAGTAATAAAATTACAAGAGGTGCTCCAAACTGTTATACAAATAATGTAACATTAATACAAAGAAGAACCAAATGAGAACGTATCTTCATAAACGTTATTATAAACATCTTTTGCTAGATACACATAACCATTCTATTGAATTTATAGGTGCATAAAACAGGAAATGAGCGATGCGTCGGCACGTCAGAATTAAAATTACGTGAAACTCGCAACTGGCGAAAACATCGTTCCCCTAACATAATACGCCATTCCTACCTGGGTGGCACATGACTAAATGTCAATAGTCAATGCGTGAGACGAACTGACCACAAGTACAAAAGGTGTCGCTGCAGCACATAGATACTATAAGTAAAAGGCAAATAAGTAATTTAAAACAGCCATGATTCCAAATACACAGATGTAAAAATTTTTGTAATGTTTATATAATATTTTTGGTGATTTTTTTCATGACAGAACATACACTATGTGCTCAAAAGTATCCGGACTCCTGGCTAAAAATAACTTACAAGTTCGTGGCGCCCTCTTTCGGTAATGCTGGAATTCAATATGGTGTTAGCCCACCCTTAGTGTTGATGATACCTTCCACTCTCGCAGGCATACATTCAATCAGGTGCTGTAAGGTTTCTTGGGGAATGAATACGATTATTCACGGAGTGCTGCACTGAGGAGAGGTATCGATGTCGGTCGGTGAGACCTGGCACGAAGTCGGTGTTCTATAAGATTCAGGTGAGGAGTCTGTGCAGGCCAGTCCATTACAGGGATGTTATTGTCGTGTAACCACTCCACAACAGGGCGTGCATTATGAACAGATGCTCGATCATGTTGAAAGATGCAATCGCCGTGACCGAATTGCTCTTAAACTGCGGGATGCAAGAAGGTGCTTAAACCATCAATGTAGGCCTGTGCTGTGATAGTGCAACGCAAAACAACAAGGGGTGCAAGCCCCCTCCATGAAAAACACGACCATACCATAACACCACCGCCTCCGAATTTTACTGTTGGCATTTCACAAGCTGGCAGATGACGTTCATGGGGTATTCGCCTACCCACAACCTGCCATCGGATCGCCACATTGTGTACCGTGATTCATCACCCCAGCCAACGTTTTTTCTCTGTTCAATCGTCCAATGTTTACGCTCTTTACACCAAGCCTGGCGTCGTTTTGCATTAACCGGCGTGATGTGTGGTTTATGGGCAGCAGCTCGACCATGAAATCCTAGATTTATCACCTCCCGCCTAACTGTCATAGTACTTGCAGTGGATCGTGATGCCGTTTGGAATTCCTGTGTGATGATCTGCATCGATATCTGCCTATTATACTTTACGTCCCTCTACAACTGTTGACGGTCTCTGTCAGTCAACAGACGAGGTCGGCCTGTACGCTTTTGTGCTGTACGTGTCCCTTCACGTTTAGACTTCACTATCACATCGGAAACAGTGGACCTAGGGATGTTTAGGAGTGTGTAAATCTCGCGTACAGACGTATGACGCAAGTGACACCCAATCACCTGACCACGTTCGAAGTCCGTGAGTTCCGCGGAGCGCCCCATTCTGCTGTCTCAGGATGTCTAATAACTACTGAGGTCGCTACTATAAAGTACCTGGCAGTAGGTGGCAGCACAATGCACCTAATATGAAAAACGTATGTTCTTAGGGGTGTCCGGATAATTTTGATCACATATTGTATATCGAAAGCTTTCCGCCAACTGTACCTGCAGTTGAGAGGTTAAATTTGTCTTCTATACTAACGTCACACCATCTGTCATTTTTTAAACAGTACTTATAATACTTATTAACTTACTAACGATATCTTTTTCCATTTTATGTGTCAGTAAAACACATACTATGGTTGCCTGAAACCAAATCTTGACTGCAACCTTACTTCTGTGAAGGAAGTTCTTGGCAATACGAAAGTTTTTGATTTCATATGTGGAGATTTTAATGATAACCTCTTCATGTGTGTTGTATCCCCTGCCCATCCACCATCAGTTTGCAATCTCCTGCAAGTAGGGACGTGTTAGGTTGCCTTACGTGGTCAAGACAGACGCAGTAACTCTCTGCCAAGTCCAGTTGAAATATATTCGTTGTTTCGGAGGTACATTTCGTCGGACACTAACGTGTTATGTCGCTCTAGGGATATCTGAGATCCTATGATTGAGGAAGCGTGAGAACTAATAGGGCTTGGAAATCTAATGAACGCAGGCAGTTGGTATTATTGCAATCCACTTGGTTCGAAGCAGAACTTCGCCAAGAATATTCCCTAGTTAGAGCTTCAGTAGTACACATGACGAACTGCCGGTTCTGGAATTCGGCGTGCGGTAAGTATCATCCATTTCTCTTTTTATTACTGTTATTGGAGAGGAATGCAGTTGTTACCTTGTAACACCGTCTGCTGGTGTCTTTTGGCCTATTTTATATATATGGACTTCTTGTGTGTCATCTGGTAAGCGAAGAGAGGTAGTGTCTTGATAATAAGGTATTGGTCGCCTGTGGTGTCCTCGTTCGTCATTCGGTCAACCAAGTTGCCGGGTTAGTGGATTTTCCGATTCCCTTGCCTTGAACTCTAGTTCAGATTTCTCTTTTCGAGAACCTGGAGCACACCTACCACTTCGTGTAGGTAACGGACTGGAAACTTCCACGGAAAGGCGTAGACTCAGCACGGAGTCTCACAAGGTTTGGCCAAAAATATGGAAACAGCGCGAGAAATTTGTGCTTGCGTATGAACTGAGATTCTAGCAAAGCTGCTGTACTTGATTACGAACGGCACCTGTACAATATTATCAACGCGGTGCAAGTGTCAGCCGTGGTCAGAACAGTGTTCTGTGTAGTCGTGAGTAAAGCATGTCAGAGCTATGTGGATTCGAACGTGGGAAAGTTATTGGAGCTCGTATGGTGGGTCCTTCCGAAACCGCTGTAGCTGAAGTGTTTGCTGTTTCAAGAAGAACCGTATGGAAGATTAATACTGTGGTGTCATCGTAAGACAGCACTGGTACGCTGGCCGTAAAAAGCTCGCCAGCTCGAACGTCAGTATCTGCCGACCTCGAGGGGTGTCGCCAGCGTGGCGGTATGCGCAAATCATGTGACGCACGCCTCTGTATGGGAAGACTACACGACACCAGCGACCTCTCTGGCGCTGGCACAACGTACCCCGACAATAGCGCTCGGGTGCCAGTCCGTCAGCGCAGATCTCGTTCTCGATTCGACAGCTCAGCTCCCTGAAACTGTGGCTGCCGACGTGATAGTTAGGTGTGTTAGAACCAGCGCAGTTAGAAATATAGTTTACTCTTGAGCTGACAAAAGGCTTTATTCAGAGATTGAAAATGCTGGCTGTGTTTTACATGACTGCTTCTCAAAAGATAGGTAAATGTGATTAATCAATTGTGGTACTGCCCATTGATATTCTGTAATGTGACCAACTACTCTAGTCTGTCTAAAAATGGTTCAAATGGTTCTGAGCACTATGGGACTTAACATCTGAGGTCATCAGTCCCCAAGAACGTAGAACTACTTAAACCTAATTAACCTAAGGACATCACACACATCCATGCCCGAGGCAGGATTCGAACGTGCGACCGTAGCAGTCGCGCGGTTCCGGACTGAGCGCCTAGAACCGCGAGACCACCGCGGCCGGCACTCTAGTCTGTCTCCTGCTTGCTAGTCTAAGAGTTAATGCTGTGACCACTCGAGATACAACATTTATCACATACAGAGAAAGCGGAAAAACATCATTTTAGAAGTCACAAAGTAGACGAAAGTGTGTGTTGAGTGATCGTGACGTACTGTCACTGTAGAGGATTGAGATGCAAAACAGGACGAGGGCTGCAAAAGTTTCTACAGCATTGAATGTTGCGCTCGCGAAAAGGAGCTCCATAAGCAGGGAATAACAAGGCGAGCTGGAATCCAAAAGCATTGGCTAGTGATGCAGATGTTCATAACAGGAAAACGTCGAAGCCATTAAATCCGAGCTATGCAGCAAAGGAAGAACGCCATTTGGTCGGATAAGTCTCTTTTCGTATTGTTTCCGGCTCATGGCCAAGTTTGCGTCCCAAGAGTCCAACATGACCGGGGAGGAGGGGGGGGGGGTGTTCGGTGATGACTTAGGCAGCCGTATCATGCGACTTCATGGACCCTTGTGGCTATTCTGCAAGTTCACATTACTGCCAAGGATTATGTGACCATTTTGCTTGATCAGGTCCATCCCATGGTACAATGTGGTAAAGCTGTGTTGCATAAAGGCAGCTCCCATCGCCCAGGTCTGGTGTTGTGAGCACGAGGATGAACAGTCGCATCCTTCCTGACGACTACAGTCAGCACATCTCAGTATTGGCTCAAATGGCTCTGAGCACTATGGGGCTTAACTTCTGCGGTCGTCATTCCCCTAGAACTTAGAACTACGTAAACCTAACGAACCTAAGGACATCACACACATCCATGCCAGAGGCAGGATTCCAACCTGCGACCGAAGCGGTCGCGCGGTTCCAGACTGTAGCGCCTAGAACCGCTCTGCTACACCGGGAGGCCTCTCAGTATTATTGAATCTTTGTGGTCTACTATGGAGGAACCCATCATCTTTACCTGAACCTGCCACTGTTTTATGCAGGAATGGTGTAAGTGCCTTGAAACCCATACATAATGACTGGAAACTGCTTTGAATGCCAGTGATTTCCTACACCGCATTGGGCATGTTAATGTGCTGTGTTCTAAGTGTTTTTGTGTACTCCGTATTTTGCAGGGCTTGTGGCCTCTGCTAATGTGCTACTTCGCTGCGGTCCCCCACGCTGAACTTCAATGGCTCACCACTGGGCGAATACAAAGTCGAAAAATGGTCAGGCCACTTTGGATCTATGGGTGAGTAGTGAGGGCTCACAGTCGTTGTTCTCTTCGCCAACGGGCCTGTTGAAAGCACAAGGCCGATTCTGAAACATTACGAGGAAAAAGGTCAAGAATGTACAGTCAACGTTACAGTCATATGCTTTGGAATGAGCTGATGATTGCAATTTCTATTGTCAAGCGACGTTTTTTTCCTTTTGCTTGACAACACGCATTCACATATTGCCGCTTACATCGTTCAAAATCTTGAGGATGTGCATTTCGTGGTGTATCCTGAATATAGTCCTGTACTCGCCCCGTCGGCTTTCAAAAAATGGTTCAAATGGCTCTGAGCACTATGGAACTTAACATCATAGGTCATCAGTCCCCTAGAACTTAGAACCACTTAAACCTAACTAACTAAAGCACAGCACACATACATGCCCGAGGCAGGATTCGAACCTGCGACCGTAGCTGTCACGCGGTTCCAAACTGAAGCGCCTAGAACCGCACGACCACCGCGGCCGGCCGTCGGTTTTCCATTTGTTTGATCCACATAAAGATGGGTTGAAAGGTCATGGGTTTGTCTGTAATAGAATGATGAAAGAAGCAGTGCATACTGCTCAAGCGAAATCTTTTTCCTGTGAGTATTTGACTGCTTGTGCAAAGCTTGACCAAGTGCTTTGAAAACCAGCGGAATGACGTTGAAAAATATGCCATTTGAAATTTTGTATCATTGTTGTAATACGTAACAAAAATGTTGTGTAGATTTTTCTAGCATGCTCTCAAGTTCTTTCGTTCGAGCTTCTGTATCAGAAGAGGTGCAAATTGTCTGTCTTGCATTAGCCGGCTACGGCGGTACGGTGCTCCAAGTGCGCGGCAGGCGGTGGCGAAAAGTTTGGTCGATTACGGCGCTCGGCTGCAACGGCGCTAATGAAGGCGCCGGGGAACCGCCGGGCCGTGCGACCGCGCTGATCCGTTTACAGCGACCGACACTGATTGCGCGCTCACTGCCGTCCCGTCCACCCGGGCACACAATTATTGCGCCCGGCTTGCCGCCGCTGCTCGATTGGATAGACTGCGGAGCGTAACGAATCTGTTGATCTGGCGGCTGTTTACTGCTTACACAGGGCATTTGTCTGACGGATTCATCAGGTGGGCTCCGATTGTTGCTGACGGCACCTACCGAATGAAACTGGGCACCCACGCCGCCTCCGCCAGCGGAATCGATACAGGCGCGTTCACCGCTGCCCGCGCGGAGAGCGTGGCGTGCGGGTTGCAGAGAGAGCGCTTCGCAGGCGCTCACACAAGGCCAGGTTGTGGCCTGGTAATTGGATCAACCGCACGGAAACAGGCGACTCGTAGCTGTGCATATTGACTGACTTATTCATTATTTCTTTTCAAGTGAAACCAGCCTGTAATTTTTCTGTCAGTTGAATCAATCGCAACCGATTTCACTGTTTTACAAGTTTCTTGTGGTGGTCATTTCCGCAGAAGCTGTGTATAAGTTGTCGTAATTCAAAAGTGAAACGCGTTCTGCATGCTGCACGTTAAGATTTTTTTATTTATATTATGCACACAGCTGCGTTTCGGCTTAGTTACAAGACATCTCGACTGGTTGTCTTGAAAGATCACATGATTTTTTCGTTTGTTCATATAGGTTATATTTGCACATAAAGGTTATAGATTTAAAACAGTTTATTGAAGTTTTTATTATAAAATGGGAAAATTACATACAGATCAGCGTCTAAGTCATTAGTTAGAATAAATAAGGAAAGAAACCATCTACCTTAGAAGAAAATTAGCATACATACAGAACAAAGGCTGAGAAGAAGCTATTAGTCATACTAAACGACCAAGTGAATATGACTAACCACTCACTGTTTACACTGACTGATCATATAATAGAAAATAAAACCAAAACATGACAATAAAGAAAAATGTGAAAATAAATAAATAATAAAATAAAAAAATAAGAAAGGCCCACGCACACACGCACACACACACACACACACACACACACACACACACACACACACACACACACACACACACACACAGAACTTATATCGGTACGCAAATAGAAAAAAGAAAAAAAATTGAAAGCAAAACCTGAGAAAGTTGGCAAAACGTACAGAAACGAATGACACAGTGCTACCATTCCAAAACAATGACCACAAGGAAAAGCGCAAGCTTTCAACCCCAGGTTGCCACATGTGAGCTGTTTGGCTTAAAAGTAATGAATTAGACTGATCTGTAAGTACTTTTTTCCATTTTATTATAAAAACTTCATTGAAGTGTTTTATATCTATTACCTGTATGTGAAAACAATAACTTTCATGTACAAACGAAAAAAAAATCGTTTAATATTTCAGGACACTCTCTGAACATACCCAACAACTCAGGAGAAACGCGTCTGGGTACCTAAGTCAAATAAAAAACTTAATGTGCAGCATGCAAGAGAAGTGTCACTTTTAAACTACTACAATTTCAGTGTTTTAGTTTATTGAACTGTCACTCATTGTTCTGAGTGAAAAACCAGTCTGTAGTACTTTCATTAGTCGAACGCAAGCAGTGTTATGCGACTGGGGTAAACACACCTGCGGAAGGTCGCTCTAACCCCGGGAGTGCGTAATGACAACTCACGCGGTACATCAACGTTGAAATAAGCACTATACTTACTTATTTAACTATGAAATGAATGTACCAATTTTTCTTTTCGTAATTTAAAACTGATTAGCATTCAGGCTGTTTATAAATTAGTTATACAATAGACCTGTACTTGTGAAAAGGCTAAAGAACTTACAGAAATGTTTACTGCATCACTGAATGCAGTATCCCTTCAGGTCTTATTCCTGCTTAGCACTGTTAGCAGCCGACGTTTCCGCTAGGCGACGTGCGCGAGTGAGTTATTCCAACAATCATAATATAGTCGGTTAAAGATGCAGAGGGTGCGCAGTGTTGTTTATGGTTTCATGAAGCCAAAGCCGCTACTAAAGTTCAGAGACAAAATATCACAAGCCACCACCTCAGACTGTTATGAAATGGTACAGTTTGTTTCACGGAAACTGGCTGCGTATCACATAGTAGTACCCCGTGTGAGGGTCGGCCAGCTGTCTTTGACGCAGCAATTGAACAAGTTCGGCAGTCTTACATTCGCAGGTCGGGTAAAGCAGCGGGACGTGCGAACCTACAATTGAATATGCCTAGTATTACTGTGTGGAAAGTATTACGGAAAGGCGCCACCACATTATCACGGGGACGTCACGTGTCTCAGTGGGAATGCACCGACTTGGACTGGTCTTGGTGGAACAATATCGTGGCTGCCGCGAACACCAGATGTAACTCCAATGAACTTCGGCGTGTGGTGTTGCATTAAAGACAGAGTGTTTGCTAATGCGCTTCCGGGGAGCGTCGAGGAGCTGTTGCCACCATCCGTCAAGACTTGCTGCATAGGATTTGGCAGGAAATTGATTATAGGTGGGACATTTGTCGTGTTACAAAAGGTAACCACAATGAACATTTGTAAATAAAACTTGAGGATATACATCATCCAGTACTGCATCAAACATTTCAGTAAGTTTGTAGGATGGATGAAGAAGAACAGTCCAGTGAAGCTTTGTGAGCTCCTGTTGCGTGCGCTGACTTGTGTTGCAGTGGAAGAGGAGAAGTTCGTTGGCATTTTTGTGGCAATGAACACGCTGAAGTCGTTTCTTCAATTTTTTGAGGGTAGCTGAGTTGATCGTCGCACCATAAGGAAGAACATCAAACAGAATAACCCCTTCAAAGTCCCAGAAGACCGACGCCATGCCTTTACCGGCTGAAGGTGCGCCTTTCAACTTTTCCTTCAGAGGGGAGGTGTTGTAGCGCCATTCCATGGACTGGCGTTTTGTTTCCAGTTCGAACTGGTAAACCCATGTTTCATCGCCTGCGGCGATTTTCACATATAGTTGTCACCCTCGTAATGCGCAAGCAATTCCGCACAGACGGCCCTTTGTTGCTCTTCATGGTCTTGTGTTGGGTGGCGAGGAACCCAGAAGGCATATACCTTTGAGTACCCCGACTAGTGAGCCCTACGAACACAGGTGTCCAGTTGAGCAGCGAGGTGTTTGATTGTGATCCGCCAGTCATCACGAATGAGAGTGTCCGCACGTTCTAACATTGCAAGAGTCACAGCTGTGTGCGGCTGGCCCGCGGGAGATCGGAAGGGTTCGCGCGGCGTTGTTGTGATGATGAGAGACGCCCCTCCCAACCACTCGTCGTGCTTTTGTCCACTGGCAACATGCCATATAATTCTACAAGCACCTACGAACATCCGCGATACTCTAGTTTTTTGCCAAATGACACTCCGTGCCAGCTCCCTGCTTGGAACGTACCTCCATTACAGACGACACTATGAGGGCTATCTGTAGCGTAGTCACCTAGAGCAACTTCATGAAACTATAGAGGCTGAAACGGAAATATTCAATGATGTTTCACAACAGATTCCGCATTTTATCAACCGGAATTGGTAGAGAAAAAATTGTTGAATTGCTTATTGAACGCCCCTCGTAGATAGAGCAGTACATCCAAATGGCATTAGGAGTGCCTCAAATTGTTAGTCGAGATCGGATGCAAACCACAGAATTGAAAGATGGGCGCGCCACTATCGGCGGGATCCTCCGTCCGCAGACGCGTCAAAGGAAGCCGCAACAATTGTCGCCGTTCTGGAAGTCTATAGTGCTCCAGGCGTCGTAGCACTGTACGTATGAATACTTGCTGCAAACAGTTCTACTTCCTACTTCAAGGCATGTGACGTGGCACAGCTGCAAAGCTGAATGAACAATATGTCTGTCCTCTCGGGCGCTAGTTGCGTGGAGCCACCAAATATTGCTTGACATTGAGTATAGCCTTCCCGAAGCAATAAACTGCGTATACCCGTGACAGTCGTGGCACGATGACCGATGTGACCATTGGTATGTTAAACCGCAGTCTCGATAGGCCATGACTGTGTTGCTGTCGAATTCCGACACGTGGTGTTATATGTGGACGTTTCTCCTTGTTGCACGAGGCATAAAACAATCTTCTCACTAACAACCGACACTGGGATGATATTTCTGAGTGAGAAACCCACTGTCCAATCTTTCGTTGTAAACAGAAAGTTGACGGCGTTAGCGTTACGTACTTTGTGTGGTTGCGTTGAAATACTATTCGTTCGTAGTATATGTGTTGTTTCAGGACTAATTAAAGGATGTGACAGAAACGATCATTTGAAGCAAACTACCTCATATGGACATGTTCCCTATTCCAAATAGTTTCCGAGAAAGAACACATCTAATATACATTGTCATTCATTTTCTGTATTAGTCAATACATGTACACATGTTGTTCGTGAACACTGCTACGTGCGTCTTGCAAAGTATAAATTGAAAAATACGTCTGTTTAGAACATTAAACTCTAATAAATGCCGTACATGTCACATTACAGCTGTTGAACACCTGTCAATAAATGTTATAATGCTCTATCGTTAATTTCAAAGCATTTTTACCCTCTTGGGAGGACATGTTATGATGATTTTCAGAGAGCCTGTACATGTTCCCTAACATGGGGAGCAGGGTTCGTGATGCGGCCAAGCACACCATCTCGTGTATTCACCTTTCGTTTGGACACCTCAGACTACATCCAACCCAATAAACAAAAATCTAATGTCGCAAGGTCTGGCTATTTTGGTGGTCAGTTAATTGTAAGGGGAAGAAATCACAAAAAACGCGTCCCGAAGGATTCGATTTTGAGCCTACTTATATTCCTTATAAATGTATTCTATCTCTGAAACCATTCGGAATAGGGCATATGTCCACATGAAGTGTCTTGCTTCAGATGAGCGTTCTTGCCGTATCCCTGAATCTCACAGAATTCCGCTCTATCAAAACTGTTGTTCAATAGGTAGTGTACAGTCCATAAACCACATAATAAATGGTACAATTACTGGTACCATTGGTAGCATTAGTAGGGAAAGAAAGTTACGTGGATTTGTGAGAGAGAAACCAGGAGCGTAACTGGGAGCCGAAGACTTCTCTTCGATTTTTGTTTGTGTGTTTGTTTCCCACAAACTTAAAAACATACATGTTAGTCCATTGTGTACTTTCTATTCTTACAAAATATTAATAGGGTTTTATAAGTAATACCAGTTAGTTGATTTCGTAACATCTGCGCTTTTATGTAGCGAAAGAAATTTCTTTTGATTCAAGTACAGTTTACGTACACAAACATAAAAAATCTGAATAATAATTGTTGTTATTTTGTTCTCAGTAGAACGTTCTTCATCATAATCAAACGCAAGAGTTTCCTCTTATCACTGACAAGTGCGAAAGTTGTTTGGGAACAACAGAAACATGCTTTATGTAAGCTCGACGAAGCATTGAAGCGATGTTTGAAGTGTGTGTATTTTGCCTTTTTAAAATGTTATCTGTTTTTGAGGAAATTGCGTGTTCTATCACTGTATGAGAATTCTGTACCTTTTTTTAAATTTTTACTACAATATCCCTTTAAACGCTCTTTATCATGATCAAACGCAAGAGTTTCTTATTATTATTGATGAGTGTTAAAGATGTTTACGAACAACATAACATGTTTTATGAAAGCTTGACGAAATATTAAAGCGATGTGTGAAGTGTGTCTATTTTGTGTGTTTTTTTTTTAGTTTTACCTTTTTTGAGGTAAGTGCGTTATCTAGCGCTGTATGATAAATGTGTATTGATTTATATTTTTACTACAGTATCCCTTTGACATTAAAAGTCAACAATTTTCGAACAAAACCTGAATTAAATATCAACAGTTGCAGTTTTGCTGTAAAAATTCTTTATTCTTAAGTAACTGAGTGGAGGAAAACTATGTAGAACAAAAATGTTCCGTAGGTTACGTGGCTCTTTGTATATCTTCACTCACTTTCTAGACGCTTTTCCGCTTCCGGTTTCTAGGGGACTCTAGTAAGACACTGACTGTATATGTAAGTAAAGCGATCGAAACGAGGTAACGCCTGATAGATATGTAACACACTTAAGGTAGAGGTAAAACGGTTAGTCTACGTTTACTTATGGTAGTCTACGGAAGTTTTACGACTCTAAGTATTTCCTTTATCAGTCTGGAATATGATGTAGTCCACCATCAGGGTATTGAAATTTTAATGACCATGGGTGTGATTTAGTTTATGAGTAGATGGAGAGGGGGGAAGTAGCAAAGGGTAGGTGTAAGCTTCTCTGCGAGAGAAATTGCGACTGGAGCAGAGAAGTGCGCCCTCTGAAGCCGCCCCCAGGCCTCCTGTGTGGGCGGCTGAGTGCCGTGGATGGCTTCTTGGAGCAGTGGCAGGCCGCAGCCGCCGTTTCCCGGCTACTCGCTCTGTTTTTATGACGGGAAGCAATTCCGCGTAACGGCGCGCCGCTGCGGGGGCACGGGGTGGCGACGGAATGGAACAGAACGGGGTCACAAGTATTATTTTTAGGGGCCACTGTCCTCTCCGCAGGGGGCGGGATGGATAGGGTGGAATACAGCCAATTCAGGGTGCGCGAGCCGGCCTCGTATCCATTTACATACTCATAAACTGCGTCTACGTGTGACATTCCGCCTTGCCCGCCTTTTTCCCCGGCTCCAACTCCAACATACATTCACGGTTCAAAGCTTCTTTCTCACCCACGCAGCTGACAACGGGTGTCGTAAACAAAGCTTGACGCTTCGCATGTAGACATTCGTCGACGGCCGCCGCGAATATCGCAGAAAATTCCGTTTTCTCGCTGCGGTCTGGCAAAATCTACGTAACGTGGAGTTTTATTCGGCAACAATGTGATCTACAAGAATAAGGAGGAATAAATAAGAAAATCGCGCTTTCAAAACAAGCCCTCCACACAGCACTGAAACTGTTGTAACAACTAAAGTCTGTAGAAATTACGGCAAAATCAAACACCGCACCTCTTCCTGCCACGTTTTTCGTGTTCGGTGAAATAACAATATACAAGGCTTGGAACTTTAATAGTGGAAACTATTTATTTACCGCTCTTACAAAATAGATACGTGTTTCAAACTTTTATTGACCTTCAAAGTAGTCACCAAAATTGCGTATAGCCCGTTCCCAGTCATGTGGAAGTCGTAGTATACTCTTAGTAGTGCCAATTATGTTGACAGTTCGGGCGGCACGGTCTATTGCCCGACGAATTTGTAGCAGTTCTGAAACGAAAGCCGTGAAGTGTTTCCTTCAATTTAGAAATCGAGTTGAACTCATGAGGGCTTAGGTCAGGGGAGTGCCGTAGGTAGTATAGCACTTAGCAGCCCCTTCAGTCAAACAAATCAGTAACCGCTTGCACTGTACGTGCTTCAGCATTGTCCTGCAAAATGATGGTCAGGCCCTACAGAAAGTATCATCACTTCTGTCTCTAAGCTGGTCGTAGATTGTGTTCCAAAAATGAACAGCATAAAGACAGAGCTGCTACAAATTCTTCGGGGAATAGACAGCGCAGTTCCAACTGTCAACACAACTGGCAGTGCTAAGATATCCTACGACTTCCACATCACTGGCAACGAGTTATATACAATGCTGGTGACTACTTTGAAGGGCAGTAAAACTTTGAAATACGTATCTATTTTGTACGAGCTGTAAATACATGGTTGCCACTATTAAATTTCCAACCCTCGTAGCACAGTTTTTCCCACCAGCTGTTAAATAAACTGACGTATTATCTAGGAGAATTTACACAGCAACGTTCTGTTATCGAATGTTAAAGCCATGTTACACATGATTGTCAACAAAAATAATAATCACCATAAAATTATATGACATCCACCACACCAAAACTTTCACATGTGAAACATGTAGTCACGTTGTCTAGTTAACTCACAGGTTCACAGGTGGAAACGGATCTGAGATCTAGTGTTACATACGAGGGAAAATTGCGATCATAGCTCGCACAACCACAAGTCACATTGACGTAATGGAAATTATAAGGATACAAAAGTTCCGATACGCACGACTCAAAAACAACGCAATATTTTTGACCATCGGACAAACGGTTTACACAGTTCATAATCGACCAGCCGTTATCAACGGTTATTACTTATACCAACAGAACATCAAATAATAAGAACTATGCATAGTTACTTGGTAATTAGCTAAACATAGTGACCATAACTAAAAAGAAGAAGACGACGATGACAAGGAAGAAGAAGAAGAAGAAGCAGAAGAAGAAGAAGAAGAGAAAGAAGCTGTAACAATGAGCAACGGTTTGTTGAGAATGAAGTGTTAAGAAGTGTTCGAGATTGAAGATCTGTTGCGTTGTGGGTTTGATTTAATGATGTTTAGTATAGAGCACTTTTGTCTAATGGACCCCCCCCCCCCCCTCACCACCCATTTCCCACCATGAGAGAGCGTCAGATATCACCTCACTTTTCCTGCAAATGTAACCGACCCCAGTATTTACTTAGTTCCTGTGCTCATTAGAAGCTGTAAGCCCAGTAGTGTGTCTGTAAGGCACGAGTGTGAAAGCAAAACATGAAAATTTATTTCTACCACACTAGTAATCTGTGTTGCTATTACCAATACCCATCCCGAGCTCTGTAAGTTTAAAATATGCTATGAGACCACTTAGGTAGAGGAACTTAGCGCCATCAGCGCTAGAAATATGTTTTGTTCTGATGATAATAAGTTTTGTAATGAAATAATAAATTATATATTTGAACCATGTACACCAACTGGATGTTATTTCAGTTGCCTAATCGCACCTAATAGTTCACCATTAAGTAGATAACGTCCCCAGTTATCTTATCTGATTAATAAATTATTATGGTTCAAATGGCTCAGAGCACTGTGGGACTTAACTTCCGAGGTCATTGATCCCCTACAACTTAGAACTACTTCAACCTAACTAATCTGAGGACATCACACACATCCATGCACGAGGCAGGATTCGAACCTGCGACCGTAGCGGCCACGCGGTTCCGGACTGAAGCGCCTATAACCGCTCGCCCACAACGGCCGGCATTATATTACAATATCCTGTGGATAGTATTCATGTCGTATCGACCGGGAGTCGTTCGTGAGATGTTATTTTCTTTGTTTGCTCGTCCTCTTCTCCTTTTCCGCGTTATTTGTTGAGCTCGGAATTTCAGTGCATGAAACAAATATTCAATTTATTCGGGAACTGTTCGGGCCGACTCTCGTTGTTTATTACCGAGTACTGAATAATAGAAAACAGCTTCGTCGTAAACAATTTCAGAAATATCAAACACTCTGTTCAATCTATGGCTTACTACACTGGTCAGAATATTCATAATGACTATCCACATAAACTCCACGGACGGTCTAACGAAACAGAAAGCCACCTCTCAACGTTCCTTCATGTCAGGAGGTAGTGGGAGGTACATTATACAGTATTTATCGAAGCAGATTTACCACTTTCGTTAGAATCCTACTCCTCTCACTGTGGCTTGTCAGCTTTTGCTATTAATTGTCATAAAGTCTGTATAAAACATACGTATACTAAATCTAATCAGGAACCGTGTGACTGCTACGGTCGCAGGTTCGAATCCTGCCTCGGGCATGGATGTGTGTGATGTCCTTAGGTTAGTTAGGTTTAAGTAGTTCTAAGTTCTAGGGGACTGATGACCACAGCAGTTGAGTCCCATAGTGCTCAGAGCCATTTGAATTTTGAACTAAATCTAAGATTTATTCTCTAATCACAATCTCTTCTTTCCCTGCCGAAGTATTAACATAATCACGGTTGTTCTTATTACATGAGTTTGTTCGTCCACATCGCAAAACTTACGCAGTGGTTAGTACTTTCAACGAAATTAAATCGATATCTTCGGACCATCTATACAGAAAAAAATTTATTTTACAGGACCAGTCCATTTCGTCGACTGTTCACATTAATTGGACAAAACTTATAATACGACGTTCCATAGTACAGTCTCTCGTCGTACTGCCTCAACAAGGACACAACATGAAAACATTTGAAACACGCCCAGTGCATTTTATTTGTAACTACGATGCACTGTTCACACAGCTATTCTCGTACTGTATGACGAGAGTCGGTACTACGGAATGTCATCTCTGCAAGTTGTGTCCAATTAATATGAGCGGTCGATTGAATGGATTGGCCTTGTAAATTTTTTTATGTACAAATGATCTGAAGACTGCGATTTAATTACGCTGAAACTAGTATTGACTGTGTATTTTTATGTGACCAGAGCGAATAAATTTCTATAATAAAGATTTAGATTCTGAGATCACCTCCAGTACAGCTGACAATGTCAGGTAATTATAATTAACAACAATCCATTCCACATACAGCCTGAAAGTCCCGAAATTTGACTGATGTCACGTGTGGATGAAGCCGATAAAAAATCATTAACTTTCTCCGGGATGGTAATTTGGAATATTGTGGTAAGGTCTTACGGGACCGAACTGCTGGGGTCATCAGTCGCTAAGGTTACGCACTACTTAATGTAACTTACGCTAAGGACAACACACACACCCATGCCGGAGGGATGACTCAACCATCCGACGGGGGAGCCGCGCGGATCGTGACAAAGCGCTTCAGACCTCGCGGCTCCGTGGTGGTAGTAAGCACATATTAAGTTCTGTGTTAGTGTAAGTATATTCTCGTAGAATCAAGCAATAATTCTATATCGTCATTATAATTGGACCGTTATCCTACGTGGAACTCCTAAAATAGTGAGCGGAAAAACGAACCGACTAGCACGTAAATGCAGAACTCATCAAACATGACGCGGATCGCACGTTAATACTATTGAATCGTCAACACATTTTTGCCCAGCCGCGGCCGTTTGTTCTGACAGTTCTACTTTTCGAGTGCTCTCCGCTTGAAAGGCAATGTTAATGGACGCGGAGCGCATACGAACAAATGCGCAGTTGACACTGGCCGAGGGCGGACAAAGAGCGCTCTAATTTAGGCGCTACAAGCGCTCTGTTTACCGGAACAGTCTGCTCAATTAGAGGCTTCAATTCCGGCGCCGTGTTTCCGCCGCCGTTGTCGAGTAATAACCAGGGGGCCGGCGAATCATTATCCGCCGCCGATGCAGACGAGGAAGCCGCGGGCGAACAGAGGAGGGAAGACGGGGAGAGAGGTGCGAGAGCGGCAAATACGTCGCGGACAAAGTAATGGCCGTCCATTACCAACTTCTGGCCTAACAGCTGTTCTTACTCGCTGCAGACATTAATCTCGGAAACTTTGTTAGTGGAATCATCGGAGGGAGTTACGGGATTATTACTGTTCAAGATAATTGTACCTAAATGCGCACTGCTATTTGCAGGAGTGTTATGCAGCAATGAACAGTAGAGAAGAAAGGAGTTGTCGTTCTTTCGTGTAGTATTAGCTCGGTGACTTCGCGGTTATGTGCCAGGTTACAAATCCAAAAGCCTTGGGTTAGATTTCTGATCAGTACTAGAATATTTATCTACCTCTTACCACACTTTTCGCCTGTGGCAAAATTAAAGTAAATAATGTCACACTGTAATGGGGTTAGTAGTTCACATTCAACTGTAGGTCGGGACACAAAGACATTAAAGACATCAGCTACCAGCGGGTGTTGATTGATAGCAATGGCGCTAGCAGAAAATTGGTACCGATCTGGGATTCGAACGCGGGTCTCTTGCGGACTAGGCAAATGCGCTACCGATTTTATTTTTTTTTGTAGTCTCATTTTGTTCCTTTTCGTTCGTTGCATCTGCTCGGTGCGGACGTCGCAAGACACCCGTTTCAGTTCGTCGTTGATCCATTAACTCAGTTTTTTGTTACAGAGGGCAGCTAACCCTCTGACTGAACACGCTGAGTTACCGGGCCGGCTATCCCATTAGGCCATCCACACACAGTAGTCAGCAGAACGCCATGGACTGCTCTAGTACGCCTCCCACCACTGGCCATTAAAATTGCTACACCACGATGATGACATGCTATAGACGCGAAATTTAGCCGACAGGAAGGGGATGCTGCGATATGCAAATGATAAGCTCTTCAGAGCATTCACACAAGGTTAGCGCCGGTGGCGACACCTACAACGTGCTGACATGAGGAAAGTTTCCAACCGATTTCTCATACACAAACAGGAGTTGACCGGCGTTGTGTGGTGAAAAGTTGTTGTGATGCCTCGTGTAAGAAGCAGAAATGCGTACCATCACGTTTCCGAGTTTGATAAAGGTCGGATTGTAGCGATTACGGCTTATCGTATCGCGACACTGCTGCTCACGTTGGTCGAGATCCAATGACTGTTAGCAGAATATGGAATCGGTGGGTTCAGGAGGGTAATACGGAACGCCGTTCTGGATCCCAACGGCCTCGTGTCGCTAGCAGTCGAGATGACAGGCATCTTATCCGCATGGCTGTAACGGATCGTGCAGCCACGTCACGATCCCTGAGTGAACAGATCGGGACGTTTTCAAGACGACAACCATCTGTACGAACAGTTCGACGACGTTTGCAGCAGCATGGACTATCAGCTCGGAGACTACGGCTGCGGTTACCCTTGACGCAGCATCACAGACTGGAGCGCCTGCGACGGTGTGCTCGACGACGAACCTGGGTGCACGAATGGCAAAACGTCATTTTTTCGGATGAATCCAGGTTCTGTTTAAAGCATCATGATGGTTGCATCCGTGTTTGGCGACATCGCGGTGAACGCACATTGGAAGCGTGTATTCGTCATCGCCATACTAGCGTATCACCCGGCGTGATGGTATGGCGTGCCATTGGTTACACGTCTCGGTCACCTCTTGTTCGCATTGACGGCACTTTGAACAGTGGACGTTACATTTCAGATGTGTTACGAACCCTTCATTCGATCCCTGCGAAACCCTACATTTCAGCAGGATAATGCACGACCGCATGATGCAGCTCCTGAAGGGGCCTTCTTGGATACAGAAAATGTTCGACTGCTGGCCTGGCCAGCACATTCTCCAGATCTCTCACCAACTGAAAACGTCTGGTCAATGGTGGCCAGGTAACTGGCTCATCACAATACACCAGTCACTACTCTTGATGAACTGTGGTATCGTGTTGAAGCTGCACATGGACAGCTGTACCTGTACAAGCTCTGTTTGACTCAATGCCCAGGAGTATCAAGTTCTTTATTACGGCCAGAGATGGTTGTTATGGGTACTGATTTCTCAGGATCTATGCACCCAAATTGCGTGAAAATGTAATCACATGCCAGTTCTAGTATAATATATTTCTCAAATGAATACTCGTTTATCATCTGCATTTCTTCTTGGTGTAGCAATCTTAATGGCCAGTAGTGTAGTTTGAGTAGTGTTAAGACTAGTAACCGATGATCTCAGCAGGTTGATTCCTTAGGAATTTACACACATTTGAACATTTGAATAATTTCCGCATTTTTTCAAGCGAAACTGGCCGACGAATATGTGTTGCAGTACTTATCGAACGCCCCTCGGACTGGTACTGGTACTAACAGGGACTGCTGCACAGCGGACTGTTTCTGCCGCTAACTGAGCGTGTGGAGGAGAGGGGAATGAAAAATTAACGAATAAAAATAAACGTTACGTAAATTACAGACGGCGTGTCTTAGCGATGAAATGAAGCGGGATACGATTACAGCATGGTGCCCTACGGCTGACCGGCCTGCCCCCGACCGCCGCCCACTGCGGCGCGCCTCTATTTCAGTTTTCAATCAGGCGCCGTTAATCAGTAGTCAGTAATTGGAGCCCCCGCTGCGCGCCGTCGCGAAGCCTCGCAGTGGGCCCCACGGCCGGTGGCGGGCCGCGCCACCGCCAATAGAAATTGGCATGCAAATTAAACCGAGTCCCCTGGCGGGCGGTGCCCCGTCGGTCCCGCCAGCCTACGGCTTATTAGTTCTCTCCATGAAAACATGACCACTATTGCACTTCCGTCAACACAGGGACTCTTGCAGATCTTGCTGCCCTGTAGTCTAGGGTACTAAGGAAAAGAAAACAAAAATGGCTCTGAGCACTATGCGACTTAACATCTGAGGTCATCACTCCCCTAGAACTTAGAACTGCTTAAACCTAACTAACCTACAAACACCACACACATCCATGCCCGAGTCAGGATTCGAACCTGCGACCGTAACAGTCGCGCGGTTCCGGACTGAAGCGCCTAGAACCGCTCGGCCACCGCGGCCGGCTTAAAAAAAGAAATCAAAGTGGCCAGTTATTAGTAGGACTTGCATTCTGAGGGTTCCATACCAACTTTATCATCGAAATAGACAGTTCATCCATTCCAGGAATCGAGAATCTCGACGAATTTTACCTGTTATCGACACTGATAGTGGCAAGATATCCCCGGTCGCTGGCCATACCCCTCTCCTATCCGCATTGTGAGCGTACAAGCTGTGGGGTGAGGTTAAAGCGGCAGTTTCTAGCCGCAGAGCAGGTGGCTGGCGGTTGCTACGGGGCCGTGGCGACCGGCTAGCGTTACGAGGCCTAGAAAAAGCCCGAGCGGACGGTAGGCAAGGGCGCGTATGGCCGTGTTCGGCGCTTGGAGAAATTCATATTCCAGAGAAAAATTGATAAAAACAAAACTAAGAGTGACACGGAGGTGCGAGTTGGCATTCATGGACAGAAAAATATGTAAAGCTAAATTACCAAGATGCGCCACAAAAATATATAATAGTTTAAAAGTCATTCTTGTCTTACAAACTGTAAATTTATGGAAGTTCAAAAGCTAATATCTCGGCAATGTTTTGGCCGATTAATATAAACAAAGTGTCTGCGGATGCGGCTAGTAGAAGTGCATCGAGCAATCATAGCTGAGTCAGCAGAATATGTAACATTTTTTAATGAGGAGTCGGAATATGGGATTCGACTGAGAGAAACTGTGTTCTTGGCAATAAATAAATTTAAAGAGACGAAAATAGCGGCAGTATTCTACATTTTAAAGAGGTAGATGAGTAATTATGTACGTATTGTTATTTTTTTTATTTGTTTGGTATCAAAAATCCGGGAAAAGCAATATCAAGCCACAAGAACATTATCTATAGAAAGACTGTGAGAGATACAGAAAATTGAACCTTAAATTGTTAATACCCGGAAGTAGTTATAAGTCTAGGGGACTGATGACCTAAGATGTCCCATAGTGCTCAGAGCCATTTAGGCAGTCGTTTAGGGGGTGCACAGGACGGCCATCTTTGAGGAGGGTGGAGTATGAGCGAAGTTAAGAGCAGGACGTGCCGCCAATCTATCGGTATTAGTGGGTTGGTGGCCGCGTTTCGGGACAAGCATGTATTTTGCGATCAAGTGGAGCCCAATATAGTGGTTTAGAACAACAGACAACAGTGTATTTTGTAAATTGTGAGCAGACCGTCGAGTGTCATGATCGCGGCATATGAATTTTATAGTGAAGTGATGTTGCATCAGTAATTAACGGCCGCCCTTACGTAAAAGCCCCTCAGAGTGCATTTTAAGTGTTTAATGAATATATTGAAGAAAAATAAACGATTTCTTCAAATTAAAAATTTTAAATTTCACCACAGTACCTGTCTGCATTGTTTTGTTGTATTTTATTTCAGCTTAAAAACTGATCTTACGACAGGTGTGAGCTGGCACCCTATGACGAAAAAAGTAGACATACGAGGAAGTCATAATGCAGTTTTTGTTTACTTTACTTGTCCATAAGGTGGCTCTGTTGTATAGTATTTACATTGTCCCACGACAGAACGTGATACGAAACAACAATAGACCGAATCTCAGTGCAATTCAGAGACGTACAGTTCAGTTAGAGGCATCAGCGACGGTACAGTTTCGCAGAACTCACTGACGTGCACCTTGTCTATAGGGAAGTATGCTGCAACGCTCTCTCTGCTGAAAGGCTGTACAGGGCACGGTTTCCTAACTGGCATCATCTGTCACGACGAGTGTTTATTTCTCTCGATCTACGAACGCAGGAGACTGGTTTACTGGAGAGAAGAAACGAGCGACCTTCAACATGAGGACCACTCGCACACCACATTTTGAAGAGGAGGTGCTGGAACGTGTTGCAGAGGACCACACTACAAGTACTCTTCGTATTGCACCTGAAATGGGCTCTGCATATCCTAGCGTGTGGCGAGTACTCCACGAAGAACAATTACACACATATCACCTACAACGAGTCCATGCAATGCTTGTGACTGACTTTGCACCAAGGGTCGCATTGTATCAGTGGTTGCTCCAACAGTGGACTGATCGACCAGATTTCTTTCAAATCCTTCAATTTACTATGTTACTTAAAAACCGTCTTGATTGCAATTTTTTTTATTCATATGACCGGTTTCGGTTCATTCAGAACCATCTTCAGATCTGTAAAAATAATGATACTAATTTACTATTTCACGGAAGCAAATCTGTTTCATCCTATCTAATCATCATCAAATGTACCAGAGCGTACCTGATATTTCAGTTACAGGAGTAACCCGTCCAAATCCAGCAATTTTCACATGCTACGTCACATAAAATTGGTTGGCAGAGTGCACGTCATTTATATTAATTATAACACTATTACCGACAGGTGGCGTTTGGTATATTTGTTACATTCCATTTGCACATACTGTATTCAGTAGATATCTTTTTAATTAAAAATACTTAATTAAAATATGTAGGTGTCAAGGTTAAAATCTGTACTTGTCAGCTTTAATAAAAAAATCGTAACGCCTATTTTAGCATTTATGACGACCTACTAAGATGACAACTGTTGCGTGTGGAGATCCAGGCCGAGGGACGAGAGATGGTGCGCGGTGGAGAAGTCGGAAGACGCGTGCAGTGCCTGGCGTCGTTGACGGGGCCCTCCTGTTCGGCCCTCTTGCCCGCGGCGATGGTCATCAGACGACTGAGCGGACCGCGGCACAACACCGAAATGGCGGGAAATACGGGAGCAGACCGTAGAGGGAAACAAGTTCACACCATCACCATAGATATATAAATCGCCCTATGTTTTTTAGATCATATAAAACAGATAATTTTAGTGTTTTTTTATATTAAAGCTGACAAGTACAGATTTTAACCTTGACATCTACATATTTTAATTAAGTATTTTTAATTAAAAAAAGATCTACTGAATACAGTATGTGCAAATGGAATGTAGCAAATGTACCAGACGCCACCTGTCGGTAATAGTGTTATAATTAATATAAATGACGTGCACTCTGCCAACCAATTTTATGTGACGTAGCATGTGAAAATTGATGGATTTGGACGGGTTACTCCTGTAACTGAAATATCACGTACGCTCTGGTACATTTGATGTTGATTAGATAGGATGAAAAAGATTTGCTTCCGTGAAATAGTAAATTAGTATCATTATTTTTACAGATCTGAAGATGGTTCTGAATGAACCGAAACCGATCACATGAATAAAAAAATTGCAATCAAGACGGTTTTTAAGTAACATTATAAAATCACTGATTGCTTTTATCCCATAAGACATTATGTCTGTTTTTGCAAAGTTGAATATACTGACGAGACCTCATCTGCTTAAGGTGGTATTTCGAACAGCAGGAGTAGCCATGTATGGGATGAGGAAAACCCTCTCGCTGTAGTAGATTCACACCATCAGGTACGTTTTGCTGTGAATTTCTGGGCTGGCATTGTAGGCAACAATTTCATTAGGCTATTATCTTCTACCTGGCCGACTGAATTGTCACCTGCACTTAAGGTTCGTGCAAAGAGTTTTACCTGAGTTTTGGAGGTGTCCTTGGCTATTAGTGAAACGATGTGGAGACAATACGACGGTGCACTGCCTCACTTCAGTGTGGATATGCGCAACCAGCTCAATGCTGTATTTCCTGGTCGCTGGATTGCAAGGGGAGGTTCTATTCCAAGGCTTTCGAGGACACCTGATCTGAATCCCATATGGAGAAATCTAAAGTCACTTGTGTATGAGGCTCCAGTGGATACGAAGATGGAAGTAGTTGCCAGAATTTTAGCTGCCTGTAATGTGATTCGCAACACACCAGGGATATTTTTCGGGATGCGTCAGAATCTTGTTCGCCGATGTCACGCTTGAATTGAGGTTGATAGCCGTCAGTTTCAGTTATTTTGTAAGATACAGTACAAATGGTACTTACAATTAACTGTAAATAATGTAAATAAAAAAGTACACAGTAATGTGATTTTATTCTTATTATCTCATTACGCCGGGGCCTCTGAATCCAGGTTCCCTACCTCAAATTGTTCAGTGGGGCATCATCTGTTAAATTTTTGGACGATCCTATGTAAACACTCTGTATTCAGACATCTCTTTGAAAATAGCCGCATCAGAGTTAAAGCCGTAATCTACATCTAAATCTACATCTATACTCCGCAAGCCACCTGACGGTGTGTGGCGGAGGGTACTTTGCGTATCTCTATCGGTTCTCCCTTCTATTCCTGTCTCGTATTGTTCGTGGAAAGAAAGATTGTCAGTATGTCTCTGTGTGGGCCCTAATCTCTCTGTTTTTATCCTCATGGTCTCGTCGCGAGACATACGTAGGAGGGAGCAATATACTGCTTGACTCCTCGGTGAAGATATGTTCTCGAAATTTCAAAAAAAAAAAAAAAACCCGTACCGAGCTACTGAGCGTCTCTCTTGCAGAGTCTTCCACTGGAGTTTATCATCTTCGTAACGCTTTCGCGATTACTGTATGATCTCCATTGGATCTTCTATAGCTCTTCTATCAACCCTATCTGGTACGGATCCCACACCGGTGGACAGTATTCAAGCAGTGGGCGAACAGGTATACTGTAACCTACTTCCTTTTCTTCACTTAACTTCCTTTGTTTTTGGTTTGCATTTCCTTAGGATTCTTCCAATGAATATCAGTCTGGCATCTGCTTTACCGACGTTTAATTTTATATGGTCATCCCATTTTAAATCACTCCTAATGCCTACTCCCAGATAATTTATGGAATTAACTGCTTCCAGTTGCTGACCTGCTATATTGCAGCGAAATGATAAGGGATCTTTCTGTCTATGTATTCGCAGCACAACACTTGTCTACGTTGTTGTTGTTGCGGTTGTCAGTCCTGTGACCGGTTTGATGCAGCTCTCCATCCTACCCTATCCTGTGCAAGCTGCTTCATCTCCCAGTACTTACTGCAACCTACATCCTTCTGAATCTGCTTAGTGTAGTCATCTGTTGGTCTCCCTCTACGATTTTTACCCTCCACGCTGCCTCCAATGCTAAATTTCTGATCCCTTGATGCCTCAGAATATGTCCTACTAACCAGTCCCTTCTTTTCGTCAAGTTGTGCCACAAACTCCTCTTCTCCCCAATTCTATTCAATACTTCATCATTCGTTATGTGATCTACCCATCTAATCTTCAGCATTCTTCTGTAGCACCACATTTCGAAAGCTTCAATTCTCTACTTCGACCATCATCAGTTATTTTGCTCCCCAAATAGCAAAACTCCTTTACTACTTTAAGTTTCGTTTCCTAATCTAATTCCCTCAGCATCACCCGACTTAATTCGACTACATTCCATTATCCTGGTTTTGCTTTTGTTGATGTTCATCTTATATCCTTGCAGTTAACTGTAACTAATGTTCGACCCTGGTAGCTGAGTGATCCGCTCGGCGGAATGTCATACTCAACGGCTCGGGTTCGATTCCCAGCTGGGTCGGAGATTTTCTCCGCTCAGGGACTGGGTTTTGTGTTGTCCTTATCATCATCATTTCATCCCCATTGACACGCAAGTCGCAGCAGTGGCGACAACTCGAAAGACTTGCACCAGGCGAATGGTCTACCCGACGGGAAGCACCAGCTACACAGCATTTCCATTTATTGTAACTAATGTAAATAAAAAAGTACACAGTAATGTGATTTTACTCCTATTATCTCATTAAGTCGGCTCCTCTGAACCCAGGTTTCTTACCTCAAATTGTTCAGTGGGGCATCCTCTATGCCGGTTAAATTTTTGCACGGTATTATGTAAACACCCTATATTCAGACACTTCTTTGAAAACACAGTTTGGTGTCCAGAAGTAGGAGTCCAGACAGTTTTGATCAGACAGCGTAGGTGGATGCGTCGTAGGAAACGGCGATACGTTCTTACGAGCACGTGTGGGTGAACAGTGTGTCAGATGGGGGGAGGACAAGACACGACGATGTATGCTGAAGCGGGATTGGGCGGGGCGAGGAGTCGCACATCGACGCAGCGGCGTGGGCAGCGCGGCAGGGCGAGGCTGGGAGAGCGGAGGCCGGCGGCCGCTGTCCGGGCAGAGCCCAGGCGCCACCGCTGCGCGCCGCGCCGCGCCTGCCTGTATCGACTACACTGCGGAGCAGCGTGGCGGCGCGGCGCCATCGCCAACACCAGGAGCAGCGGCAGCGGCACCAGGCAGCGCCAAATCTGCGTGCACAGTGGCCGCTCTCACCAGGACACACACACACACACACACACACACACACACACACACACACACACACTGCGTGGCTGTACAACCCTACCACACGTTGGCCCGAAAAAATTACCTTTACATTACCGCAAACTCAAAACTTATCACGTCAGTTTGTTACACTACTGGCCATTAAAATTGCTACACCACGAAGATGACGTGCTACAGACGCGAAATTTAACCGACAGGAAGAACATGCTATGATATGCAAATGAATAGCATTCACACAAGGTTGGCGCCGGTGGCGACACCTACAACGTGCTGACGTGAGGAAAGTTTCCAACTGATTTCTCGTACATAAACAGCAGTTGACCGGCGTTGCCTGGTGAAACATTGTTGTGATGACTCGTGTAAGGAGGAGAAATGCGTACCATCACGTTTCCGACTTTGATAAAGGTCGGATTGTAGCCTATGGCGATTGTGGATTATCGTATCGCGACATTGCGGCTCGCGTTGGTCATGACTATTAGCAGAATATGGAATCGGTGGGTTCAGGAAGGTAATACGGAACTCCATGCTGGATCCTAACGGCCTCGTATCACTAGCAGTCGAGATGATAGGCATCTTATCCGCATGGCTGTAACGGATCGCACAACCACGTCTCGATCTCTCAATCAACAGATGAGGAAGTTTGCAAGACAACCACCATCTGTACGAACAGTTCGACGACGTTTGCAGCAGCATGGACTATCACTTAGGAGACCATAGCTGCGATGGTGTACTAAACGACGAACCTCGGTGAACGACTGACAAAACGCCTTTTTTCGGATGAATCCAGGTTATGTTTACAGCATCACGATGGTCGCATCTGTGTTTGGCGTCATCGCGGTGAACGGACATTGGAAGCGTTTATTTGTCTTCGCCATACTGGCGTATCACCCGGCGTGATGGTATGGGGTGCCGTTGGTTACACGTCTCGGTCACTTCTTGTTCGCATTGACGTCTCTTTGAACAGTGGACGTTACATTTCATATGTGTTCCAACCCGTGGCTCTGTCCTTCATTCGATCCCTGCGAAACCCTACATTTCAGCAGGATAATGCACGACCGCATGTAGCAGGTCCCGTACGGGCCTTTCTGGATACAGAAAATGTTTGACTGCTGGCCTGGTCAGCGCATTCTCCAGATCTCTCACCAATTGAAAACGTCTGTTTAATGGTGGCCGAGCAACTGGCTTGTCACAAATCGCCAGTCACTACTCTTGATGAACTGTGGTATCGTGCTGAAGCTGCATGGGCAGTTGTACCTGCACACGCCATCCAAGCCCTGTTTGACTCAATGCCCAGGCGTAGCAAGGCCGTTATTACGGTCTGAGGTGGTTGTTCTGGGTACTGATTTCTCAGGATCTATGCACCCAAATTGCGTGAAAATGTAATCACATGTCAGTTGTAGTATAATATATTTGTCGAATGAATATCCGTTTATCATCTGCATTTCTTCTTGGTGTAGCAATTTTAATGGACAGTAGTCTATTAGGTTGGTAACAGTTTTGTTTTGCATGTTGGTATTCCGATTGCTATGGGTTTATTTATCGCTTGTCATTTTTTTTGGTAGTTCACTGTTGCTGTGTGAGTTTGCTCATCGTCATTTTGTCATATGGAGATAGTGAGTGCAGCAGTGGACGCTAGAAAATGGAGTGCGAAGTGAAGAAATCGGAACATTCCCGACATATTTCCCTGTCTGAATTCAATAAAGAGCTGACTGTAGCTGAGGCAGCCACAAACATTTGCGCCGTGTATGCGGATAATGCCACTGG
Source organism: Schistocerca gregaria (assembly GCF_023897955.1). NCBI lineage: Eukaryota > Metazoa > Arthropoda > Insecta > Orthoptera > Acrididae > Schistocerca > Schistocerca gregaria. Next base: position 251,616,531 of record NC_064925.1, read on the forward strand.
ACAGAGCACGTAAAGAAGACGGTTTTCTCGTTTTAAAGAGGATAGTTTTGACATTAGTGAATCTCCACGTTCAGGAAGACGCTCAGGGTTTGATGAAGATCTTGTAAAATAATTGATCCACAATGGTCCACGCCACTATACTCGAGAACTGCCATATCTGACGAACTGTGGTCGTTCCAACATAGTGCGACATTTGCATGCAATGGGGAAGATTCAAAAACAGCTCTAGGCCAAAATTTCAAAAATCAGTCGGTGGCCGTATGTGGATCTCTGCTTGATTGTCATCCTGTGTCGTTACTGGTGACGAGAAAATGTGTCTTGATGCTAACATAAAAAACAAAGGAATCGTTGAGCCCAAACAAAACAGCTTATCCCAATTCGATGGCGTGCATGCATCCACAAAAGATAAAGGTATGCATCTGATGGAACAGCGACGGTGTGGTGTACTACGAATTGCTTCCCTGAGGTGTAACCATCACTGCTGACTCTTATTGTCAACATCTGAGACGTCTTGCAGGGGCAATCCCAGAACAAGGACTAGGACCACAACAACGCCCGCCCGCACTCTGCTGAACTTACAAAAATCACTACACTGGAGTTGATTTGGGAAGTGATTTCGCACCCACCTAGTTCGCCTGATCTTACGTCCTCAGGTTTTTAGATTTACCGCTCTCTATAGAACAACCTTCAAGAAACTTCTTTTATTGATAAAAATACACTCCCAACATGGCTCGATGAGTTCTTCGCGTCAAAAGCACGTGATTTCTACCCCCGCGGAATCGTAAAGTTACTCCAGCGTTGGCAGACTGTTGTAAATAGTAAAGAGGAATATATTGTTGACGACTGAAGTCTCTGTTAACTTGAGGAAAAACTCTACGAAGTTTTGCACAAACCCAATACATATTTCATTCTTTTTGCAAAATTTTCCGAACAATTATCTTTTCATATTACCGTTTCGACTTGACTGGCGTCCATCTTTACACATAAAATAAAAATTAAAACCTGTATATAGCCGGGTGAGCAAAACGTAAGAACAAAATAACTTTCCATGCTATATCACTGCCAAGTAGCATACCCTGATGGAAGTTGGACCATACTTAGAAAAAAATGCTAAAATGTAGTACAAAACGTAACTGATAGAAATAACAAGGAAGACCAACAGATATGATATTTTTTATTCGAACACTGTAATTACGCTAAATTAACTGTAAATTATGATGGTCCCTTGGGCATTGCAACAGGCGAGACATCATTCTTAGTATGGTGTGTAATAACTACAGAAGGCTACGTACACTCTGCAACGTGTTCCCATGTTGGTAAGGAGTTTTATGGTAGGACTTTCCATACCACCACCAGCGCTGCTGACAACAGCTGGGCCGGCCGCGTGACCGAGCGGTTCTAGGCGCTTCAGTTTGGAACCGCCCGACCGCTACGGTCGCAGGTTCGAATCCTGCCTCAGACATGGATGTGTGTGATGTCCTTAGGTTAGTTCGGATTAAGTAGTTCTAACTCTAGGGGACTGATTGCCTCAGATATTAAGTCCCATAGTATTCAGAGCCATTTGACAACAGCTGGATGCTGGTCGGTGAATGTGGACGTGCTGCAGTACGACTCTACAATGTATCCCACTCATGCCCGATGTGATTTAAGTCGGGGGAATACGCAGGCCACTCCATTCGCCTAATATCCTCTCGTTCCAAAACGCGCGCGTGGGTAAGGAGCACAGAGACAATGTAACGCTGACCGGCCACTGTATGGTGACAAAGATTTTGAGTTCAGTGCGCCCGTACCTCTCCACACCTGGACCACCAAAACTATCACGTTCGACGGTGTTTTGTGTTCGTTAAGTCATTAATACGATTTGCAGGACTTGTTGTCTAGCGATACGAGAAAGCAGGTTTCCTAGGCACCCCATATTTGACAAATAGGCAGGACACAACACTTGATACCATTGCAAACGTCGTCGTCCATATGTGTGTTCCAGCGGAACACAACGTATTTGGTCACTGGCCAAGGAGGGTACCTTCATGCAGTTGCCGTCCCACTGTGAAGCGTGAGACAGCATTCGTTGCAGTCCTGTAAAATGCACCTGCTGTGCAATGTAGCAGTCGTCTGCTGCTGTAGTCCACCGTTGATCAATACTTCTCTATTTTGATTGGCTATCTCAAATAAACTACAGTGACGAGCACTCATTGGCCACGAATTTCCCTGCTACCTGCCTGCTTCTCTTTCTCCTCCCAGATAAATTTCCCGTTATAACTGTGGCCTGGTAACCACAGCTATGACTGTCAACGGGAAATTAACGCTTGGTAGCTGCCGACATAGTCCATTCTGGGTTTGCAAAATATACTCTGAGTTCCCAGAACCGCTATGTTCCCATAACAATTCCCGGGGTCGCAGGGCGTTGTGACAAACACTTCCGAGAACGGTTTAACTTGGCTGCGCCTGGCGTTTTGCAGCTCCCGTGAGACCTCCGTTCTATGTTTGCAAAATAGTCTCTGAGTTCTCACAGTGGCTCCAGGGGTCGCAAGGCGTCTTTACAAATATATCTAAGAACGGGTGGAATTCTCTGTGTTCAGTGTTCCGAGGGCCCTCGACCTACCCGGAAGCCGTTATCCGGCTAGCTGTTCTCGTCGCGGCCAAAGCAGCAGTTTTCCACCTTCTCTCTTTGGCTAAAGCATGAGCCGTATAGAGCTTAACTACAGCACCAGACTACAGTCTCACTAAATTAGCCAACACAAGAACTGAAGATTGACGTTTTAAACAGTCGCATCCGGTAAACTGTAAATATAATTGTGACTACGAGAGAAAATCAAAGAACAACACTACAAATAATTTAACAAACACAGTCGTATTCGGACGACATCTAAAAATAATGTGCTACGAAAAATTTAATGACAGACATTTTTGTACTATTAGTTCGCAGGGAATCGGGTCCGAATGCGCTTATTTTGGTTCACCCCATATACCTCGGAAACCACTGTACAGTCGATAAGGTACATCTTACCAATATTATGGATTTTCTTTCATTTTCTATTTGCGTACTTAGCAAGATAAATACAAAGGGCGTTCAAAACGTTTTGCACAGTGGTCTCTATTTTTTTTTATTTTTTGCAGGAGGAGAATGAAATTTTTTGTGAATGTATTTGGAACATTTAGCTATAAGCTGGTATATTTTTATTTACAGGTGATCTAAAATGGACCGTGAAGTAGGCGTCAGGTTGCTACAACGGTCGGTGATGGTGTTCCTCTTCAAGACCGGCGATGACACTGCCACATCAATTCACAGGAGGACACAGTGGATCGCAGCAGTATCCAGCGGTGGTTGCATAGGTTTAAGGAAGTTGATTTCTCTCTACTAGACAATCCACGATGCGGTAGACCATCGACGGCTGTGAGTGATGTTAATGAGGAGACCATTGATCAAATCATCCAAAATGACAGATGAGTGACGACACGACAGCTTGCTGAAGTGACTCGTTTGTCATTGGGTAGTGTGGTATCATTTGTACAGTCACTAGGGTACAGAAAAATCTGTGCTGGTTGGGTGCAATGGTGTAAAAGTCAATCCCCAGAATTTTACCAAAGTGTATTTACATCATGGAAAGAACTTTTGGTCAGATGCGTCACAGCTAATGGCGGTTGCATTGAGTAGGCTCAATGTACAGCGAAATGATTCAAGTATGTTCACAAAAAATAAAAAAAATAGACACGGCTGCTCAAAACATTTTGAACGCCCTTTATATACCTGTGCACGCACCAAAATCTCTGTTATATTATCTCCACCATCCTACACGAGATATGCAATGGTAGCACATTCTTCTTGTTCGAATACAGAGTCTCCAAAATTTACGCAACATGTTTTCGTTGAGAACTGCATCTTCTGCGAAGGCTTCTCATTTAAGATCTCCGAGAATTTCTGTTACACCAACAGTATAGAGGCCACCGTTATTGGTCACCAGCTCAGATGGGTTGGACGTGTCCAGCGGATGAAAAACAATAGAACTCCTCGGTAAATTTTGCATAGTGAAGCGAGCACAGATAGCGTTCCCCATGGTGCTCCTCTGAAGCGCGTTAAGGACCAATTCAAGAAGAAACTAAATAGTCTAAACACTGAACCAAGTAACTGGTGTGCCCGAGCATAAGACTGTAATCGCTGGCCGTACATTTTGAGAAAGAAAAGCGGAGGCAGGAAAACGAAAAATGTCAGAGGTTCAAACTTCGCCCTCAACCCTCAGTTATGTGTAATCTATGTAGCTGCTAAGCCATCAAAGGCATCTCCACATCTGAACTGCGAAGCAATAATTGAAATGTAGGAGTAAAATGGAAACTCGGATACGAAGATCAGCCGATGATGTCACCTGATCGTGCTCATACGTCATTCCTAAAACTGTTACGGATGTATTACTTCAAAACCTATTTATTTCCTAGATACTAAGTCATACTTCTGTTAACTTTTATGGAAATTGCTGCAGACAGTTTGGATGTTTGTTTATGTATTATTACTATCCCACCCTGAAAAGTATGTCTGTTAGTAATTTTTCCCTTATTAGTGAGCAATATGAGTTATAACTTCGTTTGAAATTGCTCCAGACGTGTCAGAACTCTATTTAAAAGTCACCTCCTTCGGTCACCCACTGGATACTGACGTCAGGACTCACAGGTAGAAAGAAGGTGCCTGAGCTGAAGGCAGTCACGTATAGACACACGTTCTGTTAACGTAAGTCTTGTTCCAAGGGTCATTATGCAGGATATATCGTAATGGTGTAGAGCGAGTCAGTTTAAAAAATAATAACTCAGTTGGTATTTAATACAGCTGCATTTATACACGAATTGAAGTAACAGAAAGCAATATTTACCTCAGTATTTCAAGTAAGTAGGTAAAACTTTTGCACTGTAGGAGTTACGAGTTTTCAAGTAAGCTTTCTTTTACGGTATCAAAAGAGTTGCTCCGAAAGAATTTTCCTGCTTATTTTCAAATTTGATGTTGCTATTTCTCAGATATTTAATGTCACAGGATAAGTGATCAATGATTTTGGTAGCAGCATTATTCACAGCTTTCTAAGCTGAAGTCAATTTTATTTAAGAGAAACGAAGGTCATTTTTCTTAGAGTACTGTATTTAAGAGTGTCATTATTCCTTCTGATCTGTAAGGATAATTGACAACAAATTCCATGGGAGTACATATATCAGTTAAAATACCTGACTCTTTAAACAACTGTATACAACATGATTGAGTTAGAAAACTGCAGGCGTCATCGTACTAATGTATAAATACAACAGCCAACCAAGATGATGAAAAGTTGCCTCGTAGAAATATTTTGCAGTTTCCGCAAGCAGTTACTGCGTTGGGCACACCACATGGTAGCATGAGATTTTTACATTATGAATTAATTTCTTTGTAATAATGGGTGAATTACTGCACAGATTGAGGCTGTGGTGTCTTAAAAGACTTGTCTTGTATTCTAGAGGATGGAGGCTCTAATCACCATTCTACCACCCTCCTTTATGTTTTCGTGGTTTCTCTGCATTACTTCAGCCAAATGCTGGAATGTTTCGAAGGCCACTGTTTCCTACCTGTACCATCTTTGCAAAGTAGTCGCTGGTGTAACTACCTCTGTATATGAATTATGTTTCTCGTTTCTGAGCTTTACATCGTAGCATATCCAATACCCTTGTAATCAAGGGATGAATAAAAGTACAACTACAACTGCTAATGGTATTACTACTGCAGTTACTTGACGAAGAAGAATTCTCATATCTGTGATCTCGGTTCTAGCGCAACGTGTAGTCCGGGCTCGCACTGCTCTAGAGAGGGGCAGATGCAACGGCTTTTGTGATGCTGCCCAGCCTAGCACGCTGCCCCTGACAGCCATGAATATGCAAGCCCGCAGCACACAGCGCGCTCTGATTCCGTGTATGCCGCTGCATTATTGCTGACAACATCGCCATACTGTTCTGGCTCATCGCTAATCAATTAGTAGCGTTGTCATCTTTGTTCCATTGATTCCGTTAGTTCCACTCCATATCGGCAGTACTACTTTGGTCTTCCACAAGATCGGATGCGAGGTAAGAACGTACATGCTCACCTACATCAGTGAATAAACGTGATTCAATGAGACAAGTCTTTTCTTCCGTAGAATCGTCAAGAAAAGAAATACACGGAAGACACTGACAGGATAATAGGACGCGTTTCAAGGCAATAGTTAGTAACTTCCATGGAATTAGATGGAGCTGTAGAGAGAAAAACCTGTAGGAGAACGCTGAAGTTGGAGTGTATTCAACAAATAATTGAGGTTGGGCGTAAGCTCTACTCTAAGATGAAGAGCTTGCCACAGGAAATGTATTGGTGGCAATCCGCATAAAGCCAGTCAGAAGTCTAAGCACAGGAAAAATTTGACATGTCCGAGAAGAACTCGCGGTTTGACGATTCCATGCAAACTTACTTAGGCATATAGATATTTTTAGCAATTTCGTGTGGCTCAGTGCCCTGTTGCATGTCTTTCTATTGGATAAACCTTCCGCGGCTTGCGTGTTCCTAACGTACCCAGTGTGGAAAGAGGACCTTCTTTTAACTTGTAATTTGAATCACGTGTTGTCTCTGGTGGCCCCTCACTTCGTTGAGGAATGAAAGATGAGTTAAAAAGAAGACTGAAAAATCCGTGGTCCGACAGAGATTCGATGCTGCAACCTCTTGGCTTCCAGGCTAGAGTTCTTCTAGCTTTACCACTAGACCAGCAGGAACTAGTACTAGACACTTCATCTATAGGTTTTGATGAGTGAGTTTCCGAGTGTAAAAATATGAAACATATGTAGCACTTCGACTGATTTAACTTAAAAGCTTAAATTGCTTACACGGCCAATGGACTATAGACCTTAGTATTTGACATAAATTTCAACTTGATATGGCTACCCACTCCTGAGAAAAAGGGGTCTTAACTGACTGTCGGACAGACAGACCGACAAACGTACAACAAAAGGTAAAAAAAATATTATTATGATGATGGTCGCAGTAGAGGGGATATAAAATGTAGACTGGGAATGGCAAGGAAGGCGTTTCTGAAGAAGAGAAATTTGTTAACATCGAGTAAAGATTTAAGTGAAAGGAAGTCATTTCTGGAAGCATTTGTGTGGAGTGTAGCCATGTATGGAAGTGAAACGTGGACGATAAATAGTTTGGACAAGAAGAGAATAGAAGCTTTCGAAATGTGGTGCTACAGAAGAATGCTGAAGATTAGATGGGTAGATCACATAACTAATGAGGAAGTATTGAATAGGATTGGGGAGAAGAGACGTTTGCGGCACAACTTGACCAGAAGAAGGGATAGATTGGTAGGACATGTTCTGAGGCATCAAGGGATCACCATTTTAGTATTGGAGGGCATCGTGGAGGGTAAAGATCGTAGAGGGAGACCAAGAGATGAATACACTAAGCAGATTCAGAAGGATGTAGGTTGCAGTAGGTACTGGGAGATGAAGAAGCTTGCACAAGATAGAGTAGCATGGAGAGCTGCATCAAACCAGTCTCAGGACTGAAGACCACAACAACAACAATAATAGCTAATTAACAATTTTCGGATTTTTTCCCTTTACTTTTACCATGAAACCCTACTTTTTGTCAAATCTCACGATTCAGGTAATCGGGAACTACCCTATAAGTTTGACGAGTGAATTTGCAAGTGTCGAAATATGTGACATAAATTACCATATCATTTGACTGAACTCACTTCGAAGCTTAAAATTTTGACCTGAGAAAAATTGGTCGCAATAGTTGGGCAAACAGACAAACAGATGAAGAACAAAGTGATCATATAAGGGTTCCTTTTCTACCGATTGAGATACGAAACCCTAACAAGGTGCTGGTGATGATACAAAAAAGTTGGCTGCCTTAAAACAAGTGGCCATTTGCTAGCAAATATCATAAAAGTAGCTACTAACAAATTTATTTTAGAACCCAAAAACATAAATTTACAGCTTTTCTTTCTGAGTTGTGAGGACATTTACGTGAACAAGTTTGGTATCACAGCGCAACTTTATTGACACACTTGTAGAGTTGAAAACCAAAGGGATGGAGATTTTAATACAATTATAGGGCCAAGTATTAGGATACCCTTTTGAATTAAACTTGGAATTTGTTTACCGAATACATTATTTGAAAATAAGCGCTAAAATTTTGGTTATGATTTTCTGTGTGTTCTAAAGGAAAGAAAGGAAGAGAGAGAGAGAGAGAGAGAGAGAGAGAGAGAGAGAGAGAGACGAAAATTAGATCCTGCTGTTCTATAGGCAAGAAAGTAGTTTTGGATGATTTTAACGCTTTCACGCCCTCTGGCCACTATTGTGTAAGTTAACTTTTACTGCGTTTTAGCTGCAATAGAAGTATTTTTTTCCAAATGGAAATTTGTGAATGTTGAACCTTTTCATCATGTGCATGTACTGCCAACTTTGGTTCAAATGGCTCTGGGCACTATGGGACTTAACATCTGTGGTCATCAGTCCCCTATAACTTAGAATACTTAAACGTAACTAAAATAAGGACATCACACACATCCATAACCAAGGCAGGATTCGAACCTCCGACCGTAGCAGTCGCGCGGTGCCAGACTGAAGTGCCTAGAACCGCTCGGCCTCCGCGGCCGGTGCCAACTTTCTGACATCACTATGAAACTATTATAGCAAGTCAGCCCAGCATTGGGCAGTGTGGTTGATTCTCTATATTCCACTGTACAATTAAATATTGTTACTGTCATTTTGCATGGTAATTATTGAATGACCATTTTAGAATATACAACAGAGAATATTTCGTAATTAGTTATTTTAATCCATAAAATGAAGCCAAGTGTACAAGTATGTTCTGAAAACGGGTACATATTTTTGCATAAATCTTGCTCATTAAAAAATTACCTAACAGCTTAATACATAAAGAAATATCTTCTTTCCTCCAGAAAAGAATCAGGTCTTAAAGCGTTAATTTTGATGCTGATGAACGATAAGTAGGTTTCTTTGTATGACAGAATGCTCCATGAGAGCATTCATACATTTGATGGGAGGTAGTCAGTCCTTTGGCGCCTTCTGTAGGGTTGTCTCGGAACTAACTGGTCATTGTGACCTAGTGTCTTTAGAAACTTTCGTTTAGGGTGGCAGCAGAAAACAGTGGCAATCACGACAGCACACTATTTTCTTGCTATGACGGAGTCTTTAAATATGCTCCAGGAGGATACTTAGCCTAACTTTTGTTTGCTCTCTGGAGCACACAACATTTAATGTCTACGTCGGGGAGTCAATGGCCGCCAGATATGGATACCGTACTCAGTGCCGTGTTCGCGAAAGTCATGTACTCAGATACCAGAGGAGTAGTAAAAACCTGTAGTACAGGGGTGAGGGTTGCCGTTTGCCAGTCGTTAATTACCTCCGCAATCCTTGTGATCGGAAGAGGAACGACCGGGCCCCAGCGTACGTTTATACTTGAAGATACTGCTGTCAATAGGCTGGGTACGGTGCTATCGTGTTTCACTGTCCCTGCTCATCACTCGCAGTTCTATTCACGTTCCTCATGACAACACAGCGCATTCATACAGGGAGTTTCAAAAATGACCGGTATATTTGAAACTGCAAAAAAAACTAAACGAGCAGCGATAGAAATACACCGTTTGTTGCAATATGCTTGAGACAACAGTACATTTTCAGGCGGACAAACTTTCGAAATCACAGTAGTTACAATTTTCAACAACAGAAGGCGCTGCAAGTGATGTGAAAGATATAGAAGACAACGCAGTCTGTGGGTGCGCCATTCTGTACGTCGTCTTTCTGCTGTAAGCGTGTGCTGTTCACAACGCGCAAGTGTGCTGTGGACAACATGGTTTATTCCTTAGAACAGAGGATTTTTCTGGTGTTGGAATTCCACAGCCTAGAACACAGTGTCGTTGCAACAAGACGAAGTTTTCAACGGAGGTATAATGTAACCAAAGGTCCGAAAAGCGATACAATAAAGGATCTGTTTGAAAAATTTCAACGGACTGGGAACGTGACGGATGAACGTGCTGGAAAGGTAGGGCGACCGCGTACGGCAACCACAGAGGGCAACGCGCAGCTAGTGCAGCAGGTGATCCAACAGCGGTCTCGGGTTTCCGTTCGCTGTGTTGCAGCTGCGGTCCAAATGACGCCAACGTCCACGTATCGTCTCATGCACCAGAGTTTACACCTCTATCCATACAAAATTCAAACGCGGCAACCCCTCAGCGCCGCTACCATTGCTGCACGAGAGACATTCGCTAACGATATAGTGCACAGGATTGATGACGGCGATATGCATGTGGGCAGCATTTGGTTTACTGACGAAGCTTATTTTTACCTGGACGGCTTCGTCAATAAACAGAACTGGCGCATATGGGGAACCGAAAAGCCCCATGTTGCAGTCCCATCGTCCCTGTATCCTCAAAAAGTACTGGTCTGGGCCGCCATTTCTTCCAAAGGAATCATTGGCCCATTTTTCAGATGCGAAACGATTACTGCATCACGCTATCTGGACATTCTTCGTGAATTTGTGGCAGTACAAACTGCCTTAGACGACACTGCGAACACCTCGTGGTTTATGCAAGATGGTGCCGGCCACATCGCACGGCCGACGTCTTTAATTTCCTGAATGAATATTTCGATGATCGTGTGATTGCTTTGGGCTATCCGAAACATACAGGAGGCGGCGTGGATTGGCCTCCCTATTCGCCAGACATGAACCCCTGTGACTTCTTTCTGTGGGGACACTTGAAAGACCAGGTGTACCGCCAGAATCCAGAAACAATTGAACAGCTGAAGCAGTACATCTCATCTGCATGTGAATCCATTCCGCCAGACACGTTGTCAAAGGTTTCGGGTAATTTCATTCAGAGACTACGCCATATTATTGCTACGCATGGTGGATATGTGGAAAATATCGTACTATAGAGTTTCCCTGACCGCAGCGCCATCTGTTGTTGACAATTGTAACTACTGTAATTTCGAAAGTTTGTCTGCCTGAAAATGTACTGTTGTCCCATGCATATTGCAACAAACGGTGTATTTCAATCGCTGCTCGTTTAGTTTGTATTGCCGTTTCAAATATACTGGTCATTTTTGAAACACCCTGTACATAACGTATTAACTCTGCAACGTCTTCTACATTGGTGTCTGTATTAACTGGTGAAGCTCAACGAGCCTTTCAGTGCATTCTTTTTATGAGATTTATAAATTATTAACATTGATCCCCATTTTGTGTGTATACCCCATCCAATCGCTCCCTTGTCCTTGAAAGCGACATACCTTCTATTTCACTGGTACTGTACATGTAGGCACCGAAATGAATGGTTCACCATTATTCACAATTCGTTTTATTCAATTAAGAAATCATCAGTTGTAGAACTTTATGGTACATTTGTTGCTTACAACGAGGATGTGATGTGTGCACGTATGATTCACTAGGATTTTCCCCCTTGATTGTGATGCTGTACATAAAAACAAAGCAAATTAAGAGACCAAAATGGAGAATAACAAAATGCAGCATTACCGATAATGATGTCTTGTAGTAAAGCAATATTTTTCGGATCGCAAATATTACGGGTGAGAATGTCTACCCGCACAGTACCTCACCTCCCGCTGGCATTCGTCTCAGCTGCCTACTGCATTATTGGTCACTGAAAAGTTTTTATTGTCAACAGAGTCTCTGAAATTCATGGTTATCTTTGACCTACAGTCTGTCATGTACAAAGACAAGGTGCAAATGCCATAACTTCTTCTGCCTTTGCTTCATTACCCCTTCTTCTTTTCGTTTAATTATTGTTTATTGCTGACTTTTTCTTCGTTTGGAGTGTGTTTACTTTCCTTTTTTCTAATATATTTCAAGGTAGTTTCTTGTATCCTTCATTCGCTTAAAAACTTCATCATCCCTTATTCTGTTTGGCATTTTAATTTTCTCTATTCTCCTTCACAAATATTTCACCTCGTCATGTCCACAGCTCGTGGTCTTGCGGTAGCGTTCTCGTTTCCCGCGCACGGGGTCCCTGGCTCGATTTCTTTCGGGGTCAGGGATTTTATCTGCCTCGTGATGACTGGGTGTTGTGTGTTCTTCATCATCATTTCATCCCCATGGATGCACAAGTCACCGAAGTGGCGTCAAATCGAAAGACTTGCACCAGGCTAACGGTCTACCCGACGGGAGGCCCTAGTCACACGACATTTTTTTTTCACCTCGTCCTTCCTTACTGTCCAGATTTCTGAGCCATATTAAGTACTCTCGAAATAAAACATTTTGCAAATCTCTCTCTTCGATCAATTCCAGTTGCTCTATGGGAATTTCTTCTACCTATAACTGCCTACAGACTCCTTATACGCCAGAGTCAGTATTTTTAGGAAAATCGGTAACAAGTGGCACTCCGTTGGATCGATATATTATTGAATTTCTAGTGTGTCGCTCGCGTTATCTGGAGTGACGCAGCCGGACAGCCCTCTGCGTGGTCATCAGCGGAATAACGCAACACAACACAACGGCGGTCCCTAGCGTGGCCCATCACAGCCTGTGATTACACGCTGCCCTTCTACCGTTTACACACGGACTGCGTGTCTTCGTTAATTAACCTGCAGGGTAAAAGAGGGACGGAGGCAGTGAGAGCGTGGCGGCGTTGCCATTTTAGCAGAGGGCAGCGTACCAACCAATAACGCCCAAACCTTGCCACCTAGATGGTGTTGCAAGAGCAAAGGCGACAGCAGATGCGCGCGTGCGTCCAGCATATTCCCCTTCGCCCTCTTCTCCTGGTGCCAAGTCGCTCCGTCCGAAGTTCGAGACGCGTGTTGGCAACATTTCCGATGTTGCTGTGCCTGTCTCCCAAGTGAGTTCTTCGTGGTGTGTCTCCTTTTTATTCTTAATCAAACTCAGTCCGCGTGCCTTACTAAGGATACTGACGCAATCACGACCGATCAGTGGTTCTTTTACTCGAATTTCGAGAGATTGCCAGAAGTTAGACGTCTGTGTCACAACCTTAATAATTCCGATAGGCAACTGTCGACTTTTTAGGCTGCTGCAGTCTGGTGTGCCATTGGTGGTCTCGGCAACGATCTTCGACAGTACGCACCGTTTCATCCATACCACATTGGCAGGGTATCTGGTAGACTTCGAACATCCGCAGTCCGTGGTCATCCTTGACACTACCCTGCCGTTCCTGTGTTTTAGCTGGTGGCGGAAGACAGTTTCCACTCGATATTTTCGAAGAATTCGTTCCATCTTTCACGATAATCGACCACAAAATTGAGTAAGTATAATATCCGCAACCACCTGAGGTTGCTCTTCTGTCTCCTCGTTTTGTAGAGTCGGTATAAAACATAGGGCTCTCCAAATTTGCCACTCTCTGTAGCCGTTTTTCCTGAACACCGTCCTCAGATGTTCAGGTTCTTGGTTGGGGCTCTCATTGTCGGAGAGAATGTGAGCCCTGTATGCCAATTTAAGATACTCTACCATCTTTATAATTTTGATCCTAAATGTGAGTTTCAGTACACACTGCAATGATTCCTCCACTCGTAATCCCAAAAGAAAATAGTAGAAGCGTTTTTTCGGAGACTAAAGCCTCGGAAATTACTAGGAATTCTAAAACTTGCAAGCAACATTTAACACAGGATATTTTTCCAGTGCTTATGTGATGTCCTGCCTGCATGGAGGGTCTTGCGGCTTGACCGCCAAAAGTCTAACAAGGTAACTGTACACATTCACAGACTGATCGTACCTGATATCTGCTATCTACAAATCCCACACGTTTCGTGGGTCGACAGGTAATACAGGAAAAACACAAGAATTTGAGTCAGAGAAGACAGAAATAGGAAGACTGTCCGCCTGAGAGAAAAAAACAAACACTTCCTTAACATTGGCATAAACGACTGAAAAAGAAAACATTGCTCCCGTTTACACAATCGTATAGCCATAGTCACCAGACTTATCTCCGTAATATGTACCTTTGTGTGGCTTTCTCCTGTGGTTTGTGCTTTACACAAGATGAGTAAAAGTACTGTACTTTATGTGGTACAGCGATATACTTTTGTAGATGCACGTAGCGGCACCTGAGAATACTGCCTGCGAAATTTATTGCAAATAAGGCTAGTAGCACAGAAAAGACACATTTAAAAGTCTTGTATGATGCAGCAGTTTTTCTCGCATCTCATTATTTATGACGTCATGTCTCCTGAAGTATTATAGGTAGGTGGTTCGTACCTCCACAGAGATTGTTGCCCGACAGCAAGGGACATGTGTATCAAGTTTGGTGGAAATCCGTCCAGTGGTTCAGTCGTTTTCGAGGTGACTTGGAAAACACTAAAACACACACACACACACACACACAAACACACTATATGAGAGAGAGTGAAACAACAACAAAAATGTAAGATGCCGACGAAGTGAATATCGGATGAAAGGTTCGCTCCCAGAGTGACCCCGCTACCACTGGCGAAGGAAATTCGCTGAGAAGGACAGCCGCAAAAGCAGTGAAGGTCGCCCCCGACACAGACCTTGCTCCATTAGTCGCCGAGCGGAAGCAATTTAAGGGCGCACGAGAAGCAGTTGAACAAACCGGTGACCTCGCCCTGCCCGACTCAGAGGGCGGGGCTCCGGGACAAAGTGCTGCGGATGCATCCAAGGGCGGCCACGTCACGCGACCACCGGGGCTCAGCGCACGGTTGTCAATCAACACTTGAGAGAATTTCTATCCAGTGTACGTAATGAATGACGGGTTTCCCTGAAAGTGGGTTTATTCATAAACGAGACCAAATGGCCTAATCTAGTTTCCATTATTGTCCTATAATTCAAGGTTCTTTTTATGAGTCTATAAGGTAGCGATGACAATTCAGAGTGATCGATGAGAGGATACGGAACAAAAAGTGTCTAATTAACATACGTCCGAAAATGTATGGTTTCGGCGCTAGAGACCATTTATTCGATCATACATTGTTACAGAAACTGCAGTCTAATACGCGCTGTACCGTGCATCCACAGTTAGAGTATGCGTGGAGTCCTCCAAGAGGGTGGTACTGTTCCTCGTACTTCATACCCTAGCACCCACTCCTGCCATAGTAATGGGTAATATTGTATCCGATTCACTTCCCTTGCTAACTCTCCTTGTAGTGAATGTTATACAGCGTTGTACACAATGGTTCCGTATTCGAATCGAGAGCTTGCGGAAAGGCAAATGGCAAAGGGTTGCGGGCAGCACCTTTGAATCAGGAGACCTAATCCCGCCAACAACAACCACAGCATTGAATGTTTGCATCAATGTTTCGCCGTTTGTCTGAGACATGGTCTATTCAGGAAGCAGAAAATCATGAAGGACGTACCCGAAATGTTCGGACACCAGACTTGGAGGAAAATGTGACTGACACTGTGGAAGGCGACCGCCATGTCAGTACCAGGCAGTGACAGCGTTTGCAGGGCTTACTAGCAACAGACTTTTCACATCGGCAGCAGTTTTGTCACTGGTTTTTTCAAGAGGCAACCACGATTCCGGGATTTGTGTCATCCATCCTATTCACAGATGAGGCTAGCTTTGTGCGAAGTGGTATCTTGGACTTTCTTAACAGTCACTTGTGGGATAGCATGCAGAACCCCTATTGTATGGTGACAGGCCTCGTCAGTATCGGTGCAGCCGGAATATGTGGGCCGAGATAACTGGCGACCGTGTTTTGGGACCAGTCTTCCTTCTACATCACCCAATTTGCCTTAACTATCGGAGTTTCTTGTGGGTGACTTTGTCTCCCCAGCTGGAAGATGTGCCACTGAAGATTCGAAGGGTTATGTGGCTGCTACAAAACGGTGCTCCAGTCCCCTTCGCCATTAACGTTAGGACGCGTCTCAGTCGTGTTTTCCCTGGTCGATGGATCGGACTAAGTGGTCCAACTGCATGGTTTGCTCGTTTACCAGATCTAGTTGTTTTTGTTGTTGTTGTTGTTGTGGTCTTCAGTCCAGAGACTGGTTGGATGCAGCTCTCCATGCTACTCTATCTAATGCAAGCTTCTTCATCTCCCAGTACCTACTGCAACCTACATCTTTCTGAATTTGCTTAGTGTAGTCATCTCTTGGTCTCCTTCTACGATTTTTACCCTCCACGCTGCCCTCCAATACTAAATTGGTGATCCCTTGATGCCTCACAACATGTCCTCAGGGTACTTCTCGTTGACCTGGAATCATGAAATTTTGCAAGAAGCAAGGTTTCACAGTACAAAAAAAGAAAAAAATACGAAAACGGTTAAGTTGTAATTATATCACACAAAAATATTTCTTTCGTCCTTTTTTCCGAATTCGAACTTCATTCTCGAAAGACACGGAATTTCAGGGATTTATTATTCGCCAGCATCAACGTTGATGATAGGCAGATATCGTCGAGATTCTGAATTTCCGCGATTCATGAACTATCTACACGCATAATTAAGTTTGTAAGGAACCCTCAGAGTCATACTCGCACCTGAACAATTTATTGAAATAATGTGAATAAATATTGCGTGATGTGATAATCTGCTGAGACTCAAAGAAATAAGAACAGACTACAGAAAGAAATCAGAACGGTAAATGAGAACACGAATCTGGAATTGAAATCGCGGCGACGGTAGCGAGTTCCTCGGGGCAGCCAGGAGCGAGATAAATAAAAAAAGCTGCCCGGGAGTTGTGAATATTCATCGGCGGCGATCTCGGGGAGGGAAGGGATGGGAAGGGAAGGGATGGGAAGGGAAGGGAAAGGGCGGCGACCCACTGGTGGTATCCACGCCGGCTGACGCCGCTGCGGCTGCGTCCGCCCTGCCCCAAACTTTGGCCGTTTATAAATATTCAGTTACACCGGGAAGCGGAAGATACTCACTGCCTGGAGACTGCAAATTACGTGTAATTAAATTACCCTGCTACAACAACGCCTTAATACAAGAGGCGAACTCTGCGCCCTGCACGTCTTTTCTTCGTTACTCTATCGACTTGTCGTAATAGTAATAGACAATGTAAGATCAGCATGTATGCAAGAAACGTACTTCGTTAATGCCGTGGACAAGAAACAAACGCACAGAACAGTATCTGTTTTCAAGATGAGCGTCTCAGCTGAACTTAATAAAAGGAAATCAACTGGCATTATGCTGTAATTCAATAATGAATAGACACAGTCTTCAAACTCTATAGCCGATATTCTTCCGCAGGAGGAGAGAGGATGGGGAGGGTGGTGAGGGACAAAGTAGCTGCATCATCTACTCCTGGAATCTGGGGTACAGACTTTATGTTTATTAGAAAATCCTCGTGCATTCTTGCTATGATTGTCTATGATCCGACGAAATCGGAGATGTAGCAGTCCAGAGCGGGATGAAAAATACCGCAGTTTTTTTAAAGTTTATTTCAGTTGTTTCCCAATGAAGTGTATTAATTTCGTGATTATTTTTGATATCATAAACAGGATGTTCGATATCGTTTAAACTTCTTCTGGATCGGATTTTTAATTTTGAGCGAAAATTTAACTTCATTGATACATGAATAAAAGTAAAGTATCTTGTGACTACTCGTTGACAGCTCTTGATGTACTCATAATACGAGGGGCGTTTGAAAAGAACGTGCAAAAATATAAACTACTTACATGTTTGGGGTAAACTTGTTTTTATTTTTCGACATAATCTGCTTTTAGACTTATGCACTTCGTCCAGCGCTGTTCTAATTTGTTGATCCCTTCCGAATAATAGGAACTGTCCAAGTTTGCAAAAATAGATATTAGTTGCTACAGCCACTTCCGCGTTTGAATAAAAATCTCTGCCCCGCCAGCAATTTCATCAGATTGGGGAACAAATAGTAGTCCGAGGGAGCCAAGTCTCGAGAATAAGGGGGGGGGGGGGGCGGGAATGTGAAACGAATCGGAATCCTATTTTCATTAATTTTGCGACCACAGCTGCTGCGGTGTGTGCTGGTTCATTGTCATGATGGAAAAGGACTTTTTTGTGGTGCAATCGCCGGAGTTTTTCTTGCAGCTCGGTTTTAAACGGTCCAATAACGATGAATAATATGCACCTCTAATAGTTTTACCCTTTTCCAGAGAGTCGTTGAGGATTGTCCCCCGCGAATCCCAAAAGACGGTCGCCATAACCTTTCCGGCCGAAGGAATGGTCATCGTCTTTTTTGGTGCAGATTCTTCCTTGGTAAGCCATTGTTTGGATTGTTCTTTGGTCTCAGAAGTATAGTAATGTATCCATGTTTCATCCAGTGATGAAACGACGCTTTAAGTCCTGCGGATTCTTCCGGAACAGCTGCAAACCATCATGCCCTTCGTGGAGGACAACTGCCTTGGCTAGCAAGATTGCTAGCTGTTTAGCCAACTGAATACGTATGGGACATGATGAAGTGACTAACTAGTTCTCAAGTGCCTGCAAGAACCGTTGCCGAATTGCAACAAAAGGTGCAAGATGCTTGGAACAATCTATTACAGACTGGCATTCGGCATCTTTACGACCGTTTGCATGCGATAGTACACACTTGCACCGGCGGCAGAGGAGGGTACACGGTGTATTAAGCGATTGTTTGACGGCGCTACTTTAGTGTGACGCCTCAGTTTCATTTGGTCTGACTTTGTTATCATATACTCCTACAGTGGTGAACTACCTTGTAACTCGACGGCGGATTGTAAAGGGACGAGACTTCACTCAATCACATCGCGGACGCTTAGGTGGCGACTGAGCTCGGATCATATTCGTGTTGACTGCTGAAATCAGATTGACAGGAGATCGTGGAGGGCCAGTTTCACACTATGCTCAACAGACTGTGCTGTGTCTGGATTTCCACTGGCCGCTAAGATGACCGCGTAACCGGGAAAACCCTTCCGTTGGGGAAGACAATGGCTACTTGTTTCTCATGGCCTCTTTTCGCGTTGAGCGCACAATTAAATCTTATCCCAAAATTAATAAATATTGAACCATACGTGTCGCTGAAGACCCAGTAAGCTCATTTGAAGCGCAAGAGGTGGACGATTGCGCGCTTGAAGACGCGTCTTCGATTTCCGCGTTGGTTTATAAGTTATTGTAAGTTAAATGTTATAAATAATTCCTGAACTGTAAAAGTGGATGTCTCTGCAATGCATTAAGCGATTGCAACAAACGAGGTGTATAGAGATACATCTAGTAGAAGTATATCGGACTGTAATCGTACATTTACTGAAATTATTCACATATTTAAATGAGAGGCCTCCGGATCGAATCCGCCCAGAGGATTAACGACGAGGGCTGGTGAGCCGGCCAGCCTGGATGTGGTTTTTAGGCGGTTTTCCACATCCGGCTAGGTGAATCCTGGGCTGGTCCCCACGTTCCGCCTCAGTTACACGGCTCGCAGACATTTGACAACGTTCGTACTATTTCATGGCTTACACTAGATGCAGTAAGCTGGGTACACTAATTCTGTCCCTGGGGGGTAGGGGGCGGTAGCGACAGTAAGGGCATATGGCCACCCTCTGACACTAACATCACCAAATCCATAGTAACAAGGCCGACGCCGCGTTGAAGTAAAACAAAGGCCCAAAGCAAATGGTGAAAAATGATTTAAATGAGAGGCCGGAAAGTTGTTTTCGTACAATTAAAAACAGCTTTCTTACTAAATAAATAAGCAATAAAAGTAGCAGCAGTGATGTTAACTTTAGATAATAGGAAATTATTTATTGTATAATTTGAATTGTTAGTTACTATTTACATATATAAAACCGAAAACGGAGGAAAACCATAAAAATTATTGTTTATAAATAAACTGTGGTAGATAAAAGTGATAACGGCACAATATTTCTCGTAAAATTTGTGTGTGATTTGATGTATCATATGTATATAAGAGGCTAAAATTAAGAATTTAGGCAATTTTCTCGCTGAGTAGTCTAACTGACTTCAGTGATGCTTGACTGAGGTTTCCTCGGTGAACAGTGGCAATTTGGAGGGGAGTCTAGTCCGACGCTGTTGGAGGATTTTAGACTGCGTTATGAGAAAGTTTTAGATTAGGAGGAGCGGCAAAATAGATGCTAGTTGGTGTGTGTGAATTATTCAGACTTCCTGCTTTCGGACATAGGTATTTTTCGGCATCTGATGAGCTTATCACTTTTCGGGTTGCGTGTGATACAAGCCGCACGTATAAGGTTTCAGTGTGTAACCGTTGTGGAATTTCTAGTTTGATATACTGTGAAACTTTAACTGGTTTCTAAAGATAACTCACGCAATTAATCGTGGTTTCTTCCAAGATCTTAAGAAACTCGTTTAGGCTCTGAAATTAATTTATTGTGAAGTGTGACTTTCGATTTCTTTATGTGTTATTATTGGAAATAAACTCAAATTTGTGAAATTTTGAAAAATACGTGAGTGCGTGCCTGATTTCTTGTGTAGCAAATCCCGCCTGCGTTTGTATTAAATACTTCTGTGGAACATTGGGTATATTGCAGCGAATGTGAGTTGGCACCCCATAGACGAAACGTATGCAAACTTGCGTAAATCTTTTCTTGCATTAGCACATGGGGGCTTCGATCTGATACTATTTAGAACTTTAATTTTCGAAGAGTTGATGAGAGAGACTTGACTTTATTTCGTCATCCACACTACACGCACATTCCCAAACAACCAATGCAGTCGTAACCTTCACGTGACCTTGTCCTTGAGGGTGTTGCATTTTTTCGGGCAATTTAGATGTGTTTGACTTTTTCAGACACTTCTGATCATAATATGTATATTCCGAAATCGACCATATAGTATATGTTGTATAAATAATCTATCTATATCCGAATCCCGCTCCAGCTACTGCCGGGTCTGGGTGCTGATGAGACCACTCCATTTGGCTCGGTCCTCCCACCACTTTTCTTCCTCCACTTGCTGCCAGGTCACAACTCTCCTTTCTACAGATATTCTCACTCCCATTTTCCACAGTGTTCTTGGACGCCCTCTAGGTCTTTTCCCATCAATCTTTGGTTCTTCCATAATTTTGGGGAGTGTCTGCCCATGGATCCTCTTAACATGCCAATACCATCTTAATCTCTTTCTTTCAATTTCTTCTCTCTTACTTTCTTGTTTGAGGTCCTTTCTAACCTCTGCATTCCTTACTCTGTCCATTATTGTTCTTCCCTTAACTCTCTGAGAAATATCATTTCCCGTGCTTGCAGTCTGCTCCAGTCCCTTTCTGTCATTGTCCATGTTTGTCCACCATAGGTGACAATAATTCTTATACATAAGGAGTTTTGCTCTTTCTGAAACTTCATTATTCCAAATCAGGTGTTTTATTGGTTGGTAGAAATTGCCTCCCTTCTGTAACTTCCTATTAATTTCGTTAGTTATTCTTCCATCCCTAGATATTTCACTCCCTAAATAAGTAAAACTTTCTACCACTTAGAGGGGTTCTCCATTCAAGGTTATATTTTCGTTGTTCCTTTCTCTCTTCCAAATACCATTACTTCACTCCTATCTTTATATATTTTTAATCCATACCTTTTCGTTACTTCGTTCCACGCATCAAGCTGTAACTGTGCATCTACCTCTTTATCACCCCATATTACCATATCATCTTTTTGTCTTTTTCTTTTACTATATCTTTAACTGCCCTATTTATTCAGTCCATCACAACATTAAAAAGTGCAGGAGATAGAATACTTCCTTGCTTAAGTTACAAATAATCATTATCAATAAAGTGCAGCCTGACGGAGTTTGTAATCTTTCATGTAATTACATTATTTCTCTTCTAGTGGCAGGGATCAGATTAGTGACGGCATGAGCTATCTTAAAAAAAAATAAATGAAAGCAGCTACTGTTTCGCGACGTGTAACGAAGTTGGCAGTAGGCACTTAATCGCAGCTCTCCTCCGCTCCCGAATGCTGTTTGCGCTCTGTATCTGCGCACGGCGGCATTACAAAATACGGACCGCATCACTTAAGTTATGTTTCTGTTTTGCATATAAAATGGACGCTGCCTGCAGCACACTAATGCGGCGCGAAATGCGCCCGTCACGGGTTATAACGCCGAACGGCCGCGTCATAAAGAGCGACTTTTTGAAAACTAAATTACTGCCGACCATTATGCATTTATGAGGCTTAACGGTCTGTGACGTGTTTTGCCGACGGCAGATTAAATGTTAAAACGCAAGCTGCCCCTGATTTGTAGCTTATCGCCGTTAATATGGAGTGCAGAAATAGTCGCATATTTCCAGAAGCGAGGCGGGCGCGCGGTGGCGTCAGGCGCAACAAATTTCGGTCTGTTTCTCTCTTCGCTTTGGCCGGAAAAAGATGCCGAACTGTACACGGGGCGGACAAAAATATGGAAACACCAAAAAAAACACAGCACATTATGAAACCCAATACGGTGTAGGGAAACTGTTGGCGTTCAAAACAGCTTCCAGTCGTCTCGGAATAGATAAATTCAGGTCCTGTACGGTTTGCAAGGGAATCACGCCATCTTCCCTTTGAAAATAGTGGAAAGTTTTGGCAACAATGGTGGAGGCGCATAGGAACCATGCGCACTTCTGTCCAAATGCTCCATAATATGGAGACCTGATGACTGTGGCTGCCAGGGGAGTTGCGACAGTTTAGTCTCGTGTTCACAAAACCAGTTCTGGACGATGACAATTGTGTGAACAGGGGCCCTGTCGTCTTGGAACGCAACATCAGCATTGCGGAACAAACATTACACTGTGGGCTGGACCTGATCTGAAATCCTTTAATGTTTTTTATTTCAGTCTTTGATCACAATATGAATTCTTTAGACGATGGGCGGTTTCAGTCCGTAATGACCATCCTCAGATCTTTTTTACACCATGTCCTAAAGTGATTAGGTCATAATGGTGTATAAAAGATCTGAGGATGGTCATTACGGACTGAAACAGTTCATCGTCTAAATAATTCATATTGTGATCAAAGACTGAAATAAAAAACATTTGACAGTATTGCATCACTGTTTGTATACGCGACCATGTCGCAGTTGATGATCTGAAATGATGGGCACATAATCCTTGGTAGTGATACAGCCTTGCATAATGACTATGGGGCCCACGGACTATCGCTGTACGGCTACACAGATCATCACCTACTCCCGCCATGTTTCCCTCTTGGAACGTATACGCGGCCAGAAGTTGGAATAGCACAAAGCAAGACTAATCCGACTAAATGACACTGGTGCTGGTAGGGTTCGCGACCCTCAGTGCTTTTCGAGTTGTATTATTTTTCGTCACAATCCTCTTCAATGCCCTTCTGTCGCGATCACTCAACACACACTATTCTGTGACTTAGAGGCTGCCGGCCGCGGTGGTCTAGCGGTTCTAGGCGCTCAGTCAGGAACCGCGCGACTGCTGCGGTCGCAGATTCGAATCCTGCCTCGGGCATGGATGAGTGTGATGTTATTTAGGTTTAAGTAGTTCTAAGTTCTAGGGGACTTATGACCACAGATGTTGAGTCCCATAGTGCTCAGAGCCATTGAACTTAGATTCTGAGGTTTTTTTGTTTCCCCTCTATGCAGTATATACCTTCAACACGGTTCCTCTTGAAACACCAAACTCCTCGGCTATCCTGATTACGCAACCAAACACCATACGAGCACCAACACTTTGCCACGTTCGGATACACTTACCTCTGGCATAGCTACACAAAACAATGTTGTGACCGCGACTGACACTTTCAACGCATTGAGGATATTGGACAGGTGCTGCTTGTGGTCTAATAGAACAGCCCACCCTCTGCACTTGCGTGCAAGCGTGCTTGACGGGTGAGCAACCGTCTGAACATTGGAAGCAATTTTGGGAAGCGAGCAGCACCGCATCACTCTAAGCTAAACAGTATTTAGGAAATTCTCCATTCTATGTTGTTCATAGTAGTTGTACGGGTGTTAAAGGTACCAAAAATCCGTCTTTACAACTACTAAAAATGTGTCTCGATTTTAGTACGTGCGTTTCGTTTTATTAACTTAAAACATTACTAGTCTGTAGAATGAATCATATTTACAGTTTTGGTGTGCATTTAGATCTAAAAACAGTTTGTTCCGTAAGCTTATGGTGTGATCTCTACCTACGGCTATTGTTTTTAAATTTCCGATTACATGTGGAAGCGTGGTCTGTATCCACATTACCCAGGTATTCACACGTTTGGCACGGCTGTTTATAGTCTATTTCAGTGATTCTTGCAGCGCTATATATTTATTGACGTACAACACGACACCAGAAGGCGTCATTTGGGTGCGGTAAGGAATGTAATGAGGTGATCGGATCACTCTGTCAGCCGTTGTCAGCTTTCTGGGCGTTGGAACCGTTACTACTCGTTCAAGTAGCTCCTCAATTGGCCTAACTACGGTGAATGCATCCTGTTCCAATCATTCTTCCAGGGAAAAATCCCAAGAAATAGGCCTACTGGAAGTAAACCCCGAGTCCTCCGCGCTGCCAGCTCAGCAACACAGGCGGACGAACTAAATACTACTACATAGGTTAATTGCTAGCGTGTTTGCTTCACGGAATGTCCACGTGTTTTGGTTGGGTAGCGTTTCAGCTTTTTGTCGGACTTTATCCTCACGCGCAAATGAACCCAGAGGTTTGACGGGAAAAAATCGCAACACCAAAAAATAATTAACGTACAGTAATGAAATTTCGGGAATACATTGCCTTTGTAAAATATTTAAGTGAATAACATCGCAAGAAAACAGGATAATGTGTCATTGCAACTGTGGAATGCTGGTACATTATAACCCGGCGTAATCGGCAGAATGTTGAATGCAGGCATGCGAATGTGCATGCATTATGTTGTACAGGCGCCGGACATCAGTTTGTTGGATAGAGTCCCATGAAAAAATGAAATGTCGTGTGGCTAGGGCCTCCCGTCGGGTAGAGCGTTCGCCTGGTGCAAGTCTTTCAATTTGACGCCACTTCGGCGACCCGCGTGTCGATGGGGATGAAGTGATGATGATAACACAACACCCAGTCCCTGAGCGGAGAAAATCTCCGACCCACCCAGGCATCGAACCCGGGGCCTTAGGATTGACATGCCGTCACGCTGACTACTCAGTTACCAGGGCCGGACGATAGAGTCCAATGCGTGCTGCATTAGGTCGGTCAATACTGTGGCGGTTATTGTTGGTTGAGGATGACACTGGAGTTAAAGTCCGATGATGTCGATTGGAGACCGATCTGATGATCGAGCATGCCAAGGCTACATGTGGACAGTGTGTAGAGTATGTTGGGTTACATCAGCGGTATGAGGTCGAGCGTTATCCTTTTCCAAATCCTGGAATGCTGTTCATGAATGGCGGCACAACAGATCGAATCACCAAACTGACGTGCAAATTCGCAGTCATGATGTGTGGAAACACCACAAGAGTGATCCTGCTGTAATAAGAAAGCGCATCCTGTGCGATAAATCCAGATGTAGGTACAGTTGTCTAGCACGTAGACAGGTTGTTTGCAGGCCCTGAGCTGACCTTCTCCTACCCAAAACACGGTCATCTTTGCCACCGAGGCAGAACCAGTTTTAATCAGAAAGCACAGCTCCAGTGAGGTCTCGCTTGACACCACTGAAGTTGCAAATGCTCTGGGGACGGTGGAATGTACACTACAAGGCGTCTGGCTGGGAGCTGTCTTTGAAGTAGCCGATCTGTAAGAGTTCGTTGGGTTGGGTTGTTTTGGGGAAGAGACCAAACAGCGCGGTCATCGGTCTCATCTGATTAGGGAAGGATGGGGAAGGAAGTCGGCCGTGCCCTTTCAAAGGAACCATCCCATCATTTGTCTGGAGCGGTTTAGGGAAGTCATGGAAATATTTAAGCCCTCCGATGGTGGACGAGCGGTTCTAGGCGCTTCAATCTGGAACCGCGCGACCGCTACAGTCGCTGGTTCGAATCCTGCCTCGGGAATGGATGTGTGTGATGTCCTTAGGTTAGTTAGGTTTAAGTAGTTCTAAGTTCTAGAGGACTGATGATCTCAGATGTTAAGTCCCATAGTGCTCAGAGCCATTTGAACCATTTTGTTGTGTTTATGAGGAAGATACCGTTGGAGTTTATAGGTGGAGGATCCTGAAAAGAATAAAGTGAGACCACGTTTTGTGCTTATGTATTTCAATAATGGTTCAAATGGCTCTGAGCCCTATGGGACTTAACATCTGAGATCATCAGTCCTCTAGAACTTAGAACTACTTAAACCTAACTAACCTAAGGACGTTTGCAGCAGCATGGCCCATCAGCTCGGAGACCATGGTTGCGGTTACCGTTGACGCTGCATCACAGACAAGGGCGCCAGCGATGGTGTACTCAACGACGAACCTGGATGCACGAATGGCAAAACGTCATTTTTTAGGATGAATCCAGGTTCTGTTTACAACATCATGATGGTCGCATCCGTGTTTCGCGACATCGCCGTGAACACACAATGGAAGCGTGTATTCGTCATCACCCGGTGTGATGGTATGGGGTGCTATTGGTTACACGTCCAGGTCACCTCTTGTTCCCATTGAATGCACTTTGAACAGTGGACTTTACATTTCAGATGTGTTACCACCCGTGGCTCTACCCTACATTCGATTCCTGCGAAACCCTACATTTCAGCAGGATAATGCACGACCGCATGATGCAGGTCTTGTGTGGGCCTTTCTGGATACAGAAAATTTTCGACTGCTGCCCTGCTCCAGATCTCTCACCAATTGAAAACGTCTGGTCAATGGTTGCCGGGCAACTGGCTCGTCACAATACGCCAGTCACTACTCTTGATGAACTGTGGTATCGTGTTGAAGCTGCATGGGCAGCTGTACCTGTGCACGCCATTCAAGCTCTGTTTGACTCAATGCCCAGGCATATCAAGGCCGTTATTACGGCCAGAGGTGGTTGTTCTGGGTACCCATTTCTCAGGACCTATGCACCCAAAGTGCGTGAAAAAGTAATCACGTGTCAGTTGTAGTATAATATATTTGTCGAATGAATAACCGTTTATCATCTGCATGTCTTCTTGGTGTAGTAATTTTAATGGCCAGTAGTGTAGTAGTTTAGTGATGTCTGTATATGAATTGCTCTTCTTATGGTTCAAAAATTTAATGTATATCACCCGATAAAATAAAAAAGTACCTCGAAATCAAAAACTAACAGAAAAGAACGCGACATTACACAGTCGAAAACAAATGTATGTCTCATGAACCAAACACGTCAGCAGTTAAGATTAGTAGAGAGACCCAAATATGACGCAGATACTAAGTGGCCCTGCGTGTTCGTGGGGATGTTGGCAGGCCACAGTGCGCGGTTGCTGGAGGCAAGCTGTATGTGCGCTCCGCCCTGTTCTTCGCTGGGTGTACCGCTGCCCGAACAAATCCCACACCAGCCGCCGCGGAAACCCCCGGCGGGCAGCTATCGGAATTGATGGATGCGATCTGCGTGTTTGCGACAAGGGAAGGGGGTGGGACGAGGTGGGGGTGGGAGTGGTGGTGGTGGTGGGGGGGGGGGCGGACGGAGGAAATTTCATCAGGAAGCGGCGCTGGCCGTTCATTACTCACCCGGCGGGGCAGGCAGGCGGCCAACCCCCGGCGCGGCGAGGCGCGTGAGAAATGCTTACACGACCCGCCACCGGCTGTGGCCGATCGGCCCGCTGCGTTTCGAGCGTTTCGCACCGGCCGACGGGCGAGCGATACGCTGTTTATCCCGCTCTCATTTCACGCTGCCGTGCCCGGGTTTCTGCAGATACGCACAAAACGTGAAAGGCGAGATTAAAATTTCGAACTGCACGTGTGATCGAATATATATCAGTGGTCACGATTGCCTTCGCGGGCTAAACTGAGATCAGCTTAACTATCATTTACGCCCTCTACTTCGCTAAGATATATTACTAATCATTAAGAGTAACATTCTTCTGGACTGAAGTTTTTTTTTTCTGCAGAATATACGGCTATCTGTCAGAGTTTCAGGAATATGTTAATTAAAACAAATATTATTTTTGATGAAGGAGATAATCCCTATTGTGTGATAGTTGATTAAGAAATCAGGTTCCCCGATAGAATAGAAGGCGTCTTAAACCTTTTGGGTCAAATTCAAACATGTGATAGCACGTCCACCATCTACATCTTCATCTACATACATACTCCGCAATCCACCATACGGTGCATGGCGAAGGGTACCTCGTACCACAACTAGCATCTTCTGTCCCTGTTCCACTGCCAAACAGAACGAGGGAAAAATGACTGCCTATATGCCTCTGTACGAGCCTTAATCTCATTTATCTTTGGGATCTTTCCGCAAAATATCAGTTGGCTGCAGTAAAATTGTACTTCAGTCAGCCTCAAATGCTGGTTCTCAAAATTTCCTCAGTAGCGCTTCACGAAAAGAACGCCTCCTTTCCTCCAGAGACTCCCACCCGAGTTCCTGAAGCATTTCCGTAACACTCGCGTGATGATCAAACCTACCAGTAACAAATCTAGCAGCCCGCCTCTGAATTGCTGCTACGTCCTCCCTCAATCCGACCTGATAAGGATCCCAAACGCTCGAGCAGTACTCAAGAATAGGTCGTATTAGTGTTTTATAAGCGGTCTGCTTTACAGATGACCCACATCTTCCCAAGATTCTACGAATGAAACGAAGACGACTATCTGCCTTCCCCACAACTGCCAGTACATGCTTGTCCCACTTCATACCGCTCTGCAATGTTACGCCCAAGTATTTAATCGACGTGACTGTATCCTCCTACAGTCACTCAACGACGACACCTTCCCGTACACCACAGCATCATCAGCAAACAGCCGCCCATTGCTATCCACCCTATCCAAAGGATCATTTATGTAGATAGAAAACAACAGCGGACCTACCACATCTCCCTGGGGCACTCCATATGATACCCTCACCTCCGATGAACACTCACCGTCGAGGTGGCTTCTATTACTTAAATAGTCTTCGAGCCACTCACATATTTGGGAACCAACCCCATATGATCGTACCTTAGTTGGGAGTCTGCAGTGGGGCACCGAGTGAAACGCTTTCCGGAAGTCAAGGAATATGGCATCCGTCCGATACCTTTCATCCATGGTTCACAAGATATGATGTGAAAAAAGGGTCAGTTGCGTTTCGCAGAAGCGATGGTTTCTAACAAATAGTTGGAAATGCATTTTTATTGTGTTATCGACATACACAGCATACAGTGTATAATAAAAACGTAGCTCATCGTAATTGTTGAAAGCGACGAGCGCCAGCCTCAGTGCATGCAAAAAAAAAAAAAAAAGGTTCAAATGGCTCTGAGCACTATGGGACTCAACTGCTGTGGTCATCAGTCCCCTAGAACTTAGAACTACTTAAACCTGACCAATCTAAGGACATCACACACAACCATGCCCGAGGCAGGATTCGAACCTGCGACCGTAGCAGTCGCACGGTTTCTGACTGCGCGCCTAGAACCGCGAGACCACCGCGGCCGGCAGTGCATGCAAGGCGACGGCATATGAAGTTGACTGATTTCTGATGCCTGTTGCACCAGGAGACAGGCAGGTTGGATCCTAGCAAGTAAGTCATCTGTTTCCACCGGAGTTTCATGTATCAACGTGTTTGCGTAACTCCAGAGGAAAATGTCCGAAAGTGTGAATTCCGACTACAGCGATGGCCATGGGACGGAAACTCTGCTTCCAATCCAACGATGAGGATATGTGCTATTAACGTGCTCCCGGTCATTAACAACGAAGTGGGCTGGTGCACCGTCGTGTGAGACCACATCCTTTCGCGGATAACTAGAACTGTGGCAGCACATCTCGCAAGAACACGTGTACAAGTCAGACGGGGACACAGAAAATAAGGTCGTACTAGATGATCTTAAACAATGCTCGCCCATACGTTGACAGAAAATCGTTGGTGGAGGCCATCGATGTGGGTGGCGTGTGTGGCATGGGATCTGTCCTCACTGCAGACATATCTCTGCTGTGGCTTTTGAAAACACCATCACGGTAAATGAGGCCTCATCCGCGAGCGATACAAACTGTCCGAAGTTCGGCAGTATGGCACTGTGGTGGATAATTCATTGACAGAAATGACCGTGGGACTCAAAATGCGTTGGTCGCAATGCTTGCACATGGTCTTTGTGACATGTCCAAAAGAACAGATACCTCATATATATACAGAGTGAAACACCTAACACTTGCGCCGGCCGGAGTAGCCGCGCTGTTCTAGGCGCTACAGTCTGGAAACGAGCGACCGCTACAGTCACAGGTTCGAACCCTGCCTCGGGCATGGATGTGTGTGATGTCCTTAGGTTTACTTAGTTCTAAGTTCTAGGCGACTTATGACCTCAGAAGGTAAGTGGCATAGTGCTCAGAGCCATTTGAACCATTTTTTGTCACATGTAATGAGGAGACCGGTCGGCCTAGTTGTTCTGGGCGCTTCAGTCTGGAACCGTGCGACTGCTTCGGTCGCAGGTTCGAATCCTGCCTCGGGAATAGATGAGTGTGATGTCCTTAGGTTAGTTAGGCTTAAGTAGTTCTACGTTATAGGGGACTGATGACCTCAGGTGTTAAGTCCCATAGTGCTCAGAGTCATTTGAGCCAAGGTTGAAATGGCTCTGAGCACTATAGGACTCAACGTCTGAGGTCATTAGGCCCCTAGAACTTAGAACTAGTTAAACCTAACTAACCTAAGGACATCACAAACATCCATGCCAGAGGCAGGATTCGAACCTGCGACCGTAGATTTGAGCCAAGTAATGAGGATAAAGGGCAAGGGGCACGACATTATTAGTGTGTGGATAAGTTGAGAATTTGGGTGTGACGGGAGGCGTGGTATGGAAGTCCACGCAGTTGCGTTGACCACTGTGTCCGGATGGTGCAAATGATTCAAATGGCTCTGAGCACTATGGGACTCAACTGCTGACATCCTTAGCCCTCTAGAACTTAGAACTAGTTAAACCTAACTAACCTAAGGAAATCACACACATGCATGCCCGAGGCAGGATTCGAACCTGCAACCGTAGCGGTCACGCGGTTCCAGACTGAATGCCTAGAACCGTACGGCCACTTCGGTCGGCCCGGATGGTGCAGTGGTCAGCTCCTCTGCCTAGTAAGAAGGAGACCACGGATTCGAATTCAGGTCCGGCAGACAATGTCCGTAATTCCTTTGTGTCTCGACATATTTGTTAATCTGCATGTTCAGCATTTATAAGCAGTCTTGTCCGGTGAGCTTATCTTCTGAATTACATTCGTTTAACGAAATGGATGGAAGTAGATGCAATAACGTGCAGGAAGGACGGGACGAAGAGCACGAAATCACCCAAAAGGCTGAAAATTTTAAAAGTAAATAAAGAAACATCTCCTAAGCTGAGGCTTATCTTCATTTCGCCGTCCCTGGAAAGGCGTACGCTTTGGAGAACGTGTTTTTAAAGGAGTGGGCTGATGACGGCGAGGTGTGGGGCCGCAGCAGCCGCGTGTCCCACGGGAGGCGTCCCGCGCTTGTTTGTACACAATGCCGATGCAGGCGCCTCGCTAATGGATTACTCCGGCTGGCGGCGCCTGCAAACAAAGCAGCAGCGCCAACGGCACGGCAGCAGAGTCCGCTGGTTTGGCGCGCGCCGTCCACCAGCGGAGTGCTGGAAGCTGCGCTGCGCTGCGCGGGAGTTTCAAAACAGCGGCAGGCGCCGAG
The DNA here is from genome assembly GCF_023897955.1 of Schistocerca gregaria. Lineage (NCBI taxonomy): Eukaryota > Metazoa > Arthropoda > Insecta > Orthoptera > Acrididae > Schistocerca > Schistocerca gregaria. Next base: position 251,648,109 of record NC_064925.1, read on the forward strand.
CCTGCGACACACACAGCAACGAGCGCGTGTTTACACAGCGCGCCCGACGAGAGGTGTTTCGTGCTGCGTCAACGTTCGCAGTATTTGGTTACTCAAAATAATTAGGCAGCCAATTTCCTAGAGCTTATTGTCCATGACTTTGTAGCTTAGTAGGAATTCTGTTGCAATGGCATTCGATCCTTTCTGTGTTACAACGACCCAGAGTTGTTTACCCTAATTTCAAGATTAAATGTTAATTATGTTTATAGTTTTACCGTTTGTTTTTTGTTACCGGTCTACTGTAGAACCCTTGAAGTTTCTGTGCAGCCGTGTCTCATTCAACACTTTCGCCACAAGGAGCGCTGTGTAAGCTACATCGTAAAAATGGCTCCCCCCCCCCCCCCCCCCCCCCAGGAGAAAGCTCAGTGCGTCGTGTGGCTAACAGAAACCAAATCAACGATTACTGTGCAGCGAACGTTTGTGTCCCATTATGGGAAGAAAGCACATAATGTCAATCAGAACGTGGATGGGAACCCTTTTATCAACGGGATTGGTTTAGAAACGGACACGCGGCGGCAAAACGTCTCTTTCGGAAAATACCGGGCAGCCAGTTCAAGCCGCATTGACGGATCGCCATAGAAATCGAATGGACAAACGTCGTGGGAGCTTCAAGTGCTCAGGAGTTCTGTGCATAGAGTGGTTCACAAACGTCTTAAATTGTACGCGTACATTGTCCAAACTGTTCAGGCATTACAACCAGATGATCGTCCAAAACCTGAACAATTTACAATGGGCATCTGAACCGTCTGTGAGGACAATGTTTTCTTGAAGCCTGTGTGTTTCTTTGCTGAACCTACATTTCATGTTTCCGGCTCAGTTAACCGCTATATGTCCCGACCCGAGGATCAGAAAATCGTCATGTAGTACGATAATACATTAGGGACGGCACAAAAGTTAATGTGTGGTGTAGGTTAATTTGTGATCGAGTGATTGGTCCATTCTTCTTCCTAGAAAGCAATGTAAATGGATCTATTTGCCTACCACGCTGGTGAGTTATGCCGTTCCTCAGCTACAGGACATGCAAGACACTACCATCTTTCAGTAAGATGGCACTCCCGTCGTTGGGCTCTGGAAGTCCGCGATTTTCTTAATGAAACCTTTCCCAACAGTTGCACTGGCAGAGACGCCCCAGTTCTACGACTCCTGGTATATATACCGAGCGAGGTGGCGCAGTGGTTAGACACTGGACTCGCATTCGGGAGGACGGCGGTTCAATCCCGCGTCCGGCCATCCTGATTTAGGTTTTCCGTGATTTCCCTAAATCGCTCCAGGCAAATGCCGGGATGGCCCCTTTCAAAGGGCACGGCCGACTTCCTTCTCCGTCATTCCCTAATCTGCTGAGCCCGATGACCTCGCTGTCTGGTCTCCTTCCCCTAACAAACCAACCAACCAACTCCTGGTATAAACTGACATTATCCCCTTTGCTTTCTTCCTTTGGTGGTGGAGGGGGGTGAGGGGGAGGGTGTGTCTGAAAGATATTGTGTACTGCGGCATTGCGCAACGCATCAGAGATGCAATTGGCACAATCGCACCAGACATGTTGATAAATGTGTGGCAAAAGTTTGAATACCGGCTTAACATTTTGCGTATCACAAGGAATGCACAATACACTGGAGTGATTTAAATGTTGAAGTCTGTTGCTCGTATTAAAATTTCTCTAAGGTTTAAAACTTAACGAGTAGTGGCACGGATGGCGTAATGCGTGTTTCAGTTACCGAATTCAGTAAATCTTTACATTCATCTACTGTCATTTGTACTCAGGTGATACATGCCAAAACGTTTCCGATATGGTTATGGCCGCACAACAGGAATTAACGGACTTTGAAGGTGGAATGGTAGTAGTAGCTAGGCGCATGGGACATTTATGGAATCCTTTATTTACCCTGTGCGAAAGGGAAGTTGCGGGGCAATCATAATTCGTTAATTCGTTCTCAGTTTCCTACGCGCAAAAGTGTGTGTGTGTGTGTGTGTGTGTGTGTGTGTGTGTGTGTGTGTGTGTGTGCGTGTGGTTTTCGTTACCATAATCCGCCATCATCCTGCTGAGGTCTCTAGTGGAATCTTGCTCGTGTGGTTTAAATGAACGCAGATGTTCCATGCTCTACCATGCTCCGGCCCGGTAGTTCAGTGGTCAGTGTGTCTGCCTACCGTGTGCAGAACCCGCGATCAGTTCGCGGTACTGCCAGGAATTTCTCCTTGGTGGGAGGACCAGATTCGGGTGCAGTCAGCCGCATGATGCTAAGTGAGATGCTTCGTGATTGAGAAGTTGTGACACCAACAACGCAACGGTGGTAGTAGTGGTGTGCTGACCCCAAGTCTCTCCATACCGCATTCAGTGACCCCACTGACTATGGGCGACATGGGGTCGGTCCCAACTGGTCTGCTAGGACCAGATCGCACAGATTAGGTTGCTATGCTCCATGCATCACACTTAGGTGACAAAAATCAAGGAATAGCATATGCACATATACTGATGACGGCAGTATCGCGTACACAATGTATAAATGGGCAGTGCATTGGCCGAGTTGTCATTTCTACTCAGATGATTCATATTAAGAGGCTTCCGACGCGATTATGGCCACACGACTGGAATGAACAGACTTTGAAAGTGGAATTGTAGTTGGAGCTACACGCATGGGACATTCCATTTTGGAAATCGTTAGGAAAGTCAATATTCCGAGATCCACAGTGTCAAGAGTGTGTCGAAAATACCAAATTTCAGGCCCTCCCTCTCACTACAGACAACGCAGCGACCGACCTCCACTTAACGACCGAGAGCAGCGGCGTTTGCATGGAGTTGTCAGTGCCAACAGACAGCAACACTACTTGAAATAATCGCAGAAATCAATGTGAGACTCACGATTAACGTATCTGTTAGGACAGTAGGGCGAAATATGGCGTTAATGCGCTATGGCAGCAGACGACCGACGCGTGCGCCTCTGCAGTTCCTCTCCAGGGCTCGTGACCATATCAGTTGGACCCTAGACGAATGGAAAACCGTAGTCTGGCCAGATGAGTCAGGATTTAGTTGGTAAGAGCTGATGGTAGTGTTCGAGTGTGGCGAAGCTCCCACGAGACCATTGACCGAGTTGTCAACAAGGTGTTGTGCAAGCTGGTGCTGGCTCCCTAATGGTATGGGTTCAAAGGATCCGATAATTGACAAGAAATGATAATGTTAGGCTGCTTGGAGACCATTTGCAGTCATTCATGGATGTCATGTTCCCAGACAACGATGGAATGTTTATTGATGACAATGCGACTTGTCGCCGGGCCACAGCTGTTCCCGATTGGTTTGAAGAACTTTCTGGACAATTCGAGGAATGGTTTGGTCATCCAGATCGCCCCACATGAATCCCAGTTAACATTTATGGGACATGATCGAGTGGCCAGCTAGTGCACGAAATCCTGCAGCGGCAACATTTTCGCAGTTATGGCTGTAAACGCTGCCGGGGCTAAATATTTCTACAGGGTACTTCCAATGACTTGTTGAGTCCATGCCACGTCGAGTTACTGCACTCCGGGCTGAGAGATGTCCGACACAGTGTTAGGAGGTATCCCATGACTTTTGTCACCTCAGTGTATAGTGAAGTTTTGTTAAACACCGATTTATAACGATTTCCAGGTGATTTTCTTGATTATATTAGCTACTTAAAATAATGCATTTAAGTCCATCAGTAAAATGTAAATGTTGTGTGACTAGGGCCTCCCGTCGGGTAGACCGTTCGTCGGTTGCAAGTCTTTCGATTTGATTCCACTTCGGCGACTTGCGCGGCGATGGGGATGATATGATAATGATTAGGACAACTCAACACCCAGTCCTTTGGCGGAGAAAATCTCCGACCCAGGCGGGAATCGAACCTGGGCTCTTAAGATTGACATTCTGTCGCGCTGACCACTTTTTTCCCCTTTCATTTTGTTCCATATAATTTGTTGCGTTTGGTCTTGACTGACGTCACAAGGCATCCGTTCAAGCTGATCGTTGATTCCTTTACTCAGTTTTTTTATTACAGAGGGCGAACTGCTCTCTGAACACGCTGAGCTACAGTGCCGGCATCACTCAGGTAACTGGGGCGGACAGTCCATCAGTGATAGTTAATGAAGATAAGTGGACTCGCTACACCAATTACATGAAATTTAGTTTTTGGAATTTTGTGGTAAGTTCTACGGGACCAAACTGCTGAAGTCATCGGTACCTAAGCTTACACACTACTTAATGTACCTTAAACTAACTTACGCTACGGACAACACAGACACACCTATGTCCGAGGGAGGACTCGCACCTCCGTCGGGGTGAGCCGTGTGTATTATCATTGCATTTATTTCCATAAAATTCATTTACTTAGGATCACAGGTAAAATGCTAGTACTCAACCTACGCGTAGTACCATAATATCTAACTTTGAAGTGTGTGAAGGAAGAGAGGGAGTGATTTACTGTTCAGGTAAACGCATCACCAGCTGTCCGCTATAAGCTTTATTACTAGCTGCACTCTCCACAGCAGAGAAGGTTGAGAGATTAATTTCTCGGATGGCAACAGGTTAAGTGTTCAAAGCTTTGTTCAGCAACACCGTTGATACCAAATGATTGAAGTTGAAAACGTCGATTCCGTTTACACGATTATATGTCGAAGATAGTAACAATCGGTTTTTTGAACATTTAGCGTGTTGTCCTCGTGGCAATGAAGACCTGAAGATGTTCTCATCTGTAGAGCGAAACTAAGAATGAAGCTAATAACACATGACATGTCGCAGTTTTATCTGTACCATAATTCCTAACGGACGACATCCTTAAAAGCGCTACCTGCCTTTGTTCTATCAGCTTTGAGTAACATTTCAACGGGAACTGAAGTATCTCACAACTGGCTTAGCACCGAACGTCCACAGCAAACGCTTATCTCTCCTTTCTCGTCTGGCGTTGCGCAGAATCAAACATGGTCGTGGTCTTACATTAGTGTGACCAACTAGGATTCGTCGTCCTGCTCGTAGAATTGCTTCTTAATAACTTCCACTGCCATGTTTCCACACTAGAAATAAATATGCGATAAAACATTCCTTCTAATGACATTTCAAAATACGAGGGGCATTCAATAAGTAATGCAACAATTTTTCTCTGGAAGCAAATTGGTTTTATTCAGGATTCCAATACACCATATTATTCCCCAATCTTCTGGCTACAAAAACCTACTTTTCATCGTGCAATGCGACGACATCACGCCAGCTTATTGGGAGAGCCTGCCGGCTGGGATGACCGAGCTGTTCTAGGCGCTACAGTCTGGAACCGCACTGCTGCTACGGTCGCAGGTTCGAATTATGCCTCGGGCATGGATGTGTGTGATGTCCTTAGGTTAGTTAGGTTTAAGTAGTTCTACTAGAGGACTGATGACCCTAGAAGTTAAGTCCCATAGTACTCAGAGCCTTTTGAACCAATTTTCTTTGGGAGAGCCTGTGTCCCTGCATGCTACTATTCTACCGGCCGACATCTATGCCAATGTCTTACAGAATCAATAACCTACCCATCATCCACGTACATGAGAGTGTCCGCACGTTCGAGCATTGCAGGAGTCACAGCTGCGTGTGGCAGAAAGGCACGCGGTAGATCGGATAGGCATGCGCGATCTTGTGGCGATGGTGACAGACGCCTCGCCTACAGATTCGCCGTGCTTTTGTTCACTGCCAGGTCAAGGTAGACATTCTGCAAGCCTGTATAAGTACTTGCGATTAGGCCAAACAGATGCAAGTACTTAGGTACGAGATCCAGGCTGTAGGGAGTGTAGGGCGGATGAAGATTCCAGCCGGCACGCACCCTTGAGTACCCCATCTGGTGGACGAGTGTGTCAGCACTAATAAAACAGAACCCTCCAGTTGTGCAGAGCCGTATTTCACTGCGGTCCATCGATGAAGTCGAATGAGAGTGTCCGCACGTTCGAGCAGTGCAGGAGTCACAGCTGTGTGTGGGCGGACGGCACGCGGGAGATCGGATAGGCATGCGCGATCTTGTGGCGATGGTGACAGACGCCTCGCCTACCGATTCGCCGTGCTTTTGTTCACTGTCAGATCAGGGTAGACATTCTACAAGCGTGTATAAGTACTTGCGATTCTCTGGTTTTCCGCCAAAAGAAACTCAATACAGCTCTCTGGTTGGAACGCACGCCATTTTGAAGGCCACGTATAGCGCCGCCACCTGAACTTCATGAAACCGTAGTGATTTAAGCAGGAATCTTCCACGATGTCCCACAACAAATTCTGCATTTTTTTCAACCGAAACTTTCCCAGATTTTTTTTTTTTTTTTGCATTACTTATGGAACGCCACTCATACGACTGAGAAAGAGAGAGAGAGAGAGAGAGAGAGAGAGAGAGAGAGAGAGAGAGAGACAGACAGACAGACAGAGAGAATATCAGCAGCGGAGACGCATAAGGGAAACGAAACAGTCTGAGGAATGTGGTCTGCAGCTGTGAACGATTCCTGCCGAATGTCTTTAGCGGGAGGGGTCTGCGCTTGCTGCCTTACTTCAGAAGACGCTGAAACTGTATGTATACCTAAGATGCCGCTGTGTTTATCAAACTCTAGCACCAGCGCCCTGCCGAATGGGCCTCGCACATCTGTTGGTGGGACGTTGGGACGTCAGCAGCTGACTGTGGTGGTTACGATAGGACATTCGTGGAACTATACCAGCATAGGGAGTTAAAGCTTTTCATTTTTCAGGGATTACCTAAATGCTACCATGAAATACTGAGGTAAAATGCACTTTGCAGTCGGCACTCGCTATCCGCACGGGCTGTGTGACGGACATAATAAGGATTAAGATCAATTTGCCAATGCTGCGGTGGGATACGAAGTGTCCACCTTTAGTTCTGAAGAAGCGCTAAATTCTAAAGGACAAAATCAGACACAACAGTGCAGAACCTGATTAGCAAGAATGAATAATCGCACTTCACAAGCTATTCAGTCAATAGTTTTATAATCCACAAACAATGGGTCTCAACTGCTGTGGTTGATGTTTGTTTGTAGGTAGGCTTATTAACATGTAAATAGCTCCTCCAGTAACAAATCAGTCGCTTAAAATTCGAAAGATTTTTTCCCCCTACACGTTTGTACCATATTAATGATAACATATCTCCCCACTTTCACGATTCATTTATCCATTCCTTCGATCTCGGGTCTGTTTTAAATTAACTTGGTTACTAACTAGCGGATGATGAGTTTTCAGATCTTACCTACAAGACAGATTTAAACCATCCACAAGAGTTTTTTTTTATTACAAAAGCAATAGCCGCCCGATTACCGATGCTTATTTCCTAATCTTTGATCTCTAATTCAAAATGGCTCTGAGAACTATGGGACTTAACATCTGAGGTCATCAGTCCCTTAGAACTTAGAACTACTTAAACCTATCTAACCTAAGGACATCACACACATCCATGACCGAGGCAGGATTCGAACTTGAGACCGTAGCAGCAGCGCGGTTCCGGGCTGAAGCGCCTAGAACCGCTCGGTCACACCGGCCGGCAATCTGTAATTCATTGCTTTAACGCAAGAGAGAAAAAATTCACACAAGAACTACATGATTGAACATGAGAGCTTTAGAGAAATGCCCAACAATATCGAGTGGGTGCCGAGACAAGAACATGTTGCACAAAAGAAAGAATTCTTAAATTAGCATTTTAATGTTGTTGATTTATCAGTCCTCTGCTGCTATTACTGTTATATGTATATGCTAGATTATTACCGTCTGTTTGCAAGTGAACAAAGGCATATTTGTTTTACTTGATTTTTTTCTACATGGGATCTCCCTGTAAAAAAAAAAAAGAAAAAAGGAAAACAACTGTTAGTGTTTCGTGAGAGTCTACTGACTGCCAGATATATAGTTGCAAGTCTGTGGCCTACACCTAATGCTCTACATCTGCTGATGTCTGCAGCCAATGTATAGGTGACAAAAATATGTGGAAGTTACTCGCAGAAATAAGCTTCTTTCACATTTTCTAAGTTTTCAATACATCAGTTTTAACAGTACACGCTGACGGCAGTTACAGCATGACACGAAACAAAACAAAGCGATTTACGTTTCTAACGGCTTTCTCGTAAAGATTCTGTAGATACGGTATCGGAAAATTGTGTTGGGCTGGAACGCAGATGGGGTTGAGAACAGTTGGCAAATATTTTGAAATAGCGCTACTCGCAATTCACAAGTGATGCAGAATAATTCTCTTGTATGGTTTTTTTTTACAACTTGGGTTACGTTTGTTTCGTTCAAAAGAATTAACTGGAATACTATGATAATTTTTTTTTATTTTGGACCGTTTATAGCCAATGGAAATTCATCTAGAGTTGATGAAGGTTATATGAATCTGTTACTCTCTTTTCAATAGTTATGAAATAATTGAACGTGTTCAAACGTGAATAACAAAAGAAAGAGTTCGGTATATTTTACACGAAAAATTAAACCATGAGAAACGCTTGCGCAATGTGAGTACAGCATCCGCTGAATACAGACCAAAATTAAATGTAAAAACAAAGCTTTCAGCAATGTTTGGAACGATTTAGAAATAGTTTTGCTCGCCGATTTACTTCTGTTGATGAGAAGTGAGCCTATCAGTTCTAACCAGGAAAGGAACAGTTATAAAAGCAATGAGGGTACGACGGCAGTTCCGTGCAATATAAGATAATTGATTATCTCGCGACGTGTGAAGCAATAAGTACCTAATACTGCTCAAGTCCCGTGGAACAAACGGATAATTAATCAAATATTTGAAAAAACTGACAAAATGTTTTTTTGAAATGATTAGTGTTGAAATGAGAAATAAAACATCTGACGCATGTTGGAATCATGTTCAGAATCCTGTAGAGTAGCTGACATGGCCGTACGTTAGTGACGTAAGGAGACCGCAGAAGTTCCACCAGACAGACACCTTCTATTACTCTTTAAAATTAGAAGATTATAAGTTAAATATTGAACATTAAATTCTCAATCGGTACCTCCTTTGCTGTAAATGTTTTCGATCATCGTTCAAGCACGCGCAAAATGTTTCTTGAATCTATTTTATTTCTTACTTTTGGACAAATCATTTCAAAAAGTATTTGACAGTGTTTTTGTTCTCCAGTTTTTTTTCAATTCTGACGTTTTGTTCAGAAAGCATGAAACATAAAGTATTTAAATATCGAACGGTATTCTGTTATTATCAAGAGTATAGAGATCAGGGAGAGGCAGAGGAGCTTCAATGTAGGCTGTAATTTGTTATTTTTCGACACTTTATTCTCATAGCTAGCAGTTGTTCGTGAAATATTTCAATTTCCCCCTAAATCGCTAATATAGTGTCCATGATCACACTGACTACTTTCAGGTAATGAAATATTTTATCTGCAAAACTAGACCTATGTGATCTGCGAGCCAGGTAAAGCCAACAATTACCACTGGATACTGCTGCAGTGGTAATTTCACGTTAGGCAGGACGTCCCGAGGGTTACGAGCAAGACAGGTCGCGGGGCGCACGTCACGAAGATAGTCTTGTGCTCGCTCGTTCGCTCAAATCATCAGACAAACTGCGTTTCTACACCTGTTAACTCGTAACTAGGCGGGTACGTACAAAATAAAGCTGAATCTTCTACTGGAATCCGCTATTATGGAATCTTACTGTTATTGGTCCTATAATGATGGGAAGTCCATGGGCCTAGTTATAATTTGTTACGGGTATACTGGCGTACAATAAAATAAAATAATGCTAAAATGATTATTAGTTGCATAAGGCACCAATTCCAGCATGTAATGAGTACTTTTAAGGAGAAGAGACTAAATGCTATAAACAAGCCGCTATAACATTTATATAGAGTATTGATCTTAAATTAAATTTTGCTGTAGTACTGTTAAACAGTAAGACTTAATAATAGCAGATTCCAGTGGACGATGCAGTTCTCGTAAGTACTTACACGCCCAGCTGCGAGTTAACAGTTTTGGAAACGTATTTTGTCAGCTGAGCTGAGCGAGCGAGCGAGTTCAGGACTACCTTCGTCACGTACGCGCCGCGGCCTGTCTTTCTCCTGTGCCTCGGGACGTCCCATGTGATGTATGTCCTGTGTATCGTGTGGTTGGTTTTAACGTCCACATTCATGTCAACGTCAGCTGCCTTGTCCCTTTTGAGGATCGCTTTAGCTTACCTGACGATTATGATGATAGGGAAGATACCCAGCCTCAGTGTGAAACTAACACAAAATTTGGTACATCATGCAAATAGTGGATCCTGTACGACGGAACATTCATTAGAAAAGAGAGTGAGGAGTTGTTTGATCAGGTAGAGTTTTAAATACCCCCGTTTATTTTCCTTATTGGGTTTTATGTAATTTACCGAAGCGGCCAAACAGTTAATTATTATGATTATATGACCGTGTGCTTAATGGATGAAAGGCTATCGGTTTTTCCGCTGAGGTTTCGGGGGTACTTCAACCGAGTTCTGAGACTGAATAGTGGAATGATTGAAAGTTTGTCTATTATTAAGGACCATAATGGTTGCGATGTACAAACTGATACGTATTTTCTACTAACACACAAATTCTGAGGCAGTTGCTACCTTCGTTTACACGTCTAATTACAGTTATATCTTTTTATTGGTTGCTGATCTTCAGTACTTCGTCACAGGCAATGCTGATGGTTAACATTCACAACAATCCCCACTGAAAGCCATGGTTGTCGCTGGCCGACGCAGTTGACGCGAAACACGTAATTCGGCACTTGGCACTTTCTGTTTCATATCACTCGCGAATCGGTATTAGTGAGGGTCAACCCCACGACGATCAGGGAGACGTGCTCACTCGTCATACTCCCCTGAATTTTACCGCTTACAACTCACTCGACCACCATTCTTGCCCGTCTCTCCAGTACCACTGCTCGCTCGACACACTCCAGTACTATTGCTCACTCAACACTCGTCTCACTGCCTTCTGCAGCGCTCGACAATCGACTCCTGTCTACTATCGACCTGGGCGTCGGATACTAGCATCTATATTCGTGGGATCGTGGATCCCTTACAAGTTGAATGGCGAACCTCTAATTAAGGGGTTTTTCCCCAAATAAGACTATATGGAAGTCGTATGTGGGAAGTTTGGAAACTTTCCACAATCGCACTTTAGGGGTGGATATAATGTATATATTAAAGTGTTCTCGGGATGTAATCTACTCGCTGGAAAATCTTAGAATTACTGTATATTCGTGGACGTAGCAAAGAACTTCTTTGGGAAATTAGCGCGGATTCGACCTAAAAAACATACAGGCTGGCAAGATTTCTGGCTGGCCTGTGTACCGAGTCGGTGAGGATCGGCCAGCTGCCCTCTCCCATTCACCAGAGCCGCCCTTTGGCTACGTCAAGGAGCGCTGCAGTCGCTGTCAACAGAAACAAAACACGGCGCTCTGGCGGCCGGGGGCTGTCAGGCACGGGAACAATGGCGCCCATTATGTGTTTCCGGTAGCGCTGCGACGTCCTCATTGCCGGAAACGGAAACACAAAAAGTTCCTGTTTCATGTTGGGGTATTAGAGGTAAACAAAACGGTCGTGTTCAAATACAGCAAGAGTCTTCACAAACGTTGAAAGGCCAAAGAAATCTACTACGCAGCATTTGTCATTTAAAAAAAAAATATTTATATATTTTATTCAATATTTGTTCATAAGACCTAACACTCGTCCTACTTGGTTGTTGATAGCTTCGTGTTGCAATTATCGTCTTTTGATTTAAAATGAGTTACATTAAATTTTTAGCAACTAGTTTTCAGAAGAAACATATTTCAATGAACCAGCTGGAATACTCAGCAGGCATTAACAAGAGTTAATACACCGATTGTATGAAACTCATATGAAAATAGTGTCGAATATCATTTTTCAAGGCATTATAGTTTTAAGTTAAACTAATGTCAAATGAAAATAATAAATCTGTTTTTAGAAGTGAATTCAGTGACCGCTGCAAGAACTGATATAGTGCTCTACTAATAAGGGGCATGTTCGCATACGTGGCAATCAGAGGCCTGTTAATTCTGTTAGTGCTACGTATGCGAACATGCCCATGTTCACAGGGTACTTTTTAACTGTAAATAGATTTCTATTGACAAACCTATGTTAATGTGCTGTATTTTATCTGCCGTAATGGAACAAGTCTTATGCCCAATTTTTTTGGACACTGGAAGATGACTGTTACAGCTGTCGAAAAGGTTTGCCAACAATAGACTAATTTATGCGATCTTAGGCATGGACCGCGCGACCGCTGCGGTCGCAGGTTCGACTGCTGCCTCGGGCATGGATGTGTGTGATGTCCTTAGGTTGGTTAGGTTTAAGTAGTTCTAAGTTCTAGGGGACTGATGACCTCAGATCTTAAGCCCCATAGTCCTCAGAGCCATTTGAACCATTTTTTTTAGGTATTGAATATTTTTTTCCAAGGAAAACGTAGACCGCTCCTTCTAAATTCTCAATATGAGAAAATTCAGTCTTTTTGTTTATTATCATCATTACTTCTTCGATGTATGAACTGAACAGTAGACGCGTGAAACTATATCCCTCTGTTGCACCTTCTTTAAACCGGTCACTTAAATTTTGGTCTTCAGTTCTTATTGTTCTCTCTGGGTTTTAAAGATATCAACCCGTGCACGACACTGCACGATACCAAGTTCCAAAAAGCAGCGCTCGAAAATGTGATTTTGCAGGGGGCCCTATCACGGACTCTAAGGATCACAGAGATAAGAGATCAGATGTTTTGGGAGGACCTTGGCCTAGCGACTATTTGTGCATCTATCGGAGGAAATGGCATACTGTATCTATCCTACAGTAAACGGTGAAAACTTAAAACTTAATACACTCGTCCTTCAGCCCCAGCAAATTGAGCAAGTCGGTTGATTCTTTTGCATTATGTGTGGTCTAGAGCGGATCCTAGACGGCTTATAAAACCAACACTTGTTAATGGACGGTTCCTGAGAAAACGACGAAACACCATTATTTTTGAGTACATAAAGTACCAATTGTGGGGATGGTACCTTCTATAATTTCTATTCACGACAAGTCGCGAAATTTGTACAATGATATCTTAAGATGACATTCTCGGGGAACCTCTGTTTCTATCCGTTACGGAGATCCGTAGGTTCAAAGTCACTGTACGGCGCGTAAAATATGCTTGCAATATCCGATCTGAGGTGTAAATGTTGTCTTAACTGACGTATTGACATATGGCAAGAGTTCTAGGGTCGCTGCAAGGGTTCTTGGGTCACCAAACTATACTTTTAGTCCGTTTTTTCACCAATAATACTTTATGAAGCGCTGTCTCTGGGGACTTCAAGCCTAAACAAATATGTCGAAATTGACACTGCACTGACAAAAAGAGGACTAAAAAGGATATTTAACAAGCCTGAAAGAAAAGTGATTCCGTAAAACTCTGTACTGCTGGACAGACTGTAAATTCAGTAAAATATTTCTAATAATAGTTTTACTATTTTCGGATACAAATCACTAGCCGGGCGTTTTTGGCGAATTGCGATGGATGAAAAATGTAAGCCAAACGATTTTGTGTTAACCCTATATTACGCGTACTTGAAAATTTTTGGGAAATTGTGGTAAGATCCTATGGGAGCAAACTACTGAAGTCATCGGTCCCTAAGCTTACACATTACTTAATCTGACTTTAACTTACGCTAAGGACAACACACACAGCCAGACTCGCGGGAGGACTCGAACCTCGGACGGAAGGATCCTCAGAACACGCAGCTACCCCACGCGGCGCATGCGTACTTGTTTTTTGTTCATGTGTCAAAGTATGCCGAGCGGGGTAGCCGTGTGGTCTGGGGCCCGTTGTACGGTTCGCGCGGCTGCCCCCGTCGGAGGTTCGAGTCCTCCCTTGGGCATGGGTGTGTGTGTGTTGTCCTTAGCGTGTTAGTCTAAGTTAGATTGGTAGTGTGTAAGCCCAGGGACCGATGACCTCAACAGTTTGGTCCCATAGAACTTACTACAAATTTCCAGAATGTTTGTCAAAGTATGCAGATGTGTCGAAGTATATAAATAAAATGTCAAAACTTCACTGACCTATAGAATTAGATTTATAAAAGTAGCGCAACTTGCTGTAACAGGGAAAAGAAGGGAACCAGCGGAAAAATGCCCCTGTCAGAGAACAAATAAGGCAAATACGTTCCTTTTTATAAGACTTGCAGAAAAGTGCGGATACATATGCCTGAATCCTTATTCCACCTTCTTCACCAAACATTTTGGCATGCAAACGTAGTCACGATTTTCTTGTGCTGAAAGAAATTAGCAGAGAGACACTGACGGTGGAAGAGAGAGGAGACAGTGCCAATGGGAGAGAAAGAGGAGACAGTGATGGTGACAGAGAGAAAGTGGTAGTGAAAGAGAAAGAGGTGAAGGCATTAGCAGTTGTACTCGAAGAGAGACGAGAAATTGATAGTCAGTGAGAGACAGTGGCAGTGAAAGAGAAAGAGAGATGGATGGAGATAGAAGCAGTGGAAGCAAAGGAGAGAGAAGACATGGAAATCAAAAATATAGGTGGATGGAGACCATGCATAGGATTGCGGGGTCTGGACCCTCCAAGACCGGCGAAATATAACTCGTAGGTACAGCGTAGGGCGCATTTTGGGCCGAAATAGGGTATATGGCAAATTTGTGAGCTGCCGAGGTATGGTAGAGACAACGGCAGTGGGAAATAAAGACAAAAGGAGAGAGTGTAAGTGAGAGAGGAGACAATGGTGGTGGGATATACTTTAAATCAATGGGAGAAAAAAGAGACAGGGAGATATACAGACAGTGCCAGGGACAGGGAGATGCTGAGTGTGAAGGCTTCACTACAAAAAGAGACTGGGTAAAAGTATTTACAATATTCTGTGTCAAAAGAGTGTGAATATGTTCTCAAGCCAAAATTTTTGATGGGGAAGCCAGAACGAAGATGAAGCAGCTGGTTATCCACTTTTGTGTCAGAGACTTTTAAAGAGAAGCATATTCGACTCTTTTGTGCTGACACAAGAGAATCTTTCCGCTGTGTTTGTATATTACACGTCTTTCCCTACAGCTAAAAAATGGTTCAAGTGGCTCTGAGCACTATGGGACTTAACTTCTGAGGTCATCAGTCCCCTAGAACTTAAAACTACTAAAACCTAACTAACCTAAGGACATCACACACATCCATGCCCGCGGAAGGATTCGAACCTCCGACCGTAGCGGTCGCGCGGTTCCAGACTGTAGCGCCTAGAACCGCTCGGCCACCCAGGCAGCCCTACAGCTAACAACTATTATATACTTTCCCAAATAAATGCATTCGCAAATGATTAAGGTTTAAGAAAGGAAAAGCTACATGATAACAGTGAAAGAAATTAAGACTAGAAGAACACTTGAGAAAAAATGCAAAGGCAAGTCAACATCCCGCACATTAAAATTGTACTTGCACCAGGTAGCGTAGGAGGTTAAAACTTTGTTGCCAGATCCTGACAACTTGTTCCCTGATGATGAAGTTCTAAGGTTATCAGCCAAGTGAAGATGTCGTTCTGCGGCAACGTTTTAACAAGTTTCCTACATGTCATCTTCCGGAATATAAACCTGTTTTCTAGTCACGACATCAGCTAGGAAATGCATCAGCACGATGCAAGTGCGGAAGAACTACGTTGCGTTGAGGCTACATAACACATACGCTGGCTTATATCGGTTGCAGGACGTGTGTTCATAGACTTCCAGGCTGCACTGATTGGAAGAGTTATTTACCCTGGATAAGCAAAGCACGCCCAAGTCACCGTCTCTGTATAAGCTCTAGTAAGCTCTAGGTTATTTCTACCGACAAATCGAAGCAAACAGCAGTGAACTTGATACAGGAACTTGTGCTGCAGACTCGTATCTCGCCAAGTTGGTATTTGCTCTCGCCACGGAGACGGCGGGTTGGTGCATGTAGCAATGCTAATGGAAGGGATGTTGAACATTAAAAGTAAGGAAGAGTTAGATGTGGTACATTGGTACCTTCTATTTCTGTCCATTTCCCATGGTTAATGTACTGTGAAGAGTTGTAGAAAATAACCACTAGCATGGAAATACAGTGTTTTCGAAATACATTGTCTTCTCCTGAATATGTATCCTGAAAGGTGGGACATAATTACACTCTGTATATTTTTGAGTCGTGAACCAAATTAGAGTTAATATTGTTATCTGTATTGATAGGAGAATTTGTTGAATGCGTGGAATATGATAATTCAAGACAATAACGTCTCTCTCTAAATCAGGACAATTAACTGCTGAGTCCTATATTTTAGCGAAATTTCGCTTTAGATTCCAGATTTCCAGGCCCTAGATGGCAAGATGCTGTGAATACTATCTCGTCGAGAAAATAGGCATAGAGCCAAAATATTTCGTAAAAGGTACCTAGTGTGCAGTGTATCATGGTATCGCAGAGAGATTGGTGTCACAGTTGAACAGAGGAGTTGCAGTTTCATTTATAATATCCAAATATGCACTATGGTGATCAATTGAGGGTATAAACAACAAAAAGTTATGTCGATAACTCTGATCACATACGTCTACAACGGCTATATCCGTGAAATATCTGAGTCTGCTGATGGGTTTTAACGTTTCAGCCATGCTTTTACAAACGTTTTACTATTGACGTATTATACTTAGTAAAGATGGTGTTGTGGCCGATATTGTAAATAGTTACTGATAACTTACTACGCATGTTTTGAAGATTGTTGTTAATCAATCCAACCGGAAACAATAAATTTGTAATTTTCTTTTCTATTGCGATTAAGGCTATTAAATTTTTTTAAAAATAATACAGATCGCTTTATCTCCGTCTCCAGATAATGTCAGGTCTCACGGCCACATAAAATTATTTATGGGAATAACTGATGGCAGACTATGATTCACTGGAAGCATCCTCAAAAAGTGTAGTCCATCCATGAAAGACATGTTCTTCTAAACCTTCTCTCGATTGATACCTCATTTCTGCCAGTTCTCTCATTAAATCTATATTTTTCCGTTTTGTCTCTCAATTCACATTCAGTACTCATTAGACTGTTCATTCCATTCAACGGATCCTGCAATTCTTCTCACTTTCACTGAGATATCAGTGTCATCAACAAACCTAATAATTGGTATCCGTTTGTCCCGAATATATATACCACTCTTGAACCCTTCTTTTATTTATGTCATTGATTCTTCGATGCATAGATTGAATAGTAGGGGCGAAAGACTGCATCGTTGCCTTAATTCGAGAGCTTCGCTCTCGGTCTTCCTGTATTACTGTTCTCTCTCGGTTCTTGTACGTACTGTATTCACCAATCTTTCTCTCAAGGTTACTTATATTTCTCTCAGAATTTCTAACATCTCACAACATTTCATATTTTCGAACGCTTATTCTACATCGACAAATCCTATGAGCGTATCTTGACTTTTGTTCAGTCTTGCTTCCATTACCAAAAGCGAAGTCGGAAATGCCTTCCTGGAGCCTTTACATTTCCTAAAGCCAAACTGATCGTTTCTTTTACAATCTCCAGCATATTATTCTTGTTAGCAGCTAGGATGTATGGGATATTAAGCTGATTGCGCGATGGTTTTCGCACCTAACTGCTCTTACTATCTTCCGAATTGTGTTGATGATATTTTTTCGGGAAATCTGATGATACATCGCCAGTCCCATACACACCAACCTGAGCAGTCGTTGGTTGCCATTCCTCCAAACACTATCAGAAATTCCGATGGAATGTTATACATCTCTTTTGCTTTATCTGATCTCACGTCTTCCATAGCTCTTTTACATTCTGACTCCAATACTGGATCCCCTATGTCTTCTATATTGGCTCCAGTTTCATCTTCTACCAAGTCTTCAGACCATTCATCCCCCTCTAAGAGTCCTTCAGTGTGGTCTTCCCACATATCCGCTCTTTCCGCTGCGTTTGACAGTGAAATTATTTTTGCACTCTTAGAAAACGAAGAAACATTGGGCTTAATGTCCAGCGAGCACCGAAGTCATTAGAGACGCAACACAAATACGGATTGTGTCAAGGATGGGGTAGGAAATCGGCTGTGCCCTTTCAGAGGCCTTTATCGATTTAGGGAAATCACGGGAAACCTAAACCGATAGCCGGAAGCCGGACTCCCAAATGCGAGTCCTGTGTACTAAGAACCGTGCCACCTCACTCAGTCATTGCACTCTTAATGTTACCACACTTGCTTTTAATTTCTCTGGAGGTTGTTTAGAATTTCCTTCTGAGTCAATCCTTCCGATCATCATTTCTTTTTTGATTTCTTCTCATCTTACCTGCTGCCATTTCCTCTTGGCTGACTTGAATTTCCTATTACTTCATTCTTAAGTGATTTACATTGATGTACTCCAGTATTTCCCATTTTCTTTGTACTTCCTACCTTCGTCGATAAAATGAAATATTTCTTCTGTTTCCCACGGTTTCTTCGAAATTGCTTTCCTTGAACCTATTTTTGTAAAACATCTGTGACTTACCTTTTTAGAAATGACCATTCCTCTTCAACTGAAGTGCTTACACCGGTATTTCTCATCCACACCCCTCGCGAATTTCAAACGTGTCTCATTCGTCGGTACTTCAATATCCCACCTGCTTCCTCATTGATTCTTCCGTACGATCCTCTTATTCTTCAGTTTACTCTTCATCATTAGTTGCTGTGATCTGAGTCTGTATCTGGACGTGGCTGCGCCTTACACTGCCAACATTTGATTTCGGAATCTCTATCTGAGCATGGTGCAATCCATCTGCAACCTTCTTGTGTCCCCGGGTCTTTGCCAAGTACACCCCCTTCCCTTGTGATTCTTGAACACAGTATTCGTTGTTGCTATCTGAAATTTACAGCAGACCTCAATCATTCTCCTCTTTCAGTGCCGGCCACGGTGGCCGTGCGGTTCTAGGCGCTTCAGTCCGGAACTGCGTGACTGCTACGGTCGCAGGTTAGAATCCTGCCTCGGGCATGGGTGTGTGTGATGTCCTTAGGTTAGTTAGGTTTAAGTAGTTCTAAGTTCTAGGGGACTGATGACCTCAGATGTTAAGTCCCATAGTGCTCAGAGCCATTTGAACCATTTTGAACCTCTTTCAGTCGTACTGCCTAGCCCGTATTCTCCTGTAATCTTTTTTTTTTTTTGTTCCTTACCCTTCAACCGCGTTCTAGTCCTATTTTTAACGCAAACAAGACCCTACACTTCCTAGCTGGTGTTGTCCACTAGCTGATCTCTTTCGGGGGTAACGGTGTCAGAAAGCCCGGACACAGGAATGGCACGCACTGAAATATAGATACTCCGGTCGTTAGTGGTGTCTTGCGATACCATACCGGAAGTACTTCGTCGCTATCAAGTAGGTCCTCAGTAGTTCTCAACAGAATGAGGGGATCCAAGCTAGAAGAAAATACTTGACACACTGTGGATTGATAAAGGGTGTCGTAAAGTGCTTACACATCCTGTCTGCTCGGCGGGGATGGCTCACGCAACCTTGTTCAAGAATTCCACAATTTATATGCGTCCGTCGCATAAATATAGCTCATTTTCGGCGAGTGGGCTATTTTGAACGACAATGCACTCCCCGTTTCTGACACAATCGAAACATTTGATTGCAGCTAGAACCTATTGCCTTCATTAGTCTTTACAAATAACGAATTTCAGTGACTGATGACGTCCATTTCGCGTCGCTTCGCTCCAGTTCGTCCGAACACGAGGAATATTTCATTTATGAGGGCCAGCAGACAAAACCGAATTCGTTCGGTGGTGCTGTGAAGTGGAGACATTTGCATAAATTATTATTTGTCTGCCGCGCGGCACTGGTGTTCAAATACGTGACTCGGCAGCACAACCCGTATAAACTCGACACAGGAATTACAGTTCTTCCCATAAAGAGAAAAAAAATATCTACGCACAGACAATGCTGGTTGAACCAGTTGCCGTAAACCCAACGCGAATTGTGGATAAATGATAAACGCGGGGAACAGAAATCGTGCGTAACGGAATTATCAGCACATAAAAATTTTAAACGCCTGTGCATCGGATTATTCGATCCCAGTTATCTCCTGATTTAAACAGACCCGTTTCAGCACTGATTGAATTTGAGGCCCAGTGAAGCGTTTAGATCCTTGTTTAAGCGAAAAAAAAAGGCTCGCCACTGTCATGTGACAGATGAGATATGCTTTAGTACATTCTAACAATCTTCTTCCAAAGTACAGTGTTAAATACGTCCAACTCTATCTCCACTCCCCTCCATATACACACACACACCCACAAAATTATTCCTGTATTCAGGACTGTCCATGTTTGGAACTCAGTTGAGCACTGTATAGTTTTTTTTTTTTTTTTTTTTTTTTTTTTTTTTTTTTTTTTTTTTTTTATAGATACGAGTAGCTTAGTAGTTTCGCTACCATACGATAATTACAACCAACACAGGAACGTCTGTGAATAGCAGCACTTCAGTTATAACCAGCCATTACTTTTGCCGCGACGACGAGCAGGTTGCAGACTGTGTGGTTATCTGCTGTGGCTTTTCAGTGCAAGTAACGGGGAATCTTGCACGGAGGGCGAGTCTTTCAGATCAACTGCTGATATGTAAACAGCGTGAGAACAAACGAACACCTAGACATACACACTACAATTTTTAGTTGTACAGGGCGAAGCTGTCCAGTTGAATTACATGCGTTGTATGTGGACGCTGTGGGTACTGAAAACTTAATTTCTTGTTCCCCCATACTCTGTGCTCCGCGTTAGGAAGGGTGACTAGGGTGTTTACTGCAGCCATTTCATGGCGGGGTAACCCTCCTCCCCAGCTGATTCCCGGCCGACGTAGCGACAGCATGAGTCAGAAACTCTTCCACACTGGGACGTTACAAATACGTGAAGCTTTCTGCCAATACATGATGCCCAGTACGCACTATACGTCACCAGACACTGTGTGTCTCTGTTTGTGTGCTGCTGATTTTACTGATCAGTTTGTGAAGTAGCAAAACTTTGTGTACTTTAGTAGCAGAAAACCGTTTAGTTTGTAGATTGTTGTCTTTTAACTGACAAAATCTACGGGGAGTGGCCAAAATTGATGCTAACTCGGGAATGTCTGGAACAGTGTGGCGATAAGGTCCGAAGGATGGTGAAGACTAGACAATTAGAGGGCGCACGAAGGACAGGACAGGAAATGTAGTGGCAGAAGGTACGCCGTGCCATGCATCGTATGGGGGCAGGCGGAGTATGCATGCAGAGGTAGAAATAGAATCGTGTTATTTTAAGCAAATAAAAATCAAACACTTTTCTGCATGAGTGACTTATATTACTACATCCTTATCTTCTTATGAAGTTTGTTGTGAAGAATCAAACACAATTTGAAAAATAATGATAGAATTCCTAAATACAAGACTAGGGACAAAAATAGCCCACACTATCCAACATAGCCAAACTCTTCCAATGGAAGGCACAACGTATGCAGCCGTAAAATATTTCATCTCTTTGTTTTTTTTTTCAAACAAAATGTATAAAAATATTTGCTTGTCAGCTGTATCTGCTCTATATAGGAATTTCTGAAGAGGTAGTACTGACTGTTATCTGGTTAGGTTACCTTTATTAAAATTTATTGTATATTAATTCTCTGACTGCCAGTTTTATTAAAAACATTAATATATGGTTATTTTAATTAGTGTCTTAGTCAGAAGTAATAATATTAAAAGAATAGTTCCCGTCGTTTAGTATTCCAAGTGGGTTAAGGGCCGGAAGGACGTGAGGGGGGAAGTGTGATAGGACCGTTGCTATTTTCTGTTACGTATCGATCTGACAGACGGGGTGGGCAGCAGCCTGTGGTTGTCCGCTGATGATGCTGGGGTATACAGGAAGGTGTCGAAAATAAGTGGCTTTTAATTAGGAAAAACTGAAAATAGGGAAAACAAACCCGTAATGTTCGGATACAGCATCAGTAGCGTCCTGGTTTACACAATCAGTCGTTTAAATATATGGGCGTAACGTTGCGAAGCGATATGAAATGGAAAGATCATGTGAGGATTGTTGTAGGGAAGGCAAATGATCGACTTCTGTTTATTAGAAGAATTTTAAGAAAGTGTGTTTCATCTGTAAAGGAGACTGCATGTAGAACGCTAGTGCGACCTATTCTTGAATACTGCTCGAATGTTTGGTATCCGTACCAGGTCTGATTGAAAGAAGACATCGAAGCAATCCCGAGGCGAGCTGCTAGATTTGCTATTGGCAGGTTCGATCAGCATGCAAGTGTTACGGATGTGCTTCGGCAGCTCAGGTGGGAATACCTGGAGGGAAGAAGACATCCATTTCGAAGAACACTACTGAGAAAGTTTAGAGAATCGGCCTTGGAAGCTGACTGCACAACGATCTTATTGCTGCCAACATACATTTCGCGTAGGGACCACGAAGATAAGATACGATAAATTAGGGCTCATGCGGAGGAGTATAAACAGTTGTTTTACCTCGCTCTATCTGCGAGTCGAACATGAAAGGAAACGTCTAGCTGTGGTGCAGAGCACCCTCCCCCACGCACCTTATGGTGGCTTTCGGAATATGTATGTAGATGTACGACATATTGTATTATTCACAAGTACCTGCAGCATTTCAGTCGATGACTGCGCAAAAACTACAAGACATAGTGAAAACAGACACACGATAGCGTGCAAAGCCTCTCTCTAAGTTTGTAACTCACACTAAAGGTGCTCAATGTGGGATTCGTTTGTGAAGTGGTAAACGTCAATTCTGGGTGCAAGTCGCTAACACTATGTGTCCGCGAAGGCAGTCCGCTTTGTGAATCGGGTAGTTGGGTTGCCCATCTGCAGGTGTGAACAAATCCGATGTGACAATACGGAGATGAGGGTCAACGACGGATCTTGAGGACAGTTCAACCTACACGCGCAATGTGTAATAGTCTGCTAACCATTATTAGCCTTCCCTTTACGAGTAGGATATTGAAACATAACAATAATATGCCGCAAATTTCATTAGGTTCTCTGACTGCCTGTCGTGGGAGACACGTCTGATGATAGTCAAAGGGTTAAGATTAAAGTTACAAACAATTGTTAAGATGCCTAACATGCAGTTAAGGTTTCAAAGAACAAATATACCTAATTTTTTAAACTTAATATTTGTTGCAAATATGATCCTCGCTGTGCGTAAGAACTAAATAGGGTATTTCATTCAGATGGATAAATCTACCGCTGCGCGTAGTGGCCGAGCGGTTTGAGGCGCCATTACACGGATTGCGCGATCCCTCCCGCCGGCGGTTCGAGTCCTCTCTCGGCCATGAGTGTGTGTGTTGTTCTTTGCATAAGTCAATTTAAGTAGCGTGTAAGTCTAGGGACCGATGGCCTCCGGAGTTTGGTCACTCAGGAATTCACACACGTTTGAACATTTTTGGTAAATCTGCCAAAAACTGCTGAAGGAAACAGCTGAATGTTCGTGCGTAGCAACAAGAACACTATCAGCTGTGGGTATTAGTTTTATCTACTTGCAGCCGGTTTCGGTGAGACAGTCCACCTTCTCCAGGCCTCTCTAGGCCACAGAGTCATCACGATTTCATTCGAAATCGTCACGATGTCTCTAGTTAAAGGATCAGAAACCATCGACGTCCGTGGAACTTGTTGTGTGTGGTGAGTCTGGTTCGCATACATCAACCCATTCAACGTCCGAGTGTTCTGTTTTAGGGTCAGCATCGTAAAAATGATTTAGAACAGAGGCGGGAGTCGAAAGCTGAGCTCGCGTTCCTTACGAAACTAATCAT
Source organism: Schistocerca gregaria (assembly GCF_023897955.1). Classification (NCBI taxonomy): domain Eukaryota; kingdom Metazoa; phylum Arthropoda; class Insecta; order Orthoptera; family Acrididae; genus Schistocerca; species Schistocerca gregaria. The sequence continues at coordinate 251,671,873 of NC_064925.1, forward strand.
TAATATGTACTCGAAGCTACTATATTACTAACTTTATTCGACATATTAAGACACAGGGGCATGCATTCTTGATTTGCTTAACGGTGTGACAACAACCGAAGGTATGTAAAAAAAATATCAAGAATACCGTCAGCTGTAGGTTTACTGCGAATTCATTTTAAGGGCTACCGTTTTCGGTGAAATAACACGTAATCATCATGCGATCTATGCTATATAGTGGCTGAATTTTCTAATGAGAAACATGTGTGTGTCTTATATGAAAATAACCAATCTTTCCAACAGCTTATGCTTAATATCTAGGTTTCCTAATGAAAGTTATTTTGAAGTGTTTGATACAGAGATAACGTTTAGAACAATTAGTACATGGTATGTGTGAACTGTTTTGTTTACCTCACGAGACATATAGACTATGATTCTTTTTTTTCTTTTTCCTTCAAGATGTAAATAATGTAGTCAGTGTGCTTATTTAAATTAATTCTCAGTGGGCCTATTTAAATTAATTCTTCAAATGTATTTCAAAGTAGTCAGTAAGTGAATACAGTCATTGGAGCTCCAGAGACTCATTCAATAGTGGCATACAACAGTATAGCTAGAGTGGTGATACTGACAGGTCTCGAAAGTAACTTCTATCGTATCCCAAAATGGAAAGTAGACTTAAGAAATCGCCGATGTAATATCAGTATGATGCGAATGAATTTCGTATACTAGAAGAACATATGAATGCTACAATTCCCCTCTCATTACTTCTAAAAGTGGAGCGCGAAGAATATTATTTAAATTTCATTTTTGCACATAGGCGATATATATGTTAGCGAACTATCTATTTTGTCTTTAAACCTATTGCCTACTAGCCGATGGGAGAACGGAAAAGTCGAAAGGTTCAACTCCTGGTGTCTGCCGTGCGAAGCGGTTCATTTGTACTTCCTGCCATCGGTGTCGGGATTTGTGAACACTTTTGCTGGTTGGCGTGCCGCGTGAGAAACCGCTTGCTATGTGCCTATGACGACGCTAGCGCCTCTCTGGCCGTACTCATACTGTCCTGTAATAATGTATTCTAATTATTGTGTATAATACTGTCCACTGCCTAGAGTTTAGTTTACAACGTTAAAAAACATATTTGTTGCACAGCTTACACGAAGATTTCTCATTTTAACAGTGTCTCACAAAAAAATTCCTTTAATCTGTAATATTGTGTAGTATAATTATTTATTGTGCTTCACATTGCCCATTGTGCAAAGTATAGTTTCAATATTAAGAAACAAGTGTTCTGCACAACACTCTATGCAAGTGATAGTATCTTCAACTATGATGTTTGGTTTCCTAAGAACCAGTGTCCTTCCCAGAGGCTAGTCAGTTGTTTCCTGAAGATGTCCTAATAAGTCGAAAACTAGTTCGAAATAAACAAAAATCAGTACAACAAAAACAGGGCACTTCTTATTTAACCACAGAGACTATAAAATTTTTCATTGGACTGCCTAAGGGCCGTGCGGTTCTAGGCGCTACAGTCTGGAGCCGAGCGACCGCTACGGTCGCAGGTTCGAATCTTGCCTCGGGCATGGATGTGTGTGATGTCCTTAGGTTAGTTAGGTTTAATTAGTTCTAAGTTCTAGGCGACTGATGACCTCAGAAGTTAAGCGCATAGTGCTCAGAACCATTTGAACCTAAGGGGATAGTGTGATTAATCATTGCAGATTGCTCGCTTTTAACATCGGAGGTCATCAGTCCCCTAGAACTTAAAACAACTTAAGCCTAACTAACCTAAGGACATCACACACATCCATGCCCGAGGCAGGATTCGAACCTGCGACTGTAGCGGTCGCGCGGTTCAGACTGAAGCGCCTGGAACCGCTCGCCCACAGCGGCCGGCTCGGTCGCTTCCACTCAGCCACTGTGTAGTGGTGTCGCTCTTTGTGAAGCACCTCAACTGTCGCTTAGCAATGAATATAGATATGCTTATTAGGAGCTGCTGGACCACTGTACCATATTCTTCGAACTTCTTTGCACAGTCAATGTGCTTGTTGGCGAGCTGGAAGCACTTTGAAATAGACGAGAGATTTCTTACGATGAAATGAAGTGAAATGTGCGGCTAGGGCCTCCCGTTGTGTAGACTAGTCTCCTGGTGCAAGTCTTTTAGTTGACGCCACTTCGGTGACTTGCGCTTCAACGGGGATGAGGTGATGATGATGATGATGAAGACAGCACAACACCCAGTCCCTGAGCGGAGAAAATCCGACCCAGCCGGGAATCGAACCCGAGCACTTTTCCATGTCATTCCGTCCCGCTCACCACTCAGCTATCGAGGCGGACATTTCTCCCGATTACTTGATGAGATTCCTTACAGCGGCTTTCCACAATGCTCGGTGGTCCCTGTCCATCAGTCCCTGAGGTATACCTGGTCTTGATTTATTTGTGGTTGTTCCTTCGCGTTTACACTTCACCGGTCCTCCTGCTTCGCCGAATGGTCACGTGTTTGCCTACCATGCAGCGAGCCCGGTTTCGATTCCCGATCGGATTGGAAATCTTCCAGCTCTTGGACTGGGTATTGTGTTGTCCTTATCATTTTATCGGCACCGACACGCAAGTTGCCCAATGTGGCATCACCAGAAATAAGACTTCCAACGCAGCGACAGAACTTCCGCGGATGGGGCCTACCGGCCATCAATGCCACACCAATATCTTTTTTCCCATTTCACGGTAACATCACCAGCAGTCGACTTAGGCAGCTTTAAGAGGACTAAAATGTCTCTGATGGATTTGTGATTCAGGTACATCCAGAGACGGTGATTCAGTGTTCCACGTTCGAGCCCACTGAACTCTCCTGAAGGACCCTTTCTGTTGCTTGTCTACTGACAGTACTCCCCGCCTCCTTTATACTGGCGAGTCAGTCTCTTATGGTCATTTCTACGTCACATACGGGTGTGTGGCTACGTTTGATCAGATGTGGTATGAGACTACAGATTAGCCGATAATAGACCCAGAAATATGATTCAAAATTATATTTTATTATAACTTGCCGAACACCACTAAAACAAAACGTTTTGAACATTTTAATGAACTTTCCTCTGTACGAAACCTGTATAGTCAACCTAAGTTTAAAACAAGCTTTGATAGAGCTTGCAATTCGGCGACATGTAGGCTGTCGTCGTCCCTGTTTAAATATCATGGCTATCCGACGCAACTCTATTACGCAGAGGGATGTAAACAAATGCATTTGCACGGTAACGCTGCATTTGGGTATGAAAATTAGGGTAAACTTAATGCGGCTATATTTGTACGCGTCTCTGCTGTCACTGGTGCCTCTCTCACTCTGGTATTCTATTACGGGAATGTAGCGGCGAGCTGTAAGTCGTTTCAATAAGCGGCTCGGACGGTGTGTGGTTTGGCGTGGCGGAATGCAAATACCGGCGGCGGCAGATGCGAAGTTCTGTCCTGCCCAGGTTTGGAATCAAATCTGCGGCCTGCGCCGCGCCGTGCCTGCCTGGGCTGGAACGGCCGTCCGCCTAATTAATTGACAGCAGCCGACGCCGACACGCCGCCAGATTGCCTCCACCCCACCTCGTCCCATCATCCCGCTGGCCTTGTCCCTCTAGCCTCCCACGTCGCTCCCAAATGCTGGCTGGTCTTAATCCCCAAAATGTATGGCCTCAGCTCCAGACAGTCACTCGGGAGGGACGTGCGTGACACTGACAGTGATCGAAAATATCATCTCTCTAATCCAAAAATGGAGTATTATGAAATCAGCGATCAGTCTGTTGTCGTACAGTGAAAGAACCCTTGAAGGCTGCAATTCCCATTTTGTTATTTTCAAAACTGCACCCAGAAGAAATATCTGAATTTTAGTTTTTCCGCGATGGCAAATACTTGTTACCAAATACCGATTTTGTCTTTGACCTATTATCTGCTAACCGACGGAAGAGTGGAGTCGACAGGTGCAGCACATTATGACTGCCGTGCGAAGCCCATTTGTATTGGGTGGTTATAATTAAAGTGTCACTGCTCACAGAGGACCTGTGTGTGCTGTAATTGTCATACGACAGCGAAACTTGGTGGATATGCTGATGTATTAATGCGGAAGCTATTTACTCTGAAAAAAAACTAGTCGCAGTTTTGGCCACCACGTGCAAATCTGGCACTTTAATGCAAGAAAGACGTATGAAAAAGTTTCCAGATGTAATGAATTGGGAACGAGTCGTGGGCGGAAAAGGTCAAACACGTGAGAAATGCACAATTTTGATTTTATATACACAGTTTGTTCAACATGAGCACCAGAGGCATCGATGAGAGCCTGCATCCGTAAAACGAGGTGTTCAACAGTTGCTCACAGCAGTTCTGGTGGAATCTGAGCAATGAAAATTATATTTTTATTCGGAATGCTGACGCTTTAAGCATCTTTGCATACTGAACACGTGAACGATACACACTCTCTGGTTTTCAGAGGTTACATTATTGAGTAGAGCGCACGCGGCAAACACGTACACAGACCATATATAACAGACTGCGCATGACGTCATTTTACCGAAATAACATATGAGTCACGTGACTAGGCAAGAAGCCGAGCATGTCATTACGTATTTATAATGCACAGTTTATGATATTTTTGTTACAGATCAAATATTGTGCTTTTAACTAGATACAGAAGTAAAGACCTTCACATATGTTCAGATTAGATAGTTGTTTTGTATCTTACAGTTTAGGTAAAGTGACGAAAATCTCAGTTGCGTAAGTGAATTAATTTAAAATACTTGATGAGGTATTTCTACAAGTTGAAACTAAGTGTGGATGTTGGTTCTTGCATGTAAAACTTGGTGAATGACTAAGATTTTGAGGCGACGTATCGTTAATATCCAGCTCACTACAGCATTATGGCCAATGTTTTACTATCTTGATATCGTTTCGGTATCTCTACTGTATTAAGCAAAAGTCAGGAAACATGCGTGCTTATTTTGTGAAAATACCTGACATTTTGAATATAAACGGCATTCCTTTCGTACAAAAGTTTACTGAAGCATTTCACACATTCTTGTGGAATCGTTAGAAAATTATTATCTTGTCTACAAAATTTCACGGCGCAAAAATAAAATAAGAGAAAACAAGTATTAATTAAAGAACAGTCATTTTGTCGCTTGTTACAAGAACTGTCTGTGGTGTCTCCGCCAGACACCACACTTTCTAGGTGGTAGCCTTTAAATCGGCCGCGGTCCGGTAGTATACGTCGGACCCGCGTGTCGCCACTATCAGTGATTGCAGACCGAGCGCCGCCACACGGCAGGTCTAGAGAGACTTCCTAGCACTCGCCCCAGTTGTACGGTCGACTTTGCTAGCGATGGTTCACTGACTTCTACGCTCTCATTTGCCGAGACGATAGTTAGCATAGCCTTCAGATACATTATTTGCTACGACCTAGCAAGGCGCCAGTATCCGTACTATTGATATTGTGAATCATGTACCATAAAGAGCGACGTTCTCCATTAATGAATTAAAGTTAAGTATTCCACCAGCTACGTCCGTTTTTCTCAATTCTAATTCCCTTGTCATGTTACAGACCTCACGCCAGCCTGCGTGAGCTAAAACGCGTGCATTTCGGCCTCCTTTAGTTATACGGGTTGGCTCTCCTGCCAACCACAACACTGTCAATACGTTTCGACTTGACCACATATAAAAACGGTAAGCACTGCTTTATTATCAAGAATTTCGGAGAAACTGGGTTAACTGAAGTACTAAATGCGTAAGAGTAGTACTACAGTTCGCTGAATTGTCGAAATCAGTGCGTGATTTCAGCTGTAAATGAGAGAAACTGTAACTGTCATCTCCACTTCACACTGCGCGAAATGACAGGAACTCGGCTTTCTACACCGAGTCACGTGACTTAGATGTTGGTTTCAAGCGTTAACACGGCAGAGACAGGGACATGCACGATCTGTGTTATATATGGTCTGTGAACGCGTAGATAACAGTCTAGTCGACTTGAGTCGCGTACTTGAACAGTAACAATTGCTGAGTCGTGGAGAGAGGGTGTTGTATAACGACAGAATGAGCAGTTTGGATAGCGGCTGTGCCGCACCAGAATTTTTTTTGCTCCATGATGTGTAACCTGAGAAAAAAGGATGACTGTAAAAAGAGGCAGCACTTCAGAAATTTATTCTGAGTTTGTTAGCTACATGCGCGAGTTCAGTAATTATTGCTGTGGAAAAATTTCATTGTGTCTGATAATGTGTAGATTGGTAATCACGGAGAACAATTAATAATGTGTTCAGTGCTCTAATTAGCCTTCTACCAGTTATAGCAGTTAAATAGTATTCCATTACCAATCCCAGAAAACAGTTTTATTACTAGAAATATTTTGTAGAAGCAGATATTATGACGCATACAATGCAGAACAAGACAACCCGATTTTTCGTATTACTTTGACTCTACTTTTGTGTCGTTACAAGGACTGAATAAAGTTTCAAACTAATTCATTTGCTATTTATAAATATTTCACCTAGCATATCACCATTGTTCAAAGGAAAAAGCGTTTTGCAAATTTTCCACTGGACTTCTGCGTGAACAGCAAATAATAATTCTGAAAAGAGAAGCAAAAAATAATTTACCAAAACAAAAAGTTAAAAGAAATAAGAAGGGAAAGAGGTGCTGAGTTATTTATTTCAGCTCAGTATTTTCGTCGGCCGAGGTGGCCGAGCGGTTCTAGGCGCTACAGTCTGGAACCGCGCGCCCAATACGGTCGCAGGTTCGAATCCTGCCTCGGGCATGGATTTGTGTGATGTCCTTAGATTAGTTAGGTTCAAGTAGTTCTAAGTTCTAGGGGACTGTTGACCTTAGAAGTTTAGTCCCATAGTGCTCAGAGCCATTTGAACCATTTTTTCCGTATTTTCGCAGTACAGCCAGAGCAGAATCAGTTTATCCATCGGAAAGTAAGATCTTGTTGTAGAGGGTAAATGAATATACTTGACGGAATATTATAAACTATTTTCAACTAGAGAAATTTCATGTAAATTCAACAGATGCGTTATTTTGTACTAGGGCACATTTAAATTACAAAACAGTTAGTCATACTAATCGTCCTTTTGAACCATTCTTTCAATGCAATCTAATTTACAAGCAGTCAGATGCATTTCAGATTAATTAAAATCTCATCCCAAAAAAGTAATTTTCACACAAAGAGCAATACAAAAATTGGATTCTGGACGGTAGCAGGAATCTCTTGCTCGGTTTGAGGAAACCAATCGAAGCAGACGCTTGAATTTGCGCGCGTGATCACCTGATCGGCTAACTTCAACTCTAATTAAACCGAAAACATCGTAACCTTAAAATTTTTTTCCTTAAACATTATTTTACAGCACAACTTACCCTGCAACACACTTGTAGTCTTTTCAGACTGTTTCTGATCACCTTGTGTTTGGACTTCTGTGTGTGCCGTGATAAACATCAGAGAACGATTTGAGCAGCGTGTGTATGAGTTGTCAGCTCAAATGTTCAGTAATTTAATAGTAGTCCGAAGATGGTGAATTTAATGTCTGTTTTGTTCCTATTAATTTCGTGTGGTAATTAGTATGGATTTACGTTGTGAAATATTCAATGTGAGAAATGGGTAGGGGGGGGGGGGGATTTCACATTTTATAGTTGCCACTTTTAACTACAGTTAATAATGATTGGCCTGTAGATTCGTTACTTATACTTTATTCAGTTTCATACCAACTAGCGCAGTAGTAGAAGACATTTTGATCTGTTGTACGCACCCAGTAACAGGAGGAGAGATTGTGAGCTTCCGTTGTTCATGTACATATTATGCCTTTACATTCCTAGCCTGTCTGCAGTTTCCTTTCGTGTGACGATATAAATGTTGCTGTTGCTGGTTGTCTGATGGTCAGACGTTGATACTGAACTCGGCGGATTCCTTGCAAGCATTAGAAACAAGGTGGTTACGTTTCTTTCCCTTTCACTTGTTACTCAGCCGTAATAGCACGTTGTTCAAATAATCAGCACATGCCTGACACTTCGAAGATATCACATGACGGCGGTTTCAACTACCTGCATTATGTCCTGGACAAGAGAACACTGTGGAATCGCCGGAATTATCATGCTCAATAACAAGTGAAAAATTGCGATCATTACAAAAACAGGTTTTAAAAAGTTACGTGTAATAACACAGCGAAATGTATTCACATAAAGTTTTTTTGTGTAGCAATATCTGCCCGCGATTCCAACTAACAAATATTTCGGGTCGAGAATAATAGAGATTCTCCGAGTGGTCCCACGAAATCAGAGGTAGTTGTAGGAAAAGAGAGAACTTGTTAGGATTTTTGTTGCGCAAATCCTCCCAGTCAGATCCAGGACTGTGCAGGGCTCTCATTTAAATGCAAAATAAGAGAGGGGTACGGCTACATTCAGAAATGAAACACGTTCGTTCGCAGTGAAGGAGAGAGATTATTCAAACAAGTTAGAAATTAGCCAGGGGCAGTGTTCTCGCTGCTTTACTGTTGCGGAGTTTCGACGGCAACCGCCAACCAAGCAGATCTTTTTGCTCGTGCCGAATGGTGCGGGAATTACGAATACCAGCAACAAAACTGGAAAAATGAGAGATCATTGTGAAAGTTATGGCAGAGGAACTTTTGTATATCTCCTACTCTGAAAATCGCCCTAGAGCCTATGGCTCTTGTAGATAAATTCGAAAACAGATGATAGATGGAATTACTGAGATGACATGTTAGTGTGTGACTGCACTATGCCTTCATACATTAAGTGTGCTGTCCTGAAGGTAGTGATGCCCAGATTAGAATTGACAAAACAATGTGATCAGTAAAAAAATAAGTTCAAGTAAGAAGAATTTAAAAGTCTACAATCTGCCAAATTTAACTATTGATTTTCTTTGAAATATGTCGAATAGTTAGGAAGATCATTTGTGAACAGCGTTTCCCTTAGACATTTGGAAACATCTGTATGTTCTGAGAAACTCCCGGTGGTCACTTATGAGCTTAGTACTTCATCGCCTACATTTAGGGAATAGGTGTTTATACCTTTATGGTGCGATGATTAATTTTGTTGTAAAGACCTAACAAAGTGGTCTCTAGATGTAATACAAGAGAACCTGTGGAAAAAGCTCACTTGCATATTAAAAATCACGTCTTTCTGACTCTGTAGTGCTTACTTTCAACTTTTTAATTTGCCTTCGGGTCGTACCCATTCAGTCATCTCAGTAATGGAAAGCAGACGAGTTGCTTTTCCCTTACGGCGATACCAAAGTAAGGGCAACACAACACCCAGTCCCAAGCGGAGAAAATCTCCAACAAGGCTGGAAATCGAACCCGGGACCCTCTAGTTAGCAATCTGCCTCGGTGATCGCGCAGCTACCCAGGCGGACAAACGTCGTAATGTCGAATATACACACTGCTGAACATTTTCTAGTGTAAACAACAGGACACAAAATGTCATGATTTCTGAGTGTGCAGTGGAACGTTGGTCGACGAGATGTAAGACTGCTTAGTACGTTGACCTAGCTGACGATATACCAGAGAACTCCAGTCTGGATCTAAATTTTTCTATTGCCTGCTTTTTATTTTGCACTATGCGTGGTAAGAAAATTGGCTGTATCAATACTCCAGGGCATCAATGATCATTAAAACAAAACTTGTCGTACTATTTGTCATAATGTCGGAAATCAGCATGTCACTGTTGAAAAGTGCTACCGTACCTTCATGTGTAAATTGTATGGATAGGGATATAAACTTATGGAAGTTCTAGTCAACCAACAGTGATGTGCTTCTCCAAGGTTGTGTCATGAAAGTGCAGACTTTATTAGCTTCTTCACACCGACCAACTAGTATAAATCGTTTTTGAACGAAAAGATGGAATATTTTGACAAGTCTCTTTCTAACGTCTTAAATTCTGTCAAATTCATTGGGTCTCCAAATCTCATTAAGCATTATTACATTCATCTCTGACAGCCGGTAATAAAATCGAAGCAAGTGTTTCGCTAGTATCTGTTTTCGTGAGTGCGTGGATCGGGAGACAGGTGAAGCTGACAACTGCAGCTGACACCGGGATCAACTGAATGTGGGTGTCTCATCAACCAAGTCGAAATACCGTATCAGTGTACTGCATATTGAAACCTCATATTTCTCGCTAATGGCGGTTGAGAGACTGCGTAACGTGGAATGGCTAAATATTGGATTGAAAAAGGGGAAACGGTGAGACTAGTATATATCCTGAGTGGCCGAAAGTCATGGGACGGCACTGGATGTGATATTGGTCGTCGGCTGCACGTGGCCTACGTTGTCCATTTGCCTAATACTCGTCTTTCTGCAAAACTATTTGGAAACACTGTCGCTACTATACTGAAAATCCACCTGAAGCACTGCTGACCACGCAAATCCGAATTCCTGCGTAATCTTCTATATGATGTGAATCATGCGTCTTCCGCTGATTATCATCCCATGTTGAAAGTCGTTTAACTCGCAATGTGGTGGCATGTCCGTAAAGGACTTGCCAAATACCTTATCTACACTCTCGTCACAAACCACACGTCATATCTAGCCGCATAATTCGGACGTCATACACGGTACATATTTAAATGGGACAACCCATAGCGTGAGATTTGATGCTGGGCTTCTACGCTCTGCTCTTACTAAGGTAGGAAAATGAAAAACCCTGATATCACTCCGCGTCTGGGATTTGAGTTCCATACACTAATTTCGTAGTCTATACCAGCAAGGAATACAGAAAAGCAAGGACACAAATAAGTGAAAGTGCTGAACACACAGTACGAAGAAATAATGACATTAAAAAAAGACAAAGGGTCTGGAAGGCTAGTGAAACGAAATGGGTAGCGACTTAAAAGCAGGTTATGAGTCAAATGAATTTTTCACTATGTAGCGAAAGGGGCGTTGATACTGTTGCGGAGTAAATTCAAGCGCCGAAGCGCCAGTCGGAAACGAGAAAGCAGAGAGGGCTGTGAAGACGACGTCAGGCAATTGCACGCTGGCCGATCCACCTCTAGGACGACAACGTGACAGCAGCGGCCTCTATGTGAAGAGAACATAAGCGCCGATCCCGACTGATCGCGGCCCACTTCTACAAGAATATCAGGATTAGGCGCTTGAAGACCAGCGACTTAGCAATTGTATATACTGAAAAGATTTCTTATTCGCATGTCGCCCTTTGCTTGCAACACTTCTGTATTATGGTCAAAATTAAGAATTGTCATTTTCATTTCGTAATAAAACTCATTAATACGATTTGTTTGAATATTGTCCAGCGATCCGAGAAAGCAGATTTCCTAAGCCCCACATACGTGACGTCAAGGCAGGATTCAACAGATACGAAATTTCCTGGCGGATTTAAACTATGTTGGACCGGGACTGGAACCCAGAACCTTTGCTTATTTGCGGAGAAATGCTCTTCCGACTGAGTTACCCAAGGACGAATCACGACCCATCACGGATCCCATTTTAGTATCCCGGTCGGCCACACAATTTTAAACAGCAAGGAAGTTTCAGGTTATAAGACGCTGATCACCAAAAGTAAGCCAAGGGTAATGTAGAGAGTCTAGACAACTCAGCCGATGACAGAGGAATAACTCGCATTCGGGAGGACGACGGTTCAATCCCGCGTCCGGCCATCCTGATTTAGGTTTTCCGTGATTTTCCTAAATCCTTCCAGGCAAATGGCGCGGTGGTTCCTTTGAAAGGGCACGGCCGACTTCCTTCCCTTATCCGCTGAGACCGATGACCTCGTAGTTTGGGCTCTTCCCTCAAAACAACCCAACCCAACAGAGGAATAAGGCACTAAGAGTATGAGAGGTAGCTGGAAAGTTTTAATTACAACCTCGAAAAAATAAACTTACGTAATTAATATTATATTATTTGAAGATACTGGTCTGGAGATCTGGTAGTCAGTGAAATCCGCTCTGCACAATACCGTAGTATGCCACTAGAGAAGCTGAAATTAAATGGTGCAGCCCACTGAAAAATCTTAGAATCGTGCTGTAATTTGTTTTCTACTGGAACAAAACATGCTGAGTTGGTGGAAGTGTACGATGATGTACGATGACAATGAGGCATCACATGACACAGTGATTACGTGACGCAGGCGATTCTGGGATGGTCAGACAAGTCTGAATAAGGAGAAATGAAGAGTCGATAGCGGAAGAAGTGAAAAATCAGTCAGGGATCAATTTCAGCGGTTTAGGCAACGTTTTGAACATGGCGAAGGTAGCCGCCAGCTAGGCTGCGCGTCTGCTCACATACAAGAAGCCCACCAAAATGAGGCAACAGCGGATATTGTAAGTGTGTCGGCCTAATCTAGTTGACGCCATTAGTGGTCTAAGTGCTTCGACCGATTGCTCTGTGTTGTGTACGACTTCGTACACAATGTTAAGGAGAGGTGGGCTACATACCAGTAAATAGGAGATTTACTTAACTTGCATTTCGCCAAGCGTATTAAGGCTCATTACAAATAATGCAGCAAGAAATAGAGTCCAGCTCATACAACAGCAATAGAGATGACGCGCTCTGATCAAAAGCACAGACGATAGTGTTGTAGCCGTAACTAGCCAGTGCCTGTGTAGCGTCCAGTATCGCGGCAGCAGAGTGTACTCGCGGCAACGAAGCCGCCGGAGGCATAGCGCAGCGGGCACGCGTCATTGGGTCTGCTAGATCCCGCGCGATCGTTTTTGGCGTCAGACGGAAACTTGCAGTTCTGTTGCCAACTTTATGATTTCCTTGGGGTGGTATCGGTTCATGATACTACACTCCGTGTATCGCTATGATAACGAGATGAAGGACCAAAGGAAGAGGTGGAAACCAATAGATTCACCATTGTTGAAAAGACGAAGAGCCATTAACAAGCAAGATGATACTGTCATGGTATGGTGTTAATAAGATTATGCTGGTAAGAGACAAACCATCACTAGGGAGAGACTACTCAAATCTTTCGAGAGTTGCAGGAGTTGTCAAGATGAAACATCGCGGGAAGCTCTCCAAGGAAGCGGTTTTGCTCTACGACGCCTCAGCTCATCTTGAATGGGACAGAATAACAGATGAAAATTCTTTTGGCTATCAACTTTTACCTTACCCTGTCCGCAGCTCGTGGTCTTGCGGTCACGTTCTCGCTTCCCGAGCACAAGGTACCGTGTTCGATTCCCGGTGGGGTCAGGGATTTTTACCTGCCTTGAGATGACTGGGTGTTTGTGTTGTCCTCATCATTTCATCATCATTCATGAAATTGACGATACTGGACTGAGCAAAGGCTGGGAATTTATACGGAAGCTGATAACCGCGCAGTTGAGCGCCCCACAAACCAAACATCATCATCTTCATCATCTTACCTCATCCCCACTTTTCTGCCGGTAGGTCACCCTCCAGAATACTTCGTCTCTAATCAAAACAGTGTCGTGGCAGGCATTTCAAGAATTCCAACCTCATTTTCGATGTGGAACATTTCTTGAACAGACAAAATGCAGCCTTCTGCAATCAAAGTTTCCGGGAAGCCATTCCATCGTTGGGAAAACTGTGTCACGCGTATGCGTAGAGGGGGACGAACACCACCATCAAGTTACGTGGTCGCTGTTGCCTTTTCGGGGTGACAATTAAAACTTAATGACTACACCTCGTGGTACGTGCCAAACACGCAAATGTGGGAAGCTGAGGCGAACGCAAATATCACTTTACGAAACAGCCCCTGCAGTGCGGTAAAACGCTGAGCAAAAATGATTGTGTGTGTGTGTGTGTGTGTGTGTGTGTGTGTGTGTGTGTGTGTGAGAGAGAGAGAGAGAGAGAGAGAGAGAGAGAGAGAGAGAGAGAGAGAGAGAGAGAGAGACGGACGGGGGGGGGGAGGGGGGGAGATGCTGGCAGGCACGTTTCCGCTCTTTTTCCAATTAGGAGACGGTGATGGCAGCAATTAGCAGAGCTGTGGTGCAGCTTAGGGCGGCAGGTGTGCACAGCGCACGTTTAGTATTACGTTGCGCAGCCCTAATGTGGCTTTCAGAGGACGCAGCCGGCTGCTGCTGTGGCTGGCAACGAGCCTGCAGACTGCACAGTGTAGGCTGTAGAATGTAGAGTGCAGGACGTGTTCCGCGCAAACGACCCACGCAACGCCAGCCACCGCACCTCTGCACGTGCCGTCTGGCTGGACGAAATCCGGCCTGTGCTTCGCCACAATGTTCGCTTCCAGCGCGCCCCACACACAGTACAGTGTCAAAGCTGTGCACATGGTGGAACATTCCGAACTGAAGGGTCCGACATGAGGAACCGTTGTTAGGAAGTCTGAGGTCTGGAATGAGCAATTTGTGTAAGACATGGCTTTATAAAACTGCTAGTTAATTGATGTGTCGTTCCTTAGGTCATTTGAACGAGTATTTTACCGAAATGATGTGGAACGAGTCAACTTAAAAAGTATATATAAATGTGCTTTTCTCATAAAGCTGTGAATACGTGATTATTTTAGTCCCACTCATGCAGCAACACTTACAAACTTTTTTTTTACTGGCTACCAGATTTTAAGTAGAAATTCGCCAATAGAATAGGAGTTGCTCGGGAGAAATGATTCTACGTTAGTTTCAAAACTTACTTTGCTACCTCTCAAACATTTTATGTCTTTGACAAATGAAATAGATTTTTGTCACTGCATATTGAACTTCTTTCTGAGCCACTGACAGATTTAATAATGGGTAATATATGTCATTTTTGTCTCTAATGTTGTACCCATAGAGATTACTGTTTTTCTGGAACTGTGATGTATTACTTATCGCCAATTTCAACAGTGAATATAGGTATTGTGAGGCTGCAGTTAAAATGCGTAGCTTCTAGAAGTGTTACGTACATTACGTTCGTGGGCGAACACCACACATTTTTCTTGCTGCTCGCGTTTGTGAAATCATTATTTTCTAATCGATGAATTACCCTAGAAAAAGGTTCCATAAGACATTAGTGGGCGGAAATATGCAAAATACGTCAAGATGTTGGTTAGTTTGTTTCCAATATTAGATATAATACGAAGAGCAAAATCTGCTGAACTTGATTTTTTGAGAAGCTCA
Organism: Schistocerca gregaria; assembly: GCF_023897955.1. Taxonomy (NCBI): domain Eukaryota; kingdom Metazoa; phylum Arthropoda; class Insecta; order Orthoptera; family Acrididae; genus Schistocerca; species Schistocerca gregaria. The sequence goes on from NC_064925.1 coordinate 251,686,901, forward strand.
GCAATCTGCTCCTTTCAGTTAGAGTTTTCATCAATATGACCACCCAAAAATTTGGAGCTTTCTACTGTATTTACTGATTCCCGTTAACGTGCTACATCAGCTACTGGTATGACTCTGTTTGTTGTACAGAACTGAACGGCACTGTCATTTGAGATTTCACAAGAACAATGACAGAAAATTATTTCTTTGTTACAATTAGTTTTATTACTTCGCAAAACGTTCACTTTTATAGATTTTTGCAATCGTTTTTTCGACTCTATTTTCTACGTACCCCCGGAACAAGTTTGATTTTGTAGCCGATAGACTTTTCTCATGTTAATTTTCCATTAAGCTGTGTTTGTTATTTATCTGTTTACATATTACAAGGACTCATTACGGTCCGGTCATCCTCGCATCCTCGATTTCCTTTATGACTATACGATTTGATGGCCAGCCCCTGCACCTCAGTTTCCTACAAAGGTTTAATTGTTCGCCTATAACCACAGTTAGTACGTGATCACAAATTTTCAGAACTGTCTGTGTGAGGTTAGGAATCTGTAAGGGCCTAGGAGAAATTTTTTATACTTACTAAACTGGTATAAACACATATTATACCAAAAACTTACTTTTATTTAAATAAGTATTTTGTTCTTTAGTCCTACGCATATGAAATTTTTCAGTTCATTTCAAATATCTTAATGAGATTACAACAGACATGTGGTAAATCTCTAGTTTTCTTCAATTTCTCTTCACCTGAATCACTTAATATTACTTCCTCCTAAGTATATGGTGCGGAAGATCATGAAGATAAAAGTTGGGGAGATTCGAGCTGAGATGGAAGATTACCCACGGTTGTTCTTCCTGCGTCCCATTCGCTACTGGAACAGTAAAGGAGGGAAATGCAGAGGAACAGAAGGTACCCCCTGCCACACACCACACAAGAAAGCAAGTTAATGCTGCATTTTCATCAAGTTCTGAACTACGTTGAAAGTTTACAGTCTCTAGCTCATGGGGAAGTTAGTTTAAAATCACTCACAAAATTTGTAACAAACAGCGAGACAAGTGATTGAATTAATAAAAATGTGGTAAAATGAGTTGGGTGAAACTGCTACAGACATCCCTGAGTTATGCTTTTATTTCACTCCTTTTCACTCCAATCTCAGTTGTAGGGGTGATAGAGGGCTCTTACTGTCAGTGTTTCTGAGGCTGCAAGTGATACGAGTACACAGTTTGGTAGAAACTGCATCAGACCTTACAGAGATGCACCTACAAATCGACTGAGTTGTTGCAGGTGGTACCTTATGCGCATTGCGCCTGTAGGGGCTGTGACGCAATCTGCTAAGCACAGCCATTGTGCAGGACCTCCACCTGAACAGGCGGTGCTATACATTATGCCTGTCACCCTGCTTTCAGCCCACCCCCTTCCCTACTGCAGGTTGGTGGTTCTTACCCTCACGCTATTGCACTGTCATTCTGAGCTATGTTTAAAATTTCAAGTCTGTAGATCATCAGGAGCTTAGCTTAAAATAAAATAAGTGTTAATATTATTTAGTATCTCGTATTCAACGAAAAATGGGTTTGGCTGTAGAAATCTTGTCACGTCTTTTGCATCAGTAATACTCAAAACGATTCGTGGCGCGCTAGAAGTTCTTTTCCCATAGTCCATAGAAGCTGTAACTTCTCTTTGCCGTCTTAATGACTGGGAGTTCTGAAGACACTAAGAAAGAAACAAAGCTAACGCATTTTCTGTCACCCATAAAAAGATTATGATGTGGAGGATATTCGATTTTAAATCATTTGGTTCTGTATTCAGAAATGTAAGAGAAACACAAAAGTTAACTTTGAAGAACTCTCCATTTAGTTTATGTCAACTGTTATTGATAATTTGCTGTTTAGGAATATTTCAATTTTTGTCATTTGGTCTTATTTAGTAGTTTGGGTGAGGTTATTGCTGGGCTTGGCATTACAATTTGGCGAATCCCATTATATCGTCTGCAAAACTAAGCAGTCTATAATTACTACACATAGCACATGCTTCTTTAAATTTACTGTAAAAGGAAAATGCTGCATCTTTGCCGAAGAGCTATAAAAAGTGAGAAGTATTCAATAACTTTAAGTGGCAAGAATTTAGTGGAGGATTATCAAGTAACAGAGACAAAGGATTCAGTATTTGTATAAACGTGGGCACCTTCTGTAATAAATATCATAAGAGGGTGGTGACACGAAAAAAGGCACGACATAACCAAGACCTGCTTCTCATATAAATAACCCAAGGTCTGAAATTAACAGCATCTTCTCTGATGAAGCAAAACACGGGGAAAAATAGAGGATGTTAAATTTTACTGATTAGGAAATAAACCTCGAAAATCCGAGAAGGCATCTAAGAATAAAAATAGAGCGTGTAAAAAATAAATCGTCGCACAACTGCGTGAAACAAACAGCGGCTAATGTCATTAAAAGGAAATCAAGCTTACACGAACAAAGAGATGTTCGAATAGTTTGCAAAGTAATGAAAGGGATAGGGGGAGGCCACAGGAGTGAATTTAGGATGTATTATTTAAAAAAAAACTTCAGTCTCGAACAATAAGTTGTGTTGTGGCACACAGGGATTAAAGAAATTCTCATCGTAAAAACTATTTGACGAGGATACAGAAAAATTTACGCACTACATGCGGTTTTGAACAGATGGCTCTTTGACGAAACTGAATGAAGCTACATCATAATGGCAGGCAACAAAAATTGAAAAGAAAGCAGTAGATCTGATATCCAGCATGTTAAGAAGCACAAAACCTTTGAGAATGCAACAAATACGCATAAGAACGTTCACGAAACAAAGTGAATACAGTGTCGTGTCTAAACACTGAATGTCAGTACCATTTACAAAAGCATACTGACCGAAGTGCACAATTTATTCACGTAAAGTGAACGGTGGGAATGGCTGCCAGACAGCGCTGAAAAGTACACCAACGTGAAAAACGTTTTTCTCCTCTAAAATAAGAAAACGAAATCGAGCAGGATGTTAAAAAAATTATTTTACATATATTCAAATATAGCTGAAGAATATTAAAACCGTAATGTGCATGTAATTGTTACAAGAATAACAGAAATTAAACATTCTAAGAATGAAACACAAATATTCAGAATAAAATGAGATCAACAAAGAAACGAAGATGTAATAAAAATAGTAACCCTGGTGTAGGGAGTAAAATACTACTTTTTATATGGACAACCAAAATTATTCACGTACTAAATTTTGAGATATAAATCTGTAGAAATAACATACTATGATAATTAAAAACTTTTTTACGAAAACATCCTATGTGGATTAATATTAGTTCCTTACTTCGTTAGGAATATGGCCTTGACAGTTAGGAATAAATTCAGATGAAGTTGTGTAAGCTTCTGACTCAATATAAACATGAAAACTGAGTACATCAAGAAATAAAATGAACTACACTAGCAGCAGAGATTCGAAACAGTCGCCGTAGAAAACCTACTGCAGGATGGTGTTCAGTTACAATATAATGTACGTGAAATATTTCAAGTCTTGTCTAATTCATGCTAAAGAAGACCTAACAAAAAATTAATATAGCATGCAGAAGGTATTAAATATCTATAAGGAAAAATACGACGGAAACGACGAATTAGAACGGAGTATTGGAATGAAAGTTGAGGTTTACCGATCCGTAGAGTATTAATCGTATTAGAGAAGAACAGGGCAGGAACTAAACTGGCTGTTTCAAACGAACATTCTTGAAATTCAATTTGCGAAATTTGGGGAATCAGGAAAAGCATGATCTGGATGTCAGGAATGGAATTTGAGCCCCGTACTCCATAATGCGAATCCTCTGAGACGCTTTACTCACTGGCGTATAGAGAATAGCACAAGGTTATTCACCAAAAATACAAATATCTGAGAAGTGTTCGAGATTGTTGAAAGAGGGGCTGTCTATCCATGAAGAAGCAATGAGGCTTTCTCGCTACCACAGCTGAATGTGCGCTGGCCTACTGCATAAGTCATCCTATGAACTTCTCCCCTTCCCCTCCCTTCCTTCCCCCTCACCTCTCTTCATGCTACATGAAAAGGGAGACTATCTTCTAGATAGATGAACTGCTTTCATCATCCCTCATATCTTAAAATAATTTTGTATTGTAAGCACTTGACAAAGCAATAACCTGCCTCGTAATGTCAGACAAGCTACATATGTCCCTACCTTCAAAAAAGAAGTAATGCTTCATTTCCAGGAATGACAACAACTTTAACTGTACCAGTTACCAAATCTGTGTAGACCACTGACTGCAACCTCTTATAACACGCTACCCAATGTCCTACATACGTTTTTATCTCATTCTCCTGATTTCCTTATTTTAATTTGTAGATAAATTACATTTATTCTAGTGAGGAGCTATAATATTCTTTCATGTATTGTCGCTTGTTATGAAATTAACTTTTGTGCCTCCGAGTGTGGAGTGTATCATTCGATGTAAGAAAGGTAATACAACTAAGGTAAATGGTTCAATAAAATATGAATTACTTGAGTTTTACTGTAGATTTCTGTATGCTGAAGTAAGTAACTACTGCAGTTTTCATTTTCTCATAAATTTAAGACGTACTTTATTCTCTGTAGCCTGTATTCCAATCAGGAAGTGTTTTATATCGAACGTCCGGTTGATATAACGCGAAATGAATTGTAAAGCACCACAGGTGTAGATGTAAATTAGGCGTACAATTCTGCCTTTCTTTGTCAAAGAAGTGGTTAACTCAGTTCCTGCACGGAACAGCCTGTTAGTCTGGAGTACGAGAAGAAATACAGTGTTTCGAATGTAGCATTTCCAGCATATCAGTGTAATTTCATTGAATTATGAGTTCCCCATACAGTGACCTAAATTGTTCTTACCAATAAATAGCGTCGACCTCTTTTGCATTAATGTTCCGATGGATTACGAACTTTTTCTTTGGCGTTATTTAAACCAGTGTCGAGATAAACTGCAGGAAACCGACTGGCAAGTCTATTCCTAGGCGCGACTAATGTATTTGCAATGGCACACCAGACCAGCAGCAGTTGGTTATATGCTGTCAGTAAAAACGTTGCCGAGCAAGCAACAGACACCGTGGATACTTTGTGTTCGCTTGAGTCGTGGTTTTCCCTATTTTAGACGTAGACGTAGGTGGAGAGAGACTTGTGAAGTCTCGAAAAGCAGACGACATGTTAGAAGTGTAATCTCCTTTCCGTACTTTTTTTTAAATTCCTTGTTCATTGCTGTTGCCGTGCAAAACACATATCGAAAGGTAAGGTCGGATTCGCTATAATACACATGACTATTTCGCAGTGATCAGTTTGCGCTTGTGCAGTAGCATGAACATAAATTTAGTCACCTAGTGTGTAATGTTTCTCGTTGTTAGACAAGAATTAAAAAAAAAATTATCAGAAAATTTCCCAACCATTATGAATAACCAATACCATAGAGCTGAGAGGTAACTTGTAGTTACATGTGAATGGTGTTGACGTCATTGCGGTGTCTAAAAAATAATTCTAACACTTTTCATAATTTTTAATGTATGAAGGGTAGTTAACTTCAAACAACACACACTCTGCGTCAAAATTCATTGTAACTGTGCTTCTGGACAAAGGCATGTGATCTAGCGTATTTCATAAAGCTGGAAATATCACTAATAGCTGAAATGTGCTATCACTCAATTTAGAAACTGAACAATGCCATTTAAAAGCAAAGATGTGGAAAACTGAGATTTGGAATTCACCTTTTCCTCGAAAACGCGTTCTTATAAAACGCCGCCAGCACTATTTAGCTTGTTATCCTACCCAACAGCAATATCGTAGTGAAACTCATTAAATGGTTTTCTGCTTAACGTTTGATGTATGTCTAGAGTTCAACACTTCAGTTCTGACTTCAGTTCTACCGGAGGTCGCGAACGTCCATGCAGAACGTAGTAAAAAATTTTGTTTCACACTATTAAAAATATGTCGATAGTAATGTCTAAAGATGGTAAAAAAAATAACTTCAAAAGTGTGGTTTGCAGTTTTGAATCTCAATGCTTTATGATTTTTCCCGTCGATCAGCGCTTACTTTTAAAAGAAGCGCAGTACTTGCTGAAATTTTTAATTTGATTTGGAGGCGTGTTTAATATTGTAACGATCATCAGCTCCAATTTACTTATGTATCTTATGACCCATTCTAGGCAGTCGTAATATGCTGATCTGAAAGTCGACCTTAAAACATCAAGAAAATTTTTAAAAAATATGGTAGGTATAGGAACGATTGACTGAAACAGGCGAAAGATATACAATGGTGCGTAGTGAAAGCTTCGCAAGTCGTACTGGAGACAGTACACCCACTAACAAAAAAAAAAAAAAAAACAAGAACAACAAGAAGTCCTCGACTAACACACGAAATATCAAATTCAATTAATGAGAGGAAAAAATGTGGCAAATAAATCAGACAAAAAGGAACATAGAAGATCAAGAAATACAATAAATGGAAAATGCAATATTGCACAGTAGGATGGGTAGAACAGAAATGCAGAGCTGTAGAAGCATGCTTGACTATAGGAAACATAGGTGCCCCATAAACAAAAACTGCAGAGCCGTTCGGAGAAAAAAGACGTAGCTGCACGAACATTAAGAACATAAAAGGAACGTCAGTACTAAGTAAAACAGCTGAATGCTAAAATCTGCAAAGAATTTAGAGAAGAAATGGTGAAAGGAATGAAGACTATGTTGTGGAAAGGTTAGAAGAAATAGGTGGAAGTGACATGTGGGAAAAGACACTGTAAAAAGAATTTGACAGAGCGGTAAAGGACTTCAGCCGAAACGAGGCGCCTGGTGAACGTAACATTCCCTCAGAATTACCATCATCGTTGAGAGAACCAACCATGGCAGAATAGTTCTAGTTGATGTTAAGACTGTATTGAGATAGACTTCAAGAATGTAATAATCCCAGTAACCAAGACTGCTCCTGCAACTTATCTTAGAAGTTAGGCTAAAGAAATATTTACAATAAGTATAGATTTAGAAAAAGCTTTCGACAATATGAACTAACATACACTTCTTCAAATTCTACTCTTGTTATTGTGGTCTTCAGTCTGAAGACAAGTTTGATGCAGTTGTCGACGGTAATCTGTTCCGTGCAGGCCTCTGCAGCTCCGAGTAACTACTGCAACCTACATCCTTTGGAACTTTCTTACTGTATTAATCTCTTGGTCTCCCTGTACGATTTTTACCCCCCATACTTACCTCCATTACTAAAAAGATGATCCTTTGATGTCTCACAATGTGTCCTGTCGGCCGATCCCTTCTTTTAGTCAAGTTGTGCCACGAAATTCTTTTCCCTCATGTTCTGTTCACTAGTTCCTAATTAGTTACATAATCGACCCATCTAATCTGCAGTACTCTTCCGTAGCACCACATTCGAAAAGCTACTCTCTCCTTGTCGGGACTGTTTATCGTCCACGTTTCACTTCCATACAAGGTTATTAGCAGGTATAAAATAAGTTAATTATAACTTATACAGAAACTAAACTGCATTTATAATAGTCAAGGAGTATGAAAGGGAGACAGTTATTGAGAAGGGAGTGAGATAGGTTTCAGCCTGTCCACCACGATATTTATTTAATCTGTAAGTTGAGCAACCACTAAAAGAAACCACGGAGAAATTTAGAAACTGAAGTAAAGTTTACAGTGAAGAAATATGTACTTTAAGGTTTGATGATGAAATTTTAATTCTGACGGAGACTGTAATGTACTTGGATGATCGATTTTACGGAATGAATAGTCTTGAAACAGGTTATAAGTTGAATGTAAACAAAAGTAAAACAAGTTTAATGAAATGCAGCTGAATAATATCAATAGATGATGTGGAAATTAGATCAGGAAATGAGACACTAAGAATAATGTATAAGTTTTGCTTTTTTTGCAGCAAAATAATTTTGGATGGCCAAAGCAAAAAGGATACGAAATGCAGATTGACAATACCAGGAAAAAATTATAACGTCTTTTGTGGAAATACTTGTGTAGAGTGTGGGCTTATGAGGAATTGAAACTCTCATTACCAACGGTATAGCCGGGAAGAGATTAGTAGCTATAAAATGTTGAAGTTTAGATGTGTATTTCGGATAACTAATGAAGTAGTACTGAATCGAGTTAAGGATGAAAGAAATTGCTGGCACAATTTATCTAAAAGAAGGAACAGATTAAGGTGACATATCCTGAGACATCAAGGAATAGGTAGTTTCGTAATGGAAGGGAGTGTAGTGGGGAAACATTGTAGAGGAAGAGCAAAGATTGACTACAGAAAGCAGGTCCAAGTGTAAGTTGCAAGACTTACGTTAAGATGAAGTGAACTGCACAGAACAGACAATTGTGAAAAGACGCACCAATGCAGCCGTAGGAGTGAAGACAATAACAAAACGTGGCTACTCGATAATTTCTGAGAACTAGTATCTACCAAGGCTTGTTTGCTAGCGTTAAAGTTCGTCCCCTCTAAAACATTTCTGATAACTATATTTTCGGTAAGAACTAGGAATTTCACTCGTCGTTAACTGTATCTTGTTCACTCGCGGATTATCGCAATTGACAAATTATATCTGGATGTGGGATGCATATAGTTTGGTAAGAGAAATCACCTGTGGTAGTGGTTAGGTAACCCTACTGGCATTCGGGTTCACTGGATTAGATGTTAGTGAAACCTAATACATGATGCACGAATCCAGATCTTAACCACGGTGACCTAACCGTTGTGTTCAGTAACCAAGTTTTGCAGTTGTAGTACTACAGCGTTAATTTTTCCTGGCTTTATCCCCTATCTTGACGGGTCGAGATGTTATTTGGATTTGGCAACATTAGAGAATGCCCTTCCTGCTTCCTGATGATATCTCCCCCCGCCGGGAACTATCCCATCTGTATGCGCCTATTGTTATACCAAGTAAGAGTGTGTGAACATTTTCGAAATGTTTTCGAAGCGTGTAACGGAGGCGGGACGTGGGTATCAGCCCAGTATTAACCTTGTCGAATGTGGGAAACCCCCTAAAAACAGGCTCGCGTCGTTAATCCACCGGGCGCTTTCGACAATGGGTGGCGCACATCCTCGAATCCCGAAAGCAGCGTCGTAATGCGCGCGGCTATTCGTGTCAAATTTGGTAATGCGGTGTTGCATTAATGCCTTGTTTAATGGCAAAATATATGCACAGGATTTACAAGTTAAGTGAACAATATGAGGTACGAATGAGATTTAGTCCACTTACAGGATAACATTGCTGCTATAAACTAGTAACAATTAGAAAAAAAAATCGTACATTTTTCCTACCAAAACAAAGAAAACGCTCCGGAGAAAAGACAAAAGCAAATTTTCAGTTTCCCATCTTTTCCACATTCTATCCTTTTCGGGAAACGTTAAGACGATGTAAGTCAACACAGATTAATTTGGTTTACCTGGTCAGTGGAAGCTGCTATTCCTGAATAACAGACACTCGGAAACAGTAATGCGGACTGAATAAAAAAAAAAACAAGAAACGTACCACTCACTTCCATGAACTTATGAGGCAGAATTATAGAACCTGAAAGAGCATTAAAAGACCTAATCCTAAATAAGGTGCCTGGAAAACACGTAGCTACCCGAGAATTATTATGATCGCTGGGACAACCAAGGATGACAAACACTCCAGATAGTTTTAAAATTATACTGAGTGAAGCGAAACGCTCTCAGACGTCAAGAAGAATGTAATAATTCCAATACTTAATACTGATTCTTCAGATTTCTTAGAAGATAGGAAAAAGAGCAAACCAACATTTATAGCAATTGCAGATTCTGAAAAATCTTTTGACCCTAAAATATAGTCTTTGAAATACGAAGTTAACATGCATAATATTCGCGGACTTAGGAAAATGACAAAAAACGTGCCACTAATTTCTGGGTTCACGTGGTTGATAGCTCAATGAGATTCCCCTGGCGCAACACGCAACAGAAATCTTTCTGCTGCAGCGGTTACATATCAAGAAACGATTTCCGATGGCCCGCTAAATGCTTCATTATACCGCCATGGCGCTCATTACGGCCGGAAACCCATTGAGTCTCTAGTCCGTTCATGAAGTGTGAGCCATTGATGGAAGCTGTGAAAAAAAAAGCTTCTCATCCAACGAGCACTTCAGCTATTCGTCGACCTAAAGTCGATATCCACACTCAAGAGACAAAGAAAAGAAAGTGTCGTAGTTACCAGAAACTTTTTTGCGCTGATTGCTAAGTAAGGCGCAACTACTTAAAATAAGAGCATAGATTTTCGGTGCCGAGGTACTACAGTTATTCTGTTGTGTCTGCGTTGCTACCCACTGAATGCTGCGATCGAAGTTGTCTCTGTTGTCTGAAAATCGTTAAGCTCTTAACTATATTACGAAGTTCTGACATAGGCAAACTTCGTATTTACCTTCAGAGAGTCGACAGGCAATTTGAAAACGCATATTAATCGAGATGTAAATAAAGACACAACACAGCTAGTCACTAAATTTTAGGTTTTTTACTTACGAATCGCTTTACTCCACCATCAGGTGACATTTCCGTATTTAATTCAGGTCCATTGCTCCTGGGAGACGAATGGTGACGAAATATCTAGAATGTCCTATATTTGCCAGAATGCTTCAGGTAGGTTAGTAGGGAGAACTGTTTTGAAGTGATGGATATATCTGCAGCTCTGTGTACTCGACATTGCTTATTGTAGTGTCCTCTAAAGCACTGTATTTGAGTTTTTCACAATGACTGTTTAGGAACTTTACCAGGGAGGTTACAAGTACTTAGCGCCTCCTGTCCATGGAGGTATAATAAGGAAAGCTGTCATGATGTTACAAACTTCATGCTACGTCCGCCACGTCAGTTGTCCCAGACATTAGTACTTGATTGATTAGCTTTGATTGTGTGGCGTCGTAGAAGTGTTCTGATCAAAAATGTCAGCTGGCGTTATTTACGGGTTTGCGGTATTACGATTGTAGTCTAAAGTGTAAAGCACTGACATATCATTCGTAAGTGGACTCGTTTAAGCGAGATCTTCTTTTATGTAATGAATTTCTGTTGCTCTATTCGCTTTTACTATAGTGAATTTATTTCTGTCGTTTGACTTTAATATTTCCAATCAGTCCAACTCGAAAAGCCCTGAGGATAAATACTGTAAGAAGGAAAGACCGGAAACGTCCAAATATAAGAAAATATGTTCCCACCATTTTCGGGAAGAGGACGTAGACCGAACATCAGTTACGTCAGTTCTTATTATGAAGAAGGCTGGATTACGATGCTGCCTTTTCAGATCATATACTTCTCTTCATGGTTATTCTTAACGCATAACAAAATAAAAGTTAAATTAAGGTGGCCTAATTCGTCGTATTACTAGAACTATACTGGCTCCTTGTTTAGTAAACACAGCGTTAAAATTAGAGAGATTCGAGCCCATGCGGAGGAATACCTACAGTGTTTCCTGGCCCACATCACCCACAAATGGAACACAAAGGGAAGTGGAGCGGTGGTGGGGGGATGAGGAAACTGGTCGCCTGTGGTGACACATGGTATGGTATCTTACAAAGAAAACATGTAGATGTATAAATGATATGACTGCGACGGTTCACAGCTGGATCTTTCAAAGCTGAGTGACTGAGGTATATTTGTATTAATAACTGTCCTAAATGACGTTGACTCCTTAGTTGCAGGTATTTATTTATTGAAGCAGTTAAGGCGAGAAATATACTGTGCCACACAACGGAATGTGTGCACTGAACGTGGAACAAGCACAGAAGCGGCGAGTGACATTCGGTACAGGATTTTATTCATATATTATATCAAAAGTAAATTTAAAAATAATACATTCTGAAATTTATGAGCAACAAAGGGGATAAATTTAATTAATTGACAGCTATTGATGAAATAAAATCTGGATGTGTTGGGACGATGATCCAATAAACCAGAGCGCCAGGGGCAAGATGTAGGTACGGCAGTATTCGAGTAGATTTACAGCGTGATGTGTGCGTGAACTGGTGTTGTTTCCTATCCCCTTTGTAAGCTGCTACGTTGAAGGTACATCGATATCGCAAGTCTAATACAGTGACCAAGAATAATTATCATGGACATCACTTAGCCTTGTTTATATGCAGTACACTTCTTATCGCAGCCAATTCCTTTGAAAATCACATGCAGCCACTCCGACAATTTGTCGAGTCAAAATGAATATTTTTCTTTAAGAACCTCAAGGATAAAATACCGGCTTCGTTCGTAAGAAATGAATATAATTGTTGTTTTGGGTGAAATGACAATAGGAACTAGGCAGTCCATATTCTATGTTGACGTTGTTTCTATAGAAGTAAATAGTGTTTTACAGTACATACCAAATGAACATCGACAGGCCTGCAATTACAATGAAAGTATTATGTTGTAAAGGTGCTGCGAAATTCTTAAGGGGATATTAATGTACCGGGGTCATACAACAGTGCCTATCATTATTTCTTCAAGAAACGGTTACAAAAAAAAATTCTAATGAGTTTGAAATATGCGAAATAGTGTAGTCTCTCGTCGCGGGATACCGTTTGGCTTTCCAAGTGGCGCTCAGGTAAAATCGAAGTCCTCCAGAACAACTACAGTGTAAAAGATGTCCCCTTATCGGTTCAAAGTAAGGACGAGACCTGGATAGATTAGTTTCTTAAAGGTTCCTGTAGTGAATGACTGTGTACTTGTTCCAGCCGATAATAAACTATGATCATTTTATTGTGCATTAAAGGCTCTTTGTTGAAATGTATGTGTTGAATCATCACCAGTATGACCGGTTACGATTAGAGTCTGTTTTGTGCTATTGCCTTATTCGTTCACCTATGTGTTCATCCAAAAATCTATGCTTTTGAGATTTTAACTAGAATTTAAAAAAGTATTTGTTAATGTTGCGTTATCACTTGCAAGTTATTGCCAATGCCTTGAGGAAACGGGGTAGGCTCACTACAGTTCACTTGTATGTTGGCGAGTTGTGGAAAGAAGGAAAATATAACCGAAATCGTCAGACATGGCGCACTAGCTCGGTCAACGATACGTAAGAACAAGGTTATGACTTTGTCTGAGTGAACGTCCCACCATTTACCTTAACTATGTTAGGAAAACAACGGAAAACAAAAGTCTGGATGCGATGACTGAGACACCAACTCCGCTTATGCGGAATTCTACTGCTGCACTTCATCGCCTCGTATGATACCTCAGAGCGCGACGCAGTTATCAACGAACGAACATTATCCAATACAAACGCTTCCAAGAGCGAATTAGACATTGACAAAATTGTAGCTAGAGCCATTCATAAGCATTTAGCTCTTTTTGTAGAGAAATTTAAAATTTTCCATTTCACATAACGTAAAAAAAGCATTAGGTCTTGATTGCAGTCAACGAATGAAAACTGCAACATCATGCATGTGATAAAAATGCCAGGTTAGAGACTGTGACGATATTAGGTGGATTAATATGGCATCAAGGAATCGTTAATGGTAATGTGTGGGGTGTGATGGCAGCGGGGGGGGGGGGGGGGGGGTTCCAAGGCTTGCTACAATAACCAGGTTGAAATAGATTTAGAGTGCAGAACTCGATGTATAGATGAAGAGAGTTCCTTGCAGAGCAGTATTAAACCAGTCTGGACTGAAGGCCACTAGAGCAAAAATAAATGAAATAATTATAAATGTTATTGATCCATATTACAAGAAGTTAACGAACAATAACAACAGTTTTTATTTTTGCGATTCGTCAATGGAATAAACGAAAACATTTCCTGGACCGCTGTGAAATTTGCTGCTTCTGTGTCGCAACTCATGGAATGATTTTTAATGGTAATAATAATTAATAATAGTTTTTTAATAATAACTGGATAGTCCAACTCGCAGTTTTACTGATGGGATTTAATTCATATGCTCAGTTTCGATAGAATGCCACTTTTTCTTCAGACGTAATTGTATCAGTCCAGCTCAACAAAACCATTGAATTCGTGCAGGGGTGAATATTTGATGAATGTACGTTTGGTCTTCCTTACTGGCGGCAGACAGGAGCTGGCATATTTTATTTATAGTAGCACTACTGATTTTTCCATGTGGCTACGTTTTGGGTTACTTTACGCACTTCGATGTACCGTTTGACTTGGATTGCCACAAGCACGTGTGAGGATGAAGTTGTAAACACAGATCACTTGATAAAAAAATAAAGCAGCATATTCCATAAAGCAGCATACCTAGTGACGATATTGTAGTAAAATACAGTTAAATTGCCCTACAGCACCTTCCTCTATGATGAATCACATGAAAACAATACTTTTTATATTCAAAGGCGACTATGGGGTTCTTTAAAAAGATTAAGTTGTTGTTGTGGCCTTCAGTCGGAAGATTCTCTAGCTTATGCGCCCCTACACCTCACACTTGCTTTCCTTACAAAACTAGTGATTCTTTGATGCCTCAGGATGGGTTCTCTCATCCGATCCCTTATTTTAGTCCAGTTGTGACATAAAATTGTTAATTCCCAGTTAGATTCAATGTGTCCTCATTACTTACTAGATCAACCCATGTAATATTCAACACTTTTCTGTAGCACCACATTACAAAAGCTGCTGTTCTCATCTTGTCTGAACTGCTCATTGTCCACGTGTCACTGCTGTACAAGGCAACATCCGAGACAAATACCTTCACACAAGATTTTCAGACAGTCAAATTTACATTAGATATTAACAAATTCCTGTTTTTCAAAAATACATTTCATGCTGTACCCAATCTCCATTTTATATCGTCTTATTTCCAAATTTATGCCAAAACTTGACATAAAGAAGGGGTCGGTTGATAGGACACATTCAGAGACATTAAGGTATCGTGTTTGGTAATAAAGAGAGGTGTGGAGGGGTAAAACTGCAGACGGAAACGAACGGCTGAATAAAGTAGGCAGACTGAAGTAGATATAGTACGTTGTAGTAGTTATCTGGTGATGAGAGGGTTGGTACATGACAGAGTATCTTGCTGAGCTCCATCAAACTAGTGCTCAGACAGACCACAGAAACAACAACAACAACTTCGGGGATCATCAGCTATTTTGCTGTCCAAATAGCAAAACTTATCTACCATTTCTAGTCTCTCACTTTCTAATCTAATTCCTTTAGCATCACCTGATTTAATTCTACTACAGTCCATTACCCTTGCGTTAATTTCGTTGATGTTCATCTGTTAACCTCTTTTCAAGACACAACTGTTTTTTCAAGTCCTTGGCCGCCTATGAGAAAATTACAGTGTCATCGGCAAACGTCAAAGTTTTTGTTTCCTCTCCTTAAAATTTAATCCCCTGTAGAAATTTCTCCTTAGTTCCCATTACTGCTTGGGATAGGTTACAGCACTATCTTACTACCAAATGGGAAATAACCTTTCAACCTCTGTATTTCTATGCTATCTTTAGAAATTCGAAGAGTGAATTCAGGTCAACGTTGTGAAAAGCTTTATCTGAATATACAAATGCTATCAACGGAGGTTCGACTTTCTATCTTCTTTATCTTCTAGGATAAATCCTAGGGTCACAGTTTTGTCTCGCGTGTTCCTACATACCAGAACCCAAATTATCCCCCCACATATCATGTTCTATCAGTTTTTCATTTCTTCTGTAAATAATCAGACTTATTAAATTGATAGATTTCACAGTATTCGCACCTGTCAGCACCTGCGTCTTTGCAAAAATTGCACGACTGTGAACCCCGGCAAAGAGAAGTTAAGGCAGAGATTCAAGTATGTGGATAAAAAAATCCTATGTCAAGATCGGTACAATTCCTTTGTTTGGTAATTAGTTTCACCTCATCGAGGAGTCAACTTCAGATCTAAAATACAGAAAATTGTATAATAAAATTGAACAACAACATAATATATTCTGTATTCAAACCTCCATAAAACTTCCAATAAAAATTTTATTACTTGTTTCCGAGCCTACCAACCACCATGCATTACCGACGGGCATAACCTCTTCAGCCATATCTCTCTTACAGTCAAGTACCAACTGAAAAATTATTATATACATCCTTGTAAAATAAAGAAGTGCAAAGCATATTTGGTCAGTGGTATATAGATCTGATCTCACCTAAGGTAGATCGTCATGGTTACATACAGTATATCACTAAACATGTCTGTCACAGCTATAGTCCACTTACCAAGTGCACTTTGTACGTCTTTATTTTTTTACTATCGATATAATTTTTTGAGTTTGTACACGATAATAAGAGTGATTCAACTAAACATATTATGACGATCTGTAATGCCTGGTGGGTGGTGTACACAGAATTTACATGATACTCTGATTCACAATCAAGCGCTTGGCAGAGGGTTCATCGAACCATCTTTAAACTTCTTCATTACCGTTCCTCTCTCGAACAACGCGCGGGAGAAACCAACACTTAGATCTTTTTGTGCGAGATCTGATTTCTCTTAATTTATTATGATGATCATTGCTCCCTATGCAGGTGGGCACCAACAAAGTAGTTTCTCACTTTGAGGAGAAAGTTGGTGATTGAAATTTCATGGGAAGATCCTGCTGCGGTGAAAAGCTTCTTTGTTTTAATGAGTCATCCCAATTAGTGTAACAAATCCGTAGCACTCTCTCCCCTATTTCGCGATAATACAAAACGAGCTGCCCCCATTTGATCTTTTTCGATGTTCTCCTTCCATCCTACCTGATGCGGGTCTCTCTTCGCACAGGAAAACTTCATAACAGGGCGGGCAAGGGTATGTAAGCAGTCTCTTGGGTAAACCTGTTAAATTTGTAAGTGTTCTGCCAATAAATTGCAGTATTCGGTTTTCTTTCCTCATAACAAGATCTATGTGATCATTCCAATTTAAATTATTCATAGCTGTAATCCCTAAACATTTAGTTGAGCATTTGGTTTGATTTGTGTGATTTATAGTATGACTGAAATTTAGCGGGTTCTTTTTGAGCTGATGTGGATGACTTCATACTTTTCTTTATTTAGATTCAATTGCCGCTTTATTGCACCATAAAGATGTGTTGTCCAAATTATTTTGCAATTCGTTTTGATCATCTGATGACATTACATGACGGTAAATGACAGCAAGACCTGCAGACAATCTAACAGGACAGCTCAGATTGTCCATTACATCGTTTGTGTAGGTCAGGAACAACAGACGGACTATAACACTCCATTGGGGAACGATAGATGTTACTTCTGTTTTACTCGATGACTTTCCGTCAGTTATTACGAACTGTGACTTTTCTGAAAGGAAGTCATGAATCCAGTCGCATAACTGACACCATACTCCACAGGCTTGCAATTTAATTAGAAATCGCTTGTGAGGAATGGTGTCAAATGCCTTCTCTCCAGAAGGAATATATTTGACGTCTCCTGTCGTTAGCACTCATTACTTCGTGAGAATAAAGAGCTAGTTGTGTTTCACAAGAACGATATTTTATCAATGCCTGTTGGCTATTTGTCAATAAATCGTTACCTTCAAGGTGATTCATAATGTTCGAGCACAATATATGTTCCAAAATCCTACTGCAAATCGACGTTAATGATATGAATTCGGTGAATTAGCACTATTTGCTTTCGTGGGTATTGACGTTCCTTGTTCAGTGAATTAATAAAAGATTTAGTGGTACGTGCCTTGGATGGAGATTTAAAAATAAAATGTAGTACATTATTGTTCATTTCTGTTGTGCAATTTTCTGTATTTTAGATCTGAAGATGGGCCGTCAACGCGCTGAAACTAGTTACCAAATAAAGGAATTTTAACGTTCTTGGTTTGGTATTTTTTGGTGTCTGTATACTTAAACACAGCTGATCGCATAACTTCACATTAATGTCAAATGGCAGCGAAACGCAGAGTTGGTTTCACACGAGTGGCTGTGTGTAGCGTGGTGCCTCGGGGGTGGGGGCGCCAGCTGTGAAACGAGAGCGTGCTGCAAGCAGCTGGGCACAGCTAGCGTAATGCAGTAGCGGGTCGTCGCGGGCGTGGTTGCAGCAGCTAGGTCCCGGGCGGGCTTCGAACGCAGGACGTCTGCCAAGGCCGGGCCGCCACTAACCTCAACACGGGCTCGCCTGCCGGCTCCAGCCGCAGTGACGTCATCCGGCGACGGTCCTGGACCAATGGTGGGCGTGGTTGGGTGGTCGCTCAGGCGCCGCGATGCTCCATTATTCAGGGCGAAGCGGCCGCCGCAGACGAAATAGCGGCGCGAAGGCGAAGCAGCAGCTGGGCCCCGTACGGCTCACACAGCGCGCGGTTGGGAGTGCTATTGGCAGCTGGCGGCGTGCGTGCGACCAGCACGCTGGCACGGAAATCTTCGTTGTCAGTAACGGCGGCACATCGGTACGCTACCTCGCCGAGCCACTGTGATCTGAGACACGCGCGCGCTCCTCCACAAAAAATAGCGACGCGTCTCAAACGGTACACATGTTCAGCAGCGAAGTAAGCGACCAAAAAAATCGATGAGGCACTCGTATTACAAAAACAGTTCTCCGGCACGTCAGCGACGACAGTCCACTTCTCAAAACTACAGTATGTCGTGTAAAAAATACTCTTCCGAAAAAATCACAACAGTGTCAAAAAAGAGACGACAGGTTAAACGTTTTACGCTAAGAAAAAACTACTGAGAGACAGGCTTTTAAACTTTAGAATAGTTATTGCTTTGCGTGCGGGCAGTCATGCCTGGAGCACTGGCGAAGCGTGACTGCGCTTGCCTGCCGGCCACCCCCGGCTGCTGGCGGCAACAGCGGGGGCGGAGAGGGGTGGCGGCGGCGGCGGCGGTGGCGGAGGCGCTATTGATCCGGCGCGGGGGCCAGGGCCGCGCCTCGCCCGACTTCGGTCAGCTCCGCCGGCGTTCGGGGGGCGTCGGGCGGCCGACTGGCGGCGGCGGCGACCGAGGGGCGGCGCGCGAGTCGTGGGCGGCGGCAGAGGGAGGGGAGGGGGGAGGGGCGGAGTGGTGGAGGCGTCGGGAGGGGCGCAGCGGCCCGACGGTGGCGCCAAGCTTCGAAAATACTGCGGTCGATCGAGATGAAAGCGCGCGCCCGAACCATCAACAAAGACCTCGCAGTGGCACACATTTGCATCGTGGACCGCAAACGGTTTAGCTCAGTGAATTGCCGGAAGCCGCCTACTGGCAATAACGAAAATCGGCTCATTTGGAAAACTCGTAAAACTGAAAGCTGCTACTAATATTGTAGTTTAACATCGCTCTTGGACTGATGTCATTACAAATAGAGGGGTAGTTCAGCTGTGCAAGGAACAAAGAGGTCACATAAAAAAAAATCTTTTATTTCAGCCTCAGATCAAATGGTATGATTACCTGTATCGACCTAGTACCAAGTCATCAGACGATCTGAATGTTTTAAAGAGTAACTCATACATTGATGCGGCACCTCTCTGGGCCTGTTCACTGCATGAATTACTGTGTAATGTTTTCAAACCATTAGAGGATGACTTGGTGGTGTGTCGGTATCGGTAACGATACCATTTACGTCACCTGAGCCTGAAACAAATAACATGATGAATTTCAAAACCTGCCATGTGACAATTTCGGTATTCGTACCATCTAGTTATCAGTATCAAACTCTGCCATGTGCTGCGAAGTAATCTTATACAAGCCGACCACTTGGTGTAGTATAAGGCTCTGAATATTGGAGTGAGTTTCAAATCCTGCAATATGAACAAAACTGTTTCAGTTTTTCCCTTTTAAAACCTACAACGTGTATGCACCAGTCATAATGTTTCACGCCAAATCATTCCACTCTCACTGCCTTGCTTCTAGAGTGTTAGAGCAAGCACCAGTCAGCCTTCTGCGAGCTGCCGCAGTGAGTACTGAACGTGATGACAGACGGAGGGCGCAGGAACTGCTACACAACGTAGGCCAGGCGAAGCTTGGAAAGAAATACGACAACGATATCCTAAAGAAATGCAAAACATGAGGCAAAGGAAGTTGACGTTCGAAAGCTATTGGTGATACACAGCACCGGTTAATATGTTTTGTACAGTGTATGGTCCCATGAGTCTCACCGACAAAGCCTGCCCATACATTGATACCTAAGCGATCCTGATGCCTCACGTCTATCATTGTTCAAGGATTTACATTCGTGGAAATGTACTTTGCCATCCTGTAAATACAATGCAGGTTGTAAACTGTGGGTCAACAACGGATCATATCTTTCTTGACGTCTCTTTACAAGAGTTCTTCTTTTATTTTTGAACAATATTTTAAACGCCATGCATTTTACTGAGGTGAGTGCGTAACGTACACGGTCCAGTCACACTAATATGAACACCTATCAAAAGCCAGAATAACCACATTTTGCATCGTGGACGTGCAGGAAGAGAGTCAGTGATGTTCTGGAAGATCCACGTGTTGACACCATGTGGCCGACTGCGCTGGGTTTCTCTGTTGAGGATCCATCGCACGAGAGCCCATTCGACGTGGTCCCACAGATTCTCGGTTGGTTTAAATCCGGGGAGTTGGTGGCGTAGGAAGCACAGTGAATTCGTCCTGTTGCGCATCGAATCACGAACGCACACTGCAGGCTGTGTGACACGCTGAATTGTCCTACTGGTACAGGCAAACTGCAAGCAGGGGTTGACAAGGCCCCAAGGATAGATACACACTTGTGTTGAAACAGAGGCTGCAGAGGCTCAGACACAGCAACGCTTGTTGAACAGTCATTCAGGATACACTGTTTTTAGCCTTTTGTTTTATCTGGGCAGTCAGTTGCTCAGAATTTGCACGTCTTTTCCCACCGAAGCCGTCGTTCATTCCTGTCATCCATGGCCCATGATGCATCACACCTGCCTCGCAGGTATACTTTAACCACGCCGGCACGCGAACAGTTTACAAACTTATCCGTTTCAGAAATGCTTTCGCCCTTGACCTGAAAGCCAGTAATTACACCTTTTGGACGTCCGATCAATCGCTCAGTTTCGACATTGCGACTATGACTGCACGTTTTCCATGTCCCACCGACACACTTTATGTACGCTCCACTGCTAGTGACCAGCCATTTGTCAGTGGTCATTGCACGTCGACGTCGAACACAGGCGCCTGTCACATTGATATGACTGCGGCGAGTATTTGCATAAGAAATGGACAAATAATTATAAATAAATATATTACAGGTCAACTGTGCTTTAGAATACACAATGAGGGAATGGTACAAGACTAACCCAAAGAACGCCTCAGCTACACTATGTCAGCGGCTGCTGCGCAAGCAAGTTCTCCATGTACGCGTACACCACCATTACTCTACCACGCAGACATAGGGGTTACAGTCGTCTGGTGTGAGACGTTCCCTGAGTTATCCACCGGGGGCCGAACCGCACAATAACCCCGGGTTCGATGTGGGGTGGCGGAGGGGTGAAGTGGACTGCGATAGTCGTCGTGGGGTTTCGGACCACTGCGGCTGCGACAGTAACGTCGTTTCTACGTCCCCGTTTAACATAACATAACCCAAAGAAATCCAAATTGGAAGACCCAAAGAAAACAAGTTTAAATTGTCTAGGATTTGCTGATGGGCTTGCTCTCTTGTTCAACAGTATTCAGGAAACCAAACAACAAGTTATCTCACTACAGGAAATAGCACAGAAAATTGGTCTTGGAATATCCTTTGAAAAAAACAGTCATCATGTTAATTGACCCACCGCTCTTAAACAAAATTGCCATAGGAAACCAAGAAATCAAAATTGTAGATAAATTTAAATATCTGGGAGAAATCATAACATATAACCTCAATGAAAAGCCAACATGGCACAACAGAATAAACAAATTGACTAGAGCACAATATATCACCAAGAACACCTACAACAAAAAGAGCCTGTCAATAGTAACAAAATTAAAACACTACAAAACAGCCACTCAACCAGAAGTAACATACGCAAGTGAATGTACCTTCAAAACAACTAACACTGCACAAATAGACGAAATACTCAAAATAGATAGAAGAATCACCAGAACGTGCATCAACAAATCGTGCCAGAAAGATGGACACCGTAGAGTAGCTACAAATGAAACAGTCCACTAGGAAACAGAACCGGTAATGAGTGCAATCAGGAAGAAACGCATTTCATTTTTCGGACATATAATTAGAGCACCAGAGAACAGAATCATCAGAAGAATAATAGAAAAATTGTATAGTAGTAAGTGCAACATTAAGTGGATTGCAGAAATCTAGGAAAATATGCATAAGATACTGATTACATTGGGAAACCTAAGAAGCAAAACTGACAAAATCAAGAAACTCACAGACAAACAAACCAGACTGCAAACGAGAATCAACAAACAGATAATAGGAAGGGTGATTTCCGATGAATAAAGAAGGATCGGATCAGAGAGAATGAAGAAGTACTGGGCTGACAGGAAACTGAACAATTCTTTGTATAAAGTTGGCTAGAGTTGACCAATGTAGGCCATAAAACGTAAATAGTAATAAATATATTACAGTGTCTAGTCTGTGTAAGAAAGGATATCGTCTGTGGCCTGTTTAAGAATTTATCCTAGAATTCACTTGATAATATTTGGGGGAAAACGGAAAACTGGAAACGGGGCGTCTGTACCTGGAATTGAACCCCATGTTCATATGTACGAATCGAGTGTCTTAATGGTGGCGGGTTTTTGGAGGGGGGAATCAGGGTTCAAGTCGGCAATTCATTAGGAGAGCGTAGGAGACATCAAGTCAGTTGCACACGTCGCTCTACGCTAAGACGATTGTGCAACAGGAGTGACGCATTGTCAGAAGAGAGTACATATTCTGACTTTCCTGCAAACGCAGTCCCTCTGAAGTACGGATAATAAAAGGTGCATCACAGTACAGGAAGTGGTGTGAGTAGTTCGCGGAACATGCTTAATGAGGTACTTGTGTAGAACCCGGATCCATTGCCTTAAACTCTATAGCATCTCAATCAGTCTTTTTACATGGATGGAGGGACGGAAGATCAGGGAGATTCGGTATCAAAATTCCATCGATGACGGGATCATCGGAGCAGCTGCTGGACGAGGGAAGGGGCTGCGGAGGGATGTTCAGTACTTTTCCAAGGAATATCCCGGTATTTCGGCAAGGATTTCAGAGAAGCCAAGGAAAACCTAAATATCGGCGACCGAGAGGGACACTCAAGACTTGTCTATTCCAAACGCTAGTGCACCGCGCCACATCGATTACTTTAAAGGTGGGGTAGCAGGATGGTCACCGAAGGAAGTGAAAGGGATGAGTAATGTGTGTGTTGAAGGAATCATTCCAGCGCTCAGTTCAAGAGATTCGAGGAACGAATGAGACATGCGGACTCTACAACAGTAGGATGAAAATATCAATACCATATGCACTGAGGTGTCAAAAGACATGCGATAGCGGTATGCACATACACTCCTGGAAATTGAAATAAGAACACCGTGAATTCATTGTCCCAGGAAGGGGAAACTTTATTGACACATTCCTGGGGTCAGATACATCACATGATCACACTGACAGAACCACAGGCACATAGACACAGGCAACAGAGCATGCACAATGTCGGCACTAGTACAGTGTATATCCACCTTTCGCAGCAATGCAGGCTGCTATTCTCCCATGGAGACGATCGTAGAGATGCTGGATGTAGTCCTGTGGAACGGCTTGCCATGCCATTTACACCTGGCGCCTCAGTTGGACCAGCGTTCGTGCTGGACGTGCAGACCGCGTGAGACGACGCTTCATCCAGTCCCAAACATGCTTAATGGGGGACAGATCCGGAGATCTTGCTGGCCAGGGTAGTTGACTTACACCTTCTAGAGCACGTTGGGTGGCACGGGATACATGCGGACGTGCATTGTCCTGTTGGAACAGCAAGTTCCCTTGCCGGTCTAGGAATGGTAGAACGATGGGTTCGATGACGGTTTGGATGTACCGTGCACTATTCAGTGTCCCCTCGACGATCACCAGAGGTGTACGGCCAGTGTAGGAGATCGCTCCCCACACCATGATGCCGGGTGTTGGCCCTGTGTGCCTCGGTCGTATGCAGTCCTGATTGTGGCGCTCACCTGCACGGCGTCAAACACGCATACGACCATCATTGGCACCAAGGCAGAAGCGACTCTCATCGCTGAAGACGACACGTCTCCATTCGTCCCTCCATTCACGCCTGTCGCGACACCACTGGAGGCGGGCTGCACGACGTTGGGGTGTGAGCTGAAGACGGCCTAACGGTGTGCGGGACCGTAGCCCAGCTTCATGGAGACGGTTGCGAATGGTCCTCGCCGATACCCCAGGAGCAACAGTGTCCCTAATTTGCTGGGAAGTGGCGGTGCGGTCCCCTACGGCACTGCGTAGGATCCTACGGTCTTGGCGTGCATCCGTGCGTCGCTGCGGTCCGGTCCCAGGTCGACGGGCACGGGCACCTTCCGCCGACCACTGGCGACAACATCGATGTACTGTGGAGACCTCACGTCCCACGTGTTGAGCAATTCGGCGGTACGTCCACCCGGCCTCCCGCATGCCCAGTATACGCCCTCGCTCAAAGTCCGTCAACTGCACATACGGTTCACGTCCACGCTGTCGCGGCATGCTACCAGTGTTAAAGACTGCGATGGAGCTTCGTATGCCACGGCAAACTGGCTGACACTGACGGCGGCAGTGCACAAATGCTGCGCAGCTAGCGCCATTCGACGGCCAACACCGCGGTTCCTGGTGTGTCCGCTGTGATCATTGCTTGTACAGCCCTCTCGCAGTGTCCGGAGCAAGTATGGTGGGTCTGACACACCGGTGTCAATGTGTTCTTTTTTCCATTTCCAGGAGTGTATACAGATGGCAGTAGTAATGCGTACACTAAGTATAAAAGCGGAGTTGCATTGTTGGGGCTGTCATTTGTAGTCATGTCATTCACGTGGAAAGGTTTCCGATCTGATTATGACCGTACGACTTTGCTCGCGGAATGGTAGTTGGAGCTAGATGCGTGGGACATTCCATTTCGGAAATTGTTAAATACTTCAATGTTCTGAGATCCACATTGTCAAGAGTGTGTACCAGAATACCAAATCTCAGACGTTACCTCTCACCACGGACAACGCAGTGGTGTATGACTTTCTCTAAACGACAGAGAGCGGCGGCGTTTTCGTTGAGTTGTCAGTGCTAACACACAAGCAACAGGTTCTGCTTGAAATAATCGCAGAAATCAATGTGGGAAGTACGAGCAACGTATGTGTTAGGACAGTTCACCGAAATTTGACGTTAATGGCCTATGGTAGCAGACGACCGACGCGGGTGTCTTTGCTAACAGCACGACATCGCCTGCAGCGTGTCTCCTGGGCTCGTGACCATATCGATTGGACCCTAGACGACTTGATAACCGTGCCCTGGTCAGATGAATCCCGATTCGAGTTGGTAAGAGGTGATGGTAGGGTCTGAGAGTGGTGCAGACCCCACGATGCCACGGTCCCAAGTTTCAACAAGGCATTGTGAAAGCTGGTGATGGATCCACAATGATGTTGGTTGTATGTACATAGGATGGATAGATACTCTGGTTCAACTGATCCTATCATTGACTGGAAATGGTTATATTCGTGTTAGAGAGCATTTTCATCCATGTTCCCAAACTACGATGTCATGTCATCGGGCGACAAGTGTTCGCAGTTGGTTTGAAGAGCATTCCGGACAATTCGATCTACCCAGATCGCCCGACATGAGTCCTATCGAACCTTTCTGGAACATAATCTAAAGGTCAGTTAGTGCACAAAATGCTGCAAGGGGAACATTTTAGAAATTACTGACTGCTATACAGGTAGCATGGCTCAACATTTGTGCAAGGAACTTCCAACGACTTGTTGAGTCCATGCCATGCACTGCACTACGCTGGGCAAATGGAAGTCCGTCGCGATATCAGAAGGTATCCCACGACTTCTGTCACCTCAGTGCGTACACTGTGTGAGCGTGGTTCAGCCAGCCTCACTCTGTTCCTGGGCCTTGTGCAGAGTTTCTGAGCGTGGCCTTACTATACGGTGCTATGACTGATGACCACCACAGCACGATAATACTCCTAAGTATTCTTCTGTTGATTTATTTTCGGTAGTTTTTATACAATCCCTTATTGTATTTTTCATATCCGTTTACCGAGTATTTTAGGTTTATTTGACGAATGATTTTTGGCAGTAATTATAATAGTTTTTACTTGCTCCCTATTCCTTACTTTTCACATGTTTACATTTTTGGCTTTCACCTTTGATCGTAAAAGTTCAGGATAAAACCACGCCTGATTATTACGCCCATTTCTCATTGTAATTTCATATAACTTGATGACCTACCCGGGTAAAGCGCGTCATTATTGAGCCAATAAAGACCATTGTGTAGTCTAGGACTGTCTTTCAATATTAATCACAGTACAAAGATGGTGTACCACCGCGCTGCAAAGTATTGGAATAAATTTTATGAGAGAAAAAGGATTTAATATCACTTGCGAGTACTTCCTACGCCCATATCTGAAGGATTTGCCTGCAAATATTCATAACGGATGTTTTAGTTCCTGAAGGATATTGTGCTGCAGAGGACTATTGAGGTTTTCTCCAAGAAGTATGAATATGGTTGAATAATAGTGAGTGTTGCGGATGCTAAAGCTGTTATTTCATCCTCATGCTCATCATACGAAACTTCGACATTTACAGCTCTCCACTTTGGTGAACCATCGTTGCAGAAAAGACACTGCTCTGTTACGAACGATGTCTGCAACAGTGCGTGAACACGCTATCCTAAAACGGTGCCGGCCGTTGTGGCCGAGCGGTTCTAGGCTCTTCAGTCGAGAACTGCGCTGCTGCTACGGTCACAAGTTCGAATCCTGACTCGGGCATGGCTGCGTGTGTTGTCCTTAGGTTAGTTAGGTTTAAAGTAGTTCTAAGTCTAGGGCACGGATGACATCAGATGTTATGTCCCATAGTGCTTAGAGGCATTTGAACCAAAAACGGTTTCAGAAACCTGAGAAGATACTTCCTTCCACCGGTATGGTCGTGGGACCAACTGGAAACGTCGATAGAATGTCTCAAACTATTACAGGACGTACTTCACGTTTCTCAGCTGGAAGAAGACATTGGCCGTTAGGTTTCTGTGTGGACGAAAGTTTCAATAGTTCGTAGGTTTGAAGTACTTGTTATTCATAGAGAGCGGCAGAGGTACACATTTGCTTTGCCTGCTTTGATACAGTTGTAATACGAGCAAGTGCTGGTTTAATACGATAACAATTTATGGGAGATTGTGTACGCTTGTATTCGTCAGGCCTCTGAACAGATTTACCCATACCGATACATGAGGACTTTCAGTTTAAAATGGACTCCGAATCGTGATGCATCTCAACAGTTCGCACATCAGCGACATTGTCAGTGCCAGAAAGAAGAGGTAATTGAAAAAAAAAAGCTATAGATTTGTCATGGAGTTGGGAGAGTGAGACATAACTTCTGACTAACTGGTGGTAATATGGTGCAGGTATGATTGAATCTGTCTGTAGATCTCCTGTAAATGGAAAGAGCGTTGTTTACTTTCTTTGGTTCTTGTTATGTTCAAGCAAGTATAAATGAGTGCCAACCTTCAATGCAGTAAGGACCAATCTGATCAAAGAGACAACCACACTATGGTTTTAAACAGACCCATATGAGCCGGTAGAAAAGGCAGTTTAGTACGTAAATAGATTTGTATTATTGTATTTATGTTCTTGGCTTTGAATGTAACAACAAATCCTATGCAAATACTCAAAATACGGTCTTGTGGATCAGCACTTTCTTCCCCCGATCACTTCAATTTGTCATCCTGTTCTTTCTCTGTTGTGAGGTTTATATTTTAGCAAACTTTATTTATGTTACTGTACAGTTATTCTAGTGATGTCTCTGATTAATTTACAGGCATATGACATCATTCCAAACGAATGGACACATCTGAGTATTAGATAACGAAATAAAATTTCCTGGTTGGTAGCGATATGCACATATAGAGATGACAAGGCATAAAATGGCGATGGAACGACGAAGCTGTCACTTGTATTCAGATGATTAATGTGAAAAGCTTTCCGACTTGATTATGGCCGCACAGTTGGAATTAAGAGACTTTGTACTCGTAATGTTTGCTGGAGCTAGACGCACGGGACATTCTATTTCGGAAATCGGAGATCCACCACTTTGTTAAGAGTGTGCCGAATATAACAAATTTCAGGCATTACCTCTCACTGTGGACAACACAGTTGTCGACTGCCTTCTCTGAACGACTGAGAGCAGCGGCGTTTCCGTAGAGTTGTCGGCGCTAACAGACATGCAGTACTGCGTGAAATAACCGCATAAATCAATGTAGGACATACGACGATCGTAACCGTTAGGTCAGTGCGGCGAAATTTGGCTTGAATGGCCAATGGCAGTACACGACCTTCGCGACTGCCTTTAATAACAGCACGACATCTCCTGTAGCGCCTCTCCTGGGATAGTGGCCATATCGGTTGGACCATAGGCGACTGGGAAACCGTGGCCTGGTCAAATGAGTCCGGGCTTCAGTTGGTAAGAGCTCACGGTAGAGTTTGAGTGTGGTGCAGACCTCGGTGAGCCACGGCCCCAAGTTGTAAACAATGCACCGCGCAAGCTGGTGGTGACGCTGTTTCAATGTAATATACTTGATCATCGACTGGAAATAGTTATGTTCGACTAATTGGAGACCATTTGCAGCCATTCACGGACACCTTGTTCCCAAACAAAGCTGGAATTTTTATGAATGACGATGCGCCATGCCACCAGGCCACAGTTGTTTTAGGAACATTCTGGACATTTCGTGCGATTGGTTTGGCCACCCAAATCGCCCGACATGAATCCCATCGAACATTTACGGGACATAATCGAGAGGTCAGTTCGTGCACAAAATCCTAGACTGGCAATACTTTCGCAACTATGGACGACTGCAGAGACAGCATCGCTCAACATTTTTTCAGAGGACTTCTAACTGCATTTTGAGTCCATGCTGCACTTCGGTGGGAAAAATAAGGTTCGACAGGACATTAGGAGATATCCCATAAATTTTATCACCTCAGGGTATATGTGCATACTATTTAGATTCATCAACGCGACTGTAGTTGTCACACCAGTTTAAGTAAATGCTTGGCAGTTAAAAATTTAATGGTAATTGTGTAGTTAACTGCTATTCATACCTAGAGGCATTTATCTAAAATACATTCAGTCATTTTTGGCTGCTGTCGAACTTTATGTTCTTAACTGTTCAGTGCAAATATTTTGAATTTCCCTTCCGTATTTTGCTGCTAAATGTTTATGAAAAGGCTTTAAACTTTCTCACATTAATTACTATTTATCTCCAAGAAATACTATAGGAGAAATTATTAGCTGCTCTCATTACTTGCAGGGTAGATATTCATCTCAATCTAACCTTGCATAACGAGAAAATTCTTCCAGTTTCAACAGTGTGGGAGTGTGAAGAATACCTTCTTTATTACTTAAGTCTTTTCGAGTTGTATGTTGGTAAATATGTTTAATAGCAATATTTAAACATTACTTTAAATTATACAGTGCAAAATTTTCCTAGGAAACTGATAGTACAGGTTATTTCAGTCTGAATGGAGTTCTTTTTTTAAGGTCCTGGAGTGAATATTGCAACATTATTCTCCCCCAGTGCAGTTACTAACAGGGTACGTGTGCCTGCCGGTAAACAATGCCCATTGTCTCCGTGGATAGTCAATGCCCAGTGACTGTACTGTGGTGTGGTATAGCAGACAGTTATAGCATAGCACTGTTGTTCATAGGCAGGGCGCTGAATGATGAATGTATCCACTCCTACAGCGCCGTCTACTTGTGTTACAGTACTTACCATTACGAATAGGAATGCATGGTCGCAGTAGAGTGGACGTCCACCTCATAGGATACAAAGAGCATGAACTGTTTTCTAACAAACGTACGCAATTCGCTATTAAATATCTTTTCTGTCATTGTCGTAGTTAGAGGGTAGCGTGTCTGAAAGAAAGCGAGCCAAAATAGCCTGCAGACGCAGCGAAAGCGGAGGCTCCAGGTACCTTCCAGAAAAAGATTGTGAGTGTTGGTCCCAGGAACATGTCCCAATACTTGTTTCCCTGTACATCAACGATTTTTTCACAAGGGACAAACCTGATGATAAAAAGATATACGACCAAGCAGGCAAGACACGTCATTTACAGACACGAGCAAACTAAATATTCTACATTTGCATGTATACTCCTCAAACCACCTTACGGTATACGGCGGAGCGTACTTTGGGCACTGTTGCTGCTGCTTAACGCCTTTCCTGTTCCAGATGAACGGTTATTGGTAAGTCTCCGTGTGAGCTCTAATTTTACTTTCATAGTCTTTTCTAGAGATATATACACTCCTGGAAATTGAAATAAGAACACCGTGAATTCATTGTCCCAGGAAGGGGAAACTTTATTGACACATTCCTGAGGTCAGATACATCACATGATGACACTGACAGAAGCACAGGCACATAGACACAGCCAACAGAGCATGCACAATGTCGGAACTAGTACAGTGTATATCCACCTTTCGCAGCAATGCAGGCTGCTATTCTCCCATGGAGACGATCGTAGAGATGCTGGATGTAGTCCTGTGGAACGGCTTGCCATGCCATTTCCACCTGGCGCCTCAGTTGGACCAGCGTTCGTGCTGGACGTCCAGACCGCGTGAGACGACGCTTCATCCAGTCCCAAACATGCTCAATGGGGGACAGATCCGGAGACGACACGTCTCCATTCGTCCCTCCATTCACGCCTGTCGCGACACCACTGGAGGCGGGCTGCACGATGTTGGGGCGTGAGCGGAAGACGGCCTAACGGTGTGCGGGACCGTAGCCCAGCTTCATGGAGACGGTTGCGAATGGTCCTCGCCGATACCCCAGGAGCAACAGTGTCCCTAATTTGCTGGGAAGTGGCGGTGCGGTCCCCTACGGCACTGCGTAGGATCCTACGGTCTTGGCGTGCATCCGTGCGTCGCTGCGGTCCGGTCCCAGGTCGACGGGCACGTTCACCTTCTGCCGACCACTGGCGACAACATCGATGTACTGTGGAGACCTCACGCCCCACGTGTTGAGCAATTTGGCGGTACGTCCACCCGACCTCCCGCATGCCCACTATACGCTCTCGCTCAAAGTCCGTCAACTGCACATACGGTTCACGTCCACGCTGTCGCGGCATGCTACCAGTGTTAAAGACTGCGATGGAGCTCCGTATGCCACGGCAAACTGGCTGAAACTGACGGCGGCGGTGCACAAATGCTGCGCAGCTAGCGCCATTCGACGGCCAACACCGCGGTTACTGGTGTGTCCGCTGTGCCGTGCGTGTAATCATTGCTTGTACAGCCCTCTCGCAGTGTCCGGAGCAAGTATGGTGGGTCTGACACACCGGTGTCAATGTGTTCTTTTTTCCATTTCCAGGAGTGTATTTGGGCGATCTAACGCACCAGTTGGACAGAATCTTGAAAGATATCCAACAACTCCGTCAATCAGTGCCAAGCCGAATAATTGCTCACGTAAGGGCTCGGGAGGGATAAACGCGTTACTAACTTGCTCAATTTGTGAAGCTCTTTCTCTTGAATTAATCACTTAGTTTTTCTGAAATTGTAGTGATTTGTTTGTCTGTGCATGTACACCAACTCTACTGATTTTCGTCTCATTCGAATGATTCCTTCGTCGTGCATTTTATTATTTTTTTAATATTTCATGCATTTTGAAATGGGTAACTCAACTTACATCTCTGACCAGGTTGCGTATCATGTATGTTACATTGTCTACCTCAAGGTGCATGAAATATTTTCGGGGTCTGTCTGATTTTTCCCGCGCTGTACTATTAAAGAAGGGTATCCTATATGGTAACATATATTTTCAGTCTCCCGCTTAGACACATTCCATAAGCTTCCATAAAACAAATGTCGGAGTGTACAGCACAAGGACATGCCACAGAAACAAACATGGTGTGGAAACTGCAATCATAAGTTTGTCTGTACATGTACGTGACATGTACCAATTACCGTTCCATTCTTGTTATTCCTTTGTGGTGCGTCTTTTTTGTATATTTTTTGTCTTAGAGTGAATCAGCTTGAGAATGTGCCCTGTTGTAAAGCAGGACTTTTGAGGCAGTGGATTGTGGAAAATAACATTCCTGAAATAGACTAGCTTGCTCTGAGTCCCGACCTGGCGGCGATGGGTTATCTACGGAATGAGAACGTTTACTTAGCTCCATGTCTGAGCGTCTAACACCGTTGCCTTCATTGGCTAGCATTTCTCAATAGACATTGACACATCTGATTGAAAGTGTTCCCAGCAAATTTCAAGGCGTCATAAACACGAAGAATGGACACACCCCACACAATTCATCAATTGTTGTCCCGGTAAATTTGAGCAGATGAAGCAGCATGGAATTACATACCACCGTCTGCCATTTAAGCTCATTTTGACTCAATTCCCAGTGGGGTCACAGTTTTATTTTTTTTTCGGGAACGGCACATATTTGTACCAAATTTCTCACACACCCAAATCATGTACAAAACATATCATCTAGCATTCCTACTATACTGTATGCGCACAATAACTAAAATT
This sequence comes from Schistocerca gregaria, assembly GCF_023897955.1. Lineage (NCBI taxonomy): Eukaryota > Metazoa > Arthropoda > Insecta > Orthoptera > Acrididae > Schistocerca > Schistocerca gregaria. The sequence goes on from NC_064925.1 coordinate 251,719,455, forward strand.
TCATTATTTGCTATCCTTCGTAGTGTTTCTGTTTTAATGGCCAGAAGTATACATGTTTAACTTTACCCGCAAAGAAGAAGAAAAAGAAGAAGAAGAAATAGCGTTCATGTTTCTCTTTGCAGGTAATAACTTTTTTGGCCAAGTTTCGCGAGCAGCACGTGCGACAATTTCCGCGCGCCGGAGACTGAATCAATAGCGGGCAATCTCCCGGCGCTGCCGCCTTGTGGGGGAGGGGGTGGGGGTGGGGGTTGGTTCCCGGCCCCCTTGGCCTCCTCGCCTAGCGTGCGCCTTCCGATAAACCCGCGGAGCCCTCTATCAGCGCCGAGTGCGGCCGGCCCGCGATGCATATCTAAAGTCTCGCGCCGGTCCTTTACTGGGGAGCGGCCGCGGCGAGATAACGCCGCGCAGGAAGTGCGTCTCGCCGTGTGGGCGATGACCGTCCGCGATAAATAGCGGAGGGCGGTGATCCACACCACGCCGTCCGCCGCGAGCTAACGAGAGGCGCCGGGCACTTCACTAACGAGCGCATTGTCTCATCACTAGAAAACGATATACAGGGAGGGCTGCAGATTATCAACGCTTGTTGCGAAGTAGGACGACTTTCATAATCCTGTTTGTTGCGTGAATTCTTCATTAAATGTCCATTGTTGTGAGTAGCGTACTGTCAACCTAAAGAGGTGCCTCTCATGGTTGTATACACTGACGAGACAAAACACTATGACTACCTACTTAAAAACGTGTTGGTCCACATCCAGAACGTACACTACTCACCGTTAAAATTGCTACACCACGAAGATGACGTGCTACAGACGCGAAATTTAACCGACAGGAAAAAGATGATGTGATATACAAATGATTAGCTTTTCAGAGCATTCACACAAGGCTGGCGCCGGTGGCGACACCTACAGTGTGCGGACATGAGGAAAGTTTACAACCGATTTCTCATACACAAACAACAGTTAGTTGATCGGCGTTGCATGGTGAAACGTTGTTGTGATGCCTCGTGTAAGGAGGAGAAATGCGTACCATCACGTTTCCGACTTTGATAAAGGTCGGATTGTAGCCTATCGCGATTGCAATTTATCGTATCGCGACATTGCTGCTCGCGTTGGTCGAGATCCAATGACTGTTAGCAGAATATGGAATCGATGGGTTCAGGAGGGTAATACAGAACCCCGTGCTGGACGCAAACGACCTCGTATCACTAGCAGTCGAGATGACAGGCATCTTATGCGCATGTCTAAAAACTGATCGCGCAGCCACGTCTCGATCCCTGAGTCAACAGATGGGAACATTTGCAAGACAACAATCGTTGCACGAACAGTTCGACGACATTTGCAGCAGCATGGACTATGAGCTCCGAGACCATGGTTGCGGTTACCCTTGAACGCTGCATCACAGACAGGAGCGCCTGCGATGGTGTACTCAACGACGAACCTGGGTGCACGAATGGCAAAACGTCATTTTTGCATGTTGCAGGTCCTGTACGGGCCTTTCTGAATACAGAAAATGTTCGACTACTGCCCTGGCCAGCACATTCTCCAGATCTCTCGTCAATTGGAAACATCTGTTCAATAGTAGCCCAGCAACTGGCTCGTCACAACATGCCAGTCAGTACTCTTGATGAACTGTGGTATCGTGTTGAAGCTGCATGGCTGCGTGGGCAGCTGTACGTGTACACGACATCCAAGCCCTGTTGGACTCAAAGGCCAGGCGTATCAAGGCCGTTATTACGGCCAGATGTGGTTGTTCTGGGTACTGATTTCTCAGTATCTATGCAACCAAATTGCGTGAAAATGTAATCATATGTCAGTTCTAGTATAATATATTTGTCCGAGGAATACCCGTTTATCATCTGCATTTCTTCTTGGTGTAGCAATTTTAATGGCCAGTAGTGTAATTCTTCTGTGATTCTGCGTACCATGTATGAGTCAAGTACTTGACAGGTTTTCAGGAGTTTCTGGCACCAGATGCCTACGCACAGGTCACACACTTCCTCTGATTTACGATGGGACCGTCTGTGGGCGCAATGTAGCGTCCCGGTTGGGTTTCGTCGGATTCAGATAAACCGAATCTGATGGCCCAAGACATCAAAGTATGAGTTCACTATCATTCTCAAATGGTTCAAATGGCTCTGAGCACTATGGGACTTAACATCTGAGGTCATCAGTCCTCTAGAACTTAGAACTAGTTAAATCTAACTAATCTAAGGACATCACGCACATCCATGCCCGAGGCAGGATTCGAACCTGCGACCATAGCGGTCACGCGGTTCCAGACTGAAGCGCCTAGAACCGCTCAGCTACTGCGGACAGCCATTATCATTCTCCTCAAATTATTGCAACACGATTCTGGCATTGTGACAGGGTCACAGGTGGTCCCTAATAATGTTCACAAAGTCCACAGCTGCCACGGTGCCTTCGATTATTACCGCATGTCCCTTGGAGGCCCAGATGAATTTCCCCATAACGTAACACTGCCCCCACCAGCCTGCGTCCGTGCCTAGCTGCATGTTTTGAGAAGCCGTTCGCGTGGATGGCGGTGTGTCTGGTCACGATATCGACACAGTTTAACAACAAACGGGATTCATCTGACCATTGATCCGCGGTCCACTCTCGATGATCCTATGCCAACTGTAATCATAAATGACGACGCTGTTGGGTCAACATGGGAACACGTAGTATCCTCTGCTGCGGAACACCATGTTTAGCGCTATGTACTGAACGCTGTGCTCCAAAACACTTGCTCTGGTGCCAGCACTGTAGTCTGTCGTCTGTTCTGAAACAGCAGATCGCCGCCTATCCCGATTTAGAGAGCGGGCAAGCCTCCTAGCCCTAAGCTCTGTGATTGGGCATGGACGTCCGACTTCTTGTCGCCTGCTCGTGATTTCAGCGTTCTTCAACCACTTTCCATGGATGCTCACGACAGTAACAGGAGAACAGCCGACCAGCTTCACCGCTTCCGAGGAGCCCGCTCCACTCACTGGGCCACAACGATCTGACTTTTGTTAAAGTCGCTTAAGCTAGGAATTTCCGCATTTTTGCAACTTATAGTCGCTAGAATGGTTCCCCATTCGTCTGTGCTCCACTCACATATTCCTCTTACCGTGTCACGTGCCCTCAGCACCACACTTGAGCATACAAACTCGCGTTTAATGAACAAAGTAAGAGCATATGGGCTATTAAACCAATTGTGTGATTGGATTGAAGAGTTCCTAGATAACAGAACGCAGTATGTCATTCTCAATGGAGAGAAGTCTTCCCAAGTAAGAGTGATTTCAGGTGTGCCGTAGGACCGTTGCTATTCACAATGTACATAAATGACCTTGTGGATAACATCGGAAGTTCAGTGAGGCTTTTTGCGGATGAAGCTGTGGTATATCGAGAGGTTGTGACAATGGAAAATTGTACTGAAATGCAGGAGGATCTGCAGTGAATTGAAGCATGGTGCAGGGAATGGCAATTGAATCTGAATGTAGACATGTGTAATGTGCTACGAATACATAGAAAGAAAGATCCCTTATCATTTAACAACAATATAGCAGGTCTGCAACTAGAAGCAGTTAATTCCATAAATTATCTGGGAATACGCATTAGGAGTGATTTAAAATGGAATGATCATATAAAGTTGATCGTCGGTAAAGCAAATGCCAGACTGAGGTTCATTGGAAGAATCCTAAGGAAATGCAATCCGAAAACAAAGGAAGTAGGTTACAGTACACTTGTTCGACCACTTCTTGAAAACTGCTCACCAGTGTGGGATCAGTACCAGGTAGGGTTGATAGAAGAGATAGAGAAGATCCAACGGAGAGCAGCGATCTTCGTTACAGGATCATTTAGTTATCGTGAAAGCATTAAGGAGATGATAGATAAACTCCGGTGGAAGACTCTACAGGAGAGAAGCTCAATAAGTCGGTACGGGCTTTTGTTGAAGTTTCGAGAACATACCTTCTTCGAGGAGTCAAGCAGTATATTGCTCCCTCCTACGTATATCTAGTATATCTAGCGAAGAGACCATGAGGATAAAATTAGAGAGATTAGAGCCCACACAGAAGCATACCGACAATCCTTCTTTCCACGAACAATACGAGACTGGAATAGAAGGGAGAACCAATAGAGGTACTCAAGGTACCCTCCGCAACACACCGTCGGGTGTCTTGCGGAGTATGGATTTAGATGTAGATGGGTGGTGGTCATAATGTTCTGGCTCATCAGTGTACTTTGCGCACTTCATTTCTTAATATCTTAAAAACCCTAACAAGGGGACCACGTCTACTACTACTCATCGATGTCGTCCAAATGTATGGCATATGCAGGACTTGGTCAGAATTGAATGATACAGAAATGGGAGCTCCAGTGCCTAAGCGTCTACAAGAAATAGAAGTTTTGATGTAGGGTCGGACGAGGCATGAACCATTGATGTCAGCGTACTGCACGGACAGCGGTTGGCGCAGCAGAAAGAATGCAGAACGGTAATCAGAGAGTCGTAGAGTCGAGACCCTATGCGGTAACTTTTCGTTTCAATTTTTACCTTAGTGACACAAAATAAACGCAAATATGGACATGGTAACCTGCTCTTATACAACCCAACACGTTATAACCCTTTTTGGAAAATTATTATCAACAGTCTATGTGTGTCTAGAAGAGTACTGAATCTTATGGACCGAGGATTCAAAAAATCATGGGTTAATACGTGGTAAAAGCAGGATGATCTTGGATGAGCTCCAGCAATTATTCTGATTACACTCTTTCATGCAATGAACACTCTTTTACGCAATGGTGAGTTACCCCAGAATATGATGCCATACGAAAGCAGAGAATGAAAATAGTGGTGGTCAGCTAATTTACTGAGATGTATATCGCCAAAATTTTCAATGACCCAAATAGCATCAGTAACTGAACTCAAACACTTCAGCACATCATCAGTGTGTTTTTTCCAGTTCAACCCCTCATCAATGCAAACACCTAAAAATTTTGAATATTCTACCTTAGCTACCGATTTCTGATCGAAGTCTATATTTATTAATGGTGTCATTCCACTAACTGTGTGGAACTGTATATATTGTGTTTTGTCAAAGTACGTTATAGCTTCATACACCTGAAGAAGGGATTCTAAATTCACGAAACTGATTGTCGTTTGAACAACTATTGGTACAATTGAAGCGGATCTCTCTAAATTAAATAGCATCTCTTTATGTTAAGGGTCAACTGCCAATTCGTGCACCAAATGTCGATCATCTTCCGACCTTCATGAATTTTCCAAGAATATACTAGCGTTGCACCTTCTCTTTATATAACAGCAAGAGTGGCTCTAAGCACTATGGGACTTAACGTCTGAGGTCATCAGTCCACTACACTTAGAACTATGTAAACCTAACTAACCTAAGGACATCACGCACATCCATGCCCGAGGCAGGATTCGAACCTGCGACCGTAGCAGCAGCGCGGTTCCGGACTGAAGCGCCTAGAACCGCTCGGCCACAGCGGCCGTCAACAGCAAGAGTATCATCCTTAAGAAGCCTCGGGGAACTTTCATGTATGTATTTTGGAAAGTACTCTTCCTATAACATTCCATTGGAGTACGCCCGAAGTTACTTTTTCGTCAGACGGTACCACTCCGATAAAAGTGTCATACCGTAGTCTATTTGTCAGGATATCTTCAATTGAGTCAGAAGGCTGCACCGATATGTACACTTGTATTTTGTCGAAACGTTGCGAACACCGCCTGAAAGTCGAAGAATATGGCATAAATCCGGACGCCGATACCTCCTTGATTTCGTGGTCGAACAGAGGGAGTCTGGTTTCATATGGTCATTGTTACCGAATTCAAATGGCTCTAAGCACTATGGACTTAACAGCTGAGGTCATCAGTCCCTTAAACTTGGAACTACTTAAACCTAACTAACCTAAGGACATCACACATATCCATGCGCGAGGTACGATTCGAACCTGCGTCCGTAGTAGCCACGTGGTTCCGGACTGAAGCGCCTATAGCCGCTCGGTCACTGCGGCTTGGGTTTCCGAATTCCTTGTTGATTCCTACAAACGAGAGATCTTAAATGGACAACCGACGTTTCATGAAAATTTTCAAAATATGTTCATATCTTACACTTCTATATTTTGTTACCTCTCAGGGCTATAGAGCGGCACGATACTATTGCCAGCACACCCTTCGCCCTGATGGGCGGGAGAGTAAAATGATAGAAAAGGGAATAACAACTGAAAAGTGGATTTTTTACAATTTAAAAAAAAAGTGTGTTCCTTCTGTATAAAGGTGACAAGGAAAACGCCAGCGTTGCCCTGTGTCAGCTAGTGAGTCATCGTCAGCAAGCTACGAGAAAGGAAGCTGAGCGCCATTATGCACGCAGAGCGGTAGTGCGACGCGGGGCAGCCTAGCTCCCAGGCGCGGCGCTCATCTATTATTCAGACGCCATCCGCGAGCAGATACGTCCGCCAGTAATGCGTGAGAACTCGAGCCTTCGCCCTTATCTGCGAACCAAATAACTAAACCACCACTCCGGCACAAACCGGTCCATCCCCCGCCGTGGTGCGCCAACATTTCCTCGCAGACCGAGCAAATGGAGTCCTCCCAGACAGGGGGCCGGCCTTCTGTTTGCGCCCCGTGATCCAATTCCGGCGACGCTGCAGCCGTGTCTCCCATTTAGCGCAAGCGGGCATGTCCCTGCCGTCTCTGTTACCAGATGCCGCCAGGGGCTCAGGGGAATCTGAATAGTGTTAACGGTACACTCCGCAGCTGGCAGCTATTCAACTGTGAAGCTTTCAGTTACAATGTAGTTTCCCAGCAGCCACCAAAGTGTAAACATCGCGTACACTCGCAGGAATGTTCACCAGAGAGCCAGTTTACGAATCCAGTGGTGTTCCGTGTAGTCTATGCAAGGTTACTTAATGTTAAATAAACTGGGCAGACAAAAGTTGCGGGAAACGTTGTCCCGTTTGAAGATGCTGAAAGTTTTATTACCAATTATTATTGTTATTATTATTATTACCAGCCTGATGAAAGTTTTACCATCAAAAATTATTATTACGGCAACAGACGTAGGGAAATGAGTAAAGCTCTATCTCTGACAATATAATTGTTATCTGTATTTTTTCTCTAAAAATTGCTAGGATACCTAGTGAAACCTTGTTATCGCTATTATAAAATCTTATATGTAGCCATACAACTTGTATTATGAAAACCCTTATTCCGACGTGTCAGTATTCAAACATTTTCTGGAGCTTCCCACTGTCTGACATGTCGGTATTATGATAGAGGGGAAAAAAAACAGAAGTTAATCACTCGTCCTATATACCATGAAAAATGAATCCTCTTTTATCTGGTGTCATTTTAGAAATGTTCTCTAACATTTCCTAACAATTATACTGTAATCCTCCTGTACGCAACAGACAACTTATCTCGTATTGCCGCTACAACTGCATAAATATTCTGCATCAAGCAACATGCTAAAAGAATTCAAAAGAAATACTGCGGTCCATGCGGAATGCAATGCATGGTTATAACTATTCATGGAACTACTCTCCTTTTTCTTTCTTTATAGAAATTAAATGATCAGGAAGGATTTAGTCAACAAATCTTCAGCGGTGTAAAAAATGAAAGGAGCGAATAAATTTTTTTAATGTACTGCTTTATCAAAAGTGACAGTTCGCACACACTGCAAACTTTACTCAGACCTTTATTTTCCTTGGACAATTTGGTTAGCAAAATATTTAATTATTTCACAAAGTCTTCAATCACAATCGCCCTCCAGTGCGCAAGCAAGCAAGAACAGCGCGTAGCAAAATCCTCGATTAACTCAAAAATCTGCTCTGGCGCCACTAGCACGGTCAGACCTCTCCTGACGCTCTCTCTCTCTCTCTCTCTCCACGCCAGGCTGCTTCCGAGTACTCTCAACAACTGTTCGCTCGCTGCCACGCGCGATAACAATATCTCAGACTCAGAATTTATGTACGCACGTAGAAGCAGAATCAATAGCCAACATACACTCCTGGAAATTGAAATAAGAACACCGTGAATTCATTGTCCCAGGAAGGGAAACTTTATTGACACATTCCTGGGGTCAGATACATCACATGATCACATTGACAGAACCACAGGCACATAGACACAGGCAACAGAGCATGCACAATGCCGGCACTAGTACAATGTATATCCACCTTTCGCAGCAATGCAGGCTGCTATTCTCCCATGGAGACGATCGTAGAGATGCTGGATGTAGTCCTGTGGAACGGCTTGCCATGGCATTTCCACCTGGCGCCTCAGTTGGACCAGCGTTCGTGCTGGACGTGCAGACCGCGTGAGACGACGCTTCATCCAGTCCCAAACATGCTCAATGGGGGACAGATCCGGAGATCTTGCTGGCCAGGGTAGTTGACTTACACCTTCTAGAGCACGTTGGGTGGCACGGGATACATGCGGACGTGCATTGTCCTGTTGGAACAGTAAGTTCCCTTGCCGGTCTAGGAATGGTAGAACGATGGGTTCGATGACGGTTTGGATGTACCGTGCACTATTCAGTGTCCCCTCGACGATCACCAGAAGTGTACGGCCAGTGTAGGAGATCGCTCCCCACACCATGATGCCGGGTGTTGGCCCTGTGTGCCTCGGTCGTATGCAGTCCTGATTGTGGCGCTCATCTGCACGGCGCCAAACACGCATACGACCATCATTGGCACCAAGGCAGAAGCGACTCTCATCGCTGAAGACGACACGTCTCCATTCGTCCCTCCATTCACGCCTGTCGCGACACCACTGGAGGCGGGCTGCACGATGTTGGGGCGTGAGCGGAAGACGGCCTAACGGTGTGCGGGACCGTAGCCCAGCTTCATGGAGACGGTTGCGAATGGTCCTCGCCGATACCCCAGGAGCAACAGTGTCCCTAATTTGCTGGGAAGTGGCGGTGCGGTCCCCTACGGCACTGCATAGGATCCTACGGTCTTGGCGTGCATCCGTGCGTCGCTGCGGTCCGGTCCCAGGTCGACGGGCACGTGCACCTTCCGCCGACCACTGGCGACAACATGGATGTACTGTGGAGACCTCACGCCCCACGTGTTGAGCAATTCGGCGGTACGTCCACCCGGCCTCCCGCATGCCCAGTATACGCCCTCGCTCAAAGTCCGTCAACTGCACATACGGTTCACGTCCACGCTGTCGTGGCATGCTACCAGTGTTAAACACTGCGATGGAGCTCCGTATGCCACGGCAAACTGGCTGACACTGACGGCGGCGATGCACAAATGCTGCGCAGCTAGCGCCATTCGACGGCCAACACCGCGTTTCCTGGTGTGTCCGCTGTGCCGTGCGTGTGATCATTGCTTGTACAGCCCTCTCGCAGTGTCCGGAGCAAGTATGGTGGGTCTGACACACCGGTGCCAATGTGTTCTTTTTTCCATTTCCAGGAGTGTATGAACGTCCAACTTTCAATGTTTCTAGCAGTCCGTTACTGTTAAGGTAGGAGCGTGAGTGGGGGCTGGGGGGGGGGGGGGGGGGGGAGTGGAACGACCTGGCGGTTTGGAGGTTTTACTGTACGTAGTTACAACTTAACATTAGTAAACATAGTACGATCATATTACACTTGGTGGTGAGAGTGATTTATCAAACGTCAATCACGACCCAATTTAAAAGGCATTTGCATTTGGTCAGATTATTCAATAATTTAAACAGTCTTTGATTTTGCTAATCACAAAAAACGTACGTCAAATTATTTCAAAAATATTAAACGCTCGACACAGTCCTAATACAAGAATGGCAACAGTCGAACTGCTACCAAAACAAACACTGGAGCCATCAAATTATAAACTTTGAATGATAGTTCTCTCATATACATGTCACCATTTCTACAATATACTCTCGTATATACATGGTAACATCTGTACAACATTCTACGCACTGCCAGCGCAGAAAAACTTTCAGAAACAACAAATGAGGACTCCTACCATAACTGAAGAAACATCAGATTTCCTTACATCACTTAAATACATACACAATGAGCAAAAGAAATGTCAAACTTAATATTAATTAAAATAGGGGACGTACGCGGAAAACTCTTGTCATATTCAACAGATCTCGCTTGGCTAGATACAATTACAATAACAAATGTATTTTAACAAGACACAAATTTTCAGCAGAGGAGAACACTACCGCGACGCACTACTTGTCGCAGGCATGACCAGAAAGACACCAATAACAAGGACAACGCCGTAACAGACGACAAGAGAACTTAAAACAATGTCGCTCTATCCTGACGGACGACACTGTATGCCAAGCAACGTCCCTCAAAACTGAACAACACGCTGACTGGCATACAACGTCACTTAAACACTGTTAACCCACACACTAGGTACGCACCACATTGCTGTACCAGCTTGCAGCAGCAAAGAGGAAAACAAAGTAGCCTCTTACGGAAGAGATGCTCGGTGAACCAAGACAAACAGGCTATGACTTCACTCCGGCCATCACTGGCGTGGTGGCTACTCGTCCTCTTGCAACCAGAGCCGCGAACCATTCTAATACGGTCCCGTCGATTCCGCATCTATCCGAACATGAGAAGCATAGCATGAATCGCGTTCGCGCGGTTCCAGACTGTATCGCCTAGAACCTCGTCAATAACTTCTGGAAGCAAATAAACTGACGTTATCAGCGTTAATATAGAAAAGCTGGACTGATAGGTCCGAGCGCTTAAAAGTTCCTTTTAAGGGCATAATAGAATATGACCGAGTCTGTCGCAAGGTACCTCTCCGATAAGAGTGTCATACCGTGGTCTCCTCGTCAGGATGTCTTCAATTGAGTCACAGAGTACCGTTCAGCGGTAGAAGAGACCAGCCCTGTGCAGTCTGCATGACACTGTGGTGTCTGTTAAGTGTGGTTGGTTGCATCGCCTCTTGCACAACTTAACTCCATCTGCTGCTATAGTTGACCATAGTCGATCACCTTCTCTCTTTCGAGCAGCTGGCCTACGGTTCGGAACGAACCCCAAGCACTTGGAACAATACTGCGGGCAATATCGAGCACCTGGGCTACACTCGTCACACTTCGTCCTTCTTCCATTTTCCCGATGATTCTTCTCCATGTGAAGTCAGCCAAATATTGTTTCTTGACCAGGTTGTAATGAAGAACACCACCACAGTGCAACGAAACTGCTCGCTGATTGACTGATACTGTCTTTTGCTGTTAGTTCACCTACGTCACGTCACGGGGCGAGTTCCATTTACTGATATAATCACACTGACCTCGCGCCATTTGATCTCTGACTTTCTGTGGACAACTGGGAGACCTCTGGAAACATGCTCCTGCACTTTCATCCATTTCCACCGAACAGTTAACGTGTTATTTTACTTAATCTATCAAGTCCTTAAGTTCTTCAGAGCAGTGTATATTAATGATGTTTCGCTGCATTAGCTTTTATCCCCATACGCTTTCCCAACGAAACTTCAACTGACTGCTTTCTCCAAGACAATGAAATCGTTCCAGTACTTACTCTCCCCGTCAGCTCCATTTTCCCTCTATCAGAATTGTCATGTCCTGACTTAGGTGGGAGAGGAAAAAAAATGGTTACTGGTCAATCTGCGCTCCAGAGCGGTACAGAGCAGAAGGCAGAAGGACAATACACAGTGAAGTCATTTGTTTGTTTTCTTCTGTCTGAGCCAACACAGGTACAGGCATTTACTAGAAATGCAGGGGGTGAGACTCGCCAGGGAACTCGTTGTGAAGACTCTTGGACAAACAGGGTTTTGAAATAGTTGTTTATTCCAGACAGGGCTAACTAATGCACTGAAGGCTGGTTCTAGGGTTAGAAAAAGCATGAATAACACTGTTACAAAAGAAGCCAGTGCAGAACTCCCAGGAGTGGATGCTAACCACAGTAGCAAACACTATCAGCCTCTTAAGGCAAGGACTTAGCTGCAAAACAAAACATACTGAATGTGACGCTGTTCACTGAGGCACTCCAAGAGAGAGAGCAGACGTACGCGTAGCTGGACGGAGGCTGGAGTCGACGGACGCGGATTCGGCGCCCAGATCGTCTGACTGAGAACTCTGTCAAAATGGGGAATCTAGGGTTTTAAAGAGTCGCTTGGGGGCACTGTTTCTAAAATGGTTCAAATGGCTCTGAGCACTATGGGACTTAACATCTATGGTCATCAGTCCCCTAGAATTTAAAACTACTTAAACCTAACTAAACTAAGGACAACGCACAACACCCAGCCATCACGAGGCAGAGAAAATCCCTGACCCTGCCGGGAATCGAACCCAGGAACCCAGGCGGCGCACTGTTTTTCCCACTTGAAGCCACCCAGCTAATACCGCAGGCTTCTTGCAGGTGCCTGCCAGTCATGGTTTAGTTAGGTCCACTCTACTGTTCCTAAGGCGGGAATGTTAATGCAGCTGCACTAAATCCGTATTTGATATCGACATTGTTCAGCTGAAAGCTAAACGTAACTGCTCTGCCAAATAAGGCTTGCAACATTATTGTTATACGTCATTTAGCCCCGCCCCTCGGGCTCCCCGGAGTAGGCAATGCTAGGTCAACAGTTTTTTTGACGTTTTCGCTCTCTTTCTAACCCTTGTGAGCCTACTTACGTTGCTGTTCTCAGGGCTGGTATCAAGCTGGCTTTATACGCAAGTAAGTGCCTGTTTTTTACAAAGTTCTACGGTAGTAACATACTACAGCATCTAGACGACACATGAAGTTGCATGTTAATTCATTGAAAAGTAACTAACTCCCAGGGACCGCTTCAGGGGGCGTCTGCATTTTCGCAAGGCTCTCCCCGTACGGGTTACTTCATGTAACGATCTCTCTCCTAGCATCGTCTTTGCATCCGCGCCTTGGAACGCCTGTCCTCTTTTCTCACAGCTTCATGATAACAGTACAGTGGCAAGGAATAATCAATATATATCACAGACCCCTCCACCAGCGATGTTCACACTTACCTCTTCATATTAGCCTAAACACACCCTGCTTTTCATACCACGGCCAAGCTCACATCCCAGTCCCCTACTCCATTCCGTTTTACACCACCCACCCACATACGCACCCTAATCTCCACGCTACAGCCCAGATCTCTTCAGGTGTAGTGCTCTATTTCAAGGTTTTACCACCTTTTTTTCACAATATTTTATATAAATACAGACAAAATTCTGCAGTTTTATTTACAATACTGTCAACGAAAGTTATTTCATTAACGTCACAAAACTTACCTGTACTTTTCACCGTTTTTAATTATTTTCATTCACGTATTTCGAAAACGTAAGTTGAAGAGTGCGGCGTTTGTGTTGATGACACACCTTCTACCATCTATAAGGGCCGAGAAAGGTGAAACAACAATAAAGAAACACACTGCAGCAAACGCGTCCGGCCGTTTCTTACCCAACAGTGGAGTGCGTCCTCGGTCTCTAGCAGCATGGCGCGAGGCGCTGCGATGATTTCATGCCGCCCCTCTCACCAGCCCTGTAACACAAAACCGGAGATTCTTGATAGTTCTTTTAAACCAAAGCGACAGACGTACGTTCACCAATGAACTATGCGTGACACACACACACACACACACACACACACACACACACACACACACACACACACACACACACACGCACACCGGACATGGATAAAATATGGAAACATAAAAAAAACCTACCACACAACACCATGCCTACTACGGTGTAGGTAAACGCATTGGAATCCAAAACATCTTTCTGTCGTCTCGGAATGGATAAATACAAGTCCCGTATGTATGTGGCTGCCGGCTTTCTCGGCGTATTACAGATATGAAATCTTATCGCATTATCAGCCGAGTGGCGTCATCGTCTTGTCGTGACGTTTCAATGGTTTCCGTATCCGTCATCATCAGGCAAAGTGAAGCTGATGGATACGGAACCCATTGAAATGGAGCGACAAGACGAAGGTTTTCAAAAGAATCGTGTGCCATTCTTCCTGCAAAATAGGGGCGAGTTAAAATAACGATTGTCTCCAAAGTAAACCACATAGAGTCAATAAAAATGAGATCCGGTGACTGAGGCAGACAGGAAGGATACGACAATTCATCCTCACACTCACAAACCAGTCATGGACGATGGAAGCTTTGTGAACGGGGGCCCTGTTGCCTTGGAATACTGCAACAGAAATGGACAACGGACGATGTATCATGGGATGCTCTCACCGACCAAAATGGTCACAAAATCCTTAGCAGTAATGCGACCTTGCAGAGAAACCATGAGGCCTATGGAATACAACGATACGGCTGCCCAAATCACCATCTAACCTCCACCATGTTTCATTCTTGGAATGGAAACTCGGCCAGAAACTGGAAATAGTATGAAACAAGATGCATCCGACCAAATGACATTCTTACACTGTCCACACTCATCGAGTTTTTAGATCTGAGGATAAACTTAGATTCTAATTTCCAGCTAAAGGAAATATCCGTATAAGAATTCTGAAATGTGTTTGCTTCAAAGGTTTGTGTAGTACTTTGGCTTAAATTCTCCCGTTTCAAAAGAAGGTTTCAAACACTTTTTCGTACTTCGTTGACGGAAAGACTGTAGGTAGTTCTGAATTTTACAAGTTATGAAGCCGAATAGGAAAAAAGATAGGCCTTGCAATCAATATGCCACGAATTTCAAAACGTACTGTTACGAGACAGATATACACAGGCTGCTCAAAAAAAGTGTCGAATACTTTGAGAGGTGGTAGCAGACATTGAAACAAGAAAAATAAGTCCAGTAAACATAGGTCCGGAAATACGTACGTTCTGTGATAAACACGTATTTACAGGAGATATTAAACATGGCGTCCATTTATGGCAATGCACCCTTCTGCCCTCCGGCGTAAGCAATGACGCACCCTTCGAAGTATGCCGGGTTGTTTCTGTACCTGCTGGCACGCATTAAAGATGCTCCCTGTAGTGTCCGCACCTCTTTGATTGGCGTGGCATAGACGAATTCCTTCAAGTATCCCAATAACAAAAAACTAACGACTGAGGTCTGGGGAAAGAGCAGGCCACCCCCCCCCCCCCCCCCCCACCACCACCACACCACCAGCATCCTCGATCAACATCGAGATATTGGTTTCTATATAATGACATTGTACGCAGTCTGTAGCATGAGGCTATATGATTACAGAGAACTTTTCAGGTGTCAGACATCTATGATGTATATATGCACAGTGGAGCAACGAATGAAAATTTGTACCAATGTCAGGATTCAAATTCCGCTCTCCTGCTCATTAGGCAGATGCGCGAACCACTACGCACAACTGCATGGACTATCCCAGCGCGTCTCCCTTCAAATGAAAATTGTCATTTAGGCCCCAGCCCAGGTGGTATTTCCCGTGAACTCGAACAGCGTTGCAGAGTCCAACTGTGTTGGGACAGTACCTCAGCATTGAATGAAATGTGGGTTCCTGTCTGAAACCCAGGCATTTGTGCGTTTATCGAATGAAACTATGGTTCCAGGCACATTCTCATGTCACAAACACCAATGTCGTATATATTCAGACTCAAGTGACGAATAAAAACCTGTATCAAGGTCGAGATTCGAACTCAGGTCTTCTACTGACTAGGCAAATGCTCTAACCACGAGGCCACCCTGGCACATTGGCTCTGCACAATTGCACGGACTACCCTAGCACGCCTCCCTCCTTAATGCAAATTCATATTCAAGCCTCAGACCATTTGGTATTACCCCTAAAAAGAGCATTGCAGAGGCTCTCCAACTGTGTTGGAATAGCACCTCAACTTTGCACGAAAAGGGGGATAGTGCCTCAAATGCACGCATAGATCCTTTAAACAAATGAAGCTACACTACTGGCCATTAAAATTGCTACGCCAAGAAGAAATGCAGATGATAAACGGGTATTCATTGGACAAATATATTATGCCAGAAATGACATGTGATTACATTTTCACGGAATTTGCGAGCATAGATCCTGAGAAATCAGTACCGAGAACAACCACCTCTGGCTGTAATAAGGGCCTTGATACGCCTGGGCATTGAGTCAAACAGAACTTGGATGGCGTGTACAGCTGCCCATGCAGCTTCAACACGATACCACAGATCATCAAGAGTAGTGACTGGCGTATTGTGACGAGCCAGTTCCTCGGCGACATTGACCAGACGTTTTCAGTTGGTGAGAGACCTGGAGAATGTGCTGGCCAGGGCAGCAGTTGAACATTTTCTGTATCCAGAAAAGCCAATACAGGACCTGCAACATGCGGTCGTGCATTATCCTGCTGAAATGTAGGGTTCCGCAGGGATCGAATGAAGGGTAGAGCTACGGGTCGTAACACATCTGGAATGTAACGTCCACTGTTCAAAGTGCCGTCAATGCGAACAAGAGGTGACCCATACCATCACGCCGGGTGTTACTCCAGTATGGCGATGACGAATACATGCTATCAATGCGCGTTCACCGCGATGTACCCAAACACGGATGCGACATAGTGACGCTGTAAACAGAACCTGGTTTCACCCGAAAAAAATGACGTTTTGCCATTCGTGCACCCAGGTTCGTCGTTCAGTACACCATCGCAGGCGCTACTGTCTGTGATGCAGCGTTCAAGGGTAACCGCAGCCATGGTCTCCGAGCTGATAGTCCACGCTGCTGCAAACGTCGTGGAACTGTTCATGCAGATGGTTGTTATCTTGCAAACGTCCCCATCTGTTGACTGATGGATCGAGACCTGGGTGCACGATCCGTTACAGCCATGCGGGTAATATGCCAGTCCAGCACGGCGTTCCGTATTACCCTTCTGAACCCACCGATTCCATATTCTGCTAACAGTCATTGGATCTCAACAAACGCGAGCAGCAATGTCGCGATACGATAAACCGCAATCGCGATAGGCTACAATCCGACCTTTATCAAAGTCGGAAACGTGATGGTACGCATTTCTCCTCATTACACGAGACATAACAACAACGTTTCATAAGGCAACGCCGCTCAACTGCTGTTCCTCATGTCAGAACGTTATACGTGTCTCAACCGGCGCCAACCATATTGTGAATGCTCTGAAAAGATAATCATTTGCATATCACATCATCTTCGTCCTGTCGGTTAAACTTCGCGTCTGTAGCACATCTTCGTGGTGTAGCAATTTTAATGGCCAGTCGTGTACATTGCTCCAGAGACGTTTTCAACTATCAACATCTGTGATGTTTATATGCAGAAGGCAGTGAAAAATTGAAACTTGTACCAAGAGTGGGATTCGAATCGAGGTCTCCTCCTCAACAGGCAGATGGGTTAACCACTATACCACTTTGGCACAGTGGTTTTCCACAGCTGTACGAACTATCCTGGCATGGCTCTCCTCATGCCAAATTCCCAACCTTTTTGGTTGGAGGTGAGAGGCATCGTAGGGTAATCCATACAGTTGTGCAGGGTGATGTAGTGGTTAACACATCCGCCTAGTGAGCAGAGACTTGGGTTTGTTCTAACGTGGACGGTCCCTGACCAACCGACAGCGGCTGCCGCCTTTTGTGTGGCCATTACCTCCTTCGCTGGATTATGTTCAGCACAGGTGAGGCCGCAGCTGAGGGCGACCAGCGGTCCGGCGCGTGAAGAATGCAGGTCTGGGTCGCGCGGGGCGGCCACACCCCGTGGCGGCCGCCGTATCGACCACCGGCGTGCCCACCCCCGTCCACCCCCACCTCCAACTCCACCGCCACCCCCACCAGCGGCGATCGGCGCGCCGGGCCGGGCCGGGCCGACTGTGACTGCAGCGTCAAGTTGCTGCCCGCTGTCAGTCTGGCGTGCTGACAAAGGAACCTCCCCATCGCACCCCCCTCAGATTTAGTTATAAGTTGGCACAGTGGATAGGCCATGAAAATCTGAACACAAATCAATCGAGAAAACAGGAAGAAGTTGTGTGGAACTATGAAAAAAAATAAGCAAAATATACAAACTGAGTAGTCCATGCGCAAGATAGGCAACATCAAGGATAATGTGAGCCCAGGAGCGCCGTAGTGCCGTGGTTCGCGTGAGCAGCTGCGGAAATGATCTGTCCGTTCGTACACTGACGTCTCTGTTCACTATAATAAGTTTAGTGTCTGTGTTTTGCGACCTCACCGCAAAACCGTGCGATTAGTAGATGAAAGGAAGTGCCTCTGCAATAGGGACCGAAAACATTTGATCGCAAGGCCATAGGTCAACCGATTCCTCCACAGGAAAACACGTCTGATATATTCTATACTACACTGGTGACGGCATGTGCGTCACATGGCAAGAATATGTTATCGACCCACGTATCTTGTACACTTGGCGAATGGGTAAAAAGATTCTTCTACCTTGCTCCATTTAGGTTTCCTTGTGGATGTGGTAATCACTCCCAAAAAAAGTGATGACAACATAAGAGCAGTTACCTCACATCGGACGGACGGACGGACAAATAATAATCGTCTGAAAATAAAAAATTAAATTCTTCACTCGAGGGAAGACTTGAACCAAAGACCTCTCATTTCGCAGATGCTCACGCTAACCACGGGACCACGGTGCTTCTTAGCTAACACTGCCCTTGTTGTTGCCTATGTTGCGCATGGAATACTCAGTTTGTATACTTTTCTTTTTTTTCATAGTTCCACACAACTTCTTCCTGTTTTCTCGATTGATCTGTATTCAGTTTTTCAAGGCCTATCCACTGTGCCAACTTATAACTAAATTTGAGGGGAGTGCGATGGGGAGGTTCCCTCGTGAGCTGACATGTGCAATGCGAGGTGGGAATTAGGACGCCGCTCGACATGTCAATGAGGGCAGGTTCCGTACCAGCGCCGCTCCTGAAGAGAGGATCACCGTCTCGTCCATCTGATGGATACCGACACCCCTCACGCACGGATAAGTCAACATGAAATTTGCCTACTCATTGGTATCTACAGAAGTCCATAGAGAGAACTGAACGGTGCCACAAAATGGTTCAAATGGCTCTGAGCACTTTCTTGGTTGATGGGTCATATGTGTCCTACTAACTTTGAGCGCCAGTTCGAGTGTCGGGATATATGTCACCCAGCTCTGCACGGTGCTGCCATCTTGGGACGACTGTACTGAACCTGAGAAAAAATCGGGACTACACTGCAATGACAACAGTGTTATTCTTCCTCCAAAAACAGATCCAAATTTTGACAAACTTTATAAAATTAGACCCATTATTGCAGCACTAAACAAAAACTGTTTTGCAGTATATGAGCCACTTCTACATTAGCAGTAGATTAATCAATGGTGGCATTCAAGGGACGTACGTCTCTCAAACAGTATATGCCCATGAAGTCAACAAAGAGGGGCTACAAAATTTGGTGTCTTGCAGACTCGAAAAGCGGTTTTGTTTCAGTACACTGGTAAATACAGCACCCCAATATAAGACTTCAAGAATTATCAGAGGTTTGAACGATTGGTTCTGGAACTGTGTCAACAATTTTTTTTACACAGGCAGATTCATTGTTTTCGATAATTTCTTCACAACTTACAAGTTGATGAAAGCACTGAGGAACAAAGGCCTCTATAGTTGTGGAACTGTAAGTGGAAAGAGGAAAGGACTACCAGGAGTATTAGAAAACAAAACAAAAAATGATCTCAAACGTGGACAGTTTCAGTTTGCAGTAAAGTGTGGTGTAGCTGCTGTGAAATGGCAGGATAACAAAGCAGTTTGCCTTCTTTCCACATACAACAATGCAAAAGGTGTCAAATTTATTGAAAGAAAACTGAAAGATGGCTCTAAGGTAACTGTATTCTGTCCTGAAGTAGAAAGCCATTACAATAACACAATGGGCGGCGTTGACCGATTTGATCAGCTACGTGAAAGATATATGGTAGGCAGACGATACATAAAATGGTGGCATCGACTATTTTATTTTTTTCTTGATCTGGCTATTATCAACTCTTCATGGTTCATGGGACATATGTGTCCCACTTCCTGTGGTAAAAAAAATGGAGAACTTAAAAATATTTTGGTGCTGAAAATATAATAATGGGACTGAAAAGAAACCGTTATCACCTTAATATTTTAAAAATCTGTAAAATATGAATTTTATCCATGAAAGGGTTAACTCCTGAGGTCATCAGTCGCCTGGAACTTAGAACTAATTAAACCTAACTAACCTAAGGACATCACACACATTCATGCCCGAGGCAGGATTCGAACCTGCGACCTTAGCGGTCGCTCGGCCCCAGACTGTAGCGCCTAGAACCGCACGGCCACTCCGGCCGGTAAAGGTGCCACAAGGCAGCGTTAAAAACTCCCGCCAGTGCTTAATTGTACAAACGATTTAGGAGACAACCTAAGCAGCACTCTTACAAGGGGGAATTACGATCTCGAAATATCAGTTTGGAATGACACTTCCCTGTGTAGTATTACACCTGAAGTTTGCCCACCCACGAAAGATGTAATGCGCACTATCCAGAAGATTCCGAGAGAAAGGGCTCTAAAGTTTTATAGGCAGTTTATATGCTATGGCAGCACAGCGAAATGGCTCCGCCTGTAACGGGCTCACTTGGTGCACGGGCGGTCCAGGTTCGATCCTATCTCCGGGTAACATTTTTTATTTCTAAATTGTTTACGCTAAATGATAACAGCTAAGCAGTTGCAGGATAAAAATTTGTTGAAATCCTTGACCGCGGTTTCGGTATATCTAAATATACCTTCATCATAAGCAAAAATACACTGAAATCACATCCTGCAGTGGAGATGCATAAAACAATCGTGCCAAAGGCGTCGTCAGTAGTTAAAATTCAAATATCACCTCCATCTGCACAGCATAATTATGAAGAGATGATCAATGCGAACACGGCATATCATATACTTTTTAAAATTGTTTTAAATATCATAACAAATCTTAAGTTAATGGCAAAAAACGTAATCTTTGCAATCTGGGAAATTAGCGACAGGTCTGTATATTGCATTCATAACCTTTGTTTAAAGTCTTATGTGGGGAAAAGAACAGTTTATATCATCACTGACTATTTGGGAGGACAAGCAAAGCCTGGATTATGTGACGAAATCTTTCAGGATGACGAGAAATCACCAACATTTACAGTTAGTGATTCGTCCAAAATGTAATCCTGTTGTTCAAACTTTCAACGTCTATTTTTTGTAGAGAGGTAAGCCATCCAATAAAGCATATACAAAACTGACTTATCTGACTGAAAATAACAGTGAAAAAATTTCCGTATATAAAAATACAGCAATAGTGCATCAACAACTGTCGTCGCCAGTTTTTATTGGCATGATCCCGGTATGCCTGCTACGCTTCCAGGCTTCCTAATGAATCAGAAGTTTTCATGAATGTTAACGGGTATGGTTTCCAACATATCTTTTAAAAGATCTTTTTTTATCGCTATGTTGACGTCACGTTTATGGTCTGGCTACACGGCGTAGAAACTCTCGAGCACTTACGGAAACATATGAACAGCATGCACCCAAACATCCAGTTCACGGTCAAGGCAGAGGGAAGTCTGCCGTTTTTCGACGTTCTGGTGCAACGGAAGTTGGATGGACGTCTCGGTCTCTCTGTGTACCGCAATCCGGCGCACACTAATTTATATCTTAGCATCCAGAGTTTTCACCATCCAGTCGAGAAAAGAGCAGTATTAATACACTAGTACACCGATCCAGACAGTTTCTAACGAGATCCACTTGCATTAAGAAATTAATCATCTGAAGTATGTTTCCCGAAGGAACGGTTATGAGTCACGTTATATAAAATCACCGTTCTCCAAGAGAAGGAAACGTGAAAATATTGAACATGTAATGAACCAGAGATTGCATTCCGTCCCTTCTGCAGAGTCACATCCAGCACAATACGCAGAGTTCTAGGAAGAAAACGTATCAGACCTATTTTCCGAACTAGTAACATAAAGCAGAGCCTACGCCTCAAGCTCAGGATTCCTGGAAAAATCTGCAGCTGCAGAGCACAGCATCACAAACAAACGTAAAATGGTTCAAATGGCTCTGAGAACTATGCTACTTAACATCTGAGGTCATCAGTCGCCTAGAACGTAGAACTAATTAAACCTAACTAACCTAAGGACATCACACACATCCATGCCCGAGGCAGGATTCGAACCTGCGACAGTAGCGGTCGCTCGGGTCCAGACTGTAGCGCCTAGAACCGCACGGCCACTCGGACCGGCCAAACGTAAAATACTGTTTGACGGAACAAAAGTTTTGTTCCCTGAACCGACGTTGCAAGAAGTCCGAGAAGGTCTTATACAACAGTGCCGCCGTTCAATAAAATGGCTCTAAGTACTATGGGACTTAACATATGAGGTCATCAGTCCCCTAGACTTAGAACTACTTAAATTAACTAACCTAAGGACATCACACACATCTACGCCCGAGGCAGAATTTGAACCTGCGACCTTCAGGAGCGTGGTTCCGGACTGAAGTTCCTAGAACCGCTCGGCCACAACGGCCGGATTAGGAAATGGGACACGAAAAGCAGTAGGTGCGTTTTCTATTTGGGCAGCTAAATAACTGACGATGGGTGCCGCAGAGGCCATATAAAATTCATATTGATAATAGAAATAAACAGCTGTTCTGGGAAAGCAAATTTGTTTACATCAAATATAAGTTTAAATGTTAGGAAATATTTTCTGGACAGTATTTGCCTCGAGCAGTCTCAAGTGGAAGTGAAACGTGGACGATAAACAGAACAGACCAGAAGAGATTAGAAGTATCGGAGATGTGGTGCTGCTGAAAAATATTGAAGATGGATGGTTGCTCGAAAGACGTACTGAAACGAATCGCGGAGTAAAAGCTTTTATGTTAGAACTTGGGGTAAAAAAGGCCAAATTTTAAGGTGCTCGTAGACGGTGATCAAGGCGTCAACACACCAGGCGGTAAAATGTATACAGCCTGTAGTATATACATGCAGGTATGTAGAGGCTTTGAGAGGACAGATCGGCCTGGAGAACTGCGTCAACGAGTCTTTAGATTGAAGACCACAACAGCACTGTGATGTTTGATGGTGTCAGGCCCATTCCCTTCTACTGGGAGGTCGCTCAGAAGCATAAACAATAGATGCCAGAGTGTCTGGATCACTTCAACCCAAACGGCACTACGCACACACTAGCCTCTGTCACCAGGTGTTACATTTAGTGGGATGTATTGCGTAAGTGACGAAATGGCAAATTCGAGCATTTTTACTTCTTTGCAGAAAATTTTACAGATAATTTACACAGTGATGTGAGGAATGCATTGTTGAGAAAACAAAGGGATTTGGCGAGGGGTTGAATGACGAAACAACTAACTGAACAACTGACGAAACATTTAGAGTTACCGAGTGTTAGAGAGCCGCTGACTTGACATTGAATTATACAAGATGTAAACGATAATGTTTTACAGCGTACTATGGTGGTGTAGGGTAAGTCGAGACGAACAATATGGTTTAGGTCACTTGTGGTCTATCAAGCCGGGAAGCAACCTCAAATCAACAATAAAATCATTTTGTTTCTCTCCCCTTCTTACTACGAAGCCTACTGTGCAGATCTAGATCTAATTGGAAGCATAATTAGTTTCCGCGTAACGTGTTCTTTTCTTTCATTAACTTTACAGGAAAGATTAACGCACTAATGTTAACGAAAGGTGGTGGCGTGAGAGGGCGAGAGTGCATTCGAATACTTTCACGGCTCGCATGTGCAGTAGATTATGTGGGTTTTGTAGGCCAGGGTAAGGTTGTTTCCCTACTTGACGGAGCGCAAGTGTCTTATACCTAATTGTTCGTCCTGACTTATCTTGCACCACAGTGGTATGTTGTAAACAGTTATCGTTTGCATCTGCAATTTGTAATTGCTTAAAGTTTTCGATGTTGCTTCGAGGAACTCGGCAAAAATTTTGTTTTATCGAGGTTGGAATTAGCAAGAGTAGACTGCATAGGTGAGTAATTATAAAAATAAATTTTTAATACAGCACATTTTAAAGCGGGACAAAAAATATAAAATAATTGCTTTTATCCTGATAGAGATTCCTAACCCCATTCAGATAGTTCTGGAAGTTTGGGCTTGTGGATTTTTGATATCTATGGCAATACTTGTAAAATCTATAATGAAGCCGGCCGAGGTGGCCTAGCGTTTCTAGGCGCTACAGTCTGAAAACTCGCGACAGCTACGGTCTCAGGTTCGAATCCTGCCTCGGGCATGGATGTGTGTGCTGTCCTGAGGTTAGTTAGGTTTAATTAGTTCTAAGTTCTAGGGGACTGATGACCTCAGAAGTTAAGGCCCATAGCGCTCAGAGCTATTTGAACCATTTTTTTCTATAACGAAGAACTTGGGGTGCATACAGTATATAAGTAATGCATAAATACACTCCTGGAAATGGAAAAAAGAACACATTGACACCGGTGTGTCAGACCCACCATACTTGCTCCGGACACTGCGAGAGGGCTGTACAAGCAATGATCACACGCACGGCACAGCGGACACACCAGGAACCGCGGTGTTGGCCGTCGAATGGCGCTAGTTGCGCAGCATTTGTCCACCGCCGTCGTCAGTGTTAGCCAGTTTGCCGTGGCATACAGAGCTCCATCGCAGTCTTTAACATTGGTAGCATGCCGCGACAGCGTGGACGTGAACCGTATGTGCAGTTGACGGACTTTGAGCGAGGGCGTATAGTGGGCATGCGGGAGGCCGGGTGGACGTACCGCCGAATTGCTCAACACGTGGGGCGTGAGGTCTCCACAGTACATCGATGTTGTCGCCAGTGGTCGGCGGAAGGTGCACGTGCCCGTCGACCTGGGGCCGGACCGCAGCGACGCACGGATGCACGCCAAGACCGTAGGATCCTACGCAGTGCCGTAGGGGACCGCACCGCCACTTCCCAGCAAATTAGGGACACTGTTGCTCCTGGGGTATCGGCGAGGACCATTCGCAACCGTCTCCATGAAGCTGGGCTACGGTCCCGCACACCGTTAGGCCGTCTTCCGCTCACGCCCCAACATCGTGCAGCCCGCCTCCAGTGGTGTCGCGACAGGCGTGAATGGAGGGACGAATGGAGACGTGTCGTCTTCAGCGATGAGAGTCGCTTCTGCCTTGGTGCCAATGATGGTCGTATGCGTGTTTGGCGCCGTGCAGGTGAGCGCCACAATCAGGACTGCATTCGACCGAGGCACACAGGGCCAACACCCGGCATCATGGTGTGGGGAGCGAACTCCTACACTGTCCGTACACCTCTGGTGATCGTCGAGGGGACACTGAATAGTGCACGGTACATCCAAATCGTCATCGAACCCATCGTTCTACCATTCCTAGACCGGCAAGGGAACTTGCTGTTCCAACAGGACAATGCACGTCCGCATGTATCCCGTGCCACCCAACGTGCTCTAGAAGGTGTAAGTCAACTACCCTGGCCAGAAAGATCTCCGGATCTGTCCCCCATTGAGCATGTTTGGGACTGGATGAAGCGTCGTCTCACGCGGTCTGCACGTCCAGCACGAACGCTGGTCCAACTGAGGCGCCAGGTGGAAATGGCATGCCAAGCCGTTCCACAGGACTACATCCAGCATCTCTACGATCGTCTCCATGGGAAAATAGCAGCCTGCATTGCTGCGAAAGGTGGATATACACTGTACTAGTGCCGACATTGTGCATGCTCTGTTGCCTGTGTCTATGTGCCTGTGGTTCTGTCAGTGTGATCATGTGATGTATCTGACCCCAGGAATGTGTCAATATAGTTTCCCCTTCCTGGGACAATGAATTCACGGTGTTCTTATTTCAATTTCCAGGAGTGTAATTCACTTCCTAATATTTATTTGTAACATGTGTCCCATGTATTTCATTACAAATCTTACAACTATTGTCACAGGTATTAAAAATTCACAGGCATAAATTTTAAGGCTATCTGTAGGGGGTTAGGGATCCATAAGGGACTAGGAGAGATTATTTTATACTTTGTACTCTGATTGTAAAATGTATTACATTAGAATTTAATTCTTATTTAAATAATTAGTTTTGCGTTTTAGTCTTATTAAACTTTCGTTTTCATGTAAATAATTTTCCTTTTTTATCTTGTGTGTTTGTCAAATTTCTCAACGGATTTTTAAAATTTTGACGGTTGATATTTTTTATTTAAATAAGCAGTTTTATATGTACTGTAGCTTTGCCCATGTACGAGTATGTCACATATTGCACGTATCTTCTCTCTCTCACCCCCCCCCCCCCCCCCCCCCCACCAACACTATTTCCGCTCAGCCGTGTCCGTCCGCTTGCACACCATTTGGAACGTCATACGATACCACCCCACACAACACGTCGGTGCTGCAGAGCAGCAGAGATTCAGGCGTTACCAAGCCTTTTCTCTCCGCTCACACCCCCACCCATAACGAACGGAAATCTGCAAACAGTAGCAAAATTTGTACCGAACAGGCAGACAGACAGACAAGAAAACAACCTAAAACAACGCGTTAATAAAACTGTTCCGAGTGAAAGAGCTTAGCAAAACTGCCCACAAAGATCCATTGTGAGGCCTTTTATGTGATTGTCAGCGATTGAGGGGCTACAGAGGCCCCGGCGGCTATCGCGCTGCGACAGCGGTGGCCTCTGGCCTGTGGCCTAGCGGCGACGCCGGCCGAGATTCCCAGCTCCGGTAGGGAGACGCAGCGGTGGAGGGAGTCCCGCGGGAAATCACGGCGCCGGCTCCTGCAGGGGCAGGGACAGGGACAGGAGTAGGGGGTAAGGAAGGGTGGGGGCGGGGCAGCGCAGCGGCCAGCAAGTGGCGCGGGCCGCGGCCCGCCGGCCCTTGGGGGCGGCAAGGGAGAGGGGTGTAAGGCAGCGCGATCACGGCCGCTGTGGCCCGCTGATAGCCTGCCGACATGCACCTCGCTCCTCAGAGGCGGGGTGGCGCTGCTCAAGGAGTGCCGGAGTGCCGCCAGCATCTACACTACTGGCCATTAAAATTGCTACACCAAGAAGAAATGCAGATGATAAAATGGTATTCATTCCACTATTTCACGCAATTTGGGTGCAGAGATCCTGAGAAATCGTTAAACAGTACAACCACCTCTGGCCGTAATGACGGCTTTGACACGCCTGGGCATTGAGTCAAACAGAGCTTGGATGGCGTGTACAGGTACAGCTGCCCATGCAGCTTCAACGCTATGCCACAGTTCATCAAGAGTAGTGACTGGCGTATTGTGACGAGCCAGTTGCTCGGCCACCATTGACCAGACATTTTCAAATGGTGAGTGATCCGGAGAATGTGCCGGCCAGGGCAGCAGTCGAACAGTTTCTGTATCCAGAAAGGCCCATACAGGACCTGCAACATGCGATCGTGCATTATTCTGCTGAAATGTAGGGTTTCGCAGGGCTCGAATGAAGGGGTCGGGTCGTAACACATCTTAAATGTAACGTCCACTGTTCAAAGTGCCGCCAATGCGAACAAGAGGTGACCGGGACGTGTAACCAATGGCACCCCATACCATCACGCCGGGTGATACGCCAGTATGGCGATGACGAATACACGCTTCCAATGACGGCGACCATCATGTTCCTGTAAACAGAACCTCTATTCATCCGGAAAAATGACGTTTTGCCATTCGTGCATCCAGGTTCGTCTTTGAGTACACCATCGCAGGCGCTTCTGTTTGTGATGTAGCGTCAAGGGTAACCGCAGCCATGGTCTCCGAGCTGATAGTCCATGCTGCAGCAAACGTAGTCGAACCGTTCGTGCAGGTGGTTATTGTCTTGCAAACGTCCCCATCTGTTGACTCAGGGACCTAGACGTGGTTGCACGATCCGTTACACCCATGCGGATAAGATGCCTGTCATCTCGACTGCCAGTGGTACGAGGCCATTGGGATCCAGCACGGCGTTCTGTATTACCCTCCTGAACCTACCGATTTCATATTCTGCTAACAGTCATTGGATCTCGACCAACGTGAGCAGCAATGAGTCCTCAGTCTTCGCACTAGCTTTGTGTGAGCTGCCATGAGTTCCCTCCCCCCTCCCCCCCTTGTACCAACCTCTTTATCGCAGATTAGAACCTGCACCCAACATGCTGAAGTATTTGTTGGATATATTCCAATCTCTGCCTTCTACTGCATTTCTTATCCACTATAGCCTCAGAACGTACCACGAAAGTTATTCCTTGATGTCTTAACACATGTGCTATAATCGTATCCCTTCTTCTTGTCAGTGTTTCCCACATGTTCCTTTCTTTGCCGATTCTGCACACGACTTCTCACTCTTTCCTATCAGTCCACCTAATTTTCAAAATCCTCCTACTGCAACGCAACTCAAACGATTTGATGTTCCCCTTTCCCGGTTTTTCTACAGTCCATAGTTCACGTTAGACAATGCTGACCTCCAAACGTACATTCTGAAAAAATTCTTCCTCCTGTATAGCCGATGTTTCATCCAAGTTGGTTGGATAGTTGATTTTTTTTTTTTTGGGGGGGGGGGGGGATACTAAAAAGTGCGGTCATCGTTCCCATGGGATTAGGAAAGGATGAGGAAGGATATCGGCCGTCCCCTTTCAAAGGAACCATTCCTGCATTTGCCTGAAGAAGATTTAGGGAAATCACGGAGAAATCACGGAAAACCTAAATCACAATGGCCAGACTCGTGTTTGAACCGTCATCTTCCCGAATGCGAGACCAGTGTTTGATACAAGTGGATTTATTTTAGCCAGGCATGCCCTCTTTGCCTTTGCTTGTCTTCTTTACATGATCACCTTGCTTCGCCTGTCACGTGTTACTCCGCTTCTAAAAGAGCAGGATTCCTTCAATTTGTCTGCAGTTTTGACGTTAACTTTGTCGTAACTTTTATCTCTGCTACTCCTAATTACTTTCGTCGTTCTTCGGCTTACTCTCAATCCCTTAGAGTCCACTCTGTTGAACAAGGTCCTGTAATTCATCATCATTTTCAGTGGTGATAGCAATGTGATCAGCGAATGTTATCGTTGGCATCTTTACACCCTGGAATTTATTCGCACTCTTGCGCTCTTTTTAAAATTTCAGTAATTGCTTTTTCAATGTATAGAGATGGCAGTAGAGACGAAACACTACATTCCCGCCTTATAACCTTTCCAATTCACAAGCTTTGATCTCGGTCTCCCACTTGTACTTTTCTCTCTTGGTTGTTGTAAATATTGTATACTACCCGCCATTGCCAATAAAAAAAAAAGGTTTTCGTAAATCAGTGCACTTTTTAAACGCCCTGTGTTCTGCAGACAGTGATAAGCCACAAGCCCCCCCCCCTCCCCCCCCCCCCCCCGACTGCTCTAAGGCTCAGACCCAGATTCAGGAATCGCTATAGGTGCTAACCAAACAGCGATGGCTTGTATCTGAGGATACACATCGGAAAACGGTTAAACGTGTTCTGCTACGAGCGCAGGGATATTCTCCTCTCTGGTGACGACGTGCACGGCGGGCAGAACCGCGCCTCTCGAACAGCTAATCCGTCTAAAAATGGCGGCGCTTTACGAGCCGTTTACTGGGCTCCCCTCGGCGGTGGCAGCCAATCTCGGCCTCCTAATAAATGATTACTGCCTCGCGACTGCGTCGCCCATATCAGATTACCATTAGCTGGCGGAGGCGGGAAGGGAACCGGTGGATTTTGGGGGAATGGAGTGGGGGGGGGGGGGGGGGGGGGGGGGCGAGGAGACACTGCTGCCGTGACGTGCCGTTCCCGTTCCGCGTTATTAGCCAATAAAGACCCTGGACCACTTTCACTTTGCTGCAGAAGTCCACCTCTAAAGCGCGGGGAATAGCCGACTCAGCAACAGCGACACATTCGGGACATCCTACTGTGCGATGCCATTCTGTTTAGCTGAGAATAGTCACAGAAGCGTTTTCTGTCGAACAATGCAAACAGGCCACTGTTGAGGCACCCACAAGATAGAACATTCCTCTGGAGAGATTAAATAGGTCTTATGCACTGCGATGACAAAAGACATGGGATACCTCCAAATACGGTGTCGTACCCCCCTTTTCCCGGCGGGGTGAAGTATCTCGATGTAGTATGGACTCAACAAGTCGTTGGAAGTCGCCTGCAGAAATAATTTGCAATGCTGTCGCTATAGCTGTCATTAATTACAAAAGCGTTGCCGGTGCTGGGTTTTGTCGACGAAGTGACATTTCGTTTATGTCCCACAAATATTCGATGGGATTCATATTGGGTTATCTTGGTGGCCAAATCTCTCACTCTAGAATGTTCATCCAACAAATCTCAAATAACTGTGGTCCGATAACATAGCGCATGGCACCCATAAATATTCCATCGCTGTTTGGGAACATTAAATCCCCAAATATTTGCATATGGTCTCCAAGTATCCGAACATAACCATTTCCAGTCCATGATCGGTTCAGACGGATCAGGGGTCCCAGTTCATTGCACGCAGATACAGGCCGCATCATTGTGGATCCATGATCAGTGTCCACAGTGCCTTGTTGACAACTAGAGTCTACGGCGTAGTGGGGCCAGCACCACATTCGAAATCTGCCATCGCCTCCTACCAACTGAAATCGGGACTCATCAGATCGGATGACGGTGTTCCAGTCGTCTAGGGTCCAACCGATATTTTCACGAGCACAGGAGAGACGCTGCAGGCGACGTCGTGCTGTTTCCGAAAGGCTCTTGCGTTGGTTCAAATGGCTCTGAGCACTATGGGACTTAACATCTGAGGTCACCAGTTCCCTCGAACTAACAACTACTTAAACCTGAATAACGTAAGGATATCACACTCGTCCATGCCCGAGGCAGTATTCGAACCTGCGACCGTAGCGGTCACGCGGTTCCAGACTGAAGCACCTAGAACCGCTCGGCCTCCGCGACCGGCTTTAGGAAAGGCTCTCGCGTTTGTCGTTTGTTGCCATGCCCCATTAACGTCAATGTTCGCCGCACTATCCTAACGCATACGTTCGTCGTACGTCTCATATTGATTTCTACGATTATTTCAAGTAGTGTTGCTTGTCTGTTAGCACTGGCAAATTTACGCAAACGCCGCTGCTCTCGGTCGTTAAGTGAAGGCGATCGGCCACTACATTTCTCTTGGCACTGGATTTTTGAGTATTCAGTTCCCTAACGATTTCCGAAATGGAATGTTCCACTCCGTCTACCTCCAATTACCACTCCGCATTCAAAGTCTGTTAATGCCCGTCGTGCGGACGCAATCACGTACTAAACCTTTTCACGTGAATCACCTATGTAAAATTGGCAGCTACGCCAATGCACTGCTCCTTTATACCTTGTGTACACGACACTACACTCATCTGTATATGTCCACATCGCTATGACCTTTTGTATTTAGTTCTGCTTATAAAGATTTTGTTGTGAAACTGTTTAGGAGTACATTCACTGGTGTCCAAAATTAAAGCAACAAACCGCTGTTTCGCCATCTTGTGTTTAATTCATGATATAATAATACAAACTTTCAACAGATGTCCGTACGATAGTGTTCTGCACGAAAGATGACCTTTCGGGCAACGGAAAACCACGCTAACTCTGATGTCAGAGCCCCTATCAAACACAGTTGTGTTTGCAGGTAGTCCCACATCCACAATGTCAGTGTACACTGTCACAGGCGGTGCAGCATATCAAAGAGAAGACGCCTAGCAGACGCTCTGCGACGGATGAGCATAGGAAGACTGGAAGCACGACAGTCGCAAACTCATGTGGCCCAATATCTTAACGTGAATCGTTCTGTTATCTCTCGGAAGTTTACAAAGACCAAAACTGTTTCCCGAAGACCACGGCAGGGCTGGCCACTTATGACATCGGAAAGAGAGGACTGTTATTTTGCATTAAGAGCACGACGGTACCGCCTTAGTACTGCGCAACAACTCGCATCTGACCACACAGCATCTACTGGACGTGTTGCATCGAGGTAAACGGTATAGAGAAGGCTTCGATAGTGTGGCCTTTATTGTCGGAGACTTGTTATATGTGTGCTTCTGGCGCGTCTTCACAGAAGGAAACGTTTAGAGTGGCGTGGGCAGAGCTTCTGTTGACCGCTCGAACACCTACCTCTTCATGGAATTCTACAGGTGAATCGGAAAGGTTTAACTGCTGCCAGGTATCGTGACGACGTCTTGGGACCCCATGTACGGCTGTTGCGAGCAGCTGTGCTCCCAGGTTTCGTACTATTGGACAATAATGCTCGACCTCACACATCCCGAGTGGCTGATGTTTTCTTGGAAACGGAAGATACTGCACGCATGACGCGGCCTGCTCGCTCTCCCTATTTGAATGCCGAAGATGCACTAGGAAGACGAGATGCATCACGCCAGCATCCAAGAACTACTCTCCTTGACTTGCGAGCAGCTCCGCAGGAAGAATGGACGTTATGTCTCAAAATGACATTGATGATTAAAGTTTTGAACATGGATGCGTTGTCAGCGGCCGTTTACAAAGTAAAATTAAAGCAATAACAGTCCTCGGTCGCAAAAATGAAGTCTTTTGACGTAGGTTTCGGCACTACTAAGAGTGCCTTCATCAGAAGTACAGTGGTTCAAATGGCTCTGAGCACTATGGGTCTTAACATCTAAGGTCATCAGTCCCCTAGAACTTAGAACTACTTAAACCTAACTAACCAAAGGACATCACACACATCCATGCCCGAGGCAGGATTCGAACCTGCGGCCGTAGCTGTCGCGCGGTTCCGGACTGAGGCGCCTAGAGACGCTCCGCCACCAGCGGCCGGCCCATCAGAAGTAAAACACTCAAACTGGCATCTCACGCATAAAATGCTACCGTAGCTCCACATGTGTGAGCAGTCCATATTGGCTGGCCTTCTACGTTTTCTATTTTAAAACTTTGTGACTTAAGGTTTATCGCTTGATATTTATATCATACGTGACATGCCAGTTTCAGTGTTTCACTTCTGATGAAGGCAAACTTAGTAGTGCCGAAACTGCTTTAATTTGATATTGATGATGTTATTCACACCATGCTCCGTCGTTGTCAGACCCGTATTGCTGCCAGAGGTAGTCACGGCTCATGTTGAGCACATGTCAGAATGTATGTGCAAATCTGTTAACTTGGAAAAAACGAAGAACGTTTTCGTCTACTCTTATGCATGTTGCAATTGTTAACTTACTGTTTCTACGTTGCTATACCTGTTTATAACGTTTTGTGGCAAAATAAACGAAACTTTGCAAAATTACTGTTAATTTTGGACACCGGTATATACACAGGATGTTTCAAATGCATCAGAAGTCCAGGGACGACAGATCACTTCATGAGAACGACTCCATTAGTGGAAAAATGTTTGATCACGCTTCGCGGTTACACTGGGCGTTCTTTAGTATTCGCAGGACCTGTGACGACATTTCATCAAAGTATCAGGGTCCATGATCTATGTATACCGTTCAGCACCTAACCCTGTAAACTGATAGATCTTCAACAAAAAACTTTAAAACGAGCGTCTCCAAGTGAGAAAGATGTTTTTAGAAGCGAATCAGGAACTTTAATTTTACTAGGCTTACACCCTTTCGTACAAACGAGATTGCTGGATTATAAGCAACACCATTTATCTTTACCACCCTTAATAACTATTTGTCCTGATGCAAATTACAAAATGTTTCAAGCAAATCTTCTTTAGCCGTTAGGGGGACATCAATCAGCATGATTGCCTTCGTTGTAACTTTGTTTTTTTACAAAGATATGAACAGAGGTGTGACTTTTTTTAAATGGCACACTGTATTTTTTATTTGGTAATTCATTTCCTCTCCTAAAGATCTATCCAAAAATGTATCACAGTGTCCCATTCACTGAAACACGACGCTATTAATTACACAACACAGCATTCACGTCGACGCTCCCAGCGCTTAGTACAGGTACTCGAGGCAATGGAACAAATACAGTACTGACGTTGACAGAGCACAAATGCAAATATAAGTAGAATGCACACCCATAAAAAAAATAAAATAAACCACGTCACTCAGCATCGAAGCCCTCCCCTCCACACGAAGATAAATGATATTTAACTTCACCTCTGCTATAGCAGCATATTAAAATATTTCTAATCTCCGTTATACAGCGTTAAATCTGGGTGGCTGAAAAAGCGGTCACATTCAAATTGGTGGCTTGCCTTACATTGGAGACAAAAATAAAAAAATGGAAAAAACCGTGATCTGCGAGAACAGTCATCCTCAGTCGAGCACAAGGTGAACAAGTCATCAACCTCATCTTTTTTTTCATATAAACAAAACACCTGCACATTCACAAACTTTTTTCTGTGACACATTGTCCCTGAAATAATTTAGACATACAAGTAGTTCCCATCCTCTGGTTCGGATCCAGGTTTCTAAGACGTATCCCTTGGTGTTAAGGCAAACGCCAGATCTGGAAGTTACTTCCAAAAATTTGCCACTTGGGATAGCCTCTCCCCCTATTAAGAGTTCGATTGCTCTTTAACTGAAAAGTCCCTGACTCTGTAATGGGTCAGAATGTAACAGCTCAACAAATAATGGTACAAAACAATGGAACAAAAATGCTTGGACCCAATTTGCTTATTCCAGACAGACACTACCTGAACGCAACCAGGAAACCATCCCCACTTCGACTATCACTATAGAATGGCTAAAAATGGTTCAAATGACTCTGAGCACTATGAGACTTAACATCTATGGTTATCAGTCCCCTAGAACTTAGAACTACTTAAACCTAACTAACCTAAGGACATCACACAACACCCAGCCATCACGAGGCAGAGAAAATCCCTGACCCCGCCAGGAATCGACTATCACTATAGAACTATTTACAAACTGGGCATTGGTTATGCCTGGTTTTCTGTTGACGACTATACTGCTCTCCTGTTATCAGTACCTGTAGAATTTTACCAGCTATCCAAATGCATTTTGTGTTCTGCCCAACAAACTGTGTTAGACAGACGGCCACTACAAGAGTAACGGTGAAGGATATTAACTGAAGATTGTTAATAACACGCCAAGTTTTGAATGACAACCTTTTTCTCTCTGTGTTGTAACGCCTGTGCACACCCACAGTCTCCAAGTTGATCAATTTGAAGGCCCCTCCAAGTGAGGACGAACCCTCTACACAGTCAGGATTGGGATGGAAATTAGTCAATTTCCCCACGGACTGTGCGCAAGATGGAGGCTCTCCCCTCCCAATAAAGACTCTCTCGCCAGCAAGATTACAGCCTAGCTTTGCTGTGGCAGGGAAGTGGTATGTACTCCATCCATGTAACAACCTGTTTTTACCGTGACAGAATCTGATTATTATTCCACCCAATTTATTTGTCATCAGTCTTCTGACCGATTTGATGCAGCCCGCCACGAATTCCTCTCCTGCGGTATACTCTTCATCTTACAGTATTACTTGCACCCTTTGTCCTCAATTATTTGTTGGATGTATTTCAATACCTGTTTTCCCCTACAGTTTTTACTCTCTAGAGGTCCCACTAGAACCAAGGACGTTGTCTTTAGTCATTGCACCCTAACTATAGAAAGCATAGAGTGACGGGACACCTACTCTGTCCTTCAAGAATAATTTGTCCTGCAGTGGAGGAAAGGCAATAATTGTGGTGGAAACCAAAGAGTTCAATACAACAAGGAAGATAAAATGTTTGGTGTTTGCAGCATATATATATGCAAAACTGAAGAGACTTTTAAACCACCGACTTCCTGGAGACCTCCATCAACTAGTTTTTGGATTGAAGATCACAACACATCGTGATGTTGAAACGTCAATGACATAAGAGATAAGAATTTAGGGATAGTGCATGACTCAGCTGTTGCAAAAAGTATTCCGGCAAGGACAAATTTATTAATGGTTCAAGTGGCTCTACGCACTATGGGTCTTATCTGAGGTCATCAGTCCCCTAGACTTGGAACTATTTAAACCTAACTAACATAAGGATATCACGCACATCCATGCCCGAGGCATGATTCTAACCTGAGACCGTAGCAGCAGCGAGTTTCCGGACTGAAGCGCGTAGAACCGCTCGGCTACAGCGGTTGGAGACAAATTTTTTACACACAAATATTTCGGACGCTTTCTATAGCGTATTTCACTGAAGATCAAATTTGATACGAAGTAATAACATGTTTAGAGAAGAACGTGGCAGCTACAGTCAGCTTGGAAGACACTTTTTATCGTCATGGCGTCACATGATAGGGACTTCCGGCTTTCCCTCGAAGAGAATTTCGTCGGAAGATTTCTGTTCGTTGATTAGGTAAAAATAAATGGAAATGCCGTGTGGCTAGATCCTCCCGTCGGCTATACCGTTCGCCTGGTGCAAGTCTTTTGAGTTGACGCCACTTCGGCGACTTGCATGTCGATGGGGATGAAGTGAGGATGATAAGAACAACACAACACCCAGTCCCTGAGTGGAGAAAGTCGCCGACCCAGCCGGGAATCGATCCCGGCCCGTTAGGTATGACAGGCCCGTTAGGTATGACATTCCGTCGCGCTGACAACTCAGCCACCAGGGGCGGATGTTGATTAGATTACAAAGGATTATAAAGATAAACCTACTGTAATGCTGCGGAACAATTTCCAGATCATTAACATAATATACATTTGTGTATGTATATTTGCTAATGTTTTATTAACGAGTATTACGGCTCAGTGTTTTCATGTTAAGTATCGTGCGATTTCAATTATTGCCTTTACTGTCCTCAGTCATTATGGTGATTTATACGTCACTTGTTTGGATGTATTTTCTTGTTCACTGGTGTAAGTAGAAGTATGTAACACCTAGGATGTTTGATATTCTTTTACACAAAGTGCAATTATTGCTAAAATAGTTGTTTTATATCCTACAGAACGTATTTTCGCCGGCCGGAGTGGCCGTGCGGTTGTAGGCGCTACAATCTGGAACCGAGCTACCGCGACGGTCGCAGGTTCGAATCCTGCCTCGGGCATGGATGTGTGTGATGTCCTTAGGTTAGTTAGGTTTAATTAGTTCTAAGTTCTAGGCGACTGATGACATCAGAAGTTAAGTCACATAGTGCTCAGAGCAATTTGAACCATTTGACGGTATTTTAATTTCGAATTATTACTTATACTAAACCCCTATCCTCTGCTCATCTCATCAACTTGCAGTTATATTGTAGGTTAATAATTAGTTTTTTAGCCGATAAAGGAAAGTAACGACTGTCGTATTATTTGTTTTTAGTTAATGGAGCACTGACTTACCGAAAACCACTACCTCTAGAAATATTCTGCAGTCTGTCTGTCACTATGTGTCTACTGTTGAGACATCTAGAATAAAGGCTATATGTTGGAAATCATACCTGTATAAGACAGGTCTAGTGGAAATCATGCAGATCCTTGTGGAATTGATTAACTGATCCTACCCCTTACTAATTTCTCTTTACCATAAATACCTACATAATTTGTATTGTTCTTCACAGTAATCTATTTTGTTTTTTTATATATGCCGTAACACTTTAATTTTACAACGTAACACAATAAAACATGATTTCTTTGGTAAAAAGTCGGCATAACATGTCGAAATGTCTTGGAGTGGATACAGATAATTTTGATTGGTGTTGTTTGTCATTTGTGAATGTACGTATGTGTGTAATTGTCTATAGGGTCGCCATTAACACAGCAACTCGTGGTCCAGTGCTTACGTGATGCCGTAACATCGATGACTTGTGCCATACGACAGCGATTTTAGCGTGAATTGTAGGTAGCAACTTCGATGCAGTCTGAAGCCTAGTTCGCATCTGTCGGTTCTATTTTGTTGGTGTACTGACGTACGTAGGATGGAGAAAATAATGTTCTGAGCAAAAATGTTTCAGACTCAGGTTCGGCATCCAAAAATAAATATGAGTACTGGATGAATTTAAATGTTACATAAGGAACCTACGTTTTTTTAAAAAAAAGTGCGAATGTAATCGGTCATTAACTGGTTTTACAAGTCGCAATGGCTACATGATACTGAATACTGTCATTTGTTGTGGCTAGACAAACTACCAATGTGAATTAACATTTTCTGTCTGGGAAGACGCAGCCCCTGTTGGAAACATCACATACGACAGTCAATGAAGATGGACACTTAAAATACACTACAGCTGTAGAAAGAAGACGATTTGAATTTTAGGCTTCAGCTTCCACTGAATAGTAGTTTAAGTTCCTTGAGGCACTGAAGCCACTCATTTTCGATCATTCGGTTTCTAAAAATATTGGAAATGGGAGTGGTACTGTGACTGTTTTGTTTATGACACTTTGGAAGCACATAAGATCAGCTGGCATTTTCGCAGCACTAAACACCTTGGTACAGACAACAGTTCTCTTTATGTTCTCGACTATCTGTCCGTGAATTTATTTCTTCGGCCTGTATTGTATTTAACAAAGGCGTACTCACAATATTCATACACTGGCACGTCACTATTTACGGTAGTTCTACAGCCCTGCGCAATTTGGTTAGCATTTGACAGCGCCAGTGCTGGACTGCTACCGCCAGCAATACACCAGTGAGAGCTCGGCATTGTCGGCTCCCACAATGCCGCCACTTCAGCTGGGCAAAGCACTGTGCTTGCCTGTTCTCAGTGAGCCACTGCAGTGGGTGATTTGTGCGCGGTCGTGATTCGTGTGATGCGTAGTTTCCAGTGCCTTACGATGTACGATAAAAGTAGTCGAAAGCGGGACAGACTGAGGTGGCACTCACCTAATAGACATTAAAAAAAACATCGGACTCAATTTGAGTATACGTAATCCGTCATGCAAATACGAGTGCTCGTGAGGAAATATTTGGAACTAAAGAGAGATGCAAGGACGCCTCTTGTGCATTTGTAAAAACTAGCGGAGCTAACTATAGTTGTTTTGCGAACCGGCGAAAGATTAATTTTAAGAATGAGCAACGAGAAATTCACCAGGGTAGAATGACGTGGCGCATCGGCACTGTAGACGCCTGGGATAAAAGGGGGCTTCGAGACGAAAGGCTGCAAATCACGATTCTTTCGGAATACGCTTTATGCCATAAAATTTGTATCATTTACGAAAGGAGTACCCGGCGATTAATAAGCTACATACAACGCTTGTAGCAACGAATCTGATTCGTGGTGCATTTACATGTACGTCTACATGGATACTCTGCAAATCACATTTAAGTGGCTGACAAAGGCTTCATCGAACCACCTTCACAAATCTCTATTATCTCAGTCTCGTGTAGCGCGGAAGGAATGAACATCTAGATGTTTCCGTACGAGCTCTGATTTCCCTTATTTTATCGTGGTGATCGTTCCTCCCTACGTAGGTCGGTGTCAACAAAATATTTTCCCATTCGGAGGTTCAAAGGGCTCTGAGCACTATGCGACTTAACTTCTGAGGTCATCAGTCGGCTAGAACTTAGAACTAATTAAACCTAACTAACCTAACGACATCACACACATGCATGTCCGAGGCAGGATTCGAACCTGCGGCCGTAGCGGTCGCTCGGCTCCAGACTGTAGCGCCTAGAACCGCACTGCCACTCCGACCGGCGCATTCGGAGGAGAAAGTTGGTGATAGGAATTTCGTGAGAAGCTTCCGTCGCAACGAAAAACGCCTTTCTTTTAATGATGTCCAGCCCAAATCCTGTATCATTTCTGTGACACTCTCTCTCATATTTCGCGATAATACAAAACGTGCTGCCTTTCTTTGAACTTTTTCGATGCCAGTCCTACCTGATAAGGATCCCACACCGAGAAGCAGTATTCTGAAAGAGTAAATAGTTTTCGCATATTTCAAGAAGCATAAATCTGGCCGTAATTAAAATAAAGATAAGATTTCTGAAACACTTAGTGTCGTTGTAGTGATCTGTACCATACGTGAATTTTAGAATTTTTACGTGGTTTCTGTAAAAGACAGCGACTGTTAATTTCTTTATTGTTATGAGCTAAATATTGGAAAAACTGCAAGAAAAAAATGATTTCCCGAAGCTCATATTCGTAAACACAATACAGTACAAAACTTTTTGGGACTTCCGTTGATAAATGAGGTATTTCGGTAAAAACAACATATTTGTCTGAGGCCAATATTTTACGAGATACATGGCCCACACTAATGCGCCCATAGCCTATATTCAACGACAACGTGTAATAATCACTCACAATCGGCAGGAAATAGTGCTAGCAGTTGACGGTATTTAAAGCGTGTCGGCGGAGGGGGGGGGGGGGGGGGGGAGCGGAAATCAGTGCAGTTGTTGTATTGTGGAAACGCAGTGATTCCTATAACGTCCAAAAGAGCATCATCATTGGATTTCTGGTCAAGGCTAAGGCTTCGCATGTCACCGTGGTTAAGATATACGGTGCATGGCAAAATGGCGCTGTCAAAAACCGGCGCCGAAACAACTATGGTGCACCACCGACCGCGGACAGAAGGAGTGAAGAACGGCTGCGGTAACGTGAACGGGCGATTAGAGGTGTAACTGTTGAGCAACTGACCGCCCAGCTGAACCAAGCGGCTACCAACAGCGTCTCCTCAAATACCGTTCAGCTGTGAATGGGCCTCCGCAACGGAACCTGATTCATGCACTGACGCTGACTTCTGTTCATTGGCGACGAAGGCCTGAATTTGCACGCCAGTATCGCAACTGGACGTCCACTGAATGGTGACAGGTCATTATCATCTAAGACTGATTATGCCTTTCAGCGTTCAGTCTGGAGCATAGCCCCCTTATAAAATTCCTCCATGATCCCCTATTCAGTGCTAACATTGGTGCCTCTTCTGATGTTAAGCCTATTACTTCAAAATCATTCTTAACCGAATCCAGGTACCTTCTCCTTGGTCTACCCCGACTCCTCCTACCCTCTACTGCTGAACCCATGAGTCTCTTGGCTAACCTTGCATCTCCCATGCGTGTAACATGACCCCACCATCTAAGCCTGTTCGCCCTGACTGCTACATCTATAGAGTTCATTCCCAGTTTTTCTTTGATTTCCTCATTGTTGAAACCCTCCTGCCATTGTTCCCATCTACTAGTACCTGCAATCATCCTAGCTACCTTCATATCCGTAACCTCAACCTTGTTGATAAGGTAACCTGAATCCACCCAGCTTTCACTCCCATACAACAAAGTTGGTCGAAAGATTGAGCGGTGCACAGATAACTTAGTCTTGGTACTGACTTCCTTCTTGCAGAAGAGGGTAGATCGTAGCTGAGCACTCACTGCATTAGCTTTGCTACACCTCGCTTCCAGTTCTTTCACTATGTTGCCATCCTGGGAGAATATGCATCCTAAGTACTTGAAACCGTCCACCTGTTCCAACTTTGTTCCTCCTATTTGGCACTCAGTCCGTTTATATCTCTTTCCCACTGACATTACTTTCGTTTTGGAGATGCTAATCTTCATACCATAGTCCTTACATTTCTGATCTAGCTCTGAAATATTACTTTGCAAACTTTCAACCGAATCTGCCATCACAACTAAGTCATCCGCATATGCAAGACTGCTTATTTTGTGTTCACATATCTTGATGTCATCCAGCCAGTCTATTGTTTTCAACAGATGATCCATAAATAATATGAACAACAGTGGAGACAGGTTGCAGCCTTGTCTTACCCCTGAAACTACTCTGAACCATGAACTCAATTTACCGTCAACTCTAACTGCTGCCTGACTATCCATGTAAAGACCTTTAATTGCTTGCAAAAGTTTGCCTCCTATTCCATAATCTCGTAGAACAGACAATAACTTCCTCCTAGGAACCCGGTCATATGCCTTTTCTAGATCTATAAAGCATAGATACAATTCAATGTTCCACTCATAACACTTCTCCATCATTTGCCGTAAGCTAAAGATCTGGTCCTGACAACCTCTAAGAGGCCTAAACCCACACTGATTTTCATCCAATTGGTCCTCAACTAATACTCGCTCTTTCCTTTCAACAATACCTGAGAAGATTTTACCATGTTTAAAGATTGGTGTGATTACTGCTGTTGTCCAGTCTGATGGAACCTGTCCTGACTCCCAGGCCATTTCAATTATCCTGTGTAGCCATTGAAGACCTGACATTCCACTGTATTTGATGAGTTCCGACTTAATTTCATCCGCCCAGCCACTTTATTGCACTGCAATCTATTGGCCATTTTCTCCACTTCCTCCAATGTGATCCTATTTCCATCATCATTCCTGTCCCATTGTACATCGAAATCTGAAACATTACTGATCGTATTTTCACCTACATTGAGCAACTCTTCAAAATATTCCCTCCATCTGCCCAAGGCATCAACACGATTCACGAGCAGTTTTCTTGACCTGTCCAAAATACTTGTCATTTCCTTCTTACCTCCCTTTTGAAGACTGCTAATTACACTCCAGAATGGTTTTCCAGCAGCTTGACCCATAATCTCCAATCTGTTTCCAAAGTCTTCCAAAGATTTCTTCTTGGATGCTGTAATTGTCTGTTTAGCTTTGTTTCTTTCTTCAACATAACTTTTCTGTCTACCTGAGTTCTAGTATGTAGCCATTTTTGATATGCCTTCTTTTTCCTGCCTTGACTGTGTCATTCCACCAAGCTGTTTGCTTCATCCTACCTTTACACACTACTGTTCCG
Organism: Schistocerca gregaria; assembly: GCF_023897955.1. NCBI lineage: Eukaryota > Metazoa > Arthropoda > Insecta > Orthoptera > Acrididae > Schistocerca > Schistocerca gregaria. The sequence goes on from NC_064925.1 coordinate 251,761,890, forward strand.
AGACATTCTTTGGCCACTTCTAGTACTGTGTCCCTGTACCTTGCCCATTCCCTTTCCAGTGACTGCAATTGACTACATTCAACTAACTGGTACCTTTCTGAGATCAATGTTATGTACTTGTGTCTGATTTCATTATCCTGAAGTTTCTCCACTCTTATCCTCCTACACATGGACCTGACCTCCTGCACTTTCTGCCTCACAATACCAATTTCACTGCAGATTAAATAGTGATCAGTGTCCCACCTCTGATTGACAAACCAGGGACTCCTAAGATACGACTCGGCAAACGAATGGTAACGAGATGGGAAGCTATTAATATCAATGTGGGCTACTCTGGGAAGAAAGTAGAGCTGGCAGAGGCTGCAAGTAAGATGGGGCTGGACGTTTTAGCTGTTAGTGACATTCGGGTAAGGGGTGAGAAAGAAGAGGAAGTGGGAGAATACAAGGTCTACCTGTCAGGAGCAAATCAGGAATAGCACAGTGGGGTGTAGGACTTTTCATCAGGAAAGAAATGGAACCCAGCGTAGTTGCAATAAGGTATGTAAACGAACGACTGATGTGGATAGATTTGACAGTGTCTAGCAAGAAAATTAGGATTGTGTCAGTATATTCGCATTGTTAATGGGACAGATTAAGATAAGATGGATAGTTTTTATGACGCACTCAGTGACGTAGTTGTTAGAGTAAAGGACGAGGACAGTGTTCTGCTCATGGGTGATCTTAATGCAAGGATTGGAAATCGAACAGAAGGGTATGAAAAGGTTATGGGTAAATTTGGAGAGGATATGGAGGCCAACAGGACCGGGAAACAACTCTTGGATTTCTGTGCCAGTATGGGATTAGTAATCACAAACTCCTTTTTTAAACATAAGAACATTCACCGGTATACTTGGGTAGGCAGGGGAAAAGATCTGTCATTGACTATAAAATAGCAGATCAGGAATTCAGGAAGGCTGTGAGGGACACACGTGTATTCAGGGGATTCATTGATGGTGACAGGTGGGCTTTTCAAATGAATCACGTTTTATGTTCCACTGGACACATGGCCGTTGGCGTGTAGACGGTGAAACGTTTGAAAGTAGATACACTCCAACAATGGTCATCCGGAGAAAGGAGCATTATGGTGTGGGGTGATCTCGGTATTCTGGAAGGCACAGTGGATCAATACAAGCACATGCCGTGTGTTTTTCCTCGGCACGATGGCCTGTACCAGCAGGACAATGCAAAGCGTCGCACAGCTAGCAGTCTTTTGGACACCAGTTTCCCCGGATTTAACTCCTAACGAGATGGGGCTGTTCGCGTCACATACCCTCAACCGACATATCTAGTGTATTTAGTCATGGCAATGGAGTGGACATGGCTCCGCATATCTGTGGGTACTTTCCAGAATATCACTGACACTCCTCCGTCACGTCCGTGCTGCAAAAGAAGGCTATTGAGGCTTCTGATAGGCGGACACATTAACGTGACTGGACCGTGTATGCTGTATTAAGTCTGAAGCTGTTTCTCGATAGGCACAATTTTTTCTGTCTGCAGAAGAATTAACATAACTCTTGCCACAATAAAAGTTCAAAACAGATTTATGACATTTTTGACACTGTACATGTATATATCATTCTAAATTTAAGAAATTTTACTTGAGTTCCGTAGGAAGTAGAGTCTTTGAACACCACACTTATTACGTATCAAGTATTAGCAAGAAAACGTCATCTTCCGAATCTTATACTCTGCATTTACAATAGAGCGCAAACCTTGAGGGGGTTCCTTTGTCGACTCAATATTTTTCATCATCAACGTAAAAAAACGATTTTAATGAGATCACTATTTTCCGAGATATGATGTTATTTTTTCCCGTAAGGGAACAGTTAATCCGCTGGAAGAAAAAAATAAAAAATAAATAACAGAATTAAAATTACAAACAAATTTTTTGAAATCCAAAATTAATTTTTCAATTTACAGTGGAGTCTATGGTGTTTCGAAAAATCCTTTCAGATTAATATTCCTCTGTAGAGTGAAACTAATTCTGATAACAATCCTCTAGGCTGTGCAGTACCTTTTCATCCACCAGCGCTGTGCCTTCTACGTATGTATTGAAAATTCTGTGAAATTTGGAAAGTTGAAGAGAAGTCCTAGCTGGAGTGCAACTGTGGGGGGACGGTCGTGAATTGTACCTGGATAGCTCAGCCGATAACGGCTTTGTCTGCGAAAGGAAGGGTTCCGGATTAGAGTCGTGGTCTGGAGCACATTGTTAATCTGCCAGGAAGTATCAGATTTTTAACATGCTCTTGCTGTCAGATTTATGTTACGTGTTAGTTCTATTTTTTTTATTTTCATTTTACATTTAGTGGATACCGAGTCTTATGGTAACTTGCCTGTCAACTTTAGGAAAACTACTTACCGTTTTCATAAAGTTTACGTGGCTGTAACTAAAGGCTGTGAACTCTTAGCAGGAAGAAAATTATAGGACAATACGAGGGCTTCTTGCTGAATATTTTGATGCACTATTATTCACATTAGTTCTCAAATTGGCTATATTATTTTTTTTGTAGAGATCAGTAAATTGCGTGTTATATTCGCAGGTCGATACTTAAAATCTATGCGCTAACTATCTTACTTAGATGCTTGAAACCTTGAGTACAAATTAATAACATTTTTATCTAAAAAGTGGGCTACTATCATGCCACTTCAGACACAGATTTTTGATCTAGAAATATTTACATATGATAATCAAAATTAATGTTAATTTTCTATGAATAATCACTATGTATTTTTTTCTTATTGGTACTACGTTAGTGTCTGTAGTGTATTTCACTCCAAATAATATCTTGAAACATCTCAAAAAATTTCAAACTCCTAGGTCAATAAGATTTTTTGTGCATAAGATGAAAATGTCAGAAAATTTAATTTTCAGGAAATTCGATTCAAAGTTATATTTGATCTATGGAACACCTCTGCCGTTCCTAATTCATTCCAGCTGCATAATATTCTTTGTGTGTGTGTTCCGCATATTCTTTCTTCCTTCTTCCCTTGTTTCTCCTTGTTAATCTGGCTTCAATAGTTACCTCAAGCAGCTCCCTTTCAGCTTTGGCCACTCTCATGGAATCAACTGCCACCGGTGATTGCCTCATACTGAACCCAGAATATATTCCTAGCGACTCTACAACTTCATAACTGTACCAAAACACTTCTTTGGAGGCATAATAACTTCCAAGAATTACAAAATAGCAAAAACTCAAACTACAGTAATGTTTACGAGGAAAAAAACACTCGAAAACTAAAGATATATTAAGGAAAACGGAAGACTATAGCAAAGCTTATCTTCTAACAGGGCAGCCAACTCGATCAACAGTTATTTAGTATACCTTTTTCGAACGAAAGTTTGACAACGTCCAGCGTGTGAAAGCATCGGAAACATGGGTGTGGCTGCACACCGAGACATCTTTAAGTTGGTCTTAAATAACTTCCTAATGTCCAGTTCAATTCTTTTAGCTACAATTTTGCTCAAAAAACTATAAGCATCGTTTTGTAATGAAAAACAAAAAAATTGATTTTTTGAAGCGGATTCACAAGCAAGTGACCTTTCTATCGCCGCAGAGAATGTGGCAATATATTGGCTACCTGTACACAGTATTTAACTTCTGCTTCGGCTCTGAAAGACCGAATATCGCTCAGACATCAGATTTCACCTAATGTCGATTAGGCTTTGGGTACAAGCAGTAGGTTAGCTCCTATTGTCACCAATCTACCAACTGATCAAATCCCCCACAATCTGTTGTCACTGAAAATCTGTTAGATCAGACATGGCAGTCGTAGAGGGAGTCATGTAGAATCGTTCGGTTTAGAGTACCGGCCACTGCTGCCATTTACCGTTTCGCCTCCAAGCAACAGGAGAGTACAGTAAACAGAAGCAAACTTGTGTATCCATGGACATTGGAGTCCGGTATTTTCTTCCTCTCTGAGTGCTTGATTTTGTTGCTGTAGCTCTTAACACACGGAAGATTATTTTGAGAACTTTAATACCGGCTTTTAAAGTAGGTGATTAATTTTATTTTCGATTATCTATGTTATCTTAGGAATGACATCTACCAAACGCTTCATGATAGTTTCTATAAACTAACGCATAATATGACTAGATCCTACTGCATGTCTGTCGTGAAGTACCGGTCATCCGATTGTCTTTCAGTATGGGGCAGAAGTAATTTCTATTGGTAGAATATATTTCCTCCTTACTACTTCCTTTCAGACTGAAATGGCGGAAAATGGGGGAAAAGTAAGAACTGAGTGAAGAATACATATAATTGGTTGTGAGCAAGTTTACTTATAACAAATTAACCGCGTGTAAGGTAGCTGAAGCGTCTTCAACAATCAGAAAAGAAAAGGATCGCAACCGTAGAAAAGAGATTAAAAGCAGAAAACATTACGTCTGAAAGAGAGTTGAAGAAAGTTGAACTGAAGTTAAATGTTAAAAAACAAAATAAACACGAGAAGGATGGCCCTGGAAAGCCAGTTACAAATGAACGAAGAAAACTGGAATTTACTGGAATTAATGGGTCAATAGTAGAGATGAAATGTGCATTATGTATCTGGAGTCATTTGAATAAGTCTGGGTACCAAGTGTAGAGGTTGCGCACATATTGGAAATGTGGATCAGGAAAACATATTATATTTAGTTTGCTATCTCTGTGAAAGAGTGAGCTGAAATGGTAACAATATGTTCCCATGTTTATGTATGCAATTATTATTCAATAACTGTCAATGAGATGTATCATAAACAACCGATATTATTACAGGAAAGACAATGGTCGATGTGCACATACTCTACAAGCGCTGTAATTGTAGCTCTTTTACCATCGATATAATTGAGTTTTCTAAATAAAAAATAAATTGCACCGTGATGTTCATAGAACATTTATTGATGTAAGAAAATAGTATATTAATCTTCAGATTAACCTCCACAATTCCACAGAAAAGTCAAAAAACTGAACCTGCTCGATACTCACCTACTGCCAACCCTACACACTTCCGGATATTTTGTAGTCCGTAGGTAAAACAAAAGATAATGCTTTTGTGATAAACACGTCTGTAAACAAATGAAATAACTCTTAATGTTATTTTGTGGCGGCGTTGACTCCTGGAGGAGGAGTAGGTGGGCGCTCCTGGTCGGCCGGCGACAGCCCGCGCCGCCCCGGTCCCGGGACCGCGCCATGCATTCCATAGCAGCAGTCGCTAAATTGTTTATGAAAGCCGGCGGGCGCGCCGACCAAGTAATTGGCTGGCCGCCCCCTGAATAAGTGAGCGCCCTGGGGGCGGCGGGGGTGGAGGCAGAGGCGGCTACTCAGCACCAAACGCCCCCGCGTCCTCGCCAGCAGAGCAGCCCACGGCTTCCGACCCGCAGCAGCCTTACACAAATCGCCACACAATATCTTTCTTTCGTCCACTGATAAGGGAATATTAGGAAATTTCAGAGCTTCATTTCATTCGTAGGGATGTAATATGAATGCTGCGACTGTTAATGTAAGACGTTGTGGATCTATGCTGAGAGTGAATAAGAGAGAGAGTGAATAAGAGAGAGAGAGAGAGAGAGAGAGAGAGAGAGAGAGAGTCAACTTAGTGAAATGTCGTATTCTCTAAAACACGTTATTTTTTTGCACGATGTAGACCACAGTAAGTTTGCAGGTGTGCTGAATTCCAACGATTAGGGGAACTGACTTCTTGCAATGAATTTCATGAACCCTGTCGGCAAAGGCAGAATACGAGTACAGACCTTGTTAGCAGAGTGAAGCTAGTATTATGTAATTGCCCAAAAGACGAACGTTTTTGCGTACCAATGAATGTAACAGAAGAGTAATGTCTGTTGTGACCAAGTGCTTGTAGGTCTCGTATGAACTTAATTATAAGTCGAGAGGATATAAAATGTAGACTGGCAATGGCAAGAAAAGAGTTTCTGAAGAAGAGAAATTTGTTAACATCGAGTATAGATTTAAGTGTCAGGAACTCGTTTCTGAAAGTATTTGTATGGAGTGTAGCCATGTATGGAAGTGAAACATGGACGATAAATAGTTTGGACAAGAAGAGAATAGAAGTTTTCGAAATGTAGTGCTACAGAAGAAATCTGAGGATTAGATTGGTAGATCACACAACTAATGAGGAGGTATTGAATAGAATTGGGGAGAAGAGGAGTTTGTGGCACAACTTGACAAGAAGAAGGGGCCGGTTGGTAGGACATGTTCTGAGGCATCAAGGGATCACAAATTTAGCATTGGAGGGCAGTGTGGGGTGTAAAAATCATAGGGGGAGACCAAGAGATGAATACACTATGCAGATTCAGAAGGACGTAGGTTGCAGTAGGTACTGGGAGATGAAGAAGCTTGCACAGGATAGAGTGGCATGGAGAGCTGCATCAAACCAGTCTCAGGACTGAAGTCCACAACAACAACAACAACAACAACACAGTTCATCCATCCTGGGAATAGACGTCTGCACGACACAAGGCTTTACGCGTCGCCTGGGCCCATCAACACCGACATTGGACAGTTGATGACTAGAAGCATGTTGCCTGGTTGGACGAGTCTCGTTTGGGAAGAGTTTCGTATGGAGACAACCTCATGAATCCATAGACCCCGCATGTCTCAGGGGACTGTTCAAGCTGTTAGAGGCTCTGTAATGGTGTGGGGCGCGTATAGATGGAGTGATATGGGACCCCTGATACGTCTAGATACGACTGTGACAGGTGACACTTACGTAAACATCCTCTCTGATTACCTGCACCCATTCATGTCCATTGTGCATTATGATGGACTTGGGCAATCCCAGCAGGACAACGCAACACCTCACACGTCCAGAATTTTGACTGGCTCCAGGAACACTCTTCTGAGTTTAAACACTTCCGCTGGCCACCAAACTCTCCAGACATGAACATTATTGAGCATATCTGGGATACCTTACAACGTGCTGTTCAGAAGAGATCTCCACCCCTTCGTACTCTTACGGATTTATGGACCGCTCTGCAGGATTCATGGTGACAATTTCCTCCAGCATTACTTCAGACATTAGTCGAATCCATACCACGTCGTGTTGCGGCATTTCTGCTTGCTTACGGGGACCCTACACGATATTAGGCAGGTATATCAGTTTTTTGGCTATTCTTGTATATATGATTGCCAATCTTAACCTAATTCAATTTCTTTTCGTTATGTGCACTGTAATTCGTTGCGTCAATAAAGTAAGCGATAGCTGCAGTCAGAGTTCACTGAAAAGAGCAGTGTCTATGAGAGTCATATGACATTCGAGACCTGCTCCAACACACAGTGTTCAGTGTGCAGCCAAGAGATCCGCCGTCATTATCCTAAAATATCTGTGAACGTGCTCGCGATTTCTGTGTGAACCTCACGGTGCAGTGCACAGCGAAGAGAGCTGAGGCTCGCCGATATCGGGACAGGCGCCGGTGCACTCTCAGATATTAAAACCGGGGCTCAGGTTGCGCCGGCTGTGATTCTGGAGCCGTTTGCAGGGCACATAGCCCTGATTTCTTGGAGAACACCGAGGTAGATAGAGGGAGAAAGTGCCCGAAAACTCTACCAGTCAACAGGTAGCTACACCCGATACGTCTGTCACATGTTGCAGGTACAATAACAGATTAATACTGCAAAGACCAGAGTTTATGGCAAGAGAAAACATCTGTTTTGAGAGAAGAAAAGTGGCTACACTAGCAGTTGAAAGTCCTGATGCCGGAAATTTATGAAATTATAATTTTTCGGAAATGGTTGGTTTACTGTCGTCTGAAGGGTAAGTACAAATTAACTGCACTAATGTTGAATATTTATACTGTAGCAACAACCTCTTGCTTTTTTATCTTGTTTTTAACCAAATAATTGTGATTTACCGCTGTTTTGTGCAAAGGCTTTATTTTACTATAATCTAACAATGTAAGGTTAATAAAAGTTTTTGAAACATTCTGTGTATGCTTGAATGTTCAAAATCATTGTCTTGATTTTCGAAGTGTAAGCTAATCTGTCCTCTACGTTGTACGTGATGGTTTCTGGAACATGCCAATAAAGTGCTGTGTTTTACCTGTATGATGGCATAGAACTCTGGTTAAGTACATAGCTCTCATAATGATAACGTCACTGTACATTTTTAACCTGATGTTTGTAAGAAGGTGATTATGTCAAATAACAGCGCCACCGTCATTTTCAAATTTTTGAGTTACTAATTGTTATCAATCTCTTATATTCTTCGCACCAACTATTAATATACTGAGATAATATGAATTGCACCGTCCTTGCCAGTCATATTAGACACTTCAGTGAACACTGAAATAAACTTTGTGAATTATTCACTCATTATGGTTCCGTATTTCATACACCCGCGACATAATTTTTAGAATCGTTAAATTTTGTCAGTTTACGCAAAGCGTAAATTTCTGATATGAATACTTGACGAGCGCAATACTCTTCTGAACGGTTCCTTTTTTGCGGTACTTTTGAAGCAAAATAATTATATCAAATGGCCCGTGAGTCCAGGGGAAGATACAGATACTAAACTACATATTAAAATTTAATAAAATCGCATGTTAATGAACATGTGAGGTGATACCTGAGATGTACGAGAATATGGTTAGCTTCCAAGCTGACAGTTTCATATATCTCGGAGTCATAGTGAACGGAACATTAACTTTTAAGAAGCACTTACTGCCAAATGTATGAATAATAAACAACGAACATCTTGCACAAGTTTTTCAACTCCCTATGAGATTATTCGTCACTTTGCGTCCATGTGCCATGGAGTTTGTGTATTCCACCTGCTGAGTATGATTCCTACACGACCCAACAGTGACCAAGAATGGTAAGGATTGAGGAGGTTCTCCGGAGAATCGACGAGAAAAGGAATATACGAATATACGTAAATCACTGACAAGAAGAATGGACGGGATGGTAAGACATCTGTTAGGACATCACGAAATAACTTCAGTGGTACCAGAGGCAGCTGTAAAGAGAAAAAACTGTAGAGGTAACAAGAGATTGGAACACATCCACCATATAATTGAGGACGTAACTTGCAGGTGCTACTCTGAGATGAAGAGGTTGGCACAACAGAGGGATTCATGGCGAGATCGAACCAGATAGAAGACTGATGACACAATCTTGAGTCTATCTTGATAACACTGACTTATCCTTGAGTATATCCGCATACTTATAGCATTAGTATATTTAGAAAAAGTGTTTGACGGTACTGACTGGAAAACACTCATGTAAATTATGAAAGTAACAGGGATAAAATATAGAGAACGGAAGTTTATCTGCAACTTGTACAGAAACCATCTTCAGTTATGAGTCGAAAACGTGAAAGAGAGGCAGAAATTGAAAAGGGAGTGAGACAGTGTTGCAGTACATCCTTCATTAACATGAAGTTTGTACACTGAGCAAACAGAAAAGGAAACCGAAGAGAAATATGAAGAAGAGCTAAAGTTCAATGAGAAAAAATAAAATAAAGCCTTAAGGTTTTCCGATAACATTGGAAAGTCTTGGAAAGAGGTAACACAAGGAATATAATGAACAATAAAACGCCGGTAATCCAATGTCATCGAGTTACAGGAAGTGGAGAGGAATTACTGAGGGAATTAAACCCGCGCATATAGCCATGCGCGTTTGCACGCCGCTTCCTGGATTCGGGAAGTATAGGCCCCAGAGCGATTCCGGACGGCGGATTTGCAACGAGGGTCGATGTGATGTTCAGTCTGAACGTGAGTTTTAGGCGGTTTCCCTCATCCGACAACGAGAGTACCGGGCTGGTACCCACATCCCGTCTGAGCTACACTGAACATTATGACCAGCGACCAACTATCAATTCAAACCCGTCTGTGCAATAGTAGCGTCACCTAGCGAGGAAGGGCTGCTAATCAGACACACGCACGGTGGTGCAGCATCAGTGAGCGTGCTGCCCGTGTGTAGAATCGGGAAGGCAAGAGCATTTCGAAACTGCACGGCTTGCCGCGTGTTCGAGGAGTGCTGTGGTGAGTGTTTTCAACACGTGGCGAAACCAAGGTGAAACCACGTCCAGATGTCGAGGTTTTCCGATAACGTCGTCAAAACCGTCAAAAGTCTTGGAACGAGGTAACACGAAGAATATAATCAAATGGTTCAAATGGCTCTAAGCACTATGGGACTTAACATCTGAGGGCATCAGTCTCTAAACTTAGAACTACACTCCTGGAAATGGAAAAAAGAACACATTGACACCGGTGTGTCAGACCCACCATACTTGCTCCGGACACTGCGAGAGGGCTGTACAAGCAATGATCACACGCACGGCACAGCGGACACACCAGGAACCGCGGTGTTGGCCGTCGAATGGCGCTAGCTACGCAGCATTTGTGCACCGCCGCCGTCAGTGTCAGCCAGTTTTCCGTGGCATACGGAGCTCCATCGCAGTCTTTAACACTGGTAGCATGCCGCGACAGCGTGGACGTGAACCGTATGTGCAGTTGACGGACTTTGAGCGAGGGCGTATAGTGGGCATGCGGGAGGCCGGGTGGACGTACCGCCGAATTGCTCAACACGTGGGGCGTGAGGTCTCCACAGTACATCGATGTTGTCGTCAGTGGTCGGCGGAAGGTGCACGTGCTCGTCGACCTGGGACCGGACCGCAGCGTCGCACGGATGCACGCCAAGACCGTAGGATCCTACGCAGTGCCGTAGGGGACCGCACCGCCACTTCCCAGCAAATTAGGGACACTGTTGCTCCTGGGGTATCGGCGAGGACCATTCGCAACCGTCTCCATGAAGCTGGGCTACGGTCCCGCACACCGTTAGGGCGTCTTCCGCTCACGCCCCAACATCGTGCAGCCCGCCTCCAGTGGTGTCGCGACAGGCGTGAATGGAGGGACGAATAGAGACGTGTCGTCTTCAGCGATGAGCGTCGCTTCTGCCTTGGTGCCAATGATGGTCGTATGCGTGTTTGGCGCCGTGCAGGTGAGCGCCACAATCAGGACTGCATACGACCGAGGCACTCATGGTGTGGGGAGCGATCTCCTACACTGGCCGTACACCTCTGGTGATCGTCGAGGGGACACTGAATAGTGCACGGTACATCCAAACCGTCATCGAACCCATCGTTCTACCATTCCTAGACCGGCAAGGGAACTTGCTGTTCCAACAGGAAAATGCTCGTCTGCATGTATCCCGTGCCACCCAACGTGCTCTAGAAGGTGTAAGTCAACTACCCTGTCCAGCAAGATCTCCGGATCTGTCCCCCACTGAGCATATTTGGACTGGATGAAGCGTCGTCTACGCGGTGTGCACGTCCAGCACGAACGCTGGTCCAACTGAGGCGCCAGGTGGAAATGGCATGGCAAGCCGTTCCACAGGACTACATCCAGCATCTCTACGATCGTCTCCATGGGAGAATAGCAGCCTGCATTGCTGCGAAAGGTGGATATACACTGTACTGGTGCCGACATTGTGGATTCTCTGTTGCCTGTGTCTATGTGCCTGTGGTTCTGTCAGTGTGATCATGTGATGTATCTGACGCCAGGAATGTGTCAATAAAGTTTCCCCTTCCTGGGACAATGAATTCACGGTGTTCTTATTTCAATTTCCAGGAGTGTACTTAAACCTAACTAACCTAAGGACAACACACACAACCATGCGCGGGGCAAGATTCGAACCTGCAACAGTAGCAGTATCGCTGTTCCGGACAGAAGCGCCTAGAACCACTCGGCCACATCGGCCAGAATATAATCAATAATAAAAAGAGTGTAGTGCAGTGTAATCGAGTTAGAGCATGTGGAGAGGTTACACCCACCCCCCCCCCCCCCCCCCCCTCTTAGTGATGCTGGACGGTGTGGGCTCGGAAGACAGGTAACAAAGGGCAGGCGGCGAACTGTCGCGGAAGTACCATCAGATTTTGTCGCTGGGCGGAGTACAAGCGTGTTGGAACACACAGTGCACCGAACACTCCTAACAATGGAATTCCGCAGCCGACGATCCATGCTTATGTCAGTGTTAACATCACGACATCGTCAATTACGAATGAAATGGGCACGTGACCATCCGCATTGGACTTGGCGCAGTGGCAGAGCGTTGCATGGCCTGATGAATCTCGACACCTTGTTCATCATGCCAATGGGAGAGCGCAAATCCGTCGCCTTTCAGGGAAACAGCTTATTGAGGAGCGAGGTGGCGCAGTGGTAGCACACTGGACTCGTAATCAGGACGACGGTTCAATCCCGCGTCCGGCCTTCCTCATTTAGGTTTTCCGTGATTTCCCTAAATCGCTCCAGTCAAATGCTGGGATGGTTCCTTTAAAAGGGCACTGCCTTCTCCATCATTCGCTAATCCGATGACACCGATGACCTCGTTGTTTGGTCTCTTCCCCCAAACAACCCAACCCCAACCCAACCCACCTTCTTGAGACCTGTACTATTGGACGGAGACAAGCTGGCGGCGGCTCCATTGTGTTCTGGAAAACATTCACGTGGGCAACCATGGGTCCAGTGAAGCTTGTGCAAGGTATCCTGGCCGCCAACGTGTATCGTAAGCTGGTTTCAGACCACCTAGATCCCTGTATGACGATCATGTTTCCCGACAGCAGTGGCATTTTCAAACAAGATATAACGCTGGGGCACTGCAGCCGGACTGTGACAGAGTGGTTAGAGGAACACAGTGGCGAGTTCCAATTGATTTGCTGGTCTCCCAGCTCGATAAATCTGAAACCGATCGAACACATGTCGGATGTGATTGAACGTGGCGTCGGGGCTCATTGCCATTCTTCGCTTGATTTGTGGGAACTAGGTGACTTGTATATGTAAATGTGGTGCCAACGCCCTCCAGTGACCTGTCAAGGTCGCATTGCTTCCATTCCATGACTTATCACCGCCATTATCGCTGCTAAAGGTGGACATACCGGTCTGGTAATAATTTTCTGGTTGATCTGTATACATTATCTGCAGACCTTTCGAAAATGTTCTCACACTTTCACATGGGATAACGCTGAACACAGACGGATGGGATACATTAATTCCTTCCCAGATGGGAATGGCTGGCGACAGGAAAGTATCCGGCCACCCTCTACAACATTGCGAAATCCAAATTAATATGCCGATACCGTGAAGATATAGGACAAAGACCAATTGACGTTGGACTGTTATTTGAGTCTATGGTGGAAGTTGTTTGGAGCTAATTTCAAGACGGTTTATGAACTTTAAAGGTGCGCGTATTCCAGTCGAGTGGTTAGATCTCGGAAGTTTTTTGAAAGTCGTTAGGGGCATTAAGTACTGGCTACAGAGGAATGATAAGTTTGACCCTCTCTCACGGGTCAAAGTAGGGCTGGTGACCCATATTTAGCTATATAGAAAATTAATACTAGGTCATCAAAAATATTTCAGATTAACTCTGTGGAGTAGTAAGTCCCGTAATTTGTTTTGTGGAACACACGTCGTCAAGAAAGAGTGGATCCTGGCAGCCACCGAGATTTGGATTTGGTGCAACGTGGCGGGCGAAGGAACGTTTTGAATTAAGGCACGCTGTCCACACCACAGGAAGGAATGATAAGGGAACGAAATTTCTGAAAGCTATAACAAGGAAAAATGTGGATAAGTCTACTTCTTAAGTCATCCTTAGTGTTCGGAACAAAGATATTTTTTCACATGGTGGCTCCCCATGCTCCCTTGTCTTTTGCCGTCATGTTCAGGTCCGCGTAAGTTCCGATTTCCTTTACGTCGTGTATCATCTTCTATCTCATACTTCCTCTCAATCTCCTGTCACATACGAGTCCTCCCAAACCATATGTTAACAAGCATTCTTATCTCAACGAATGCCCCATCCAGTTTTTTTTTTCCTTTCTCTTATAACGTAGAGCAGTCTGATCAAGTAAAAAAAAAAAAGTCAGCAATGGACCCATGGCCTTAGATGTAACAGGTGGGTTCGCGATGGTTGAACAACAGGAAACACATTATTTTATGTGCTCCTAAACTGCACCTCGGACAACGATGATGAACAGGTCTTTAACATTCAGATTTCTATGAAGGCCATATTATGCTAACAGGAATAATAATGGCGTGTGACGAGGGCCTCGCGTCGGGTAGACCGCTCGCCTGGTGCAAGTCTTTCGACTTGACGTCACTTCGACGGCTTGCGCGTCGATGGGGATGAAATGATGATGATTAGGACAACACAACACCCAGTCCCCGAGCGGAGAAAATATCCGACCCAACCGGGAATCGAACCCGGGCCCTTAGGATTGACAGTCTGTCGTGCTGACCACTCAGCTACCGGGGGCGGGCATGCTAACAGGTGGAAGTTCGTTAAAAAATTGTCTTCTGCCAGTAAAACAGTTGTGTTTTACTATGTTAATTGGTCTAAGTAAGACTGTAACATTTTTTACTGCCGATAAAACATTATTTGATAATTTTAGTAGTGTGATTTGTTTATTGCGTAAACATGCCCAAACAGGTGTGAAATCTTCTCCATATTCGGGGCGCATTTACACATTCGACCTGAGCCTATAAAAATCATTCTGAGCTCGTAAATGCAAATTTGAGTTAGAAGTACACTGTATATACTAAATTATACTTTAATAACTGTGTTATAAGACAACAATTTTAATCACGACTAGTCTAATCAAAAATAATTTGAAAAATTTTACCTACATTTATATATTTAAAAATTGGATATAATAGTCCTGTATTCCGTATTTTATAACATTTTCTTTAAACATCGCAGGACAAAAAAGTGAATGTTCATCTCAAATTTGATTCAGCAATGTTTCTTCTCGCTGTTGCGCGGATACTGCAGTCGGCGCACCACGTGAGTTGTGCTCTACCCTTTTGTTCCCTTGTTGTTACGGAGAATCAACCGCAGGCAGGAAAACAGGTTCGGAAAGCGACATTGCGTATGAAAGGGGCGGAGAGCTTATTGTGGAGTGAGAGGGTGGGGGGGGGGGGGGGGCGGACAATGGCACGCGCCCACAATGGCAGTGCTGATGACAGCAAGTGTGCTGTGAGCGCGGAGCGCGTGCGCTATCCGGCCTGCCTCTCCAGGTCACCGCGACTCCGCTGCGTGCAGACCGTCTTTTTTTCTCCTTCTTCTCTTCCTCCTACGCCCTGCCCCACCCCGCTGGCGCCTTCGTTACGCCGCGGGCCACGAGTGCTCGGCCTAACGTCATTACTCAGCATTAATTGGGGGGGGGGGGGGGAGCCCTCCCGAGCCGTTAGCCTCCTAATGGGGACGAATGGACGACCGGAGCACCACTCTGTGTGTGTGTGTGTGTGTGTGTGTGTGTGTGTCAGAGAATGGGATTCCCCCAGCAGCAAGCTCGCTACGGCAATCCACTGCTCGAGCCACCCGACGAGATAATATCTTCCTAAGGTGCCTCCGCCTCCGACCCCTACATCGCTCGTTATTCTTGTATTACCGCGAAACTGCACGTCTAAAAAAAATACAAAGGAGCAGAGAAAAGTCAGCTCCTGAATTAGTGCGCCCCTGATTAGTACATAAATCGTTACAAAGAACACCTGTCGGATCACCACTGTTGATGTCGCCAATATAAAAAGAAATTCACTCTGCAAACTACTATTAACGTGTATTTCCTTTTATGTCGGACCTGATGATCCAGAGTAAAGAAGATATCTTGAAACAGAGAGGTCGCAGAAACGGACCACCGCGGGACCACGGAAATTTTCAATTTGCTTCTAAGCGCTGTGGTTCGGATTCCACGTTAAACTACATGTCCCCTATTCTCGGCTGGACAACTGTGGTAGATCATGGATACGCAAGTCGCCGAAGTAGTGTCGAACTGTAAGACTTGCAATCTGCCATTGAGCCACACACAATTATTGCTGCTAATATTACAGAAAATACAAGAAACTTCTTAGGAGATTTTGCTGGTTGATGAGAACGTTTGTTACTTGTCCGAGACTGCCAATAAGAATTTGCTGCCAGTCTCATTGAGTATGCTACCACGTACATGGTGTGTAACTGATATGTGTTAATCAGTTCGCCATACTGGTCCAGTTATATCATGAGGGACGCCAGATAAAACCCCCAAAGCGTAAACCGTGCAGTGGCCCGCAGATGTTAAATGAAGTATTCTGGACGTACAACGACTTCTTTAACAAACTTAAAGGGACCATAAAATAGGAAAAAGGAACTAAGTGAGGGTTGCTCAATTTAGAAAGTAATTTATACATTTACTTTCGTCGGCCGCTGTGGCCGAGCGGTCCTAAGCGCTTCAGTCCGGAACCGCGCCGCTGCTTACACTCGCAGGCTCGAATCCTGCCTCGGGCCTGGATGTATGTGATGTCCTTAGGTTAGTCTAGGGGACTGATGACCTCAGATGTTAAGTACCATAGTGCTTAGAGCCCTTTGAACCATTTTGAACACCACTTTGTAGTGCGGAACTGACCACTAGATGTCACGACAATTAGTCCCACTGGTGTAAATGTAGACGAGGAGCACTTTGTTACCAGTAGACAAGCGGTAACAAAAAAAAAAAAAAAAAAAAAAAGTGTGTGAAATCTTATGGGACTTAACTGCTAAGGTCATCAGTCCCTAAGCTTACACACTACTTAACCTAAATTATCCTAAGGACAAACACACACACCCATGCCCGAGGGAGGACTCGAACCTCCGCCGGGATCAGCCGCACACAAGCGGTAACAGCAGAATGGGTTAGCCAAGAGAACTCAGTGACTTCGAACGTGGACTAATAATTGGAAGTCGTCTGAATAACAACTCTGTCTCAGTCACTTCAGTTCTTTTAAAACTGCTCAAGTCGGTTTTTCGTGATATGATTGCGTAGTAGCAATGCGAAGTAACAACCACAGCTAAATCAAGGAAGGCTACCTCATTTACTGACTGACGAAACTTGCGGATGATGGTTGCAAAAAATCGCATGAAATCAGCGGAAGGCGCCACCCTTGAGTCCCAAACTACTGACAGCAGTCCAGATAGCACAATGACTGTGGGTAGGGAGTTTTTTAAAAAAGGAGATACAGTGGTCGAGCGGTTTCTCAAAAACCACACATTTCTGGAGTGAATGCTATGCGAAGCTTTAGATGGTCTAAAGAGCGACGCTACAGGGCAGTGGACGATTAAAAACGAGTGATCTGGACTGACTAATGACGCTGTATCCTGGGGAAATCTGTTGGAAGTGCTTCTGTTGGCAGGTGTATGGAGCATTTTACCTGCCAACACGTGTAGAGAGTTTCAGTGGAGTTGTTGGTACGTTATCGGACTGCTTTTCGCGGTTAAAATGTGGCTCCCTTATTATGCTTCTGTAAAAGAATAAATACGGAACTATATGAACACATTTTACAGCGATGATTCTATCAGCATGACGATGCACCCTCTTATAAAGCAATGCTGAGGCAATGGTTTGCGGACAATATTCCTGAAGTGACTGGCCTGTTCAGAGTACTGACCTCAACCCAGCGGAAGACTTTTGGGACGGGTTAGAGCCTCGAGTTTACTCCAGACCCCAACGTCAAACGTCACTACGTTCTCTGCCTTCTGCTCTTGAGGAAGAATAGACTGCTATTTGTACACAAGCGTTTGAACACCTCACTGAGAGGTTCTCCAGCAGAGCTCAGGTTTTCATAAAGGTGATAGGCGGACGCACGCCATATCAGTGCTCACTAATAGATGTCCGGATACTTTTGATCAGATAATGTACGTAACCTGTAAACTGACGCGTTACACACTGTGAGATCCCCTGCTATACCTGCAGGACAGGACAGTAGTTTAGTTCGTGGAAAGTGGCCAAAATGAGTAGCAACCAGTTGCACTCGAACATACTACTATATTCATTTGACAAACATTACAAGCGTAAAGAAAACATTAAAAACAGGGCACGCTAAACATTAATTTTAGAACGTAATTACCGCCTAAATGCGCCATTCAATCTCACGCCTCAAGGGCAAAACAACTTTAAAACCGGCTGCATGCCAATGCTTAAGATTCAAAACAGGAATATGAATTTTAAAAGGCAGAAGGCCTTATCCTAAAATTTCCTTAAATCAGGCCGAAGGCCCAAACAATCTCATGCCTTGAGGGCAAAACAACTTTAATTTAAAATCTGCTAGAAGCCATACTTAAACAAACAAGAAGGGCAAATAAGAAAAGGCAGCACATCAAACGGCGGTCAGAAGTTTCCAAGGGTCGGCCTGGAACTCAAACACAAGCACTCGTTTAGGTGAGACAGGCAGTCGGCCCAACAATTCTCAATCCGGCGGCAACCCAACCGACAGACAGTCAACGGATCAAGCGACAGGATAACTTCCACTCCACCCTACCAGCAGTGAACAGGGAGTTCAATGGAACAACGCAGAAGGTATCGGCGCCCACAACGAATTACACATTCAGCTGTCAAACTACACTCCATGCTGGACAGCCGCAACACGCCTAGGAAAATACACTGCATGAATTCACGTCAACAGCCAGGACAGGTAATGGAAACGTTAATGGCCACAAGGCAGAAGATTCCGCTGGTGAACTTCAATTCAAAATCATCAAGTTAAGCTAAACTCCACAGGAGGACGGATAGAATTTCATCAACTTGAAAACGTATGTTGTTGCTCGTGGGAAAGTCCCAACAGCCCACAACGAAATTCAAACGACACAAAGTGAACAGCTGGGGATGGCTAGTAGATTAAGTAAAGACTCAAGTATCGTGTCCGACCGCGCGAGGACGGCGCCAGCCGACACAGCCAGACACGTGCCACGGAGACTTCCTCGCTGCTCCTCCATGACAACCAACCAACTGCCCGAGCACTTCTTTTTTCCTTCATTGTACTTCTATTGCCCCCGAAGGGGGCGGGCTGGCAGGAGCTTATTACGCTGCTCTGCAGCCTACAGACTTTTAAAATGTAAGGAGAAGTTAAGAAACAATAAAAGCAGGCGATAAAATTGAGACTTAAATTGTAAAACAGGGGAAAATTGGGGAAAGTTAAAACATAAAGCAAAGGGTTGGCATAGTGAATAAAAATACACAGGATGCAGACAGGTAACACAGTAGACAGACAATTGAAAAAAACATGGTGACAGTCTGGTTTCTGTTCTGAAGAGATATAAAAATCACACCCGGCGACAGTATGATGGCCGTTCGCAACTCTTCGGAAAAGACACACAACACTGAACACTCACTGTAAACGCTGCACTAAAATGTCGGCCTTGGGCAGATGGGGGTGGGGGTGGACCTGGAGAGATGAGGAGGAAAACAAGGAGGGAGGAGAGGAAAAACGAAAGGGGGTGAGGACCAAAGGAAGGAGAGGACCCATAAGGTGGGGGGGGGGGGGGGCAGGGCAGACGCGAGAGGGAATGCAAAAAGGCAGAGGAGGGAAACGCAAAAGGACTCGGGGGAGAGAAGGGGGGCAGAGAGAGGGTAGGTGGGGTAAAAAGAGGATGGAAGGGGGGAGAGGGAGCCCAATTTAGGATGGAGGAAAGGAGGGGGCGTGAGGATCAGAGTTGCTAGGAGGGATAAATGGAGGGAGAGAGGGCATCATCCGGGAGGGGGAGTTGATGGAAGCCACCTTGGGAAAGAAGATGAGCCCGCACACGGCACAGCCCGAAACTATAAGCGTGAGGTCAAAGATAGTACAAGAGTGCGAGTATCGATACACGCTGCTGCTGCAACTCGCGGAGATAGAGGATAACAGCATAATCGCGATAACCGCGGGAGACTAATCACAGAATAGCAACCAAGCTTTAATGGAAAGCATAACACGAGCCAGCCACGGCTCGCGCCGTTTCGATATAAACCATGCAAACGCTCTACGGAATATCTGTCTCAAGAATCATTACGTTGTAGATGGAACACAGAACATTCTTCACAGAAGGATGTCTCGTAGAAAAATATCGTGGACTACACTGTGGGAGTCATCAGAGCTCGCTATACCGAAAACAGCGGCTCATCTGCCTGAGGGGCGATATACGCGGAGAGGCTGGAACACAGGGGGGCGCCACAAAGGGAGCTCTCCCTAGCAGCAGCGGCGCAGGACAAACATGGCCCGCGAATGGCGAGGACGGCGAGATGGGCAGGCGCGGACGAGGGCTCTGTCTATCTGCGGGCCAGAGGTGGAGGCGCCTGGCGGCAGGAAATAGCGGCATGGCCGGCGGGAAATCGAGCGGAAATATTCGCGCCGACCTTTCCTCCCTCCCTCCCCACGGCCAGCCGGCCTCTGCCGCCGCTGTCTTCTTCATTCTTTGTCGTTCGGCCACGTGCTGCCGCGCTACTCGCGCTGCTACTGGAAAGAAGCACAGGTTTCCTGCAGAATCATTGAACATTTTCTCAGTTCGACTAGAATAAATTTTGTTGAGACGGAGAAGTTTACGTCCACGAATCAGCTTGGTTTTAGAAGGCATTGCTCATGAGATACTCAAATTGCCCTTTTCTCACGTGATTTGCTGCTAACTATGGATGAAGAGCAACAGCCAAATTCCATATTACAGTTTTACGCATACAATTTTCAAACATGGGAATTATACAGCCAACCGGTTGCAAATAACTGTTTCGTACTACTGACCTCGGTTTTGATGCCTAATAAGGATGTCTTCATCAGAATGGAAATTTTTGAAACACGGTGGCTTGCGATCTATGTAGATGTAGATGAACTACAACGAAATGCCCCAGCGTTTAGTATTTGCAGCTTTATACACAGGGCGTATATAATTAAAGGTCTATTTTCAAAGCGCTGTAGAAAGAGAACCACTGCTCAGAATGACGTCAAATATGAACAGCTTGTTATTGATGCGGAGGGGAAACGTCGTAAAAAAAGCAAAAGAAAACCAAGGAAAATTTGACCAATAGATGGTGCCGTAAGCGTCACAGTATGCATACCAACGGACGCACGGAACACGGCTGTTCCTCAGTTCGCGTCCAAGATCCCGAACGTGACTGGAACTTCGAACGGTCGCGCACTGCTGGTAAGGGTCTTTTACAACAAATGAGACCGTGTATCAGTAGGCCTGCAGAAGTACCGGGCACTCAAGGGTATATCATCTCTAAGCTCATGTCAATACGCAGAATTATACACTCCTGGAAATGGAAAAAAGAACACATTGACACTGGTGTGTCAGACCCACCATACTTGCTCCGGACACTGCGAGAGGGCTGTACAAGCAATGATCACAAGCACGGCACAGCGGACACACCAGGAACCGCGGTGTTGGCCGTCGAATGGCGCTAGCTGCGCAGCATTTGTGCACCGTCGCCGTCAGTGTCAGCCAGTTTGCCGTGGCATACGGAGCTCCATCGCAGTCTTTAACACTGGTAGCATGCCGCGACAGCGTGGACGTGAACCGTATGTGCAGTTGACGGACTTTGAGCGAGGGCGTATAGTGGGCATGAAGGAGGTCGAGTGGACGTACCGCCGAATTGCTCAACACGTGTGGCGTGAGGTCTCCACAGTACATCGATGTTGTCGCCAGTGGTCGGCGGAAGGTGCACGTGCCCGTCGACCTGGGACGGGACCGCAGCGACGCACGGATGCACGCCAAGACCGTAGGATCCTACGCAGTGCCGTAGGGGACCGCACCGCCACTTCCCAGCAAATAAGGGACACTGTTGCTCCTGGGGTATCGGCGAGGACCATTCGCAACCGTCTCCATGAAGCTTTGCTACGGTCCCGCACACCGTTAGGCCGTCTTCCGCTCACGCCCCAACATCGTGCAGCCCGCCTCCAGTGGTGTCGCGACAGGCGTGAATGGAGGGACAAATGGAGACGTGTCGTCTTTCAGCGATGAGAGTCGCTTCTGCCTTGGTGCCAATGATGGTCGTATGCGTGTTTGGCCCCGTGCAGGTGAGCGCCACAATCAGGACTGCATACGACGGAGGCACACAGGGCCAACACCCGGCATCATGGTGTGGGGAGCGATCTCCTACACTGGCCGTACACCTCTGGTGATCGTCGAGGGGACACTGAATAGTGCACGGTACATCCAAACTGTCATCGAACCCATCGTCCTACCATTCCTAGACCGGCAAGGGAACTTGCTGTATCCCGTGCCACCCAACGTGCTCTAGAAGGTGTAAGTCAACTACCCTGGCCAGCAAGATCTCCGGATCTGTCCCCCATTGAGCATGTTTCAGACTGGATGAAGCGTCGTCTCAAGCGGTCTGCACGTCCAGCACGAACGCTGGTCCAACTGAGGCGCCAGGTGGAAATGGCATGGCAAGCCGTTCCACAGGACTACATCCAGCATCTCTACGATCGTCTCCATGAGAGAATAGCAGCCTGCATTGCTGCGAAAGGTGGATATACACTGTACCAGTGCTGACATTGTGCATGCTCTGTTGCCTGTGTCTATGTGCCTGTGGTTCTGTCAGTGTGATCATGTGATGTATCTGACCCCAGGAATGTGTCAATAAAGTTTTCCTTTCCTGGGACAATGAATTCACGGTGTTCTTATTTCCAGGAGTGTAGAATATGGGTAACGGGATGTCCCCTCTCACGTCAACCGGTAACACATTCTTTACGTGGCAGGATATCCCAATAGACTTCATCCATCTCGGCAATTATTTATCAACCTCTTCAACCAGTTACATGAGAGTGGTAGTCCAGCACCCACACAGCGTAACAGAAGCAAACAACTGACGACAGAAAAGGAGAAAATTAATGTTCTTGCTGCTCTTACGGTTGATTCGCATGTTAGCTTCCGCGCAATGGGACGAGGAAGTGGCATGAGTCAGGCAACCGTCCTAAGAATACTCCGTCTACGTAGTTTCCATCCATAGCACGGCTCTTTCCATCGTGAGTCGCATGGATACGATTATGAGGATCTTGTTAACTTCTGTACATTGGCATTAAGATAGGATGCTCCAAATGTATCATGTGTCTTGTTTAGTGATGAAGCTGCACTTACAAATCATAGCCACATAAACCTTTGAAACAAGCACTATTGGTCTGTTGATAATCCCCGTTGGCTTCGTCAGGTGAAACGTCAGCGTCCATGGAGTGAACATGTTTGGTTTGAGATGGTGAACCATCAGCTCATTGGCCTGTGTTTCATAGATGGAACTTCGGGAGATGTTCTTATCATGTTAATAGGGGACTGGCTCACCCATGTCAACCAGTCACACTTCCGTGTGCCTTTATTTTAGTTTTTCTTTTTTAATCTCATGTATAGTACCGTTCAAACTTTTCCGTTGTATTAAGGCCTGTGCGGTAGAGTGAGTATGTGAGTCAACACACACACATACACACACACACACACACACACACACACACACACACACACACACACACACACACACACACACACACAGTCCGTAGTGCACGAAGTACTACAGCATATCTTCAACAATTGTTTCCAAATTGTTGGACTGGATGCAGAGAATCTGTGCTTTGGCTATCCCGTTCCCCGAACTTGACGCTTGTAGACGTTTTTCCGTATGGAAAGCTGAAAGACGCTGTGTACAAGGATATACCAAGTACACCCGATGATATGCAACGACGTATTACTGCAACCTGCTCAGGCATCTCCAATGAAATGGCAGAACGTGTGCAGCAGCCGTTGATTACCAAACAGGAAGCGTGTACTGCCGCTGCCAGGGGTCATTTTGAACACAACCTGTGATGGCCAACTGTCTCGTTACTGGTCGGAATCCACATAACTAGTATATGTACTTCCGTTGTTCTTTAGCGTGTTCTACCACAGGTATTGCACAACTGTTGGCGTTGGAACGTTTCAAAATACGATATCCCGAAAACAACTCACACTAGAGTTCTGCAACAAACGCCACTGAAATTCTAATTTACCCTACTTTAGTTCGTTAATGTCAATAGGCATTGCCGGCCGGAGTGGCCGAGTGGGTCTAGGCCCCACTGTCTGGAACCGCGCGACCGCTACGGTCGCAGGTTCGAATCCTGCCTCGGGCATGGATGTGTGTGATGTCCTTAGATTAGTTACGTTTAATTACTTCTAAGTTCTAGGGGACTGATGACTTAGAAGTTACGTCGCTCAGTGACATTCGAACCATTGTTCAATAGGCATTGCCCATATAAAAGGCGCACGTTCGCACAAAGATACAATTTATTAGCATTATTACAATAATTTGAATGGCTAACCAATGACTACCGATCCATTCTGTGAAAACCGCACATCAATATTACTTCCCTTTTCGCAATATTTGCGGTGCAAGTTTTATGTTATTCACCCTGTATGGCAATACAACGAATGACCGGTTAGCAGTGAATTTTGTTTTGTTTTTAGATTCATTTATACAGACAAATCTTTTTCGAAGACCGCTGTAAAATTATTTTTATACTTATTCGGAGAACGTCTAATAATCAAGTTGATAAACACACACTTTCAATGAGTTACCCAGTTTGTAACGACGTTACCAGAAAATACAGTACGAGGATGAAGTTCAGTCTCTAAATGGTGATTAATTATTAAAATGAATAACAGAAATGAATGATAATCTAGCTGTTACCCCATAAAATCAAGTTGCCATGACCAATAAATATAGAAATAGGTCTCTTTTTTGTTTCAGAGATATGACAGTGAGGTTGCCACGTGTCCAGTTTTCGTTTGACACGTGGTGGAGATTGAATAACCAAGAATATAGCCATTTTCTGCACTGGGCGAAATTTGTTTGTTTTTCGTCTGAAGCATAGACTATAGCGTGAGACATATCCCAGACATGACTTCTCCTCTAATGGATAACTTTCGCAGCTGTATACTTTGCATCAAATTTTTTTCGTCTTACACCTTCCACAGTCTCGCCAAACGCAGCTAGGTCGAAGGCCAACTGATCCCGACGAACGGTCATTTCGCCTAGTCAGCGCTGCTCTACAGCAGCAGAATCGTGTACTCATCTTTCTCATTAACAATAAGTCTTAGACGCCTTGCATGCTTCATTAAGAGACGAGTCGACAAGTATGAAACGGCCGCAGCGCCACAGTTCTCAGACTCGTCATCCTTGCTGAACTACAACAGGAATGAAGAAAGCCCGTAAGCACTGATCTAACAGTGGCACTTTGATTTGTGAAGTATGCGTCCCGTACGTTACACTCGTGCTCGCTCCGCCTGATTTCTACCGAGCATTCATAACAGGTTCCCAGCAACTATGTGACCAAAAGTATCCGGACACCCCAAAAACATACATTTTTCATATGAAGTACTGCGCTGCGACCTACTGCCAGGTACTCCATATCAGCGACCTCAGTTCTCATTAGACATCGTGAGAGAGCAGAATGGAGAGCTCCGCGGAATTCACAGACTTCGAACGTGGTCAGTTGATTGGGTGTCACTTGCCTCACACGTCTGTACGCGATATTTCCACACTCCTAAACATCCCTAGGTCCACTGTTTCCGATGTGATAGTGCAGTGGAAACGTGAGGGGACACGTACAGCACAAAAGCGTACAGACTGACCTCGTGTGTTGACTGACAGAGACCACCGACAGTTGAAGAGGGTCGTAATGTGTAATAAGCAGACATCTATCCAGACCATCACGTAGGAATTCGAAACTGCATCAGGATCCAATGCAAGTACTATGAAAGTTAGGCGGGAGGTGAGAAAACTTGCATCTAATGGTCTTGCGGCTGCCCATAAGCCGCACATCACGCTGGTAAATGACAAACGACGCCTCGCTTGGTGTAAGGAGCGTAAACAGTGGACGATTGAACAATAGATAAACGTGGTATGGAGTGACGAATCACGGTACACAGTGTGGCGATCCGATGGCAGGGTGTAGGGATGACGATTGCTTGGTGAACATCTACCAGTGTGTGTAGTGCCAACAGTAAATTTCAGAGTGGTGGTGTGGTCGTGGTTTTCATGGAGGGGGCTTGCATCGCTTGTTCTTTTGCGTGGCACTATCACAGCAGAGACCTACATTGATGTTTTAAGCACCTGCTTGCTTTCCACTGTTGAAAAGCTATTCGGGGATGTCGATTACATCTTTCAACACAATCGAGGACCGGTTCACAATGCACGGCCTGTAGCGAAGTGGTTAGATGACAATAAAATCCCTGTAATGGACTAGCCTGCACAGAGTCCTGACCTGGATACTATAGAACACCTTTGGGATATTTTGGAACGCCGACTTCGTGCCAGGCCCCACCGACTGACACCTATACCTCTCCTTAGTGCAGCACTCCGTGAAGAATGGGCTGCCATTCCCCAAGAAACCATCCAGCACCTGTTTGAACATATGCCTCCGAGAGTAGAAGCTGTCATCAAGGATAAGGGTGGTCCAACACCATATTCAACTCCAGCATTACCGATGGAGGGTGCCAAGAACTTGTAAGTCGTTTTCAGCCAGGTGTCCGGATACTTTAGATCACATAGTGTATGTGAGTGGCTCATAGACTTTTTAAGTAATAGAACCCAGTACGTTGTCTTCTATTACGAATGTTAATGAGGTATGCCCCAGAGAACTTTGATAGGACCGCACTTGTTCTCTAGATACATGAATGATCTGACGGTCAGGCTGTACAGCAGTCTGTGACTGTTTGCTGTTGACCCTATAGTATGCGGAAAAGTATGATTGGCTGTAGAAGGGTACATGATCATTTCTAATTTCTGTTTGATGTGATAAATGTCAGCTTGCTCTAAACGCGAAAAAAATGTAAATTTATACGGATGTTTAGGAAAACAATGCTGTAATGTTAGAATATGAAATTCGTGATGTACTGCTTGACCTAGTCACGTTGATTATATACCTAGGTGTAATGTTTCATAGGGATGCGAAATGGCACGAGCACGGAAGGACGGTAGTAGGGAAGGTGAATAGTCGACTTCGGTTTATTATGGGAGTTTGACAAAAGTGTTACTCATTTACAAAAGAGACCGCGAACAGAACACTTGTACGATCCATTTCTGAGTAATGCCCGAGTGTTTGGGATCCTCACCAGATCGCATTAAAGAAAAGTATCAGTGCCATTCGCGCTGCTACATTTGTTGCTGGTAGATTCCATCAACACACAAGTGTTATGGAAATGCTTCGTGAACTAAGACTGGTATCCCTGGAGGGAAGACGACGTTCTTTTCACGAAATAAAATTGAGAATATTCAGAGAACACACAATTTCTGTCAGTAATATGCCTCATTTCGACCAAGATTTAACTTCTTAGGGTCCTTATAGTTTAAGAATACCATAACAACTTTTTCTTAATTGTGCATTCCATAGTGGCTTGGAATTTGTTGGATGTTAAAGCTAGTATTCCATTGTGGCTATAAATGTATTGAAAAATTAAAATTTTATCGACATTCATTACTGAATTGTTTCGCTTTTAAGCCATTATCATCTGTTACTTTAACACACACAGGGTGTTACGAAACGACACCGACAAATTTCTATAGGATGTAGAGAGTGTCTTGAGGAACAAATCGAGGAACTTTATAGAGCGCAAAGCTATAGGCACCTGCGCTTGCCGCTTGGTCACCCCTTCGGCAGCAAATGTGACTTTGTGTGCAGACTGATGGTAGAATGAACGTATTGCACTGTTGTTACGGACGGCACGTTCGTCACTGGAGAGGATGGAGCTAATTTCTGGATAAACAGGACTTGTCTCCTATGTCCGTGATGCTCTTGCTTTGGTGGATGACGATTTCGATTCGTGTGGGGTTAAGAGCTATCTACATGCAGTAAGGGAAGGGGTGGGCCCGTAAGCGTAACGCAGAGTACCGCCTGTCCAATTGGAGTTCCTGCACGACTGCTGTGCTTAGCAGATTGCATCACAGCCCCTACAGGCGCAGTGAGCTGCAGAAAATCTCTGTGACAACTCAGTCGATTTATGGGCGCACCTCTGTTAAAGCCTGAAGCAATATCTATTGAAATGGACACATGTATCTCTTGCAAGCCGGAAAAAAAATACTTTGCCGGACAATCACCTTAGCACCCAAACAGCTGAGGTTGAGGATGAAAGTTAGTGATATGAAAGCACAACGAAGGGACACACGGAACTATTTCAAACAAATTTGGTATATGGACAACTCATTTTACTACGTTTTTATTAATTAGCTCTCTTGTCTCTCTGTTTGATCGATGCAAATTTGCAATTGATTTTAAACTAACTTCATTTTGAGCTAGAGACTTAACACTCTCAACGTAGCTCAGAACTGCGTGGCTGTGTATCTCTATAATTTCCCCTTTTTCTATTTCAGTTATGAATAATTCGCAGGAAGAACGGTTGCTGCAACGTCTCCATCTGAACTCGAGTCTAACTTTTACCTTAATTTTTTTCTCCGAGATATGCGTAGGAGAAAGCAATATATTGGGTGACTCACGTGAAGAGAAACTACAATAAACCTGTATTTGCCTCATGTCTCTGCTGTCATCTCATCAAGATGTTACTCGATTGAAAAATTTCAAACGAGATTAAAAGGCAGAAAATAATTATTTATATTAAAATAAATTTTTAATGTAAGGCATTGTTATATTGGACTAAAGAGTATAAAACAATTTGTTCCCGCATCCCATATGGATGATTCTGAACATTTGTGGCTTTTAATAGTTGTGAAAATAATGGTAAGATTTATCACGAAAAACGTGGGGTTCATGCAGTACATAATTGATGCATGAATAGTTCACTATTATCTATTGCATGTGCCCTACGATTTTCTTATAAATCTTACACATATTTTTGTAGCAGTTAAAAATTCTCAACTAGGAATTTTCAGTAATATCTGAATGGTGTTAGAAATCTTTATATAACTAGGAAAAACTATATCATAATTTGTATACCAAACCCTGGTTACAGTATAAAGCAGTTTTATTTGAATGACTATTTTACAAAAAGTGGTTTACACTTAAATGTATTCAGTTTCTCTCTCTCTTTGTTCCTAGTGTCTCCCCTCCTCACCCCCCCTCTCTTTCTCTCTATTCTTCTATCATATGGAGTAAAAGGAGTTGTTAAGCATAAGATCTGCTTGTGTTTGAAGTATATTTTAGTATTTATTAAATTCATACCATCACTTGGCAGGCGGTCAAAGATTTTTTATGGATGGATGTTTCAAACATTAGTCACTTCAAGTGTGAGTGAAGTATAATGTTTATCATTTCGCCTGCTAGTATTACATTTATGGATATTACTGTTGTGATTAATTGTTGACAACAAACTTCATAAGGGAATATATATGCTATGAGCCCTGGTCCTAGTCCCCAGCTGTTTAAATAGCTATCTACAAGATGTTGTAGAGCAGATACCTCACATTACGCTTATTACACGCTTTTGTGTTATACACGCTTTCTTCCTCAATATCGTGTTATTTTATGTACATGCAAGCAAACCTCCATAACAGCAGTACAAATAATGAGGTTATTGCCATGTTTTCCCAGTCTTGATGTGCCTTTTAATGAGATACTAACATGTCCATTCATATATGCATAATGCTGAACTCAGAAAATGCTTAGTGTAGGAATGATGTTGATCCATCTGTAGAGAAATTGTGCATCTATTGTTCATTCACACGGCTATATGTTCAGTCCAATTTATTTAATGTTCACTACAATCGCAGTTATGTCTACTAGCCTTATCCATTTATTTATTGATAGTTTATTTTCCTGTCGAGGCATGATACACCATTTGATTGGACACGCCACCACCAGTGCACCTTTATGTAGTGCACCTCGGTGAGGGAACAGTGTTGCTATGGGGAATCAGATAACCCCGGCATGCACTTCTACAATGCACGCGACAGTTGCGGACTCGATAAACAAATTTGTCACATGACGAGTCTACGAATCCATAAGAGATACAGAGATAGGGCAAGAACTGAACAGAGCCGCTGAAACTACCTCACGCAAATCAAAGACCGTACAGACAAAATAGACGGGCAATCACCCAAGATGAACCTGATCCATGGAACACAGAACAGAACGAAAACGCAAACTCTCACAGCGAAAAAATATCATTGATAAGTAACGCACGGGAAGAAAACTGAAGCACACACTACCACATCAATAGCGGAGTGGCGAAAAACTGTCCGCGAACAAAAGATACCAAGAAGTAACAAAAAGCTGTGACATGAATAGGTACACTAAGATTATAATAGCTACAGCGTAGAAGTACACTCCAAATGCTGGAGCTGGTTTCCTCCAACCACAGCGCATAACATCACATCTGAGCCTTTCGCCGGTGCCAGATTGCCACAACAATATGGTCAGTTCACTTCTAATTCCTTGTCCTGCATCCTTTCTTGATGTGTTTGGATCCCCAATCATGGTTCTGGCACTTTCATTTCGTATTTCGTGACACATGACAACCACACCGAAAACAATGCTCACTCACTTTAATGATACTGATGAAATACACGCTTTTCATACGTAGTGCTAACCAAACACTACTCTATGCTTCAGCACAAGACTCCATTCAGCAACACATATATAGTTATGATCGGATTACATGAGATAATAATCGCACGACATTGCATGGAGCAGAATTTTTGAGATTACTGGTGCACCACAGCTGTAAATACACTGAAGAGCCAAAGAATCTGGTAGACTTGCCTAACATTGGGTAGGGACCCCTCAAGCACGCAGGAGTGCCGCAACACAATGTGACCTGGACTCTAATAACGTCTGAAGTGGTGCTGGAGGGAACTGACACCATGAATCCTGCAGAGCTGTCCATAAATCCGTGAGAGGACGACGGGTTGGAGATCTCTTCTGAAAATACGCCACTAGGCATTCCAGATGTACTCAATAATGTTCATTGTAACCTCCCCACAAAAATATAAAATAATAATATGAATAATACTCTCATTTAGCGTAACTACCCAACAGTGAAAATATAATACAATGTGACAAACCTATAACCTTTCAATAATTGACAGTCAAGTTAACCTGGTAAATTTTGGACGTCAGCAATGCTGCGTCATGGCCCTGATACATCATTCTGAATAAGCTGAAAAATCTTACCTTAATTAATACTACTCTTTGGTCTCAGATTCTCTTCTAGCTTACATTTCGCAGGCAGCGCGTGAGCAATACACCGAAATTACATCAGCTCGAGTGCGATAGCAACACGTTCTCTAATTATGGACCTCTTACATCATATTTAGGGAGTTTGGTCGCCAGCGGAGGCGTTTAAACTCTGGACGTATGGGGTGTCGCACAGTACTGCTGGAATTACCGAAGTCCGTCGGAAAGCACAATGGACATGAATCGATGCACGTGATAGGACAGTATGCTTACATACGTGTCCACCTGTCAGAGTCGTATCAGGGATCCCACGTCACTGCACCTGCACACGCCCCAATTGGTTCAAATGGCACTGAGCTCTATGGGACTTAACATCTGGGGCCATCAGTCCCCTAGATCTTAGAACTACTTAAACCTAACAAACCTAATGACATCGCACAAATCCATGCCCGAGGCAGGATTTGAACCTTTGACCGCAGCGGTCGCGCGGTTCCAGACTGAAGCGCCTAGAACCGCTGGGCCACCACGGCCGGCGCACACGTACCACATCATTCAAGAGCCTCCAGAAACGAGAACAGTTCCCTGCTGACATGGAGGGTCCATCGATTAATGATGTTGTCTGCACACCCGTACACGTCCATCCACTCGATTCAATTTCAAACGAGACTCGTCCAACCCTTCAACATGTTTCCAGTCATCAACAGTCCAATGCTGGTGTTGACGGGGCCAGGCGAGGCGTAAAGCTTTGTGTCGCGCAGTCGTCAAGGATACAGGAGTGATCCTTCGGCTCCGAAAGCCCATGTCCATGATGTTTCACTGAATGGTCCACATGCTGACACTTGTTGATGGCCCAGCATTGAAATCTGCAGCAACTTGCGGAGGGGATGCACTTCCGTCACGTTGAACGATTCTCTTCAGTCGTCGTTGGCCCCGTCTTCCAGGATCTTTTTCCGGCCGGAGCGATGTCGGAGATCTGATGTTTTACCGGATTCCTGATATTCATGGTGCACTCGTGAAAAGGTCGTACGCGAAAATTACCACTTCATCGCTACGTCGAAGATACTGGGTCCCATCGCTCGTGCGCAAACTATAACAACACGTTCAGACTCATTTAAATCTTGATAATCTGGCAATATATCAGGAGTAACCGATCTAACAGCTACGCCAGATACTTGTCTTACACAGTGCCGTATTATGCCAGTTTACGTATCTTTTTATTTGAACACGCATGCCTATACCAGTTTCTTTGGCGTTTCAGTGTGTAACCATTTCACTGAGTTGTACAATGTAGTGCAATAGTTATGGTATAAACCTGACGATTAGAATGTCGCAGGTTAGAATATCGTCAATAGCAGCGAATCTTTTTATTTCGAAGTCCAATCAAAACAATCTATTATTTTATTGAGTTTATTGGTTTAAATAAATATTTTTCATTTTCAATACCTTGCTGTGTGATTTTCATCATCGTATTGCCTTTTTTATTGTGTCTTACTTTTCATCCTTTTTTTGTTCGGGATCTGTCTGTGTTGTCTGTAATCTGCAACGAGGACTGCTCATCATTGGTAACGTGGCATCCCGTGTAGCTAGTGTGAGTATAGTTTCAGGTAACCGACGAGAGGACGATATTAGAGCTTGTTTTTAGCGATGAAACTGAATTTTTTTTTCCGTCCTGAGTTTGCTCGCAGAGGTTGCGTGATATTAGTTCTGCCGCAGATTGTAGTCGGCGGGTTTGTCGGATACATTGGACATCATGAGGTTGTGATTATCTTAGGACATGAGTTTAAATACAGGGCTGTAAGACGCGTCGTCAGTTTAGTCATTGGTCACTTAAAATCAACTGTCGACAGAGAATCTCGTATTTCCGACTTACCAAGCGGCGGCCACTTCCACCATTGCTCCGCGTTACACAGTAACAGCATTTGCGAGACCACACACCGTGTTTGTGTGTCACGTATAAGTGAGCGGTAGTCAACAGCCTATGTGGCGACACTCCAGTGGCCGGCCAATATGACCGAGCGGTTCTAGGCGCTTCAGTCTTGAACCACGCGGCTGCTACGGTCGCAGGTTCGAATCCTGCCTCTGGCATGGATGTGTGTGATGTCCTTAGGTTAGTTAGGTTTAGGTAGTTCTAAGTTCTAGGGGACTAATGACCTCAGAAGTTAAGTCCCATAGTCCTTAGGGCCATTTGAACCGTTTTGACAATCTAGTGGCAAGTAACAGACGTTAGCTATCATATAACGTTAATCGGACTACAGATCCGAAACGCATGACAACAAAGTCATAGACGTAGAAGTAAAATCCGCGTTAGTTAGTGCCTACAATTGGCGTGTCAAACCAAATACGGATAGAAATGAAATACACTAACTACACAAATAGCGTTGTAAAAAGACCTAGATTACATTAGAATAGAGTAGAATAAAACAGAATAGATCATAGTCAGATATCACAGGAGACAGATTTAAGGCACCGGTACCAGGTTAATTCGTAGATGCTTCTACACAGTCAGTAAATCACTACGATTACAAATCAGTAAGCCACACAGAGGCGTGCCACTCAGTGTTTAGCACGGAATCCCTTGCACGTTGAATGACGCTGGTGGCAGGATCTTACACATTCTGGCCTTTCTTTTTTTCTCTTCCAAATCACATAATCTTAAGTTTAATTCTTCCAATTTCCAAACCTAACGTTATTTTAAAGCTTGTGTTTATTTTTAAGGTAATAAGAACAACCGCATTTTAAGAATGTAAGTAAAATTGTCTTTTTGTACAATTTGTTACAAAAGGAGTTCCCAATATCCATGTTTCCATTGAGCACTGTGAAACTTTCAGTTTTTAAATGCGTACGCAACAGAACTAGAAAATTAGTAAAAAACTATTATACAAACTAAATTGAAGTTTTCCTATACAGACACATTGGAAATTTAGCTTACACAAGTGTTCCACGCTCTACAGAATATAATATTGTAAAGAGTAAGAGCTGATCATAAGTACCCACTGATGATGGAACAAATATCCCTAGAGATGTCTGGGCACAAAACTCATTAGTTTTTTGCATAATAGGCGAACCTGATTTACCGTAACACGTCATGACCACCTGCTGCAGCTACATGCCAACATGGCCAATATTACCTGATGAGGAACTGTTTAGTTTAAAGGAGTTTATCACCAATCATCTTTTCTCCCGTGGCTCTGACTGAGTTACGAGACCCATGAGAAAGACAGGCCGTGGGGCGCACGTCAGCGTACGTGACATTGCAGGTCTTAACGGGTGCCAGCAGCTGTCTCTGGCAGGACGCGAGTAACTATTTCAGACGAGCTTAATAATTTTCGGCTGCTCGTTTAAATGTATGTAAGGTCTAGACAGCACACGAGGAATTTGAGACATTTAGTGGGTACTTTCTCAATTACAAATGCTTCAAATGGCTCTGAGCACAATGGAACTTAACATCTGAGGTCATCAGTCCCCTAGGCTTAGAACTACTTAAGCCTAACTAACCTAAGGACATCACACACACCCATATCCGAGGCAGGATTCGAACATGCGACCGTAGCTTCGCGCGGTTCCGGACTGAAGCGCCTAGAACCGCTCGGCCACAGTGGACGGCACTTTTCAATTACATTTTGATTTCCTGCGGACCCTACACGGGATCGATTCACGGTCGACAAGCCGACCCTGGGACAACGAGATATACGAGTCCTGCAACGAACTTGTGACGTCACACTAGTCGGCTTGTCCACCACATTTCGAGAGCGCTCAGCTCTGTGAGGATCCAAGGGAATTCAGTGTGTAATTGCAAAGGCATTCATTAAAGGTGTTAAATTTACCGTGTGCTATCGACAGCTTACATGCATTTAAACCAACAGTCAAGAACTGTGAAACTCGTCTGGAATAGTTACTCGCTCCGCATCGGTGACGACTGCTAACACCCAGAGGACCTGTGGTGTCGGCCGGCCGAAGTGTCAGAGCGGTTCTAGGCACTACATCCTGGAACCGCGCGGCCGCTACTGTCGCAGGTTCGAATCCTGCCTCGGGCGTGGATGTGTGTGATGTCATTAGGTTAGTTAGGTTTAAGTAGTTCTAAGTTCTAGGGGACTGATGACCACAGATGTTAAGTCCCATAGTGCTCAGAGCCATTTGAACCTGTGGTGTCACGTGCTGTGACGTATGCGCCGGAGCTTGTCTTTCTCGTGAGCCTCGACTAGTGTGACATTACAAGTCCGTTGCATGGCCCATATATCTCATTGGTCCTGCTGTGTCAGGTGCCCGTCACCTTTTCCTAGTAAACACACAGGAGACCGTGCGGTAAGTGGTGGTTGTGCCAGCAAAAAGCGGAAGACGATGTGTGGGAGGAAAAAGTGTGTCTTCAATGATGGAAGAAGATAATGAAGAGGAGTGACTGTAAAGTAAGATGTCAACTGTTTATTTCAACGTTTTTTACGTGTTTTACCTTATTATTGTCGATAAATAATTAAAGCTTTTGTATATTTCACCTGGAGATGAGAACATACTCTCAAAATGCACCGCGTGACTAGTGATCTTACTTTTCTTTTTTGTATATTTCACCTGGAGATGAGAACATACTCTCAAAATGCACCGCGTGACTAGTGATCTTACTTTTCTTTTTTGTTTTTTTTTTTGTTTTTGGTAATCAGTCTGCTGACTGGTTTGATGCGGCCCGCCACGAATTCCTTTCCTGTGCTAATCTCTTCAGTGATCTTACTACAAATTTTATATGGCTGAATCAAATTTTAATATTTAACTGATTCTGCCTAAACGTTTGAAAACTTCCCTAAGGCTATCAGGTGGTCCGCTTACGATTAGGTTGGTGTAACTTTGCGACGCGGTATTTTTTGCACATTTCTGTAGAGCGTGTGCGGCGTCACTGGAAGCGGACGCTCAACAAAAAGCAGACACGACCGGCAACGTGATTCCTCTAGCGTGTAAGGTCGGTCAGGAGGCCCAAACAAAAGAGCCTCAGCTACCAAGCAGCCGGTGTTAGGCGGCAAGCATAAGCGAAGCGTGGCAGTAATAAAATAAATAGAAGTCGGTGCGCACGGCCCGTTATTGAAATGCGAAACGCGTATTTACAAAGCGCCGGGTGTATCAAAGAGTGGAGGGATTAAAAACGTGCCGCAGGAACAGATGAATAATGTAGGAGCGGAGAAAAATGTATTTAATGTGCCAAGTGCCTGCTGCGCAGCATGTAAGTGAATTCGCCTCGAGAACGACTCCCACAAACCTCCATTCGAATTTTCCGCGCACATCGCTCATTCGCCACTTACTGCTAGTTCAAGCACAGTGTATAATACTGTGCTACTGACATAAATAAATTTACACGCTCTGTATCAGTGAGCAAAAACACTGTTCCCGACAAATCACTTGAAACAGTAATACAGTTTGGAACCGCGCGACCGCTACGGTCGGAGGTTCGATCCTTCCTCGGGCATGGATGTGTGTGATGTCCTTAGGTTTGTTAGGTTTAAGTAGTTCTAAGTTCTAGGGGACTGATGACCTAAGATGTTAAGTCCCATAGTGCTCAGAGTCATTTTTTTAAATACTATAAAATTGTTAGAAGGAACAATCCGCAGTTTCCTAAAGTAGAATATCAACATATAGCAAATAGCACGAGAAGTAGAATCTTACGGAAACGTAATTAACCTATGGAAGCACTGGTGTACAAAAAACCTATAAGGCCGATTCTTGAGTGTTTCTCATCCATATGATACCCTTATTATAAATGCCTAATTGCCGAAATAAATACCTTTTGTTGCCATTTTGATAACTATTTATTTCTTTATTACTAAAAATAATAGCGAGTGTCGCCTTAAAAAGAGGTAAGAGTTTAAATGATCCCATGCGTTTATTTGGCTTCCTATCGGAACATTCTTCCTTCGATGGCAAAATGAGTGTCGGAGCTAAAACATGGACTCATTATTGTTCTAAACGTTTTATTTCTTTAGGTTTTAATTGCGACGTTGACGGGCAAGGTAGCCAGTAACATGTCGAAATGTAGTAGCCCTTTACGCAGTAAAATGCAAAGCTACATTCATATTTTCGGATCCACGTTTTTTCTACTAACGGTCG
Organism: Schistocerca gregaria; assembly: GCF_023897955.1. Taxonomy (NCBI): domain Eukaryota; kingdom Metazoa; phylum Arthropoda; class Insecta; order Orthoptera; family Acrididae; genus Schistocerca; species Schistocerca gregaria. The sequence goes on from NC_064925.1 coordinate 251,798,842, forward strand.
AATAGCACTGCGCAAATTCTGCGAGCAGTCAATGGGCTACGAGAAGAGATATTTCATTTCTCTACATGTTAGTACAAGCAAAAACAAAAATACACTTTCCAAAGCTACGGGAATCAGTATTTCCTTGCTTCTAACGCTAATTGCAACATTGAACCGAAAATCTCAGTTTGAATTCAACATACGTGAAGCTTTTATAAATGCTGCAACCCCTTTGCGTAAATAACAGAATCCTAGGTTAAGACAGTTTTTGGAGAAGTATACTAACGAATCTGTGCCCAGTGAGACATGTAAGCCAAGTTCAAGTTACGAGGAAGTAATTAAAATCGTTAAAGATGAAGTAAAAAATAAAAAGATCTGGACTTAAATCAACGAGTCAATTGATCGATTGAGTCGTATTGTTACCAACAGCATTGCTGAACCATTAGATCCGTCAGAAAGGGGAATCCATAAAAGCATTCCTGCTTACAACAGTGTCTATAAAAGATAAAAATTCAACTACCTCATATTTATTTACCAGTTCTTTACAGGTACTGTGCTGAAGATTTTCAGACGCTACAACATAGGTGAAGAAGGCTAGATCAACTTCATAAGTGCTATTTCCAAACATGTTTTACGTGATCTGATTTGTGGTAAGGTCTTATGGCACCTAACTGCTGAGATCATCGGTCCCTAAGCTTGCACACTACTTAATGTAACTTAAACTACCTTACGCTAAGGACAACACACACACACCCATGCCCGAGGGAGGACTCGAACCTCCGACAGTGGGGCAGCCGCCCGGACCGTGGCAAGGTGCCCTAGACCGGCGGGTACACGATCTGAATTATCGTTTGGTTTCACATGATGTCCGAAGAGAGGGAGAGTAAGCTTCTTTCCGGATACCGATAAACTGATTTCCAGTATTAAGAAGATCTTTTGAAAGTTTAGTCAAGGCTAAAGACATTTAAAGACGCTAAACGCAATTTACTTCTGCCCCCTCAACCTATCATAAGTAGATGGACGGAAATGATTTCAGCAGCATTTTACGATGCTTATAATTTCCCGAATGTAACAAGGTGGTCATTCCTCTGGCGGATGAAGCATCTTCAATTGTAGTAGCAAACAAACGTCTCGAATCTTAAGAAGTGAGAAATGACTCGACTCATCTTTCGTTACTGACGAATTCAGTCTCTGGCCAAAAGTGACTTGCCAGTTTCAAGAAACAATGCAACCTTTGGAGAGGTCAGTGAAAATTGTGGATAATTCAATGCAAAGATTGGAGAGTGAATCAGAGAAATGACGTTCATTAGTTAGGAAGAAGTGCAAAATGGCGTTTTCGAAAAATCTTAATGTTGACAAACTGAAAAACATTTCAAAAATCTAGTAACTGGCAGATCTGTTGTAGTATAAATGGACAGTACAATAGTTCACTGTCTTAGATTTGCTCTAATTACCTCTGTAGATCTTGAGAGGCCATTTTCTCAGATGAAACGTGTGTTATCTGACAGGAGACTCAAGGCGACTGCAGAAAATAAAAAAAATAAATAAAACATATGGCCGTCATGTGCAGCTATTACGCCAACAAGGTATTGTAATGAATACACTTTCAACAACCATTTTCACTGTTCAGAAGAGTACAATCACAATTTTGTTTAAAACATTAAAGTTAGTTTAAAAATGTAATACAGCACGATGTTAAGAGAAATATGCTGGTTGTGTGATCGAATAGTACAGTCTACTAAATTAAATGGCATAATGTAAGATTTTTCTGTATTATCTTTTATTACCTATTTCAGCTATGTGTGTTACCCTTTTGCCTGGCTATATTATTGATTTATAATGCTTAAATTTGAAGACTCTGGGTTGATTGATAGAAAAGAGCTAGAGGATCCAACGAAGAGCGTCGTGTACTCGTTTAGTAAGAACGAAAGCGTTATGGAGATGATAAGAAAATTTCAATGACAGACGTTACAGAAGTGGCGTTGCGCATCAGTGAGAGATTTACAGATGAAATTACGAGGGCGTAATTTCCAAATGGGGTCGGGCAGCATATTACTTCCTCACGTATACGTCTCACGAAATGACCACGACGAAATAATTAGAGAAATTTGTCGTACGTGGTTTACTGAAAGTCGTTCTTCACCTGCGCCATTGGCGAATGCAGCAGGGAAAGGTAGAAATTATAGTGCTTCCAGAACTGCCGGCCTGCGCACAGTTGAAAATTCACAACCGTTTTGCATTTTGACTATGAAACAAAATCAGAATCAATTTTGGCGATGTATGCAAATCGGGGGGTTAAATAAGAGAAGAAATTTACGATCATGATGATTCAGCGTTTGCTGTGTGAGTTATTGTGTTGATAGCATTACTTTCCGAAAAGGCAAATGGAGTGTTATATCAGCTGGTATACTGAACTGCTCGACTCCAGATTCTGCATGCGAAAGGTTGCGGACAGAAAAGTGAAAGGCTACAACTGGAATGAGAGGAAACGGATAATCCTGATTTTAGAGACGGACAAACCATATGCGACCCACTCACGGGCACGGCGCGTCGGCATAAATCGTGCACGTGTCGCTGTAGAGGGGACTGCCCCGTGTGACGTCACATCGAGCCGTGCTGTGACGTCACGGGCCGCCAGCACCGCCCTGCCCTCTGTATCGACGTCCACGAACTTCGCTCTCGGAAGCTGTTGGCTGGCGTTTGGCGGCACGCATGAACAGGGGCGGCTGCATATCTCTTTCCCTTCCCTGTTTTCTTTCCTTCCGATGGATAATCAGCACGTATTCTCAGCTTTCACTGAAATTTTTTCTTCACTGAAACAGCTGCTGTTTAGCTGGAAACACGAATCAATGCGCTCGACACAAAGATACTTCAAATTTGCGAATCACAGTTCTAAATTTTATTGCGTTATACTCAATGGATTCTCAATCGACAGATTGACAAATGTATAGTGTATATTTACAAGAATACAACGAAACAATTTTCTTTCAGTTTCTGTGTGTGTTTGTTGCTTCTGCTGGTTATATACGTCTCTTGTACATACTTCTCAACTACATAATTTGTCGTCAGCGTTGTTCTTTCCTAGTCGTTAGAATAGCTACAACATTCGGTGTTCCAAACATTAATATTGATTTATAACATACTTATTAAGTATATCAATTAAGTGTAGTCACTAAACGTCAATAAGTTGTTTAAGGCACACAGGAAGCAAACTTCAGCACTTTAGACATTATATATACGAGGTGTGCGAGAAAAGTAATGAATCTGGTAACACTGTGAGCGATCTAGCAACAATGTTTTGTTCTAGCTGTTTATACCTGAGTGTTCATTCCTTCCAGAAGTCAGTGCGGATTACACCCCCGTAAAGTCATCATGTGATTTTGAGAGCACCATGTTTTTGCTGTTTGTTACGAAAATGGAAAATCGGATTTTAAAGCAACCTTATGCCATCAAGTTTTGTGTTGAACATCCACGAAAGTGACCTTCGAGAAGTTTAAACGGGCCTATGGGGAAGTTTTCTTGTCAAGAGCTTATCAAATTCACTGGCACAAATCATTTGTCGAAGACCGACAACACATTGAAGGTGAACCTCGCCCAGGTAGACCTTCAACTTCAAACACTGACGAAAACGTCTGAGGTGTTCATGCTTTCGCGAGATCAGGCCGTCGTTTGGCAGCAAGGATGATGGGTGATTTGTTTAACATTTTCACCGTACTTAAAATTTTGACCGAAGTTTTGCGCATATGAAAGATCTGTGGCAAAACGGTGCTGAAAAACGTCACAACTGAGCAGAACGATAGTCGAAGAAATGTGTTCGTTGATCTTCTTGAGAGGGTCGGCAATGATCACGAATGGATTAGTCGTGTGGTCACAGATGCTGAATCCTGGGTGTTTGAGTACGATCCTGAGAAAAAAAATGACAACACTAGGAATAACACACTAAGACATTTCCTTGAGCGAAGGAAGCTCGAATGAGTAAATCAAAGATCAAAACGGTGCCGATTTACTTCTTGACAGTAGGGTTATCAGACAAAAAGAATTTGTTCTTCCAGGACAAAACTGACAACCAAGTGTTCTACAAAGATGTCCTTGAAAGGCTCAGGAAAAGAGTAAATCGAATGAAGTGGACATTGCAGACAAGTGGATGCATCATGAAAACGCCCCATCTTACGCGGCCACCGCATCACGGAATTTTTAACTTCAAAAGGAGTTCTGTTGTTCCGCAGCCACCTGTTCACCTGATTTGAGTCCCTGGGACGTTTCCTTTTCCCGAAATTAAAAAATATCCTAAAAGGACGTCATTTTGGCATTCCGGAAAACATTGAAAACAATATGACCAACATTTTGAAAGCCCTATTGGTTGAATCCGTTCAGCGCTGCCACGATGACTAGGAAGAACATCTTCGGCGGTGTATAGGTGCTGAACGGAACAAATTTGAAGCGGACAATATCGCTAATTGAAAAAAGAAAAAAAAAAAAAGAAAAAAAATTTTTGTAGATAAAAGTAAGTTTCACTACTTTTGTCACCCATCCCATATTGCAAAAAGAGTGGCTAGTTCTATTTTGAGTGACACGGCCGTATCAAAGTATTAACAGCTCAACTCAGTCCGAACAGGGTTTAATCAAACTGGAACTGGTGACAAGTAATAACGAATTGCTAAGCACCGTGTACAATCTTTTCCCTTCTTATTGTGGTGCTTGTGAGGCTATTTGCTATTTCAGATGTTAAGTTATTTTAATAATGAGCCGATCGTGGTGGTCTAGCGGGTAGAGCACTAAGAATCTGAAGGTCCCGGATTAAAAGCCTGATAGGAGCGGGACTTTTCCTCGCTCCAGTCCCACCAGGACGCACCCACGTCCTGTCAGCCTGCTGTCAAATGAGTTCTGGGGATCTTTCTAGGAGTAAGAGACGGCCAGAGCTTTGGCCCTTCCCACCTCCCCCTCCTAGCGCCGCGGCGAATAAAGGCTGACTCTGTCCTCTAGTCGGGCCAATAGACCTGTCACGAGCTTGCGTCGCTGACTTTTCCTTTTTCCAAATGTTTAAGTACTACAACAAAAGTAAAGTGTACTGCTTATTTCACAGAAAATAGTAGTTCTTAAATCAAAGTTTATAAGTAAATGGTTCAACTGCTGCCATCCCATCGCAATCATGGAAAAAAAATACATTCCTTGCATATTTTTGTGACCAACAGATCATCATAGACTGTGCACGTGTGGCTCACTGTTCGCGAATCAGATCTTTTTTCGGTTCGCCGGCAGAAGTGGCCATGGGGTTCTAGGGGCCGCAGTCTGGAGCCGCGAGACCGGTACGGTCGTAGGTTCGAATCCTGCCTCGGGTATGGATGTGCGTGATGCCCTTAGGTTAGTTAGGTTTAACTAGTTCTAAGTTCTAGGGGACTAATGACCTCAGAAGTTGAGTCCCATAGTGCTCAGAGCCATTTGAACCATTTTTTTTCGGTTATGTTTCAGTGTTGTATCTTCTGTAATCACTGCATCGCATACCTGTTAACAATTTTACACATTCAAACATGTTGCTATGACAGATCGACCATTATTTATTGTCAGTCTGTACACAGTGAAGAATGAATTTCCCTTCGAAATCTATTTTCATGTGACGTATATTGATGGATGCAGCTTCCAAAAAAACATTAATTTAAATGACAGATACAGCGTTCCTAAATGTTAGTACGCTCCATTTTGTTTCCGTAAAGGATCATTAGCTGACACACTGAGTTTTTGATGGTCTCCACTGAAGGAGCTGGGATTGATATAGCAGAAGAAACGTAATTGTTTTAAGATGTCCGTCCACACTTTGCCAAGGTTGTTTCGACTACGCAGCAAAAGTTTCGCTGGGAAGACACATATTTTTCGAGCCTTGAAGAAGGAAATTCCTCGCTGGCGGTTTGCTTTAGACGACTGGGAGCACGCATGAGTACAATCATTCTTCCATCGGCAGCATCAAGCATTTTTAGATGAAGGCATTAGGCGTCTTGTCTCACAGTAGGATAAATGTATTGATACCTATTGTGATTACTTTTTAAATAATAAATAGTTTACTTACTTTTTCGATTTGTCTCGTTTTCATTAGAGTGCCTCTTGAATTTTTTAAACAACAGTGTACTGTGCAGGTTTTCTGTTAAAACCGACTGTCAGAAATAAAATGTTGTGTTGTGCTGCGAAATTGTGCCATTTAGTTTACTTTCTCAGAGTCAATTTAACTATGATAGCAGGACATTTAAACCATTCAAAAAATTATTTCTCGTATATATCTTTCTTTTCTTCCTTGCAGTCGGTTTTAACACGATTACAATACTTCTTCGGAATATCCAAAATTTTGTAATTCTACTCATTCGCAGATTGAAACAATGCGAAATACAATCATTGAAGATAGTATCTTCACAGTTTCAGTAGCTGGACTCGTCTCTCTCATTCCCCTGTACCAATGGTCTCAACCGATCTACCCATTTACTTTAAGCGCCTTTTATTGGCAGCCACATTCTTTTTGCAATAACAATAAACAAACCTAAAGGTCATAGAGGGCGTAGCAGGCATATATCTTTGTCTTTGTGTTCTAGCTAAAGAATTGACGGGGTCGCACGCCTTATCCAGCTAAAAGATTTCATCCCTATTAATGCACACATCAAAAAAAGTTTTGCATCACCCCGGTTCCCCGAACTCCTGAAGATGGACGTTGACTGTGGATATTGTATCACACACACAGTCCCTCTGACTGTTCAGAGATGCCACTAAACCCGCCCAAGATGTCAAAAACTATGCATGAGCAGAGCCTATTAGACGGAGGGGTCCGACAGCCGATCCGTTCCAGTCAGTCCAACAGACGGTCAATATTTCGTGCCAGGAAGGACTCTCAACAAGGGAAGTGTCCAAGCGTCTCGGAGTGAATCAAAGTTATGTTGCATGGAGGAGATACAGAGAGGTAGGAAATGTCAATGACATATCTCACTGAGGCCGGCCAAGAGCTACTACTGCAATGGACGACCGCTATCTAAAGAATATGTCTTGGAGGAACCCCGACAGCAACGCCACCATGTTGAATAATGCTTTTCGCGCAGCCACAGGACGTCGTGTTACGACTCAAACTGTGCGCAATAGGCTGAATGTTGCGCAACTTCACTCCCGACGTCCAAGGCGAGGATCATCTTTGAAACCATGTCACCATGCAGCGCGGTACAGATGGCCCAACAAGATGCCGAATAGACCTCTCAGGATTGGCATCATGTTCTCTTCACCAATGAGTGTCGCATATGCCTTCAACCAGACATTATGTGGGGCCGACGTACTCCGCTGGTGGTCATGGATGGCGCCGTAACGGCTGTACGATGCGTGAATGCCATCCTCCCGACTGACAGTGCTACCATATCGGCAGCATATTGCCGAGGCGTTCGTCTTCATGGACGACAATTCGCGCCCCCATAGTGCACATTTTGTTAATGACTTCCTTCAGGATAACGACATCGCACGACTATAGTGGCCAGCATGATCTCCAGACATGAACGCTATCGAACATGGTTGGAATAGACTGAAAAGGACTGTTTAATGACAAAGCGACCCACCAAACACTCTGAGGGATTTACTCTGAATTACGGTTAATTAATGTAATTCTTCCTTTTGTCCACCTCTATATAATGGCGATTCATTAATAACAATATAATTTTTGTCGTAATTTGGGTCTACATTTTGGCAGTTTGGAAGTTCAAAACTTTCAGTTTTTGAACTCGTTGACATCACTTTATTTCCAGCCTTATATCATTGTAATGATGATGATTGTGGTTCTAAGCGCAGAGCTTAAAGTTATCAGCGCCTTTACATAAACAAATACAGAAGTGAATGGTTGAAACTTAACTAAACAATAAAACAGTAAAACCGAATAGAAACAACATGAGAATACACCAAAGTCGACTTGGAATACAATACAAACCCACAAACGTTCACCTATAACAACAACACGAAAAATACATATAAGCAAAGCACAATAATAGTTGATAGAAGCCATTATAAAACAACAGGACAAACAGATTTCGAAAGGATCCAGATTGTTCGTAATAGTGATGTGTGAGCTAGTCACTCCTTAAGGCTTTAAAATCTCATCTGCAATATCCCTTATCTACGTACCCCTAACAGAAACAGACAGAGTGCCCAAATATTAAGGGTCAATATCATGCAGATAGGGTCGGGTCCAACAATATTACGAGATACACGACCAAGTCTTCCATAACAATGACAGTAGTGCTATCTTCAAAAATGATGTTTGTGCTGTATACATGCTGGACTACTCTCAGCGAAGAACATCAGAAAGAACTATTAACTTGGTTATATACGTCTTCTACTTGTAAGATGGGTGTCAGATCTGCTTTTACATTTTTTTGCATACACCAATGGACTGTCTCAGTGTACTTTGAAGATCAACATTCTCTGTATAATTTCAATTTTAGCTTGGCTGAGAAAGTCTGTGAAATTAAGCATTTCATTGTAAATACTTGGCTGTGCGTGCATCTGGGACGATGCACAAATGTGAGGTAAGCTCTTTGGAAATCGAAGAGCCTGTTAATGACGTCTACGAGAAATAAATAGCCACATTTTACGTCGTGGTGTAAGCTCCGCAGAAGCCTTGGTTAGGCGCCATTAATTGTTACTCTGCAAAGAGGAACGCGTATACAATGTATCAATGCCATCTCGTTGGCAGAGGGGGCTACTTCGTTTTTCTCTTTCTGAACTCCAGGTGCGCGGAAACGCGAATATGTGTACCACACCTCACAGCCTAGAGAAAGTATGTAATGTCATTAATACGAATTTTTTCGTTGCCCGTTTGTGACAATGATGAAGTGCGGCTGACCCGGGTTCGATTCCCGATACAGACAGGAAATTTTTCTTTAGTAGGAGGACTGGAATGGGGTGCACTCTGTCTCGTGATGAAATCTGACAACGACCAGAAGAATGCCTCTCCATATCGCAATCAATGCCGCCATTGGCGATCGGTCGTTTAGTACCGATGAGCCTACCACGGCCTGTGGACAGATTTCATAGCTGTGAGTTAAATTACGCAAAGGAACAAAGCAACCAGTAACCATTTTCTATCTTCTTGTGTGTCAAGAAGCGCTTAGGGACATCGTCCATCATCAGTTGTTTTAACGTAGTACATACACTGAACAAGAAGACAAGCAGAACATTATGACCACCAACCTAACAGTCCGGATGTCCAGTGGCGGCGTGTCTTGGCATGGAAGCAAAGGTGCTTTGTTAGGTGCACACACGTCATCTAATTCCCGTAAATTCGGAGGGGGGGGGGGGGCAAGAGCTCTGACGCTATGTTCAATCACATCCGAGCTGTGTTCGATGGGGTTCAGATCTGGTGAGTTGCGGGACCAGCACATCAACTGGAACGCACCACCGTGTTCCTCGAACCACTCTATCAAACTCCTGGCCTTGCGACAGCGCATTGTCTTGTTGAAAACGCCACTGTTGTCGGGAAACATGATCATCATGGAGGGTTGTACGTGCTCTGCAACCAGCGTGCGATACTCCTAGGCGGTCAGGGTACCTTGCACGAGCTCCGCTGGACCTATAGTTGCCCACGTGGATGTCTTCCAGAACGTAATGGAGCCGCCGCCAACTTGTCTCCATTCGTAGTGCAGGTGCCAAGGAGATGTTCCCCTGGAAGACGTCGGGTTTTCTCCCCGCCTCCTCCGTGATGAATAAGGTATCAGGATTCATCAGACCATGCAACGTTCTGCCACTGTGCCAACGTGCAGTGCCGATGGTCACGTGCCAATTTCATTTGTAATAGCCGATGAAGAGTCTTAACAATGGGACATAAAGGGGTCGTTGGTTGCGGAGGTACAATGTTAGAAATTTTTGGTGCACTGAGTTTTCAGACTCACTTGCATTCTGTCCAGCATTAAAGTCTGATGTTAGTCCTGCCACATTTCGACGACTATCCTGTTTTACCACTATGCCCAGCCTACGACGTCCGTCATCTACAACGAAGGGTGGCCGTCCAACCTCAAGGCGTCCGGAAGTGGATTCACCAAGTGTTGAAGACACTCGCAAGAGCAGTTCTTGAAGACCCGAATACTCAGTTTCTGAAATGCCCGTGCCGAACATCTGGGCCTTGATAATCTGCCCTCAGTCAAAATCAGATAGATCGCGTACCTTCCCCATTCCACACACGGACAGAACTGACACTGATATTACATGCACCGTGCGTTTGTCTGATTAGCAGTTATTCCTCGCCACCTGACGCTGTTATCACCTGGACGGGTTTGTGTAAATTGTAGTTCAGTTACCATAATGCTGTCGCTGATCAGTGTATTTCTCATTAGTTTATCGACAGTAATTTGAATGTTTCGTGTGTAAAATAATTTTACAAGCATTTTTCATGGTAGAAAGTCAAAGTCGTCTGTTACCAACGAAGGGAGTGTAGGAAGCATACGCAGGAATTCTGCGTCGGCTCTCTTGGCAAGGTCCCGATGGACATGGTTTGGCATTGCCTTCCTCAAGTCGGTCATGAAGCGTCAAGTGTCTTTGACTCTGATGACTGCTCGTACAACGTAGTTTTGATTTTCTGTTGTTATGGCTGAAGGGAAGGAAGAGGGGAAAACCCGGTGCTAATACATGGTCTAGTCCTCCAGTATAGCACCAAGGCAACCCCACTGGACTGACGGATCACCATCAAACGTGTCACACGCCCACACTGTACGAGATACTGTGGAGAGGTCAGCATTTTAATGCGAAACATTTCTGCAAAGGCTGGTCGTGACACCTTTTTGTTGGCGCAGAAAAATGGGTTCATCATGTCGAAACGGTAATTCATGGAATGTACCACACTACTACTCCCCCGAAGAAAAAGTTCGAAGCCGGTAAAGTCACGCCGACGGTCTTCTTGGACTCTGAAGGGGTTATTCTGTTGGATGTCCTCTCTCATAGTGCAACCATCGACTCTGAAGTTTATTCTGCTACCCTCAGCAAATAGAAAAAACGGCTTCAGCGTGTTTGTTACCGCAAATATAAAAACGGTCTTCTTCTCTACGACAACGCGAGGCCTTACCGAAGATTGTGCGCCCGAAAGGAGATCACAAAACTTCATTGTACTGATCTGCCTCATCCATCATTGATGCATAAAGACGTTGGCTCCGATACCGACCAGGATAGTGATATCCAGCGGGCGTACAGGCCCACACAACAAGGTGGCGTAAGACTGTCGCACTGAGCGCAGATTATGTTGAAAAATAGGGTTTTGTAGCCACAAGAGTGGGGAATAATATGGCATACTGGAATCCTGAATAAACCAACCTGCTTTCAGGTAAACATGTGTTGCGTTACTTAGCTGAAGGCGTCTCGTTTCTCTCACGCAGTGCAAGATTGTGGGAATAAGGTATGAGGAAGCTAACAGAGGAATATACACGGTGAAGCGAGATTCGCGCACTCGGGCTTCGCAGCGCAAATCCTCACATACCAGCGATAAAAAAAATGTCTGTCACAAAATTTCGTCCGGCGAATACATCATGCAGAAAATTGACATTAAAGAGTGACTATGTGGCAACAATGTAACCATATGTACAGTCCTAGTGCTGTACCCTTGGTGCAGTGGACAGAGTTTCGGGTTGAGGCCTATGTTTTTTATTTGGTGAATGTAATGCAGGTGGTACGGTATCTGGCACCTTAATCGTCAACAGCGATTGCAGCGGGAGCTCTAGAAAACACTTGCACTTACATACTACAATCGTAGAAATGGAAGATTGATCAGCTTTGAAAGAAGCCCTTTTCACGACACGGAATTTCACAATTGCCTCATCCACTAGATGCGAAACTTTATTCCTTTGTATCCTCCTCCAAATGTGCCAGAGATTAGTAGCAACTATTATTCTTGCCTCGTTCAGATCTATACATTTCGTTATAGCCTTACGTTAGAAATAGGACTACCAATGTGCTTTGCGAATAATGTCCAAACTCGGTTACTATTTGTATGTGTTATCACCATGGTGCTATGCCTTTCAACACTCTGCTAACTGCATGCTGTTCAGTATGTATTTCAATGCATTGTTATTATTATTATTCTATCGATGGGATTGTGGAAACATCACGTCTACTACAGTTAGGGACACAGTGTAATTCGAAGCAGAAAACTTCACAATTATCGATGTCAGGCAGAACAATATCTGTCAGAAGGGTAATGCGCATTACATGGAACAGGCCCATCTTTATCATCTCGAAATTGATATTGTTACTGTAGTTATTCTGCCCTATGACATGTTATTTGCTTCAACTGTCTATTTCTTATTTGTCTAACCACGTATTTGTTACGTTAAGAGTTACAAAATGTTGTAAATTTAGGTTACATGTGATCTAACAAACGTCGTATATTACAGTATGAAATGTCAGACTGAAATTAGCAAATAAAAAAAAATTTGCCCCAACCCAGGATCGACCCCACGACCTCCTGCATGCTAACCCAAAACGGTATCCACTACACTAACTGTGCAGCACAAGTAACATTTGCTGACAAAAGTACTTGTCATACATGTGTTTACAGTGTTGCCAGATTGCCACTATTTAACGTCCATTTTCTGCCAGATGCACTCGCAGGACGAAGTTTTGCGACAGACATTTTTTTATCCCGGGCACATGAGGAGTCGACCAGCGAAGCCCGAGTTCGCGAATTTCGCTTGACCCTGTACACACGAATAGACATATTCATATGGAACAGTGCAGATAATCGTTAATCTCGATACGAAGTACCCTAATCCACTCTGTACAGTGGCTTGCGGAGTACATATGGAGATGTAGACACAGTCACGTGGCTGGTATTTTTGAAAAGAACAGCACTCCATCTCCGAAGAATTTTTGCCAGACACGGTGTAGCAACAAGCTCTCATAAGAATTACGAGCACGCCGTAGTTGTGTACGCATGCCATGGGGCCAAGGAACTGGCACGGGATGGCTTGACCACAATGCAGGACGGCGCGCGGTGTTTCCTCCGAGAGGGAAGGCCGGTATCGCATAATTCGCAGGGAGTGGTGCCGCCTCAAGTTATGGCAGCTGTTGAAGGTATGTTGTCCTAGACGCGACGCACACTAGCGACTGCGACGGGTCGCTAGTTGCCTGCTGGCGCATGCTGGGATGCGACGCGCGACTGTTGCGGCAGCTGCACCAGTGAGCAGTGTTGCGACGGAAGTCGGACGACACAAAGACGTACGGCTGCCGGAAAGATGTCGAGCCAGTCAAGGAAAACTGAAATGAGACACTCACAGGATGTGATGCTCTGTGAGCTGGTCTCGCAACATCCTTGCCTTTACGATTTGAAGAGCCCTAAATATAGGGACACTTCGTCCAGAGACAGAATTTGGGTAGAAATTGGTGTACAGTTGAAACTGGAAGGTGAATGAAATATATATTATTTTCCCATTAATGCAGATTTTTCAGTCCGTTTATGGAAATCAGTATAATCCATGCAGATGTAGAATCAGAATGATGAAAATGAACTTGCAGGTCAATTTTCGCATTACTCTTTATTTGTGACGATAAAAATTGAAAACGGCAAGTACATTATAAAATGAACAATTTAAAGTACAACGAGAAAGTTACATTTTGCAATACCTTCACTTTGTAATTAAACGGTAGATTGGTGTCTTGATGATACCTTCCAGCTGTGAAAAACCACCACCAGATTGTTGTACAGCTTTCTGTAATCAATAGGTGTTCGTTTTTGAGGAATGCGCGACGCTCCCGGAGATATATGAGCCCAAATCTCGGAAACGGAGATCGATATCCTTCTGTTTTCAACTTTAAAAATAATTTCGATATGTTAGCTTCTTTTCATCGGTAACGATGTATGACCTAACGTGAACCATACGCAAAGTAGCCAGCGACCACATTTTTCACTGTTCACAATTCAAATTTTATGCAGTAGGTTACTTGTAAATTAAGTATCGGAGTAACTGTGACAAATATCGGAAAAATAGACACCTCATTATCAAGCTGTGATGTGAAACTGTAATATACGCAAACATCAATTTTTTGTGCCTCTTACTTTCCTCACAATCGATAGGGAAGTAATATATAGCGAAAAAACACGCAAAACCGGAAGAGATACTTCTCAATTTTTTAAAGTAAAAGAAGAATCTGTATCGAAAAACTGACTCTGGGAGCCGATATAACTTTGTTCCATTAAGATACAGTATTTATTACAGCAAGAAAATCGGAATGCTTATTTTTGTTGTGTATTTGAATCCGCCGCCGCCGACCAGAGCTTGGGAAACAGCGACGACTCCTGTCGTGCTGTGGCATTGTCGCCGTCTGCCAGGGTGGGGAAAGAGGAGGGGGCAGCGTCGTAGTCGCAGCCAACTGTCGCGCCCTGCACAACGTAGCTTTAGGCGCCGGCTGCTGCTACCCGTGCAGCACTGCTGTGCGGCGGACAGAACGTGTTAAGGCGCTGCTTGGCGGGAGGCGACTCCCTACAGGAGCCGCGAACTGACACGTACACAGCGCAACAAAATTAAAGGATCACTTTTTCGAAACCCGTATTTCTGCCCCATTCCGACGCCTAAGTTGGTAATTTAGCTCAAAGCTACCTACATCTACATACATACTCCGCAATCCACCATACGGTGCGTGGCGGAGGGTACCTCGTACCACAACTAGCATCTTCTCTCCTTGTTCCACGCCCAAACAGAACGAGGGAAAAATGACTGCCTATATGCCTCTGTACGAGCCCTGATCTCTCTTATCTTATCTTTGTGGTCTTTCCGCGAAATGTAAGTTGGCGGCAGTAAAATTGTACTGCAGTCAGCCTCAAATGCTGATTCTCTAAATTTCCTCAGCAGCGATTCACGAAAAGAACGCCTCCTTTCCTCTAGACTCCCACCCGAGTTCCTGAAGCATTTCCGTATCATTTGCGTGTTGATCAAACCTACCAGTAACAAATCTAGCACCCCGCCTCTGAATTGCTTGTATGTCCTCCCTCAATCCGACCTGATATGGATCCCAAACGCTCGAGCAGTACTCAAGAACAGGTAGTATTAGTGTTTTATAAGTGGTCTCCTTTACAGATGAACCACATCTTCCTAAAATTCTACCAATGAACCGAAGAAGACTATCCGCCTTCCCCAAAACTGCCATTATATGCTTGTCCCACTTCATATCGCTCTGCAATGTTACGCCCAAATATTTAATCGACGTGACTGTGTCAAGCGCTTCTAATGGAGTATTCAAACATTACGGAATTCTTTTTTCTATTCATCCGCATTAATTTACATTTATCTGTATTTAGAGTTAGCTGTCATTCTTTACACCAATCACAAATCCTGTTCAAGTCATCTTGTATCCTCCTACAGTAACTGAAAGACGACACCTTCCCGTACACCACAGCATCATCAAACAAACAACCGCACATTGCTATCTACCCTATCCAAAAGATCATTTATGTAGATGGAAAACAACAGCGGACCTACCACACTTCCGTGGGGCACTCCAGATGATACCCTCACTTCCGATGAACACTCACCATCGAGGACAACGTACTGGGTTCTGTTACTTAAGAAGTAACCTTTCTCTGTAATGGTGCTAAAGCAAGGCGTCCCGCGACGCCACAACGGGTGTCAGCGAAGTGTCGACGAACAAAAAATGGCCACTGCTCATAAGTTCATGTTAGCTTTAAGGTGAGTTAATGACGTCACTTTGGTAGCAAATTCCACCACAATTCTGCCCAGCGCCACTCCACCTCTTAACTACTTTTCACTCCTTCTTTTGCCTTCTCTGCGATGGAGGTTATAACAGTGAAACCCAACTCTGAAACCACGCGATTTACTTGTGGGTGGCCTAGGAAACATTTCAGACACACCGCCGTTTAGAATCGCCACGAAGTGGCCTAAGGCGGGCCGGCCTCTGTGACCGAGCGGTTCTAAGCTCTTCAGTTCGGAACCGCGCTGCTGCCATGGTTGCAGGTTCGAATCCTGCCTCGGGCATGGATGTGTGTGATGTCCTTAGCTTAGGTTAGTTTAGGGGACTGATGACGTAAGTCCCACCATAGTGCTTAGAGCCATTGCTGAGCCTAAGGCGGTGGCATAGAGGACATCAACGATACCACCCCTTGCCTTGGGGCGTTGATTGCCGCTCATTTCGGTGTCGAATATGACAGTTAGTAGTGCGATCAGTAACGGGACGACGTTTTTGACATCGTTAGGCACTGATGCCGTTCTGGGCAGATTTTAGACGTATGCGTCGCAAAGGGAGACATTTGCGGTGTTTTAAAAAAGTGATCCCGTAATATTCTTGCGCAGTGTAGTTCATCGCGACACTCTAGGAGAGTGTTGACTGTCCGGTTCGGTCTCCATAACGCGCACTGAGCATTATTTTCATATCTTCGCATACTGATGCTGTCAGTTAGATACGCCCACCAAACAATTTTGAATTTCCATTGAAATACGTCTGATATTAATTTAGAAAGATCTTCGATTGAGGATTTAAACGCGGCTATCCTCCGACTCCACCTAGAATAATTGTTTATGCACTGTTTTACTGCATGGTGCCTCAAACGGCTACTCTCGACTGCGAAACGGATGCAGAGAGCTAATGTTTTCTTCATCGGCTTCTGAATAGCGGACTTCAGTTATATAACGTGAATCCAAATTCGACCGACAAAATTTTGGAGGTTGTTCAGAATATTTTCTCATTGCTTTTGTTTGAGCGCTTTGTAGGCTTCGGTGTTCGTTACAGAATAATGGCATTCGTTGGATTTCTTAACCTGTATTGTACAATAGCGCAAATGACGACGGTATGCGTGAGTGTGCACTTTGGAAAATAACTCGTTCAGTTCCCTTAGAGTACATTTTGGTGGCAACAGTAATCCACACTTTAGTCTTCGCTCTGGAGCTTGTATTCAGTTCTGTTCAGTCCGTGGTCCGACCGACTTTACAGTCAGCATCAGTTGTACGTTAATAGTGATACACAGCAGCAAGGAAAGGCTTACAAGTGAAGAGCCGGCTCAACTTGTATACGAAATGGAAAAAAGAACACATTGACACCGGTATGTCAGACCCACCATACTTGCTCCGGACACTGCGAGAGGGCTGTACAAGCAATGATCACACGCACGACACAGCGGACACACCAGGAACAGCGGTGTTGGCCGTCGAATGGCGCTAGCTGCGCAGCATTTGTGCACCGCCGCCGTCAGTGTCAGCCAGTTTGCCGTGGCATACGGAGCTCCATCGCAGTCTTTAACACTGGTAGCATGCCGCGACAGCGTGGACGTGAACCGTATGTGCAGTTTCACGGACTTTGAGCGAGGGCGTATAGTGGGCATGCGGGAGGCCGGGTGGACGTACCGCCGAATTGCTCAACACGTGGGGCGTGAGGTCTCCACAGTAAATCGATGTTGTTGCCAGTGGTCGGCGGAAGGTGCACGTGCCCGTCGACCTGGGACCGGACCGCAGCGACGCACGGATGCACGCCAAGACCGTAGGATCCTACGCAGTGCCGTAGGGGACCGCACCGCCACTTCCCAGCAAATTAGGGACACTGTTGCTCCTGGGGTATCGGCGAGGACCATTCGCAACCGTCTCCATGAACGTGGGCTACGGTCCCACACACCGTTAGGCCGTCTTCCACTCACGCCCCAACATCGTGCAGCCCGCCTCCAGTGGTGTCGCGACAGGTGTGAATGGAGGGACGAATGGAGACGTGTCGTCTTCAGCGATGAGAGTTGCTTCTGCCTTGGTGCCAATGATGGTCGTATGCGGTGTTTGGCGCCGTGCAGGTGAGCGCCACAATCAGGACTGCATACGACCGAGGCACACAGGGCCAACACCCGGCATCATGGAGTGGGGAGCGATCTCCTACACTGGCCGTACACCTCTGGTGATCGTCGAGGAGACACTGAATAGTGCACGGTACATCCAAACCGTCATCGAACCCATCGTTCTACCATTCCTAGACCGGCAAGGGAACTTGCTGTTCCAACAGGACAATGCACGTCCGCATGTATCCCGTGCCACCCAACGTGCTCTAGAAGGTGTAAGTCAACTACCCTGGCCAGTAAGATCTCCGGATCTGTCCCTCATTGAGCGTGTTTGGGACTGGATGAAGCGTCGTCTCACGCGGTCTGCACGTCCAGCACGACCGCTGGTCCAACTGAGGCGCCAGGTGGAAATGGCATGGCAAGCCGTTCCACAGGACTACATCCAGCATCTCTACGATCGTCTCCATAGGAGAATAGCAGCCTGCATTGCTGCGAAAGGTGGATATACACTGTACTAGTGCCGACATTGTGCATGCTCTGTTGCCTGTGTCTATGTGCCTGTGGTTCTGTCAGTGTGATCATGTGATGTATCTGACCCCAGGAATGTGACAATAAAGTTTCCCCTTCCTGGGACAATGAATTCACGGTGTTCTTATTTCAATTTCCAGGAGTGTAGTTTCCTGAATGGAATGGAAGCGACAAAACGACGCTATGCTGAATGCTCCGGCAGTGACGGTAACTACATCACTTTTGCATCTGAGGGCTGTTGCATTATTCTCTGTTCTGTGTCGTAAATTTTAGCGATTGCGTATCAAGGGCTCTTTCACTGATGTGTACGTAGTTCCACTGGAACAAATGTTAGTTGAGCGCAAACTGAATAAATCGTAATTGCATTACTTCTCTGCAACAAGCTACTGGAGCGCAATGGTCTCTTGTTCCGGGCGGTTATAATTAAAGTACACCTACTCACAGAGGTCCGGTGCGGGCAGTAATTATCATATGGAAGCAAAACGTAGTAGATATTCTAATGCGTTAATGCGGAACCGATTTACGCTGAAAAAATTTGTCAGTTTTAACAGTCAGTTGCAAACCTGTCGATGTGAATGAAAGAAAGACGTATAAGATGTTTCCATATGTAATAGATTAGGAGAGGGGCTTGGGCAGAAAAGGTAAAACAAGTGACAAAGGCATGATGTTGATTTTATCATTAACCGCTGCTCACGCAGTTTGTTTATTATGAGCACCGCAGACGTCGGCGAGACGCTGCGCAGCACCATACGTTTACCTGCTGGCTAAAACTGGAACTAATTTTTACAGCGAAAATCAGTTACGCGTTAACGATGTAGCACATCTACCAAGTTCCGCTGCCATGCAATAATTACAGGCTACCCTGGACTTCCGTGAGCTGTTGCACTTTAATTATAGACGTTTGGTACTAAAATACTCAGAAACATCCCTGAACAGACTTTGTCGATAGAGTGTTAATATCACTGTCACCATCACCGTTCAGCGAAAGGATTTGCCAAGCGACTCTTACAGTCCTTTATGTTCTCATGCTGCGTACCGTCATCAAATTGTAATCATAGAAATTTTTGATATTTAGTCTATTTACAAGTAGCATGAATCATAGTTGTCAATCTCCCGATATTTCCTCTCTCCTGCATTTTGTCATTTCTAAGACAGTGCAACGCTTTCTTGCCAGTTATGATTAATATCGTTGTTAACAGGTGTTACCAAGGACCGGTGGAAAGAAGTCGCAGGAGGTCAAAAAATTCGACGGCATTTTACTCATTGCTTAAATACACATGGCGCTGCTCTTATATGTCTACTTGTACGAGAAAGAAGTGTCCCATATTCTTAGAGGAAAAGTACTTTTCAGAATTATCCGGGCACGACTGTTTTATACGAAACTGACCACTTGGTGTCAGGAGAGCCGGACCCGTCACCATAAAAGGATTCTGGCGGTACACGCACCAAAAAAAGTTTTGCATCACCGCGTTCCCACAACTCCTGAAGACAGACGTTTACTGTGGCTATTGTATCACAGACACTGTCCCTTTGAGTCTTCAGAGATGTTACTAAACCCGCCAAAAGATGTAAACAACCATGCATGTGCATCGCCTTTTAGACGGAGCGGGTCCGACAGCCGATCAGTTCCAGTCATTCCACCAGGAAGGAGGCGTACGGGCTCGTGCTGTCTGCAATTCAACCATACCTAGACGGTCAAGACCACTGTTCAATCGCGTCCGCATTGTAACTTTGTGGCAGGAAGGGCTCACAACAAAGGAAGTGTCCAGGCATGTCGAAGTGAACCAAAGCGATGTTGTTCGGACATGGAGGAGATACAGAGAGATAGGAACGGTCGACGACATGCCTCACTCAGGCCGCACAAGGGCTACTACAGCATTGGAAGACAGGTACGAACGGATTATGACCCAGAGGAACCCTGACAGCAACGCCACCATGTTGAATAATGCTTTTCGTGCAGCCACAGGACGTCGTGTTACGACTCAAACTATGCGCAATAGGCTGCATGATGCGCAACTTCACTCCCGACGTCAAAGGCGAGGTCCATCTTTGCAGCCACAACACCATGGAGCGCAGTACAGATGGGCCCAACAACATCTCGAATGGGCCGTTCAGGATTGGCATCACGGTCTCTTCACCAGGTGTGTTGCGTATGCCTTCAACCAGACTATCGTCGGAGAAGTGTTTGGATGCAACCCGGTCAAGCTGAACGCCTTAGAACACTGTCCAGCGAGTGTAGCAAGGTGGAGTTTCCCTGCTTTCTTGGGGTGGCATTATGTGGAGCCAACGTACGCCGTTGGTGGTCATGGAAGGCGCCGTAACGGCTGTACGATATGTGAATGCCATCCCCCGATCGATAGTGCGACCACATCGGCAGCATATTGGCGAGGCATTCGTCTTCATGGACGACAATTCTCGGCATCATCGTGCACATCTTGTGAATGACTTCCTTCAGGATAGCGGCATCGCTCGACTACAGTGGCCAGCATATTCTGCAGACATGAACCCTATCGAACATGCCTGGGATAGATTGAAAAGGGCCTTTTATGTACGACGCGACCCACCAACCACTCTGAGGGATCTATACCGAATCGCCGTTGAGGAGTGGGACAATCTGGACTAACAATGCCTTGATGAACTTATAGATAGTATGCCACGACGAATACAGGCATGCATGAATGCAAGAGGACGTGATACTGGGTATTAGAGGTACCGGAGTGTACTGCTATCTGGACCACCACCTCTGAAGGACCCGCTGCATGGTGGTACAACGTACAATGTGCGGTTTCCATGAACAATAAAAAGGGCGGAAATGATGTTTATGTTGATATCCATTCCAATTTTCTGAACAGGTTCCGGAACTCTCTGAACCGTGGTGATGCAAAACTTTTTTTGATGTGTGTATTATGTTGTGAGTAGAGAAACAGGAACAGCAGAATGAGTAGGACAGAAGAGCTCGTGGACTTCGAACGTGGATTAGTCGTGAAATGCATCTGAGAAGCAAATACATAGGGACATTCCAGGCCATCAAAAGCTGCCGAAGTCGACCGTTGATAACGTGAACGTGAAATGGAAGCCGCGAAGGGACAGTCACAGCTAAACCAAGATCAGTGTCAGTATCAGGATCAGGGTCATGTAGTGACGGACAAGGACCGATGAGCACTGTGTGACGTGGTTGAAAAAAAATCGCATCGGATCAGTGGAAGGTTTCAATCGTGAGTTCGAATGTTCAACCAGGAGTCCCTCCAGCACAATGACTTAAGCACAGGGAGTTAACAGAATGGGGTTCAATGGTCGAGCAGCTCCTCGTAAGCCACACATTTCCGTCTTGAAATGCTAAACGACGCTTGATGAGGTGTAAACCGTGTCGCCACTGGAATCCAAACGAGTGATGTGTAGTGACTAATCACGCTATACCCTGCGGCAATCCTGTGGAAGGATTTGGATTAGGCGAATGCCGGGAGAATGTTAGCTACCACCATTATGGAGTATGTTATTTTATGATATTGGCGCATTTTTGTGATTAAGGTGTCTGCGCTTAAGAAAATGATATACACGAAAGATTTTACAACATTGTGTACAGTGTACAGTAAAGTAATAATTCGGAGATGATGACTGGATCAGCATGACAATGCACGTTGTCATAAAGCAGCATCTTTGAGGTAATGGTCTGCGACATACAGCTTTTCTGGGATGTAGCGGGCGACGCAGAGATACGATCTGAACTCAAATGAAGTCCTTTGGGATGAGTTAGAACGGCGATTTTGCTCCAGACCCCAGCATCCAACATCACTGCCTTCTTTGGTTTGGTCTCTTTAGGAAGAATGGGACACTATTCCTCCACATTCATACAGAGTCATCACTGAGAAAGTCCCCAGCAGAGTCCAACACGTCATAAAGGTGAACGGCGGACACGTCCTATATTTATGTCCCGTAACAGGTCTCCGGATGCTTTTCATTAGATACTGTATGCCTGAAAACGAATGATTCTTTGAGATGTGGTCCGTTTCACTTCGACTCACGACCCGACCGCCTAATAATTCCTTCAGTAAATCTGTGAGGAAGTGTCGCCAGTCATGGCGGGAGTTCTCAGTCGATAAGAGCAGTGCTTGCGAAAGAGTCCCTAATCGGCATACAGTTTTAATCTGACAGGAAGTTACATAAGCGTACAAACTTCGCTGTTGAGTGACATATTTATTCTGGTATTTAATAGGGGTTTAAAACTACCTAATATTCTAGTGTCGTGTTTTATTTGTGCCAGGAAACGTAGACAATCTCCGCGTTGCCCATTTTCTGATGGAGGGACTTCAGAAACTGCACTACATATTACGTCTGTCACTTTCATAAAAGTGTATTAGCAGTAATGTCGTAAGGAAATGGGTAGCTGTTGTCCTTGACATGTGGTTGGTCCGTATATACGGAGGTTTCAAACGGCGCGCCATGTGTTGAAAAGGCACTGAAAAGACGACGCGCGTCAATGCGGATGTTGTTACGGAACTTCATACAGTACTCGGGCATAGCGAAGGGCAGACTAAGTCAACTTTGCGTAGCTTATTAGGGAATCCGAAGAATAAATATTTACTGTGAACTCCCAAAGTCCTGCTCCCGGAAGGCCTGGATTCGACAAAGAAGTTGTGTGTCGCTCCTTCGGTGTAAATCCACAACCATAATTCAGAATGTTCTGACGGGCGTAAACATACAGAGTTCAAGTAGCAAAGCAACCGAACGAACGAAAAAAATCGTGAAATTTGTTGAGTGGATTGCAAATAATTATATATGGGTTTTGAGAAGAAAAAGATTTTTGTTATGTAACGTCTCACCTATTTGTTCCTTAAACCAATATAATGTAACCAACAATGTTACATATCGAGGGCCATCTTCTCATTCATAACGTAAGTTTACGCACACTGCTTATTGTTCAAGATTATGGATATTAGTATAAAATGAACTAAAAAATATAATATAATGTGGTCAACAATATTACGTATCGATGCACATCTTCTCATTCATATTGCAAGTTTATGCACACTGCTTGTCGATCAAGTTGATGGATATTAGTATAAAATGCACTAAAAATATTTTTATCCAATTTATCGGAGAATATCTCATTAAATTTGCTTATCTTTGTTTCTTATAGTAGAGGGTGACGTCACTAAACCTTTTTAAATTTTCAATTCTCGTTTAGGAAACGTATTGTTTTGAAATAACGCTGTAAATTCTACTTACTAATAAACTACCTTTTATCCGTTATTAATGTAGGCAGTGTTGTGGCTAAACTCAACTGCTGCTGCACAGTTCATACACTTAACTAACGTTAAACCACAATTTCTGGCCCAATGTTGACCAGAACTGGCGACAGAGGATCGCCCTGTCTCAACACATTCTTAACTGTGAACGGTGCCGACAACTGATATGCAAAGCGTACTTGGTACCTTGATCCGTTGGAACAAGCTACAGTCAACATAATGCAGTTCACTAGTATGCTAGACTCCTGCATTACCTTACAGATGAAATATTCGAGGAAATGAAAACAAAAAAAAAAAAAAAAATGCAAAAGACTATATCACAAACTGAAATCAACGGAAAAAAGGAAAGGAAATCATGACGAATGAGAAATAAATTGAAAGTGATATTATAAGTGGGAAAATTGAGAGTTTGTACAGGACGAGTAACGGTGAGATAGAGAGAAAAAAGATATTAATTTCTACAGTCGATATAATCTCTAGCTCACGCTCTCTATGTGTTTATACACTTCTACCTTTACCGCTATTATAATACATCTATCATATTGGTTACACGAACGACTCATTTTGGTTCACATTGGGGATGTAGTTTTCATTTTTATGCAGGCTGACTGTTGTTACGGTGTTTGATACGTCGCTCGTGCTGGCAAGGTGTATGGATGCGCGGGCATGCTTACATACCTAAATGTATTTTTATTTGAGCTGCTGTGATTTATATTCCAAAACGGCACAATCTATTGTTATGGAATGGTCTTCAACATGAACGAAGGCGCGCGTCAGTGTTCAATTTTGAAGTTCTGTTATATTATGTTCAACTGAAGCGTATTTTATTTGGTGTCAATACTTGCTTTCTTTATGATTGAAAATAGTGTAAAGTCGGAATATTAATTACGATACATACTTTTAACCATCATATATGGAATTACTACATTCAGTAATTATATTGAGGCTGAAGATCGAGTGATCTTCGAACTTCTGTAGAAATGAGAATTGTAGTTTATCATGTTCGTTTTTAAGACAGTTGTCAATTGATGTTTCTCTTTTGTATCTACTGCACTGGAATATGGCTATCAGCGAAATAACTCATCGTAGGAAATTGCCCATGCAATCAATGACGGGAAAGAATTCAAAACAAAAAAGTGGTCAAATGTTGTTTGACATGATTTGTTTGAAAGTAAGAAATAAAACAAGTTAGAGAAGCATCCTCCGCGCCTTTGAATTACACTCTAAATATTGTACAACAGCTGATAGACGTTAGTGTCTTAAGAAGACTACTGATTGAAATGCAACCAGACAAGTGTCCTCTTCTACTCTTTAAAATTCAAAGATTCGTAACCAAACAATGAACTTTAAATTGCGAATCAGCACCTGATCTGCTTCACATGATTTCGAGCATCTTTCAAAGGTACGTCAAATGGTTTCTCTAATCTATTTTATTTCTTACTTTTGGACAAATCATTTCTCAAAACATTTGACTGTTTTTCAATTCTTTTTATTTTCGAGTTTTGTTCAT
The DNA here is from genome assembly GCF_023897955.1 of Schistocerca gregaria. Taxonomy (NCBI): domain Eukaryota; kingdom Metazoa; phylum Arthropoda; class Insecta; order Orthoptera; family Acrididae; genus Schistocerca; species Schistocerca gregaria. Next base: position 251,823,860 of record NC_064925.1, read on the forward strand.
AAGGCACGAAATATAATACATATAAATATCTATTGGTACTCTATAATTATTAAAAGTCCATAGAAAACAGAAAATTATTTAAGCTGTGATTTGATATTTTATGAAAGTTCATTTTCATAGGTGGTAGGATTTATATGTAAAATGTTTCAAGTTTCCCTCAAAACTACTAATTATGTTTTCCTTAATCATTTGGACTACTTTCAAGCAATTAAACCTTCTATTGTAAAACTAGACCTCATGCATGTCAGTTTGATACTTTGTTTGTTCATTTTACTCTTCAATTGTCTATGGGCATTAGGTCAAAAGTATTCCCTGAAATCACTAACGACACTTTTTTTAATTATCCTAATTACTTTCAAGCAAATACACCTTCCTTTGCCGGATTATGCCCCAAGCTGTTCAGTTTGATACCCCTTTGCCCATATTCCTTTTGTATCCTGCCTGGAAACTGAAAGGTTGGCCGAATGAAGGAAGTGGTAGGAGCAGGAAAAGGTAATACACGTCGGTACTGCAGTATGAATTTAAATCACCTTTACTGTAGCAAGAATACATAACTTTGCAATGAGGTGCGATGTGTCCCGGCCGTCTGCTCCTGATGAAATGGGTTGAATCTGCAGCGGCGCTGCCGTCGGTGTCTGTCGTAGTGCTAACTTAACTTGTACTTAGGCCGTGGCATCTTTGCTATCGATACCACACTTCCACTTTGTTTAGCATGAAGATTCGGAGAAAAGTCGATTGTGTCATGTTTTCACACCATCAAACATTTCACGAATAATCTTAAGAAAAGTGCCACTATGATCGCGGACGCTCGATTTGACTTTATGTGCGTCTTTGAAGAAAGTATTGTCTCATTAACTGAACTTTTAGTCGCTGCTTGGTAAAACATGACAGCAATACTAATGTTCCGCAAAATTGCGTTTATTTGGTCAAGAACCAGCTTTCTGCTTCTTAGGCCATCCTCAGATGACAGATGAATGTCGCAAACACAGATTAAATGATCTGTGACTTGCCGGGTGTTATTTACACAGAAAATATAAAAATTATATTTAAGTAGGAAAGTGTTACATTTTTTAACCTTTTGGAGTAGTTACATTCCACATTTATTGGAGATACATTTAAGAACAAAGGAAAAGCGAATTTACACTATCAATCGATTATTTGTAACTAACACTTAAGTTTGAAGTGGGGGAGAAAGAAATAGAGTTTGATCATTTAATACTAAGTCGGCATTCTGTATCTTATATTAGTTCATTTCCAGATTTTCCTGTGGTTTTATATTTCATCTGCCTCTCTATTTTTTTCTTTGTTTTACAGATTGTACGGTTTCACATTCTAAGCCATATGAGTGGTTTTTCGTTCACAGATGATCGGCAACGGTTGATTCTTTCTTTCTTCATCTCCAGCTTCTCTCAAATGCAGATGACCTAAGAGCCACCAATCTGCCTGATCAATATATACTTTTCCACAGTGCATGCATGTGATTTTATACATGCCACTCTGTCCCATGGGATGCTGTTCATCTTCACTATTTAATACAATTTTCATGCGGTATGGTATTATACGAGGGTCGTTGAATACGTAAAGTAACACGCATTTTTCTGAAAGCATGTTGGTTTTATTCCGTTTTCCATCATACCATATTATACCCCACTCTTTTGACTGCAAAACCTTACTTTTCGTCATCATCTCCGTTTAATGCGACGGCCTTAGGTGCTCTTTCTGGAAGAGCTTATGTACTCACAATGTAGCACTCTACTGGTCAACATCAGAGCCAACGTCTTGTTGGCCGGGCGGAGTGGCCGGGCGGTTCTAGGCGCTACAGTCTGGAACCGCGGGACCGCTACGGTCGCAGGTTCGAATCCTGCCTCGGGCTTGGATGTGTGTGATGTCCTTAGGTTAGTTAGGTTTAAGTAGTTCAAAGTTCTAGGGGGCTGATGACCTCAGAAGTTAAGTCCCATAGTGCTCAGAGCCATTTGAACCATTTGATTTGAACGTCTTGTTGCATCAATCAGTATCCTCCCAATCATCCACGTATTGCTTCCTGCGGAGAGAATCCTTTACTGGGGTAAACACTCTGAAGTCAGAAGGTGCGAGATCCGGGCTGTAGGGCTGATAAGGAAAATCAGTCCAACGAAGTTTTATGAGATCGTGTTAGGTGCGCTGACTTGTGTGAGGCTTTGCGTTGTTATGGAGAAGATGATGTTGGTTTGCATAACCTCGGATGCGAGTTTCCGCAGGTTCCAACATTTCGGAAGTCATAGCCGTATACGGGCGGCCGGTGAGCGGGAGATTGAACAAGTTTGCACGAAATTGTTGCGATGACGTCAAACGCCTCGCCCAAGGATTCACCGTGCTTTTATTGACTGCCAGGTCTCCGTAGACATTCTGCAATCGCCTATGTATACCTACGATGCTCCGGTTTTCCGTCAAAAGAAACTCAATGACAGCTCTCTACTCCGTTGCAGACAGCATTTTAAAGGCTACTTATAGCGCCGCTACATATGGGAAATCAGTGAAACTACAGGAGCTGAAGCGGGAATATTCGACGAGGTCCCACAACAAATTCTGCATTTTTTCAATCGAAAGTGGCCGAGCAAGAAATCATGCATTATGTATCGAACGTACCTCATAAATGGAGACCTTTTGCTGTGAGATTATCTGTTCAGACGCCGACTGTGCCAGTCGGTCAAGGACAAGGAATATGTATCTTCATTGTGACGACGTCACATTTATCAGTTTACGTTTTTTCCCACGAGCACTTGGGGATAGGGAAATGGCCCGCGCTCTGGGGAACTGGCACGCCGGCAAGAACGGTGGCGGGGGAGGGCGCGCTGGGAGCCAAATTAGCAGCCCTCGATGTCTCCGGGGACCCTAGAGCCCTCCTGCAGGAGAAGAGGGCGCCCTCCAGGCTCATCGCGATAGGCGCCACCAACCAAAGCAGCGCCATCAAGGCGGGGCGAGGTTAAATTGGAAAATTCCGCCCCCCTCTGCTGCTGGGAGAGAGACGTCAGCCGGCGACGCGCCCCTTCGATTCCGTTTAAGTAATTAGAAGCCGGAACAATTTTATGGGTCCCCATCCCAGCTGCCAGCAGCCGGTGTTTAAATTCCAATCGAGCAGAGGACCGGGAGCCGAGTTTCGGTGGGCGGCGCTGGAGCGCCCTTCACAGAGGCGACACTTGCTTAGCACTCAGCTCTACGCTGTGCTCTTAATCGGAGACTGTCACTTCAGCAAAACGGTACCCTCATCCTCTGGCCGCCCACTGCTCTCCTCGGGCCGGCCGAAGTGGACGAGCGGTCCTAGGCGCTACAGTCTGGAACCGCGCGACCACTACGGTAGCAGGCTCGAATCCTACCTCGTGCATGGATATTTGTGATGTCCCCCCCCCCCCTCCCCCATGGTCACGGCTGAGGCTAATTTCCACTACTCTCAACATTTTATGTCTACACCCATACTCCGCTACCCACCTTACTGTGTGTGATGGAGGGATCTTTCTGTAGAACAGTTCAAAATAACTTGCCTTACGTGCAGGAGCGTTAGTAATTAGGGGGCCTCGACCCCTGCACGTAAATTAGGGCCTTTTCTTCCTCACCTATGCCTGTGCTTCCGTTTCTCGACTCCTCAAAATGTGGCCTTCATCTCTTATTTGAGATGAGACACAGGTCTTTGGAAGTAGAACGTACTTAATGATTACTGGGTGTCACAGAAATACTTTTGAACACTTTATTTGACACTCAGCAGCCAGACATAAATACAACCTCGTTGAACAGTTGTACTGTGCTGTACCACATCAGTGTTAGTGCTCATTACTTTGAAACGTCCCCTTTGAAAAATTATTCAATTACTGTGCTGATAAACCTCATACGTTGTTTGATTTTCAAATAGATGAGCAAAACTGAACGTACTCACACATTTCTCTCTTTACTTATTCTGATCATCACTAAACTGACACACAATATTCTTAGCGCAACGCAATCTGACTTTCAAAAAATCCCTACAAAAGAATGGCCCTGACTAACAATAACCTATACCTTTCAAGAATCACTTCCCTCACAAAAATCTTCTGCTACAATACAGCGAGCTCCATTACTGCCAGCTAAATAAAAGATTCTAACTACTGAAGGCACTGATAGGCATACTTAGCAATTGAAAGATTTTGATAGAGAACAAACAATGTATTTACCTTAATAGTGTTCAAAAGTCATAATATCTATATCAGTTCATGACACCCAGTCTTACAAATTTACTGTCTCTGATGGACACACGTCCAGATCATCCGCTCTCAAAACTCCGCCATCTCCCACCCACATCCACCACTGCTGGCGGCTCTCCTCCAACTGCGCAACGCCACGCGCTGTTCACATCCAACTGACCAACACTACAGTAGTGAATATTCCAACAATGCCAACCAAACAGACTGCACACAGCACAGCCAGTGATTTTCATACAGAGCGCTACGTGGCGTTACCAACATAAAAACCAGAACAGCCTACTTACAACTTTTAGTGTATTTAACTTGATACCTTAAAAATGTGCGCTAATGTTTGACCACGCTTGAGAAACTACTAAAGATCACTTCAAGATACAATCACATTAAACTAGCAAGCTTCGCAAACATATATGAAACAGCAGCATCAAATGTGTAAAGAACGAACACAGAAATCCTTAAAAAAGCCAGTAACCAAATAGCGAAAATCCACAAAAAAGTAACAAATGTTGGAACACAGAAGTACAAGTGATCTAAGTACATTAATTCCAGTTACCGACTGCAGTATTAGTTACTTTTTCGCTGCAGTTCAGAGAGGAATCGCGATGGCCGCGGTGGTCTCGCGGTCCTAGACGCGCAGTCCGGACCCGTTCGACTGCTACGGTCGCAGGTTCGAATCCTGCCTCGGGCATGGATGTGTGTGATGTCCTTAGGTTAGTTAGGTTTAAGTAGTTCTAAGTTCTAGGGGACTGATGACCACAGCAGTTGAGTCGCATAGTGCTCAGAGCCATTTGAACCATTTGAACCATCATAGAGGAATCACAAGTGTTGAAATCTTATTACATTTTAGGGCACACATATACTGCAAAAATGCTCTAAATAATGAATCGTGCAATGGCTGTAATCGGTAACAAGACTTATAGTTACCAATTCTAATATTTATCATTTTTGTCGCAGTTGTTCAGAGAGCAATTACAAACGCAAAGGCCTTCTACATTTCAGCATATCCACCTGGCGGGAAAACAATCTAAATAATGAACCAGGGAATCGGTATCTAGAATCGACCTATATAGAAGATCAACTCTAGTTACCGATTTCGATGGTTCATAATTTGGGACATGTTTGCAGTAAGTGTGTGAAGTCGATTTCCGTACGATTTCTAGAGTTCTTATTGATCTCTGAGCTGTTGCGAAAAATTAACAAATGTTTTAGATACCGAGTCCAAATAGGGAAGAGAGTAATACCAAACGCAGAAACCCTGTAACAGTTATCCAAGACACTTGCTGCAAAAACGGTCTACATAGCAAACGGTAGGTTGGTTGTAATCGGTAACTAGAATTAGCCAAATAGGTCAATTCTAGTTACCGATTCCAATATTTGTCACTTTTGCGCTCTAGTTGAGAGAGCAATCACATACGCAGCCATACTACATTTCATTTTACATACCAGCAGGAAAAACGATCTAAGTAGTGAACCACGGAATATTTGTTACTTTTTGTGAATTTTTGTTCCTTGTCTACTGGCTTTTCTTTTAGGATTTCTGTACCGGTTTGTCCACGTTGCACGCTATTTTTCCTTTTTTATTTGATATATATTATTTCTTTAATTTTCCCGTTGTTGTACTACATTTTAGTTTCTCCCCACCTAAAATTCCACTTTTCCGCTGTAGTCCCCTTCTATTCCATAATTATTATTAAAAATCAGGGCTATTTCACAATGTTACGACCTTACCGTGCGCTATATTGTAATGGATTGAAAGGCTTTCTGTACTTTTATTACTCATATAAATTAAGATAATTTATTTCAGACCTATATAGTTCTCTTATCGTATCGTTTATATTCGCTACATTCAGCTGTTTTCGGTATAATTAGTGGTTAAGTAATTAATCACGAGAACAACGACTGTTATTTTATCGTATGCTACATTGGTTTGTTAAGGAATATGCTCATGTGCTTTCAGAAACTGCCGCATCTACGCGTTAGGTATGACCAAATGGTTCAAATGGCTCTAAGCACTATGGGTGCTTCTGAGGTCATCAGTCCCCTAAAACGTAGAACTACTTAAACCTAATTAACCTAAGGACATCACACACATCCATGCCCGAGGCAGGATTCGAACCTGAAACCGTAGCAGTCGCACGGTTCCGGACTGAAGCGCCTAGAACCGCTCGGCCATCGTTCCCGGCGGAAACACTTCGATCAGCTGTGGAATATGCTGTTTCTCGATTTCAACTTGTTGCCGAAAACAGTAGACAGCATATTGATCATGTTTTGCGCTAGTCAGATGGAAATTGGTAATCCGATTTGATTTTGATTGACGCTTTTTATGAGGTTTTTAGCCTCAGGACAATTAAAAACCGATTTTTCACATGCGATGTGATATGACCTTGCCGTGGTTGAAGGGCTTACGTAACTAACAGTATCACACCTGTACACCCATGCACACTGAGTAGTACAGTTTGTTTAACTTCCAACGTACACCTTAGGCACTTTCGTATGATTTATTTGTCATTTGTAGTCGACAATTATTAAATTATGACGCTTACAGCGCCATGTATTGCTACAGTTTGTAATTATTTATTTTTCTTCTGCCATACGTTTTCTTCCCGATAATATTCCTTCCAAACTTCATTCTGACTAATGGTGATATTTCTACAGCGGTTTGAAAGTTTAATTATAATCACGAAACCGAAAAGGTGTATTGCACAAGGTGGAATTCTTCGTTCTATTTTCGTTGCAAGCACGGACATAAGAAGAACTGCAACACGACAAGATGATTATGGTTCAAGTGGCTCTGAGCAATACGGGACTTAACTTCTGAGGTCATCAGTCCCCTAGAACTTAGAACTATTTAAACCTAACTAACCTAAGGGCATCACAGACATCCATGCCTGAGACCGTAGCGGTCGCGCGGTTGCAGACTGTAGCGCCTAGAACCGCTCGGCCACCCCGGCCGACCAAGATGATTATAATCACCTTGTATATTTAAAATATGCACCGTATGTCAGTCTGGAAGTTTACTCGAGTATCATGAATAAATATGAAGTAAATCGGCCAAGAACTTTTGGAGACCTTTGGTAACAGTTAAACTACAACTAGTCTTTATATAGTGGTATAGATTACCGCTATGCCAGAAGTCGTCCTGCCGCAGGTGCTTTGTGCCACCCGTCAGAAACCAGGGTGGGTCGATAGTTCCGTACTAAAGGCACACGCCTAAATTTGTGGGACGGGAACGTCAGAGAGTAGCAGTACAGTGATGAGTTCTCGGGTCCCACCAGAAGACGGGCCTGGCGATTGTAGGGAGCCGCACGTCCCCACGGTGGCGGGTTGCAGGGCGCTGCCTGCTTGAGCCCCGACCGTGCCGGCCGGCGCCTGCCACCGGCGCTTCATTAAAAAATGAAGCTAATTACGGCGGCCAGACACCAACCCCGCCGACCCCTAATAGAACGCGCCCTGGCGGTGGCGGTGGCGGCGGCGGCGGGGCCGCGCTGATGCGTATTGATCCCGCCGCGCACAGCCAGACACCCCTTTCGCCGCTGCTCACCTGTCAGTCTGCACACAGCCAGCCAGTCAGCTCACCCCGCGCGCCGGAGCCTCACTTTCTCTCTCACTGCTGCACTTTATACTTTCCTTTACCTACCCGTCTCTCAGTCTGTCTCTCTCTACCTGACAACATAATGGGCCCGCTGCTGTTTTCCCTATGGAAACAAAAAGTGCGTTACTTGCGAAACCCTGCTGCGTAAACTTACTGAACCGGTATTCGAGTGACACTATGCGAACTTTCTGCTGCCAACTCCGAAATTGATTTATTTATTCATTCAGGCACACTTTCTTTATGTTACAAATAAAATTACACTATTGGCCATTAAAATTGCTATACCGCGAAAATAACGTGCTACACACGCGAAATTTAACCGACAGGAAGAAGATGCTGTCATATGCAAATGATTAGCTTTTCAGAGCAGTCACACAAGGTTGGTGCCGGTGGCGACACCTACAACGTACTGACATGAGGAAAGTTTCCAACCGATTTCTCATACACAAACAGCAGTTGACGAGCGTTTCCTGGTTAAACGTTGTTGTGATGCCTCGTGTAAAGACGAGAAATGCGTACCATCACGTTTCCCACTTTGATAAATGTCGGAATGTAGCCTATCGCGATTGCGGTTTATCGTATCGCGACATTGTTGCTCGCGTTGGTCGAGATCCAGCAGAATATGGAATCGGTGGGTTCAGGATGGTAATACGGAACGCCTTGCTGGATCCCAACGGCCTCGTATCACTAGCAGTCGAGATGACAGGCATCTTATCCGCATGGCTGTAACGGATAGTGCAGCCAAGTCTCGATCCATGAGTCAACATATGGAGACGATTGCAAGATGACAACCATGTGCACGAACAGTTCGACGACGTTTGCAGCAGCATGGACTATCAGCACGGAGACCGTGGCTGCGGTTACCCTTCACGCTTCATCACAGACAGGAGCGCCTGCGATGGTGTACTCAACGACGAACCTGGGTGCATGAATGCCAAAAAGCCATTTTTTCGGATGAATCCAGGTTCTGTTTACAGCCATTGGTTACACGTTTCGGTCATGTCTTGTTCGCATTGACGGCACATTGAACAGTGGACGTTACAATTCAGGTGTGTTACGACCAGTGACTCTACCCTTCATTCGATCCCTGCGAAACCCTACATTTCCGTAGGATAATGCACGACCGCATGTTGCAAGTCCTGTACGGGCCTTTCTGGATACAGCAAATGTTCGTCTGCTGCCCTGGCCAGCACGTTCTCCAGATCTCTCACCAATTGAAAACGTCTGGTCAATGGTGGCCGAGCAACTGGCTCGTCACAATACGCCAGTCAACACTCTTGATGAACTGTGGTATCGTGTTGAAGCTGCCTAGGCAGCTGTGCCTGTACACGCCATTCAAGCTCTGATTGACTCAATTCCCAGGCGTATCTTGGCTGATATTACGGCCAGAGGTGATTGTTCTGGGTTCTGATTTCTCAGGATCTATGCACCCAAACTGCGTGAAAATGTAATGACATGTCAGTTCTAGTATGGTATATTTGTCCAATGAATACCCGTTTATCATTTGCATTTCTTCTTGGTGTAGTAATTTTAATGGCCAGTAGTATAATAACAATGATACTAAAGTAAAGTGAGACCGCAGACAAAGAGGGAAGCAGGTGCGGGGCTACCGTAAGACCAGGTGTGGGGGTATGATAAGAAAAGAATTGCAGGCATCCTCCCGCTCGGTAAATATGCCGTGGGGGCAGAGTAGGCAGGGGTCAACACGCGAGGCCTGCCTACGCTGTCCGCGGCATCACCACCGGGAAGAAGCACCCGGGAGGAGGGCAGAAGCCAAGGAGGAGGGGACAGTAGAGTTGGGGAATGACCAGCGCGCTCTGGCATAGCGCATCAAAGAAAGGGGCGCGTGTCCATGCAGTTACTCCGCTGTGGGTTACGATATAGAAATGTAGCGCGGAGAGTCTCACATGTCAGCAGGGAGGGGAGGTGGAGTCCTCCGAGTGTGGCACCATCCCGCTATCCAGCTGAAGAGGGTGACGTAAAGATCGCGCGAAGGTACTTGGCGAAGAATGTGCGGTAGTGCGGTCGGGGCTCGATTTCATTGTGGGTGGTTTGTAAGTACTGCCAGAAGTCCAGGCACCACTCAGCCATGGAGGCGGACACTGTAATGATAGCAACTGCGTGTGGCTCAATGATCTGGTGCACATCTTTCAATTGGACGTCACTTCGGCGACTTGTGTATCCATAACCACGGGATCTAATGCCTGACGTTGATTCCGAAACTTGTGATGGTCCTGGTGATTTCTTACATCGTTGAAACGTGAAAGCTCGGTTTGAAATGTAGACTGAAGAATCCGTAGGCAGACCTGTGTTCGATACCACGACTTTTCTTTTTTCAGGTATGCTCCTTACCGCTGGACCCCCACGACCGACTTCAGAGTACTGAACTAAGCATAGAATTTCTATCTCACTAAGCTTTCTTATTACTGTTTCTACTACTGTCACCCAAAGGATTATATGGTTACCTGTTGGCTACTCAACACGTGCGAGAGACATTCAATAAGTAATGCGACACATATTTTTACGAAAGAAGGTTGATTTTATTCAGGTTTCCAATACACCTCACTATTATTCACTCTTTTGGTTACAAAACCCTATTTTTCAAAGTCCTTTCAGTGCGACTGCCTTATGCCACGTCACTGGGAGGGTTTGTATGCTAGCATGATATCACTCCACTCGTCGGTGTCGGAGGCAACATCTTGCTGCATCAATAACCTATCCGTCATGCACATACCGTACTGCTTTCTGCGGATTGCACGCTTCATGGCACCAAATAAATTGAAGTAGGAAGGTGAGAGATCCGGGCAGTAGGGTGGATAAGGAAGTGCAGTCCAGTGAAGTTTCGTGAGATCCTCTCTGTTCGCAGACTTGTGTGTGGCCTTGCGTTGTCATAGAGAATTAGAAGTTCGTTTGCATTTTTGTGGAAGCGAACACACTGTAGTCATTTCTTCAATTTCCTGGAGGTAGCACAATGCATTTTCAAACTGACCTTTGCACCATGAGGGTTGACACCAAAGAGATTAACCCCTTCAAGGTTCCAGAAGACCGTCGCCATGAATTTACCAGGTGAGGGTGCGGCATTTAAATTCTTCTGCGGTGGAAAGGTGACCTGACGCCACTCCATGAATTAAATTACAATGAAATGAACACCCTTAGTCGCTTACAAGCGTTGACATACGTCAACGGGGACAGATGAAAATGTATACACCGACCAGGACTCGAACCCGGGATCTCCTGCTCACATGGCAGACGCTCCACCCATCTGAGCCACCGAGGACACAGAAGATAGCGCGACTGCAGGGATTTATCTCTGGCACGCCTCCCGCGAAACCCACATTCTCCATGAATTGCCGTTTTGTTTCCAGATCGAAAAACTTTACAATCAGCCTCGTAAGCAATTTTGCACAGAAGGTCCTTCGTTGCTCTTTATGGTCTTCTGTTAGCGGCGAGGAACCTAGCGGCCTCACACCTTTGAATACCCCAACTGATAGACGAGTGTGGTCAACACTGCCAACAGAGATGTCCAGCTGAACTGCGAGGTGTTTGACTGTGATCGAACGATCACCTTCAGTGAGAGTGTCGGCGCGTTCCAACACCGCAGGAGTCAATGCTGTATGCAGCTGGGCGGCGTGCTGTTGAGTGGACAAGTTTGTGCGACCTTGTTGCAACGATGACAGACGCCTCGCTCAAGGACTCATCGTGCTTTTGTTCACTGCCAGACATTTTGCAAATACCAATGAATATCTACGATGCTCTGATTTACCTCCAAAAGAAACTCGATGACATCTCTGTACTTTGAGAGCATTTCGGTTAGACTCCATTTTGAAGACTGCCGACAACCATCGGAACTTCATGAAATTGTGGTCGCTGAAGCGAGAATACTCGGCGATGTCCCAACAAAAAATTCCGCAATATTTGAATCGAAATTTGCCTAGAAAAAATATGGAGTATTACTTACTGAACGCCTCTCCTAGTCATCCTATGACACCTTCCTCCAATTTCAGTTGGATGTTACTTTACTGTGACTGAAAAAGAGCCGATACGATAATGCAGTGCCTGTGTTTGTAGGATTCCTATGTTCCTTCGGAGCTGCATGCATGTGCGAAAGGAGGAGGGCCACGGCGACTACAGGAAATGTATGCATGAGTGTCCGAAGGGAGATTGCGCCGTACTTGTAACAAACACAGGCACTGAAATACCGTATTTATCCGCAGATACCGGGCTAGCGACTCTCGATTAAACTGTCTTACCTGTAAGGGAATTACGGTATGTGCACGAGTGCTGGTTAATGGCGTATGGACACGTGGAAATTTGGGTCTGGGCGTGAAGCGTGCACGGAGAGCCGAAGTTCTCGCAACAACTGGGAAATCCGGCTTCGAGTTCCGGTCTGGCACAAATGTTGAATGTCGTCATTCCATCCTAGAGTTGGAGGATGCCCACATTCGCAACAGCGAATTGATTTTCTGTACGAAAAGAGCCATTAGTTTTCGTTGTTTCAATCGATTTTGACTAATTTTACTACTGCTATTGGTGCTATTACAACAGCACAAAGTACTAGTACAATAATAAACAAAGCAACTATTCGAAGCATTAAAGGCCAATTCCCACTGCCACTACCTGAATTTTTCTACAGCATCTACTACTATTACTACTGAAACTACTAACAGTAAAACTAACACTTCCACTACGATTACTTGTGTAATTTTACGGTCGCTTACGCTCAGAGAACAGTTAAAATGTATACTGCATTGTATAGCTTGAGTCTCTCTCGTCCCAGTCGTCTGAGATGGGTACATACCAATTTTACTATTATCGCAATGGACCTAGTTTTTCTTTACGTTCTGTAGCATATCGGCATCGCTGTCTGCTCCCGCTATAACTCGCTGCATCCAGACAGTATTACGACGCACAGAGGCTTATCTTTCACTATTCCTGCTAACGTGTTTTAGGAACTATAAGACCCACTTTCTTCGTCGAAAAATTGTTTCCAAAATTGATGTAGTCTTATGCTCGAAATGAATACAAAACTTCACGCAAGTCTTAAAAATGGCCATATATTCGATGACGCGGGAAACCTATCTATAGCTGGCAACACCGGATTGAACTGGCAGCAGCAGTGCACCGATGCGACGAACACGAGTTGCGGGTTCACAAGCCTGCTAACACTGCCCCCATTCCAACGCGCCATCACAAGCCCAACGCTGTCTAGCTTCTGATCCGTCACTGTAGTCTACGCTGTAAGTGAACTTTAGTTGAAAGTGGTTTGTGTTATCGGTATCAGCAAAATATTTTTGCTACTAGCTAGTTTCGTAACGGAAAAAAATAAAAGGTATTCATATGATGCGGGCTATAAATTGAAAGTAATTGTATGTGCAGAAAAGCTTTAAAACAAAGCAGATGAGCAGCCAGCATTTCGGCCCTCCACCAACGGCCTAATAAAGAAGAACTGGTAAAAATGAGAAAGACTAATGAGAAAATAGATGAAAATGACCAAAACTAGAAAATGGAATAGGAAAATGGCATATTGGAAGGAATTCAAGGACACCATCAAAATGGCGTTTGACTTAATACAAAAATGAATCAAATACGTGCTCGTAAGCTAGTGCTACACTGGAACTTGACAGACTTTAAGAGTCCGCAGCTCGTGGTCGTGCGGTAGCGTTCTCGCTTCCCACGTCCGGGTTTCCGGGTTCGATTCCCCGCGGGGTCAGGGATTTCCTCTGCCTCGTCATGACTGGGTGTTGTGTGATGTCCTTAGGTTAGTTAGGTTTACGTAGTTCTAAGTTATAGGGGACTATTGACCATAGATGTAGAGTCCCATAGTGCTCAGAGCCATTTGAACCATTATTGAACAGACTTTAAGAGTGGAGTTGGTTGGTGCTACATGTTTACGAAGCTTCGTGGACTTAGCGTGCGAACCAAAACCAAAATACATCAGAAAATGCCACAAGAGAATGAAGAGAAAAATTGTCTTTTCACCGCTTAATTATTCAACATCGAAAGAAAACAAATGTGGAACTAAGCCAAATAGCGAACATGGACGAAACTCCTGTGACATTAGATGTGTCGAGTAAATGGTGTCGTGAAAGGTGTTGAAACTGCAACTATAAAAACAAGTGGACATGAAAAAATGCTCTCCACTGTTGTCCTTTCATGTTGTGCTGAAGGTACTTAATCTAATGATCATTTTCAAGCGCAAAACAATGCCAAATCCTACTGAGATACCGGCAGGTGGACATGAAAAAATGCTCTCCACTGTTGTCCTTTCATGTTGTGCTGAAGGTACTTAATCTAATGATCATTTTCAAGCGCAAAACAATGCCAAATCCTACTGAGATACCGGCAGGTTGGTTTTGTCCACTTACATGACAAACGTTGTATGGACGATGCTGTGTGAAATTATGTATAACGGAGTGTCGGAGAGAAGCAAAGGTGCTTTATTGAAGCAGAGTTCTCTTCTTGTGCTGGATCAGTTTAGTAGTCATGTGATAGAGAAAGTGAGACAGGGAAATACAGAGCTCGTTGTTATTCCCGGAGAACTTACTTCACAACTGCTATCTCTTAATGTCTCAATAAATAAACCATTTAAAGTGTATACGAGACAGGAATGGAACAAATTGATGATGCGTGTAACAGGACATGAATTTACGCTGAAGGGAGCTTTTAAACGATCTACAATCAAACAAAAGTATCAGTGGATAAAGCAGTAGTGGTCTAGAGTGAAACAAAATATTATTTTTAAATCTTTCAGGAAGTGAGGCATAAATAAGCCCTCGATGCTAGTGAAAACCATCTTATGTATGAAGAACACAAAGAGGAAGAAGAAGAAGAAGAAGAAGAAGAGTCAGACAACAATATTCAGGGATTTTAAAGCTCAATTCAGTTTTGTAAACTAAGAATTTTTTTTAGTCTGGCTTTGCAATCTGATAAGTAAAATGGTGAAAATGTTATTTAAAAAACTGTTTGGTAATTAAGGTGCGTCTTATAGTCTGTAGCGTGTTATAGTCCGTAAAGTACGGTGATTCTTCTGGGATACGCTTGTAACCACAGCCGTTCACTCTTCACTTGCTGGGCCAAATGACTATATAGTCATCGAGCTTCGTTCACATTCCCTTGCCTTGTCTACAGGCCTCAATCATCTCCACTCTTGTGCCGATGACTATAGCGACGCCTTGCCTTTTCTAAGAGAGCATCAGATAGGAGGTTTAATTGAAGTCTTGTTTTATTTTAATTACGTTGTAAACAGTTTCACCACTTAAAGCATGTCTAGTGGTCCATGCTATAACTTCCACTAGGGGACTTTGCCTTAGCCCATGATCTGGGCTGCCTATTTCACCACAGTCACAGATTATCTTTGCCTTCCTACCAATTCCGTTCAGAAATGTAGAATACTGACGTGTGCACTGTTTCAATATCTAATCGAAAGATGGACGTAACTTCTTTGCTTGTTGCTAAGCAACGGCCTGTTCCGCGCCTTGCCGGAGGCCGTGCACAGACACTACACACTGACTTAGCGGCGGTCGTGATGAGCTTGCTCTCAGTCGCTGACCACCGGTAATTGGAGGATGGTAGTCCAACAGCAGTTACGACAGTTATGTGGGACATGCATGGTTGCAAGCAACCGCCAGTTGAAAAACCTCTTTGAGTATGTTGCTGGTCTGGCAGTTTACTTTCCTGAGAATCATGTCGCTCGGATTTGATGGAAGACAGCCGCGGGGTTTCGGCTGCTGTTTGGTGTCTGTAGAAACCACAGGCAAAGTGAAATGGCTTAGCTGTACAGACTTGTTTGGTGAGTAACTTAAAGTGTAGACCATACAAGCTGTTATTCGGTGCAACGATGGTGCTTCAGGAATGTTTACACTCTATGTTTTATGCTTGAGTTAACCCTGGTGTTATTTGAAAGGAGTTTACAGGTCGCGCTACCATACATTGACAATTTTGTTGTCACTATTAATCCTGTCTATTGGCTGTGAGCCTTCTTGATAATTTCTCAATATTCTATGAGTGGCTTGTGTAATATATTGTTTACTCTGCGTAAATGCAAGTTCAATTTCCTGTCTTAGTTGACGCCTTGTGGCCATTCTCGCTCAAATTGTACTTAAACACTCTTTTATGTAATTAGCTCCAGTAATCTCCATTTAATATCGAGCTATATATGCTAAAATTTTCTGTCCGTCCGTTTCAGAGATATTCCTGTCTAACATGTTCGAGGCTTCGACTCCAGTTTGTAATTTATCAGTATTACTAGTGCTGACTTTGCTACTCAGGACTAATTTTACTACATGTTGTTGAAACCAGCTGGGCGTTCTTCTTTAAATTTTATTTATACGTCTCTTATCGTTACTCATTTCTCCCAGTGTTGTTTTAATAGATGCTCCTTATCTGCTCTGATCTAATAACTAAATCTTTATTGATACTGTTGTGACCTTCAGTCCGTATACTGGTTTGATACACCTTTTCACGCCACTCTATCGTGTGCAACCATCTCCATCTTTATTCATATTGGATTTGTTATCAGCAGCACTTATTAACTGAAATTTTCTGTCTCCTTGTGAGTTCATACTGTGCCCTCTTTGAACTATGTTGAAACAGAACCAGCGGAGTGGGGTGAAACTCAATGGTTTGATATCTCAATTTAAATCGCTCAGTCTCTAATTCTAAAATTGTATTATTTACTTACTTGCATTTTAGTTTCTCGGACTTTACATAATAACCTTTCATAAATAAAATTGCATTTTTCGGTCTAGAAGCTACATTTTTGTGACCTGGCAGCTTACCATTCCCACCTCTTCACTTTCTATATTGTTTCAGATGTGGCCCATGTCCAAAAACGTAGTCCCCTACTTGGCTAAAAACATGTTATCTGATTCCTTTTCTTTACATCAGAAAGGAGCTGATACGTTCTCCTTCTTCTGTCTAAGGAACTTCACATGTACTGCCATTTTACAATTATTAAATTTTGTATTGCTAAAACATTTGTTGCTGATACCCCAAGAGTTTCTCTTATTTCTTGCTATTTTTCGTTCTTGAGCCAGCCGATGGCAGCCCTTTTCCTTATTTGTATGTACAGGGTATGCACTTTCATTAATATAGGTAGGACGTCTGTAGATGTAGTGCCGAAGCATTCACAGCAACATAGCACAGTTCCTATCTGTACTTTTCTCACTGCAACAGCAGATCTGGGCGGCCGCCTTCAGGTCATCTGAATAAGTGAAGACAGGTTTAATTATGTACAGAGGGTTACTGCCATTTTTCCTTCACTCAGTATGTGGATGGAATAGGACGCCAAATTGGTTCAAATGGTTCAAATGGCGTTGAGCACTATGGGACTCAACTTCTGAGGCCATTAGTCCCCTAGAACTTAGAACTACTTAAACCTAACTAACCTAAGGACATCACACACATCCTTGCCCGAGGCAGGATTCGAACCTGCGACCGTAGCAGTCACGCGGTTCCAGACTGCAGCGCCTAGAAACGCACGGCCACTTCGGGCGGCGCCAAATTGGTAATAACAATACAATGTATACTACCATAAAGTCTCCACAGTGCTGATACACAGCACGAAAACAGTATTCTCTGCTGTGAACGTACACTGGTTGCCATTGAAAATTCAAGACCATGAATGTGAAATTAGCATGAAATAGAATATACGCCTGTGTATCCAAATGATTATAATTTGAGGGCAATCACACAAAGCAGGTGCCATGTCCATGCCTACACAGTGACTGTGTCTGTGTGTCTGACTATGATGTGGACGATCCAGGATAGATTCCCCGTACTGCCAAGAATTTTTCCCTGGGAGGCGGGGGGGGGGGGGGGGGGGTTGATGGAACAGGTTGCATCCCAGCGTCATGATGCCATCTGAGGGTCCACTTGACGGAGCAGCAATGATTCCAAGTTGCAAGAACTGACAACAGCTTGGAGAGCGGTGTACTGACCACATGCCCCTCCATACTGCATCTGAATACCGACATTGGCAGAGAATGACACTGCGGTCCGTCGGCGCAGATTGGGCCGCCAGAGCCAATAGACGGCACTTAAGCTTTTCAGAGTCTGCAGGCAGGTCTAACAGACTAAAACCATCTACGTTTTGTGTGAGGAAAGATTACAGTGCAGGTTCTAGTTCAGAAATCGCATGTAAACATCGTTTGTTTGTGAGAAGATAAGGTTATGCCTCGTTTAAGAAGGAGAAAACCTACTAGCACCCCTCAGAATCGCGCAGAAGCAGCAAGGTGGTCTGTCAAACCTGCTATTTGTCACTCCGTGATATCGCTTACGCGATGGTCGAGATCTTATGACTGTTACAATATTGAAGAGCTTAGGGGGCCATAATGCCATACCGTAAACCAATGGCCAAACGTGACTGGCTCCCGAAAGGACAGACATTTCTTTTGCTTTGCTGTGCAAGATTAAACAGCCAGGTCAAGTAATTATAGTCACTAATGTGGGCTTGTGTGCAGGAACCATCCACTCAAGACAATGTTGTGATACGTCGAGTACTAGAGGCTGTCAGCATGGCGACCACTCCTCTGCAGCTAACCCTTGATGCAGCAGCAGCAACAGGAGAGAGAGAGAGAGAGAGAGAGAGAGAGAGAGAGAGAGAGAGAGAGAGATGCAGTAACAACAATGATGTACATTGACAACAATGGACCAATGGTTGGTGCTACTTTCTCTTTTGCGTACAGTGGCAGCTCTGGACACAGCGGTGGCGTCACTTCGTCTCTTGCGAACAGCGACTATACTAGACAGAGAAATAGCATCACTGTGTATTTTCAGAACTGGCGCACTTCAGCGTATCTTGTCACAATGTGTGTATGGGGGCGAAAAGAAGCATGGACAGTGCTGGATTTTATTCGGCATCGTCATACGGAAGCAGTGGCTGGAGTGATGGTACGGTGTGCCACCGGGAACTCAGATGGATCACTTCTTTCTAGCATAGGTGATAATGTGCACAGCAGCGGTTACTTTGCCAACGTGTTACGGTCGTTGACTGTGCCCTAATTTCGAGGTTTCCATGACGTTCCCTTTGTACAAGATAACTCAAGACCGCATGTGGGTTGCACTGTCCTGAATTACTTCGATACTTCTTCGACTTATGCCCTGGCCAGCACAAACCTCCGGAGTAGGGTCCGCGCAATCCGTGACATGGCGCCTGAAACCATGCGGCCACTACGTGCGGCTTTTTGATCTCTCACCGACTGAAAACATCTAGCCGTGGGTTGCCGAGAGATCAGTACGTCACACTCGTCAGCCACTCTGATTGATCACCACTGGCATGGCGTTGAAGCAGCGTTGAGTGACATTACCACATTCACCACTGAAGCTAAGCTCGACTCACATCCGCACCAAGTCACTGTTGCTAATGGATTGCGGTCTACGCTGCGTACTAAATTTCGCTGCTGAATCACTTACAGATTTAAGCATGTATTCTTCCTTCGATACTGCTTCTGCATAATTAGTAAAATTTCACTATCATTCGTGGTGTTGCAGTTTTATTGGGTAACTGTGTACGTATCGAAATGAAAGGGATACATTTTTTATGGAAGTTTAACGTCTTCAGTCGTGTTGAAGTCGACGAGTGACATAGCACGTTATTTACATTTACACGAGATAATTGATGCAGTTGTTGCTAAGTCAACTTTGTTTATGCTGTGCAAGTAGTCCTTCGTGGACTGAGGACAATCTTGGTGGAGCGTGTACCGATTAAAATTTCATTTCCTTACCGCTCACGGAAATGCCGGAAGCTGTGCGAAACTAGTTGGTGAGGGTGGGGGGAGGGGCAGTGGGGGAAATTTTCATCACAATGAGAGGCAACGCCAAAGCAGGTGGGCTTTCACGGCTGAATTTAATTACGGCCCGAAGCGGTGCGAGTTATTAAAAAGAAGCGGCCGGCGACGCGCCCACGCCGCCTTGGCTAAACTTGTCTGCGATGGACTGCGGGCCCGGCGCCCGTGCTACAAGACACGATTAATTAAATTTAATTAAAGCTCGGACGGCGGGCAGGCGTAGGAATAAACAGCTGTCCGCTTGCGAGCTCCTCGCTCCGCACCTCCCACGAGCCTTACATTACTCCGAGTCGCTGCTGTTGCTCCGGCAACGACGACTGCATTTCGTCGTCTCTGACGCACCGCTCCTCGTTAGTTCCCGTAGCCATTCACTCTTAACAGGTTTCTCTCCATTAGTTACCGGCCCAGAGCACCATTCGTGGTCCATTTGTGTTGTTCCTCCCACTGTTCGGAAAGGCGCTGGCGCAATTGCTGGTGGCCAGAGGCGTCGTGAGGGAGATGAATCACCCCATCCTTCCTTCCCTTCGCCCACCCTCTCCCCCGGCAGAAAATAAACAAATTTTAGGAAAAACATACACTACTTTGCAAATATCGCAGATAAATTTCGGAGTACAATGTAGCAAGATAAATTTCAGAGAAAAACGGAGTCTCGAAAATGGCGAGCAGTTCTAAAAGCTACGAGATATGTGAAGACGAGCTACAAAAAGCAGTATACAAACTGCATCAGTTAGGGAAAAAGAGAATATAACCTTAGTGTATCAGTGAAGAAAACTATAGTAATTACAAATAGTAATAGATAATACCCTATTTGAGCCGATCTCTATCTTTAGTTCTGTAGGATGTGATCTAACTGACCTAAGGACATCACACACATCCATGCCTAGGCAGGATTCGAACCTACGACCGTAGCAGTCGCGCAGTTCCAGACTGTAGCGCCTAGAACCGCTCGGCCAACCCGGCCCTCCATTTGGAACAAATTTTGGAGGTCACGATGAAAAATGTAATAATATATTTCGTTTGTTATGTCAGTAACCTAAATAAGTGTCTTTAAAGAATGAGATTTTCACTCTGCAGCGGAGTGTGCGCTGATATGAAACGTCCTGGCAGATTAAAACTGTGTGCCAGACCGAGACTCGAACTTGGGACCTTTGTCTTTCTTGGGCAAGTTCTCTACCATCTGAGCTACCCAAGCGCGACTCACGCCCCGTCCTCACAGCTTTACTTCTGACAGTGTCTTTAACTCTGTTCCGCCAGAACACGGGGCCAAATGGACTCCTTTCCACTTGTTTTCACTTTCTTCGACGACACATCTTACAAGTAAGCTGGGCTTCGTATCTATCTGTATCTGCGTCGGCACACGAGTTACGAGCCCACTACTTGCATTGCTTCCTGAAGTTTAAGTCAGGATGGCGAGCCAGAAATCGAAGGACTCAATTTCTCTAACCATTTTCGTTTCGTTGTGAAGTGGCTGCAGACATCCGTTTCGTTATGCGAGTTGATACGCTAATCTATGCAGTTCTTTCATAGTTATACCAAAACGCTATTTCTGCAGACCCTTAAGGCTTTTGACAAGTTCTAACTCTTGCTCCTTATTGAAAACATACTGACATTTTCCACAGATTTTGTCAATTGTTGAAAAAAGGGATTGTCTTTTTCCATTTTTACTTATGGTTTTAAAGTATTCAAAGACATGACAAAAAGTTTCGATGCTTTTTCGTTTGTCATCGTTTTATTAATTACCGTTTCAACAGCTTGTTCCACGTATTTCGTGGACCAATTTTGTCTCTCCTTTTTCCATACATATCGACGTATCATATGCAGACAATAAAGGCAAACCATGCAGTACAATTCGTTAAACGAACAATAAAAGGCAACCGGGGAGGAACGAACTATACCAGTACACCATTCCGCCCCAAATGAGAAAATATTCGGTAACCATGGTAAACAATTCTTTTTCCCAACTGCATTGTATTCAAAAACAGCTACGAATATGCTGATTTAAATGGATTAAAAATTAGGCAGACAGACTTTATTGGAAAATGATCCGGAAAGTCATAATATAAGGGATGTTGAAAAAGAAACGAGCCGGCGTCTGGAATGCGCAAACCGATGACAGGAGGGTAATATAGTGGCGTGTGTAACGAGGAGTGGTTCGGACCAGAGCGTGGAAGTTCACAGCCCTTCTCAAGAGGACACGTGTGCACGTCACGTGACAATACAGAGCTAGCAGCAGCAGCATGCATCAATCGTCAAACGCTGTCAGTCGCATTGCAAATAGTGGCATGGAGGCGTCAAAAGAAGAGCAAAGGGGTGTTCTTTGTTTTCTGACAGCGGAAGGAACAGGCGGAACGGACATTCATCGACGAATGTCACAAGTGTACGGTGAACACTGCATGTGCCTTGCAAGGGTCAAGGCAGCACTTCAGAAAAGTGAGTCGTTAGCCGATGATTCACGGTCTGGAGCATCACACTGCATTACTGATGACATACTCCAACCGGTGGATGCACTCATTAACCAGGAATGCCGAGTGACAGTGAAAGCCATAGCCGCCGTGGTCGGATTGAGCGTCGAAAGAGTTCACACCATCATGAACGTACAACTGCACATGCGCAGAGTGTGTGCCCAATGGGTGCCCCACAGCCTTCAACCACACCAGGAAGCATGTGGAATGGCCCACTGTCTTGCTCATCTGCAGCGCTCATGGAATGCTTTCCTAGCACGAGTGGATGCTGTGTAAGGTGTCTGGCAAATCCAACACCTTCCATGAAAACCCTGACATAATAATCAAATCTAATAGTATGTCACATAGCTCCGAATAAATTGTGACATTAAATTAACCAAAGTAATACGAGTAACGAGTGAGCAAATGGAATACCACACACTAACACAAGAATGCCTAAATGCATGTTGTACGTTCCCACCGAGAGGCCGACGCAGTTCCGAGGGGAGAAACGAAGACAGAAGCCGAGAGCAGAACCGTGTTAAGCTAGAAGGCCCTACGATAAGGGACGGACTGAACACCCACGTCGCTAGCCTACCTCTAAGACTACCACCCGCACGTTTTAGCGGGAGACTTTTTCGCGTCTCTGTTACGTCAAGGACGACCCCCCAGCCCATGTTAAAAGATAGAGCCCTCCAGAAGAACAGTATAGATCTTACGATAACGCTAAAAGGACCACACCAGCTGCAGGTTTTAGCGTGAGACTTTTTAGCGTCTCTGTTACGTTGCAAACTTTAAAAACATTGCCCCACCACCAAAAGTATAACGTTTCTCATTGGATAGACAGAATCTTTGTAGGCGGAGCTTAAGGTTAACATTGAGAGCCTGATTGGTCAGATGAAAACACAGCCAGATAGTTTTTTTTAAACCAACTTCGGTAAATTGTAGTATGGAGAAGTTAGAAGAGTTGGTTCCGAGACAGCGAGCTGGATGGCTGCTGCGCCGGCCGCTGCCGCCCTGACGCTGCTTAAACACCGACAAGGTAATGAACGCACGCGATGCCGCATTTTTGTGCGCATAAAGCTTCACTCAGAACTGCAGAAGTATCATCTGTTACACCCCCTTTTTGCGTAATACTAGTGTCGATCGTTAATTAAAACTCATGGTGTTCACATTTGCCACTTGAAGAACAGATCTGAAACGCGATGATTTTTCTTTTATATAGCTTTTGAGAAGCCACATCAGCCACTGCAATTTACGACAAGTTAAATAAGTAATTAAAGATAATTGAGGGTCACTGTAGACCATTTTGATAGTTTTCTCTCTTGTGAAACTTAAATTAAACCGAGATTATAGATGTGATATGGCATAGGTCATCCTTCGATCGCTTGTAGAACTTGGAAACCCATTCAGGGAATATTCGTTCACATATTTCTGGAACGCAGTTTTTACCATCCTGCATTAAAACATTTCCTTTTATCAGTAGTGCAATTTATAAACGATGTTTTGTGAGTAGAATAAAATTTCCAATGGTAAACTTAACTGCTTTTTCGACGTTATTTTACCAGCTAACTAAAAATAGGAAAGCCTTGAACCCTTTCCACTAAATTTAGTTAGTATTAAGATTCTTTTACAGGGAGTGCAGTGGAGCTGACGCTGAGATCATTTAGTATTTGGTTATATCATCACTAGTCTCACTGAACTCTTCTGAATTCTACATGTCATGTGTGGTCTGGCGTCTCCTTACCAGCAACAGGTCCCAGGTTCAAACTAGTTAAGTCCCTAAAAAACACGCTAAGAGCGTCGTTGCGTGAATGTGGTAGGGAGACACGATATAGAACAAACAGACACCACCATGAATGTTTAGAGCTGGAGATGAGTCACGGTGTCATTGCTTCGAACCAGAATCAAAATGACAAAGTCTCCAGTGGAAGCATCCAGGGTCACCACCAACCAAAGCGATCAAATCAAAACAACCAGAAAATCTTACCCGTGGGGTCATTCTGCTCGACGACAATGCAAAGCCTCATATGGCCAACACAGTCACGACACTCCTGCAAAAATTCAAATGGGAGGTTCTCGGCCACCCTCCATATAGTCCGGACTTCCCTCCCTGTGATTACGCTATTTTTGGTCCCCTTAAAAAGGCTCTGAGGGGCAAACGATTCACCTCGGACGACGACGTCCAGCTGTACGTGCGGAACTGGTTAACATCGCAGCCCCGGGAGTTTTATGAGACAGTCATTCACCGCCTTGTGTCACAGTAGGACAAATGTCTCAACAGCCAGGGTCAATAATTGTAAGAAACAGTTACTGGCTTCTGTAATTATGCCTCCGGCTCGTTTCTTTTTGAGCGCCCCTTATTGAACAGCAGACTACGAAAGTCGCTCACGACAGTAGTCACAACCTTACTAAAGCCTAGTAGACGTTGGTTTGTTAAACTTTTGTCAGTCTGAGAGCACTCTAGCACCTCTAGACGAAATTAGACGACCCAGACCGTTCTGCCTCGGTAATAGATTCTGACCCGGTCTCCCATATACAAAATAACATTAACAAATATCAGTCAATATGCGAATGATAAACACAACAGCTACAGCTACAGCTGTATTGCTATATGTGAGTCATGGATCCATAAAAATGATAAAGTAAAATATAACCAACGGAAATGAGCTTTCTCAGGAACTATAGCGATATATTACAACTCAACTAGAGATTTATATTTCTGAAGGAAATAAAACAGTAGAGAAATACCACCTACAAAGAATGAATATAAAGTGAATCCCACTTCACGCCATGCTTTACAGACAAGCGCGTAGGAAGGTTCAGAATTCCACAACTTTTAGACGCTCGGGTAATCTTAGTGCATATTATGACATTTTGAGGGTTTGTCACTATTAGACTTCTTAAATAAATTTGCATTACATGTCTGCTTCTCAAATATTCACGCATTTATAGTGTTATGTATGTCTCAGTTAGTTCTGTGATTTCCTAGACATTATACTAAAGCGATTTAATAATATTATTAAAATCAGAGCCATCTTTGGCATCTTAAAAGTTAGAATGGAAATTTTATTTGATAAGGGGGGATCGAGAATTTGACAGTAACAAACTGTGACCTTACCCCCAGACCTAAATCATGGCGACGCTCGTATTTTCGGGCGAGAGTTTCAACCACCAATGCCCGTAACGCTATGCATTGGAATGCAAAATTTAAGGTCGAACTCACTTTCGCTTGACGTGTCGCTACCAAGTACAATAGCTCAATGATAGAAAGAACTACTGTTGTAAAGTACACAAGGTAACTGAAAAAAGTACGCAACGAGACGAACAGAAATGAATCATTCATAGGCAATAATTATGTTGCAGTCATCGTGATTTATTTGGATATTACGAAAGGCTGGATGTGTTTCTGAGCAGTGGGAGGCATAGTGTAGCACGGGTGCAATGAATTACGAATTTTTGAAGGCGGTATACTCACCGGTCAACGCAACTGTCACGCTGTAGTCTTTGCCTATGAGGATTTTCTCAGGAGTCCATTCGGCCCTGACTTCAATTTTATGGGTGAAAATGTGTGACTGCATCGAACTGGGGAGGTACAGGAACTCATGGGACGAGAGGATACTCTTTGAATGGACTGATGTACCTGTTTCCCTGACATAAATCTCACCGAGCACGTGTGGGTTGTGGTGGGGAAACGCTTTGCAGTACGTCAATATGCACCAACACTCATCCAGCGATCGTCAACCGCGCTAGTGGAGGATGGAACCCCCTATCACAAGAATTCCGTGCCAACCTTAAGTCCAGCACGCGAGCAAGTAGCAGTCACTGCTCGTGGTGACTACACTCCCCACACCATTACATCAGAACGATAATGTTCGAAAATATTCCTGGGTGCATTACTTGTTTCCACCTCTCGCCATGTGAGGCTCCCCGCAGAATCCTACTCAGAAAGAATCTACTCTTATCCGAGAAGAGCAAGCGACCGTACTCGTGTTGATCCAGTCCCTACACTTTTGGCACAATCGCGAACAATGCCGCTGTTGTGCGGGTGCCAATGGAATACAGCGTACTGTTCGTCGGGCAAAGAGACCGCCACCAAGAAGTCGCTAGGCCACTGTGAAACGTGAGATTGTATGCTTGCAATCTACATCTACATGACTACTCTGCAATTCACATTTAAGTGCTTGGCAGAGGGTTCATCGAACCACAATCATACTATCTCTCTACTATTCCACTCCCTGACAGCGCGCGGGAAAAACGAACACCTAAACCTTTCTGTTCGAGCTCTGATTTCTCTTATTTTATTTTGATGATCATTCCTACCTATGTAGGTTGGGCTCAACAAAATATTTTCGCATTCGGAAGAGAAAGTTGGTGAATGAAATTTCGTAAAAAGATCTCGCCGCGACGAAAACCGTCTTTGCTGTAATGACTTCCATCCCAACTCGCGTATATTATCTGCCACACTCTCTCCTCTATTACGTGATAATACAAAACGAGCTGACCTTTTTTGCACCCTTTCGATGTCCTCCGTCAATCCCACCTGGTAAGGATCCCACACCGCGCAGCAATATTCTAACAGAGGACGAACGAGTGTAGTGTAAGCTGTCTGTTTAGTGGACTTGTTGCATCTTCTAAGAGTCCTGCCAATAAAACGCAACCTTTGGCTCGCTTTCCCCACAATATTATCTATGTGGTCTTTAGAACTGAAGTTGTTCGTAATTTTAACACCCAGGTACTTAGTTGAATTGACAACCTTGAGAATTGTACTATTTATCGAGTAATCGAATTCCAACGGATTTCTTTTGGAGCTCATGTGGATCTCCTCACACTTTTCGTTATTTAGCGTCAACTGCCACTTGCCACACCATACAGAAATCTTTTCTAAATCGCTTTGCAACTGGTACTGGTCTTCGGATGACCTTACTAGACGGTAAATTACAGCATCATCTGCTATCAACCTAAGCGAACTGCTCACATTGTCACCCAGGTCATTTATATAGATCAGGGACAGCAGAGGTCCCAGGACGCTTCCCTGGGGAACACCTGATATCACTTCAGTTTTACTCGATGATTTGCCGTCTATTACTACGAACTGCGACCTTCCTGACAGGAAATCACGAATCCAGTCGCACAACTGAGACGATACCCCATAGGCGCGCAGCTTGATTAGAAGTCGCTTGTGAGGAACGGTGTCAAAAGCTTTCCGGAAATCTAGACATACGGAATCAACTTGAGATAAATCCTGGTAATTAGGGTTGCAACAGCACCCGCTGTTTGATCTGCATGCCTTCTTGCCTGTTACAATACAGCAGTCTTCTTCTGCCACTATAGGTTAACATTGTCAGTCACCTAGTTTTCTTCGGGCAACAGTACCAACGAATGCTCTCCATCCACGTGAAACAATGCAGTGAACGATACCAAACTCTTGAGTTGCACTCGCCACACTTCGTCGTTCCTACAGTTTCCCGACAACAATGATCAGTCTGAAGTCATCCAAATGTTACCTCCGGGCCATGCTGTGATGAACACAACCAAAGTGCACCGTAATTGTTCTCTAATTGACACGCAGTCTTTTTCCCGTTCTTTCAACTTCCTCGCGTATGCGGGACCAGCGCGATTCGGCGCTATAGTCACGCTGAATTCACGTGACGTAACATCCAATTTCTAGCCACGACTGGGAGATACCTGGCAACATGTTCCAGCACTTTCACGCATTTCCATCCAGTGGTTAACTAGTTAACATCGTATGTCCCTCATCTCCTCCTTAAGTTCTACAGAGCAGTGTACTTTCATCTATTCGTAATACTTTCGTTGTTTCGTTCATCAGCCTTACGTTTTCCATTTCTCACTCTTGCCAGCCACCACTTCAGCAAAACTGCTGCATTTCGCACTGGAATGAACAGAGCGTTTTGATTCATTATCACACGTATAGCATTTGCTAGTCTGCAAACACGACTCATTGGTAGCTAAATGTCAATGTTATTCAATCTACACATTGTGAAGCTCATAGGTTGTTTACAATTGAAACCACATGCCACACACAGCGTGGTCGCCAATATACATGACCTCTGACTATCCACAAATTACACATGCGCACAGCTGTTTGCAGTTCTGCCACGTGCCTATACGAGTACAAGTGTCACAGTGGGGCGGAAATGCAAACAGTTGTGTATATGTGTGGATACGCACTCCGAATTCGTGTACATGATGAACATACGACGCATAGCTGTGAATGTCATGTGGTTTCTGTCTTATACTACCTACGAGGATGACGCATCCTTGTTTGTTGCATGCTTAAGAAAGAGCAGAGCTCGACAGCTATAACAGCGCTTTATTAAGAAGTCTTTTAAGTCTGCGTAGTTTGATTAAGTCTACGACGAATTCCTCTCCTGTGCCAACCTTCCAGAGTAACATTTGCACCTCACTGTGGTGTCGTCTACAGGACAAGGTATCGTGCAAACGTTGGTACCTCACGATAGCACCACAAATAAAGACATTCGGTGCCAGCCGGAGCAACGAACCCGAGACGTTGACGTACACAAGCTCCACCAAGTGTTTCCTTAGAGATCTGCGGTTGGAGAGTCATTTATGTCCGAGCGCAGTACCGCTCGGCCCAGTCTCTATGTAATACACCAAGTATCAATGTAACTAGCGATCACTTGTAATCATCACTAACGATGACAGTATCGCCAGTCATGGACTGTGCGGCTGGTCCCGGCGGAGGTTCGAGTCCTCCCTCGGGCATGCGTGTGTGTGTTTGTCCTTAGGATAATTTAGGTTAAGTTGTGTGTAAGCTTAGGGACTCATGACCTTAGCAGTTAAGTCCCATACGATTTCATACATATTTGAACTTTTTTTTTTTTGACGGTATCGTCTTAGCACAGGTCCGATTCTGTGCTAATAGAACAGCTTTTCTGATCTCTACGTCCAGTTAAAGACAGGTGTACTCTCAAGTAAAACTATCATTGGGAAATTTACAAAGTGCTAACGTTAGAAGAGTCACTGACAAAATGAAACACATATATATAGTTAAGTATTTACCAGGCTCAAGTATTAAAAAAATACTAATAATGTGTGTGTGTGTGTGTGTGTGTGTGTGTGTGTGTGTGTGTGTGTGTGTGTGTGTCATGTAAAACTGCTCAACCACCTCCTGTGTGTGTGTGTGTGTGTGTGTGTGTGTGTGTGTGTGTGTGTGTGTGTGTGTGTCATGTAAAACTGCTCAACCACCTCCTCAAGTTGGTAAAAACCATTCGACAGCCAAGATCGCATAAAATATATCTTTATTTAAGACAACCGGTTTCAACAGTCTTTGCTGTCAGCTTCAGGTCTTAGAAATATTTTTGTTTTAAAAAGTGTTTCTTTTGCACTGGACTTCACGCCAAGATGACAGACCTTTTATAATGTGCTCATTTTTATCCACTTGAAATCTTGACGTGAGGTTCAGTGTAAAATGAACACGACTTACAACAAAAATACACTCCTGGAAATGGAAAAAAGAACATATTGACACCGGTGTGTCAGACCCACCATACTTGCTCCGGAGACTGCGAGAGGGCTGTACAAGCAATGATCACCCGCACGGCACAGCGGACACACCAGGAACCGCGGTGTTGGCCGTCGAATGGCGCTAGCTGCGCAGCATTTGTGCACCGCCGCCGTCAGTGTCAGCCAGTTTGCCGTGGCATACGGAGCTCCGTCGCAGTCTTTAACACTGGTAGCATGCCGCGACAGCGTGGACGTGAACCGTGTGTGCAGTTAACGGACTTTGAGCGAGGGCGTATAGTGGGCAACGGGAGGCCGGGTGGACGTACCGCCGAATTGCTCAACACGTGGGGCGTGAGGTCTCCACAGTACATCGATGTTGTCGCCAGTGGTCGGCGGAAGGTGCACGTGCCCGTCGACCTGGGACCGGACCGCAGCGACGCACGGATGCACGCCAAGACCGTAGGATCCTACACAGTGCCGTAGGGGACCGCACCGCCACTTCCCAGCAAATTAGGGACACTGTTGCTCCTGGGGTATCGGCGAGGACCATTCGTAACCGTCTCCATGAAGCTGGGCTACGGTCCCGCACACCGTTAGGCCGTCTTCCGCTCACGCCCCAACATCGTGCAGCCCGCCTCCAGTGGTGTCGCGACAGGCGTGAATGGAGGGACGAATGGAGACGTGTCGTCTTCAGCGATGAGAGTTGCTTCTGCCTTGGTGCCAATGATGGTCGTATGCGTGTTTGGCGCCGTGCAGGTGAGCGCCACAATCAGGACTGCATACGACCGAGGTACACAGGGCCAACACCCGGCATCATGGTGTGGGGAGCGATCTCATACACTGGCCGTACACCTCTGGTGATCGTCGAGGGGACAATGAATAGTGCACGGTACATCCAAACCGTCATCGAACCCATCGTTCCACCATTCCTAGACCGGCAAGGGAACTTGCTGTTCCAACAGGACAATGCATGTCCGCATGTATCCCGTGTCACCCAACGTGCTCTAAAAGGTGTAAGTCAACTACCCTGGCCAGCAAGATCTCCGGATCTGTCCCCCATTGAGCATGTTTGGGATTGGATGAAGCGTCGTCTCACGCGGTCTGCACGTCCAGCACGAACGCTGGTCCAACTGAGGCGCCAGGTGGAAATGGCATGGCAAGCCGTTCCACAGGACTACATCCAGCATCTCTACGATCGTCTCCATGGGAGAATAGCAGCCTGCATTGCTGCGAAAGGTGGATATACACTGTACTTGTGCCAACATTGTGCATGCTCTGTTGCCTGTGTCTATGTGCCTGTGGTTCTGTCAGTGTGATCATGTGTTGTATCTGACCCCAGGAATGTGTCAATAAAGTTTCCCCTTCCTGAGACAATGAATTCACGGTGTTCTTATTTCAATTTCCAGGAGTGTATTTTTAAGACCTGAAAGTGAAAGCGAAGCCTGTTAAAACCGGTTGTCATAAATAAAGAAATGTTTTACGTGATCTTGGCTGCTGAATGGGTTTTAGCGGTTACAACAGATCGCCCTTCAGTAGTCTCAAAACGAGAAAATTTATCCTCCTGAAGTACTTATTAGAAACTACAATACGCCACACCTAAGCCGTAGAGGTGGCGGTTATTGCTGATACGACCGATCTTCAGTTATATCGTTTATTTCGACGCCAGTTTAAACTGACTGTTCAAATCGCTCAGAGTAACGGGTTTCAAAGTAACTGGTTTTTTGTTCTTGTTGTGTCCAATAATAAATGAAGAAACCGAAAAGGATTGAAAAATTTTGATGACGTCAAGATACATGGAAGCAAAATATTAAATAGGCAAATAAAAGAAAATTTAATCTGTCCTCAATTCACTGCTTTTCTCTAAAAGTGCTATAAAAAATCACCAGTATTTTCCCACTGATTTTAATTTTCTGAGACTCTGCTCAAACGTCATGTTTTAATCGAGGTCGATAACAGTGTTTGGGTGAGACGAGTGATCAGTGCTAAAGGGTGCAAAATGATGCTGCAGAACTTTTTTTGTGTTAATTTGTACACTTTCAAGGACTACAAGCAGAAAGAGGCATATTATGTAGATACAGGCAGCATTTCAGCTACTTTCTACTTTGATTGTGTACTAAGAATGAGTTGTTAAGTTTTTAATTAATTACTATTATAATTTCCTTGATCTGCTGTTACTTCATTGAAATTACAGACAAATCATTAATCTGCCATACCTACGTCACTTGGTAAACGTATTTCCAGACCAGGAGTGGTGCCATTCCGCAACGTAACAGATGTCTGGCGACGACAGCGCTAAACTGCGTACAGACCGGGTGGCGGCGAGTCCCGCCCACACGTATCTTTAGCAACTACACACGGCAACAGGGACGTTTTTGTCTCAGCAATGCTGTGCAAATTCTTACACCACGTGTTTGTTGCTTGTTTCTGTAGGCACTGTCATTGAAACAGCACTGATCGCTTTTCCCATTTTCTGTAATAGCGCAATATTTCCAAGCAATACAAACTTTACTAATAAAAACTGCTTGTTTAAAAGAAAGAAGAGGTTTATTTAAAAACGAAAAATTTTAATACTGCTGCCATGACCAAGTGATATTTACCCGATTATTAATAAAAAAATACAAAACACCTGTTATAACCGAGACCAAACAAATACTGGAAAATACCGGTTATTCAGAACTTAAATATCGGTTTTAACCAGTCGGTTTCTCCATCCTTGCTACGTCCTCAGTTGTTGGATATATTCCAATCTCTCGCTTCCTCTACAGTTTTTACCCTCTCCAGTGCCTTCAAGTGGAATAGAAGTTTTTCCTTTCTGTCTCAACACATAGACTTCTCTCTTCTCGATGATAGTTTAGATAACCTCATAATTCCTTATCAGTCCACCTAATTTTCAACATAATTCTATGGCACTACATCTCAAATGATTCTCTCCATGTCTGATTATCCCGAAGTCTGTAATTCCCTTACACGCAACATTGTCTTCCAGATTCACACCCTCAGAAACTTTGTCCTCAAATCAAGGCCGATGTTTGATAATGGTTGACTTCTTTTGGCCAGGGTAAAGAACTAGTTCAAAACAACAGGCCGGTGTAAAGGAAGTCGTGTCTTAAATTTTATACTAAATTACTCTTTAGGCAGAGTCTTATTCTCCTTGTTGTTGTTGTTGTGGTCTTCAGTCGATAGACTGGTTTGATGCAGCTCTCCATGCTGCTCTATCCTGTGCAAGCTTCATCTCCCAGTACCTCTGCAACCTACATCCTTCTGAATCTGTTTATTGTATTCATCTCTTGGTCTCTCTCTGTGATTTTTACCCTCTACGCTACCCTCCAATACTAAATTGGTGATCCCTTGATGCCTCAGAATGTGCCCTACCAACCGATCATTTCTTCTAATTAAGCTGTGCCACAAATTTCTCTTCTCTCCAATTTTATTCAATACCTCCTCATTAGTTATATGATCTACCCATCTAATCTTCAGCATTATTCTTCAGTAGCACCACATTTCGAAAGCTTCTATTCTCTTCTTCTCTAAACTATTTATCGTCCATGTTTCACTTCCATACATGGCTACACTCCATACAAATACTTTCAGAAACGACTTCCTGACACTTAAATCTATACTCGATGTTAGCAAATTTCTCTTCTTCAGAAATTCTTTCCTTGCCATTGCCAGTCTACATTTTATATCCTCTCTGCTTTGACCATCATCACTTATTTTGCTCCCCAAGTAGCAAAACTCTTTTACTACTTTAAGTGACTCATTTCCTAGTCTAATTCCCTCAGCATCACCCAACTTCATTCGACTACATTCCATTATCCTCGTTTTGCTTTTGTTGATGTTCATCTTATATCCTCCTTTCAAGACACTGTCCATTCCGTTCAGCTGCCCTTCCAGGTCCTTCGCTGTCTCTGACAGAATTACAATGTCATCGGCGAACCTCAAAGTTTTTATTTCTTCTCCATGGATTTTAATTCCTACTCCATTTTTTTTCTTTTGTTTCCTTTACTGCTTGCTCAGTATACAGATTGAATAACATAGGGAGAGGCTACAACCCTGTATCTATCTTGGTCACAATAATGCGTTCACTATGCTGTTTGTAGTAGCTTATCCGCATTCCTATTTTCCTATTCACCTACTCCTGCATTACTCCTATTTGAAAATCCACCTCCTTATCCAGCAAAAATAAAGAAATAAATAAACTTTGTTCTATGTTTTCGTGATGGGAACGAAAAGGCGAAGTATGAGAGGCGAATGTCGGAGCTATAGCCTCGATCAGAAACACAACTCGCGTAACTTTGGCCCACGGGTGGCAGTAACCGTAGACTCGTAAAAGAAAAGGCGTGGCGGATAAAATAAGATGAGGGGTGGGAAGAGGGGGTGGGAGGCGGCAGCGGACGCTGGAATCGGCGTAAGAAAAGGACGGTGGCCTAAAATGTTTGCGGCAATTCCCGGAAGAAGGCGCCGAAAGTCAGCACATAGTTGTTGTGGAGGGCGCTCTCGCCTGCAGAGCGCAATAACTCTCGCGGCAGGCACAGGGGCAGTGAAAAAAGAGGTGGGGGAAGGGTCGTGGGGTTGTATGGGAGAAGGTTTGGAAGGGGAGAGAGGGTGGCTGAGCCGAGAGGGCGCGGCACATCGAAATCTGGGGCGCGCTACGCGTCGGGAATGTGATGAGCCGGCCACCTGTCGAGAGTTGCCTGCAGAGGCGGTGCCCAGGGCGCGGGAGGTGTGAGTATCGGAGGGTAGAAGGTTGTGGTGAAAAAGGCACAGCAAACGGTTCGCGAAAAGTGTACTCAAAACCGTGAGCTGCAACTGAGCGTTTTTTTTTTTTAAATTGCAATAAACTCTCACTAGTTGGGACTTTAAATTTATTCATTGCTCTTGACTCGATCGTCTTGTGATTCTTAATCAGGTCATTATATTCTAGAGGGTAATTCTGTGATAATGTTACAGATTTTCAGGGATGATGTGTCAATGTGATGTAAGGGACAGTCATCCGGAATCGAGCAAGTTGAACGTTACAAGAAAAAGTCTTCCTACACCGCTGCCAGCGATACTGTTTTTGCTAAGACTGTGGGGCAGGCAACTTTTAGAGGGGGTAGTCCGGGCCAAAACAGGAAAAAAGAATATCTAGTAAACATGGATTCTCAAACGCCTACATTAACAGCGATTGGCTCGTGTTCAGTAGCGGAAGTGAACAAATGTACGTAGCTCCTAAGGCATGAATATTAGAGTCCATGCCGGCCCGAGTGGCCATGCGGTTCTAGGCGCTACAGTCTGGAGCCGAGCGACCGCTGCGGTCGCAGGTTCGAATCCTGCCTCGGGCATGGATGTGTGTGATGTCCTTAGGTTAGTTAGGTTTAAGTAGTTCTAAGTTCTAGAGGACTGATGACCTCAGATGTTAAGTCCCATGGTGCTCAGAGCCATTTTAACCATTTAGAGGCCATATTTACTGGACATTTTTCTCTTGTTTCGGTTCAAACTACCACCTCTAGAGGCTGACAACCCTACAAACTGAGCAACAATAGTGCTGGTAGAGGAGATGAATGTCATGAGCAAAAGTCAGTCGACTGTCCGTATTTCAGGTTTGCTTCACTTTCGAAGGTATGAGAACCTTTCCGGACCAGGGTCCCTTAACTCGAGCTGATACATTTATCCTTTTCCATCGACCTTGTAAATTTGTATCATCTTCACGGAATCACTCTGTATATTTCAAAATAGTAAATAATATACTATTTACACTCAGGATAAGGCTGTATAGCAGCATTAGGAAGAGGAAGTTTCAAACTTTATTGTAAATACTTTACTATCTTCATATTTTCTTCGCGGCTTCTTTAAAAAATCCGGGAAATTGGTTGAAAAGTGTCAATCCACAGGGAAAAATCTTGTGTAAATGGCACAGTGTCAAAAGTGTTAAGAAGTTTAAGAAACTCATTTCTAATTAAAAGTAGAAGGCTACAAATAGTAGTGGCGCACATCATGCAATAAATACAGAAATGAATACACAAGAAATGACGCATTTAGCAAATTTTACAATTGTAAATAAAATTTCTGTCTTACACTATGGTCTTTATAGCAGATGGTGTGGCGTTCCACTGGATTTTGGAATAAAGGTAGGTACTCATTTTTTTAGATTTTAGTTTCCATACGAATCGGAAAACACAAAACCCAAAATACGGACAGCCGACTGACTTTTAATCACGACATTCTTATATCCTCTACAGATTCTGTATTCCGCATGAAACCATTACGGGTAAGTACTTGCATCAGTGTTGCCATACAACTCGCACGACGTCAGTCTCATACATTTGCAGCCTTTTATAATCTGTCAAGTTCCGTCCGACACACACTGTTATGTTTTCCATATGTGAGCAGCGGTTATTTCCGCGAGCGCTGACAGAAGGCGAGCGTCCCAACATGACAGCGCTACACACGGTACTAAACTACTGGCCACTAAAATTGCTGCACCACGAAGATGGCGTGCTACAGACTCGAAATTTAACCGACAGGAAGAGGATGCAGTGATATGCAAATGATTAGCTCTTCAGAGCATTCACACAAGGTTGGCGCCGATGGCGACATCTAAAACGTGCTGACATGAGGAAAGTTTCCAACCCATTTCTCATACACAAACAGCAGTTGACCGGCGTTGCCTCGTGAAACGTTGTTGTGATGCCTCGTGTAAGGAGGAGAAATGCGTACCATCACGTTTCCGACTTTGATAAAGGTCAGATGGTAGCCTAGAGCGAATGCGGTTTATCGGATTGCGACATTGCTGCTCGCGTTGATCGTCGGCCTCGTGTCACTAGCAGTGGAGATGGTTCAAATGGCTCTGAGCACTATGGGACTTAACATATGTGGTCATTAGTCCCCTAGAACTTAGAACTACTTAAACCTAACTAACCTAAGGACATCACACACATCCATGCCCGAGGCATACTTCGAACCTGCGACCGTAGCAGCAGCGTGGTTCCGGACTGCGTGCCTAGAACCGCTAGACCACCGCGGCCGGCAGCAGTCGAGATGACAGGCATATTATCCACATGGCTGTAACGGATACTGGCGTATCACCCGGCGTGATGGTATGGGGTGCCATTGGTTACACGTCTCGGTCACCTCTTGTTCGCATTGACGGCACTTTGAACAGTGGATTTTACATTTCAGATGTGTTACGACCCGTGGCTCTTCCCTTCATTCGATCCCTGCGAAACCCTACATTTCAGAAGGATAATGCACGACTCCACGTTGCAAGTCCTGTTTCTGGATACAGAAAATGTTCGAATGCTGACCTGGACAGCACATTCTACAGATCTCTCACCAAGTGAAAACGTGTGGTCAATGGTGGCCGAGCAAGTGGCTCGTCGCAATACGGCAGTCACTACTCTTGATGAACTGTGGTATCGTGTTGTAGCTGCATGGGCAGCTGTACCTGTACACGCCATCCAAGCTCTGTTTGACTCGATGCCCAGGCGTATCAAGGCCGTTATTACAGCCAGAGGTGGTTGTTCTGGGTACTGATTTCTCAGGATGTATTCACCCAAATTGCGCGAAAATGTAATCACATGTCAGTTCTAGTATAATATATTTGTCCAATGAATACCCGTTTATCATCTGCATTTCTTCATGGCGTAGTAATTTTAATGGCCAGCACTGCATTTGTTGGGCAAGGTGATGGGGGTGACCAGCTCCCGGATGGTCAGATCGAGCAGAACCTCCGACAAGGGAACTCGTTCTGGCGGTCGCCTAACAAGCTTACATACGTACAGATTGTTGGTCGGTTGGCCAATAAACCGGAGTGAATGCAGTGCCCTTTAGGTAAACATCGGAGAACTTAAATCGTAGTTTCCGCACGTGCGTCTGTTTGCAGGCTTTTGAACTTGAGATTTCACGTGGAACTCGTTCTCTAGAGAATCACATGCAAGGCCGCGACGCAACCAACCGATACCTCTAGCAGAGCCCGGAAGTGGAGCAGCCGGCCGACAACACTGGCGACGTGCCTCTGTGCGCCCCCAACCTGAGGCCCGAGCGCCGAGTAAACGAGGCGCCCCACCCAGTGCCGGTGACTCCGGCTGGCGAATA
Source organism: Schistocerca gregaria (assembly GCF_023897955.1). Lineage (NCBI taxonomy): Eukaryota > Metazoa > Arthropoda > Insecta > Orthoptera > Acrididae > Schistocerca > Schistocerca gregaria. The sequence goes on from NC_064925.1 coordinate 251,861,451, forward strand.
AAGACGCCGACAATAGGCGCACACAAAGCCACGGGCGGCAGAATTAATTAAACACGACCGCGCGCGCCCGCTGCTGACGCGACGTCCCCTCATCGCCGCTGCGTCAGCTTATCTGGCTCTGTAGAGATTCTGCGCCTTTGTTTCCTCGTTCATTTTTGAATAATTGTACATGCTTTTGTGGCAGCTAAACCAAACTTGCTACTTACGCGTATGTGCTTTTAAAAGCTGTAGTAATTTTACATTTCATAAATTAAATTCCCCCGCCGCGCTTTTTTCTATCTGTACGCGTGAAGGCCAATTTCATGAGTTATTGTAGGATTCTAATGTGGTTTTCACTGCTAAATATACTGAACTACGAGGAAGGTTTGTTTATATCACTACTTGTTTTAAGCAAGCCGTCTGCCTGCAGATACTTAGTGTTGACCTTGCGAAGCCGGAGCGAGTCGCTAGTATCAGATAAAATAACTGGAACATGATTTAAAAACAATATCACCTTTACTATGTTCATTGTTATGTACTAAGGAGAACAAAATATCTCAGGTATCACTAATATTATCACTTGTGTTTCTTCTAAGTTCTCCTGCGGAAGCGGAAGCTGTAATGATTTTTTTCTTGGTATTTCCATGATTGTGGGATAGAGATCTGAATTTAAGTCTGTCTCGTATGACCTTAGGGGTGCCTATTTTCCGAACGGTCTCTTTCAACTCTTTCGATTTCAAGTGTTCAACTGTTATTGGCTTTCATTAAAAGGGAAGTCAATTGATAATGCTGAAACCTAGCGCGCGCAAAGACACACACACACACACACACACACACACACACACACACACACACACAAGTTTTTAGATAGAATTTAAGACCACGACTATATTTGAGCTATTGTGTTTTTCATTGCGTTCTTCAAGCTTTTCCTTGCGCCTGGAGAATAACTAAGCTATCTTCCGTCAATACTGAAGGAAAATTACAATACACATTAGAATGGGGAAAGTGAACAATTCATTGCACAGTTTGATTTTGAGCTACAAAAAGGTTTAATTTTACCTTTTTCTCGGATCCACAGTGGCAAGGGTGTACAGAGAATACCACATTTCAGGTATTTCCTCTCACCACAGGAAACGCTGTGGCCAACGCCCTACACTTAACGATCTAGAGAAGCGGCGTTTACTTAGTGTTTTCATAACAAACAGACAAGAAATACTGCGTGAATCGATGCAGAAATCAATTTGGGACGTACGACGAAAGCATCCGTTAGGACGATCAACGCGAATGCCTTTGCTAACAGCATGATATCGCCTGCAGCGTCTCTTCTGGACTTGTGACCTGGACGACTGGAAGATAGTGAGCTGGTCAGATGAGTCCATATTTCAGATGGTAAGAACTGATGTTAGGGATCGAGTGTGACGTAGACCTCATGAAGCTGTCGAACCAAACTGTCACCAAGGCACAGTGCAAGCTGGTGGTGGCTCCACAATGGTGTGGGGTGTGTTTACATGGAATGGACTGGGTCCTCTGGTCCAGTTGAACCGATGTCTGACTGGAAACGCTTGTGTTCGGCTACTTGGAGACCATTTTCAGCCATTCATGCTCCCAAACTACGACGGAATTTTCGTGAATGGCAATGCGCCGTATCCTCCAGCCAGAACTGTTCGCTATTGGTTTGAAGAACGTTCTGGACAATTCGAGTGAATGATCTGGCCACCCACATCGTCCAATATGAATCCCATAGAATATTTATGGTATATAATCTTGAGGTCAATTCCTATCCAAAATTCTGTGCCAGCAACACTTTCGCAATTTTGATGTACCATGCCTCAGTTTTTCAATAGCAGACTTCTAATGACTTGTTGAGTCCGTGCCCACGTGGAGCTGGTTCACTATGCTGGGCGAAAGGAGGTCTAACACGATATTAGCAGATATCCCATGACTTTTGTCGCCTCAAAGTATTTTTTAAAAATTTATGGTATCTGAGCGTAAACTTAGAGCCTCCCTTGCCTACAAATACCTTACATGTATCGTACTGCTTTACATACGATTAACTTATTATCAACAAATTACACGTTTAAGATTTTGCACACACACAACCATACATAAACAGACAAACAAATTACAAAACGTAATGACTTGAGGAATTGAAACTCAACTTTAATTTTTTTAAGAGTGATTTTAATTTTTGGTATGACTACTAAGCGCAAGTAAACTTATAGGGGACAGTTATTGAACTATGTGAAATAAAATCGTCATAACTTCTGAATGGTTTGCGTTAGGATGTTCAAAGTGCACTGTTGGCCGCGGGGCATGGTGGGAATTGGTATGGTTTGGTTTAGCGACGAAGCCCACTTTCGTTTGGATGGGATCGTCAGTAAGCAAAATGGGTGCACCTGGAGGACCGAGAATCCCAATTTCGCGATCGAGAAGTCTCTTCACCCTCAACGGGTGATTGTATGGTGTGCAATGTCCAGTCACGGAACAGTCCGTGCGACATTCCTTGATGGCACGGTAACTACCGAACGGTACGTGAAGGCTTTGGAATATGATTTCATCCCCATTATCCAAAGTGATCCTTATTTGGACAAGACGTGGATCACGCAAGACCTCATCGAAGCAGGAGTGTGTCCGGTGTCCTGGAGGAGCACTTTTGGGATGACACTCTGGCTCTGAGGTCAGTGGTATGGAACTCGATTGGCCGTCTCGTTCTCCAGACCTAAACACAAGCGAGTCTTTCTTTTGGGGCTATATATAAAGACAAGGTGTACAGCAATAACCCCAAAAGCAATTCTGAGCTGAGAACAGCCATTCAGGGGGTCATCGACTGCAGTGATGTTCCGACACTTCAGGTGGGCCACGCAGAATTTCGCTATTCGTCGACGCCACATCATCGCCCATGATTTCAGACACATCGAACATGACGTAACTTAAATCAGAATATCTGTAGTGACTTTTACATGTTGAATGAAGTGTGTTCACGCCATAGTTTATAACTAAGTTACTTTTTTTTCATACAGTTCAATAAATGTCTCCCTGTACATTGTGAACACGTTTAGAATCCGATTCAAATTGCAATTCTGTACGTACTGAAGTTGACAAAGAACTACGCACTTTCATGACGCCTCTTAGCAAAGACGAAACAATTTTTGGTGGCCAAGAAAGAGGCTGCTCCCATGCACCTACATGGGACAGATCAAGCCAGGCCAATAGCACAGAGATGCTTCATAAAGTTCAAATTGCTGAAGCTGATCCTCACGACTGTCCCTCTAGTTGTGAGCATCATACTTCTCAGTAAGTGTGACGAAAGCACATAAAGGAAATTGCGGACGAGATGGACAGGAAATGTCTTAATGCATGAAGCAACAACTGTGTTACTAGGGGGCGCTGTAGATGACAGAGAGTGGTATACGTCTAAAGAACACATCCAAAAAATAATTGAGCATGTTGGGTGTAAGTGCTTCTGTGAGATGGAAACGTTAGCACGGGAGGGGAAGACATGCCAGGAGGCTGTGCACCAACCAGAAGACTGAGTTGAACTCTGACCGTGCAGGACAACATTTTTTCATATTTTTTGTTATTTCAGTTTTTCATGAAGGGGTGGATTGTCAGCGGATGAAATTTCTCTTCAGCCGGATGTCTTGAATATTTAATAGAATTTTTAAAATATATAAAAATTTGGGAATAAATGTTTTAAAATACATGTTAGGGACCATTTTTGTGATTTTTAAAACCTTCTTGGTGGATTTATTTTATTATTTTTATTATCATTGATGGTAAACTTCATGCTGCTACGGTCTAATAATGATGCAAGTCCTGCATGAAAATTATGTTCATGATGGAGTGGACGTTTGAGGATGAATATGGAGCTTTTGTTGAAGGTTGGAAAAATAATATGAGGCTGAGTGTTATGTTTATGGCTGGAAGGACAGCTATAACTTGAGCTGGATTTCATCGCTAAGTGGGGGGAGTTGGTTTGCATTCCGGCAGGAGAGGATGGAGAAGGCATGAAGGTGCATGGAAGGTGGCGTATGGGAGTAGTAGCGCATGGTAGCTGGATTTTTGATTAGTGGATGCGAAATTAGGTGCCAGGACTAAGGCTGGCGGTTAATGTAATGGAAACGAAGGTCCTCCAAAAATGAAAATGAAGTGATCGTAGGGCATTACTGGCTGGGAAACCCTGTCTGCGACTATTCGGCCACCTGGCCCACGTCTCTCTATTTGATGCCATTAAGGCAAACTGCGCGTCGATGAAGATGAGACGAAATAATGAACTCAACGGACGCCCAGTACCCAAGGGGAAAAGTCTCCGTTCCGGGAGGGAATCGAACTGAGAACGGTGAGATCTAAAGACGGCGATGTCAACCACTTTTTTCTTTCTGTTTCTTCGTCTTTATATCGTCAATGGTTTTTTGTGGACGCCACATGATATCTTTCAGATTGTATCGAGAACTCCACAGCGGGTTTTTTTTTTTTTTTTTTTTTTTTTTTTTTTTTTTTTTTTTTTTTTTCAGAGTGTGGCCTCAGTCCCCTCACTGAACTACCGTGTCGGCAATCTCCAGACCATGAGCAACGGATTCTAAGAAGAAGAGTAGTGAGAGAATGAACCGATGCAGGATGCAACTTGGGGAAGGAAGGCGAATCCGGAAAGTAAGGCAACTTAATGGATTCAGTTACTGTTGGGTTGGTACTTAAGTTCGTAGTGTTTATCCATAAGTTTAATAAACACGAGATACACACATAACAGAGACATTAATCATCAATAATATATTCTCTTTCACTATTTACAACAGTCTCTCAACGCTGGAGTAACTTTTCGATTCCTCAGCTGTGAAATTATGTGATTTTGAGGCGAAGGACTCGTCGAGACATGTTCGGAACGCATTTTCATCCGGAAAGTAAGCTCCCTGAAGGCTGTACGATACAAAGCGGAAAAGTAAAAAATCTCAGGGCGCAAGAACAGGTGAATAAGGTGGGTACGGAATGACTTCGAACCCAATTCCTGTACAGCGTTTTTGTCAGTCTACCGGAATGCGGACGGGCTTTATAGTGGAGTAGCATCACTTCGCTTCACTTCACGCGATCTTCGTGGTCATTATTTTTGGCTTGTGTCTGCAAGGCGTCTCAGTCGTTGAGAATAAATGCCAGCAATGATGGTTACACCTTGGGGAAGCAATTCATAGGAAAACCATACCTTTCCTGTTTCACCAGAAGCATAACATTATCTTTTGTGGATGCGCGCAAGGTTTTGTAAGGGAGTTGCTGATTTGCTTGGGCTCAAACATTCCTTTTTTTCCCTGTGTTAGTAAGAAGACACCATTTATCTTCACCAATAACAATACAGGATAGGAATGGTCGACTGTTGTTCTACATCTACATCCATACTCCGCAAATCACCTGACGGTGTGTGGAGGAGGGTACCTTGAGTACCTTTATCGGTTATCCCTTCTATTCCAGTCTCGTATTGTTCGTGGAAAGAAAGATTGTCGGTACACCTCTGCGTGGGCTCTAATCTCTGATTTTATCCTCATGGTCTCTTCGCGAGATATACGTAGGAGGGAGCAATATACTGCTTGACTCCTCGGTGAAGGTATGTTCTCAACAAAAGCCCGTACCGAGCTACTGAATGTCTCTCCTACAAAGTCTTCCACTGGAGTTTATCTATCATCTCCGTAACGCTTTCACGATTACTAAATAATCCTGTTGGATCTTCTCTATCTCTTCTATCAACCCTATGTAGTACGGATCCCACACTGGTGAGCAATATTCAAGCAGTGATCGAACAGGTGTACTGTAACCTGCTTCCTTTGTTTTCGGATTGCACTACCTTAGGATTCTTCCAATGAATCTCAGTCTGGCATCTGCTTCACCGACGATTAACTTTATATGATCATTCCATTTTAAATCACTCCTAATGCCTATTCCCAGATAATTTATGGATTTAACTGCTTCCAGTTGCTGACCTGCGATATTGTAGCTAAATGATAAAGTATCTTTCTTTCTATGTATTTGCAGCACATTACACTTGTCTACATTGAGATTCAATTGCCATTCCCTGCACCATGCGTCAATATGTTGCAGATCCTCCTGCATTTCACTACAGTTTTCCATTGTTAGAACCTCTCGATACACCACAGCATCATCTGCAAAAAGCCTCAGTGAATTTCCGATGTCATCCACGAGGTCATTTATGTATATTGTGAATAGAAACGGTCTTATGACACTCCCCTGCGGCACATCTGAAGTCACTCTTACTTCGGAAGACTTCTCTCCATTGAGAATGACATGCTACATTCTGTTATCTAGGAACTCTTCAATCCAATCATACAATTGGTCTGATAGTCCATATGCTCTTACTTTGTTCATTACACGACTGTGGGGAACTGTATCGAACGTCTTGCGGAAGTCAAGAAACACGACATCTAACTGGGAACCCGTGTTTGTGGCCTCGTGGACGAGTAGCGCGAGCTGGGTTTCACACGATCATTTTTTTCGAAACCCATGCTGATTCCTAGAGAGTAGATTTCTAGTCTCCAGAAAAGTCATTATACTTGAACATAATACATGTTCCAAAATTCTACAACTGATCGACGTTAGAGATATAGGTCTATAGTTCTGCGCATCTGTTCGACATCCCTTCTTGAAAACTGGGATGACCTGTGCCATTTTCAAATCCTTTGGAACGCTACGCTCTTCTAGAGACCAACGGTACACCGCTGCAAGAAGGTGGGCAAGTTCCTTCGCGTACTCTGAGTAAAATCGACATGGTATCCCATCAGGTCCAGCGGCCTTTCCTCTTTTGATCGATTTTAATTGTTCTTCTATCCCTCTGTCGTCTATTTCGATATCTACCACTTTGTCATCTGTGCGACAATCTAGAGAGGGAACTACAGTGCAGTCTTCCACTGTGAAACAGCTTTGGAAGAAGACATTTAGTATTTCGGCCTTTAGTCTGTCATCCTCTGTGTCAGTACCATTTTGGTCACAGAGTGTCTGGACATTCTTTTTTGATCCACTTACCGCTTTGACATAAGATCAAAATTTCTTAGGATTTTCTGCCAAGGCAGTAGTTAGAACTTTACTTTCGAATTCATTGAACTCCTCTTGCATAGCCCTCCGCAAACAACATTTCGCTGCGATTAATTTTTGTTTGTCTGCACGGCTTTGTCTATGTTTATGTTTGCTGTGGAGTTCCCATTGCTTCCGCAGCAGTTTTCTAACTCGGTTGTTGTACCACGGTGGCTCTTTTCCATCTCTTACGATCTTGCTTGGCACATACTCATCTAATGCATATTCATGAACCAATCGATGACGAGAAAGCAGAGACGCACATACGGCGACCAGCTGATTTTTATGATTGTGGTTTAGAGCATGCAGTACCCATAAATCCGACTTTGTAACTTGCCCATTGCATGAAAATGGCACAAGATTGTGGAATGATCATAGTTCAACACATCTGCCAGTTTTCTAGTACAGTGAGGTAGATCGTTGTGGATTAATGAGTTTGAACTGTCTTCGTCAAACCTCGAATTTGTTCCTTAACGTGGAGAGTAATGTCAAAACATTCATCCTTAAAACGAGAAAACAATTTTCTTCCAGTGGCATGTCCAATGGCATTATCGCCATACACATCGCAAATGTTTGTGATTGCCCCGCTTCTGTCACATCTCTATTGAACTGAAACAGAAGTATATGTCAGAATATTCGGATTTCTACACTTGGCGTTCCATTTTCTAGTACCCACAGCACCAATCACAATCTCTAAACAAGAAAATGACAATATATAAATTCAAATAGCAGCAATGAACTGTTGTTGTTGTTGTCCTCAGTCCTGAGACTGGTTTGATGCAGCTCTCCATGCTACTCTATCCTGTGCAAGCTTCTTCATCTCCCAGTACCTACTGCAACCTACATCCTTCTGAATCTGCTTAGTGTATTCATCTCTTGGTCTCCCTCTACGATTTTTACCCTCCACGCTGCCCTCCAATGCTAAATTTGTGATCCCTTGATGCCTCAAAACATGTCCTACCAACCGATCCCTTCTTCTAGTCAAGTTGTGCCACAAACTTCTCTTCTCCCCAATCCTATTCAATACCTCCTCATTAGTTACATGATCTATCCACCTTATCTTCAGCATTCTACTGTAGCACCACATTTCGAAAGCTTCTATTCTCTTCTTGTCCAAACTTCACTTCCATACATGGCTACACTCCAAACAAATACTTTCAGAAACGACTTCCTGATACATAAATCTATATTCGATGTTAACAAATTTCTCTTCTTCAGAAACGCTTTCCTTGCTGTTGCCAGTCTACATTTTATATCCTCTCTACTTCGACCATCATCAGTTATTTTACTTCCTAAATAGCAAAACTCCTTTACTACTTTAAGTGTCTCATTTCCTAATCTAATTCCCTCAGCATCACCCGATTTAATTTGACTACATTCCATTATCCTCGTTTTGCTTTTGTTGATGTTCATCTTATATACGCCTTTCAAGACACTGTCCATTCCATTCAACTGCTCTTCCAAGTCCTTTGCCGTCTCTGACAGAATTACAATTTCATCGGCGAACCTCAATGTTTTTACTTCTTCTCCATGAATTTTAATACCTACTCCAAATTTTTCTTTTGTTTCCTTTACTGCTTGCTCAATATACAGATTGAATAACATCGGGGAGAGGCTACAACCCTGTCTCACTCCTTTCCCAACCACTGCTTCCCTTTCCTGCCCCTCGACTCTTATAACTGCCATCTGGTTTCTGTACAAATTGTAAATAGACTTTCGCTCCCTGTATTTTACCCCTGCCACCTTCAGAATTTGAAAGAGAGTATTCCAGTCAACATTGTCAAAAGCTTTTTCCAAGTCTACAAATGCTAGAAACGTAGGTTTGCCTTTTCTTAATCTTTCTTCTAAGATAAGTCGTAAGGTCAGTATTGCCTCACGTGTTCCAAAATTTCTACGGAATCCAAACTGATCCTCCCCGAGGTCCGCATCTACCAGTTTTTCCATTCGTCTGTAAAGAATTCGCGTTAGTATTTTGCAGCTGTGACTTATTAAACTGATAGTTCGGTAATTTTCACATCTGTCAGTACCTGCTTTCTTTGGGATTGGAATTATTATATTCTTCTTGAAGTCTGAGGATATTTCGCCTGTCTCATACATCTTGCTCACCAGCTGGTAGAGTTTTGTTATGACTGGCTCTCCCAAGGCCATCAGTAGTTCTAATGGAATGTTGTCTACTTCGGGGGCCTTGTTTCGACTCAGGTCTTTCAGTGCTCTGTCAAACTCTTCACGCAGTATCTTATTTCCCATTTCGTCTTCATCTACATCCTCTTCCATTTCCATAATATTGTCCTCAAGTACATCGCCCTTGTATAAACCTTCTATATCCTCCTTCCACCTTTCTGCCTTCCCTTCTTTGCTTAGAACTGGGTTTCCATCTGAGCTCTTGATATTCATATACGTGGTTCTCTTTTCTCCAAAGGTCTCTTTAATTTTCCTGTAGGCAGTATCTATTTTACCCCTAGTGAGATAAGCTTCTACATCCTTACATTTGTCCTCTAGCCATCCCTGTTTAGCCATTTTGCACTTCCTGTCGATCTCATTTTTGAGACGTTTGTATTCCTTTTTGCCTGCTTCATTTACTGTATTTTTATATTTTCGCCTTTCATCAATTAAATTCAATATTTCTTCTGTTACCCAAGGATTTATAGCAGCCCTCGTCTTTGTACCTACTTTATCCTCTGCTGCCTTCACTATTTCATCCCTCAGAGCTACCCATTCTTCTTCTACTGTGTTTCTTTCCCCCATTCCTGTCAATTGTTCCCTTATGCTCTCCTTGAAACTCTGTACAAGCTCTGGTTCTTTCAGCTTATCCAGATCCCATGTCCTTAAATTACCACTTTTTTGCAGTTTATTCAGTTTTAACCTACAGGTCATAACCAATAGATTGTGGTCAGAGTCCACATCTGCCCCTGGAAATGTCTTACAATTTAAAATCTCGTTCCTTAATCTCTGTCTTACCATTATATAATCTATCTGATACCTTTTAGTATCTCCAGGATTCTTCCATGTATACAACCTTCTTTTATGATTCTTGAACCAAGTGTTAGCTATCATTAAGTTATGCTCTGTGCAAAATTCTACCAGGCGGCTTCCTCTTTCATTTCTTAGCCCCAATCCATATTCACCTACTGTGTTTCCTCCTCTCCCTTTTCCTACTCTCGAATTCCAGTCACCCATGACTTTTAAATTTTCGTCTCCCTTCACTACCTGAATAATTTCTTTTATCTCATCATACATTTCATCAATTTCTTCATCATCTGCAGAGCTAGTTGGGATATAAACTTGTACTACTGTAGTAGGCATGGGTATTTGTGTCTATCTTGGCCACAATAATGCGTTCACTATGCTGTTTGTAGTAGCTTACCCGCACTCCTATTTTACTATTCATTATTAAACCTACTCCTGCATTACCCCTATTTGATTTTGTTTTTATAATCCTGTATTCATCTGACCAAAAGTCTTGTTCCTTCTGCCACCGAACTTCACTAATTCCCACTATATCTAACTTTAACCTATCTATTTCCCTTTTTAAATTTTCTAACCGACCTGCCCGTTTAAGGGATCTGATATTCCACGCTCCGATCCGTAGAACGCCAGTTTTCTTTCTCCTGATAACGACGTCCTCTTGAGTAGTCCCCACCAAGAGATCCAAATGGGGGACTATTTTACCTCCGGTATATTTTACAAAAGAGGACGCCATCATCATCAGCAATGAACTACAAAGAAAAAATGACAATTGAAAAATAAACCAATGGTAACCGGAAAACCAACATGCAAAACAAAAACTCTACGTACTTATGCACCAAGCTATTGTATCTGAGAACATATCCCTTACGCTCAGATCTTCGTTAATAGTCTGGTACGCTAATTATCCTGGCAGCAGCAGGCGACTAATGAGATTGCGCGGTGTGCAAGTCAGTTTCGCAGTACGCCTTTGCAGCAGTAAGCGCCCTGCGGTCACGGGGTAGCTTTGGGTGCGGAGCGTGAGCGGCGTGTGCCGCCGGAGGGGTGCTGCCTCTGCTGAGGACAGCCGCTGCCGCTCGCCTCAAACTTTGTTATTAGAAAGGCTGGCGCGTCTGGCGGGCGGTGGCACAAGACGCGGCGCGCCGGGGACAGGTAATGAACAAAGTTGAGGCAACGCCAGACGCGTGCGCCGGCCATGTCCGCAATATCCGGTCAGCGCCGCCGATGCTGCACCGACATGCACGCGCTTCCCCCGAGCTGATTCGTGCTAAAAGGCTTGTTAGTATGTCCGTTCTGTATGCACTAGAGCGTGGAGAACACCCAGGCTGCATCACACACTGATCACCATATCGGTAATATTTCGTCTCGTTCGCGCACTGAGACGGTACGTCACATAAATGGACATTTGGAGAAAGGGAAAGGAAGTTTTTGTTATGAGACCTGTGAATGACACTACTGGCTATTAAAATTGCTACACCACGACGATTACGTCCTACAGACGCGAAATTTAACCGACATGAGGAAGATGCAGTGATATGCAAATGATTAGCTTTTCAGAGCATTCACACGAGGTTGGGGACGGTGGCGACACCTACAACGTGCTGACATGAGGACAGTTTCCAACCGATTTCTCATACACAAACAGCAGCTGACCGGCGTTGCCTGGTGAAACGGTGTTGTGATGCCTCGTGTAAGGAGGAGAAATACGTACAAGCAGCACGTTTCCAATTTTGATAAAGATCGGATTGTAGCCTCTCGCGATTGCGGTTTATCGTATCGCGACATTGCTGCTCGCGTTGGTCGAGATCCAATGACTGTTAGCATAATATGGAATCGGTGGGTTCAGGACGGTAATACGGAAAGGCGTGCAGCATCCCAACGGCCTCGTATCACTAGCAGTCGAGAAGACAGGCATGCTATCCGCGTGGCTGTAACGGATCGTGCAGCCACGTCTCGATCCCTGAGTCAACAGATGGGGACGTTTGCAAGATAACAACGATCTTCACGAACAGTTCGACGACGTATGCAGCAGCATGGACTATCAGCACGGAGAACGTGGCTGCGCTTACCCTTGACGCTGCATCTCAGACACTAGCGCCTGCGATGGTGTACTCTACGACGAAACTGGGTGCACGAATGGCAAAGCGTCATTTTTTTCGGATGAATCCAGGTTCTGTTTACATCATCATGATGGTCTCATCCGTGTTTGGCGACACCGCGGTGAGCGCACATTGGAAGCGTGTATTCGTCATCGCCATACTGGCGTATCACCCGGCGTGATGGTGTGGGATGCCTTTGGTTACACGTTTCGGTCACCTCTTGTTTGCATTGACGACACTTTGAACAGTGGACGTTACATTTCAGATGTGTTACGACCCGTGGCTCTTCCCTTCAATCGTTCCCTGCGAAGCCTATATTTCAGCACGATAATGCACGACCGCATGATGCAGGTCCTGTACGGGCCTTTCTGGATACAGAAAATGTTCGACTGTTGACCTGGCCAGCACATTCTCCAGATCTCTCACCAATTGAAACGTTTGGTCAATGGTGCCCGTCACAATACGCCAGTCACTACTCTTGATGAACTGTGGTATCTTGTTGAAGCTGCATAGGCAGCTGTACCTGTACACGTCATCCAAGCTCTGTTTGACTCAATGCCCAGGCGTACCAAGGCCGTTATTACGGCCAGAGGTGGTTGTTCTGGGTACTGAGTTCTCAGGATTGCTTCACCCAAATTGCTTGAAACTGTAATCAGATGTCAGTTCTAGTATAATATATTTGTCCAATGAATACCCGTTTATCATCTGCATTTCTTCTGGTGTAGCAACTTTAATGGCCAGTAGTATAAAAATTATTTCAAGACTGTGTACGTGTGCACGATGTATAACAAACAGTAAAGAACGTAAGTTGTTATTAACAAAACACAAATATCGATGTAATTAACAAAACATTGTTTTGTTGTTATAATCTCTGTGTAACATAGGCCCTGAAAATCAGAGACAATGCTTTGATTGAACTAGCTCTCCTGTTTTGTTTCGTCTAGCGGTAGGCCGCCATTGCAATGTTGTCTGTTAATTAACGTAAGTTTTATCTGTATTTTGAAAAATATAATAGAAATTGTTATTAGAATGTGTGTATTACTGACGTAGTTATCACCTCTCATGATCGTAACCATTAATTATAATTAACAAAGTTTTTACAGAACTTCGTAGTACAGGGAGCTCATCTCCCCTAGCAGGATTTAGTCGGCCATTACGCTGACTGTATTATTTAATTAAAATATCATGTCATAATATTAAATGTAAATGCGAGAGACTTCTCAGTTTTGATCCTTCATTAATTTCAAAAGGAGTCAAAATAGATTTCGTTTATTAATATTTAGAATACTGAGTGAGTTCAGTATGTCTCATTTTGTCCACCTAACGGCAGACGAGATTCTCTCCAGTTTTGCCTTGCAAATAATGAAAAAGAAAGATTAAAAAATCATTACATTACGCAATATCTGAGTTAATCTTTGTGTAATTTGGTACATAAATAACCAGTAGCCCCTGAGACCCATATTAATAATTACAGTTTGCTTAAGAATACTCATATTTTTTTTTCTAAATAGCAGCGCTCACGCAAACTATTTATTAGAAGGCGGTGAGTCGCGCACTGTGTTTAAAAAATATTATATCGTGCGTACTTCGAGGCAGCCGATGTCCGTACGAGTGTTACCGTGGTATAACTTAATTAAAAGTCTCATGCTATCCCACAATATTTAAAGCCACCCCAACCAAAATCATAAACTATATAATTATAAAAATAAAAAATATTCAGTTATACCGTGATAGCACACTCCCCTCAAGTCATTACCACTTGCTTCAGTGTCTGTTCATATTTGGCATCTAATTGGCAGAAAGCACCAATAGCCATGCTACATTTACCTATAAGCTTTAGTTGAGACAATGCACAGATGAACTGTTGATTTATTTGAAACTTCCTGGAAGGATATTTATTTATGGGGCTCCGGTGCAGCCATACAACCAGTCGAGACACAATATCTAAAAAAGTTAAAACAAACTGCAATTACTTCGTGAATAACACAGAAAACCAAACTAAACATGCATCATGGGCAATCAAAATAATACAGAGAAAAATAAATCGGTCCCTTACGTTAACAGATTATAAGCAGGCACACACACACAAAAGCGCATCGCGTTTACCCAAACTTAATCATCACAATTTGCATTTTGATTCTAGCTTTTAAATATCTAAATTCTTCGTAAACAAGACGATTAACAAATGATAAGGAAATGCTTCATGCATGCGGATTAGCCGTGTAATAGCCAATTCTACTACCTTCGGTATCGAGGGCACCCGAAGAAGAAGTGATTAATTTCCTCGAGCTCCCCACAGTCGCAATATGGCGATGGTACGAGGTGCAGTCTATAAATGTATTGTCGGTGGCAGCCGTGGTTGAATTTCAGTCCATCAATGATCCTCGCAAAGTGTCTCTCGTTGTCTACGCCAGACGAGTTGCATTTCAGAGCCTACTTTTGAGTACACCATTGGGCCTTCTGTAGATGCGGGAGGCTTTGTGTGTACCAGGTACCCTTGCGCAGATCTTCGGTCTGCCACGCCTTGTTCCAATCGCTTTTGGCCATGTCCCTAACTATAGAAATACGATCATCATGTCCCTAACTATAGAAATACGATCATCCGATGGATGCTTCTTTTTTATATGCCATTTGTCTTTGCGTCCTTACCAACCAACGTGCCTTATCATTCCCCACAATCCTAGGTTGGCCATTGATCCACACAAATGATAACTTAGTACTGGTGTTGAGCACTATGTACTAAATAACGTCTTCCTTTGTCCTTATCAATAGATGTTAGTATTTGAAACGTGGAGAGCGAGTCGATGATTATTACGGTATCGGTAGATGCTTTGGTCATGCCGTATCTTAGTGCCCGTTTAATGGCTATGACTTCAGTCCTGTAGATTGATAACTCTTTCGCTGTTCAAAACTGTTCGATCTTTTTATTTTAATATTTGCGTAGGCACAGCGGACGGAGTCCTTGTATTTATACCCATGCACACACGCGTTTTATATGTGGGAATTCGATTCCTTGGAGAGTCGGGTGTTCACTGGTAAATAATAAGGAGCTTTCAGTAGCTCGGTTTAAGAAGAGGTTAGACTAACGAGCAAGCGGCGGCGCCACGCGTGCAGCATAGCCGCAGGCGCAATGCGTGGCGCGGCTGCAGGCAGCAGGGAGCGCCTATTGAGTTAGCGGACGTCACAACGTTAGCTCGCCGTCGCCACGCCGCAGCCGTCCAATTACAGGCCTGCCAGCCCCTCGCCTGCGGGGCCGTTTGGGGCTGTCCGGTGGCAGCGCAGCTCACACTGGCTGCCCGCGCGAGGCTCACTCGTCGGGCGGCTACACCTGTGATGCGTATACACCACTTTGCGGTGAGTGGGTTCTGGTTTCTCGGAACAATCGCTTAGAAAGATTGTCGCTGCCGCTCTGTATGCGCCCGAGTTTCCCTGCCGTGGTCATTAAACAAAAAAATACAGGCTCTTTTTATTATCAGTGGTGGTCATCGCGGAGTACGGTCCGGTTGGTGTATCTCGGGTTTGCTGTCAGACATTGGACGCATTCAGTGCTCGTAATAAAGCGCAAATTTCACTTCGCCATTTGATAGAAATTGTAGCTCCTCAGCTCGTATCACAAACAAATACTTTGTTTTTTAGTTCTGAAGCTACTGAGCGGTGAAATTATAAGCATCAGTTTATACTGTTGACAGTAAGAAGTACACTACTGGCCATTAAAATTGTTAGACCAAGAAGAAATGCAGATGATAAACGAGTATTCATTGCACAAATATATTAAACTAGAACTGACATGTGATTACATTTTCAAGCAATTTAGGTGCATAGATCCTGAGAAATCAGTACCCAGAACCACCACCTCTGGCCGTAATAACTGCCTTGATACGCCTGGGCATTGAATCAAACAGAGACTGGATGGACTGTACAGGTACAGCTGCCCATGCAGCTTCAACACGATATCACAGTTCAAGAGTAGTGACTGGCGTATTGTGACGAGCAAGTTGCTCGGCCACCATTTACCAGACGTTTTCAATTGGTGAGAGGTCTGGAGAACGTGCTGGCCAGGGGAGCAGTGGGCCATTTTCTGTATCCAGAAAGGGCGGTACAGGACCTGCAACATGGGGTCGTGCATTATCCTGGTGAAATGTAGGGTTTCACATGGATCGAATGAAGGGTAGAGCCACGGTCGTACACATCATTTGCATATCACAGCATCTTCTTCCTGTCGGTTAAATTTCGCGTCTGTAGCACGTAATCTTCGTGGTGTAGCAATTTTAATGGCCAGTAGTGTAATATTATCACATTAGTATGAAGATTAAAATAGTCCAATGCATACGGGATTGTACTAATGAAATCCCAGTCTCTATAAGCGTTTTCGGTTTCCGTCGTGTTTTAATGAGCAGCGCGAATCAGGTAGTATGGACCGTAGCAATGTCGGTTGGTACATGCTTTACAGGATGCTTATGTGATGACGTTACAAACTTTCGGGGATGATAGAAAGGATCACTGTATCGATTTGAGGTAAGGGACCCTGTTCCAGAAATGGCTGAGTCGAAAATCGCTAGCAAATACCGTTCCGATACCTTTGTTAGTCTACACTTCCAGTGCAAGCTGTTTGCTTTCCATATTTTGGTAGGGGATAGAAACAAGAAAGATGTCCAGTCAACATGGGCGCTGAAATATCTACCTTAAGACCTATCATCACTTTTTAATCTTTGCTACTGTGAAATACATCTCTTCTACTAAACAAGTGCTCCTAACTTTTAAGCTATGATTGCTAGAGCCCATGTTTACGGTACATTTTTCCCTTGATTTTGCCCATACTACATCTTCCCAAAATAAGAAAAACCTGCAGTAGTAGTCCACTATCAGAGGTATTAGAACATTGTTTTATGGATTATTCCGTTACTTCTTGATAGAAAATTACATATTTAAGGCTGAATAACAAATGCATTGTTTCTGTTCTATTGGTATTTATTCATTCCAAGCTAGTTTTCGGCTTATGAGGCCACCTTCAGGAAACAATTGACTAGCTTCAGAAAGGGACACTATTTGTTAGATAACCAAACATTACAACCAAAAATAAAATCACTTGCATGGACTGTTGTGCATCAAACTTGTTTCTTAACGTTGAAAGTACACTTTACACAATGGACAATGTTCAGTACAATAAACAATTAAACGACACAATGCTATAGGTTAAATGGTTATAATTGAGGCTTTGTGAGGACTTGACAGTGACTCATAAATTGTTAAAAGTTAGCATTATAACCGTTTAATATGTAATATCGTGTAGTTTAATTATGTATTGTGCTTAACATAGTTTATTGTGTAGAGTGTAATTTCAATCTCAAGAGGCAAGTTTGATGCACAATACTATATGTCAGGGATTGTATCTTTGCTTATAATGCTTTCTTACCTCAGAACTAGTGCCCTTTTCCGACGCTAGTCAATTGTTTCCTGAAGATGGCCTGATAAGCCGAAAAGTAGTTTGAGGTAAATAAATACCAGCAGGTCAAAAACCGTGTACATGTTATTCAACCTTAAAAAACTGAACTATTTTAGCTTATAACTTTCGAGTCGACAGTTTCTGGACCAGGGTCTCTCACCTCACAAACAGATACGCCCCTGTAAGTTTATTACATCATCACACTGTATAAGTCAGTCTTTCTTTTCGCTTTAGGGCACGACCCCAAGGTTCAAGAAGAAGCTTACTACATAGGCACGAGGGTAGTGTCTAAGACTGCATTGATGCAAGAGATTTCAAATGTTTTGGAAGGCAAAATGACGGAATGGGCACTGCCGACAGTTTTAATTTTCCTAGAACTATACTGGAAAGGAGATTAAAATCAGCTGTAGGGAATCTTCAGGTATGTCTGACACCTCACATAGGAGTTTTTACACCAAATGTGTTTGTGGAGCTTTTTGTGAGAGAAACTGGATGCATCGTGAAAGATGTACGGACTGGGTACATAAACCTTGTGCAGACATTGAGGATTCGTTGTGTTACAATGTAAACAGATTTTATTTCAATTCCAGCTTTGAAAGTCAGACAAGTATCGTTTACCTAACTTGCGCGATGTGAAAGATGCAGAATGTTATTTTCCATTGTAAAATCTACATTTCTCGTATAAGTTTTTCCTTTCGTTTTTCATGATATTGCACAAACAGATTACATTCGTTTGTCAGCCACAGAAAAGCTTTTTTTTATAAAGCATATATTGAGTTGTATGGTCCACTGTACCCGTAAAAGTTATAAACATTTAGAATTTTAAGTCACTGTAAATCCTTTCTCTCTGTGTTTAGTTGTGTTAGCAATCTGTTTTTCACCATTTACCTCGAAACAAATGTTCACATAAAGGTTTAATACAATTGTATCTTATTTGAAAACAAATTTTATACTAATTTTGGATTAAATGGCCGATACAAGCCGCTGTTCCCCTATACACTACTGCTGTTGAAAACAGACATTTGGTTACAATGCAATTTAGTCTACAGATGAGGGACATGACAGTACACAAATGATTAGGATTAGAGAACTGTACATGCACTTTAGACATGAGAATTCACTGCAGCGTGAAACCGCAATGTGCTGCATGTATTAGAGCCTCTAAATAATGTAGCACAGAATAAATGAAGGCCTGGATGTGATACTGAGGGATACTGCCACGGAATTTGTAGACAAGTCCATAAACTACCGACAGCGGTCAGTGAAGTACCAGAGCGGTCATACTCCAGATATGTTCCTAGACATGTCAAGCCAACATGCAGGCCAGGAAAGTGGTGGTTCTTCGAAGGTTTGCACTTTCCTCAACACACATGGCGGGACATTGTCCTACCGAAATAAGGCATGTGATGCTGCCTGCAGGAAGGATAATGCCTCGGGCTCCAAGATGTCCCTGATATAATGACTGCTGCTCAACTTGTCCTCAGTAAGTAGAATGTCAGGTCTGTCATTATAGCCAACAGCTGTGTTGCTCGACAATGCAGTACTCCCGATAGCTGTCACCGTGATAGCGTGTAATATGTACGCTGCTATCACTGTATTAAAAGTTGACTAGGGACTCGTCTGGAAACACTAAATCTTGCCGTTCAGCACACCAGTAACGGGGTTCGTATGCCCATAACAGTCTGAAGCGTTGGTGGTTTCTGGTCCGCGGGACCCGACACAGTGGAGTGTATGCCACCAGTCCGGACCTCAGCAGAAGGCGTCGACCCGATATACTCACAGCAGTTGCTGGGCTCCAAAGTTGTGTCAACGCTGTGGACAAGGCTATTCTATCGGTTATGGTCATGCAGGCAAGTTAGCGTGTGGCCACATTGAGCGATCCTCTTCTATTCACTGGTTCCACAAATGCATTACTGTCATAACAGTATGCCCTGTATGAGACCTGTGGTGTCGCCGCCAGCACCACACTTGCTAGGTGGTAGCCTTTAAATCGGCCGCGGTCCGTTAGTATATGTCGCACCCGCATGTCGCCACTGTCAGTGATTGCAGACCGAGCGCCGCCACGGCAACTCCAGTCTAGAGAGACTCCCTAGCACTCGCCCCAGTTGTACAGCCGACTATACTAGCGATGGTTCACTGCCTACATACGCTCTCATTTGCAGAGACGACAGTTTAGCATAGCCTTCAGCTACGTCATTTGCTACGACCTAGCAAGGCGCCATATTCAGTTACTTCAAGAATGTATTCTGAACAGATAAGATTGTGAATTGTGTACCTTCAAGAGCGACGTTCATCATTAATTGATTAAAGTTAAGTATCAAACGAATTACGTCCGCTTTCTGAATTCTAATTCCTTGTCATGTTCCAGACCTCACGTCAGTATAGTTCTTCCCTCCTCACGCTAGCCTGCGTGAGCTAAAACGCGTGCATTTTGGCCTCCAATAGTAACACGATGTCGGCTCTTCTGTCAACCCAACAAGACCAATCATATTGGCCCATTTAAATACACTCAGACGGCGATATTAAGCCATTTGACGTCGGTGAACCATACCGGAATTAGCTTGCCTCTAGGTAAGGCATTTGCTTGCAAGTTTCCACTTCGCTCGACGGCTTTGCGTCAATTGAGCGTGGCTTAACAGTGTTCTGGATCTACGTGCATGCCGTCTTTATGCCATGTTAATCACTGATGTTTTCACTGTTCTTCACATCTACTGATCTTGGTGTGATTCATGCCATTTTAATTTTCACAAACATTAGTGTACGTTAACCTAGCAAATTCTGTGGAGGAATTGAGTAGAGAAACACATGCGCAGCACAGCTTTAACAACTATTACCTACGTTTCTATCCGGGTACAGTCGTCGTGCCTTCAGTGCGTACGACGTATTTCATGGGACAGGAGCTAAGAGTCGGATATAAAATCTTTGGAAATTTTCTTAGCAAATTAACGTTACAGAGCATACACTATATCTGGATAATTGGTATAAAAGTCTATATCTATTCCATTACTATCATGAAGAGAGAACCAATGCAATAGATACAGTTTGCACGAAAAGGAAAGCTAAGCCAAAACTTGAAGCCGAACAGCAAAGTCGTGAGATGAAATTTAGGTGAACATACACTACGATGGCTTTCAAATGGCATGACAAAAGAGGCATATGTATGTTGATGGCATATCGCAGAGTTGCAATGAAATCAGCAGTGAAAATGAGCCGCTAAACTCATACTGGAAAATTTAACCAAAATTGTGTTGGGTTCAGTGGACGAGTACGACATATTACAAAGTCGTCGGAATATGTTCGCAAAACACTGAAATGCTCTTTTTCATCACTTGAACGTGTTATCTGCCACGATATTTACAAGGTTCCTACCGACAAGAATATTTCAGCCAACTAATTTCATCTCAGCCTCATTCATGAGACTTTGGAGACGTACCATCAGGAAAGGAAAGCATCAGGTAGTCGCCTATTGGACGAGGCAAACCCATTGTGGATGCGCGAAAGGCATTTTCCAGGCATCGTTGAATTGTCAGTAAAACAATACAGATCTGTAAGGGGAGGCACAATGTGCAGCAAGAACAGAAAACGAAAGGAATCGCGTTTCTGCTGTGGACAAGTGATGTGAGACTGTGTGTTGTGGCTTGTTTCACAATATATCACACAAGACATTTCTGCAATGTGCTTCTTTGTAACGTTACACAGTATTAGAATATTAAAAGAGCCATATTACACCCAGCATGGTGGGTACTGCCGTGTGGAGCGTCCTGACCGCACACGGATGTGTGCTCTGTTCTGGAGCACCCAGCAGTGAAAGGACTAAAATCCTTCTAAGTGAAATACCGCGCCATCTTATAAAATAAAATAGTGACATGCTAAAATGTCCGACGTTTCGTAAGTGTTATAGCGGCCTTCCTCAGGACGTGTTGACTGTAACAATCAACAAAAAACCTACTCTTATTACATGCAGGATAATGCCAGCGCATACATCTCCATTGATTCTGTGGCGGTATTGAAATGATCGTTACTTTCATCATAATCCCTGTGTAAGGTTTTGTACAGTGCTGTGATGGCACAGAGACACGTGACTGATATGCTAAATGATGCCTAATTGGGCTAAAAGCTAAACACCACCGACTGGAGCCTGAGGAACGGGCTGCTGCGTCAACGGCTATAGGAGGCTGTCTGCCGAGTGTTGGTTCCCTCACCGGGTCAGTCCGAACCAAATTTCGTACACATACTACTTATTATCTGGGAAGAAGTACTCCGGGGCTAAGAGCGTTCTAGCTCCCACTGGCACGGTTTGGACATAGGAGGTGGACAGAGAGGGATTAAGAGGAAATGGACAGAGAGAGAGAGAGAGAGAGAGAGAGAGAGAGAGAGAGAGAGAGAGAGAGAGAGATAGGAGAGGATGAGATGGAAGGAGAGAGGGGGAGGCGAAGATGGACAGAGAGAGGGGGAACGAGAGATGGACAGAGAGAGGGGGAACGAGAGATGGACAGAGAAGGGGGAAGAGGAGATGGACAGAGATGGGGTTGCTTGGTTGATTTGGGAGTTTGGTTGGTTGATTTGGGGGAGGGGACCAGACAGATGGGTCATTGGTCCCGTCAGGTTAGGGAAGGTTGGGGAAGGAAGTCGGCGTGCCCTTTCATAGGAACCATCCTGAGATGGGAGAGGAGGAGATGCACAGAGGTGGGGGAGGAGGGGATGGACAGAGACGGGGAGAATGAGAAGTGCGCAGTTTATGTGCCGTATGCGTACGTGGCCGAAGCTGCGAGTGAAATTATAATCAACCATAAAACCACACTGCAGGATATTGTTTGGTCTACACCTTGTAGACACCGCTTCCGAAACGTTTCCCAATCCTGTCAAACCCTCAGGCACTGGCTTCATTTCACGATTGCACGAAGACTCTTTGGAAAACAACCAATGCAGAATGTCCAAAATGTTGATGCAGTATCAGTTGTCACGTCGTAAGTCTGTTCTTCAGCTGAAGTGGTGAGGGAATATAACTTAAGAGAACTAACATTAGAGAAGAACACAGACTGGCAGAAAATAAATAGCACTGATTCGCAAGGCATTACGTGGCAGTAATCATCCCTATCAAGAACTAGAAGCATAGTTCTTAATGTGAAAATATAGTGAACGCAATTTACGTATTGATGCCATAACTACGCGTAAGAACACAGCGTGTATTCCAGAAGCACATACAGCGTCCACCACTATTAAAACTGCTGACACATATGCAACGAAATGAATGTAACATCTAGATTAAACATTGTGGTTCATCTCAGAAAGTATGCGGGGTGATAACATTGCCCTACACTAGTACCTGGGAAAATTGGTAATTAACAAACATACAACACTAATTTTGTTCGATAATGGTGTATGAAATAAAAGTTATGTTTACGTTAAGTAAATGCATTGGAGATAGATGTAAGGCCCATACATCAAACAGGTAAACCATACGTTTTTCCCCAATACAAAAACTTGTCAATTTCCCTCCAGCTATAGGCGCTCATGTTACAGAGAATAATAATATTTAGTCATATAACCTTTCTCAATACATACGATGCTGCCTAAACAATTGGAAGAAGTTGGCTTGTAACATCGAAGGTAGATGTAACTGATGTTGACCTTTAAATGCGTATGGAAGATGAATATTAGAAAGAGTTGTCAGTGGGTAGTCGACAACGCATACCAGTTTGGCCTCTGCTGGACAGCATACATCTGTATTACTGATATTAGTGGAAAGGAACAACAGCTACTTACCATGGTTTTCTCAGTACTGCAGGTTACAAGGTGAAGATCAGCGTCTGAAACATAAAGAGAGAATACACTGCAAAGTTGTTATCTGAAATTAAAATAAACAGAATATTTTTTTTCATTTCTCGAGGGAAGAACAAGTTTTTGGCGAGTTCTCCTAAACATTCGATTAAGTCATTTGACTAAGCTGGTCCATATTTAACAGCGACCGATGAAAGTGTTGTAACTCGAATGGTTTTCTGTTACCGGAGGTTGAATGAGCGTTTTGAACCTCCATCTACTCAGCAAGATTACGGTTCGTTTAATTTAGGCGCTCCGGGGAAGCCGTAGAAATTCTCAGTGACTAAGTCAGGGGCACCATCAACGTTATTATTCATTATTTAGATTCACCACTTGATTTAAGCATGGGAAGAAACAAACCGACCTGTTCTTAAAATTAGCAGGTACCTGAGATATCGAATTTGTTGTTTGCAGACTATCAGGTCTGACAGCGGGAATGACAAAATATTTTATAGAGCTGGGTTGTTACATTTCACAATTTACTAAGTAGGACGACTCAAGAATGATTTAATAAAATACAGAGCAAGTCAATGGAAATTTTGTACAGTGAGCTAGGCAAACAAACAGAGAAAGGCATTAAATCGGTTTTCATAATATAGCAAATGTAGCTCTTCTATTTTGGTGGGTATGTTGGCCCCGAAAATACTGGGGATCACAACAAAAGTAGGGGTGTAAGAAAAAATGAATGCAAAGATATCTAAATGAGCCAATCTAAAAGCTAACACCATGTGTTTGGTACTACTGGCTATAGGATAGCAATGTGAAGTCCGGAAGAAGAAAGACTTTGTTGCGGGTGATTTGAACTATGTACTGTATAGGAGTGTAGTATATAATGGAAAATCGCCGTATTCGGTAGGCAGGCTGCCCAAATCCCCATACGTTCATCCTGATATAGGTTTTCCATGATTTTCCTAAATCGTTTAAGGCAAGTGCCAGGATAGTTCTTTCGAAAAGGGCACATTCGATTTCATTCCCAATCATTCTACAATCAAAGCTGGTGCTCAGTCGCTAATGACCTTGTCGTCGACAGAAATTAAACCCTCATCATCCTTTGTATCTATGAAATTCAGGTCACTTTACTATAACACAGGCAATCGGCTATCTTTATACTCTTTTTATTTATCAGCATGCATTGATAGTCCTTCCATAATATGTTACTTTTATATTTGATTGTTCTAGATAGAGAAAAAAATATATGCAGTAAATAAAATACACAGTTCCTGTAGTTGTGTTTTTTAGTGGATTGTTGCGTGATGAAGCGCCTGCCTCGAACACCGTGGTTCACACTCACATCGAGGCATCTTGATTAAGGTTTCCCATAATGTGCAACAATTATTAAGGCAAATAGTAAAAGAAATTGCCAAATTCCTTCGGCATCTTTATCCAACCTGAGCTTGCACTCCATCTCCTGTGACCTCGGCGATATGGCGTTAAACCCTAATCTTCCTTCTCTTTTACGTTATCGTACGGATTCATACCAACATGGCCAGTTTATGCAAGTTAAATCAAAATCACTCATCTATTACGCATTAAGCCTGTTCCGACTGGCCGACTTGCTGCGTTGAAGGCAGGAGGAGGCTCGGTCTATCATCGCTGGACATGTGGTCAGCCCGTTGCTAGTCCTACCATCGTTATTGCCAGTAGATGAATCCTAATGCATGTCGGTGGTTCTTTATTGAAGCAGTTCCTTATCTGACATCACGAGGTTGAGCGGCTCCCGTTCCAGATGTAGCTCATAAAAATGACGGACTGGGAATGTAGCCCAGGGTCCTCCTGCACTGCAGGTCGCGACGCTAATCAATACGCTACGAAAGCATTATTTATGCAGAGTTTTAGTTGGAAGGCACACATTTAGCTGTAACTATTAAGAAACTTGGACACCCTATGCAGAATTTTAGTTTCTCATTTGTTACGACTGTATGTGTGTCTTCGGTGGAATTGTATAACATGCACCTTTTGCTACATCGAAGATTTCGTAAAAGCTATCGCCGGCCGCTGTGGCCGAGCGGTTCTAGGCGCTAACAGAGAAGCAACACTACGTAAAATAACCAGAGACATCAATGTGGGTCGTACGAAGAATGTACAGTTTAGGGCAATGCGGCGAAATTTGGCTTTAATGGGCTATGGCAGCAAAAGACCGGCGTGCGTTTGCTAACAGTAGGACATCGCCTGCAGCACCCTTCCTCGACTCATGACCATATAGATTGGACCATAGACAACTGGCAAACCGTAGCCTAGTCAGAGTTGTAAACTGGTGGTGTTTCCATATGGTGTGGGCTGTGTTTACATGGAATGGACTCGGTCCTCTGGTCCCTCTGAACCGTTCATTGACTATAAATGGTTACGTTCAGCTACCTGGAGATCATCTGCAGCCATTCATGGACTTCAAGTTCCCAAACAACGATGGTATTGTTGTGGATGACAATACATCGTGTCACCGGCCCACAATGGTTCGCGGACTATTCGTGCGACAGATTTGGCCACTCAGACTAAACGTCCATGGCACATAATCGAGAGTCCAGTGCACAAAATCCTGCACCGGCAGCACTTTCGTAATTATGGACGGCTATAGAGGGTGCATGGCTCAATAATTCTACAGGGGACTTCCAACTACTTATTTAGTCTTTGATATGTCAAGATTCTGCCGAACGCCAGACAAAAGGAGGTCTCACTCGATATTAGAAGGTATCACATTACTTTCGTCACCTCAGAGTATGTGAGCGGGGCCAGTTAAACAATGGTAGACCAGCTCGCTTCGCGGGGTTGCCTACCACCCAGGGGAGTGTAGCATATTCCGGCAGCTCGCTTCAGCTGCAGAACTGCAGGGATAAGCAACGTGTCAGCAGAGCTTTAATCAGAAAGAAAGGTTGGTGACAGTTACAATCGTGGATTGCAGCTGACACTAGACCTGGCTCCTGAATAATCATTGTCAAATCAGATGCACTTACCTGCTAAATGTATTTATTCCTCTCACGTTATGTTCTTCAAGTCCTTCTCGTGAAAATGGACTTTTTTAATTTTTGCTTCTTCTCTAATATTTATGACAGTTTCTTGGTTTTATTGTATTCATAAATAGAGTTATAAATGTGTAAGTACTGCATAAATAGTGAACCTCGTCCCAACAACAACATTCTGAATCCGTTGATTTGTATGTTTGCATTTACTAAGAAGTAAGTACCGGTAACTATTTATTTCAATAATAACAGTGTCTACATTATACTAAATTAAAATAACTCATTTCGTTGCAGTAAGCAAGGAGCATCCCTTGTACTTTAGGAGAATCCTGTGTGGATACTACGTGGCAGTACATTAAGTAGGTGAGATGCTGCCATGTAGAAATCAAATTTGTGGTTTCAGTGAGTAAACACAATCTCAAGAGAATTACTGTTGATAAAGAGTCCTTTAAATCTGTAATGTTTGGCATTTGATATCATGCAGGCCGTATTTAAGAATTATCATGTGGTTATTTCATTAACATCCTCCTTAGAGTAGCCTTGATGAAGGCTGCCTGCAATAGCATCCGAGGTGTTTGCATTTTTATTGAACGTGATGCGGTCACGTACCCGAGAGGATATAATTGATTCGTTCATTATCATGGGTCGGAACAGTAGACCAAATGCCAAATATTACAGTTTGCCCAGTGGACTCAGTATGGAACGCCACAGTTTAACTTTAAACACTGATATGAGACATTTGATTTCTATCAGCTGAGACTGCAGCTATTTAGTGTAATACACTTAATTTAGATTCTCTTAAAATAGATCAGTTTTACTTTGCCTTTTGTTACAAGAAATGGTTCAAATAGCTCTAAGTACTAAGGGATTTAACTTCTGAGGTCATCATTCCCCTAGACTTAGAACTAATTAAACCTAACAAACTGAAGGACATCACACACATCCACGCCCGGAGGCATGATTCGAACCTGCGACCGTAGCAGTCGCGTGGTTCCGGACTGAAGCGCCTAGAACCGTTCGGT
This sequence comes from Schistocerca gregaria, assembly GCF_023897955.1. Taxonomy (NCBI): domain Eukaryota; kingdom Metazoa; phylum Arthropoda; class Insecta; order Orthoptera; family Acrididae; genus Schistocerca; species Schistocerca gregaria. Next base: position 251,888,803 of record NC_064925.1, read on the forward strand.
CACAGCGGCCAGCTTTTTTACAAAGAATGTTTATTTAGCATCACCATTTGCTAGCAAGCAAACTAAAACAAAAGTAAATAAATTAACAGTTTTCTTCTTTAAGTCCATACAAGACCAGAGAAGATAGCGTTTTAACTTTTACATAAAATGGATCCCGTCACAGTAATCAATCGATAAAATCATTGGAAATACAAGAAAACTTTTGCTTTGAGAGCTTTATTGTCGCTCCACTTGTAAAGCATGTCCTTTTTCGACAATTTATTATCACAATCCAAAAATATCCTTGTCGATTTTAGTGTACCATACTTTACTTTGCAAACGATCCTCTAGCAATTTGTCCACTGATAATCTCACACATCACCTCTTGATATGGCGGCATAATAACGACCAATAACAACTTGAGGAGAGTAACGGTTACTCCTTAAATACTTATTAAATTTAACAGAGCCACTGCCAGAAACAAAAAGCAATAGGGTTTTTTAACATTTAACTTTGAGTAGAATTTTACACCGTCCAGTGTCATTAATGTAACCATCGCCTATATTCGACGTCGGCGTGCAATAATCACACACAGTTGGCAGGTGGCAACACTACCACTGGAGATCGTGTAAAGACTGTCTGGAGGACGCGGAGAACAGTGCAGTTGTTGTGGTAATGCGGTAACAAAGCGAATTACGTGACGTCCAGATGGGCATGATCTTTACCTATGGGCCATGGATGGAAGCATTCCCAAGATCACAAAGTTTTTAAACTGTTCGCGTGCCTCTGTGGCTAAAGTATACCGTGCATGGCACAACGGCTCTATTCAAAATCGGCACCGAGGCAACTGTTGTGTACCAGGGGACATAAACGACATAGGTGAACGATGGCTGCAGAGGTGTTTAAGGACGAACAGACGTGCATCTGCTGGGCAACTTACCGCCCAGCTGAACCAAGTGGCTACCAACAGTGTCTCCTCAACAAAGGTCAACGAACGTTGCTGCGTATGGGCCTCCGCAGTAGGTGATTGGCTGATGCGCCCATGCTCACTGATGTCCATCGGTGACGAAGTCTGGAATTTGGACGCCAATACCGCTGCTGGACTTCCACTGAACGGTGACACGTGACCATTTCGGATGAATCATGTTTTATACTCCGTTGGCGTCTGAAACCAAACGCCTTACAACAATCGTCGGAAGGTTCTAGCTTTATGTCCTAGGGAATGTTTTCGTGACATTCTCTGGGTGCTGTCGTCATTCTAGAGGGCACAGCAGATCAGCACAAGTATGCATGTATCCTCGGGAACCATGCCCACCCCTAAGGGCAGTTTGTTTTTCCTTGACAAGACGGCAACTTCCTTGAGGTCAACGCAACATTCCACACAGATCTCAGTGTACGTCAGTGGTTCAAAAGCATTAGAATGAGTTTACCATTCTCCACTGGCCACCAGACTGCCAGAATTTAAACCCAATCGACAATCTGTGTGATCACTTCGAACGTGCTGTTCACCCAATGCGTCTTCAACCGAGAAACTTAGCGCAGCCTGCCACGGCAGTACTCAGCATGGCTCCACATCTCTGTCGCCACCTTCCGGAAACTCATTTATTCTCTTCCTACACGTCTCGCAGCGGCCTGCGCTGCAAAAAGATGGTTCTTCGTACCTTTGACTGGTGGTCACATTAATGTGACAATATGACTGCTCAGTGTATTATTACCTAATAATTTTTATTCTTGATTGTTAATTTCCTGCTGCACATCTAAGTATTCCTGAAATTGAGTACTAAGAGAAAAGTCAGGACTTTCATTATTTTATGTCACAGCTTTTTGAAATTACGCCTGTGACATAACTTCAGTTGTGAATGTCACCATAAAAGAAGTAGGAAATCCTGATTAAAATTAGTAATGATAGGGTATGGTTTAAATTAGATACAATGTGTACGAATTACCGATAGCTTCCTGACTTATTAATAACTTTAGGAATGAACGAGAGTACATCATGCCAGTAACAAAATAGTTTAGGGCGATTTTTCTGGGTATCAGAGTGCTCAGTTTTTATACGTGGAGCAAGCTACTGTCGATTTGACCTACTATGGAGGTAATCGATTGAAGACTGTGTATTCCTCAGCTTCGTCCGAAGGTTACGGTAGAGTCGTGTCTGCCTCAGAACGGCAGCCGCAGAGACGACGACCATTATGTTAAAACGCGTCATCATCTCAGAGGAGTGCTCGCGTTAAGACACTTGTCGGCTTTTCCCCTAAGTCGCTCGCGACTCGGAAGTTGGACGTCCAGGGTTGTGCTCCACTCGCGGAGTCCCAAACGCTGTTACCGCGGCGGCTTCCATTTCCAGCGGCATGAATGCGAAACGACACGCTAAAATGTAATCTCGCCTATGTCGGCTGTGCTCTATAAAGAGCATCTCCTTCCCCCGCCCCCACCCACCCATCCCGGGGGCGTCTTGCCGCCCCCGCAGCCACAGCATTCCCGGGCGGCGGCAGTAATGGCACAACAATGGCACACTCGCGACCGAATTCATTTCGCGCCGCCGGCGGTGCGGATTAGATTAAACTCTGCGCGCCCGGACGGGTCGGGTCGGCGCTCCCGCCGGAATTCGCTTCCCTGTTTGTCTGGCTCGTTTGTTTAAGCTCCTTGGCGCACTCATTCTATTGCAGTTTGTTTTCCATTTGCGACGTGGCAGCGCGCGCAGGGCTGCTACCCCCACTCCTGGGGAATCCACCTCACCCGACAGTCCTTTGTCTCGCCGTCTTCTTTTGTTCCGCGCGACACCTCTCACGGGGAGGATGGCATTTGCGTCCCTCCCTCCACCCCCCCCCCCCCCTCGAACCCTCTCAACCACCGTCATCGCCCCCTCACTCTCTGGCACATTTGCTCCCAGTAACAGCTGATACTCGCCACATAAAAACCTTGACCTACTGATATACATTCCGCAAAATTGCTTCTCATTTGACAAATTAGTTCTACACCCACGCATCGAACCATGTTATTGCATGCACTATTTTATACTGCGTTGACACCAACTTGAGATATCGTCAGAGTACGAGACGCGTTCCAAAAGTAAAGGAAATGTTGTTATGCGAGTTCGCTTCACGTTATTTTTGCTGTTGCTTTGCTAAAAATGTTGGAGAAGTATTTGCAGGATGTTAGCGTTGTGTTCGCCAAATAGGTTTCGCGCTGTGACGGCTCATGTAGCGTAAGCGTTGTCATGAGAGAGATGTCACACGACCTCAATTACAGACTAGTATTATAAGTGCTAAACAGGCATTCTTTTGTCGGCGGTAAATGTTTGCATCTTTTAAGTGCTCTGCAAACAAAACACAGTCTTTGGTTCGCTTTCCCCCAAAAAATGTATTATGTGACGGTTCCAATTTCAGTTCTTCATAACTTTAACCCCTAAATAATTAGTTCAATAACAACATTCAAATTTGTGTTATTCTTTGTGTAACTGAAATTTTACGGTTTTTCTTAGTACGCATGTAAAATACTTCATAATTTTTATTCCTTACGGTCAGAGGCCGCCTTTCGCATCACACAGATATCATTGCTAGAGCATTGAATCCGAGCAAGTTATATGCCAGTAGACAGTTCTTTACAGATATTTAATAAAATTAGAACCCAATATGTATTCCAAACTCCTACTTCAAGTAGATGTAAACGATTAGGGGCGATAATTCAGTAAATTCTTTGTATTCCCTTTCTTGTGTAATAGTGTGACCTGCCCAAGTCTCCAGTGTTTAGGTGGAGCGAGAGGTTTTAGGTCTGTATGAGTGCTAGAAGTGAAGCTACTTCATCATCTTACTGTGGTCTCCTACTTCTGAGGTCGAAAGATCAGTAAGAAATACTGCCTGCAAATTGAGGCAATCGGGGAAAAAGTCCAGATTTGTGGCGAAATGATTCGTGGCTTTAGCACTAAAACGATACACGTCTTGTCACTTCGTTCCTTGTTGTGCTGTTTTTCTTTTTTTTGCCAAATACATTTGTTTAATGATACTCCAGCACCCATATTTTCTAGAAACGGCCTCATGTGACATTTTTATTTCCAGAAATGGAGAAAATTTTCAAGGGCCGTCGTTTTAGAAGCATCGATGAATTTACAAAGGAGTAACTGAGACTGCTAAAACCTGTGCGGATAACAGACTGAGTTAAAGCGCCCAGTTCCAAGACACAGTAAGCCGTGCCGGTCCCTGAGCGAACTCACCTGGCGGATTGATGACGACAGTCTTTGTGGCGACCAGTTATGTGTGTGTTTTTAGGCGGTTTCCCACATACGACAAGATGAATACTGGCCTGGTACCCAACGTTGCGCCGCAGTTAGACGATTTGCAAACAGATAGAAAACCTTCTCACTCTTGCACCCGATATACACTCCTGGAAATTGAAATAAGAACACCGTGAATTCATTGTCCCAGGAAGGGGAAACTTTATTGACACATTCCTGGGGTCAGATACATCACATGATCACACTGACAGAACCACAGGCACATAGACACAGGCAACAGAGCATGCACAATGTCGGCACTAGCACAGTGTATATCCACCTTTCGTAGCAATGCAGGCTGCTAATCTCCCATGGAGACGATCGTAGAGATGCTGGATGTAGTCTTGTGGAACGGCTTGCCATGCCATTTCCACCTGGCGCCTCAGTTGGACCAGCGTTCGTGCTGGACGTGCATACCGCGTGAGACGACGCTTCATCCAGTCCCAAACATGCTCAATGGGGGACAGATCCGGAGATCTTGCTGGCCAGGGTAGTTGACTTACACCTTCTAGAGCACGTTGGGTGGCACGGGATGCATGCGGACGTGCATTGTCCTGTTGGAACAGCAAGTTCCCTTGCCGGTCTAGGAATGGTAGAACGATGGGTTCGATGACGGTTTGGATGTACCGTGCACTATTCAGTGTCCCCTCGACGATCACCAGAGGTGTACGGCCAGTGTAGGAGATCGCTCCCCACACCATGATGCCGGGTGTTGGCCCTGTGTGCCTCGGTCGTATGCAGTCCTGATTGTGGCGCTCACCTGCACGGCGCCAAACACGCATACGACCATCATTGGCACCAAGGCAGAAGCGACTCTCATCGCTGAAGACGACACGTCTCCATTCGTCCCTCCATTCACGCCTGTCGCGACACCACTGGAGGCGGGCTGCACGATGTTGGGGCGTGAGCGAAAGACGGCCTGACGGTGTGCGGGACCGTAGCCCAGCTTCATGGAGACGGTTGCGAACAGTGTCCCTAATTTGCTGGGAAGTGGCGGTGCGGTCCCCTACGGCACTGCGTAGGATTCTACGGTCTTGGCGTGCATCCGTGCGTCGCTGCTGTCCGGTCTCAGGTCGACGGGCACATGCACCTTCCGCCGACCAATGGCGACAACATCGATGTATTGTGGAGACCTCACGCCCCACGTGTTGAGAAATTCGGCGGTACGTCCACCTGGCCTCCCGCATGCCCACTATACGCCCTCGCTCAAAGTCCGTCAACTGCACATACGGTTCACGTCCACGCTGTCGCGGCATGCTACCAGTGTTAAAGAGTGCGATGGAGCTCCGTATGCCACGGCAAACTGGCTGACACTGACGACGGCTGTGCACAAATGCTGCGCAGCTAGCGCCATTCGACGGCCAACACCGCGGTTCCTGGTGTGTCCGCTGTGCCGTGCGTGTGATCATTGCTTGTACAGCCCTCTCGCAGTGTCCGGAGCAAGTATGGTGGGTCTGACACACCGGTGTCAATGTGTTCTTTTTTCCATTTCCAGGAGTGTAACACTCGACGCAGAAAACTGCAGTTCTAGAAGTGTTTCAGGCACTCAGAATGCGTTAGCGTAAGTTTATGATATCAACGGATGCTATTATGAAGGAAATGAAGTTTATGCAGGCGAATAAATAAAACTCCCGTTATTTTTTGGACACCCCTCGTAAGTGCGTGATAATTCCAAACCTGAAGTTTCGAACATCCCGTCAGTTTCTCATGTTTGTCAAGAGACAGGAATCGTTCGGGTGGGAAAATGGGATCCATTTCCCGCGAGGGTGGCCCAGTTTCCCTACGTGTGCAGGTATCTGTGCCGGCGGGGGCGGCTAAACGCTAGCCGGCGGCCAAACAGAGCCATTCGTCTCTGGGAGGGGCGGGAAGGACAGACCGCTATCTGGCCGCTGTCCGCTAAGCGACAGCCGTTACTCACGGCCTGAGCTGTGAGCTGGCAAAAACAACGCGGCGCGATGGCCCGCCGTCCAGCGTGCAGCTGCTGCAATGGGCGGCGTCCAGTCCCAGGCTGCAGGCCTTATCTCCGTCTGTATTATTGCCGCAGGCTGCGATGCAGCTAAAAAAAAGGAACTTTGGCAGGCACATATGGATTACAAATTACTCACTCAGCGCGTGTACCCTATGAAACCGATACAAGCTTTCTTATTAACGGACACTGTGAAAAGTCTCTGGAAGCACGGCAGAAATAGAACGAAGATGGAGATGTAAATGTATGGTTAACAAGTGAACAATATAGACGGGGACAAACGAGAGAATGAAAGTAATGTTATTATTAACGGGCTACAGCAATGAGAAAACAATGTACACAATATTTTCTACGAATATGCACTGATTTGCCGAAAGTCTCTGGATACCTACTAATATCGTGCCGGACCTCCTCCTGCCAGGCTTATTGCAGCAACTTGACGCGGCGTTGAGTCAACAAGTGATCGCAAGTTCCCTGCACAAATACTGAACCATGTTACAACTATAGCCGTCCATAACTGCGAAACTGTTGCTGGTACCGAATTTTGTGCACATGCTGACCTCTCGGTTATGTCCCATAAATGTTCTACGGGATTCGTGACGGGCGATATAGGCGGCGAAATCAGTCCCTCCAACTGTCCAGAATGTTCTTCAAACCAATCATGAACAATTCTCACCCGGTAACATGGTGCACTGTCATCCATAAAAGTTCCACCGTTGTTTGCGAACACGAAGTAAATGAATGGCTTAAAGTGGTTACCAAGTTGATGAGTGGTTCAGCAGGACCAGAGAACCCGGTCCATTTGGTGCAAACAAAGGCTATACTATTATGGAGCTACCGCCAGCTTGTACAGTGCCGTGATGAGAACCTGGGTCCTTGACTTCGTGGGATCTGTGCCACACTCCAATACTAGAATTAGCTCTTACCAACTGAAATTGGAACTCATATAACCAGACTACGATTTTTCAGTCGTCTATGGCCCAACCAATATGTTCACGAGCGCAGGAGAAGATGATTCAAATGGCTTTGAGCACTATAGGACTTAACATCTGAGGTCATCAGTCCCCTAGAAACTTAGAACTACTTAAACATAACCAACCTAAGGGCATCACACACATCCATACCCGAGGCAGCATTCGAACCTCCGACCGCAGCAGCCGCGTGGTTCCGGACTGAAGCGCCTTGAACCGATCGGCTCGCAGGAGAAGAGCTGCAGGCGATGTCGTGCTATTAGCAAAGGCACTCGCTTCAGTCGTCTGCTGCCTTAGCCGAATAAGCCCAAAATATGCTGCACTGTTCTAACAGTTACGTTCGTCGTACGTCCCACATTGATTTCTGTGGTTATTTCACGCAGAGCTGCAGGTCTGTAAGCAGTGACAACTCTACGGAAACGCCGCTGCTCTCGGTCGTTAAGTGAAGGCCATGTGCCATCGCGTTGTCCGCAGTGAGAACCAAAGTCTGAAACATCACACACTCTTGACATTGTAGATCCTCGAATACTGAATTCTTTAATGTTTTCTACTATGATACACCCCATCCGTCTAGCTGCAGCTACCCTTACTCGTTAAATGTTTTTTTTTCCGTTGTGCTGCCATAATCATGTCGAAAACATTTCCACATGAATCACCTGACTACAAATGCCGGCTCTGCCTTTTTATATCTTGGGTATACGATACTACCGTCATCTGTATGCGCGGACATCTCTATCCTATGAATTTTGTCATCTCTGTGTACATTACCTGACATAAAAAGTGAAGCGCAAGGAGGAATAAAGGAAAGGAAATGAAACTTCACGCGTTGATAGGCCTTGGTCTGAATGTATGCATTGCTTCGTCTGGGATGAGAGTCATAAAACAGTTGTATCCTCTTCTGAGGCATCCTGGTCCACAACGGTTACAACTGGTCCTTGATATCCTTGACACGGCAAAGGAGCTGGTGGCGGAGCTAGTCCCATACACGTTCTACGGGGGACATATATCTCGCGCTCTTACTGAACATCGAAGTATCTCAATGTCATGTCGATAGTACATAGACACATGTGACATGTGTGGACGAGGACTGTGCCGTTAAAAATGGCGCCACTATTCTGTCGTGTGTGAAGTAACGTAGGAGGACGCACGATGTCCATACCGTACCGTTCAACTGCAGTTCCCTCAGTCAGTGTCAACCGTGACTTGAAATCGTATCTGATCGCACCGCACACCATGAAGCCACGAGTAACGACGCTGTGCGCGTCTGAATCATTGGACGAGTGGGACCTCTCCCCATGCCCTCGCCATACTATCCGACGATGGTTATTCGGGGTTGTACAGAGCTCAACGAAATGCGACGCCATTCATCGGCAGTCTAGGCTTCCCAGTTAAGGCAGCCCTCCTAACACAGCTGCTTGTGTTAAGGTGTTAACGGCATCTTGCGAATGAGATGGTAATTACTGACTAACGGTGGTAGATGACACAGGATGTTGCAAAGAGACCGTTACTTGTTCTCGGATGGCAGGTTATGATGTGCTTGGTGCAAAATACGGGATCCTGCCTTTTGGTGGTCAGACGTGGTCGACCGATATTTCACGGCGGGTATTCCCGCCTTCGTGTTCTCCTGGAATCGCTCTCGGGCTACTGTTACATACAAATGCCCCACAAATCAGGGGCATCATACCAAGTGGATCACACAATGAGGCTCATTTCAAATTGTGTCGAGTGCTGATAATGCTGTCTAAGACGAGTACGCGGCATCGCCGTGTCTTTCACAGTGATGATTTAACATCTGCTGCTGTTTACTACGCCCTGTTCTTGCTATCAGGCCGGGTAAAAATACTAAACAAAACAGCAGTGGAACCTGACGGCCGTTCTACCTGTCACAGAGAACTGAAACTCTAATCAGATACATACCTGCTGGTGTGTGTTCACTGATATCCGATCCTGTCTTCTGCGTACTTCATTTTTTCCTCAGGCAGCGTAAACTCAGAGCTCCTCCTTAGAACAAGTCTCTCCAACAGGAAAGTAGGAGTCCTTCAGTCTTCTACCGAAAAGAGATCCTTCCTTCCAGCTGCGGGACTTTCCTATATTCTGCGAAAACAGTGCCTGCCAACCTTCTTGCCATTCCAGGCAGTTCTTCTAGCCTCTTCTTTCTTGCTGCTCACTCACTGCCTCTGCATCTCTGGCAACACCATGCACCCGTCATCAACAAACGGGCCGACCACACCGATTGCTATCGCTTCCCATGCTCTCACGTATCCATTTTCCTCTTTTGATTGGTTGTTCCGCCAACATCCATTAAACCGAGCGGTTTATAAGGACTTTACTGAAACCTAGGTAACTCTTTTGCAACAATGTAAGTGAACGTACTAGAATCAGCAACTATCGACATGTCCTTAATAGCAAGTTTTCTCCTCTAAGTGTTGTCGCTGAAATACAGGACAAGAGCATCACCTCCTCTTTGCAGTCTCGAGTGCAACGCAACAGTTACCTCTCTTGCTTGCACAATTAGTAGCGCATCCCCTTAGCAGTTAAGGTTCATCCATCTGAGTAGAAAACACCGTCACTAGTGTTTTGTCGTTTTCAAGTAAAACTGCAGGTTCATGATACACGAGAAGTTTATTACACCTGTGGATTTTTTGCTTGTGTATTTCTAGACCACCTATTGATATGCGCATGCTACTTCGCATGGCTGCAGTTTTGTTATTTTAGCAACGAACGTTCACTTCGTGAATAAACTAACTGGTTTCCCTCGGGCGCGTCACTTGATGGCCTGAACCTGAATATCTGAGTCACATACAGCAATAACCCTTAACTCATGATGTGTAGTTTCTAAGACAGCGCGAAAATTTACAAACTTGCACTCCAAGGTCAGTTCTCGCGAAGTACATCTATACGCTTCCTACCGTCCTTATATCGCCAACTGATATGGTGATATATCTGTTTCTCCAATAAAACAATGAAAGAGTTAGTTAAAATCATATATGCTCTGAGCGGTGACAAAGAAAGATGTGGATCTCAGCATTTAAAGTCAACTTTGCAGGCTACAAATGTCTATTTTTATGTGTAAGTTTAAACCCTGGAATTTAGTTTCATGTGAAAATTTACTTGCTAAAGAAATATCACAATCTTTCTGGATGTGAAAGTTCGGTAATTACTCTAAGAGTTCATTTACGTGTAAAAAACCACACATAAGTTCGTCATTTTTTGTGAAACAAAATACTGCAAGTAGTATTTAATGCAGTAAAATGAACAAGGAGTATTTAAACAGCACTTAAAATAAATGTCGTATAACTTAAATTAAAATTTCAGCGGACCTGCTCCCTAAATATTGGTTGAAACGCGGAGGTCCCAAAGACCCAACTTCGTAGATATGTTACACGAAAGTCACGTCGTGAGTTACGGGATAATACATTTCCGAAAATAGTTCCTGAAGTAGATCCGACGCGTTGCTTTTCTCTACTCTGCGACAACTACTTGGAGTGACGATTCTAGATCATCACAATTTTCTGAGTTTTGTGTTGTTTTCCGACACGTTAAGATCCAATTGCGAACACCACAGACTGCAGTTTAATTGCAAGTGAGGCCAGTACTATCACTAGTAATGACATTTGAAAGGAGAAGTAACAACCTCACTTAAAATGAAACAGTCGTAGTACCAGTCTACTCATTACCAATTACTTGGTATAGAGGTCAAGAAAGGTCATGATACAGAGATATGCACATACAGAGATGGCGATAGTATCGCGTACACAAGTTATGGAAGGGCAATCCACTGGTGGTTTTGAAAGGGGAATGGTAGTTGGAGGTGGGCGCATAGGACATTCCATATCGGAAATCGTTAGGGACTTTCCGAGATACATAGTGTCAAGAGTGTGCTCAGAATACCAAATTTCAGGCATTATCTCTCGCCCCGCAGAGGCCAACCACTTCCACTTAACAGCCGAAAACAACAGCGTTTGCTTAGAGTTGTCAGCGCTAACAAACAACAACACAACGAGAAATAAACCCAAAAATAAAAAAAATGGTTCAAATGGCTCTGAGCACTATGGGACTTAACAGCTATGGTCATCAGTCCCCTAGAACTTAGAACTACTTAAACCTAACCAACCTAAGGACATCACACAACACCCAGTCATCACGAGGCAGAGAAAATCCCTGACTCCGCCGGGAAACCCAAAAATCAATGTCCGACGTACGGCGAAAGCATTCGTTAGGGCAGTGAGGTAAATTTTTGAGTTACTGGGCTATGACAGTCGACGACCGACGCGAGTGCCTTTGCTAACACCACAACATCGTCTGCAGCTCCTCTCCTGGGTTTGTGACCATGTCGGTTGGACCCCAGACGATTGGAAACCCGTGGCTTGGTCAGATGAGTTCCCATTCCAGTTGGTGAGAGCTGATGGTACGGTTCAACTGTGGTGCAGACCCCACGAAGCCATGAACCCAAGTTATCAACAAGGCACTGTGAAAACTGGTGGAGGTTCCATAATGGTGTGGTCTGTGTTTATACAGAATGGTATTGGTGGCATGGTCCAACTGAAGCGATCGTTGATTAGAAATGGTTATGTTCAGTTACCACGGATTTCATGTCTTCAAACAACGATGGAATTTTTATGGATGACAATGCTCTATGTCACCAGGCCAAAATTGCTCGCTATTGGTTTGAAGGACATTCTGGAGAATTCGAACGAATGATTTGGCCACCTGTATCGCCCGACGTGAATCCCGACGACCATTTATGGAACATAATTGACAGGTAAGTCCGTCTACAAAATCCTGCATTGGCAACACTTTCGCAATTATGGACAGCCATAGAGGCAGATGGGCACAATTTTTTGTGCAGGGAACTTCCAACGACTCACTGAGCCAATGCCGCGTCGAACTGCTACAGTGTGTCTGGCAATAGGTGGTCCGACACTATATTAGAAGGCATCCATGACTTTCGTTACCTTAAGCACCATGCTTCACAACGAATTGCGAATGAGTACGTAGAAAGTGTAATATCGGAGAACCTGTGTGGAGAATGGTGACCAGATGGCATCCTGTCGCAAGTCAGTTCGTGCCACCGAAGTCTCATGGGGCCCCAGCTGTCGATGGAGGTAGATTTATGGCCGACGTAGCGCGGGCTGCCCCATTGTGACGTTAAACCAGCTTTCCTCGCCTCATAATTTATTACTTACTGCCTCCATGGCCTACTGTATCGTCACCACGTCATTGTTCCCTCAATATTGACTAAGTCTCACATTAGGGTACGAAAACTGCAAAGATACCATGCTTTAAACACTCCACATACTTCGTTTCCATTGATCACTACCAAGGTCATTCGATAAGCGGTTATAACACTCAATTCCACTCCCATATCGATACTACTTGACAGTGAAGGATTTCTGTAACGCTTGGTTGAGCCTCTGTGTGAAAAAGAGGAATCCCCAGTACTTTGCTGCATTTGCTCATTCAAACGCGAAAAGTGAGTTGAAGTATTATATATACACAAAGCCGGATTGGAGCCGGCCGCGGTGGTCTCGCGGTTCTAGGCGCGCAGTCCGGAGCCGTGCGACTGCTACGGTCGCAGGTTCGAATCCTGCCTCGGGCATGGATGTGTGTGATGTTCTTAGGTTAGTTAGGTTTAAGTAGTTCTAAGTTCTAGGGGACTAATGACCACAGCAGTTGAGTCCCATAGTGCTCAGAGCCATTTGAACCATTGAACCGGATTGGAGTCTGCCAGGATGTTTCATATCAACACACATTACGTTTCATTTGGAAAACAAAGCAAGCTATGGCTAAGATATTTTTCCCCAATATCCTGTCTTCCATGAATGCTAGTCCCACAAAGTATACAGGAGTACTTCGGTGGCGTTTGGAGAAGAGAGAGGTAATGTGTTCTGATCGTGGGCCTAAACTCTATCAGGAACAACTTATCCACCTTCGTGATGTAGAGTACAGAATGTCATCAATATTATTGGTTTATGGCTACAGTACTGTTATTTGTCTAATATGTATCACAAAGTGTTTGTGTCGCTTGCTTCATTATGACGGAGGAGGTATAGGGTGAGCGGATGACTAACCTTCATACAGCGTGAGAAACACACGTCACCAAGAACAAACCATAGCTATTCGACAGCAATCAACCGGAAGAAGATGTCAAACACCAAATCTCCTTCAGTCTTTGTTATATGACAATATAAAAAATGAATTACTATAGAAAGTAATGTATGATTCTTCAATTGTTTTCAGTCTCGTTTTGAGTATTGTATTGTACATTTATTTTAAAGTCTACTCTTGGCCATTTAATACTTCACAGTTCATTGCATGTTATAAGAAAATATATAAATAGTGTTCATGTTTATACTAACTAACCAGTTTCCTTATGTCATTTCATTCCCATGTCTGAAACAGGTAAGTTTTATTTGCTGTGTTTAATGGAGGAATGATATTTTCCTTGAATATTCTAACAAGAAGTTAATGTAATTGATATATCACTGGTCCAAAAAATATTACAACTACTTAAATTATGTAAGGCATGGAGTGGGTTCATCACAGGTAAAAATATTACCATACATTATAAACTGACGAAAATTTGTAAGATTTTACCGCCAAATATCAATAATTTTGACGTTCCATATTTCATGTTTACTTTGTGTGGAATTGCACTTTTATAAGTGACGTTATCAAATTATTCACCATTTATTGGTTAATAATGAGTAGCTTCTTACTCATATTTCTGTATAGGTGCATTCTTTGAGGATCGTTTCGCACTGACTTTGACAGCAGGGAGAACGGTGGCCTCTGCCCTCTTTGAAACGACGTAGGCCGAGGACTGGAAGCGGGGCAGTTTTCATGTTTCACGGCTCTGGAGAGAATGGGATGACGGGGGCGTTTACTGCCTAAGTACGGAACTCACTTGTTCTGGACGACGGTCGGCAATATTGCACAGATCGGTGGTGCAGAACTACTCTTCTCTGCAAAGCGTCCTTACATATACACCAGGGCTCACCAGACGGAATATTCAACAGTAAATGTCTTAAGCTCGATCAACTCGATGAGAGAACTCTTTACTGTCCGTGCTAGTCGGGATGGAAGCTTTCCTAGCTTCGATGTTAGTCAGCATCAAACATTTTTAGTGTTACCGTCAATAAACGGGGGCGCAATTTCGATTCTAGTCCTAGATACTTTTCTGATCTCAGATTCACATTAATGAATATGAATTAACATTCTAGGTCAGTACTTGCTCAATTAGCATATTTTTCTTTCAATATCGTTATTGCAATAAATATCATGTGAATAGTCAGTTGTTCTACTTTTCCTAGGATTAGATTGCAAATACCGAGCCCTATTAAGCTGGAGTAGAGTATCATGGCTAATTGGGGACCTAATTCACTTCTTTTCCCCGGTTGCAGCGTTCCAATGTCAGGGATAATTTAACTTACTTTTAGGTGTGACCACTCCACTGCAAACACAACGTTGGCAGCACTCATAAATACAGACGCCGTATGCTACCAGCACATCACATTGTATTCTGAGGTAGCATTGGAGTTTACGTTACAAGTAGACAAACTATTCTGATTAAATATTTGAACACAAAATTTTATTTTTATTGGCGTTAGTAAAGCAAATGCTAACGCTCGTTTTATATTTGTAATTGGCTTCTTGCGTGCGTACTCTTTAGCCAATACAAAAGGACAGACAGGTTACTATTTCAATGATAGTCTTGAATGTCTGGCTCTAAGATTATTGGTGATTGTTACGACAACGACGATAAACAATGAGATTAAGACGGTTACTGAAAGTTATGCATCCTTTGTTAAAATTTATGAGTCAAAACAGCATAGCTACGAAATGGTGGGAGCATAGTGATACTGACGGAAATAGATGTCCTACGTCAACAATTCGTATGTCTGATCTGTTTCGGCACTAACTGAATCGTCAACGACGCACTTCATTTTTGGTTTTCTATATAAGAAGCGCAGGCAATCTGTCAAGTTACCCTTCTTATTGTGGAGAAAATAAATGAGGTGTGTATATTTTTTATACTACTATATTTTTTATTTTTTATTCCTCCATCAAACTGCCTAAACGTTTACTGTTGGCTCTGGCACCAGGTAACTTGATAACTCTCAAGGTGACAAAAATTAGCTATCCGCTAAATCATGAAATAAAGTGTATGTTTCAAAATAAAACAACAGTCTATTCAGGAAAACGACTTCCTTCAAAAGATGCGAGGAAATGAAACGCTTTCAGCTGTCCTTATGATTTTATTTATCTTGTAGCTACCAGTTTCGGCGCTTCAATGCGCCATCTTCAGGCTGTACTTGATGCTGAAGGGGTTGAAACGATCCCTATATATACCGCATAGTGGCCAACATGACAGGTTTCGCAGACTATCTGAAAACTTTGGTGTCAGCACTCCAACCATCAACTGAGCTGGCAGTCTCCGAAACCAGAAACCAGTTATGATGGCCACCGATTCACTGCACCCGCCGTCTGAGAACAAGAAATGGACTGCCTCCAAAATTCTGGGTCTTCCCACACCACTGATCGGAGACTATTAGCACCTCGGATAATGAATTACCATCCGACTTGTAGGTTACTGTTAATACAGTAACACAAACTGCTGTGTTCCGAACTTTTCCGTGTATAGAAAGCTACGGTTGCTGATGAACGGCACTGCATGGGGTTCAGCGATGAATCGCAGTTCTCCACTCCCTGGGATGACCGCCGTCGGCGTGTACGGCCGAGACCTGAGAGGAGGTCCAGCAATCGCTACGTTTCAGAGACGTACAGTGGTGTTACTCCTGGTGTCACGGTGTGAGGTGCTGTCACGTGTGACTTCTGGTCACGGCTCCCAGTGGATGAGGGAACTCTGGCGGCACAAGGTACGTCACGCATATTCTGCATCCTTAAGTGTTACCTTTCGTGTGTCAGTTTCGTAGCATCGTTTTCCAACAGGACAATGGACTTTCCCCACATGGAAGTTTCACTATGAGGTGCACCTGACTGAGATACTCCAGTGGCCAACAAGATCCCCGGGTCTGTCCCCAATAGTGTAGGACCAGCCTGGAGGCCGGCCGGCGTGGCCGAGCGGTTCTAGGCGCTTGTCTCGAACGGCGCGACGCTACGGCCGCAGGTTCGAATCCTGCCTCGGACATGGATGTTTGTGATGTCATTAGGTTAGTTAGGTTCAAGTAGTTCTAAGTCTAGGGGACTGATGACCTCAGATGTTTAGTCTCATAGTGCTCAGAGCCATTTGAACCAGCCCGGAAGTCAACTCCATCCCAGTATCGAGGGTATCATAGACCAGTTATAGCAGCTGTGGGTCAGCTAGCTTCAGAAGACGAAACAAAGCCTTTCTGACACACTTCTCAACATAATCACTGCATGCATTCATACCAAAGGGGTGACGGAGGGCGAGGAGTGTTACCGTGAGAAGACGACTCCGCCTGCCAAGTTCTCCGTAAATTCGACTGAATTCCGTAAATTCCGCTGAAACAACATCACAAACAGTTTCCTCCTGCTCCTCTTCTGGATGCTTACGTTTTTTACTCAGGTTGTGTTAGTAACAACTAGAGTTCCTACACGCAGTTGATTTCGTAGCTGGCGGGTTGTGAACGAACAAGTGTGTCAGCAGACGTATGGCAGTGTGGTGCTCTCCAGTGCATGGTCGGTCTATGGAACTGCTCGACACGCGGCCTGTCCTCGGGTAGCAGAAACTGGTGGCGCCCGTTGGGAGCAGCTTGTAGCCGTGCGCGCGACACGGCGCACGCTGGCTATCGACCGGCGCGCTGTGTGTGTGTGTGTGTGTGTGTGTGTGTGTGTGTGTGTGTGTGTGTGTGTGTGTATGTGTGTGTGTGTGTGCAGTCGGCTGGACGCTGCATCGCAGCGCAGCAGTCGCTGCGTCGACGGCTCCGACTGAGTCAGATGCTGCGCCTGCGACGCCCACGCCATCCACGCTTGTAGATGCGCCAACATGCCGCCACCGAGCGACGCGGGCAAGTGGGTCGGGCAACGGATTTGCATCCTGGAGAACTGGGGTACGCTTCCCCTTCCCGTTGTCCATATTACTAAGTACCGTACCTTCCTAAGGCAATCAAGGCAAATGCAGCTTGAAAAAAAAAAATAACGATTATTTCTTTCCTTATCCGGGACTGTGCTTCCTTTCCAGTGACCATCTTGTCACAAACACACTTTAACAGCAACTTTTTTGTTTTTCTTCACATTCACATACACCGCAAAAAACTAAACTCCGCCCGAACAAGCAATGAAGATCCAACGGCACCGACCGGCCACCGAGTTATCCCCAGCCCACAGGCGCCACCGATGCGGAAAGGAGCGGCATGTGGTAAGCACACCGCTCTCCCGGTCGTATGTCAGTTTACGAGGCAAAAACCGCTGCTTCTCAGTGAAATAGCTCCTCAGTTTGCTTCATAAGTGCTGAGTGCACCCCGTTTGCAAACAGCACTCAGGCAGCCCGTATGGTTACTAATCCAAGTGCTAGCCCAGCCCAACAGCGCTTAGCACTGTGGGACTTAACTTCTGAGATCATCAGTCCCCTAGAACTTAGAACTACTTAAACCTAACTAACCTAAGGACATCACACACATCCATGCCCGAGGCAGGAATCGAACCTGCGATCGTAACGGTCACGCGGTTCCAGACTGTAGCGCCTAGAACCGCTCGGCCACTTCGGTCGGCCAACAGCGCTTTAAGGGGAGACGGAAGGTAAGTAGGCTTCAAAAATTCGATTTTTTGATTTTGACATATTTGAAATGCCTGGTCTTTCCTGCGCTTAAAGTTTTTGTTTTATACAAATACGACACTTTTTCCGTGAAATATGATGGTTTTCCTGACGCGCGGTCTTTGCCTGAATGATCCTGACACTTGGTGCAAGTACAGGGGAAGTGCCAGATTTGACCACAAATATTCTTTACCTCCATCAGTAATGAATGAAATTAAACCCATATTTAGAGACCTTTGTAAAGATACCTTGTTGAAGAAATGTCTTCATGGGAAAATTCAAGATTTAAATGGATGTGTGATTGTCATTTGGAACAGGATACCGAAAACTGCATTTGTTCAGCTTACAACCCTCAGATTTGGTGTTTGTGATGCTATTTTATGCTTCAATGATGGTGTAATTAGAAAACTGTGGAAATACTGCAAAATCCTTGGTGCAAATAGATAAAGAGAGAATCCGCACAGCAGATATTGCTAATTTAAAATGCACGAAAGAAACCAGACTGAAAAGATGAGGGGCCAAGAGAAGAAAAGAAGATCAGTATGATTCAGATGATGCACAGTATGGTGCAGGAAAATATTAATGGTAAGTAATTCTCATCAGTAACTATATTAGAATTGCAATATTAAACTTTAAGTGGATTTTCCTCAAAACTACATTTCTTACTTTCAGGTATTATTATTTGATAAACTGATGGGGTTAGAAACATGAAATTTGGTCAATTTGTAATGCAGATAGTAATAAATTACTAAAAGTAAATTGAGGACTACCAAACAATCAGAAACTGTTTTATAATAATCAATGCACAAAAAAATTAAATTTTAGTAGTGAATGAATATTTTTTTTCTTCAAAACCATTAGAGGTTTTGCGTTCATTTTACTTATAAATTGCGACATCTATGTTATATATGTGTAGTAAAAATTTCATTGTTTTATCACTTATAGTTCTTTTGAAAAGTGTACCTATTCAAAGGGTAAAATAGCATTGGCAGAATAGGGATAAAAATTGCCTCTCGTCTCCTGTTAACTTCGGCGATCTGACGGGAACCAGTGTTAGCACTGTGGGAAAGCTATTGACAAAGAAGCACAGCAAAAAACAAAGGTCCGCCTTCTGGCGCAAAAGTGTCAATCGAGACACCGTGTCGTCCTCTGCCAATTGCTTCATTCTGATGCGGTACGGATGGCAAGAAGTGAGTACACTGCTATCCGGAACAGATAATTATCACTGAAGTGGCTCCTCAATTGGCAGTAAGAGGCTGACTGCATTATGCCGGACGGGAGAACGAACGCGTGTCCTCCGTGCAGCAGCCAGACATATCGACCACTGACAGGCGGAGGCGGGCACACCTCAAAAAACTACTATAAAACTGTTTTGCTGCAATTACACTGACGGAAAAAATCACAACACAAAAAAATAAATAATGTAGAGTAATGAACTTTAGAGGATACATTTGTCCACGTTACATATGTTGCAGGATCACTGGTTCTTGGAAGGGCAGGATAAGCCATTACAAATGTGAAATAGTGGCAGTCAATAACCGGTGTAACCGCCAGAATGTTAAATGAAAGCAAGCAAACGTGCATGCATTGTGATATACATCTGCCGGATGTCAGTTTGTGGGACGGAGTTCCATACCTGTTACACATGGTCGGACAATATAGGGACGGTTAATGCTGTTTGTGAATGACGCTGGAGTTGTCGTCTGATGTTGTCCCATATGTAGTCGGTTGGAGATAGATCTAGTGACCGAACAGGTCAAGGCAACGAGTCGAGACTCTGAGGAGCATGTTGGGTTACAACAGCGGTATGAGGGTGACCGTTATCTTGATGGAAAATACCTTCTGGAAGCCGGCCGCGTTCTAGTCGCTTCAGTCCGACTGCTACGGTCGCAGGTTCGAATCCTGCCTCGGACATGGATGTGTGTGAAGTCCATAGGTTAGTTAGATTTAAGTAGTTCTAAGTTCTAGGATGTTAACTCCCATAGTGCTGAGACCCATTTGAACCATTCTGAACTTTCTGGAATGCTATTCATGAATGGCGCCACATCATACCGCATCACCAGATTCAAGTACAAATTTGCAGTCAGGGTCCGTGGAATAACGACAGAGTGCTCCTGCTGTCATACAAAATCCCATCTCTGAGCATACCTCCAAGTGTAAGTCAAGTGTGTCTAGCACACAAGCAGATTGGTTGCAGGCCCTCACCTGGCTTCCTCATAACCAACAGACGGCCATCACTGGCACCGAATCAGACTCAGATTTCATCAGAAAACACAGCAGACCTCCACACTGCCCTCCAGTAAACTTTGGCTTGTCACCACTGAAGCTGAAAGTGGCGTTGGTTTGGAGACAGTGGAGTACACGGTACAGGGCACCTGGCTCAGAACTATGCTGAAGTAACCGATTTGTGACAGCTGCTAGCTGCCAGCTTTTACCCAAATTGCTGCTGCAGATGCAGTATAATGCGCCAGAGCCCCAGGCCAAAAACGATGGCGTCCCCCTCGGTAGTTCCAGGTGGCTGTCCAGAAACTGGTCTTCCTGCGACCGTACATTTTGTTGACCACTGCTGACAGCAATCTTGTACAGTGGCTACTTTCCTGTCAGATCTTCCTGCAATATCGGAAAAGGTACATCTAGCTTTTCGTAGCTGTATTACACGACCTCATTCAAACTCAGTGAGATGTTGATAATGGCGTATTTGTCACCTGAAAGGCCTCTCAACTAACATCAACTCACCACGCTCATTCTCAAAGGTAACGAACACTTACGGCAGTTACAACGTATATTTAAAACAAAATTGATTTGCAACCTCACAATTGCGCTACTAATGCCACTATTTTGTGACTAGCTGAAAATATGAATAGACATCATCTTTTAGATGTATAAACACTCCTTCCAACTTTTATTTACGTCTCACAACTCTTTCTTGGTGTCATTATGTTTTTCCATCGATGTATTTCAATTTTTTTGTTATTATCTGGCAGTCCTTAATTATCCAAATTGTATGCAGGGTGTCCCAGTTATCATGACTAGAAGAGGGCCTTAGACACGGGTTCACAGGTAGATGCCGTGTTTCTTGACTTCCGCAAGGAGTTTGACACAGTTCCCCACAGTCGTTTAATGAACAAAGTAAGAGCATACGGACTATCAGACCAATTGTGTGATTGGATTGAGGAGTTCCTAGATAACAGAACGCAGCATGTCATTCTCAATGGAAAGAAGTCTTCCGAAGTAAGAGTGATTTCAGGTGTGCCGCAGGGGAGAGTCATAGGACCGTTGCTATTCACAATATACATAAATGACCTGGTGGATGACATCGGAAGTTCACTGAGGCTTTTTGCAGATGATGCTGTTGTGTATCGAGAGGTTGCAACAACAGAAAATTGTACTGAAATGCAGGAGGATCTGCAGCGAATTGACGCATGGTGCACGGAATGGCAATTGAATCTCAATGTAGACAAGTGTAATGTGATGCGAATACATAGAAAGATAGGTCCCTTATCATTTAGCTACAAAATAGCAGGTCAGCAACTGGAAGCAGTTAATTCCATAAATTATCTGGGAGTACGCATTAGGAGTGATTTAAAATGGAAAGATCATATAAAGTTGATCGTCGGTAAAGCATATGCCAGACTGAGATTCATTGGAAGAATCCTAAGGAAATGCAATCTGACAACAAAGGAAGTAGGTTACAGTACGCTTGTTCGCCCACTGCTTGAATACTGCTCAGCAGTGTGGGATCCGCACCCGATAGGGTTGATAGAAGAGATAGAGAAGATCCAACGGAGAGCAGGGCGCTTCGTTACAAGATCATTTAGTAATCGCGAAAGCGTTACGGAGATGATAGATAAACTCCAGTGGAAGACTCTGCAGGAGAGACGCTCAGTAGCTCGGTACGGGCTTTTGCTAAAGTTTCGAGAACATACTGTCACCGAAGAGTCAAGCAGTATATTGCTCCCTCCCACGTATATCTCGCGAAGAGACCATGAGGATGAAATCAGAGAGATTCGAGCCCACACAGAAGCATACCGATAATCTTTCTTTCCACGTACAATACGAGACTGGAATAGAAGGGAGAACCGATAGAGGTTCTCAGGGTACCCTCCGCCACACACCGTCAGGTGGCTTGCGGAGTATGGATGTAGATGTAGATGTAGCATATAAGGGGCAGTCAAATGAAAGCCAGACGCACGCATAACACGCTGTCCGTGCGACAGGTGGCCCCAAAGTTGGTGTGTTCGTTGCTGCCACCGCTGTTGTAGTGTTATGACCTCCGTTGCTGGCGGATTGGACTAGTATGATCATCCAGCTGTTTTAATATCATATGGTTAGCGCCTACGTTTCAACTAACATTCAGACAGCTGTATAGCAGACATGGCCTTCATTCCTAACCCGCTCACTACCCGTACTCCGGCGATGACTTGGACACAAGTCCCTTGGGCGTGGAATCACAAGCTGACGAAGGCTAAGTCTCATCTATTTGGTTGGTAAACATAGCAGCATTCTCCGTACAGCACGGATCTTTCTCTGTGTGGTTGTCACGTTTCAGCGATAGGAAGAAAGATATGTATAGACGTCTTTTGCAGTCGGACGAGGGAGTACAAAAGTGGATGCGATTTTGGATCCGTCAGAGGTCGACTGCGTTTTACGGAACGGGAATTGATCTTGTCATCTTCCAGTGGGATAGATGCGCTAACGCGTGCGGTGATAACTTTTAAAGGGAACCATCCCATGGCCGCATTGTAGCGGGTGTTCCGTTTTCATTTGACTGCCCGAAATAACTTTTCGCCGCGCGGGATTAGCCGACCGGTGTAAGGCGCTGCAGTCATGGACTGTGCCGCCGGTCCCGGCGGAGGTTCGAGTCCTCCCTCGGACATGGGTGTGTGTGTTTGTCCTTAGGATAGTTTAGGTTAAGTAGTGTGTAACATTAGGAACTGACGACCTAAGCAGTTATGTCCCATAAGATTTCACACACATTTGAACATTTTGAATAATTTTTCGTCCACAAGCAAAATGAAAAGAAAAGTATCAAGCAAATTTTGTTTAGCTACTAGTAGAACACCTAACCACGATGATGCCTTTCTTGTAACTTAGTTCATCACCAAGATATGAGTAGCAGTGAGTCTTTTTAAAGGGCAACCTATGTTTTTTATTTGGTACTCCTCTTCCTCTACTCAACACCTGGTCAGAAACATATCACAGTGTGCCGCTCACATTCAGGTGACATCATTAAGAACGTAGAAAACCTGAGTTTGACTCTCGTTTAATATCACATAATGCAGGTATCTAGGGTAAAGTGACTGGTTCACTTGAAATCTACAAATAACAAATGTAAACACATGGAAAATGCACAAGTCACCTTGTCTACCGTCTTTCTTTCACGGTTGGTGAATGAAGCGTACATCAACGAAGAGAAGGCAGAAGCGGTATTCATCTACGGAGAAGTTTGGGTTCAAAATTTCTGTTTCCTGAAGCGTCACAAGACGAGAAAACTTCCGTGCTGTATCCCACTGGGGTGAGAGGCTCCCCGCGATACAGCTTTGTCCTGCGGGTTGCCTGCTATGCAGGCGTCTACAGGACAGTCGACGTACGGTTAAAGGCACAGTTACTGTCTGGCCTACGACACCTATGCTGTTCTACTTTGCATCGCTTGTCACATGGGTAGCAATATAGGGTAGTTCATTGTCATTCCGCGCCCCAGGTATTTATGGGGGTTTCAGGGCCGACTAAGATAGCCAAAGTGGGAGTCTACATACGGAGCCGACGCCCAGCCTTCAAGTTAAAACGAGCATCAGCTTACAACAATCCACTATCAGTCTTCGACGACCGCTTCAGAATGTGCGACTTTATCTGGATAGAACGTTGCTGGTCATGTTGCAAACTTATCCACGTGGACAATTTCCTTATTCAAGTAGCTAAAAAGCATCATGTGTTTTATGTAGCTTGTAGTTTCTAGAATTTCTCACCATTTTCAAGACTCTTCCTTACCAAGTTACTCTGTCCTCCGAAAGTTATGTGTGTGAATTCATTTATGCGAAAAGATAAACGCTGCTAATGATATTTTAATTTTATTCATTCATTTATTTTGAGCGTCTTCTTAACCGCCCACACTTTTTAACATCTACAGGGTGTGCCTAAGTCATTAGACATGCTTTGTCTGAAGTTTCGGCAGAGATTTGCAATATATAGCTGGAGTCAGCTACACAATTACTGTCCATCCACTGAGTGGAAATTTATGAGCTGATCAAAAGTTTTCTGTTCGAAGGCCATACAGTTCAGAATCTGTATTTCAGGTAAAGACGCGTACGAGCATTGAGGCCATCATCTGAACGACGACCAAGTTGAAGACATCAGTCTGATATAAAACCGCGTCCCGCTGAGTGAAGAAATCCGTAACTGCTGTTGCACATCCTCGTCCTAGAGGAATCGTCGACACTTCACGACTTTTTTTAAAGGACTGAAGGCATGCTAAGCGCACCGTGAGAGATCATGACTGCAGCGCGGGTGTTCGAGTGTCTGCAACTTGAGTTGGCCTAACTCTTATTTTACGACATTTGCTATATGGGGCGTGTCTTATCATGAAGTAGCAGCATTCCTTGTCTCCCCGGTTGATGGACATGCTGCCCCATAAACATTCTTCTTTATTCGAGGGACGTCTACCGATGTTTGTCCTTCCGCAGCCAAGAAAGGAAAAACAGCTCGTTGGTCCGGTTTGAACGCATTTAGTAATAACGTCGCCATGGTTCACGTTTCCGCATTTATAGCATATACGTTGAGAAGAGACGAACATCACACTAATCCTTCGCCTACAAGTCGGTGCTTATATACCAGCATCGGAATCGCGCTACGTTACATATGCCCTGCAGCAATGCCCTCAGATGGGGGTTCTTCATCGCCCGTTACAGTATGATAATGGCCTGTATCCTCCAAAGTAAACTACTTCATAATTGAAGTTTCTAACAGCATGGAAACAAGAATAAACTTTGTGTTCTGCCTTCCGGCAGGTCTTGTCATGGGGGAAGCCTAGTCAGAGAGGTCCGCCGCATGAGCGTCTAGGGAAGTGATTCCATTGGTGGTTTCCCGTTGCCTTTCACTGATGATGATGAAATGATGAGGACAACACAACATCCAGTCCCTGAGCGGAGAAAAACTCCAATACAGCCGGGAATCGAAACCGGGCCCCTTGGCGTGACAGACCGCCGCGCTGATCACTCAGTTATTGGGGCGGACATCGAACCCAGAAGGTCTACATATTTTGGCCGAGTCGCCGACTGCAAGGCCGGGTTTGTCTTTAGGAAACTGCTAAACGTGCTTCAGATAAAGCAGTCATGCAACTCGTCTACTGAAGTGTACTAATAGCTAGGCTTTAAGACACTTGTCTCTGATAATAATCATTCGAGCGAGACGGAACAACCAACGTCCCGAAGCCGGACTTCGTAGAAGCAACGATACCGTTTCAGCTTCACACGCCTAGTGACGTTCGCGAGGACTCAGGCCGACTGAACAGAACGGTGCAGAAAGACGTCTTCAGTATGGCAACCGCGGAAGCTCCACCATCTACAAGCCGCGAGAGAGGAATGGTTAGCGCTAGGATTTCACCCGGAACAAGTCCCACCCACTCACCCCCAGTTTTCCCGGTCTTTGTTCGGCGCCTGTGCATCGTTTCGGTTGACCCATGTGGTTTACCGCGTTCGGCTGCACTTGGAGTGAATGTTAAATTAATATCTTGCTAGGTCTTAAATTTTGCCAGATAGTTGAAAGACACGTTACAAAAAACGTGCACAATTGGCCTCAGCTGTGCCAGGAACTTCCACAGCAAACATAAGAGAAAACAATTTAGCACTGAATTCTTTAAATGCGAGAACTCAGTATTCAGATGAATAGCCTATGAAGAAACGTAATTCTATGCGAGAAAAAGCACCCAAAACTGCAACAGGAAAAACCTACCCACAAAGAATAATTTGCTTGGAGAAAGAGAAACCACAGTATACTTGACACTTAAGTTTCAGGACTCAGACAGTATATGTGAAACAAGCACTAATGTTCACTATACTTCCAGATGCCATCAAAATTACTTTGTTTTTGCTAGATCGATCCAAGCTGTTTTTGCAAGTTATTCACTGAATAGTTTTGCTGAAAAGTTTTAGGGGTGGAAGAAGAACTAGCACAGCATGAAGGACGCTTTACAGCCGTGAAACACTGCAGTATTTATTTCCTCCATAACTGCTCTGTGACAAACATACACATCATCATTATTATTTTTTTAAATTGTTTGAATTACATTTACGAAATTAATAAATCTTTGGTTAAAAACAGACAGGACAAAGAATAACGACAGATTATTTCCCTGAGACGTTTGCAACAGCGTATGGGTCACTACTCACACCGAAACAGTCACAATTCTTTATAACCTAGTTTATAATACGCAGGCATGGTATTGGAAGAATTTACAAGTTAAAATTCACACATTACCCATGCAAATACTAAAGAAATATGGCATATAAGCAAATATCTTACTGCTTTCATTAGGCATTCCTACTTTATGGCATTCTTGTATTCTTTAATCGCGAGGTACTATGAAGGCCTACATAAACAAAACGACTTTCACTTATTTCTATATAACTTTGATTTTAGACAACAGAGTGACTCGACTGAATCCGTGGCTTTACTACCGACATGACAGATTCAAGACCATTGTTTTCGCACTGTATGCTTGCTCTGCTGTTTCCCTCAAACGTATTATAATAAGTGAATTAGTTAATGATAATTTGTCCTTATTGCCCTTAAATAACATCACGTTATTTTTTGTTTTCTATTGCTGGCGATGCTTTCAATTCTCTATAAATACTTTTGTTTCTTTGATAATGCACATTCATAATATATTAGTGTCCAGAAAAGCTTAAATTTCTTATCATTCCTGAATCTCATCACAGTGTAACATGTGTTGGACTGTGACGATAACAACGTTGATGTAGCTTCCAGTTTGTGGAACTGGCGGCTGTTTAGGGGAAGGCGTTACACTATGAATAGGCGTGGAGGGGGTGAATGGGCGGCACTTGTTCCGTGTGAAATCCTAGCGCTAAGGGCGCGTCTGCGAGAGCGCTTGTGGTTGGCCTATCGGTGGCCCTGCTTCACCCGCCTCTCCCCTCCCCCTCCCTGACCCCGACTACCCATCCCCCACCCCGGCCCCGTATCCGCTCTTCTGTCGGCCTAGTGAACTGCCACTCAACCGTGCTTCTCCGCATTTACGACGCCGCGCTCCGGCGAAATGTCACATTTTTATTACGGCTGCCGAACGCGCGGCATAAACCTAAATACGGCCATTTTTATTACGCAACGGCTTACATGCCGCGCATATGTGGGCAGCAGCTCTAAATAACGCGCTCTGCTTTCCGTGCCAATAGTTTTTTGTAATTTTTATTTTTTTGCCTCATCCCGCAGCTTTTACGTGGCGTGTCGTTCATTACGCCAGCTGCCACCTCGCAGCGGCTGGTGCATTCTGGGAACGGCGTCCCAGTAATACGACGCCCGGTGTCATATACTGACCGCGCTACACCGGGCAACGCAGTTATTTTGGCTCCAGATTTCGCTCTCGTCCGTAATTTTAAACGCCTTCAATTTCGCCGCAGGTGTTGGGAAATAATTATTTTTATTAATACTCTTCTTTATTTATAATAAATGTTTTTGGAAAGAATGTTTTTGGTAAGATAATGTGGTGGTGGTGGTGGTTAGTGTTTAACGTCCCGTCGACAACGAAGTCATTAGAGAGGGAGCGCAAGCTCGGGTTAGGGAAGGATTGGGAAGGAAATCGGCCGTGCCCTTTCAAAGGAACCATCCCGGCATTTGCCTGAAACGATTTAGGGAAATCACGGAAAACCTAAATCAGGATGGCCGGAGACGGAATTGAACCGTCGTCCTCCCGAATGCGAGTCCAGTGTGCTAACCACTGCGCCACCTCGATCGGTAAAGATAATGTGACTGAGTAAACTGTTTAAATCGCACAACGCTTCAACATCTACCACTCTGCTACTCTGACATTATCATGTCGACACAGGAGATAGATCCACGGCTCAATTCTTGGTAGGGAGATTCCATTTTGCATTTTGTTCGTCTCGCCTCTACCCCCCCCCCCCCCCCCCCCCGGTCACCCTCGTCGAACATTGCTTGCAGTCACCGACACATTTTGTGAGCCATGTCACAGATGCTTACTATTTTGATATCTGAGGCGTGTGTGCGTTAATATCGAAACCTTCCGGTCATTAAACTTCCCTGCTCTTGGTGTCATACCGGCGGGTTCGTCAATTTTTCCTCCTTCTGGGGCGTAAGTTGCGATTATTCTTTGGATTCCTTTTGGACCTCTATTTCCTACTAGTACAATGCTTTCATTTGCATATTCATAGTATAGTCGGTCCCCAGAAGGCAGCTCTATATTGCTAATAAAGCGGTCCTATGATTCTGCGAGAACTTTCCTAGTTATTCATTTCGCATTATTTCTCTTGTCTTTATATTCACTATACTTTTCATTAGTGGATTCATTTATTTAGTTCTTGTAAGCCTCTTCTTTATCTTTAATTGCCGTGGTGAAGCCACGTGCGTTTCGTCTTAGCTACGTGAGACATTTTGTCGATATCATGCTCGCCGCACTGATATTTTATCTACATGTAACAAAACACAAGAAACCGAGCAGCAGCAGAACGAAAAGTGGAACCATGCTACGCTGACAATAGAAAACAACATAAGGACTCTTGCAACAAATTGATTACAAATATCGAACATGATACACATAGCAGCGTAGCCACTCGTCGATGGAATTTAACTGCACTTGCTCTCTCTCTCTCTCTCTCTCTCTCTCTCTCTCTCTCTCTCTCTCTCCAGAACCTCAATGTTTGCTTGCTGTTCCACACGGTAGCGAGGTTTGCTCACTGATGATGCTGAAACTTCAGCGAAACTAAGAAAAATAAAAATTTTGTTTTGCTCAAGGTGGACCCTGTCCAAAAACAAATTTATTTGTAAGCACGGTCAGAAGAGTTTCAACCTCAAGATGATTACAAGAGAGTTATTCCAGCATCTAAGGTATCTTCACACATTTAATCAATGTCGTAGAAATAAGAAGGTGTCGAAAGACTGGCTGAGACCCAAAGTAATATCTACCTTCAAAAAGGGAGAATAAACTAAATGTAGTGACCATAGATTTCACCTATAAATTATATGCCACAATTCTGAATGCAAGGCTTCAATGAAAGAGCTCATGTAGGATAAGAAGTTCATCACCAATGACGAATTTCACATAATTGATGAGCTAGCTAAAGCAACAGCTGTCAGAACGATGGCAAAAGTGCATGGACATTGGTGGGAAATACCTTTAATACAATCTGATTTCATTTATTCACTGAATGATTCCTGTGAACACAAAAACATTATAGTGTCAATCATTTTGGAACGTCCCAATAATAATGGCTTCTACTTTTCTATTATTTGGGTCGGGGGAGGGGGGTGGTGAAGTGTACTGACACATCAAACTTATCGGAAGACTAATGACAAAGAAAACCGTCCGTGTAATTTCATCCTTAATGCTTTGGGACACTCAGAATACGAAAAGTGACTTTAAGAAGTTCAGCGGATCCCGTGATAACGTAAAAAGTTTTCGATGTCGTTGAATCACAATCACGCAATATTTTTTAAATGAGTAAACCTGAATTTGACTATGTATTATTATACTGGGTGATCAAAAAGGCAGTATAAATTTGAAAACTGAATAATGTAGATAGAGAGATACAAATTGACGCACATGCTTGGAATGACATGGAGTTTTATTAGAACCAAAGCCGGCTGCGGTGGTCTCGCGGTTATAGGCGCTCAGTCTGGAACCGCGCGACTGCTGCGGTCGTAGGTTCGAATCCTGCCTCGGGCATGGATGCGTGCGATGTCCTTAGGTTAGTTAGGTTTAAGTGGTTCTAAGTTCTAGGGGACTGATGACCACAGATGTTAAGTCCCATAGTGCTCAGAGCCCTTTGAGCTATTAGAACCAAAAAAATACAAACGTTCAAAATATGTCCGGCACATACCGCTTCATCGGATTATAATAGCAATAATTAGCATAACAAAGTAAGACAAAGCGAAGATGATGTTCTTTACAGGAAATGCTCAATATGTCCGTCATCATTCCTCAACAATAGCTGTAGTCGAGGAATAATGTTGTGAACAGCATTGTAAAGCACGTCCGGAGTTATGGTGAGGCATTGGCGTCAGATGTTGTCTTTCAGCATTCCTGGAGATACACTTGCGATTTCAGGTAACCCCAAAGCCAATAATCGCACTGACTGAGGTCTGGGGACCTGGGAGGCTGGCGGCTGAGCACACGATCACCACTAAACGACGCGCGCAAGAGATCTTTCACGCGTCTAGCAATATGGGGTGGTGCGTCATCGTGCATAAACATCGTACGTTCCAGCAGGTGTTTATCAACCAGGCTGGGGATGAATCAATTTTGTAACATAAACATCTCACCCGTCACGGTGGCAGTTTTGCTGTCCAGCGCCATCTGTCGGACATTTTGTGAACTTTGTTTTTTTTTTTCAGTTCTAATAAAACCACATGTCATTCCAAGCATGTGTGTCAATTTTTACCTCTCTATCTACATTATTCCGTGGTTTACTACGTTTTCAAATTTACGAGTGTATTGACTTTTTGATCACCCGATTTTTATCTTTTGTAGTATCCATATTTCGACTTTTAAGATGTGATAATGGCATAAGCGCCGAGATATGGATAGTACAAGAGGTAGATATAATAGTACACAGTGAAATGTCGGTTTATTCTTTCATAAAACCCCACGACATTGACCGTGCGCATTATTAAGTGGGAGGAAATAGTACAAACAGAGGGCTGCAACTCGCCTTTGGGGACAGAATCTGTCACTGACGCAGAGATGCTGAGCAGCTGTGTCGGTTTCGTGTCACGACGCGCACGGCTGGTCCAGCAGGAGATGAGGGACAGCCGTCAGCACCAGTCGCTGCGGGCCCGCCGTGTGCCGACGCTGACGTCTCGCGGAGCGACCACTGGAAATTATACGGCGCGTCCAAACTGGGCGGCGTCGAGGGGCCGCGTGCGAGAGGTCGATATGCTAATGGTTCGATTATCACGAGTCCGCCGCGCCGCGCCGCACCGCGCCGGCCTCGCGTGATGGATGAGTGGGGGCCGGCTGCCGCTGCTGTTGACGGAGCGCGAGGCGCGTGCGGACAACTTGCCAGTGTGGGCACGGAGGGGCGTCTCGGGGGCGGAGTGTTTTCCCAGCACTGCAAAACTACACTCCTGGAAATTGAAATAAGAACACCGTGAATTCATTGTCCCAGGAAGGGGAAACTTTATTGACACATTCCTGGGGTCAGATACATCACATGATCACACTGACAGAACCACAGGCACATAGACACCGGCAACAGAGCATGCACAATGTCGGCACTAGTACAGTGTATATCCACCTTTCGCAGCAATGCAGGCTGCTATTCTCCCATGGAGACGATCGTACAGATGCTGGATGTAGTCCTGTGGAACGGCTTGCCATGCCATTTCCACCTGGCGCCTCAGTTGGACCAGCGTTCGTGCAGGACGTGCAGACCGCGTGAGACGACGCTTCATCCAGTCCCAAACATGCTCAATGGGGGACAGATCAGGAGATCTTGCTGGCCAGGGTAGTTGACTTACACCTTCTAGAGCACGTTGGGTGGCACGGGATACATGCGGACGTGCATTGTCCTGTTGGAACAGCAAGTTCCCTTGCCGGTCTAGGAATGGTAGAACGATGGGTTCGATGACGGTTTGGATTTACCGTGAACTATTCAGTGTCCCCTCGACGATCACCAGAGGTGTACGACCAGTGTAGGAGATCGCTCCCCACACCATGATGCCGGGTGTTGGCCCTGTGTGCCTCGGTCGTATGCAGTCCTGATTATGGCACTCACCTGCACGGCGCTAAACACGCATACGACCATCATTGGCACCAAGGCAGAAGCGACTCTCATCGCTGAAGGAGACACGTCTCCATTCGTCCCTCCATTCACGCCTGTCGCGACACCACTGGAGGCGGGCTGCACGATGTTGGGGCGTGAGCGGAAGACGGCCTAACGGTGTGTGGGATCGTAGCCCAGCTTCATGGAGACGGTTGCGAATGGTCCTCGCCGATACCCCAGGAGCAACAGGGTCCCTAATTTGCTGGGAAGTGGCGGTGCGGTCCCCTACGGCACTGCGTAGGATCCTACGGTCTTGGCGTGCATCCGTGCGTCGCTGCTGTCCGGTCTCAGGTCGACGGGCACATGCACCTTCCGCCGACCACTGGCGACAACATCGATGTATTGTGGAGACCTCACGCCCCACGTGTTGAGAAATTCGGCGGTACGTCCACCCGGCCTTCCGCATGCCCACTATACGCCCTCGCTCAAAGTCCGTCAACTGCACATACGGTTCACGTCCACGCTGTCGCGGCATGCTACCAGTGTTAAAGACTGCGATGGAGCTCCGTATGCCACTGCAAACTGGCTGACACTGACGGCGGCGGTGCACAAATGCTGCGCAGCTAGCGCCATTTGACGGCCAACACCGCGGTTCCTGGTGTGTCCGCTGTGCCGTGCGTGTGATCATTGCTTGTACAGCCCTCTCGCAGTGTCCGGAGCAAGTATGGTGGGTCTGACACACCGGTGTCAATGTGTTCTTTTTTCCATTTCCAGGAGTGTATATTCAAATCTGTCGGAGAAGTAGAAAAGCATCGCAAATGAGGGATAAATATACTGTTCACGTCCATTACAATTATCCGGGCTGTAATGCCGTGATCGGTTGATGAATCCTGTGTCAATTCACAACGTTTCGTCCCCGTCTGCGGAGAACATTTTCAAGGGGGTCTGTAGTTCGATGGAAGATCCAACACACCCACTGGCTCGCTACTGACTGCCGCTAAATTCCGTGCTCGCGCGCTCCCAAGCCGAGGCTTGACGTCACGTGTTTTGAAAACGTCCGTGCAATTGGCCGCTGTCCGCTGCCGTCGATCGCCGTTGCCATCACCCAGTAGTGAACGGGTGGTACACATCTTCTTCAACACCGGCATCCATATACCGTTTAATTTCACGCTCTCCTCCTTCCGATTGAAACTATTAGGGTGTTTGGCGATTTAGATTGCCTCCCTGTAGAGCTTTTCTAATATCCGCTTGTGGCCGCTAGTACTTGTGTCTCCTCTAAACGAATATGGTGGTTACCTAGCTGGACAACATGCTGCGCAACAGCTGATCGTTCCGTTTCTCATCTTCTACAACTGCCCTTGTGCTCTTCCAAACGTTTTGAAACACTTCTTTTAGTAGTACCCACATAAACATCTACACAGCTGCATGGGATCCTATACATTCCATCTTTTTCCATTGGTTTGCGAGCGTCCTTGGCAGGCTTAAGGTATTCCTGTATCTTCCTGGTTGGCTTGTAAATTACAGTAATATTCCGCTTCGTCTAGATCTTCCCTATTCTTTCCGTTACATTTTTAACAAACGGAAGGAAAACCTTAGATTTCGTCCTAGCCTGTACGTCATTATGATTTCTGCGTGGCTGTCTCAACGCACGTTTTGTTTCGGCTGACGAATATCCGTTCTTCGTTAGTGCATTGTGGAGATGTTCCATCTTAGCGTTGAGCAACTCAGGTTCACAAATATTTCTAGCTCTGTCCGCTAACGTCTTGATAGCATCCCGCTTCTATTGTGGGTGGTGATTCAAATGCCGGTGCAAATAACGGTCCGTGTGCGTGGGTTTGTGGTATACTGAGTGGCCTAAACTAACATTTTTGTTTCTGCCGACCATTGAATGTGCAGCATCAAGGACAACAGCAAGTAATGGAATTCGTAGCTTCTGTAGTAGTATGCAGGGTGCGAAATGTGGTATATCCAGCTGCCGCCTGCGGCGGCGTCAACGGCTCGAACCCGTCTGGGCATCAAGTCGAGCTGAGCTTCGATGATTTCATCATTTGGTGCTGCTTCAGCCTTAGAGATCATAATCGGAATAACTGCGGTGTCGTGGTATGCCGATCTCTGTGCTGGCCACGACGTTTGCAGTGGGTGAGAAATCCGGACAACGCGCTGGCCAAGGCAGCAGTCGAACGCCCTCTGTATCGAGGCAAATGAGGACAGGACTAGAAACATTCTGTCTAGTTTGCCTTATCTTGTTAAAAGATAACGTCACGGAGATCGAGAAGATAACGCGAACTTAAGATACCAGGAATCTACGTAAGTAGAAATGTAAATTTTCATTTGTACAAAATTGTAAATCACCGTAAATTCTTCTCTGACTGCTCTGTAATTCTGACATAACATTGCATTCGAAATTTTTGGAAATTTGTGGTAGCGTCTCATGATACCAAACTGCTGAGTTCATCGGTCCCTAAGCCTACATACTACTTAATCTAACTTAAAATTACTTACTCTATGGACAACACACACACACACACACACACACACACACACACACACACACACACACACACACACCTGCCCGACGGAGGACTCGAACCTCCGACGGGAGAAGCCGCACGGACCGTGACAAGGCGACTGAGATCGCGTTGCTACCTCACGCGACATTGCACTCGAATACATGCGGTTGTTTATACAGCTACTGGAGTTCCAAATGATATATAAGTCTATGTATTGCATATATAATGAATAAAAACGTAATATATGTTTATGTATATAAGGCACTGTGTAAAACCACGCATGTATTAGAATGCAACATTGTGGCACAATTTCAGAGTAATCGGTGAAGAACTTTCGGAGATTAAAGATTTTGTACAAAGGAACATTTACAGCTATAAACAAAAATGTAGATGTTCTCATGTTGAAAATCTTAAATCTCTGAATGTTCATCACCAGTTACTTTGAAGATTTGACATAACGTTGCATCTGAATACGCTCGTTTTTTATATTCTATTTTTAATATGTATTATATATAAATATTTATGTAATATATAAAGCGGAAACATTATTATCAAAAGTCTCGAAAACTTCTTCAGAAGTTTACTCTAAAGTTTTATACAACAAACTAATAAACAATTTGTAGGACATAGTGAAACGTTTAGCCCGCATCTTGTGGTCGTGCGGTAGCGTTCTCGCTTCCCACGCCAGGGTTCCCAGGTTCGCTTCCCGGCGGGGTCAGGGATTTTCTCTGCCTCGTGATGGCTGGGTGTTGTGTGATGTCCTTAGGTTAGTTAGGTTTAAGTAGTTCTCAGTTCTAGGGGACTGATGACCATAGATGTTAAGTCCCATAGTGCTCAGAGCCATTTGAACTATAGTGAAACGGGAAAGTCTTGTTTATGGCTTATCGGCTTGTGATTAGATTACTACTACAGAATCTCAATATGCAGTAACAACAAACAGGGCTCAAGGTCAGAAACAGGGGAAGAAGAGGAGATGGATAGAGGGGTGGAAGGAAATGGAGACAGAAAGTAGAAGGGAGGGAATGGACAGAGAGGGGGCAGGTGGAGAGAGAGGGGGAGGAAGAGATAGGTATAGAAAGGGGGAGTAGGTGAAGGGCAGAGAGGGCGGAAGAAGACGGAGATGCATATAGAGGGATGGAGAAGGCGACGTACAGAAACGGGGGGGGGGGGGGGGGGGCAGAGAGGGAGATTAGGAGGTATATCCAATTCCCATACATACAAACGCGTGTTTTCTGTTGTTTTTTTTCTCCGTTGGTTATTAATAAAGGTAAGAAATTTCCGCTATGAGTCCTCGACCATCATGATTATTTTATGAACAGAACCGTCTTCATCGCGCTATAAATTGTC
The DNA here is from genome assembly GCF_023897955.1 of Schistocerca gregaria. Classification (NCBI taxonomy): domain Eukaryota; kingdom Metazoa; phylum Arthropoda; class Insecta; order Orthoptera; family Acrididae; genus Schistocerca; species Schistocerca gregaria. The sequence continues at coordinate 251,924,536 of NC_064925.1, forward strand.
CTTTTTTATTATGACGTTTCCGTATCTGCCATCATCAGACATTAAAATTTTGAAGTTGCGAAGTAAGACTCAATGTCAATATTATTATTTATGGATTTTAATATTGAAGTCTTTGGTATCTGATGAAGGCAGGTTCCAGAATGTTGTAATACATAAAGACATTTTACTGAGCGATCCAAACAGTTTTATTCATAGAATATACATGTTGATCAAATTACAGGCTATTCTAACCACAGATGATCGTGTTGTGTACACAATGGCACATCGTACCATCACGCCAAAAGCTGGGCCCCTATGATGGTAAGAAATGCAGACTAACACTACCGTTTTCTTTGGAGCCATCACACATGGATACGTCCATAGTAATGTTGTGCGCCCACAGCGTGGACACTTCTTTGGCTGCGCGCGCTGGCCGGGATTTCAAATCTTCTCGCGTCCGTTACGCAGTTCAGTCGTCACTAATGACAAGTGGATCACCACCTTCAACAGATACGCGCACATATACGTGTATGTTGGGAGTTCATAAAGTAATTGAGACATATTGTACCGCGCTGGGACTATTGCACAACAACATTGGCAAATTGTGACAGTAGAGCCTATGTGTTCCGGCTATGATTAGACTCGGTCTACTGGGAAAGAATGATTCTTTTTGTCAAAATGTCTAAATTGTACACAGTTTCGCCGTGGAATTTTGGCGGTGTGAGGACCAAATGCAGTGTCGCTTCCAGCCTTCATGAAATGGTTGCGACAACATGACCAAGACCGCACAGACATAGGTGATTCTTACCGGAATATTCAGATTTGCATAGTTTCGGCAGGGAAAAAGAACATGTGGAAGGAAAGAAATTTTCCATCATAGATTCGTGGACCCAATGTCTTGTTATAATAAGGTGTTATTTGTTCTACACTCCTGGAAATGGAAAAAAGAACACATTGACACCGGTGTGTCAGACCCACCATACTTGCTCCGGACACTGCGAGAGGGCTGTACAAGCAATGATCACACGCACGGCACAGCGGACACACCAGAAACCGCGGTGTTGGCCGTCGAATGGCGCTAGCTGCGCAGCATTTGTGCACCGCCGCCGTCAGTGTCAGCCAGTTTGCCGTGGCATACGGAGCTCCATCGCAGTCTTTAACACTGGTAGCATGCCGCGACAGCGTGGACGTGAACCGTATGTGCAGTTGACGGACTTTGAGCGAGGGCGTATAGTGGGCATGCGGGAGGCCGGGTGGACGTACCGCCGAATTGCTCAACACGTGGGGAGTGAGGTCTCCACAGTACATCGATGTTGTCGCCAGTGGTCGGCGGAAGGTGCACGTGCCCGTCGACCTGGGACCGGACCGCAGCGACGCACGGATGCACGCCAAGACCGTAGGATCCTACGCAGTGCCGTGGGGGACCGCACCGCCACTTCCCAGCAAATTAGGGACACTGTTGCTCCTGGGGTATCGGCGAGGACCATTCGCAACCGTCTCCATGAAGCTGGGCTCCGGTCCCGCACACCGTTAGGCCGTCATCCGATCACGCCCCAACATCGTGCAGCCCGCCTCCAGTGGTGTCGCTACAGGCGTGAATGGAGGGACGAATGGAGACGTGTCGTCTTCAGCGATGAGAGTCGCTTCTGCCTTGGTGCCAATGATGGTCGTATGCGTGTTTGGCGCCGTGCAGGTGAGCGCCACAATCAGGACTGCATACGACCGAGGCACACAGGGCCAACACCCGGCATCATGGTGTGGGGAATGATCTCCTACATTGGCCGTACACCTCTGGTGATCGTCGAGGGGACACTGAATAGTGCACGGTACATCCAAACCGTCATCGAACCCATCGTTCTACCATTTCTAGACCGGCAAGGGAACTTGCTGTTCCAACAGGACAATGCACGTCCGCATGTATCCCGTGCCACCCAACGTGCTCTAGAAGGTGTAAGTCAACTACCCTGGCCAGCAAGATATCCGGATCTGTCCCCCATTGAGCATGTTTGGGACTGGATGAAGCATCGTCTCACGCGGTCTGCACGTCCAGCACGAACGCTGGTCCAACTGAGGCGCCAGGTGGAAATGGCATGGCAAGCCGTTCCACAGGACTACATCCAGCATCTGTACGATCGTCTCCATGGGAGAATAGCAGCCTGCATTGCTGCGAAAGGTGGATATACACTGTACTAGTGCCGACATTGTGCATGCTCTGTTGCCTGTGTCTATGTGCCTGTGTCTATGTGCCTGTGTCTATGTGCCTGTGGTTCTGTCAGTGTGATCATGTGATGTATCTGACCCCAGGAATGTGTCAATAAAGTTTCCCCTTCCTGGGACAATGAATTCACGGTGTTCTTATTTCAATTTACAGGCGTGTATATTTATTTCAGCAATTTCACAATAACATGTTATGTCTGTTGTACTTATTTATTAGAAATCTAGCACTATCTCTTTCTGAATTATTTAAGTTTTTTAACATTTTATATGCAAAGTTGTTTTTTCCATGTACAGCATAATGTGCTTTTTCTTGTAACTTTGTCCTGCATTGGCGCAGGGTTGGCAAAGTTTGCAATGAATTTGGCATGGTTAATGTATAGGGTGACCGAATTCCCTTCCTATCTCCAGCGAGACCGAATACGCCTACCCAAACTGTCTGCGTGCAGTGTTATTGATGCGTAAGTGAACGGAAATTTCCTAAATGTTAGTGAATCCTGCTACGGAGGCTGCACTCACCGTGTCGGATATGAGAAACATACTAAAAATCATTTCCGGACCGACCGGCGTACCAAATGTCGTCCTTAATGCGGTGGGCGTATTCCGTGGGGGACCGACGCTCTTCCAGTGATGTATATCACGTTCGACATTTGTAATTAATTCGTTCCAAGTGTCTTGAAGCTCTTTTCTTATTAGCTGCTGGGCATAGGTACGCTCTTCCTTATACTGCCCCTTTGTTTGTTGTGTTTTTTCTTTCATATGTAGACCAAATATCAGGGCGGCTATGACTGCTTTAGTCGTTTGCACCAGGTACAAGATATCGACAAACAGTGTCACGGAGCTGAAATGAAACGCGCAGTACTCGTTTCACCGAAGCAGTGCTGGCCCGGCGGACAAATCCGCTTAATCGTTTCGGCACGGAACAGAGTGCGTAAAGGTATTTTAGCATCTAATCCCGTGCACCGGCGTTAAAGTCCCCAAAGGGCACAGGTGGGACAGCGAGGGAATCAGATTTTTTTTAAAAAAAAAGAGAGAGAGAGAGAGAGAAGGAATAATTTCGTAGATAGCGGTGAGACGGTCACAGAGGCCGAGAGGAAAATTTGGCCGCTCGGCAGTTTCAATTAAATTTCACGCGCGGACCGGCGTTTTGTGGGGCCACTTTAGAGTCGGTAAGCTGCAGTAACGGCAAGGCTGGTTTTTAAGCGCGATAAGATTTTGGGCGGAGACGGCGGCCGGCGTATGCGCCCGTGCAGGCCGGCCCCCAATTAATTTGCATCGCGTTATGCGGCGGCACGGCTGCGGCGCGGCGCGGCGAGACTCGCGAGCGCAAATAGCAGAGGGCCGCAGTCGCCGAAGCCGCTGCGCGGGTTGCCGACAGCGAGCAGCTAAGGGCAGCCAGTCCTCTGCAACCTCGGACACCGTCAGTGTAGCACGGAAGATTGTGTGTGGTGGCTGCCGCGTGTCCAGCGTGAATGGAGGCCACATCTGACGAACACCAGCTGAGTATCACATAACAATCAGCAGAGTGACAGTAAGAGCTCTAAGAATACCTCGGATGCCTAACGCAGACCATCCACTGGAACCTTATTCGTCTTACCAGTTAGTCAGCCAACTACACATAAGACAGGTATTAAGACAGTAATCGTTCACTACATACGATCAATTGGAACTACACTACTGACCACTAAAATTGTTACACCAACAAGAAATGCAGATGATAAACGGGTAGTTATTGGACAAATATATTATACTAGAACTGACATGTGATTACATTTTTACGCAGTTTTGGTGCATAGATCCTGAGAAATCAGTACCCAGAACAACCACCTCTAGCCGTAATAACGGCCTTCATACGCCTGGGCATTGAGTCAAACAGAGCTCGGATGGTGTGTACAGGTACAGCTCCCCATGCGTCTTCAACACGATACCACAGTTCATAAAGAGTAGTGACTTCCGTATTGTGACGAGCCAGTTGCTGGGTCACCATTGACCAGACGTTTTCAATTGGTGAGAGATCTGGAGAATGTGCTGGCCGGGGCAGCAGCCGAACATTTTCTGTATCCAGAAAGCCCCGTACAGGACCTGCAACATGCGGTCGTGCATTATCCTGCTCAAATGTAGGGTTTCGCAGCGATCGAATGAAGGGAAGAGCCACGGGTCGTAACACATCTGAAATGTAACGTCCGCTGTTCAAAGTTCCGTCAATGCGAACAAGAAATGACCGAAACGTGTAACAAATGGGACCTCATACCATCACACCGGGTGATAAGCCAGTATGGCGATGACGAATACACGCTTCCAATGTGCGTGCACCACGATGTCGCCAAACACGGATGCGACCATCATGATGCTGTAAACAGAACCTGGATTCATCCGAGAAAATGACGTTTTGCCACTCGAGCACTCAGGTTCGTCGTTGAGTACACCATCGCAGGAGCTCCTGTCTGTGATGCAGCGTCAAGGGTAACCGCAGCCATGGTCTCCGACCTGATAGTCCGTGCTGCTGCAAACGTCGTCGAACTGTTCGTGCAGATGTTTGTTGTCTTGTAAACGTCCCCATCTGTTGACTCAGGGATCGAGACGTGGCTGCACGATCTGCTACAGCCATGCGGATAAGATGTCTGTCATCTCGACTGCTAGTGATACGAGGTCGTTGAGATCCAGCACGGTGTTTCGTATTACCCTCCTGAACCCACCGATTCCATATTGTGCTAACAGTCATTGGATCTCGATCAAGGCGGGCAGCAATGTCGCGATACGGTAAACCGCAATCGCGATAGGCTATAATACGACCTTTATCAAAGTCGGAAACGTAATGGTACGCATGTCTCCTCCTTACACGAGGCATCTCAACAACGTTTCACCAGGCAACGCCGGTCAAGTGCTGTTTGTGTATGAGAAATCGGTTGGAAACTTTCCTCATGTCAGCACGTTGTAGGTGTCGCCACCGGCGCCAACCTTGTGTGAATGTTCTGAAAAGCTAATCATTTGCATATCACAGCATTTTCTTCCTGTCGGTCAAATTTCGTGTCTGTAGCACGTCGTCTTCATGGTGTAGCAATTTTACTGGCCAGTAGTGTAGTATGAACAACTGACGAATGGACACCAGAAAAATGACATTGGAAGGGCATGACTACTCCATTATGGCGCCTGTTGCTATTTGTATCTGATTGTCCTTCATTCTTGGAACATGTAAAATATGTACGAAGGCCGGGAATCGAACCAGGGTCTCCCGCTTACTAGGCAGGTGCAGTAGCCACTAAGCCACCGTTGCACAGCCGTTCGCACAACTGCAGGGATTACCCTATTACGCCTCCTCCTCGATCCAGATTCTCATTGCCACCCCAATCTACTTTAAATTCTTAATCCGTGCAGTTGTGCAACCCACTGTACCACGATGGCTTAGCAGCTAGTGCACCTGCCTAGTCAGTAGAGGACCCGGGTTTGATTCCCGGCCTTGATACAAGTTTTCACTTTCTGCTTCAGTCTATATTCATAAAATGGTATCAAAATCTGTCTGCCCAGAAGTTTACAAATCATAGGCATTAGGTGTCACGGTCATCAAGTCTTCCATTGTGCATATTTAAGAGCATTTGCTGCAGTTCGTAATGTGGACTGTGGTTTCGTCTTCGCCACATTCGCAGAGCCCAGGTGGACAGTAGAAGCTCCACTTAAACATAGAGTTGTCGATCTGCCAACACCAGTACAAATCTATTTAACGATTTCCAGGTATATCAATGTTTCTTATGTCTTGGGGAGAGATATTCGATTGGTAGCATCTAACCAGCAAGGTGAATGTTTCTCATCCTCGACGATCTTAACCTTGCGTATGGGTGAGGTGCTTTGCAATTCTTGGTCTAGTAAGCAAATTCTCTTCTGATATCTGATGGAGCGATTTATGCCAAGCAGCACGCTTAATAGCATGGTGTTGAACTCAAGCAACCAGTAATGAGTCTTTCCTTGAAATTTTATTTTCATTAATCAGTGAAATATTATGTTCAATACCAATACAGTCTTTCGGTTCGAATTTAGTAACGATTGTGTTTGGTTTGTGGGGCGCTCAACTGCCCTGTCATCAGCGCCCGTACATAGTCCCAATTTTTTCACAGTCCAGTTTTTTTACAGAGTCCACTCTAGCCACTGTCACGAATGACGATGAAATGATGAGGACAATACAAACACTCAGTTCTCAGGCATTCGAATTCAGTATAAAATAATTCGTTACTTTATTGAATCTTTGATAGACAATACATTTTGATTATTGACCCAAACATCCGTCTCCATCACTGTGATATTACCGTATGTTTTCACCTGCATCCTAATGATTAATGTTCATTAATCAGTGTACAGTATCATACGACTGCACGATTCACTCATCAAAGTAGGATAGAATGCCAAGACTCTGAGGCTACAAGTAAAAGAATTTTTGTTTTGGGGTTCATTTGTTAGACAAACTGGTGGACAGGTTAACTGCACCACAATAAGGGTGTGATGCATGTTCGTGCTTTAGAAGTGTGTGGAATGGATTATGGCAATATGTCAGAATCAGTTACAAAATGTAATTCGATTTGCTGATGAGCCAGAGTAAGATAATTTTCGTTCTTGCGAACATGTACTATGGTACCGAAAAATGTCTTTTAGAGGTATGACGCTTTGATGCTGCCGACTTGGGTGACAACGAAGATGATGCTCAGCTTAAAAAGGCGGACTGGAGGCGAGGGGGAATGAGTGAAATGTGAAGAGTTCGCTTGTTCTTTAATAACATAACCACTGTAGCTTAACGACTTTGAAGGCAGCTTACTGATTTAATTCCTGCATTCCATCAGCACGCTGTGACGACAGAAAGAGATGAAAAGGCTATGATGTCTTTAATTTTGGAATAGCTTCACGTTGTGTAAACCGAAAATGTCTAGTTATTAACTCTCTCTCGCAACTGAAATGAAAAATGCTTTCATTGATTACTTGCCTCTGGAGGACTTCTTTTATCAGATTATCTTTGCGCAGAGGACGCACCACATTACCTTGATGAGATCCTTTTAGTTACAAGAATGAGCATATAGAAATAAGTAAGTACAACATGGATATCGGTATTTAACAGTGAACACCATGCCGGCTGATAATCTTAGAAGAAGAGTTCCTTGAATATCTCAGTATGTCAGTTTCTCCAAAAGGCAATAGAAGAAATACGAAAGATCCAAAAACAGAGGCTGGACGAAAATATGGAAACATCGCAATAATGAATGCTTAAAGGTAAATGCCCCCCCATGAACCATGGACCTTGCCGTTGGTGGGGAGGCTTGCGTGCCTCAGCGATACAGATGGCCGTACCGTAGGTGCCACCACAACGGAGGGGTATCTGTTGAGAGGCCAGACAAACGTGTGGTTCCTGAAGAGGGGCAGCAGCCTTTTCAGTAGTTGCAGGGGCAACAGTCTGGATGATTGACTGATCTGGCCTTGCAACATTAACCAAAACGGCCTTGCTGTGCTGGTACTGCGAACGGCTGAAAGCAAGGGGAAACTACAGCCGTAATTTTTCCCGAGGACATGCAGCTTTACTGTATGATTAAATGATGGTGGCATCCTCTTGGGTAAAATATTCCGGAGGTAAAATAGTCCCCCATTCGGATCTCCGGGCGGGGACTACTCAGGAGGATGTCGTTATCAGGAGAAAGAAAACTGGCGTTCTACGGATCGGAGCGTGGAATGTCAGATCCCTTAATCGGGCAGGTAGGTTAGAAAATTTAAAAAGGGAAATGGATAGGTTAAAGTTAGATATAGTGGGAATTAGTGAAGTTCGGTGGCAGGAGGAACAAGACTTCTGGTCAGGTGACTACAGGGTTATAAACACAAAATCAAATAGGGGTAATGCAGGAGTAGGTTTAATAATGAATAGGAAAATAGGAATGCGGGTAAGCTACTACAAACAGCATAGTGAACGCATTATTGTGGTCAAGATAGGTACGAAGCCCACACCTACTACAGTAGTACAAGTTTATATGCCAACTAGCTCTGCAGATGATGAAGAAATTGAAGAAATATACGATGAAATAAAAGAAATTGTTCAGATAGTGAAGGAAGACGAAAATTTAATAGTAATGGGTGACTGGAATTCGAGTGTAGGAAAAGGGAGAGAAGGAAACCTAGTAGGTGAATATGGATTGGGGCTAAGAAATGAAAGAGGAAGCCGCCTAGTAGAATTTTGCACAGAGCACAACTTAATCATAGCTAACACTTGGTTTAAGAATCATGAAAGAAGGTTGTATACGTGGAAGAACCCTGGAGATACTAAAAGGTATCAAATAGATTATATAATGGTAAGACAGAGATTTAGGAACCAAGTTTTAAGTTGTAAGACATTTCCAGGGGCAGATGTGGACTCGGACCACAATCTATTGGTTATGACCTGTAGATTAAAACTGAAGAAACTGCAAAAATGTGGGAAATTAAGGAGATGGGACCTGGATAAATTGAAAGAACCAGAGGTTGTACAGAGTTTCAGGGAGAGCATAAGGGGACAATTGACAGGAATAGGGGAAAGAAATACAGTAGAAGAAGAATGGGTAGCTCTGAGGGATGAAGTAGTGAAGGCAGCAGAGGATAAAGTAGGTAAAAAGACGAGGGCTGCTAGAAATCCTTGGGTAACAGAAGAAATATTGAATTTAATTGATGAAAGGAGAAAATATAAAAATGCAGTAAATGAAGCAGGCAAAAAGGAATACAAACGTCTCAAAAATGAGATCGACAGGAAGTGCAAAATGGCTAAACAGGGATGGCTAGAGGACAAATGTAAGGATGTAGAAGCTTATCTCACCAGGGGTAAGATAGATACTGCCTACAGGAAAATTAAAGAGACCTTTGGAGATAAGAGAACCACTTGTATGAACATCAAGAGCTCAGATGGCAGCCCAGTTCTAAGCAAAGAAGGGAAGGCAGAAAGGTGGAAGGAGTATATAGAAGGTTTATACAAGGGCGATTTACTTGAGGACAATATTATGGAAATGGAAGAGGATGTAGATGAAGACGAAATGGGAGATACGATACTGCGTGAAGAGTTTGACAGAGCACTGAAAGACCTGAGTCGAATCAAGGCCCCCGGAGTAGACAACATTCCATTAGAACTACTGACGGCCTTGGGAGAGCCAGTCATGACAAAACTCTACCAGCTGGTGAGCAAGATGTATGAGACAGGCGAAATACCCTCAGACTTCAAGAAGAATATAATAATTCCAATCCCAAAGAAAGCAGGTGCTGACAGATGTGAAAATTACCGAACTATCACTTTAATAAGTCACAGCTGCAAAATACTAACACAAATTCTTTACAGACGAATGGAAAAACTGGTAGATGCGGACCTCGGGGAAAATGAGTTTGGATTCCGTCGAAATGTTGGAACACGTGAGGCAATACTGACCTTACGACTTATCTTAGAAGAAAGATTAAGAAAAGGCAAACCTACGTTTCTAGCATTTGTAGACTTAGAGAAAGCTTTTGACAATGTTGACTGGAATACTCTTTTTCAAATTCTAAAGGTGGCAGGGGTAAATTACAGGGAGCGAAAGGATATTTACAATTTGTACAGAAACCAGATGGCAGTCATAAAAGTCGAGGGGCATGAAAGGGAAGCAGTGGTTGGGAAAGGAGTGAGACAGGGTTGTAGCCTCTCCCCGATGTTATTCAATCTGTATATTGAGCAAGCAGTAAAGGAAACGAATGAAAAATTTGGAGTAGTTATTAAAATTCATGGAGACGAAGTAAAAACTTTGAGGTTCGCCGATGACATTGTAATTCTGTCAGAGACGGCAAAGGTCTTGGAAGAGCAGTTGAACGGAATGGACAGTGTCTTGAAAGGAGGATATAAGATGAACATCAACAAAAGCAAAACGAGGATAATGGAATGTAGTCAAATTAAATCGGGTGATGCTGAGGGAATTAGAATAGGAAATGAGACACTTCAAGTAGTAAAGGAGTTTTGCTATTTAGGAAGTAAAATAACTGATGATGGTCGAAGTAGAGAGGATATAAAATGTAGACTGGCAATGGCAAGGAAAGCGTTTCTGAAGAAGAGAAATTTGTTAACATCGAATATAGCTTTATGTATCAGGAAGTCGTTTATGAAAGTATTTGTATGGAGTGTAGCCATGTATGGAAGTGAAACATGGACGATAACTAGTTTGGACAAGAAGAGAATAGAAGCTTTCGAAATGTGGTGCTACAGAGGAATACTGAAGATAAGGTGGATAGATCACGTAACTAATGAGGAGGTATTGAATAGGATTGGGGAGAAGAGGAGTTTGTGGCACAACTTGACTAGAAGAAGGGATCGGGTGGTAGGACATGTTCTGAGGCATCAAGGGATCACAAATTTAGCGTTGGAGGGCAGCGTGGAGGGTAAAAATCGTAGAGGGAGACCGAGAGATGAGTACACTAAGCATATTCAGAAGGATGTAGGTTGCAGTAGGTACTGGGAGATGAAGCTGCTTGCACAGGATAGAGTAGCATGGAGAGCTGCATCAAACCAGTCTCAGGACTGAAGACAACAACAACAACAAAGGTAAATGCAGGAGCTAGCGCAGTGTGCTGATTGCGCTGCTGTATCTGATCACGAACGGCACCCTCAGTACGTTGCGAGTGTCACTCGTGGTCAGAAAGGATCTGTGTAGTTATGAGAGCATTACATCGGAGTTAAGTGAATTAAAATGTAGGCACATTATTGGAGCCCATATGGTGCGTTCTCCCGTGACCATGGGAGCCGTCGTGATTCAAGAGGCCCCGTATAGAAGATTTATGGCGAATACAGGGAAAGCGAAAAGTCATCTACGAAGTCATAACGCGGATGGAAGTGAGTGTGGAGTGATCGCGACAGACGATCATTAAAGATTGTGGTGAAAAATAAGAGGATGACAACTGCAAAAATCACAGCAGAACTGAATGTCGTACTTACGAACGGTGTGAGCATCAAAACAACATGAACTGAGCGCCATAGACAAGAGACTGCAGGGCAAGATGGAATACCAAAATCATTCAGCTGTGACGCAAAAGCCCGTAACAGAGAAATGAGGTGACAAAGCAATAAAAACTGGCTTAAGAAACAATGGTATAAAGTCATTTGGTCGTATGGGACATGTTCCACACTGTTACCAACTTAGGCTGCAGGAGCGAAACGTGGCCAGAGTTCGGTAATGATTTGGGCACTCATATCAAAAGTAGTTGAGATGGCTCTGAGAACTATGGGACTTAACTTCTGAGGTCACCAGTCCCCTAGAACTTAGAACTACTTAATCCTAACTAACCTAAGCACATCACACACATCCGTACTCGAGGCAGAATTCGAACCTGCGACCGTAGCGGTCGCGCGGTTCCAGACCGTAGCTCCTAGAACCGCTCAGCCACTCCGGCAGGCGCAGGCATATCGTGGTACTCAATGGGCTCATGGTTATTCTGCATGGTCGCTTTGCTGCGGCTGGTTACTTGACCATTTTAGCTGATCATGATCTTCCCACGATGCAATATTTGTTCCACAACGGTAATGCTTTGTTCCAAGACGAAAAGACCTCTGTTCACACAAACACGTGTTCTGTGATCAAGAGGATGAATTATCGTATATTCCCCGGCCAGCGCAGTCACCAGATCGCAATATAATCGAGCCTTTGTCGCGTATTTGGAAAGAAGGGTGCATAATTGCTATCCACTTCTATCATCGTTACCTCAACTTGGGGCTATTTCGTAGGAAGAATGCTACAAAATACCATTAAAAACCGTATAAGACCTCTGTAAATCCGTTCCGAAACGACTGAATGCAGCCGGCCGGTGTGGCCGAGCGGTTCTAGGCGCTTCAGTCTGGAACCGCACGACCGCTACGGTCGCAGGTTCGAATCCTGCTTCGGTCATGGATGTTTGTGATGTCCTTCGGTTAGTTAGGTTTAAGTAGTTCTAAGTTCTAGGGGACTGATGACCTCAGATGTTAAGTCCCGTAGTGATCAGAGCCATTTGAACCATTTTTTATGAATGCCAACGGATTTTGTACACCATATTAGGCACGGTAATATTTTGTTTGTGTGGTTTTGTGGGGATTCGATATTTATGTTGACTCCTGTGCCTGCAGCGATCGTAGTACACTTCAGTTTCAGCTTACAAAAGCCACATAGGACCATTCAAGATTACTATTGTGATACCACCAGACTCGCGTTGAATATTACCTCAGTATCATTACGCAATAGAAGACTCAAACTGCTCGGCCTATTCTCAAAGAGTACCACGAAAATCTATACTGCCTCCACCCGCTGTGTTTCGCCGTACCTCCAGCAATATGGAATATCATCCAATATCTCAGTTAAAACTGGAACAATCTATCATGGAACATAGACATTAAAAACTCCCCCTCATTAACTACCGAGTCCCGACAGAGAGGTGAAGGCGACGCTGCTGCCACTGCATTTTCAGTCCGAAACCGTGAAAGCACTGGCTAAGACAACATAAGTATTTCGGAACCTGCCAGTTCAAATCCCGTCCTGGTCAAATATATTTTGGTTTCCCCAGATCAAAAATGTTCAAATGTGTGTGAAATCTTATGGGACTTAACTGCTAAGGTCATCAGTCCCTAAGCTTACACACTACTTAACCTAAATTATCCTAAGGACAAACACAAACATCCATGCCCGAGTAAGGACTCGAACCTCCGCCGGGACTTGCCCAGATCACTTAAGGCGGAGGTCAGGACGGTTTCTCTGTACAGCACATCACCGACTGCCTTCCACAATCCTCTTCAATCCCCATCTTCTAGGGTATCAGACAGTAACAACTTCATGTAACATGGTAATAAAGAGTCCGTCAGAGTGAAATGCGACTATCGTGCATGCCTTGGAACATTCTCCTAGATTTCCAACCGCGAAAAATTTTCTAATTTCTTAAGAATTTCTGGCATGGCAGTAATCGTGATGTCATGATAAATGAGCACATTTATAAGAACATTTGGGGACATGGAATACGAGCCTCTGTCGTACGTAGCTCTAGTACTGTACACTTCTGAGGCGTTATGAAACCGTTCTGCTAGCCATTAAAATACGAGCACGACGAACGTGGCATTCAACAAACGTCACAGGCATGAAGGCGGGAAAGGTGCACTAAAGTGGCCAGGGCCGTAAAAGTGGACATTGGGTATTTTATGCTATGAATAGTTCCAATAATACATTAAAAAGTTAATACAAATGAATCCACAGCCTCTCAAGTTCTAGATTTTACAGACATTATAACCTCTATGATATTCTCATTGTGTTTTTCTCTGAAAAACTTTTGATAAGCCTGACTTCTTCTTGTAATACTTGTCAGCTGGTGCCTTATCTGTCTGCGTGGTTATCAGAAAGCGGTGCTATCGTAAAAATTAAATTAACTATATTCGATCTAAACCGGAATTAATGTTGTTTAATAGTACCAATATTTCCTGTCCTAACCAGGTTTTATGGGCGTGTGATACGGAAGTGAAATCGATGTTGGTCTTACTAAGACGAAGTGTTTGAGGGAAGTAATGAGACTGATTTTTTTATTCGCCAAAGTCTTTATTTTATTCAAATAACAATACATTCCCTTCAAGTAGTTCCCTTCTGTAGCTATACACCGGCGGAGCGTTGTTCCCAGTCTTGGTAGCAGCGCTGAAAGGCTTCAATTGGTAGGGCCTTCAACGTGTCGTCACACTCATTTGAACGTTCTCCAGAAACCCACAATAACGTCGTTTTACGACATTTTTGAATTCTGGGAAAAGAAAAAAGTGACACAGGGACTCACGTAAAGTGAATAGGAGAGCTGTGGAACAACAGGAATGCCTTTTGAAGTCAAAAACTCCGTGCCCCTTGGGGCGTTGTCATGATGAAGCATCCACTTACCTGCAATGTACGGTCTCACTCGATTCACCCTTTCCCTTAGTCTTTCAAAGACTCACTTCTGAAACTTGTGGCTTACTGTCTGCCCTGGAGGAATAGTCTCACAAGTGCATGCACACATTCAATGTTTTAATCGATTTTTGAACTTGAAAGTCTCCCTGAGCGAGTCAATCTTCAACTTGTTCTCGGCCTTCAAGAAATGATCTGTGCCTTTGAAAAGGTTGTGATTTTGTTAAGAAATGTTCCCCACAGGCTTGTTTCAGCTTTTCAAAGGGCACTCTAACGGATTTGCCAAGTTTAACACAAAAAATGCTGGCGTAACTTTGCTCTAAATTCCACTGTTCCATTTTCGTAACACACAACGAATACACAACTTAATTGATGGTTACACGGAGCTGAAACTCGGATTGAGTGTCTACAAGGGATAAACACAACGGTCTACACAAGCAGAAGACTGCAGCGTTGAGAGATCGCTCGCGTTGTTGTTAGTCTCATTACTTTTCTTACATACCTCGTATGGTGATGCTATTGATCGGCAGCCACTTTTACAGCCTTAAGTGCATGCTGCGTGATCAGTGAAACAACTTGCGTTTTTTTTTTCAGAATTTAACTATCGAAGACCGACCTAGTTAAAGAAAAAATTGCTCTTCTACACAAATACGAGCGTTAAAATACTCGTACTTGCTTTTCTTTCCACGGTCATGTATCAGTCTTCAACTGATTGTGGTGATTAATAAATTCGGTCCCGTCATTAAGGTATTTCCGTCTTCTCTTTTTGCTAATTATGTGAATCAAACGACATTTAATCATTCACGAGAGAGAAGAAGTGCTGCTGCGTCCCCAGAAATGGTCACACTAGTTCTAATATACATGAACATGATTGTCAGTGAGTTGATGCTTGTTCCGTTATTCATAAGTAACTTTTTCTTAGTTTGAGTCGTCTGATATAAGGCAAGTCTTTACACTGCTGGCTATTAAAATTGCTACACCAAGAAGAAATGCAGATGATAAACGGGTATTCACTGGACAAATATATTATACTAGAACTGACATGTGATTACATTTTCACCCAATTTGGTTTCATAGATCCTGAGAAAGCAGTACCCAGAACAACCACCTCTGGCCGTACACAAAAAAAAGGTACACATGGCTCTGAGCGCTATGGGACTCAATTTCTGAGGTCATTAGTCACTTAGAACTTAGAACTAGTTAAACCTAACTAACCTAAGGACATCACATACATCCATGCCCAAAGCAGGATTCGAACCTGCGACCGTAGCGGCCACGCGGTTCCAGACTGCAGCGCCTAGAACCGCACAGCCACACAGGCTGGCCTCTGGCCGTAATAACGGCCTTGATACGCCTGGCCACTGAGTCAAACAGAGCTTGGATGGCGTGTACAGGTACAGCTGCCCATGCAGCTTCAACACGATACCACAGTTCATCAAGAATACTGACTGGCGTATTCTGACGAGCCAGTTCCTCGGCCACCATTGACCCGTTCTCAATTGGTGAGAGATCTTGAGAATTTGCTGGCCAGGGCAGTAGTCTAACATTTTCTGTATCCAGAAAGGCACGTACAGAACCTGTAACACGCGATCGTGCATTATGCTGCTGAAATGTAGGGTTTCGCAGGGATCGAATGAAGCGTAGAGCCACGGGTTGTAACACATCTGAAATGTAACGTACACTGTTCACAGTGCCGTCAACGCGAACAAGAGGTGACCGAGACGTGTAATCAGTGGCACCCCATGCCATCATGCCGAGTGATGCGCCAATATGGCAATGAGCCGCGCGGGATTAGCCGAGTGGTCTGGGTCGCTGCAATCATGGACTTTGCGGCTAGTTCCGGTGGAGGTTCGAGTCCTCCCTCGGCCATGGGTCAGTGTGTTTGTCTTTAGGATAATTTAGGTTAAGTAGTGTGTAAGCTTAGGGACTGATGACCTTAGCAGTTAAGTCCCATAAGATTTCACACATATTTGAATACTGCGATGACGAATACACGCTTCCAATGTGTGTTCACCGCGATGCCGCCAAACACTGATGCGACCATCATGATGTTGTACACAGAAACTGGACTCATCCAAAAAATGACGTTTTGCCATTCGTGCACCCAGGTTCGTCATTGAGTTCACAATCGCAGGCGCTCCTCCCTGTCATGCAGCGTCAAGGGTAACCGCAGCCATGGTCTCCGAGCTGATAGTCCGTGCTGCTGCAAACGTCGTCGAACTGTTCGTGCAAATGGTTGTTGTCTTGCAAACGTCCCCATCTGTTGACTCAGGGATCGAGACGTGGCTGCACGATCCGTTACAGCCATGCGGATAAGATGCCTGTCACCTCGACTGCTAGTTATACGAGGCAGTTGGGATCCAGCACGGCGTTCCGTATTACTCCCCTGAACCCACCGAATCCATATTCTGCTAACAGTCATTGGATCTCGACCAATACGAGCAGCAATGTCGCGATACGGTAAACCGCAATCGCGATAGGCTACAACCCGACCTTTAACAAAGTCTAAAACGTGATGGTACGTATTTCTTCTCCTTACACGAAGCATCACAACAACGCTTCACCAGGCAACTCCAGTCAAGTGCTGTTTGTGTATGGGAAATCGGTTGGAAACTTTCCTCATGTCAGCACGTTGTAGGTGTCACCACCGGCGCCAACTTTGTGTGAATACTCTGAAAAGCTAATAATTTGCATATCACAGCATCTTCTTACTGTCGATTAAATTTCGCGTCTGTAGCACGTCATCTTCGTGACGTAGCAATTTTAATGGCCAGTAGTGTATATTATTCTTGTTAGCTCATTTAAATGGAGAGTAATACTTTTTTTTTACAATAACAATGCTTGAACAGCGTCTTGCGAATTACAGATTTTGTTCCTTACAGTTTCTTTCGTTATTATAGTTTCATTAGTGAACTATTAGCTCCTACATGGTGTCACGTCGGAAAACGCGGTCACATTACTCGTCCGTAAATGTGGCAAAGATGCTTAACCCCACAAATGTTAGTCACTTCCACAAATCACATATAATATTGCGGTTTACTTGCTTTTGCATATAAAGCTATCATTCTATCCATGTTAGCTGCCCTCACTGATAAACACAGCAGTTCATTTTCCGTTGCACAAATTTGCTACGCAGTGGCGTTCGAAATACTTTTTGAATTTCCGGCAAGCGATATAGCCAACGGTATTTCCGTACATCGTCTGTTGGGCCCTTGACATCCTTTCGCAACGTAACGCCAGATACTCAAACAGAGAGCGTCGCTAAAAGCTGACTGCGGCGCAGCTTCTCTCGCGCCCTGGTGCTGGCATGGCGACGGGAGCGCAGAGATCGGCGCGGTTTGCTCGTGACGTCAGCCGCCTGCGTTTGACGGCGCCGGCCTCAGCCCCGCCCACGCGTCCGCTGCCACACGCACTCGGCGCATTACCTCGCACCGCTACACACGCGCACGCACAACAGGCTGCGTGCGCTCTCGAGCTCTCCGCACCACTACGACGACGTTGTTTCCCCGTCCGATTCTGTGGGAGGTCAGCCAATGCGTGGTAAAGACAAAAATTTTATTACAAAAGTTCCTTACTGCTAGCAGACGTATCTCTGATTAAATTGTTAAGGCTTTTTATTTTTCTGTCGTTGCAACGACAAAATTGGGTGATTTTTTTCACCAGACGCGTTTCGCTTTACTGAGTTGAAGAATCATCAGTGGTCTGTAATTAATTAATTTACATTTTTATTCACAGAACAATACCCTCAAGAATTGTAAAGCAACTATGGACAATATGGCCACACAAGCGAAGGATCCTCGATTGTCTTCTTACATACCATCGACTGCCTAGTGCCGACCGGGGTGGCCGAGCGGTTCTAGGCGCTACAGTCTGGAACCACGCGACCACTACTGTCGCAGGTTCGAATCCTGCCTCGGGCATGGATGTGTGTGATGTCCTTAGGTTAGTTAGGTTTAAGTAGTTCTAAGTTCTAGGGGACTGATGACTTCAGAAGTTAAGTCCCATAGTGCTCAGAAACGTTTGCACCATTTAAATCATAGGTGTCACTGGATGCGATGATGGAGGGACATGTGGTCAGCATACCACTCACCCGGTCTTGTGTCAGTTTCAGAGACCAGAATTAATACCAAAAATAACTTTTAATTGTAACTGTATATAGATTCCCACTGGCAAATATTGTACTGTTTATGAGAAATCTGGATTCCTTGATGTGCTACCTGTCAAGTTTCAGCAAGCGGTTAATAGTCTGTGATGACGCCAATAGATTTTCTAAAGGATTCTGAAAGGAAAAAGATGTGGCAACCTTATTCGGATAATGTGATCTCACTAATTCACTTTCAACACGGGTAGCTAAGGACTGTAGGAGCCTAATTGAGAACATTTCCTATGCTGAAGCTCCAAGTAAGAAAATAACTGTCTAACCAATAACAAATGCTCTCTCTCCTCATGATGCACAGTCAAATATGGTTCAAATGGCTCTAAGCACTATGGGATTTAACATCTGAGGTCATCAGTCCCTCAGATTTAGAACTACTTAAACCTAACTAACCTAAGGAGATCACACACATCAATGCCCGAGGCAGGATGCGAACCTGCTACCGCTGGAGCAGCGCGGTTCCGGACTGAAGCGCCTAGAACCGGTCGGCCACATAGCTCGGCGATGCACGGTCACTTAGAACAAATAACATAGTGCCCCACAGTATGGACATTCCTCAGAGAAAATCAGTTAGAATAGTTAATGTCCAGGACAAATGTTTTTAAGAATAGTTTATAGGAGAAGATCTGAGATGAAATTTGTAATGAAACAAATGCTTATATCAAATTTAATCTTGAACCTTGAGTCTTGAACGAACAGTGAGAGGAGCCCGAACAACTAGGGGCTGACATACTAAGTTATCTATTAAAACTCTGAAATACTGCACTGATAATGGCTAGATACTAGCCGAAATCTAGATCTGCTTTGATAAAGCCTGAAACGTAAGGACGACTGATTACTGTGCTCCATCATTTTGAAAGTCGTGTCACTGTCGTTGAGTGCGTTGCACATTCCTAATGGAAGGTAACTTGATGGAGATTATGAGCCTTCCCTTTACCAGCAGGACACAGAAACATAACAATAAAATGCAACGGATTTCTACCGGTTCTCTGATAGCCTATCGTGGAAGACATATGTCGCAATGATTACGAAAAGGTTATAATTATATACCAGTCCGTGACTCGAACCTATGACCTTTGCCTTTGGTGGGCAAGTGCTCTATCGACTGAGCTCTACAAGCACCACTCGCGACCAGACCTCACAACTTCACTTCCGCCGGTACATCATCTCGTACTTTCCAGACTTCTGAGAAGTCCTGCATAGCTTTCTTACAGGACTGCTAGTCCCTCAAGGTATGCAGGAAAATTATGTAAAGTTTGAGAAGTAGGAGAGAAAATACTGGCGGAAGTGAAAGTATAAGGGCAGGTCCTCAGTGGTACTTTAGTAGCTCAGTCGGTAGAGCACTTGTCTGCAAAAGGCAGATTCGAGGCCCGGTCCGGAATACAGTTTTAACCTTCCAGGAAGTTTCAAACAAGCGCAAACTCTGCTGCAAATTCATTCCAACGGGCTGCTCGCGGATGACGCTATTACCTACAGAATAGTTTGAAGGTTTGTGGTAAGTTTCTATGGGACCAAACGGCTGAGGTCATCGGTCCCTAGGCTAACGCACAACGTAATCCAACTTAAACTAACGTACGCTAAGGACAACACACACCCATGCTAGAGGGAGGACACGAACCTCCGAATGAAAAAAAAAAGATCAAAATGAAAAAAAAATAGATCAAATGGCTCTGAGAACTATGGGACTTAACATCTGAGGTCATCAGTCCCCTAGAACTTGAAACTACTTAAACCTAACTAACCTAATGACAGCATACACATCCATGCCCGAGACAGGATTCGAACCTGCGACTGTACGGTAGCGCGGTTCCAGACTGAAGCGCCTAGAACCGCTCGGTCATACAGGTCGGCTGCTGCGACTGAGGAGCTGACATATAGAGAAGTAACAAAGCTAGAATTCTGCTCTGAAAAGCAGAAAGAGGTGGAGATGATCGAAGCTTGGTGCAGGGGTTGGCAATTTACCCCTAATAAAAACAAATATAACATAATGTGCGTATGTAGGTGGAAACACCGGTTTTCGTATCAGTACACGGTTACTGATAATAGCTCCAAATAACAACAGGTTTTAAGTATCTGGGAGTAGATGTAAGGAGCGATTTAATGTTGTTGTTCTAGGTGCTTATTTGGGTTATCTTATTTCTAAGTTTGATTTTTCTCATAACCTATTTTCTTTAAGTATACCTTCTTTTGTTATATTTGCTGGTTCTACGTGATTTATACCGTTTCTTTCAACTAAGTTTGTTAGATATATGCCTTTAAAGTTGGGCTATTATTCATCAAAGTCCTTTGATTATGGTTTGGGTGAGTTGTTCGGCGGTCAGGGTTTGTATAGCTTATTTATTTATTTAATTAGTTATTTTAAAGGTTGATATGACTCAAACCATATAAAACTAACTGTAGGATAGACAGATGCCAGTCAGATTCGTTGAAAGAATCCTCAAAAAGCGTAGTCCAACTACGAAGGAGGTAGCTCACAATACCCTCGTTCAGACGATACTTGACTATTGCTTGCCCGTTTCTTACTCGCACCACAAAGTGTTCAGAGAGGCAATACGGAAGATCCAAAGAAGAGCAGCGCGGTTCATCGCAGATTCGTTTAGTAAGAGCAAAAGCGTCAAGGAGATGCTCATCCAATAGCAGTGGCAGACGCTACAGCAGAAGCTTTGCGCATCACTGTTGAAACTCCGAGAGAGTATGTTTATAGAAAAGTGAATCAAAATTTTTCATCTCCAACATACAGCTCACGAAAAGAACATGAAGATAAAATTAGAGCCCACACGCAGGCTTGCCAACAGTCGTTCTTCTCTCTCACCATTCCCGTCTCGAACAGCGAATGAGGTGTGGGGGTGTGGGCGACGGGTATGAGGAATGACAGTGGTACACAATTTAGCCTCCATCACATGTCACGTGTAGAAATAAATTTGTGCGCAAAATGTATAAAAACACAGTGCGTTCGTTGTTTGTGACGCATTAAGTTGATCAATGCTGACTGACGGTGTTGCTTTCTAAAGGCCATTGATTTCTGTATATTTTGAGCTGAGAAGGCGATGTGCAAAAATGTAGGTAGCCTAATTACGAAGGCTATGCTTGATTGAACAGTACTGGAAGGATCGACGAAAACTGTTGCAGGGTATTTGTTACGAAATGGAGTGACTGCTAATTTTATTTTGCACCCCGGGACGCTCCCATCAGAGTGTAAGTGCGAGGCAGCAGGCGAGAAAGGGAAGCCCGGCCGCCACTTGGCCGCTAATTGGAGTTAGTCTATAAATACGGGCCATCCGTCTTCCCGGCTCCGCCCGAGGCAGAGGCGCCGACGCGATCGCAGCGCCTCCGCCGGCCTCGTCAACAATTAAATCTCCGCCTGCCCTTTACAACACGTCTCCCTTCCAAGGGCGCAAACATTATTCATGCGATGCGCTAATCTGCAACAACTGCTCCTTGTAATGTAACTCGTTCTCACGTAACGATAGAGAATTTATTTCTTTTAAGTTCGGAAAGTTCAGTGTCACATCCTTAGCCAGGCAGAGAATAAGCAATACAACTAAATTTTCAACATTCTGGTTTACGTCGTTGTTGGCGATAGTTAATTGAAAGATTCCTCGTTTATTACAAGACTGACTAAATTCACTTACATCAAGTTTTCAGTAACTATATCAAATTTAAGTAATAAATACAGTTTCTGATTACATTCTCAGCACATGCAACACTTACACTTTGATAATTAGTGTGCTGTGGACACTCCCATCTCCAAAGATGACAACAAGCCAGGGTGCACGCACACACGTTCCTGATTTGAGAAACACCATGATAGCATATTGCACTTCCACTGGCCCTCTAAATAACTCGACGTTATTCCCATAGAAAATATGTGGGATTATTTGGAACAGAGGGTGACAGACACACATTCCATCTACAACGTCTTCACCTAGGTTACTACACGGTCTGTCTTACAGCTTGCAAAAAACGCACGTGGCCACAAAACATGGCATGGAAATTACAGATATAAGAGCAGTTACACATTGTCTTTAACACAATTTACGAAAGTATTTAGGATTTCAATATTACTACAAAACTTCTCATTAAATCTTGTGAGTTCTAAATTTATAATACTTTGAAGAAAAAAAGAAACATTTTGTATTGCACTCTGATTTGGATTACTTCTTGTTATATGTACAGGAAAATTGTAGAATTGCATTTTATAATTCTTGGATGTTACTTAAGCCTTACGTATTATATGGTACGATGTACTTTGTCTATCACTACTACAGTATCATCTGGCACCTTATGGTAACATATGTGTTGTTTACTTTTGAATCTCTGTCTTCATTCAGGTATTGCATAGACGGTGCAATAAGGATGGCATTTTATATAACGTTTGTTTTAAACTTGACCATGATTTCAACGTTCTTGAAATGTTCTCTTCTGATGCGATACGTTATAATGTGCATATGGTCGAGATTCATTGAAATGTATTGCACAATCTACTTTATATAAAGTAACAAAGCTAGAATTCTGCTCTGAAAAGCAGAAAGAGCTGGAGATGATCGATGCTTGGTGCAGGGGTTGGCAATTTACCCCTAATAAAAACATATATATATATATATATCGCTGTCGTGTAAAAATGTGTCACATGATCGCATTGTGATAATTTCGATCTATGATTTACAGATCTGAAGATGGCATCTTGGGTTGCTGTTTGGAATTTTTTCCTTCCATTTCCACATTAATCTAATTCGGTACCTAGGTGGAGAATGTCAAGCATTTAGAATAATTTATTATAGAAAGTTTACGATAAAACGAAAAATATTCGTATTTTCAAAAAATGTCTTTGGCTGAAACAAAACCACAAACATCCGTAATTCCTGTGAACTGTACTTCTAGAAAATATTAATGAAGTAACTGAAAGCTTATGACTCGGAAATGACAAAATGAATTATAAGATAGTGTTGTATGACATATCTAAATGTAGTGTAAAGAATCGACCAGTTCACTTTAATTCAGCTATTAACTCCTCTACATTGTGTACAAGAAATTTAATATACTTGTGGTGTGCGTGCTGTAAGACCTTCGGTACACACACCATCAGATTATTTGACTTCTCGCTCTAGCGAAGTAGGCGAGTGTTAGCAATATGTCTCGTGGTCTTATCGTGGCGTGTTTATCTTCTGCCGTTAGGTCAGCCGATAGAAATGCCACTTGCACGTTAGAGTAGCAGACTGACAGTGACCAACTTTAAACAGAACTAGATTAATTTTCACACACATTTATTAAAATAATAAAAATCATAGATATTACGTAACTTGATTCTGAATGCGGTTTACAATTGACAATCTGAAGTTCCTTTGGTCTTGGTACGTTAATCTTATTCTCACATATTCTGATACTTGACAAAGTGTCTATACATTTCTCTTCATGGCTATGTACAGGAATATGATAATCTTATTAGGCGCAGACTGAAACTTGACTACAGACTAATGCAGACTGAGTAATCGGATGTCTCTACACTCGTTATAATACCTCGTGCGTTCAGATATCACTGCGCGAGTGTGATCCGCGAGGAGAAAAGGTTCTACGTTAGCAGCAATCTCATTGGCTGCGTTGCATATTAATACGCGGATCGGTGGAAGCAGAATTTGGTCCGTCTCTAAGACAGCGCCATCTCGTAGTGCGGAGACGGACGAGCGCTGCGCCTGCGCTGTTGTGCTTGACGGGGCGCGGTCTGTTGGGAAAGTTGTGTACGCGCTGACTACGCGGAACTATGTACATAACAACACTGTATCGAATGTCTTAATACATTAGTACTCACATAACCGACTCCTTTCTGGAATTCCTTGAAATCCTTGTAGAGGTTTAGCTTTGGGCTAGTGTTACGTTCATGCTTTACAGTTCTTTCTTTAGGGAAGAGAAATATTGGTTATGATAAAGAATATTAATGAAATGTGAAACAGTCGTCAGAATACCAGGTTTTAATAGGCGTCTCTGCAGAGTATTTTAGAACTAACACCAGATATAATTCTTATAACAAGCTTTTGTGTTCCGAAAATGTTATTGCTGTAAGTTGAGTTTGTCCCAGCAGGTTTCTGTAATTCATTTATGAGGAAATAGCAAGTCTAAACAACTTTTTTACATATTTTAAATCGCCCTTCATGCTTAATGGAAATGTAACTGAACTAAAGCGCTAAAGCGCTATCATTAACAATTGTTTAAGTGGACTGCAGCTTTAACTTCATGAGTTCTATGAGAAGCAAAGAAGTTAGGTGAAGGGATGTCCCGAATCGCAGTACAGTCAAGCAATGTAAATCTTATTCAACAAGGTCATTAAGTAGTACCAAAACACTGGCAGTCTTCGAAACGGTTATGGTTCTGTAACAGAATTAGGCACATGATTCTTATTCATACATACAGACTCGAAAAAAAAACACAAACAGTATTACGAAGTCGAAATTCAAGAAGTGTGCATCACTTTCCTAAATCTCGGCTTGGGATCTGGACCTCAACTATCTCAATCTCACCTCACATAATCCGCCATAACAAGCCCACTTGTATTGGAGATATATACTCTACAGCACATCCACGGCCTACATTTCGAGTTATTAAATCCAGCTGTGCCCCAATCACCATTAAACCTTTTTTGGTTTCCTAATTGCACCATCACCAAAATTTGAAAAAAGTAAAATATCAAATAAAAAAGTGCACATCTCTAATTCGTAACATGTATTCAATAATTGGACCCGAATTCACGGCGAAAGGATAAAAACGATAATATTCGCTGATCACTCTGCTATACTCAGTGAAAGTGAGAAATAATTAAAGGACCTGTCGAATTGAGTGAACAGCCTAGTGAGTACAGGATGCTGACAGAGTAAATCAGAGAAAACCGAAAGTAGTGAGTAATAGCAGAAGCAAAATTAGCGATAAATGTAAGTGTACTGGCCGGCCGCGGTGGTCTCGCGGTTCTAGGCGCGCAGTGCGGAAGCGTGCTACTGCTACGGTCGCAGGTTCGAATCCTGCTTCGAGCATGGATGTGTGTGGTGTCCTTAGGTTAGTTAGGTTTAAGTAGTTCTAAGTTCTAGGGGACTGATGACCACAGCAGTTGAGTCCCATAGTGCTCAGAGCCATTTGAACCATTTTTTTTGTAAGTGTACTGGTTCAAATGGCACTGAGCACTATGCGACTTAACTTCTGACGTCATAAATCGCCTAGAACTTAGAACTAATTAAGCCTAACTAACCTAAGGACATCACACACATCCATGCCCGAGGCAGCATTCGAACCTGCGACAGTAGCGGTCGCTCTGTTCTAGACTGTAGCGCCTAGAACCGCACGGACACTCTGGCTGGCTAAATGTAAGTCTAACATCAAAACCGAGGACTAGATAGTAAACGAAATGAAGATAAGTTGCGCAAGACGGACTAATCAAGGAGGATGTATACGAAGCAGGCTAATTATTCGTAAATACGAAATTCTTCGTAAAAGTAAATCTACTTGCGTAAAACATATGCCTTAATTTGAGAAACAAACTTCTTCAGATTACGCGTCTGCAACTCAGAATTGTGTGGAAGTGAGTCACTGACTGCAGGAATACCGGAAAATAGGAGTATGATGTTTCTGAAAAGAGTTTTTACACTGGTTACGGCAAGTTGACCATCAACGTCCTTGGTCGGTTAACCTATAGTGTGCCATCATGGGGAACAAAGTCAGTGGTCCGTATTTTATCGACGGCACGTGAATATAAATGGTTCAAATGGCTCTGAGCATTATGGGACTTAACTTCCGACGTTATCAGTCCCCTAGAACTTAGAACTACTGAAACCTAACCAACCTAAAGACATCACACACATCCATTGCCGAGGCAACGCAGGATTCGAATCTGCGGCCGTAGCGGTATCGCGGTCCCAGACTGTAGCGCCTAGAATCGCACGGCCACCACGGCCGGCCAGCCGTTGAATAGACACAAATTTCAAACGTTTTTGACACAGGAACGACAGGTACTACAGCAGGATTTTGTCATGGACGATCTACAATGTACGTAATTTGAGCATGACAGCAGCACAGAGCATTTCACAACTGAAGCACAGTTGGTATTAGACTGTGCTTACACTGGTCTGTGGATCGGCAAATATGGCCATATTAATTGGCCAGCTAGGTTGCCGGATTTCTGTCTGGGGGCGATATTTAAAAGATATGTTGTACCAGCAACTGTCAAAAAGCCACGAAGACGTGGTCGACTGCATCAGAAACTTGAACCACGTGGTTCGGAAGATAGTTTCGTGCCGTTATGTAGACAGGAGTGATACGACCAGCAGTCGACCAATGGTGTAAACGCCCAGGAGATGACCCCTACGTAAGGTTGAACCCGGCTGGCGGTATAATAATAATAAATGCGAGGAAGGCTGTTATTGAATAATTGACGCATCAGAAAAGCCTGTGGTGACGTTCCCGCAGATATGCTTCTGTCCAGTGTAGGGTAATTTGAAAAGTGGATCACTACTTGCATTGAAGTTGGCGGCACTGCGTTTGACCACTTACTTTAACTGGAAAAGTAGAACAGCGTTCGCCTCAAGTCACGGCCAAAGCATAGAGTAGTCTCCTCTTAGCTATGTCGCAGGAATAGAACTTTGCGAATGGGGGTTTCGAATAATGAGAAAGTGGCCTGTCCTACCCTCGCAGCATTGGGGTGGGGTCGCACATGCGACGGGTATTCAAGGGGCATTGAGTAACATGCCGTAAATTACGATTGTGTACCCATTTCTACTCCTCCGATTACAGCGCCTTCAGTGGCAAAACTAAGAAAATATATTAGACAAAATGTATGTTGATTTTGCCGTAGAATTCTAATCTGGAATAAAAAACGGGGGTTCCCATAGAAAATTTCATGGGGTGCGGTGGTGGGTCGAGTGAGGTATCGTAGGATGATCTCCTCTCAAACAAACAAACAAACAAATTGGAATTATAACTTTTTTTGATCCGATGTGTAGTTTTCGAGATATTTTAGTGTCTTCAGTAAAACGAAAACCCTAAATAATATTCGTCAGACACATGCCAATCAACAGATATCTGATATTTTTATGAAAAATGTGCGTTCTTATTTCTAATTACATGTCACTCATAAAAATCTGGTTTTCATTCCAAATATAAATTCTTAGTTGCTGTCGTTCTATAAAAATTGTTTATATTAATTATAAACATTATAAATTAAATTTTTTTCCTTGTGTATTTTATGCATTGTCAGACTAAGTAAAAAAAAGGTAAATGTTACTGGAAAACTATGCCAGTGCTGGAAATCGAACCAGCGCCACACACGTGGCAAGCGAGCATTCTACCACATAAAAACACGACCCATCGAGAAAAATCGACATGGCTTTACCATACGGTCGAAAAACTTCAAAGTCGATTTTATCGTAGATTTTTGAGAGTCGCATAGAACTGCTTTTGATGATTGATGCGTGATTTCTTCAAATGTGTGTGAAATCTTATGGGACTTAACTGCTAAGGTCATCAGTCCCTAAGCTTTCACACTACTAAACCTAAATTATCCTAAGGACAAACAGACACCCCCATGCCCGAGGGAGGACTCGAACCTCTGCCGAGAGCAGCCTCACAGTCCATGACTGCAGCGCCTAAGACCGCTCGGGTAATCCCGAGCGGCGATGCGTGATTTCTGAATTTCAAGTACCACAAACACAAAGAAAATGAAATAAAAAAATCTGATTTCCAAGTGGTCTCCTTCTAAGTGCTACACTGAGATGAAGATGATTGTATAGTAGAGGCTGTTTTGGCCGGCAGCTTCCAATGGTTCTAGCTTTATACTCCAGTTCTGGATGGCGGCGAGCGGTGGTACAAAGAAAGAAACATCTATACTTAGAACTGCGTGTGATGTATATTGTGACACGGGTTGTACACATCGGATTTATTTTCTCATATCTGAGCACTAACCTATTAACTTTGTTTACAGTATGTGTGTTTTCCACACTTGATGCAAAGAAGAGTCGATTTAGAATAATGGAATAATGGCGTGGCGGGACATCTGCTTGTTTGTAAAAGCAATTCCATGTCGTACAGTGCGGTAACAAACACCATCTAGAAGCGTATGTGAGGCCCGCCTGCACGCGGCAGGGGCCTCGGTAGCTTGCTCAGGGCTGGGGCCCAGGGCGTCCATTTAACAGCTCGGTGAAGACGAAATGAAATCACCAGAGCCTTCAGCTCCCGCCCACCTGCGCTTATCGCCCATTTACCCGCCAACGGCCCGCTTTCGCCTCGAGCGGGAATGCGCTGAGCGACAGCTTATTTACATCGATAGTGAGGCGTGAAACGAAGGCGCGCTCGAGGTGTTATCGCAAGGCTGCCGGGAAGAGATTCTCGCCCCCGCAGTCGAAGCGATGCCGACTGCTGGTTTCACACCGGCCCCGCGAGAACTTTTTGGTGAAACGTCAGCCACCACTCAGTTCAACAAATATGTGCTGACATCCGTTGGAAAACATTATATTGATTTAACTTACACAGTGATATGCGGTGTATGTTCTGTCGGACATGTCCGATCGAACAGACGTCTACACCTACATTCATCTACATTTATACTCCGCAAGCCACCCAACGTTGTGTGGCGGAGGGCCACTGATATGAATACCTCACTCGATGTCGGAAAGGCAGAAAATTTTAGTGACTGGCCTAAAATCACAAAGGAAGTCCCACGGTGTTCAATTTTGATACACTTCTACTCCTTATGTTCAAATGGTTGAAATGGCTCTGAGCACTACGGGACTTAACATCTGAGGTCATCAGCCCCCTACACTTAGAACTACTTAAACCTAACTAACCTAAGGACATCACACACATTCATGCCCAAGGCAGGATTTGACCCTGCGACCTTAGCAGCAGCGCCTTTCCGGACTGAAGCGCCTAGAACCGCTAGGCCACAGCGGCCGGCTATTCCTTATGTATGTGAATGACCTTTCACTTAACATTCAACAATCAAAACTGGTATGTTAGTAGTTTTATAATAAATTCCCATCAGAGAGAAACCACCAGAAGAGTTGTTTAATGAATTTTTACAAAGAATTATTAAGCGGTTCTCTGAAAACGGAATGTCCCTGAATTGGATAAAACACACTACATTCAGTTCTGTAGAACAAATAGTTATACCGACAACTGGTGCAGCGCATGAGCTGGAGTCAGAAAATAAGGCAGAGTGCTCCTAATATTTGAGTGTACATATTGATGCAAACTTGGCGGGCCGCTGTGGCCGAGCGGTTCTAGGCGCTTCATTCCGGAAACACGCTGCTGCTACGGTCGCAGGTTCGAATCCTGCCTCGGCCATGAATGCGTGTGATGTCCGTAGGTTAGTTAGGTTTAAGTAGTTACAAGTCTCGGGGACTGATGACCTCAGATGTTAAATCCCATAGGACGTAGAGCCATTTTACCCCTTTTTTTAAATAAAAACTTGAACTGGAAGAAGCATATTACCGAGCTTCTCAAACAATGAAGTTCAGCTACTTTCGCTCTTCGTGTAACTGCTGGTCTTGGAAAGATGCATATCAATCTCCTGACATATTTTGCATGCTCATCTGAATCTTCATTGATACTCTGCAAATCGCATTTAAGTGCCTGTCAGAGGGTTCAACGAACCACTTCCACTATAATTCCCTATTTTCCACTCTCGAACAATGCGTTGAGAACAAGAACACCTATATCATTCCGTGTGAGCTCTGATTTCCTTTATTTTATTATGATGATCGTTTATCCCCATGCAGGTCGGCGTCAACAAAATATTTTCGCATTCGGAGGAGAAAGTTGATGATTGCAACGTCGTGAGAAGATTCCGCTGCAACGTAAAACGTCCTTGTTTTAATGATGTCCACCCCAAATCCTGAATCACGTCCGTGACATTGCCCCTACATTTCGCGATAATTTGAAACGCGGTATTGATTGAGGAAACTCTGATGAAACAAAACAGTACATCACGTACATCGTGCATCCTCGTGTGTGATCTTTCTTGCGACAATACTGTGGTGTAACTTCTCAACAGACTCGCCCATAAACGTCACGAACCTCAATGAACTGTCTACGTGCTGTCGAGGTACTCCCACAGCCTGCAGGATCCCCAGATCCATACTCAGCAGCGTATGTGTGGGATGAGCTCGGACATTTATCTGCGTGCCAGTATCCAAGACATCAAGCACCAGTTGCAACAGCGGTGGGATAGATTTTCTGATGAGAGGTTACAACGGCTCCATGACTACCTTCCCAACCGAATCAGTAAATCCATCCAGGCCAAATGGGGCGTGCAATGTCATATTGATAAGTTACCCCATACCGCCAAGCTCTTTGTAAATTTGAATCGATTTTGTAATCACTGAAACGCCACCATATGTTCTCTCAGCCAGTGAAGTTTAGTTTCGTTTCCTCCATCCGTCCTGTGCGCTTTTCTTTTTTCCATCAGGTAGTGTATATTAAGTTTATTATTTGCTTTGCCCAGTTTGAGGTCTGAAACCTGATTGTTCAGATATTATTAAGTTATCAATCGATCTTTAGGTGCTAAATGAGTCAACAGTAGCCATTCAAATGATTAAAGAGGTGCTAAAATCGATATACGTACATAAACATTGCGAAATGTAGCTAATTTTGGAGTTTTAAAACAGCAGCTATTTACGAAAGAAGTTGTTTTCTTTTCTCTGGATAGTAGGAATTTCATTCTATCTTAGACAGCTGACATTAAACTTTTTATTCGGTTAACCCTCATATCGTCCAAGACGGACGCTTTTTTTGTGGTCACGCCGTCTTTTGCCTCCATTACTCATTCCTATGCAAATTCGTTTGGGGGTTAGTTGCCTTCTCCTCCCCATGGCCTTTTTAACATAACTTCTAGCTCTCCTTTTTCTCCATTTTTCAGCAGGTGGTTGACTGTCTTGCTTGAAGGGATGTTTACATCAGTTTGAGCGTGAGTAGCATAATTTTTCAGAGGGCGATTGCTATGCCAAGTTTTCCTCGCAATTTTGTCCAAGTTCTTTCTTTATTTTTGTGAGGACATCTGTCAGTTTCGAGACTGCGCCCGGATCGGTTCATTGGATAGATCTAGCGCTGCGTCACCTTGGTTTCAGTACATTCTTATGATTGAGAAAAAATATACGTTCATGTTGATAAATAGTCCAATGTATTAGTGAAGGAGGCCTAATGAGCGTTTTAAAATTATTCTCCACCTAGTTCGCCTCGGCAGCGGAGTGGTCTAACTTCCATCCAGATGACCCGGTTTCAGTTTCTGGTACTGCTAGGAATTTTTCCTTGATTGGAGGACTAGAATGGGACGCAGTAAGCTTTATGCCGAGGAAATCTTTAATGAGAAGTAGAGGATCAAATGGTTGAAATGGCTCTAAGCACTATGGCACTTAACATTTGAGGTCATTAGTCCCCTAGACTTAGAACTACCTAAACCTAACTAACCTAAGGACATCACACCCATTCATGCACGAGGCAGAATTAGAACCTGCAACGGTAGCAGCAGCGCGGTTCCGGACTACAGCGCCTAGAACCGCTCGGCCACAACGGCGGCAAATAGAGGATAAAGTCCTCGGAAGCTGACTACGGCAAGGTGAGCTTTGTGTTGATCCAACATCCTCCGTACTGTAGACGAATGATGTCACTGGGAGGGGATGACTTGGTGGCTGATCTGCCCTTAACTGTTCGTCAGGCACGAAAAGCGAAGATGGTACAGCATTTTCCTCGGAACGTGGTTATTTGAGGATGGACCAATGCCTTTAAAAGTCAAACCAGTACTGTATCCTTGTTTGGAGACTCCTCATCAAAAGACAAAAGTGACGTATTGTCAAGTATTAAAACAAGAAAACAAAGGAATAAATGCATGATTAATCATAATGATACTAACCTAGCGTACAGGTTTTTCAGTTGTATTTGACCATGAATGGCACCTGCGCAATGGTCTCAAGACGTACCAACTGTCAGTCGTGGTCAGAACAATGTACTGTGAAGTTATGAGTGCATTATGTCAGAGGTCAGCGCATTCGAACCTGGCAAAATTGTTGGGTCCCGTGTGGTGGGTGTTCCTTAGGCAAGGCAGACGAAGTGTTTGGTATTTCAGGAGGCACCCTTTTTTTTGACTCTGTTTCTTTTGACTGGTTTGACGCTGCTCACCACGAATTCCACTCCTGTGCCAACCTCTTCATATCTCAGTAGCACTTGCAACTGACGCCCTCAATTATTTCCTGGATATATTCCAGTCTCTGTCTTCCTCTGCAGCTTCCTTTAGTATAATCGAAACCGGTATCCTATCAGCCTTCTGATTTATTTGACGCTGAACGTCACATATTCCTCTTCTGTGCCAACCTCTTCATCCCAGAGAAGCACTTGCAGCCTACATCCTCTATTATTTGTGGCTGTATTCCAGACTCTGTCTTCCTGTACAGTTTTTGCCCTCTACAGCTCCCTCTAGTACCATGCAAGTCATTCCATGATGTCTTAACAGATGTCCTATCATCCTGTCTCTTCTCCTGGTCAGTATTTTCCACATATTCCTTTCCTCCGATTCTGTGCAGTACCTCCTTATTCCTTACTTTATCAGTTGAACTGACTGTGAACATTCTTCTGTAGCACCATATCTTAAATGCTTCGATTCTCTTCTGTCCCGGTTTTCCCGCATTCCATGGGTTACCTTACCAAATATTTATTCCGCATACAGGGAAAGTGGAAAAACTTCAACCGCTAAGTCACAAGAAGAACGAAAGAATGTGTTCATTGCAGGGGACAGACGGTCATTCGAGAGGATTGTGACGAAAATAAGACGACGACAGCTGCGAACGTCACTGCAGAACTGAATGTCGCACTGGCTAACTCTATCAGCACCAAAAGAACAGGGGGGGGGGGGGGGGGGGTTGAATTCCAGAAGCTGGGAATTGCAGAGCGAGTTGAAATTCCAAAACCACTCATCAGTGGTGCAAATGCCCTTAACAGGAAAACGTCCTCCGAAGCCATGGACTACGGAGTAACGTAAGGAAGTCATTTGGTCGGATGGGTCTTGTTGAGCACAGTTTCCAGCTTTTGGCCGACTTTACGTCCCAAAAATGAATCATGGCGGGGTTCCGGTGATTATTTGGGAATCATATCGTGGCATTCCATGGATCCAGTGGGCATTCTGCTAGGTCGCTACAGCCAAGGATTGTGTGACCACTTTGGCTATTCAGGTCGATCCCATGGTACAATGTTTCTTCCCGGATAATAATGCTGTGTTATAAAAGGACAAGACCAAATTTCACAGAACATACATCATGGACTGGTTTTGTGGGCACGAGGACGTTCTGTCGCATTTCCTGCGGCCACCATAATTACCAGATCTCAATATTATTATTATATTGAAACGCAACTCGCCCTTTTTTCACATGATATCTAGCGAACCATGGATGAAGGGTATCAGATGGATGCCATATTTTTCGACTTCCGGAAAGCGTTTGACTCGGTGCCCCACTGCAGACTCCTAACGAAGGTACGAGCATATGGGATTGGTTCCCAAATATGTGAGTGGCTCGAAGACTTCTTAAGTAATAGAACCCAGTACGCTGACCTCGATGGTGAGTGTACATCGGAGGTGAGGGTATAATCTGGAGTGCCCCAGGGAAGTGTGGTAGGTCCGCTGTTGTTTTCTATCTACATAAATGATCTTTTGGATAGGGTGGATAGCAATGTGCGGCTGTTTGCTGATGATGCTGTGGTGTACGGGAAGGTGTCGTCGTTGAGCGACTGTAGGAGGATACAACATGACTTGGACAGGATTTGTGATTGGTGTAAAGAATGGCTGCTAACTCTAAATATAGATAAATGTAAATTAATGCAGATGAATAGGAAAAAAATCCTGTAATGTTTGAATACTCCATTAGTAGTGTAGCGCTTGACAAAGTCACGTCGATTAAATATTTGGGCGTAACACTGCAGAGCGATATGAAGTGGGACAAGCATGTAATGGCAGTTGTGGGGAGGGCGGATAGTCGTCTTCCGTTCATTGGTAGTATTTTGGGAAGATGTGGTTCATCTGTAAAGGAAACCGCTTATAAAACACTAATATGACCTATTCTTGAGTACTGCTCGAGCGTTTGGGATCCATATCAGGTCGGATTGAGGGAGGACGTAGAAGCAATTCAGAGGCGGGCTGCTAGGTTTGTTAATGGTAGGTTTGATCAACACGCGAATGATACGGAAATGCTCCATGAAGTCGGGTGGGAGTCTCTAGAGGAAAGGAGACGTTCTTTTCGAGAAACGCTAATGAGGAAATGTAGAGAACCAGCATTTGAGGCTGACTGCAGTACAAATTTGCTACCACCAACTTACATTTCGCGGAAAGACCACAAAGATAAGAGAGATTAGGGCTCGTGCAGAGGCATACAGGCAGTCATTTTTCCCTCGTTCTGTTTGGGAGTGGAACAGGGAGAGAAGATGCTAGTTGTGGTACGAGGTACCCACCGCTACGCACCGTATGGTCGATTGCGGAGTATAGATGTAGATGTATTGATGGAAAGAGGGCTGCTTGATCGCTATCTACTTCCATTATTGTTACCTTAACTTGCCACTATTTTGCAGATAGAATGGTATAAGAGTCCCTTGAAAACTATACACGACCTCTATTTATCCATTACTAGACGAGTGCAAGTTGTTTCGAATGCCACCAGGTTTCCTATATTAGACGTGGTAATGTGTTTGTGGTGTTTTCATGTCTTTGTCCCCACTCTGTGTAATACTAGATTCGGCATATTTTACCACTGGTGCTTCATTTTCATCACAATCGTCATATCCATAGTTCCTACCGCCAGCGTACTGTGTTGGAGATGTTAATTTTTAGGCAACTAGCGCTGTTTAACAGTAACTAATAGAAAGCGAGATTTTCAGTTAAACCGTAACAGGTACATGATAAAGTATGCTAAATTAAACAAAACATTTACGTGGAAATGTAGTCTAATAGGACGAACCGAGCTTTTAGAAGGAACTAAAGCTTTGAGAAATAATTTTCCCGTCGCTTTGTGTTAAGATTAATTGGACTAAATAGGCAATCGGACAATTCCGCGTTATTGGCTAGTGATGAATAAAGAAGTAAACAGACAACACTAAAAAGATAAATTCTCCGTATCTTCGGCAATTGGCAAAGGAGTGGAAACTTCTTGGAAAAGAAGCGAAGGCCACTTGAAAGCGTCTCACTGCAGAATATGAGGTGAAACTTGAGGGCCACAGCCACCCAGGCCGGGACTGCTTCTGCCGGAGAACTTTCATTAACCGCCCAACTTTGCTCTTTCGGCTGCATCGCTGTTATTCTGTCGAGAAGGGAAACTTTTTCTGGCAAGACTGGGCGCCCAGTGTTCGAAGAAGACGCGGCATCCGATGCGAGAGGGCACGGAAGAAGCCGTGAGCACCCGGACATCCTTCCCGTGACGACAGCGGACCTGCTAAGTGGACACGCCGATATACAAACTCGCTGCCGCGTTACTTTCCAATAGAGTACCTCTCCTAAACTTCCTCTTCTTTCTCGTGTTGTACTTATTCTTTATCTTCTCATTTTCCTTTTTCGACTGGTACAACTGTACCCAATGCATAATAATGGACAGAACAATAACTATATTTAATCACTGGCAAAACAAAATAAGCATTTTATATAAATTAAAGGTGGAGGGGAGAGAAAGGAAAGAAAACTGATGGGAATTTTGATGTCAGTTGCATCGGAACTTTATGTACAACCAGCGCGACGAGTGAAAATATGTGTCGGACGGGGATTCGAACCTGGGATCTCCTGCTTACTAGGCAGTTGCGTTGAACAATACTCCGCGCGGGCATAGTGTCTGTCGCAATTGCGCGGACTAACTCCGCACCCCTGTCACACGACCCACATTCCCATTTAACGCCACCTATCTACTACAGTCGCCGTCCATATCCTCCATGCTAGCTACTTTCAGATTCAGTAGGAGATCGAACATAATTGTGCATCAACACTAAAATTGCTGGATTCATTGCCCATGGAATGAATCAATTATATGAACGTGTGGAGTCTGTTCTTTCAGACATGTCCGAAAGAACAGAAAGCATTTACGAACATGTTAACCGCGCATCAATTATTCACACTATTCATTTTGCTGCAGCAACAAAAAGAGAATTTACTCACAAACACTGAAGGATTTTCCGTCTTATTTCCTTTCTAGTCTCTCACTGAGCGGAGAAAATCTCCGACCCAGCCGGGAATCGAACCCGGGCCCTTAGGACTGACATTATGTCGCGCAGACCACTCAGCTACCGTGGGCGGACAGTTCCCACTAATAATAACTTTGTATAATGCAAGTCATTTAATTTTTTGTTTTATTCATTCTAAAATGTTATTCCAATACGTCAATTTATTAACCGCACGTAAAATGTGTAATATCACTTCCTATATGTGAAGTATATGGTATTACGTTTCTAACACTTAATCAGACTGAGTTATTACTCTGTTAATCGAGCCAATTGCTACTCCACTAGGTGGGCAAACATTAATGTTTATCGGTAATATAGTCATTTAATATCTCTAATACGAAAAAAATGTGAAATAATCTGACTAGTAACACCAGGCACACTGTAAAATGTGTCATTATCCAGTTTTAATTATACAGAGGCACATAATTTTTGAACGTCGACAGTCTAACATTTTTAAGGACAACTGACTACAAACGTTACAAGAAAACTGCGCGATTTTCGATATCAACAAACGTATCGGTTGGCCACATAGCGTGTACCCTTCTTCATCAATGAAGCTAAATATGTGTGTGTGTGTGTGTGTGTGTGTGTGTGTGTGTGTGTGCGCAAATGTGATAAAGCTTCGAGTTTCCAAATGAAATAAGTGCACCTAACTATCAGTTAAACATAAATTCCCAGCTACGGAAACACAGTTTTTCGCACAGGGCAGTTGCAGCATTCAAAATACACTTGACAGAGATATTTTAAAGGTGAAATTCACGCCACTAAAGGTGAGTGATAGTCCAAATGAGTCTTTGCATAAACTAAATGATTAATGGAAAATGTCATATAAAGATGTGAAACAAATGCTAACAAAGAGATAGAGGAGCTGGCAAGTACTTACCTCAGCTCAGTACAGCCGATAGATACACAAAACAGAACAGAAAATTTACGTATTCTAGCTTTCGGAACTTTGTTCCTTCGTCAGGAAGGAGAGAGGGGAAAAATGGGAAGAAGGGAAAGTGGATTCAGTTACAACCCGTGTTATGAAGACGATCGTGTGAAACCCAGCTCGCGCTATTCGTTCACGAGACTCAGATGGCCATAGACACGGGTTCCCAGGTGGATGTCGTGTTTCTTGACTTCCGCAAGGCGTTCGATAGAGTTCCCCACAGTCGTTTAATGAACAAAGTAAGAGCATATGGACTATCAGACCAATTGTATGATTGGATTGAAGAGTTCGTAGATAACAGTATGTAGCATGTCATTCTCAATGGAGAGAAGTCTTCCCAAGTAAGAGTGATTTCAGGTGTGCCGCAGGGGAGAGTCGTTGGATCGTTGCTATTCACAATATACATAAATGACGTTGTGGATAACATCGGAAGTTCACTGAGGCTTTTTGCAGATGATGCTGTGGTATATCGAGAGGTTGTAACAATGGAAAATTGTACTGAAATGCAGGAGGATCTGCAGCGAATTGACACATGGTGCAGAGAATGGCAATTGAATCTCAATGTAGACAAGTGTAGTGTGCTGCGAATACATTGAAAGATAGATCCCTTATCATTTAGCTACAAAATAGCAGGTCAGCAACTGGAAGCAGTTCATTCCATAAATTATCTGGGAGTACGCATTAGGAGTGATTTAAGATGGAATGATCATATAAAGTTGATCGTCGGTAAAGCAGATGCCAGACTGAGATTCATTGGAAGAATCCTAAGGAAATGCAATCCGACAACAAAGGAAGTAGGTTACAGTACGCCTGTTCGCCCAATGCTTGAATACTGCTCAGCAGTGTGAGATCCGCACCAGGTAGGGTTGATAGAAGAGATAGACAAGATCCAACGGAGAGCAGCGCGCTTCGTTACAGGATCATTTAGTAATTGCGAAAGCGTTACGGAGATGATAGATAAACTCCAGTGGAAGACTCTGCAGGAGAGACGCTCAGTAGCTCGGTACGGGCTTTTGTTAAAGTTTCGAAAACATACCTTCACCGAAGAGTGAAGCAGTGTATTGCTCCCTCCTACGTATATCTCGCGAAGAGACCATGAGGATAAAATCAAAGAAATTAAAGCCCACACACAGGCATACCGACAATCCTTCTTTCCACGAGCAATACGAGACTGGAATAGAAGGGAGAACAGATAGAGGTACTCAAGGTACCCTCCGCCACACACCGTCGGGTGGTTTGCGGAGTATGGATGTAGATGTAGATGTAGAAACTTGCCAGAGATGAATATGTCTGGGATGCCTTGCAACGTGCTCTTACGGATTTATGGACAGCCCTGCATTAATCACGGTGTCAGTTTCCTCAAGTATGTCCATGGCAATTCGTGTTGCGGATCATATGCATGTTCGCGGGGGCCCTGCATGATATTAAGAAAGTGTACCAGTTTCTTTGGCTCTTCAGTTTAATACCAGTATTGAGTCTTGACATCAGCGGGTGCCACTCAGTAACACTGTCCCGAGGGAGTGCCACGTCCCAGAGGGTGATCCGATGCCTCGAACAGGCAGGCTCAGCGGAGCAGACGTGTGTGAGGGAGAGCTCGCTCCAGTTTCTGTTTCGTGGGGTCCCGGCGCGGGATGTGTCGGAACTCCCGGGGGCGTATCTCGGCCTGGCGCGCGGCCCTAACTTTGCGGCGGCGGCGGCGGCGGCAACAGACGGAGAAGAAACTTGGCCCCGGAAGGGGGCGGCGCGACTCTTTCTGCGGGAGGCGGATAATTCAATATAGCTGCCGAGAGCCAGATCAACAAGGGAGGGCGGCCGCGGCAGAGCGCCGCTGACGTCACGGGCCCGGGATCGATACCGGCGGCGTACCGATGCGGCCGCGTCCCGGGAGCACGGAGACGCCGCCGACGCCGACGACGCCCACACTCGTGGGCGCCAGGTCGCGACTCCTGCCGCTGCGGCAAAGCTACCGCTCTTAGCCGGAAGTAGATTCGGTCCCACGTTCGCTCGTAAGGGAACCTCCAATTAGTACAGAAAAACATGTGACCTCTCGCCACCATATTTTCATGGAACACAGAGCGTGGTGGGGAATATTTATTTTGCAAAAACAGACATAATGTCTTATGGGATAACAGCAATCAGTGATTATATAATGTTACTTAAAAACCGTCTTGATTGCAATTATTTTTTGTGACGTAGCATGTGAAAATTGCTGGATTTGGACGGGTTACTCCTGTAACTGAAATATGAGATCTGAAGATGGTTCTGAGTGAACCGAAACCGGTCATATGAATAAAAGAAAAAATTTGCAATCAAGACGGTTTTTAAGTAACATTAGACTATTTATTAGTTCTTCACATGACAGCCTATTGTCTAGAAAGCTAACATAGGCGACGCAGACAGGTTTTTGTGGATATTAATATAAGGATTAATAATTTGTTCTGGTACATATAAACGTTTAGAAAAATTGGTAATTCTACAATATAAAAATGATGCTTCACCAATTTAAGACAAAGTCTAAAAATAAGTCCCTAATCATATTGTGACACTTTATTTTACAGGTCTCTTGATTACACGAACTTTAACACCTCTCTAATATCGGTTTGTGCTGTTTCCATCTTCAGATCGGTGTATAGTAAATGCACTTATTATGTACGGGTATGTAAAATTTTTGTAGCCTCTCCCCGATGTTATTCAATCTGTATATTGAGCATGCAGTGAAGGAAACAAAAGAAGAATTCGAAGTAGGTATTAAAATCCATGGAGAAGAAATAAAAACTTTGAGGTTCGCCGATGACATTGTAATTCTGTCAGAGAGAGCAAAGGACCTGGAAGAGCAGTTGAACGGAATGGACAGTGTCTTGAAGGGAGGATATAAGATGAATGTTAGCAAAAGCAAAAGGATGATAATGGAATGTAGTCGAATTAAGTCGGGTGATGCTGACAGAATTAGATTAGGAAATGCGACACTTCAAGTAGTTAATGAGTTTTTCAATTTCGGAGCAAAATAACCGATGATGGTCGAAGTAGAGAGGTTATAAAATGTAGACTGGCAATGGCAAGGAAAGCGTTTCTGAAGAAGAGAAATTTCTTAACATCCAGTATAGATTTAAGTGTCAGGAAGTCATTTCTGAAAGTATTTGTATGGAGTGTAGCCATGTATGGAAGTGAAACATGGACGATAAATAGTTTGGACAAGAAGAGAATAGAAGCTTTCGAAATGTGGTGCTAAAGAAGAATGCTGAAGATTAGATGGGTAAATCACATAAGTAATGAGGAAGTATTGAATAGGATTGAGGAGAAGAGAAGTTTGTGGCACAACTTGACTAGAAGAAGGGATCGGTTGGTAGGACATGTTCTGAGGCATCAAAAGATAGCCAGTTTAGTATTGGAGGGCAGCGTGGTGGGTAAAACTCGTAGAGGGAGACCAAGAGATGACTACATTAAACAGATACAGAAAGATGTGGGTTACCGTAGGCACTGGGAGATGAAGAAGCTTGTACAGGATAGAGTAGCATGGAGAGCTGCATCAAACCAGTCTCAGCACTGAAGACCACAACAACAACAACAACAACAACAACAACATGTAATATTTGACGCTGACACCTTCATCAGAATATTTTGTGACCTGAAGATGGCAGTGATCTTACATCAACATAATGTAAACTCGACGAATAAGCAAAAGGAGGAGGAGGAGGAGGAGGAGGAGGAGGAGGAGGAGAAGAAGAAGAAGAAGAAGAAGAAACAACGACGCACCACGAAGGAATTATCCAAACTGGACGTAAATCGGTAGAAGTTGTGCACATGCACAGACGAACATATGGTTACAAGTTATGATTTATTCAAGGAAAAGAGCTTCACAAGTTGAGTAAGCCAGTAACTCCGCTGGTACACCTCTGGTCTTTACGGAAACAGTTATTCGACTTGGCATTGTTTGGCAGAGCTGATGGATGTACTGCTGAGGTATATCGCGGCAAATTCTGCCCAACTGGAGCGTTAGATTGTCAAAAATCCCAAGGTGGTTGAAGGACCCTGCCCATAATGCTACTAACGTTCTCGATTGGGAATAGACCAACGTAGAGTTTGTCAAGCACGAGGACAAGTAGAAACTGTCTTGTTGAAATGTAAGCCAAGGGTGGTTTGCCATCAAGGGCAACAAAACGGGCGCAGAATATCATCGTCGTTCCGCTGTGCTGTAAGGGTGCCGTGGGTGATAACCAAAGGGGTCCTGCTATGAAATAAAATGGCACACCAGACCATCACTCTTCGTTGTCCACCCTTATGGCACGCAACAGTCCGGTTGGTATTCCATCACTTTCCAGGGCGTCTACAGACACGTCCTTGATGAATACCGGGGCTCAGTTCTATGCGAGGCTTATCAATGAAGTCAATTCTACTCCAGTCAATTAGGTTCCAGGACGAATGTGCCCGACACCACAGCAGACTGCCTTGTTACTGTGCAGAGGGCAATGTTAGTCGCCGCAAGATGCGCCTCGAGCTCACCCTACTTTAAGTGAGCCGCCTATTAATGGTCCTCAAGCATGGCTCTGAGCACTATGGGACATCCGAGGTCATCATCCCCATAGAAATTAAACCCACTTAAACCTAACTAAGGACATCACACACATCCATGCCCGATGCAGGATTCGAACCTGCACCCGTAGCGGTCACGCGGTTCCGGACTGAACCGCTAGGCCACATCGGCCCCGGCCGGCTACGTTTTTGTACCGGTGTACCGGATAGTATCTGCACGCTCTCAGCCACCACCATCCGCGGGTATGACATGCCGTCGAATCATATGGCAGTAACACTGGCCAGTCACACTGCACGTCTTTGGTCCTGGAGTGCCAAACTGTTCAATAAAGAATGGGCCGATGATCAACGTAGCCGTGAGGCCACACCATGCAGTGACACGTTCACCATACAGAGGAACTTTATGCACAGTGACGGGAGGTGAAGATCCGAACACCCGGCAATTCTGTGTGTTCACCTCACCTGTCAGAGAAAACAGAGCTTCGTCTGTCCATAGGGTGGTCATCGTCAATCCTTGCAAGAAAGTGGAGAGCGAAGTCAACAAGTCGATGTGGATCTTGTTTTGCAAGCTGCTGCACAATATAGTTCTTGTGCAGACACCATTTGAGAATGGTACGAAGCACTTTCTGTACAGTGCATCATGGGATGTTCAATTGTCGTGACACAGCACGTGCACTGCCTGACGATCGAGAATTGCGTTCAGCGTTGTCTGGCATAGCAACATCAACTACCTTCAAAATGATTCAAATGGCTCTGAGCACTATGGGACAACTTCTGAGGTCATCAGTCCCCTAGAACTTAGAACTACTTGAACCTAACTAACCTAAGGACATCACACACATGCATGCCCGAGGCAGGATTCGAACCTGCGACCATAGCGGTCGCGCGGCTCCAGACTGTAGAGCCTAGAACCGTTCAGCCACTACGGCGGGCCAATTAGTTTCCTTGTTATAATGTGTTAAATAGGGAAAGTCTAATTATGACCATCCGGTATAATGAAGGTGTCAAAGCATGAAAACGAGAACATATTCGCTAAGAGTTTCGCAGAAAAAACAACTAGTGGAGGTTTTGGACTGCATTTGTAGTGGTAGACGCAGAAGTGTTTGGGAAAGGACGTCGGGAGGGTAGCTATGAAACTTGCGATCCAGATTGCGAATGCTGCTGGCACGGTACTTGGTAGGGTGGCATTTTGACGGACGTCGAGTGTGCAGACGGTAGCGGCTTTTGGAGAGAGGAGACGAGCTGAGTCGCCTGATGGAGCATCGGCGGCGGTGGCAACCCCAGGAGGCGGCATTAGCGTCGTGGCGCGGCGGCGGATTCTTCGACAGTCGAGACGGCGCGACAGCGGGCGACTTTTCACAGATTGCGCCCTCCGCCTCGACTGTCCTAATTCAATTCCGCCTCTCCCTGCTGCGTCCCCGCGTTCGCCGAATTTCCAGCCTCCCGCGCTCACCCAGATGGGTCGCGACGCACAGCCGCCCCCTCGGAACGAACGAGTACATGACATCAAACGTCGCCCGCCGCTAAGTGCAGCAATATGCTGTTAATGAAAAAGCCGGTTGCCTGCAGACGGCACAGCCTGTAGCCGTAGCGCGGCCCAGCCCCTCCCCCTCTCTCCCCTCCCCACCTACCTTGCCGATCGATCGGTGGTGGCGCCGACGGCGGCGACTGACGCTTCGCATTCCTCTCTCATCATTCTGCTCCGTGGAGCTCGCTCGCTCTGCCGGCACCTCTCTGTCGCGCGGCCGCAGGTAAAGCGAAAATAATCGCCCGCCGCTGCCAGATGAGCTTCCCTGTGAAGCTAAAAGCGCGCGTCCGCGGGCAGACCGTTCTGTCTGTGTGCAGGCTCGCGATCGCCTCGTTACTGAGACAGACCAGACCGCTTTATGTGAACTATGAGGGCACCGCCGCTTCGCCAATATCGCTATCTTTTCCCTGGGTTCATCCCTTCGTACAAAGGAGAGAAAAACGTGAAGCAGCAATATTACCGTGTGCTAAATTTATCGCTACTAAACGCTGAGCTTTTTTTTAATAACTTCATGTGTGACATCGACTGTACTATTTATGGTGTCCACCAAGAAAAATTCTCCCTTAATTCATTTTCAGGTAATTACAGGTGTTACTGAGCTGTGGTAAAAATTGCTGTTTTGAAGAGCGCGCCGCAGCGCATAGTGTGAAGCAGTCGCCCTCCGTTTCTGGCGGTGGCACCGCTGTGGCAGTCGCAGCTTTGGTGTCTCCCTCTGGTGGGATACAGGGAAGGTTGCCTGTTCACGTGTATTTAAGGGGAGCTATGAGCTCGCCAGTCTCCGCCTTCTGAAACTCCTGTCTGGCCGGACATGGGGGATTGCATCCCTCTACCATCCTCCACACCTACAAATCCCTCATCCGTCCTATCCTCTTTTATGCCTGCGTTGGCTGGATCTCTGCCCCCACCCGCTTTAACAAGGCCCTCCAAATCCTTGAATGCCATGCCCTCCTCCTTGCCTTCCATATCCACCTTCCTTCCCCCACACGGCTCCTTGATGAACCGATCCCCTTCCCCCACCTCCTCCTGTTCCTCCAACATCTCCACATCCTTTACATTGTCTGCAGGCTTGATCCCCCCCCCCCACCGTATCCTCCTTCCTCTCCACCCCCCCCCCACCCATTGCCGCACCTCTAGCGCTGTATCCCTCCATCTCTGCACCTCCACACCCTCCATCTCTTTCATCAGGGAAATTTCCAGCGCCTCCCCCTCCCGGATGACGATCTTCG
Source organism: Schistocerca gregaria (assembly GCF_023897955.1). Classification (NCBI taxonomy): domain Eukaryota; kingdom Metazoa; phylum Arthropoda; class Insecta; order Orthoptera; family Acrididae; genus Schistocerca; species Schistocerca gregaria. The sequence goes on from NC_064925.1 coordinate 251,969,192, forward strand.
CCGTGACATCCACCCTTCATTCCAACAATAACTTGGCCTTGTTCCCCCCCTCCCCAGGGCCCCCTTTTTCCTCTCCCCTCCTTCTCCCAGAGCGGATTTTCCTTCTTCCCCCCCCCCCCTGGAGACCCTGCATCCCATACTTGCCTCTTTCGTTCCCACATCCCTCCATACCTGGCCCTCTTCAGCGCCGCCCCCCCCCCGCCCATCTCCCCCCTCTCTTCCCCTCCCTTCCTTCTTCCGGTCTCCCTCATCTTCTTGCACCTGGCAGATCCTCCATTTTAATCACTGTCAGTGTGCCACATCAGTGTTGTGTTTAGTGCTGTTTCTCCTGTGCAACAAGAGAAGTGATTTTAATTGTCTACTGCCCTGAGATTCGCTGTCAGTGTTTGCTATTTGCTACGCCATCCGTCAATACTTTTTATGCTCCAGTCATACTGTGCCTCGTGTTATTTTAATTGTCGCAGTATGTGGCTTTTGAGTGCACTACTTTTAAACAATTTTTTATCTCAATTTTACAGTCGCCCCTTTTTTGTCTATGGCCTTCCATGATGTTCCCCTTTTTTATATCTATGTTCACCAAATCGTCTCCTTTGTATATTGTTCACTGTCTTCTATTGTTTGTTCTATGTCTTTCGGTTGAAGAGCAGCACATATACTGCTGCCAGCCCGCTCCGATGGGGAATTGAAATACAATAAAGAAAAAAAACTCGCTAGTCTGTCAGTCTGTATCAGTCTCTCGTTCGAATTAGTGAAGCAGTTAGCGTCTGTCTGTCGTTCGGATCAACTTTAAAGGCGACAAAATGAGAATCTTTCCACTCTGCCAGTAAGAGAACTCAGTGTCTGGTCGTCCGGTCGGGGCTTAGTTCCTGCATCTGAGTCTGCGCGTAAGGCCGCCAGTCTGCTCGAGTTTGCTCAGGCAATGGTCATTGGCGGTTGGATCGATCGGTAGGTCGGTCGCGCACTGAGACACAAGATGACTTGTCCGTCTTGAGTGTCGGCGCATGTGAGGTCGCCACGCGAGTCCAGTGGGCCGCGCCCTATAGCGAGGGGTTGTGGCTTCGCGGTCGACACGAGAGCAACAGGAGTCAACCTACGACATCAGTCTGGCCGGTGCGAGCTGCGACGCCGTGTGAAGGGAGATCGGCGCGCCTTCCTGCGTCCGTTGTAGCGGCTGGCAGCGGACGGTACGGGAGAGCGATTTGGGGGTGCTGCGCCGGGTCTTCTCGAGAAATCGCAGTTTCTTAGGAGTTAAGTGATTGGTGATATGTTGTGAGATTAAATTCTACTTGTTTTCTTGGCCAGTCTCTCGTCCCCAGCTTGCTTGTCTCTGTCTTCCGCATTTGTTAGGCAGTTAGTGTCGTTTGGAGCTGCCTCTGCCATGTTTGTCGGATTTGGTGTGTTAATGAATTTATTGCTTGGAGTGTAAAGGTCTAATATCTGAAATATGTTTTGACCTTGCCTATGATCTTGAGAGGTGGTATCTGTGTACTGTGCAGAATTTTATATAACATTGCATTTCATGGGCTTTTATTTAAATGATCATTTTAGTATATAAAGTTGCCACCCTTTCACCGTAAGACTTTTTTATTTAGAAGTTAAAATCAAGTTGCACCTACGGTGGCAAAGTTAATATTTTAGTTGTTAGTGTTTTGTACCATTTCCATCCTTCCTATTGGGGTGCTAGTTTCTGTGGTTGTGTAAATTGTTAAAACTTCTAGTTTAAAGTAATCTGGTGTGTTGCAGATTTGCACCAGTGTAGTCTTTTTAGAGGTTGTTGTGAACGGTCGTAACTACTGCCGTGTGAAAAGGAAGCGGCAAGGTTCTCAGCCTGAAAGCTCATACAGTCAAAAATTTGTTTCTTTCTGCCTGTGAATAAATTGTAACTTGATATTTTTAGGGTGCTTTCTGATTATAACTTTGAATCTGTTTCTTTAAAAAAAAAATGCTTTTAGGCGCTACTGATGTGAATAAAATTCCCATTTGTTAAAAGCAATTTGGTTACGATTTCATCAGTTACTCCCTGGCAACTACTTCCACGCTCACATACTGTGATTAAATGTGTTAATGTTCTTTATGAATCGCTACTAAGTAGAATAAATTCTTAAGTATATTCTTTGAAAATAAATCACGTAGATAGTGTGCAAATCACACTTCATTGACTGGCGGAGTGCTCATCTAATCACCTTCACAATAATTCTCTATTATTCCAATATCGAACAGGGTGCGGGAGAAACGAACACCTACATCATTCCATACGAGCTCTGCTTTCCCCTATTTTATTATGTTGATCGTTCCTCCCTACGTAGGCCGGCGTCAACAAAATATTTTCGCATTCAGAGGAGAAAGTTAGTGACTGTAATTCCGTGAGAAGATTCCGCCGCAACGAGAACCGGCTTTGCTTAGGTGGTATCCACCCCAAATCCTTTATCGTATTAGTGACAATCTCGCCCCTATTTTGCGATGGTATGAAACGTGCTGCTCTTCTTTGAACTTTCTCGAAGTACTCCGTTAATTCTATCTAGTAAGGATCCCAGATCGCGCAGCAGTACTCCAGAAGAGGACGGACAGGCATAGTGTAGGCAGTCTCTTTAGTAGATCTGTTACGTTTTCCACGTGTTCTTCCAATAAAACGGTCTTTGGTTTGCCTTCCCCAAAACATTTTTTGTGTGTTCTTTTCAATTTAAATTGTTCGTAATTGTAATTCCTAGGTATTTAGTTGAATTTACGGTCTTTAGATTTGACTGATTTACCGTGCAAACGAAGTTTAACGGATTTCTTTCAGCACTCATGTGGATGATCTCACTTTTCATTATTTAGGGTCAATTCAAGAAACTAGACACATAACTAACACGATATCCTGTAAGTAAGCAATTTCACTACTAGCCCCAGTGTGGCACACTGTCAAAAGCCTCCTCGAAATCTAAAAATACGGAACCAATTTGAAATCTCTTGTCAATAACACTCAACAATTCATGTGTGTAAAGAGCTAATTGTGTTTCACAACAACGATGTTTTCTAAATCCATGTTGACTGTGTGTTAATAGACCGTTCTCTTCGAGGTAATTCATAATGTTTTAACACAAGAACGATGTTTTCTAAATCCGTGTTGACTGTGTGCCAATAATCCGTTCTTTTCAAGGTAATTCATAATGTTCGAACGTAATATATGCTACAAAATCCTGCTGCCTATCGACGTTAATGACATGGGCATGTAATTCAGTGGATTACTCCTACTGACTTTCTTGAATATTGGTGTGACCTGTGCAACTTTTCAGTGTTTGGGTACGAATCTTTCGTCGACCGAGAGGTTGTATGTGATTGTTAAGCATACTCTGAAAGGAACCTAATTGGTATACAGTCCGGACCAGAAGCCTTGCTTTTATTAGGTGATTTAAGTTGCTTCTCTACTCCGAGGATATCTATTTCTACGTTACTCATGTTGGCAGCTATTCATGATTAAATTTCCGGAATATTGTTAACATGGTGTTAAAAACAACAGTAGTCAACGCTAATGGTTCGAGTCAGTCTGTCACATACACCAAGAGCTGTAACCACCTGAAAATGACTTAAGGACGAAATTGCATTAGTGGTTAATGAAAATAAATACTATAGTCGATGGGGAATATGAAGTCAACTATGGCGGATATGAAGTCATTTAAGAGGGTAGACCAGAGGAGAACTTTTTTAGCCTTTTTTTTAGAGAGTCTAATTTTAAGATTCATTCATAGAAAGTGTGCCATAAATGTTAAAATATGTTATAACTTCGATTTTCTGCATGGAGGTCTGACGCATCCGAGCACAAGAATGCAACATAATAGTTACCAATGGAACAGAGGTCCTGTTGGTTTCAGGTAGTTTCACAGAAGGCATTAGTGTCACCTGAAATACTACTCTCAGACAGATTTCTGTTCGTAACTTGAGTCGTTTATGGTAAGCTGTCTGAAAGCATGTGCTTCCCTCGCGTCTACTTAACATGTCGCATATCTTTTATACAAAGTATAAGGTGTGTGTTTGAAAATAATAAACAAACGTATTTATGCGGATTGAAAAGGTTCTAAAAATAATCCCAATTGTGAAAAAAAAAAAACGATTGGTAAGCGGAAGCCAGTTAATCGACATAATTTCGTCAATATTGGAGTATTTCAACATCGGAGAAAAAAAGGCAGAGTGTACGGTGCTGGCATTGCCGATTAAAGGTTTATTCAGTTCCAATATTAAAAACGCAAGTTGAATGTTTTTTTTTTTTACTCAAAACATTTTTCAAGTTGGCGGGAGATATAATTCATGAAATATACATGCAGTCACATTATACGTTTTTGTAACTTGTGAGTCGGCGTTTCCTTCTACTGTAATACGTTGCTTTTTACGATATATTTTAATTTAGATTTCTGTTCTACATGTTTATAATGACTTTTTTTTCGAAACCATCGACTTTTATTTTGATAGAATCACCAATTTGTTAAAAAAATGTTTTTTTAAATATCCCTACGGGCTGCGTTAGACAACACCATCAGTTTCAAAGCAATTTTCTAATTTTGTTCTAGGTTGAAAATTGTGGAGTTCAGAACTCCAAAAACCGCTCTCGCACTCCGTGACGGCCTTTCGTAGATGTCGTGCAGTGCCCTCTGGGTGCAAGTTATTACTTTAAAAAAATGTATAATTCAATTTTAAGGGTGTGCAATAAATGTCTACAGTCATTTTAAAAATATGTTCTTTATTTTATAAAAAGTCATAAATATCGGTTTCAAAATCGAGCATCACTCTGGTCTAGACCCTTAAAGAATTCTACGCCACAGTGGTGCCGCAACAAATAGAATTTCAGAGTGGAAGTGGTACACGATCTAATGGCCATATCTTAAGCCGGTCTGGAGAATAAAAAACTAATGTACATCTTTTTAATATCATATTTGTTTATCTACAGCGCGTGCTTATAAACTGATACGACCACCTTTGGTTGTGACGGCAATCGTCTACAGGTCATAAAATATCGCAACAGAGCGTAACAAGTCGCAAGTCATTAAAATGAGTAGGTGCTTGACTGCAGAACATGTCACGTGTTACATCCGCTGTAACGATATTTTATGATCTGAAGATGATTGCTAGCGCAACCGAAACCGGTCATTTCAGTTTATAAATTCGCAATCTGTACAAATGAAGGTTGTACTGAAAATGTAGTTCTCTTTTCTTCATTTTTTTGAAGATGTCAAGTCTTATAGTATCTCTGTTTGTACGTAATTTATTTTTATTCTAAAACTGAGAAGGTGTTTTGATATCAAGCAATTATGCTGCACTGCGTTTTATTCGTGACAGTGCAAGTAGAGAAATACAGCAGAAATGTTTTAACTAGCACAGCTGTTGTCAACAAAAACAATTTCGTTTTCTTTTACAAAGAGACAACTAACAAAAATCCATGAAAAAATTCCCTCGTTATTGACGTCTGATTCTTCACCGTTGTTGGGTTCAGTTGTTCCAAAATTTACAGTAGAATTCTGTGTGCTGTAGTGGGAAAAATGGCAACATCTTCTGCTTAGCAATATTCTGCTTAGCAACTGATAAGTATGGCTGGTCTTTCAGATGAAGTACAGCATGACGTACATTTGTCACTGTCTTTCTTCTTCTGAGTACGTTGACATTTTTCCATTCGACTGGTTTACAGTAAGAATGTTTAACAGATATTGAGATGGATGAGTATGAGATACTTTAATCATACTCCATTTGAAAATCTTACACGCCTGCGCTGGCAGCAACGTTTCAGCAACATCTTTAAAACCAAAGAAGTCAGTTGTATGGACTGGAATTACATCTGGAACTCCTGAACACTGCTTGGCACAAGCCCTTTCACCTTCTAGTAGTTAATGTCTGAAACATTTCTGCATGATTTGTGACAAGTCCAAGGACAGGCAACAGTATATCTAGAAAACAATCAGCACTGAAGCCGGTTTTTTGAAAAAATAACGCGCATACACCGTCTTCCATTTCCACTCTTCAACAGTGTAAATACTGAGTGTCTGGAGATCCAACCAAGAAACTTTATAGAGTAATAGATCACAGATATAGAGCGGATCAACATGTACAAAATTCTACTCTGTCAGAGGTACAAGATTCTGAGATAACTGCTGGCTCCACGCTCCTTTCATGCAGCGTCCGTAAGAGGGTTAATCATAAATTTTCATTACCACCTGGAACAAAATAAAGTTATGTAATTAATTTGTTGTTTGTTTACAGGTATATGTCTGCACTCCGGGTACACACTGAAATCCACGCCGCGCTACAGTACCGCTAGAGGGAACAAAAAAAAAGATGCGCAGCCCATCTCCACTTAAATTAATTAATGGAAAGCCTCTCTAGTTGCTAAGAATAACTTCATTAATTTCGCATCGGTAACCCTTTGCATTAATCCATTTGTAAGAGGATCTGAAACACGTTATTAATATGTAGTAAGATGGATATTTCCATAATGGACATTGACTTCTCCACCGATGTACTATGGTGCTGCGTCACTGAGAATTCAACTTGTAGCACGATATATATCCGCAGATAAACAAGCGAATATTGTTACGTTATATTCTCGAGGTAATAATTAATACAACCATTCGAAAACTCAGAAAAACAATATTTACTTAGTATCAGCCAAGGTTTCGCTGTGAAGTCACTGGTTGAGCATGTCGAGCCTAGGGGTCGTTGTGGGAAATGAAGTGTAATTCTAATTTTTCCGCAATCACACACATTGGTGCTATCAGCCATTTGCTGCCCCACCCCCCTCCCCTACCTCCAGATCCCCCTCCCCTCTCAACTCACTATCTCCTGCCTGATTCCTCCTCTCGACCCCTCTTCACTCCTCAGCACTATATTCTGTCCCCTCCAGTACTCGATTCTTTCAGCACGCCCGTACCATCATCTGCCTGCTTCCTACTCACCCCTTCCTGCCCCTGCATCTCTCCTCCCTTCCCCCACCTTCCTTCTTCCATCCATCTCCATGAATTCTGAACTTTTAGTATGTATACTTGGTTACAATTTTAGAAAAATCGTAATGTGGATCTTTCTGATTCATTGTCTAGACAATACTCCATAACTGATGACAGGGTTCCATTTGTAGTTGGTTTTCGTTAGGATTCTGTCTGTCAGCTATATTTCACGATATACCATTGAACTATTTCTGTTTCATTGCTTACAGTATCGTTATATGTACAGTGTGTCTGCTACCTACAATAAAGTTCGTTTGTTTTTTTTTCTGGGCATAGCCTCTTGTACATATGGTCGGTAATATTTGCTCATTATTTTTTTTTTTTTTTTGTAATTTGAATTCCCCTTCAATGTTAGCCTTCAGTATATATTACAATTTTTCACTGAAGTACTTCCATATCGTGCTAACAGTATCTTCACGCGTTACGGTGTCTGTATTCCATAATAACGTTTATCCATGACTTGTTCTATGCTGTTTATAAAAATGGATGTAACATCGAAACTGATTTATACGATTATTTCACAAACTGTACAGTTTTTTCTGTTGATATGTCTTTTTCCCGGTTTTGAATAGCAACATGTGGCGCTTTCTTGAGTTTACCATGATCACGAGGTTGCTGCCACGGTGTTGTCATACCATGACTCATAGTTAACAGCTTTGCACTTAATGTGTTCACCTCACACGAAAGTCTGTATTCTACTAGTACTGCTTGCTATGCTGAGCATTTTTGACCAATTCGTAAGCACTTAGGGGTACTGTTCTGAATGAGTTTAGTTCTTCTCGTTACTTGACTTTTCACTGTGAAATATCTCAGCATGTTAAATTTTTGACTTTTTTAAATTGTCTTTCATGGTCACATGTATCGAAACCTGTCATAATAAACAAATTTGCCTTCAACGCAAGACGTCTGCAAGGAATTATTACATGCATGTTCCACGTTGATATCGGACCAGCCTGTTACAGCTTCTGCACAAAAGCGGACGAAAATAGTGTATCGAGCAGACAGAGGGGCCGATGACAGGAGCTACCAAGGAGGCCCCAGGACCACCATGACCACGTAGAAGATGGAGGACTTCCTTTTGAATGTGGAAGTATTGCTGTTTGACCTAAGAATCGTTGCTATACGTATGTTCAACGTAACATCAAAAAATGTGATCCAAATAATTAAATGCGGTTTTCTCGGACCCGTATTTTTTTCACATTTTGCGGTAAACATAACCTGAGAACGGTACATGTGATTTCGATCGGAATTTTAGGTCGCCATTTTGAACTGAACTATCAGCGAACGTAGCCGTTTGTGGTATCTTCAAAAGTCAGTTTTTGGTGCACGCTTTTGTCTCATTTTGTGAGCGAAGACAGTGACATTTGTTTCATCACGTTACCATTTTGTTAGAACTCAATGTTTTTCAGGCAACGGCCTTGCCGCAGTGAATGATGACTCCCATGAGATCACCGAAGTTAAGCGCTGTCGGGCGTGGCCGGCACTTGGATGGTTGACCATTCAGGCCCCCATGCACTGTTGCCATTTTTCGGGGTGCACTCAGCCTCGTGATGAAAGCTGAGGAGCTACTCGACCGAATAGTAGCGGCTCCGGTCAAAGAAAACCATCGTAACGACCGGGAGAGCGGTGTGCTGACCACACGCCCCTCCTATCCACATCCTCATCTGAGGATGACACGGCGGTCTGATGGTCCCGATGGCCACTTGTGGCCTGAAGACGGAGTGCAATGTTTTTCAATTCTACTATTTACGTTGATAGAAAATATATTGAAAACACATACAAAATAATTTTGTTGCATGTCCAATAGGAGAGCTTTAGGAATTCCCACCGACTACCATTGATCCGGCTGCAAGGGTCCTTCCACCTGGTGCAGCGGCTACAGAATGCGTCCCATATGGATGAAATTTTTGTTGAAAGACGGAAGTGTAAGGAAAAAAGAAGTTTATCATCAGATTTAGTAGAAGATTACGAAAATCACCTATTTTTCATGCTGAGGGAGGGCTACCCCCTTAATCGACCATCCATCTGGAGTTTAAAGTGCAGGAGTGAGTTGCTTCCCCATGAGAATCCTCTCAACACTGAAGACACACACACACACACACACACACACACACACACACACACACACACACACACACACACACACACAGAGAGAGAGAGAGAGAGAGAGAGAGAGAGAGAGAGAGAGAGAGAGAGAGAGAGAGAGAGCTGAAACCATGAAATGGTAATGGAGATATTACTGACACGATCTTCTTTCTCACTCAACAGCCTTGTTGAGATGTTGACAATTCGTTATGTTTTTAGCTTCTTATTTGTGGAAAATGACCATATAGCACTCATAAAAGGAAGTACATTCAAAGCTGATACATTGCGATAGCAGTTAAATAATTTCTAGCCTGTTACCAGAAATTGTCAACGTTACCAGACTTGCTTTTGCAAACATTTTTGTACACGCAACAAGTTTATTCAAAAGTCAGTGCACAGATAAAAAATTAATTCTGGAAAACAAACCGAATATCAGGTTGTAGGCCAGCTCTTTTAAAATTCGTGTTTGCATTACTAACAAAAAGAGTTCACGTGTGGGAAAAGCCCGCATGCAACGCAGCTTGGCACGGAATCTGCAAACATTGCCTAATGAGCCTCAATGAATATGGAATTCAATATATACTCATAAATTACTCTCTGATATTCCTCGCTTGCACACACATAAATGAAGTCAAATGAAAATGGCCACTGGAAAAGGCACGCAAATTTAGAAAAATCATACCTATACTCTTGTCTGATACTGCTAAGTCAGTGAAATCTGTGAAGTTGCTAAAAATATGATACAAATGTCATTACCACTGTTACTATAAACAGTATGGATTTTATTATAACAGCCAATCAATGAATAGGATGGCACATAAATTTTGTTTCCAGTATTACATCAAAACGACTGGCTGTCGCGTTACTGGTCACGTACGACTATTCCTTGAATGTAATAGGAACGTGGGAAATACGTTAACTTCTCTAGCTAAAACTTCATCAATTGATAATGAGAGCATCACAGATACGGAGTGAATGACGCTTAGTGTCCATACAGCGACGCAGTTTGGCTGTGAAATTTAGTGTGTTAATTGAAAGGCTTATTGAACACAGAATAAGGGATGAGGGGGGAAACGAGAAAGGACAAAAGTATTGATGAATACCAGAAATGAGAATAGCGCTAAAATTAACATAAAAAATGAGGGTCATTTAACAGATGAAGGTAAAGAATTCTGCAAACTACAAAGTAAAATAACGCAAAAGGACATAAGAAGCAAACTAACATAGCTAATTAGCATCCCTCGCTAGAAGAAGTATACTACTGTGAAATACAGGCCTTAATTTTTTAGAGAACCTGTGGATGTACTTCTGAAACTTAGCATTAGCCGACCACTGTGACCGAGCGGTTCTAGGCACTTTAGTCCGGAACCGCGCTGCTGCTACCGTCGCAGGTTCGAATCCTGCCTCTGACATGGATGTGTATTATGTCCTTAGGTTAGTTAGGTTTAAGTAATTCGAACTGATGACCTCAGATGTTAAGTTCCATAGCGCTTAGAGCCATTTGAACCATTTTTGTGCTTAGCATTGTAAGGAACATAATAACGCACAACGGGGAAAAAGACAGGGAAATAAATGTGTGGGATACACTCACGGAAAGAACAGGCAAGGTGATTGGACATGTGTATTAGGAAATAACCTGTGTGATGCCTCTAAGACAAAGAGATTAGAATATTTCCAACAAAGTTACTCCGGATGTATGTGCTACTCAAAGGTGATGAGGTTGTCACTGGAGAGAAAGTCGCAGCAGGCCACGTCAAACAATCTAGAAGACCGATTACCCAGAAAAATGACCCAGTGGTGACCGTTGTATCAATGAAGATCTTTAACGAATAGTATCTAATGTTATCTACTCTCTCTCTCTCTCTCTCTCTCTCTCTCTCTCTCTCTCTCTGCGTCGTGTTCCGTTGCGCCAGCGGTTAAATGCGACGAGAACGTACAGGACTTTAGACCACGACCAGTGACTAACTTAGTATTGTATTCTTTTATTTTCATAGTTCATATGAGTGAAACGCACTCTTTCACGTATCGAAGATGGTTTTCGTAAGGAATTTCTTCAAGTCGGATGTATCCGTGACAATTCGCACAACTTTTCTCTGTAGACGCTAGATGCTGCGTATTAGTCCAACCCTGCATGGATTTCACATTCCTGAGGTGTATTCCACATTAGGTCATATGAATGTTCTGAAAACAACCTCTTTTGTAAACATGTAGTTTCCTGGTGTTCCAGTTCAATTAACAAAATATTATTGTTCTGCTGCGTTTCCTCATGCATTCTTACGCGCAGGTGACTGACTGAGTAGCTAACACCAGACGTGGTTCGACATCCATGTAATCGAAGATTATTACGTATTTTTTGTTTTGTGTAATGCGCGTAACTTTGCGAGTAGAAGCAGTTTCCACTCTCTGAAACGTATTGATTTTCTGACAAGATAAGAGCGGGTATTTTTGCTCCCATAGGAGTAAAAGTAGTACTACACGTTCACGCGACTTTCGAGTATGAGGGTGTCTACATCGAAACTAACGGGCCGCTTTCTACCCGGCAAGAATTATTCAGTTCATCTCACATCCTGTTAGATATCTACCCCCTACTTCGGAGCGGTACTGACTTGACAATGATTCGAAGGTATACAAACACGGATAAATCTTATAAACTCATGCCATGGATCTTAGATTAATTTGCACGTTACAAGTACCCATGGAGAAGGTCATTTTGTTCCGGGATTTTATTACATTTGATTGTGTTCCACGACTCTGCTGCACATGGCGGGGACTGAAATGCGGTTGCTTCTTTGGGACCATGCTTTTGCGCTTTTCGTCGAGTGGTGAGGTCAGCGTTCTGTTTCAGACAATGACGGCAAAGTTTATTCTCACGGGACTAGAATAAGTTATTGTTAAAAGCGAGACTAATTCAGTTGCGAATTCTCTGCAAAAAACTGAAGGGCTTCCAAACGACTGATGAAATATAGAACTATAATAATTAAAACGGCTCTTCAACGTCATTATGACGATATTTGCAATGAACCGATTGACATCTGCCTTCGTGTGGTCAACAATTATATCTATTTTATATTCTCTGCCATTGATTGTCATTAAGGCCACAAGTTATAAATTTGTAGGATTTTGGGATAAGCTCCTGCGGTATGTCAGGGATACTACAATCACTGAAGACCTCGCGTATTAGCCACATGGTTGTCAAGTACCTCTGTCACTAACATTTTATATATTCAGCTGTGTGCGCTGTTTTATGTTGTTACGCAGCATTTATTTTCACGCAAGCTCTCTGACGTTAAATGCCATAAAAGATCGTACCACTTTAAAAAATTCTGAAAGGAACGTAATTTTCTAGTGCGTAAGTAACTCTTCACCTTTCATCATATACTGAGCGAGGTGGCGCAGTGATTAGACACTGGACTGCATTCGGGAGGACGACGGTTCAATCCCGCGTCCGGCCATCCTGATTTTTCCTTGATTTCCCTAAATCACTCCAGGCAAATGCCGGGATGGTTCCTCTGAAAGGGCACGGCCGACTTCCTTACCCATCTTGCACTAATCCGATGAGACCGATGACCACGCTGTCTGGTCTCCTTCCCCAAACAACCCAACCCAAACTTTCATCATATGTTTCAGATACCTACGGAGTCTGTGTGAAAGATGGCAAGATAGCTTGCTTATCTGAATTACTAAATTATTTTCTATTCGTTTTATTAACTTTCTTCTCTGGTCGTCATTGTCGGCACAACTAGATTATGGTCCAAAACGAAAGTTTCATTCTTCAGCGTACTGTGCGCTTTTCTGTAACTTCCTGAAAGATTAAAACTGTGCTCCAGACCGGGAGTCGAACTCCGAACGCTGACTTTCGTCAGTAACGCCCTCAACTACTAAATCACGACTCGCTTTCTCACTTTAATGTAAAAGGCATTTAAAAAGGAACGTGCCGAAGGCTGTAAAATAAAAAGCGCTGAATGGATAGTAATGTGATTTCCTACGGAAGTATGTGTGGTCCCTACGAGAGCTCTGAGGCCAAAAACTCGCCGGTGGAGGCACATGGGCGCACATCCACTTGATGGTCGAGCGATATCGTTCAAGCGTCAATCGTCGACTGCATTTCATCGTGCTGAAAACAGAAAACTAGAGGCTTCAAAAGAAAAGCAAAGGGTTGTAGTGCGTCTCCTGACGGCGGAAGGAGTGAAGGGAGTGGTAGTTTATCGAAGAATGTCACATGTGTACGGCGAGCACTGAATGTCCGTTGCAATCCCGACGCTCAATCCGACCTCTGAGATACTGGCTGCCACTGTAGCTCACCGATCTTAAATAATAGGGCATCCACCTGCTGGACAATAGCATCGGCAATGCGACATGGCGATGCAGATCATGCGTCATCGGCTACCGACGAGCATCCACGCATTGACCCTTGCAACGGACATGCAGTAATCTTCGTACACTTGTACCACTCTTCAATGGAATTCCGTCTCCGTTCTCCTTCCGCTGTCAGGAAACGCACTACACTCTTTTTCTCTTCCTTCGAAGCCTGGATTCCAGAGTTTACAGCAAGACTGAGAGCAATGGACTTGTGCGTATGTGCCCTTGTCCCTCTAGCGGCGAGTTAGGAGCTTCATCGCTCAAGTAGAACCCACACTTTCTCCGTAGGCAATGGCATTACGAGTCCTTCAGCGGTTATCATTTTATAGCCTCCGGTCAATTATTTTTGAAACACGACGTATATCTTAGCGTATACCGAAACTGATCGGGGTCACTGTCTGAAGAGGGCCGAAAAGATGAAATCTGAAAATGTGATGCAGTTCAGGGAGAATAAATAAAACTTTGAAGTTTGCTGATGACGTAATTGTGTCAAAGGTGGTAAAGGACTCGGAAAATATGTTGAACAGCGTGGATAGTCTCTTGAAAATAGGTTATAACATGAACATTAGAAAAAGTAAAAATGCTGGTAATGAAATGCAGTGGAATTAAATCAGATGATACTAACAGAATTGTGTTACAATATGAGACAGTAAGAGTAGTAGATCGGCTTTGCTATTTTGGCAGTGAAATAACTCATAATGAACGAAATAGAGTGTATATAAGGTACAGAAATGGCAATAGCCATGGAATGTTCCAGGAAAAGGAATTTAACATCAAATGTAAATGTAAATTTCAGGTAGTGTTTTGTGAAGATATTTGTCTGAAATGCTAGCCTGCATAGAAGTGAGACGTCGAAGATAAATAGAACGCACCACGAGAGGACTGAAGTACTTACAATGTAGTGCTACTGAAGAATGCTGAAGATTGGATGAGTAGATGAGTAGATACAATAACTAATGAGGAACTCAGGAATCGAATCGAGGAAAAAGGAATTTGTGGTACAGCTTATTAAATGAAAAGTTCTCTTTAAAGGATACATCCCGAACATAAAATAAAAAAATTAAAAAAATCAACTTGTTAACTGAAGAATTCTGGTGGGTAATAATTGTACAGTATGACCAAGGTTTAAGTACAGTAAATAGGTTCAAATGGTCGTTTTGTGCAGTAGTTATATAGAAATGAAGAGACTTGCACAGAATCGACTAACAGAGAACTGCCTCAAACCAGTCTTCGGACTAGAGCACAACAACGAACCAGGAAGCATGTTCAAATATCGCAGTATCAAAACAAAGAAAGTTAAAGGATGAAAGTAATTTCTATTTTATCGGAGATTTTCCAGGAGTAAACATAGTATTCATCTAAAAGACAACAGCAAAAGTCTCGTATTTAAGAAATAAAATAAAATAAAAACGATCAACAGACTATAATAGAACTCGTATGATGCCATATTGAGCTACAAACCGCATTTAGATAGTAGAATAACGAATCACTCGTTAGAATCATTCGAGCCTGTCCCACGCCGAATGTATCGAGAAAACCGCTGCTGTTGTTGAAACGACACAAAACTCATTCCGCGTCATGGATACCAAACGCAAAGCATATAGCCTGGAGAACAAAAAATAGCTGCAGTGCGGGTCGTTTCTGTGTAACAAACCGTTGTCAGCATCAAAGCAACGCCAGATAAGAATAAAAAAGAGTGAGAGGGGGGAGAGAGAGACGGCAGCGGCGTGGGCAGAGCCATTGAAGAGGAGTGGACAAGGAGGCAGGCGCTTAACGAAGCCAGCAGATAGTAACCAATACCACTGTGAATGGCGACGCACTTGGCGGCCGAGAACACACGTTAATTGCGGCGTTGTTTGTGTGCGCAGACTCCGCCGGTCGGAAAGGAGAAACGAACCGTGCTGCGGTGGCGACACAGAGAAGCCGAGAAGTGCTGGTGTGGGGTGGGGTGAGGTGGGGGACGAACTGCGCAGCCCGCCTCGCGCCGTAAAGCGGGGGTGCAAAAAAAAAAAAAAAAAAAAAAAGGAAAGAGAAAAAGCCGCGGGTGGTGGGCCGGAACGCTGCTTCGTAGTGCTGGCAGGGTCTGGGGGTGAGTTAGTGGCTGGGAAGGCGCGAGGTGGTAGGACCAGAGACAGGTGTATTTTGAGAGATAATCCTGGCTCCGTCGTGCGTTGTCATTTTACACTGATTGATATGCAACTGTGTTTACGCAAAGTGAGATGTCCCTCGGAAAAGACTATGACTCTGTCTGGCATTGATGGCTGCTTCAAACTCGTGTAACTGCTTGTACTTTGATACATGGTAACTGTACGTATCATTGTCGCTTGCAAGCCATCAAGTCTTTGGTTATTGACTTCCCTGCTTGACAAGAAGCACAGTTTGTCAATTCCATACCCATCACATAACAACAGGCGTTGACAACTGGAAACAATCAGATATCGTGTACTACAGGGTTCAATATTGGGTCCTCAGTTGCTGCATGTGTACACAAAGCATCTTCCACTCACAACACGAAGAGATGCGAAACTCGCCCTTGTTCAGATGGTACAAGTCCAGAAATAATAATAGCACTTGTACGAGAAAGAAAGCATGTTATGAAAATTATACATGTGAGGAGATCTTGTCCAATATATTTAATATTACAAGGTTGCTATTCGTTTTTCAAATGTTCAAATGTGTATGAATTTCTAAGGGTTCCTGGACTTACACACTACTTAAGCTAACTTAAACTAACTTACGCTAAGAACGACACACACATCCATGCCCGAGGGAGAACTAATCTCCAGCGGGAGGGGCAGATTCGTTTTTCAGTAGTTTTATTAAGATGTTCTGAAAATTCCCAGCACGATGATGAGAGCTCTGAATGTGTTGCTATGTTATGTGAACATGGCATAAAGTGAGTTCAATGCCACCTGACTATAACAATGTTGCCAGTCAATTAACGTTACACTAGTAGCTTCAGAGCAAGTGTTTAAAGTCACACAGTGGAAGCAAGATAATTCTGTCTGATTTTTAAAACTTTTGGTACCTGTCCACAGCTATACATTCGTAACATATGTTTGGAATCTGTTCTCAACTATAAACGTTGGTGACAGGCGTCATGGAAAATTCGTTTATCCCTATAAAATTAACACGATTTTGGCAACATACAAGTTGATTCAAATAAGAATATTATTATTTTTTATTTTTTTGTTTTATCCATATTTCGCAGCTTCAAACGTGACTGTATCCAATAAAATCGAGGTATGACTTACAAACCGTGTTCAGTCACAACTTTTCGTTTTTTATTCAGTACACGATGCATTTCGGTACCTGCGGGTACATCATCAGGTGTAATTCATCTTAATACATGCTTTATTATTTCTCTTGAATGAGATGAAATGCATATTGCTGTCACGGAAAGGTTTGACAGGTTACGAATTTCGTAAGCCAAACGCAGAAAATATGTGCGAAATAGTGGAAAACATGAACAGTATAAACTTAGCAAATAATACAAGAAAAGCGTTTTTAACGCTTTAGCACCAGCATACTTTTTTTTCTGCATTGTTCTCGTACATATCACTTCATTCAAGCGGCACATTCGCATACACATGTTTGTAAACACTTCATAGATGTTTTTGTTCATGGTGTGATCAAAGATGAATTTTTCATAGTGCTAAAGATATAATTACTAACGCTTATTACTAGTTGAGAATGAAACTGTTATTTTTTTTTTTTTAAGTTTAGCTATTTTTGTGATATGGGACCGAGTTATGGGATACTGACAAATATTTTCTCTTCTTTCATAGTGTGGCCATTTGTTTTCTTGCTTTTGTGTATTTGTCTGTCTAAATTGTTAATTGTTTTTTTTCTGTGTTGCCATTGCTTATGGCAATGCTCTTTATTATATCTATTTCATTCTTGAGTGTGTTTTCTTCTAAATCAAGAAAGTGTACTCTGTGTAGCATGGGCCCAAATGCAGTTTGTTTCTGTGTGTTGCGATGGCATGATGAGTTGTCCAGTGTTATGTCTGTGTGTGTGTGTGTGTGTGTGTGTGTGTGTGTTTTCTATGTATGCTGAACTTATGTTTTTGTTGATGGTTGGTGATTTTAATATCCAGGAAATTTACGCTTTTGTTGTCCTCATGTTCTATTTTGAACTTTATGTTTTTGTGGAAAGAATTGAATACTGCTAGTAGTTCTTCGATCTCATCTTTTGTTCCATCAAATAGAAGCAAGGTATCATCATCATAGCTCCGGTAATATATTATTTTACTTTTGAATCTATTGCTTACATTAAGAAACTTACTTTCCAGATGATTGAGATATATTTCAGCCAGAAAACTTGATATGCTATTGCCCATTTATTATTACTGCTCCTGCACTGCACAAAAAAGCAAATATGCCCCTTGTTAAAAGACGCTGATAGAAAAGCGCGGAACCAGCTGCCCTTAAAACTCATTTCGCTTTTGGAATACATTTGCGCTCTTTTTTTTACAGCAGAACATTCAAAACCTTCTTACCCAGAAGTCTTTTTGTAGTGAAGCCTTCATAATCAGCGTCTCTCTCCCGCTACCACTGTCTAGTCCTGTCTCTCTTTCAGTGTTTCCATTTTTCTCCCTTTGCCACTTTCTCCTACCTGTCCTCAGACCCCCCCCCCCCCCCCACTTTCACTGTCTTCATCCTTTTCTCTTGCTTCTACTTATCACTTCTGTTTCCCTCTTTGCCACATTCACTGTTCTCTGTCACACTGCCATTGTCTTTGTCCCATTCTTCTTCTCTCTCATTTCGACTGTCTCTATCTTTCGCGCTTACAGAGTGCTGTCTTTCTCTTCAGCCACCATTGTCTCCTCCCCACACATGTCCTTGAGGATGGTTTTCTCTGGGTTTTGACCCACAGACCTGAAAACTAACATGTGTGTGCAGAGGATGGCAGAAAGTGGGGAAATTTTTTCGAGCTAAAGTTCGCCGGTATAGAGGGCCCAGACCCTTAAGCCTATGTATAATAACCACTCATCTCTCTTTTGCACTCACTGTTATTAAAAAAGGAAAATACAATTTAACGTCCCGTCGTCATCGAGGTCATTAGTGACAGCACAAGTTCGGATTGTGCCGACGATGCGGAAGGAAATCGGTCGTTCCTTTTCGAAGGAACTGTGGGGACATTTGCCTGGAGTGATTTACGGAAAGCATGGAAAGATTAAATCTCAATGGGTGGACGCACGTTTGAAGCATTGTCTTCCCGAATGCGAGTCCAGTGTGCTAACCACTGCGCCACCTCGCTCCTACCCCTCTACTATTATCTCCATTCATCACTCTTTCTTATTTACTGTTACTTTCTCTTTCCCACCATCACTGTCTCCTCTCTATTTCTTTCCTACTGACACTGTCTGTTCTCTCTTCCACCGTTACTGTCTTTCTGATACTGTGTTTCAACACAAAAAAAGCTTGACTACGTTCGCAATTCGAAATTTTTTGTGAGGTAAGCGGAATAAGGATTCAGGCAGCTGGCTCCCCATTTCCTGTCAGTGTCTTTTAAAGACGTTTCTTATTCACCGTTTTGGTGTCAAGACAGGAGCATTTTTCGGCTGGTTCCTTTCTTTTACCTGTTACAGCAGGATGTCCTGCTTATAAAAATCGACGTCTGCAGTTTAGTACTATTTTGACAATTTATTTATATATTTCGACACATTTACCCATTTGACACATATAAACGACAAATAATTTCGCCTAATATAAAGTTAACAAAAGAACGTCTCCCAATTCATGCATGTATGCTTTAATCTATTTTATGTTTAAATGCGCAACATTGTATACCTACACTTTACCGAAAAATGCTGTGTTCTACAAAGAATTTCGTATGACAAAATAGTTCTTTGTAAGGTGCTTACACCACCATCTCGTGCCATCGAATAATTTCTATGTGAAAACAACATGAATCAGCGCGTCTTTAAGTTTTACTGGCAAAAACATGACAAGTATAAAGAGAGTGATGACCTCAGATCCCTTGTCATGACCCCAAAACCATTACCATCTGTTCACTACATTTACGACCAGACTGTATATTACGTGCATGTTTTACGTCCATAAGCCCGGTAACTTTGTACTTCTCGATATCGGTAGTGGATAATGATATCGAAAAATGTTTCAAGGTACCCTGAGATCATTATCTTAGGAACACATGGTAAAAATTTCGACATTTCCCATGAGTAGGAATAACAGAAATGGTCATCCCCACAATTGATATTCAAAGATCATAGTTCTTCGGGTGTACCTTGAAAACGGATACATATTTTCGTGAACAGGAAAATGGCAGCATTTCTAGGTCAATGAATAAAAAACATATAAGCATTTAAGCCAGTTGATATGGTTAGTTATTTAGATAATTGCGGCCCACGCTGGAAAAACGGCAAGAAACATTTTTTTTGTGTTTTCTGCAGAAGT
Organism: Schistocerca gregaria; assembly: GCF_023897955.1. NCBI lineage: Eukaryota > Metazoa > Arthropoda > Insecta > Orthoptera > Acrididae > Schistocerca > Schistocerca gregaria. The sequence continues at coordinate 251,989,023 of NC_064925.1, forward strand.
ACGGTAACTTTGAACTTCTGGATCTTGGTAACAGGTAATAATATCGAAGAAATTTTCGAAATTTTCCCCAGAACGCCATCTAAGAAACATATAGCTACAATTTTTACGATTTGCCATGAATAGAAAGTATACAAGTGGACATCCCATCAATTAGTATTTTTGGAAGCAAAAATCATGGTTTTCCGGGCTTTTCTCAGGAAGCGCCCATGGCAAACTGTGCTTTTATAAGGCCCAACATACCACTGCCTAATGCGAAAGAACCAAGTGATGTAATCAGTTTCCTTGAGCTAGAGGAAGTATGTGATATTTAAAGTTGGATCCTGCGCTATAGGATAGTTGTAGTTTGCCCTTTCTGCAGATAGGTATACGAAACGTTTCTGGGCCAAGGGCTTTCCAAACCACTTGATCCATTATCTCTGTGATCAGCAGAACCAGGTGACCGCCTGACAAATCGGATTGTCACCCGCGACTTTTTGGAACATATTGGACCCGTGCATTGTCATACACGGACCGATACGAATGATACATTGTAGAAAAATTAGAGATACAGCATATTTCGACGTAATCCCTGTGATGTGTAAGATACGCATCACAGTGTTTCAGATGTGCATGGGTACATCGTGAGAAAAACTGTTTTGGTTGTGAGTGCAGCCACTCGTGCAAAGTGTTTTTTTCACATGGTTCTCGCTACTGAAACTATTTGCTGATGTTTGAAACTAGTGCTGTAGTTAGTCTAGTCATCAATGTAGAATTTTAGGGCAGAGACATTGTACATAAGTTATTATGAAATAATTTTCACTGCTTCGGTTACTTTTTAATAACAATCATTAACACTACGTATCTCGGCAGCATGCTGCCATCACCAGATGCCTGCCTCTAAACACTATGGGACTTAACATCTGAGGTCATCAGTCCCCTAGAACTTAGAGCTACTTACACCTAACTAACCTAAGGACATAACACACATCCATGTTCGAGGCAGGATCCAACCTGCCACCGTAGCGGTCGCGCGGCTCCAGACTGTAGCGCCTAGAACCGCTCGGCCACTCCTCACCAGATGCATTACAGTTACACGTACGTCTATCTGAAGTGCAGGGAAATTTATTTACTCTGCGTGACAGTTAAGCTATGTACAGAAAGATAAATTTATTTATTTATTTAAATGATAACTAAAGTGAAATGCATTTTTAAATTGTTTCATTGATGTAATTACTTAAAATTTTTCTGGAAATTTTTCTGACGCGGTCTCACCATAGTAATAATTCACTTAGTACTTTGACATTCAAATCGTTAGATTCCAAAGACTTAACTACAAAGATACATATTTCAATTGCTGAAATAACAACTGGAATAATTTTGTCTTGGCAGTTACAAATCTTTGGAATGTAAACGTATGGACGATTCCTTTAATTCTGTGCTCTGTGCGCCAGTCATAAATTTCCAGCAAAAGTAAGTGAGACGTTAATAAAATTTTTTAAATATACAATCGCGTAAGGCATACACTGAAATCAATCTTCCTGTACGCCTACAGATTTGGATTCGAGTACATAACCTCACTGGCACACCCAAAATATCACGACCCTTCAGATTAATGTACATATACCTGTAATTCACCTGATGATGGGAACATGCTGTTGAAACGCGTCGTGCTGTTGAATACTAGTAAAAAGCGACTGCAGCAGTAATACAGTAGCTAACCTCAACAAGTTCCATGCAGCAAGGGTAAATTTAAGGGTATAAAGTCATTTCGCATATTCTAGTTAGCCCCACTTCTAACTGTGGGACGAGCACTCGCCTTCAGGCGTGCCGAGAGGCGAAAGTCTAATAATCACGTAATAACACACATGTTAAAGTGACATAATAAACCGCTGAATAATAAATATAAAATGTTGGCTGTCGTGTAGATAATCATTAACACCACTCCTAGTTACTTTTACGAATAAAAATCGCCAAACAGCTGTATATTTTCAGACGTTGTTATTTTATTTGCATGACCAGTTTCGGCATCTCATGAATGCCCTCATCAGGCCCCCAGTGACTCCATTATTGAGAGTCAAATACGTCGATGCCTGCATAACTGGACCCAGAAATACATGGATTCCGTCAATTTTTTGTGGAGTGTGTACTTCGAAGACTTTCCAAGACTTGTCAAGTCTTCCACAAAAAATTCAATGAATCCAGATATTGGTGGCTGTGTCTGATTCTCTATACATGCAGTGCATAGGGGTCTGAAAATGGCATTTGTGACATGCCGAAACTGATGGTGCAAATAAGATAAAAACTTCTGGGCTGTTTGGTGATTTTTATTTGGTAGCCGCGCGGGATTAGCCGAGCGGTCTAAGGGCGCTACAGTCATGGACTGTGCAGCTGGTCCCGGCGGAGGTTCGAGTCCTACCTCGGGCGTGGGTGTGTGTGTGTGTTCGTCCTTAGGATAATTTAGGTTATGTAGTCTGTAAGCATAGGGACTGATGACCTTTGCAGTTAAGTCCCATAAGATTCACACACATTTGAACATTTTTTTTTTATTTGGTAAATATGTGACCGGCCGCTGATCCACGATGGATCACAGAGACCTCATACTTCTTTCAGGTTGGTGTGTGTGTGTGGGTTGGGGGGGGGGGGGGGGGGGGGGGGGGTAAGGCAAAAATGTAACAGTAATTATGTAAAAAAATATATGCTTCGCTTATATACTATACAGACTGCTATATATCCGAACACTGTCGCTTCGAGCATTCACCTGATCGCCCAATATGCATCTGCTGGAGCTTTTTATTGAGCATACCTTTGCTCGCCAGAAAATAATATTACGCGTCGACTGCCGTTTGACAGTTTCGCTTTGATATCCGGGAATTGACTGGCATCGGTGGGATGGCGAATCAATCAATGTCGACAACACAGGGGAAGGCCGGCGTGTGTGCCGCGCCAGCCCGCACGTGGAAACGCGGCATTTGATGGGAGCCTGCGACCGTAACGAGGCCGGGCAGAGTGTAATCTGCGGGCGCAGGGCTGTGTGCGTGTCGGCCGGCTGAGTGGGCTGTAGCGGGCCGTGTAAACGGCCGTCGCGACGCCACACCGACGCCGACGCCGGCGCAACGCTGGTGCACTGCGGTGTCCGCTCTGGAGCGCCCCTCTCCCTTGTGCCGAGAGCTGCACGCGGACACATGAGTCTTGGTTTACACTGATAAACAAAGTAAGAACCTACGGAATATCGGACCAGCTGTGTGGCTGGATTGAAGAGTTTTTTGCAAACAGAACACAGCATATTGTTCTCAATGGAGATACGTCTACAGACGTTAAAGTAACCTCTGGCGTGCCACAGGGGAGTGTTATGGGACCATTGATTTTCACAATATATATAAATGGCCTAGTAGATAGTGTCGGAAGTTCCATGCTGCTTTTCGCGGATGATGCTGTAGTATATAGAGAAGTTGCAGCATTAGAAAATAGCAGCCAAATGCAGGAAGATCTGCAGCGGATACGCATTGGTGCAGGGAATGACAACTGACCCTTAACATAGACAAATGTAATGTATTGCGAATACATGGAACGATCCTTTGTTGTATGATTATATGATAGCGGAACAAACACTGGTAGCAGTTACTTCTTGTTGGGTACATAGTTCCTCGTAGTCAGCGTGTACACAACTTTCCCACTAGAGCGCGCCCCGTTAAGCACAACAGCGCAGGCGCAGTGCTCGTCCGTCTCCGCACTACGAGATGGCGCTGCCTCATAGACGGACCAAATTCTGCTTCCGCCAATCCACGTATTAACATGTAACGTAGGCAATGAGATTGCTGCTAAAGTAGAACCTTTTCTCCTCGCGGGTCACACTCGCGCAATGATACCTGAACGCTCGAGGTATTATAACGAGTGTACAGACCTCCGATCAGTCAGTCAGTCAGTCAGTCTGCATTTTTCTGCAGCAGTCTGTACCAGTCTACATTAGCCTGTACCAGTCTACAGTCAAGTTAGATTACCATACTCCTGTACATAGCTATGAAGATAAATAATAGACACTTTGTCAAGTATCAGAGATATGTGAGAATAAGATTAACGTACCAAGACCAAAGGAACTTCAGATTGTCAATTGTAAATAGCATCCAGAATCAAGTTACGTAAGGTTTATGCTTGTTACTATTTTAATAAATGTGTGTGAAAATTAATCAAGTTCTGGTTAAAGTTGGTCACCGTCAATCTGCTACTCTAAGCGTGCAAGTGGCATTTCTATCGTCTGACCTAACGGCAGAAGATAAACAAGCCACGATAAGACCACGAGACATATTGCTGACACTCGCCTACTTCGTTGGAGCGACAAGTCAAATAATCTGATGGTGTGTGTTCCGAAGGCCTTACAGAACGCACACCACACTTCTGTAAAATATCTGGGAGTATGCGTACGGAACGATTTGAAGTGGAAAGATAATATAAAATTAATTGTTGGTAAGGCGGGTGCCAGGTTGAGATTCATTGGGAGAGTCCTTAGAAAATGTATTCCATCAACAAAGGAGGTGGCTTACAAAACACTCGTTCGACCTATACCTGAGTATTGCTCATCAGTGTGGGATCCGTACCAGGTCGGGTTGTCAGAGGAGATAGAGAAGATCCAAAGAAGAGCGGCGCGTTTCGTCACAGGGTTATTTGGTAAGCGTGATAGCGTTACGGAGATGTTTAGCAAACTCAAGTGGCAGACTCTGCAAGAGAGGCGCTCTGCATCGCGGTGTAGCTTGCTGTCCAGGTTTCGAGAGGGTGCGTTTCTGGGAGAGGTATCGAATATATTGCTTCCCTCTACGTATACCTCCAAAGGAAACCACGAATGTAAAATTAGAGAGATTCGAGCGCGCGCGGAGGCTTTTCGACAGTCTTTCTTCCCGCGAACCATACGCGACTGGAACAGGAAAGGGAGGTAATGACAGTGGCACGTAAAGTGCCCTCCGCCACACACCGTTGGGTGGCTTGCGGAGTATAAATGTAGATGTAGAGACACTAAGTTGCGAAACCGTTTAAATGTTTCTTTTGGCGCACAGAAAGAGTCCGCGCAGTCGCGTACACGGCCTAACCTCGCAAGCCCCACCCATGCTGTACAAACCTAACGCAAGTCTACACAGACTGAAGAAAAAATGTCGCACTTGGTGGTCGGCATGGTATTCCTCATCCCAATTCAAAACAAAAGCGTATCTAGCAAAACCTACATCCTCCAATACGTTTAATAGAACTGCGATTTAAAAAAACGAGGCTCTGGCAACGCTGTAACAGCGTGCAGTGTGGCCAAGAACCGGTGGCAAGAACCCTACACTGTGTCGCAGCTGTCCCATCAGCTCAATGAGACATGGCAATGCCGTGGGAAACGGATATATAGACTCGTCGATGTTCGAGTCACGTTCGAACCACACTTATTTTTTCAATTGAAGTATAAAATTGTATCCAGTTTACATCTACACAGTGTGGTATCTTCTTTCTTTCTGTTACCGTAACGTTTATTTAGACGTAAGACATTATTATATGAACTCCTTATAGGCGTAAACGACTACACTGTTTCGTTCATGACAAACATAATCGCAACAGAAAATAATAGTGGATGAAAAATGGTTCAAATGGCTCTGAACACTATGGGACTTAACATCTGAGGTCATCAGTCCCCTAGAACTTAGAACTACTTAAACCTAACTAACTTAAGGACATCACACACATCCATGACCGTGGCAGGATTCGAATCTGTGACCATAGCAGTCGCGCGGTTCCGGACTATAGCGCCTAGAACCGCTCGGCCACCCCGGCCGGCAATAGTGGATGCAGTAACATCGTCTGTATCCAGTGGGGTGCAAACAACACACTAAGTGAGCTACATCAGATTGCACACTATGCTACATACAATACTTCCGTTCTGTACGTTTGGCGTCCAGGGTTATCTTCACAGAGCCATTACGTACAGGTACGCGAAACGCTCAATTTCGAGAACATTTTCAAAGTGACACTCGCTGTATCTTCTTTTGCTGGATCCTGCGCATTCCACGTGCGTCCATCATTGCCGAAGCGGCATGCACGCCAGCTATTAGGCAGCGCACATCTACGAGTGGAGTACTATAAACTTGTTCATCGAAGTGTTCCCACAAACGAAAAGCTACTGGATTAAGGTCCGGGGAACGTGGAGGCAAGAACAGTGGAATTCCACACCATACAGGGGCGCATTCGACCTGGCCGGCAATAGGTAAGGGTCCATAGCCACGATTTCAGTCCACAGGTTTATGCCCAAGTGTACCTCAAAGCGACTACCAAGGGTGACATTTGGGTTGCGTTCCGACCAATAAAGGCTATTTTAATTTCTTCATTTGTGTGACTATAGTGTCTGTAGTTTCTTTACAATTCTTGAAGGTATTTTTGTTCTGTCTTTGCAACTATGAAACTGCGATTTTTTTCATCGGACGCGTTTCGGTTTATTGATATAAAGCATCATCAGTGGGCCATAATTAAATAATTTACATTTTTATTTGCCTTTAGCTTGTATGGATATTGTGTCTGTTCTTTCGTACATGTCCGAAGTATATACACTCCTGGAAATGGAAAAAAGAACACATTGACACCGGTGTGTCAGACCCCCCATACTTGCTCCGGACACTGTGAGAGGGCTGTACAAGCAATGATCACACGCACGGCACAGCGGACACACCTGGAACCGCGGTGTTGGCCGTCGAATGGCGCTAGCTGCGCAGCATTTGTGCACCGCCGCCGTCAGTGTCAGCCAGTTTGCCGTGGCATACGGAGCTCCATCGCAGGCTTTAACACTGGTAGCATGCCGTGACAGCGTGGACGTGAACCGTATGTGCAGTTGACGGACTTTGAGCGAGGGCGTATAGTGGGCATGCGGGAGGCCGGGTGGACGTACCGCCGAATTGCTCAACACGTGGGGCGTGAGGTCTCCACAGTACATCGATGTTGTCGCCAGTGGTCGGCGGAAGGTGCACGTGCCCGTCGACCTGGGGCCGGACCGCAGCGACGCACAGATGCACGCCAAGACCGTAGGATCCTACGCAGTGCCGTAGGGGACCGCACCGCCACTTCCCAGCAAATTAGGGACACTGTTGCTCCTGGGGTATCGGCGAGGACCATTCGCAACCGTCTCCATGAAGCTGGGCTATGGTCCCGCACACCGTTAGGCCGTCTTCCGCTCACGCCCCAACATCGTGCAGCCCGCCTCCAGTAGTGACGCGACAGGCGTGACTGGAGGGACGAATGGAGACGTGTCGTCTTCAGCGATGAGAGTCGCTTCTGCCTTGGTGCCAATGATGGTCGTATGCGTGTTTGGCGCCGTGCAGGTGAGCGCCACAATCAGGACTGCATACGACCGAGGCACACAGGGCCAACACCCGGCATCATGGTGTGGGGAGCGATCTCCTACACTGGCCGTACACCTCTGGTGATTGTCGAGGGGACACTGAATAGTGCACGGTACATCCAAACCGTCATCGAACCCATCGTTCTACCATACCTTGACCGGCAAGGGAACTTGCTGTTCCAACAGGACAATGCACGTCCGCATGTATCCCGTGCCACCCAACGTGCTCTAGAAGGTGTAAGTCAACTACCCTGGCCAGCAAGATCTCCGGATCTGTCCCCCATTGAGCATGTTTGGGACTGGTTGAAGCGTCGTCTCACGCTGTCTGCACGTCCAGCACGAACGCTGGTCCAACTGAGGCGCCAGGTGGAAATGGCATGGCAAGCCGTTCCACAGGACTACATCCAGCATCTCTACGATCGTCTCCATGGGAGAATAGCAGCCTGCATTGCTGCGAAAGGTGGATATACACTGTACTAGTGCCGACATTGTGCATGCTCTGTTGCCTGTGTCTATATGCCTGTGGTTCTGTCAGTGTTATCATGTGATGTATCTGCCCCCGGGAATGTGTCAATAAAGTTTCCCCTTCCTGGGACAATGAATTCACGGTGTTCTTATTTCAATTTCCAGGAGTGTAGTTCTGGCAATACCGGCCATGACCTTCTCCTTCTACGCGGATGCACATATATTACCCGAAATCTTACGGGACTTGGTAAGAATGTCTTCCACGGGTAATGAGTGTGTTGGTATGGGACATGACTAATGTAGTGACTGGACGTACAAGGTGAGTATGTGGGTCTGGCGGGAGGCGTTGCGCAAGATAGTCTCTGCAGTCGCACTATCCTCTGTGCCCTCGGTGGCTCAGATGGATGCCGACACGGTAGCTCAGCGTGTCCGGTCAGAGCTGATTGGCCTCTGTAATAAAAAACTGAGTGGAAGGATCAACAAAACGAACTTGAACTGGTCATGTGACGTCCGCAATGACCAAACAAAACGATCAACAACGAACAACAACGAACAAAATGAAAAAAAAAAATAGAGCGTCTGCCATGTAAGCAGGAGATTCCGGGTTCGAGTCCCGGTCAGGGCACACATGTTCACCTTCACTCTTTGATATATTAACACCCGTCAGCAGCAGTTCGTTGAGAATACATTGATTTGTACTTACGGTGATTTTCGCTTGATTCCTCGCTTACATGGGAAAATGCCGTCTGCTAGCATGTCATTGCTTTTCTGCATTAGACACTGACGATTTTGGTCTAATATTTAGTTGTTCTGCAGCACTATGCATTTCTTATGTTTGTCACAACACACTTTTATGCACACCACTGTATTCAGTTTGCTGTCGTACTTGTAAGTATGTGTTGTGTTTTGTGTTTTGTAGTGTTGCCCATATATCCTTTCCAATACTTTGTCTTTGACCTACCACCTTTTTATTTGAAACTTCCTGACAGATTAAAACTGTGTGCCCGACCGAGACTCGAACTCGGGACCTTTGCCTTTCGCGGGCAAGTGCTCTACCAACTGAGCTACCGAAGCACGACTCACGTCCGGTACTCACAGCTTTACTTCTGCCAGTATCCGTCTCCTACTATACGGATACTGGCAGAAGTAAAGCTGTGAGTACCGGACGTGAGTCGTGCTTCGGTAGCTCAGTTGGTAGAGCACTTGCCCGCGAAAGGCAAAGGTCCCGAGTTCAAGTCTCGGTCGGACACACAGTTTTAATCTGTCAGGAAGTTTCATATCAGCGCACACTCCGCTGCAGAGTGAAAATCTCATTCTGGGGACCTTTTTATTTATTTATTATTGTACGTGTGTAATTCTATTTAGTTATGTTTCTGTGTATTTAAATAATACGTAAGAGTAGGGAAGGAATAGTGATGGAGGAATTTTTATTCAGTATAGGGGAGGGCAAAACCATGATGAATAGATATAAGTGTAGAGCAGTGTGATGGAGCGTGAGTTACAGGAGAATGTGTGGGGCAAGATTTGAAATGAAAATCTGAGTAGGGGGTGTGGGGTTGTAGGAGAGGGAGTGAAGGATGAGAAAGGCTCTTCTCAATAAAATAACTAATGAAATTACATGGAAAAGAGAAGAGCCTCTTCCATACTTCATCCCCTCCGACTCTGCCCCAACTCCGCCACCCCCACCCCCCCCTCAACTCAGTATTTCGTTTCAGTTCTCGCCCTACACCTTCTCCTGTAACTCACACTCCATCACACTGCTATACACTTATGTCCATTCATCATGGTTTCTTCCTCCCCTATACTGAAAAAATATGCCTCCATCACTATTCCTCCCCTACTCTGACGCAGTATTTAAATGCATAAAACGTAATTCAATAGAATTACACACGTACAACAATAAATAAATAAAAAAGGTTGCAAATCAAAGACAAAGTTGTAGAAAGATTACTTGTGAAAAAACATAATAAATGCGTAGTGCTGCTGAACAACTAAATATTAGACCAAAATTGTCAGTGTTTAACTCAGGAAAGCAATTATATGCTATCAGACGGCATTTCCCGATGTAAGCGAGAAATCAAGCGAAAACCATCGTAAGTACAAATCAACATATTCTTAAAGAACTGTTTTTCGATGTAAAATCAAATCAAAATGTAATAATTTAATTACAGACCACTGATGATGCTTTACGTCAATAAAGCGAACCGTGTCTGGTGCAAAAAAATCAAGCAGTTTTGTAGTTGCAATGTCAGAACAAAAATACCCTCAAGAAATGTCTATTTTGGAGATTGAATGTACCTTCACGGGTGACGCTAGATTAGTCAGTCCATATCAGGTTACGGTTATTTATAAGATGTTCATTATCTTCCACTTAGTGGAAAAGCATTCACAAAATTTAAATGTGGTCTTCTGGCCGCTGGTGTTGAGTTAACGTGTAACGATATGGGTGCAGTTCTTCACAGTGCAACACTTCAACATCCAGTATTTGAGAAATCTGGAACTGCCTTGCAGTATCACGAGTACTTCGCGAGGTGATTGGTGAACGGTTTCAAGAATCGCATCCTCTGTTTGTGGAGTATGTCTAGTCCTTGGAGGACCTCTGTTCATCATTTGTGGACGAAAAGTACCTGTTTCCCGAAGGCGTTGTTCCAGGCGACGAAAAACATTGTTGTGGGGATGGCGCCTTTGAGGGTGCCGTGCAGCATACACACGAACAGGAGCAGCATCTTCGTTATCGGATGCACCCAGCACCAAAAGCATACCGACGTATTCATCGTTCGTGTACTCAATCGAGAAGCCGCCCTATACGAACTTGACAGGACCAGTTATTGTTGTGCAATGCGACGTTACTAGACGGATGCATGCAGTTTAACGGATGCCATTGTAATGTGATAGGCTATTGTCATGTGACAACATGATGTTCTGCTTGTAAACGACAAGGGTTAGGGAACGGGTGTCAACAATAAAAAATAAACCTTACGACGATTCAAACCATAGCTGTAAAAATTAAAAAAAAAAAAAAAGAGCTTGACGAAGATTCGAACCATAGTTCTATGGTGGATGTGAGTTTGATATTCGAGTGAGCTAGGACAACTGGTACGGTGATGGAGGTTGATACGTTTGTAAGGGCTGCACGATGTCATAGTGTTCCCTGCTCCTTGTTTTCATACATGTCTTCAAAATGTACCAATCTGATTTTGCTAGGTAAACTTTTGTCTTGAATGTGGACGAGAAATCACATGTCGGCGTAAAAATGGTGTAGTTTTTCTTCACCCTGCATACACTATCTGATGAAAAATATCCTAACACCCCTACGTAGCGATGAACTAAGCACTAGATGTCAGAAGAGATGTACCCACCAATATAAAAAGAGGAGAGGAGACGAGATACTGGCAGAAGTAAAGCTGTGAGTACTGGGCGTGAGTCGTGCTTCGGTAGCCAGATGGTAGAGCACATGCCCGCGAAAGGCAAAGGTCCCGAGTTCCGAGTCTCGGTCTGGCACACAGTTTTAATCTGCCAGGAAGTTTCAGGAATATTGTATTTTGTTAAAGAAGCAGCAACAGCACACTAGGTAGGTCGAGAGACCTAAGTGACTACGAACATGGATTAGTGACTGAATATCAGCTGAGCAACAAATCCATCAGGGATTTTTCAAAATATCTGAAGCTACCCACATTCGCCTGGTGGCGATGTGATTGTGGAGTGCAAACGCGAAGGAACAATCACAGCTAAACCGAGACCACGCATACCTCACGTACCGACGGACAGGGACCGTCCTGTGTGGCATAAGGCCTTTGTAAAAAGGCTCGCATGACATCAGCTGAAGGAATCCCTCGTGAGTTCCAAAATGCTAGCAGCGGTCCAGCCAGCAGCACATTGACTGGGTGTACTGTGCGTCAAGGCTTGGAAGAACGAGGTACTACGGACGAGTAGCTCCTCATAAGCATTTTTCTGGTCAGTGCTCAGCGACACTTGAGGTCGTATAAAGAGTGAAGACACTAGACTGTGGATGACTGAAGACGAGTGTTTTGCAGTAATCTGTGCAACCCGACGGAAGGGTTTCGTTTTGACGAATGCGTGCAGAACGTTACCTACCGTAACCAGTGGCGGACACACAAAACCTCAAGGAGGGGGCGCTAAAGATACCTTAAGCTACCTTTACTTTTACCGTAATAAAAAATAATCAAGTCACATGCAAAGTTTAAGAAAGTTTTATTTCAGCTGACTATACACATATACAAGACAATGCCATCTTATCATATAAAAGAGTTACAGTTGTGGATCTCTTCGTTAAATGATGAATTCTATGCACATACTCTTCCTGGCAAATTGGTTAATTATATCGTCAATATGACAATGTCAGGGTGAGTGTCCAACAGAGCTAAGCCATTAAGTCGATCCTCCTCCATTGTCGACCTCGGCCATGACTTTGTACGTCGCAATGTTGAGAAACTTCTTTCTACTGTAGCAATAGATGTAGGTGGAAAGTAAATACGAGGGTTGGAACTTTAATAGTGGCAACTATTTATTTACAGCCCGTACAAAATAGATACGTGTTTCAAAGTTTTACTGACCTTCAAAGTAGTCAGCAGCATTGTGTATAACACGTAGCCAGCGACGTGGAAGTCGTAGGATACTCTTAGCAGTGCCTGTTGTGTTGACAGTTCGAGCGGCGCGGTCTATTTCCCGACGAATTTGTAGCAGTTCTGAAGCGAATGCCCTGAAGTGTTTCCTTCAGTTTAGAAATCGAATTGAACTCTCGAGGGCTTAAGTCAGGGGAGTGCCGTAGGTGGTATAGCACTTAGCAGCCCCATCAGTCAAACAAATCAGTAACAGCTTGCACTGTACATGCTTGAGCATTGTCCTGCAAAATGATGGCCAGGTCCTGCAGAAAGTGTTATCACTTCTGTCTCTAGGCTGGTCGTAGGTTGTATTCCAAAAATGCATTCTCTATTTCGAAACTAATATTCGTCCTCAAAAAGAATTTACTTTAGAAGAAATGCCACGCATCTTCTCTTCTAACAATGAATTAAGGATGTTTCCGCCTTGTTGGAAGCACACAAATTATTGTTTCGTTTCATCACCCAAACATGTTTCTCACAGTTGTGGAATCCTTAGCTGGCTTCTTCTTTTATATTTCTATCATTTTACATTGTGTGCTGCGCATCGGAGACTTTTTTTGTTGTTGCGGTGAAACGAGTGTCCAAGCAACGACAGCATTGCAAGACGCAGTATTTACAAACGAGTGGGGGAAAACACTCAGCTCCACTACACAAAAATACTTTTTCTACGAAAAAACAAACTTGTCACAGCTGAAGACTAGCCAAATACTACAATGATGACATGGTGTACTAATTTAGACCTATGGTTTTTTCTGGTTGCTCACCACAGGACACACAAAATGTAAAAGAAAAGAAAAAAACCTGCTGAGGATGCCACAACTGTAGTGAAACATGTTTGGGTTATAAAACAATAACTTGTAAAACGGCAGACTCATTCTCGATTCATTATTATTTTTCTGCAAGCATGAGAACTGATCTCAATACTCCAACATTATAGTTTCTTCTCTTCTACCCTCTGTTCACCCATAACGACGGTTTACGTCTTTCCGTGTTGCTCGCTCCCACTGCATATAACACAGCAGCCACGGGGAAAGCCAGAATTGCAGCTTTCCTTTTAGCTCTCGCGATAGTGATAGTTATAGTTCGCTGTGTGTGTGTGTGTGTGTGTGTGTGTGTGTGTGTGTGTGTGTGTGTGTGTGTGTGTGTGTGTGTGTGTGTGTGTGCGCGCAGTACTGACATAACCTTTGTGGAGCATCTGACCACACGCAACCTTATCCATTCGCTTTAGCGTATACTTAATGAACTTTTAAATGGGCGCTAAATTTTCAAACTGCTAGCCAGTGCGCATGCGCTGCCCACGGTTTCAAAATTCCCTGGCGAAACTATTCAGTCTCGGGGTATTTCAATTTTCACGATATGAAACACGACATGGAGTGGTGAAGTAAGAGAATACGTGGTTTTTGAATAGGTATAATATGCAAGTGTGCTTATTGGACGTTAATGATAGTGCAAGAACAAAGTAAGACGCAGTGCTGCATTTGATCCATTTGTTTACAAGTATGTCTCTTGTTTACCTACTGCTTCGCGCGCACACATACTCGTGTGCCATATACCTGCTTGCCTTCTTTTTCCTGGCCTTATCACGCGCCTTCACAGGATGACATGTTAATTTTGGTATTTGGAAATGGTAGTGCTAGAAGGTGCCGGATGCCCTGCGCCACCCCTTCTCCTCCAGGGCGGATCTGCCTGCGTCTGTGTCTAGTATTATCGCATGTGAAATTGTGAGAACGTTTCCTAAATGCTTGCGAACCATGTAATGGGTGGGACGTGGGTACCAGGCCGGTATTCACCTAGTAGGATGTGAGAAACCGCCTAAAAACAAGATACAGTCTAGCTGGCACATGTGCCCTCGTCGCTAATCCGTCGGGAGGATTCGATGCACGCGGGACGCGCTACTCCGAATCCCACAAGAGGCGAGCTAATTTGCCCAACTATCCGGACGAGTTCTTATGTATAAAATTCACACCCTAAATGAATGTTACATATATTTAATATATTTCAGAGATAATTATTTGTGCGCACATTTCAGCCGCATCTCTAGCAAGTTTCGACCTGCAGTTTCATCGGACTTCTGAGAAGATGTACAATTCTGCCAGCAGCTGTCTTTCTCATCGAAAAAACGGACTGTCGGTGGTAACTGTCTTATTCTCCGCTGTTTTCCACCATGCAGCTCTAGAGAAGGCGGTAAATGAGTCTGTGGTTCTGAGTCACGTGGCATGATTGTTGCCCCCGAAACACATTGTAGTTAATGCCCTGAACAACGTAAATAAGAGACAGAATGTGCTTCGTTCTTTTAAAGTATTCCAAATCAATTAATCACTGGAAAGAAATAGCCATAGGATGTTTGCAGATGTTTTTACTTGTCATCCCTTTTCATCGTTACCCCCATCCCATGCATTAGTTGGGGATTTATTACTCACACGGTGTCCGCACCGGTATCTGAGTGTTCAGCGCGACAGACTGTCAATCCAAAGGGCCCGGGTTCGATTCCCGGCTGGGTCGGAGATTTTCTCCACTCAGGGACTGGGTGTTGTGTTGTTTTAATCATCATCATTTCATCCCCATCGACGCGCAAGTCGCCGAAGTGGCGTCAAATCGAAAGACTTGCACCAGGCGAACGGTCTACCCGACGGGAGGCCCTCGTCACACGACATTTCATTTCATTTCATTTCATTCACACGGTGTCTATAATGAGTGATGTACAAACCAAATATCGTTGAAATTGCTACCGGCGTCCTTGAGTTACGCTTTACAGCCCAAACTCTCAGGTGTAGAGGTTTCACAGGTGTCTTACTGACACAGTAAATTTTTTACACACAGCAAGTGATGTGTGTACCAGTTTTGGCAGAAATTCCTTCAGGCGTTACAGACATTTTTGATAGATCAATGTGTCCCCTTCCCTCCCCATCACTCCATGCAATTATAAGGCGAAACGACATCGTGACTGTCATCAATGAGTCTAGCAAACCTGAAAACTGAAAACGTTCGTTGTCGAATACTTTTACATGTCACGTTTTCTCACCTCCGCCACCACACCTTGCAGTGTTTAGGGTGTGGAAACGGACAGACAAGACGAACAAACAAACAAGAATTCATTTTTACATATTAAATAATAAGACAATTAATGAAGATCCCTTTCTGCATTGCGGATGTTCTGTAGATGCTCTTAGGTCAATGTGAAGTCATCGCCGAGAGACTGACTATCCAAAGAATATAACGGGGAACAATCGGTGGGAAGAGAAAATTTAATACGTGCGATGCTAAAAGCTTGATGTCCGAAAGTTGGAGATGATAAACTTGCCAGTCCACCATAAAGTGATTTGCGGAGTGCGGATGTAGATGGCCGGGCAGTGTCGCCAGCAGCGACGGCCTGGAACTGGAAGTCAGCCCGGACCTGGAGATGCGCATTGTTACTGGCGACCCCGTAATTAGCTCTGCGGAGGCGCTGGCGAGCAATTAGAAGGCTGCCCGGGGAGCCGGCAGCGGGTTGCTCTGTTCTTCCGTTCAGTTCAGACCCCCGCCCCACATCCGCCTCCCCCAACCCCGAATCTCGAGAGGCTATTCCGTCCGCTATAGGGCTGGGCCCAGCAAAACCCCGGAGGCAATATCCAGTCATCTCGACTGGCGCCCTCTCACGAGCGGAGGAGCATCCGCCAGACCCTGGCAACAGGACCCCTCTGAGGACTGCAGCTACTCTGAATTCCACTACTAACCCCTCCATCTCTGCATGTCGATTATATCCGGTATCTTCAATAAACTAGTGTCACTTTTATTGATTTACAGCATCTGATGTCATTCGAGTCGACTGCTGGTGGTGCTACGATAGTGGAACACTAGAAATGCGTGTAGCCTATTTACTTGTCCAAATGTCATCCTTACGAGTGAATTAAACTGCAAAGAGAAAGATTGTAGTTTGGCGGCCAGTGCGAAAGAAAAACAGCAATAGCCCGGAGAGAAAGTGCTTCATAGTCCCTCGGGTACCCAAGGCCTCATCCCGCGTATCGTTTACCTAATATCATTCCATCACTGCAGTACCAGATTTGATACGCCCAGGAATTTGCTTGTAACTATACATAAGTTAAACCTTTGTCATCTCCTTCTCCATTCCCACCACAGACTCTCTAACATTCGTCTTCTCGAAAACTACTCTGCACTCAAGAATGGATTGAAGCTTTTCGTCGGGTAATACCAGCGCAGTTTCCCATTTGGCCTACTCCAGCTGATTTCCTTCTGTCCAAGAGGTAACTGGTATGAATGTCTAATTTTCAACGCTAATCATGCTTTTCTCAATCATAGCTGTTTATATTTCCTTCCTTTGCCTCATTCACCAACCTTGAATAGTCAACTTCTTCTCCACGTTGGATTCCTTCTGCAGTGCTGCCTTAATTTCTGTTAGTTGTCAATACTAAGATGTGACAAGATAGTAACGAAGAAACTGGTGAACTCAATGTTAAAAAGATTAATATTTTGCTTCTCCCGGCGGATAGAATATCCCATCATCTTCCAGGCGTGCATTGATGAAAACAACATTTCAACTTCCGATGTTATTGAATGGTTCAAATGGCTCTGAGCACTACGGAACTTAACATCTGAGGTCATCAGTCCTCTAGAACTTAGAGCTACTTAAACCTAAGTAACCTAAGGACATGACACACATCCATGACCGAGGCAGGACTCGAAACTGCGATCGTAGCAGTCACGTGGTTCCGGACTGGAGCGCCTAGAACCGCTCGGCCACCACGCCCGGTGATGTTATTAAATTATTGGCATTTCATTGAGCGTAGCTTATTATTACATCTTCACATTTTGCATAAAGTAACTAATACTGTGATTACAAAAAATGGCAAACAGAATACTTAAACTAACACACTTTAAACAGTCTCTATGAAAAGAGCTTTTGCACCATAGCAAGTGCATTGCACCGGCAAATAAACAGCGATTTCCACGAAATGGGAAACCCGCAATGTCGACAACGCCACTGCCACATTCAGCTTATTCAATTTACAGTTCTGATCAAATACACGTCGCGGCACAGTGCTACCTTCAAACATCGAGGACGTGAAAACCCATAGGTGAACTCTTTGGTTCTGTAGACCGGCATCTTTGGCGAGTGTTAGTGGTTGAATAAAACGCACTTGACACAACGATACGAATTTTGTTTTAATTTTTAAAATGTGTGGCACGTGTTGGAATGCCTTATGCTTCAGATTTTCTGCCGATTGCATTTCCACAGCTTCCACTTAGCATAAAACTTAAAGAACTTCACAATCTGTCTTTCAAATTCCACAGCTTGTCCAACCTCAGAACAAACAAAAACGGAGTTTTCTTGATGGATAGAATACACCATCATCTTCAGATTAAATGTTGGTGTCTGAGATGCACCGTAACAGTCGCGCGGTTCCAGACTGATGCCCCTAGCACCGCTCGGCCACGCCGGCCGGCTATCGTTCAAGAGCTCCACCACCTGCATTGTTCGTATCGCTCGCGCATTGTCATCCATAAAAATGAAGTTATGGCGTGATAAACCCCTGAAACGAGTCACGTCGTAAATGGGTAGAGTGTGAGAATAACGTTTACGGAGGAGCGCAGTTTTCAAAGATTTGGAGGTCAGTGGCCACATGCAGCATTATGTCTCCCCAAACCGTAACATCTGGACTACCGAGACGTTAATGTTTGACAGTGTTCCTGCGTGAACGAGGGTGTTCCCATCTTTCGACATATGGGGCCACGTCCAGAATTACTACTCGCACTGATGCTCTTCTCTTCCGACAAGAGCACGAGGCCCTATTCCAGATTGGTTCCGTCCCATCGCAGACAATGACTCCGAATTCTGGTTATCATAGCAACATAACGTACCGGTCGTCGCCATGCTGCTGTGGAACGTGATATTGCGTGATGTGAACTTCTTTTAATACATACACTCCTGGAAATGGAAAAAAGAACACATTGACACCGGTGTGTCAGACGCACCATACTTCCTCCGAAAACTGCGAGAGGGCTGTACAAGCAATGATCACACGCACGGCACAGCGGACACACCAGGAACCCCGGTGTTGGCCGTCGAATGGCGCTAGCTGCGCAGCATTTGTGCACCTCCGCCGTCAGTGTCAGCCAGTTTGCAGTGGCATACGGAGCTCCATCGCAGTCTTTAACACTGGTAGCATGCCGCGACAGCGTGGACGCGAACCGTATGTGCAGTTGACGGACTTTGAGCGAGGGCGTATAGTGGGCATGCGGTAGGAAGGGTGGACGTACCGCCGAATTGCTCAACACGTGGGGCGTGAGGTCTCCACAGTACATCGATGTTGTCGCCAGTGGTCGGCGGAAGGTGCACGTATCCGTCGACCTGGGACCGGACCGCAGCGACGCACGGATGCACGCCAAGACCGTAGGATCCTACGCAGTGCCGTAGGGGACCGCACCGCCACTTCCCAGCAAATTAGGGACACTGTTGCTCCTGGGGTATCGGCGAGGACCATTCGCAACCGTCTCCATGAAGCTGGGCTATGGTCCCGCACACCGTTAGGCCGTCTTCCGCTCACGCCCGAACATCGTGCAGCCCGCCTCCAGTGGTGTCGCGACAGGCGTGAATGGAGGGACGAATGGAGACGTGTCGTCTTCAGCGATGAGAGTCGCTTCTGCCTTGGTGCCAATGATGGTCGTATGAGTGTTTGGCGCCGTGCAGGTGAGCGCCACATTCAGGACTGCATATGACCGAGGCACACAGGGCCAACACCCGGCATCATGGTGTGGGGACCGATCTCCTACACTGGCCGTACACCTCTGGTGATCGTCGAGGGGACACTGAATAGTGCACGGTACATCCAAACCGTCATCGAACCCATCGTTCTACCATTCCTTGACTGGCAAGGGAACTTGCTGTTCCAACAGGACAATGCACGTCCGCATGTATCCCGTGCCACCCAACGTGCTCTAGAAGGTGTAAGTCAACTACCCTGGCCAGCAAGATCTCCGGATCTGTCCCCCATTGAGCATGTTTGGGACTGGATGAAGCGTCGTCTCACGCTGTCTGCACGTCCAGCACGATCGCTGGTCCAACTGAGGAGCCAGGTGGAAATGGCATGGCAAGCCGTTCCACAGGACTACATCCAGCATCTCTACGATCGTCTCCATGGGAGAATAGCAGCCTGCATTGCTGCGAAAGGTGGGTATACACTGTACTAGTGCCGACATTGTGCATGCTCTGTTGCCTGTGTCTATGTGCCTGTGGTTCTGTTAGTGTGATCATGTGATGTATCTGACCCCAGGAATGTGTCAATAAAGTTTCCCCTTCCTGGTACAATGAATTCACGGTGTTCTTATTTCAGTTTCCAGGAGTGTATATAGTCTCGGTAACCACAGCCATGATTAATCACGTTGAAAATAACCGTCTCAGTTGTGAAGCCCTTCCATTCTGAGACATAAGAATAAAAGGATTCAACAGCTGAAGCGGTTTTATTTCTCAGCCTGTTAAATGAGGTTGCAATGACACTTTGCTGTTGCACTTTCAAATGGTCATCAGTTACTGTAGTTGACCGTGGTGAACCAACTTCTCTCCTTCGGGCTGCAGTGCCTGGTGTTCGGAAAGCTTCCGACGCATGTAAAACAAAGCTGTGACCAGTACAGAACTTCTTGGCTACACTCGCCAGAATTCACCCTCCTTCCAGTTTCCCGATGATTCTTTCGCCTATGAAGTCATCTATGGGTTGTCCTCGGGCCCTGTTGTACTGAAGATCACCACCACACTCCAACCTAACTGTTTGCTGACCAACGATGTGGCGCAATGGTTAGCACACTGGACTCGCATTCGGGAGGACGAAGGTTCAAAACCGCGTCCGGCCATCGTGATTTAGCTCTCCGTGATTTCCCTAAATCGCTTCAGGCAAATGCCGGGATAGTCCCCTTGAAAGAACACGGGTGACTTCCTTCCTCATCCTTCGGTAATCCGATGGGACCGACCTCCTCACTGTTTGGTCCTCTCCCCCTGAATCAACCAACCAACTCCTCGCTGATTTGACACACACAATCTTTCCCCGTTGCTTCAACTGCCTCTTTTGACGATCCCATCCATTTGGCACTAGAGTCACGTTGACCTCGCCCTGGCATCATACCAGGTGACGTCCTGTCGTCTGTATACAACTGGGAGACCTCTGACAATACGCTCCTGCATTTTCATTCATTTCCAACGACTAGTCAATAAGTTCTCTTATTTTATCTATCTGGTACTTATGATTTTACGAAGCAACGTAGGTGGACTGATTCACGAGAATAGGTTGTATATTTAATGTATTACCTCTACACCAGATACGTTTTTCGGCTGTACTAACTTAGTGCTACTCGGGTGAAACCGAAGGGTTGGTAGTATTGTATGTATTTAAACAGCTTTGTAACTGAAAATATAGCTACAGGCCATTTGAAGCTTGTGACCGAAGTTACAGAACGCTGATGCGTGTGTCAATTATATGTATCTGGAATTCAATGCTTGTGTGACTGTTTGGAATTGGAGGGAAATGTGGCAGTACAAATTGTAGAGGAAACCATTGCCTGACCATAGTGAAGAGCTTAAGTGGATGTAGGATCAATAGTAATTAGGAACGAATTAACATGCAGGCTGTCTTTTAATGCGATTAAATGTTGGCTCCATGTCGTAGTAATTAAGTATCCAACGTAAACAAGTTAACAACGCATGACTATCGTGCAATTACAGCACAACTAATTAACTCCCTGGACTAATGTTACTACTACAGCTATTACTACACTACTATTACTACTACTACCACCGCTACCTAAAGGTAGGGAGAAACGTAATCCTATCAGATATTTAGTGTCATGAAATGGATAAAATTTCGAAAGGAAGAAGGAAGGAAAATTGGGTTTAATGTCCCATCAACATTGAGGTAATTTGAGACGGAGCGTAAGCTCGGATTGTGTCAAGGGTAGGGAAGGAAATCGGCCGTACTCTTACAAAGGAACTATCCCGGGATTTGTCTGAAGCGATTTTTTAGTGATATCACGGAAAGCTTATCAAATTTCATCTGACAACCGAAAGAGCATTTGGCCTATAATGTTACATAGGGCATAAAGTCACTCTACTATCTCCGATTTATGGAGGACTGTCAGTGTATCTGTTGTGAATTCAATAGATACTGAATCGAGAAGAAATATTTCAAAATATCTTATTTTTATTGTCAGTGAATGATTGCATTTGTTGTATCTCTACCAAAAATGAAGTTTAGAAACTGGTAGACAGCAAGTTATATATTCAGAGTTCAATCTGCTACATTTATGATAGAAACGAGTGGTAATTGTATTTCATTTAACCGTTAGAAGTATTTTTAGGAATAAACGGATATAGTCATTCTATAAGTCTATTATCATCTGCATTGCTACGTAAATTTGGATCTGAGGAACTGATAAATTTGAAGAAAGAAAGCAGCACAAGGCATTATTGTAATGAATTCACTACGAAGAGAAGTCTGCAACGTGTTTCAAGATGAATATCAAACATTTTAGGAAGGGGTAGTGTAGGTTAATTCGAATGAAACATTCCACATAATATATGTCAAATTTTAATTGATTACAGATATAAAGTATATAACGGGTAAAAGTGCAGATTTTCTATTATCGGCTGAGGAGGGTGTACTGAATAACATTATATCAGTATTTATGTCATTTCCAGACTAATAGTTATAGCTATTTGCAAAGCGCATGTTATTACGTTGATTAATATCTCACAATACGTGTGATAAGAGCAAGCCATTAATGCTTGCTTTACCCTGGGCAGCAGGTTAGGTGGTGATGTGTGGACGCGTGGACGCAAAACGGGTAGTGTATACCGATGGGTGCAGTTCACTTAGTTGTGCGCCGGCTGAAGTGGCCGAGCGGTTCTAGGCGCTTCAGTCTGGAACCGCGAGACCGTTACGGTCGCAGGTTCGAATCCTGCCTCGGGCATGGGTGTGTGTGATGTCCTTAGGTTAGTTAGGTTTAAATAGTTCTTAGTTCTAGGGGACTGGTGACCTCAGATGTTAAGTACCATAGTGCAAGGAGCCATTTGATTTTGAATCTCGTTGTGCAGTTACGACTATGCAGAAAATATCAAGTCTTAAAGTTTATGACGTGTGGGAAGACTGTATGACGCAGAGAAGAAACAACCAACACTCTCCAGTTATACACGTACACCCTATATAACTATTTACAGAGTTAAGTTTCTATTTCGTGTGGTTTTACTCCAGATGCTATGGCTTAATGTAATTGAATGTTTCACCTATGGTTGTACCTAAGTTTGATTAGTTGACCAATTTTTCTGCATCGTTTAAGCACAGAGCACGAATTTACAAATGGTGATATGGTATTTGTGTACGGATTTTGAAATGGAAACGCTGGAGCTGCTGTTGCCGATAGTAGACAATACGGTATACTGGGTCCTAAGCGTAGAGAACCAGATTCAAGAGTGTATTTGTGTTTCAGTAAACTACCTGAGACTGGTGCAATGTTCAACTCACATTCCACCTGAACGTGCAGGTGAATAAAATGGGTGAATCAGAAGACCCTGTATTCTAACGTGACTAGTTTCCTGAGTTACATACGAAGTAGTATGTTAGTTAACGAAAGTAATATGAAAGTGCATTCTAAGAAAATCTGAAGAGGGCAAAAACCATACCGCATAGGCGTTTAGGATATTTTAAATAAAACAATATTTCGTAAGAAAATTTAGCACATCTAAAGAATTTTCAACTGGAAAGCATTTTGAGCTCAGCGAAGAGCTTATGGAAGACGTCAGTGTGACATTGAAAACTATTACTTCGGAGATAAATCCTCAGTGGAGAACAGACGAAACAAACACCTCAAAGAGGATTACCTCAAAACATTTGACGTAAAACCACGGTGCTTTACTGGTAGCCTGAGAACAGCAACTTATTCACGAAGAACAATTATAAAACAGCTTACAACAATCCGTGGACTGTAGCAAGCACTGAAAGGACAAAGTGTCTCTGTACATGATGGAAATGTGTTCCAGACTCTGAAATTCTTGTTTACCATCCCCGAGCCAAAGACGAATTTTCTTTGGCGTGAAGTGCTGTGACACTCTTTGCCGGAATTGCTCTTTCACGACTCCGTCGCTTTATTCTCGCGAGCATCTGAAGCCACCACAAAGTTGGCTCTGATGAGGTCTCTCCCGTGTTCCTCAGCTCTAACGAGCGAGCTGCGGTCGTGCTGCGATGCAGAGGGGATGAGGCAGCTTCTGAGTTTGGAACTCAGCCGGCTTAGTGCAGAAGCGACGAATATTTTGCCACCCAGTCTTGCGTTAACTGCACAGCACAAATCATTTTGTCTCTAGCACAAGGAACTAAGAAGTGACACACTTCTTATCGCAGTTGTTTTCTGCAATACCAATGAATCAAGTTTTCTACTGTGCTAATTTCATTGTTGTTTTTTCTTTTCAATTTCCTCCCCCACACCCTTACTCTCTCTCTCTGATGTGCAATAAACTAGCAGCCTAAAACTGTCAGTGCTGGGTCATTAGCTTGTATAGTCTTGCGTCGAAAAGAAGTTCTGACGACTACAGAAGGTGATTCAGCTTCCCCCACCTGTGTGTTTTCTGGAACCCGCAACGCCTTCAAATACCACGAGCAACGTTTTCATATTCTCCCCCTCCCTAAACGCAAACTATTAGTACTAAAGAAAAAATGAATAGTATCTTTTTGTATGAAATCTAATATAGTTGAATTCTGTACTGGGATGCGTTTCCGCTAGAGGCCTTTGTTTCTGAATTATTCAAGAACAACATACAAAAGTGACCTTCAAATGCGTGTGTCTTTGATTACTCGAAAACCGTGTCCACCAGCGAAAACGTGTCCCAATACAAAATTTTACTATATTAAATTTCCTACAAAAAAGTCGGGCTACTTTTTTCTGTAGGGTTAATAATATGCTTGTCGTGAGCGAAAGAATATGAAAACCTCATACATAGTTTTGAAAGCTTTGCTGGTTGCATAAAACCCATAGGTAGCGGCAGCTGAATCGCCCTCTACAGAGAAATCAAGAGCAGTTCTGATGAAATATTCTTACATTGTTTTCTTCGCCTCCGAAAATGGTAAGTTGCGTACATTCCTATAGTTAATTTCTTCTTTTTAGACATAGTTCTTCAGAATTTACTAGCGTCCACCGAAGGAAATTTCTGAATAATATTACCTCTGTAGTATATTTCCGTTTTGGCCAACGGTCTTTACACAGTGCTAAAACCGATTCCCGTCAGGTCACCGAAGGCAGGGGCTGTTGGGCTTGGCTAGAACTTGGATCGGTCACCATCCGGGTCTGCCGAGTGCCTTTGGAAAGCGGAGTACACTCAGCCCTTTTGAGGACAATTGAGGAGTTACTCAATTGAGAAGTAGCGACACTGGTGACGAAAACTGACAATATGCCCCACCATATCCGCATCCAGTGATGCCTCAGGACTGGGGATGACACGGAGAACGACCCGTGCCGTTCGTATGACAGTCAGTACTCTTATAGGCACTGCCATATGTTCTCACAAGAAGAGAATAGAAGCTTTCAAAATGCGGTGGTACAGAAGAATGCTGAAGATTAGATGGGTAGATCACATAACTAATGAGGAGGTATTGAATAAAATAGGAGAGAATAGAAATTTGTGGCACAACGTGAGTAGGAGAAGTGATCGGTTGGCGGAGCATATTCTGAGGCATCAAGGGATCACCGATTTAGTAATGGAGGGCCGCGTGGAGGGTAAAAATAGTAGAGGGAGACCAAGAGATGAATAGGTTCAGAAGGATGTAGGTTACAGTAGGTACTGGTAGATGAAGATTGCACAGGATAGGGTAGCATGGAGAGCTGCACCAAACCCGTCTCATGACTGAAGATCACATCAACAATTTAAAAATGAAAACGATCAGGGCTACCTCTATTACTGACTGAATTATTAATATGAGAGATTTATTTTTTTTAAACTGATAACAGGTTCCTGAATTCCAGACATTATTACACACACATGTCGCTAACAGGAATTAAGATCTTTTTTATCTTTTGGTCCTGGCTTTGCTGTAAGAACGAATTCGAATCTAATTGTGAGAGCTGAACTACATGAAGCAACCAGATCGTTAATGCTAGAAGCAGTGCAGCGTTTTACGAGATACATTAAGAAAATAAAAATTTTAAAAAAAGTCATGAACCGTAGGCATCGATGCTGTATTTCATCCTAAGACGGAACTTCATCCTGTTGGCCAGAGTCCAACGTTTTACACAAGATCGTTCACGCCGACGCGTTTTACCTTAGGCCAATAGTACCTCCGTACATGCAAGTTAGGAATTGCAAGTAATCGTGCACTGCACTGCACTGCCAATCGGGCAGAGAGTTTTGAATTTATCTGATAAAAGTAGTTACAGAAACATAATATCAATGGTTCAAATGGCTCTGAGTACTATGGGACTTAACTTCTGAGGTCATCAGTTCTCTAGAACTTACAACAACTTAAACCTAACTAACCTAAGGACCACACACCCATCCATGACCGAGACACCCTGGCCGGCAAAACATAATATCCTTCTTTTTCGTCTGTGTGAAGTTTGAAGCAATATCCAATTTGTTTCGTACTTTGCAAGAAACCAGAATGTTGCACGTTAACAGAAATAAAGACGATTAGTTTGCCTCATTTATTTGATAAAAACAAGAGTTTTCACCACCAGGTAACTGCCATGTCCCAAACCTACGAAATCAGGTATGAGAAACATGAACAGATAATGTCATCTGTAGGATGAGGAAACCGCGGCGAGATTCGTTGCATTGTGTAATTGACTCGTAATGTCTTCGACGCAGCAAACGGTAATTTAATGGAAAATTTAACGCTGGTGCGGTAGGCGGAAAGTAATGAAACGCAAGATCAAGATTCTCAGCTCCATTATTCCGCCATTCGTTTCGCGATGCTAATGAACATTTAAACTAATTAAAAAACTCAGATCTCACAATACAAAGCCATTAAATGAAGCAGTCGCGAAAATTAAAAAAGTCCGAGTTGAGGAGGAACTCCACTCACAAATTACTTGTATTATTCACCGGGTGGAAGAGTCTCGGTTAACTTCGCCGTTAGTTGTTTTCGCGGACTGCTGAAGTACGCGGAAAGAACTGGCTCTTACGTGCGCGCTGGAATTACCGCGCTGCATCTGGCGGCGCGACTTTCCAGTGAACAAGAAGCATCAAAGGAATCTGAATTCGTGATTAAAAGAAAGTAAATGATACTTTGAAGTTTCTGGGAATAAGTAAAGACGCAGACTAATACGAAGCGTCGATCAGTTCGATGTAATTTGCTCCTAGCACCAACAGGCCGCCAAATTGTTTCCAAACTCAATTAAAAATTAAGTTTGACAAAATTCTGTAACTGGTGGGGTGGGGGCAGGAGCAATGAATGAGACACAGTTTTGGTGTAATGAATTCCTGTTTTATGTGGCATACTTTAAACGGTTATACACTCCTGGAAATGGAAAAAAGAACACATTGACACCGGTGTGTCAGACCCACCATACTTGCTCCGGACACTGCGAGAGGGCTGTACAAGCAATGATCACACGCACGGCACAGCGGACACACCAGGAACCGCGGTGTTTGCCGTCGAATGGCGCTAGCTGCGCAGCATTTGTGCACCGCCGCCGTCAGTGTCAGCCAGTTTGCCGTGGCATACGGAGCTCCATCGTAGTCTGTAACACTGGTAGCATGCCGCGACAGCGTGGACGTCAACCGTATGTGCAGTTGACGGACTTTAAGCGAGGGCGTATAGCGGGCATGCGGGAGGCCGGGTGGACGTACCGCCAAATTGCTCAACACGTGGGGCGTGAGGTCTCCACAGTACATCGATGTTGTCGCCAGTGGTCGGCGGAAGGTGCACGTGCCCGTCGACCTGGGACCGGACCGCAGCGACGCACGGATGCACGCCAAGACCGTAGGATCCTACGCAGTGCCGTAGGGGACCGCACCGCAACTTCCCAGCAAATTAGGGACACTGTTGCTCCTGGGGTATCGGCGAGCACCATTCGCAACCGTCTCCATGAAGCTTGGCTACGGTCCCGCACACCGTTAGGCCGTCTTCCGCTCACGCCCCAACATCGTGCAGCCCGCCTCCAGTGGTGTCGCGACAGGCGTGAATGGAGGGACGATTGGAGACGTGTCGTCTTCACCGATGAGAGTCGCTTCTGCCTTGGCGCCAATGATGGTCGTATGGGTGTTTGGCGCCGTGCAGGTGAGCGCCACAATCAGGACTGCATACGACCGAGGCACACAGGGCCAACACCCGGCATCATGGTGTGGGGAGCGATCTCCTACACTGGCCGTACACCTCTGGTGATCGTCGAGGGGACACTGAATAGTGCCCGGTACATCCAAACCGTCATCGAACCCATCGTTCTACCATTCCTAGACCGGCAAGGGAACTTGCTGTTCCAACAGGACAATGCACGTCCGCATGTATCCCGTGCCACCCAACGTGCTCTAGAAGGTGTAAGTCAACTACCCTGGCCAGCAACATCTCCGGATATGTTCCCCATTGAGCATGTTTGGGACTGGATGAAGCGTTGTCTCACGCGGTCTGCACGTCCAGCACGAATGCTGGTCCAACTGAGGAGCCAGGTGGAAATGGCATGGCAAGCCGTTCCACAGGACTACATCCAGCATCTCTACGATCGTCTCCATGGGAGAATAGCAGCCTGCATTGCTGCGAAAGGTGGATATAGACTGTACTAGTGCCGACATTGTGCATGCTCTGTTGCCTGTGTCTATGTGCCTGTGGTTCTGTCAGTGTGATCATGTGATGTATCTGACCCCAGGAATGTGTCAATAAAGTTACCTCTTCCTGGGGACAATGAATTCACGGTGTTCTTATTTCAATTTCCAGGAGTGTACGTTGCAGCGTATTTCCGGCACATGGTTCAAATGGCTCTGAGCACTAGGGGACTTAACATCTGTGGTCCTCAGTCCCCTAGAACTTAGAACTACTTAAACCTAACTAACCTAAGGACATCACACACATCCATGCCCGAGGCAGGATTCAAACCTGCTACCGTAGCGGTCGCTCGGTTCCAGACTGAAGCGCCTAGAACCGCTCGGCCACTCGGGCCGGTTCCGGCACATAAGCGGTACCCTAGGAGCAGGGTTTAATAAATGACATGAACCTTAGCAGTCGTAATTGAGTTGATATGCAGGTAACCGGTAAGTCTGTAGCGAGTAGGCCCTCACACCGATTTTTAGAGAAGGCGTCTTTTTCAGTGTCAAGAAAGCTCAATATGCAGTCGAAACATGTTTTTGAATTCAAGCACGGCGAGTTATTGCTTCGGTGTATGCCCAGTTTCAACTGCCCTGTTAGTAGCCTCCTGTTCCTTGTGGGTTGCTCCTAGTATTTTAACACGTGTTGGTATAAGCTGACCCTGAAATACAATATTCGTGCTGTGGAACAAAAGCTCTCTCCAAAGTTGTCAAAATAATTACGCTCCAGAACCTTGTACTGCCCACTTTAGGCTATCACCAGTACCTCCCCCTCTCCCCCTTCCTCGGTCTCCCCCGCTCCGTCCAAACATAAGCTCCGATTCTTTAAAGAGACTAATTCCCAAGCATAAATCAGCTTTGAACATCTGATTACTTTACAAATGAGTTAAGGTGTTTTTCACACATCTCATTGTTTACGATGTCATATCTGCTAAGCTATGCGTCGTAAAAGGTTATAATTTTGCGAGTACGTTTAGATGTGGATACCGTCTGCAAAATGTCATAAATTAAAGCATCATGTTTGAAGCTATGTTTTACTGCATGAATAGCAAAAATCTAGTAAGTGACACACTTTCTTTCCCTTCATTACTTTGTGAGGGTTATCAGCGAGGACAAATGTTGTTAACATTTAAAATTAGGTGCAACTTACAAAGTTCTCTTATTCTAAGATACTGGATTCATATAGTCTCAAGTCTTTGCTCACCATTACACTGCCTCAAGACGTATAAACAGTTTCTAACTACAGACTTATTGTGTTAAAAGCTTGAGGTATGACTATCCCTCTAAATGAGTAAATTATGACAGCAGTTAATTTTTTAAATTCGGTCATTAACTACACCGAGCGATTCAGCTGTCTGTGCGTAAAGGTTTTATGCGTCCCTCAGTGTCTTCAAAAACCACATGCGAAATTTTCATATTCTGTTGCTCGCTACATGCAGACTAATAGACCTACAGAAAAAATGGACAGGTTCTTTTTGTAGTTATATTTTGTACTGGAATACGTTCTCTCTGGAGCACTCCTGAAGCACTGAGCTCACCGTGTCTTATGTAAGGTACTACCGTATCGAAATTGTATGATCCCAATAATTCTTCACATTGAGAGCTGTCTGGTTACATGAAATAAGAAGAAGCGGTTATCAAACGTTATTTGCTCTACCACCTCTCCAGTAAGAATAGCCTCTGCTGTCTGCCCTCAAATATAGCATGCACATATCGGATTCAAATGGCTCTGAGCAGTATGGGACTTAACAGACGAGGTCATCAGTCCCCTAGAACTTAAAACTACTTAAACTCAACTAACCTAAGGACATCACACACATCCATGCCCGAGGCAGGATTCGAACCAGCGACCGTAGCAGTCGCGCGGGTCCGGACTGAAGCCCCTAGAACCGCTCGGTCACCGCGGCCGGCTCACGTATTATGAACACTTACAATAGTGTGTACTTGCTTTCTGTATTACTTTCAGCCCCATTCTCCATTACTGCAAGTGTGTTTCTAGCACATCAGAGAAGATAAGCATTTTCCAAATGAGACCTACATTGGAAGTATATGCTGTCTATGGATGCATGAAAACGTACTTACGTTTTACGTTATTGCCTCCCCCCCCCCCCCGGTTGTTTCATCTTCCTTTCCCCAGTTTTTATCTACTTTATTATTTCCTTCTTGTGCTTGAATTTTACTCACGGAATGAATTCATTATGACGTAAATCGCCACTGGAGTCTCAGATATTGCCATAAACTCTCATGTAAAATTGCGCTTGCTTTGAAAAGTGTAAGGTGCTGGATACGACGTAAGAGAGCGCTGGCAGATCCCATTTAGCTCATACAAATAGTGAAAAAATTGAAGGAAAAGAATGAAATGTGAGATCCTCTAAACATTTTTTACCCATGAAAGGCATGCAGGGGTGAGAAGTATTTATGATGACGGATCCTAGAATTATAAATACAATTCATTTCTGTCAGATGAAACGCTTTTGCGCTGGGTTAATCGACAAGTATACGAAATATCCCTGTAAGGCCCGCTAATTTTTCGAAGAAGCAAATCCATCCAAGCAGTTTGTAGTAATCTGGGAGTAGCAAACCAATACTATTCTGCTGGTATGTAATAAAATGACGCCCCATTTAATCAAGTGAGATACATTTGAAACGAATTTTATAGACGTACAATGCTAACCACGTTACGAAGGAGTCTTTAACCTTTCGAAATAATTTCTTGTAAGAGACGCATTCCCATTTGCATCCTAATAACATATTTTAGTTTTAAGAAAGTGATAAGTTTGCGTGAATTATCAGTTTCGCTTTTTTAGTGTTCTGTAAAAGTAACTTGGGAGTCACATCTGACAGCACCGCAGGCAGGAGTTGGAGGCAGCAGCTGTGTTTGGTGTGTAGAAGAAAAAACTGCGACGAGCAGACACACTGACACGGCTAACTTCAACGTCGGGAACGGTCTCGATTCTGGCTGCAGCGTGGAACGGGGTGCGTCCTGACCAGTGACGTCACGCGGCCACCCTAGCCCGCTGGGGCGCTGCTGTGAATAAATTACGCACGACGTTGCCGGAGCATCTCCACCATCCGAAAAATTCTACTGACTCCCGGTTCCCTACCATTCCACAGCAGAAAACTCTATCCCAGTCTTACACTGCTGGCCATTAAAAATGCTGCACTACGAAGATGACGTGCTACAGACGCGAAATTTAACCGACAGGAAGAAGATGCTGTGATATGCAAATGATTAGCTATTCAGAGCATTCACACAAGGTTGGCGCCGGTGGCGACACCTACAACCTGCTGACAAGAGGAAAGTTTCCAATCGATTTCTCATACACAAACATCAGTTGACCGGCGTTGCCTGGTGAAACGATGTTGTCATGCCTCGTGTAAGAAGGAGAAATGCGTACCATCGCCTTTCAGACTTTGATAAAGGTCGGGTTATAGCCTATTTCGATTACGGTTTATCGTATCGCTACATTGCTGCTCATGTTGGTCGAGATCAAAAAAATGGCTCTGAGCACTATGGGACTTAACTTCTGAGGTTATCAGTCCCCTAGAACTTAGAACTACTTAAACCTAACTAACCTAAGGACATCATACACATCCATGCCCGAGGCAGGATTCGAACCTGCGCCGTAGCGGTCGCGCGGGTCCAGACTGAAGCGCCTAGAACCGCTCGGCCACCAACGGCCGGCTACACTTATAAAACCAGAATTATCCTCTACTTTGTTTTATTTGAATTATCATTTGAATTCTGCTTTGCAGGAAGTGCGATTGTACCCGCTGTCCCTTCTGGGGTAACTGAAATGTGAATGTTGTTGTTGTTGTTGTTGTTGTTGCTGCTGTTGCTGCTGCTGCTGCTGCTGCTGCTGCTATCTTCAGTCGGAAGAGCATCTCCCCCCTCGCTAGCCTAAGCTACGAAAGTATCTTTATTTGCATAAAAACTGCAACTTACATACATCCGAACTTCCTTAATACTATCAAAGCTTCGTTCTTTTGTACAATTTTTACCTGTCACATTTCCCTAAATTGCCAAAATTGAAGCCTCCTTGATCGATCAAAATGTCCCCTGACTACTATACCATTCTGCGAAAATCGTACAGCAATAGCGTTTTCCATTTCCGCGATATTTGCGGTGCAAGTTTAGACTATTCACGCCGTATGTATTAATTAGATTATGCATGTAACAGTAACCGCTTTTATGTGAATTAATGTTTATTATTGCTAATCGTAAAATGGTATCTTTTCATCCATTATTGTGTCTGCAACCAGTTTTTGGTATGAAAACAATAAAAAATGACTTACTGAACTCAGTCTTTTCATTTTCACTCATATTCTCGTCAAACGTCTCCTGTTTACATCACTATCACTGTATTCTTCACAAGAAACACCCCAGATTACTTTTCGACGTTCAAATTCAGGAACAAATTTATAGGTATCGAAAGCCATCGTGACTTTTGTTTTGGTATGCAGACAAGGTCTGGGTGCTTCTACGAGTGCGCGGAGACTGAAGGCAGCAACATACGAGAGGCTCAAATGGTTCTGAGTACTATGAGGCTCCTTAGGTCATCAGAGCCCTAGAACTCAGAACTATTTAAACCTAACTAACCTAAGGACATCACACACATCCATGCCCGAGGCAGGATTCGAACCTGCGACCGTGCGGTCGCGCGAGTCCAGACTGAAGCACCTAGAACCGCTCTGCCACCCCGGCCGGCTCATACGAGGGGAATTCGGAAAGTAAGATCCGATCTGGCGCGGAATGGAAACCACTGTGACATTTCGACGAAACTTTGGCATTATCTCGAGTATCCTTACCGATGGCTTCACGTCGCTCTTTTCAGTTCTGAGCGAACAGTGAGCACGTAAAAGTGCATAGAAGAACAGACACTGTGTCGTAACCCTAGGACGAGTGTCTAAGTGTGTAGAGAGGTAGCTGGAAGATTTAGCTAACTGTTCCACACAAAACATTTTTTTATTTTTGCATTGGTTTCTACATCGTGACTTATCGGACCTTACTTTCCGGACAGCCCTCGTAGGTTTTCTGCGGGACACGCTGCTCGCAACTGATTGCGCGGAGTAAGCCAACTGGCTGCCTTGCAGTCCGACGTGTTCTGACGGCAACCGCAACTAGAAAATGCCAGCTGCCTAGGGAACGGGCTGGAATGGACTATCACTTATGGGCAGCGGCAGCCTGCCTGCCGCAGCTCGGCTGCCCAGTGCGTTACCGTCTGTAGTTCTCCTACACACAGACAATATAACTGCCACCCTGATCATTACAGTAAACACACGGCAACTCCTTCCCATCAGATTTGTTGTTAGGTAACTTATTAGGCGTGTTAACTGTGTGTGTGTGTGTGTGTGTGTGTGTGTGTGTGTGTGTGTGTGTGTGTGTGTGTGAGAGAGAGAGAGAGAGAGAGAGAGAGAGAGAGAGAGAGAGAGAGAGAGAGAGAGAGAGATCTTATGGGACTTAACGGCTACGGTCATCAGTCCCTAAATTTACACACTACTTAACCTAAATTATCCTAAGGACAAACACACACACCTATGCCCGAGGGAGGACTTGAACCTTCGTCGGGAGCAGCCGCACAGTCCACGACCGCAGTTCCTCAGACCGCTCGGCTAATCCCGCGCGATGCCTATTAGCTCCTGTATAAATGACAGCCAAAAGAAAAGATGACTTAATATGGAAAAAGCTATGTAAGTTGTTCATTATTTTGAAAGTAATCGCCATATCTGTTTTGCTATTTATCCCACTGTGAGACAAGCCAGTGAATGCCTTCGTGGAAAAACGTTTGCCGTTGCGATTGGAACCATGATTGCATCAATCCATACACCTTTTTCTCTGAAGCAAGTACACGGACACGAATATCTTTCTTCAGGGCAACAAAAATATGGAAATTTAATTGGGAAAGATGGAGAATTTATGGAGGACGTGTAAAGGTTTCTAAACCAAACTTCTGCCTCTTGCTCTAAACAACCCACATGCTGCCAAGGTTGTTTTGACTACGCTGCTGAAGTTACATATCCTCAATTAAGTCCCAAACTTTCCCCACGCGATTTTATCATTTTGGGAGTCGTGAAGAGACAGGTTAGTTAGTGGCTGCAGATTTGCTTTGGACGAGGAGGCGCACGCCTCAATACAATCAAGGCTCCATAGTTTATTGTAAATATTATTCCACGAATGCATTGACTGCCACATCACACACTGTGATAAATGTATTAACAGTTACGGAGATTATTATGGAACCAATAAAGAGTTTATATACTTTTTTATCTGTCTCGTTTTCATTTGACTACCCGTCATACATGAATTAATACAAGTTACCTGCTAACGAATACGATGGAAAGGAGGCGCAGTGATTTTACTCTCCAGATCCGGCTGGAGGTTTTATTGTTTGTGTGTCCGACATCTAAGTCATTGCATATGAAATTTTCTTCAAAAGTAAGATCGATAGGTTAGTCGTTGAAGGAACAGGGGCGAAGTTTCGTGTTTCAAGATTATGGATTATCCCTCCATTTCATGATTCTTTTGTTAATTATGAGAGTGCTATCTTTAACAGTTCAACTATATCAGGTAAGTTGCTGTACTGCCGTCGCTGTGGAGCTCAGTCGCTGACTGGGTTGTTTGCACTGCCAGCAGATCTGTAGTGTTGAAGGAGCAGAGACGTTCTGTACAACAAACCTGGCAGCCGTTTACAGTAGTGACGAACAGCTGTCGAGCCCCGTTGTACAGAACGACAATGTCACCCACTGACACGCGAATCAGTGACGTGTGGCCGGTGAACTTATGAGGCAGTGCGAATGCCTCCTGCTATATCTGGACCCATCAGATACAGCACGAACTTGCTTGTACTGTTACTGTTACGACATAACGAGCGAGCTAAGTGCGCACAGCCTGCTCTGCCAGCTCAGCAGTCACGCAGAGCGTGCCGCCGTGGAGACTGCTTCATCGAACCTCGCCATCCACCGCAAACTCGCCAACCACCGCAGCAGAAATCGCGAGGGCTGAGTTGAACCTTATCCACACAGAGGTGAGCTGAGCAACACTGCTCAATTCGCAATTCGATGCTGAGGTCACCACGCCGCCAATCGCTCGCTCGTCTACCATAAGTCGTTCTTCCAGAATAATGGTGCAAAGGTCATCAGTCCCCTAGAACTTAGAACTACTTAAACCTAACTAACCTAAGGACATCACGCACATCCTTGCCCGAGGCAGGATTCGAACATGTGACCGTAGCGGTCGCGCGGTTCCAGACTGTAGTGCCTAGAACCGCTCGATCACTTCAGATGGCTCTTCCAGAATACTTTGTACGTTGATTGACAATACTGATCTGGCGAGAAATTTTGTCCAATTGGACCGTTAGATCGTCAAAATCTCGAGGCGACTGAAGGATCCTGCCCATAATGCTCCAAATGCTCTCAGCTGAGGAGAGATCCGGCGTCCTTGGTGATGAAGACAGGCTTTTGCAAGCACGAAGACAAACAGTAGAAACTCTCGCCGAAAGCGGGTGAGCATTATCTTGTTGACATGAATGCCCAAGATGCATGCTATGAATGACAGCAAAACGGGGGCACAGAATTCGTCGACGCCTCACTGTCCTGTAACGGTGAGGTGGAAGACAACCAAAAGTGTCCTACTATGAACATAAATTGCACCTCCATCACTCATGGTTGTCGCAAAAATAAATAAATAAATGGTTCAAATGGCTCTGAGCACTACGGGACGTAACGTCTGATGTCAGCAGCCCCCTAGAATTTAGGACTACTTAAACCCAACTAAACTAAGGACATCACACACATCCATGCCCGAGGCAGGATTCGAACCTGCGACCGTAGCGGTCGCGCGGTTCCAGACTGTAGCGCCTAGAACCGCTCGGCCTCAGTGGCCGGCAGACTATCACAGCTTCACCTTTTCTGCTGACTTGATACCTGAGTACCGGCCCTGTCGCAACATATGTCGGGCGACAGTCAGATTGGTAATCCACCGTTGCCCACTGATTCCAGACACGTCTTCACTGATCATCGGGGCTAAGTTCGAAGCGGGACTCATCACTGAAGACAATTCTACTCCAGTCAGTGAAATTCCAGGCCGAAGGCGTGTCTGAAGACGACCCAGACAGCGGTAGGATACCAACCTGGCTGTTGCCCGCCGTGCTACCGGACAGCCAGGATTGATAATCTGTGGTGCCACTTCATTTCATAGCAGCGCCTCTTTGGTTGTCAATCGCAGCATCTTTACAAAACAGTAGAACGTCGGCGCTATTTTAGTCCTCGTTTTGTTGCCATTCCTGGCAAGCCATCCTGGGCTTACATTTCAGCAAGACAATGCCCACTCGCACATTACGACAGTTTCTACTGATTGTCTTCGTGCCTGTCAAACCCTACCTTGGTCAGCGAGTTCGCCGGCTCTCTCCCCAGTTGAGAACGTTTTGGAAATTACAAGCAGTGCCCTCCAGTTACCTAGGGATTTTGACGACCTAATGCCTCAGTTGGACAGAACTTGGTACGATATTCCACAGGATGACACCGTAGAACGCTATCAGTCAAGGCCAAGCTGAATAACTGCTTGCATAAGCCCCAGAAGTGCCTCAGCGTTATTGACTTGTTCGATTTGTGAAGCTCTTTCTCTCTGTTTCGCTTGAATAAATCATATAGTTTTTCTGAAATTACTATCGTATTTGGTCTTTGCTTGAATGCCATTCCCATCCCTTTCGGACAATTCCTATATAGTACGTCTTTTTAACTAACTGAATCGACAGTATCTATAAAGGATGATATAAGATGAACATCAACAAAAGCAAAACCAGGATTATGGAATGTAGTCGAATTAAGTCGGGTGATGCTGAGTGGAATTATATAAGGTGGATAGATCACGTAACTAATGAGGAGGTATTGAATAGAATTGGGGAGAAGAGGAGTTTGTGGCACAACTTGACCAGAAGAAGGGACCGGTTTGTAGGACATGTTCTGAGGCATCAAGGGATCACAAATTTAGCATTGGAGGGCAGCGTGGAGGGTAAAAATCGTAGAGAGAGACCAAGAGATGAATGCACTAAGCAGATTCAGAAGGATGTAGGTTGCAGTAGGTACTGGGAGTTGAAGAAGCTTGCACAGGACAGAGTAGCATGGAGAGCTGCATCAAACCAGTCCTAGGACTGAAGAACACAACAACAACAACATAATGCTTATGGCGCTCGGTCGTTGTGTCACCAAGCAACTTAATCCAAAAGACAAGAAATTACTTGCAATGTAATTAAAACAGGAGAACTGTGAAGTTGACCATTTAACAAATTAAAACCAAATTTGAAACACAATGGTGAAATTATTACTGCCAAAAACGATAGAATGAAGAGACATACATCGGTAACGTGCTGCTGCCAGAAAGTGAAAAGGTATAATCTAAAATCGCTTGTTTCTCGGTAAAATAATTACAGTTTCGTAGAATAAAGGCTAACATCACACAGGGGACTTACAGATCTTAATTTTCCGAGGATTTTACTTTTTTTTATTAGTAAAACTTGCAAAAATAGTTTTTTACTGTTTACTCGATGTAGTTGCCTTAATTTTGGCCAACGGCCTTGCCGCAGTGTTAACACCGGTTCCCGTCAGATCACCGAAGTAAAGCGTTGTGGGGCTAGGGTAGAACTTGGATGGGCGACCATCCGGTCTGCCGAGAGCTGTTGGCAAGCGCGGTGTACTCAGTCCTTGTGAGGCAAACTGAGGAGCTACTTGACAGAGAAATAGCGGCTCCGATCTCGGCAACTGACATACGGCCGGGAGAGCGGTGTGCTGACTACATGCCCCTCCATATCCGCATCCAGTGATGTCTA
Source organism: Schistocerca gregaria (assembly GCF_023897955.1). Lineage (NCBI taxonomy): Eukaryota > Metazoa > Arthropoda > Insecta > Orthoptera > Acrididae > Schistocerca > Schistocerca gregaria. Next base: position 252,027,027 of record NC_064925.1, read on the forward strand.
TGGTCTGAGGACGACACGGCGGCCGGTCGGTACCGTTGGGCCTTCATGCCTGTTCAGGAGGAGTTCAGTTTAGTTTAGTTTTAATTGCCGTGATTTTGCAAAGAATTTAACTGGAGTAACATTAGGTATTATTACATAGGAATCTATAAACAGGAATATCGCTTGACATTATCACAATCATGTCGTTCTTTTTCTGGTACATTCCTTTCAACTTACGGATTGATTCACTTAGCATTATATCATCTGCATTTGCGAGACAGTTGAAATTACCACCCATCTATACTCCAGCCCATTTCTGTTGCCTACATTCCGTTATTACTTTTTCTAAGATGACACTAAACAGAAAACATGAGAAAGCATCTTTTTGTCAGACCTGTCTCAATCTCGAACTTTTCTCAGATGACCCGTCGGAAAAGCATAACTGCCCTAGATCCATCCATACAAGTTTGTACCATTGTCACTAGCTTCTCGGGGATTCTGAAGCAAAGCAGTGCACTGTATAGGCTATTCCTGTCGTATTATTCCTGTAGATGGTTTCGTATTCACGTTAAAAACAAAAAAAAATTGGCGAACAGACTGTAGATACTTTTACCATTTTCCCAGTCTAGTAAACATGGACACTAAAATGCAAAGACCTACTCTAAGATCTCGGACCACTTGTTCAGTAGAAGAGATATCTTTCATAGTAAAGAAGATGAACAAGTACGGATAGCTCTTACGGCATGCACATGTTTATTGAACACTGTGTCTTCTCGGTTTGTTCCATACTAGCACCTCTCAAGATATGGAAAGCAATAAGCTCGCAGTAGCAGAGATTTGTTTCGCACTATCGAAGAAGCGCTCACAGCTCTTAAGGCATGCATTGTAGAGAAATTTCCTCCGAATGATCGTTCCTGTCACTTCCATGAACTCTTTATCCGCACGAAGTAATGGCCGCTATCGACAGGGGATCTCAAGTTGATTCCGTATTTCTAGATTTCCGGAAAGCTTTTGACACCGTTCCTCACAAGCGACTTCTAATCAAGCTGCGGGCCTATGGGGTATCGTCTCAGTTGTGCGACAGGATTCGTCATTTCCTGTCAGGAAGGTCGCAGTTTGTAATAATAGACGGCAAATCATCGAGTAAAACTGAAGTGATTTCGGGTGTTCCCCAGTGAAGCGCCCTGGGACCTCTGCTGTTCCTGATCTATATAAAAGACCTGGGTGACAATCTGAGCAGTTCTCTTAGGTTGTTCGCAGATGATGCTGTAATTTACCGTCTTTTAAGGTCATCCGAAGACCAGTATCAGTTGCAAAGCGATTTAGAAAAGATTGCTGTATGGCGTGGCAGATGACAGTTGACGCTAAATAACGAAAAGTGTGGGGTGATCCACATGAGTTCCAAAAGAAACCTGTTGGAATTCGATTACTCGATAAATAGTACAATTCTCAAGGCTGTCAATTCAACTAAGTACCTGGGTGTTAAAATTACGAACAACTTCAGCTGGAAAGACCACATAGATAGTATTGTGGGGAAGGCGAGCCAAAGGTTACGTTTCATTGGCAGGACACTTAGAAGATGCAACAAGTCCACCAAAGAGACAGCTTACACTATACTCGTTCGTCCTCTGTTAGAATATTGCTGTACAATGTGGGATCCTTACCAGGTGGGATTGACGGAGGACATCGAAAGGGTGCAAAAAAGGGCAGCTCGTTTTGTATTATCACGTACTAGGGGAGAGAGTGTGGCAGATATGATACGCGAGTTGGGATGGAAGTCATTAAAGCAAAGACGTTTTTCGTCGCGGCGAGATCTATTTACGAAATTTCCGTCACCAACTTTCTCTTCCGAAAGAGAAAATATTTTGTTGAACCCAACCTAGAGAGGTAGGAATGATCATCAAACTAAAATAATAGAAATCAGAGCTCGATCAGAAAGGTTTAGGTGTTCGTTTTCCCCACGCGCTGTTCGGGAGTGGAATGGTAGAGAGATAGTATGATTGTGGTTCGATGAACCCTCTGCCAAGCACTTAAATGTGAATTGCAGAGTAGTCATGTAGATGTAGATGACCGACCAGACCTCCTGAGACATTCTGTACATAGCTTCTGCTCTCTCTTACGCAACGGTATCGTATCAGCTACTGCAAAAGCTAAAAAAAGCCACGGGGCCGGAAATTCTTGTGCCATTATCTCCCTCCGTCCATGCGGAATTCCCGTCGCAGTCACTTCTTCTGAGACGTCGTATTATTAGAGGAATGTAAATGTTGGCTCTTCCTCTGGAAGTTGTAAATATGACTTTTTTTTCTGAATGGTCGCAGGCAGATTTTCGTAATGGCGAGTCGTGGAGGTCGGTGAAGGAGGGGAAGCACATTTCTCAGAGCCTAGTCCAGCCTCACAAATTTTCTTCCTCGTCCTCTTCCAGCTCCGCCGAGTTCCAGAGAGGAAGCACGTCTCACAGGCTGGTGCGACACTCCCTGCGGGTCCGGTTGTCTCGTTAGCTGCACCGGAGATCCGCTAAGCCAGCAGCCGGGCTGTAAACCTCGCCTTTCCCTTCCGCTACAGCCGCCCCCGCGTCTCGGCGTCCCCCCTGCTATTTGAGTTTACACAGCGCGCCGCCAGGGGAGGCCATCCTCGCAGGGACGGGCAGACGTCGGCATTTCAATTTCCCGAATGTGTGCCGAGCTCTCGGCTCCGGGGCACCTGTTTGCCGTGTGTACGCGCGGGCCCCTGCGTCTGAATGATGGCGACAAGTGTTTTGCTACGGCCCCGCACCGCCGGAGTGAATGGGCGGTGTGTGCGCCTTGGAGCGCACTCCAGGGCCGGGATAACCGCGCCAAGAACAGGGAGCTGCGGCCCAGTTAACGGGGTCGCGATGCTCCTGGCCGCAATTCCCCCGACGTGTGTGCCGTAGCCGAGGGCCCTCTGCTGTGCACACAGCATCACTAACAGCACACAGGCCGGCCAGCGGTCGCCGCTGATCGCAGGGTCGGCGGTTGCTGTTGATCACGATACTGTTGGGGCCTACTTCAGAAACGAGCCTCTCCATTCGTTACCGTCTTCAGAAGCTTGATTTCATTTCTTCGTACCATAAAAATTAAATTTAGAATGTAGTAATGTTTGTCTCTGAGCACTATGGGACTTAACTTCTGAGGTCATCAGTCCCTAGAACTTAGAACTACTTAAACCTAACCTTAAACTACAACAGCAAATAGTTTCTGCTGCCGCAATTTCCCACAAACGCTGCCTACGTCGTAGTTGCTTCATCCAACCTTTTGACGCCATACGTTTGCTGTTATACTCCCACTCAATTCAATTGCAAATTATAGGAATAAAGTAGTGACTCAAAGAACCAGTAGTACTACATTCTGCCGGCCTCAGTGGCCCAACGGTTCTAGGCGCTGCAGTCTGGATCCGATCGACCGGAACGGTCGCAGGTTAGATTCCTGCCTAGGGAATGGATGTGTGCGATGTCCTTAGGTAGGTTAGGTTTAAGTAGTTCTAACGTCTAGGGGGCTGATGACTTCCGCAGTTGAGTCCCATACTGCTCAGAGCCATTTGAACCATTTATTACAAGTACGCTGGCGCGACCATTGAACCGTGGTTTATTTTGCCAGAATATTCTTAAGAATTTATTTTATTTACCAGCGATTCATCAAGAACATTGACACATTTAATTACACTATGTGAACGTGGAAATAGTTTCCACGGAGTTACTGATGAAACCATAAGCAAATTACGTTTTAAAAAATGGTGATTTATCCACTTTAATGGTGCCTAAAGCATCTTTTAAAGGAAACAGATTTAAAATTATAATCAGAAACCACCCTCTAAATTACAAGTTGCATTATATTAAGAGGCAGAAAGAAACAAAAATTTGACTGTATGAGCTTTCGAGCTGAGAACCTTGCCGCTCCCTTTTGACACGGCCGAAGTTATGACCGCTCACAACAACCTCTGAAAGACTACACTGGTGCAAATCTGCAACACACCAGACTACTTTAAACAAAAAGTTTTAACAATTCAACAAGCACTCAAACTATGCACCCCGTACGAGGGATGGAAATGGTACAAAACACTAAAATTAAAATATTAACTTTGCCACAGAAGTTGCAGCTTGATTTTAACTTCTATGAAAAGAGTGGTAACTTTATATACTAAAATGACCATTTAAATAAAAGCCCATGAAATGCAATCTTATACAAAATTATACAAGGTTGGCCAAACGATTTAACATGCTCTACAGTACACAAATACCGCCTCTCAAGATGATAGGAAAGATCAAAACATATTTCAGGAATCACGCCGTTACACTTCAAGCAGTAAATTCGTTAACACACCGAATCCGACAGACATGACGGATGCAGCTACTAACTTACGGCAGATTAATAGGGAGATTACCAAACAACCCGAACCGCAGGTTGCTCTAACCCGCCCCTACTCCACAAAGGAAAAACGGACCACCCAATTCATAAACAACCACCTTCCCGCGGGTGGGCAAACGGAGAAGAATGGTGGGACGACCCCCAAAACAAAACGGCTGGTGGCCTCACCAAGAAAACAAGTAGAATTTAACAAGTAAATGAAACAACATATCACGAATCACGTAACTTCTAATAAACTGCGATTTCTGGAGAAGACCTGGCGCAGCACCCCCAAATCGCTCTCCCGAACCGTCCGCTGCCAGCCACTTCAACGGACGCAGGAAGGCGCGCCGATCTCCCTTCTCAAGGCGTCGCAGCTCGCACCGGCCAGACCGATGTCGTGGGTTGACTCCTGTTGCTTCGTGTCGACCGCGAAGCCACTACCCCTCGCTATACGGCACGGCCCACTGGACTCACGTGTCGGCCTCACATGCGCCGATGCTCAAGACGGACAAGCCATCTTGTGTCTCAGTGCGCGACCGATCGACCGATCGATCCAACCGCCTTCACCATTTCCTGAGCAAACTCGAGCAGACTGGCGGCCTAACGGGCAGAGTCAGATGCACGAACTGAGCCCCGACCGAGCGACCACTCGCTGAGTTCCCTTGCTGCCGGAGTGGAAAGACTGTCATTTTGCCGGATTTAAAAGTTGATCCGAACGAAAGACATGCTAGCACTCTGGACGACAGGCAGACACCAACTGCCTCACAACTACGGACGAGAGACAGACTAGCAAGCTGAGGACGAGAGGCTGACCCAGACTGATCCTCTGGCGAGCTCATAGCGCCCCTTACATGCACGTAATTTCGCCATTCCCACCAGAGGGAGGCACCAAAGCTGCGATTGGCACAGCGGCGCCACCGCCAGAAACGGAGGGTGACTGCTTCACACTACGCGCTGCGGCGCGCTCTTCAAAACAGCAATTTTTTCCACGGTCAACCATTACCTTCAGCAAGTATATAAATATATAATCCTTCTTCACCTTCTCCTCCTCCTCCTGCTCCTTCTTCTTTCTTAGATTCCAAGGAGTGGGTGTTGGTCCGTCCCGAAACGAAAGGAATTTAACAGGACTGTTATCTCTCTCTCTCTCTTCATTGGCCATTCCATTCCCTGTTTCCTTTGGCTGAAATGTAATGCTTCTCATAGGAAGCCATAAGGTGGCATCCTTTCGATGTGCTCATGTCATTTTTTTTTGTTGTGTCTACTTTTTCCTGTCATTGTTTTTACGTTATCGTTCCACACTTTGTATCTTGGTCCACGAAAAACCCTCAGGAACGTCATCTCGCCTGATTCAATTCTTCGTTCATCTTTTTTCTTTAGGATTCAGAAGACCAGGCTTAGCCATCAAGCTGTGTAGGCTAAGTATTATCTCTTTCCTCACATTTCTACAAGATACCTCCTTATAAAACCATTTATAGCATTGCATTCCCGTTTATTTCTCACTGTCCGCAGCTCGTGGTCATGCGGTAGCGTTCTCGCTTCCCATGCCCGGGTTCCCAGGTTTGATTCCCGGCGGGGTCAGGGATTTTCTCTGCCTCGTGATGACTGGGTGTTGTGTGATGTCCTTAGGTTAGTTAGGTTTATGTAGTTCTAAGTTCTAGGGGACTGATGACCATAGATGTTAGGTCCCATAGTGCTCAGAGCCATGTGTGTGTATATTTCTCACTACACATGAATATGTTTTGTATATTGACATCCCTGTTACGTGGCATTTAAATGAATTTACATGTTCTAGTATTTTGTTGTTTATCGCTACTTTTGCGCTTCTTATCTTATGTGTTTCCCTTCCATTCGCATCAGTTTTGTTCCATTATAGGTATAACCATTCGATAAGTATGTAAAACGTTATTTAATTTAAAGATATTTTCTTACAAAGAACTTCCACTGTGTGCTAGAAATTGGTTGTTTGCAAATAAAATAGTGTTAATAAATTTCTTCCTAGTTAGTTCCTAGTTGTTGGGGTTTTTGAAAGAAAAAAATGGCGTTGCAGCACCAAGAACGAGTTGTGTGACATAAACGAAGGTTGACAGGCGTGTTTCTAAATATGAAAGATGATGTCTGTTCAAATTTTTCAGCAGTCGCGTAAGAGTGAAGCCAGTATTGGCATGCAAGTCTGGTTTGTTTTAAATACACGATCTGATATTCGTAAACATTAATTACGTTTGAGATTGGAAGTGGTGAGTTGATGTTAGTTAAGAATTCCTTAAAGGCGACAAAGACGCCATTGTCAACATCTCACCGCGTTTGAAAGAGGTTGTGTAATAGAGCCACGAGAGGCTGGATGTTGCTTTTGCAATACTGCCGGAGAACTTGGTAGGAATGTAGCCAATGAACATGACTGCTGGCAGCAGTGGACACGAGAAGGCTACTCGATCACCAGATATGTCCCAAATCGAGTACATTTGCGATACCATCGGACGATAACTGTAATGTCATCCACAAACAACAGTAACTGTCCCTGTACTGACCGACCAAATGCTACAGGCATGGGACTCCGTCACACAAGTGTGCATTCGACGCCTGTACAACACAATTCAAGCACAATTCAAACACGCACCATTCTGACGGTTAAACGAGTTTTTAGTGTACCACCATGTCACATTTGTGATGGTTTCTCTCGCGCTTACCTATGTCATTACTCTTCATTAATTATTTTTGTGTTGCGACTATTTTCCAGTCAATTTATATAAAGACTGGTGAATTTGAGAGAAACCCCACCTCGATATTTTTATTGTTTATTTCCTGGTTTACTGTCAATAGCTCTTCGTTTATACTAATGTTAGTTACCCCATACTGATTTATTGGCGTTCAACATATAGAGGGGTCAACTTAGTCAATGAGTGTTTCCTATAATTTCATCTTATCTGTTCTGTCATAGGCCTTGTCATGTCTTAGAAGAGCAGAGATAGTGGCTCGATGAAGTCCTCCAGTTGTTTCAAAACAAACGTTGCATGTGTGCAGGATCTGCCTTTATGAAAGCCGCATTACTCCTCTCGTATAAAGGTTTCTGCTATTCTCTGAAGTTTCCTTTTAATGATGGGTGGACAGATTTTATAATTATCATTTAAAACGGCTACAATTTTGCAATTTGAGCATTCTTTTTTGCATACGTTTTTTATTCTTGCTCTCTTCCATTCCTCTGGAGTCTTTTCCAAGCACCGGATATCATCAGCAGTTACGCAATAGGTTTTTTCCATTTGACACTAGCATATTTCATGAGTTCCAGATGTAATCCATATGTTGTTGTAGTCCTGGCCTTCTTTTAAGCGGTTTCCAAGGCTGTCTTTGAGATTGTGTTGTATTCTCCAACAATCAAAGTGTCGAGATTGTAGGGCCCAGCTTCCTTGACTAACGGTTATGTACGTATGATACCTCAGCCATTCCTTTTCTGGTATTATATCCATCTTCATATTGTCATTGATTAAAATTCGCGAACTGACCTCCATTTCGATCACATTCTAGTCTTCAAAGAGTTCTTTCCCAGCTTTCTCTGTTGACTTGTCTAGCAAGCTTGTGAATAATTGCTCTTCATATTTTATACTGTATCTTCTCTTCCAATTTCTTCCCATTATTCCAAATCAGGTACGGTTACTTTTATTCCATTACAGCTTGATTGAGTCCATTCTTCCATAGTTTCAAACTATTCGAGTTTCGTTGATTTTGTGTCTCAAGTGTTTCCTTAGCAGTCTTTTTTAAAATTTCCTCTGGCTTATGCCATTCCTGATCCAAATAAATTAAATGTCGTTTTCTTGCAACAAATAAAAAAATGGTTCAAATGGCTCTGAGCACTATGGGACCCAACTTCTGAGGTAATCAGTCCCCTAGAACTACTTAAACCCAACTAACCTAAGGACATCACACACATCCATGCCCGAGGCAGGATTCCAACCCGCGAACGTAGCGGTCGCGTGGTTCCAGACTGTAGCGCCTAGAACCGAACGGCCACTCCAGCCGGAGCAACAAGTAAAAATCATTTCAATTTATAAAATGCAGATCGTTTGATCTCTGTAGATATATGTGTGATTACACCACACCGCAAAACTTAGTTTGCTGTTATCCAGTCCCAGACTCCTCAGTCGTCAGGAGAGAGTTGGATGGGATGCAGTGGTCAGGATCCAGTAACAGTAAGAGTGTCAAGATACATCACTGACAATAACAATTAATAAGGCAGTAATACAATGTTCTCTTCAAAGAAAGCGTTCGTCACAGCCGGTTGACTATCCTGCTAGTTTTGCACCTCAGTGTAATTGTAGGATGAAACTAACGTGATTACCTAGTAATGTGCTTTGCACACTATTGAGTTTTAACGCAACACGGTGTACATTGGCTTGGAGGAAAGTTTGAATCTCTGGTCTCGAAATGTTTTCATTCGCCATAGTTTCGAGAGGTTCAGTTTGGGCTACTGTCACGCGCTAACACTGCAGAACAGTACTTGACCCGACAGCTCTCGAGGGCGCAGCAAGCGCTTTGAGCGTACAGCGGCGGCAGAGGCAGCGGTAGGCGGCACGTCCCGTCCGGTGCTCGTCGCCCTGGCGCGCTGCGGCTGTTTATCGCGGCCATTGTGCCGGACAAAGGGCAGCTCGTTAACGCTGCGCTGGCCGGCTGCGAGCCCGGGACGTCCAGGGCCCGGCTAACAATGAGCGACGCCACACTTGCTGTCAAATCGCCTCCGGCAGTTCGTCATCGCCCTATACTGAGCACGTGGCGGTATCGTGCCACCGCCGTTTAAAATTCACCCTGGTTGCTACCCGCACAACATAGGTCATGTGATGACTTTTTTAACCGAAGGATGTGGAACGAGTCCCTTTCCATAAATAACTTCGGTCGATCGCTACACAAGGGTCATTTACAAGCTCCTAATTAGCACGCTGGCCTAAATTTAACATTAAAGAACATACACTACTGGCCATTAAAATTGCTTCAACACGCAAATGACGTGCTACAGACGCTGTGATATGCAAATAATTAGCTTTTCAGAGCATTCACACAACTTCCTGGCAGATTAAAACTGTATGCCCGACCGAGACTCGAACTCGGGACCTTTGCCTTTTTTGCATATAACATATCCTGTTTTCTTTTTCTTTTTTTGTTTCTCTTTTTTCAAATAATTTGTACTGAACAAGTAAACAAATAAATAAATTAATTAATTAAAGAGAAAAACATTAAATACAACAAAATATAACATATTCTGTCTTCTTCCTTTTTTATTTTATTTATTTATTTTTTGGTCTATGCATGGGAACGTGGATAAGGGTGTTGCATAATGTGACAGGTAGGCATGGTACACCCTAACTTTGAGGGCGGTCAAGGAAGACGCTGCGGAGATAACCGGCCAAAGTTTGTCGGTAAGATGGTTTTCGGGTGAGGCTGCTATGCGCGGTCACAACTTTGTACCAGAAGTCAAGGACTGTATGCGGACCACTTTGAAAGAGGTATTCTAAAGCCTATCCTCGAAACTAGATGAGGGTATGGTGCTTCGCAAGAGAGTAGTGAAATGTCTGGGGCAACAACAGGAAATCCGGGGTTACCGTCGTTGGCGGGGCACGGAGGTAAAAGCCCACGATTCGTTGGATGCGGAGCCATACGTTTTGTTTCAGGGGGCACGTAAGACGGTGCTCGTCGGTGTCTTCGAGCTGACAGTCAGGGCAGAGTGGGGAGATGGCCAGTCCTATGCGATAAAGTCGACTATTAGTCGGGAATTTTCCATAGACTAAAACATACCAGAGTGCAGACACAGACGACGGTAAAAAGGGTGCATGCACACACCCCCAAACCGTGCGCCAGTTAATGTCAGGATGCTGTAGCACCATGGGGTCGCAAGGGTTGGACGGCATAAACAAACGATAATAATCTTTTGTACGGGGAGGACGGGTGACTGGAAGATCGGCCCGAACGTAGCTGAGTTCTATGAAACAATTGGCGACGTGGTACAATAATGGAGAAATAGGTGCCACATTGATCGGTCGATCGAGAGAAGCTGGTCGGAGGATGTCTAAGAGACTGCGTGTTAAGGACGGAATCGTCCCCTGCCAGTGCCGCAACACTGTGTGCAGAAGATCGTGCCCGCACGTTGATGAGTCCGAGACCACCTTTTGCAGGGGGCAATGTTAGAGTGTTGTAGCGGACTTTGAAAAGTGCCCCTGCTGACACGAAATATCCAAAGGCTGATTGAATGCGGCGGCCAAGTAACGGCATTGGGAGGATCTGGGCGACGTGTACCAGTTTAGGGGCTACATACATGTTGACATAGGACACACGTTGGAGTTGGTTTAAGTTACGGTGCACTTGACCGCGGACATGGTGCCGCCGGTATGCCAGGGCCACTGTGCGGTGTGTGGAGCTCGTAAATTCGATACCCAAGTAACGAAGGGTGTTACTGACTGGGAGTGGGTTCGGCACCATAGCCGGGAGGCCGCGCCCAATGTACATCATAGTCGATTTACGGACATTAAGAATGCTACCAGAAAGATGTCCATACAGGTGGATCCATTGGATGGCGTCATTGAGTTCCGTGGAGGAGTAGGTGAGAAAGAGGAGATCGTCCGCATAAGCCCTACAGTGAAAGGTGTAGTCACGCAAAGTGGTGCCCTGCAGTCTAGAGGTAAGTCCAGTGATGAGGGGCTCAAGTGCAATGGCATATAGTAAAGTAGACATAGGGCATCCATGACGTACAGAGCGGCGTATAGGAATCGGTCCTACCATTGATTTGTACCATCGAGACCGCGGGAAGTAGTAACCGGCGAATGGCATCGACAAAAAGTAATTGGAACCCCATACGTGTCGCCACCATGAGGAGGAATGGGTTTCGAACGCGATCAAAGGCACTCGTGAAATCGACGGATACCAGTGCTGCACGAAGGCGACAAACCGATGCAAGTGCAATGAGGTCACGGCATTCTCCTAGGGCTGTTTGTAGGGTGGCCCCACAACCACGTGCAGTCTGCTCAGGTGAAAGGACCGTAGATAAGACGGTGGGTATGCGCGCTGCTAAGAGGCGTGCATAGATTTTATAGTCTGCATTCAGTAGTGTAAGGGGGCGATATGCAGAGACATGAGGCCCTCCCTTCGGTTTAGGCACAGGTAGAAGAATGCCAGTGACGAATTCAGGTGGAATTTGGAAGGATGGGGTAAAGAGTTCCTGAATCATTTCCGTCCAGCGAGGAAGCATTAACGTGGCGAACGCCCGGTAAAATTCCACTGGGAGACCATCTGGTCCGGGTAATTTGTTCTTGGCCCCTTTGTTGATCGCATCTACCACCTCTTCTGCGGTGATTGCAGACATCATGGACGCTGACTCCGCTACGGTGAGGGTCCGATCAGGGGAAGGACGGAGATTATCAGGAATTGGCGTTGCCATCGGTTCATCATCATAAAATTGGCGATTATGTTCAACAAGGGCAGACACCACCGCCGCCTGTGTTGTGTGGTGAACACCATCGGAGGTCGTGATGTTGGGGACGAAAAGTCGACGTCGACGACTATGGTCGGATGCGGCATGGATTGTCGATGGGGTTTCGTCGTGTAGGAGGTCTTGTCGTCGGGAACGCACCACGACACCATGCAGTTGTGCACGTTGAAGAGAGAGGAGACGAGCTTTAGTACGTTGTCGTTCCCTATGGGTGTCAGCTGATGGAGGGAGCGCATCGAGTTCACGGAGGACGGCGTAGTGAAAATTTGTGGTGTCTCGATGCCATGCTGCTGCTTCCTTGCCACATTGTATGAAGGCCTTTCTGATCGCAGGTTTGGCACATTTGAGCCACCAATGGAACGTGGATGTGTATTGCGGAAGGCGTCTTTCGCAAGACGCTCATGTAGTGGCAATACATTGTCGGAGTGTGGATCATTAAGGAGGGAGGTATTAAGCTTCCAGTAACCTCTGCTGCGCCACACAGACTAAGGTGGCAGAGCCAGGGAGCAAATGACGGCGCAGTGATCCGAAAATGCAAGGGGCCACCGTTCAGCTTGGGCGACGTCATTGCCAAGGTGGGCAGAGACATAAAACCGGTCCAGTCTGCTCGTATAATGTGCTGTATAGTGGGTTCAACCATGGTATTGCCATGAATTTTCTCCCAAACGTCCACTAGATGAAAATCTTCGATTAAGGTGAGAAGCGCCGGGCATGGCGAATAACCAGGCATTTGGTCCTGCCGATGGAGGACACAGTTGAAATCGCCTCCCATGATAAGGCGATCATAGCGTCCAGAAAACAGGGGCGCCACGTCATGTCCGAAGAAAGTGGACCGCTGCCGACGGTTCGAGGAGCCAGACGGAGCGTGTCGAAGATGGTAACAGCCATGCCTCTTCCACAGGGAAGGATTGTAGTGTCCTTGAGTGGGATTCCTTCGCGTATGTAGAAAGCCACTCCACGCCCTGATTGGTCACATGTGGACGTGTATGAGTCGTAGCCGTAGGCTGGTGGTAGTGTGGCAATGCGTACTTCCTGAAGAAGGGCGACGTCGACGTCAGAGGCCCGAAGCATGTCACATAGGAGTTGCAGTTTGGGTGCAGTGCCGATCATGTTGATGTTCAGTGTGGCAAACCGGTAAGTTTGTTTCAGCGGTGGTGGACGCGCATCTACCATCACCAAGGGAAGTAAGAGGAGGGCACCGACAGGAAGTGCCGTCCCATCAGCAGTGCCTTGCTTTTGATGTTCACGGGCAGCCTTGTCCGGCGGAGGCAACTCATCCAGAGGAGGGGGCGTATCTTCCTCAATCTCGTCGGCCCATGCTCCTGTGCCGTGGGCCTGTCCAATGTCCATGAGAATTGCGTCGTGGTGAGAGAGATCTGGAGTCGTCGGCGGGGAGACAGGCGTCTCAACCGGCGCACCGATCGTTACATTGTGCGTGGCGACCTCCATAGTGGTCCCGTCCTGCGAAACGTCTTGTTCATCGTGAATTCATCGTGAAAGTTGTCCGCCGACCTCTGCGTGGATATGTCGGCTGGTTGGGTGTCGTCTTCGTCGTCGCGGGTGACAACGCTTTGAGAGCCCGTGGCTGAACGGCGACGGCGTTTGCGCCTACGCGGCGAGCGTTGTTTGCGCACGTGTTCCTCAGTGTCGGACGACGGCAAGGAAGAGCGTCGACCTGGTTCGAAGGCGTCGGTGGGTACAATGAAATTGTCAAACAGGTGTTGTGAAGAAGTACTGTTCTCCTCAGCGTCCGGTGCGGGAGCCTGTTCGGCGGCAAGGTCGTCAGGTGGGACGTCCGCACCGTCCATAGGTGACTGGGACGGTGGGACGTGCCGATCGGAAGGACCGGGCGACGGACTGGACGAAACTGTAGGCGTGGCAAGAGCCGCTGCGTAAGTGACCGGTAGGGCGGTCATCGTGGGTGTGACGGACGCTTCCGTCAACGGGAGCTGCGCGACACGTCGTTGAATGCATTCAGACCGTAGGTGACCTTCTTTCCCGCAACCGGAACAGGTTCGAGGTTGGCCGTCGTACATTGTAATGGCACGGCAGCCTCCGATACGTAGATAAGAAGGCACGTGTTTCTGCAACTCGATCCGGACCTGTCTAACATCGTTTAAAACGGGATAGGTCTGAAATTATACCCATCGTTCGGCAACATGATCCAGAACGTTGCCATAGGGACGGAGCGCCTCGATGACGACGTCTGCAGGTAGTTCGAACGGCAGTTCGAAGATCCTTATCGTCCGTGTGGCGAGACTGGCGTGATCGACCTTTAACGGGTCCGACGTTGCCTCTCGAAGCACCTTGTCGCACGACGCATCGTTGATCATTTTGACGCAGACGGTACTGCTAACTATCGACAAGTGGATACCAATTAGATCCGTTGGTGGTATTTTAACTTTATCGCGAATAAATCGTTCTACCTCCAGGGCCTTGGGTCGGGCGAAGTCGGAAAAAAAGTTGAAACGTAATGTCTTCTTCCTATAGTTGTGCGCCATGGTGGTCTAGAAGGGAAAACGGCACTTACAGCGGCCGAAGTAAACACAAACACACCGTGCCCGCCTCGCCCGCTGCGCTCTGGCACGTGACCGCCTCGCAGCACTGCCGGCGGCAGACTGCCCATCTGAGCTACCGAAGCACGACTCACGACCGGTACTCACAGCTTTACTTCTGCCAGTATCTCGTCTCCTACCTTCCAAACTTTACAGAAGCTCTCCTTGCCAAACTACCACTCCTGAAAGAAAGGATACTGCGGAGTCATGGCTTAGCCACAGCCTGGGGGATGTATCCAGAATGAAATTTTCACTCTGCAGCGGAATGTGCGCTGATCCCCCAGGCTGTGGCTAAGCCATGTCTCCGCAGTATCCTTTCTTTCAGGAGTGCTAGTTCTGTAAGGTTCGCAGGAGAGCTTCTGTAAAGTTTGGAAGGTAGGAGACGAGATACTGGCAGAAGTAATGCTGTGAGTACCGGGCGTGAGTCGTGCTTCGGTAGCTCAGATGGTAGAGATCTTGCTCACGAAAGGCGAAGGTCCCGAGTTCGAGTCTCGGTCGGGCACACAGTTTTAATCTGCCAGGAAGTTTCATATCAGTGCACACTCCGCTGCAGAGTGAAAATCTCATTCTGGAGGCATTCACACAACGTTGGCGCCGGTGGCGACACCTACAACGTACTGAGATGAGGAAACTTACCAACCGATTTCTCATACACAAACAGCAGTTGACCGGCGTTGCCTGGTGAAACATTGTTATGATGCCTTGTGTAAGGAGGAGAAATGCGTACCATCACGTTTCCGACTTTGATAAAGATCGGATTGTAGCCTGTCGCAACTGCGGTTTATCGTATCGCGACATTGCTGCTCGCGTTGGTCGAGATCCAATGACTGTTAGCAGAACTGGAATCAGTGGGTGCAGGAGCGTAATACAGAACTCCGTGCTGGATGCCAACGGCCTCGTATCACTAGCAGTCAAGGTTACAGGCATCTTATCCCCGTGGCTGTAACGGATCGTGCAGCCACGTCTCGATCCTTGAGTGCAAGACAACATCCATCTGCATGAAGATTTCGACGACGTTTGCAGCAGCATGGCCTATCAGCTCAGAGACCATGGCTGCGGTTACCCTTGATGCTTCATCACAGACAGGAGCGCCTGCGATGGTGTGCTCGACGACGAACCTGGGTGCACGAATGGGAAAACGTCATTTTTTCGGATGAATCCAGGTTCTGTTTACAGCATCATGATGGTCGCATCCGTGTTTGGTGACATCGCGGTGAACGCACATTGGAAGCGTCTATTCGTCATCGCCATACTGGTGTACCATCCGCCATGATGGTATGGGGTGCCATTGGCTACACGTCTCTGTCACCTTTTGTTCGGATTGACGGCACTTTGAACAGTGGAAGTTACATTTTAGATGTGTTACGACCCGTGGCACTACCCTTCATTCGATCCATGCGAGACCCTACATTTCATCAGGATAATGCACGACCCCATTTTGCAGGTCCTGTACGGGCCTTTCTGGATAAAGAAAATGTTCGTCTGCTGCCCTGGCCAGTACATTCTCCAGATCTCTCACCAATTGAAAACGTTTGGTAAATGGTGGCCGAGCAACTGGCTCGTCACAATACGCAAGTCACTACTCTTGATGAACTATGGTATCGTGTTGAAGCTGCATGGGCAGCTACACCATCCAGGCTCTGTTTGTCTCAATGCCCAGGCGTAACAAGGCCCTTATTACGGCCAGAGGCTGTTGTTCTGGGTACTGATTTCTCAGAATCTATGCACCCAAAATGCGTAAAATGTAATCACATGTCAGTTCTAGTAAAATATATTTTTTCCAATGAATACCCGTTTATCATCCGCATTTCTTCTTGGTGAAGGAATTTCAAAGGCCAGTAGTGTACAAATTTATACAGACGGTAACGATATTTTTCGCATACGCTTTGTAAGTTTAGTGCATGCTACTTTAACACCTCAGAAATGTCAGTCCAATAGTCAGCAACCTAGATTAGACTAAATGCACATCAAAAGGTAACGGATGTTAAAAGGCTTAACCTTTAAATGCGCGGTATGATGTTAACAAAATTATTTATTTCATCAAAAAATGGTTCAAATGGTTCTGAGAAATATGGGACTTAACATCTGAGGTCATCAGTCCCCTAGAGCTTAGAACTACTTAAACCTAACTAACCTAAGGACATCATACACATCCATGCCCGAGGCAGGATTCGAACCTGCCACCGTAGCGGTCGCGCGGTTCCAGACTGAAGCGCCTAGAACCGCTTGGCCACCCTGGCCGGATTTATTTAATCATTTTAGAAAATATTCTCAATATTGAGGTTAACAGACACGTTCTCCGTGGTTACTACACTGTTGAATTGTACGCAATTTCTTGTCGTACAACCGGTATTTCACACCATAGGTGTGATGATGGAGGCCTCCCGAAATACGTCGTGTTATGTTGACTGATATTGTATCTTCGGATCATATATGACTGGTTGCGGATATGAGTTTGTTTTTAAACCTCTACTTTATGGACACGATAGCCCCAGTCTAAACGTATGTGGTTTTATGTTGAAGAATTGTGATTCTCTCTTTCACACTAAGGTTGTGTAAAGCAAGAGACGACGGAGTCGATCCGGCATTTCGCGGGCTATCGCTGCGGCGTGGTCTCAATATCGGCTCTGTGGGTGGTTTATGGGTACCATACGGCGCTATTCTTTCTCCAGCTTTAATAAAGCTGCGAGCGATAGGACCGTGAGGGGAATCTCATTCTTGCGGGCTCCGTGTCGCCATATTTACGACGCCATCGGCCGACTTCAAATAAGTTGCAGAAAAAAACATCAGGTAAATCTTGCTCCATCTCCGTTGAAGAATATGGACTGGTGAGCGCCCGGAACCACCTACCACAAGCTCAACATCATCTTGTCCTGGCCTCAAAAAATTACTATGCTGCAACATGAGCTCTAGTAAGTGAGTAACGACAAAAATATTTTTCTCCGTATTGCGGATCCACTGCAGTATTTGCGTATACATTACTTTTAAGAAAATGGTTTCTGATAGATCAGGATTGCCAAGTTATTGGCGGCGAGCTTTAGTGAGCACATTACTTTAAACGATTAAGTTTACTGCAGTCAAATAATTGCATAAATATCTTAGTGGCTGAAGCGTTTTTAACTTACTAGTAGTTTTATATAGCCAAGGAATATTTTCTGGCCTGAAGCTATGTCAGAATATGTTAGGTTTCACCATATATGTGATGTTTTTATGTCCGTCCTTGTAATGATTCCAAGGACTTCGGCGGTTCAATATGAATTGAAAATTAAAATACCTACAGCCGTCCCCATTGCACTTAAATTATTTAAGCAACCAGTTTCGTTGCTCCATTACTCCATCTTCAGGCCCTTTGACTAACGTAAATTAGAAGAAATCAAATCTCGTGTACAGTCACAACAGGCGCTGATATAACATAACCGGTGTCAGTAGATCCCTGTTTTACACAAGACTATCCCTTCGTTCATCGACGGAGTCGGCTGTTCACAACGAAAGCGTAGTGGCGTATGAATCAAAGATTTACGGACACCGCTTATTTAATGCTGGCTTCTGTTATGACTGCACACGAGATTGAATCCCTTCCAATTTGTATCCGTCAAGGGGCCTGAAGGTCACGTAATGAACAACGAAACTGGTTGCATAAATAGATTAAAAATTAAATGAAAAAGAGACGGCTGCAGGTGTTCCAGTTTTCATCTCATTTGTGTGATGCTTCTACGAGTACACGCTTTTTTAATCTTACGAAATTTATTTTTGGACTATTGGTTTGTGTGAAGAACAACCGTACAAAACAAAGTAAACTCTAGCTAATATAGTCCATGATTCCTTTTGGCATTCAAAACAGTTTGGATATTGGTGGGGCTAAATGCGTATAAATCGTGAAAGTAAGTAATGTGATTTTACAGGTACAATCCCAGTCAGGATTTAAGACGGTAATGTTTTTCGCAGCGACTGAACGGCAATGGCTGTATCATTCAATGTTTTCTTACTTCTAACCTTGTTGATAAGCATTATGTTCTATTTGCGTGATAGCTGTTTCTGTAGCAATGTTTTAAATTTGTCCCAGAAAAATCATACTGCAGAGGGGACTGTTGCAAGAAATAAACTAAATGATAAATACTGCTATCACAGTTGTTCATGAACAACAAGAATGGAGGAAAATTGTACTGGTATGTGCACCCCTAGCTTCCGAAAACAAGCCACCAGTTGCTACATAGTTTCCCAAAGTTATAGAAAAAAAAAACCACGAGAAAATTTTTTGACTTGAGACTGAAACGATGGAGCGGGGAAGGGAGGCGGAGAAAGGAAGAGACTAGAGGAAGAAAAGAGGCAGATAGACATTTTACGAATAGAAATCTGAGGAAGATAGGTGTTTCGGTCTTCGGGTTTTTGCTTCCGATACGTATTTTAGAGTGAAAGATTCAACTTGTGGGCTTTCAAAGACTCACTCGAGGTTATTCATCATGACCTGGTGAAACAAACGCACCTAGAGAAGATTGTGTTATCTAAAGAAATAAAAACATATGATCGCTAGTAAAAAGTAAACTGCAGTGGTTTAAAATACTATTACCGGTAAAAACTCCTTCACTGGTAGTCTATGCTGAAATTTATTTTTTTGATTTTCACTAAACAGATATATGGTTAACGGCAGGATGAAATAATTGAGAATAAACTTCCTAAGCAACCAAAGATATTCGCTTAAAGTAGTTCTATTCTATAGATATGATACACTGGCTAAACAAGATTGCTATCAAAGTCTATAATTTTCTTCCTACTATGGTTCAAATGGCTCTAAGATATGGGAGTTAACATTTGAGGTCATCAGTCCCCTAGACTTAGAACTACGTAAACCTAACTAACCTAAGGACATCACACACATCGATGCCCGAGGCAGGATTCAAACCTGCGGCCGTAGCAGCCAAATTGTTCCGGATTGAAGCGCCAAGAACCGCTCGGTCACAGCGGCTGGCTTCCTACTATGATCAAGTATCTGTATCATACTGAAAAAAGTAGACTTATGTACAGCGAGACACACACACACACACACACACACACACACACACACACACACACACACACAGAGAGAGAGAGAGAGAGAGAGAGAGAGAGAGAGAGAGAGAGAAGGTAGATTAGAATTTAGCGTTTCGTCGACTGTGATATTTCCAAAAACGGCGAAGCTCGTATTGGACGGAGATGGAGAAGGAAATCAACCGCACTTTTTTAAAGGAATAATCACTTCATTTCCTTTAAACGCTTAATGGGAACCAGGATGCACCACCTTGCTCGACTGGAGAGAGAGAGAGAGAGAGAGAGAGAGAGAGAGAGAGAGAGAGAGAGAGTGTAAAAGTAATACTTAGGATACTAAATTGGTGTTCACAAAATGGCTCTGAGCACTATGGTACTTGACTTCTGTGGTCATCAGTCCCCTAGAACTTAGAACTACTGAAACCTAACTAACCTAAGGACATCACACACATCCATGCCCAAGGCAGGATTCGAACCTGCGTCCGTAGCGGTCGCGCCATTCCAGATTGTAGAGCCTAGAACCGATCGGCCACTCTGGCCGGCTCACAAACATCCATGCCCGAAGCAGGATTCGAACCTGCGACCGTAGCGGTCGCGCAGTTCCAGACTGAAGCGCCTAGAACCGCTCGGCCAACCCGGCTGGCTATATTGGTGCAATTTAAAGAGAAAATTCATGCTTCACGAAGCATCTTAATTTTAAATTTTCAAAAACAGACATTTCAAGGTGAATAAGGGAACATATTACTTTGTTGACTATAGAATTCGCGTGGAGTACATAGCGGCGCAAGCAGAAAAATTGAGATATACGCCGAGGCTACTACCAGTATTAATATTAGAGCAGCTTCAGCAAAGGCAGCGGGCACGGGCGTGGGAAGAGAGCTTGGAGTGATACAATCCTGCCACGACACACAGCGCACGGTGCAGGACTTGAACGCAACTGTGCTTTTGCAAAAATACGCAGACTGCACAGAGGTCTGTTACAGCGCAAATTAATTAAAAATTACAAAAGGGTCTAATTTTACGGTACGGGCGCCGATCTGCGGGCATACTCTGCACGGAATGCTGTGTAGGGTTCGCAGTTGGATCTTAACGCGTAGGGAAAGGTTATAAAGTTCTGTGAATTTTACGTAACCTGGTGCCTTCACTCGCAAGGAAACATCACAAATTCGACCTCTTATTTCAAAGGAAAATTTGCAAAATATCATCCCCAGCAATCGATCCCACGTGAAAATTTGGGCCATCATTCGGATAGTACGCAGTTATGACCTTCCGAATGTACAGCTTTTAAACTTCGCGCACTGGTTGACTGACACATGCTCCGCCCTACATTAGCCGCCTAATGGCAGAGCGTGAAGTACTATGTAGTGGAGTAAGAGATTTGTGAAATAGTGTTTTGACTTTGGTGATATCCTTTGTTCCTTATGTCATAGTGCGAGTTTCTACCCTGTAGCTTATGCAAGAGATCTCTTTGCTCTGAACAATTTTATGTTGTATTTCGCAAGTAACAGTATGAACAAGTGGAACGAATGAGTGTGTTATTAGAGAAGTAGTGGAGGAACCCCACTAGTGTGCGATATTTTCTTTGGATTTTTATTTTTAATGCAAATGCAGCGGATGAGCTATTTTTCAAGGTGATTGTCATGATTAAATTGTAAATCGAAAACCATTAACTTCATTTCATAATAATTCTTCACTTGCTTAGGTTTACTCATTTTGCTTTTGAAGTGTAGTGTATGTATAACTGCACAATGTCATCACGAAAATATTGTTGAGTAGTATTTAACCGATATGATTTTGAGGTTGATATTCTCACGCTAATTACATATTTTTCGCGTAGAATAACATGTGTCGTCGTACCAGATTTCAAAACACTTTGTGCAGATGTTAGGTGAATCCATATTCTTGCTTTGCTGATTGATGGAACAACAGCCGATATATATATATATATATATATATATATATATATATATATATATATATATATATATATATATATATATGGATATGGTACGTATCGGCATGCGGTTTTCGGCGAATCACAGCGGACTATGGGTCACATACGTTGGTACATGCACAATAATCACAACGTTTATATTGACTGAGATAATGAGGCAAGTACATGTTTTTTTAAATGGGACGCTCTACTTTTTTTATCGTTTGAATTACAATAGCAACATGCGTTACATCACTATACGCGTCTTTTCCAGAGCGTTCGAATGATGGTAAAAAAAGTATAGCGTTCCATTTTCAGTAAAACAGCAAACAAATTGTAAATTGATTTTAGATCTTTATTGTAAACGCTTAAGATTGCATTACGTATTTTCTAAGTAAAAGACTTGTACCCATAGGACACTGCATGATATCGTCGAAAGGCCTTTGCGAAGTGCGAGGGTGGTTGCTAAAAGCTTTGAACACAACAGTTTTCAACCTAGAACCAAATTTCAAAAACTTCTCTGAAAATTATGATATTATTCTAGTTAGTGCACAGGGACCTTTAAAAAATTGGTTTTTAAAGAAATGGCGGCAGTCTGAAATAAAATTAGATTTTTTTCAGACACAAAAGTCCTTATGAAAAAGTGCGAAACAAGTCTAAATTAAAATATATTTCAAAAATACTTCGTACCTTATTAGAAAATACCGCCGACTCGCAAGTTACATATTTCATGAGTTATAGCTCTCGCCGACTTAAAAATGTTGTTTTGAAAAAAACAAGCGTTAAAAATTTCAACTTGCCGCTTTATGTATTCGAACTGAACAAACCTTTAATTGGCTCCGTACTGCTGCCCTTTATCTCTTCGATGCTGAAATCCTCTCATGTTGACGAAATTCTATCGATCAAATGGTTTCCACTTACCAATCGAAGCGTCTTTTGCACGATTAAGATTACTTTGCCACAGCCTGGGGGATCTTCTGTGAAATCTGGAAGGTAGGAGACGAGGTACTCGCGGAAGTAAAGCTGCGAGGACGGGACATGAGTCGTGCTTGGGTATCTCCGATGTACAGTCGGCACGGTAGCTCAGCGTGTTCGGTCAGAAGGTTAGCTATCCTGTTTAATGAAAAAAGTGAGTTGATGGATCAATGGTTACCTTGAACTAGCGTCATGGGACATTCGCCCCGAACGAACAATAACGAACAAAATGAGATTAAAAAGAGATCGCAAAGCACTTTCCCACAAAAAGCAAAGATCCTGAGTTAAAGTCTTGGTCTGTCACACCGTTTTAATCTGTCAAGGAGTTTCATATCAGCGCACACTCCGCTGCAGAGTGAAAATCTCATTCTGTAAACATCCCCCAGGCTGTGGCAAAGCCATGTCTCTGCAATATCCTTTCTTTGAGGAGTGCTACTTCTGCAAGTTTCGCAGGAGAGCTGCTGTGAAGTTTGCAAGGTAGGAGACGAGGTACTGTCAGAAGTAAAGCTGTGAGGACGGGGCGTGAGTCGCGCTTGGGTAGCTCAGTTGGTAGAGCACTTGCCCGCGAAAGGCAAAGGTCCAGTGTTCGAGTCTCGGTCCGGCACACACTTTTAATCTGCCAGGAAGTTTCATATCAGCGCACACTCCGCTGTAGAGTGAAAATTTCGTTCTAGAAATATTTCATATGTTATAGTTCCCTCACTGTCATCCAGAGCAATCAAAGAATCCACTATTATACTGCACGATTGTGGTTTCGTCAGGTCATAGCAACTACCATCATGAATCATACCTGGAGAGCTGCACCCTCAAAAATCTTGGTTCAGCCAATCTTCCAAAGTTCTTTGTTCTGAATTTCGGCTAGTAGTTTGCCGATATCTTTAGAATTCATAACCTAGGCATTGCTGTCACTCAGTACTTCCATTTACGAGGGGAGATCAACAAGAAATGCAACACATTTTGTTTCTGAAAGCAGGTTCGTTTTATCCAGGATTTCAATACACTATATTAGTCCCCACTCTTTTGGCTACAAAACCCTATTTTTCAAAATAATTTCCGTTCAATGCGTCAGCCTTACGTCGTCTTAATTGGAGGGCCTCTGCTCTCGCAGGGTTCCAGTCTACTGGTCGGTGTCAGAGCTAACGTCTTGCTGTATCAGTTATCTCCCCATCATCAACGTACTGTTTCCCGCGGATTGCGTCCCTATTGTATCAAGGAGATGGGAGGTGCGAGACCCGAACTGGAGGGGGGAATGAGGAAGAACAGTCCAATGAAGTTTTGTGGGCTGCTCTCGAGTGTGCACACTTGGGTGAAGCCTTGCGTTGATATGGAGAAGTTCGTTTTCATTTCTTGTGGCGACGAACACACTGGAGTCGTTTCTTCAATTTATTGAGTTTAACACAGAACACTTGAGAGTTGATCGTTGCAGTGTGAGGGAGGATATCAAAGGGAATAACCCCTTCCGAGTCCCAGAAGATCATCGCCATGACTTTGTCGGCTAAGAGTGCAGCTTTGAACTTTTACTTCGGAGAGGAGGTGGTGTCGCTTCAGTCCATGGATTACCGTTCCGTTTCGGATTCGAAGCGACGAACCCATGTTTCATCGTCTGTGACAATGTTCGACAAAATATTGGTACAATCAGCCTTGTAACGTTCAAGCAATTCCTTACAGATGGTATTTCGTTGTTCTTTATAGTCTTGTCTTCTGCGGCGAGGAACCAAGCGGGCTCACACCTCTGAATACCCAAGCTGGTGGACGGGTGTGTCAGTACTACTGACAGAGACGTCCAGCTGTTCAGCGAGAGCGAGATGTTTGACTGTGATCCGCCGATCACCTAGAAAGAGTGTCAACGTTCCAGCGTTGTACATGTCGTAGCCTTGTGCCGGACGGCACGCGGGAAATCAGAGGTATGCGTTACGATGATGACAGACGCCCAACGACTCCCCGTGCTTTTGTTCACTGCCAAGTCTCCGCAGGTATTCTGCAAGCGCTTATGAAAATCTGCGGTGCTGTGGTTTTCCGTCAAAAGAAACTCAAAGATAGCTCTTTGCTTGGAACGCACCTCCGTTAGAGACTCCGTTTAGAAAAAAAAAAAAAAAAAAAAAAAAAAAAAAAAAGGCTCTGAGCACTATGGGACTTAACATCTGAGGACATCAGTCCCCTAGACTTAGAACTACTTAAACCTAACTAACCTAAGGACATCACACACATCCATGCCCGAGGCAGTATTCGAACCTGTGACCGTAGCAGCAGCGCGGTTCAAGACTGAAGCGCCTAGAACCTCTCGGCCATAACGGCCGGCGACTCCATTTTGAAGGAACGTTCAGGACTGCCACCCCAACCTGGGGGTAATTACCCCCTGATGAGTAAAATGTAATTTTCTGAGGAGTAAAAATAAGATGTTCAGCCGTATTTCGATCACGAAACTGCTGTATTACTTCTAAAGCATCATTTCGTTTTTTTAGTCCTTCGTAAAAGTGTAATACAGAGTATGTAAGTTACCAATACATTTTTTTAATTTTAAAACTAGTTTTAGCGATAGAAACGGCGTGCTGAGCGTTACAGCGTATGAAACAAATGTGTGAACATCTTCCTCACATACCCCACTACAACGCACGTACTTTCCACTTCGTACCATGCATCTATGACACTAAAATTGAGTAAAATTGAGACATATGTTTAAAATATTTCAGAAAATGCCTTCTGTTGGTTGTAATCAGTACTGGAAATTGAGCAGAAATTGGTTCCTCCATCCCTTCGCAGCAATAAACAACCTAACTAACAGCACAATACAACTACTACTTTGAAATGGCTATTACACTGTTGTAGAGCCTACACATTATTATCATCATCATTATTATTATTTGTAGTAGTTGTAGTGGCAATAATCAAAAACAAAGCAGTATTCCAATTTTTACCATTTCAGAACTAAAGAGTCAAATAATTAAGCGAATTAGAAACAATAAGAATAGTGCAGACATTTTAGCTTGGTTGATTTTGGAGGGAGTGCATGGTGAGGGTGAAAAAATGTCATTATGGACAGGAGTGGTGCAGAGGAAGCATTTTTTTATCAAGTGTCTGCTTTCAACGTCTTTTCTGAGGAGAAGTTGCAGGTTCCAGTGAGAATTGCTTCATCATTCGGAAAAAAAAGGTTGCTAGAAATAAGCGGTACCAATTGCCTCATTAGATCGAGGCTTCATAAAACACCTACAAAAACTTAATGTAATTTATCTTTCATCATTTCAAAAATTAAAGTATTCAGAGAAAATTAGTTTTCACTCTAAAATTTAGTTTGTGCTAATGTTGATGACGGTGTAGGGAAGAGGGTTAGGTTACTACATAATATCTGATTGTACTCCGGGTAATGGGATCCACAGTAGAGGGGCTGGGAATATTCCACGAAGTCCCCCGACAAATTCCGCATTTATTCAACCTTAATTGGCCGAGAATTAATGTTTGTTGCATTACTTACTGTACGCCCGTCATACTCTGTCAGCTGTGAGCCTATAAATAAAATTCCCTTCTGTAAACAATGTGGAATCTCGTGATAAAAAGTCCGTCGTGACGTTCGACATTGCTTTTTCAAACCGACGCGCTTGAGACAGAGTGGTTCTAACTGCGTTTGTAGGTCATCACATAAATCTGTAACTTTTATCGGCACTAAATCTTTAGCACGTGCAGTCGTTAAGGAGGGGCATATCTGTCGCAGCAGACGTCACCTGGGCTGCCCTCTCGGCACCTCGGCTGCAGAAAGAAGAGGTCGCCGCCAAGTGGCGGTTGTGCATTAGCGTGATTAAAGCCGAGTCCGAGGCCAATGGCTGGATGGAATATCGGCGGCGCCCGGCGCCGGGTCCGCAGAAAGAACCTGCGACGAGTGCAGCTCGGCGGGCTGGCGTCGATGGCGTTTGCATTGTCAGCGAGTCGCGGGCGGAAAGTCCATTGGGTCAAGAGTGTAAGGACAAGTTGTCCAGCTGTAATTTAGCTGATGGTTGGCTATTGCTCGTGGTTTAAAAGCTCTAACAATCAGATTTAAGAAGTTTCGATCCATTAGTTCATAAACAAAGTCGTTTAGAGCGCTCCCCTAATAGCATACTAGAGAGCAAAGTACACTGTGTGACAAGAATCGTGGGATAGCGACATGCGCTTATACAGATGACGGTAGCATCGCGTACACAATGCATAAAAGGGCAGCACATTGACGGATCTGTCATTTGTATTCAGGTGATTCATGGGAAAAGGTCCAAACGTGATTATGGCCGCACCACGAGACTTAACAGACTTAGAACGCGGAATGGTGCTTGGAGCTAGACGCACTGGACCTTCACTTAACGACCGACAGCAGCGGCGTTTGCGTAGAGTAGTCAGTGCTGACAGACAAGCAACATCGCATAAAATCAGTATTGGAGGTGCTACAAAAGTATCCGTTAGGGCACTGCGGCAAAATGTAGCGTTAATGGGTTACGTCAGCAGAAGACCAACGCGAGCCCCCTCGGTAACATCACAACATAGCCTGCCGCGCCTCTCCTGGGCTCGGTTCCACCCTAGACGACTAGAAACCCTCGGCCTGGCCAGACGTGCCCCGATATCAGTTGGTGAGAGTTCACGGTAGGTTTCGAGAGACCACGAAGCCATGAATCTAAGTTGTCAACAAGGCACTGTCCAAGCTGGTGGTGGTTCCATGATGGTTTGGGTTGTGTTTTCGTTCCTGTCTTGGAGACCACTTGCAGCCATTCATGGACTTCATGTTCCCAAAAGACAATGAAATTTTTATGGATGACGATGGGCCATTTCACAGAGCCTCGATTGTTCGTGATGGTTTTGAACAATATTCTGGACCCAGAATGAGATTTTCACTCTGCAGCGGAGTGTGCGCTGATATGAAACTTCCTGGCAGATTAAAACTTGTGCCCTACCGAGACTCGAACTCGGGACCTTTGCCTTTCGCGGGCAAGTGCTCTACCAACTGAGCTACCGAAGCATGACTCTCGCCCGGTACTCACAGCTTTACTTCTGCCAGTATCCGTCTTCTACCTTCCAAACTTTATAGAAGCTCTTCTGCGAACCTTGCAGAACTAGCACTCCTGAAAGAAAGGATATAGCGGAGACATGGCTTAGCCACAGCCTGGGAGATGTTTCCAGAATGAGATTTTCACTCTGCAGCGGAGTGTGCGCTGATATGAAACTTTCTGGCAGATTAAAACTGTGTGCCCGACCGGGCGTGAGTCGTGCTTCGGTAGCTCAGATGGTAGAGCACTTGCCCGCGAAAGGCAAAGGTCCCGAGATCGAGTCTCGGTCGGGCACACAGCTTTAATCTGCCAGGAAGTTTCAATATTCTGGACAATTCGAATATTTTTTTAACATAATCGAGAGGTCAGTTCGTACACAACATCCAGTGCTGGCAACACTTTCGCAATTGTGGAGGTTGTAGAGTCAGAATGTAAGGCGGCTTCCTAGGACTTGTTGAGTGCATGCCACGTCGAGTTGCTGCACTACGCAGGGCAATAGTAAGTCCCACACGGTATTA
This sequence comes from Schistocerca gregaria, assembly GCF_023897955.1. Taxonomy (NCBI): domain Eukaryota; kingdom Metazoa; phylum Arthropoda; class Insecta; order Orthoptera; family Acrididae; genus Schistocerca; species Schistocerca gregaria. The sequence continues at coordinate 252,054,841 of NC_064925.1, forward strand.
GAAGGTGTCCAATGGCTTTAGACACTTCGCTGTATACGAACGGCATCTGAAACAGCAGAACAGGAAAGTAACGAAGAACATTTCCTAGAGCTACTGTTGAAGTGTACAGCTACAGGGAGTGTACCAGATGGAACCTATAAGTTTACCTAATAGCTAATGATTGGCTTCGCAGTACTCTTGCGCAGCTGAACTTAATTGCAATCTTTCATTTTTTTTTAAATTTCTACCATCCGAGCTCAGAACACAGTAGGTTAGCGCTGAGCTGTTACACCAAAAGGTAAGTCAACAAGGCGTATCACCACTGCAACATTCCTCAGGGCGTGGTAGACAGAAACCAAGTTCTCCTATGCTACTTAACAAAGCAGTGTGAGGTAATGCTACGTCACTGCATTACCCTAGCGCCATTACAAAATCAAACATGATAAGTACTGAGCTCGCCGACGCAGCATAATAATGTTGAATTACTCATGCTCTACTTCTTATATCTATATAAAAAAGCGAAATGACAGGATAAGGAGACGCCATATAAATTCAAGCTTTTAGACTGATTCCCATAAACGACTCATGTTACGATGACAAATCTTTTTTTTTGAATATGAAACTTTCTGGCACATTAAAACTGTGTGCCCGACCAAACTTTACAGAAGTTCTCCTGCGAACCTTGCAGAACTAGCACTCCTGAAAGAAAGGATATTGCTGATACATGGCTTAGTTATGAAATCTCGTACTAATTTCGAATATAAATGAACAAGCTTTATTAGTACAATGTCTATTCGATTGTTTGTCCGTAAAAATCGTCCAGAACTTAAAACAGCCGCACGTAGTGGCCGCAAGGTTTGAGGCGTCATGTCACGGACTGCATGGCTCCTTCCGCCGGAGGCATGGGTGTGCGTTGTTCTTAGTACAAGTTAGTTTAAGTAGTGTGTAAGTCTAGTGACCGATGACCTAAGCAGTTTGCTCCCTTAGGAATTCGCACACGTTTTTAACACTTGAATTGAAAACATTTTATTCACCAACAAATATATACTTTACTTCAAACCGTAAACTGTATATACTAATGCACGCACAAAATATGATCCTTAATGTGTATTTTTGAATTGTATAGTTTCCAATAAAGGTTTTTGCTGATGCACCAAATAACTTCGTAAATGAAAGAAAATGATAATCGCACGATAATTTCTGGCAAGTAATAATTTTCTACTGTCAATAAATAAATATTCATGGTAAATTTTATTGTAAGTTTGAAAACAATTTTTCACAACACATAAATAAAAATACATTCCACATTTGGCGCGTATGAAAATGCAATCAAGTTTCCTGCATTTTGAGGCATACCTTGCCTCAACAAATTTTGGTAGTTGGCCAACGTTTTAAAACCTAACTTCTGAAACTGGATGCAACACAGCTCCTCTTGGCTATTTATTCACGTTTCCTACTGCATCTACACAATCACTTCGAGAGGAATTCGCTGCACAAAGACGTCCTCTTATCCTAGCGACTGGAACGATATTTTAAAGTTCTTATTGTTTACCAGTCAGTCTCATCAAGCGAAGCGGTACAACCTTCAATCAGCGAATTCGTCTTCTTTCCAGTCACATAATTCGGCACTGTTGTCATTTTTTAAAAAAAGCTTCTAATTCCTCATCAGATAATATCTGATGCACTGCGGTACAGTTTAGAAATAACAGTTACTTCAGTATCCGATCATCAAAGACCAAACTGAAATTAGCAAATATGGATTATTTCATAGCAATGAGCAAAATTTATGCAAATCTGAACTAATTCTCAACATTTAGCGGACGTTAGGAGAAAAAGCACATATATTCATTCCAAACAGTTTTTGATGTTGCTGAGCAACAGTCATACAATAATTTTTAAATGAACATACCGCCATTTGACTGTATTGTTGTTCATTTAATTACGACCTAGATTATGACCTTCTATGACATTTTCAACTGATTGAGTTTATGTCATTGACATATACTGCAGGATATCAAGCTCAAAATTGGCCACAAATTAAGGAAGCTATATGTTCCGGACGAAATACCAGATGTAAAATCATCAACTTATAAAAATATCAATAAATAATGGAAGGACCATGTCATACATAGTAAAAAGTTTCATTCTAGCATTTAGGCTTAATAATTATTTACATACATTTTAGATTTGTAGAAGTGACAATTTTCTGGACACGACCACCTGTAAACTAACACATGAATCGCTTCTTGCTAGATGTTGCGCCCTGCTTTTAAAACTAGGAACTCGAAGGCCCTCGCTCGCGGACCGTCGGCCTATAAGCGAAAAAATACGCCTATTTACGGAGAAAAAATAATGAACGAAGGTCTTTATATGTGGACTGAGGGAACGACGAGGTTAAGGTAACTGGAACTTCCAAAGAATAACAATAATTCAAAGACTTGGACAAAAGATTCAAAAAATGTTTAAATGTGTGTGAAATCTTATGGGACTTAGCTGCTAATGTCATCAGTCCCTAAGCTTACACACTACTTAACCTAAATTATCCTAAGGACAAACACACACACCCATGCCTGAGGGAGGACTCGAACCCCCGCCGGGACCAGCCGCACAGTCCATGACTGCAGCGCCTTAGACTGCCCGGGCGGCGTCAAAAGATTCGATTTTCAAGATTTTTAATTATACATTTTATCATGAGTCTTGGTATGCTCGTAAACGATTTTTGAAATATTTGTTTCGTTAAGAAAATAATTTCATTGGAAGTGTCTACGTTGTATTGCATGTAGTATTCTTGTGGATTAGCAGTAGCCAAGTTTGGCGTGACTTTGGAATTTAAAAGTACACGCTTAAAGCCTTAACATTGTCCCCACTCCATCAATCGCTCCACCTTTTTCTATTTCGGCCCCTCGAACTATAACAATGTGATGTCTGTCTTCACAATATTTCATAAATATCGGTCTGACGTTTCACGGTGTAGCGTTTTCCATTTAAGTCTGACTTGCATAACGAGCTGCAACGTTCTTCTAAATTCTAAAAGACGTGAAACTTTTTGTACTCCTTTCGTTTCGCTTAAGTAACTGACCCGGCTACCCCTTAAACAGGTTCCGTTTCTTCGCCGGTCGGCATCACATTTCTTCCTCGAATGCTTACTCCCTAGGGATGAAATATTAGACTCGACTTTCCATTACTCGGAGCTCCCAAACGCTGCCAAATCCCTTCTTATTTCTCTCACAAATAAACGGGCGCGCTATTAATTTCGGCCTGAAGTATTGGCGTATGAATTTAATTTTTTTGGCGGCCGCGCTGGGAGCCGGCGCCAGTGTGCTTTATTTTCGCCAGTTTGGTGTTGCCGCGCATTTCTCTCGCTGCCGGCTGTGATTGAACGTTCTCTATTGTTGCGCGACGTGTCCTATAAATAATTTGCTCGCCGTTATGGCTTCCATCCACTTGTTTTTGTTTGGTCGGACAATGCGGCCCGGCCCGGCCGGCGCACGTGTTCAATATTTCCAGACAGAATGATGGAGCTCGGACGGAGGGCGGCCGCCTCCATAGCGGCAGAAGAACGGAGCTCATCCGCGACACGGCTCCCGTTCCTAATGCAACTAACGCCACACTCGCCTAATGGCCGGCTCCTGTCCGTGAGGCCTTTCCCCAATGCCTCTGGGGCCCTAGGCCTTAAGTTAACGTCCGCGAGAAAGATTGTAAACGCTTTGGTCCTTACGGGGGAACAACTTCCCTATCCGAACACCACGCGGCTAACTACTTTCTATTCTATCGCTTGAGCCTTGTCCCGCAGTTACGCAGGGTCAGCCATCGTTAATCAGATTTGGCATGTTAATGTTTAAGGGCTGGCCGGATGCCCTTCCTACCGCCACCCCGTACCCCTCGGGACGGGTTTAGTGTACCCCAACTGTCTGCGTCGAGTGTAATCCATGGAATAGAGCGAATGTGTTCAGATCTCTGCGAACCGTGGGGACCAGCTCGGTATTCACCTAACGCGATGTGGAAAACCGCCTAAAAACCACATCCAGGCTGGTCGGCACATCGGATCTCGTCAGGCGGATTCGAATGAGGGCCGGCGCGCCTACCCGACTCCAGGAAGCAGCGCGTTAGCGCTCTCGGCTACCCTGACGGCTAACTACTTTCTTCATGGTAAAATCTTCTCAGGTTGACAGCCGAGTCAATACGTTGTTCTCCGGCAACGTTTCAGGAAGTTTCTGACTTGCCATCTACAGGCGAAGTGTCGGGTTCAGACGCTGACGCTGACGCTCCTTTGGAAAGCTTTCCTTGCTCGTCATATTGAGCAGTGTAAGCATAAAATGCTGTTCCTGTTGTTCCCGGGGGGAAGGAAGTAAATAACTTTACCCTTACGAATTATTCTTTGGTGATGTTGTGATGACATCTTGTGTTTTCTGCGACAAAATTATTCTCGCAGGTCAGGCCATCGTGTTGTTGACCTGTATTGTGATCGATTACAGAATAGCCCCGCCTTCTCGTAGAACGGTCTCGCGATGATCCTGAAGCTGTCCTTAAGCGGCGGTATGCCTGTGCCCTAGTGCAGCAGGTGACTGGAATACTCCCTCGGAAGACGAAGCACGGTCTTCAGAGCTCGATTTTGGGTTCTTTGCAGCGTTGCGATGAACACGTCTGTGACATTTCCCCACAGCACAGCTGCGTATTTTAAGACTGGTCGGATCAGTGTTAGGTAGAGCGTGATGCCAAGTTGCGGCGGCAGTGTCGACTGCGTGTTGGGCAGCGGGTAAAGAGCGCGAAGGCGCCTTAGGGCTGTGTTTCTGACGTCTCGGGTATGAGGCGCCCAGGAGAGTCTTTGGTCGAGGGTAACACCTAGGTACTTCGTCGTCTTGCTCCCAGGATTTCGACGGGCGGAAGGTCTGGCGGCAGCATTCTTCGGGTTAAGATAACTGCCTGGCTCTTCGTTGAATTTCAGCCGCCGTTTCGTTGATCACGAACCCAGGCTGCCGCACCAGAGTTGGAGATGGCGTTTCACCGTGCACGCGTACATGCTACGGGTGTATAGTGCTTTGTCATCTTTGTGGAGAACCACTTCGACGCCCCTCACCCGCGGTATGTCGACAGTGTGCAGTGAGTACAGCAGGGGCCGAACACCGATCCCTGTGGAAACCCAGCACGATCTGTCGGTTTGAGGACGTACCATCGTCTGCCTTGACGTGGAATGTTCGCTCCTCTACGTAGTATCTGAGGAGGACGTCGTGTGGTGCTGGTATGCCGAATACAATGAGCTAGCCAGAAGCAATCGAACGCTCGGGAAATGTCGAGGAACACTGCCCCAAGGTATTCTCTTGTCTCGAGCGCTCTTATCACCGGCGCTATCAGACTCAGAAGCTGGTGCGAGGTGTAAAGATCCCTACGAAAACCAAACTACTTGTCCGGAATAACACCCTTCTGGGTGACGTGTTGCATCAGCCGTTTCGCTTACAGCCTCTCGAAAACTTTCTAGAGCGTCGGGAGCAGGCTGATGGGTGATCTGGTGACCTGAAGTGGCTATTTGCCGGTCTTCGGGATGGCCACAACTTCAACGTGTTTCCATGCTGCCAGGTGGCTGCATGTGCGGAGTATCTCGTTGAACAAGTCAGCTAAGTGCTGGTGTGCTCCTGGTGGAAGATTCTTCAGCAGTTGGTTGTTTATATCATCGCTGTCTCCTGCTTTCCTGGCGTTCAGGGAACGAAGTTGCACCGAACTTTCTTCCTCTGTAATCGGCTCGATTACGTCTTCTTCATTCCTGGCTGGTAGGAAGAGTCTCTCTCTCTCTCTCTCTCTCTCTCTCTCTCTCTCTCTCTCTCTCTCTCTTTCTGTCTCATTTGATACTTACCCCTCTCTGGTGAAGTGCGTTGAGGAGTTTGTAGCCTTTTGGTTTTTACTCCATGTGTTTGCTTGTGTGTGTGATTTTTTTTCTATGATTTTTGGCTATCTGTGTAATGTTATGCATGCTCTGCGTGTGTCTGGTACTTGCCTGAGGTTGTCAAGGTGACTGATTTTAGGGCTGAAAGAACAGGATTAGGAATTGGAGATAGAGATTTTCCCTTCAACTTATTCGTCGAAGATCGTCATCGGTGGTTTGTGCTTGTCGCAGGACATATCATACCGACATCGGGAGCGGATGTGGTCATTTCCAGATCTGGAAAACCTCTCATAGAAGGCCATTGTCAGTTCTTGGAAACGCTCTTTCAGGAAGGGGATTTCAGCTGCGGGGTGCAGTTCATCAGTGGGTAATCCCAGAGGTAGATGCAGTGCCCTCGTGAGGGCGCGGTTAAGCAGCCTCTGGAGTTTGTCCCCCAGACAGGGCATGCGTACTCCATTACTGGCCATATAAGCGCCTGATATACATTTACACCAACAGAGCAGGGAAGGGAACTTTTTGTGTTGAGGGTTGGGTATGGAATGGACATTCTGGCATGGACCTACCTATAGAGCTCGTCTATGCTGGGCTTCCACGTAAGACAAGAGTCCAAGGTACTTGACGGATCTGCACCAGGGGAGCTGAATTCCGTTTACGTGAAGGTGGAGCGGGGAGGAGGCGGAAGGGGGGGGGGGGGGGCGTTGATGGGGTCCTCGCGTTCCGAGCGTCCTGGTGATCAGCATAGCCTGCGTTTTCTCATAGTTGATGGTGATGCGCCAGCGATTGGCCCAAGTTTCTGGTGAAGTGTCAGGTTCACGCCTCTCTCTCACCTTTTACTTTCCCCTCCTTGGGTAAGTGTATGGAGCAGAGATTATAGTCTGTTGGTTTTTACTCCACAATGTGATTATTTTGACTGACTGTGTATTGTAGTGGTGTTCTGGTGGTGTCTTGTACTTGCCTAAGGTTGGCGATATGTTGGGTATTTTAAGGATTAAGGATTGGTATTGGAGATTTTGGGATTTTTCTCTTCGACTTAGTCGTCGAAGATCGTCATAGGGCGTTTGTGCTTATCACCGGACATGTCATACCGACCTAAGGAGGTCAGTTTCACGTCTCGTCCGTGTCGTCATAGCCGCTGGCTTCTCTGTATCCGCGAGCCAATCAGGAACGAGAGGTATCGGCGTTGCGGCGCGTGGTAGGGGGGAGGAAGCCGTGGGGGCCGGGTCCCGGCGGCTCGTCTCCGTGCGGCCTGCTTATTCCATCAGCCACCGCCATCCTGCCTCCATCGGTGCGCTCTCGTCGTATTCTTGCTAATGTTGTGCCCATGCAGTGCTGAGTTGGAACCGCTATACCGGTTGACCAGGTTATCATTGTCTCATATCTCCTCTTTAATAATAGAGTCCCAGAAGCCTTTCGCTCTACGCAGCATCTTGGTCTGTTCAGAAACGTGTGTTCTTCACTGATGCTGCTTCTGCCATCGCGGATTTTTCCTTTTGTCCGATGTGAACGCTTCTCACATGTTCATAGATGTGTTGTGTGACGCAACGCTGCATTGTTTCCCACACTCAAAGGAAATGCTGTAGACACCCGGTGTCCTTATACGCAAGTTGTCCTTCATTGAGCTCAGCGTTCCTGATTTTTGCTGGAGGACGGAAGACGGTTTTCTCCTTGTTCTTCTCTAAGATCCGGCCAATCTTTGCCGTGGGTGGCGCTACGTACGGAACGAACGCCAGGCTCTTGTTGCCCTCTTCTTCCTGAAGGCCCTCCTTCTTCGTCTTCTTGCTCATCTTGAGAGCGCGTCTAATATGCGTTTTAGTCCGGCCATTCTCATATAATTACTTCCTTTTCCTAAGGCGGCAGCTTTTTCAGCATATGAATTTCAGTTGATACTGCATATCAACATCATTTTATATTCACTATTCGGCGATTACACACACTTAAATATTAACTTACAATGAACTCCAAAAACCATGACAACACATGTATTGAGTAGATTATTGTCACTTTGGACGTAACCACAGATTACTTTTTAATGACATGGCAGAAGCTCAGATTACCCAAATGACTTTGTGTAAGCCCTGTTAACAATTATATTTCCACATTTTATAATAAAATTCTTTACTATGTTATAATTTGAGTAAATTGTCGTTACTCTTTATGTAACCACAGATTACACTGCTACTTCAATGACATTGCAAAAGCCCAGATTTTAGTTGGTATACCTCATTTTTTAAGATTTGTAAAGTATTTTAAAATATGTTAATGGCTATGCACGTATGTCCGTGGTTTTTGTAAACTATTACATCCTGTGTTAAGTAATCTATCGTATAGTAGCTTGGGGTAACCACACCGAATAGAAATTCCCCTTTTACGTTGCTACATTGCATAATTAACACTATGAAAATAATTTCTTATAGTGTGCCTTAATTATTGCCAGAAATTTCGTAAGCATATCTTTAGGTATAATTTCGTCCACGTTTTAGCTAGCACGCTGTAATGTAAACACATAAATTATGATGAAGGAATATACATGTCACACTGGTGACAACTGTCGATCTAATTGTCAACGCCTGTACTTTACTAGCCACCGCCTACCAACGTAGCGGCGAACTGGCTGCAACTATGTGCTTTGTTATCAGCGGCATAAGACATATGGATGTGGTGAATAACGGTGTGTGCAATTCTTTTAATTCTGACGTACTGACGCGCCAGTCTCTTAGTCTGTTACGTTCCTGCCAATTCATGAAGAAGAGTACTTTTACTGCTATTTTAAGAAATATACAATAATCTGTTTGAGGAGGTATGTTGCATTTCTGGTTTTTTCTTTTATGTTGTACCTGATTATATTACAATTGTTTTGTCTATAGTCACACTGTGTAAATGCTTTCTAGATCTGAAGATGGTAACATTGATTATCCAAACCGGTTATCGAGAATAAAGGATATAATTAGGGATATTGGCAAAGAAGTTTACCTTCTGTAATGTGTGTTTATACATCACATATAGATATACCAGACTAATTGGTAAGCATTTGTTGTTACCGGCAGCTCACTTTATAATTGTACGTAAGTATAGGTACCAGATCAGCTCATTCACATCATACGAAATTCATAGATTGACCAAGAAGTCGTGGTGAGTACCATATATCGAGCAACTAAATTGACCTAGTCTGAGAAAAGAGTATGGCAATGCTGCAAATTGACATCTCAGTTATTGAATCTCTATGGGGCGCAAATTTTGTATTATGAATGCAGGGTTAGATGAAGAATAAATCAGGATTAACCAGAGTAATACCGATGCATTTTACATGATGTGTAATAGCTAGTGGGCGTACTTTGTGCTCACCGCAAAAAAAGTAAACACAATTAACTTGAGAACATACTTCTTAAATACGTTCTGGTGAACAAGTAGAGTAGAGAACTCGGAAATATTTTTTAGTACCATCTCAGCAACACCAACGGGTTTCCTGTATTTTGTACGCTGAGTGGAGTGGTACTTAAAAAAAAATACCAGTTTCATTGATTGTCTTCATTCACAACATACTTTCTAAACTTATATAGAGGTAAAAGAAGGGTCCTGAACCAATATGAAATTTGTTACCAAAAGACACATTCACTTCTAAAATAAAAATTTTGGGTTAAGTTTTAATCAAAAATTTAAAAAAAATTACGGAATCATTTATAAGAAATCATTAAAAGCAATAAATATTTATTTTCAAAATAAAATATGAAGTACCAGACTAGATTACGACGTTTTCATAAAGTGGGCACGAAGTATCCCACCCCCCCCCCCCCCCCTCCTGGTATTGTGACGGTTGAAATAGCAGTGATGAATATAATTAACCTTCGACACACAAGTGATACCACCCTGATGTCGTTGAGTGAAAAAGAGTTAAATATCCTCTTACCAAAGGTGAAAGAAGGAAATCGCAAAGGCTGGCCTTATACTGAACGTCAAGAAAACGAAAATTATGGAAACCGAACCTATTTCTTCATGGCATGTGCGAGATGACACAAGAGAGGTCGTTTCTATGTTCAGTTATCTTGGCTCCCAGAATTTTGCATTTTGTAACTGCAACAACGAGATCAAGAGACGCTTGTTAGCTGGTAAACACGCAATGTCCAGCGTTGTCGTTGCTTTAAGGAGCAAAGATATAACATTAGCAACAAACACCGACATAGTATGCGCGACGGTATTTCCAGTTGTGATGTACGGATGCGAGACCTGGGCCACATGAAAGGCGTAGGATACACTCCTTTCAAATGCGGCGGTGGTGTAAACTCCTTACAGTTCGATGGACCGCGAAAAGTTAGCAGGCAGGTAAAATAAAAAGCAGATTTCTTCTTGGAAGACCTGATACTGAAACAAAAACTGACTACTTTGGGCACATCTCAAGATGCCATGATTGAGAAGAAGTAATTATTGGCATCTTATACAGTCAACATTAGACTCTTCCAAAATTGTGATAGTAGTAATGATCTTTTGAAAATTATTTAGTTTCGTGACTGAAAAAAACGTCGAATGGTTTAGTTTTACCCCTCAGAAAATTTCATTTTACCCCTCAGGGGGTAATAACCCCCAGGTTGGGAACCACTCAATATAGCCTCCAAGTACGACATTTTTAAAAACTTTTTCCGGTGCCATTTTAAAAATTTTACTAATATAAATACAGATACTTATTGCCAGATAACACAAGTTTGGGTAATGTCTGTTTGAGAGCTAAGAATGTGTTCAGTTTGGTGATATAACTACAAAAGTGAATGGTCTTCCGTAATACTACAACTTTATCTACTTCCGTATGACAAAACTGTCATTTTATTTTAAACAAGTAAAACGGTGCTTCAACAAAAAGAAAAAAAGTAAAAGAAATGGCACGCCTTCAAGTGAGACAGGCAGCAGTGCCTGTAGACACAAGGATTGCTGGTGGCCAACTTCGGCTATTCCAAACTCAATGTACAGAAGCAGCGTTAAAGATACCAAAAACGACACACCATAATCAATTAGGTGGCAGGTCACATACCGAGCAGCAACTGAACAAAAAGTGTCCCCTGATACAACATATCGCGTCTCTACTGAAACGCAATAAAATCATAACAGTCCTAGTGGGCTTGATGATCGCAGCTAAGGAAACGGTGTGAATAGAACTTGGTGATAGTCGCCATTGAACATAAGTAAACAAAGTCAATACAGTTCCTAATAGCACTTGTTTATATTTAGTGCTGCATTAATGACCAAGAACAAAGTTGTCGTAATAAACGCTCTGTAGCCTGTAGAGGATTGTGACTCCAAACTGTCAAAAAATTAATATGCTAAGACAATAACAGTTTTAAATAGCTCATCATCACAATTCCATCTCTGCAAGCTCATCTCCAATAAAAGCATAACCTTAATACGATATATCTCTGCAATAATGTCGCTTTGCTTCCAATATCCGATCATGAAGGTGTAATGTTGTCGAACCGGCGAAATATACCTCACAATCAAAACTATTGTGTTTCAAAGTGACCAGAAAAAGAATATCTAAAACTCTTTAGTGTTCTTCGTAGTTAATACTTAAATATTCTATTGGCTGTCACCTGCCTTGGTAATGGAGAACACCTCTATATATCAAACTTAAGAAGAAGCGCATAAAATTTCTGTATGCTTGCACAACCATATTAAAACAAAGATCAATATACGCGTATCGTTACACTTCATAAAGAATTCGAAAGATACAATATTATATTATTCTCATTTAAGCACTCAGTTATTTAATATTTGAACATTATCAGTTCATTCTTCTAACATACATTACGCCTTTTGTTAAATATCAGTTCAAAATGGTTCAAATGGCTCTGAGCATTATGGGACTTAGCATCTGTAGTCATCAGTCCCCTAGAACTTAGAACTACTTAAACCTAACTAACCTAAGGACATCACACAGCACCCAGTCATCAAGAGGCAGAGAAAATCCCTGACCCCGCCGGGAATCGAACCCGGGAACCCGGGCACGGGTCACTAGTTGATGTTATCACGGCGAATATTGTATGCTACATCAATAAAAATGTTCATACGTCCATTAACAAGAGAGCGTACAAAAACCTGCCTTCGAGTAGAACACTAATGATGATAGTTCGATTATTAAAAAGAATACACTTTCCGAAATTTGTGAGGACGCAAAAACACACAAAAAAAAAACAGTCCAAGAGCTGGAAAACTTTTTGTCACTAACATCACTTCGCAAGTAGCTGAAAAACAAGATTTGTATTAATTATTTTCTCGGAAGACCAAACAATGTAACAACAGTTTTAGAAAGCAACTCTTCTCTATCATTCCCCTGTGGCAAGGAAACAGACGTTGGATATAACTGCAGCTCACCGACTATTCAAGGTGGTTCTTCACTGGTTCCCGAAATATTTACTAGCAATTTCTTAGAAAACAAAAACAGTTTTCTCGGTTAAGTGCCGCACATTACTAATGCAATTATTTTACCATCATAACATCGACAAATATTACGTAAACATGGAACGAAAGTTTGATTGAAAGTCCGTTTCGAATGGAGGCCATAAGGCAAACATTTCTAGGCGATATTTTATTTATCGTGGCTCTCACTCAAAATCGATAGAGTGCGAACAGTTGCGCAGAATGTTTTATGAGGCTGCTCAGAGTTACAGAACAACTGCGCTATGATAAATTCAGAAGGTTTTCTCTGCTCTCCATTCGTCGGAGGCACAACAGTACTTAAAAAATACCCAGCAATACTCGTGGTATCTGGACGGCGGGTGCAAAAGCGATAGAAGTCTTGTGGCTTTCGTTTCCTAACTTTTTTTTTTGGTAGAAGTGCTGGAATTGAATTGACACCATTCCCTACGCAGTGTGAAGCGAATGTACGACCCAACCTGCTTTTGCTAGTGCTGTATTAGTTACCGCTTCAGATGCCTGGATGTTTACGGAAAACTTTAATAAGCGACTGTCAAGAGTAGCTTTGGATATGATTTATTTCCTTTCAATTACGCAGACCTGTAAGGTTGGGAAACAATGACAACTTGATCTAAAATTTAATCCTTCACCTGTCAAAAGCAACCATCACTGGCAAGTAGACTTCACGCAGTAATATGTTCATCTCCAACGTGCCGATACCATTTTTTCCAGATTCTGTTTCAGATACGCCAATATTAGTGTTTACAAAATATGAGTATTTCCTAAATTCTTGAGGCTTTAGTGGTGGACACTAGCTGGCGTATTTTCTTTTGACTTTTGTCTCGGGATCTTCGGCCGACGACTAGACGGTATGCTAGTCAGCTTATATGTTGTTTGTCTTCCGCTCATCATTTAGTTGAATTTACTGGCCTTTAGCTTAGCTCATAGTCCACAAAATATTCAGTTTTGATAGATAACGGGTGTTATAATATTTGTTTGTTTGCATGCACGCACACGTTGCAGAGCCGCCCGGAGTAACCGAGCGGTTCAAGGCACTACAGCATGGAGCCGCGCGACCATTGCGGTCGCAGGTTCGAATCTTGGCTCGGGCATGGATGTGTATGATGTCCTTAGGTCAGTTAGGTTTAAGTAGTTCTAAGTTCTAGGGGAGTGATGACCTCAGATGATAAGTCCCATAGTGCTCATAGCCATTTGAACCATTTTTTGAACCACTACCCTGTTGGCGTTGTGGGCACGTGACGCAGTAACAAAAGTGAGTAAGTGGAATAGACACGGACGGGAATCACCTTAGCGGAGGTATGGGCTGCAAATCGGGAAACCCATTGAGATAAGTGACTTTGGCGAAGGGAAGATTATTATTACGCAAATTCTAGGAAGAAGTATCTCGAAAACGGCGAAGCTGGTAGAATGTTTACGTGGTAGGGTCGTGAGCTTCTACGGAATGTGGTAGAACGACAATGAAACCAAATGCCAAATAGTTGGACGTCCAAGACTCTTCAAAGAACGTGGAATTCGGAGTCTAGTTTGCTCTGTAAAATAGGACAGGTGGCGATCTGTGGTATCTCTGCCGAAAGATCACAATGCTGGTGCACGCTTAAGTGTTTCAGACCACACCGTTCATCGTACATTGTTTAACACTGAGCTCCGTAGCAGACCGCTCCTACGCGTTCACCTGTTGACCTAACGACCGTCAATTACGATTGCACTGGGCACGGAATCATAGGGATTCGACCTTCGATCAATGTAAACGTGTAACCTCTTCGGGTGAATGACATTTTTGCTAAACTACGTCGATGGTCCTCCACAAATGACGTCATCGATGTGAACGGCGGCTGGAAACATGCAGCGCGCTGCGGACGCAGGATGGTGGGAGCAGTATTATGTTCTTTGGGTCATCAGTCTTCTGACTCGTTTGGTGTGGCCCGCCACCCTTAGCCACCCTTTTCATCTCAGAGTAGCATTTACTACCTACGTTCTCAATTATTTGCAGGATGTATTCCTAACTCTGTCATCCTCTACAGTTTTTGCCCTCTAAAGCTCCCTAGTACCGTGGAAGTCATTTCCTGAAGTCTTAGCAGATGTCGTGTATCATCCTGCTCCTTCTCCTTGTCAGCGTTTTCCACATATTCCTTTCTTCTCTGAATCTGCGCAGAACCTCCTCATTCCTCACCTTATCAATCCAGCTAATTTTCAACATTCGTCTGTAACACCACATTTCAAATGCTTCGATTCCCTTCTGTTCCGGTTTTGCCTCTGCCCATGTTTCACATCCACACAAGGCTGTGCTCCAAACATACGTTCTCATAAATTTGCTTCTCAAATTAAGACCTATGTTAGATATATTGACCAGGAATGCCATTTTTGCCGATGCTAATTTCCTCCGTCTGTAATTGGTTATTTTGCTATCTAGGTAGTAGAATCCTTAATTTCATCTACTCCATGATTCCCAATTCCTATGTTAAGTTTCTCGCTGGTCTCATTTCTGCTGCTTCTCATTACTTTCGTCTTTCTTCGATTTACTCTCAATTCATATTCTGTACTCATTAGACTGTTCATTCCATTCAGCAGATCATGTAACAATTCTTCACTTCCAACCAGGATAGCAATGTCATCAACGAATCATATCATTGATATCCTTTCACATTGAACTTTAATTCACTTCCTGATCCTTTCTTTTACTTCCATCACTGCTTCTTCGATGTACAGATTGAAGAGTATGGGCAAAAGACTACATTCTTGTCTTACACTTTTTTATCCGAGCACGTCGTTCTTGGCTCTCTCCCTGTAGCTTACACGA
Organism: Schistocerca gregaria; assembly: GCF_023897955.1. Classification (NCBI taxonomy): domain Eukaryota; kingdom Metazoa; phylum Arthropoda; class Insecta; order Orthoptera; family Acrididae; genus Schistocerca; species Schistocerca gregaria. The sequence goes on from NC_064925.1 coordinate 252,069,912, forward strand.
GTTTTTCTCAGAATTTCGAACATATTGCATCATTTAACATTGTTGAACGCTTTTCCACGTCGATAACTCCTATGAATGTGTCTTGATTTCTCTTTAGTCTCTCTTCCATTATTAACTGCAACGTCAGAATAGCCTCTCTCGTGCCTTTACTTTTCCTAAAGCCAAACTGTTCGTCATCTAGTGAATTATAAATTTTCTTTTCCATTCTTGTGCCTATTATTTTTGTAAGCAACTTCGATGTATGAGCTGTTAAGCTGGCTGTGCGATAGATCTCGCACTTGTCAGCTCTTGCTGCCTTCGGAATTGTGTGGATGATATTTTTCCGAAAGTAAGATGGTATGTTGCCAGACTCATACATTCCACACATCAACTTGAATAGTCGTTTTGTTACCACTTTCCCCAATGATTTTAGAAATTCGAATGGAATGTTAGCTGTCCATTCTGTCTTATTTGATCTTCAGTCGTCCAAGGCTCTCTTAAATTCTGATTCAAATACTGGATCCCCTATCTCTTTTAAATCAACTTCTGTTTCTTCTTCTACCGCATCAGACAAATCTTCCTCTTCATAAAGGCCTTCAATGCACTTGTAAGCCACCTGCCTTCTCTCTTTTCTGCATTTAACAGTGGAATTCCCGTTACACTCTGAATGTTACCACCCTAGCTTTTAATTTCACCGAAGGTCGTTTTGGCTTTCCTATAAGCTGATTCAGTCCTACCGGCAATCATTTCTTTTTCCATTTCTTCACATTCTTCATGTAGCCTTTTCGTCTTAGCTTCCCTGCACTTCCTATTTATTTCATTCCTCAGCGATTTGTATTTCTGTATTCCTGAATTTTCCAGAAAATTTTTGTACTTCCTTCTTTCATCGATCAACTGAATTATTTCTTCTTTTACCCACAGTTTCTTTGCACTTACCTTCTTTCTACCTATGTTTCTCTTTCCAACTTCTGTGGCTGCCCTTTTAGAAATGTTCATTCCTTTTCAACTATACTGCCTACTGGGTTATTCGTCATTGCTGTGTCTTCAGCCTTAGAGAACTTCAAGCATGTCTCGACATTCCTTGATGCATCCGTGTCCCACGTCTTTGCATATTGATTCTTCCTGACTGAAGGCTTAAACTTCAACTTACCCTTCATCACAACTAAATTGTGATCTGCGTCTGTATCTTCTTCTAGGTAAGCCTTACAATTCGGTATCTGGTTTCGGAATCTCATCCTGACTATGATGTCGTTGTCGGTGATGGTTTGGTGTCGATTGTGATCAGGACAACCCTATCACTGAACTGTTCGCAGCAATTATCTTTCTGCCCTACCTTCCTATTCATTAGGAATCCTTCTCCTGCTATACCATTTTCTGCTGCTGTGGATATCACCCTATACTCATCCGACCAAAAAACCTTGTCTTCCACTTCATTGACCTCCACTATATCTAAACTGAGTCTTTGCATTACTCTTTTCAGACTTTATAGCTTCCTTACCACGTTCAGGCTTTTGAGATTCAATGCCCCGACTCGTAGAACGTTATCCTCTCGTTGATTATTCAATCTTTTTCTCATGTCACCTCCCCCTTGGCAGTCCCCTCCCACAGAACCGAATGGGTGACTATTCCGGAATCTTTTGCCAATGGAGAGTTCATCATGACACTTTTTCAATTACAGGTCACATGTCCTGTGGATACACGTTATGTGCCTTTAATGAAGTGTTTTCCATTGGCATCTGCATCCTCTTGTCGTTGATCATTGCCGATTCTTCCGCCTTTATTGACAATTTCACGCCCAAAGGACAAGAGTGTGCCCTGAATCTCTATCTGCTCCTCCGTCCTCGTGGACAAGGCTGTTGGCAGAATGAAGGTGACTTCTTATGCCGAAAGTCTTCGGTACCCATTGCTGATTATTAATCAAAATTTAAACAGTGACAGCTTCGACCCCAGGACCGATGGCTCTTAATACTAAGCAAACATGCTGCCTCTGGGCCACTGGTAAGCTATGGGAGACATTCTCCTGCGGTTGCATGGGACCTGTGGTAGTAATCAAACACACGCTGCGAACCAACTGCATCCCTTCATGCTTAATGTCTTCCTCGATAGCGATGTCATCTGTCAGCAGCAGAGCTATCCTTGCGTCGGAGCGAAAACCCCCGTTTGAGGAGCATTATAGTGAACTCGCGTTGATGTCTCGGCTACCACGTTCGCCTGATGTAAATCCTACGGAACACATCTGGGTCGCTATGGGGAGTCATCATTGCGTACTTAAATCATCGGCCCGTTGATTACTCGAATTACATGACTTTCCGTAGACATCTAATGTTACATATTTCCACAAACTTACCAACGAAATGTCGGATCCGTGATATGCAGAATCGGTAATGCGCTTCGTTCCACAGGCGGACAAACAAGGTATTAAGCAGGTGGTAATAGTGTTTTGGCTCAACGGCGTATGTTGATCTTAGATGCGAATTCCTGCGGCAACAGTGAATCTTTACGTAGCGTAGAAAAGTCCGTGATCCTTTGTTGCTAACAAAGCTGTCGCGCAGGTTGTCAACTGATGACCAAGCTTCAAAGTTCTTATAAAAGGATTGTAGTACTTCCATGTAGTCTGGAACATCCAAAGAAAAGGGAACTGCATTCTCTTCTTCTCCACAAGAGCAGAAAGGTGTCGCCACGAGAGGCAGCCTGTGGAAATGTTTACGGGAAAATTCGTGGTTAAATCTGAATCTAGCAACCCAGTATTTGAGTCCATGTGACTAGGCACTGAATTTTTGTGAGCTGTCATGGAATAGGGGACCGGAGGGTGATTTGTGGCATACTTCTTGTTTTTGTGGCTTGATGTTTTCTCCAATTCCCAGTGCCAGTCTTCTATTATGCATCTGTGTAGGACACACCGGCAATCTGCACTGCGTACTGCAGTGGAGGTAGTATGTCCCATGTAGCAGCATCTTTGGCAAAGCGTTCGACAGCTTCATTAGCAGTGATGCCACAGTGTGATTTCACCTAACCGAAATTGACGGAACGACTTTTTTCACGCATCACTACCACCACTTCGATGATCCTGTATACAGTGGGGTTTTTAGTTAAGGAGGTGCTAAAATCTTTTATGTACGTTTAGAGCAGATGAAGAGTCATTGAGTAGGAGACACAGAGACGCTCTATCCGCGAGCAGAAATGGGGTACTTTCACGAACTTGGCGCGTTCGCGGTCGTGAGAGTTGCCTCTGCTGGTAATTTGAATAGACCAGGCTTCTGTGAACATGGTATGCAATATGGGCTTCCGACATAATCTCTGGTTTTATAGCCTTTAAGTGTAATATATGTTGCCTCCGGATAATGTCTTAAAAACTGCGCAAAAGGTTTAGTCTTAATGTGAGCCTAAGTGCTATTTTCCTGCAGGACACTACCAAGTTGTTTCATATGTTACCAAAGCTACTTTACGTGTAATGGTGATTTCTACGTAGAGTCCTGCTAAATAAATTAAATAGGGAACTTGAGAAAAAGGCTCCCAGTGCATGGGCAGTAACACAGTTTCGTGGCCCACGTGTCGTTTAATGAACGTCTCAGACAAAATCGAAACATAGACTGTAAATTAAGACACACTCTTTCATTCGATAAGGTTAAACCTGTCTACACTACTGCGACGCCCGAAACATAACAAGCAACACGTCTACATGTAGGTAACGAGAAACATTCGTCATGACAGTCACAGACAAATTTTCTTATATGATAAAAACGCGTAACTTAGTACGGAGAACGTATTATGGGAGGCTTTCGGTACGTTCTCCTCTAGTGTCATAGTGAGTTTTTAGAAGCACGGGGCGCCTTCAATACACATGTGATACTGCCCGCATGACGAGTGTGATTGGTGGGTAGACACACCTGCAGTAGGCGGATATCGGCCAATATTGTACTGTGCGAAAAGTTTTCACACGAACACGTTTCCCGTTTACTCGAGTAAGACCTTGTTAGTAACGCAGTGACTTAGCCTTTAATTTCAACGATGTTAAACAACAGTAGCGCAGAAGCTTATTGCAATGACATCAGTACCCAAACGGCAAACGGGCGAAGCGCCTTCTTCAGGTGATAAGCTTTTGCGACGATACTGATGTATGTATACAGAAAAAATGCAGAAATAATCGAAACTACGCTTCCAACCTCTACAACGAAACGTATCTGCTCAGTTAACCACGTGTAACTTGTTCGTATGGGCAGACGATATTAGGACTAAGGTAATAGTACTCTGTAACAAATACTTTGTAACAAATCGGGTGATGCTGAGGGAACTAAGATTAGGAAATGAGACACTTAAAGTAGTAAACGAGTTTTGCTATTTAGGGAGTAAAATAACTGATGATGGTCGAAGTAGAGAGGATATAAATTGTAGACTGGCAATGGCAAGGAAAGCGTTTCTGAAGAAGAGAAATTTGTTAACATCGAGTATAGATTTGTCAGGAAGTCGTTTCTGAAAGTATTTGTATGGAGTGTAGCCATGTATGGAAGTGAAACATGGATGATAAATAGTGAAGACAAGAAGAGAATAGAAGCTTTCGAAATGTGGTGCTACAGATGAATGCTGAAGATTAGATGGGTAGATCACATAAATAATGAGGAAGTATTGAATAGAATTGGGGTGAAGAGGAGTTTGTGGCACAACTTGACTAAAAGAAGGGATCGGTTGGTAGGACATGTTTTGAGGCATCAAGGGATCTCAAATTTAGCATTGGAGGGCAGCGTGGAGGTTAAAAATCGTAGAGGGAGACCAAGAGATGAATACACTACGCAGATTCAGAAGGATGTAGGTTGCAATAAGTACTGGGAGATGAAGAAACTTGCACAGGATAGAGTAGCATGGAGAGCTGCATCAAACCAGTCTCAGGACTGAAGACCACAACAACAACAACAAACACCTTAATGAACATAATTGGAGAGGAACCGAGCGAGGTGGCGCAGTGGCTAGCACACAGGACTCGCATTCGGGAGGACGACGGTTCAATCCCGCGTCCGGCCATCCTTATTTAGGTGTTCCGTGATTTCCCTAAATCGCTCCAAGCAAATTCCGGGATGGTTCCTTTGAAAGGGCACGGCCGACTTCCTTCCCCGTCCCTCCCTAATCCGATGAGACCGATGACCTCGCTGTCTGGTCTCCTCCCCCAAACAATCCAATCCAATCCATAATTCGAGAAACATCGTTTCTTATAGTAATGGGTAGTGTTTCCCGAATAGCAGTGACAGAACTTGTATTAAATGAGATTCTGTTCTGCAATCGAACTTTTAAAGGGGCCGCTCTGTGCATCTTTAGAGAAAAGCTAATACCTATCCGACAGTACACTAAAATATTGAATACCAGCAATCCATGAAGTGCAGTAGCAAGATTGTCGATAATTTTCTGAACTGGATTCTATATCTCCAATACTATAAAGGACATACAGTTCTCCATAAAAAAGGTGCTGCTGTTCCAAATGAGCCAAACGGTATTTAGAAAATAAATAATTATCATTTTAAAATGAATCTAGCTAACGTAAATACTGCTGACTGTTATATATATCCATGCCGTACCTAACAACATTGATACAGCTCTACATCCACAGATATACTTCGCAAGCATCGTAAGGAGTATGGCAGATGGTAACTTGAACCACTGCCAGTCATTATCTTTACTGACCCAATCGCAAATGGATCTACGAAAATATGACTATATGCTTCTCGATCCTCCTACAAGATACATGTCAGGTGCAGTAAATCGTCCTGAACTTTGTCGCAGACCCTCGTTCTCCACCTTCGATAGCGTTTCACAATAACAACATCTTATTCCCTTGCTGAATTAGTTTTTGAGCTCATGGAGCTTTTCCATAATACGTGCAAGTTGGTGGAACGTACTGTTAACAAATCGGCAGCACGCTTCTCAGTTAATTTCCTTGATCCAGCCGGCCACTGTGGTCGAGCGGTTCTAAATGCTTCAATCCGGAACCACGTGGCTGCTACGGTCGCACGTCCGAATCCTGCCACGGGAATGTGTGATGTCCTTAGGTTAGTTAGGTTTAAGTAGTTCTAAGTCTAGGGGACTGATGACTTCAGATCTTAAGTCCCATAGTGCCTAGAGCCATTTTCTCTTGATCCGACGGGGGTGGGGGGTTACGGGAGGGGGAGGGGTACGGGGGGGGGGGGGGGGGGAGGGAGTACGGGGTGGCGCCAGGGAGGGTATCCGGCCACCCCTTCACATTAACATGCCAAATCCGATTTAACCACGCCAACCACGCGCAAAATACGGGACAAAGGCGCAAGACATAGAATAGAATGAGCTCAGCTACAGCTAGACAGGCACGCAATCGACGATGAATTTTTCAGAGCCGCAATTCCGTCATTTGCTTAATGCGGTTAGGAATATGATGCAAAACCTGACTTAACAGTTAGATGGGGGGATTGAAATGTGCTCTCTGCAATAACGAATCTAGAGCCTGCATCTCTGCATTACGTCGTTCCATTGGGAAATGAAGAAATGTTATACCGCATCGTCATCAATTCTACACGTACATGGAAACTTACAGTTTCGTCGGATTACAGGAAGTATTGTTGACACTGAACGAAAATTTTGAACTTCAAATAAAAAACGTGGAGGGGCGACAGGAGGTCACAAGAAGGGGTTAGATCCGAACGGAGGAAAGGTCAACAGGCTACTGATCCATATCGCAGAGTAAATCATCGACAGTTAGATCTGACTGTAGCAGCGGCCCGTGTACGGAAACAAAAACCGGAACTGGGATGGTCTGACTAAGCAGGGAGTCTGACCATCTGAGGCATGGTTAGCGAGGTTCTACTGTACCTTGAAGAGGAAGGCCGTGTAACATGGAACATGTGATACTTGCAAATGAACTGAGTACCCAATAACTTTAATTTGACTTACTTTTTAACACGTAACTTACTGACTGTTGGTGTGTAATAGAGTACTAATGTAACAGATAGACCATTAAATAAAGTACTGCCAAAATTTTGATTGCAACGCTTTTAAATTTGAATCAAGTAATTGTTTCCAGGTACATAAGCATTATATAACTTGGAACATATTTTCAAATTTGGAAAAATCTTAATTTTTCCGGAATAATTTTTGTAATTCCAGAAAAAAATATAGCACATAAAAACGAATGTTATCGTTAGAAATGGACTGAGAAAATACACTAAACTTCTATTACAGAGCTGTGTAGAGGCAGGTCTGAAATGTGTACCGAGGTATAGCACTGTCCTCTGCTATTAATAAAAGAAAATAAGCGGTTTATCTCGGTGGCGAGAGGGTACTCCTCTATAACTTTCACTGCAGCAACCAACCAGAACGCAAGCAGTTTTTTTGACGCAGTTTCCTACGAGCACTGCATCGAGGTGATAGAATGACAAAGTGTGTCTGCTATAACAGGCTCCTTCAAATCAAGTGTAATAAAGTAATAGTTCCAATAGGCAGAAACGCTACACCTCCGAGTAATGCAGACATTGCTACTCCAAAGTTCCACTTCGGAGTTACTAAATTGTCCGAGCGCTGTCCCGCTAATTATTCCAATTAAAAATATTTCACGGCCTCGCTTAAAATTCCTGACGCCCGCCGAGTCGTACTGGAAGCCAGTTTTATATTCTGCCCGACTTAAGCACGGCATTCCTGCCGAGCACCCCTGGAGGCGGTGCGGTCGAATGAATAACGGAGATGTGTCCCTCACCCCCGCCCCACCCAAGCGTCCCTCTCCACCCACGTTTTTTCGCTTTCCCTGCGTCTACCCCTCCATTCACCAACTCCGTCTCCTTTCGCAGCTCCCTGGCGCCTCTTAAACCCAAACACACAACAAATAATAAACGCCCCTGCTCGGAATACGCAATCTCCACTGTACGTGAGAGCGGGAAGAATTCGCAGAGGAATACGAATTTTCTTCGCGGCAGTCAACCACCGCAGCAGCAGCACCAACCCCCCTCCTCCCCCCCCCCCCCCCCCCCCACGGACCCCACCGCACTATTCTGCCTCATTCTTGCCCACTCGACTGCCAGGCGAACGTGGCGAGATTAAATTTGGGGGCTTGTGGGTCGCGAGCGGCGCCTTCGCAGCCAGCACCCAGCCTGAATGCACAGCCGGGGACTGCTTCGAATCCCGTCGACCCCTTCGGGATTTATATGCAAATTAGCCGCTCCGTTCCGTTCTGTTCCATTCGGCGCGCAGATCCTCCGAATGCGCCGCATACGCTAATGGTGGCGGACTGCGCATGCGCCAGTTAATTGAACAGCTTTCCTCCTCTTGTTCTGCACTTAGGCGCGAGACACAAAGAACTCGGCGGGTCATCGCGCTTCTGCGCGCCTTCAGCTGGGGCACGGGCCTTCCGCACGTCACCATGAATATTCAGCGACCTTCGCAGTCGTTTCACCGTAGATCTCACTTTGCGACCGTGGCATGCCTGCGAGGCTTGATTGTAAATACATGGCGATTCCAAAATTGGAGGTCTCCGTAAGTCATTTGTCTTTGCACACTGCCCGACACAGAAAGAAGCACCCCGAAGAGGAGGAGGAGGAAATGAAATGGAACTCATCGGTTGACACCGTATATAATGTTATTCAAGCGATTACAAAATCGAGTAAAATTTTGAAGGATTTGCTTGTCTGAGGTGGCCTCTTATCACTGTGACGTTTCACTCACTCTGGAAATTCTGACGTTGCGCCTGATAGTGGAAGCAAGACTAAAGAAAAATCAAGGCTGTTGCATAGTACTCGTCGACCTGGAAAAAGAGTTCGGCAGTGTAAAATGGTGCAAGATGTTCCTGAGAAAAATCGGGGTAGCTTTAGGGGAAAGACGGCTAATATACAATATGTACAAGAACCAAAGCAGAACATTAAGAATGGAAGAGCAAGAACGAAGTGGTAGGATTAAAAAGGGTGTCAGACAGGGATATAGTCTTTCGTCCCAGCTGTTCAATCTAAACATGGAAGAATCAATGACGGAAATAAAAGACAAGTTCAACAAGAATTAAACTTCAGGGTGAAAGTATATCACTGATAAGATTCGCAAATGACATTGCTATCCACATTGAAACTGATGGATCACAGGAAGTTTTGAAACGAATAAACACTCTGAGTGAAAAATATGGATTGAGAGTACATCGAATGAAGACGAAAGTAATGAGAAGTAGCAAAAATATGAACAGCGAGAAACTTAACATCAGAATAGGGCATTACGGAGTAGAAGTTAAGGAATTCAGCCACCTAGACATCAAAATAACCTATGACTGATGGAGCCAGGAGGACATAAAAAGCAGACTAGCAGTGGGGAAAAGGGCATTCCTGGCTAAGAGATGTCTAAAGGTATCAAACAAAGGCCTTAATTCGAGGAAAAAATTCTTGAGAATGTACGTCTCGAGTATAGCATTGTATGGTAGTGAAACATGGACCTCGGGGAAAACCGGAGAAGAAGAGATTCGAAGCATTTGAGATGTGGTGCAATAGAATAATGTTGAAAATTAACTGGACTGATAAGTTAAGGAATGAGGAGGTCCTCCATAGAATTGCCAAGGAAAGGAACACATGTAGAACACTGATATGGAGAAGGTACAAGATGACAAGTTGTCAACAAGGCACTGTGGAAGGTAATGGTGGCTCCATAATTGTGTGGACTGTGTTTATGTGAAATGGACAGGGTCCTCTGTTCCAACTGAACCGATCGATGACTGGAAATGGTTATGTTCGGCTAGATGGTGATCATTTGCAGCCATTTTGGACTCCATTTCCCCAAACAACGATGGCATTTTTATGGATGACAGTGCGCCCTGTTGCCGAAACATACCTCACAGCGTGGTAAACAGAAGCACAAGTGCTGCTATGCTACTTAACAAGGCACTGTGAGGTAATGCTACGTAACTGCACCACCCGAGCTCCATTACAAAATCAACATGGTAAGTACTGTACTCGCGACTCAGCATAATAATATTGAATTACCACCGACCGAAGTGGCCGAGCGGTTCTAGGCGCTACAGCCTGGAACCGCACGACCGCTACGTAGTTAGGTTTAAGTAGTTCTAAGTCCTAGGGGACTGATGACCTCAGTAGTTAAGTCCTACAGTGCTCAGAACCATTTGAACCATCTTTGAACCACTGTTCGAGATTGGTTTGAAAAACATAATGGACAACTCGAGCGAATGGGTTGGCACCCATATCACCTGTCATGAATCCCATCGAACATTTATGGGACATAATCCAGTGTTTGGTTAGTACACAAAATTTTGCACTGGTAACACTTATGCAGTTATGGATGGCTATAGAGGCAGCTTCGTAGCAATCCATAACTGCAAAAGTGTTGCCGGTGCAGGATTTCTGGCACGAACTAAACTCTCCGTTATGTCCCACAAACGTTCTATGTGATTCATGTCAGGCGATGGGGATGCCAAATCAGAAGAGAATCGAAAAATTTGAGAGGTGTTGCTACAGACGAATGTTGAAAATTAGATGGACTGATAAAGTAAGGAGAATCGGAGAGGAAAGGAATACGTGGGAAACACCGACAAGGAGAAGTAACAAGATGATAGGACATCTGTTAAGACACAACTTCCACGGGGCCAGGAGGAGCCGTGAGAGGGTAAAAGCTGTGAAGGAAAACA